>NC_060138.1:584750529-587228654 GCF_021461385.2 Schistocerca piceifrons
AACAGCTCAGTAGGCAGTAAAGTTGAAGAGGAATGGACATCTCTAAAAAGGGCCATCACACAAGTTGGGAAAGACAACATAGGTACAAAGTAGGTAATTGCGAAGAAACCATGGATAACAGAAGAAACACTTCAGTTGACTGATGAAAGGAGGAAGCACAAAACTGCTCCAGAACACTCAGGAGTACAGAAATACAAGTCGCTGAGGAATGAAATAAATAGGAAGTGCAGGGAAGCTAAGACGAAATGGATGCAGGACAAATGTAGAGGCATCGAAAAGATATGATTGTCGGAAGGAGAGACTTCGCATACAGGAAAATCAGAACCACCTTAGGTGACATTAAAAGCAAGGGTTGTAACATTAAGACTGTAACGGAAATTCCACTGTTAAATGCAGAGGAGAGAGCGGATAGTTGGAAGGAATACATAGAAAGCCTCTACGAAAGGGAAGATTTCTCTGATGTGAGAGAAGAAGATACAGGAGTCGATGTAGAAGAAATTAGGGATCTGGTATTAGAATCAGCATTTAAAAGAGCTTTGGAGAGCTTAAGGTCAAATAAGGCAGAGGAATGGATGACATTCCATCAGAATTTCTAAAATCATTGGGAGAAGTGGCAACAAAACGACTATTCACAATGGTGTGTGGAATGTATGAGTCTGGCGACATACCATCTGACTTTCGGAAAAGCATTATCCACACAATTCCAAAGACGGAAAGAGCAGAAATGTGCGAGAATTATCACACAATGAGCTTAACGGCTGAAGCATCCAAGTTTCTTACAAGAATACTATATAGGAGAATGGAAAAGAAAAATGAGGATGCGCTAGATGACGATCATTTTGGCTTTAAGAAAAGTAAAGGCCCGACAGAGGCAATTATGACTTTGCGCTTAATAATGGAAGCAAGACTAAAGAAAATCCAAGTCACGTTAATAGGATTTGGCGACCTAGAAGAAGCGTTCCACAATGTAAAGTGGTGTAAGATGTTCGAAATTCTGAAAAGAGTAGGGGTAAACTATAGGAAGGGATGGGTCATATACAATATGTACTACAACCATGAGGGAATAATAAGAGTGGACGACCAGGAATGAAGTGCTCGTATAAAAAAGGTGTCAGACAAGGATGTAGCCTTTCGCCGCTACTGTTCAATCTGTGTATCGAGGAAGGAATGATGGAAATAAAAGAAATTTTCGGGGTTGGAATTAAAATTCAAGGTGAAAGGATATCAATGATGCGATTCGCTGATGACATTGCTATCCTGAATGAAAGTAATGAAGAATTACATGATCTGCTGAACGGAATGAACCGTCTATTGAGTATATAGTATGGACTGATAGTAAATCGAAGAAAGACGAAGTTAATGAGAATTAGTAGATATGAGAACAGCGAGAGACTTATCATCAGGATTGATGGTCTCGAAGTGGAAGAAGTTAAGGAATTCTGCTGCCTAGGCAGTAAAATAACCAATGACGGGCGGGGCAAGGAGGTCATGAGAAGCAGACTAGCTATGGGATAAAAGGCATTCCTTGAGGAGAATTCTACTAACATCAAATTTCGGCCTTAATTTGAGGAAGAAATTTCTGAGAATGTACGTCTACAGTACAGCATTGTGTGGTTGTGAAACAACGACTGTAGGAAAACCGCAATAGAAGAGAATCGAAGCATTTGAGATGTGGTGCTACAGACGAATGTTGAAAATTAGGTAAACTGATAAGGTAAGGAATGAGGAGGTTCTACGCAGAATCGGAGGAGAAAGGAATATGTGGAAAACACTGATAAGGAGAAGGGACAGGATGATAGGACATTTGTTAAGACTTGAGGGAATGACTTCTTTTGTACTAGAGGGAGCTGTAAAGAGCAATAACTGTAGAGGAAGACAGAGATTGAAATACGTGCTGCAAATAAAGGAGAACGTAGGTTGCAAGTGCTACTCTTAGATGAAAAGGTTAGCACAGGAGAGAAATTTGTTGCGGGCCGCATCAAACCAGTCAGACGACTGATAACAAAAGTAAAAGAAATCAACATTGGCAGGCTTCCAATATAAGAATTCACTCTCATACTGCCAACAGCCTTGTCAAAGTGGGTGGAGGAGTGGACAGAGGTTCAGGGCACTCTCTTGTCCTTGGGATGGGCAATGTCCCCTAAAGGCGGAAGAATCACCAATGATAAACTGCATAAGGATGCAGAATGCAATCGAAACCATGCATTAAAGACACATAACGTTCATCCACAGGACATGTGTCTGTAACTGGAAAAGTGTCACAATGAACTCTCCACTGGTAAAAAAGTCAGGAATAGCCCCCATCCGGATCTCTGGTAGAGAATTGCCAATGGAGTGGTGGCTGTGAGAAGAAGCAAGAATAACCAACGAAAGTATAACGTTGTACTAGTCAGGGGTTGAACTTGGGAAGGAAGCTAGGAAACCTGAAAAGGAGAATTCAAAGATTGAATCTTGATATAGTAGGTGTCATTGAAGTGAAGTAGAAAGACGGCAAGGATTTCTAGTCGGATGAGTATAGAGCAGTATCACCAGCAGTAGAAAAGTGTATAATGGGAAGCTAGGTCAGAGAGTGTGTAACTCCAAACAGTTCAAGGACAAGTTTGTGCTTATTAGAATCGACAGTAGGGCAACATCGACAATGGTAGTTCAGGTATACTTACCAACGTAACAAGCTGAATATGAAGAGACAGAAGAACTATGTGAGGATATTGAAAGAGTAATACAGTATGTAAAGGGAGATGAAAATCTAATAGTTCAGTGGGAGTGGAGTATAGTTGTAGGGGAAGGAGTAAAAGACATAGTTACGCGATAATATGGACTTGGCAAAAGAAACTGGAAAGGAGAAAGACTGATTGAGTTCTGTAATAAATTTCAGCGTAATAGTGAATACTTTGTTCAAGAATCACTTGAGAAGGATTTATACTTGCAAGAGACCACATAATACGGGAAGATTTCAGTTATATTATATCATGGTCAGGCAGATGTTCCAAAATCAGAGATTGAATTGTAAGGTGCAGGTATAGACTAAGATCACTATGTAGTGATGATGAGTAGGCTGAAGGTTAAGAGATTATTTAGGACGAATCAATACACGTAGAAGTGGGATACAGAAATACAAACGAATGACGAGATACGCTTGAAGTTATCTAAGGCTGTAGATACAGCAACAAAGAATAGGTCAGTAGCCAGCACAGTTGAAGAGAAATGGACATCTTTAAAAAGAGCAGTCACAGAAGCTGTAAAGAAAAATGTAGGATCAAAGAAGGTAACTGCAAAGAAGCCATGAGAAACAGAGGAAATGCTTCAGTTGAGTGATCAGAGAATGTTCAGGGAAATTCAGGTATACGGAAATACAAATAGCTGATTAATGGGATAAATAGAAAGTGTATGTAAACTAAGACGAAATGGCTGCATGTAAAATCTGGAGATATCGGAAAAGAAATGACTGTCGGAAGGGCTGACACAGCATATTGGAAAGTGAAAACAGCCGTCGGTGAAATTAAAAGCGAGGGTGATAACATTAAGAATGCAACGGGGATTCCACTGTTAAATGCAGAGGAACGAGTGGATGGGTGGAAAGAGTATATTGAAACCCTCTATGAGGGGGAAAATTTATCTGTTGTGATAGAAGAGGAATCAAAAATCAATTTAGAAGAGATAGGGTATCCAGATTAGAACCAGAATTTAAGAGAGCCTTGGAGGACTTAAGTTCAAGTAAGGCAGAAGGAATAGATGATATTCCATCAGAATTTCTAAAAACATTGGGGGAAGTAGCAACAACACGACTATTCACGTTGGTGTGTAGAATTTATGAGTTTTCGCGACATCTGACTTTCGGAAAAATAGCGTCCACAAAGTTCCGAACAGTGCAAGAGCTAACAAGTGCGATAATTATCACAATCAGCCTAACAACTCGTGCAAGTTGCTGACAAGAACGATGTGCAGAAGAATGGAAAAGAATATTGAGAATGGATTAGATGATGACCAGTTTGGATTTAGAAAGGATAAAGACACCAGAGACGCAATTCTGATGTTGCAATTGATTATGGAAGCAAGACTAAAGAAAAATAAAGATACGTTCGTATAATCTGTCGACAAGGTAAAATGGTGCAAGAATTTCGGAATTCCGAGAAAAATAGAGGCAAGCTATAGCGAGAGATGCGTAATATACAATATGTACATGAACATATACATATGTACATGATCCAAGAGGGACTAAAATGAGGGGACGATGAAGAAGGTTCAGATGTGTTTGGATTAAATAGGGTTTGAACAGTCTAAGGAGTAAAACAAAAAATAGAAAAGTAATGAAAAGTACCAGAAATGAGAACAGCGAGAAATTAAGGAATTCTATTGCCTCGGCAACAAATTAACCAGTGACGGACGGAGTAAGGAGGACATCAAAAGCAGGCTAGAACAGGCAAGGAGGGCATTCCTGGCCAAGAGAGGTCTACTAGTATCAAACATTGAGGAAGACGTTTCTGAGAATGTACGTTTCGAGCAAAGCATTAAATATGGTGCTGAAACATGGACCATGGGAAAACCGGACCGCTAAGGGATCGAAGCATTTGAGATGTGGTGCAACATACGAATGCTGAAAATTTGGTTGACTGATAAGATAAGGAATGAGGAGGTTGTGCGCCAGTCCACCTAATTTTCAACATTCGTCTATAGCACCACATCTCAAATGCTTCGATTCTTTTCTATTCCGGTTTTCCTACAGTCCATGTTTCACTACCGTACAATGCTGTGGAAAAGAGTAACGAGGAAAAGGGACAGGAAGTTAGGACATCTAATAAGACATGAGTGAATGACTGCCATGGTACTAGAGTGAGCTGTAGAGGGCAAAAACTGTAGAGGAAGACAGAGACAGGAATACATCCAGCAAATAATTGAGGACGTAGGTTGCAAATGAGACTCTGGGATGAGGAGGTTGGCATAGGAGAGTAATTCGTGGCGGGCCGCATCAAACCATTCAGAAGACTGATGACTCAAATAAAAAAAAAAGGAGCCATGTGCAGATTAACATTCTGACCCCTTTTAGATAACGGACAGCTCCAGAAATAAGGAGACGATTGAGATGATTCAACAACTACTCTATCTGTTGTTTTAGAAGCTTTAATTATTTTCAATTTATTTAATATGTGATGTAATCTCCCGGTGGCAGCCTATGAGGTCATTTGCCCAACCACTGATCACCGTGACGCAAGTTAACCGTAGTTCAGACGGGAAGATAGCCTTCTGAGGCAGAAACAAGTTAAACCTGATTCTTTAAAGATATGAACTCTCACGTGTAAAACAGCTTCACAACTCTCTTTACTTTACAAATATGTTTCAAATATTTGACTAAGTCTGTATACCAGAAAAACTTTAGGAAAGGTTTAAAACTATACAGGAAGTGTATCGGAAGTCGCCAAGTGCTGACATTATATAACAGTGGATGAATTTAGTCTGGGAAATTTGCGCTTCATTTAAAGAGAAAGTCAGATTTTCACGCATCTCAATGTTCGTGACGTCATACCTCGATAACTGTCTGTCGTACATTCATAATTTTGTAGGTGCATTCCGTTTATAGTTACTCTCTGCGAAGTGTATTACGAATGGAGTTGGTAGTAAAGACGTAACACACTGAAACGACGTTCTATATGTTATTTTAAGTAAACGCGAGTTATTCATGCATCTAAATGTTTATGACGTAATATCTCTTAAATTATGTGTCCTACTATGATTTAATTTTATAGTGGTGTGTGTGGATGTTGCGAATACAGTCGGTAGTGCATGAACTGAGAATATGTAGTAAGCGATGGACTTTTTTCCCCCCTTCATTATGTGGGAGTTGTCAATGAGGAAACTTTTCGCAATGGTTTAAGAGCGTAGTTTGTTGGAAGTAACTAAGTGTTCCCGTTCTCAGGTACTGGGTGAATAAATTCTGGGTATTTGGGCGCTGTCATTTATGCAGCCTCAAGAGAAACACACCCTTTCTAACTTTAATACTTGCCTTACTACTCTAAATTTGAAACACATGTTTATACTTCTTAATGAATAGTTTACGCTGGTATTTCAAATTTTTAAATTTGGGCAATAATTATGACAATATTGAAAATCGAGATTTTTCCCTTGGAAAGTGTGAGATAAGCAACCTGCAACTGCTATCAGGTTTCCGAACAGCAGTTTAGTAAGATAACCGTAAATAAATTCAGTAGTTATACCAGCAAGGGAACGGTACGAACTTCGTGTCATCTACACTCCTGGAAATGGAAAAAAGAACACATTGACACCGGTGTGTCAGACCCACCATACTTGCTCCGGACACTGCGAGAGGGCTGTACAAGCAATGATCACACGCACGGCACAGCGGACACACCAGGAACCGCGGTGTTGGCCGTCGAATGGCGCTAGCTGCGCAGCATTTGTGCAGCGCCGCCGCCAGTGTCAGCCAGTTTGCCGTGGCATACGGGGCTCCATCGCAGTCTTTAACACTGGTAGCATGCCGCGACAGCCTGGACGTGAACCGTATGTGCAGTTGACGGACTTTGAGCGAGGGCGTATAGTGGGCATGCGGGAGGCCGGGTGGACGTACCGCCGAATTGCTCAACACGTGGGGCGTGAGGTCTCCACAGTACATCGATGTTGTCGCCAGTGGTCGGCGGAAGGTGCACGTGCCCGTTGACCTGGGACCGGACCGCAGCGACGCACGGATGCACGCCAAGACCGTAGGATCCTACGCAGTGCCGTAGGGGACCGCACTGCCACTTCCCAGCAAATTAGGGACACTGTTGCTCCTGGGGTATCGGCGAGGACCATTCGCAACCGTCTCCATGAAGCTGAGCTACGGTCCCGCACACCGTTAGGCCGTCTTCCGCTCACACCCCAACATCGTGCAGCCCGCCTCCAGTGGTGTCGCGACAGGCGTGAATGGAAGGACGAATGGAGACGTGTCGTCTTCAGCGATGAGAGTCGCTTCTGCCTTGGTGCCAATGATGGTCGTATGCGTGTTTGGCGCCGTGCAGGTGAGCGCCACAATCAGGACTGCATACGACCGAGGCACACAGGGCCAACACCCGGTATCATGGTGTGGGGAGCGATCTCCTACACTGGCCGTACACCACTGGTGATCGTCGAGGGGACACTGAATAGTGCACGGTACGTCCAAACCGTCATCGAGCCCATCGTTCTATCATTCCTAGACCGGCAAGGGAACTTGCTGTTCCAACAGGACAATGCACGTCCGCATGTACCCCTGCCACCCAACGTGCTCTAGAAAGTGTAAGTCAACTACCCTGGCCAGCAAGATCTCCAGATCTGTCCCCCATTGAGCATGTTTGGGACTGGATGAAGCGTCGTCTCACGCGGTCTGCACGTCCAGCACGAACGCTGGTCCAACTGAGGCGCCAGGTGGAAATGGCATGGCAAGCCGTTCCACAGGACTACATCCAGCATCTCTACGATCGTCTCCATGGGAGAACAGCAGCCTGCATTGCTGCGAAAGGTGGATATACACTGTACTAGTGCCGACATTGTGCATGCTCTGTTGCCTGTGTCTATGTGCCTGTGGTTCTGTCAGTGTGATCATGTGATGTATCTGACCCCAGGAATGTGTCAATAAAGTTTCCCCTTCCTGGGACAATGAATTGACGGTGTTCTTATTTCAATTTCCAGGAGTGTATTTGATTCATATGGGCGGGGTGTGTAGGGCACGAGTAGGCCTTTAACACATGTAAAAAGCAAGAACCAACTATCAACCGAGAAGCAACCCTCACCCAGTTTCGATAAAATCGAGTTTAAAAATTGTTAGGCTTGCTCATATGCTTTGCATGGTTGCTGGAATTCAAGGATTCCGTAGCCGAGCGCGTGAGAATTTAGTTTCATGAGCGCAAAGTTTCTGAAGAGAATCTCGCTGCCGATACTTCTTATTTTTTTCATTCATTCGCAATTCCTACAACAGACTTATTATCACTCTGCGGATTATCGGTGACTAATGAATCATTTATTATCTTCATTGTGTCTACACTGAAAATTTAAAATTTAAAAATTGTTAGGCTTGCTCATATGCTTTGCATGGTTGCTGGAATTCAAGGATTCCGTAGCCGAGCGCGTGAGAATTTAGTTTCATGAGCGCAAAGTTTCTGAAGAGAATCTCGCTGCCGATACTTCTTATTTTTTTCATTCATTCGCAATTCTTACAACAGACTTATTATCACTCTGCGGATTATCGGTGACTAATGAATCATTTATTATCTTCATTGTGTCTGCACTGAAAATTTGGCGTCTCTAAAATTTTGGAAGTAGATTTGCATTACAACCTGTAAGTATGCTTTACCTCATCGTGATTCTGTTTTCCAGCATCCGTTCAGGTATCACAAAGTGTTTCTCCCCTAGCATGAAAAAGTGTTACAAAATATTTCTTCCCCAATTCCAATATGTTCTTGTGTTATTACTGTAAAAGGGTTCGAGGTAATGAGATTGTTTTGGAGAAAGCTCGGTTCCCTATACACGAGAGCCGCTTTTAATAGCACTTTCGAAATTTAGCCACAAAGCGATTCGGCTTCACGATCAGTTTCACTCTTGCTCTTAAAATACCAGGCTCAGCATTATATTTACTTAAAAAACATACATGTTGGGCTAACATACGAACGATCCAATTCTTCGGGTTTAACTACCCTATTTCTTCCTCCATCCACCGGAAATTTCTGGTGAGCGAAAACTACGTGCAAGAATACCGGTAAAATGATTTCATACGGTGAATCGTACGGTACCTGGAAGTATACCGGGAAAATGGGCTCATCATGCGTCGAAATGTACCTGCACGAATACCGGGAAAATGGGGGCAAGGTGCGCTGCTAGGAAACCTACTGCAATATTGTTGTAGTGGGAAACTACTTCCTAAATTTTAGAGAAATGTCCAATTTTTCAGGTCAAATATTATGAAAATAATAAATAATTCAACAAATATCGATAATTTTTACTCATAATAGATATTTTGTTAGAATTACGTGGGAAAGATATAAACATACCTGCGGCGAGATTCAACCAAAGGCCTTGCGCTTATGAGACTAAGCGTTTATTTGCTCGGCTGCGAACTCTTTGAACAATAACGACAGTAAAAAGTGTACGAATCTAAGCACGCCTAACTCTTTCAAACTCCAATTTATCCCTATTTATACACATGGAAGTCCTAGACCTGCCCTATACAGCCTGCAAATACGAATCAGAAAATCAGCTACAGGTATTTTAACATGATCAGCTGGAGCTTCTTCGTATACTGGAAGAGGAAAGTAATGTTTCCTTTCTAAGCTCAGGTCTGATTCATTGACACTAATCCAATAAACACGGGCTTCTAAAGTGGACACCATCAGAGCTATCAGCACTTGTTCAGTAGAAGAGATGGGAGATGTGTTTCACAGTAGCGAAGATGAGGAAGTGCTCTGGTGCTTCGCAGGCCATCAGGGCTCAATTCGTAGCGGGACTCTTTACTGAAGACTCCTCTCAATGACGTTCCAGGCCGAAGACCTAGACCTGCCCTATACAACCTGTAAATATGAATCAGGTCGGCAGCGGGAAGTTAGTACGATCCACTTGTAAGATAAATAGAGTTAAGTACAAAGTTAGGAGCTCGTGAGGCTCAATAAATACTGAACTGGGCAGTTCGCATAAAATATGACCAGGAAACCTTGTAGTCTGTGTCTTATATTAACAAGTACACAGACGGACCGGTAAGGTTAGGGCATGTAAACGAACACCCGCGTGCGCTGGTAGGAAAACAATCCTACGCGGTGCCTGCACAATTTCGTAAACAGCATAGCGGCACTGCAACTTCAAACAAGCTAAGCATTAGCAGCAGTTACGGTTCCATAGCGTCCCTAAGCTAGCCGTAGTCGATCAAATAAAAAAAAGTTGCGGAGAAACAGTGGTTTAGACAGAAGGGGTAACTCCTCAAGGAGCCCAAAATCAGTGGAAGGAGAGACAGTGGAAACTCCTTGAGATAGTCGCTCTTTGGCTAACTTAACTAACTACGTCAACGAGATAAATAAAAACCTAAACTGTGAATACAGTTGAATACAAAATGGAAGAATGTTGGATAGCAAGTAATATAACGACATCAGTGAGATCAATAAAAACAATAACTGTGGAGTCAGTGGGATAAAAATGTTAGAAGTGTAGGATCAGATTATAGAGACACTGAATATCCGTATATGCTGAGTGAAAATAATGGAAAAGTATGGAATATGTAACTCGGTAGCTTGATAGCGACTGTAGTGAAGAGATTGATAGGAATATGGGAGGAATAGGACAGAGATTTATATTAACTATTAATAGACAAATTTTGTGGAACGCAGGTTTGGCCAGAAACGTAAGGACAAATTTGCGATGATAAGTCAGTTTGTAAAACAAAAGAGAGTTCTTGTCTGACATCTAAGATAGAGTAGAGTGTACTGCTATAAGACAAGCTAATGCGATGTTAAGTTTCCAGTGGTTCAAGTTTCCGCTACAACATATGTCTTTAGAATGCACGAATAATAATTTTGTCGGAGCGGTAAGTAACAAAACAAAAATTAAATTAGCAAAGGAACAGAAGACGTAAATAAGTCATGAGGAAACCTAACAATTCAGGAAGTCTGACACGATCGTGTGCAATTTCTTAATATCGATTGGGATCAGGCTACACAGCCGCATAAGTGAAACGATTTTTAGAATGGTTCCCAATATGCGGGGAGTAGTAAGACTTCAAAGCAGTCTACGTTAGTAACGTCACTGCAGGTGGTCAGTACCACGTTCATGACGCCACAAGCCATGAAGTCCTGTTGGCGGGAAATCCGAGAATGTGAGATGACGCTGTGTGGAAAATGAAAAAGGCCAATATATGGAGAGAGTTTCTGAGAGAGCTTTAGGGATCAATAGACAAATACAGGGGAAAGAAAGAAATACAGTAGAAGAAGAATGGGTAGGTTTGAGAGATGAAATAGTGAAGGCAGCAAAGGATCAAGTAGGTAAAAAGACGAGGGCTAGTAGAAATCCTTGGGTAACAGAAGATATATTGAATTTAATTGATGAAAGGAGAAAATATGAAAATGCAGTATACGAAGCAGGCGAAAAGGAATACAAACGTCTCAAAAACGAGACCGACAGGAAGCGCAAAATATCTAACCAAGAATGCCTATTGGACAAATGTAAAGATATAGAGGCGTATTTTACTAGGGGTAAGATAGATAGAGGCTACAGGAAAGTTATAGAGACTTTGCGGAAAAGAGAACCACCTGTATGAATATGAAGAGCTGACATGGAAAACCAGTCCCAAACAAAGAAGGGAAAGCAGAAAGGTGGAAGGAGTATATACAGGGTCTATGCAAGGACGAAGTACTTGACGACAATATTATGGAAATAGAATAGGAAGTAGTTGAAGATGAGACGGGAGATATGATACTGAGTGAAGAATTTGACAGGGAACTGAAAGACCTAAGTCGAGGAAAGGCCCCAGGAGTAGACAACAATCCATTAGAACTACTGATAACCTTTGAAGAGCTAGCCATGACAAAACTCTACCACCTGGTGAGCAAGATGTATGAGACAGGCCAAATACCCTCATACTTCAAGAAGACTGTAATAATTCCAATCCCAAAGAAAACAGGTGTCGACAGGTGTGGGAATTATCGAACTATGAGTTTAATAAGTCATGGCTGCAAAATACTAACACGAATTTTTTATAGACGAATGGGAAAACTTGTAGATCCAGACCTCGGGGAAGATCAGTTTGGATTCCGTAGAAATGTTGGAACACGCGAGGCTATACTAGCCTTACGACTTATCTTAGAAGATAAATTAAGGAAAGGTAAACCTACGTCTCTAGCATTTGTAGAGTTAAAGAAAGCTTTTCACAGTGTTCACTGGGATACTCTATTTCAAATTCTGGAGGTCGCAGGGGTGAAATACAGGGAGTGAAAAGCTATTTACAATTTGTACAGAGACCAGACTGCAGTCGAGGAGCATGAAAGGGAAGCAGTGGTTCAGAAGGGAGTAAGACCCCCTATCTCCTATGTTATTCAATCTGTATATTGAGCAAGCAGTAAAGGAAACAATAGAAAAATTTGGAATAGGATTTAAAATCCATGGAGAAGAACAAAAAATTTTGAGATTTTCTGGTGACATTGTGATTCTTTCAGAGACACCAAAGGACCTGGAAGAGCAGTTGAACGGAATGGGCAGTGTCTTGAAAGGAGGATAGAAGTTGAACATTAACAAAAGAAAACGAGAATAATGGAATGTAGTCGAACTAAATCAGGTGATGATGAGGGAATTAGATAAAATGTGAATGTCATATGACTAGGGCCTCCAGTCGGGTAGACGGTTCGCCAGGTGAAAGTCTTTCGATTTGACGCCACTTCGGTGACTTGCGCGTAGATGGGGGATGAAATGATAATGATTAGGACAACAAAACACCTAGCCTCTGAGTGGAGAAAATCTCCGCCCCCCGCGGGAATCGAACCCGGGCCCTTAGAACTGACATTCTCTCACGCTGACCACGCAGCTACCTGGGGCGGATGGGGAATTAGATTAGGAAATCAGAATCTTAGGGTAGTAGATGAGTTTTTCTATTTGGGGAGTAAAATAACTGACGATGGTCGATGTATAGAGAATATAAAATGCAGACTGGCAATGGCAGGGAAAGCGTTTCTGAAGAAGAGAAATTTGTTAACGTCGAGTATAGATTTATGGGTCAGAAAGTCTTTTCTGAAAGTATTTGTGCGGAGTGTAGCCATTTATGGAAGTGAAACGTGAACGATAAATAGTTTAGACAGGAAGAGAGTAGAAGGTTTCGAAATGTGGTGCTACAGAAGAATGCTGAAGATTAGATGGTTGGGTCACTTAACTAATGAAGAGTTACTGCGTAGAATTCGGTAGAAGAGGACTTTGTGGCACAACCTGACTAAAGGAAGGGATCGGTTGGCAGGACACGTTCTGAGACATCAAGGCATCACCAATTTAGTATTGAATGGAAGCTTGGAAGGGAAAAATCGTAGAGGGACCAAGAGAAGAAAACACTCAGCAAATGTGGATGGATGTAAGTTGCAGTAGTTGCTCGGAGATGAAGTGATTTGCACTGGCCATGGTAGCATTGAGACCTGCATCAGACCAGTCTCTGGACTGAGGAATACAACAACAACAACAACAACAATGGAGGGATAAAAACATACAAGATGGCGATGGAAGAATATTTTATAAATGCAATGTAGCACTGGCGACACCTCTTTAAATTTTTTTGGTGAAACCTTTTCAAAATTTTTTTGGACATTAATAGCCCTTACAGCGTTTAAAAAAGCTCAATATTTCTGCTGGAAACATTGCTTGGATCCATAAAAAATGTAAAAGTCGACCTCTGTGCTCAGAATTGAAAATGGCCGTGGTAGTGTTTTCTTCCTTATCATCCATTAAAATTGAAATAGCCATCCACAACACTTAAAAATGCAAGATATTATTGGCTGGAAACTTTTTAGCATCCATTATAAATAAAACTATCAACCACACCACATAAAAATTAAAGATGGTGATGTTTGGGAAATTAAAAATATATTTCTTACCAACCACTAAAATGAAACAATCAGTCACGGTGCATCTGTACTGGGTGTAAAAACGAAAGAAAAATGGTACTGGTGGGAAAATTAAAAAAAAAAGCATATTAACAACTATTAAAAGTGAAGCACCCAGTCACGGCGCGGTTCACTTTTTTACCAGAAGGGAAAAAGCCTGTCAATATGTAGCCGGCCATGTTCAAAAGTATCGAATTATGCCAAGTATTATATCATAAAAAGTACATAAGTTTCTCCACAGTTGGTGCCTTGTTCAGGAAAAGGTATGATCGAACTAAGCATTATCAAAATAAAACGAGCACACACACATAACACACACACAGACACACACACACACACACACACACACACACATATATATATATATATATATATATATATATATATATATATATATATATATATATATATATATATAAGACAACATGTGTATGGCGCAGTTGTTAGATCGATTACTGCTACTGCAATGGCGGGTTGCCAAGATTTAAGTACGCCTGAACGTGGTGTTGTAGTCGGCGTACGAGCGATGGGAAACAGCTTATCCGAGGTAGCGTTGCAGTGGGGATTTTCCCGTACTACCATTTCACGAGTGTACTGTGAAACATCAAATCTCCGACGTCGCTGCGGCCGGTAAAAGATTCTGGAAGATCGCGACCAACGACGGCTGAAGAGAATCGTTCAACATGACCGAAGTGCAACTCTTCCGCAAATTGCTGCAGATCTCAGTTCTGGGCCAACAAGTGCCAGCGAGCACACCATTCAACGAAACATCAGCGATAGGCGTTTTCGGAACCGAAGACCCCACTCGAGTTCTCTTGATGACTGCACGACACAAAGCTTTACGCCTCGCCTGGGACCGTCAACACCGACACTGGTCAGTTGAAGACTGGAAACATGTTGCCTGGTCGGACGAGTCTCGTTTCATATTGTGTCGAGTGGATGGGCGTTTACGGGTATCGAGATAACCTCAGAAAGCACGGACACTGCACGTCAGCAGGATACTACTGAAACTGGTGGAGGCTCTGTAATGGTGTGGGGCGTGTGCAGTTGGAGTAATGTGGGACCCCTGATACGTCTAGATACGACTCTGACAGGTGACACGTACGTAAGCATCCCGTATGATCACCTGCATGCATTCATGAACTTCGAGGGACTCAGGAAATTCCAGTAGGACAATGTGACACCCCACCCGTGCTGAATGGCTACAGAGTGGCTTCAGGAACACTCTTCTAAGTCCGCTAAACTCCCCAGACAAGAACGTTACTGAGCATGTCTGAATGCCTTGCAACGTGCTGTTCAGAAGAGTTCTCCACCCCCTCGTACTCTTACGGATTTATGGACAGCCCTGCAGGATTCATGGTGTCATTCCCTCCACCACAACTTCAGACATTAGTAGACTGCACGCCATGACTTCTGTGTGCTCGGATGAGCCGGGGTGGTGGGGGGCTACACGATATTAGGCAGGTGTACCAGCTTCTTTCGCTCTTCACTTTAAAATACAGCTTCAGCTACAAATTCCGCCTTCCTCCGTGTTTCATACATCTAAAAAATTGGGGTCTGGAACTGAAAATATTATAATATCAAATTAACATTCCTGTTAAGGAACGGTACGATATCATATAAATACTGTTCTTTTGTATATTAACTCACTGACTTCGGAAACGGGTTTGATGGTAAAATGAAGTACATCCCCATCTATCGTCTCTTCAAATAAACTGTTGCGGCAGGTATTTTAACATGATCCGCCAGAGCTTCTTCTTGTACAGGCGGAGGACAGTATGCTCCTAAGCTCAGGTCTGATTCATTTCCACTAATCCAATAAACACGAGCTTCTGAAGTGCACACAGTCAGAGCTATTTGCATTTGTTCAGCAGAGGAAACGTGTTTCACAGAAGCAAAGATTAGGAAGTGCTCAGGTGCTTCACTGGTCATCGGAGCCCAGTTCGCAGCGAGGCTCTTCACAGAAGACAATTCTACTCCAGTCAGTGAGGTTCCATGCCGAAGACGTGTCTGGAGATACCCCGGACAGATATGGGTACCGACCTGACTGTCAGCCGCCGTACGGCCCGACAGAAGGAAGTGGTAGAGGAAACGACGTATTGGTAGAATTGAAGCTGTGAGGACGTGTCGTGAGTCTTGCTTGGGTAGCTCAGTTGACAGAGCACTTGCCGCGAAAAGGAGAAGGTCCCGAGTTCGAGTCTAGGTCCGGCACACAGTTTTAATCTGCCAGGAAGTTTCAAGAAGTGGTAGTCTGGCGTGGTAGTTCTTAGCATAGTAGGACTCCTTTGGTTGTCATCCACAACAGCCTAAAAGCACAGCGTCACGTCGGCGACATTCGATAACTCGTTTGGTGCCATTGATAGTAAGCTATCCTGACCTTACATTTCAGCAAGATGATGCCCGCCCGTACACGACGAGATTATCTACTGCTTGTCTTCGATCTTTCCAAACCCCGGCTTGGTCAGCAAGATCTTTCGGATCTCTCCCCAATTGAGAATGTTTGCAGCGTCTTGGGCAGATCCCTCAAATCTGCTCTGGACTTTGACGATCTAACTCAGCACTTGGACAAAATTTTGTTCAGCTGCCATTCTTTTTATTTCCTGTACGATTATGCAATTTCGGCCCTCGGCCATTTTGAAGTATTTTATGAATGAATTTTTAGTAGCAGATTATGTCATATACGTCGTTGCTCCTATGATATTCTTTTATGCTTGTAAAAATATCCTGTAAGACAATCGTACACGAACTAAAAAGAATGGCAGCTGAAGGCTTCAAGACATCTTTTAAAAAAAAAGAAAAAAAACATTTATCGACAGAGAGACTTCGCAATACGATAATATGCAGTGAAATAGCCAAATCACTACCTTTTATTATCCTGTCACATAAAAAATAGCGAGATTTGAACTGTGACACTTGTCACATGCAACGAACTTATCTTGCGTTTTACTCTTCAAGGGTTTAAATCATATTTATTCCAGATATCGAACGCAAACTATGCAATGCTGGCTGATGTTGCAGGCTGAGCTGATTTATGCGAAATACGTTACATTTTTTTACGTTCAGGGTCAACAGCATTTCGCTACTGCTCCTTACCCACATACACATAATAACTGCAGATCATCAGGGAAGTTTTTCCTATTTATCTGTTTATTTGCAGCACAATGACAAGATGTTCTTCGTAAGTAATCGATCGCAACTGAGGTATGACTTTCTCACATCTGTTTGTGGGGTTGGTTTCAGAGCGAAATCTACAACCGCAGAGTAGACAGAAATGAGAACTTTCTCGCTCGTATTTTACATGTGTGTGCTCAGATGAAGGACGATACGAATGAACTCAGAACAGCAACACAGCAGCTGTCTACAAGAGCTACAAATTGTATTTCAGCTGATGGTAAACTTTTTGAAAATCTTTTGTGAGGACGCGTACGCAGTTAAATTAAACATTGAATCACAATGCTTAATTTACTATCACCAGTATTTGTTCTGTTCCCCACTGTTTCCATGCGTTTCCTCGGAAACTGTTAAGAACAGGACAGACGTGCGTATGGCGCTTTTTGTTGAGAATCACTAATTCTGTCACCCCTAAAAGCGTGTACCTTTTGTTCTAACTCACCCTGGATGTTACGTACGTGGAAATTGTGCCTTTTGGAGCTGAAAATCTTTTGCACAGAAACAAACCATTGGACATGTATACTGAGCTCTCTATACTGAAAAGATTACAGACAACTCTACAGTGAGGGCGTATACACTACCTACAGTTGTACGGAAATAGCTTTAAGCTTCGTATAAATTAGACATTTATAGCACCAGTCATTATAAAACATTTTTACTTCCATGTAAAGTCCCAAACAAGATTCAGAACTATTAATAGTTTTAGCGTAGACGTCATTTGCGGGTAGCCAGCATCTTCCTAATTGTATTCAAAAAATATTCAGGAATCAGATACGTAGAAGACAATCATGATGCGATACGAATGCATCAGCAACGAGTAACTGCGTCTGCCACGCTGCACTCGTTTATAGAGGCTCTTGATCCGTCCGAGGAAGTTGGCTACAAGCATCATTTAAGGCGAACATGAGGCTGCTGCTTCTTTACCAATCTAATCCTATATGTGTTAGAAAGTAGGTAAGAGTGTATCTGTAGAAGCTAGTCGACTACCCAGTTAGATGAAGTACTCATGCATGCCATTCCACTGACGCCACAATAAAAACTACCGGCAATTTGACTTCAAGAAGTGTAACTGTTAGTGCATGTTGACTAAGTACCACGGGCAGTGGCGTTTCCAATAACCTTGAACGCGTAACGACATCAAACTGGGCATAATTTTGAAAATTATCCGAGTATTTACCGAAAACGTTTTGTAATTGCTCACACACGCCACACACACACCACACACACACACACACACACACACACACACACACACACAGCGTAAGGTGAAGTCTGCATTGACGATTCCATAGTCGAGGCCCATAGGACAAAGATGTATACATGGGCTCTAAAATGCATTCCTCTAGAGCTGTGAAAAGTTATTCGTCCTCGATACTGTGAAACAAATCTCATCTACCGCAGTGTCTTTGCATTCCACAATTTGGGAGGAGGTTGCATGTACCCAAATAAGAAAAAACTGTCTAAGTAAACATGGTCTCTAAACTGCATACCTTATGAGCTATGAGCACTTATTCAATAGAAGAATTGTCACAGTAGCGAAGAAAAAGAAGCGCTCATAGCTCTTACGGTATGCACCTTAAAGCTCATATTTGATGGACATTTTTCTTATTTCAGTCAATGCTACCACATATGGATATATGGAGAGCAAAGATCTTGCCTTAAAAGAGACTTGTACGGCGATATCAAGGATAAGTAAGTACTCACACTTCATGCACTTTAGAACCCGGGTTTACTAGATCTATTTGCTTCGAATGATCGTTCCTATCATATCACATAATACAACTCTGCCCTTTTGGCCATGAATACTGAATTATTAATGTAAAATTCGTCCCATGGGACATGACTTTTGAATCTTCGTGTATGTATATAGGTGGAAGATGAACTGTAAAAGATATATAAAAGACAAAAGACGCTTGTTCTCTTTGCTAGATTACGATTAAAATAAAATGTGATAAAACAAAGACATCGCACGCATCTCCGTCTGGGATGACCAAAATACAGGACATTTTGATAATCCCAGA
Organism: Schistocerca piceifrons; assembly: GCF_021461385.2. Lineage (NCBI taxonomy): Eukaryota > Metazoa > Arthropoda > Insecta > Orthoptera > Acrididae > Schistocerca > Schistocerca piceifrons. The sequence goes on from NC_060138.1 coordinate 584,769,305, forward strand.
GGACGGCGAAATATTCGAATTAAATTACAGTCACCAGTACAATGGGACAACAATTTTTATAAGAGATTGATTACTTAGATGATTATTACCTGTGCAATGGAGGTGTAACTTACGTATATTCACAGTGGGCAGAGGTTCTCTGAACATGTTCTTATCTCAAAAAAAGTAATCATGGACATTTAGTTTGAAATATTCTGGATAAAAAAGTAACTAGTGGCATTTAGCCCTCCCTTCGCTAATAATGCAAACACGTTACCACACACCGACATTTACTTACAGTGCTTTCGTGACAAACCTTTACCCAGAGCGAGAAGCATTATTCGTCTACTTCATTGACAGATAAACGTGAGACTATGGAAGGATGTTGGCGCTAAGTTGGAGTATGGCACACAAAGCAATCTAAGATCATTCGTAAAATTGGTGTTGCGTAAATTTAAAATAAATATGGAAGTACAAAAAGGTTAATTTCTAAGTACACAGTATAAAAAATGAAAAACTGAATTGATTTTAACTGCAAGAAGTATACGCTGAAATTTTCGGCGCCCCCTCCCCGGTTTTATTTCTGATAGATAACTAACAACGGAACATACTTTTAATAAGATTATCAACGTATCTGCTAGTGTAGCTGGAAACCATTGTTCCTAATTGAAGTCACTGCAGCCCATCCTGAAGTAGCTACATCGAAAGGCTGAGGAAATGATAGTGCTTAATGAGCACAGAACTGTCAAATGAAATTGTGTTTCTAGTTAAAGATGTGCAGCCGGCCGGTGTGGCCGAGTGGTTCTAGGCACTACAGTATGGAATCGCGAGACCGCTACGGTCGCAGGTTCGAATCCTGCCTCGGAAATGGATGTGTGTGATGTCCTTACGTTAGTTAGGTTTAAGTAGTTCTAAGTTCAAGGGGACTGGTGACCTCAGATATTAAGTCCCGTAGTGCTCAGAGCCATTGTTTGAAAGATGTGCAACAAATACCAATTGCGTCTGTCAGCTTCTTTCATTAGCAGAGCTGCAGCGACAATATCTACAATAAAGACTATGAACTCTGCCAGTAATTTCCCAATGAAAGCCTTTATTCAGTTCCTATTATTTAACGCTTACTTGTCCGTCCTACAGAGACTTGGTTGTCTGCCAGAAAATCTAACCAAGGATCTTTGACAGCATTACGCACTTGGTCACTCAGCGCTTGCTCAAAACAGCAGTCTCTTATTGTAATTTAACTTTTATATTAATATATTTTGGACATGAGTAGTCTGGAGGTTGGCAATCACTACTTTTCATATAATTATTCCTAGCGATATGCTTTCAGTTTCACAGATACTGAGTTTCACTGCGCTGCTCTATATCAGTTTTCTGTAGCGTCTATGGAGGTTTATGGGGAGGAATATTTCATACGACATAGGTCCTCCAGTATCAACGTCAGAGATCAGAACTTAAAGGACCTCTGGAAGATCTGCGATGATAAGAGGAGGAAGGCGGGGATAACGTTGCTTTGGGGTTTTTGAAATCAAGGAAGGGGGGGGGGGGGGGAATGGCAATCAAACGACTATTCAAGTTCGTGTATAAAGAGGAAAATCGTCATTCACAAGATCTAGGACATAGAAAAGCTAGACAAGTGCGACAACTATCGTACAGTGAGCTCTACAACCCATGTATGAAAGCTGCTATCAACGGTAATGTCCAGACCAGTGGCAAAAAAGGTTTGTGGAGTTATTAGATGACAATCAGTTTGGCTTTAGGAAAGGGAAAGGAAGAGGCAGTTCGCTTTTTCACGGAATCAACAAAATTCAGTACTCATTCATAGGATATGTCGACCTTGAAAAGGCGTTCTATAATGTAAAATTGTGCAACATTGTCGAAATTTATATTGAATAAGAGTAAGCGTAGGGAAAGAAGAGTAATACACTATATGCAAAAAAACTAAGAGGGAACAATGAGAATGGAACACGAAGTATGACATGGATGGTATGACAGGGATACAGTCTTTCGCACCTAGTGTTCAATCTCTACATCGAAGAAGCAATGACAAAAATAAAAGAAAGGTTCGGGAGTAGGATTAAAATTCCGGATGAAATGATATCACTGATCACTTTCCCTAATGATATTGGTGTCCTCACTGAAAATGAAGTTATAAGACCTGTTGAATCAATTGAACGATCTCGTGAAAACAGAATGTGAATTGAGAGTAAACGGAAGAAATGTGAAAGTAATGAGATGTAGCAGAAATCAAAATTTATGATCAAGTAGCAGTTTGATGAAGGAGATCTTCTGCCATGAAGCAACATCAGACAAGATGCGCAAAGGAGACTATCTAAGAGGAAGAGGGTAGTCCTGGCCTTACGAAATTTACTAGTATCAAATATTGGCTTCAGCGTGAGGAACAAAAATTTGTGGTTGTACGTTAGGAACACAGCACTGAGTCGAAATGAAACACGGACTACGGGAAAATCTGAACAGAAGACAATCAATCCATTCGGAATGTTATGCAGTTGGATGGGTTGAAAAATTAGTCGGAATGATAAACAATAAGGAGAGTCTTCAGAGGAACGTATGGAAAACACTGAGAAGAAGAAGGAACATGGCCATAGGACATGTGTTAAGATCTGAGGAAATAACTTTGATGGTACTAGACGGAGCTGAAGGCCATAAAATCTACAGGAATTGAGGAAGTAGAGAGCATCTGCAAAGCAAAGATGTAGAGAACGGTGTAGGAGAGGCATTCGTGTCAGGCTGAATCAAACTAGTCACAAGATCGGTGATTCAATAAAAAATGTATGTATCAAATATGTTACTTTTTATAGCCCTACACAATCGTGTAAGGCAAGTCCTAGTCAGCTGTTACTAGAAGATACTAAACGAAGCCTGGGAATGGTTTCTAATACACATTTACTATCGGAAAAAATCGCAATTTATGTGAATTTCACCCTGAAGTATTAAATTGTCCTATAAAGTTCAGATATTAATAAGAGAGAAATTTTTAAGAAGTTTAGCATTTCTGTGTCACCTCTGAACCAAAATCATGTACCTAAAATAACAAAAAAACTGCATAGCTTATCTTGTTGGCCCTGTTCTTGGGTAACTACTTGTGTAATTACGTACACACATCAAAAACAGTTTTACATCATCCCAGTTCCCAGAACTCCTGAAGATAGACGTTGACAGTGGATATTGTATCACACATGCAGCCCCTTTGACTGTTCAGAGATGTCCCTAAACCCGCTCAAAGATGTAAATAACCATGCTTGGGCGGCGCCAATTAAACTGAGGGGGTCCGACAGCCGATCAGTTGCAGTCATTCCACCAGGAAGGAGGTACACGGCTCATGTTGTCTGTAGCTGAACTATGCCATGTGGTTCGATCGCGTCCGCATTGTCACTTTGTGCCAAGAACGGCTCTCAACGTGGAGGAGATACAGAGAGAGACCGCCTCTCTCAGGCCGCCCAAGAGCTACTACTGCAGTGGATGACCGCTACCTACGGATTATGGCGCGGAAACCCTGTTGAGAAAACACCATGTTGAATAATGTTTCTAGTGCAGTCACAGGACGTCGTGTTACGACTCTAACTGTGCATAATAGGCTGCACGATGCGCTACTTCACTTCCTGCATCCATGGCGAGGTCAATCTTTGGAACCACGACACCATGCAGTGCTGTACAGATGGGCCCAACAACATGCCGAATGAACCGCTCAGGATTAGCATCACATTCTCTTCACCTATGAGTGTCGCATATGCTTTCAATCAGACAATTGACGGAGACGTGTTTGGAGGCAACCCGGTCAGGCTGAATGCCTTACACACACTGTCCAGCGAATGCAGAAGGGTGGAGGTTCCCTGCTGTTTTGGGGCGGCATTATGTGGGGTCGACGTACGCAGCTGGTGATCGCTCGACTAGAGTAACCAGCATGTTCTCCAGACATGAACCCTATCAAACAAGCTTGGGATAGATTTAAGAGGGCTGTTTATGGACGGCGTGACCCACCAACCAGTCTGAGGGATCTACGGCGAATCGCCGTTGAGGAGTGGGGCAATGTGGACCAACAGTATCTTGATGAACTTGTTGATAGTATGCCACGACGAATACAGGCATGCATCAACGCAAAAGGACGTTCTACCGGTGTGTACAGCAAGATGGACCACCATCTCTGAAAACGTCGCTTATGGTGGTACAACGTGTAATGTGTGGTTTTCATGAACAATAAAAAGGGCGGAAATGATGATTATGTTGATCTCTATTCCAAATTTCTGTACAGGTTCCGGAACTCTCGTAACCGAGGTGATGCAGAATTTTGATGTGTTTAGTTGTTGCTGGTCGGGGATGATAACAGGAGAGTAGAGTTGCTCTAAAATCGATCACACTGCCTTGGGCGTAACCATAGGTTTCATGCGTCAGTATTACGCACTCTCGGCAAGGTGCCGTCTGCGTCGCCCCACGGTTAATCGTCGTCTCGACCGTGCCGCTATGCGACCTACTTTGAAGGTCTTTCTCTCTGCCTTTCACAGTAGCACGCGCGAAAAGCTTACGTTTCTCAGTTAATTTCTGCGACGGCGCGCAGGGGTATTATTTTTGCGGAGAATTTTCGAGTGCTCGTCGGAGCGGAGCGGGGCGGAGACTGAGCGCACAAAGAGCATTTAGCGGCTGCTGCTGCTGCTAATGCTGGTGGCAGGAAGGCGCTCCAGAGGAAGGCGTTTGTCACGGCTCTTAGCGCGAGTGGGGGCAGCAGGGGGCAGAGGTGTGCCGCCGGGGCGAGCCGTTGGGGCGCAAATGCGACTGAGACGAAGCCGGCCGGGCGCGGGCCGCGACTGCGTAAGAACCTGCCACTCAGAGAATGCCACGAAAATTCTTCTAGAGCGATGACGCCGAACTCGGCGTCATTTGTAATCACAAGGCTCTGAACAAGGTAGTACAGCTTACACTTCCTAAAACTTCCTGATGGAGTGGACTAAGAAGCTGAAATTACGAATCTGAAAAAGCACCAACGAACCTTATGCACGAAAAGTGAAATCGATCAATCTCAGACACTTTACATAATGTAGCTGATTTACGTGTCGTACGCAACAAAAAGTTAAGGACTGTAACATAAAATTTAAGTGGACTGGGGTTCAGGCTGGGGGCTGTGCAGGTGTGGGACAGTTTAACAATTATGTCCATCAACAGAATATAAATACCCTTTCACTGAAACAAAATTTTTCTTTAGCTTGTAAACATCCTCATATATTGTTTCACACTCTCAATACAATAATGTCTTCCGTTAAATATGATAACAAAATCCAATGTCTTCCCTAATAAACGTAACAAGGAAACAACATTATCAAATTACAGTTCTTAGCCCTCGGCCATAACCAGAAATAATATCTAAGACAAACTGAGCAGTAAGTATATACATATACAGGGTGGTCCACTGACGCTTATTTCGTGAAATATTTGGCCCGGTCACGATCAATGAACCACCCTTTATATATATATATATATATATATATATATATATATATATATATATATATATATATATAATGATTGAAGCGATTTCACAGCTCTACAATAACTTTATTATTTGAGATATTTTCACAATGCTTTGCACACTCATACAAAAACTCAAAAAGTTTTTTTAGGCATTCACAAATGTTCGATATGTGCCCCTTTAGTGATTCGGCAGACATCAAGCCGATAATTAAGTTCCTCCCACACTCGGCGCAACATGTCCCCATCAATGAGTTCGAAATCATCGTTGATGCGAGCTCGCAGTTCTGGCACGTTTCTTGGCAGAGGAGGTTTAAACACTGAATCTTTCACATAACCCCACAGAAAGAAATCACATGGGGTTAAGTCGGGAGAGCGTGGAGGCCATGACATGAATTGTTGATCATGATCTCCACCACGACCGATCCATCGGTTTTCCAATCTCCTGTTTAAGAAATGCCGAACATCATGATGGAAGTGCGGTGGAGCACCATCCTGTTGAAAGATGAAGTCGGTGCTGTCGGTCTCCAGTTGTGGCATGAGCCAATTTTCCAGCATGTCCAGATACACGTGTCCTGTAACGTTTTTTTCGCAGAAGAAAAAGGGGCCGTAAACTTTAAACCGTGAGATTGCACAAAACACGTTAGCTTTTGGTGAATTGCGAATTTGCTGCACGAATGCGTGAGAATTCTCTACCGCCCAGATCCGCACATTGTATCCGTTCACTTCACCATTAAGAAAAAATTGTAAGTAGGCTGTTTAGGTTCTTATATTGGTAACACCGCCGCCACATAGCGCTCTCTGTATGAAAATCACTGGCTCTGCTGTGTGCAGTCTGTGGCTAGTTTGCATTGTTGTCTGCCATTGTAGTGTAGATTTGCACCAAGTATTTCGCAGCTGCGCTTGCAATTAAGTAGACATTATTTCCATTGCTATGTTATTTTATTTTGCTCTTCAAATTGTGCTTTTCTGTGTTATCGTGTGAAATATTGTGACAATTATGGCGTGTGAAAAACGTAATACTAGGCTTCAAAGTAAACTGAGAAATGACAGTGAAGACGAAAGCAGTGTGTTAGCGCCACCGAGTAATGAATCAACTGATGTTCAAAGTGGTAATTTGGTAAACGTGCATAGGGAAATGGAGCGGGCTGCAAACAATGGTGTAGACAGTGAAACAGGTAGTGAACAGGGAAGCATTATCGATCGATCGGTCGGCAACAGCTCGCCTCAGGAATCGGGAATGACAGAACACAATATTGCAAATACTGTAGATTAAGGTTTTGCGTCCTCACCCTTTTCCCAAATAACTCAAGACACATTTTCTGCTTTTCAAACTGCGAATATTGCCGGTTCAAATGCATTGCCGAATAGCACTGAGGAACATGTTTCAGACACCAGTGCATTGTTATTACAATTAATGCAACAAATGGGACAAAAGCTTCAAAAGTTAGACACAATGGAACAAAATCAGAGACAAACACAGCAAAAGTTTCAAAACACCCCTCTGAAGATGTCCAGCGCAGCTCTGGACGAAACGTTAGGAGCTGAAGAGTTTCATGGACCACGACCTTACATCCCGGAAGGTTTACCAGAAGATATGTCATCCGGTCGTGAAAGCTTTCATACTATGATTGAATCGAAATGTCAAAAAGTCTGTAATGACGTAAAAACAACAAATTTGTGAGCATTTCCAACCTATTTTTTCGCGGCATGAAAATGCATTACAGAATCACGAAGCAGCCATAAAAGAACTGCAAGCTAAAATTGACTCAGTTGCATCTACCGATTTGGTTACGCAACTTGCAAAAACTCAGGAAAACTTAAAGGACACAGTAGATACTCTGAAAATTGGTTCAGAAAGACACATGGAGGAAATTAGTTCATTATCAGAGAAAGTAGTTGAACTTTCGGATCAGCTAAATAATTTATCTACGAAAGTAGATGATGATCTGAATGACACAAAACCGGTAGTCTTTAATGACACAGAAGAGAGCGAACAAATTAAGAAACTGAAACAAAATCTGAATCAAATTAATGCGCAACACCAAAGAGAAATCCGGGAAGTACAAGATCAGCTGACACAGGTAATACAAGAATTATGTATTTCAGAGGACACTCGCGCCCCAATACGGGAAGAGGGACATAGAAATACGGAACAGCCACAAAATAATAACACAGGGCACTTCGGAAATTATGAAAGAAATTGGCAAGGTACACCGAATTTTGAGATCGAACCGGCGAAACGACGTAACAATGACCGACATGCGACTCGCCGACATGATGATTTTGACTATAAGCTGTTCATTACTACACGTAAATTCAAAACATTTAAGAATTCTGACAACGACATTCATCCACAAGCATGGCTTCATCAATTTTCTCATTGTTTTCCTCCCAACTGGTCATTGGAGCACAGGTTAGAATTTATGTGTGGCTACTTGGAGAATGAACCAGCTGTAAGAATGCGATCGGTCATTCACAATTGTCACAGTGAAGGAGATTTTTATCATGCCTTCCTCTCTGCATATTGGTCTCAAACTACACAAGACCGAGTAAAACATAGCATCATAATGATGAAACGTTTCGAACAATCTGAATTTTCCAGTCTTATGAAATATTTTGAAGACATGTTGCATAAGAATCAGTATCTTTCAAACCCATACAGCCCCTCAGAACTCATCCGCATTTGCTTAATCAAACTGCCTGAACATTTACGACATATTATTTTAGCAGGACGTTGCAAAGACGACATTGAAGCTTTTCAGGGACTGTTACAAGAACTGGAAATTGACACAGACAATCGCGGAACGCGAGAACAGGAGTACAACAATTACAGGTCACATCTGTCACAATTCCGTGATGACAGAAATAATAAATGGACACGACAAGGCTATTCTTACAACGTAAATCGTGACCAAAACAGACACCACCCATGTGGCAACCGTTGGCAGCGTAGTAATAATTACAGGGAAAGATCACCTCTCCGCAGTAATGACTATCACAGAGACAACCATAGAAACAGACAATTTGGCAATCAGAACTATTATTATCAAGGGAGACAGAATAACTTTAGACGAAACAGTTCAGCGCGCAGTTACGATTCAGGGAGAAATTCTCCACCACGTGACCGACAAGAAAGAAACTATAGAATCTACCGACATGACGACAGACGATATGATCGTAACGACAGACCTGAATTGCATCAGAACTGGCGGGATTCAAACAGAGCAGGGCCCTCTCGAGGAGGTGAATTTGTAGAAGTTAGGTCTCCTAATCCCAATAACAACGCGCGCCAACAAATAGACAGACAATGACTCACGCCGCAGGCACCCACGTGCGCCGGCCGGCTCAGAGAAAAATAACATAGAAGCTAACGTTCAGAAAAATCCCATTATTCTTTACCGACGTATGATAATTGCGTTCAAGCTGAAACTCTGAGTACTTTGAAGAGTAAAAGATTGTACCACATTTCACATGTAAAACCGTTTATTGAAAGATAATCTGCTTTTTAACTTTGTCTTTGCCATATAACGTTTCACTTTACATTGCTAGTATGCTTTGTCAGACTTAAGAAACTGTTAACATGCAACAATGTTTGGAGTTAAGTATCCAGTCTAGAACCTAGGGAACATTTTTAAACAAAAATTACGAATTCATTGTTATAGTGAACAGACGTCACAGTGTTATTGTGTGTGTACATTCTTGCTTGTTAGTTGCACGATTACGTAACGACTATAAGGCTCACATACTTAGAACATTTACCAGTACTGCTAATGAGATTTTTATGCAACATTTTGGTTTACTTGAAAATACATTCTGGATTTAAAGATTTCAGTGAGATACCAGATGACACAGTGGTTAGTTTATGTGACAGCTACACGATTTTATCACGACGCTACTAATGAGTGACAATTTACAATGTTGTTTTTGCGGTGTTTCTGTTTTATATCTGCACAGTATTTCTGAATTATTCTGGAAAGTAAAACATGTTTTAGTAGTAACTTTTGTGGTATAGCTACAATGAGACAGCCTTTTCCGTAGCACAACAATACGTTACAGCACAGCACTTTCTTCATCACGGCAATAAGCGTAATAACTAAGATATCTATACGCAAAGCATTTCACTTTTGTTTATCATGAGGTAAGTTCATTGGCTTCTGCAGAACTTAGCTTTCGGAGGACAATAACTACGACACTTCCACAGAGATTATCATATAGCAAGACGCACATTTAGCGCTACAGTACACGTATTTGAGTGATTAATTTCGTACTTGAAACATTTATTTTTAAAGATATTTGAAGTACAATAATACAAAGGTTTTCCGTAATACATTTCATTCCATTGCTGTAATTTGTAACACCTGAGAGTATAATTACATTAATCCTCAGGGGGGTACATGCCTACTTTGTGTACCATGTGTTTGGCAAGCACAAGGAGCCCTAGCTAATATGGTATTTGCTTATACAAATTTACACATCGGTACCATATTTCTCTAACACACAAATTACATAGCTATCTGATCATTTAACTGAGAGATAAACATATTTTTTACTACATCAGTGACACATGTTTACGCAATTACACAGTTGGATACCTTCACACTTATGAAATTGTATTTTGTCTGTACTTTGTGAAATGTTCATATTTTTTCGGAACCATTGTGATACTATGAGAGGTTTGAATGTCGTATTTCTTATGGGATCATGAATTTTAAAGTACGTTTGAGGTAGATGACACTATTGAAATGAGCAGAGAATTTTTTTTATGTTTTGAAATTAGAAAGCTACGACGATTTTGAGATTTGACTGAGGTGTTATGATGTTATTTTTACCACGACAATGTGTATTATGCTGTTGCGGTATGTTTATGATCAGTAATCTGATGCTATATGAGTTATTTGATTATGTTATGTATCTGTTATGATGAAATATTGAAGGAGTGTCGACGAATATTTATATGTGTAATAAGGTAAGGAGTAATGAACAGTGGTTAAGGACTCTGGTTTGTGAAAAAGGTTGTTGGAAACCAAGAATTGTACTTTAAGAGTTATGAAATGTATGTAAATGTGTGAGTGTATTACAATGCCACTGAAAATTTTTTGTACACTGTTATATTCATAGGATTTTGTTTCTACACATTTGTAACGCAAATTCTCAACCTGTGATTTTTTTTCATATGAGACTGTCACTGTAGCGGAAACTGGTGTCGTAAATATTTCGGTAAGAAAGTTAAGTGACCACCTGCACGTAATGCGTCATGGGCATCCAGCTGGGCGACAGTCGCCTGAAAAAAAAAAGCCATAAGCGTGTGCCTTTCAGAGGTACAGGTGGAGAAAAAAAAGGGAGGCCATTATCCTCGCTATTGACATTCCTTTGTAGAAAGCATCGCAAATACGACACGCTCATAACTTGGAAACATTCTTACATCTGCACACCTGATTAGGACAAGTGTCTATCTACGAGAATTGAGAGAATTTCTACTAACTTGGAATTGCCTCATGACTAATGAATGATTATTTTATGCTTTACTTTGTACATAGTTGCTTATTTCATTTGATATCTGGTTTCCAGCTGTCTTGCAGCACTGGTTTCATAAAGTAAAATTAAATGCATTTGCTAATGTGAATACTTTCTGTCGACAGATCTATTAAATAATTATTTTATGATATACATTCTTCGAAAAAGGAGCTCTTGGAATGGAAAGAACAATAAGAAGGGACTAATAACAGTAACTGCATATATCATTTTCTTTTCAAGTACTTGGTAATTTCTTTTGTAGAAATAGTTGTGGTGCACCACTTTAATTACTTAGACATTAAGATGTGATTATACATTTCCCTTATCTGCATTGTTATCTTTAGTGTACTATTTTTTCTGCTTGAGCTTTGTCATGTTTAGGCATAAGTTATTTCATTTTCTGCTGCTGGTTGCCAGGCATAGTGCTACTGAATTTTAATTTGTGTTACTCTGCTAAGCCAGATTTATTTTTCTGGTTTGCTGCTCATTGCCTTATATTAGTTGTAATATTGCTGCTTGCTTTGACAATTTCCATTTTTTTCATTGCTATTTGTATTAATTGTTTTGTGCTGCTGCATTGCCTCGTCCCTTAGTTTAGCATCTGAGCTCAGTAGATTTAAGTTAGCTTAAGAGGGGGTAGACTACATAAGAAACTGACTATGGACAATAGGGAAAAAATGCATTGAGATGTTATATGGTAAATAATTGGGCCAAAATGAGTATTGTACACTGAAAAATAATTATTTTGAAAAAAATATGAATGGAATACAGAAAGCAGGTATAGATAGGACTTTTTGGGAATAATGACAAATGAAGGGAGGTCTCCGAGAAGTAAAGAAAGTTTTGTTTGCAAAATACTGCAGTAAAAGAAACCCTGTCCTTTCCTTGTATTATTACGCTATGTGTTTATGTATCCTTGTGTATTTGTCTTTTTCCTGTCTTTATGTGTTTAGCTAATAAGAGTTATGTTGTAGAATTTTTCTGATAATATGTTATTTTCTTTGTAAAGATGTTTAGACATTATTTATTGTGTTTTGTTTTAATGCTCATGTGTGAAGTTGATGTTTCGAAAGTTATTCTGATCTTTTATGTATGTACTTATGTCATAATTCCTGTAACGCTGATGTATCTGTTTATTTCTATTCTTTTTTAAAGCCTGTACTACTACAAATTTATCTGTTTTGTTATGTTCTTTAATGATGTATTCTGTATTTTTGTAATTGTAATCTTATGTTATAAAATTGTAATGGACACCAGTTCATCAGATTAAGTAACTTGAAAGTTACATTACACTGCATACGTTTCTGTTGGTCATAGTATATGGACAATATGTGAGAAGTAGGGACTGATCGTGTTTGCACGTGTGTTAATAATTCAGCAAGGGACTGGATAACAGCATTGCTGGTTCTAAGGACAATTCCAGAAACTTTGTGGCGGCACAAGTGGTGGTTTACGGACTTGCTATATTGTCTGCAAGACTTCAAGTGGTGGTTTATGGACTTGCTATATTCTCAGCAAGACTCTTGGATGGTGATTGTACATCTGCACAGTCGCAGCAGATGGCTGCTGGCCATCTCTACAAGGACTACATTGGGGCTGCATCTTTGATGGCCCACCAATACCATTATTTCTACAAGGACTGCAGTGGGTCTGCACCTCTGGTGGCCCACCAATATCGTAATCTCTACCAGGACTACAGTGGGTCTGCTCTGTGATGACCTACCTACCAATATTTTTCAAAACTTCGACTGACTCTGCTGTGGGTTTGCTCTGTTGTGGACCATTACTGTCTGCATGTCAAGAGTCAGCACTGTCTTTCCGTTGGAAGGACAACACTACTTCTTCAAGACTGCATGGAAATCCACTACTTCCATGTGCATTGTCTTTTACTGCCCAGACTTTGAGAAAAGAAACGGCAGTTTTACTGCGATGAATGATCAGGACTGTCTTTGTGGACTGTGAGAAAATTTTAGCTTTTGACCAACATTGTATCAATAAGTGTGTGCCTGTGATTTCTTTGTTATTGTAATTATGGAAAATTTTATCAAATCATTATTGGCCACTGCCCAAAACAATTTGTAAAATTTTTTGTGGGGAGCATGGGGGCTATGTAAGTAGGCTGTTTAGGTTCTTATATTGGTAACGCCGCCGCCACATAGCGCTCTCTGTATGAAAATCACTGGCTGTGCTGTGTGCAGTCTGTGGCTAGTTTGCATTGTTGTCTGCCATTGTAGTGTTGGGCAGCGGCAGCTGGATGTGAACAGCGCGTAGCGTTGCGCAGTTGGAGGTGAGCCGCCAGCAGTGGTGGATGTGGGGAGAGAGATGGCGGAGTTTTGTAATTTGTCATGAGCTGCTATATATATTATGACTATTAAGGTAAATACATTGTTTGTTCTCTATTAATATCTTTCATTTGCTAACTATCCCTATCAGTAGTTAGTGCCTTCCGTAGTTTGAATCTTTTATTTAGCTGGCAGTAGTGGCGCTCACTGTATTGCAGTAGTTCGAGTAACCAAGATTTTTGAGAGGTAAGCGATTTGTAAAATGCATAGGTTAATGTTAGTCAGGGCCATTCTTTTGTAGGGATTTCTGAAAGTCAGACTGCGTTGAGCTAAAAAATATTGTGTATCAGTTAAAGCACAGTCATGTATAATTGTTCAAAGGGGACGTTTCAAAATGTTGCTTCATCACTGAAAACAAGTTTCGCACTGAACGCATCCTCTTCCATGAGCTGTTGCAACCGCGCCGAAAATTCAAAGCGTTTGACTTTGTCATCGGGTGTCAGGGCTTGTAGCAATTGTAAACGGTAAGGCTTCTGCTTTAGCCTTTTCCGTAAGATTTTCCAAACCGTCGGCTGTGGAACGTTTAGCTCCCTGCTTGCTTTATTCGTCGAATTCCGCGGGCTACGCGTGAAACTTGCCCGCACGCGTTCAACCGTTTCTTCGCTCACTGCAGGCCGACCCGTTGATTTCCCCTTACAGAGGCATCCAGAAGCTTTAAACTGCGCATACCATCGCCGAATGGAGTTAGCAGTTGGTGGATCTTTGTTGAACTTCGTCCTGAAGTGTCGTTGCACTGTTATGACTGACTGATGTGAGTGCATTTCAAGCGCGACATACGCTTTCTCGGCTCCTGTCACCATTTTGTCTCACTGCGCTCTCAAGCGCTCTGGCGGCAGAAACCTCAAGTGCGGCTTCAGCCGAATAAAACTTTATGAGTTTTTCTACGTATCTGTAGTGTGTCGTGACCATATGTCAATGAATGGAGCTACAGTGAATTTATGAAATCGCTTCAATCATTTGTAATAGCACTGTATATATATATATATATATATATATAATTTGTGTCCATTGACGTGAAGTAAGATTCGCGAACGTGTCACAGTTTGTGAAGACGGAACAATTTATAGAGTCCTTTAGGGTCGTAACATAACACTACAGATTTGTGAACTACTATTACTAATACTGCCGTTAGATATATGCCAAAGCAACTTAAACACAACTCTTGATCAACAATATTTCAGTCGCCAAATATAGGACGAGAAGTTTGTTTGAAACGAGTTGCGCCGTTAAGATCATCGCATTGTGTGTGGTTTATGCCCCTCCACCATCTCAGGCCTCCACTGGTGTGTACCAAGACACGTTTACGCTATACTCCTTCTGTCAGTTCACTTTTACGGCAAAATATGGGAAGCCTTTAGCACTTCATCTCTGTAAGTTCCATATGGAATGTTAATATACTGCAGTAGTGAAAGTTTATGGGTAAGAGAGAGTGGTACAGGGTGTTTCAAAAATGACCGGTACATTTGAAATGGCAATAAAAACTAAACGAGCAGCCATAGAAATACACCGTTTGTTGCAATATGCTTGGGACAACAGTACATTTTCAGGCAGACAAACTTTCGAAATTACAGTAGTTACAATTTTCAACAACAGATGGCGCTGCAGTCTGGGAAACTCTATAGTACGATATTTTCCACATATCCACCATGCGTAGCAATAATATGGGGTAGTCTCTCAATGAAATTACCCGAAACCTTTGACAACGTGTCTGGCGGAATGGCTTCACATGCAAATGAGATGTACTGCTTCAGCTGTTCAATTGTTTCTGGATTCTGGCGGTACACCTGGTCTTTCAAGTGTCCCCACAGAAAGAAGTCACAGGGGTTCATGTCTGGCGAATAGGGAGGCCAATCCACGCCGCCTCCTGTATGTTTTGGATAGCCCAAAGCAATCACACGATCATCGAAATATTCATTCAGGAAATTAAAGAAGTCGGCCGTGCGATGTGGCCAGGCACCATCTTGCATAAACCATGAGGTGTTCACAGTGTCGTCTAAGGCAGTTTGTACCGTCACAAATTCACGAAGAATGTCCAGATAGCGTGATGCAGTAATCGTTTCGGATCTGAAAAATGGGCCAATGATTCCTTTGGAAGAAATGGCGGCCCAGACCAGTACTTTTTGAGGATGCAGGGACGATGGGACTGCAACATGGGGCTTTTCGGTTCCCCATATGCGCCAGTTCTGTTTATTGACGAAGCCGTCCAGGTAAAAATAAGCTTCGTCAGTAAACCAAATGCTACCCACATGCATATCGCTGTCGTCAATCCTGTGCACTATATCGTTAGCGAATGTCTCTCGTGCAGCAATGGTAGCGGCGCTGAGGGGTTGCCGCGTTTGAATTTTGTATGGATAGAGGTGTAAACTCTGGCGCATGAGACGATACGTGGACGTTGGCTGCATTTGGACCGCAGCTGCAACACGGCGAACGGAAACCCGAGGCCACTGTTGGATCACCTGCTGCACTAGCTGCGCGTTGCCCTCTGTGGTTGCCGTACGCGGTCGCCTTACCGTTCAAGCACGTTCATCCGTCACGTTCCCAGTCCGTTGAAATTTTTCAAACAGATCCTTTATTGTATCGCTTTTCGGTCCTTTGGTTACATTAAACCTCCGCTGAAAACTTCGTCTTGTTGCAACAACACTTGTGTTCTAGGCGGTGGAATTCCAACACCAGAAAAATCCTCTGTTCTAAGGAATAAACCATGTTGTCTACAGCACACTTGCACGTTGTGAACAACACACGCTTACAGCAGAAAGACGACGTACAGAATGGCGCACCCACAGACTGCGTTGTCTTCTATATCTTTCACATTACTTGCAGCGCCATCTGTTGTTGAAAATTGTAACTACTGTAATTTAGAAAGTTTGTCTGCCTGAAAATGTACTGTGTCCCAAGCATATTGCAACAAACGGTGTATTTCTATCGCTGCTCGTTTAGTTTTTATTGCCGTTTCAAATATACCGGTCATTTTTAAAACACCCTGTACAAAGGTATTGTGGGGAAGCAAGTACTGCCTTCCTTACCTCGCTCACCGCTGTGTAATCGGACTGCCCCACGGAATGGTTTTGAATGCGGAAACGGGCGTTCCCTCGTCCCGTCTATACCCAGTGCCTCTGCAAGGTACGTTTCCCATTGTGCAGTCTTTCTAAAGTAACTGTTTGTACATTAACCTTCCTATAGCTATGTAGCTGATAATCTGTCAAAATTTCAAAAAGATAAATTAATAATTTTGGAATTACCGCACATGTATCAATTTTTTAAAGATATCAGGAAAGAAAGGTGAATAGCATACAGCATGCTTCCTAATTTTCCTGCGTTTAAAACACTAAGTAATTATGGTTCAAATGCTTAAAATGGCTCTAAGTACTATGGGACTTAGCATCTGAGACCATCAGTCCCCCTAGACTAAGAACTAATTAAACCTAACTAACCTAAGGACACACATCCATGCCCGAGGCAGGATTCGAACCTGCAACCGTAATTTTAGTAAAAACAAATCCAATGGAAAAGCGTCCATGCAGATTATCCATCTCCTTACTTTAAATTACATATTTCATACACTAAGATGTTGTAGAATCTACAAATTAATTGGTCTGGGCAGCTTTTGGCTATTGTAACATAAATACTTTTATAATTAGAGGGGACAGGCTTTATTGTCAGGTCTTTGAAAATTTGTTGTGATATTTACATTATATTTCACACTGGTAAAGATCCCCTATCCACCGAAATTGTTCTTGACAGTGTAAAATCTCAAATGGGAAGGCAGCGATCAGTTTCAATGGCAGATTTCGGCATTTGTTTTCCATGACTGCGGCCGTTAGCGAAGGAGTCCCTGAGTTGACGCTGTCTCCACATTTCTGTGCACTTTACTGCAGTGAGGAAGGTTTTGTTGAGCTCTCCGTTGTGAGCGCTACAGGTCTGTGACTTTCGAAAAACGTAAGCGTTGGTGCTGTCAGCTAATACAGTCTCCACAAGCCTTCACGCTCTGCTGGAAATCTGAAAAACATACGTTCTGAACAGTATCGGATATCGATTTCCTAACAGTGCAGTTCCAGTTGAGGAAACCACTCAGAATTTCTGTTGACTGTTCTTCATAATGCTCTCAGTATGAAATTCTGTACGGCAAGTGGATCGTTTTACATGTGATGAACTGATTTACAATATTTGCAGTTTGCTGAAATAGAATTTAAGGTGATGGCAACTTATCATGAAGCTTTTAAAATTTATTTAAACTCTGGCACTAGCGAGATGTCATAGACAGTTTACAGGCAGGAATTGTTACACTTGAATTTGTTTTTATGTTAAGACACATCACTCGACTTACTGTTCCTTACTTAAAAGCAAAACACACACACACACACACACACACACACACACACTGTGCATACACCAGTCGAAAAGTGTAAACACGCACACAGATGGGATGGCAGATGTTTCCACGACAGCAAAAACAAAACAAAAGACGAACCAGCAAGATCAAAACGAAGCACACGAGGTATAAATTGGCCTGCACAGTTTGAGAACGAAAATACGTTTAGTGTCAGTGATGCACAGTGTACGAAATTGGACACCTATATGTACAACGACATCAGAAATAATGTAGGAAACAAAAATTATGAGTAATAAATGTAATTTAATTTTGTCTATTGAAAACAAAAGAATTGTTTACGATCTTGGTTCTCACGTTGACTACTGAAGACGCTTTGAAATAAAACTAAAGCAACAGTAGCCCTCGTCTACAAAAAAGAAGTCTTTTGACATAGGCATCGGCACTACTATGAGTGCCTTCATAAGAAGTAAAAGACTCAAACTGGCATGTCACGTATAAAATAAATATCAATCGATAAAGTTTTACTTCTGATGAAGGCAATCATAGCAGTGCCGAAACATAGGTCAAAATACTTCTTTTTTGCGACCGAGGGCTATTATTGCTTTAATTTTACTTTGTAAACGGTCGCTGACCACGCAGCCATGTTCAAAGCTTTGAATTAAAGTGAAATCATTATCATCTAAATACGACGTCTCTTTCGGTATGAAACCTATATGTTATGTAGCTTTAAATCAATTGCTGTGTGTGTCTAATGAATTTTTCCTTCCTTAAAAGGACGTGCATAACCGAGGTGACAGAGAAGTTGTAGTTTTAGGCAAGACTCCTAACAGGAGCGTACGGTAGGCAAACATCTGGAGACACTGTTTATTTACCAGTACTTTTAAGATGTCCTTACCAGTTGTACGGCCACTGAATCGAGATAGTAGCTGGGCAGTAAAGAATAAAGTTGAAGACAGCAAGACAGTTCACCACTATATTGGAAAATTGAGCAAACTATATTTCGTCTTTCGGTTTCTGCGCGGTACCATCCTTTCATGCATCCCTGCAGTAGGACACTCTGTTATCTGTTGCAGCGTCAGTGACATTTTTTATGAATTTGTCGGAAAAGGGAATCAACTCCTTTCTCTACGTGGAAAGTGATGGTTCCGTTTCCTTGCTCTACCCCGAACAATCAAGTAATGTTTCCATATTCCTAAGAGTTTATGGTCTGCTTCTGTTGGCAATGATCCTGCGTATGACTGTAACCAAGTTATTGTTATGCTTCACTGCAGGGTACTGAGGTCGAGAGGAATGGCTGAGCTGCAACTAGCAACTGAGACTTTCCCAAAAGCCGCCTCCATGCGCGGCTGTCATCTGCCTGCAGCCCGGTGTTCAGTGTAAGGTGGTCACGCGTCTCGGATTTCCTGTTCACCTGAAGACGTACTTATTATCGCCCAAAACATTTCGTGATTGAAATTTAAACATGGTTCAAATGGCTCTAAGCACTATGGGACTTAACATCTGAGGTCATCAGGCCCCTAGACTTAGAACTACTTAAACCCAAGGACATCACACATATCCATGCCCGAGGCAGGATTCGAACCTGCGACCGTAGCAGCAGCGCGGTTCCGGACTGAAGCGCATAGAACCACTCGGTCACAGCGGCCGACCTTGCTTGAAACTATAAGTCTTTTACATCTGAAGAGGTTTAATATCTGCTTCCACGATACTCATTTGTGGATGTCACGTCAACCAAATTCTGTGCATTTAAGGACAGCTTATGAAGTATTGGCTCACTCATGAAGCGTTGCCTTATGGAAAGTAAGACAGGAATAGCGATGCCGTCATGTCACGATAACATGGTGCACTTGAGCGAAGCACAGACCTTCTCGTTACAAACGGACAGGTTTGTTGTTGCTGGCTGCTTTTTTGACAACGCAGGAATGAAGACAAACTCTTCATAAAATGCCCAGCAATATACAATTCACTGCGGACTTTTCAGCAAGCGCTGAGAACAACAACAGTCTTAGAACGGGATGAGAGTTAATGAGTTACACGCCAGCCATCGCAAAATCCCAGACTGGGAGCGTGGTTATGCAGCGTCGATCAGTCACTTAGCGGGCTATAAAAATTGAACCCGTCATTGACAAAGACGATGCGATGGAAACTTGACTGCCCTAGACGACAGATAGTGAGTGATTGGAGCAAAGTGACAAGCAGGATTAGCCATTGGCCAGTCAATTAGACAGCCTGGCAGACGAGTAATGAAGGGACAATGATGACACAGAGAGCAGGCAGTGCAGAGTCATAGGAATCGGAGGAACAGAGTCAAATCTTTGCTCGCATGCCGATGTTTATCACAACTATGTGACGTTCCCATTTCCCTCTCAATGCTGCATGGATCTCCTTGCGATTCACTGGTTGGAACTTTAGCAGTTGAACGCCCTTGCTTGCCTGATGTAAGCCACGTCGAGGAAATTGCTACAGGCAACAACTGCCAGAGGTGAAAAAACAGGTAGGCCACCTTTCCGATAAAGGGTCCTATAGACGAGGCATTAAGTCAGCCGGGACGGAAAAAGGAATGAGTTAAACCAGCCATTCGGGGCATCTCTGTAGAACGTGAAAGTTGAAAGCTGTCTTTTGTCAACAAGTCATTTCACAAACAATGAGATACCACAAGACGCATTGTGCCGACGGCCCATCTGCTGCACACAACTTCATGCAAGCTAGATCTGTTGACTACTTTATTCATCTTGGTCTTGCATCGGTGGAAGCCCACTCTTAGGCTGTTGTGCTCCATCCAGTGACGCATTCCTAGCAAGGAAACACTTGCGGGATTTAAGGCGGGTTCTTGCTGCATGATGACCATACAGAGGCCTTCGGCCGTCATTCTCCTACTTTGTTCTCTCATTGTCTGCGGCAGTTCAAATGGTTCAAATGGCTCTAAAGACTAAGGGACCTAACATCTGAGGCCATCAGACCTCTAGACTTAGAACTACTTAAACCTAACTAACCCAAGGATATCACACATATCCATGAGCGAGGCAGGATTCGAACCTGCGACCGTAGCAGAGGGCCGGTTCCGGACTGAAGCGCCTAGAACCGTCCGCCACAGCGGCCGTCTCTGCGGCAGTGGCTCTCTGGATATTAGGTGGAGCTATTCCAACAATCGGATACAATTTCTGCACTGGTGTTGGCTTCAAGCATCCTGAGGTGAACCTTGCAGTGCAGTTGACAGCAATATCGACTTGCTTAGCATGGGCTGAAGCATTCCACACAGTAGCAGCATACTCAGTGGCTGATACCCAAAACGCAAGTGCGGAAGTCCTTGGTAGGTATGGGTTGGTTCCCCAGCTGCTACCAATCAGCTTCTTAAGTGTCCCACTGCGAGCAATGACTTTCTGTGTCACTTTTAGGAATTGCTGCCTGTACATTAGAGCCCTGTCCAGTGTGACACCTAGGTAGACTTGTGTTGGGCAATGTTTCAGTTGCTCTCCTCGCCATGCGATGTCCAGCTTTTTCTGCGCTTCCTTATTTCGTAAGTGGAAGACGCTCACTTTTTACTGGGTTTGGGCTTCAGGTGGTTGGCATCATAGTACTTGGAGACTTCATCCATTGCTAGAGACAGTTTCTACTACTTTAAACGTTGGCCCCGGAATAGCTACTGCTGTGTCTTCGGCATAGATGAAGAGCCTAGTAATTGCTGGTATTGGCTGATCATTTGTGTAGATATTGTACAGTGCTGGAGCAAATACACTGCCTTGGGAGGAGTCCGTTCTTCTGCGTTCGTCGTCTACTCCTCTTACCCTCTAATGAAACTTGTAATCTTCTGTTCTGAAGGAAGGGGCTAATAAGGGATGTTAGTTGGTACTCCTTAGCAAGGTCATACACTTTCTTCAATAGTTTCCTGTGATTCACAGTGTCGTCTGCAGCTGTTAGATCAACAAAAGCGACTGCAGTAATCTCACCAAGCTCAAAACCATCCTCGATGTGCTGGGTTAGATTCAAGATCTGACTACAGCATGATTTGCCAGCGGAAAGCCATGCTTGTTGTCGGGTAAACTTCACTCCGAGGGTGGCACTGATTCGGTTAAGTACCAGCTTTTCTAATGTCTTGAAATTGTGACATAAAAGGGAGATAGATCGAATTTTTTTTGTATTGTTTGGTTCCTTCCCAGGCTTAAGTATTGCAATGACTCGAGACTTCCGCCACATTTTGGGGATGTGTAGCTTGGCGACACATGTGTTCATTAGGCTTAGTAGCCACTCCATCGTTTTACAGCCGACGTTCTTTATCTGTTCATTACAACAAATGCAAATATTTCTATGTTGTAATTCCTTTAATCTCTCTTTTCCACTCGGACCATATCGGCAAAATTTGAAATTATCACATTTTAGTGCCCAGCTTTGGGCTGCCTTACCTGTCATTTCATCAACAACCTTTGAATTAATAATATTTTTATGCCAAGTGTAGGGTGACATGTATATTAATTTCCACGATTGTATGTTATACCAAAACCACACAAAAATTTTGGCGCCATCCGTGAGGCGGACTGTATAATAATTTTCATGATTTTATGAATTACAGCTTTGGCACCCAGCGAGTGGATTTGATTTGATTAATTCTTCCGGTTACTGTTAGTGTGTGGACGTTGAAAATATTCGATACGACAATCTCATAGCTAAACAAAAAGTGCAAATGTTTTGTGTATAATATTAGGCACACTTATAGTTTGTTTGTATGTGTTGAATGGGTTGTGAAAGAAGAGTAAGATGCTGTTCGTGTATATAGTGTCTTTTACCGCAGCGTCCGCCGTATCTTGGTGGTAAGTTCCTATGGGTCCGAACTGCTGACGTCGTCGGTCCCTAGCCATACACACTACTTAATCTAACTTAAACTAACTTACGCTAAGAGCAACACACACACACACACACATCCATGCCAGAGGGAGGACTCGAACCTCAGATGCGGGAAGCCACGCGAACCGTGGAATGGCGTCTCAGACCGCATGGCTACCTGGCGCGGCTGTCGTATCTTGAATGTCGTTTTACAGTGAGTACTTTGTCGCAGATTTAGTGTTCTATGTTTCCTTCGTTGTATATACGGCCACAAGAGTTGATATCGGCAGTGTTTTGTTAGTGTCACTTCGTTCTGTAGAGCACTTTTGGTTTGTAGTAACGGTTTCTGTGCAGCTGACGTCTAGACATGGAATCCGACACTTCAGTCGAGGAACGTTCGAGAGTGTACACTGTCAGAGTTAGTTCGATCGCGTGATAGAGGTATCAGCGAAAATAACAGAATCTTTTTGTGTTATCAATTACGTGCCTGGTATGATACAGCCAGACAAGAAATCTTATCCTGTGCCAACCTCTTCATCTCATAGTAGTATTTGCACTTTACGTCTTAAAGTATTTGTAGGAGTACTGAAATCACTGTCCCCCTACAGGATTTACACTCTGCAGATCCCTATAGATCCGTGGAAGTTATTCCCTGATGTCTTAAGATATCTCTCATCATCCTCTTTCTTCTTACTGTCGACTTCTCCGCGTGTTGCTTTCCTCGTCGATTCTGTGGAGAGCTCCACGTTACTTATCTTACTTGTCCATCTAATTTTTAGCATCCAACTATAATAACACATATCAAACGCTTCGCTTCTATTTTTCCAGTTTCCCCCACATTTCAAACGTTTCGCTTCCATTCTTCTCAGTTTCTCCCACGGTCGGTGATGCTCAACCATACTATTGTGTGCTCCAGACGTAAGTTTTCAAAAATTTCATTCTCAGTCGGAAGCCAATGTTTGACATTAGTGAACTTCTATTTGCTATTGATGCCGTCGCTGACTATGGTAATCTGCCTTTTATAATGTCTCTGTTTCCACCGCCATACCTTACTTTACCTCTAAGGCAGCAGAGTATCTTCATTTCACTCACATTGTGGTTTCAATAGTGATCGTAATTTCGTCATCACTCCTCATTACTATGTAGGATATTCTTGGTTTTCTTTCCGGGTCAATTCGGGGTAAAATCTCGAGCTTTCGACAATGGCCTGCATCGCCATCGTCAGAAACAACTGACTGTCTTCACTGCTGCTGTGGTGGTCTTATATAGCCCGTAGACGGCTTCTGATATGTCAGATTGTGATTGGTCAGCGATGACGTATTGCTGTCACACATGGTCTCATTGTCTGCGCTGGTGTCGCCACCGATTCCTTGGGAACGTAAACACTGCGAGGAATGTCTCTGCTGCTTCTCTCCATCGAGCGCTCGTTTCCATGCACCACTCAGATAGTATCCGCTATCACGGTTAAAGTTCTTCTCCCTCATTCTTATTTCAACAGCCTTCTTAATAACAGAATCCCAGGATGAGAGGCATGGGACAAAATTTTTGTTTCATCAAACAGTATTTCATGTTTCTTGGCGAGGCTGTGTTCCGCAATTGCCGATTTCACTAGTTCCCTATTTTTAATATGCAGTTGATGTTTTGTACAGCGGTCGGAAACGGTACTAATGGTCTAACCTATATAATTTCTTTCACACTCACAGGGGATATTATAAATTCTAGGGACCCTGAGCCCGAGACTATCCTTAACAGGATGCATCATCTTAATTTTCTTATGAGGGCGAAACATCGCTCTTATACCCCATATACGCATGACTCTTTCTATTTTACTGGATATAGCGCTACAAAAGGAAGAACCGCAATCGATGGTTCATCCTGTGTGTGTGCAGAATTTTCAGTTTTCGTTTTCTTGGAGAACGCTGCCTTTATATTGCGTGCACCATAGCCGTTATTTCGGAACACGTACTTGAGATGGTGAATTTCGGATTTCAAGTGGTCCTCGTCAGAAACAGTTTTTGCTATGTATACTAACGCTTTCGAAACGGCCCTCTTCTGAACAGGATGAAGGAAGCTCTGTGCATTAAGATATAAATCGGTATGCGTCGGCTTGTAGTACACAGTGGCCGAGACGCCCGTCCGCCTGTCGCCGTACTAAAACGTCATGTTCGAATGTATGCTGTTCATGTGTTCCATGAATCGTTCGAGAGCTTCTACGCCGTGTGGCCAGACCATAAACGTATCGTCAGCATAACGATAAAATAACGATAGATGGAGGGGAGCCGAATTTAACGCACGTTCTTCAATATTCTCCATAAAAATGTTAGCCAGTGATGGAGTCAACGGAGAGCATATCGACATATCGTCCGTCATTTCATAAAATTTTCTACCATACAAGAAGAAGGCGGCCGTCATTACATGAAGGAACATCTTTATACTTTCAGGAGGAAAAAGATCCGCCAGCATTTTCAAAGTGTCCTCCACAGGAACTTTTGTGAACAGTGATACCGCATCCAGGCTGACTGAAACGTCATTTGTACCAGCTCTAAGCTGTTTGACTTTCTCAATGAACGTCTGGGATTTTTTATGTGATGTTTACAGCAGTCGACTATAGGAGTCATCGACGTTGTTAGGTACTTGGCCAGCTTGTAATTAGGAGAATCAATTGCACTGATAACAGGTCTCAAGGGAACATAATCCTTGTGGAGCTTCTGTAGTCCGTACAACCTGGGAGGACTAGGAGCTCGGACTCTGAGATTTTTCGTAACATCATCTAGCAGACCGGAATTCTCCAGTAGCTCCGTAATTTTTCTGTTGTACGGAAAGGTTGGGTCCCGTTTAAGACGCCCGATAGCGATGACATTTTGCTATAATATTCAGTAGTATTAAGAACGACGGTGGCATTTCCTTTGTCAGATGGTAATACGACAAGATCTTCATCTCGCCGAAGTAAAAGAGGCCCCTCTCTCTTCTCTCTAAAGATATTAGATTCGAAAGGCTTACCGAGACCATGAAGCGACTGGTAATGAATTCTCACTTCGTCGGCGTCGTCCTGTTCAAGATCCAGTAAAATAGGAATATTCCTGGGCAGAAGGGGTAAAGACCGATTTTTGCCCTCCTAAGCAAATTAAGGAGATGTTGCGCCCTGTTAAGGACAGTGTCGGCATCAGGGTGCCTGGAATTTATAATTTCCCCTAAGAGTGTGTAAGCAATTATATAGGTCAGATCATTCTTACCGTTGTCCACTGCTGTGCAAAACACCAACGGCATATTAAAAGTAGAGAACTAGAGAAATGGACAGTTGCGGAGCACAGTCTCACTAACAAACATACAATACTATTTGATGAAACAAAAATTTTGTCCTATGCCTCCACATACTGAAAGCATGGGACATTCTATTATTAAGAAGGCTGTTGAAATAAGAATGAGGGAGAAGCACTTTAACCGTGAGCGAATATTATCCGAGCGGTGCATGGAAACGAGCTCTCGATGAACAGAAGTGGCCGAGACATTCCTTGCAGTGTTTAATTTCCCACGAAAGCGGTGGCACCAACAGCGCAGACATCGACACCGTCTGTGACAGCAGTACGTAATCGCCGACCAATCCAAGCCGACCAATCAGAAGCCGACCACGGGCTGTATAAGGCCACCACAGCACCAGTGAAAACAGTTAGTTGCTCCTGACGATGACGATCGGTTCTGTCGTCGAAAGCTATAGATTTTATACCGAACTGACACGGCAAGAAATCCGAGAATGCTTTACATATCAATGCCGTCGTGAAAGACTTCGTTCTCACTCCTCATTACTGTCCTTTTCTTCCGTTCACTGTCAGTCCACATGCTGTACTTAGTAGAATGTTCTGCTAAGTATGCACCTGTGTCTTACACCATTTTCAATCCGAGCACTTTGTTCCTTCTTTGTTCTGGTATTTTTTTTTTTTTTTTTTACCGTTGTCGAAGGAAAATTACGCCGGTTAGTTGGGGGAAAGTGTACAGCAGACCATTCTGAAAGAAGAATTATTCATAACCTAATCTAAATACTGATGCTGATTTGGAAATGGGTGGAATATACTGCAAACGCTCACGAACCACACAGGGGGGAAAAAAAGAGTATGTGACACGTGGTAAGTTCTTATGGGACAAACTGCTAAGGTCATCGGTCCCTAGGATTACACACTACTTACGCTAAGAACAACACACACACCCATGCCCGAGGGAGGACTCGAACCTCCGACGGGGGGAGACGAAACACTTATTGAGGCAAAAAAATTAGACTCAAACTGGTTATTAGCAAATACACAAAATTGTCAATAAATAGTTAATCAGATTTCACTGTTTTACGACATTCGGTGATTGCCTGGAATGGAAAGGGACCCTGCTTGGTAACGATGTCTGATAACAAAGACAGGTTCCCCACGAGTTTCAATTATTGCAGGTTATTATTCAAGATGGTCATACTTTGTGAAAGAACTCTACATTCCTATATCTGTCAGCTAACAGTCTTACGATGCTGTAGCTGTGCGGACCAAGAAGAATGTAGTCGATGACAATGTGAGCTGGCGCTGTTTCTGCTTCTGGTTGAGAACCCCGAGCCATGGATAATTATGGGACAGGCAATATTTAGAATTCCAGCTTCCTCCGCCTGTCCACTACTCCCGCGCTCTCAATACTAGCGGGTTAACGAATCAGGCGCGTCTACGCTGGCGCGAGCACAGCTGCACACCGCTTCTGCGGGAGCGCCAAACACTTCCGCACTCTATCAGACCCAAGTTTCTCGGATTCCTCTCTACTCAAAACGCAATAGAGACTCTCCATACGCAAAGGTAAACAACGGCACAACTACAGCCATTTCGTCGTTGCTGTCGATACATTTATAGAAAGTTCCCTTGGCTATTAACCAGCAATTTACAATGTTTTCATTATAATTACAATCAATTAAAGATAGGCAAAAATAAATACACTGTTACATCGATTACGTACGAAATATAGTTTTCGCAATGAAGCTTAGAGATTCAGAATCAGAGGCATGGTACTTGTTATCAATGCATATTAAACGGCGAAAATTTTTGGATGGTGCAGAAGGTATTTTATCTGCGTTTTCGGTGTTACAATTCTTCTAACTGATTTGATGCGACTCGCCACGAATTCCTCTACTATGCCAAGCTTTTCGTTCCAGAATAGTAGTTACAACCTACTTCTTCAGTTATTTGCTGGATATAATACAATCTCTGTCTTCCTATATAGCTCCTCTTCATTCCCTATCTCATGAGACCGCCGTCAATTTTCAATATTCCTCTGTAGCACCAAATCTTATCTGTACCAATTTTCCTTCAGTCTCTCTATCACACAATATTGTGCTTCAAACTTAATTCTTGGAAACTTCTTCTTGAAGACCTATGATTTATACTAGTAGACTTCTCTTGACCAGGAATGCCTCATTCGCCAATGACAGTCTGCTTTTTACGTCATCCCTGTGCCGTCCGTCATGGGTCAACTCCTTAACTTCACATACTTCTGGATGTTAAGTTTCTCGCTGTTTTCTTGTTTGCTACTTCTCATGACTTTAGTCTTTCTTCAGTTTACTCTCAATTTGTATCCTGTACTCATTAGGCGATTCACTCGTTTCAACACATCAAATAATTCTTCTTCACATTCACTGAGGATAGCAATGTGATCAGAGAATCGTAAAATTGATATTCTTTCACCCCAAATTATAATCCCAGTTTTATATCTTTCCTTTATTTCCCACATTGCTAATTTAATGTACAGTTTGAAAAGTAGGGTCTTAAGTCTACACCCGTACCTTACATTTTAATCCTGGCACTTCCTTCTTGGTCTTCTAGTCATATTTATCGTATTGGTTGTTTAACAAATTGAGTATTACCCGTTTTCTCCAACAGCTTATTCCTATTTTTATCAGAATTTCGAACACCTGACAACATTTTCAATGTCGAACACTTTTTCCAGGTCGACAAATCCTATGAACGTGTCTTCAGTTTAATTTTCCTCCAATTATCAACCACAACGTCATAAATACGCCTCCGATCGTTTCGTAACAGATCCTTTATTTTCATTTCTTTCTCTGATTATTTTTCTTGTCAGTAATTTCGATACATGAGCTGTTATAAACTGATTGTCTGATAATTCTCGTACTTATCGGCTCTTGCTACCTTCGCGATTGTGTGGATGGTTTTTCAGAAAGTCTAATGCATGTCGCCAGTCTCATACATTCAACACACCAACGTGAATAGTCGTTTTCATGACACTTCACCCAATTATTTTAGAAATTCCGGTGGAATGCTATCCGTCCCTTCTGCCTTATCTGATCTTAAGTCATCGAAAGCTCTTTTAAATTCTGATTCAATGTTACCCTCTTGTTTTTTTTTATTCTATTTTATTTTTGTGTATGCTGGGTCAGTCCTCCCGACGGCCATGTCTTCTTCGATTCTTCAATACTTTAGCGGCATCCATTTAACCTACGCTACCTACTTATCTCGTTCCCAAGTGACTTGTATATCTGTATTCCAGAATTTCCCTCAACGGTTTGTAGTTTCTCCTTTCGCGGATCACCTGAAGTACTTCTGTGATCCATGGTTTCTTCGCAATTACCTTCCCTGTATCTACGTCTTTTTCCAACTTCTGTAATTGCCCTCTTTAGTTGTGTTCATTCTCCCTCCTATTCTTTATCGCAGTATCTATAGCCTTAGAGCAGTATCTATGGCCTTAAGGCGTATCTCTTCATTCCTTAGTTACCCACTTCTTAACGCAGAAATTCCTCGTGACAGGTCTTTTGAACTGCAGCCTATTCTCATCATTAGTCAACCGTAATCTCAGTCTATATCTGATCCTGGGTGCACCGTACAATCCAATATCTGATTTAGGAATCTCTAACTGAAATCTTTCCGTATCTCCCGGCCTCTCCCAAGTGTATTTCCTCCTCCTGTGACTCATAAACAGAGTGAAATTTCTTGCATAATTAAAGTGATCTTTATTCTCCCTCATTCTTAGTACGAAGCCTATATTCTCGTAGTTCTTCCCCTACAACCACATTCCAATCCCCCCACGACTATTAGATTTTCCTTTACGTTTACATACTGAATTATCCTTCAATATCTCAAATTCTTTCTCTGTTTTTTTTTCACTTTCAGTTTACTAGGTCGCCATATGTACCTGAACTATTGTTGTTGGTGTTGGTTTATTCTAACAGACCCATGATTGAACTGTTCGCAGAAACTCATTCTTTGCCCTACCTACTGTTTTATAACGAATACAACTCTTGTTATACCATTTTCGGCTACTGTTGAAATTATACTTTCCTCAACTGCCAGCAGTCCTTGTCATCCATTTCACTTCACTAATCCCTTTCATATGACGATTGAGCCTTTGCAGTTCCATTTTCAGATTTTCTAGCCTCCGTAGGAGGTTCAAACTTCCTACGTTTCACGCCCCAATTGGTAGAACGTAATTATTTCGTTGGTTATTCGATCTTGTTCTCACGGTCACCTCCCCTTTCACAGTTCCTTCCCAGAGATCCGAATGGGGAACTAGTACGGAATTTTTCGACAATGACACTTTTTTTCCAATTATAGACCACATGCATTGGTGACCGAAGACTTCTGGCATAAGAAATCACTTTCATTCTGCCAACGGCTCTATCAAAGAGGGCGAAGAAGCGGACAGAGCTTCAAGGCATTCTATTGCCCTTGGGGTGGGAAAATGCCCATAAAGGTGAAAGAACCAGCAATGATCTACTGGATGAGTGTGCAGAAGGCAACGGGAACCACTACTTTAAAGAGGCATAAAATGTTTGGACAGTCATTTGACCTGTAATTAAAAAAGTCTCATGAGTATCTCTCCATTGGTAAAAGATTCCGAAATGGTCTTCCATCCGGGTCTCCAGAAGGGGACTGCAAGGGGAAAGTGACCAGGAGAAATATATCGAATAACAAGCGAAAGGATAACGTTCTACGATTCGGGGCGTGAATTGCTACAAGCTTTAATTCGGTAGGCAATCTAGAAAATATGAAAAGGGAAATGCAAAGGCTCAGTCTTGATAGAGTGGGAGTCAGTGAAGTGATTTGGAAAGAAGACAAGGATTTCTGATCAGATGGGTATAGGGTAATATCAACAGCAGCAGAAAATGGTATAACGGGAGCAGGACACGTATTGAATAGTAAGGTAGAGCAGAGAGTGTGTTTCTGTGAACAGTTCAGTGACAGGGTCGTTGTCATCAGAATCGACAGCAAACCAACACCGACAACCATAGTTCAGGTGTAGCCTACATGCCGATGTCCAAGATGAAAATGAAGGGATACAGAAACTATATGAGGATATGAAACGGGTAATGCAGTACATAAGGTGAGATGAAAAACTAGTAGTCATAGATGACTGAAATGCGGTTGTAGGGAAGGAATAGAAGAAAGGGGTACGGGGACAATATGGGCTTGATACTACGAATGAGAGAGGAGAAAGACTGAGTTTTGTAATAAATTTCAGCTGTTAATAGTGAATGCTCTGTTCAAGAATAATAAGAGGGGAAGGTATACTTGGAAAAGCCCGGGAGATACTGACCATGACTACATCATGGTCGGGCAGAGATTCCGAAGTTAGATGGTGGCTTGCAAGGCTTCCCCAGGAGCAGATATACTAATATCACAATGTCGTAAAGATGAAGAGTAGGCTGAATTTTAAGAGCTTAATCAGGAAGAGTCAGTACGTAATGAAGTGGCGTACGTAAGTTCTATGAAAGGAAGAGATACGCTCGAAGTTCACTAAAGCAGTAGATACTCCAGTAAGATACAATAACCTCAGCAGGCAGTACAGTTGAAGAGAAATAAGCATTTCTCAAAAAGACAATCGCAGAATTTGGAAAGAAAGACATAGGTACAAAGAAGGTAACGGCGAAGAAACCATGGGGCGCAGAGGAAATACTCGAGCTGAAAGATGACATAACGAAGCACAAGAAAGTTCAGGGACACATGAATACAGGAATGAAATTAACAGGAAGCGCATGGAAGCTAAGACGAAATTACTGCATTGAAATTTTGAAGAAAACGAAAAGGGGTGAAAGGAGAATTTTACAATGGCATGCCATATTGCACGGCTGTAACCCTCGCCATGGGACGCCTAGCAAACATAGCCAGTGCGTAGGCCACCAGGAAAAGCAGCTCTTGTCCCGGCATTTACCGACGACGCTTGGGAAAGCCTTTCTGTAGGAACACGGCTGGAGACCACAGATAAACGTCCGGAGAAACTCAGCTCAAAACATTGGAGACTCACTGTGACCACCTGTGTTAAAACTCCCATGGAAGAAAAAGCTGTTTATCTCAGTATACATAGCAAAAGCTAAACTCTGCCCTATGAAAGAAACGACGCCTGTGATAGGCTACAAAAACTCTAGTGGGGGAGATATAACAAGTATGAATGCCCTGATTGGCCAGAAGGAATGCGCATGGCTACCAGCTTTAATATAGGCAAATTGGAGACAGAGTAACTGGCTTCTTCTCTTGTATAAAATCGTGGAGTGTTGGAGCAAGGCGACTCCTGCTGCACTGAGACGATTGTGAGAGTCATTAGGTGAACACTTGTTCACTAGCTCGTCTTAACTTATTAGGAGTTAAACTGCAAGGTCTTTTAGTACATAGAACCGTAATGAGTACTGACAGTTAATGCTTGCAAGCGATTTGAGGGCAATAGTGTATGTGTTATTTCAGCCAAATAGCTGTACCATGCCAATTAACGTAGCTAGGGAATAAATAGGAGCCTCGGCTTCATCAAAGACATTGGAAAGGTATCAGACTGGTGTTTAACAGTTAGGAGAGATTTAGAATAGATTCTCCGATTCACTCACAGCTCGCGCTGACAGCCGGCAATGCCATCGACAATGCAAGGTAATCACACGCGCCCGCGCTAAACTAGCAAGTGATAGTCAATTGACACTCAGAACTGCGGTCATCTACATCTTTAACAATTTTCATACATTTAACGATGACCTGCAGTTAAACATATTCACGACTGTCGGGCTTCATTGAAGCAGACATGCGAGATGTCTGAGTTAACGGAAAGGGTTAATCAGCCACTGTACAGTGATGAACTGTTTTAATTTTGTACTTTTTTTGATTGCTCTTTACTGACCCATTCAATTTTCGGTATTTTCATTCTGCATCTTAGCGTAATTGATAATTTGGCCTCAATTGCATTTAATGTCTTTACATTTCTATAGAACCCCCCCCCCCCTCCCCCCCCCCCACCCGACATGGTCATCAACCATCTTACAATCAAAGAACCTTAGATTATGTAGGAATTGCGCTTCACATTTGTGGACACCCAGTATTACTATTTTACCGTCCTGTACGTAATTTTGCAAACATTGCTATGTCATGAAGTGATACTTAGAGTAAAAATAAACCTTAATATCGGAAATTTAAGGTTTTCTTATTTGCTAACATACAGTAGTGACACCTGAACCTGTACACTAATTTCTGTTAGCGGTAACGTTTCCTTTACAGAGAGTGTATTGGAACCAACATTGAGATCATTGTCTGATTACATCACTGTCCTTACTGCTGCACTCTTCTGAACTGTGCATGGGTGAGATGGTACCTTCCTACTTTTCAGGCCATAGGTTCAACACCGGTTTCCTAAAACACTCACAGATGATTCATGCGCATCTTTAGTAGGAAGATAGATCAGAAGCAGTGTCACACGTTTTAGACCTTCTTTTGTGAATCAATTTGAGACTGAATTTTCTCGTGCTCGCTAATTCACTCTGATGTTTGCGATTCTGTGCCCCAATTCCATGGTTTTATCGACAGAACCAGTTACCTCTGCTTATTGTGATCTCTTTAGGGGCTGAATTTGCATCAGTTGTGCTGTCAGGTGTTGAGACTGCCTCCATCTGCACTCTGCAAAGCGCGACTTGCCTCTACATCTACATCTACACGACTACTCTGTAATTCACATTTAAGTGCTTGACAGAGGGTTCATCGAACCACACTCATACTATCTCTCTACCATTCCACTCCCGAACAGCGCGCGGGAAAAGCGAACACCTAAACCTTTCTGTTCGAGCTCTGATTTCTCTTATTTTATTTTGATGATCATTCCTACCTATGTAGATTGGGCTCAACAAAATATTTTCGCATTCGGAAGAGAAAGTTGGCGACTGAAATTTCGTAAATAGACCTCGCCGCGACGAAAAACGTCTTTGTTTTAATGACTTCCATCCCAACTCGCGTATCATATCTGCCACACTCTCTCCCCTATTACGAGATAATACAAAACGAGCTGCCCTTTTTTGCACCCTTTCGATATCCTCCGTCAGTCCCACCTGGTAAGGATCCCACACCGCGCGGCAATATTCTAACACAGGACGAACGAGTGTAGTGTAAGCTGTCTCTTTAGTGGACTTGTTGCATCTTCTAAGTTTCCTGCCAATGAAACGCAACCTTTGGCTCGCCTTCCCCACAATATTATCTATGTGGTCTTTCCAACTGAAGTTGTTCGTAATTTTAACACCCAGGTACTTAGTTGGATTGACAGCCTTGAGAATTGTACTATTTATCGAGTAATCGAATTCTAACTGATTTCTTTTGGAACTCATGTGGACCACCTTACACTTTTCGTTATTTAGCGTCAATTGCCACCTGCCACACCATACAGCAATCTTTTCTAAATCGCTTTGCAACTGATACTGGTCTTCAGATGACCTTACTAGACGGTAAATTACAGCATCATCTGCGAACAACCTAAGAGAACTGCTCAGAGTGTCACCCAGGTCATTTATATAGATCAGGAACAGCAGAGGTCCCAGGACGCTTCCCTGGGGAACACCTGATATCACTTCAGTTTTACTCGATGATTTGCCGTCTATTACTACGAACTGCGACCTTCCTGACAGAAAATCACGAATCCAGTCGCACAACTGAGACGATAACCCACAAGCCTGCAGCTTGATTAGAAGTCGCTTGTGAGGAACGGTGTCAAAAGCCTTCCGGAAATCTAGAAATACGGAATCAACTTGAGATCCCCTGTCGATAGCGGCCATTACTTCGTGCGAATAAAGAACTAGCTGCGTTGCACAAGAACGATGTTTTCTGAAACCATGCTGATTACGTATCAATAGATCATTCCTTTCGAGGTGATTCATAATGTTTGAATACAGTATATGCTCCAAAACCCTACTGCAAACCGACGTCAATGATATAGGTCTGTAGTTCGATGGATTACTCCTAATACCCTTCTTAAACACTGGTGCGACCTGCGCATTTTCCAATCTGTAGGTACAGATCTATCGGTGAGCGATCGGTTGTATATGATTGCTAAGTAGGGAGCTATTGTATCAGCGTAATCTGAAAGGAACCTAATCGGTATACAATCTGGACCTGAAGACTTGCCGTATCAAGCGATTTGAGTTGCTTCGCAACCCCTAAGGTATCTACTTCTAAGAAACCCATGCTAGCAGCTGTTCGTGTTTCAAATTCTGGAATATTCCATTCGTCTTCCCTGGTGAAGGAATTTCGGAAAACTGCGTTCAATAACTCCGCTTTAGCGGCACAGTCGTCGGTAATAGCACCATCGGCACTGCGCAGCGAAGGTATTGACTGCGTCTTGCCGCTTGTGTACCTTACATACGATCAGAATTTCTTCGGATTTTCTACCAAATTTCGAGACAATGTTTCGTTGTGGAACCTATTAAAGGCATCTCGCATTGAAGTCCGTGCCAAATTTCGCGCGTCTGTAAATTTTAGTCAATCTTCGGGATTTCGCGTTCTTCTGAACTTCGCGTGCTTTTTCCGTTGCCTCTGCAACAGCGTTCGGACCTGTTTTGTGTACCATGGGGGATCAGTTCTATCTCTTACCAATTTATGAGGTATGAATCTCTCAATTGCTGTTGCTACTATATCTTTGAATTTGAGCCACATCTCGTCTACATTTGCATAGTCAGATCGGAAGGAATGGAGATTGTCTCTTAGGAAGGCTTCTAGTGACACTTTATCCGCTTTTTTAAATAAAATTATTTTGCGTTTGTTTCTGGTGGATTTGGAAGAAACGGTATTGAGCCTAGCTACAACGACCTTGTGATCACTAATCCCTGTATCAGTCATGATGCTCTCTATCAGCTCTGGATTGTTTGTGGCTAAGAGGTCAAGTGTGTTTTCGCAACCATTTACAATTCGCGTGGGTTCGTGGACTAACTGCTCGAAATAATTTTCGGAGAAAGCATTTAGGACAATCTCGGAAGATGTTTTCTGCCTACCACCTGTTTTGAACAAGTATTTTTGCCAACATATCGAGGGAAGGTTGAAGTCCTCACCAACTATAACCGTATGAGTGGGGTATTTGTTTGTTACGATACTCAAATTTTCTCTGAACTGTTCAACAACTATATCATCGGAGTCTGGAGGTCGGTAGAAGGAGCCAATTATTTACTTAGTTCGGCTGTTAAGTATAACCTCCACTCATACCAATTCGCACGGAGTATCTACTTTGACTTCACTACAAGATAAACCACTACTGACAGACACAATCACTCCACCACCAATTCTGCCTAATCTATCTTTCCTGAACACCGTCTGAGACCTCGTAAAAATTTCTGCAGAACTTATTTCAGGCTTTAGCCAGCTTTCTGTACCTATAACGATTTCAGCTTCTGTGCTTTCTATTAGCGCTTGAAGCTCAGGGACTTTCTCAGCACAACTACAACAATTTACAACTACAATTTCGACTGTTCCTTGATCCAAGCACGTCCTGTATTTACCATGCACCCTTTGAGATTGCAGCCCACCCCGTACTTTCCCGAGGCCTTCTTACCTAAAAAAACCGCCCAGTCTACGCTACACAGCCTCCGTTACCCATGTAACCGCCAGCTGAGTGTAGTGAACTCCTGACCTATTCAGCGAAACCCGAAACCCCACCACCCTATGGCGCAAGTCAAAGAATCTGCAGCCAACACGGTCGCAAAACCGTCTGAGCCTCTGATTCAGACCCTCCACCCAGCTCTGCACCAAAGGTCCGCAGTCGGTTCTGTCAACGATGCTGCAGATGGTGAGCTCTGCCTTCATCTCGTAAGCAAGACCGGCAGCCTTCACCAAATGAGATAGCCGCTGGAATCCAGAGAAAATTTCCTCAGATCCAAAGCGACACACGTCATTAGTGCCGACGTGTGCCACCACCTGCAGCTGGCTGCATCCTGTGCACTTCATGGCATCCGGAAGGACCCTTTCCACATCAGGAATGACTCCTCCCGGAATGTACACGGAGTGCACACTGGATTTCTTCCCCTCCTTAGCCGCCATATCCCTAAGGGGCCCCATTACGCGCCTAACATTGGAGATCCCAACTACCAATAAGCCCATCCTCTGTGATTGCCCGGACCTAGAAGGCTGAGAATCATCCTCTGAAACAGGGCAGGCAGCTGCATCTGGCTCAGCCAGTTTGTCAGACGCACCGGGGAGGCTTACTGATCAGTCTCTGGGGACGTCTTTCGCTGCCTGCCACGCCTTGGAACGACCTCCCAATCAACCACAGGCGAGGGCTCAGCCCCACTGCGGGCAGCAACCGGGGCAACCACAGCGGCAAACCGATCTGGGGACAGACGGGACGATGTTGACATCCCCGTGATACCCAAGTCCGGCTCCCCACAGTGGTGCCCATTGGCAACAGCCTCAAGCTGCGCGACCGAAGTCAGCGCCGCTTGCAGCTGTGAGCGAAGGGATGCCAACTCAGCCCTCATCCGAACACAGCAATCACAGTCCCTGTCCATTATAATCGATGTTGAACAAAAGTTACTGAAACACGAGTCCGTGCCTAGATAACGCAAGGGAAACACGCGAAGAATGTGTTAACTAACCTGTACAAATGCCTAACGGCTGCGCTACAATCTGCCTGAATTTACGATTGCAGTAACTAAAACTCGAAATTACACCTCCTATACGAACTCACACGCAATTTAAGTAAGAATCTACGAAGTAAACACTAAAGCGCGATGCTACAACTCTCAAATACTACAATACGCCCGAAATTTATGAATTAAACAATGTAAGTACCCGAAAAAACGCAAAGAAATTAAGAATTAAACTATGTAACAAATATGTAAGCTAGGGGTATACGACTTGCTGCTGCAGCTGCTTATCCAACGGCGGCATTAAAGACAAGTGTTGCGTTGTCTCCACATCTCCCTCCAGCAAAGTCTACTTACCCTTCTTCAAACGTAAAATATTATCCTTTCACTGGTTGATGGATGTTTTCCTCGTGGTTACCTCCATCTTCGGAATTCCCTTCTGAAGATTTGTTTAGGGAACAATCTGGAATCTTTTGTTAATGGACATTCATGACACTTTATCAGTTACACATTACACGTCTTTAATATTGTGGTTTTCATTGCCTTCTATATCCCCATGCCACTTATCATTAGTCATTCTTCCCCTCTTTAGGTGCAGTTTCCTACTCAGGAGGAAGAGGTTACCCTGAAACTCTGTCCTCCCTTTTTCACTCTTTGACAAGGCTGTTAGCAGAACGAAGGTGACCTCTATACTGGGAGTATTCGAACGCTGTCGCAAAAGGTTTTGTATCACAACTAACTAAGAACCCACACACACACTTTGGATCGGTATTGATTTACTTTAGTCTTCTATTAGTCAATGCCCTTCTCCTTCCTCTGTCTACCTTCCCCATCCACCTCTCCATCCATCTTTTCCTCCACCTATCACTGCCCTGCTCCTTTACCTTACTCTCTCTCACCATCCCCTCTCTGTCTGTCCATCTCCTCTGTCTGTCCATCTCCTCATATCACTGTCCATTTCTCCGTTATCATCCCAACACCAACAGGATGTTGGTGCTTTGGACGCCCACAATATTCCTTTACAGAGAGTACATAATATGCATACAAATTTTGGTTGACATTGATCCAAGGTCCTAGGAGGAGACGAAGTACATAATCGTATGTAATACATACTCTTACGAAAAAAAATCGATACACCACGAAGGAAAGCTCCGAATGGGACGGAATTGGGGGATTTGATTTACATGTACCGAAAAATAAATAATTACAGTTTCAGAAAAATTGGGTAATTTGATCAAGAGCAAGTTAATAACAAATTGGTCGACCTCTGGCCGCCATGCAAGGAGTTATTCTGCTTGATATTGATTGACATAGTTATTGGATGTCCTCCTGAGGGGTATCGTGCAACATTCTGTCTAGTTAGTGCATAAGATTGTCAAAATTATGGGCCGTTTGGTGGGCCCTGTCAATAATACTTCAAATGTTCTCAACTGGGCAGAGATCCAGTGACCTTTCTGCTAAAGACAGGGCTTGGAAAGCACGCAGCCCGGCAGTAGAAACTCTCGCTGTGTGTGGGCAGGCATTATCTTGCTAAAATGTAAGCCCAAGATTGCTTGACATATAGGGCAGCAAAACTGAATGTAGAGCATTGTCGGTGTATTGCTGTGCTGTGAGAACGCTACGGATGCCAACCAAAGGCGTTCAGGCATGACATGAAATGGTACCCCAGACAATCACTCTTGGTTGTTGGGCCCTACGGCAGGCAACAGTGTGGTCAGTATACCACCGCTGCCTGAGGCATACCCAGACACTGTTCACTGGTGTTAGAGGACCAGTTCGAAGCAGGACTCATCACTTAAGACAATTCTACTCCACGCAATGAGATTCCAGGTCCAAGATGAGTCTAGAAAAGCCCTGAACAGCGGATGGATGCCAATTTGACTGTCACCCGTCGTTTGGCCCAAGAATCAAGAGTGATAATCCGGGATGAAATTTCATTTGATAGCAGGACCCCTTTGATTGTCATCCACAGCACCCTCACAGAACAGTTGTTTGTCGAGAAAACATATATTTACTTATCTATTGTTTCACACCACACGACTCCAGAGAGGATATTTCATTTATCTGTGGTATTCAGCCATGTGTATTGATCTTAGGTCCCGTAACACAAAATCATTGGAGCGCTTCAGTATTCTCACGACCTGGTTGAAACATTGAAATTACGAGTATAAGACTTAAAACAGCTCATAGTTCTAAAAATATATATGAAAAATCGTTTCCGAACTTTTCGAGGTCATCCCTTTCCATTCACACTCTCACCACTGCGGTACTGGGGTATGTTACTACCACAGTGTTTTTCTACAGGTAGTAAATCAAATACTGCATTCCGGACGAAAAGGAGCGCCTGGTCCCCGGCACGGATCCGTCCGGCGGATTTGTGTCGAGGTCCGGTGAACTGGTCACTCTGTGGATGGTTTTTAGGCGGTTTTCCATCTGCCTATGGGAACGCGGGGTGGTTCCCCTTATTCCGCTTCAGTTACACTATGTCGTCGACTGCTGCGCAAACAAGTTCTCCACGTACGCGTACACCATTATTACCCTACCACACAAACATAAAGGCTACACTCGTCTCTCGTCTGGTGTGAGATGTTCCCTGGGGGATCCACCGGGGGTCGAACCGCACAATAACCCTGGGTTCGGTGTGGGGCGGCGAAGGGGTGAAGTGAACTGCGGCAGTCGTCGTGGGGTTGTGGACCACTGCTGCTGCGGTGGGGACGGAGCCTCTCCGTCGTTTCTAGGACCCCAGTTAACATACAATACAATACATACAAAGTCAAATACTTAACAAATTTGGTTAGGGTTGTTCCATGTGTTCCAGAGTAATGCCACTGTTTCACCCACTTTTAATTCCTACTACTGTCGGGTATAGGTGGTTCCTAACCTCACAATGTTTCTTTCCAGATAGTAGTAACGAGTAAACTCCCCATGCTTCAGAGAATCGGATCACCCTGTATGGCACTGCTTGAAATTTATGTTTACTTTACAACCGTCATAATCTGTTAAATATTTTATGTCAAACATTTACAGGAGATAAAGTTTGGAAAAGGCTTGAAATTACGTTTAATGTTTGTAGGAATTCGCTAAATGTTCTTACTATCAAGAAATTGATGGCTTTAACATGGGCACTTGCTCTCCGGTTTACAGGAGCTAGTTTTTCCGGTAGCTCAATGTCTATGACTTCACATCTGCGGGACTCTGTATCGTACAATGATAAAATTTGGCCGGTGCATTCAGTCGTATATGTCGATATTATCTGCGGAATATGGTGCGAGTAGAGGAAACCGATCCAGTAGAGGAGGAGGAGAAGTTGCACACACATACACTACCAGAAATAAAACTGCAACATCCTCGAGGGGAAGGTCATTTTGATTATAAGTGAGATGACAGGTACGTCATCATTGAATGGGTATGTGGT
Organism: Schistocerca piceifrons; assembly: GCF_021461385.2. NCBI lineage: Eukaryota > Metazoa > Arthropoda > Insecta > Orthoptera > Acrididae > Schistocerca > Schistocerca piceifrons. Next base: position 584,810,023 of record NC_060138.1, read on the forward strand.
AACAAATGCTAACTAAATGAGTTCCACAGGTCTCAGTAAAAGTTGTCTAAACACTCACATCAATACACAGTGGACCCCGCACTGGCGGCATCGCAGGCATGTATTCTCGGATACAAATGATCCTAAAGGTACCGAATGGCATCCTGTGATAAATTGTCCCAGACAGCATGCGCCTTTTTTGCAATTTGACAATGGTTCTTGCAGACCCAGGGGAACGAGAAAGTTCCCGCTTCATTTTGTCTCATACGTGTTTAAATGCCGAGAGATCTAGAGATGTTGCTGTTCGGGGCATTGTTGTACACCACGAAGAGCATGTTGCGTAGCAGAAATTATGTGAACGTGCATTTTCCTGCTGAAAAGGTACATCACCTTCCTGTCCAAGAAATGGCTGCAGCACTGTGCAATGTAGCAAGCAATGGTTACTTTACCCTGCAGAAACTCCAAATGTGACTTCGAGTAACAACTGATAGCCTCCCACACCATTAAATCTGGTATGGGACCTGTGCGTCACTCTGGAATAGGCAGGTCACCAGGTGTACGCCACACTCGTGTGTGCCCATCACTTACACACAGTGATCACTTCCACATAAATGGGAAGTTGGCGGTTTTTACCTCCACAGTACTTCATTCGGAATAGTAAGTAATATGGATATCGAGATTGACTGATATAGATCAAGGGGCTCAGGAGGAGATGTTGAACGCAATGCAAATGTGTTGTACGTGTACAGACAAACCAGCGATTACATTTTCAGAAAAATTGGATTATTTATTCAAGAGACAGTGCTTCGCAAAATGAACACAATAGAACGCGATTCCACTCTCCAGTCAGCTCATTTACAACACAAGGTGAGTCATGCTTTTCGTTGTCGTGGTGTCAGTGGTAGCCTGGGCAGATGGACTAATGATCTTAATACATGTGAACTTAGTCCTGCAGCAAGCAGAGGCTCCCCAATAGGCTCTGATGACGCGTCAGGTGCAACAAATGCCCTGATTTCTTCCCTGGAATATGTTCGGTTGGCAACCGCTGGTCGCACAATGTATCGATCTTGACAATCATCTATACTAGTGACGTCCGTAATTTGGCCTATAGATGTGGGCTGTGCCGGAGAACTTGAAAACAGCGACACCACCGATACGTTATGCTAAACATGTGCAGCAATCGGTCGATACGTGCACCCAGTTTCGCACAGGCGTACATTGCGACCCCTTACAATTAATTGCCTGAATCCGTTCAGCAGAACTAGGTACTCGTCAGTGGACCACGGTAGGGTATGCTTTAAATATGGTTCACCTCTCAACTCAACAGGTGCTGCCTGCAGAGTGAAAACTGAAGGTACACAGGTATGTCCCCATAGCGCCATCTGATCACTAATGACCGTGACAAATGAATCACTAAGAACCCCTCTGTATGCACCTATTACATCATGGTGTCACTGAACACAGTCCTTCAAGGCATTGCATTTCTTTTTCCTGGCAGCATACATACATACCTCACATTTTTATAAGATCCAGAAGTAGAGATTTAAGCAATTGCTCAGTTCGTAACCACGATCATGACTGTTTATTACTAGTCCGAGACGATACTCCTAGTACTGTTCAAGCAATATATGAAGGAACATTTTGCATTTCATCTTGATTCATAAATTTCGTATCATAACTAATGGCAAGTGCTTAGCCAAAAATTTTAAATGTTAATGTTGGTGAAAATATTGTACCCTCTCCATGTTGCCCATTAATCCATTTACATATATGCAGTAATCCGTAACCGCAGTATGATGTATAATGGAGGATACAGTGTATGGTGTACCAGTGATATAAACTTCAGTCCCTCCCTGTCGTTTACGGCTTCTTTCGCGCATGTATTACGCTTCTTGCAGTATATTTGTCAGCTGACATTTCTATGCCGTTTTAGTTAGTAGTTTAACGTTAAATGACAGTAGGCAGACCATATACATAGGCGAATGTTGTTACGGATTTCAGAGACTGATCACCGGCGCTATATTCAAACAATGACGCATTACTGTTATTAGCATTATTTTTCGATCTCGGCACTGGAAAGCGTTATGTTTAAATAGGCCTTCTTGATGGTATTACATTAGTTGTTATACAGCCGTATATCGAGCAGCGCACCAAATCCTGTGCCAACATATGGAGTTCACATAATTTCAGGCGGCTGTGTAAATGAACGGCTAGGAATAAAGATCGCCGTAACGGATTCGACAACAATTTCCACAGCCTCCTCGTAAACGGATACGCTGGAACAGAGAGCGGGAGAGAGAGGGGGCACTCAATAGGCTAGGTTAATCAGTGATTTATAGCGGCGACGCTTAAGTTTAATTAAAACGGCGCCGCCAGATAAGATAGGCGCCGCACCGCACAGCGCAGCGACGCCCAGCCGCAGTCGATGGCGTCCCGACGCGTCGCTTGGCGCGGCTGGCGGTTATTTAGGGGCCGAGATAGCGACAGCGGGTCTTGCGGCCGGCGCCTCTGATGGATGGGCTCTTAAATTCGCTTGCGAAATCAATTAGTCTCGCCAACTTTTATCCCGTGGCTCTCGCGATTCCCGCCGGGGCAACGCATTAATACTCATTCCATTTTCCAGCGACACAGTCAGACACTTCACCGCGTCCTCCGAGGATGCACGAAGGAGAAAAATGAGAGAGAGAACAGTGTAGGTTCAGAATTTTAAAACTTCCGTGATATTCCTCTTCCGTTTGGTAATGGAATGAAAAATAGTCATCTGTCAGTTTGAAACCGTAAGTTGTTTCGTTGATTAAGTGATATGGATTACTGGCATGCATGTGAAAGCATGCGTACCTATTTCTTCCCAAACACCTCGTATAAATACCGGACTCTGTCATCATAAAAAGGTACGGTGAAGCGTGCGTTTTGGATACCCTCCAGGCTGCGGACCATATATATACTCAATAGAAGGATCGTTCTATAGTCACAATCCTATAGTACAGAGACAAAGTATGAATGTTACCTACTTTCTTCTTCTTAGGAAAATGGAGCAAATCTGTTAGCTCTTTTTGCGTTTCATGTGGTCTACGCTGGGCTTGATGGGAGTTATGGAGACACAATTAGTTCACGGGCGGTTCCTCGGTTTTGTCGTCACCAGCGGGCCAAAACGCAGGCAAGGATTCAAAGACATTTATGCACAAAAATAGCTGAAATTTTTTCAACATGTTCCTAAGATTCTAATGACGAACAATTGAAAATTTTGTTTATGTCTTTGTCCATTTCCTGGCCACAGAGGTTCGAAGTTACCCAACTTGAACACGCAAAATACATTTGCCAATATATTCAACTTTTTTATGCTGAGAGAGAAGAAGACGGGCAGTAGCAAAGAGACGAAAAAGTAAAAAATAATGGATGATAATAGACAATGGCTCTGACATAAAAGAGCAGAGTGAGAGAAAGAGAACGGACACAGTGGCAGTGGTACATACAGTAGTTAACAGTACTAGGAAAAGGGTTATGGAGACAGTGCCAGCGAGGACGAATAAAGAGAAAGAGAATGGAAAAGTGGGTGAGAGTCAGCAATGACAGAGTTTAACTTATTGAAAGTCAGAAGATAGGGCAGCAGTAGGAAGCAATGAATGGGATATTAGTAGTGAGAAGAAGAAGATGGAGGCAGTAGTAATAGATAAGAAGGGAGGGGATGTGTCTATGACACAGGAGACAATGACAGAAAGACACAAAGAGGTAACGGCAAAGAGCTGAACTCAATGAGTGTGTGAGAAAGGGCACCTAGGAGTGGATTGTATGAGTAACTTGCACCGATACTCTAATGGGTGGGTGTGGATTACAGCTATGAGGGTTTGGGGGGAGGGAGGGGTTGTGGTGAGTTGCATGTTAAAAGATAAGGAATACGTTCGCGTGCCAAAATGTTTGGCAGAATCTTTGAAGGTGCTGACGAAGGTAGAATGAGGGAGCTGGTATCCTACTTTTCAGTCAGAGACTTAAACGAACAGGGATATATTCGCATTTTCTTGGGCTCCAAGTGGAGCATTTTTCGCTGGTTTTAGAATATGATTTAATTGTTCTATAGAGTGCCTCATTGCTTATATATTTGTGAGACAGTGAAATAGTTACACTTACAATCAAACATCACATCACGTTTTAAACGCATGCTATTCCCGTCTCTACTGTAGCAAGTAAAAAAATTAATAATAGCTCAATTCGTAAAAGCTCAAATATGGAAGCGGGAAATTTAGCTTGAGATTTACAATTTTCATATTAAAGGCCCTGCAGATTTAAGATGGTCAAGCTGCAGCTATAGCACTATCAAATTAGTGTCTTTAAATGATGAACAAATTATTCCCCCGAATGTCTCAACCTACACAAGTTATGGTTACACAACACAACTGATGGTGTGAATTATGATTTCAAAAATCTCCATGGTTCTTATCAAAAATTAACCTCCACTTAACGCATCTAACGGTTAATACCACAGTTTTAACAACAAACACAATAGTTTCAATGGCTTTCGAACGATGCGAGTGTAAAGAATAGTCAGTAAAACATACCAACAGCCCCCAATAGATTACATCAACGACCATTTACTGGCAATGGCGAGAGCACCAAGGTGTGTGGTACATAAATTATATTCTGCTTGGGTCAACTAGACAATAAGCAACTCACAGAACCTACTCTCCTCTAGTTAAGAAACGATAGCACACCTTATGACAGAACTCTAACCCGCCGCTGGATGACCGTTTGCACAAAATGCAGACGTTACGAATTTAGATATCCAGAACAACCAGAACACTTTCTTCCAAACTGCTCCTCGGCTGCGAAACTCTGTTAAAAACACACTAGTAGTTAATTCAATATCTTATTTTTGTACATCAGCTCCAGTCAAAATTAACAACTTACTCTTATCGGTCTTAGCTCATTTAGCGATATACAGAAATTTTCTTGCCTCTCATGCAAGCTGTTGTTCTGGTCAATCTTTGTTCAAACATATGAACGCGTGATGTATCTTCTCAGTTCAGTCTGATTTAGTTCAGATGTGATCTTACGAGTGTAGTAAAATTGAACAGATTTATGAAACTTCGCTGATTTCGATTTCAGTTCGTAATCTAGTTTCCACATGTCTTTGTTGTCTCAGCACGTGTTAAGTACAGATCTGAGAGCCTTAAGTTCGCAGTTCTTGTCTCATAGTAAAGTAACCTGTCCAGTTTGCTTAGGTATTCTAAATTATACCACTCATTTCATGCACAATTTTGGCTTGTGACGACCAGGCTACTAATTATAGGTGACTTTACCTGTTGTGAAATTTGTTGTTCAGTTAACATGTTTGGACTGCAGCTTTTGAGCTGAATATAGCATTTATTGTAGTGACGTAACAAGACTGTTACGCCACACGGTAGTAGCCAAAAGAAAGGCACGCTAGACTAATGCTGTGGCCGATAGTGCACGAACGGCAATAAGCAGACGGGCGTGAAGTCTGGAACATAAAAACTTATGAATGAATAAGAAGAAACGTATGTAGATGCTTTTTACTTATCTTTTATTTAGTTCTTGGAATACATCTCTCTTGAATACTCGTAAGCTATAGGCACTGATACAAATGGCTCCTTGCTAGTTCGTAGCCATTAACTTAGCTGATGGCTATTCTGTCTCTCGGCTAATGAGAGAGAAAGGCTTCGTACAACTGGGCGATAGCTAGGTTCTCGTACAACTGGGCGGTAGCTTGGTTCTCGTACAACTGGGCGATAGCTAGGTTCGCGTACAACTGGGGTCGAGTCCACTCTCGTATCACGAGACCTGCCTTGGTGGTGGCGCTAGGTCTGCGATCACAGTGGCGACACGCGGGTCCGACATGTACTACATGGACCGCGGCCGATTTAAACTACCACCTAGCAAGTGTGGTGTCTGGCGGTGACACCACATTCCTCCCCCGCAAATCGGCGAACGGTCGTGAGATAAGGCTTCCGCCCGCCGTGGGGAGGACCACATGTTGACGTATGCGATGAGGTGGGGAGCCTAACAACAGGCGAGGCTGTGCCACCCGCACCCGGCCATCCGGTCCGAGGGGAGCTAGGAAACGCCTGCAAAACTAGTCCAGGGTGCACGTCAACATGCGGTGTATGCGCCCGTAATGAAACATGAGGGGCCGAAGTGTCGACCTCCATTGCGTCGGAGTAGCCGACGCGCGATGACGTCACGTGGTCCGGAGCGGGCGGGAGTTCCATGGCGGCGGACAGCTGGTCACGGGAAGCGATCGGCGGCGCGTGACCCTGGGAGGCGCCTGGCGGCGGCAACGAAGCGTCGAATGCGGTCGGCGCCGGCGGCGGCTGCTGCTGCGGCGGCGGCGGCGCGTCGCCATGGGGCAAAATGGAAGGCATCGTCGGTAACACCTGGGGATGAGGCGAGCCAGTAGATGGGTCCCCGGGGCGCTGACCGGACGGCCCCGTCGCTGAAAGCAGACGGGGAGCGGCAGAAGCCGAGCGACGACAGAGGCGCAGCTGATTGAGATGCCGACGCACCTCACCAGAGGCCCCCAAAACCAAATACATCGCGCGGCCGAGGCAGCGAAGAATGCGCCCTGCGAGCCAACGCCGTGAACCGCGATAGTGGCGATAAAATACAACGTCGCCTGGAGCAAAAGCAGGAGTCTGCCGCTGCACAGGAACCTGATGCGGCGGATGCAGCAAAGACATCAAGGTGCGATGAGGACGACCGTGGAGCAACTCAGCCGGCGAGCGACCATCTCGGGGCTGAGAGCGATACGAAGACAAAAAGAGCAACAATGCGTCCTCCCGAGAATGCGACTCTTTCAATTTCAACATCTGTGACTTGAAAGTCCGGACCAATCGTTCAGCGGCACCGTTGGACTGAGGCGAAAACGGCGCGGATGTCAGATGTTGAATACCATTGGCCTGGCAGAAAGACTGGAATTCTGCGGACATGAATTGTGGGCCATTGTCGGAAACAATAGTCTGCGGAAGACCTTCAATGCAAAAGATAGCAGACAACGCTTGGATGGTGGCGGAGGACGTCGTGGAAGACATCCCATCCTCGTCGCCAATCTGTAGTGACGTAACAAGACTGTTACGCCACACGGTAGTAGCCAAAAGAAAGGCACGCTAGACTAATGCTGTGGCCGATAGTGCACGAACGGCAATAAGCAGACGGGCGTGAAGTCTGGAACATAAAAACTTATGAATGAATAAGAAGAAACGTATGTAGATGCTTTTTACTTATCTTTTATTTAGTTCTTGGAATACATCTCTCTTGAATACTCGTAAGCTATAGGCACTGATACAAATGGCTCCTTGCTAGTTCGTAGCCATTAACTTAGCTGATGGCTATTCTGTCTCTCGGCTAATGAGAGAGAAAGGCTTCGTACAACTGGGCGATAGCTAGGTTCTCGTACAACTGGGCGGTAGCTTGGTTCTCGTACAACTGGGCGATAGCTAGGTTCGCGTACAACTGGGGTCGAGTCCACTCTCGTATCACGAGACCTGCCTTGGTGGTGGCGCTAGGTCTGCGATCACAGTGGCGACACGCGGGTCCGACATGTACTACATGGACCGCGGCCGATTTAAACTACCACCTAGCAAGTGTGGTGTCTGGCGGTGACACCACATTTATTATGCTAGGCCTTCCACGAAGAACACTCTGATTATAAAATTAAACAACATGGTAACAAAGATACGTAGAAGGACGCTGAGAATTATACGTTTATTTTGAAAGCCTCAAAAGTTTTATATAAAAGTTTTGAAATAGTAGTTGCAAGAGCTGCTACCAGATGGCGCTACAATCACAGTACTTAGTGTTTGTAAATAGTACACTGAAGCCCAGAGAGATCTGCTCTAGGTTTGAAACATGGAAGGAGTATAGCGTACTGTAGGATGATGCTGAAATCATTTACCCTTTCATTGAACAACGTACGTTTGACGTATTACAATACTATAGGCTAGAGCACAGTATTATGGAAAGAAGGCGCTGTTATTCAGACACAGTTTAACGTTTCAAAACGACCCGTTGCGAAGAACATTCACAAGCTCTATTTCCTTGTCAGTGTTCTCGATATATTTAATGGAGAACTTCATCGCTCATTGTATTATCAGAACACCTAATTTTCAATATCTTTGTGTAGCAGCCTTCGATTCCTTATTTTCCGATTTTCCAACAATATATGAACCGCTACCATACAACGCTGTGCTCCAAACATACCTACATCTTCAAAAATTTCTTCCTTAAGGTTATATCTATGTTTCATAACGTCAGACTTCTTTTGGCAAGGAATGCCCTCTTTGTCTGTGCTAGTCTATGTCCTCCTTCTTTCATCCATCATGTATTTTAAATAAGTTCAGATGGCTCTGAGCACTATGGGACTCAACATCTTAGGTCATAAGTCCCCTAGAACTTAGAACTACTTAAACCTAACTAACCTAAGGACATCACATACACCCATGCCCGAGGCAGGATTCGAACTTGCGACCGTAGCAGCCCCACGGTTCCGGACTCCAGCGCCAGAACCGCACGGCCACCGTTTTAAATAAGTGATTGAGGAATTCTTAAGCATTGTTTACGTCGTGTTCACCAGTTTTTGACGATACGTTTATCGCTAATCTCATGTCTGCTACTCTACAGGGCTCTCGAATGTTTTCGATTTACTTGATCATTCGATTCAACACATACTGCAATTCTCCTTAAATTTCAGTAGGGATAACAATGTCATCTGCAAATCTTACTGAGAAGACATTGCTATTTCTAGTGCTATTTTTCTTCCTCGTCTCACTTTAGACACATCTTTTCTGATTCAGATATCTTGTTGTATAAAGTGTGACTGCACATTAATTTTATCACGTAATGATTTGGAAACCTGTTGAAATGTTTATTTTCAATTTGCTGGGTATGAAACAGGGCCTAAATTTAATTTTATAATAATCTTTGTAATAAATCTGTGAATAATAGTATGCACGTTGCAGAGAACTGCAATATGTGCAGTGAGAGCGAGAGCCGTATCGATAGTCAAAGAGCCGAACAGTGAAAGAAAGTGCGGGTGCGACATCGCACATATGCAGTGAATAGAAGTCCGTATCGTGTTGGTATCAAACGTTCGTTCCCAGTACAGAATACACTTGATACTGTCGTGACACTGTGAAAAGAAAATGTTGAACTGTTGTGAATGATGCGAGACTCTTGGAGTAGAGTTAACTGAAATGAGAATGTACACGTGAGTGAATGATGATTGTTGTCTGCTGGACTAAATTTTCTGTTGTTGCAAAAACTTATGTGTTCCAAGATCTTTCGTTTACTACTTAATATGCTTTCCCTCATGTTACAATATTAAGACCCTCTATAAAAACAATTAAGCAGTTTTCTAAGATTGAGAGATATTTGCCAGAGTGTGAATCAATGGCCGGCCTTTGTGGCCGAGAGTTTCTAGGAGCTACAGTCTGGAACCGCGCGACCGCTACAGTCGCAGGTTCGAATCCTGCCTCGGGCATGGCTGCGTGTGCTGTACTTAGGTTATTTAGGTATAAATAGTTCTAATTCGAGGGGACTGATGACCTCAGATGTCTCAGATGTTAAGTACCATGGTGCTCAGAGCCATTTGAACCATTTTTTTTCTTTTTTGGAATCCATGAATGTGACACATGTGGCAAAACGGACGATCTGTTGATGGACTGAGGGTCTAAATGAATTTTATACTTTTACAAAAATTATGTATCCCACATTAATAACTACATCCTATGTCTGAAATGTTACTGTAGCACTCTTATGAACTTTCATCTAGATAGTCCCCGTTGCTTGCGACTATTCCATACACAAAGACAAACGACGCAAGAATAATATTAACAATAAGTGGACATCACTGAGATGGCTTGTATTGAGGTGCCCCCCCCCCCCCCACCCTTGTGTCGAAAGATTATAATCGCGCTCTCTATTCAGCGTTGCTCCCAACCGTCATTCATATCAGGTGGTAAACTACAGGAAATTTTCTTCTCTTCTCTTTTTTTCAACAAGTGGACGCTTCAATGCACTGCTAAGTGCACAGCTGGTGTCTCTATTGAAATTTTCATCACAGAACCAATTTCCATCACCAAGTAGCTGCCTATGTCGCCTTCGCTGCCAGTCGTCACCTTTGTTTCCAGTCCTTGCGGCCCAACTTCGCCTTCGCCATCACCAGAGATCCCCAGCCCACGTCATCGCTGCCAGTCTTCCCCTCCATCACTTCGTCACCATAGGTTCATCGCCTGCTTGTCACTGTTGTGGCTGCCTTCATTCTACCATATATCTTTCATTCTCCCATGTATCCCAGAACTACGACGTCACAATTACCTACTCGCATCTGTACTCCACTCCCACCTCCAGTCACTCCTTTATCCTCTTCTCAATGTCTCCTCCAACTTTTCTCACTTATACTGCCTGCCTTACTACTCGGATGAGTCCATCCAGATTCGTACTCACACTGGATCCCCAAGCTTAACTGATTCCTCATTTGACGATGACGTCACTTCAGCATGCGCTGCAGCCCCACTGCCACCACTGTCACCGCCGCCGCCAACGCCACCACCACTACTACCACCATCACATCTGCCATGGGCACAGGACTGCTTCAGCCAGTGATATCGTCAGCCCTTACCGCTCCTGAACTGCCACCATCGCCATTACTACTGAATCCAGAAGCAGAAACTATGCTACACCTACTCCAGCAACAACGAAACTTGCAGCAACCTGATAAGTTGCATCTGTGACTGCATCAACCACATCTGCTTCAGGTTCAACCCACAAGCTCCTGGTAAGAAAAATAAGATGATCGCTGCAAAATCCCATTACACTCCACAGTCAGTATCCTGTGACACCCCATCCTGAAACAACCCCGCAAATCACCTGGTACTAATGTCCCACCTGACGGCAGAAAATCCCACACCAACCTCAAACGTTAGCGCCTTGAGAACATTCCCATCCCTTCCTCTTCATCCTATCACATCCCGAAGTGATATTCCTCAATCCTGACACACTAACGCTTGAAATAAGTAAAGATACCTTCCAAAACTTAACATATTGTAACTCGCACCCAGCAAAGATTCCATTATCTTCCTGTATTCGTAATTTGCAAACCCACCTACTGCAAAGACTGCCTTCCATTACCTATGGTGCACATGCCTGTTTGTACTCAGTCTACCCCAACTCAGACAATCCAACACTCCAACACGCCACTCTCACTAGTGTGTTCAAGAGAGTTGACCTCAAAATCACGGTGGTGGAAGATGGGTGGGACCTAAATTCCAGTCCCGACTTCCAGATCCACAGAGCCCTTAAAAAGTCACCAACATTCTGGTCCTACATTATTTATCTGCATCTTTTTTGAAGGTCCCACAACCACAGATCTCCTCCACAGAACGGAGCCTTCATCTATCACTTTAAAAACAAGGGGTTAGAGCCTTCCGGATTCCAAACCCAAGCTTATTATTAGAACAAAGGCCTCACCTACAATGAACACTGCTTTTTTTTTTTTTTTTTGGTCATCAGTCAACTGACTGGTTTTGACGCGGCCCGCCACGAATTCCTTTCCTGTACTAACCTCTTCATCTCAGAGTAGTAGCACTTGCAACCTACGTCCTCAATTATTTGCTTGACGTAATCCAATCTCTGTCTTCCTCTACAGTTTTTGCCCTCTTGCCCTCTACAGCTCCCTCTAGTACCATGGAAGTCATTCCCTCATGTCTTAGCAGATGTCTTATCATCCTGTCCCTTCTCCTTATCAGTGTTTTCCACATATTCCTTTCCTCTCCGATTCTGCATAGAACCTCCTCATTCCTTACCTTATCAGTCCACCTAATTTTCAACATTCGTCTATAGCACCACATCTCAAATGCTTCGATTCTCTTCTGTTCCGGTTTTCCCACAGTCCATGTTTCACTACCATACAATGCTGTACTCCAGACGTACATCCTCAGAAATTTCTTCCTCAAATTAAGGCCGGTATTAGATATTAGTAGACGTCTCTTGGCCAGAAATGCCTTTTTTGCCATAGCGAGTCTGCTTTTGATGTCCTCTTTGGTCCGTCCGTCATTGGTTATTTTACTGCCTAGGTAGCAGAATTCCTTAACTTCATTGACTTCGTGACCATCAATCCTGATGTTAAGTTACTCGCTGTTCTCATTTCTACTACTTCTCATTACCTACGTCTTTCTCCGATTTACTCTCAAACCATACTGTGTACTCATTAAACTGTTCATTACGTTCAGCAGATCATTTAATTCTTCTTCACTTTCACTCAGGATAGCAATGTCATCAGCGAATCGTACCATTGATATCCTTTCACCTTGTATTTTAATTCCGCTTTTGAACCTTTCTTTTATTTCCATCGTTGCTTCCTCGATGTACAGATTGAAGAGTAAGGGCGAAAGGCTAAAGCCTTGTCTTACACCCTTCTTAATACGAGCACTTCGTTCTTGATCGTCCACTCATTTTATTCCCTCTTGGTTGCTGTACATATTGTATATGACCCGTCTCTCCTTGTAGCTTACCCCTCCTTTTTTCAGAATCTCGAACAGCTTGCACCATTTTATATTGTCGAACGCTTTTTCCAGGTCGACAAATCGTATGAAAGTGTCTTGATTTTTCTTTAGCCTTGCTTCCATTATTAGCCGTAACGTCAGAATCGCCTCTCTCGTCCCTTTACTTTTCCTAAAGCCAAACTGATCGTCACCTAGTGGATCCTCAATTTTCTATTCCATTCTTCTGTATATTATTCTTGTAAGCAGCTTCGATGCATGAGCTGTTAAGCTGATTGTGCGATAATTCTCGCACTTTTCAGCTCTTGCCGTCTTCGGAATTGTGTGGATGATGCTTTTCCGAAAGTCAGATGGTATGTCGCCAGACTCATATATTCTACACACCAACGTGAATAATCGTTTTGTTGCCACTTCCCCCAATGATTTCAGAAATTCTGATGGAATGTTATCTATCCCTTCTGCCTTATTTGACCATAAGTCCTCCAAAACTCTTTTAAATTCCGATTCTAATACTGGATCCCCTGTCTCTTCTAAATCGACTCCTGTTTCTTGTTCTATCACATCAGACAAATCTTCACCCTCATAGAGGCTTTCAATGTATTCTTTCCACCTATCTGCTCTCTCCTCTGCATTTAACAGTGGAATTCCCGTTGCACTCTTAATGTTACCACCGTTGCTTTTAATGTCACCAAAGGTTGTTTTGACTTTCCTGTATGCTGATTCTGTCCTTCCAACCATCATATCTTTTTCGATGTCTTCACATTTTTCCTGCAGCCATTTCGTCTTAGCTTCCCTGCACTTCCTATTTATTTCATTCCTCAGCGACTTGTATTTCTGTATTCCTGATTTTCCCGGAACATGTTTGTACTTCCTCTTTTCATCAATCAACTAAAGTATTTCTTCTGTTACCCATGGTTTCTTCGCAGCTACCTTCTTTGTACCTATGTTTTCCTTCCCAACTTCTGTGATGGCCCTTTTTAGAGATGTCCATTCCTCTTCAACTGTACTGCCTACTGCACTATTCCTTATTGCTGTATCTATAGCGTTAGAGAACTTCAAACGTATCTCGTCATTCCTTAGTACTTCCGTATCCCACTTCTTTGCGTATTGATTCTTCCTGACTAATGTCTCGAACTTCAGCCTACTCTTCATCACTACTATATTGTGATCTGGGTCTATATCTGCTCCTGGGTACGCCTTACAGTCCAGTATTTTATTTCGGAATCTCTGTCTGACCATGATGTAATCTAATTAAATCTTCCCGTATCTCCCGGCCTTCTCCAAGTATACCTCCTCCTCTTGTGATTCTTGAACAGGGTATTCGCTATTACTAGCTGAAACTTGTTAGTGTTCCTCCTCTTTCATTCCTTGTCCAAAGCCCATATTCTCCTGTAACCTTTTCTTCTACTCCTTCCCCTACAACTGCATTCCAGTCGCCCATGACTATTAGATTTTCATCCCCCTTTACATACTGCATTACCCTGTCAATATCCTCATACACTTTCTCTATCTGCTCAACTTCAGCTTGCGACGTCGGCATGTATACCAGAACTATCGTTGTCGGTGTTGGTCTGCTGTTGATTCTGATTAGAACAACCCGGTCACTGAACTGTTCACAGTAACACACCCTCTGCCCTACCGTCCTATTCATAACGAATCCTACGCCTATTATACCATTATCTGCTGCTGTTGATATTACCCGATACTCATCTGACCAGAGATCTTTGTCTTCCTTCCACTTCACTTCACTGACCCCTACTATATCTAGATTGAGCCTTTGCATTTCCCTTTTCAGATTTTCTAGTTTCCCTACCACGTTCAAGCTTCTGACATTCCACGCCCCGACTCGTAGAACGTCATCCTTTCGTTGATTATTCATTTTTTCTCATGGTAACCTCCCCCTTGGCAGTCCCCTCCCGGAGATCCGAATGGGGGACTATTCCGGAATCTTTTGCCAATGGAGAGATCATCATGACACTTCTTCAATTACAGGCCACATTTCCTGTGGATACACGCTACGTGTCTTTAATGCAGTGGTTTCCATTGCCTTCTGCATCCTCATGTCGTTGATCATTGCTGATTCTTCCGCCTTTAGGGGCAATTTCCCACCCCTGAACTTCTATCCGCTCCTCCGCCCTCTTTGATAAGGCCGTTGGCACAAAGAGGCTGACTTCTTATGCCGGAAGTCTTCGGCCGCCAATGCTGATTATTTATCAAAATTTAGGCAGTGGCGGGGATCGAACCCGGGACCGAAGACGTTTTGATTATGAATCAAAGACGCTACCCCTAGACCACGGGTCTACCTATGTTCCAAAGTTCTCCCATCTACCCCGACCGCATAGCCAGTCACCTGTACCAACTACGTATTTCTTTGAATGATATTTACGTCATTCGACTGTACAAACTTCTTTACTTCATATTGATATCACGATTTCAGTCTTAAGCCAGTGTCATGTACAATGATGTTCGGTATAATCAGACTTTCTTAAGTGAAGCTGTCGCTAATTTCTATTCCCACTGATAGAGACATCATCCACTTTATCCCAACTGCCCTTCATTTAAAATATCCACCCATTTGTGCGTCCACACTTCCTTTATCAAGTCACCCAGGCAGCAGGCACCACATTTTTGGTTCTTTGTTGAGTCATCAATCTTCTGACTGACTACCTGCACCCCTCCAAGAATTCCTCTTCTGTGCCAATCTTTTCATCTCTTAGCACTTGCAACCTACATTCTTAATTATTTGCTGTATATTCTGTATTTTCTTAAAATGCCACTGATACATACTCTCAAAATCACTCCCACTTCCTATTTCCCCAGCAGGCACCCTCGTCCAATACTTTCCACTCACCCTTGAGTAGCCCCTCAAATCTTCCTGTACTCAACCCCACCCCACAACATACATAGTTGCCTAGTTCCTTCCCGTCGCCGTGACCCTTTCCCAAACACACAACAACGTTTCCCCTTCTCCATAACTTAGCCAACACTCTATCCTCATTCTCTGTTCACTATCCATCGTGATATCCTCCAGCTACCCGTTACCTGGAGCTGGTCATCAAGCAGAAATGACATCAGTATAATCTTTTGGAATCATCGTCTCTGAGCAGCTCGCCATGCAATGTGAGCTCCACCTCATCAGCATCATCCCCTTACTTTTTAGTACTATCGCCTTTTATTCACGTTTCTATCTTTAGTAATACTAATGTTCTTAAAACTGTGGGCTGAAGAGCGCTACACCGCTGCTGCAGCCAGCCCCCGCGTGGGGTAATCAAATGGCAATAATAAAAATGCCACTGCTGATTTTTCTAATTTCCTGTACTTCATGTGAATAACAAAACTCAGCACTTAATAACAATTCAAATTATCATAAAAATTAAAGCCCTTAAAAATCAAGGATGACGAGGCGTTTCCAACAGCCAGATATCTGTATGAAGGTGCTTTATTCGCTGCTACCGTTTTCACGTTAGAATAGACACATCTTCAGGCTTATAATAGCTGTATTTCCATAACGGAGATGGACAATTACGGAGGCAAACTTCCGAGAAGTTATCCACGTTAAGAGTGAAGCCACGTTCATCGGTTGACGTGATAAAGACAACCAACCCAAGTGGTTTCACCCTTAATCTGGATAACTTACTGAAAGCTGGGACTCTGTAGTTGACTATCTACATTACGGAAATATAGCCTTATAAAACTGGAGATGCGTATATACTGAGGTGAAATCAGTAGTTGCAAATAAAGCAGTAGTTGTGGATAAAGCACCGCCATACAATATACCACTTTTGGAAACAGCTCATTATTCTTAAATTTTTGTAGTAATTTGAACGGATACTAAGTATTGAGTGTCGTTACTGTTATTCGAAACGTCTCTGAGCTGTGGCTGCCCTCCCCAGAAAGCTGTTTGTATTGTATTTGAAGAGCCAAACAGCGTTGGGAAACCGTCAGTACAGATTGCAACACGTAACTACTGCCACATTCGCAAGAATTATTATAAATCTCTGGCACTCTCAAGTTGAGATTAGCTGTAATTGCAACATTTCCCTAATTTTCCTGTGTGGGCGAGGCATCAGCCTGATTTCTTATCAGTTTAGGGCTACCTACCTTACTGGTTGTTGCACTGCAGAAGGAAAGCAGCACTACGTGTTGGTCCTCTTGGTTTGGTTGGACGGCTTCGCATCTATTTTTTCTCTACAATTTTGACATAATATCATGGACAGAATATCCATTCCTTCGTAACACCGTCGTCAGATGATCCACCTCGTAACCGAGATGCTCCTTGTCCGACTTAATTCTGGGTCTGTGTATCTGGGTGTTTAACATAGCTGAAACCTGATAGTCAAGGGAATGCAGGATTCGGTTACGAATGTGGACGGGGTCGTAATCAGTTATTATTGGTTGCCTCTTACAGTTGCACACATTTATTTTTAGAAAAGTATTTCCAGATTCAAAAATAAATTTAAAAAATACCACACGTTATTAATGAAGGAATAAACAACTGTTTTCAGTGCGTCACGATTTAACAAATCACCATACATTCTGGAAACATCCCCCAGGCTGTGGCTAAGCCATGTCTCCGCAATATCCTTTCTTTCAGGAGTGCTAGTTCTGCAAGGTTCGCAGGAGAGCTTCTGTAAAGTTTGGAAGGTAGGAGACGAGGTACTGGCAGAAGTAAAGCTGTGAGTACCGGGCGTGAGTCGTGCTTCGGTAGCTCAGTTGGTAGAGCACTTGCCCGCGAAAGGCAAAGGTCCCGAGTTCGAGTCTCGGTCGGGCACACAGTTTTAATCTGCCAGGAAGTTTTAGATACAGATGATGTTTAAAAAAACAAGCCACTGTGATCACGGCTGAAGGCCTTACACGCCAAAATTGCAATAAATTAAGAATGTTTAAGAACTCGCTGAAATTACAAAAGAATGGTTCAAAAGGCTCTGGGCACTATCGGACTTAACAGCTGAGGTCATCAGTCCCCTAGAACTTAGAACTACCTAAACCTAACTAACCTATGGAAATCACACACATCCATGCCCGAGGCAGGATTCGAACCTGCGACCGTCGCAGTCACGCGGTTCCAGACGGAAGCGCCTAGAACCGCTCGGCCACTCTGGCTGGCCTGAAATTACAACTTTTAAGTATTGATATATTAAGTGGTAAGTGACCACAAACACAGCAGAAGGTATGAGACGCCAGGAATGGCAGTAAATAAGGTTTTAAGGCTTACTGCTAAAATACAGATATCGAATTATGTTTTCAAAGCAAATGACCACAATCACAGAAGAAAGCCTTACACGCCAGGAATGGCAATTATATAAAAAATTTAAAGGTTAATTAAAAGAAACAAGCAACTGACCACCAAACGGGTGAAGCAAGATGATGGTAACCTTGTAACACAACGCTTACACTGCCAGATTTATTCCAGAAGACGACCGGAACTATTAACTAGACATACATAACCTTTAATGTAGGCATTACAAGGTATGGTAATAAATAATACAATAATAAAACACAAGGTCCAGTCACAGACGGTGCTCCGGGAGTCGACCTCTCAGAAGGTCCGCAACAAACACTTCCGCGAGCGATGAGATAGGCAGCCAAGAGTTGCATTCACTGCACAAGATGGTAACTCAGACTAGTGGCAGACAAACGAATGAGTAATGATAGTCTTGCTGAAGCTACCTGACGTCCAAAAACCAGATGCAACGATGGAACAATACGTCAAAGCTGGGACCGGCGAACTGCACTACGTCCCCAGAATACTGTGCTTAGAGCGCCCGGAACAAAAAAGGAACCACTACCAGATTTCCGACCGATTCCACAAACCAGAAAATCTGGACAAACAAGTCACAGTACAGAACACAACACAAAATAACAGTAAATAAATGCCCACTCGATTTGTGTGCGAGGCAAAACCGAAATGTAACCAACCAGAATCAGCAACCACACGTCATTGGGGAACCAATCGCAAAGCGAGCCAAAACCAAGTACCAAATGAGTGACATCAAATACATTAGGCACACAAACGCACACTGAACTCACTGTGACAACTCTGACGACGGTTGGCAGAATGAAATAAATCTCTACACTGCTTTATTAATTCACAGTTTAGTAAGCACACCGTCTAATCACTGAGCCGAGTGCTTTTAACACAGTAGGGTCTTCAAGTACGAAGCAGTACGCAGATCCACCAAACCGCACATGACGGCGCTATGATATTCTGTCACAACATCACATATGTGCTATGGGGCTCACACGGGTGACTGAGTCTGCTCTACTTGCATTGAAATGCACTCATCTTAAAGCTTGCGGGATCCGGGTTACGACGAGGCCGTGCACCCTCGTGACCACAGCCCTTCCATCCGGCTGTCCGTGCGTGCTGCTAGCGGTCCCGGAGTGTCCTGGCACTGCGCGTACCTGGCTCCTCCTGAGTCCCCAACCGAACTGTCCTACTCACACGACCCGGAAAAACAACGTCGCCCCAAAGATAGGGCAACAGTTACTACATATCGATTACCGCCGCTGCTGCCACTAGCGGACAGACCACGCTTGCGAACCCGATTGCCGCCAGTCAACAAGAGAAAAAGACAAACAGTCGCAATCATGCCAACCAAACGATACCGTCTGGCCTACAACAGAGGGCGGAAACCTACAAACATCACCAATGCGAGCCACAGCACAGCTCAATAGCTCTCTCCTGAGGAGGATTGTGAATACTGCATCTGTAGAGATACAGATGTGTATGCGTCTGCTTTCGATACACAGAACGGCCGTGTCTTCCATCTGTTTTTGGTTTGGACAACACATCTGAAAAAGGCAACTTTCGTTATTTTCCAAGTCCACCACATATATTCTGTTTGAATGCTCATGTGCCGCCGTACTAACTGAATCTGGATAAACTAGAATTTAACATGCATAAAATGGACGGAACATCTTTAACTGGATTAGGAATATTTAGTAGTATAGTAAAATAGGACATGGTATTTGACAGGTATTAATGCTGGCTTACATCATCATTATGTTTAATTTCGCCCAAGGCACGTACAAAAAAAGCAAAAAAAGGACTGGTCCTTCACGCGTTGAAAACAAAGTGAAATAAATCTGTCAATTTCATCGTAATCACTTCTATTGTTTGGTTAGCTGATTTGGGGATGGGGACTAAACAACGAGGTCATCAGTCCCATCGGATTAGGGAAGGAGAAGGTGAAGGAAGTCGACCGTGCCCTTTCAAAAGAACCATCCCGGCCTTCGCTTAAAGTGATTTAGAGAAATCACAGAAAACCTAAATCAGGGCGGCCGGAGGCGGGTGTGAACCGTCGTCCTCCAGAATACGAGTCGAGTGTGCTGAACACGGCGCCACCTCGCTCGGTATCGCTTCTGTGTCTCACAGGTCGATGCTGTGATTCGCCACAATCACTAGAACTTAATGGACGTGAATTTAGTGCAAAAGAATTGTATGTAATGGCTCATTTTAATTTTTATACCGGAGTGGCAATGGAGAAATGACAATAAAATTGCTCTTCGAACATACGCTCTAATTAAGTTTTTATTTGGTGCAACTCATAATGTTCAGAGTATGAGTAATTTGTATGAATATTAAATAGAAGTGCAAGGGTACCTGATTTAGAATTTGATTCAACGTCTAGTTGCTGAAACATGAATTCTAATTTTTTGATCCTCAAACTTGTTCAGTTCAAGAAATGGAAAGAATTTTATTATCCAATATGTAACGTCGACCAAACATAATAACGTAAAGAGAATCCCAGTTTGTGATACTTCCTGAAGAAACTTCGAGCACAGACTGGCGATGCACTGACTGAACATCCCTTCATATTTTTAATAATTTAATCAATAAAAGGTTTTCATAATGAGTTCTTAAGTGTGTAAATAAAACCTTTATGTCAAAAAATGTTAATTGGGCTGCAGATGAATGTTCCATTAACAGTTTAGAGCCTGAAAAACTAAATCATTTAAATCTGTTCTTATATATGATTAAAGATTAATTCTCTCGAACGAATATGCTCGTGCTGACTATTGTCAAAATATCATCAGTAGCAAGGACGATATTTACTTAACTAAAAAAGTAATTAGAAAAAAGCTCAGAAAAGAGGCATTAGTTTGCAACAGTTAACGTACTTCACTGAAAGTCCTAAAAAGTCTTAACAGGTACTTTAGATTATAGCTTTCAAGTTAAATTGAGAAGAAACTAATGATACTGCTCTTACCATACGAGCAAGAAACGGGTATCTTACGAAGAAGAAAATACAGAATGTTCAAGTCAGGGCTCTCTGATTTAAAAGTTAAATAGGATGAGACATCACTAAGACTTTTATAGAGATTTTTCGAAACAGTTCTTACAAAATCTTCCAGAGATAGCACTGTACACAATGCTGCTCGTACAAGCACGCATAAAGAAACTCTTCTTCTCGAAGCAGTCTTTGCAGACACATCACAAACTTTTGAAAATGTCAGCCCACCTCAGCAGAAAGATGGTGCTATCGAGCAACGAGATTTTCTGTCATATGTTGTACTGTCTCGACAGAAATGTATTCAGTTGCCACACAGATTGAAGACTCGGGCTGTGGAGCCGTCCAGCGTAGTACGATAGGTGAGACAGACACAAAAAATAGTAACATGCAATGAGGTCGGGTGAAAAATGGTGAAAAATGGAGGTCTTCCATCCATGCACCAGAAAAATTTTGTACCATGCATCGCATTAACTCTATTCCCAAAGTAATTACCAACAGAGCCAAACACCTGTTTCGAGCAACGAAGTCAGATCTCATCCGGCACTCTGTGCCTGCTCGATCGAAAGCTCAGTGTCTGGCAACAAATTGCTCCAAAATTGCAACTTATCTTTCATGTTGTTTGGTCTACAGGTAGCATCTTTCATTAATAAACAAACCGTCCTGGATCTTAGGCTCGAGCCTAGACATTACTTAAATTCTAAATAAAAATCGTCATCAGTGAGGTCGAAGTCTTCCAGTTACTTCCCTTGTTCCAACAGTCCACTCAAAAGGGGTGGCGCTGTGATCAGAGTTCATGGCAGTCTCTTGCACTTTGAGTAGGAAACTGCTTCTGAGAGCAAAGATCAATGGCATGAGGGTGTTGAGTCAGTGCAGACCACTGCAAAAAATGCACTTGATGTGTATCGAGGAGACATGTCGCTTGTAATTTAAAAAGTGCCATAATGATATCTTATTAGGCAAAATGAAAAGAATAAGTAAGTAAAATAAAAACGATTTAGAATCCCTGGGAGCGGACAACCAATGTGGAGGTGACCACTGGGAAAAGACAAAGTAACTAATGAAAGAAAACCTACTTCTGGTTAGAGAAAAGAACGACGAAAGTTAACAGTTGTTAGGATAACTAGAAAATCTGAAGAAGGAATGCAAAGGCTCGGTCTGGATGTAGGAGGAATCTGTAAAGTGAAAGAAGAAGGAATTTCTGGTCATTCGAGTATAACGTAACACCAACAGCAGCAGAAAATGGTACAAGGGAAGCATAAATCGTTAAGAATGAGACTATATAGCAGAGAATGAGTTACTATGAACACTTCACTCATAGGGACGTTTTCATTAAAACAGTCTGCTTGATTATATCTTGTTGAGACAATTTAGTAATGACGAAGAATAGACACAATTTTGACAGACTCGTCCAGAAAATTCGGTTTGAAAAGAAGTGGGCGGAACCACTGAGGAAGGATTAATTTCATTTTCTCTGCTGCTATAATGAATACCGCCAGCAGCAATTTCAGTTAAAGAGGAATAGACACCTCAAAGAATTGGACAGAGAAACATAGTAAGAAAGACTTGAACATCTGATCGACGTAAGAAGAAAGTATAAAAATATACAGCGAAATTCAGAATACGGAAATATGACTCACTTAAGAACGAAATAAAGGGAAAGTGAAGGGATGCCAAGGCGACATTGCTGCGCGAAGAAACTGAAGGAATCTAAAAAGGAACGGTCATAGGAAAGACTGACAGAAAAGTCAATACATCCTTCAGTGAATTGAAACCAACGGCACTGACATTAAAAGCGAATAGGAATTCCACTCTTAAGCTCTGAGGAGACAGTGGACTGGTGGAAAGAGAACACTGAAGACTGTGAGAGGGATGATTATCTGATGATATGGTAGAAGAAATAAGAGTGAGTCGGATCCGATATGGAAGACGTTGGCGATCAAGTATTATATTTTGATGGAGCTTTCATAAACTTGCTATTAGGTAAGTAACACCTGATCTAAATTGATGAAGTTATTGAGGAAAGTGGAAGTCAAGCTGCTATTGGTGTGTAGAATCTATGTCACTAGACACGCCGTCGGACTTCGGAAAAATATCCTACACACAAGTGAGAGCACAAGTGCAGAATCAGTGTACCATCTCATGCATCCAACCTGTTGGAAGAATAATATACAGAAGGATGCAAAAGAAAATTTACCATATTTTAGAGTACGAGCAACATGGCTTTCTGTTAGGTAAAGAAACTGTAGTGGGAAGTTGATATTTTGCTTGATAATGGGGACAAAAGAATCCAGACATATTCATAGAATTTCGAAGATGTAAAAATGTGTACGATGTTCGAAACTGGATGATAAGTAGATGTCTGCTGTAGTGAAAACGGATAAAATACAATGTGTAGACGAACCAGGATGGAACAACAAGAGTGGGGGACCAGGAGTGATATGCTAGGATTAAGAAGGGTATATATGGTTCAAATGGCTCTGAGCACTATGGGACTTAACATCTGTGGTCATCAGTCCCCTTGAACTTAGAACTACATAAACCTAACTAACCTAAGGACATCACACACATCCATGCCCGAGGCAGGATTCGAACCTGCGACCCTAGCAGTCCCGAGGTTTCGGACTGAGCGTCTAGAACCGCTAGACCACCGCGGCCGGTAAGAAGGGTATATTCTTTCGCCCCTAATGATCATTCTACTCATCTGACAAACAATGACGGAAATAAGTCTGGGTTTATAATTCAGCGTGAGAGGATACTGTCACTAAACAGAGTCTGAAGAGGTTTAAATATTGAAATTTGATCGTGAATGTGCCTACATATTTAACTCCGAAACGCGATGAAGTAAAGTTTAAATGATTCTGGAATTTAAAAAAATTTCGGTGAAATTGGCGAGTCAAGTTTGGATAAAATCCTGCGTGCCGGTCCCCGGCACGAATCCACCCGGTGGCTTGGTGTCGAGGTCCGGTGTGTCGGTCAGCCTGTGGATGGTTTTTGGGGCGGTTTTCCATCTACCTCGGCGAATGCCGGCTGGTTCTCCTTATTCCACCTCAGTTATACTGCATCGGAGATTTCTGTGCAAACGCCGTTGCCACATATGCGTACATCACGCAAACATTTGGGGTTACATTCGTCTGATATGCGACGTTACCACGGGGACGGGGTAAACTGGGGGCTGAACTGTACAGTAACGGTGGGTTCGGTGTGGGGCGGCGGTGGGATGGGTGGACTGCTGTGGCCTGTTGTGGGGTTGTGAATCCCTGAGGGCTACGGCGGGACGAAGCCTCTCCGTCGTTTCTAGATCCCCAGTTTAATACATACATACATACATACATACATACATACCCTCACATCATCATCTGGGGCTATGACTGACCGAGAAATTGGCTAGGCTCTCACTTTTATACCCAAACGTAAGCCGAGGCCCCTTAGGCAACCCGGGTTGAACAGTTTACCTAAATTTCACAATGATGGCGTGTGATTTCGACTATCATGAGTTCTTATCAGTTCTCCTAGGAACAGGGCGGTTAAGTATTTGCTAAAATTGTTGGAAAAACGTTTTCAACTTGGCCACGTGTCAGTGAGTCTATACCTGTTATGTTTATGCAGCTGCCTCACATCATTTATTCTTGTTTCCATGGTCTCGTTGTCTCTTCGCTATTGCTACCTCTGTTTTTCAGAAAATCCGGCTTTGCTGTTATTCTAAGCATACCGGTCGTTAAATTACATACTCTCAGAAGACGTTAACACCATGCAGCACTGTCTCCAGTCTCTATGATGATCTCAGTTCGGTTAGAAAGAGGGTCGACAAGTTTCTGCAAGTATGCCACATCTAGCGGAAACCACACACTGATGGTTACATTGTAATGTCAACGCCGATATTTTGTGTCACCAGTGTAGGAGACAGTGCTTGAGATTTATGCAGTGATGAATATTTTTCCAGAAACGACTTAAGCCTAGGTGTGAAAACTGGTAAAGAAAAGACTATTTCTACTGTGAAACGAAAATAATTTCCAACAAAAATGTGTCTCATTAGTTTATAAACAGTTTTCTACAAAGAATAATCATATAACGGAAGGTAACACTATTAAAAGAATGTATTGGCGTTGTAGAGTCTGTAAATTTTTTTCTGTATATTGTTCTCTATGATGTATGAAGTGGCTGAAATCAAAGATTAAGCTAAGGTCTGTTCTTTTAAATATTGTAAAAAATAATCGTATTGTGTGAGGTACTAACAATGTAAAATATAACGTACAATTTACTAAATGGAATTCTAGTGTACGGACTTTTATTTGTAACTAGTTAACCTGCTATGAATGTTTTAAGTTTTGCGTTCGCAGCACACAGGAAAGCGGCCATTAGCGCCTGGTGCAGCGATACTGAATTACTGATAACAGGTGAATAATATTGATACTGTGAACAGTCAGAACATTGCAGGATTCTGACGTTCAATTCAGCATAAAGGGAAAGGTTCATGTTATTGATTTTCTACGAAAAATTAAGTTGGTAGGAATGCCCAGTCCAGACTGTGTTTTGTCTTCTGCCATTACGTGGGCGTATGGAGCGGCAATTTCAAACTGCAGAAAGAATCAGACATTAATTCCTTCAATCGATATTACACTTTTTGAACTCCGAGGGCAACAACCCACAGGAATTTACTATATTTTTACACTAAAAGTGAAAATAGCATTCAGTAGAACAATCTTAGACTTCACATAAATGAAATAATTTTTGTGGCTGGTGTGTAATTGATCAATGACTTAAAAAAAATATTTACGGCACCAGTGTTTTTATGGGAAGAGGTTGTGATCTGATGTATTAATTGTTCGGTGCAGATATTTTAATGTACGTACTGAATTAATGAAAGAGCATTTCAATATTTATTTGTAGTGATAAAGTATGACAAATAATTCATTGTAGTCGGCCTCCGCAGCACATAAATAAGAATTATCAGAGATTATTTATTTCTTTTAAATAATACTGTTATTATTGCTGC
The DNA here is from genome assembly GCF_021461385.2 of Schistocerca piceifrons. Taxonomy (NCBI): domain Eukaryota; kingdom Metazoa; phylum Arthropoda; class Insecta; order Orthoptera; family Acrididae; genus Schistocerca; species Schistocerca piceifrons. The sequence continues at coordinate 584,835,741 of NC_060138.1, forward strand.
TGCATATCCAAACGCTTTACAATAACACGTGCTCACCACCATAACAACTTTAAACGTACAGAACAAAAGCCACCCCAACATGCCATAGAGCTACCAAATTCCCGGGGCGCTGATTCCCACGATTCACTTGGTATATCGGATTTTATGTATGGGTTAATATCGTGGGGTTTGGCAGGCCATTCGAGGCAAGCTAGGGTGCCTCATTATTCGTCCAAGAAGGAACTTGCGCGTGATGCCCTGTGAATATAGCTGTTGGCACCTTAGGAGATCCCATACCTTACACACCATAGAGATATAGAAGAAATGGTAACGCCTGGTCACCGAGAATATGGTAATAAACAATCTAGGTGGTCTCGACTCATGGTACGATAAACAACCCAGAAAAACAACCGAGAACATTTCAGTACTATCTCCATCTCAACTGCACAAACATTGTGGGGCAAACAGTTCGCCTGAATGACGATGCAGTCGCTGCTTTTTATCATTTGAAACTAGGCAAAAACGTCGGACGACAATATATACTACTGTTCATCTTCTACGCTGGCTACTAAGTTTTTCACTACGGAGCCCTTCGCTAAAAAGTTGTTGGTAAACTTGCCGCGTCAGATTTGGGTTAAACGCCAACCTTTCTACGACTACCTCCGTCATCGTAGACAGGGGCCGGCTGGCTGTAGTAAAATGGTGAGGCTCCCACTTTTATGCTTAAGCGACGGCATTTGACTGGCTGCTTTACGTATGTAACATCATATAAATGACACGTACTTAGGCGATTTGAATAGATAACGTTTGCTCATTCCATCCAATGTCACTGGCAACGTTACTACTCACATAGGGTGGTAAGCTTTCTTATCAAGTGCGTGCGTACACGCATTGCTAAGTGCACAAACGGTGTCCAGAAGCGCCAAGTTTACGTAGAACATTTGACCCAAGTATTCACTCACGAAAGATCTCGTAGCCATATTAGTTTCCTCTCGGGGAAATCACGCAGCGTCCATCGGCTACAGAAGTCGCGCGTGACCATGTCACATCTGCTGAATAATCTAGCTGTTATACAACACTGTCGTGAAAAGGACGTCGTATAGAAGATCTCAGAGGTCAAACACCACAGAAAAAGAGAATTTTGTCGGAGGCGAGTAACGCTTTCTTTAAGCAGAGGATTTGTGGTATGAGCTTGATGCCAACGGTCGCTAGTTGTTTAGTTGCCGTCTGCTTCTGTTGACAGCTGTCTGGACTGGTAATGGGTACACATGGCTCTAGCTGTACTTCAACTAGCTAATTTGAGGAAGGCAACGGTGAAATAGTCTGATAACTCTGCGCACCTTAACCGTGACCCAGGAGTTTCTGTGCGGAGCGGCGTTCACCGCGCTATCATCAACTTTTCCGACAAGGAAAATTTCCGGCTGAGGAAGGGCCTGAACTTCGCTCCAGATTCACGTACCCCACCATTTGCTGTGATTATCGTATAGGGGAACAAGTAATGCGATATCTTCTTTAGGAAGCAGCAGAGTTAAAGACTGTTGCTAGCCGGATGACCATACACCTTTTTCCGTGAAACTGCACGATACACATTAAATCTTAGAGAGTCCTTTTCAGGTTGTATAGCTTCATGTGGTTGCTCCGTACTACAGATCCTCACTTTATGACAGTTCACCTTTCCATTTAAATGGAATGTTGCTTCGTCACTAAACACCAAACGTGGAAGAAAACTGTCATCCCCATCCTGCCAAGAACGAAATTAGAGAACTCCATACGTTTTTGTTTGTCGCCTTCACAAAGAGCTTGTAGTAGCCGAATTCTGTAAGGGTTCATGTGTAAACGTCGACGCAACACACGCCAAACGGACGTCGGGGGTATGTTGACATGTCAAGCTGCACGGCGAACCGATTTCTGCGGAGGCCTTGTGATACTATGGCGGATGCGTTCGAGGTCTCGGGGACGGCCCGGCGATTTGCCTTTACACAAACGACCTGTTTCTCGGAATTGTTCGTGCCATCGTTTAATGCTCTATGTTGTAGGAGGATCCACATCATACCTAGTACAAACGTCACGCTGAACAGTTATTACTGATCTGCACTGTGCAAAACGTAGAACACAAAACGCTTTCCCTTGTCCCGACACCATTTTTACTAGAACTGAAGTGGGTGCACACTGCTGCTAACTTTAAACAATAGGAAACGATAAATGAAAACGCTGCTTAATCTGAACACAATTCTAGAACACCGTATCCCTATTGCCACAGGCCCAACAGCCTTTAATACTTGCACATCCGTTGATTCGAACACTTACGTGAATGTCTACGACAATACACCCACAAGGACATCAAGTTACAAACGCTCTCATACTCACACTTCTGTCTGCTGAACGAAGTTATGTATTAGCCTGTCGAGTTTACCAAAGAACAAGCTACGTTTGCCTGCATTGCGTTTTTCCATTATTAAAAATATCATTATGTGCGTAACTGCAATTTACATGTTTTATACATCAAGGCTTAAGAGGCGACATTCATGTAATTAAGAGAAATTGTTAATTTTCAATCTGTTTTTTATTAGCGGAACTCATGGACAATAAGTTGCCAAAGTTCCAAATATGAAATCGCACCCGAAAAGCCTGAAAAATTATTAAATGTGTGACGCCACTTCCTGCCACGCCCACGTTTTGAAGCAACATTTCAATACTAGTTCGGTGAACAACCCCCCACAAACCGTATCCTGGATGTTGTCCAGTCCACTTACAGGTCTCTGGACGATCTCGAACTTCTAAAGAAGTATATTCGTCGCAAAATACAGAATTAACGTGAGTCTCTACACTCACTCATATGGAAAACATTTTCATCTTCTATAGTTGTCAGAATTACAATTTATGATGCAATGCCTGTATTTAATGTTGGGAGTGTACGGATGATGAAGGTATTATAGTTTTAAGATGGGAAATTTAACTCAATAAATCTTGTGAAAACATGGATTAACGCGCTTCTCTGCAGCTGAAAAGGAAGTTGAAGACCTCGTAAAGGAAAGAAGGCGAAAACAACGAACCAAAAGGGAAGCCTTGAAGGGAAAGGGGACCCTGAAAACGTATTTTTTGAAAATATTCTTCTTACATTCTATGGAAAAGTTAAACATACAAATTTACAGTAAACTTGTTAATTTCATCTAAACGATGGTACAAAATTTCATTGCTATATCACCAAAATTGTGTATTTGGTGCATCTTTCAAATAATGTGTCTTTTTCTTGAACGTCCCTCAGCGTCCCCCCCACCCTCAAAGCACTTAGTTTTTATCCTTATTGAGCACTCCTATGGACAACAGTAATTACTTTAATTTCTTTCAGAGATATCACGTATTCTATAATTAGATTAAGGCATTGTTGTTTATGACTCGCTGACCAATTTAGTCTATTTTAATTTATTGTTTGCTTTTGGAAATAGTATTAGGGCAGGAGCTACCAGTCGTTTTTTCCCTGCGTACCCCTTGACATTTTTTTGGAAATTTCAGCGTACCACTAACGATTGCTCATTTTTTAACAAACTCTGAGATGGTGGGGGGGGGGGGGGGGGGCGTTGGGTCGGAGTGCACCAGTTTAAGCAGTGACGGCAGCAGGGATAAACTATAGTATGGGGGAATAATTTTTGCTATCGTACTCAGACCTGACAACACAATTTGCCTAATGCCGATTCACTGCTCGTATGGCTGTATTGTGGTACAGAAAGGTTATACTGGCAGAAGTAAAGCTGTGAGCACCGGGCGTGAGTCGTGCTTCGGTAGCTCAGATGGTAGAGCACTTGCCCGCGAAAGGCAAAGGTCCCGAATTCGAGTCTCGGTCGGGCACACAGTTTTAATCTACCAGGAAGTTTCATATCAGCGCACACTCCGCTGCAGAGTGAAAATCTCATTCAGGTTACAAGGTATCATGGAAACACGTTATTACACAGTCGTTCATATTCAAATGCGGAACCTATTTTCAGTGAACAATATGAAATTCAATGAAGCCGGTTCTGATACAAATAAACAATGTGTAAGAGAGGAATGACATTTAACTTCTGCATCACAAATAGTAGAAACGAGTAGTGTAAAAGAGTAGTGAACTGAACATGGAGTGTAATGAATTAGAGTCAAAAGCGAGAAAGAAAGAGACAGAGAGAGAGAAAATCAAATATCAATTCAAAGTTTGCAGTAAATCAGACTTCAAAATCGGTAATGAGTCAGTTTACAAATTTTTATTCTTAAGAAATAACATGTACATTTTTCAGTTGGAGGTATGTTACTGTTTATCTTCAATCAGTACTTCAAAGTTGGCCTCGATTGAGCTCAACTTAGCTCTCAAGTCTTCTTCAAGACCAAACTGTTCTTCTATTTATTTCTGATCTACAACTTCCCATAAAACGAACTTTCACCAAGTAAGTAGTAACAAAGGTCCCAAAAAATCGGGCTGCTTGTAGGGAAGGAGAGGTGTATTGTGTTTTATTTTTTAAACTGTCGCTAGTCTTGTCGATGAGGGATTCTTTCCTGATTACGTCATCCGGTACTTTTTCTGAAAATGGATTTCTTATCCAGTTATATTTTGTGTATGGAAAGAACTTTTCAAAACTTGTTTGAAGGACTTCTAATGTGTAATAATGTTCCGAAATAAATCCTCCATGGGATCCGGTTCAGAGTCTTCCAAAAACGAATTATGAGTAGAGAATGCGAAAAAATAGTTCTTGAGTTAACGTGAACTAAAGAGGGTCAACTTTCTTTTGAAATACGACATTTTATTATTTTCTTGGGGAGCTGTAGGCCCATGTTCAGTATGTGAAACTTGTCAAAGATATCTGTAAAATTCGCCAATCTTGATAATCATCAGTGAAAAAATTTATATGCCAATGTTTTTGTCAATGAGAAACATAAGAACTCGGGTTCATACTTCAAATATTTTATTTAAAACGTACCGCGAGGGAGCAATCTTACTTCAGAATGAATAAGCGAACTTTTACATTTTACTCCCAAAACACCACACAACATGAATAGCAGGGTGGTTAGAGGCCTTCCCGTGATAAAGTTTATAACTTTTGCAGCTTCAGATCACAATTATAGGAGTCAAGCATTATAGCAGTGAAGCATCAGCTAGTTGTAATACACACACTCCGGTTCCAGGCGGAATCATTCGTTCTTCGCATAACTAATGTCATTTTACGTAACTCCTAAGAAAGCGACAATAACAACAATAAACCTCTCACTGCGTAATGAATACTGCAGCGTCAGACTCTGGTACACCGCGTAAGTTGGCAGCAGTTGCAAAGTGGCCAGAAAACTTTTGAATAACCATTGCAAAGACCCGATTAGTATATCGCCAATGTCATAACAAGATGAACAATTCCCTGCCATGGCAACAACGATTAATGAAGGGAGGGGTGGGGAAGGAACAATCTGACCTTCTGCGTACAATCTAAACAAACATTCTGGAGTCTATCCAGTTTTTAAACATTGTACATATGCTGTTTTTATCAGTCAGTTTTCTCATTATCATTTTATTTTGGAAAATAAAGTAATTTAAAAGAATGCTGCCTCTTCCGACTTTAGAATATATCAGACCATTGGTCTTATGTCTTCCCGGATATCTTCTTCCCTTAGGTCTACAGTACAATTTTTAGGATGCTTTCCTTGGTATTCTACACACATGATGTCGCGTGTATATGGCTCATGCCATATACTCAATTTTTTCGTCCAGTACTTTCTTCTTTACGTAACATTTCCTTAGCTGAAGAACTTACAAGTTGTAAATCGTTAATATCTCAGCTGATTTCTGATTTTTGAAAGTGGGTAACGCTTTCGATTTACAAGGAATTTCATTTTCTTCCGCGTTGTTAGAAGATGTATTATTGAAATTAGCAAACAGTGATGCGTTGATACATCACTTCTCCCATAGACTCTCACTCGCGATGACAACTTTTCATTCTGAAGACAAAGTGAGCTTGTGATCTACGTCCCCTTGCGCATCAAGAGAGGCTATTTTTTCTAAAGAACGTGTAAGTTATCCTTCAGTTATTAAATGCAGCAACTGCCTCAGATTCCCTTCGTTATCGTTTCAAATATCTTCACTATATGTACCTATAACATTTTTAATCGGAGTTTTACTCACTCCGGCATTCATCCCCTAACAATATAAGATAATAGTTGTTTACATACCTACTCATTCCTTTATTCAGTTCTTGATAGAACTTTTCACTGTCTTCGTTTTTATCTTCTTTCCAATTGCGGGCAAGTAAACAGTAGGCATTTTAAATCTGTTAGTACCCAGCCATTTTCAACAGTATAAGATTCTATATTATTATTATCAATAATTTCTACCAATAATTACTGCAACATCACTAGATGCTCTTTGTTGTTTTGTAACTCCACCATAAAACAAGGCGTTTTCTGCACATCTTTTATAAAAATCCCACACGATATAAGGTAGTGCCTCAGAGTCTTTGATAACAGTAACCACAAAAAAAAACTTTTTGCCAGTACATATAATAAATAAAATGTTGTATGAATAGAATTAAAATTAATGAACTCTGAATACTGTATGCACCTTTCAGACAAAACAGATTTACTCTTTGAGACAGCTCTCTGCAGATCTATTTCTTATGTACTACTTTGCGAGAGACTGAATACCGTTGCTACATATAAAAGATAAAATCTGAGTGTCACTCAGAATGTGCTATGAAGTGACCGTAGGATTCTTGGTTTTAATCCAGACTCAACTTTTTACTTTTTGAACACTCTTCTGCTTCTCAGTTAGTCACTTCATCCTCTAATCACTTTTTCCAAAAATGCTATTTAATTAAACCTGTCGAAGAGCTGTGCGGACTTCGAAAGTTTCAGAATCCTTCCTAAAATCTTATGTTCCTGTCCTATTTTCCTGGCGTTTCCTGAATTTGTTTCCTGGATGCCCTCCGCAGCACACACTACTAGCGTTCGAAACATCTCTATATTGGAGAATTTTTAGGATATTTTAACTGAAGACAAAGTATTCACCTCATGAGAGGATATAAGCTGAATGTTTAGGATAAAAATAGAAAAGTATACTAAAGTGGAAATTCTTTCCAAGAAATAGCACCACTGCGGTGTATGTTCGTCATTATTGATCCTAGTGTCCTCGGCGCACGGTGGCAATTTGGGATCTGCCGCATGGTGATGGACGAGTGCTGTCTGCGACGCGACCCTGTCATCGGGATGGAGCTGGTTGTCAGCGGGCCGCCGCGCCGAATGGAAGCGCCCGTGCAGCCGAGCGCCGGACTTCCGCCCCGACACAGCACAGCAGGTGTCGCCATGTCCCCGCTTTCATTCCGTTTTTAATTACGCGAAAATTGATTGTCGCCATCATTTCATAGTCATGCATACGATACGCGTTTTCGTGGCAATTCTTTGGGCAGGATTTTAATTTCGGCGCGCCCGTGACTGTCATCACGGCTCATTAACACTGACAGCCTATTTCGCGACGCGCGATTTTATGCCCGCTACGACCGGCTTCACACTCCCGTCGGATCTGTTGCCGTTATGCCAATCGACGCACTGATATCAATCCCCGCGCCGTGATTACATCGCAGGCGGCCATAACTCCAGGAGAGGCGAGAGCTGCCGCCGCTGGTGCCTCCACTAGCGGCCTTCGACAGGATCAACGTGCTGATGGCTGACGCTCCTTTAAAGGGACGATTCGGGAAAGTGCAGTGAGAACTATCGCTCGTCTGCTTCTTTCACAGGTGTTATTAGCTGTCTATTTAGGAAGCGAGTAAGAAAGGAGGAACAGATGTGGAAAAAAGTTATTATTATTATTGTTTTTTTGTGGAGTTTCGGGGCGTGCCCATGCAAACATCTCAACAGTGGAACGTCAGTTATGAAGATTTGAACGTAAGGACAACACCTAGTCTCCGAGCAGTAAAATTCTCCTCCCGACCGAGAATCGATTCCATGCCCCTTCGGTGGGTAGTTTGCCGCGCTGACAGCGCAGCTGCTGAAGGGGACAAATAAAAAGTTTAGAGCTTTGTGTTTTGGATAATACATACCAGTAACTGATCATGCAGAAACAGAAAGAGTTGTTGGAAAATTTTTGAATTACGCTTTCCACTTTTAATTACCACTTCCACAAATGAGTTAGAAGTGTTAACACTGATGTGTTAAAAATAGCTATAAAGAAGAGTGTCATACATTGTCAAAAAGTATATTAGTGTCAATACAAAACTAATACTCCGTATTGATTTTATCTGTACGACTAGACTACGTCCATGTCGTACTAATTTTTGAGTCTTCCCACTAATGATTTGTTGATTTTGTTGTCCTGTGACAGCAACAGCAGTCGTTCGCGAAACAGTGAAGTGTGAATGAAATCCTCACTGCTGAACAGCTCAAATTCATTGACGCTTGATAAATGTGCTTGGAAAGTATAAAGTAGACAAATAAAGCTGCGAAAAGTATGTGCAACATTAGTCACACCCAAACCGACTCTGATCAGCTGCTGTCCCTTACAATGAATAGCGTTTCGACCAACCCATCCCTGATGACCGGCGGATTACGCTCAAGGAAATGGGTGCACAGCTCAAAGCCGGGGGTAACGCCTTAGAAGAGACACGACCAAAACCATGATTACCGCAATGCTCGTACGAGCTGTATCCCACGGATCCTTGCACGAGACCAAGAAAACCAAAAGCACGAATTTCCAGAGTCAGATCAGACAACGAAGCGATAACGCGAGGCTTCACAATAGTTTTGCCGCTTCTGACGTAATTGGCAGATGAGGACAGAAGCGCCTGCCACGTCCTTTGTACACTGCTGATTTAGCAACCTTAGACTACCGACATTTCGGGGACTATGAAGAATGGACTGTATGGTTTACATTTTCCTGACTCAGATGCTGTTGTCAAAACGCTGAGATAGTGGGTAATGTCAGATAATTGAGAATTTTACGAGTGCACATGGAAGCTCTTGTTCATCGTTAGGAAATTATCGAATGATGTTGACTATGTTGAAACATGGCATGTGGAAGGGAGATGTAAGAAGGTCATAAGGAATAAACTCGTTGATCTTTCTCAGCCCATGTGTCGTTATATGAGTATATGAAATCTTGTAATTATAAAAAATTTTCAGGAAACATAGTTATTGTAAATACAATCTATAAACTGAAATCGCTACTAATTCAAAAAACGGGACATTTCAAAAAATTTCTTGTTCCTAAGTCCTTGGACGTCCTGGATAGTTTCGAGTAGCTGAGATGTGGCCTGTTTCCATCTCTTTTTCACTTGCGTTCGAACGGATCAAAACAAAAATAGCTGCATTGCGGTAAGTGTATCGTGGCGAAATAAAACTGGTTTTCTAATCAGGTACTACCTGAATAAGTACTACACGAGAATGAATAGGTCACCGGCGCAGTCCTTGGTTCAAATGGCTCTGAGCACTATGCGACTTAACTTCTGAGGTCATCAGTCGCCTAGAACTTAGAACTAATTAAACCTAACTACCCTAAGGACATCACACACAACCATGCCCGAGGCAGGATTCGAACCAGCGACCGTAGCGGTCGCTCTGCTGCAGACTGTAGCGCCTAGAACCGCACGGCCACTCCGGCCGGCCGCAGCCCTTGAAATGGCAACGCAGGAAAAGATTTATCTAGATTATTTCCCATGGAAAACATAGTGAGTAATCACTCATCTGATAACCCATCTCAAGCATTTATTCTGAACAGAATTAAACCCCAAAGGTTTGCAGTCACCTCGGCTGGTACACATGTTTCACAGCCCGTTTGGAATGCACTTTTCAAGTGAAATAGTAGAAGCACGTTTGGTGAATAGCTTAGAAATGTAGACCTATCCTCTTAAGTTATTAGGAGGACACTGTATATGCTGAGAAAATCAGAAATCGTTTTCTGGATTCCTATGAACGTTGGCGATACACACACAATTTCTTTCCACGTCATGCTGCCCACCAGCGACTGCGTAAGGAATCACGGTGGAGCAGCGAATGACACGAAGCTATAATTAATGGGCAGAATGAAAAACGCTCCTATCGCAGCACAAAAAAAGACGAGTATGTCCTGGGCAGAGTTAGGGATGTTACAGAAGTGAAACCATCTTTTCGACTTACCTGGCTGCTTCAAGGACATTTAAATCAAGATATCTGGAATATTCGTGCTTTTTTTTTGTTAGTATTAGTACCCTTATCATGTAATGTAACGTATTGAGTCAAGTACAGAAACATGATACGTAGCATCATGTCTTACAATATGACACGTGCCATTATGTCACTCAACATTTTGTCACACCATTCAGAACGACACAACGCGTCATTAAGAGTTAAGATTTATGCATCCACACTCTGGGATACCTACTATTACAGATACGCCTGGTGAGGTAACAGGCGAGTTGTGGTGCCCTGGAAATATTTTAAGTTCAGAGTTAGCCGCCACCAGTCGGGCCGCTCAACAAGCCGTGGCTTGTTGGCAACCGCGTGATGCCCCACAATGGCTGGACCACGTGTCCAGCCGTGTGGCTGAGAATTCCATGGTGACGCTGTGTCGATGAAGGACACATGCAGGGAGTGCCAAAGATGGCGGACTTTGTCAAACCTTAATGCCAGACATGTCACAGTTCATATAGAAAATAATACTAGCCAGATGAATCACGATACCTCAAAAAGAAACATGTATGTTACCATTATTTGCACGACAATTCTGGTGGTCGAATCAGATTTTCAATATCTTTACTAGTTTAAAGTGTAGCATCTGACTGTAAATTGTACGAGTAACACCCAGTAACGAATTTCCGAAATCTAAACGGTTCATCCGATTTTGCCAATCGACGTGTCTTTAGAAAGCTATTGATGTAAACCTAAATTGGTATGAATTACAGGCATGTAACTTGAATAGTACACGAGTTATTGCAGGTCAAAATGGCCGATTAGTACTAATCGCGTCAGGCCATAAGTACTCCACCGTTACACGAAAAAACGGTAGCAGCATGCTTATAAATATATTTATTCATCTATATCTTGGTTTATATCCAATATATACTATTTACGAAGAAATTGGTTAAATATTTACTGTGTTTTAGAAAGCACAGAGACATTACGCTACTGGCCTACCTTTTGTTTCTATTCCTTTGATATATGTTTATTTGATTTGTTTATGTATTTAATAATGTGTGTTAGAGCGTGTTTATGGTCCAGTGGTAGGAATATTTATTTAATTTCAAGTTATTTAAAAGTAAATCCAGTATATCGTATGTATTTTAATATGTATGTGAGTGTGCCCTGGCTTGAAGACATGGGGGGAGCGCTCTAGCCAGTCACAGCGCTCGTTAATGGAGGGACTGTATGGATAGGGGAGTTATGGACAATATGCGAGAGGACGTGGGAGAGTCCTGGACAGTACGTCGCGATGAACGCACGGTCGCGGAAAGACTTGGAGAGTGGAGCAGTTAGCGCGTGATCGCAGGAGATACAAATATTTCGTAGTGCCGACTTGTGCACAATTGAGATTTCTATGGCTTCTGCAGTAAAGACATAGTAGGCGTTTAGAAGTGACTATCTTGCAAGCTATGTTTGTTCATAACTAATTACGTGAAGTAGGAATCTATTGTTTCCCTGTTATCCAACTTATATTTTATTTAATTGCTGGGACATCGACACCAATAAGTGTTTTACAGTAATAAAGGGCATTCTTAAAGGTACTTCTGCTATCGTACCCATCATTTAATGTCGTTAAAATAGTACCTGCGGATTTTATTTAATTGCAGTCTTTCATTTATATATGTCTATGTTACGTTCAAAATTCGCAACTGCTGAATGATAGGAACTTTCGACCATTCGATTAATGTGTATATTCATACTGTGTACTGTAGACTCAGCAGTATTTGGCTTGTAATGCGGCAGCTATGTATCCCAGCCTCTAGACAACAAAACCAGCCAAATATTTTAATATTTCAAATGTGAGTCTGAGGTTACGTAGTTGAGGGTCGCATCACATCATTTTTTATTTGAAAGCCCGCAACCTCTACTCTTAACACCCCTCATCATACATGTAACAGGGCACATAGTGGAAGTAGGATTAGCTCGTAAAAAAGCGCGAATATGTCAAGATGCTCTGATTTAAATGTGTTTGAAGCTCCTGTATAAGTAGAAAAGTCTCGTTCTTTTACGTCCCTAACTCTGCTCAGTACGTATTCGCCTGTCTCTATTGTCCGGTGAATGGAGCATTTTTGATTCAATTTCGCAAGTTTTACTCTCCCATAATTTGGACATTAGACTGCCGTAGCTAGGCAAGTGATGTAAATTTTTGTTCACTCCGCCGAACTATGTTACTTATATTGAGGCAACGGACAAACTTTTCACATTAGTGCAGTACTTGTCTAGCTTCCTACAATATTTCAACCGTTTGCTCGAATGTGGAACATTCCATCTTATCTCGACAACGAGCAAGATTGTTAGATAAAAGATTTCGTTTTGACTTTATCCACTTACGTAACTCCGAGTGAAGTTTTACCCGCTTGGTACAGATTTGAAGTACAGAAGTAACGCCGGCCGGAGTGGCCAAGCGGTTCTAGGCGCTTCAGTCTGGAACCGCGCGACAGCTACGGTCACAGGTTCGAATCCTGCCTCGGTCATGGATGTGTGTGATGTCCTTAGGTTAGTTAGGGGACTGATGACTTCAGATGTTAAATTCAATAGCGCTCAGAGCCATTTGAACCATTTTTACCGAATTAACGCACTTCATAAACCTCCTCGAAAAACGTGTTTCTTGCACGTAAAATGTAAAGAGAATAAGATTTTTCAAACGGTTACAACTTATCTTGGATCAAGGTAGGATACACCAGTGAACCAAATGTAAACCATCAGTCTCGTACCACTTCGTAGTTATTTAAGGATTATTTTTTGGACGTAAAATTCGGATGGTGTTCATACAAAATGATGCCTTCATCTGACCATTAATTTCTGCCCAATTACAATCTTTCCCAAAATAAATTAATCGATTCACTTGATTTTCGTGGGTGCCACCTCCGGTTCATCGTTCAAACCTTGCTTAATACACTGTAACATAGTTAAAGTAAGACAAATGTTCGAATGGCTATAGAAAAAGCCGCTAGTCCGGTGTAAAGCAAAAGCTTCTTACACCATGTTCCTAGCTCAAATAGGAACCGAGCACCAAGACCCCGGCCCCCCAAAAATCTAAACAAAAAGCTTCGTGAGTGTGGCGACTTTATTTGTACGTGATGAACAGGGCGAACTCTCGCTATCCTAGTACGGGGTTGAAGACCCTGCTGTGACAGTAAGCATCTGCGTTTTGATTAGTGGTCTTTGAACGTTAAGGACGACTTGCATTCCATTCTATAGCCGTTCATACAATGTCTTTTAGTTGCGTCATTTCAGCAAAACATCCTTATATTATACAACACACTGCACAAGAGAAACGTTTCCATTCCATTTATAGGATGGCTTCTGTTCGTTCATCATTACCGCCAATATCTCTTGCCAAATTTACGACAATATGTGGAAGCAGCGTGACACATTTTCGGCCTAGTAAATGTTGGACAGATCTTTAGTCGTTTGAAACGGTTGCAGCACTACAGTGTAGCTAGAGAAGGCTATACAAGTTTCAGACTTTGATGTCAAGACACTGTATCAACAAGGGTACAGCAAATGGAATCTATAGGTTCAAAATGTTCTGAAACTTGAAGAATATGCGTATAGCTTCACGGCCTGTGATGCGTTTATATTCTGACTTCATCTAAAAATTACTCCTGAAAAGTGTGCTGGTTAAAAAATTTTAAATCTTTTAGTACTGACATTTTTGTAAGCCAATCTGATTTCATATCAAGAATGTATTAAGACGGGTACCACTTACTTGCGCAACTGTTCACAAATGTGCTAAAGGATTTTTAATTAAACTTTAATTATCCTGCTTCCTAACAATGTGACCGTCATTTGACTCACAAAATGATAAAAACTCACCACCATATAGACAAAACTCATGTACTGAGCAAGCTTGCCTTTTCTACAAATTGACTAAAAACGTTGGATAACAGAAGAACGCCGGCCGTTGTGGCCGGGCGGTTCTAGGCGCTTCAGCCCGGAACAGCGCGAGTGTTACGGTCGCAGGTCCGAATCCTGCCTCGGGAATGGATGTGTGTGATGTCCTTAGGTTAGCTAGGTTTAAGTAGTTTTAAGTTCTAGGTGACTGATGGCCTCAGATGTTAAGTCCCATAGTGCTCACAGCCATTTGAACCATTTTGAACAGAAGAACGCTGAGCTTAATGTGGTACAATATTTGCTGCTCCGAAGATCACGACGCAAACTTAACTTCTGGGAGCTGAAAGAATCGTACGATAAATGGTGATAGTAATATTACGTTGAATGAATGAGCGCAGTGTCTCTCATACAGTCCTTACTGAATAAATACCCTAGGTGTAGGCAAATGAGCATGGTGTTAACCGCACTGCTATTGTAATGTGTAAGTCCATAATCGGCATCATTGTTGAAAATAATCGTTATATAAATGCTCCCAAATTGTTAATGGTAAGGAGCATGAAACTATGCACAATGATTGTCAGTTATTGGCCATATAACAGTAGAAAACCTAGCTTATATTAGACGGATGAAGATAGCTAAAATTACTTGAAACGACGTGACATCTGTGCTACAGCACATAAGAATTCATTCGCAAAGACCTCCTGAAATACTGGGAAACGCCTAGGATTCAAATGCAGAGCAGAGAATGAAACGAAACCATATGCCGCACAGTACTCGTACATGTCGGATAGTATTATCCATAATAGTTCAATACAGACGTGAATGTTTTCTATCAATATGTCACACAAAGCTGCTCACTGTAAGCCCTCACACACGAACCGAAGTGGCAACCCTCTGGATATCTGTCTGCCTCTACATACATTACACCAGCCATAGCACTCCACCTCACAAACAATGCACTACAGAACGGAGTAAACAGAACATCGCTCTCTATTGAAACACAGACTATTTTGTTGTGCAGTGACCGCGTTGATTTCCCATTAAGACAATCACATGAAACACAACTGCTGACCGTTGTGGCCGAGCGGTTCTAGGCGCTTCAGTCCGTAACCGCGCTGCTGCTACGGTCGCGGGTTCGAATTGTGCTGCGGGTATGGATGTGTGTGATGTCCTTACGTTAGTTAGGTTTAAGTACTTCTAAGTCTAGGGGACTGATTACCTCAGATGTCCCATATTGCTTAGAGCCAAAGACTACCTATAGCAAAGATATCGACTGGAGGGCACAGATCATCGTGACAAAATAGCTCACGAGTTAGCGGACGAGAAATTCCTGTAAAATATAACTTTTCAATGTTACAAATTTTCGTTTTCCACTATGACTAGAGACTCTCAGAGGGCACTGCTGGTTACCAAACAAATGATTCATAACAAAGGAATATAAAATTAATCTCTTTTAAATAAGCTTTCAGGTATGCTTCATGAAAACAGTGGAGAAGTAATATAACTGCGGACGCTGTACAAAGCAGCGGAGTTCGCCACAACTGAGACCAACGTCATTTCTCGGCCGGCATCTCACAACGCACGCAGTGGCAAACTTCCAGAACTGAGATCGTTGCGAAAGGAACTACCAGCGCGTTTGATAAGAAGTTAATTAGATTACAGGCGAGAGAAGAAAAGAACAGCAGGAGGACGGGAAGTGGTAGCCGGATGAGGCGAAAGGGAGAGGGGTTTGGAAGTGGTGCTGGACGGGGGGCGGAGGGGGGGAGGGGGACAGTGCGTAGACCGAGGCGGCGCGGAACAACGCTAAAGAACGTAATTTGGCCGATGGTGCGGCGCGCGGCCGTAATACGCTCGGAGCAACGGCGGCGTTAGCGAGGGGTTACAAGAGTCGCTCGCCTGAGCCCGAATGCCGGCCGCTAATTAACTTATAGGCAATCACGCTGCAAGTGGCCGGCCGGCTTATTGCACGCTGTCAGCCCGGACAATGACGTGAATATGGCCGGCCGGGCTCTTATTAAACACGGCACGGCGCGGTCCGCTGTATCCAGATCGCACCTAAGCGTGTAGGCTACCCTGCCGCCGTAACGCCCCCCTACTCCACACGTGTGCTGGCTGGCTGGCCACTCCACATTCCCAGCGCTCCTGTCTTCACTACTGCTCCTGTCGCAGGTTGCCGCGTCGAGAGAAGCAGAAATTCACTGGTCTGCCCATTCATGAACCATCTGTTTTCCACTTTTTCCGCTTGAAATCCATCCTCCAGTGGTCTGGCTGATCCGTTTCTTGCGACGCTAATTGCCGGCACTCTGATGAAAATAATGAATGCACGAGGGGCATTCATCAAAACATTTTTTTTCCTCGGCCAACACGAAAAAAATGTGGAATTTGGTATGGGACAATGTGGAATATTCGCACTACAGTATCTATAATCTTACGAAGTTTCGATAAGTGGCGGCACTATACGTAGCCTTCAAGATAGCGTCTTTAACGTAGGTCCGTTCCGTGCAGAGATCTTCTACATCTACATCTACATACATACTCGGCAATCCACCATACGGTGCGTGGCGGAGGGTACCTCGTACCACAACTAGCATCTTCTCTCCCTGTTCCACTCCCAAACAGAACGAGGGAAAAATGACTGCCTATATGCCTATGCCCCTGTACGAGCCCTAATCTCTCTTATATTTGTGGTCTTGCCGCGAAATATGAGTTGGCGGCAGTAAAATTGTACTGCAGTCAGCCTCAAATGCTGGTTCTCTAAATTTCCTCAGTAGTGATTCACGAAAACAACGCCTCCTTTCCTCCAGAGACTCCCACCCGAGTTCCTGAAGCATTTCCGTAACACTCGCGTGATGATCAAACTTACCAGTAACAAATCTAGTAGCCCGCCTCTGAATTGATTCTATGTCCTCCCCCAATCCGACCTGATAGGGATCCCAGACGCTCGAGCAGTACTCAAGAATAGGTCGTATTAGTGTTTTATAAGCGGTCTCCTTTACAGATGAACCACATCTTCCCAAAATTCTACCAATGAACCGAAGACGACTATCCGCCTTCCCCACAACTGCCATTACATGCTTGTCCCACTTCATTTTCCTCTGCAATGTTACGCCCAAATATTTAATCGGCGTTAACTGTGTCAAGCGCTACACTACTAATGGAGTACTGAAGCATTACGGGATTCTTTTTCCTATTCATTTGCATTAATTTACATTGATCTATATTTAGAGTTAACTGCCATTCTTTACACCAGTCACAAATCCTGTCCAAGTCATCTTGTATCCTCCTACAGTCACTCAACGACGACACCTTCCCGTACACCACAATATCATCAGCAAACAGCCGCACATTGCTATCCACCCCACCCAAAAGATCATTTATGTAGATAGAAAACAACAGCTTCATTAAGTAAATTTTGACAAATAACCAGAGCATCGCAGATATTCATCCGCGTTTGCAAAATGTCTGTGGAGACCTGGCAGTGAACAAAATCAATGTGAATAGCTGGGCGAGGTGTCTCTCATCATTTGCAACAAGGTCGCACAGACTTGATCGATAACTTGTGTGCCGGCCGGCACACAGCTGCGACACAACATAGTGGTAATTTTGTGCCAAACATGCGTTCATAACTTCAAACCCAAAACGAAACGGCAATCCGTGGATTGCGTCACACAACACTCCTCCTGAAGAAACAGTTCAAAGTCGCACCTTAGGCCGGTAAAGTCATAGCAAATAGCTTCTGGAACTCTGAAATGATTGTTCTGTTTGATGTTCTCCATCATCGTGTAATGATCGGTTCTGAAGTACATTTTACTACCCTCAGGAAACTGAAGAAACGACTTCAGCGTGTTCATTGTCGCAATTATGCAACTTAACTTCTCTTTCTCCATGTCTACGCAAGGCCTCACACGTCTCTGCGCACACGAGAGGAGCTCACAAAACTTCAATTGACTGCTCTTCCTCATCCACCATACAGCCGGGATGTCGCACTTCCCGACTTTCATCTGTTGGGCCCACTGAAGGATGCACTCTGCGGGGAGCTGTACATCGAGCATGGGGAGGTTATTGATGCAGCAAGACGTTGGCTCCGAAGTCAATCAATAGAGTGGTACTGAACGGGCATACAGGCCCTCCCGGTAAGGTGGCATAAGGTCGTTGCATTGAACGAGGATTATTTTGAAAAATGGGAGACGTGTGTAAACAACCTCCAAGATGCTGTCTCCCGGGCAACGGGCTGCGACAGCAGCACGGCAGAAAGTTTACACAAACGGCGACCGAACTGGACGGAGAGTCCCTCACGGTCAGCAGCAGCAAGTGCATCCTCGGCGAAGAAACCGTCTGGGCGCTAAGGCAATATCGGACCATCAGTCCATATTATGCAGTTAAACGTAGAAGGCATCAGTCGCAGTAAATGTGAGCACCTAGGTAGATAGGCTAAGGAACACCGAGTTGACGTAATTGCACTGCAAGAAACACATTTAGCTGAGAGAACAGATATCTTAACCAGGGCCAAATTCGAGGATATACGGTAGTGGAAACAGTTCTCTCAGAAACGTATGGGTCAATTATATACATACGTAATGGCATCAATAACTATGAAGTAGTAAAGAAGTCCAGCACCTGCAATATTGAAACGATAACAGTAGAACTTCCCAAGCTTGACTTGGTGTCAGTATACAAACCACCAAACACAACGTGGCCAAATCCTCCACTTTAAGTTGAAGATAAACCAACAATCTTCCTTAGTGACATCAATAGCCGCCACACCAACTGGGGATACAGTACTAATGACCAGAATGGTGAAGATTTACAGCAGTGGATCGAAGAACAAAATTTATACCTCAGCTATGACGCTAAAGACCAAAAAACCTTCCACTCAGCACTCTGGCAGACAGATGCTAATCCTGACCTATATTGTGACCACCAACAGTGAGGGAATTCCTATAGTCCACACGAGAATGGTACTGCCGTGTACCGCAAATCTCTAGAGGAACGTGTAACCTCCCCCTCACTTACCGACCTTAATGACAGTGAAAAATGAAACCGCGTGTACCTAATGGGAGTTTTGGAAAAGCAATCGTCACCGAAGTTAACCTGTCGGTAAAGAGGGAGGAAAGGGTTACATCTTAATGAAAGGAAAAATGCAAGTGAAACTGGTGGAAATTAATTTTGAAATAGGGATAAAGTTAATAAAGAAAGTAAATGTGCGGCCGTTACGTTAACAATTAACTAGCGGTAATTAGATATTTGAGATTTGGGGGAAATTACGGTCGCCAGTCCTATGGACAATTACTATAATAACTGAAAAAAGAAAGGTTATTACACATATAATTAGCACTAGAAGCGTGGCAACTGAAGGTTGACACGTGTAGCGTGAAAACTGAAAGTTTGTCAGAAGTAATAAATTTCGCTACACTTAATTTAGCAAAAGAATTAATGAAACCGGAAAACTGAAAGTTAATTTAGTGACTGAAATTAATAGTGGGCTTTCTTTCTGAAGCACATCGAAATTCATTAAAATAAGGTTAGTCTTGGACTACCTCAACAATCATTTCAAAAGCTACTTGAATCTACGCAATTTAGAAATAAGAGAATTAACTTTGAACTTGAATTAAATGATTCTGAACAATTAACAATAGTAAAATTTAGTACGTACCAAGCTGAGCTGCAGTCACAGGTAACTAAAATATGGTAACAAAACTAGCACTCTTAATTTGTGCTTGTGTAATCTAAGTATTGTAGCCAGCTATGAATACTTTAAGTGAAATTTGAAATTAAAGCAGTGAAATCTAATTATATTATTTTAATGCTGGCGTTTGAATTTCAACGACACTCGGGTTCATTTCGGAAAAGGAAGGGACCCTGCTTGGCAATGCAATTGGGACAATGAGCAACAAAGGTTCATGCTAAGTTGCTGTAATTTTGCGAGACAAATGGAACAATTTGAAAAGCTGAGGTCTGCCATACAGTTCTGAAACTTTACGTGCTTTTAGTCTTCCTTGTTGGTTGATTGAAGGTTTGAAGCCGTCGATCGAGGAGGTGGCGACAGTCACTCATTGTCGGCCGTCGCTGTTGCAGAATCTGGATATTGGCGCGCCTTCTTCTCGACACGGTCACCAGGCGAAACGGGCTCTTGATGTGCGCCAGCTAATGCTTCCCGTCCGCGACACCATGTCAGAAACTATCATCGCGAGTCGAGCGCAATTACATGCTGCCAAACCCCGAAAGCGCGGCAACTCGCGGGAGCGTCACACAACACCTGCTCCACTCGCTACTCCCGCCAGACTCTCACTGCTCAGCCCGCGCTCCACGCGGCAGAGTTAACACTACCAAAGATCCTACACACTTTGATTCTTCACACGACCTATCGACGTAATCGTTCGATAGCAGTTTTCCCTAGGCAAGACCCAGCGTAAAAATACAAATAATATTTACGAAACAAACCACTTATACATCGACATAAATGCATAAATATACAAATAGTAAAACAATTACAATATACAAAGAGACAGAAATGTCATATCTTGAGGTAACAAAACAAGGAAAAAAATAATAGTACAATAGATGGAAATAGGAGGATATGCATTTCCGGCGTTACACGTGCCCCACATTGTCTGAGGATGTTGGTGTAACGTAAACAGACTCAGAAAATGTCCCAAAAAGAAACAGCGGAAATGCATATGCTCAAAACATCAACAAAATTTAGCATTCGTCTAATTAACCATAAATCAATTTTTTAGACCATAATAATTGAGTGGAGACACTCCTAATCTTATTCCACTCTGTCATCTTGATCAAAATAAAACAGGTTGACAACATTTTAAAATTGATAGAAAATATAGAAAATGGTTTAGCTATTCCAAAATCATTAAAATTCGTAACACTATGAGGAATGGAATACTATTTGCACAATTAATTAGATTGCATGGTCATAAAACCAGGTAGATCAAAATACGCAAATAAATAATTAAATAGACTACACATTTTATATAACCTTTTCATAATTAATATTCTCGTCACGAGAATCTACTTAACGCTAAACAAGAAAATAATACACATCAGATCGAAAAAAACATAAATATTGACAGTAGAATTCTTTCAGCTGTCCAGGAAGAGAAACAATTCCGCCTTCCGTACTCGCAAGTACAAAGAATGCCGACAGCGGCCCAAGAGCCAACAGCGGCACAAGAGCCGACAGCGGCTCGCCTCGCCAGTATTGTTGCGCCCGCGTGTGCGGCACGCTTGATCTCACTCGCCCTTGTGACGGCGTTTCCAGAACGTCCGTTCCACTGAATTCTTTCGGAAAAACTCACTCCCGAGTAATCTCAAGGAGTCCATAAACACTATCACAGTGGATAACTCAACACTGTCCATCATCACACGCATGTACTAGCCTGAAACTTAAAACAGCGTCTAAGTACATCGGCAATGACTAGTAAATCACATATTTATGGAATCTTACAGCTAGTTACAAAATCATATTTACATTGCTTAATCTACTGTGACTCTGCTGAAAACAAACTAGCAGCTTGGATATTTAAATTGATTAATATTCAGTAACTCTTAATTTATTTAATCAACATAAATTACTTATTAATTACAACTTCTTTAATGACCTCTAGGTCAGGCAAAAGCATCGCCACATGGCACATCCTTAAATCTTACACTCTATATCTACATACTGTGCAAATTACCCTATCTGTGGTACTAATCAATCCTTGGTTGGTACAATTTCAAGTCTACAATATTCCGTAAGCATTTGTGTGAGGTATACCAATGACTTTATATGGTCCATTATAAACAAACTTAAATTTAGAGATTTCATGGTCTATCTCGCTCGATTTCTCATGAGCTTTTACAAGTACTAAGTCTCCGATTGCAAACTTAGCAAAACGCGCTTTAGCGTCATGACGACGTATGCGAGCATCGGCTTTTAGCTTCATTACTTCTCGCAAACGATCTTTTTTCACACCAATACTAATGTTAATCCGTGGAGGGAATTTGATTATCTCTTCCAATTCACTTTCTACACTTTTGTCAATGCCGAAATTCCTCATGTTATGGCAGTTCAAACTCATTCGTACGTCAATGTCATCCGGCCAGTTAACAATGTGTATAGGCTGGTATTGCCTATGCACACCGTCTCCTGCCTCGTCAAAACCAACTACCATTGTTTTATCTAGTGACATACATGTCAAAGTTTTGCTTTCGCAGTTAATCACTGCACGGTACTTTAATAGCCAATCTAACCCGATAATTACTTCCGTAGTTAAGTCTGGCACGACGACAAACTCTTGTTCAAATCGTGCCCCACATATCTCGAAGTTGACAAAAATCTGTTTTGTGACCGGTTTACTGGCCTTCCCAGTAGCACCGATAATTTTCACTCCTGTTACTGGCATAACTACGATGCCAGGTCTGTCTTTCAGTAACTCAAATATTTTCCCAGATACAGCACTCAATTCTGCACCGGTGTCAATCAACACGTTTAGTTGTAGGTCGTGCATATTAACAGACACTACTATCTGTCTACACTTGTCCTCGACTGTTTCTTTATTTTCCCACAGTAAATCCTCGTCTATATCCAGGTCATTCCAGAAAAAACCATCCGGCTTTGATCCTAAATCCGGTTTATCTGGCGGCTTTTTCAGTCTCTGTTCACATACAGTTTTAATTTCAACACGTTTGTCCTGAGGCTTAGTCTCTAGCTTCGCCTCCAATACCGAAACCTTTTCCTGTAACTCGTCAACTAGTGAGTGTTGCTTTGCTATCAATTCACTAATTGTCACCTTCGTTGATTCCACTTTGGTCAGATTGATCTCATCAGCCAATCTACCTGGAGGAATGTGCCCAGTAGCGTCTGAAATTACTTCCTCTGGATCTGCGCAACCCACACTGCTATCGTCTGACTGTATAATGTCAGCTCTAACCTCATACACGCTGTAATCTATGTGCTTTTCTACCAATCGTGTCCGGCTATCACTAAAATTTTCGTAATCTTTCTCCTTAATACTCTCGCAATGTTTAAACTGGAGGTTTGCGTCGGATGGGTCGGCTACTTCCACCACTATAACTTTCGGTAAAGTCTGCCGGTTAGGGCCAGAACTTTCCGTTACTACTTCAACATCTAACTCCTGCGGGACGAAACACGACGAATCTTGCTCGTGCTCCCCATTAACATTAACTATTTCTGGTAAAGTCTGCCGGTTAGGGCCAGAACTTTCCATCACTTCACAAATACTATCTTCCTGTGGGACGAGACGCGGCAAATCCTGCCCGCGCTCCCTATAAACACTCCTCCCGTACAGGCCCCTATAATCTCTTAGTTCGTCGTATAAGCGACCGAACTGCCTTAACCAGACCTCATCCCTCTCTGCATCCCCTCGCTCGATGACGGACGTTTTATCCGACATCTGATCTTCTCTCAACAATTGCGAATCATTCTTAAACTCAATCTCCAGTTCCGCTGTGGGTATTACAGCTGCCACTTTATAATCGATTTCCGGAACACTACTTAAATTGTTCTCACTGACAGTGAATGTATTTTCTGCTGCCATGTATACAGCTGATTTACTACTTGTGGGCGCACTCCTTTCTCCTAACACTGGCACACTCTCCCGCCGTTGATTATTCCATACGGAATTTTCATAACGACGACACCTGGGTTTTCTCCTGTTATTGGGCCGCCAAAATTTCTCCACGCCCGGTCGGCCCCTCACCGGCGCGGCTAATGGTTTCCCTGTCTCGTCCCAGCAGATACGCTCCCCGGATACTGCTGAGGCGGCTGGTCACACCCTCTGGCGTTATTACTATTCTGCGCAGCCCGTATCACGCTAGTATGATACTGGTTTCCGTCATTCCGGTTATTATTTGCATTGTACCGATTGTTATTACGGTCCGAACCATTATTGTTATTGCTGCGGTATGCATTATTCCCATGGTTATCGTTGTTATGGTTGGGGTGGTACCCGTTGTTGTTACCACGGCCTCTACCACTGTCGCGATTATTGCGCCAATTGTCCTCGTCCTCAACTCTTTCCAGGAAATCATTGATTGTCCTGTATTTGCTTCCTACGTAGCGTTTTGTATCATCTGGAAGCTTCTTGTAGAGTTCCCAGACTATTTCGGATTCCGTGCGGCGATCACGCAAATATTCCAACTTGCGGATCCAGCCCTCACAAAACTCCCTCATCGAACCGCGCGAATTCGCATCGAAAGGCCTCGATACGACAAATTCGCGCCAGACACTTTGCTGTTTTTGCTCTGACCAGTATTCAGCCAGAAACAAATTTTTAAACTCGTCAAAAGTCAGGTTCGTAATGTCGAGGTTTAAGCCCCAACGCTTGGCATCACCAGCCAGCACATCAATAACCGCATTAATTTTTCTCTCATTAGTCCATGATCTGGGTAAAACTCTTTCACAATTTTTAATGAAATCCGTCGCGTGTATACCGCCTTTTTTCAAGGGGTCGAACCGCTCCTCTTTCGTCAACAATTCCGAACTATGTGCACAGATTGGCACATAGCTCTGTTTTTTGTCAAGTTTCTTTTCTAATTCCGACACTCTCGTAATTACTTGGCAAGTGGTTGTCGCAAGCGTTTCCACTTCCCTCTTTTTCTCTTCGCAGGTATTAGCCTGCTCCCTCACTTTAGTGTCTACTTCGGACACTAAAGCCTTTAAAGTTTCCACCTTCTGTTGATCCTCTTTTTTCACTAATTGAATTTGTTCCGTCACCTTATTCTCGATGATCGGAGCAACTGCTTCTCCTACACTTTTCTCGATTCTGCTAATTTCGGAATCAAAACGAGTATTTATGCTCGCAATTTCCGCCTGAACGCCTATCATTTCCTGTTTAAGATTACCGATTTCGGTATTAATTACAACAATATCTTCTTTGATTTTATCAACTTTTGTATTAACAACTCCAACATTGTTGTTAACAACATTAATAGCTTTGTTCTGATTGTCTAGCTTTCGTTCAATCTTTTCAGACTGAGCTTCTTGCTTGGCAGACAGAGCTATAATTTCTGCCGATTGACTCTTGATTTCATTAATCAAAACATTCAATAAATCAGTTAAATTCCCGGAGACTACCGGTTTTACTTCCGTAGCTGGTTCCTCTATACATGTTCCCCCGTATTCATCATCAAGGGGTACAGATTTGATTTTCGCTTCCGATTCCGAAACATTTTCTAAAGTTTGGAATTCCATTTCTGCTCTTTGTTGCGTTTCGGCGGTCGCGACTTTCATGCTAGCCACCTGCCCCTGAACAATGGGTACCGTGGTGCGCGTTTCCCACTGTTCGACCGATTGTTCCGTATCCAAGTCTACCAAATTTTGGCAATTGTTGCCTTCACTCATTTCAATATTTCTCAATATAAATGCCAAATTTCAAAATTAATTAGGATTACTCCCACTACTTATTCTCGCTGACGTAACGGCCTGTACGTAACCAGTACTTTGTTACGAGATTTGCAACATACAAAATTCGTGTCCAGAACAACCTCAAATCCGAAGATTGTCCTGTCCCCAGGTCGCCACGTGTAACCTCCCCCTCACTTACCGACCTTAATGACAGTGAAAAATGAAACCGCGTGTACCTAATGGGAGTTTTGGAAAAGCAATCGTCACCGAAGTTAACCTGTCGGTAAAGAGGGAGGAAAGGGTTACATCTTAATGAAAGGAAAAATGCAAGTGAAACTGGCGGAAATTAATTTTGAAATAGGGATAAAGTTAATAAAGAAAGTAAATGTGCGGCCGTTACGTTAACAATTAACTAGCGGTAATTAGATATTTGAGATTTGGGGGAAATTACGGTCGCCAGTCCTATGGACAATTACTATAATAACTGAAAAAAGAAAGGTTATTACACATATAATTAGCACTAGGAGCGTGGCAACTGAAGGTTGACACGTGTAGCGTGAAAACTGAAAGTTTGTCAGAAGTAATAAATTTCGCTACACTTAATTTAGCAAAAGAATTAATGAAACCGGAAAACTGAAAGTTAATTTAGTGACTGAAGTTAATAGTGGGCTTTCTTTCTGAAGCACATCGAAATTCATTAAAATAAGGTTAGTCTTGGACTACCTCAACAATCATTTCAAAAGCTACTTGAATCTACGCAATTTAGAAATAAGAGAATTAACTTTGAACTTGAATTAAATGATTCTGAACAATTAACAATAGTAAAATTTAGTACGTACCAAGCTGAGCTGCAGTCACAGGTAACTAAAATATGGTAACAAAACTAGCACTCTTAATTTGTGCTTGTGTAATCTAAGTATTGTAGCCAGCTATGAATACTTTAAGTGAAATTTGAAATTAAAGCAGTGAAATCTAATTATATTATTTTAATGCTGGCGTTTGAATTTCAACGACACTCGGGTTCATTTCGGAAAAGGAAGGGACCCTGCTTGGCAATGCAATTGGGACAATGAGCAACAAAGGTTCATGCTAAGTTGCTGTAATTTTGCGAGACAAATGGAACAATTTGAAAAGCTGAGGTCTGCCATACAGTTCTGAAACTTTACGTGCTTTTAGTCTTCCTTGTTGGTTGATTGAAGGTTTGAAGCCGTCGATCGAGGAGGTGGCGACAGTCACTCATTGTCGGCCGTCGCTGTTGCAGAAGCTGGATGTTGGCGCGCCTTCTTCTCGACACGGTCACCAGGCGAAACGGGCTCTTGATGTGCGCCAGCTAATGCTTCCCGTCCGCGACACCATGTCAGAAACTATCATCGCGAGTCGAGCGCAATTACATGCTGCCAAACCCCGAAAGCGCGGCAACTCGCGGGAGCGTCACACAACACCTGCTCCACTCGCTACTCCCGCCAGACTCTCACTGCTCAGCCCGCGCTCCACGCGGCAGAGTTAACACTACCAAAGATCCTACACACTTTGATTCTTCACACGACCTATCGACGTAATCGTTCGATAGCAGTTTTCCCTAGGCAAGACCCAGCGTAAAAATACAAATAATATTTACGAAACAAACCACTTATACATCGACATAAATGCATAAATATACAAATAGTAAAACAATTACAATATACAAAGAGACAGAAATGTCATATCTTGAGGTAACAAAACAAGGAAAAAAATAATAGTACAATAGATGGAAATAGGAGGATATGCATTTCCGGCGTTACAAACGGAAGGTTCCAAATATATATAAATGACCTAGTAGATAGTGTCGGAAGTTCCATGTGGCTTTACGCGGATGAAGCTGTAGTATACAGAGAAGTTGCAGCATTAGAAAATTGTAGCGAAATGCAGGAAGATCTGCAGCGGATAGGTACTTGGTGCAGGGAGTGGCAACTGACCCTTAACATAGACAAATGTAATGTATTGCGAATACATAGAAAGAAGGATCCTTTATTGTATGATTATATGATAGCGGAATATCGGACCATCAGTCCATATTATGCAGTTAAACGTAGAAGGCATCAGTCGCAGTAAATGTGAGCACCTAGGTAGATAGGCTAAGGAACACCGAGTTGACGTAATTGCACTGCAAGAAACACATTTAGCTGAGAGAACAGATATCTTAACCAGGGCCAAATTCGAGGATATACGGTAGTGGAAACAGTTCTCTCAGAAACGTATGGGTCAATTATATACATACGTAATGGCATCAATAACTATGAAGTAGTAAAGAAGTCCAGCACCTGCAATATTGAAACGATAACAGTAGAACTTCCCAAGCTTGACTTGGTGTCAGTATACAAACCACCAAACACAACGTGGCCAAATCCTCCACTTTAAGTTGAAGATAAACCAACAATCTTCCTTAGTGACATCAATATCCGCCACACCAACTGGGGATACAGTACTAATGACCAGAATGGTGAAGATTTACAGCAGTGGATCGAAGAACAAAATTTATACCTCAGCTATGACGCTTAAGACCAAAAAACCTTCCACTCAGCACTCTGGCAGACAGTTGCTAATCCTGACCTATATTGTGACCACCAACAGTGAGGGAATTCCTATAGTCCACACGAGAATGGTACTGCCGTGTACCGCAAATCTCTAGAGGAACGGAAGGTTCCAAATGATTGGAAAAGAGCACAGGTAGTCCCAGTCTTCAAGAAGGGTCGTCGAGCAGATGCGCAAAACTATAGACCTATATCTCTGACGTCGATCTGTTGTAGAATTTTAAAACATGTTTTTTGCTCGCGTATCATGTCGTTTTTCGAAACCCAGAATCTGCTATGTAGGAATCAACATGGATTCCGGAAACAGTGATCGTGTGAGACCCAACTCGCTTTATTTGTTCATGAGATCCAGAAAATATTAGATACAGGCTCCCAGGTAGATATTATTTTTCTTGACTTCCGGAAGGCGTTCGATACATTTCCGCACTGTCGCCTGATAAACAAAGTAAGAGCCTACGGAATATCAGACCAGCTGTGTGGCTGGATTGAAGAGTTTTTAGCAAAGAGAACACAGCATGTTGTTATCAATGGGGAGACGTCTACAGACGTTAAAGTAACCTCTGGCGTGCCACAGGGGAGTGTTATGGGACCATTGCTTTTCACAATATATATAAATGACCTAGTAGATAGTGTCGGAAGTTCCATGTGGCTTTACGCGGATGAAGCTGTAGTATACAGAGAAGTTGCAGCATTAGAAAATTGTAGCGAAATGCAGGAAGATCTGCAGCGGATAGGTACTTGGTGCAGGGAGTGGCAACTGACCCTTAACATAGACAAATGTAATGTATTGCGAACACATAGAAAGAAGGATCCTTTATTGTATGATTATATGATAGCGGAACAAACACTGGTAGCAGTTACTTCTGTAAAATATCTGGGAGTATGCGTGCGGAACGATTTGAAGTGGAATGATCATATAAAATTAACTGTTGGTAAGGCGGGTGCCAGGTTGAGATTCATTGGGAGAGTCCTTAGAAAATGTAGTCCATCAACAAAGGAGGTGGCTTACAAAACACTCGTTCGACGTATACTTGAGTATTGCTCATCAGTGTGGGATCCGTACCAGATCGGGTTGACGGAGGAGATAGAGAAGATCCAAAGAAGAGCGGCGCGTTTCGTCACAGGGTTATTTGGTAACCGTGATAGCGTTACGGAGATGTTTAGCAAACTCAAGTGGCAGACTCTGCAAGAGAGGCGCTCTGCATCGCGGTGTAGCTTGCTCGCCAGGTTTCGAGAGGGTGCGTTTCTGGATGAGGTATCGAATATATTGCTTCCCCCTACTTATACCTCCCGAGGAGATCACGAATGTAAAATTAGAGAGATTCGAGCGCGTACGGAGGCTTTCAGACAGTCGTTCTTCCCGCGAACCATGCACGACTGGAACAGAAAAGGGAGGTAATGACCGTGGCACGTAAAGTGCCCTCCACCACACACCGTTATGTGGCTTGCGGAGTATAAATGTAGATGTAGAAACAAGTAACCCACAACTAGGAAGCCAATTGCTAGAGTCGCTCAATGAGGAAAGGAAGAAAAGATGGGAAGAAACCACTGCAAATGTGAACTTCACGCATTCTAGCCGGAAAAGTTGGTCATTGTTAAGACGTCTGGGGGCAACTACTCATACACCATCCCCGAAACCACCAATATCACCAAACCAGATTGCCTCACAAGTAAAAGAGAGAGCTGAAAATGAAATGTTGAGTCAAGAGAATAGAACATCTGTTAAGGAGTCACTCAAAGAAGTAAAGAGCACCCTACAAGAAAACAGACAGTTTTCAAAACCTTTTACTGTCAGGGAGGTAAGCAAAGGTATAAAAACCCTCAAACTACGGAAAGCAGCTGGAGCTGATAATATATTTCCTGAATTTATAAAAAATCTGGGACCAATGGCAAGAACCATGCTTAAAGACTACTTCAATGACATACTAAAAACTGGAGATATCCCGAAGGAATTTAGAATGTCTTTTACTCTGGCCATCCTTAAACCAGGGAAATCTGGTGAAAACCCTGCAAACTACCGCCCAATAGCATTATTGAGCATTTGCTATAAGTTGCTGCAGAGACTGATCTACAATAGGATATACCCAACGATAGACAAACACCTGCCTCACGAACAAGCCGGATTCAGAACTAATCGAAGTTGCTGCGAACAAGTATTAGCCCTCACATCATACATAGAATCGGGATTCCAAAATGGATTGAAAACATCAGCAGTCTTTGTCGACCTCAGTGCAGCTTATGATACTGTATAGATGGTCTTATCCTGAAATTTGCCAACATGATTCCATGCTTGAAATTGACAAACCTGTTGGAAAAAATGCTGAAAGTGCGATATTTTAAAGTAAACCTGGGTCACAAAGCAGAAAGTCAAAAAGAATAAAAAACGGACTCCTCCCAGCATCTGTATTGGCTCCACTGCTTTTTAATGTTTACAGCAGTGACATGATAGACGCTGAGTCAAGTAAGTTTTGCTAAGCTGATGACATGCCTATAGCTACTCAAAGCCAATGGTTAGAAGATGGTGAAAGAACTCTAACTGCTGATCTAGAAGTACTAAACCAGTACTACAAAAAATGGAGACTGTGCCCAAACCCAAATAAAACAGAGACCTGCGCCTTCCATTTAAATAACAGACTAGCAG
This sequence comes from Schistocerca piceifrons, assembly GCF_021461385.2. Classification (NCBI taxonomy): domain Eukaryota; kingdom Metazoa; phylum Arthropoda; class Insecta; order Orthoptera; family Acrididae; genus Schistocerca; species Schistocerca piceifrons. The sequence goes on from NC_060138.1 coordinate 584,866,288, forward strand.
ACAGGGAACTAAATATTACTTTCTGCGGAAAACGAATTAAACATAACAAATTTCCCAAATATTTAGGCATAACTCTTGACAGGTCACTTACCTTCAAGAAACACTTGGAACTAACTAGCCAGAAATTGAAAACCCGAAACAACATCATCCAGAGATTAGCAGGTACCACATGAGAAGCGGATGCAAATACACAACGTGTTGCAGCAATATCACACGTCTATTCCGTGGCAGAGTACTGTGCTCCTGTATGGAGTAGGAGTGCCCATGTAAAGAAGATTGACGCCCAGATCAATGAAGCCATGAGGACAACCACAGGAACACTAAAGTCAACACCTCTAGAATGGCTTCACGTCCTCTCAAACATCACTCCGTCTGAAATCCGAAGACAACAGGCAACAATTCAGGAATGGCAAGAAATAAATCATGCAGATAAGGCAAGAGTACTACCGATACACCAAGTACTAGATGACCGCTGTCGATATCGGCTTAAACCAAGAGCGCCAATATTGGAAGACAGAACACTTGCCCAAGGAAATACCTATGACTGCCACAAATCATGAAAAACCAAGTGGAACAATAGTGACATTAACTGACACAATATAGAGGACCCCAGCCAACAATTCCCTGGAGTGCAGCTTGCTCGTAAAATCTGTTGCCAGCTTAACCGTGTGAGAACTGGACACGCGAGAACTAAATCCATGCTGTATAAATGGGGCACCAATGATAACCCAATGTGTGACTGTGAAACTGATGAACAAACATTACAACATCTAGTGCCAAATTGCCCACCGCGAAGATTCTGTGGTGACTGGAGAAACTTCGTGGAGGTCAGCCCTGCTGCCATTAAATGGCTGTCACATTTTGACATAACTTTTTGATGAATTGTAGCTGTGACTATATTTCAACTTTGCTCAGATTTAATAATGACTGGTGTTTGCTCAGTTTATATTATTATGTATGTGTGTATATGTATATTTGTGTTTATATGTTATGTTATGTAAATTTACGATGTCAATACCGCACTTGCACTGCTAAAGCCATACGATAAATAAATAATAAATTTTGAAAACTAGTGTTTTGTAGCTGAAAGACGGTAGAATAACAGTGCATTGAAATCCTGTATAAAATCAACTTGTTTACTTTAAAATGTGTTGCGTTACTTATTGAACGCCTCTCGTAGTAAATTCGAAGTGTATCAGAAATAATAGTGAAAGGCAAGTACTTAAAACTTCCAAATGTATCATAAATAATTGCAATAGACAGGTGATGTAACATCTCACATCCGGTCCTCTTATAGCAACTAGCTGTGTTTCCTGTACAGGCAATGTAGGAGGAGTTTCGACCTTTGTGAAAGGAGTATAAGTTCAGTCAAGTACTGGAATTTTTCTGCTCGAAAGGAAACCAGAGTAGAATCGGCCCTCGCGCCACGGGAGACGCCACAGCTCGGTGCCTAGCACTTGCCCTGCACGCAGCAGTCTATATTCTTTCTTTCAGGAGGACTTCAGAATTTCGTGGAGCGAGGAACTCCGGAGGGCAGTCACCTCTCTCTCCCCTGGATGGCTACGGCTTGACGCCACGGTTGGCAGTTGCGACTTTGAGAATTCACTCCTCTTGTTTGTGAGGCCCATGTGTCGGTAACACTAGAAAATTTTCTGTGCAGATGGAAATGCGACAGCGCAACTTATCAGTGTCGTTCATTAGTTTATAGTGGGCCACGAGTTTTAAGTGGCCAGTGCTGCCTAAGTGCACTTTTTCCTTGAGGATGTAAGAACGAAAATTAAGAAAAAATCGGTCATTCTCACTTCGGACTCTCTGTTGTGGGATTTGGGTGCTGGCGCTGGTCTCGGAAGCACTCTGGCGGTAGGCCGTGACACTGGAGATTAATTTTGGTAAGGGCTGCTCCGTTTGCGAGGTTCACTAGAACTGAAACTGGAGAGTATGTAGCTTTGATCAAGCGTCCTACGATATTAGAATTTTCATGGGGATATTTGACTTCTTTCATACAGCAATATCATATCCTTACTATTGCCAGTTCACACGTAAACTATTATGAATCTTTGTGTACATGCATCCGCGTGAGTGTCCATTACAGCGCCAAGTCCATATCAGTAATTGCTCCGTAAGCCTGGTTAGCACTTCCCCTCCCTTTTACAGCATGGTCAATGGAATTAATTCTACAGCGCGGGTCAATGTAGATTTGGACGTAAACCCCTCAAGACATTTCTCCTTTCGTTTCCGTAGTCTCATTCTGCCCAACTGATGGTTTATTCCTATGTAAATTTTCTTCACATTTAGACTCCCCTGTATGTGCTTATTAGAATCAACTGAAGCGTGTGATGAATGGACTTTTTCCGTTAATTCAATAGTTAGACAATCCCTGCCCCTATGATTTAATAATTTTGCAAGATCGCCTCCCATTATTCACATACGAAGGGCCTTTTCCTTTTAATCCTGCCCGAGCGAGGTGGCGCAGTGGTTAGACACTGGACTCGCATTCGGGAGGACGACGGTTCAATCCCGCGTCCGGCCATCCTGATTTAGGTTTTCCGTGATTTCCCTAAATCACTCCAGGCAAATGCTGGGATGGTTCCTCTGAAAGGGCACGGCCGACTTCCTTCCCCATCCTTCCCTGATCCGATGAGACCGATGACCACGCTGTCTGGTCTCCTTCCCCAAAACAACCAACCAACCTTTTAATCCGTTACGCGAACTTACCTGAGTACATGGGTAGTGCCGTTACTGTCTGAAAGCCCAGCCGACATAACGCATTAATTCAGGAGTAACCATGCAAAGTTACCTAAGTTGAATGACCACATTGTAAGAATAATAGATACCTGGTGGGGATTCATCAGAAGAACTCAAGAGAGCGTAATTTACCCACGAAAACAAGTGCATTGCAAACCACTTTTTAACTGATTCTGACTGTTGTTCATCAGTCTACGTTTCTTTGCGAATTAATGGAAGAGAGAGAGAGAAAGAGAGAGAAGATCCAGTGAACAAGTGTGGCGCGACTCTTCACGGGATCTTTTGGTGAGCGAGAGAGCCTAATTGAGATGCCCAGCAAACTACAGTTGCAGACGCTACAAGAGAGGCGTTGTACATCAATGGGATGGTGCTGTTGACATTCCAAGAAGCTACGTTCCAAGAAGAGTAAGGCAACGTGTTACTTTCTACAGTTACTTCTCAACAAATTACCATGTCTAGAACAATCACAAATTAAAGTTCACACGGTGTTTTATTGAGAGTGGTTTCCTCTACATACCACTAGAAATGGAACAGGAGGAAAAAGGCAGTAGTGCCAGAAGTAGAGTCCACCACAAACAGGAAGGTGGCTTGCGGACTGTAGATGCAGACATAGATACGAAGACATTGAGATTCAGGCTCAGTTAAAAGAAATCTTTGGGGCGCATTGGGGCACTACTGACTGGTTTGGTAGAGGCCCCACACGATTTCCACACATTTATAGTCAACGTCCTAAAGTATCTGTTCGATATATTTCAGTGTCTGTCTTCCTTTACAGTTTTTGACTTTTATTATGTTTCAGATTCGGTTAATTAGTGGGACACACCATCCCAATTTCCCTAATTCCAAAAATGCACAGTGTTATTTTTATCTAACTTCCGCTGATACTGATCCAGTTCTTTCTGTGTCATATACCATTTCAAATGGAAGCTAACACATGCATATTTTCCAAGGACTACTAAATCTTCTCTGAGAATTTTTCTTGCAGCTTCAAAGCCCTTTATATAAACAATGTCTGGACACAACTTTTTATTTACGGCTTATCGGGTTCAGTCTTTCTTTGTATCATCTCCAAGTCTGGCGCCGCAAAGTACAATTCATCAACAGTTGTGTCTTACTTAGTTGTTGACAAACTGAACTCTGCTACGCCAGACCCGGAGATGCTCTGCAACGCAGATCGAAATCGGTAGTCAATCAATAAAAACTTATGACCCATTCATTATCACAAAACAGTTACGATTTCTAGGACATGGCGTCAGTTACGTCGAAGTTCTTTGCCCCGAAGGAGAAGCTTCATATTACTGAATTCAGGAATGCCTGAAAAATGTCTGTGGAATACAGGGTTATTCAAAATGATCTAGACACTCTCGTCAGATTTGTATTAAAATAAGGTGTTATATGATTATACGTACAGAAACAGTAACTCAAGAAGTTTTTTTTTGTGTTCTCAAAATTTCAATTTGTGAACTATTAGCCAAGCGGCACACTTCCAGTCTATAGTCCGGCTCACATTCGCCCCAAAGGGCCCGCATCGATATCAGCGACAGCTGCCCTGATACGTCTGCCTTCACGAAGACAGCCTGTCTCCTTAAACTTCCCATTCGTGAAGAGATTGTCTGCTAAGCGGAGCTTGCTAAATGCCACCCTGAACTTCCGATGCACTACAGCTGCGTACTTGCTCTTGCAGGACTCCATCACCCAATGTTCTGCAGTTGGTCTGGCAGCCGTGCACCTAAAACACTACTTGAGTACGCACGGGGTGTCCCACTTAACTTTGTCACCCCATACATATGCGAAATAAAACAGAATGTAAAAAATGCAATTGGCCATGTATGCATTTATGTTTAAAAAATGGTTTAAATAGCTCTGAGCACTATGGGACTTAACATCTGAGGTCATCAGTCCCCTAGAACTTAGAACTACTTAAACCTAACTAACCTAAGGACATCACACACATCCATGGCCGAGGCAGGACTCGAACCTGCGACCGCAGCAGTAGCGCGGTTCCAGACTGAAGCGCCTAGAACTGCTCGGCCACAACGGCCGGCTGCACTTATGTGAGGGGCTCACTCAATGGTCAGGAATGCACGATACCTCCACGCAAACAACTTTCAACCAAGTTACGTTGCTTTAAACGTCACATTATTTCTACCGAAATGAAAACTAATAGTACATTTAGTGATGGCAGACGTGGTTTCACTCTCTGAACCTTATACCTTCTGGAATGGTAACAGTGCCACAGCTTCTGCTGTAATGATGTAATGCCGTAATGCGGGTTACCTTCACTATCCTAAAGCCTGCTGTAGGCAACCATTGATCTGCGCATTACGGCTGAAACTGTGGCGCCATACTTTAAAGTCTACGTGTTTGAGAAGGTATGAGATTTGAAACAGTGAAAACAAGTCTGCTGACCCTTATTTTACCTATAGTTTCCATTTCCGTAGAAAAAAAGTACACGTTCCATTTAAGGAAACGTAACTTCGTGGCGAAATTGATGTTTAATTTCATTTATGGACTGTGTACCTGTCCGCAGCTCGTGGTCGTGCGGTAGCGTTCTCGCTTCCCACGCCTGGGTTCCTGGGTTTGATTCCCGGCGGGGTCAGGGATTTTCTCTGCCTCGTGATGAATGGGTATTGTGTGATGTCCTTGGGTTAGTTAGGTTTAAGTAGTTCTAAGTTCTAGGGGACTGATGACCATATATGTTAAGTCCCATAGTGCTCAGAGCCATTTGAACCATTTTTTTTTGACTGTGTACTCTTGTCCATTGTCTGAGCCCGTGGCATAGATGTATACCTGGGCAACTGCATTTTCACATTTTGTTCCGTGTCGGAAATATATGAGGTGGCAGTGTTAGGTGGGACATCCTATACAAGCATACAACACTCCATCTCAATAAAAATTCTTACACCCAATTGAAAGTGTCGGTATCATTTTGGATAACCATGTATTTACGACGAGAGGTACAGCACTTATGCCACATTATCTTCAGTGAAAAACTGTTTTTTATCGCGACAAAACCAGTGTTTTCTTCCAACTTTTTCTGAATATGTAGTACGTTGTAAGTCAAGTATCTCATAATATTTCCTTCTCAGATTTTTTTATTTGTTCGATATATCAGACACTACTATATCAGACACTGATGAAAACGTCATTTGAGAATTTTCTAGTTCCTTAAATTCTTTAAACAACCGCAATATTGACTTCAGGGCCTTTCTCACAATTTCTACACATCCTTTGGTTTGTTTTTATTTTCGCTTTTTTATAGTTTGCTGATTCGGTGTTTCCTTGATGTCTCTAAAATCTCCCAAGTTCAGTCTTGTAGTTTTATTGTTTCTTTGCGTTGTGCTTGATTCTATAGTTTTAGTTATATTTATTAAACATCAACAAAAACAGGCAAAACTGTTCCGTGTTAAAGTTATTGATGTACTCACCAACATCGTTATAATACCACAACGATGTACAGCTCTGAGTTTCTCAATACGATGCTGCCTGCGTCAAGCGCACTATTTCACTTTGGAAGTTAACCGTTTGTACAGCTTTAAGGCTTACATTTGAATTATATGCACCAGCATACCAGTCGTTGGTAGTGCAAAGCACACAGTATTCAACTTTATTACGTTTCAGTGTTCCGATGCACCGCGACTGAATCGGATGCGATGCACTACTATTTGCAACGCTCAGCAAAACGACGTCATACACAGGATAGTGAGCGTAAGCTTGAAGACGTGTTCAGAACCTAATAATGTTTATGAAATACCAAACAGCTCTGACTAGAATCCTTCACAAGCTTGATAAACAAGAAAAACGGCATGAATGAAGTCATCACTGCCCACAGGCGACTTCCGGTTGCTACAGTCTCTTCTGGGGTGGGAATGCTGCTGTTGGAAAAGTACTGGCCAATAGAGACCCTCACTCTCACATGCGCATCAATGTTCTCTATACATGATTGTATGAAAGTATGTTTTGTGATGTTGAGCACCACCATCAGCTGCTGACTTCTAGATGGGGCTTTAATAGTTCTAGATGATGTACCCAGTTACTTACCTTGGATCTCGTCTCCAGTAGCAGCAGACAATTGCCAGAGCTGGAAACCTTATGCAGATGACATGGTGACTTCACTCTGCTGAGTACCCACCAGAAGCCAATCTCCTGCTGGTACCACTACCTAATTGGGTCGCATATTCTTTCCTCGGCTGGGGATGTCCCACTCTCTGATGCTGTGAACATGTTCATGAAGGATTCCATCGTCACTGATACCGCCTAGTGCGGGAATACGCCTATGACTTCAGCTGTGATGGGTGTTATAGTATTAGCACCATCTAGCCTGGTGTGACCCACGGCAGCTATGAGCTATGTCTGACAAAGCCACCGGCGTCTTCGAGGGACAACTGCCTCCCACCTGCTGTAATTCCGTTTCTGTACTAAAATTAATAAAGGATATTGTAAACAGGGATGCTTCATTAACGACTTACCAAGCGGTTCCAGCTACTTCTATCTCTACAACCCACATCCCAGTGAGGAAGTGCCACCTTCTTCTGACCTACGAACAGCCGAGTCCTTCCACAGTGATTTGTAGCATGCACCTATCCCAAGTCTGGTACATTGTTTCATGTACAGCAGTATGAAACCCTCACTTATATATTCCTTTTAGCAGTTTTCGCTAACTGCCGCCAGACCTCGAAAGTTTTCATTTTGATGTGACGCTTGTTTTGCTTTCTACTTAGTTCTTGATAATAATTCAGGAAGAGTTACACACAAATATACTCAAACAAGCTGTTATTTAAGTGCTGACTGCCACTCTATCTAATAAGACAGTTCTTAATAATCTTTTGCCACTGCTCCACACGCTGCTACGTTCATTTTAGTACATTTTGACGTAACTTTAATGCGGAGTAAGTTTGTGTTATATTATCCCTCCAATGCCTGAGACCGCTTCTTTTCCGCCGGCCGATTTACATAAATGCATTAACATTTTCAGAAACATTAACAGATCTTGTTACTTACACAAAACCCGCGAAATGTTACATGACTGACATGGCAAACCACGACAGGTTATTCAGTTGTAAACGACTGACGGTGTAATTATTTCTGCAAAACAGAAGTGAAGCCGTCCCTGCTACGTACGTGTTGAAATTTTTGAAGATTTATGACTTCCGGAAATACTCATTTTCGTATAAATATAAAGTATATAGTTTCCCAAGAGGAATGACCATTATTCAGGGATACCACAGGAACGCTCCTTCGAAGCAAAAAGGTGTAGTACACATAGGCTCTAAAATGCGTATGTACGGTAAGAGTTATCAGCACTTCATCTTCTACTGCAAGCACTTTGCTTTCCATGTATAGAGAAGTATAATATGGAATAAAAGTCCCTTGAACATGGACTTTAAAGGGCATATCTAAGAGCTTAGGGCACTTTTTCGTCTTCGCTACAGTGAAACATATTTGTTCTAGTGATCTAGTGGTCATAGCTCTTAAGGTATGCATCCTAGAACCCACATTTACTAGAGATTGAACAATGGTTCCTGTCATACGCATGAACATTAGTCATTCCACTCGAGAAACCCTGTATAAATAAACCAAACACCTCAACAAAAGAAATATTCCTAAATGTAATTGGCACTGGATTTTAAACGGCTTGATACTTGTGAAAACTAAAAATAATTGAATTTATTAATGAAGCAAGCTGAAATCTTAGGCTTGTAACGTTTCTACGATTTGAAGACTACGTGATCTGCTTTTGCCGTTTCTTAACCAAAACGTCTCAGTCCTGGATTTCATGCTAGGCCCTGTATAAAATAATAAAAAAATGGTTCAAATGGCTCTGAGCACTATGGGACTAACCTAAAGACACCACACACATCCATGCCCAAGGCAGGATTCGAGCCTGCGACCGTAGCGGTCACAAGGTTCCAGACTGAAGCGCCTAGAACCGCACGGCCACACCGGCCGGCTAAAATAATAAAAATCAATAGCAGTGGCGGCCGAAGTCTCCCCATATAAGGTGTCAACATCGTCCTGGAAATGGCCTTGTTAAGGAGAAAGCAGCAGAGGACATAGTTTCAGGACTACCTCTTGCCCTTGGAGTGGCGATCTGCCCTAAAAGGTGGAAGAATCAGCAATGAACAACGGAATGAGGACGCAGGAGGCAATGGAAACCGCTGCATGTATCCACAGGACATGTAGCCAGGATCTGAAAAAGTGTGGTGATAACGTCCTCCTTGTCAAAAGATTCTACATTTACACGCACTGAGATCTCCAGGAAGAAACTGGCTGGGGGAAAGTGACCATGAGAATCAAAACTTGAATAACTAGAGAAAGAGTAACATTCTAAGACTCGGAGTACGTAATATCGGAAGGGTTAACGTGGGAGGAAAGGTAGTAAACCTGAAAACGGAATGCGAAGCTACAGTCTAGATATATTCAGGTATCACTAAAACGGATAACAAGATTTCTGGTCGTACTAATATGTGTAATACCAACAGCAGTAGTAAATGGCATAACGGCAGTAGCATTCGTTATTAACGAGAAAGTAGAGCAGAGAGTAAGTTACTGTGACTATTTCAGCGATAGGACCGCTGTCATCAGATTCCATGGCAAACAACTCCAATAAAAATAGTTCAACTATCAGAAGATGAAGAGGTAGAGTAGTACATCATATATGGAACGGGTAACTTAGTTAGTAAAGGGGGATGACGAGTATTTACCACGAGGACTGAAACGCGGTACTAGGAGAAGGAAAACAAAAAAAGAGTTATGGCACAATATGGGCTTGGTAGTAAAAAGGAGACAGGAGAGAACGTCTTTGAGTTCTACAATAAATTTTACATGTAAATAACGAATAAGCTGTTAAAAATATAAAAGTAAGAAGTATATTTGGAAAAGGCATTGCGAAAAGGAGACAGAGTCCGGTTTAGATATTGCGCAATATGGTGTACCCTCGAGCAGATACAAACTCAGATCATAATTTAGTAACGATGACAAGTGGAATGATGTCTAAGAGAGTCACGTGAAAGCATCAGTGTGCAAAAAAGTGGAATACTAAAGTACTGAGCAATAACAATATATGTTGAAGTTCTGTAAGGTAGTGAATAATGCAATAATGAATACCACGTCGCTAGGAAGTTTAGTTCAGAAGGTATGAACGGCCCTTATATCAGAAGCTCGAGAGGCAAAAATTGCTATATGGAACAGAACGTCGAGGAAACATTGGGTAACAGAGCAAATACTTCAGCCGATCGACGAAAGAAGGATTACATGAAAACAGCAAAATAAATCACTTAGGAATGAAAGAAATAGGAAGTCCAGGGAAGTCAAGACTACATGGTTCCAGGAAATATGTCGAAATATGAAGAAGAAATGGTCGTCGTAACGAGTGATTCAGCATCAACAAACTTCAAAATAGCCTTTAGTGAAAAACAAAGCAAAGGGGGGTACATTACGAGCGCAATGCGGATTCAACTGCAAAAAGTACAGGAGAGTGTGTGAGAGAGAGAGAGAGAGAGAGACAGACAGAAACAGAGGGAGAGAGAGAGAGAGAGAGTATATTAGTGGAATACACTGCAAGCCTCTAAGGACTAGACGACTTGTCAGTCGTCGTGACACAGGAAGAAATTGGGAGTTGATGTGAAAGGTATAGAGAATCGAATATTAGAAGCAGAACGTAGTATACCTTGCAATCAAATAAGGCAGAAGTAGTATGTGACATTCCTTAGAAGATCCAGAGATTATTGCGAGAGTCGCAACCATGTGACGTTTCAAGTTGGTGTGGGAATCTGTGAAACTGGTGTAGATATATAATTGGACTTTCGAAGAAATGTGCTCCACACATTCCCGAAGAAAATAACGGGAGATACGTGCGAGAACTATGACACAATAGGTATAACAGCTCATGCATCCAAGTTTCTGAAAGGAATAATACACAGTTTGGTTTTCGGGGCGTTGAAGACATTAGAGAGGCAGATGAGACGTTCAAAATTCAGAGAACAGTAGGATTATGCTACAGGAAAAACGGCTGATGTACGATCTGTACAAGAACCAAGATGGAACAACAAGTATATGTGCCCAAGAACAAAGTGCCAGGATTAAAAACTATAATACAGAGATACAGTCTCTCACCCCTGCTATTCAATCTAATCTACACATCGAATAAGCAACAATGGAAACAAAAGGGAAATTCAAGAATGAGGATAAAATTCGCAGTGAAAGAATGTAAATAATAAGATTCGCTGATGACACTAGCTCAGGCAAATAGGTCATTTGTGGCCACTAGTATCAAACATAAACCGTAATCTGAGGAGGAAATCGCAAAAAAACGTACGGGTGAAACAATATTGTGTGGAAGTGAATCATGGGCTGCGAGAATGCCGGAAAACAAAAGGATTGAATCTTTTGAGAAGCAGTGCATTGTGCCGTGGCTAGGAGATGATGTTACAAGATGCCATCGCTCTCCATTTGACGTCTGTGCTGTGTTCAACTGGCGGACTGATCTACTGGACTGCGGCTCGCTTATCCGCTGTTGAAACTGGTTGATCAGACGGGCGACGTTTCTTTCACTGCAGAGACCGGCAGGGCGGTGGTGCGGATTTCGCCGCGCGTCACGTACCGCAGGGCATCCTACGTGTTTCTCTCAGGGGCAGCCGAAGGCGACGCTGAAGGCAGACCGTAAATCCCGCGACGCGCTGATCCCGCGCAGCACAGGCGTCGGCCCCCGATATGTGCCGCATCCGCTCGCACGTTACCCGAGGGCCCCGTGAAATTGCCCTTCCTCTTCAGATGTCCCTGCCCAGCCCGAGGCTGAGGCGCGGAAGCTGCGACGTCGCGGCAGCTGTCTGACTTCTGCAGGGAGCTCTCGCTTGCGATGAAAGATTGCCTTGCTAGTAGATGACTAGGCGTGTAGAGATAGCAACAAGCACACACAATTTTCAAACGTGGACTCTCGAGAACAGCTCGAAATGTCTGCACGTTATACTACGAAACTGTTTCATTAATTAGGTGAGAGCGACGCTGGTAATGGTTTGAAAATGAACGGATGGCTTTGCTCTGTTCACCATTAAGTCTGAAAACTACTAAGACAGAAAACTAAAGAAATAGTGGTATTCTTCAAATTTCATTTTTTCTGCTGACAGCTTCCTTTCGTATACTCACATCCTTCCCATTCTCTCCGTCGTCAGGTAGCGTTTATTGCATCTAAACTTTCTTCCAACATCAATCGTTCCTTCAATTATTAAAAACAATGATGGGAAAAAGCAACACAAAAAATAGTTAATGTAGTCCCATGAAATTTCAGGACTACATTTTTCTAGGTAACATATTTAAGTCACTCACAATGAAACATCGCAGGGTAATGTAAGAGCGAGGCAAGCCATACCAAATGTGAAATTCTGGTACGTTAATAAACGGTGTAACCGCCGGAACGTTGAATACAGGCATGTAGACGTGCATGCATTTTGTTGCACAGGTGCTGGATTTCAGTTTGTGAACTGGAGTTCCATTCCTGTTGCACTTGGTCAGTCGATAGAGAAAAAAATGGTTCAAATGGCTATCAGCACTATGGGACTTAACTTCTGAGGTCATCAGTCCCCTAGAACTTAGAACCACTTAAACCTAACTAACCTAAGGACATCACACACATCCATGCCCGAGGCAGGATTCGAACCTGCGACCGTAGCGGTCGCGCGGTTCCAGACAGTAGCGCCTAGAACCGCTCGGCCACTCCGGCCGGCAGTCGATAGAGAGACGATTACTGCTTTCTGTAGATGACGCTGAGTTGTCATCCGATGAAGTCACATAAGTGCTTGACTGGAGACATATCTGGTGATCTAACAGGTCAAGGAATCATGTAGAGCAGGCTGAGCTGCAACAGTATTACGTCGGCGAGCGTTATCCTGTTGGGAACCTTCCCTTCGAATGCTGTTCATGAATGGCAGCACAACAGGTAGAATCGACAGACTGGCGTACAATTTTTTAGTGAAGATGCGTTGGATAATCACGGCAGTGCCCCTGCTGTCATACGAAGTCGTACCCTAGACCACAACTCTAAGTGTAGATCCAATGTTTATAGCACACAGACAGGGTGGGCGCAGGGCCTCAACTGCCATTCTATCCAACACACCCATCGGCACCGAGACTGAACCATCTGTCTTCAGGAAGCACAACAAACCTTCGCCCTGGCCCCGCCAGTCAACTCTGACACCACTGAAGTCACAAGTGGTAGTGGTTTGGTGTCTGGCTCGGAGTGTGTATCTACTCGTTGTGCCAACTTTTGCCGAAATTTTTGCTGCAGAAGCAGTACGATATGTCAGAGCCTTACGCCGAACATGTGGTCTTCCTTCTCGGTATCGACACGTGGCAGTCTGGAGGGCGGTCTTTTTGGGACCGTAAATTACCGCGACCACCGCTTCCAGCAGTCATATACAGTGACTACATTCCTGACAATTCCTCCTGCTGTATTTCAGAAGGAACATCCAGCTTTTCGTAGGCGTATTACACACTTCGTTCAAGCTTAGTGAGGTGTTGATAATGGTTTCCCAGTCATCTTAAATGCATTCATGACTAACATCAATGCACCACGTCCAATGTCAAATGTAATTGACGGTCACGACCTTTACAGCATGCATTTAATGCAAACATGACTTGTTTCTTCGTATATGCCGCACAAATCGGTCTTGGTGCTGAGATTTTTTTTGCCGTCAATGTAATATTTGTACTTTATCAAAATCCCTTTGCTCTTTATTTGAAACCCTGTGGTCCAGAATTTCAAATTTGTTTCCTATTTTTTCAGTTGTATAGTGCGTGGGCTCTTTTCTTCACTTCTTTAATATTTAAGCTTTCCTTGCTAACATAAATATGATGTGAATCATTCCGTAATCCATGTATAATTCGTAGTACACTTACAGTATGCTTCCTCTTCCTGTCCCTGATTCATGTACACTAATATTCTCCGTCGTAAACTATCATAATTCGTAGTCATCCGCAAAGTTTCTCAACTTCCTCTTACTTGTTTTACCAGTTTCGTCTTCATTAATTTGTAACAATTTGTAGAACCTGAAGAACTTCGTTGGTCATTGCTTGTTAATATGTAGTGCTGGTTTTGGAATGTTAACCACCATCGTGCTAGATGATATCATGCGAAAGTTCTCTTCATTGTTATTGACGGTTATCAGAGCTAAAAATACGAATCAGAAGGTCTCTCTCTCTCTCTCTCTCTCTCTCTCACACACACACACACACACACACACACACACACATACACACAGATACATACATACGCATACACACACACATACACACACACACACACACACACACACACACACACACGCACACACACACACACACACACACACACACACACACACACACACACACACACACGAATACACATCGATTATATTTTAATGTTAGCTATTACCAAGTATGAGACAAGTAATATTACTAAACATTTACCTTCAGCTGTCAAAAGTATCAACACATTCGACGGAACTTTTCGATTCAATTTAACTCCATAAACCATCAGTCTGATGCCTTTCAGTGTATAAGATAGCCAGCTTAAACGTGGTCACTACGAATAGCCTCCTATACCCTATGCCACTAAAGTTATGTTTAATTTCCAGTTTTTCACGTTACCATTACGTTCTCTGTAAATGTGGGTAGATTTTTTTTGTAGAAGGTGCCCTTGTGCAGAGCTGATGCCTCCCATTCTTTGTTCCATTTGTTTCTGGCCATATCTCAGTCTGGAGCAAAGCATTTCTCATCTGTTCCATTCGTTGCTGTGTTTCTTGCTTGTCTTGGCTTTCTCATTACCCACAATGCAAAACTTTAATTTGATAAAGTGATTGCTGGTCACACATGCCAGTTACTCAATAAATAGTAACTAAGATATCGCTCAGGTACTCCACACAGAAAAGAGTCTAAACCCAACAAATCAGTTTGTGGGCTCTAGCCCTCTTAAATGCCTTTGTTAAGTCTGAATTCACACCTTTCATTGATATACTGCCTACACGATATGTAAGAATTGTCTATGTAGCTCTGGTTGGTAATCTGTGTAGCTCTGGTCGGTAATATTTTTAATATTCAGAGGTATTCATCAATTCCTGGTTCAGTGTTGTTGCTCACAGTAAAACAGTTATTACCGGGTTTCTGCTGTTGAATTTTATGTTTGTTTCCTACCCAAAGGTGATTCACCTTTACTAACCATCTTCATTGGTCTATAAGTGATAATGTTTATAGTGTGAGGGTTGTCAAGTTACTTCATTTCATAGCAGCAGTTTTAGCTAAATTTGTTTTTTACATTACCACTTCTTATGGTATGGTACGTTTATATCCACAAAATGTTGTTTATACTGTGACATGATGTATCGTACGTGAATATTTTTTCTTGATTCTGATTCAACACTGAGTCTGGTTTGTATGACCTGTGGCATGAGGACGAGATGAGCTGCCTCTGACGGGTGGGGCTGTAGGTACGGCTGGACGAAGGAGCATGTCTAGGCCTGAACACGATCTCGGAACATGCACATTCTGGACATGCCAACAGATATGTCCAGTCCAGCACAAATTTTCAATTTATCCATTGATGTAAATCAACACCCACCAACACCTGGATGTCATTAACTCCTTTGCTTCGTGATTCATAATGGCTGCAGGATCAAAAAGGCATCTGTTCCTTCGGACATGTCCTAAAGCACTGACACTCGGTGAAACGCCGCTACTAATGAAGATAATGAGCACAGTAAATACGTCTTTAGTGTGTGGATAAGCTGAGAATATGTTTCTGACAGGGGAGTGCTAGGGTAGTCCGTGGAGTTACGATGACAAGTGTGTCCATATGGCTTAGTGGTCGGAGCATCTGCCTAGTACGCTGATTCGATTCCTGGTCTGACACCAATAGCAGCAAAATATCGCTAATTTCTTTTTTGTCTGGACAAAAGATACATTTCTATTGTTCTTGTTTATGTATGTGCAGTGCAAACCATTGTAGATAAAGAAATAGCATGACACAGCATGTTAAAGTACAAACGATTCTACTGGTACGATCTGGAGATAATAGATACAACGCCAAGAAGATTTGCTTAACTTAAATATATTAAGTAATTAATAACTTCTACAATTTTTATCACAGAAGGAGTTCAAGTTAACATTGTGTAGTGCTCTTCAGTGCACATCGTCTGAGCTATTCACATGTTTCATAAAATAAGCGTTTACTCTATGAAAGACTTTTATATGAATCTTTGATTAAAATTAAAATTCCATTTTATCCAAGACATCCACTCTAATATCAAGGGGGGTATGTGTTGGTATTTGTGATTACACGTCAACTACAACATTTGTATTTTAATTGTAATTTATAATTAATTGTTCATAAATTAGTATAGTTTGGTGCATAGCCCGAAACTTATAGTAGTTTTGTTAATTCTGATACTGACAGTGGAATAGGCGGGCAAATCCCTGTGACACAGATATATGATACGTGTGTACACTGTAATTAGGTATGACATAGAGATTGTGAACTATTTTCATTATTTATGCTAATATTTGCAGTTGCTTAAAATTAACTGCAGGAAAACTACTGCAGGCAGACTATTGTATATCAGATTTACCTAAATTTTTATCATGCATTTGATGACTCATTCAGATTTTTAGCTTCATTTGTATATTAGAAGTTGCAACAGAGACTAGTGATAGCATGTAGTCATTAAATGATGTAGATTCTTGAATTTTCCGGGAGGGTTGGATGAAGAGCTTAGAAGGGTGGCACCCATATTTCTCTTTCATGTTGCTCGGGACAGTTTGGTGGAGACTTCGAGACATTCTTCAGTAGCTAGGACAGCTGTTTATTTCTGGCAGTTGTTCAGCAATACTTATATTTTTGTGAGTGAAGCCCATTTTAGCTTTTAGCCCGGAGCGGGGAGTTTGACTATTTCCGGCACTCATTGGCGCGTTATTGCATCATGTATCGACTGGACAACAAATTACTTGTTTTTGTAACGAATTTGATTTTGATTAATTTCAGCTGTGAAAAGTTTCTGCGTTTTCCAGCTATTTTATTTGTATAGCGTGTTTGCAAAACACATTATCAGGGACTTGGGCAATTTTTCAATGCACTTAAATTCATAGAATTTATCAACACAAACGAAATTTTGAGTACTATTTTGAACAATAAACTTTATTTGTTAAACGTACCTACCGCTAGGGTATATTATTTAGATTTGCTGCACCTACGTTCAACCTAACTTTATTTTAAATATAATTAGTACATCAGAGGCAATTTATTTATTTTTAATTTCATTTACAGTGGCAATAACGGGAGTCAAATAATCGTCCTCTAAGATGAAGTACAATCGAACAATATGAATCTACTAATACGAGATGCTTTCAATAAGCTACGCAGCACCATTTTTTCTCTGCGCCAATTCGGTTGAAATATTACAGAACTGGTTGTGGGACAGGGAATATTCCCGCTTCAGCCCCCATACTTTCATGCTGTTCCGAGAGATGCCAGCGCTGTACGTAGACCTCAAAATGACGTCTGCAACGGAGGAGCGTCTAAGCAGAAAGCTGTCATTGAGTTTCTTTTGACGGGAAGCCAGAGCATTCATAACAGCCTGCAGAATATCTGCGGACATGTGGCAGAAAAAAAAAATTACAGAAAAGTACAGTGTGTCTTTGGGCGAGGCATCTGTCATCAAGGTCGCCAAAACCTGTCGGATCCATCACGAGCCGGCCGCCCGCACACAGCTGTGACTCCTGTTGTGTTGAAACACGCAGTCACTCTCATTCGAGGTGATAGTTACCACAGAAATGCAGACGAACTTCTCTGCACCATGACAACGCAAGGCCTCACACAAGACTGCTTACCCAAACAAACTCACAAAACTTTACTGGACTGTTCTTCCTCATCCATCCTATAGCCGGGATGACGCGTCTTACGATAACCATCCGTTTTTCCCAATGAAGGAGGAACTCTGCGTGAGGCAGTATCTGTCTAATGGGGAGGTTATTGCTGCAGCAAGACGGTGGCTCAGAGGTCGACCAGTAGAGTGGTGGCATGCGGGCATGGAGACCTCCCAGTACGGTTGCGTAAGGCCGTCCCATTGAACGGTGGTTGTGTTGAAAAATTTGGTACTGTAGCCAAGAGAGTAGGGAATAAAATGGTGTATTGGAACTCTGAACAAAACCAAACTCCTTTCAGAAAGAAATGTGTGTTACCTATTGAATGCTAGTCTTACTCTCGCAGTATCCACTACGTTGTTAGATGGGCCTTCACAGCTCAGCGTTGCAAGACATTTCTGTTGTGTCGACAGCGTTAACGCTGCTGTCACTCTACGGCTTGAATGGGTAGTACTGTCAATAATGTTGACCACACTGTAAGAGGCGTTGGCGCCGCTTCGGGCCTAGATTCAGCATCGCGAATGGGCTAACCAGCGCTCGGGTTAGTCTAGGAGTAACTACGGGCCGAGCAGACAGGGCAGTTGGGCCTTCGACTGCAAACGGTAGCACACGATGGGCAGTGTGGCCACTCTGTAATCACATGTACCGTAACTGCTTCTGTCAGTAGAATCTAGTAGTGCTGTGCCGTTGGTGGCAGGGGATAACGTTTTGGATTAGCATGCAGAAGGTCGAGGGCTCAATTCTGGATCGAGGAGTATTTGCGTTTATTTGCTCATTGTAGTCTGTGTGGTACGGTATCCGGCGTCTTAATCGTTATACAGCGATTCTACAAAGCATTTTCACTTACGTACAACGAGCACAGAAAAGGAAGGACAATCGTTTTCGTGGGTCTTCGTTGAAAGAAGCATTTTGCAAGTCGTGGATGCGGATTGTTTCGCACCACTGCATCTACTAGGTTCCAAAACTGTTTTCTGTGTACCCTCCCCCAATGCCCCCATTGATTAATACCAACGATTATTCTTGCGACCTTCAAATCCATTACTTTTCGCTAGATCCTTACGTCACCACTAAAGCTAGCAAAGTGTTTGCAAATAATTTCCAATCTCACTTACCATTTGTATGCATTCTCACCGTGGAACCACTAATTATGTGTTTAGCATTCAGCCTGATAAGTGCATGCTGTTTTGTAAGCATTTCTATGTGTTACTATTATTATGATTAGTATTATTACTGTTATCGACAGAAAAGTGGAAACATTACGTCCAGTACCATTAGGGAAACAGTGTAAATCGGAAACGAATATTTTCCAGTTAGCAGTGTCGGAATGAATCATGCAGAACAAAAGCTGTATGGGAGGTGATGCGTGTTAGGTGGAAAATCCCGCTGTGACTAATAACGTGTTTATACTGCATTAGTCCCAGACAGGGACTAATTGCTAGCGGAGTAACATGCCCATGACATACTCCATGTTCATTCGTACACGTATCGTACATTCTTCTTGTGTTATTGCAAAGCAGTGTGGGAGAAATACATTGTAGAATATGTACTTGTAATCAAGCGATTTCTGTTGCGTTATGCGTACTCGTTCCATTGACCGTTACTCTTCTGAATTTGTCAGTATATCAGCACTACAGGTGAAGAAATGTACTCAAACTCTACCCGATCCTTAATTTTCTCTTCTGAAATGGCCATTTTATGTACGCTTTGTGACTCATTATATGGCATCTCACCACCCATAGCTGATGGCTTGATCTTTCATAGTTTGTAGATTTAGAATTTTGCGAATTTTAAGCTCTGTGTTTAAAAATTATATTTATTGTGTGCATTTAAGTAAAGGTAGTTTCCTCTAATTGCTAATCTACGTGCTGTACAATGTTATTCTCGTTTGACAGAAAGTTTGACCAGTGAAAGGGCTGACAGATTAAATACTCGCGTTTATTTCGATCGTGCTGTGAAATGGCACCGGAGTCAGTTGTTATGTCAATATCGTTTAGCTGTGAGTAAACTGAGGAAGGATCTAAGAAACGGTACCTCCGGGTGTATGAATGTACTCAGGAATGTCCAGCTGAGCACTGCAGAGAGCTACCTATATTCCTATTTTGGGACAAAAGTACTTGGTGTAAGATGATCAGGCTTGCAGGCGTGGGCAGTATGTGCAGGACAACCCACACAAGCACGTATTAAGTATTAACTTCCAAGTTACTAACAATGAAACAGAATCTCCTCGGATACACTAGTTAACGTGTGACAACACAGAACGGCATTCGAAAATAGGAACCACAATTATCTTTATCCCACATCTACAATGTCATAAGACCTTTTCGGATTACTATAAATAGCTACAGTTCTAAGCGAAGGAAAAGGTGCACCGTCTCGAGATCGGACTGTAGGTAGTTATTTCCAAGTCGAACACATTTTTTTCCAAATCCAGTCGTGAGATCAATATCTACAACACCAGGGCGTTAAGTCACAAATCACTTAGTAATTAATTTTACATAGGGTGTTTACGGTCGCTTTTGTTACTATATTGCAGATTCTCAGGAATCCTAATCATCATAGTGTTAATTAATTTTTCTTTGAAGACTGGCAAGGTTTTGCAGAAGCTCGAAATTTAGGGTGAACTTCAACGTGAGATGCTTTTAATATTTTCGGGAACGCATCTCTGTCTCGAAAGTTGGCAGAAAACCGAAAGAGATCCTTTCGTGCGTAAAGTGCACCAGCATCAAGACGCAATAAATACCTTCACTGCGAGATAACAATGGTGACAGTGAAGCAGAGTTACTAAACATGGTTTACCGAAAGTCCTTCATAGAAGAAAACGAAGTAAATATTCCAGAATTCGAATCGAGAAGAACTACCAATAGGAGTAACTTAGAAGCAGGTATCGTCGGTGCAGCGCAGTAGCTTTAATCACTTATTAAAGACGATACCTCCGCTCCAGATTGTATACCAATTAGGCTCGTTTCAAAGTATGCTATTACAATACCTGCATACTTAGAAATCACATACAGTCATAGCTCGCTCGTAGAAATACCTATACCTGAAAACGGGAAAGCTGCACATGGTACACTAATATCAAGAAAGTATATAGGAGTAATCTAAATCTACATCTACATCTACATGATTGCTATTCACAATAAAGTGCCTTGCAGGGGGTTCAATGAACCACCTTCAAGCTGTCTCTCTACCGTTCCCCTCTCGAACGGCACGCGAGAAAAACGAGCACTTAAATTTTTCTGTGCGAGCACTGATTTCTCTTATTTTATCGTAATGATTATTTTTCCCTATGTAGGTGGGTGCCAACAGAATGTTTTCACAATCAGAGTAGAAAACTGGTGATTGAAATATCATGAGAAGATCCCGTCGCAACGAAAAACGCCTTTGTTTTAATGATTGCCACTCCAATTCACGTATCAACTCTGTGACACTATTTCCCCTGTTTTGAGATAATACAAAACGAGCTGCCCTTCTTTGTACTTTTTCGATGTCTCCGTCAGTCCCACCTGATGCGGAACCCACACCTCACAGCAGTACTCCAGAATAGGCTGGACAAGCGTGGTGTAAGCAGTCTCTTTTGCAGACCTGTTGCACCTTCTAAGTGTTCTGCCAATGAATCACAGTCTTTGGTTTGTTCTACCCACAATATTATCTATGCGATAGTTCCAATTTAGGTTATTTGTAATTGTAATCACTAAGTATTTAGCTGAATTTACCGCCTTCAGATAGGTGTGACTTATCGTGTAATCGAAATTTAGCTGATTTCTTTTAGTAATTTTGTGAATAACTTCACACTTTTCTTTGTTCAGGTTCGATTGACACGTTTCGCACCATACAGATATCTTATCTAAATCATTTTGCAAGTCGCTTAGATCATCTGATGGCTTTACAAGTCGGTAAATGACAGCATCATCTGCAAACAATGTAAGACGGCTACTCGGATGGTCTCCTATGTCGTTAATATAGATCAGGAACAATAGAGGGCCTATAACACTTCCTTGGGGAACGCCGGATATTACTTTTGTTTTACTCGATGGCTTTCCGTCTGTTACTACGAACTGTGACCTTTCTGACAGGAAATCACGAATCCAGTCGCACAACTGAGGGGATACTCCGCGGGCACGCAGTTTGGTTAGAAGACGCTTGTGAGGAACGGTGTAGAAAGCCTTCTGGAAATCTAAAAATATGGAATCAATTTAACATCACCTGTCGATAGCACTTACTACTTCATGAGTTCAAAGAGCTAGTTGTGTTTCACAAGAACGATATTTTTTGAATCCGTGCCGAGTGTGTGTCAATAAATCGTTTTCTTCGAGGTACTTCATAATGTTCGAATACAGTATATGTTCCAAAATCCTACTGCAAATCGACGTTAGTGGTATAGGCCTGTAATTCAGCGGATTACTCCTACTTCCCTTTTTGGGTACTGGTGTGACTTGAGCAATTTTCCAGTCTTAAGGTACGGATATTTCTGTGAGCGAGTGGTTGTATTTAATTGCTAAATATGGAGCTATTTTATCAGCATACTCTGAGAGGAACCTGACTGGTATACAGTCTGGACCGGAGGCCTTGCCTTTATCAAGTGATTTAAATTGCTTTGTTACACCGAGGATCTCTACTTCTATATTTCTCATCTTGGCAGTTCTTCTTGATCAGCTGAGTTACAGACCCATATTACGAATGTCGAGGTATGAGACAAAGGATTTCTTAATTTTGAGAGTGAAATGAGGATCCAAGTAGGCTTTATTCGTTTTATTATCAAAGCCATCGGCCAGTTTCAACCTTGGATCATTTTCAAGCACGTATCTTATGCTTCCAGCTTCATTTTACGTCGTAATACAGAACCACTTTTTGTGCCAGCTAAATGCGTGATCATGTACAATATTGTGTTGTTTTTGTATCACATACGCACAAAAGTAAGAGGTTTTCCTGTCCGCATATACCAAAGATATGTTGCTACGTAAAATGAATACTATAAGATTAAGGTACGTGCTTGAGAATAAACCCAAGGTTGAAACTGGCCGATATCACGGATATTAAAAAGAATGCAACTTAATTGTGTCATGTTTTCATTCTCAAAACATATTGTGGTTGTGGAAGCCACAAAAAATTTTTTAAAAAGGATTTATAAAGCCAAGAAATAAGTGATTACTGAAGAGGATTTAGTTGGTATTTACGAAAGGAAGCTGGACGGGAATGATGTGGATGAGGACTCCAGTGAGTCATCAGTCATCTGACTCGTCTGATACGGCCTCCCACAAATTCCGCTCCTGTGCTGACCTCTACATCTCAGAGTAGTATTTGCAACCTGCTTTCTCAGTTATGTGCTGGCTGTATTCTACAGCTCCCTCTAGTACCAAGGAAGTTATTCCCTCATCCCTTTACAGATGTCCCATCATCCTGCAGATACGACCCCTTTAATTCTTGGGATCGCTGACGTCGCGCAAAGCCCAGTTGTCGGCGGCAGCGGGGCATAGAGCCAGGCGGCGGGCCCTCTGCAGGTCGGAGTAATTGGCGTTCACGAAGCCGTGTCAGAGGTGAACGTGGAGCGCGGAGCGCCCGGTGCGCGTTCTTATCTCTACGGCAGGCCGCACGCAGTCGCTGTAATTGCGGACTAGCGTGTTTGCAGGAGGCTAAAGTTCCTTAATTAAAAACAAGCAAAGTAACTGGCCGACTGGTCTTGTTGGATGTAAATAGCATTTCTAACGCGTCAGCTTCCGAATGGAGCGTCGAATTAAACTAATGATGTTTGCTCCACTCCGAGAAGCAGCTTTCCGATAAATGTTTTAATTGAAACGGTGCCACTGCCCAGTCAAAAGAGTATATCAAAGCGTGTCCGAAAACAGACGAGAAAGGAGTTCGTTTAATGTGAATCCTTGTATGCTATGGGTTACTGTTCGAATAAAGTATTAGAGGTATTTCATATTTCATCTACGTATAAAACAAATAAAGTACACCACTGGCCATTAAAATTGCTACACCAGGAATAAATGCAGATGATAAACGGGTATTCATTGGACAAATATATTATACTAGAACTAACATGTGACTGCATTTTCACGCAATTCGGGTGCACAGATCCTGAGAAATCAGTACCCAGAACAACCACCTGTGGCCGTAATAACGGCCTTGATACGCCTGGGCAATGAGTCAAACAGAGCTTGGATGGCGTGTACAGGTACACCTGCCCATGCAGCTTCAACACGATACCACAGTTCATCAAGAGTAGTGACTGGCGTATTGTGACGAGCCAGTTGCTCGGCCACCATTGACCAAACGTTTCAATTGGTAAGAGATCAGGAGAATGTGCTGGCCAGGACAGCAGTCAAACATTTTCTGTATCCAGAAAGGCCCGTACAAAACCTGCAACATGCGGTCGTGCATTATCCAGCTGAAATGTAGGGTTTCGCAGGGATCGAATGAAAGGTAGAGCCACGGGTCGTAACACATCTGAAATGTAACGTCCACTGTTCAAAGTGCTGTCAATGCGAACAAGAGGTGACCGAGACGTGTAACCAATGGCACCCCATACCATCACGCCAGTATGGCGATGACGAATACACGCTTCCAATGTGCGTTCACCACGATGTCACCAAACACGGATGTGACCATTATGATGCTCTAAACAGAACCTGGATTCATCCGAAGAAATGACGTTTCGCCATTTGTGCACCCAGGTTCGTCGTTGAGTACACCATCGCAAGCGCTCCTGTCTGTGATGCATCGTCAAGGGTAACCGCAGCGATGATCTCCGAGCTGATAGTCCATGCTACTGCAAACGTCGTCGAACTGTTCGTGAGGAGAGTTGTTGTCTTGCAAACCTCCCCATCTGTTGACACAGGGATCGAGACATGGCTGCACGATCCGTTACAGCCATGCGGATAAGATGCCTGTCATCTCGACTGCTAGTGTTACGAGGCCGTTGGGATCCAGCACGGCGCTCCTTATTACCCTCCTGAACCCACCGAGTCCATATTCTGCTAACAGTCATTGGATCTCGACCAACGCGACCAGCAATGTCGCGATACAATAAACCGCAATCGCGATAGGCTACAATCAGACCTTTATCAAAGTCGGAAACGTGATGGTACATATTTCTCCTCCTTACACGAGGCATCACAACAACGTTTCACCAGGCAACGCCGGTCAACTGCTGTTTGTGTATGAGAACTCGGTTGGAAACTATCCTCAAATCAAGTTCGTTGTAAGTGTCGCCACCGGCGCCAACCTTGTGTGAATGATCTGTAAAGCTAATCATTTGCATATCACAGCATCTTCTTCCTGTCATTTAAATTTCACGTCTGTAGCACGTCATCTTGGTGGTGTAGCAATTATAATGGCCAGTAGTGTATTTGTCTTGAAAGCGAACACACTGTTACTCATCAGTTTTTCAAAATAAACTGTGGATCAACGTCGTTTAAAAGTTATGTAAATGTGTATAGCAGTAGTAAAGGATAATTTTGTATGTTATATTGAAACAGTTGTGACAGTCGTGACTTAAACTATGACTTTTGGACACTAGCAAATGGCCTTTCCGCACAGGTAACACCGGTTCCCGTCAGATCACCGACATTAGGCGCTGTCGGAATTGGCTAGCACTTGGGTAGGTCATCGTGCTGGTACGCCGAATGCTCTTGGCAAGGGGAATGGACTCAGCCCTTGTGAGAACCACATAGGAGCTACTTGACTGACAAGTAGCGACATTGGTGACGAAAACTGACAACGGCCAGGAGAGCTGTGTGCTGATTACATGCGCTTCCGTGCTCGCATCTGGTGCCAACTCGAGATGAGGATGAAGCGGCGGCCGGTCGGGACCTAGCAGCCTTCAAATTCTGTTTAGACGGTGCTTTTTTTTCTTTGACGCTATAGATCAATCTACAGGAGCCCTGACTCATACAGCACCTATATGCGATATTTCATACACTTTCCAATGGTTCCTGTTTGGGAAACAGTGACATAAATCAAAGTACTTGATTTATGCCAAAACATCTCTTGGTCGTCGGACAACGTAAGGTACCTCACAATGTAATGGTACGTTCCATGAATCGTAAATCTCAGTCCAAGTCGTTACACACAGTACTTCATTTATGGACGCTACACAAAACAACTATTATTAAATAAGCAATTATAGACGCAGCAGAGTAAACAACGATGTTGCAAAATGCTTGCTGTATTGGAAGATAGAAGCTTCAGAGAAGAGGCTAGAGTGATAAATTTGGGACAATTTTCTGTCAGTGAGAAGGACTATCTAATGAAAATTTTAAATAAACGCTGACAGTACGGTAGCATAACATACTTGTAAGTATCATAAATTGTAAACAACTGTAGATCTTATCACAAGTCACAGAACATAATAAAAGTATGACACATGAACTATCCGTTGCAAGAGAAACGGTCAAATAGAGCCTACAAAGCAGTGTAAGCAAAGGAAATGAAAAAGATTTATAAGCGTTACGTGTTCCTTGCTATAAGTCGCATGATTCAAAGAAGAAAACCGTTCATTTGAATCTTAACGTCTCTAAATATCGTACTCACTTAAGAACTTGATGTTTCGGTAAATTATAACTAATGTTTCACTTAATGAAAGGACGGCACATGAACTAACCATTGCAACAGAAACAGTCAAATAAACCCCACATAGCACTGTAGTGTGTATTACATGCTAAGGATTACGTTTTGATTGGAACAAGCCGCTTGATTCGAATAAGAAAACGGTTCATTAGAATCTTAATGTCTGTGAGTGATGTAGTTACTATAGAATGTAATGTGCGGTAAATAATAGTTGCAGATTCTCTTGCACAGCCAATTTAAGGTAAATCCATACTCGTCGGCGATGGTCACCCGGAGTAATGCTGGAAGGCGATTTATCCTTGTAAAGCGCGGCACGTCGCAATTCGTCAGCAGTCCGTATCTCCTAGTCGTGGCACCACTCCTAACAACCCTTTGTAATGAGGTGCTTCCGGTGCATGGTAGGAAATACGCTATTATATTATTGCTGCTGCTAGTCACCAATCAGTGGCGCGTGGAGAAGAAAACTGTTGAATGGCAGACGCAAAAACTAAGGGAGTTGCCATTCGCTTGAAGCCCAATGCTCCCTCGTGGTGGCAAGACGTGGACAACCGGAATTTTGACAAGTAAGCCTGTACCCAAGTTCCCATGCAGTCCAATATAAGGTCACTGTCACATCCGAACGCCCCAAAAATGAGGAAAATTCTCGTTGAACCACAATGAGCCGCCCTCCCCTCCATAACACATTGGCAGGTGCTGAATAAGTTACCTCACGCGAGAATGCGGCATCTCCGTGACCAGACGAGTGACCAAGAGACATTTGATGCAGTCCACTCTCCGGTTTTACCCTACCAGGCCTGATAACAACGCTAAAAACGAACAACACTGGCCTTTCTATCATTTACAAACCCGCAGGTAGTGCGACGTGTACGAGATTACATAGATTATCCGACCACCTCTTCCGAATCCTTCGATTTCTTTGTCAATGTATTATCGAGAAACAAAATTTCGACCTGATCCTCAATTTAATAGCACTCGATTCTTAAAGCAAAATTATGGCACACCTGTAAATATTAGTGCACGAAAGTTAACGATGAGAAGGATCCTAGTTTACTTTCTGACATGAGAGTTTAAGCAGGCCGCCGATGAAGTCTTCTTGCGTGGTAGAAAAGCAGTCAAATGAAAACAAGACACTCGCCAAAGCGGGACCATCAAATGGTTCCAAATCAGAAGTAATCACCACCCACGTTAAAACATTTCGATCAGTTCCTGTTTCGTAGATGTTGATCGGTCCGGTCGCTGACGGATCCACACCCTCATCCAGTCTGGAACCGCGCGAACGCTACGGTCGCAGGTTCGAATCCTGCCTCGGGCACGCATGTGTGTGATGTCTTTAGGTTAGTTAGGTTTAAGTAGTTCTAAGTTCTAGGGGACTGATGACCTCAGAAGTTAAGTCCCATAGTGCACAGAGCCAGCCCTCATCCACGCTAGCACTTCCTCGTCTGACTGAAACCGATTTCCACGTAAGTCGCGAAAGAAGTGAAAATCGCATGGTGAAGAATCCGGGCTGTACGGAGAATGTCGCAGTATTTCACAACGAAATGGTAAAGCGTAGCCTTCGTCCGATTGTCAGTGTGTGGATGGACGTTATCGTGCAACATGTCGATTCCGTCCGACAGTATTCCGACAGCCCAAGGGCAAACTGGAATACTAGCAATGGAAACATTCCACATCTTCCCCGACAAAGAATCTGTTCAAGTTCCTGCAAGGTCATGATGACCTCCTTCCACTACAGGGGCCCTCTGCCCGTCGAGTTCCTCGAGCGTCGATCCGCAATCAGTGCGCAGCGCTACGAAGCCACTTTGCAGATACTGCGACACGCCATAAAGTTAAAAAGCTCTAGAAAACTGTCGCACGGAATCGTCTTCTTGCATGAAACATCCGCCCCGGCTCTGTCTATCGGACGAAGACTCCGTTTCAGAGAATTGGCTGGTAAATACTGCAATATTCTCCACAAAGCCCGAATGCTTCACCGGGTGACTTCATATCTTTGGCGACCTGAAGAAAGACATGCGTGGACGTCGGTTTCAGTCTGATGACCAAGTGTGGTCTCGGCTTCGTTAGCAGCCGACGCATTCTACGAAACAGGAATTGATCGCCTCTTCAACCAGTCAGATAAATGCCTTGATGCCTGTGATGATTAGTTTCGGATAGAACTATTCCATGCTCACTTTGTGGTGCGTGTTAGGTTTTCTTTTGACTACCCCTCATATTCTAGGTTGTACACTTTCGTACTATTCAAGATATCGTGACTGTTCGTTCCGGCTTATTATCGAAAGAATTCTCGGCAAATGCCACAGCACTTTCTAATCAAAATAAATTTTTTGTCGTTGTAAAACTGTCCCACGTTCTAAAACAGAGTATCTTACCAATAAATGGAAAAATACAACGTATCGACCACGGCTGCAGTGAACTGCGTGTGAGATTGCTAACGAAGTATCGGATGTAATGACTGGGGTAGGTTCGCTTATATTTCGTCATGACCCCTGTACTGAGTGAGCATCAGGTAGCAGGTTTAAGAAACAGTTGTTTTGTTTCCTAATGTGGAAGAAGACGCAGTTTAGTGTCACTTGCGCAGGCAACAACGGATGAGGTAAACATAGATCAGGGTGGCTATTCAGATACTAAAACAGCCAAATAATATGAGCAGAGAAGATCGCTACAGATCTGCACCATCCTAGCTGCTAGCAATCATTGACCAGCAGGATGCGCTGACTACTCAAGGCGCCAGCATTAAGTTCCAGAAACATGTACCGTGGGTAAGATGCTCCGCATTACGAAAACAGGTCTCAGAGTAATAGTTATCCATAAACATTTAGTCGTTGACTGACCATTACTACTTGAAGCAACACGTAATTAGCAACAGCAGATCTCCGCCCTTTCCATTTCAGATATCCATCCAAAGTTTCTCAGTCCGTCCACCACTGAATACCGATCAGTTCCACAGTTTATTTGAAGTGTGTTGTAAGGCACCAATGCCGGCTGCACTTTGTCGAATAGCAATTATCTGCTGTTGTTCGCTCTAGACGAACATGAGCGAGAAAGATGGAGAGCAGCTTTAACGTCGCGAACGTCTTATCAGTTTCTACAATAGATATTACTGAGCTGCCCTCAGCTCCAGTACTAGTGTTGCTGTCCTGGAGCGCTGGCCGCCGGCAGCATCAGGGGAGAGAATTCTCCGGCACTTTCACAGTTTCCGCTGCGGACGGTGAGTGCCAGCAATGCGTTTCCTCACAGGCAGAGTGCTTCCCGGTGGGGCCGCAGTGTGTGCAATATCTGCTTCGTGCGAGTCCTTTGAAAGCAGGGGGCGGCCCCGAGCGGAAGGCGATACGGTTCCGCCCGCGCAGTGCTCTCATCGGCACCGTGTTTCATGTGGAGCCCCGGCGCGGCGCGCTCCATGAATCATGCATAATGGCTGCCACGCGAGACCTCAACCAGCCATCATCACCCCCAGAGCAGCGTCTCCAGTGCTTCAGCCCATTACAACGCGGCTCCTCTCCATCTGTTGAAACCCACTGCGTCAACATATTCTGATCACATTTCCTAGGGGTCAGGCAAAAAGATGACGAATGGAACAAGGTAAACGCGGAAATAAAAAATTCTTGTCAGAGGTGTTTCGTGAAGTAAACAGTTTCAGGAGGTTGCATAGTATTTAATTGCAACCTCTGCTTCAAGTCTGACACACCCAGAAACGATAAAGACACTGCTATAGGTAAGCGTATTCAAATACAGAGAGATGTAAACAGACAGAACACGGCGCAGGCATCGGCAACGCCTATATAAGACAACAAGTGTCTGGTGCAGCTGTCTAACGTATACTGGTGCTATAATGTCAGGTTATCAAGATTTAAGTGAATTTAAACGTGGTGTTATAGTCAATGCACGAGCGATCGGCCACAGCATCTCCGAGGTAGCAAGAAGTGGGCATTTTCCTGTACGACCATTTCACGAGTGTACCGTGAATATCAGTAATCCGATAAAACATCAGATCTGCGGCCGGAAAAAGATCCTGCAAGAATGGGACCAACGACGTCTGAAGGGAATCTATCAGCGCGATAGAAGTGCAACCCTCACACAAATTGCTGCAGAATTCAATACTGGGCCATCGACAGTGTCAGCGTGCGAACCATTCAACGAAACATCAACGATATGGGCTTTCGGGAGCTGAAGGCCCACACTTGTACCCTTGATGACAGCACGACATAAAGCTTTACGTCTCGTCTGGGTCCGGAAACATGTTACCCGGACGGACGAGTTTAGTAAAACTTGTATCGAGTGGATGGACGTGTACGGGTATGGAGACAAACTCATGAATCCATGGACCCGGCATGAGACTTTTCAAGCTGGTGGAGGGTCTGTAACGGTGTGGGGTGTGTGCGGTTGGAGTGATATGGGCCCCCTGACACGTCTAGATACCACTCTGAGAGGTGAGACTGAAACGTCCCCTTAGAAAAATTTATGAAAGACTGTGCTGGTAAACCCCTTACTTTATTTGATTTTCAAACAGCTGAGCAAAACTGAACGTACTCAGACATTTCTCTCTTTACTAATTCTGCTCATCACTAAACTGACACACAATAGTTTTGGCGCAACGCAATCTGACTTTCAAAAATTACTACTTTGAACATAGCTGCTAAGGTTCAATGACCGTGTCAGAATTATATCGTAACAAATAAGCCCTCGGTCACAAATACTAAGTCAAAATTGACCTGGTTGGGACGCTACTATGAGCGTCGTCTTCAGAATTAGACTAACTGTACTAAATCATTAGGTATATAGTACATTAATAAAATTAAAGCTTGTACTGACTCGAAAAGATGCAGTACTTACAAGAAACATATTAAAAAAGATCTAAGCCGGAAAGGCGACGTCATGAACACTTGTGAGATGGCGAGCCGCTAAGGCGTGCTCGTACTGTGAACAAGGGTTGCAACAAGACTGAGGTGCCCACTTTAGAAAGTGTGGGCAAGCAAACATGGTGTTGCTACTAGCGCCATCTAGTACCCGCAGAAACAACTAGGCTACTGTACATTCAAAACTAGACACATGAAATTGTGATGCCGCTAATTCAGGCATAACGTAAGCATTAACAATAACAGGAAGAAGTTACATATTTATCTGCTTTAAATAGAGATACATTTTGTAACGTAAAAACATTAGTTATGACATACAAGAAAACAGCAAAGATGCGACAGGAAAACAACATTTCGGTAAACTGCATGAGGAAATCTGAATCAAAGATCAAGCAATGGCTTTATACAGTCAACAAAGTTTTTATTTCGCAGCTGCAGCTGTTCGTTGAGAATGAGGCCATCATGACAAGTGAGATGTTTGAAAATCTCCAATTCCTCTAAGACATCTAACCTACGCCCCTTCTTTTCGGTATGTAGAATATTGTTATCGCCTATGGCTTTAGGCACGTGTCCATTAATTAAGAGATGATCGGCAAAGGATGAATTTAGGGGACTGGTGCCGTTCTTTCTCAAAAGATGTTCTTTATATCTGATGGTGAAAGCACGTCCGGTTTGCCCTATATAATAGGAGGAGCAGGTATCGCAGATGATCTGTAGGGGAGCGAATGGATTTCAAATTATGAATGAAGTTTCTCTTTAGATTATTATTAGTAGAGAAGGCAACATTGCAATTGTATTTGTTACGGAGCATGCGCTAAATCTGATAGGAAATGGGTCCTGTGAAAGGAATAGAAAAACGTTTTTTTGGGTTAATTTCAGTGCATGAGGTGTTGAGCGTGGTAGTTTTTGCAGCTTTCTGTTTTAGGATATCGTCCACTATGTTAGGCGTATATTCATTATTGACTGCTATGGTTTTAAATAAATTAATCTCCTCATTAGACTTTTCTGTTGAAAGTGGTATGAAGGTGGCTCGGTGGACGACAGAGTGAAAAAAGGCCATTTTTTGAGACTGTGGATAAAAAGAGGAAGCAGGCACGATTTGGTCAGTATACGTTTCTTTTCAAAAAATAGTGAAAGTGATGTTATTGTCTTCTCTTGTAAGCGTCAAGTCTAAATAATTTAATTGGCTGTTATCGTTTTCGAGTTCAATAGTGAAAGAAATTTTTTTTTCACGGAGGCCGTTAAAAAGTTTAAATATATGATCAATTCTATTATCGGGTCCGTTATAGATGACTAGAATATCATCAACGTATCTTGTGTAAGAAAGGATACCTAGTGAAGCGGCTGAGACACGGTTAAAAAGCTTTTTTCCGAGGAATTGATAAAGATGTCGGCGAGGATGCCGGCTAAAGGGTTGCCCATAGAGAGCCCATCAGACTGCTGGTACAGTTGTCTGTTGAATTTAAAGTAGTTGTACTTGACAACAACATTAATGAGATTCATAAAATCAGTAATCTGTTCATTTGATAGATCTGTTTTAAATTGACGTAAGTTTTCTTCCACAATGATGAGCGTCTCATGTACCGGGACATTGGTATAAAGATTTTTAATATCTAAGGAAAAAAGCTTGGTGTCTGAACTGCATACTAAGTTTTTAATATTTCGGACCAAAACGTGGCTGTTAGGAACGGAATAATTATTTTCGAAAATGAAGGATTTTTTCAAAGTTTCGTGTAGAAATAGAGCCAAATCGTGATATGCGCTATTCATGCTATTGGAGATTGGACGTATTGGATGATTAGGTTTATGAATTTTGAACTGGGACCGAACTTTAGGGGGCTGAGGGTTCATATTGATGAGTAGTTTCTTTTCGAAACGTTTTATAAGAAATTTTGCATTGTTAATGGCTGACCTTACTTCTTTCTGTAATTTAGGAGTCGGATCATCATGCAGCTCCGATATGTTGTTTTCACTGAAGAAATTTTCAGTTTTAGAAATATGCTCAGAAATATAAGCAATGACTAGACAACAACCTTTATCGGATTTAGTTATTAAAACATTTGCTGTTTTAAGTTTATTATTAATGGAAGTTACTAAAGTTCTTTCGTTATGCGTAGCATTACACAAAGTAGCTGCAGTTTTCTCTAGCATGCGGGTTACATTATAAGCAATTCTGGCTGGGGAAGCATCATCTATCTTATTATAATAGAGAACGATTTTTAAATCAACAAGCATATTTTCTCTCACATTTCTGTCTGACAGGTTAGGCCTGACATTGTATTTTAGTCCTTTTCCTAACATGACTTTTTCATTCTCAGTAAAGACGATGTTGGTTTTATTTAAAAATCTTTCATGAAAGACGTGACTGCTTTTTTGAATAGTATTCTGAGGGTATTTTTCATTATAAAGAAGACAAATAGGATCGATGAGCTTCTTCTCGTGTTTCTGCATTATACCTATTTTACAAATCTCTAGATGTTCGTTAATTTCCGTCCACATGTCGTCAATATTAAAATTTAAGTTAACACGATAAGTGTTTGTGATAGTTAAGTACAAATGGTATGCTTCTTCGTTAAGACGGTCTTTTTTAGCTTACAGCTGTTTTATCCTATTACAAATAACATTCTTAATGATAGGTCTAAAGGAATTTGGATTTTTCTTACACATGGAAAAATTGATGTAGGCTTTTGTATAAGTCGGGACAAGTCCCCTTTTTTCACACTGCTTGTTAAAATAGATAGACATACTTGTATTTAAAATTTTCTTTTCTTTATATTTAGAAGCAGCCTTAGATACCTGGACAGGTAAGAAACGTAAAACTTTGATCATAGCTGCTAAGATTCAGTGACCGTGTCAGAATTATATTGTAACAAATAAGCCATCGGTCATGATTTTTTTTTTTGGTCGTCAGTCTACTGACTGGTTTGATGTGGCCCGCCACGAATTACTTTCCTGTGCTAACCTCTTCATCTCAGAGTAGCACTTGCAACCTACGTCCTCAATTATTTGCTTGACGTATTCCAATCTGTCTTCCTCTACAGTTTTTGCCCTCTACAGCTCCCTCTAGTACCATGGAAGTCATTCCCTCATGTCTTAGCAGATGTCCTATCATCCTGTCCCTTCTCCTTATCAATGTTTTCCACATATTCCTTTCCTCTCCGATTCTGCATAGAACCTCCTCATTCCTTACATTATCAGTCCACCTAATTTTCAACATTCGTCTATGGCACCACATCTCAAATGCTTCGATTCTCTTCTGTTCCGGTTTTCCCAAAGTCCATGTTTCACTATCATACGATGCTGTACTCCAGACGTACATCCTCAGAAATTTCTTCCCCAAATTTGGGCCAGTATTTGATATTAGTAGTCTTCTCTTAGCCAGAAATGCCTTTTTTGCCATAGCGAGTCTGCTTTTGATGTCCTCATTGCTCCGCTCGTCATTAGTTATTTTACTGCATAGGTAGCAGAGTTCCTTAACTTCATTGACTTCGTGACCAGCAATCCTGATGTTAAGTTTCTCGCTGTTCTCATTTCTACTACTTCTCATTACCTTCGTCTTTCTCCGATTTACTCTCAAACCATACTGTGTACTTATCAGACTGTTCGTTCCGTTCAGCAGATCATTTAATTCTTCTTCACTTTCACTCAGGATAGCAATGTCATCAGCGAATCGTATCATTGATATCCTTTCACCTTGTATTTTAATTCCACTCCTGAACCTTTCCTTTATTTTCATCATTGCTTCCTCGATGTACAGATTGATGAGTAGGGGCGAAAGGCTACAGCCTTGTCTTACACGCTTCTTAATACGAGCACTTCGTTCTTGATCGTCCACTCTTATTATTCCCTCTTGGTTGTTGTACATACTGTATATGACCCGTCTCTCCCTATAGCTTTTTTCAGAAACTCGAACAGCTTGCACCATTTTATATTGTCGAACGCTTTTTCCAGGTCGACAAATCCTATGAAAGTGTCTTGATTTTTCTTTAGCCTTGCTTCCATTATTAGACGTAACGTCTGAATTGCCTCTCTCGTCCCTTTACTTTTCCTAAAGCCAAACTGATCGTCACGTAGCGCATTCTCAATTTTCTTTTCCATTCTTCTGTATATTATTCTTGTAAGCAGCTTCGATGCATGAGCTGTTAAGCTGATTGTGCGATAATTCTCGCACTTGTCAGCTCTTGCCGTCTTCGGAATTGTGTGGATGGTGCTTTTCCGAAAGTCAGATGGTATGTCGCCAGACTCATGTAATCTACACACCAACGTGAATAGTCGTTTTGTTGCCACTTCTCCCTTTGATTTTAGAAATTCTGATGGAATTTTATCTATCCCTTCTGCCTTATTTGACCGTAAGTCCTCCAAAGCTCTTTTAAATTCCGATTCTAATACTGGATCCCCTATCCCTTCTAAATCGACTCCTGTTCCTTCTTCTATCAGATCAGTCAAATTTTCACCCTCATTGAGGCTTTCAATGTATTCTTTCCACCTATCTGCTCTCTCCTCTGCATTTAACAGTGGAATTCCCGTTGCAGTCTTAATGTTACCACCATTGCTTTTAATGTCACCAAAGGTTGTTTTGACTTTCCTGTATGCTGAGTCTTTCCTTCCGACAATCTTATCTTTTTCGATGTCTTCACATTTTTCCTGCAGCCATTTCGTCTTAGCTTACCTTCACTTCCTATTTATTTAATTCCTCAGCGACTTGTATTTCTATATTCCTGATTTTCCCGGAACATGTTTGTACTTCCTCCTTTCATCAATCAACTGAAGTATTTCTTCTGTTACCCATGGTTTCTTCGCAGCTACCTTCTTTGTACCTATGTTTTCCCTCCCAATTTCTGTGATGGCCCTTTTTAGAGATGTCCATTCCTCTTCAACTGTACTGCCTACTGCGCTATTCCTTATTGCTGTATCTATAGCGTTAGAGAACTTCAAACGAATCTCGTCATTCCTTAGCACTTCCGTATCCCACTTCTTTGCGTATTGATTCTTCCTGACTAATGTCTTGAACTTCAGCCTACTCTTCATCACAACTATATTGTGATCTGGGTCTATATCTGCTCCTGGGTACGCCTTACAGTCCAGTATTTTATTTCGGAATCTCTGTCTGACCATGATGTAATCTAATTGAAATCTTTCCGTATCTCCCGGCCTTTTCCAAGTATACCTCCTCCTCTTGTGATTCTTGAACAGGGTATTCGCTATTACTAGCTGAAACTTGTTACAGAACTCAATTAGTCTTTCTCCTCTTTCATTCCTTGTCCCTAGCCCATATTCTCCTGTAACCTTTCCTTCTACTCCTTCCCCTACAACTGCATCCCAGTCGCCCATGACTATTAGATTTTCGTCCCCCTTTACATACTGCATTACCCTTTTAATATCCTCATACACTTTCTCTATCTGTTCATCTTCAGCTTGCGACGTCGGCATGTATACCTGAACTATCGTTGTCGGTGTTGGTCTGCTGTCGATTCTGATTAGAACAACCCGGTCACCGAACTGTTCACAGTAACGCACCCTCTGCCCTACCTTCCTATTCATAACGAATCCTACACCTGTTATACCATATTCTGCTGCTGTTGATATTACCCGATACTCATCTGACCAGAAATCCTTGTCTTATTTCCACTTCACTTCACTGACCTCTACTATATCTAGATTGAGCCTTTTCATTTCCCTTTTCAGATTTTCGAGTTTCCCTACCACGTTCAAGCTCCTGACATTCCACGCCCCGACTCGTAGAACGTTATCCTTTCGTTGATTATTCACTCTTGTTCTCATGGTAACCTCCCCCTTGGCAGTCGCCTCCCGGAGATCCGAATGGGGGACTATTCCGGAATCTTTTGCCAATGGAGAGATCATCGTGACACTTCTTCAATTATAGACCACATGTCCTGTGGATACACGTTACGTGTCTTTAATGCAGTGGTTTCCATTGCCTTCTGCATCCTCATGTCATTGATCGTTTCTGATTCTTCCACCTTTAGGGGCAATTTCCGACCCCTAGGACAATAGAGTGCCCTGAATCTCTATCCGCTCCTCCGCCCTCTTTGTCAAGGCCGTTGGCAGAATGAGGCTGACTTCTTATGCCGGAAGCCTTCGGCCGCCAATGCTAATTATTTATCAAAATTAAGGCAGTGGCGGGGATCGAACCCGGGACCGACTACGTTTTGATTATGAATCAAAGACGCTACCCCCTTTTTTTTAACCTCATTTTGTTCTCTTTCGTTCGTTGTATCTGCTCGGGGCGGACGTCGTAAGACACCCGTTTCGGTTCGTTGTTGATCGGTGAACTCAGTTTTTTTTATTACAGAGGGCAGCTAACCCTCTGACCGAACACGCTGAGCTACCGTGCCGGCTACCCCTAGACCACGGGAAGATGTCGGCCACAAATATTAAGTCAAATTTGACCTGGTTGCGACGCTACTATGAGCGTCGTTTTCAGAATTAGACTAACTGTTCTAAAACGTTAGGTATGTCGTACATTAATAAAATTAAAGTTTGTACTGACACGAAAAGATGCAGTACTTACAAGTCACATATTAAAAAAGATCTAAGCCGGAAAGGCGACGTTATGAACACTTGTGAGATGGCGAGCCGCTAAGGGCTGTTCGTACTGTGAACAGTTTGACAGAGCACTGAAAGACCTGAGTCGAAACAAGGACCCCGGAGTATACAAAATACCATTAGAACTACTGACAGCCTTGGGAGAGCCAGTCTTGACAAAACTCTTCCATCTGGTGAGCAAGATGTAAGAGACAGGCGAAATACCCTCAGACTTCGAGATGAATATAATAATTCCAATCCCAAAGAAAGCAGGTGTTGACAGATGTGAAAATTACCGAACAATCAGTTTAATAAGCCACAGCTGCAAAATACTAACACGAATTCTTTACAGACGAATGGAAAGACTGGTAGAAGCCGACCTCGGGGAACATTGGGAGAGCCAGTCTTGACAAAACTCTTCCATCTGGTGAGCATGAAGTAAGAGACAGGCGAAATACCCTCAGACTTCAAAAAGAATATAATAATTCCAATCCCAAAGAAAGCAGGTGTTGACAGATGTGAAAATTACCGAACTATCAGTTTAATAAGCCACAGCTGCAAAATACTAACACGAATTCTTTACAGACGAATGGAAAAACTAGTAGAAGCCAACCTCGGGGAAGATCAGTTTGGATTCCGTAGAAACACTGGAACACGTGAGGCAATACTGACCTTACGACTTATCTTAGAAGAAAGATTAAGGAAAGGCAAACCTACGTTTCTAGCATTTGTAGACTTAGAGAAAGCTTTTGACAATGTTGACTGGAATACTCTCTTTCAAATTCTAAAGGTGGCAGGGGTAAAATACAGGGAGCGAAAGGCTATTTACAATTTGTACAGAAACCAGATGGCAGTTATAAGAATCGAGGGGCATGAAAGGGAAGTAGTGGTTGGGAAGGGAGTGAGACAGGGTTGTAGCCTCTCCCCGATGTTATTCAATCTGTATATTAAGCAAGCAGTAAAGGAAACAAAAGAAAACTTCGGAGTAGATATTAAAATCCATGGAGAAGAAATAAAAACTTTGAGGTTCGCCGATGACATTATAATTCTGTCAGAGACAGCAAAGGACTTGGAAGACCAGTTGAATGGAATGGATAGGGTCTTGAAAGGAGGATATAAGATGAACAACAACAAAAGCAAAACGAGGATAATGGAATGTAGTCGAATTAAGTCGGGTAAGGCTGAGGGAATTAGATTAGGAAATGAGACACTTAAAGTAGTATGGGAGTTTTGCTATTTGGGGAGCAAAATAACTGATGTTGGTCGAAGTAGAGAGGATATAAAATGTAGACTGGCAATGGCAAGGAAAGCGTGTCTCAAGAAGAGAAATTTGTTAACATCGAGTATAGATTTAAGAGTTAGGAAGTCATTTCTGAAAGTATTTGTATGGAGTGTAGCTATATATGGAAGTGAAACATGGACGATAAATAGTTTAGACAAGAAGAGAATAGAAGCTTTTGAAATGTGGTGTTACAGAAGAATGCAGAAGATTAGATGGGTAGATCACATAACTAATGAGGAAGTATTGAATTGGATTGGGGAGAAGAGAAGTTTGTGGCACAGCTTGACCAGAAGAAGGAATCGGTTGGTAGGACATGTTCTGAGGCGTCAAGGGATCACCAATTTAGCATTGGAGGGCAGCGTTGAGGGTAAAAATCGTAGAGGGAACCAAGAGATGAATACACTTAGCAGATTCAGAAGGATGTATGTTGCAGTAGGTACTGGGAGATGAAGAAGCTTGCACAGGATAGAGTAGCATGGAGAGCCGCATCAAACCAGTCTCAGGACTGCAGACCACAACAACAACAACATACATCTTCTTGCATTTCCATAATGTTGTCCTTAAGTACACCACCCTTGCATAGACCCTCTAAATACTCCTTTCACCTTTCTGCTTTCCCTTCTTTGCTTAGATCTGGGTTTCCATCTCAGCTCTAGATATTCTTGAAGTGGTACTCTTTTCTCCAAAGGTCTCTTTAATTT
Source organism: Schistocerca piceifrons (assembly GCF_021461385.2). NCBI lineage: Eukaryota > Metazoa > Arthropoda > Insecta > Orthoptera > Acrididae > Schistocerca > Schistocerca piceifrons. The sequence continues at coordinate 584,905,869 of NC_060138.1, forward strand.
TCCTGTAGGCAGTATCTATCTTACCCCTAGTGAGATAAGCCTCTAAATCCTTACATTTGTCTTCTAGCCATCCCTGCTTAGCCATTTTGCACTTCCTGTCGATCTCATTTTTGAGACGTTTGTATTCCTTTTTGCCTGTTTCATTTACCGCATTTTTATATTTTCTCCTTTCATCAATTAAATTCAATATTTCTTCTGTTACCCAAGGATTTCTACTAGCCCTCGTCTTTTTACCTATTTGATTCTCTGCTATTTCATCCCTCAAAGTTACCCATTCTTCTTCTAGTGTATTTCCTTCCCCCATTCCTGTCAATTGTTCGCTTATGCTCTCCCTGAAACTCTGAACAACCTCTGGTTCTTTCAGTTTACCCAGGTCCCATCTCCCTAAGTTCCCACCTTTTTGCAGTTTCTTCAGTTTTAATCTACAGTTCGTAACCAATAGATTGTGGTCAGAGTCCACATCTGCCCCTGGAAAAGTCTTACAATTTAAAACCTGGTTCCTAAATTTCTGTCTTACCATTATATAATCTATCTGATACCTTTTAGAATCTCCAGGGTTCTTCCCTGTATACAACCTTCTTTCATGATTCTTAAATCAAGTGTTAGCTATGATTAAGTTATGCTCTGCGCAAAATTCTACCAGGCGGCTTCCTCTTTCATTTGTTAGCCCCAATCCATATTCATCTACTATGTTTCCTTCTCTCCCTTTTCCTACTCTTGAATTCCAGTCACCCATGACTATTAAATTTTCGTCTCCCTTCACTACCTGAACAATTTCTTTTATCTCATCATACATTTCATCAATTTCTTCGTCATCTGCAGAGCTAAATGGCATGTAAACTTGTACTACTGTAGTAGGCGTGGGCTTCGTGTCTATTTTGGCCACAATAATGCGTTCACTATGCTGTTTGTAGTAGCTTACCCGTACTCCTATTTTTTTATTCATTACTAAACCTACTCCTGCATCATCCCTATTTGATTTTGTATTTATAACCCAGTATTCACCAAACAAAAGTCTTGTTCCTCCTGCCACCGAATTTCATTCATTCTCACTATGTCTAACTTTAACCTATCCATTAACCTTTTTAAATTTTCTGACCTACCTGCCCGATTAAGGGATCTGACATTCCACGCTCCGATCCGTAGAACGCAAGTTTTCTTTCTCCTGATAACAACGACCTCGCGAGTAGTCCCCGCCCGGAGATCCGAATGAGGGCTGATTACTAGTTTGTTCTTAACCAGTTAGTGTAGTCTCCAGATAATTTTGCTCTATTTTGCTTGGACTTTTTAAGTTGTACCTAGTAACCGCTACTACAGAGCAGTATTTTCTCTGATTAAGTACTATTATAGAACTTTGCTAATCATTTACGTCCATGGCTGAAAGCGAAGACTAAAATTCCTTGCTAACTGCAATGGTGGTGTTTTTTAACTGTTAAATTCAAGAGTATGGAAAAATTCAAATTAACATTGAAATTAACGCCTTTCCTATTAAGCTGACTGGTTTTAAGTTTCCAAGACAGTTTGACCAAACTGGTTCAATTTGTGTAAATGATTAAAGTGTTGGTATTACTTGTGAAGATGTTTGACCAAACTGGTTCAATTTGTGTAAATGATTAAAGTGTTGGTATTACTTGTGATGATTCATAATTTACAAATTAAAATACAGTGTAGTTAAATTTGTTTTAAATTATTGATTTTTTGGTGGCCCCGTACCTTCCACTCACCCAAATCCTCGCTAGCAGCTTCAAATACATTAAAAGGAAATTCATAAATTGAGATAAGAACGATTTAATGTGTAAGTCAGGATTACAGTATTATCCACTTAGAAATTTTTAGTAAGAAACTCATAAACTGATCACAACACAATGGGGAGATCACAGTTCTTCAAATCTTCCTACTCGTAATATTGTAATTTGTAGCAGATAAACACCATGCATGATAATACATGTATACTGGCCACATTTAACAAGCATGTAGCAGTCGTGATAACAAATACCATAATAAATCGTCATGGGTGGTACACACAAATCTGGAATGGAAACGAACCACAGGAAGCACACAGTCAAACTAAGGAGACTTTACAAGAAATACGAATACATCCTATTAACAACTACAGACACAGTGCGTGACTGACAGTCAGCAGGAAGCCTGGGTGTGAACCAGCAAACAAAGCCACGATCCCCCCTTGAAAACGTCCTCTGCAGATGGGGACGGAACGTCAGGTTTTAAAGTGAAATCCCTTCGATCACAGCATAGTAGTCCGGACTAGTTTAGTAAATATCACAATTCCAGTTGCGAAAGTTTGCATTTTACAATTTAGCTATTCGTTAGAATGTTAAGGCTACACGATAACCGAAATAAAGTCTGCTTCGCATTATCCTCAGGAAACACATTAAATTCAGTAATTCTCGATCCAAAATAAATCATTAACACATTTAGGTGTTCATTAGAATGATGAACACCTAAATGTGTTGTACTCTTTAAAAAACACACTTATTCCTACGATACATTCAAGATAGCTGCACGTGACTCTCGTAGTAGTAGAGGTAGTAGTAGTAGTTGTAGTAGTAGTAATAGTAGCAGCTTTAGTCATCAGTAGATCTCTTTTTACAAGGATGCAGGACATGTCGAAGTATTTACAAGTTTACACTAATTTAAAATAAGCTAATTTGTATACACATATATTTACAGACTTCTAATTAGAGACAATGATTAGATTTACTCCTGGTATATAATACTTTTTTTTACAAATAACTTATTAAATAATGTAATGCCACAGTGTTCACTCATATCTCAATATCAGTCACTGCACGTATTGTACACACATTGTTTCGTAACACTTCACTCACTACAGACACAAACACACACACACACACACACACTGGTGATCTCTGCGCCATTTTTGTACGACAAAGTCCCATTTGCTATCCTGCTGAGTCAGCATCCCTGCATAATGAGTGAGATGTTGACTCAGAAAGAGGAAGAGACGTTAGTACTGTGCTATGCGTAGCTTGGGGGTTAGTGTTTACAGAAAGGAAAAAAGAAGGGAAAAAACGTAAAGGGAAGTTGTTAAGTGGAATGTTGGATGTTTTATAATCATTATTATTATTATTATTTATTTGTATAACTTTTTTTATCAAACCCCTACTCTGTATTATCTAAGTAATCTTCCAGTGTACAAAATGTATTGCATAACACATACTTTTTAGCTGCCTTTTGAAATAAGTGTATCTTTGCAAGTCTTTAATCTCTTTTGGTAATTTATTGTCCAGTTTTATTCCTTTGTAGAAAATTCTTTTTTGAGTTTTATGTTTATTTTTTCTCGGTAAATGTAAGTTGAGTCTATCTCTTGTTGCATGGTCATGGAAAAAGCTGTTTATGCAGTGATTACCAATGTTATGTTTTATGTGTACATGTATTTACATCTGGAGCAGTTAAAATCCCCAGTGTTTTGAACAGATATTTACAATGAGCTCAACTAGTATTTTAGGTTATTATTCTTATGGCTTTTTTGTGGAGTTTGAAAATTTTGTTCACATTTTCTATGTTTGTTGGCAATAATCACTATGTGTACTATGTGGCCTGTTCTACACCTTATTTTAAACATATGTAACGATACTATGCTGATTATATTATATGTTTTGACGATGGCATTATTGCCGTATCACTTTAGGACATAGTGTGGAAAAGATCTGAAGATGGTCATTACAGACTGAAACCCTTAACCGTGTAAAGAATTCATTTGTCATCAGACACTGGAATAAAAAAGCATTTTACAGTATGCATAATCTTAATTAGTTTCAGGATCCGACTTTGTATATTGTCGATTTTTTTGTTTTTTGTAATGGTTGGCATGTTCTATTATAATTCTGTGATATCAAAATAGTTGGTTTCACTGCCAACAAGTATGTGTACATATTCGACTTTGCTGTGCTTTGTGTGCATAGGTACTCTTTTTAGCGCAACGCCTTACCTTTTCTAGGCTTGAAGGACATTTATTATAACACTTCATTTTCTATAATGCAAATTAGTAGTATACTTTGACATACACTCTATGTACAGGAGTTTTTTTAAATGCAGGGGCCTGAACATGACATTAATGAGATGCCGAAACTGGTCGTGTAAATAAAATAACTTTTGAAAACAAACAGCTGTTTGTTGAATTTTCTTTGGTAAATACCTGACCTGCCGCTGTCCCATATCCGCGATGGATCAACAGAGAAGTTTAGCCGGGACGTACGATCGGAGGAAAACAGAATAAATCATGTTGTTGTTGTTGTGGTCTTCAGTCCTGAGACTGGTTTGATGCAGCTCTTCATGCTACTCTATCCTGTGCAAGCTTTTTCATCTCCCAGTACCTACTGCAACCTACATCCTTCTGAATCTGCTTAGTGTATTCATCTCTTTGTCTCGCTCTACGATTTTTACCCTCCACGCTGCCCTCCAATACTAAATTGGTGATCCCTTGATGCCTCAGAACATGTCCTACCAACCGATCCCTTCTTCTGGTCAAGTTGTGAAACAAACTTCTCTTCTCCCCAATCCTATTCAATACTTCCTCATTAGTTATGTGATCTACCCATCTAATCTTCAGCATTCTTCTGTAGCACCACATTTCGAAAGCTTCTATTCTCTTCTTGTCCAAACTATTTATCGTCCATGTTTCACTTCCATACATGGCTACACTCCATACGAATACTTTCAGAAATGACTTCCTGACACTTAAATCAATACTGGATGTTAACAAATTTCTCTTCTTCAGAAACGCTTTCCTTGCCATTGCCAGTCTACATTTTATATCCTCTCCGACCATCATCAGTTATTTTGCTCCCTAAATAGCAAAACTCCTTTACTACTTTAAGTGCCTCATTTCCTAATCTAATTCCCTCAGCATCACCCGACTTAATTAGACTACATTCCATTATCCTTGTTTTTATTTTGTTGATGTTCATCTTATATCCACCTTTCAAGACACTGTCCATTCCATTCAACTGCTCTTCCAAGTCCTTTGCTGTCTCTGACAGAATTACAATGAATTTTAATACCTACTCCGAATTTTTCTTTTGTTTCCTTTACTGCTTGCTCAATATACAGATTGAACAACATCGGGGAGAGGCTACAACCCTGTCTTACTCGCTTCCCAACCACTGCTTCCCTTTCATGTCCCTCGACTCTTATAACTGCCATCTGGTTTCTGTACAAATTGTAAATAGCCTTTCGCTCCCTGTATTTTACCCCTGCCACCTTTAGAATTTGAAAGAGAGTATTCCAGTCAACATTGTCAAAAGCTTTCTCTAAGTCTACAAATGCTAGAAATGTAGGTTTGCCTTTCCTTAATCTTTCTTCTAAGATAAGTCGTAAGGTCAGTATTGCCTCACGTATTCCAGTGTTTCTACGGAATCCAAACTGATCTTCCCCGAGGTTGGCTTCTACTAGTTTTTCCATTCGTCTGTAAAGAATTCGTGTTAGTATTTTGCAGCTGTGACTTATTAAGCTGATAGTTCGGTAGTTTTCACATCTGTCAACACCTGCTTTCTTTGGGATTGGAATTATTATATTCTTCTTGAAGTCTGAGGGTATTTCGCCTGTTTCATACATCTTGCTCACCAGATGGTAGAGTTTTGTCAGGACTGGCTCTCCCACGGCCGTCAGTAGTTCCAATGGAATATTGTCTACTCCGGGGGCCTTGTTTCTACTCAGGTCTTTCAGTGCTCTGTCAAACTCTTCACGCAGTATCACATCTCCCATTTCATCTTCATCTACATCCTCTTCCATTTCCATAATATATTCCTCAAGTACATCGCCCTTGTATAGACCCTCTATATACTCCTTCCACCTTTCTGCTTACCCTTCTTTGCTTAGAACTGGGTTTCCATCTGAGCTCTTGATATTCATACAAGTCGTTCTCTTATCTCCAAAGGTCTCTTTAATTTTCCTGTAGGCGGTATCTATCTTACCCCTAGTGAGATAGGCCTCTACATCCTTAGAATAAATCATAAGATATCTTAATGAAATGGGTCATTATGAAGGGTTTCAAGGGGTACTATGGTGTTGTATGATATTAGCGTGAAGTCTCCTGGATGTGATAAGTATTTGGTTTGGTATGTTAGTCACTGAAGACTTCCGGTGGAGTACACCTGCAGAGATAGAAAAGAGGTACAAGGATTGCAAGAAAAAGATGAAATTGTATTTATATAGAGAAAAATAATTAGAGTCACCGTGTGGAAATTTGTGGATGAGTGTGCGGCAGCAGTGAGTCAGTCCGCTGCTCTCCTACGAGCTCGAATGGGCGGCTGGGATGCGAGGTGGCAGTTGCAAGCACTTGCTGCTCCGGAGTCCTTAGGCGGGCGTGGGTCGGGGCGGTATAAATGGCCGCCTGGGCGCTGGTGTTGCGGCCGGCCAAGTGTCTGGCGGCAGGCTGTTTTAATTAAAGCGGCGGGACAGCTGCGACATCAATCACGGCGCCGCAGCTTCTCAAACTCTGCGCCGGGGTGACCGCGCGACACAGCGCCTCTGCCGCCAGCACTGCCGGCCGTTATATTAGGCGGCGCTGCGGCGTGTTCGCGTCGCTGGACAGCCGGCCCGGCCGTAATACCTGCCGGCGTCCGGCACAGGGCACACAGCGGCAGCAGGCGCGCGCTAGTGAACCGTCGGTCTGCGGGCAGAGACGGCGCCGCTCCCTGTTCAGCTACCGCGTTCCTAACTTACGTGATTCTATGCCTCAAACGCACTTTGAATTAGCTGCGTCATTAATCTAGTGGAACCAAATTTGTTCAGAATTATGCTATAAATATGTTGTTTGGTCTCTCAGTCATTATATGGAAAGGAATCTTCCAGCCGGTCTCTCGAGACTCGCCAGGTCTCAAAAGCGTAGGAGACTGAAGATCGTAACATAATTAAGTATTTGTTTAATATTTTAGCCTTTCCCAATTACCAAGCGAAGAGGTTGACTGATGGGGGCCTACCAAGGCCACCGGTTGGCCTTGCGCAACAGAGACTCACGAGCTGTTGAAATATACCTTGACAATTCATGCAGGCACATGTCCCGGCTTGAATTTCAGGACGGTGAAAGTCGTTAGCTGGTCCTCGTTCTCTTTGCATCACTTTCAGAACTAAGTTTTTCTTGTTTCTTCTCTATGGATACGTAGTATGACGCCATCCTGTGAATTACAGTACCTCATACAGCCTAAGGATCTTTTCAGATCTCCAGTGAACACAGTTTCCATTTAAACACTTACAAACAGAAAGTTCTATTTTCTTTTTTTGCAACAACTGTAAGTGTAGACATTTTACCTTATAATATTCAAATGGTACAAATGGCTCTGAGCACTACAGGATTAACTTCTGAGGTCATCAGACACCTAGAACTTAGAACTACTTAAACCTAACTAACCTATGGACAACACACACATCCATGCCCGAGGCAGGACTCGAACCTGCGACCGAAGCGGTCGCGCGGTTCCAGACTGTAGCGCCTAGAACCACTCGGTCACCCCGGCCTGTCCCTATAATATTGGACGCCTCTTTAACCACGATGCAATTTTCTAGGATGGCCTTCGGCTGTGCGTCTGAGGTATGATTTTTGAGGTTTTTAATTATAGAGGGTCTAATATGTACACCACACAGGTCGGTAACGACCCTGCCTAAAATCATAATATCTGTTAGCGCATTTTATCCCATTAGACATAAAAACATCTTCTCGGTATGCTTCTCTAAATTGTGTTAACAACTGCTCCAAATTAGGTTTGTAATGCCACAGACGATATTCAGTTCTTTGTAAATGTTTTAACACCATTTATTTGTATTTCAGCTTTTGTAATGGCTGTACGAGCATGAAGACAGTACGTAAAAATATGTACGTGACTGGCTCGACCATTCTGTCATAATAAGCAATCTTTGACACCGAGTCAAATACGCTGTGTTCCATTTATTTTACTATCAGAAACTACTTTTGTCCTGTAGCACAATCAAAATGTATAATTGAAAACTTGTTTGGTTACGAGTTGGGCATTACCGAGTATAGATGAATTTATTGCAACCGGGTTGGAAAATTTACAAAAATGTATACAGTAATACATCATGCCACAGGTCAAACTATCCAAACACACACCAATAAGCAACACCTACATACCTGCTACACACACTAAACAGAGCACCTCCAGATACAGACTAGATACAGACAGCTAAACAAAAAGGGGATGAATACCATAGTACAACAAGCCACAAACAATCGATACAATACTAGAATAAAAATTTAGATACAAAGCTGAAGGAAAAATATCAAGAAACGGAAATGTGCAAACACCCAGCCATCACCAACACAAGGGCAAATCCCACTCGAAGAAACGTACAAGACACAAGAATAGGAATAACACAGGGTGAGAATGAAAAATAAAACAAAGACGTACATCAAGTACACACACAGAATCTAAATATTTTGAGGATAAAAGTAGAAAAGTTCTCATCAGACCGATTAATTAGTCCATAGGTTTTTCCAAAAGCAAGAGAAGAAATATCTATATTACAAATCAGCAGTAAACTAATGAAAACGTAATACATGTGAGATAACCGAGGAGGTGTATTTTTCGAATCAGCATAGAAGGCGCTATACACGTAAAGAAGAGGGTGTGCTTCCGAATCTTTTCTGTGATAACTCTTAAGATTGTTAATAAAACAGTCTTCATTAACATTCTAAATATTTATTGTTCATGTATACATATTTATTTCTCAACATACTCACCCTGGCGGCGAACACATACACTATGCAATAGTGAAATGTCAGTCAACATCTCCGCCATTACACCAGTGATGCAAGTGAAGCAGCAAGATATTATCGCTATGATATTATACATAGTCAACCAAACGGAAGAAAACCAGCAGAAGACATCACTGATTCCGATTTCTAGTCTTACACTGTCCACCTCCTCCCCCCCCCCCCCCCCCCAAATGCCACACCAGCCGCTACAGTAACAAACAATGGACAAAGAGGTCTAGATTACTAGTTTAAGACTGTTTATTTTTAAGTAACAATTCTCTTTATGTATGTATGTATAAATGCCTGAAGATGAACAGAACAGGTTCGAAACGCGTTTTATTATGTTAGATTAAAGATAAAATAATAAAGTGACTGGCAGCAGAAACTAGAAATAAATAATTCTCTGTCTGTTTTACACCGTCATATAGATCTGGGTCAGCTGAATTCCGTGTGTGGCAGCTGGCATGAATTTCAGTTTGAACAGCATGAGAACAGTTGTAACGGATAAATTTTGTAGGGTGGTTATGTCGTAAATGGCTTTTTCTGCGGCGGTCCCTCGCTCTTCTATATTCAGATAGAAAGTAGGTTCCATTTACTTTTCAGCATTACTTCTAAGTATTTGAAGCTGGATCCGAATTCAAATTTTGATCCGCCATACACGAATGGTCTCTCTTTGATATTCTTCCTCCTCTTCTAAATCTCATTACTTTCGTGTTTGAACTATTTATTTCCATGGAGTTTTCTAGAGTTCACTTTCTACTGGCCTCCATCGCTGTTTGTAGATCTTCTATGCTCCTGGAGATGATGCCCATATCATTTTCATAACTCAGCAGTTTTACGTTTCTTGTGCCTAGAGTGTACCTGTTGAGACGTCCGCTCCATACCAAGTGGTCAACGCGACAGACCCTCATGCAGAGGACCAAGTTTGATTCGCGGCACTACCATGGATTTTCCCTTCGCAGGAGGATTGTACCAGGGTTCACTCAGCCTTATGAAACAAGGTAAGGAGTTTCCTGTTTGAGAGTCAGTGGCTTGACGGTCTGAGCCAGGAGAGCGATGAGCTGACCGCATGACCCTCCACACCGCATTCGAAGATCAATGGTCAAGGATGACGCGGCTGTCGGTCGACAATCATATGGTCTTCAGGACCTGATTTTGGGGTAACCGTTATAGTCTCTCGGTATCTCTCATTATATAAAAGATTACCGGACTCATCGGATGTTCTTATGGCAGATATACTCTCTAATTACAACAAGTTTCAGACGGAAAATCCAAAAGAATCGATTGTAACAGTTACTGTGGAAGATGCAAACAAACGTAAGCCTGAAGAACATAAGATAACGAAGAACTTAATACCATAAAATCGAACAGTCACAGGATGCGCATATGATAAAAATAATCTAGTAGTAAAATTTCTGCAAAACTCGAACTGTATATAAGTCGAACGCCAAATCTATTCCATGCAAGTTAACAGCCTGAACATGGGTTGAAATACAGAATTTTCAGCATACTGGCACGGAATGAAAAATACTTGTAGCTGAGGAGCGTCTGAATTGATTAAAAGTACGGGTACAGAATGCGAATAATCCAAGAGCTGCCGTTTTTACACTTTACTGGTGTGCCGCACTGCGGTCCCTATTTTTAATTAAACTCTGGGGCTAGCCTGTCTTACGGCCTTTCACGCGTCTGCCAGGAGCAACGCCGCAGAAACAAGAATTAATTAAGGCAGGTTATGTGCTCTTAAAAGGGCGCCGCACTTTGACGGGACGCACAGCAAATTATATCGTAACAAAAAAACTACTCCCACCTGCTGTTAATTCCATGCACGTGGACGTCAACCTGTTGCGGAGAAAGCGAAGGTGTTCTGACAAGAATCACGCAATGCACAGTTCTGATTATTTTTACTTTGATAACTGACTTTGGTCACAATGTGACCATCCTCTGGCTAACTACGTTGCTTATATCAAGTGATACAAGCACCGTATATAGTACTTCGTAAAACATTTTTCATCAATTATAAACGCATTACACAGAGTGGTACTTGGTTATACAAAACAGTATACTTAATTCTCCCTTTCTCGACTGCAGATGATGAATCAAAAGCTTAAAATCCTCCCTTTTCATATATATTATGTATCTAATTGTACACTTCTGTGTCCGCGGCTCGTGGTCGTGCGGTAGCGTTCTCGCTTCCCGAGCCCGGGTTCCCGGGTTCGATTCATGGCGGGGTCAGGGATTTTCTCTGCCTCGTGATAACTGGGTGTTGTGTGCTGTCCTTAGGTTAGTTAGGTTTAAGTAGTTCTAAGTTCTATGTGACTGATGACCATAGATGTTAAGTCCCATAGTGCTCAGAGCCATTACACTTCTGTCCTCAGATGTAACCTATCCACACCCTTGGAAAAATCTCTAGTGCGGCACTTGATATGTCAAACATTTTGACTCATGATTTATTCTGACCAATAACATGCATAGTACGCGATTTTGCTCTAAGATTTGTAAAAACCATGCAAATGTTCAAATGTGTGTGAATTCCTAAGGGACCAAACTGCTTATGTCATCAGTCCCAAGACTTACACACTACTTAAATTGACGTAAACTAAATTATGCTAAGAACAACACACACATCCATACCAGAAGGAAGACTCTAACCTCCGGCGGGAGGGGCCGCGCATTCCGTGACTTCACGACTCGAACCACGCGGCCACTCCGCGCGACGATTAACCATGCCAGACATAGACTTTACATTAATTATTCCTTCGTTAGACAGCAATAATTATACAAATTAAATTGATTAAATACCATTTGTTAAGTATTTAGAACATGGTTGGTAAACGCTGTCGCATATTACAACTAACTGACGATCAAACAGTGCAATTATGAAAAACGAAAAATCTTACACAACTTAAACGGTACGTGCTTTACAAATCCAATTACTCGTACGGGCTTCTATGGAGACTTAGTAGGTAGAGTTTTGATAAGAATGCAATGCACCGTTTGAATTTCAGATAAGTTTGGAGATCGTGTCACTATCAAATTCCCGCTTTATGGTACACATATGTGTGCTCCATAGGAGCCCATGTCACGGGGCAATGTTTCAAGTACTTCTCGGCGGTTATCTTTTGTGTGACGAAGGACGTTCTCTTTGGAACCGAGAGTGCGACCCGTCCGTGGAGCTCCGCAGTGAAGTCATATAGTTACTAACGTACCAGTTCCTCGCAGAGATTATAGTAGTCGGAAAAAAATGGTATTTGATTTCATAGTTACAACAGAAACTGACAAATTCTCAGTTTGTGTGCGTACCGTGAAGTGAAAGGGAAAGTGGTGATCACATCTTCAAACTTTAAGTACATCTACATATACATGACTTCTAAGCAATTCACAATGGCCTGGCAAGGAGTTCATCGAACTACCTTTAATGTATGCATGCATGCATGCATGCATGTCCGAAGGCACAGGCACTGCGGCGACTACAGCCATTATGAAATACATTAAATGTGTTTGCGGTTGCGAATATGGATAAACATCAGCCGTATAACTGAATGACGACACTGAAAATTAGTACCGGAGGCCCGCCGAGGTAGCTGAGAGCGCTAATGCACTGCTTCCTGGACTCGGACAGGAGCGCTGGCCCTGGATCGAATCCGCCTGGCGGATTAACGACGAAGGCCGGCATTATCGAACAGCGCGCGAGACACACCAACACTTAAATCATTCCTTGCGAGCTCTGTTTTCTCTTATTTTATTATGATGATCATTTCTCCTTATGTCGTTGGTCACCAACAAAATATTTTCACACTCCGAGGAGCAACATGGTGATTGAAATTTAATGAGAAGATCCTGCCGCAGCGAAAACGGCTTTCTTTTAATTACTGGTACCCAGTTCGTGCATCATATCCGTGGCACTCTCTCCCTTATTTCCCGATAATACGAAACGAGCTGCTTTTCTTTCAACTTATTACATGTCCTTGTAACGCCGGAAATGCATATCCTCCTACTTCCATCTATTGTACTATAAATTGTTTTCCTTATTTTGTTACCTGAAGATATGACATTTCTGTGTCTTTATATATTTAATTGTTTTACTATTTGTATATATATATATATATATATATATATATATATATATATATATATACATATATGCATTTATGTCGATGTATAATTGGTTTGTTTTGCAAAAACTATTTGTATTTTTACGCTGGGTCTTGCCAAGGGAAAAGTATGCTATCGAACGATAACATCGATAGGTCATGTGGAGAACCAAAGTGTTTAGGGTGTTTGGTAGTGTTAACTCTGGCGCGTGGAGCGCGGGCAGAGCGGAGTGTGGCTGCAGTAGGGCGGTGGAGCAGGTGTGTTGAGTGACGCTCCCGCGAGTTGCCGCGCTTTCGGGGTTTGGCAGCATGTAATTGCGTTCGACTTGCTATGATAGTTTCTGACACGGTGTTGCGGACGGGAAGCATTAGCTGGTGCACATCAAGAGCCCGTTTCACCTGGTGACCGTGTCGAGAAGAAGGCGCACCAACATCCAGCTTCGGCAACAGCAACGGCCGACAATGAGTGACTGTCGCAACCTCCTCGATCGACGACTTCAAACCTTCAATCAACCAACAAGGAAGACTGGAAGCACTTAAAGTTTTAGAACTGTATGGCAGACCTCAGTTTTTCAAATTATTCCATCACTAAAATACAGCAACTTAGCATGAACCTTTGTTGCTCATTGTCCCAATTGCGTTACCAAGCAGGGTCCCTTCCTTTTCCAGAATGAACCCGAGTGTCATTGAAATTCAAACTCCAGCATTAAAGTAATATCATTCCATTTCACTTCTTTAATTTCAAAGTTCAGTTAAAGTATTCATAGCTGGCTACAATATTTAGATTACGCAAGAACAAATTAAGAGTGCGAGTTTTCTTACCATATTCTAGCTTACCTGTGACTGCAGCTCAGCTTGGTACGTACTAAATTTTACTATTGTTAATTGTTCAGAATCATTTAATTCAAGTTCAAAGTTAAATCTCTTATTTCTAAATTGCGTATATTCAAGTTGCTTTTGAAATGATTGTTGAGATAGCCCAAGACAAACCTTATTTTATTGAATTTCATAGTGCTTCAGAAACAAAGTTCACTATTAATTTCAGTCACTAAATTAACGTTCAATTTTCCGGTTTTATTAATTCTTTTCCTAAATTAAGTCAGAGTGTAGCGAAATTTATTACTTCTGACAAACATTCAGTTTTCACACAACATGTGTCACCCTTCAGTTGCCACACTTTTAGTGCTAATTATATGTGTATTAATCTTTAATTTTCAGTTATTATAGTAGTTGTCCATAGGACTGGAGACCGTAATTTTCCCCAAATCTCAAATATCTAATTAACTCCAATTAATTGTTAACGTAACGACTGCACATTATTTTCTTTATTAATTTTATCCTTTTTTCAAAATTAATTTCCACCAATCTCATTTGCATTTTTCCCTTCATTTAGATGTAACCCTTTCCTCCCTCTTTACCGACATATTAACTTCGGTGACGATTGCTTTTCCCAAATTTCTATTAGGTACACGCGGTTTAATTTTTACTGTCATTAAGGTCGATAAGTGAGGGGGAGGTTACACGTGGCGATCTGGTGACAGGACAATCTTCGGATATGAGGTTTTCTGGACGCGAATTTTGCATTGTGCAAATCTCGTAACAAAGTACTGGTTACAAACAGGTCGTTACGTCAGCGAGAATAAGTAGTGGGAGGAATCCTAATTAGATTTGAGATTTGTCATTTATATTGAAAATTATTAAAATGAGTGATGGCAACACTTACCAAAATTTGGTAGACTTGGATACGGAACAATCGGTCGAACAGTGGGAAACGCGCACCGCGGAACCCATTGTTCAGGGGCAGGCCGCTAGTATGAAAGACGCGACCGCCGAAACGCAACAAAGAGCAACTTTAGGAAATGTTTCGGAATCGGAAGTGAAAATCAAATCTGAACCCCTTGATGACGAATACGGGGGACAATTAAAGATGAAGCCGCTATGGTAGGAAAACCGGTAGTTTCCGGGAATTTAAGTGATTTATTGAATGTTTTGATTAACGAAATCAAGGCTCAGTCTGCCAAGCAAGTAGCTCAGTCTGCCAAACAAGAAGCTCAGTCTGAAATAATTGACAAGAAGCTAGACAATCAGAACAAAGCTATCAATGTTGTTAACACAAAAGTTGATAAAATCAAATAAGATATTGTTGTAATTAATACCGAAATCGGTAATCTTAAACAGAAAATGATAGGCGTTCAGGCGGAAATTGCGAGCAATAAATACTCGTTTTGATTCCGAAATTAGCAGAGTCGAACCGAGAAAAGTGTAGGAGAAGCAGTTGCTCCGATCATCGAGAATAAGTTGACGGAACAAATTCAATTAGTGAAAAAAGAGGATCGACAGAAGGTGGAAACTTTAAAGGCTTTAGTGTCCGAAGTAGATACTAAAGTGAAGAGGCTTGCTAATACCTGCGAAGAGAAAAAGAAGGAAGTGGAAGTTTTACCCAGATCATGGACTAATGAGAGAAAAATTAATGCGGTTATTGACGTGTTGGCTGGCGATGCGAAGCGTTGGGACTTAAACCTCAACATCACGAACCTGACTTTCGACGAGTTTAAAAATTTGTTTCTGGCTGAATACTGGTCAGAGCAAAAACAACAAAGTGTCTGGCGCGAATTTGTCGTATCGAGGCCTTTCGATGCGAATTCACGTGGCTCGATGAAGGAGTTTTGTGAGGGCTGGATCCGCAAGTTGGAATAATTGCGTGATCGCCGCATGGAATCCGAAATAGTCTGGGAACTCTACAAGAAGCTTCCAGATGATACAAAACGCCACGTAGGAAGCAATTACAAGACAATCAATGATTTCCTGGAAAGAGTTGAGGACGAGGACAATTGGCGCAATAATCGCGACAGTGGTAGAAGGCGTGGTAACAACACCGGGTACCACAACAACCACAACAACGATAACCATGGGAATAATGCACACCGCAACCATGGCAGCAATAACAATAATGGTTCGGACCGTAATAACAATAGGTACAATGCAAATAATAACAGGAATGACGGAAACCATTATCATACTAACGTGATACGGGTTTTGCAGAATAGTAATAACGCCAGAGGGTGTGATCAGCCGCCTCAGCAGCATCCGGGGAGCGGATCTGCTGGGACGAGACAGCCGCGCCGGTGAGGGGCCGACCGGGCGTGGTGAAATTTTGGCGGCCCAATAACAGGAGAAAACCGAGGTGTCGTCGTTATGAAAATTCCGTGTGGAATAATCAACGGCGGGAGAGTGTCCCAGTGTTAGGAGAAAGGTGTGCTCCCACAAGTAGTAGATCAGCTGTAGACACGGCAGTAGAAAATACATTCACTGTCAGTGAGAACAATTTAAGTAGTGTTCCGGAAATCGATTATAAAGTGGCAGCTGTAACACCCACAGCGGACTGGAGATTGAGTTTAAGAATGATTCGCAATTGCTGAGAGAGGATTAGATGTCGGATAACACGTCCGTCATCGAGCGAGGGGATGCAGAGATGGATAAGGTCTGGTTAAGGCAGTTCGGTCACTTATGCGACAAACTAAGAGATTATAGGGGCCTGTACGGGAGAAGTGTTTATGGGGAGCGCGGGCAGGATTTGCCGCGTCTCGTCCCGTAGGAAGATGGTGTTTGTGAAGTGATAGAAAGCTCTGGCCCTAACCAGCAGACTTTACCAGAAATAGTTAATGTAAATGGGGAGCACGAGCAAGATACGTCGTGTTTCGTCCCGCGGGAGTTGGATCTTGAAGTAGTAACGGTAAGTTCTGGCCCTAACCGGCAGACCTTACCGAAAGTTATAGTGGTAGAAGTAGCCGACCCATCCGACGCAAAACTCAAGTTTGAACATTGCGAGAGTATTAAGGACAAAGATTACGAAAATTTTAGTGATAGCCGGACACGATTGGTATAAAAGCACGTAGATTACAGCGTGTATGAGGTTAGAGCTGACGTTTTACGGTCGGACGGTAGCAGTGTGGATTGCGCAGATCCAGAGGAAGTAATTGCAGATACTACTGGGCACATTCCTCCAGGTAGTTTGGCAGATGAGATCAATCTGACCAAAGAGGAATCAACGAAGGTGACAATTAGTGAATTGATAGCAAAGCGACACTCACTAGTTGACGAGTTACAGGAAAAGGCTTCGGTGTTGGAGGTGAAGCTACAGACTAAGCCTCAGGACAAACGTGTTGAAATTAAAACTGTATGTGAACAGAGGCTGAAAAAGCCACCAGATAAACCGGATTTACGATCAAAGCCGGATGGTTTTTTTCTGGAATGACCTGGATATAGACGAGGATTTATTGTGGGAGAATAAAGAAACAGTCGAGGATAAGTGTAGACAGATAGTAGTGTCTGTTAATATGCACGGCCTACAACTAAACGTGTTGATTGACACCGGTGCAGAATTGAGTGCTGTATCTGGAAAAATATTTCAGTTACTGAAAGACAGACCTGGTATCGTAGTTATGCCAGTAACAGGAGTGAAAATTATCGGTGCTACTGGGAAGGCCAGTAAACAGGACACAAAACAGATTTATCTCAACTTCGAGATATGTGGGGCACGATTTGAACAAGAGTTTGTCGTCGTGCCAGCCTTAACTACGGAAGTAATTATCGGGCTGTATTGGCTATTAAAGTAGCGTGCAGTGATTAATTTCGAAAGCAAAACTTTGACATGTACGTCACAAGATAAAACAATAGTAGTTAATTTTGACAAGGCAGGAGATGGTGTGCATGGGCAATACCAGCCTATACACACTGTTAACTGGCCGGATGCTATTGACGTAGGTATGAATCTGAACTACTGTAACGTGAGGAATCTCGGCATTGACAATAGTGTAGAAAGTGAATTGGAAAGTATCGTAGACGGTGTGTCAAACGTAACACACGAACAAAGACGAGGCCTGTATGAAGTAATAGTGAGGAATAAGAGTGTGTTTTCAGACAAACCTGGACTTGTGGAAGGATGTAAATGCAAGTTGCATGTAATTCCGCACGAACCATTTTTCGTGAGACCGTATGCTATACCGCTGTCCAAAAAGGAAGCAGTGCAACGGGAGATAGATAGGATGTTCGAATGGGGAGTGATTGAAAGAAGTACGAGTCCATACACTAACGGTTTGGTCATTGTAGCAAAACGGGATGGCAGTGTGCGTATTGTGATTCACGCACGCACGCTGAATAGGGTCGTTCAACACGAAACAGACAGACCAGAGAGTATGGAGGAGATTTTGCAATGGTTTCATGACGTTAAGTTCATGACTAGCCTCGATCTGACGGCTAGTTACTGGCAAATAAAACTCGAAGAAGAATCTAGGTCATACACCACCTTCTTGTTTGCGGCCAGGTGTTATCAGTATAGAGTACTGCCATTTGGACTTAATATATCTGTGTCGGTATTCATAAGGGCCCTAGATAAAGTGCTAGGCCCGGTTTTGAGTTCAAGATTAACTGTATATGTCGGCAACCTATTGTTGGCCAATGCCACTTTGCATGACCATTGTGACCTGTTAGAGGAAGTTTTTAGAGCATTGCTCCGTGGCGGAATAACTCTAAAGCTAAAGAAATGCGAATTTTTGAAGCAGGAACTGAAATTTTAGGGCATGTAATTACCACTGGTGATATTACGAAATAACCAGAGCAACTAGAGGCAATAAGGAATTGTCCTCCACCCAAGTCTAGGAAACAGTTAAAAAGTTTTCTAGGGCTCACTGGATTTTACCGTAAATTTGTAAAAGGACAAGGTGTTTAATGATGAAAATTTGAATAACCTCTTACGCGCAAATGTTCCGTTTGTGTGGACTGGCGGGTGTCAGGCCGCTTTCGAGAGATTAAAAGACGAGTTGTTAAGATCTAACATACTATTTCATCCTGATTTGTCGCTACCCTTCCATCTGGGGCGGATTCGTCGAATTACGGGGTTGGTGTAGAACTGTTCAAAGAAGTTGGTGAAGGAGAGGATAAGGAACACCGGACGATAGCGTTCGCGAGTCGGACTTTATCAAAAAGTGAGCGAAACTACGCGATTTCTGAGAAGGAATTGTGGGGATTCAAGAAGTTCAAGGGTTACCTATGGGACCGTAAGGTGATTACTCACACGGACCATAAGGCGCTCACTTATCTGAAGGATTGTGAACTACTTTACGAAATACTGACTAGGTGGTCGCTGTATTTACAGCAATTTAACTATGACGTAAAAGGGACCGACAATTGCTTAGCGGATGCGCTATCGCGGTTGCCCGAGTCTAATCAAGATGTATTGGAAGATGAGTCAGATGGAGTGGCCAAATTATACTATTTTAAAGAAGTTGGGGGACATAAATTAATAGTGAACATCTGAAAGAATCTATGTCGTCATCAGAACGAGGACGGTTGTTTAAATATGGTGAAAGCCCGATATGACGAAAGGCGTCCAGAAGGAGAGAAATTAAGGAAGTATTACAAGATATACGATCATATCTTGTACATACATAAGGGTGAAGATAGTAATATTTGGCGGGTATGCTGGCCCACCAAATACGTCACGGAAATAATAGACTACTACCATTTTGTGTAAAGTCACTGTGGACTAAAGAAATGTACGGAAAAGCTGAGTGAAGTAGTGCATTTTAACAACATGTTAAAACTTGCGATTTATGTCAGAAGGTGAGGGTTACCAACTGTACGAGTCGTGGTCCTATGCAAAGTATAAGGCCTAACCACACCTTTGAATTACTGTGCGTGGACTTGTACGGACCTTTGCCCAAGTCATCAGGAAACTTTGCCTACATTTTAGTAGTGCTGGAAGCTTTTTCCAAGTTCATCAAACTATACCAGATTAGGAAAGGTACAGCCAAAGCGGTCTGTAGCAAGCTTGTGACCGATTATTTTGTTCATATTGGTAAGCCCAAGGTGATTCTATCAGACAATGGGGCACAATTTACTTCTAAGTTGTGGAATGAAGACTTGGCAAGTAATGGGGTCGAAGTGATCCATATTTCAGCTTACTGTCTGGTTGGAAATCCCGCTGAGAGGTATATGCGCGAGCTAGGCCGACTTTGCCGTACCTATTGCCACCACAACCATAGGGCACGAGCCAAATATATAGCAGAATTTGAGAGAATTATGAACACCTTGAGACATGAGTCTAAGGGATTTTCTCCAGAGGAAATCCTGTTAGATGACAGAAGTAAAGGTTTAGTGGAAGAGATAATCAGAGTCCCTCCACGGACTGACATTAGTATTGGTCTGAAAAAAGATCGTTTGCTAGAAATAATGAAGCTAAAAGCCGATGCTCGCATACGGAGACTTAGTACTTGTAAAAGCTCATGAGAAATCGAGCGAGATAGACTTGTTTATAATGGACCATATAAATTCATTGGTATACATCACACAAATGCTTATTGCTTAGAGTATCCAAGCTCTGGAAAAATATTAGGTATACGGAACAATGTTGACTTGAAATTGTATCAAACTAGGATTGATTAATACCACAGAATGGGTAATTTGTACAGTATGTAAATATAGAGTGTAATATTTAACGATTTGCGAGATTGCCATGCTTTTGCCTGACCAAGAGAACATTAAAGAAGTTGTAATTAATAAGTAATTAATTTTGACTAAATGATTTAAGAGTAACTGATTATTAATCAATTGAAAAATCCAAGCTGCTAGTTTAAGTCTTCAGCTGAGTCACAGTAGATTAAGGAATGTAAACATAATTTTATAACTAGCTGTAAGATTTCATGAATGTGTGTTTTACTAGAATGTGTGTTTTACTAGCCATTGTCGATGTACTTCGACGCTGTTTTAAGTTTCAGGCTAGTACATGCGTGTGATGATGGACAGTGTTGAGTTATCCACTGTGATAGCATTAATGGACCCCTTGAGATTACTCGGGAGTGAGTTTTTCCGAAAGAATTCAGTGAAACGGACGTTCTGGAAATGCCGTTACACAGGTGATTGAGATCAAGCGTGCCGCACAGGCGGGCGCAACAATATTGGCGAGGTGGAGCCGCTGTCGGCTCTTGTGCCGCTGTCGGTATTCTTTGTACTTGCGAGTACAGAAGGCGGAGCTGTTTTTCTTCCTGGACAGCTGATGTGAAAGAATTCTGGTGTCAATATTTATGTTTTTTTTTTTTGCTGTGTATTATTTTCTTGTTTAGCGTTAAGTGGACTCTCATGGCGAGACTATTAAATATGCAAAGGTTATATATAAATGTGTATTCTGTGAAATTAACCATTAATTTGCATTTTTGATCTACCTGTTTTTATGACCATCTACTATGATTAATTTTGTAAATAGTATTCCATTTCTTGACACTTTTATGAATTATGCTGATTTTAGAATAGCTGAACCATTTCCTATGTTTTCTATGAATTTTAATATGTTCTCAAACTGTTTTCTTTTGTGCAAGATGACAGAGGGGAATAAGGTTAGGAGTGTCTCCACTCAATTATTATGGTCTAAAAATTGGATTATGGTTAATTAGCCTAATGCTAAATTTTCTTGATGTTTCGAGCATATGCATTTCCACTGTTTTTTTTTTTTCCTTTTTGAGACACTTTCTGAGCCTGTTTATGTTACACGAACATCCTCAGACAATGTGAGGCACGTGTAACGCCGGAAATGCATATCCTCCTATTTCCATCTATTGTACTATAAATTGTTTTCCTTGTTTTGTTACCTGAAGATATGACTTTCTGTGTCTTTATATATTGTAATTGTTTTACTAATTGTATATATATAATCTCAAATATCTAATTAACGCCAATTAATTGTTAACGTAACGACTGCACATTTACTTTCTTTATTAATTTTACCCTTTTTTCATAATTAATTTCCACCAGTCTCATTTGCATTTTTCCCTTCATTTAGATGTAACCCTTTCCTCCCTCTTTACCGACAAAATAACTTCGGTGACGATTGCTTTTCCCAAATTTCTATTAGGTACACACGGTTTAATTTTTACTGTCATTAAGGTCAATTTGTTAGGGGGAGGTTATATCCTCCTCCAGTTCTATCTCATGCCGGAAAGTGTAGTGTAGTGTAGTGTAGACAGTCTCTTCAGTAAACCTATTACATTTTCTAAGCGCTCTGCCACTAAATCAGTCTTTGGTCCGCTTTCTTCATAGGATCACCCTAAGTATTTAGCTGACTTTGCAGCCTTTAGATTAGTTTGAGTTCTCGTGTGACAGAAATTTATCGGATTCTTTCCGACGCTCATGTAGATGGCTTCCATTGTTTTCACGACTGAGAGTCAATTGCTAGTTTTTGCACCATACGGGAATGTTGTCTAAGTAATTTTTCAATACATTTTGACCATCTGACGACATCACATGACAAAATGGCGACATCATATACAAGCAATCTAAGAGGACTGCTTATATTGTCTCCTAAATCGTATATGTGGATCAGGAACAACAGAGGGTCTATAACTCTTCCTTCTCGGAACGCCAGATACTAGGTCCATTTTACTGGATGACTTTCCGTTACTTATTAGGAACTGTCATCTTTCTGACAGGAAATCACGAATCCAATCACACAGTCGACACGACACTCCGTAGACACGCAATTTAATTAGAAGTCGCTTGTGAAGAAACGTGTCATAAGCCTTCTGCAAATCTAAAACTAAGGAATCAATTTGACGTCCCTGCCGCTGGCATTCATTAGTACGTGAGAATAAAGAGTTAGTTGTGTTTCACAAGAACGATATTTTCTGAATGGGCGTTGGCTCTTTGTCAATAAATCGTTTTCTTCGAGGGGATTCATAATGCTCGAGCGCAACATACGTTCAATCCAAAATCGTACTGCAAATCGACGTCTTGATATTGATCTGTAATTCAGCGGATTACACCTATTTTCTTCCTTGGGTATTGATGTGAGTTCCGGATTTCTGGGTACGGACGTTCTCGCGAGCGAACGGTTATATATGATTGCTATGTATGGAGTTATTGTATCACATGCTTTTAAAGGAACCAGACTATCTAACATACTGCGTGGTGTCTGTTCTAAGTCGTGTCTCCCTACCACTTTTGCGCAACGACGCTCTGAGCGTGTTTTTTAGGGAATTGACTAGTTTGAACCTGGGACCTGTTGCTGGTAAGGAGACGCTAGACCACACATGACATGTAGAGTTCAGAAGAGTTCAGTGAGGTTAGCGATGATATATCCAAATACTTAATCATTTCAGCGTCAGCTCCACTGCACTCCCTGTAAAAGAATCTTAATACTAACTAAATTTAGTGGAAGGGGGTCAAGGCTTTCCTATTTTTAGTTAGCTGGTCAAATAACGTCGAAAAAGCAGTTAAGTTTACCATTGGAAATTTTATTCTACTCACAAAATGTTGTTTATAAGTTGCACTATTGATAAAAGGAAATTTTTTAATACAGGATGATAAAAACCAACTGTGTACAACAAAAATGTGAATGAATATTCCCTGAATGGGTTTCCAAGTTCTACAATGGCTCGACGGATGACCTATGCCATGTCACATCTATAATCTAGGTTTAAATTAAGTTTCACAAAAGAGAAAACTATCAAAATGGTCTACAGTGACCCTCAATTATCTTTAATTACTTATCTAACTTGTCGTAAATCACAGTGGCTGATGTGGCTTCTTAATAATTATGTAACAGAAAAATCATCGCGTTTCAGATTTTAACTTATGTAGCAAATGTGAATACCATGAGCTTTAATTGACGATCGACACTAGTATTACGCAAAACGGGGGTGTAACAGATGAGACTTCTGCAGTTCTTAATGAAGCTTTATGCGCTGTTGTGCGGCATTGCGTGCTTTCATTACCTTGTCGTTGGATAGGCAGTGTCAGGGGGCGTCGGGCGACGCAGCTCCATCCAGCTCGCCGTCTCGGAAGCAACTCCCTCCTAACTTCTCCTTACTACAGTTTAGCGAAGTTGGTTTAAAAAAACACTATCTGGCTGTGTTTTCATCTGACCAATCAGGGTCTCAATGTTAACCTTAAGCTCCGCCTACAAAAATTCTGTCTATCCAATGAGAAACGTTATACTTTTCGTGGTGGGGCAATGTTTTTAACGTTTGCAACGTAACAGAGACGCGAAAAAGTCTCACACTAAAACTTGCAGCTGGTGTGGCCCTTTTAGTGTTATCGTAAGATCTATACTCTTCTTCTGGGCGGCTCTATCTTTGAACATGGGCTGGGGGGTGGTCCTGGTGGTTACTTTTCGTGGTGGGGCAATGTTTTTAACGCTTGCAACGTAACTGAGACGCGAAAAAGTCTCACGCCAGAACTTGCGGCTGGAGTGGCCCTTTTTGTGTTATCGTAAGATCTATACTATTCTTCTGGAGGGCTCTAGCTTTTAACATGGGCTGGGGGGTGGTCCTAGCAGTTAGCTGGCAACGTGGGTGTCTGTCCTTTATCGTAGGGCCATCTAGCTTGACACGGTTCTGCTCTCGGCTTCTGTTCTCGTTTCTCCCCTCGGAACTGCATCTGTCTCACGGTGGGAAGGTATGACATGCATTTAGGCATTCTTGTGTTAGTCTGTGGTGTTCCATTTGAAACGTCCCCTTAGAAAAATTGTACATGACTGTGCTTAAACTGACACACAATATTTTTTTTGCGCAACGCAATCTGACTTTCAGTAATCCCTACAAAAGAAGGGCCCTGAATAACATTAACCTATACCTTTCACAAATCACTTACCTCACAAAAATCTTCGTTACTCGAGCTACAGCAATAGAGCGAGCGCTACTACTGCCAGCTAAATAAAAGATTCAAACTACCGAAGGCACTAACTACTGATAGGCATAGTTAGCAAATGAAAGATTTTAATAGAGAACAAACGATGTATGTACCTTAATAGTCATCAAAAGCCATAATATATATATAGCAGTTCATGACATCCAGTCTTACGAATTTCAAAACTCCGCCATTTCTCTCCCCATATCCACCACTGGTGGCGGCTCACCTCCAACTGAGCAACGCTACATGCTGTTAACATCCAGCTGCCCAACACTACAATGGCAAATTACAACAATGCCACCCAACCACAGACTGCACACAGCACAGCCAGTGATTTTCATACAGAGCGCTATGTGGCGTTACCATTAAAAAAACTAGACAGCCTCTTACATAGACCCCATGCTCCCCACAAAAAATTTTACAAATTGTTTTGGGCAGTGGCCAATACAGATCTGAAGAAATTTTTTATAATTACAGTAAGAAAGATATCAAATGCACACACTTATTAATACAATGTTGGTCAAAAGCTAAAATTTTATCACAGTCCATAAAGACAGTCTTGATCATTCATCACAGCAAAACTGCCGTTTCTTTTCTCAAAGTCTGAGCAGTAAAAGACAATGCACATGGAAGTAGTGGATTTCCATTAAATCTTGAAGAGGTAGTGTTGTCCTCTCAACAGAAAGACAATGCTGACTCTTGACATGCAGACTGGTAATGGGTCACAACAGAGCAAACCCACAGCAGAGCCAGTCGAAGTTTTGAAGAATATTGGTAGGTAGGTCATCACAGAGCAGACCACTGTAGTCCTGTTAGAGATTACGGTATTGGTGGGCCACCAGAGGTAAAGAGCCACTGCAGTCCTTGTAGAAATAATGGTATTGGTAGGCCATCAAAGATGCAGACCCACTGTAGTCCTTGTAGAGACGGCCAGCAGCCATCTGTTGCGACTGTGCAGGTGCACAATCACCATCGAAGAGTCTTGCGGACAGTATAACAAGTCCATAAACCACCACTTGTGCACTCACAAAGTTTTTGGAATTGTCCTTAGAACCAGCAATGCTGTTAACCAGTCCCTAGCTGAATTATTAACACACGTGCAAACACTATCAGTCCCTACTTCTCACATATTGTCCATATACTATGACCAACAGAAACGTGTGCAGTGAAATGTAACTTACAAGTTACTTAATATGCTGAACTGGTGTCAATTACAATATTATAACATGAGAATACAATAACAAAGGTACAAAATATATCATTAAAGAACATAACAATACATATAACATTTGTAGAACAGGCTTTACAAAAGAATTGAAGTAACATATACATCAGTGTTACAGGAATTATGACATAAGTTCATACATAAAAGATCAGAATAACTTTTGAAACATCAACTTCGCACATGAGCATTAGAACAAAAGAGAATAATTAATGTCTAAACATCTTTACAAAGTAAATAACATAGTATTTGAAAAATTTTACAACATAAATCTTATTAGCTAAACACTTAAAGACAGGAAAAGCACAAATACACAAGGGTACACAAACACATAGAGGGATAAGACAAAAGGAAAGGACAGGGTTTGTTTTACTGTAGTATTTTGCATGGAGATCTCCCTTCGTTCATCATTATTCACAAAAAGTCCTATCTAAGCCTGCTTTCTGTATTCTGTTCATATCCTCTTTCAAAAATAGTTTTTCTCCACTGTACAGTACTTTCTTTTTTTGCCAAACCAATTTCTTATAGCTTCTCAATGCATTTCTTCCAATTCATTATAGTTAGATTCTTATATAGTCTACCCCCTCTTAAGCTAACTTAAATCTACTGAGCTCAGATATATATACCAATGGACAAGGCAATGCAGCAGCACATAACAAATTAACACAAACCGCAAGGACAAAAAAATGCAAATTTGCAAAGCAAGCAGCAGTAAATCTAGATTACCAAGCAAATGCAACATTACAACTAATATGACCCAATGTGCAGCAACAAGAAAAATAAATCAGTAGTAAAACTAGCTTAACAGAGTAATACAAAGTGAAATTAGGTAGCACTATGCCTGGCAAACAGCAGCAGCAAATGCAATAACTTATATCTAAACATGACAAAGCTCAAGCAGAAAAAATATTACAGTAAAAATGGCCATGTTTAATACCTATGTCACATCTTAACACTAGAGTGATGCATCACCTTAACTTACACTACTAAATAAGTTACCGAGTCATTGACAAAAATTATGTATGCAATTCCTGTGAAGGGAAATGTCTTTTTGTGCTCCCTCGTTTTTTTGAAGTAGATTATGAAGTTATTATTTACTGGATCTGTAGGCATAAAATATCTATATTAGTACATCTATAAAATTTTATTTTAACCAATGATGCAGTGCAGCTAGAAACTAGATATTAAACAAAATGAGCAATTATATATATATATATATATATATATATATATATATATATATATATATATATAATTGCTCATTTTGTTTAATATATATATATATAAAGCAACATATGAAACGTCATTCACTAGGCAAATGGCGTCTCCAAAGGCGAAAAAATTCTCTCAACTAGAAAGACAATAGATGTAAAATGTTTCTCATCATTTCATTAGGCATTTTAGTAAATATCATAAATTAAGATCTCCACAGTATAATCATATGTTTTCAAGTTTGAGCTTGTCGTATTTGCGATGCTTTCGACAAAGAAATATCAATAGCGAGGATAATGGAATCCCTTTTTTTTCTCCACCTAATGGCTTTCTTTGGTCAGACGACTATCTCTCAGCTGGACGCTCAAAACGCATTACGTCAAGGTCACTTACCATTCTTTCTGAAATATTTACGACAGCAGTTTCCGCTACAGGGGCAGTCTCATATAAAAATATTTTCACAGGTTGAGAATTTGCGTTACAAATGTGTAGAAAATAAAATCCTATAAATATAACAGTGTCCAAAAAATTTTCGACAGCATTGTAATACATTGACGCATGTACACACATTTCATAATTCTTAAAGTACGATTCTTGGTTTCCAACATCCTTTTCCACAAATCAGAGTCCCTAACCACTATTCGTTATTTCTTATCTCATTATACATATACATATTCGTCGACACTTCTTCAATATTTCATCATAAGAAATACGTAGCATAATCAAATTCCTCGTATAGCATCAGCTTATTGATCATAAACCTACCTCAACAGCATAATACACATCGTCGTCGTAAAAATAACATCATAGCACCTCAGTCAAATCTGTAAAACGCTGTAGCTTTCTGCAATAATGTCAAAACCTAAAAAAAAAAATTCTCTGCTCATTTCAATAGTGTCATCTACCTCAAACGTACTTCAAAAATCATGATCCCATACCAAATACGTCATTCAAAGCTGTCATAGGATCACAATGGTTCCGAAAAAATATGAACAGTTCACAAAGTACAGACAAAATACAATTTCCTAAGTGTGAAGTTATCCAGCTGTGTAACTGCGTAAACATGTGTCACTGATGTAGGAAAAAGAATGTTTGTTTCTCTGTCAAATAATCAGATAGCTATGTAATTCTGTGTTACAGAATTATGGTACCGATGTGTAAAGTTGTATAAGCAAATACCATATTAGCTATGAAACGTCCCCTTTGAACAATTATACAAGACTGTCCTTAATCTGACACACAATATTTTTTTAGCGCAACGCAATCTGACTTTCAGTAATCCCTACAAAAGAATGGCCCTGAATAACATTAACCTATACCTTTCACAAATCACTTACCTCACAAAAATCTTCGCTACTCAAGCTACATCAATAGAGCGAGCGCCACTACTGCCAGCTAAATAAAAGATTCAAACTACCGAAGGCACTAACTACTGATAGGCATAGTTAGCAAATGAAAGATTTTAATAGAGATCAAACAATGTATGTACCTTAATAGTCATCAAAAGTCATAATATGTATAGCAGTTCATGACATCCAGTCTTACGAATTTCAAAACTCCGCCATTTCTCTCCCCACATCCAACACTGCTGGCGGCTCACCTCCAACTGCGTATCGCTACGCGCTGTTAACATCCAGCTGCCCAACACTACAATGGCAAATTCCAACAATGCCACCCAGCCACAGACTGCACACAGCACAGCCAGTGATTTTCATACAGAGCGCTATGTGGCGTTACCATTAAAAAAACTAGACAGCCTACTTACACATTTGCTCCCTCATTAGTCGTATTACTTTGGTTAATTTAATTTCACGATTTATTCGGAGCTATGTGACATACTACTGGATTTGCTTATCATGTCAGGGTTTTCATGGAAGGTGTTGGATTTGCCTGACACCTACAACTAGTATACAGTTTCGAGCGGAATCCTTGCCTTTCGATCCCTGTATCTGTCACGATGCTCCTTATTTCGTCGGGATCATCCGTTGCTAATAGATCAAGTATGTTTTGCAACCATTTGCACTTCGTGTGGGTTCCTGAACTTGTTGTTCTAAAGACTTTTCTCAGAAGGTATTCAGGTACGTTTTCGAACGAAATTTTATGCCTACCACCATCTTTAAATATGTATTTACAGCAGCAAATCGTGGGTAGATTGAAGTCACCACCATCTATACTTGTACGAGTGGGGTAAATATTTATGATGAGAGTCAAGTTCCGTGCGAACCGTTCAGCAAATCTGTCATGTGAATAGGAGTTGACGTGGGGGGGGGGGGGGCGGTAAAAGGAACCAGTTATTAATTCATCGTGGTTGTCAAGTGTAACCTCTACCCATACTGAATCAGAGGTACTGTCTCTTTCAGTATCACATTCCCGTAACGGGATTCCTTTCTAAAAGTTCATCTACTGTTATTGTTGTTGTTGTGGTCTTCAGTCCTGAGACTGGTTTGATGCAGCTCTCCATGCTACTCTATCCTGTGCAAGCTTCTTCATCTCCCAGTACCTACTGCAACCTACATCCTTCTGAATCTGCTTAGTGTATTCATCTCTTGGTCTCCCTCTACGATTTTTACCCTCCACGGTGCCCTCCAATGCTAAATTTGTGATCCCTCGATGCCTCAGAACATGTCCTACCAACCGATCCCTTCTTCTAGTCAAGTTGTGCCACAAACTCCTCTTCTCCCCAATCCTACTCAATACCTCCTCATTAGTTACGTGATCTACCCACCTTATCTTCAGCATTCTTCTGTAGCACCTAATTTCGAAAGCTTCTATTCTCTTCTTGTCCAAACTAGTTATCGTCCATGTTTCACTTCCATACATGGCTACACTCCATACAAATACTTTCAGAAACGACTTCCTGACACTTAAATCTATACTCGATGTTAACAAGTTTCTCTTCTTGAGAAACACTTTCCTTGCCATTGCCAGTCTACATTTTATATCCTCTCTGCTTCGACCATCATCGGTTATTTTACTCCCTAAATAGAGAAACTCCTTTACTACTCTAAGTGTCTCATTTCCTAATCTAATTCCCTCAGCATCACCCGACTTAATTTGGCTACATTCCATTATCCTCGTTTTGCTTTTGTTGATGTTCATCTTATATCCTCCTTTCAAGACACTGTCCATTCCGTTCAACTGCTCTTCCAAGTCCTTTGCTGTCTCTGACAGAATTACAATGTCATCGGCGAACCTCAAAGTTTTTACTTCTTCTCCATGAATTTTAATACCTACTCCGAATTTTTCTTTTGTTTCCTTTACTGCTTGCTCAATATACAGATTGAATAACATCGGGGAAAGGCTACAACCCTGTCTCACTCCTTTCCCAACCACTGCTTCCCTTTCATGCCCCTCGACTCTTGTAACTGCCATCTGGTTTCTGTACAAGTTGTAAATAGCATTTCGCTCCCTGTATTTTACCCCTACCACCTTCAGAATTTGAAAAAGAGTATTCCAGTTAACATTGTCAAAAGCTTTCTCTAAGTCTACAAATGCTAGAAACATAGGTTTGCCTTTTCTTAATCTTTCTCCTAAGGTAAGTCGTAAGGTCAGTATTGCCTCACGTGTACCAACATTTCTACGGAATCCAAACTGATCTTCCTCGAGGTCGGCTTCTACCAGTTTTTGCATTCGTCTGTAAAGAATTCGCGTTAGTACTTTGCAGCTGTGACTTATTAAACTGATAGTTCGGTAATTTTCACATCTGTCAACACCTGCTTTCTTTGGGATTGGCATTATTATATTCTTCTTGAAGTCTGAGGGTATTTCGCCTGTCTCATACATCGTGCTCACCAGATGGTAGAGTTTTGTCATGACTGGCTCTCCCGAGGCCATCAGTAGTTCTAATGGAATGTTGTCTACTCCTGGGGCCTTGTTTCGACTCAGGTCTTTCAGTGCTCTGTCAAACTCTTCACGCAGTATCTTATATCCCATTTCGTCTTCATCTACATCCTCTTCCATTTCCATAATATTGTCCTCAAGTACATCGCCCTTGTATAAACCCTCTATGTACTCCTTCCACCTTTCTGCCTTCCCTTCTTTGCTTAGAACTGGGTTGCCATCTGAGCTCTTGATATTCATACAAGTGGTTCTCTTCTCTCCAAAGGTCTCTTTAATTTTCCTGTAGGCAGTATCTATCTTACCCCTAGTGAGAGAAGCCTCTACATCCTTACATTTGTCCTCTAGCCATCCCTGCTTAGCCATTTTGCACTTCCTGTCGATATCATTTTTGAGACGTTTGTATTCCTTTTTGCCTGCTTCATTTACTGCATTTTTATATTTTCTCCTTTCATCAATTAAATTCAATATTTCTTCTGTTACCCAAGGATTTCTATTAGCCCTCGTCTTTTTACCTACTTGATCGTCTGCTGCCTTCACTACTTCATCCCTCAGAGCTACCCATTCTTCTTCTACTGTATTTCTTTCCCCCATTCCTGTCAATTGTTCCATTATTCTCTCCGTGAAACTCTCTACAACCTCTGGTTCTTTCAGTTTATCCAGGTCCCATCTCCTTAAGTTCCCACCTTTTTGCAGTTTCTTCAGTTTCAATCTGCAGTTCATAACCAATAGATTGTGGTCAGAATCCACATCTGCCCCTGGAAATGTCTTACAATTTAAAACCTGGTTCCTAAATCCCTGTCTTACCATTTCATAATCTATCTGATATCTTTTAGCATCTCCATGATTCTTCCAGGTATACAACCTTCTTTTATGATTCTTGAACCAAGTGTTAGCTATGATTAAGTTATGCTCTGTGCAAAATTCTACAAGGCGGCTTCCTCTCTCATTCCTTCCCCCCAATTCATATTCACCTACTATGTTTCCTTCTCTCCCTTTTCCTACTGACGAATTCCAGTCACCCATGACTATTAAATTTTATTCTCCTTTCACTACCTGAATATTTTCTTTATCTCGCCATACATTTCATCTATTTCTTCATCATCTGCAGAGCTAGTTGGCATATAAACTTGTACTACTGTAGTAGGCATGGACTTTGTGTCTATCTTGGCCAAAATAATGCGTTCACTATGCTGTTTGTAGTAGCTAACCCGCACTCCTATTTTTTTATTCATTATTAAACCTACTCCTGCATTACCCCTATTTGATTTTGTATTTATAACCCTGTAATCACCTGACCAAAAGTCTTGTTCCTCCTGCCACCGAACTTCACTAATTCCCAATATATCTAACTTTAACTTATCCATTTCCCTTTTTAAATTTTCTAACCCACCTGCCCGATTAAGGGATCTGACATTCCACGCTCCGATCCGTAGAATGCCAGTCTTCTTTCTCCTGATAATGACGTCCTCTTGAGTAGTCCCCGCCCAGAGATCCGAATGGGGGACTATTTTACCTCCGGTATATTTTACCCAAGAGGACGCCATCATCATTTAATCATACAGTAAAGCTGCATGTCCTCGGGAAAAATTACGGCTGTAGTTTCCCCTTGCTTTCAGCCGTTCGCAGTACCAGCACAGCAAGGCCGTTTTGGTTAATGTTACAAGGCCAGATCAATCAATCAACCAGACTGTTGCCCCTGCAACTACTGAAAAGGCTGCTGCCCCTCTTCAGGAACCACATGTTTGTCTGGCCTCTCAACAGATACCCCTCCGTTGTGGTTGCACCTACGGTACGGCCATCTGTATCGCTGAGGCACGCAAGCCTCCCCACCAACGGCAAGGTCCATGGTTCATGGGGTGGGGGGGTTCATCTACTAAGTCCTCTAATATGGAGTACTGCTATCTTTTGTGTTGTAATGTAGTATTGGTGGCCGAAGACTTCCGGCATAAGAAGTCACCCCTCATTCTGCCAACGGCCTTGCAATAAGGGTAGAGGCGCGGACAGAGGTTCAGGGCACTCACTTGTCCTAGGTGTCGAAAACCGAACCTAAAGGAGGAAGAATAAGTAGTGATGAACGGCATGAGGATACAGAAGAAATGGAAACCACTGTATTAAAGACACGTAGCGTGTATCCAAAGGACATGCGGCCTGTAATTGAACAAGTGTCATGATGATCTCTCCATTGGCAAAAGATTCCAGATTGGTCGCCCATTCGGGTCTGCGGGAGGGGACCGCCAAGTGGAGGTTACCATGAGAAAAAGATTGAATAATAACGAAAGAATAACGTTCTTCGAGACGAGGCGTGGAATATCAGAATTTGAACGTGGTAGAAAAACTAGAAAATCTGAAAAGGGCAATGCAAACGCTCAATCTAGATATAGTAGGGGTCAGTAAAGTGAAGTGGAAAGAAGACCAGAATTTCGGGTCAGATGAGTATAGGGTAATATCAACAGCAGCAGAAAATGGTATAACGGGATTAGGATTCGTTATGAATAGGAAGGTAGGAGTAAGACTAATTTTCTGTGCCAAGCTTCAGTTATTAAGAACGAGTACTCTGTTCAAGAGTAACAAGAGGAGGAGATATACTTGGAAAAGGCCCGGTGATACGGGAAGATTCCAGTTAGATTACATCATGGTCAGATAGAAATTCCAAAGTCAGATTCTAGATTGTAAGGCGTACTCAGGAGCAGACATAGACTCAGATCACAATATAGTAGTGATGAAGACTAGGCTGAAGTTCAAGACGTTAGTTAGGAAGAGTCAATATACATAGAAGTGGGATGCGAAAGTACTAGGGACTGACGAGATACGGTTGAAGTTCTTTATGGCTATGGATACAGCAATAAGGAATAGCTCAGTAGGCAGTACAGTCGAAGAGGAATGGACATCTCTAAAAAGTGCCATCACAAAAGTTGCGAAGGAGAACATAGGTACAAAGAAGGAAACTGCGAAGAACCCTTGGGTAACAGAAGAAATACTTCAATTGATCGAGGAATGGAAAAAGTACAAAAATATTCCAGGAAACTCAGGAATAGAGAAATACAAGTCGCTGAGGAATGGAAAAAATAGGATGTGCAGGTAAGATGAGATGAAGTGGCTGCAGGAAAAATGTGAAAACGTCGGAAAAGAATTTATTGTAGGAAGGACAGACTCAGCATACAGGAAAGTCAAAACAACCTTCGGTGACATTAAAAGCAAGGGTCATAAAATTAAGAGTCCAACGGAAGTCTACTGTTACATGCAGAGGAGAGAGCGGATAGGTGGAAAGAATACATTGAAAGCCTCTATGAGGGGGAAGATTTGTCTGATGTGATAAGAGAAGAAACAGGTGTTGATTTAGAAGAGGTATGGGATCCAGTATTAGAATCACAATGTAAAAGAGCTTTGCAGGACTGAAGATCACATGAGGCAGAACTGATAAGTTCAGAATTTCTAAAATCATTGGGGAAGTTGCCAAAAAACGTCTATTCACGTTGGTGTGCAGAATTTATGAGTGTGGTGACATACCATCTGACCTTCGGAAAAGCATTATCCGTACAATTCCGAAGACGGCAAGAGATGACAAGTGCGAGAATTACCGCACAATCAGCTGGACACCTCATGTTTCCAAGCTGCTGACAAGAATAATATACAGAAGAATGAAAAGAAAATTGAGGATGCGCT
This sequence comes from Schistocerca piceifrons, assembly GCF_021461385.2. Taxonomy (NCBI): domain Eukaryota; kingdom Metazoa; phylum Arthropoda; class Insecta; order Orthoptera; family Acrididae; genus Schistocerca; species Schistocerca piceifrons. The sequence goes on from NC_060138.1 coordinate 584,940,331, forward strand.
AAATGACGACCACTTTGGCTTTAGGAAAGGTAAAGGCACGAGATACGCAATTCTGACTTTGCGGTTGATAATGGAAGTAAGACAAAAGAAAAATCAAGACACGTTCTTAGGATTTGTCGACCTGGAAAATGCGCTCGACAACGTAAAATGGAGCATGATGTTCGAAATTCTGAGAAAAGTTGGGGTAAGCTGTAGGGAGAGACAAGTCCTATACAATATGTGCAACAATCAAGAGGGAACAATAAGAGTGGACAACCAAGAACGCGATGCTCGTACTGAAATGGGTGTAAGACAAGTATACAGCCTTTCGCCCGTACTGTTCAATTTGCACATCGAGGAAGCAATGACTGAAATAAAAGAAAGGTTCAGGTGTGGAATTAAATTTAAGGTGAAAGGATATCAATGATACGATTCGCTGATAAAACTGCTATCCTGATAGTGAAGAGGCGTTACACGATCTGCTGAATAGAATGAACAGTATAATGAGTGCAGAGTGTTGACTGATAGTAAATCGCAGAAAGATGAAGGTATTGAGAAGTAGTAGGAATGAGAACTGCGAGAAACTTAACATCAGGATCGATGGTCACGAAGTACATGAAGTTAAGGAATTCCACTACCCAGGCAGTAAAATAACCAGTGACTGACGGAGCAAGGAGGACTTCACAGGCAGACTAGCAACGGCAAAAAGGGCATTCCTGGTCAAAAGAAGTCTGCTGACCTTAATTTGAGGAAGAAATGTCTGAAAATGTACCTCTGGAGTACAGCATTGTATGCTAGTGAAACATGGGCTGTATGAAAACCTGAACAGAAGAGAATCGAAGCATTTGAGATGTGGTGCTACGGACGAATGATAAAAATTGGGCGGACTGAAAGGGGAGGAATGAGGACGTTCTGCGCAGAATCGGAGAGGAAGGGAATATGTGGAAAACACTGATAGGGAGAAGATGATAGGACGCCTGTTAAGACATGAGGGAATGACTTCCATAGTACTAGAGAGAGCTGTAGAGGCAAAAACTGTATAGGAAGACAGAGATTCGAATACATACAGCAAATAATTGAGGACGTAGGTTTCTAGTGCTACCCTGAGATGAAGAGGTTAGCACAGGAGAGGAATTCGTGGCGGGACGCATCAAACCAGTCAGAAGACTGATGACCAAAGAAAATGTATCGATATACTACTCCTTACCTATGGTGGCTTCTGAAACTTCGACCTGAGCGAGCGTTTTCCATGGTCCCGCGCTGTCTTGGTGTCTGGAGTGGCGTTGTTGTCGGGCTTTATCACGGAGAAGTGGCGTGCGGCCGCGTCGCGGATAAATCGTATGAAGAATCTGATAGCAGTATTAATAGTTGTCAGTGTTACGTCAGTTCTTAACAAGAAGCGTTGAAATGATTCTATTTACTCGTGGAAAGGCGCGTGGAATTAGTTACGAGGTTTGTGGTTGAAATACTATCATATTTCTGAATCAGGAACCTATTCATAGCTGAACTTAAATGAAAAAGGTCTACGTGATGATCAATGATTATCTGTTTAAGTAATGTGCAAACACCACGTGGCAATGGTTATTTCAGAATGAATATGGAGCGAGCTTGACTGTTAACACAAGAGAAGATGAGTTTAGACATGTTTAGGGAAGTATGTTACGTCCTAAAGCTGTTACGTCCTAAAGGGACAACAAAACAAAAGACTTTGAATTATATTGTTATTATTCCAAAGTGACATTTTCCATTTATGAACCAAATGGCTTTAATATCTGAAAGTATTCGAGACACGTACTTGTCACTTGGCAGATATATATTAACAACTTGTGGTAGTAGTTCAGCGTTTATCCAGGTCTCCATTTCCGAGCAGATGCTGTTAAGGAATCTCGCTGAAATGATGTTCAAATAGGAGAAGTGTGATATATACTGATCTTGATTTAAATTACCTGAAATAGTCACAATTAGTGAATAGTTTGAGAAAAGAATGTTCGTGTAATGAAGACTACACAGTCTTAGAAGACGCCAGTAGTTCCTCCATCAATGTAGATTTCTGATCTAGTGATTTTTCTTAACATCCTATTGGGCGGCAGATGCAAGAAGGAAAGAAACAATATACTCTGAATCGTTTTGCGAAGAAACTGACTGGCTAGATCAACGGAAAGCGTCCTTTTCGGGGGAATATTCTCTGTCTGTGATATGCTAAACGGTGCAAGCGAGAGTTTGCGTATGTTGTTGAAGCATAACGAGGACAGGACCTGAAATTTTCGACACAGACGACGATGTGAGAAACCGATAGGGATGTTTCGTCATTAATATAAATTTTGATGTAAGTAGCAAGCAGACAATAAAGGATAATTTTGTATTGACGGTAGTACATGAGTAGCAAATTCGATGGACATGTGCTGAATTTCACTACGACTAGGTCTGGTTAAGCTAGAGTTGCTGAGTTGCATCAAGACCCGAAAAATAAACGAAGACTGACCTATTGCACAAGAGTAAACCCACAAGAATACATTGTGTCCATCTGAATAATGTCATCGAAAACAGAGGAGTAATGGTTGTTCCGCAGGGCCTAGATTTATTTGCTGCTGCTTCTCAGAGGTTGTTGACCACATTTACTGTCTCGGCATAATCGCCAAATGCTCGCTCACGTGGCTGGAATTGGAACTCATATCGATATAAGGTGAGGCTCCTAAATCTCTGCTATCAATCCCCCCCGCCATCATTCAGCGCTTCAGTTAGGTCGGTAGACGCACTCTTTCCTGCCTATCCGACGATACCGGGGAAGATGTTTTCTAGTACTGGTTAACACGAACTCCGGTTGCTTCTTTCTTTTTTAAATTTTACTCCGCGATCAGCCATGCCTCTTATACTGAAGCCATTTGCTATTGCAATATTGTGCTGTGGTGCAATAATGTGCTTCCACCAAATGTGGCTTCAGTAACAAAGCCGAAATAGATCATAAAATTAAAGAACTTTCTAGTAACTGGAACGCTCAGTACACAGTTAAGGAGGAGTAGCACTCTCCAACTATGGAGAATATAGTATTTGTTTCGATACGTGCCAAGGATCCGATGGAAAGCTGGTTTCGTCCAACAGTGGTGGTTGCAACACATTCTTGTTACCTTCCACTACACGCTGATGCGACTTTTAGGTGCAGCAATGATCGATCCTCCTCCATGAGAATCCTATCGTTGCCCAGTAGCTCGCAAGACTGACATGGTAAATGACTATTGTTTTTTAGGTGGCAGTGCTACCATTGATGGCCTGGAGGTGGTTGAAAAAACAAGTGATTTTGGGGAAACCTAAAAGTTTAGGGGGGAGGAAGGGGGGGGGGGAGAAAAGAGACGGGTAGTGATGGTGAAAGTAGTTATAGTGACTAGAACACCGTAAGGGGGGGCTGCCGGAGTCGTGCAGTGAGAATACTGTAGTGGATAAGTGACCTCTATGACGTAATAATTTTCCTCCACCAGCTGACACCCCATGTCACAGAATAGGAAGAAATGTTCCGGGCCTGTGCCCACGCAGAATCTCTGCTATGCTATGGCACTGGGCTGGAGTGAAACGATATGTCACGAGCAAGTTTGTGAGAGTGTCCTCCGGGGACGTCACCACCATCTGCGTTTAAGTCTGGAGGGTCCTGAAGAAGCGTCCGTGTCTATCGTACGATACCTGATGCAACTGGACAATGAGAAATTGCTAAATTCCATTTTGAACACTTTGATATGCAAAGTATAAGCCATTGTTAGCTACTGTGGTGCACAGAGTCACCAATGTATTTCATGGTAGATATCAGTCGGCCTATACAGGGAAATGCTCTCAGAAAACACAGTGCTTTCCGAAAAGGGCTCACAATGTAGGTGTGGAACGTCCCAGATATGCTCTTGCATAGGCTATGGAGAGCACTGCTCCTGGTGTGCAAGTGGTACATCTACCGCCCAATCGTAGGAATCAAAGACGCCTCCACCGACTCTGTCGTGGGTTTTCATGCAACTCATCTCGAAGTGGAACTTTTTAAACCTGAGTGTGCCTACAACAATCACCCTACGCACCAATGATTCCTTGCCGCCACACCCTGAAGAATTTTGGTAACAGTGACAGCGGTCGCAGAAGCCTAAGCCTGCACCTTCAGCGACGTTTACGCGATGTTTAAAGCGAAATAAATAAATAAATGCCTTGGGCTAGGGATATGTCGTTGGAGTGAATGCTCGACACGCTGAGGTTCAATATACTTAAAAACTTTGTCCAATAGTGGATCATTTTTCGTTGTTTAAGGTACTTCCTGAGTTGCAATTTGGAACTCTTTCAGTGTGTTCTGAACTTTTCTGAGACTTGAAAGAATAATGGTCAAGTTCTTCCATTGGCATTCAGAATCGGTCGAAGGCGCATGATGTGCAAGAGGCCTGTAACTGATTGAATAAATACACTGCACATGTTTGTAAACGTTGAGTTGTTTCTTGAGATGCCACGTACGACGCCCACAAAGAGTGAACAGATATTTTTTATCTCCTATGGAATGAAATCTCGTCCAATACTGACCTCATCATCTCATTCCCATTCGAGAATAATTCTGGATTTTGTTAGACTACTGACTACACATTCGATGAATAAGCATTGGGTTATTCGGATCCCTGTAGGTCCTAATGTGGCCGTATGGCCACTGTCTTTCTTTAATGTGTCGGTGGCTATAACTTGATGTCTGCTTAGCTTGAATGTGTTCAGACAAATGAGAAATCTAAGGTAGTTATTTAGAGCTAAGAATGGATTAATGCATGCTGGAGTTCTCAGTATTTTTATGCCTTAGCTCTATAACTATTTTAAGGGGTAGAATAAGTTTTCCATTGGTATCTGATTTTCCTGAAGAAATAGATTTCCTTGCTTGTGTCAGTGATATATCAATGGCTAGTACATGCGCATTCGCTGCTTGTAATCCACTTCTACTTACAAAGGTCTAACAAAGGCTTTCAAAATATTTTACTTTATATTTCAGGCCTCTGAATTTAAGAACATTAAACAGCATTCATAGGCTATTTAGAAGTTGCTCATGTGTAGTGATAGTCGTAATACACAGCGCAGACAGATCAAACATTTTGGAATGGAGTAATTGCTCCAAGTACTGGTGGAATATTGGAGTACTGCACAGACGCTCGTGACCCAGAATTTGAAATTGTTATATCAATGTATTCGAAAATATTTTTCTACTTTTTATCAAATGGCAGTTGAATATATCCATATTGAAGATACCCATAGGGAAGTATATTTCAGAAATTTTGCGTCGACAGTTTGTCGGGATGAGGAAGAGGATACATATTTATTTCGGATCATACCCTAAAGTCGGCACGTATGTGCAGTGTACCAACGTAACTTTGATAATTTCCTGGATCGTGAGCAACAAAATAAAATACGCCATTGTGATTACCTGCTGGTATCGCAGTGATCTAATATCACGTTCACATCGTTTAGTTTACCACTAATAAGGTCACCCCTTTTGTATTAGAGTCGATGCTGATTTAAATAGCGGATTCGTTACGTGACACTGAGCGAAGTGGCGCACCTGCATTCGCGAGGACCACGGTTCAATTTCACGTCCTGCCATCCAGTTTAAATTCCTGTGATTTTCCTTAATCACTTAAGGAAAATTCCGGAAAGGTTCCTCTGAAAAGGCAAGGCCTATAAATTTCCCAATCCGACCTTGCTCTCCGTCACTAAACACATCTTTGTCGGCGAGACTTTGAACCCTAATCTTCTTCCCTTTTTTCGATACGTTACAGGTGAGTACGACTAGCATGGTGCCCAGTTGGCGTTGCGTTGACAGTGAGTAGCAATATTCCCGAGGTATGCGCTAACCAAATCAAAACTAAAAAATTTCAAGAGACTTCCAAGTCATGCCAAGTCCCAATCCAACGTAACACTTTTCGACAGTTCAGCGTTACTGCTAACCTTCAGTGAAAAGAGGGCACTTACTGACAGTTCCACCTAGATATATTCTGCAGTGTCTATAAAAGGCGGGTTCCAAGCTATACATGCAATGGTGAGCAGCAAAAATTTCTGGAAGCGTAATCGGAGGAGTTGTTTCAACGCCGTGATGGTTGGAACTCTTTCCGAAACCAGACAGCCATAATAAATATGCCACTTGGCGTGCTATTTCTGTCATCGATAGAGATGTTATCTCTCCGAGATGTAAGAAATCAAGACCCTCACCCCCCCCCCCTCCCCACACACACACACACACACAGACACATGCACACATATAACGGATTTCCTCTATGCAAGTCAACTAAGAGAGACAATGGTCTACCTGCCACAGTGAATCCGCTCCGCCACAGACATTTGCAGCTGCGCCTAAGTCGCCATGGCAACTAGTGTACATAGACTTAGTTCCCATTTGCGGTGCCTATGAAGTCTACGCATCGCATAGCACCATTCAAGCGTTGTCCTCCATACTTTGAACAGAATGTTTGCCAGAAGTACTTGTGTCGGACAACGGACTTTTTAGGTGACTAAATTACGAAATATTGATGTCCCCTCGCTCTCTATCGATCTTCGGCTCTTAATCCACACAAAAGGAATGTAACTGCAAATCAAAATTATGCCAATTGATAGTATTAAAAGCAAGGGCTCTGCGTAAAGAATATCACTGGATTTATCTTTACGACAACTTTAATTTAACAAAATACTCACCGTTAGACACACTGTACCGTCGCTAAGAAACCATAGTCACAATACTTTGCTTTTCAGATCGCAAGTGCTGTACTAATTCACTAAACTTCTCTACTCTCCGGTAGACGTCACTGTTATACCTTTAGCATTGTCGTAGTAGTCATAGCAATAGGTAAAGCGCAGCATGCGCATCGGCTATCACCGCCACAATGTAATGACCTGGACACTTGCCAGTAAGTACCAACAGGAACTGCGGAGTGATAAAAGTCCACTCCGCTCCAAATTCCTTAGACATCGCAGTAAACCTCTAGTCCTGAAATGAAAATCTGCGCGTTATTCAACACTACAGTACGTTTGTATGATGTACGACAGTCTGTCCAACTTTTCTTGCGGCATGACAGCGGTGACCGCAGAGAACGAAGAGGTAAGCAGTATAGCCGCCACATGGCTAGGAAATGTCGCTATGAGAAGGTATCCCGCCATGCTGATACCATACACAGCTTGCGCTACGTTCTGTTCACCGAAGTAACAAGGTTTCGTGAAAGGCGTTACAACGGCTGCCTTGAGGAGTGATATCTATTTGTAGCAATGTATATGAAATGAAATTAAGGCCACAGCTCACGCTCAAACAATAATCAGCTGAGTGCCTAATGACTTCCGCAGTGTTCCGCAGTCTCAGTTCGTAAAAACTGGCAGCACTGGTCAGCGTCACGAAAATTTCTGAGCCATACCGAGGAGTTTCGAGCAGTATGACGGTATCCGGCGTCAAGAAAACTTTGACTATAGCTAGGTATTCACCCTAGGAGCTTAGTGCAAACGCCTGTGTGGCACTAGGCTCTAAAATGTTTGGAGATCCTTGACCTACGAAGAGCTATGTACAGAAGTCAAAGGCAGATGTAGGGGCTAACTGTAACGGAAAAATATGGACTGGTATTATACGTATGCCTTGGTGCTCAGTAGTGCACCAGTTCTTCTCCTCAACAAACTCCATACACAAGTCGCCTCGACTCCCCAATCCTAGACGTCTGATGATGTCATGAACTGGGCGTTGCCCGAATACGTACAAAGATCAGCTATAAAGTTATGACCACAGATCTACTAACGACATAAACCAGTCCAGACGATAGCAGCCTAACCTGACGATGGATGACTGGTAGTCAGACACATGCACCATGGATGTAGTATCAGTGGGCCGGCTGTCCCTGTGTAGAATGGGGAAGGAGCGCGATCTGTCTGAGTCTGACCGAGGGCAGATTGTGATGGCCCAGAGGCTCGGCATGAACATTTCGGAAACTGCATGACTTGTCGGGTGATCGAGGAGTGCTGTGGTAAATATCTTCAACACGTGGCGAAACCAAGGTAGAACCACATCCATACGTTGTGGGACTGGGCGGCCACCCCTCATTAAAAAGGCCGGACATTGTATGCTGGTCAGACTGGACGGGCGACGAACTGTGGCGTAACTAACATCAGACTTTACTCCTGGGCAGCGTACAAGTATGTCTGAACACACAGTGCACCGAACACTCCTAACGATGGGCCTCCGCAGGCGACGACTCGTGTATGTGCCAATGTTACCACCACTACATCGGCAACTATGACTGAATTGGACACGTGACTATCGGCACTGGACGTCGGCGCAGTATCAGAACGTTGCTGGTCTGATGAATCCCGATTCCTTCTTTATCAGGCCGGTGGGAGGAAGTGAATACATCGTCTTCCAGGGAAACAGCTCCTTCACATCTCTACTGTGGCGGGGGCTCTGGGTACATTCACGTGGGTTTTCATGGGTCCACTGGAGCTAGTGCACCATGAAGACGAAGGAATATCGGTCACTGGTTTCAGATCACATACACCCTTCATGACAATCATATTTCCCGACAGCAGTGGCATTCTTCAGCAAGAGACTGCGCTGTGTCACAAGGCCAGGAGCGTGTGAACGTAGCGTCAGAGCCGGTCGCTCCCCTTCCCGGAACTTACGGGAATCAGTGACTTGTATGTGAGATGTGTAGCCAACTCCTTCCAGCGACCTACCAGGGCCTCATCGCTTCCATACCAAGACCCATCAATGCTGTTATCCGAGCCAAAGGTGGACATACCGGCTATTAGGTAGGTTGTCATAACGTTACAGCTGATCAGCGTATAACTCAGCATGTTTGAGAATGAACTTCTATGTGGTTTTTATAGCCTCCATTATTAAGGGTCAAAATGTTAGGTACGAGAATATACAGAGTCAGCCATAAAAAATGTATACACTCTTTGTCAGGCTCTATCGAGATATCGTATTGTCGATCGATTTGAGTTATGAATGCATTGTAGTATGGTCTTTGGCTCAACAGATGTTAGTACCTTCATCTTGGTATTGAGAAAACAAGACGGCTGGAGCACGCTTGAGAATCGAGCAACGAAAATTTATTGAGAAGTGGTTTTTCAAGTTTGATAGCGCAACAGAAGTGCAATGTCAGTGGAGGCGGGTGTTTGAAACAGAACCGCCAACCCTCCTAACAATTAAACACATCATTGACAAGTTTGAATTGCGTGGAACGATTTACGATACTCACAAAGGAAGATCAGGAAGACAGCGCACAGCTACAAGTCCTACTTCGTCGGCGCTCGTATTGGAAACATTTGTTAATTCTCCACAGAAGTTTGCTACGGAATGTGCGCGTGAAGTGGGGGTTTGTAGTACAAGTGTACGAAGAATTCTGAAAGCTGCAAAGTGGAAAGTTTGTATTCCACGATTACTTCACGCGATGAATGATAACGATCCTGATCGCTGAATGCAATTTTGCGAATGGTATCAGCAAATTGAAACTGGTGACGAACAATTCGTGACGCAGGTAGTGTGACGAGGCACTTAATAGAACCGTGAATCGGCATAACAGTGTGCTGGGCGACGGAAAATCCGCATGTTTATGTGGATAAAGCGGTCGATCAGGTGTTCACGTGTGATGTGGACTATCATCTAAGGAAATTCCTGGCAGACTAAAACTGTGTGCCGGACCGAGACTCGAGCTTGGGACCTTTGACTTTCGCGGGCAAGTGCTCTACCAACTGAGCTACCCAAGCACGACTCACGCCCCGTCCTCGCAGCTTTACTGGTAAGTAAAGCTGCGAGGACGGGGCGTGAGTCACCAGTAAAGCTGCGAGGACGAGGCGTGAATCGTGCTTGGGTAGCTCTGTTGGTAGAGCACTTGCCCGCGAAAGGCAAAGGTCCCGAGTTCGAGTCTCGGTCCGGCACACAGTTTTAATCTGCCAGGAAGTTTCATATCAGCGCACACTCCGCTGCAGAGTGAAAATCTCATTCTTTCATCTAGGGGTTTTCCTTTGATGCTACTGTCACTGGAGAAGTGTACCTGGAAATGTAACACACAGCAATTTTGCCAGGTATCCGTGCACTTAATGGAACTAATGAAGAGGTCTTCTATCAACAGGACGGGGCGCCACCACACTACCACCTAGCTGTTCGAGCTTTCCTGGATGACAATTTTCCGGGATATTGGATTGGATGAAGAGGGCCCATTGAGCTCCCTCCACGGTCACCAGATCTAACACCTACGGACTTTTACTTTTGTGGAACTGTGAAAGATAACGTCTATCAACGTGATCAACGCACGCTGGAGGAACTTCGCCAGGAGATAATAGCGGCATGGGCAGTGATCTCCACTGTAACATTCACTGACATAGTTGCGGCGACCGCTCGTCGTTCTGTAATGTGTATAGCTGCCAACGGTGAACATTTTGAACATTTAAAGTGACCGTGTGCTAAATTGAAGGTTGTGCTACATGTGTGATCAATTATTAAACGTAAAATAAACACATTAGTAACACTTTTAGTTCCTTACAGTGTCTGTATATTTTTCTCGCAGACTCTTGATCTAAAGCTTTCGGCACATGGCCCACGCATTCAGACGTTAACATGGCGAGTTTCTGACGCCATCGCTGATCGGGGAGCCTTTCCAAACGTGCAGAACAATCTCTACCATGTCAGATATCCTGAACGTAGATCTGTGAGATGAAAGAACGTCGCTTCTATTACATGACGCCATATCTCATTAGCACAGGGTTGTGAGACACCATATTGAGTGGCAGTTGAAGCCCATTTGTATATATGCCATTATTAAGCACCAGAAAATTGAGTATCTCTTAAAAACCTGCCATTAATAGTATTATTTGTTGCAATAAAATGTCAGGAAACATCCTAGTGGTGGTGAAAGTATTTTTGTTACTTGCATATTATGAAAGTGTGCCGTTTCAAGGCAACAGCGCAATTAAATGTCAGTTAGCCACATACCTGTCATTAAAGTTTTCAGGAGATCGTAAGATTCTAAGTTTGGTTGTAAATTACGGTTATCAGTGCAGCGTAGAGATGGAGAACTGTAATACGTGATGTTACTGATTTAGGTTCTACTGGATCTAAAAAAAATTTATCAGGTTTTGATACTTTCTAATTAGTTCAGTACAAGCCTATTCTATAATATTCGATGTTACGTAGGTATAAGTGCGCTCTATTTGAGGAGTGAGTCTTTGATTGGCATTATGTACAGCACAGCTTACACTACTTGCAAATGGTTTAAATGGCTCTGAGCACTACGGGACTTAACTTTTATGGTCATCAGTCCCCTAGTACTTAGAGCTAATTAAACCTAACTAACCTAAGGACATTATACACATCCATGCCCGAGGCAGGATTCGAACCTGCGACCGGAGCGGTCGCGCGGTTCCAGACTGTAGCGCCTAGAACCGCTCAGCCACCATGGCCGGCGCACTACTTGCAGGAGGCTAAGATATTTCTCGCTTTCTTGTTTCGAGTATCGTATTTCAGATATTGTAAGGATTCTGCTATTGAAAAGAAACAGTGATCAAGTAAGAACCACCATATGGTTTGACTAAGAAGTGAGACTGATGAAAAAATCTTGTCTTACGTGGAGAAGTACTGCAAATTTGTATCGCATTATTTGTAACGCAAATTTTAGATTTCGATCTCCTTATGGAATGGACGTGGTACTTTCCTCTTTGCCTTATAACTTGTTCGGCGATATTGAAGGTTTTATTTGCGTGTACTGCAAACAGAACAACTTGACTAGCTTACGGACAAGAGAGGAAATATGCATATTAATAGAGCTAACGTTGGAATTTAGGCTCGTCCATTTCGTAAACTGTATGGTTTGCGAGCCACACCCTGCGGGCACTGTCGCTGGAGCGCACTGCGATCGCTTATATCGCATAAAGGCGCATTAAGGCGTACCGTACGCATAAGTCGTATAGTTTCTGATCGTTCAGCAGCACGTTGAACTCTGCACGCCCGACGTTGATGTTCAAAAGTACAGTCCGCGTGCCGACGGCTTTACGCTGATAAAACGAAAATAGCCAGGGACGCAAATATTGACTATGAAAACCAGCATTGTATGACCCCCAGCACCTGTTCTACGTGGCACAGTAGGAAACTTTTAGCGTCAGTCACGTACAGCTCACGCGGAAAAGTAAGAGTTTACTAAATGGCTTTGGTTAGGCCTTAAGTGGTGAGACGGCACGGTTCTTGTCCAACGATTTGACGTACAGCCAGTTACAGCAAGAAAAAGGACGAATGATTATGGTTGTGCCAGTTCTTGTTGCCCAGAAGAAAACTCCTGTACACCGTTTTTCATTGGCCTCTGGCGTAGTTGACGTTGCAGCGGTGGCTGCAGCGTAGCGCTCTGACCTATTGTTAGGTGGTGACGTGTGGTGCTTTATTGCTGTGGGCGGGCCGCTCGGTCCCGTCACGTTATCTCCGGCTCTCAAGAAACTGAAACAAAGGCGGGGGGCGGCGCGATTATCCGGCGGCTTGCTTACTGCTCGCCCGGGAGTAATCAAACACCGCCGCGGCGCGCCGCCTCGCAGCTCGACCGTGGCTCGCATACAAAGGAGCGGGCGAATCCTGCCAGCGGGCGATTTTAGGGGGCGGCTAATTTACGCCTTGTGATGCGAAACTCGTGCCACACAAACCGGGGGACCGCGGATAAGGAGCAGCTAGTATCGCGTAGCACGCAGCTTATGACCTGAAAATGCTGTGCTCTAACTTCGCCAACTATCACTCATAGTAGCTTGTACAACGTCGGAGATGTATACATACACTTTTCCATTGATTTTAAGCATTAGGTTTCCGCAGTCATTTTCACGACATCCCCCTCAATGATATATACAGCGAATACATGAGAACTTACTGCGGTTTCTTGACTGGCACACCCTATCAGTATCTCTCCCAATAGTCCTATGTACGTCGGAGTTTACCCATCTACATTGTCCGTACCTTCCCCACCAACACCAATAGGGGATCCCTACAGAATTCCAACGGTGGCGACAGTTCATTGGCTCCATAATGAGTGACATTGTACCCATACACCGTCACATCAGTCCTGACCGTAAATCCGTACATCGTCCCCTCTCACCCTCCCTGGCGACCTCACTGCAGCAGTCCTCAACCCAACTGGAAGTGACTACCTACATGCCTACCTGTTCCTCTCACCATCGCACACTGTCTCATCCCCAAGCACTCCATCCTACACTACTGGCCATTAAAATTGCTACACAACGAAGATGACGTGCTACAGACGCGAAATTTAACCGACAGGAAGAAGATGCTGTGAAATGCAAATGATTAGCTATTCAGAACATTCACACAAGGTTGGCGCCGGTGGCGACATCTACAACGTGCTGACGCGAGGAAAGTTTCCAACCGATTTCTCATACACAAACAGCAGTTGACCGGCGTTGCCTGGTGAAATGTTCTTGTGATGCCTCGTGTAAGGAGGATAAATGCGTACCATCACGTTTCCGACTTTGGTAAAGGTCGGCTTGTAGCCTATCGCGGTTGCGGTTTATCGTATCCCGACACTGCTCCTTGCGTTGGTCGAGATCCAACGACAGTTAACAGAATAGGGAATCGGTGGGTTCAGGAGGGTACTACTGAACGCCGTGCTGGATCCCAACGGCCTCGTATCACTAGCAGTCGAGATAACAGGTATCTTTCAGCATGGCTGTAACGGATCGTGCAGCCACGTCTCGCTCCCTGAGTCAACAGATGGGGACGTTTGCAAGACAACAACCATCTGCACGGACAGTTTGCAGCAGCATGGACTATCAGCTCGGAGACCATGGTTGCGGTTACCCTTGACGCTGCATCACAGACAGGAGCGCCTGCGATGGTGTACTCGACGACGAATCTGGGTGTGCGAATGGCAGAACGTCATGTTTTCGGATGAATCCAGGTTCTGTTTACAGCATCATGATGGTCGCATCCGTGTTTGGCGACATCACGGTGAACGCACATTGGAAGCGTGTATTTGTCATCGCCATACTGGCGTATCACCCGGCGTGATGTTATGGGTTGCCATTGGTTACACGTCTCGGTCACCTCTTGTTCGCATTGACGGCACTTTGAACAGTGGACGTTACATTTCAGATGTATTATAACCCTTCATTCGATCCCTTCGAAACCCTACATTTCAGCAGGATAATGGACGACCGCATGTTTCTGGATACAGAAAATGTTCGACTGCTGCCCTGCTCAGCATATTCTCCAGATCTCTTACCAATTGCCATCCAAGCTCTGTTCGACTAAATGCCCAGGCTTATCGAGGCCGTTATTACAGCCAGATGTGGTTGTTCTGGGTACTGATTTCTCAGGATCTACGCACCCAAATTGGCTGAAAATCTAATTACATGTCAATTCTAGTATAATATATTTGTCCAATGAATACCCGTTTATCATCTGCATTTCTTCTTTGTGTAGCAACGTAAATGGCCAGTAGTGTACTATCCGTCCAAAAATAATCTAAGACTGCCCTGGTAACAGATGGAATGCCTATTGTGATTCCTCTTACGGCCCGTCCTGTTACAGCAGACATTACCAGGCTCCATATTCGAACCACATTCCTACCAAAACCATTAAATTCTTCACCCCGTTCTTCCCAACAAAATCCATACTCCTTTCCTGAGAAGCCCTTTGCTTATACCGATGACAGCCCTTTGCTTATACCGATGACCAGGATACACTCGCATGCCGCCGGCAATTGCTTATCAGGAACTTATGAAATGTAAAAACACGTCGGGACAGCCGCCAGACATGCATCAGACTAAATGTTACACTCCACATTACCTCTCCCAACTATTGGAATGCGTGCCATCCATTTACTGGCAGCAGTTGCATGCCTCACTTGTCACTCCTCCACAACAGCCAATCTCTTTGCATGTTATCTCTCCGATATCTTCACATTTTCTGAGGAGCAACATTTTGATTACTCCCGTTTCCTTCAATATGTGAACGCGCAAATACATCTGCCCAACTGCTGCCTCCCAATTTTCTCTACTTGCACAACTCACTACAAACAAAAATAATTGCACCAATTACAGCACGACATAAATCAAGTACATCAAAGAAACGCTATTACTCACCTGGGTCAAGACCGCATTACTTGTCAACATCTGAAACAAAGCGCCCTCGCCATTCTAGTCACCCTTCCACCTTTTATAACACGATTCTCGCCACAAGTTGCAATCCTGAACTGTGTAAAAGCTCCAGAATATTAGGGATAAACTAACATAAGAAGTCCAGACACTAACTGACAAAATAGAACACATAGAAATGAATCAAGACCCAGAAAATTTGAATGCAGATTTTAAGAAAGTAACCAAAAGTAATCGTAAATTACGAAACGAACTGACAGAAAAGATCAACGAACTCACAACAAGAATAGACCTGTTAGATACTAACAATGACAGTAAACCAGATGACACTAAACCAGTCTCAGTTCAACAGATTTCTAATAGTTAAGATACGCAGATTACAAATGTGCGACAAAAATCGCAGACCTAGAAGCACGTAATAATTTGTTACATCAGAAAATCAATTCTTTACAGCAAGGGATAGCTGACACACAAGAAACAACTGCAAACAATCAATTTCAACAGAACACACACCATTACGATATGCTTCAGATGCACAATACATATAATGTCGGTAGACTGCAGAGAGTATGAGATCTTAACCAGCCAGAAAGACACATAAATTCATACTCACAACATTACGAAAATAATTACACCAAAAGACATGACGGTTTCGACCAGAAGCATTTCCTTTCAGTGAGAAAGTTTAAAACATTTAAAAACGATAGGACGCAAATGCATCCCTTGGACTGGATCCAACAATTCAATGCGGCACTCCCACCATCATGGCCAGTTCAACATAAGCTAGAATTTATTATTAGTTTTCTTGAAGGAGAACCAGTGAGAAGAACGCGACCAATTGCTAGACAGTGTTTTTCAGTAGAAGCATTCCAGGAAGCATTTCTAGCAGCATATTGGTCGGGTACCACACAGAGTAGCATTAAAGATCTGCTAATTAGTCTGCCAAATTTCGAGAATTCTACTTTCCCAACAATCACACAATTTTTCGAGTATATGGTTGAACAAAACCAATACCCCAGTAGGCCATACAATCAATCCGCATTAATACAGCTGTGTATTTCGAAACTCTCCAGAGCACTAAAAGTGTCATTATTAACAGGCCATCAAAAGGACAGCGTGTACGCATTTAGAGACATCCTGTAATTCCTAGAGGTACACCAGACAGATTATGCGTTTGTTCATAAGAAATTTTCACGACATAACGCAAACCAGACAAACAATGCTAATTTTGAGCAAACACGATTGGCAATAACAATCGTAATTAACGCTTTCGCAGCGAAAATGGAAATTTTAGTCGAGAATACACAAAGGGATTTAATGAACAGCAGTATAATAACAATTTACATTACAATTCAGGACAGCAACAAAGCCATCCAAACAACACGACACATATACGACAGGAAATGCCGGACCGGTCAAACTTTCACAAGACTCATCGCCAAGAAAATGCGACGGGTGCAAGCAAATACACGGGTCAGCCGCAAAATACACAAAACGAACAAAGACAGCCTTTTCAGAGAAACACGGGTGCCTCGCCGTATAACCACAGTTATAATGACAGAAGGAGAAAAAATGAACACCGACCGCAAAGGACATTCTACAATGATAATTTTCATAGAAATTCAAACAGTGCACAACTACCAAGTGATCGTATGAATGTACCAGACACAAGATTTCATCCGCCACCTACCGCTAATAATCAGAACGGTAGAAGAGTACAGCTCATAAAAAACACACAACACTCCGCAACAGAAAATGAAATGTCAGAACATTTATGACTAGAGATAGCCTGTGATGAATTTCTAAATGACGACACTATGGATAAGGACAATGAAAAAATAATGATAGAGAATACCGTTACATTCGACGACGTGCGAGACACATTGTTACACGAAAAATCGATCATGCAGAAAACTATATGCCATCCAATAATCCAGATAAATTTAAAGTCACAAAATATTTTAGCAATAATTGATCCAGGCTCACCAATGTGCGTAATTAACGAAGACAAATTTAACAGATGCAATAGCAATAATGATTACCCAGTATTCCCATTACATAAAACTAAAGGTAAGGGAGCATTTCCAGGAAAAAGCATTGAAGTCAAAAGACAGACACAATTAACGTTTGTTTTTGCAGGGCAAACTTTCCACAGCATTTGTTGGATAGTTCCACATTTAACAACTGATATAATATTAGGAATGAATTTTCTTGTACAGTACAACGCAAAGATTGACTTTAAATCGTCATACCTAAATTACAGAAGGAAGACAGTGAACTGGTAGTGAGATTTCAAAACACAGTATCCTCAGAAGAACAAAATATGCACAGATCGAGATTACTGCAGATTCTAAAGATAACGATAGTTATCTCACACTATACACGAATACACGTAATAACGACATGGCAGAGGAACAGGAGTATGATGTATTAGAGACAATTACACGCAAGGCTGGAGACAGTATAGCAGTAGACGACACAGAATGCACAGAATTAGAAAATATTCTTGTGCAACGTAAAACAGTTTTTAACAATGTTCCAGGAACGATGACAGGATTTATGTACGAATTTCAGGTGAACCCACACTGGACTTTCAAAGCCAAACCCTATCCGACCCCGCATATACACACAGAAGCAGTTAAGAAAGAGTTACAAGCAATGATTGATCAGGGTATAATTGAACCAGCAGCAAGCCAATATATAAATCCATTACACATCGTTGAAAAGAAGGATGGATCATTCCGTTTAGTTTTAGATTTACGTCAGGTCAATAAAATAATCATTACAGAAACTGACCGACCATAGACGTTAGAAGAGTTACTGCAAAAGTTCCATGGCACCTCTATATATACCACCTCTATATATACCAGGATTTTGTCAAGTCCAGTTGCATCCAAATTGCCGAAAGTATATGGCATTCCTTTGCTTTGGTGAATGTTACCAATTTTGTAAACTTCCGTTTGCACTAACGATTTCGTCTGCAGTTTTTATACGGGGCATGAATACAATTCTCCCACAGGATCTTAAAAACAATATTACTACATATGTAGATGACATTCTAATCTCAGCATAAAACTGGGAACAGCACAACCACACCCTTCAACCATTACTGAATACATTCGAGCGGAACGGTGTAACTATAAACCTCCGTAAATCTGAATCTGGAAGAGTCTCAATAAAATTTCTAGGTCATATCATTTCACAGACAGGTAGTGCACCAGACTCCGACAAATTGCAAGCATTGAAAGATATCGACGTGCCAACAAATAAGAAGGAACTTCGAAGCTTTTTAGTCCTTATTAATTATTTTAGAAAATTCATTCATTATAAAGCATTAGACACACCCTCGCTATACCAGCTCACAAGTAAAAACACAATTTGGTCATGGAATGAAGACGCTGAAAGAATTTGAAAGAAGCGTTACTAAGGGCACCTTTGTTATCACATCCTGACTCAACACAAAACTTTTCCATTGCAACAGATAGTTCAACTGCAGCACTAGGAGTACATATTTCCCAGGACGTAGAGGAGGAAGGTAAGACAATCGTTAAACATATTGCGTTTGCAAGTAGGATACTTTCTCCACCAGAGTGCAATTCTTCTGCAACAGAATTAGAGACGCTATGCGTAGTATTGGCATTTAAGAGATTCCGTCATTACCTATATGGAAGACACACCACAGTACATACCGATCACGGAGCAATCCAGTTTTTATTATCAGCAAAACTTACGAATGATAGATTAAGCCGTTGGCAATTATATCTACAAGAGTTCGACTTTACTATTGTACACATTCCAGGCACGCAGAATATTGTTGCCAACACACTATCGAGACCTATTCAGCATAAACGACTAGAGAAAGAGAATACCTTCTGCCACAACAACCATAGTATTATGTATATCAAACAAGTAGCTTTCGAAAACTCTATATCATCAGCATTACAGGACATAGAGAGAGAAACGCAGAAAGATGAAACACTAAAAGAGATTGTAACGCTTTGGCGGGACAAGAGCAACGCAAAAATCAGACATAATTACACTATACATCAAAATATTCTGTTTATTCGCTCATACCCAGACGGCAACAATTGGCTTTTATGCATTCCAGAAGGGATCAGAAACAAATTGATATGGTATACGCACCTAAGCTAAGCACATTACGGAGGTAGGAAATGCTTTCTAATTCTTCGACAAAATTGTCACTTCAACAATATGGAAAAACACATTCGCCAAGTTATAGCATCCTGCAAGATATGTCAGAAAGCTAAATCATCAACAGTAACACATATTCCACCACTGTATCCCATCATACCGGTTAAGTTAAGAAACATGGCAGCAGTAGATCTTTTCGGTCAAATCCCCAGAACAAGTAAAGGTTATAGTTATATTCTAGTAGCCGTAGAACTGACATCCAAATTTGTAAAATTTTCTCGACTAAGGAAAGCAACAGCTAGATCAGTATCCAGAGCATTTGTAAGAGATTTTCTATCAATAGTAGGACATGTACAGAAGGTTATTTCAGATAAGGGACCACAGTTTAGGTCAGACATATGGAAACAAATGTCAGAGAGTAAGAACATAACACCAATATACATATCAAGATATCACAGTTCTTCTAACCCGTCAGAAAGAATAATGAAAGAGATCGGGAAACTATGTGGAATTTATTGCCACCGAAAGCATATAACATGGGACGAATACATTTCACAGTTTCAGGAAGTAAGAAATGCAATACCTAATGAGTCAACGATGCTCTCACCAACTGTAATACTTTCGAATAAAGACCCAATGAATAAACTTACTGAAATGATTACTTTCCCAAAGAAGCGTAGACTTCGTCATTGTGAGGTAATAGACGTGACACTAGCGAACATTAAACGAGCTGCAGATGGTCGGAAGAGACAGTACAAGCAGGTAAGTAGATTATGCAAGTACGAGATTGGGGATAAGGTACTAGTCCGTAACCATTATCTGTCACATAAAAGGAAAAAAACGATGCAAAAAATTTTAACTTCTATAGGCAGGAACGTACAGAATTCGAAATATTCCGCACGCTAATGTAGAACACATTGAGACACTCAGAACAAAAAAATTGAGAAGAAACCATCATATGTCAAACACAAAGAAATTCTTAAAGTAGAAAAACCTTCTTACAGGGATACATATAGACACAGTATAACAATGAGCTTTTTCACACATTCCAGCAAGCCCGAATACAGTGAGCTACTAATGGGTTATTTACGTGCACAACAGGTCACCTCGATTCGACCGCAGATAAATACACTGAACATTAATAGCAGTCGTAGAAGCGTTCTCGCAGGACATTTATTTCACATTGTGTAAGGTAAGCGAAACAATTAACAGGACTACTTTAAATGTAAATGTATAACACGTACAAATGATTTTCATACAGTAGTAGCAATTAGATGGATCCTTTAGCCCGTGCATGCAACATTGTTGTCATAGTTCACCAAAATAAACGTAGTTTTAATTATAATATAAGTATTGAATATGGAGAAATGTGGATAAATGCTTTACAGGTCATGCCGAGAGCTGATGCGATTTTCCAGATGCAGAGAGATGTTGAAGTCATGCCGTGCGCTGACGATTATTAACCATGAATATTTCATTATAGGTAATACAGAGAGATATTGGAGTCATGCCGTGCGCAGATGATTATGAACAATGAATATTTTATTAAAGGCTATGCAGAGAGATGACACGAGGTGCAAATGAGAGAGGAGAATGAAGATGTTAGTATGTAAGGAATATAATTTAGTAATGGTTTATTTTGATAACTGGTAACACAGCGCAGCGCAGCACTACGGATGGAGAAACCACATTAAATTGCTTACTATATGTACTTTACTATTCGAAAAATTTTTTATGCATTGAACATGATATCTCTTACATCAGAAACATACATAGGAAAAACAGATCACACCAAATGTCAGCATACCGATTCGCACTCTGCTTAAAATACAGATGTTTTCTCTTAAATAACAATGACAATGTGCGCTACACAACTCAAACATAATATATAGTCAACTGACAATATGACTCGTAACTGACGACCACATTACCAAACATACTGAAGTCACAGAAAGTGACATAGTTTGTATAAAGGTACTTTATTTTATTTAAAATGTTGATGCCTAAATGTACTACTAAATTCGACTTACTGAAATATTTGTTTATGTTATTGACTGTCACGTAATGTCATATGTACTGTAGGCTGAATTCACTACAGATGGAAAATGTGTTTTTTATGTAATTGTTTAAAACTACAAACTTTTTCTACAGTCACACAAGGTGACATATTTTGTCCTTTTAAACGTAAAATAAATATTTTTTATGAGCACAGAGGAAAGACATGACGTAAAATTTGGTAATAACGGTATCGACCATATCCGTGAACCTTTTGACAAAATGATTATACCTGTACCTTAATTCCCGTGCATCCCCATGGTTATGGAGCACAAACAAAGTGAATAGTGACCCACGTTACTTCAATCTACGATGTTTTCTATGAAGTGTCACCATACCAAGATGCACACCACAGTTATGATGTACGTCAATAGGTGCTTGCATACCAAGATGCACACCATCACTACTAATGGACAATTGGAGTTGGAACTCGTACCTGAAGTAGCTGCGGCAACTCAGGCAATTCGACGGATAACTTAGTGTTTGGTTACACTTAAAATATGGATCAAAGAGACTACGGAATCACATGGCGAAACCTGGTGTTGTGCTATCTTTGAGGGAAAGAAACGGCCTTTGGAGTGCATTCACAGACAGTCGCCAGTGCTTTGACTATGCTATCCAATTCCTTTTTTTTTCCTTCCTTGAATATGGTACTAATAGACGCTAATTTATAATGGAACATAAACTATGTTCTAATTTTTGCCATCCATTACTATTAGAAATATAAATAACTTTTACTACCTGATGTACACTTCCAACTTACTGACTCACATTGTTTGCATATTTTGATGTATACTCTTTTGAATATTCTCTTTGTCAGACATAGGAAAACAAATTCTTATGAGAGTACATGTATGTGCATTGTTGAAAGAAATATTCTATCATTAATTTACTTATTACTACACATAGTTCTATAACGAAATTTTCTCCTTACGTCATGTCCAAATGACTTAACGACGTAGGAAAATTTTAAGGAATCCCAGTGGAGGGTTATGTAAGACGTGTATATTTCTATTGTCTATTGTCAAACCACAATTTATGAAAGATGTTTATATTTTATTAATAGGATTAAGTAGGAATAATTAATATTTGTCATGTTGGAAATAATTGTGGTAGCAGGGAATGTCTGCACCAAAGTATTGTTGGCAAGAGAGACCGCACATTGATATACTGTAGTTTTAAAAAGGGCGGGAGAGACCGCGTATGGAAACATCTTAAGAAAAGAGCGGGAAGGACTGCGCATTGATACATTTTGTAATGGTAGCAGGGATTGTCTTCACCAGAAAGCATTGGTGGCAGGAGAGACCGCACTTTAGCTTTCATAGGAAGTCAGTAGTAAGCGAGATGTGAAGCGAGTTGGTAGCAGGTCTGAAGCGAGAGGTTGAGAAGAGCAGTGTGCCTGCCAGCCACCAGCTATGATTTACAAGAGATTATAAACGGACATATAGAGACATCAGTAAACTATTATCGTAAGAGGAACTAATATTATTGAATTATTTTCTTTGCGAAACTCAAGACTACTGAAGGTATGTTTGCGCAATGCGAGTTGTAAGATTATTGTAAAAAGTAGGTCCTATTTGGAACGTTTGTAAAATCATTTCATTACCAGCAGTAAATATTTGAAGAAATTTTTTCAGAATATATTTAATTTTTGCCAGCAATGTTGCATTACTGATGATAATCCATCCCAGAAACCATCACACGTAAAACTTTGCAAATATTTTATTTGTTGGCAAGAAATGTTTAACTATGAATTACGTAACTTCAGTCAAATTAATTAAAGAATAACGTCAGCTTTGCTATTAATGAATAACGTCAGCTTTGGTAATAAATACAGCCACTTAATCTGACAGCCCACCAGCAGTTAATAGAGTATAGTAAATCAGAGTAAGTATATTCATGTCGCAGTTCGATGTAACAGTCAGATGGCGATCCAGTAACAGTAAAAAAGGTAAGGAACAGTTTTGGGTTATTGCAGATAACGACTGAGGGCGACGACGACACATTCTACGTTTCGTCGAAATAATCAGAAAATCACTTTTAATAAGCAACAATTAAATTTGTATGCGAATATTGAGAAAGGGAATAAATTTCAAAGGCAAGATTTCATTTGTTATTATTAAGCAAGAGATAGAAATCCTAAGGAAAGGTTTCATAGGTTATTGTAGAAGGGAAGGTTGCGTAACAAAAGAGATACAGAGGAGACGGTTATTGCGTAACAACAAAAGAGATATAGAGGAGACGGGAAGGTTTCAGAGTGGTGGTCAACTTCTTCGTGGAAAACTTCGAAGCAAAGACACTGGACTTGGCAACTTGTAAACCTAAAGTGTGGTACAGATACGTCGATGAGACCCTCGTTGTATGGAGCCATGGTGAAGAACAGCTCGGTGACTTCCTAAGACACTTGAACAGTGTCCATGACAACATAAAATTTACTATGGAAGTAGAGAAGGACAAAAAACTACCATTTGTGTGGAGCCGGTGACTTCCTAAGACATTTGAACAGTCACCATGACAACATCAAATTTACATGGAAGTAGAGAAGGACAAAAAACTACAGTTTCTAAATATGCTGTTCACAAGGGATGGTGAAAACCTGGGACTCAGCATGTATCGAAAACCGACGCAAAACGAGCGATTCCTGCACACACTATCAAATCATCACCCGAACCAGAAAAGAGGCACTGTTAAGACGCTCGTAACGCGGGCAAGACGAATAAGTGAGCCACAGCACCTCAGAGACGCGAAATACAACACTTGTAGAGTGCTCTGAGGAGCAACTGGTACTCCACAAGTAATATTACAAGCTTAACAGAGCCAAACACTAGTTAAAGTGAGAAATCAGAAAAAGAAATGTCGGATAGGGCCTTTCTGCAATACAGTTCCAGAGTGACGGACAGAATCGGCCGCGTATTGCGCAAACAGGGCGTAAAGACTATTTACAAACCGACAAAGATCGGCAAAGGAGAAAAGGGAACCACTTGCAATGGCAGGAATATACCGCATACCAAGCACATGAAGAAATGTTTATGTTGGAATGACTGGATGATCGATCAACAATAGGAATACAGAACATAAACAACATTGCAGGTTGGGGCAGGTGGAGAAATGAGCTGTGGCGGAGCACGTCCTGTGTGAGGCCGACCACGTAGCCAAATTTGCCGGCACGGTAGCTCTGCCTGTGGAGAAGAACTATCACACCGGCTTGTTCAGTGAAGTTGTAGAAATACACAAACACGAGAACAGCTTCAACAAGAAAGAGGAAAGCCTCAAGGTAAACGGATCCTGGCATCCCGTGCTGCAGCGAACGACCGTCGCAGGTAGTAAGAGGAAAACCGCACCGGAAATGACCGCGGAGAATCCGTCGGACATTGGTGCGCCAGGTACATACAGTCTGCGGCAGCGAGCTCGGCTCCAGTCCACCACCAGCAGAGGAGGGTGAAACTTTGATAATACCGGCCACTCGCGCTGACGATACGTCAGAAAAATCATCAGACGAACGTCGGCCGAAGAACCCGAGACAGAAGCCAACAGGGAATTTGTCAACAAGTGGCCACGAAAGCCTTAACAATTTTGTAAACTGTAAGCTATTTAAGCTAGAGAAAAAACAACAATAGCAAAAAAATCGGAGTAAATGTATGTACTAAGTGATGTATGATAAATTTATATAAAATTAAATTTTGGGGTTTTTAAATATGTTGTTGAAGTCTGAATGTGTGCGCTTTTCTCACTTTAATGCGAGGGCTGAGACAGGGGCAGTCATCTTGGTGCTGAAGACTTTACTTTGCTTTTGATTTGGTCGTTGTGCCAGTCGGGCTTGAGATGTAGAACAGGGAGTACAAATAAATGACAGCAGGTTATTTTCCAAATGTATCGAAGTTATTCTGAATGTCGAGTTGTGGACTCGTGATATTCGCTTGTGTCGCTATCGAATACTCTGAAATATTTTCAACTTATGGATTTTGAAGATTTCATCTTTGGTAAACGAGTGTGAATTTTAAAATTTTACCTCGGCTACTTTTGTGAGTGATCTGCACTCAGAACTGAGTTAGTTCACAGCTGTGGAACTTTAAGGTTAAACTTAGACAAAGAGAACGTAGATTAAATCGGGAAGCTCACACGAACGTGAGATAAAGTTCCATTTCACACTGTGAGTATTGAACATTATTTTCATTACAAATTTACGCCTTGACATTTTTTAGGGTTAATGCAATTAAATGGCACCCCATAGACACTAGGATAAGCAACATTTTAAAATCCAACCACACATTTGGAGGCGCTATGAACAGTGATTATCTAATTCACAATTCATTATTCATGCTGATGACATGGGGGTCTTTAGCTGGAATTTCACTAAACAATTATTTTATAGGATCAATAGCTTCTCCGTTTATAATCCGTCTCGTCACACATGATGCTTTCTTCTGGGAACAGACAAACATTCAATCCGTATCGTCAGATATGGTTAGTTTCGTCAGGCATCAACAAGTTATTGCTTACTGACCGGACAAGTGCACCCACGGGGTACTGACTTCGGTACACAATACAGTCCTCAGGCCATTCCTTGGCACGCTGTCGTCATGCTCGCTTTCTAAGCAGTTGTGCCTACTGTCCACAAACTAGCCTCCAACAATGCCATTGTTTTTCTGGTCACCAAACCTGATATGCTACTGTGTCCTTACCCACACATCCCACCGTCACTACAGCAACACACATTCAGTATCTCATCCCGATAAAAATTCAATCGATTCTCCCTCCCACTGTTCAAAAACAACAACAGTATTTATCATTCTACCAACTGTACCACATTCTCATCTATCATCCTAACGTCAGCGTGCCCTTCTCCTTCTTTTACCTCTACATTCCCCAGTCTTTCTGCTTTGATATCACAGCCATAGCCAAGCAAAAGACTCTTCCTCACCTTATCTCTTCCCAGTATCCACGCCAACGTCTACCTTCAATTCTAAGGTTCTGCACTTACATACTATAATCGCAGAAATGGAAGACTGATCAGCTTTGAAAGAAGCCCTTTTCACGTAGTGGGCGTGAATTTATTCGCACCACTTCATCTAATAGATGTGAAACCTGTTTTTATTGTATCCTCATCCATTGGACCCATAGATTAGCACCAACTACTATTCTTGCCTCGATCAGGTCCATTACATTTCCTTAGGGCCTTACCCTACTAGTAGGACTAGCAATGCGCTTTGTGAATAATGTCCAAACTCGGTTACTATTTGTATGTGTTATCACAATGCCTTTCAACATTGAGTCTGTTTAGTACATATCGAAATGCATTATTATTATTATTATTATTGTATAATAATTATTATTATTCTATCGATGGGATTCTGGAAACATCACGTCTATTACCGTTAGGGAAACAGTGTAATTCGAAACCGAACATTTCACGATTAGCGGAGTCGGAATGAGTCATGCACAACATTATCTATCAGAGAGGTAACGCGCGTTGGGTTGAACAGTGCACAGGACTGACAGCGTGTTTATACTGTATGTGCTGTGAACCAGACAAGGACTAGTTGCGAGTGGAGTAACGCACCGATGACAGACTCAATGTACATGCATACATGTATCGAATTTTCTCATTGTAAACCTCTAATCCAGTGCGGCAGACGTACGGCATACACAAACGATGAATATGTGGATATGCTTCTGGTCCTTCGTGCATCTTATAAGCGGGTTGGTGTTGCTGTTCATGAATATGCTGCTAGATATCCTCGCCGAAACCATCCAGACAAAAATGTGTTTCGTCGTCTGGAGCTGCGCCTTCGGGAGTCACGTTCTCTCCTCCCACCATCGTGAGACGTCGTCCACGGACTCGACGTACTCCAGTTACTGAGGAAGCTATTCTGGAGGTAATACACCAAGAACCTCAGTGAAGCACGCGTAGTTTAGCAATGCAGCTGCATGTCCCGCAATGCACGGTCATTAACGTGCTGCATGAGTATGGACTGCACTCGTATCATTAGTATCATTATCGTATCACGCAGCACCTGCATCCTGCAGATCGCCATCAGCGGATGCAATTCTCTGAATGGTTACAACAACAACACGAACGCAATGATGACTTCACGAACACCTAATATTGTCAGATGAAGCAGCATTCACTCGTGAGGGTGTCTTCAATATGCACTATGCCCACCATTGGTGTGAGGTTAACCCACACATCACCCATAACAGTTGATATCAAGTTCGCTTTGGTATCAACGTCTGGGCCGGAATATTGGGTGACAGGTGTTTGGGCTCCTACATGTTGCCTGACGAAGGTATCATACATTCCTCTCGAACTATCTGAATTATTCGCTGGAAGATGTTCCACTACATGTTCGGCAGAGGATATGATTCTCACATGATGTTGCACATAGACACTGTGGAATTAATGTGTGACAGTATTAGGACAGAACATTCCCAGGGAAATCGTTCAGACGTGGAGGTCCAGTTGTATGGCCACTGCATTCACCTGACCTAGATCCCATGTATTTGTTCCTGTGGAAACACCTGAAGGAGCACAAGTACTCTACTCCGGCGACGAATGTGGAAGAATTGATGGGGCATGTTCATGCTGCTCTTGTTACTGTGGACGCAGCTTTGCTGCGAAGGGTCCACAGCTGTATGATCCAGCAGGTTGCGCAATGCTTGGACGTGCAGGGAGGTCGCTTTGAGCATCTGTTGTTCTGAGGACAGCGCATTCTGTTGTGAAGGTCATGCGGCCATTAATATAGACATTGTTATTGTCACTGGTTGCTAATGTGCGACATCTGAGAGCTACTATTACAAGTACTATAAAGGACCAGCAAATATTGTGTTATTGTAGTGTGCTATCATCTTTAGTACCCCGAAATTAATATTGTTTTTGTGGTTATTCCATCCTATGACAGGTCATTTATTTTGACTGTCTGTTTCTTTTTTGTCTAAACACGTATTTTTTGTGTTGAGCATTGCAAAATGTTATAAATATAGCGTACATGTGACCTAAGAAACGGTTTATATTACAGTATGAAATGTCAGAATGAAATTAGCAGTTAAAAAAATGCGGCCCAACCCACGATAGAACACTCGACCTGCTGCATGCTGACCAAAGACAGTATCCACTGCACCAACCGTACAGCATGAATAATATGTGCTGACAGAGGCAGTTACCGTTGTAACCTCCCCACAAAAATGTAAGACAATGATAATGAGGCAAGTGTAGCCTCCCCGCAAATTTAAAAGTCAATGATAATAAAAAAAATGAGCCAAATGTTGACTCCCCACAAAATTAAGGAATGAAAATTGACCAAAAACCACACAATAATATTAATTAGATAATGAACCATGAACCGTATGTAACATCTCAACAGAAATAATTAAACCTGATAAATTTCATAAGGACACCAGCGCTGACCTTCGGCCCTGTGAAATAATTAAACCTGATAAATTTTATAAGGACTGCAGCGCTGACCTTCGGCCCTGTGAAATAATTAAACCTGATAAATTTTATAAGGACTGCAGCGCTGACCTTCGGCCCTGTATTCTGAATAAAACAAGCAAAAATTCTTACCTCAATATAAACTGCATCTTCGACACAGCTTCGTGCAATGCTGGCGTATATTTAATTTTGATTCTTGGAGGAAATGCATAGGAAATATTCTTTATATTGAAATGAATGCTTTTTCTTCAAAGGAGTGGAAAAAGTCTTTAAATTGAAATGATTACTTTTCTTTAAAAGATTTACTTTATAAAAAAAATTATTATTGGGGCATTTTCTAAGCAAATTAAATTACAATTAACATACGTTATTAGATGTGCGCAATGCTGCGTCTTTACCTTCTACAACAATACATATCGTCCCGAATCGTGACCAGAGTCGCGAGAAGAGCACACCGCCGACGCATGCCGACTTCTGCTCAGTACAACCGTCCACTCGCTACTACTGTCGACTGACTATTCCCTCAGCCGACTCGCCGCACACTAGCACTGTTCCTGCCGAGTCGCTACACGCAACTGTATCCGACTTCTACTACAGACAAGAGTCCCACTGAACACTCGCGCGGTCAAGCGCAGACTAGCAACAGCTAACGATAAACTACTCTCTGCTCAGATATTCTGTCATGCCTCGCCATCGCTGGTAATAAATACATACGTGTTTCATAACCCTCCACTGGGGGGGGGGGGGGGGGGGGGGGGGCAAAAATTTGGCAGCGATGGTGAGTCATTTGGACTTGCCATGAGCAACAAATTTTTGTTAACTAACTAACTTTACAATCATAGAATTCACAGATATATAGGTGTAGAACATGGAGTAAATATAGTGCACATGCACTGAGTACAGAACATATCAGGCAATGACAAAATATATATACAATGAGTACAAAACATATTCACAAATGGCAAAAGTGCACACGCACAGTAGTACAGAACATATCAGCAAATCACAAAAAATGTATATGCAATGAGTAGAAATCATGTTAACAAAATGACAAAAGTGCACATGCACTGTAGTTCAGAACATACAGCAAATCACAAAAATGTATAGGTCATGAATACAAATCATGTTAGCGAAAATGATTTTCACTATGTTACAAGAATTTTGATAGGAAAGGGAAGGATTGCATCATGGTTGTAGCACTTTAGGTTGCACGCAGCTGCACTGAAAGTCCATATCTTTCTACAGAAGCACAACACCAAGTGAGACAATCTGAAGTTCTTATCCCAGAAGTATTAATCAGCGTACCCAAGACACTGAAATGTCGTAGTAATATTCCATGTTATCTTTTTGGTAGCACATTAGGTACACCAAACAGTGGGACCATAATAGCATCTCCATCGCTCGCGGTGGTGGACAGCACGTCGTGTCAACACCACGTTCTTGTAAGGTACACCAACGTAGAATTAGTGCAAAAACTAAATATACTACTCCATGATCATGAGGATATACAGGACAAACGGATATTGCAATAATTCCAGGTAATTAGGTCAGAAGGTGAAGGACATTAAGTCACATACTAGTCTTCATTGAGAATTACACTAATAGTTGGTGGCACTCATTGCCCAGTTATTGAACATTTCTGTACCATGTATGTAGTATTACAGAATAATGTTCATGTGTTGTTTTACAGACAACATTGGCACGCATTGCCTAATTATAAATCATCAGAAGTCATCATTAAAACAGGAGCTAGTAAATGACATAGTATTACAGAATAATGTACATAAATCCTTTTACAGAGAACATTGGCACTCATTGCCTAATTATAAACCATTAGAAGTCATCATTGAAAACAGGAGCTAATAAATCACATAGTATTACAGAATAATGTTCATGAGTCGTTTTACAGAGAACATTGGCACTCATTGCCTAATTATAAATCATCAGAAGTCATCATTGAAAACAGGAGCTAATAAATGACATAGCATTAAAGAATAATGTTCATGAGTCGTTTTACAGAGAACATTGGCACTCATTGCCTAATTATAAACCATGAGAGGTCATCATTGAAAACAGGAGCTAATAAATGACATAGTATTACAGAATAATGTACATAAATCGTTTTACAGAGAACATTGGCATTCATTGCCTAATTACAAAGCATTATATATATATATATATATATATATATATATATATATATATATATATATATGAGCATGAGTCAGCTGTAGCAAGATTATGAAACAAGTAGAGTATATGTAATCACATTCATAAATGACAACTGCTTATAACACATTAATTTCATAAATAATTTCTCCTGCAAAATACAAAAATGGATTATTAAACTGAAAGAAGAAACGCATTTTATGCTGAAAAGTAGTGAACTTCGAATTAACAGGTAGTGAAATGTGTATATAAAAAACAAATGTGTTTCCTAGCTGTCCTTTCCAAAACCTTCAGTCCTATGCAATGTAACACACACTGTCAAAACGAACTGCAACAAATACTAAAATAACTACATAGCATAAATACATAACTTCAACATTATCCTCATCTGTAAAGAAAAAAAATTTCATTATCCATCACTTCATTATCTATATTATCATAACTACATTATTATCATCACCTGTAAAGGAAAAACTTCATTATCCATAGTAGCATATTCTTCATCATTATTCATCACCATTCATTATCATCTGCAAAAAAAGTCACTTCATTACTCATTACACAACTATTCCTTATTTCTAGCATATTTCATCACTAAAACTAAGATGTACAGTTCTGTCTGACAGCCTGCATCAATCGCCTTGTATTCTGAAAGAAAAAATTAGCTAAGACTGCTATTCTACGATGTGTATAGTATATTCTTGTCAATGCTTGTTAATCCTGATCCATTTACTCTTCATCACGAAGTATTGTATCCTCTTTCGTTCATTCCGAAGGTGAAATTCCCATTACTGTTTAATTTATTTATTTTACACGTTATTTCTTTCTGAAAATGATGAACAAAGATAAATGTCTTGCATTTAATTCATATACCCATTAGATAAAAACTGGTTTATAGTAACACAATTGAGCATACAGCATAGCATGACAGAAAACGCAATATGTCAAAAACATAGATAGTGTTCAGTGGCAAAAATGTACCCAGTGTATCACAATGTAGCAGCAAAAAAAAAAAAGAAGTAAAGTACTCACGATGTTGCGATAGCATAAGGCAAAAATGTCAAAGTCAACTGGTGTTTGCTATATCTTAACTATCTCATAGTGCATACAAACAAAACAGAAAAACAATCATACATACATAAAAAAATGGAAAATATGCACGGTCTGATGTGTAACGACAAGAAATGTGATATGTTAACCTTACCTTGGCGGGCACTTGCCAAGAAAAAATATAATTATCAACAGTAAGTAGTCACATTAATATAATTGCATAAGTGGTCATAAAAATTAGGAAATGGCATTACAGTGTGATAAATCATAAAGTATGTTCATTCAATAAAGGGTTTGATGTTGGAGACATGGTGATTGCCCTTGCTTTTTCTGGTTCTCAAAGTTTCGACGTGTACTACATTGGGGTGAGGAATGCTGCGAATTCGATATGGACCTGCGTATAGAAGCTCAAATTTACTGCATCTACTCTTTCCTCTGTTGGATAAATAGTGTGTACGTACTAATATCTTCTGTCCAATGTGAAATTCACGGCGTGTACAAACCTGTTTTTGCTGTCTTCTCCGGCGCTCTACGGCACGTTTGATGTTGTTCAGCACAATGTCAATTATTTCATGGTGTCGTAGTCGACGAGATGTAGGAAATGTTACTAATTCTTTAATTTTGTTAGGTTGTTCAACATTTTTCAGTATAACACACGGAGATAGCATAGTGGATTCATTTGGTATGGCGCAGTCCGGAACCGCGCGACTGCTACGGTCGCAGGTGCGAATCCTGCCTCGGGCATGGATGTGTGTGATGTCCTTAGGTTAGTTAGGTTTAAGTAGTTCTAAGTTCTAGGGGACTGATGACCACAGATGTTAAGTCCCATAGTGCTCAGAGCCATTTGAACCATTTGAACCATTTGGTATGGAATTAATTACATCCTGGAATGAGAGTATGTGTGTGTCCCAATCAATATGTTTTTTATGGCAGTATATTCAAAACAGTTTACCAATTTCTTTCATTAATCGTTCACAAGGGTTCGAAGAAGCATGGTACCTGGATATATAGATCGGAGAAATGTTTCTAGCTCGTAACATACGTGTCCATATAGCAGATCGAAACTGTGATCCATTGTCGGAAATTACTTTCAACACATGCCCTACATGAAATAAAAAGTGTTTTACAAATGCTTTCGAAACAGTTTTAGCAGTAGCTTTGCGTAACGGAGTGAAGGTAACAAATTTTGAAGAGAGTTCAACAGCGACAAAGATATAGCAAAAACCTCTATTAGTTCTAGGAATCGGTCCAAAAATGTCTACAGCGGCCATATGTCTCAATTTAACAGGTACAATGGGATGTAATGGAGGAATATGTGAAGACGTATCTGATTTAGCTTTCTGGCAGATTTTACATGACGCTAAAACTCGTCGAATACGTTTTTCCATGTTCGTAAAATAACAGTTCAGTCTCAGTATAAGTAAACATTTTCTGGCTCCGTAATGTGCGTAACTTAAATGAGTATACCAGATTAGTTTGTTAACAAGTTCGTTAGGAATGCATAATAACCAATTGTTGCTGTCAGGATGAGAGCGGCGAAACAGAATGTCATTGCGTACAGTGTAATGGTTTCTAATGGTAACATTATTCCTATCTTGCCAAAGGTGTTTAATCTCTTTCCATACGTTGTCTTTACTCTGCTCTTGTGCTATGTGTTGTAATGACGACGAAATAAAATTTTCAAATGCAACTTGTTGAATGTACATGACGCTGAAAGTTGCTTTGCAGAAGTTGGTTGCGATATCTTGCTGATTGTTGCTGAGAGAACGGGATAGTGCATCTGCTACAATATTTTGTGTGCCAGAAATGTGAACAATTGTAAAATTAAATTCCTGCAAGTAAAGTTTCCATCTGCTTAATCTGTCGTGTGTAAATTTAGCAGAAAGTAAAAATTGTATCGCTCTGTGGTCTGTGTAAACGGTCGTATGTCTTCCATAAAGAAAATGCCGAAATCTGGTAAAAGCCCATACAACACATATTGTTTCAAGTTCTGTAACAGAATAATTTCGTTCAGCAGGTGACAGAATGCGACTTGCAAAAGCGATGTTTTTAATTACTGTACAACTACCTTCTTCAATTTCCTGAAAAATATGTACGCCTAAAGCGGTGTTAGAACTGTCGGTAGCAATGGAAAAATATTTAGTAGGATCTGGGTGCGATAAAAGTGGTGCATTCAACAATGCATGTTTCAGGTTCATAAATTCAGAATGTGCTTGCTTATCCCAAGAGCAAATATTGTTTTTATCTGTCAATTGACATAATCTGGGGGTGTCTAAAGCAGAGTAATGAATAAATTTACGAAAAAAGTTAATTAAACCCAAAAAACTGCGTAGTTGTTATTTCGTCGTAGGAACAGAAGTGTCACGTAAAGCTTGAAGTTTTTCCGGGTCAGGCGCAATGCCTTCTGCTGAAATTAGATGTCCAAGAAATTTTATAGAAGTTTTACCAAAGTGCGATTTACTGAGATTAACTGTGAGTCCTTGTGCACGAAAAGTTTGCCACAGTTGTTCTAGAATCAGATTGTGTTCAGACCAATTAGCTTCTGCAATAAGAATGTCGTCTACGTACGTTGTGATTCTGTTTTTAGGTTCTGTCGGAAGTATTGTATTCAAACCGCGAATAAAAGCTGCTGAGGGAATTGCTAAGCCGAACGGTAATTTACAAATTTGATAACAGTCACCAAAACAGAGAAATGCTGTGTACTTTCTGCAGTTCGGATGGAGCTGAATTTGCCAAAATCCCGATTTCAAATCTAATGTGGAATAAATAGCAGTACCGCGAAATTTCTGTAGAAGTTCTTCTAGTGTCTGTGGGCGATCTGTTTCATTAATAATAATGTCATTGATGTGACGCGAATCAAGTACGAGGCGAAGTGAGCCATCTTTTTTCTTAACAATATGCAGCGGGTTTATGTACGGACTAACTGCCGGTTCAATAATTCCTTGGTCAAGCATAGCTTGCAATTCTTTCTTAACTTGTTCTCTATGAATATATGGAATGGGATAATGCTTTGCTTTAAATGTGTCGTGCTTTATGACTTGAAATTCATACATAAAACCGGACATAGTACCAGGAACGTTGTCAAAAACTGGAGCTTGCTGTAAAAGAATTTTGTGTAGTTGAGTGCGTTCGTCGTCTGTATTTGCACTGCTTTGTTTAACTTTATCAGAAATCATCTGTATTACGTCATAGTCAGCTTCGTCTGGAGTATTATAGTTATGTATGTACGTATCTGTGAACAATGTGGAATTACAGTCTATGTTATGTGATACGGAAATGATCTCTGTACGATTAATTATTTGTTCTTCCGCAGATAAAGAGTGCTGAAATTCTAAAGCCAGTTGTACATTTTCATCCTTTTACATTAAATAGGAATTTTGAAAATCAATAATTGCGTCGTGTTGTACCAAAAAATTCGTACCTAGAATAACGTCTGTTGTCAATAATGGAACAATCCAAAAATTTGAGTGAAAAGTTTGACCTGCAATACAAAATGATAAATGCGTCTGTAATTTAACATCAACTCCTTTACTAGATACTGCTCCTTTTACTTTCGTTTTCCCTAATGGTAACGTAGGATACGTATTCTCTTTGTTACACTCGTTGAAAGTTTCTTCATTTATAACTGACATAGGTGACCCAGAATCGATTACTGCCGAATATTTCGATGATCCAATTTTAATTTCGATGACAGGATGTGAAATGGTTTTTTGAACAAGTGGTCTTTCCTGCAAAAGAGTGTCTCGGATGTCGTCAAAAGTAATAACATTTTCGTGAACAAGATTCTGTGTATCTGAAGTATTGCTTACGTTGCTGGAAGATGCAACCTGTACTGTATCTAGTCAAATTCTATCTGACGTGTTATTATTTTCGGGAGGGTGCTGTGGCATTTCGACTATTTGAACTGTTCTGTTATTTCTTCCAGACGTATTATGTTCTGGATGATATCTACTGTCTGGTTCATTCATGAGAATATGTTCTTGCGGAAGATTTTGCTGTTGGTAAGACCGACTGTTATTAAATGTACGCTGAAAATTGTGCTCATTGTTTTTTGGTCTGTCGTGATAATCATTTCTATATGGCGCATTGTGATAGGAATTGAAGTAGTGTGTTTTCTGTACGTACTGGTTTCCTTGTTGCTGTGTGCTACTGTTTGTTGGATCTGAGACTATACGTGCACGCGGCGAAACATTAAAGCCTGAGTGACCTTGCACACTGCATTGTTGGTTAGGTATGCTAACCGGCTGGCTTTCATGCTATTGCGGAGCAAAACGTCTATTGTTACCATAATGTGTTTGCTGTTGCTGATAATTTTGACGATACTGATAGTTAAAATTTTGCCTGTTACTAAAGTTCCGGTGGTTGTAGTTCCTACAGCGTCTATTACCTTTGCTATTGAAATTGCGTGACTGATCGTAATTACTGTAAGTTTCTTGGCCTTGGTTATTATATGAAAAATTTTTGTTTACAAAGGAATAATCCGATTGCTGTAACAGATCTCTGAATGCTGAAATGTTTTACTTCTGCTGACCCATTAACAGTGACACTCTTAACGACTGTGGTAATTTAGAAATGCATAATTGTATAAGTGCAGATTCACTGTATGGTTCACTTAAGTACTGGTTTTGTTGGACCATGTGCTCAAAAAATTGTGTGACACTGGGAAAATTTGAGCTCTCATAATTCGGTAAACTAATTAGTTGATCTTTAGCTCTGCGCTGTGTCGTCTTCGACCAATACGCTGACAGAAAAGCATTCTGAAATTCTTCTACTGAGTAGCATTGTCTCGCGATCGGTCTCATACGAGTTGCCGGTTCGCCTTCCAGAAAACTACAAATAAATTCAAGTTTGTGCGTTACGGGCCAAGTCAGTGGAAAAGCAAAGCTAAATTGTTGTATCCAATCCAGTGGGTGAATCTGTGTTCTGTCATTTTTAAATACTTTAAATTTTCTCACTGATAGAAAATGTTTGTAATCAAAATTATCGTCTCTGTATGACGGAACAGGTTCAGGATTGTATGGGAATCTGTTTGACTGTGACTGTTCGGAATCTAACTCACGTACTCTCTGTAGATTACCTAAATTATACTGGCTGTGTGAGTGTGAGAAACGTTCGGAATTCGCCGTATGGTGTGACGTGTTACACTCCTGGAAATTGAAATAAGAACACCGTGAATTCATTGTCCCAGGAAGGGGAAACTTTATTGACACATTCCTGGGGTCAGATACATCATATGATCACACTGACAGAACCACAGGCACATAGACACAGGCAACAGAGCATGCACAATGTCGGCACTAGTACAGTGTATATCCACCTTTCGCAGCAATGCAGGCTGCTATTCTCCCATGGAGACGATCGTAGAGATGCTGGATGTAGTCCTGTGGAACGGCTTGCCATGCCATTTCCACCTGGCGCCTCAGTTGGACCAGCGTTCGTGCTGGACGTGCAGACCGCGTGAGACGACGATTCATCCAGTCCCAAACATGCTCAATGGGGGACAGATTCGGAGATCTTGCTGGCCAGGGTAGTTGACTTACACCTTCTAGAGCACGTTGGGTGGCACGGGATACATGCGGACGTGCATTGTCCTGTTGGAACAGCAAGTTCCCTTGCCGGTCTAGGAATGGTAGAACGATGGGTTCGATGGCGGTTTGGATGTACCGTGCACTATTCAGTGTCCCCTCGACGATCACCAGTGGTGTACGGCCAGTGTAGGAGATCGCTCCCCACACCATGATGCCGGGTGTTGGCCCTGTGTGCCTCGGTCGTATGCAGTCCTGATTGTGGTGCTCACCTGCACGGCACCAGACACGCATACGACCATCATTGGCACCAAGGCAGAAGCGACTCTCATCGCTGAAGACGACACGTCTCCATTCGTCCCTCCATTCACGCCTGTCGCGACACCACTGGAGGCGGGCTGCACGATGTTGGGGCGTGAGCGGAAGACGGCCTAACGGTGTGCGGGACCGTAGCCCAGCTTCATGGAGACGGTTGCGAATGGTCCTCGCCGATACCCCAGGAGCAACAGTGTCCCTAATTTGCTGGGAAGTGGCGGTGCGGTCCCCTACGGCACTGTGTAGGATCCTACGGTCTTGGCGTGCATCCGTGAGTCGCTGCGGTCCGGTCCCAGGTCGACGGGCACGTGCACCTTCCGCCGACCACTGGCGACAACATCGATGTACTGTGGAGACCTCACGCCCCACGTGTTGAGCAATTCGGCGGTACGTCCACCCGGCCTCCCGCATGCCCACTATACGCCCTCGCTCAAAGTCCGTCAACTGCACATACGGTTCACGTCCACGCTGTCGCGGCATGCTACCAGTGTTAAAGACTGCGATGGAGCTCCGTATGCCACGGCAAACTGGCTGACACTGACGGCGGCGGTGCACAAATGCTGCGCAGCTAGCGCCATTCGACGGCCAACACCGCGGTTCCTGGTGTGTCCGCTGTGCCGTGCGTGTGATCATTGCTTGTACAGCCCTCTCGCAGTGTCCGGAGCAAGTATGGTGGGTCTGACACACCGGTGTCAATGTGTTCTTTTTTCCATTTCCAGGAGTGTATTAACTGAAATATTTTTTGTCTCTGTTACCTCTTGCTGTAAACTTGACAATTTTCTACGTAATGTATTGTTGGACAAATCTATCTCATTGATTGTCTGCTGTAGATTTTGGAATTCAGGTGTTTGGTTAAACGAAATCGGTGAAGTATCGTCTGATTTGCCGTCATTATTACTTTCGATAACATCAATACGACTGGCGAATTCATCATATTTTTCAGTCAGTATTTTTACCTGATCATCGTTTTTAGTGTCAGAAGCATTAATTTGTTTTTGTATTTTACGTGTGGTTTCGTTCAATTTTTTAACGTCAGCTTTAATGACATCAGAATCCTGTGTTAGTTCTAATTGTTCGAGTCTGTCGGTCACTGTCTGAAAGTCTGCTGTGTGTGTATCTGTTTTTGATTTAAGATCAGAAATTTCATCACGCAATTTGGTGTTCAACTGTTTGATAGTATTAATTTCATCTGACACTGTAGCAATATTGTTGTCTACGTATGTTTTTGCCTTCGCAAACTATTTACGTTTATCTTCCTGTCTCTGTGCGGTAATTGTTTTCATGACTAGCCGCTTTACTTTATTCTGTTCCTGTATAAATTTACGGAAACGCGTATCACTGTTTTGTAGGTGGTGATTAAAACTCTCGTCAGTCTGACTGTTCTGTTGGTCGAATTTTGCGTCTACCTTTGCATCCAGTGTGTGCGAAAGTTCTGCTGTCATTAATTTAAACTCGTCGCGTAACTGTGTTGCCTTTTCAGAGCATTCTTTACCGACTGCACTAATTTCGCTTCTAAGTGATTCTGTTGCAGCTGTTTGCATATCCCTTAATTCTTGAGCAACAGATCTAATTTCTTCGCTACTTTTCCTAGCACAAGCCTCAATTTCCTCAAGTAATTGTTCTTTAGTATCATGACGTTGTGCGGCAACGGCTGTAATCTGTTCACTAAGCTGTCTGGAATTGTTGTCTGATTTTTCATTCAACTGTTTGGAATTGTTGTCTAACTTTTCATTAAGGTTGTCATATTTTTCATTAAGTTGTTTGTTCTGTTCACTAAATTGTTGTTTGAAATTTTCATTCTGTTGTTTGGAATTTTCACTAAATTCATGTCTGAGATTCTTGTTAAGTTGTTCAAAATATGCACTATGTTGTAGCAATACTGCCATAATTTGATCGATGCCAATACTACCTGCTCTACTCTCTGTGCTGTTTGATGGCGTATCTGCAATTGTCACGTTTTGTGTATCCATTTGGATATTGTGTGATTCTTGAAAATGTTTGCTAATCGGATGTACACTGTTGGTCACTAAATCGGAATTAAATAAATCCGACGCATTTTGATTACACTGTTCGTTTTCATTAGAGAAATTTGTCTGTTAATTACGTAAATCCTGCAAACTGGGTGTGTCAAGCTGGGCAGCGCTCATTGCAACAGAACGCCCCGCGTCATCAATTGTCGTTAAATTAACAGAGGACACAATTGAATTCGTCTGTTCATCACTAGGATCAAAATCAACATTAGTGGTCGGTACGCACTGATTGTCTGCAAATGGAGGATTGTCATCATTACACTGCATGTCGCAAGTACTATTGGTCAAGTTGTTTATGTCGGCTATTTCACTCATTATACCTCGCGATGTACTATTAACAGTTTTTCGCGGCATTTTTACACAAATCACAATTATTCACAAATGAAACAAAGACAATACAAAATACAACAAACACAAATATAACAAAGAGCAACGAATTGCCGATAATCTGTGAAAGAAAGTGACAAGATTAGTAAATGCGTTGCGCCAAATACTAATTATATTTAAGTAAATAAGAGCATATATATGACTACTTCTCAGAAGATTCTTAAAGAAATACGATCTTGGTTCGGATGTCGCCAAGTGTAACCTCCCCACGAAAATGTAAGACAATGATAATGAGGCAAGTGTAACCTCCCTGCAAATTTAGAAGTCAATGATAATAAAAAAAATTAGCCAAATGTTGACTCCCCACAAAATTAAGGATTGAAAATTGACCAAAAACCACACAATAATATTAATTAGATAATGAAGCATGAACCGTATCTAACATCTCAACAGAAATAATTAAACCTGATAAATTTCATAAGGACAGCAGCGCTGACCTTCAGCCCTGTATTCTGAATAAAACAAGCAAAAATTCTTACCTCAATAAAAACTGCATCTATATCTGCTCTTATTTATCGACACAGCTCCGTGCAATGCTGGCGTATATTTAATTTTGATTCTTGGAGGAAATGCATAGGAAATATTCTTTATATTGAAATGAATGCTTTTTCTTCAAAAGAGTGGAAAAATTCTTTAAATTGAAATGATTACTTTTCTTTAAAAGATTTACTTTATAAAAAATTATTATTGGGGCATTTTTCTGAACAAATTAAATTACAATTAACATACATTATTAGATGTGCGCAATGCTGCGTCTTTACCTTCTACAACAATACATATCGTCCCGAATCGTGACCAGAGTCGCGAGAAGAGCACACCACCGACGCATGCCGACTTCTGCTCAGTACAACCGTCCACACGCTACTACTGTCGACTGACTATTCCCTCAGCCGACTCGCCGCACACTAGCACTGTTCCTGCCGAGTCGCTACACGCAACTGTATCCGACTTCTACTACAGACAGAGTCCAACTGAACACTCGCGCGGTCAAGCGCAGACTAGCAACAGCTAACGATAAACTACTCTCTGGTCAGAGATTCTGTCATGCCTCGCCTTCGCTGGTAATGAATACATACGTGTTTCACCGTACATGTCGTTACAGTGTTGTCAGATTGCCACCTTTTAACCTCCTTCTTCTGCCGGATGTACTCGCCGGACGCCATTTTGTGAGAGACATTTTTATCGCTGGTATGTGAGGAGTTGTACTGCGAAGCCCGAGTGCTCGAATTTCACTTCACCCTGTATATTTTTGTTTTTATCTTCAAGTCCTATTTTTATATCAGACAGCAAAGAAATTCAACAGACTTTAGTTTTAAATAAAAGCAAATAGAACGCTTTATTTTCATAGATTTTAAAACCAACTGTAAATATTCCACTTTTTGTTAAAATTTGTTTCATCTTTTATCATATTTTTACAAACTTTCGGCTATAAAGCGGAATGTTGTGCTGCTGAGAGACCACCCCACCCGCATAGGGAGAAGGGACTGAAATAACAATGAAGAAAAAAATGTTGGACGTTACTGCACTCTCACCCTCAACACTGTGATCAGAAAATCAATCTCGAGATGAACTTGAATTAAACACCAACTCGATATGAAAATCCCAAGAAACATCCACATCAAGAGTGATTTTCCCCACTTATTTTGTCCACGTTTTTCGCAGTATCTGCCTCCGAAGTAGATCCTCTCCTTAAGGACGGAACCCTGACATACCACCGTTGTCACGAAGTTTAACGTTCCAAATCCAGTCCTCATTCCTACTGCTACCAAGTTTCCAGTACACTGGTCACCTCATAATTGATGGGAAAACGCAATCGCTTTACCACATTGCAAATTCTCAATTTTCTTAAGCACTCCCTTAATCTTTATTTCTGTACTACTTGGAATACCTACTCTGCGAAATGCAATGTCAAACCACAACACGTCAGATGTGAACTAACTGTCCCAATTCATCCCATCAATGATCCTATTCATGCAACGATATCCTCCTTCAATTAATTAATGATGATCTATTCATTTCGGCGACCACACACTATACGACATATCTCCGTCGGTGCCCGTTCTTTATTTCATCTAATTACCCGAACCATCTACCCCAAATAAGGTCGACTTCGTTATCTCCTCGACGCTCTTATTTAAAAAATTATCTTGTCCTCACCCACGCAAACCACCATATCCTGAAGCCTAAATTTACACCGAAACCAATACCTACTCAATCGTGTTAGCCTGTGGGGTTTCCATCCCAACTTCCCTTGTGATGACCACAACAACGAATCCGCTCCCTTGTCTCCCTCTAATTGCAAACGTTTATGACTTCTCTGTCAAAGTCCAGAGTTCTTCATTGCCAATAACATTTTCCACCACATTACATCCTTTTTGTGACTATTAACATTTCATGTAATTGTGTCCCTTACCGAGGCGTGAAAATATATTTTTTTTTACATATTCACCCTAAATGCCTACTTTTTAGACACATTTACCTTAACTTTCATGTTGTGTTATGATATTTAATTAATTTTATCCATTGTTTGCTTGTATTTTATCGTCTTCCTATCGACTATTCTTTCTTCCTCTCTCATTCCTAGTAACAAGGCCATATTGACGCATCTTTCTTCTACGCCTTCCCCTAAACGCATTCCAATTCTCCATACCTATTAGATTATCACCTGACCTTACGTACTAAACTACCCGTCCAATATCCTCATATACTTTCTCTATCTAACGGGGTATGAACAGTGGAGGGAGGGGGCAGAAGGGGCAGTCGTCCTTTAGAGGACGTTGATCTCAGAACAAAGCACTGCTCTTTCAATAAAAGTCAAACGAGAGAGATTTACTATTGAAATTTTGGGACAGCACTTTTCCGGAGGAATCGGAAAACACATTACTTCCCTTCACAAATATCTCGCGTATTAAAGGCAATACAGAGGCTTACCGACAGTCATTCATCCCACTCACTATTCGCGATTGGAACAGGGTTGGAAGGATCAGACAGTGGTACCGGAAGTACCCACAGCCACACACCATAAGGTGCTTGCGGAGTATGATGTAGATGTAAATGTGAGGGAAAGCAAGTGTTTACCGGTCTTTAGTGTTTTATGGTGTGGTTATGAAAGGTGGTTGTACATATGGCGGGTACGACTGGGGATGGATGGTAGGAAACAGAGTGTGAGTAGGAGATTAGGATATGGGGAGAGCTATAATACCAAGATGAAATGGTTAGGGAAAGATGATGAGGGACTGTGGAAGGGATATCCTTTATACGGTGTGAGTGAGGGCCGGAAGAACTATAGCCCTAAAATGACACTTGAGGTCGGCACGACCACTTTTAATACCGGGTGAGGCGCTTCATCTCAGTTTTATTTTGGCCCGTTAAAGACATTTGTTAACTGTTTCCATCTAGACGAACACTGATCAAGGACTCAGGAAACGAACAGCAATGCGTTTCACATGCAACAACATTTTTCTTCTTTCTTAAATGAAACTTTGCCTGATTACCAGATCCCGAAGAGACAAATTCAGTGATATAATTGTTCTGTAGAGCTAACAAGAAATCACGGAGTAGTAGTTCTCTGGAGGGTGGTGCTGTAGTTGCGGCCGTTGAATGGCCTACCACCCGGAAGCTTACGTCACCTCCAGGGAAACTT
Organism: Schistocerca piceifrons; assembly: GCF_021461385.2. Taxonomy (NCBI): domain Eukaryota; kingdom Metazoa; phylum Arthropoda; class Insecta; order Orthoptera; family Acrididae; genus Schistocerca; species Schistocerca piceifrons. Next base: position 584,984,170 of record NC_060138.1, read on the forward strand.
ACACCTCGGCGTTAAGACAGAATGTCATCGTTGTGCGTTAGACTTTACAAATGTTTAAACATGTTCGTACCAAAGAAAATGTTACATCACTGGAGAGCCATTCAGCCTGCACTGATAGGGGACAACTAACTTAATTACCCCATGCTGTGTTTAACAAATGGCCAGATATCCATGAGGACTTCTGATGCTCCCAAAGGGATGATCGATATCGATAAAATTATTAGAATTTAGAATATTAGACTTCTTACTTTAAGTGAAAATAAAATTATTTTCTTTGCTTTTTTAAATATGGTATGTCGTTTCCACACCACTAAAAAGATAATATGTGAAATAAATGAAGCCACTCATTGTGAACAAAAGACCAGGTCGGCACTATCGAATGCTATCATATTTCGGTTGTCAATTTTTAATAAATGTTCAAAGTGAGATCCATTTGCCTGAGGAAACATGAAAGTCGCGTCACTGACGAACTCATTGCTGTCAACAAATTTTGGTACCTCCTTGAAGACCACTTGCTTTATATGATCCCAGAGGGAGAATTGGACGCATGAAAGTGGCATGAACTTCCGTCTGATAGACCATTCAACGGCAGCAACACCAGCATTATAATCTCTACATTCAATATATTCTTACTCCATGATTTCTTGTTCAGTATACACTCATGCTCATAAATTAATGATAACTGCAGAATAAGGTGCTACACAACGTGGCACTACACAAAACTAGCGCTAATAGCATAGACAGATAGGGAGCACACACGACACAAATCTGTATGTCCACTGTATTGGTGATAAGTTGAGAAAACCGTCCCCAAACACATGTGCTACAAAACGCCACTGTTCCCTGCGCATGTACCCCTATATCAATATGGTATATGATCACCATTCACACGTAGACAGGCTGCACAACGGGTTGGCTTACTGTGGATCAGGTGGTCGAGCAGCTGCTGGGGTATAGCCTCCCATTCTTTCACCAGTACCTGTCCGAGCTCTTGAAGTGTCCTATAGGTTTGAAGACGTGTAGCGATGCGTCGACCGAGAGCATCCCAGATTTGCTCAATGGGGCTTAGGTATGGAGAACAGGCAGGTCACTCCATTCGCCCGATATTTTCTGTGTCAAGGTACTCCTCCAAGATGGCAGCTCGGTGGTGCTGTGCGTTATCATCCATCACGAGGAAGGTGGGACCAAATGCAACCCTGTGAAGGCGGACATACTGTTTTAAAATGACGTCCCGATACACCTGACCTGTTGCAGTTCCTCTGTCAAAGACATGCAGGGGTGTACGCGCACTAATCATAATCCCACCCCACACCATCTAACAATGACCTTCATACAGTTCCCTTTCAAGGACATTAAGGGGTTGGTATCTGGTTCCTGGTTCACGGCAGATGAAAACCCGGCGAGAATCCCTGTTCAGACTATACCTGGACTCGTCCGTGAACATAGCCTGGGACCACTGTTCCAACGACCATGTACTGTGTTGTTGACACCAGGCTTTACGAGCTCCCCTGTGACCAGGGGTTAGTGGAATGCACCTTTCAGGTCTCCGGGCGAATAAACCATGTCTGTTCAGTTGTCTGTAGACTGTGTGTCTGTAGACAACTGTTCCACTGGCGGCGGCAAAGTCCCGAGCCAGACTACTTGCAGTACTTCTTGGTCGTCTGCGGGCACTGATGATCAGATATCGATCTGCTTGGGGTGTTGTACACTGTGGACGTCCCGTACTGTAGCGCCTGGATAAGTTTCCTGTGTGCTGGAATCGTTGCCATAATCGTGAGATCACACTTTGTGGCACACGGAGGGCCCGTGCTACGACCTGCCTCCAGTCGCCCTAGTATTCTACCCCTCATAACGTCATTAATATGTATTCTTTGAGCTATTTTCAACATATAGTCACTATTAGCACGTATAAAAACGTTTGCACACTTACTCGCTGCACTGTACTCTGATATGCACCAACACACCTCTGCGTATGTGAACTGCTACCAGCGCCACCGTGCGACGACCGCAGGTCAAATGCACCGCATGGTCATACCCCGAGGTGATTTAAACCCGCAAACCACCCACCAGAGCATTGTTTCACCATGTATCATCATTATCCTTAATTTATGAGCATGAGTGTAGAAACAGATTATATTAGCGAATCTGTCTTATGGATATATCCCATTCTGAAGCAAAAATATCGCAGTTATATTGAAAAAAGTTGATGCTTACATATTGGTTATTAATAAAGTTCTGAGAACGCATTTCTATTTGTTTCACGCCCTGCTGATGATTATTAATCTTGGTGGAAACAAATAACAAATATTATTTTTGGGTTAAAAATAATTTCAGTGAACAAGTTATGCCAATAATTTTTCAAGTCATAAATGGTAAAACGATGATCTTTTATCGTAATTTATCAGTCTGCATCACAAATGTTTATTTTTTCATCTTGGGGTCTTAATAAACCACTTCATCTGTATTTAGTTCTTTATTAGTGGATCACTACCCGTTTCGTGGCGCTAAAAGCCACATCTTCAGGTGAACATAGGTTCACCTGAAACGATACAAACGATGAACATAGGTTCACCTGAAGATGTGGCTTCTAGTACCACGAAACTGGCAGTGAAGCAATAACAAAGGACTAAATACATCTGTAGCGGTTTATTTACACCCAAGATGACTATTCGTAGTTGTGGTCGCCCTACATACAAGCTTTTCTGCAGTTTATTTTTCTGGTAACTTGTTTCAGTCATAGAAGGACCATCTTCAAAGCAGTACGTAGCTCCATTGCTGACGCTTGGAACTGATGTGCGGAGCCGTTATACGTCCTATGAAGGACGGCGTTGTGCATTGGCTCGACGGGTGAACAATGGAGTTACATACTGCTGTGAAGATAGTCTTCCTATTATTGAACCGGCAACAAGAAATAGAAATACCATTTACGATTTAGTTTTTGTTAAAAACGTGAAGATTCTCTCACTGTATAATAAAAATGTGAGGCAAAGTTTGGGTCACATTGTACGTTTATCAGACTCGGACGGTGCACGTTTTTCTTTATATAGTGTAAGTCCGGAAGAGTTGGACCAATGGCTGACACGCACCAGGGGCATGCTTCACAAATGCGCCACCGGAGATCAGTTCTCGCTACTTTCGAGGGAGCTCCTTTGTAAGCAAAAGTGGTGCAGAAGTCCTGTCTTGTTAGTTCCGTAGAAAAGTCACATTCTCTCTTCTAGCAAGCAGAAAAGGTTTATCGTGTGGATACACAATTTTAGTATTAAGGCTTACTTTGCCACAATCTTTATGCAATTTTTTATACTGCGAGCTTGACAAACGTGTTAGCATGAAAAGAACCTGAAACGAACAACGAGTTCGCTGTCAACAGACAGAAGTCGCGGGAAAGACTGGAGAAGTCCGCAGACTCAGGCTGTATTTATTTGCCGGAAAATATGTTTGCGACAAACGATGCAACCACTCACAGTCGAACCAAACACTTCAGAGCTCAACAAAAGACTTACTGATCCCAAGAACACTAAAGGGCAGCGTTATCTGCACAAATTGTAGTATCATCTTTTTCCTGATACTTGTTTTGTATTAGAGTAAATGCTCGTGCGTACCTGCACAAATTATCTATATGGGTTGAAGGTTCATTACGACTGTGTGTGTGTGTGTGTGTGTGAGAGAGAGAGAGAGAGAGAGAGAGAGAGAGAGAGAGAGAGAGAGAGAGAGAGGGAGAGATTATTTCTGCCTCGTGATATAAAATCTCTGTGGATATAATGTGGAACATTACATGTACCAGGAACTTACTTACATTTGATGTGTGTGTGTGTGTGTGTGTGTGTGTGTGTGTGAGAGAGAGAGAGAGAGAGAGAGAGAGAGAGGGAGAGATTATTTCTGCCTCGTGATATAAAATCTCTGTGGATATAATGTGGAACATTACATGTACCAGGAACTTACATTTGATGCAGCAAATGCGAAGAGTAATCCGATTGTAGGATCGCTGCGCAACTGAACTGTAATTAGCGTGACTGTTTGAAGCTGCCATTTGTAATTTGATTAGTTATGATAACATTTCAGCTCATACAAGAGGATGATGTGTCCTGAAATGTAGCTATGAAGATTATTTATGGAAAAATATAATTTCGTGAATGGAAAAGGTACGTTCAATTCTTTGATTATTTTAACGTCTCACTTTCCTGAGGCTCGGAAAACACTATTTTGTGTGTCCTAACTCGTAGAGATCTTTATATCCTGGGAAATCAGTAAAGCCTGCACAACCGTCGTTTATGCTCCCTTTTGAGTGATTAATTTCTGGACTTTAATCGAAGTTATTACAAAACTAGGACACTGATTTCCATGCCATGTTGCAATACGTCACAGCAGCAAGACGGGTTCCCCACGGCGTACCATTGTGCCTGTGACTATTTTCAGAAAATTCAGAGTCGACGATTGCCGGAATACTGTAGAGCTACGAAAATTTTATTCCAGGTGCTGACTTCGATATCGAGAAGCAGAAAGACTAGGAATACGAACTGTAACTTTCTATCCATTTTGTTTCGTAGACTAGAGAATTATGACAGGAATTAAATTTATACCTGGAAGTGTGGGAGATATTTGTGTTACGATGTTGGGGAGGCGACTTCTCTCGCCTATAAGTTTCCATTCAAGTAAAGAAATATTATTCAGTCATAATAATTACTTTCAATTTAATGGGGAGAGAAGTTAAAAAGTCAAATTGTTTCACTGACACACCTTCGGACTCCACTCCTATTAAACCTAAATCTTTCAAGGTTATCATCTCAAAACTGACTAAACCTCAGCTAACAAAGACAAAATTTTGGAAGATATGTCACCTTTTCCTTCTATTGACAAAACCGTGAATTCTTCAAAAAAAAAAAAAAAACAAACAAACAAACAAACGAAGCAGTCGGAAATTGTATCCAAGGGGCTAAACTATGCTGAAATTATGGAAACAGTAAAGAAAGAGAGGGATTAGAACAGAAAGTAAACAGAAACAGCCACAAAATCACCGATGGGAAATATTACTGATGAGAAAAATAGACGGAAGGAACGGAATACGAAAAATATTGCAAATAGCTCACCGTGTTCATCATGTGCAGACATTGTAGAAGATTACGAAACCAACTTTGAAGAGTGAGATGAGGATGAATGTCTTGGCTGTGAACGTCTGTTAAAAAAGTAGTAAAAATTACGATTATATTCAATATGTTGATTGTTCAGTATGCTTATCATTTGGTAACACGCGGAATCGCTGTGGTGGGGGGGAAAGCTAATGCTTGAACAAAACCAACAACTCATCAGAAAAGTCAATGTTCAATCAAGATTTATAATAAACTGATAAAACAGTTCTGTACTGAAACATTTAACAGTATAATTATGTATTCATTACAACATCCATCCAACAAAAGTATGAGATTTTAATTGACTTTTTTCTTCCTGTTTAGCCAAAGGGGAAGTGACAATGAGAAACAGATTGAACAATCAACGAGAGTATAACGTTCGATCAGTCGGGGCATGGAGTGTCAGAAATTTGAACGTGGTAAGCAGGCTAGAAAATCCGAAAAAGGAGATGCAAAGGCTCAGTCTAGATATACTGAGGGTCAGTGAAGTGAAATGGACGGAATGTACATTCTCAGAAATTTCTTCCTCAAATTAAGGCCTACAGTATGTTTGGTGCTAGCAGACCTATCATATCCAGGAATGCCCTTTTTGCAGTGCTAGTCTGCTTTTGATGTCCTCCTTGCTCCGTCCGTCACTGGTTGTTTTGCTGCCTAGGTAGCAGAATTGCTTTACCTCATTTACTTCGTGACCATCAGTCCTGATGTTAAGATTGTCGCTGTTCTCATTTCTACTTCATCTCAGGACTTTTATCTTTCTTCGATTTATTCATAATCCATATTCTGCACTCATTAGACTGTTCTTTCCATTATGAAGATCATGTAAATCGTCTTCACTTTCATTCAAAATAGCAATGTCATCAGCTAATCGTGTAATTGATGCCTTTCCACCAGAATTTAATCCCACTCCTGAACCTTTCTTTTTATGCTTTTCTGCTTCTTCTACGAAAAGATCGAACAGTAGGGACGAAAGACTACATTCCTAACTTACCCCCTCTTTAATCTGAGTACTTCGTTCTTGGTCTTCGACTCTTTATTGTTCCCTCTTGGCTCTTGTAAATATTGTATATTACTGGTCCCTCACTGTAGCTTACCCCAATTTTTCTCAGAATTTCGAACAACTTGCACCATTTTACGTTGTTGACCGCCATTCCCGGTAGATAAATCCTATGAAGATGTATTGATTGTTGTTGTGGCCATTATCAACCACAAAGTCAAAATTGCCTCTTTCGTGCCTTTACCTTTCCTAAAGCCAAACTGATCGTCATCTGACACAGCTTCAATCTTCTTTTCCATTCTTCTGTGTATTATTCTTGTTAGCAACTTGGATGCATGAGCTGATAAGCTGACTGTGCAATACTTCTCGCACTTGTGAGCTATTTCAGTCTTCAGAATCGCGTGTAGGACATTTTTCCGAAAGTCAGACTAAGCATTCTACACATCAGTGTGAATAGTCTTTTGTTGTCACTTCCCCTCCTAAGATTTTAGACATCATGATGGAATGTGATCTACCTCGTCTGCCGTATTTGATCTTAGGTCCTGCAAAGCTCTTTTAATTCTGATTCTAATACTGGATTCCCCGTCTCGACTATGTTGACCCCTTATTGTTCTTCTATCAGACGAATCTTCCCCCACATACAGGCCGTCCATGTACTGTTTCCATCCATCCGCTCTCTCCTCTGCATTTAACAGTGGAATTCCCGTTGCACTCTTTATGTTCACATCCTTGCTTTTGATTTCACGAAAGGTTGTTTTGACTTTCCTGTATGCTGATGAGTCTTACCGACAATTATTTCTTTTTCGATTTCTTCACATTTCCCATGCAACCATTTCGCCTTAGCTTCCCTGCACTTCCTATTTGTTTCATTCCTCAGTAATTTGTGATTCTGTGTCCTTGAATCTCCCAGGTCATTATTGTACTTCCATCTTTAATCGATCAGCTGAAGTACTTATTATGTTACCCACAGTCTCTTCCCAGTTACCTTCTTTGTGTGCCTATGTTTTTCTTTCCAACTGTGATTGCCCTTTTTAGAGATGCCATATCCACTTCAGCTGTACTGCCTACTGAGCTATTGCTTATTTGTTGTACCTATAGTCTTAGAGAACTTCAAGCATATCTCGTCATTCCTTAGCACTTCTTCATCCCACTTCTTTGCATATTGATTCTTCCTGACTAATCTTTTAAACTTCAGCTTACTCTCCATCACTACTACATTCTGATCTGACTCTATTTCTTCTCATGGGTGCGCCTTACAATCCAGTATCTGATTTCGGAATCTCTGTCTGACCATGTAATCTAAGTGAAATCTTCCCGTATCACCCTGCCTTTTCCAAGAATAGCTCCTCCTCTTGTGATTCTTGAAATGAGTATTTATCATTTCTAGCTGAAATTTACTGCAGAACTCAATTAGTCTTTCACCAAGCCCGTATTCTCCAGTAACACTTTCTTCTTCTCCTTCCCTACAACTGCGTTCCAGACCCCCATGATCATTAGATTTTCATCTCTCTTTAAGTACTCTGTTACCATTTGTAATATCCTCATATATTTTCTCTATCTCTTCATCTTCAGCTTACGATGTCGGCAGGTATACATGAATTATCGTTGTCTGTACTGGTTTGCTATCGATTCTGATAAGAACAACACTATCACTTAACTGTTCAATGTAACACACTCTTTGCCGAACCATTCTACTCATAACGAATCCTACTCCCGTTATATCATTTTCTCTTGTTGTTGATATTACTCTATACTCATCTGACCAGAAATCCTTGTCTTCTTTCCATTTCACTTCACTGACCTCCTACGAGGCCTAGACTGAGCCTTTGATTTTCCCTTTTCAGATTTTCTAGCTTACCTACAACGTTCAAGCTTCTGAAATACCACGCCCCGACTCGTCGAACGTTATCCTTTAGTTGATTTTCAATATTTTCTCAAGGTCACCTCCCCCCCTGACATTCTCTTCCCGGAGATCCGAATGGAGGATTACTTCGGCATGTCCTGCCAGTGGAGACATCATTATGACACCGTTTCAAATACAGACCACATGTCCCGTTGATACACGGTATGTGTCTTTAATGCTGTAATTTTCATTTCCTTCTGCATCCTGATTCAGTTGATGATTGCTAATTCTTCCACCTTTAGGGTCAGTTTGCCACACCGAGGACAACAGTGTCCTCAACCTGTGTCCTCTCCTTCACCCTCTTTGACAAGGCCGTTGGCAGAATTAGGGTGATTTATTGTGTCGGAAGTCTTCGGCCGCCAATGATAATAATTAATTAAAATGTAATGGGTGGCGGGTTTCTAATCCAGCACAGAGAAAGTTTGATTATGAAATATGCTGCCCATAGACCATGATGTCGTACAAAATCTGTTTGCTGCGATAACTGGCAGTTGAGCTTATATAATGAAGAGTGTGGGTCATCCACATGGGTGCTGAATGGAATTCGTTAAACTTCGGTTACACGATAAATCAGTCCAATCTAAAGGCCATAAATCCAACTAAATATTTAGCAATTACAATGACGAACATCTTACATTTTGATTGACACATCGAAATGTTGTGTTGAAGGCAAGCCAAAGAATGCGTTTTTTGGCAGAAAAATTAACAAGTCTATTAAAGAGACTGCCTAGCTATGCTTGTCCATCCTCTTTTGGAGTACTGCTGCACAGCCTGGGATCCTTATCAGATAGGATTAACGGAGTACATCAAGAAGGTTCAAAGGAGACCATCAGCGCGAAATAGAAAGGAGAGTATCACTGACATGATTCAGGGTTTGGGTAGGACATAATTAAAACAAAGTCGTTTTACGTTGCTGCTGAATATTCTCACGAAATTTCAACCAACAACTTTATCTCCGAAAGCGAAAATATTTTGTTGCCGCCGACCTAAACAGGGAGAAATAATAAAATGAGATAAATCGGAGCTCGCACGGAAGATATACGGGTACGCTTTTCCTGCATGTTGTTTGAGATTGGAATAATAGAATATAAATGTGAAGGCGGTTCGATAAACCATCTGCCATCCACTTAAGTGTGATTTACAGAGTATTAATGTAGATGAAGATGCAGATTGGGGGAGGCAGCAACAACCATTCACGTTGGTCTGCAGAATATATGAGTCTAGTGATAAACCATGTGACATTCGGGAAAATATCATCCACTTGATTTCCAAGATTGAAAGAAGCGACAAGTGTGAAAATTACGGCACGATCAGCTCTACAGCTCATGTACTCATGTTGCTGACAAGAATAATATACAGAAGAATAGGAAAGATAATTGAGGATGTGTTGGATGAGGGTCAGTTTGGCTTCAAATAAGTTAAAAGCACCAGAGAGGCAGTTCTGACGTTGCGATTGATGAGGGAAGCAAGACTATAAAAAGAAATCAAGACACATTCATTCGATTTGTCGACCTGGAAAAAGCGTTCGACATTGTCAAATGATGCAAGAAGTTCCAGATTCTGAGAAAAATAGTGATAAGCTATAGGGAGATACGGATAATATACAAAATGCACAAGGGGCAAGAGAGAATTATATGAGTGGAAGATCAAGAACCAAGTGCTCGGATTTATGCATAAGGGGCAAGAGAGAATTATATAAGTGGAAGATCAAGAACCAAGTGCTCAGATTTAAAGGCCGTAAAAGACGGATGTGGTTTAGGGGCCAAACTGTACATTCTACATATCAAAGAAGCAATTCAGAAAATTAAATAAAAGTTCAAGAGTAGAATTAATATTCAAGAGGAAATGTTATCACCGGTAAGATTTGCTGATGATATTGCTAACCTCAGTGAAACTAAAGAAGAATTACAGGATCTGCTGAATGGAATGAACAGTCTAATGAGTACAGAATGTGGACTTAGAGTAAATCGAAGAACGACGAAAGTAATGAGGAGTAGCAGGAACGAGAACAGCGAGACACTTAGCATCGGGACTGGTGGTCACGAAGTAGATGAAGTTGAAGAATTGTGATACCTATGCAGCAAAGTAATCCGTAACGGGCAGAACAAGGAGGACATCAAGAGTAGACTAGCACAGGCAAAAAAGGCGCTTTTGGCCAAGAGAAGTCTAGTAGTATGAAATATAGGCCTTAATTGGAGGAAGAAATTTCTGAGAATGTACTTTTGGAGCACAGCATTGTATGACAGTGAAACATGGACTGTGGGAAACCGGAACAGAAAAGAATTGATGGATTTGAGATCTGGTGCTACAGAAGAATGTTGAAAATTAGGTGGCCAGATAAGACAAACAGGTTCTGCACAAAATCGGAGATGAAAACAACATACGGAAACAATTTCAAGAAGAAGAGACATCTTCATGCGGGCGCACTTTTTGTAGCAACTCAGGAAACATAACTTTTTTGCTATCCCGTTAGAATTGCTATCAACTGATTATATCTGTTTTTATAATTTCATTTTGGTGATTCAGGACCAAAACCTACGGTGGTACATATATCACCACGGCAACTTTGTGCATTGTGAAAAGTATGGCCTTAAATGGGTTTCGTACTTCTCTTTTGTAAGCTTTTCTGTGTTGCCATTACACGTAAAAAAATAATAAAAAGTATATTCTGTTTTATTTTAAGTTTTCTTTTGTTTTATTTAAAAATAATTATATACTTAGTTTGTAAGCGGTTTATATTCATTGTGGACAATTTAACGCTGATTTACAAGAAATATTTCTTTGTAAAGCAAATGTTCAAATGGTTGTCACAATCGCTCTTATTATCCATGAAACTGGCGAAAGCATGGTTAGAATAGAGGAACAAATAGAGGGACACTTTGCAGGAGCAGCATATGTATTTTTTCCTCTTGTCTCGTGCGTTTGTACAACACTTTCGGCACCGTCCGTACGTTTATCTCAAAACAGGCGTATGATCTCCTACTTTTGCCAGTCGAACATGATTTGGTACAGTGTTCTTCTTGGATAGCAGCGTTACTGACATCTACCAACTGTTTTACGAGTCGTAATCTTCGTTCAGACAAATGTGTTGTCTCTAGAGTTGTACAAAGTTGTCAGAATAGTGGTATGTTTGTTGTCCATCCACTTTATAGTTGCCATACCCTGTTTGCACTGGAATTGAAAGTCCCCTTTTTTCACGGTACAGTTATCTTTTGTCATTGGAGGCAGCTCTTTCCAGTTTGCTCCCACAGTGCCTAAAGGATAAATGCCATTGTTCAGTAGCGTTTCGATTAGTCACAGTAGTGAAGAAGTCGTCAAATGCTACAACACTGTTACTATGTTTCATGCCTTCGGGTGTTAAGGTAATGGCCACACGTTCTCCCACTGAATTTTCTCGGGAGCCATCGTCTAATTTTCATGTACACTCCTGGAAATTGAAATAAGAACACCGTGAATTCATTGTCCCAGGAAGGGGAAACTTTATTGACACATTCCTGGGGTCAGATACATCACATGATCACACTGACAGAACCACAGGCACATAGACACAGGCAACAGAGCATGCACAATGTCGGCACTAGTACAGTGTATATCTACCTTTCGCAGCAATGCAGGCTGCTATTCTCCCATGGAGACGATCGTAGAGATGCTGGATGTAGTCCTGTGGAACGGCTTGCCATGCCATTTCCACCTGGCGCCTCAGTTGGACCAGCGTTCGTGCTGGACGTGCAGACCGCGTGAGACGACGCTTCATCCAGTCCCAAACATGCTCAATGGGGGACAGATTCGGAGATCTTGCTGGCCAGGGTAGTTGACTTACACCTTCTAGAGCACGTTGGGTGGCACGGGATACATGCGGACGTGCATTGTCCTGTTGGAACAGCAAGTTCCCTTGCCGGTCTAGGAATGGTAGAACGATGGGTTCGATTACGGTTTGGATGTACCGTGCACTATTCAGTGTCCCCTCGACGATCACCAGTGGTGTACGGCCAGTGTAGGAGATCGCTCCCCACACCATGATGCCGGGTGTTGGCCCGGTGTGCCTCGGTCGTATGCAGTCCTGATTGTGGCGCTCACCTGCACGGCGCCAGACACGCATACGACCATCATTGGCACCAAGGCAGAAGCGACTCTCATCGCTGAAGACGACACGTCTCCATTCGTCCCTCCATTCACGCCTGTCGCGACACCACTGGAGGCGGGCTGCACGATGTTGGGGCGTGAGCGGAAGACGGCCTAACGGTGTGCGGGACCGTAGCCCAGCTTCATGGAGACGGTTGCGAATGGTCCTCGCCGATACACCAGGAGCAACAGTGTCCCTAATTTGCTGGGAAGTGGCGGTGCGGTCCCCTACGGCACTGCGTAGGATCCTACGGTCTTGGCGTGCATCCGTGCGTCGCTGCGGTCCGGTCCCAGGTCGACGGGCACGTGCACCTTCCGCCGACCACTGGCGACAACATCGATGTACTGTGGAGACCTCACGCCCCACGTGTTGAGCAATTCGGCGGTACGCCCACCCGGCCTCCCGCATGCCCACTATACGCCCTCGCTCAAAGTCCGTCAACTGCACATACGGTTCACGTCCACGCTGTCGCGGCATGCTACCAGTGTTAAAGACTGCGATGGAGCTCCGTATGCCGCGGCAAACTGGCTGACACTGACGGCGGCGGTGCACAAATGCTGCGCAGCTAGCGCCATTCGACGGCCAACACCGCGGTTCCTGGTGTGTCCGCTGTGCCGTGCGTGTGATCATTGCTTGTACAGCCCTCTCGCAGTGTCCGGAGCAAGTATGGTGGGTCTGACACACCGGTGTCAATGTGTTCCTTTTTCCATTTCCAGGAGTGTATTAATATCAAATTTTGGGTCTGCTAAACATCACACCTGGTCAGAATGAGATTTTCACTCTGCAGCGGAGTGTGTACTGATATAAAATTTCCTGGCAGATTGAAACTGTGTGCCGGACCGAGACTCGAACTCGGGACCTTTACCTATCGCGGGCAAGTGCTCTACCATCCGAGCTACCCAAGCACGACTCACGCCCCGACACCACACCTTGTATCCTTGTTTGACTGGCTTCAAAGGCATGTACTGCTTGAGCGATATCCGTCCCTTGCATGGCAGTATATGGCTTAAGAACCGTGTTGTTCAGTTATTAGAGGTCTGACTTAGGAAGTTTATCACGGCCTGCATGCACTCTTGGAGAATTCAGTTTATTGTCATTTATGTGCATGGTTTCACATAACTTTCTGGAACGTTTACACGTCACAGGCTGCGATACACTGATGTGCCAAAGAAACTGCTACAGGCATCCGTATTCAAATCCTGAGATATGTAAACAGACAGAATACGGCGCTGTGGTCGGCAACGCCTATATAAGACACCAAGTGCCTGACGCAGTTGTCAGATCGGTTACTGCTGCTACAATGGCAAGTTATCAAGATTTAAGTGAGTTTGAACGTGGAGTCATAGTCGGCGGACGAGCGATGGGACACAGCATCTCTGAGGTAGCGATGAAGTGGGGATTTTCCAGTACGACAGTTTCACACGTGCACCGTGAATATCAGGAAACTGTTAAAACATCAAATCTCCGACATCGCTGCGGCCGGAAAAATTTCCTGCAACAACGGGACCAACGACAACTGAAGAGAATCGTTCAACGTGACTGAAGTGCAAACCTTCCTCAAATTTCTGCAGATTTCAATGCTGGTCCATCCACAAGTGTCAGCGAGCGAACTATTCAATGAAACATCATCGATATGGACTTCCGGAACCGAAGGCCCACTCGTGTACCCATGATGGCAGCGCCGGCCGCTGTAGCCGAGCGGTTCTCGGGGCTTCAGTCCGGAACTGCGCTGCTGCTGCGGTCGCAGGTTCGAATCCTGCCTCGGGCATGGATGTGTGTGTTGTCCTTAGGTTAGTTAGGTTTAAGTAGTTCTAAGTTCTAGGGGACTGATGACCTCAGGAGTTAGGTCCCATAGTGCTCAGAGCCATTTGAACCATGATGGCAGCACGACACAAAGCTTTACGCCGCACCTGGGCCCATCATCACCGATTTTTAACTGTTGATGACTGTAAACATGTTACCCGTTCGGACAAGTCTCGTTTCAAATTGTATCGAATGGATGGACGTGTACGGGTATTGAGACAACCTCATGAATCCATCGACTCCGCGTGTCGTTAGGGGACTGTTCAAGCTGGTGGAGGCTCTGTAGTGGTGTGGGGCGTGTGCAGTTGGAGTGATATGGGACCCCTAATACGTCTGGATACGACTCTGACAGGTGATACGTACATCCTGTCTGATCACCTACATCCATTCATGTCCATTATGCATTCCGACGGACGTGTGCAATCCCTGCAGGACAATGTGACACCCCACACGTTCGGAATTGCTACAAAGTGGCTTGTGAGTTTAAAAACTTCGACTGGCCACCAAACTCCTCAGACATGAACATTATTGAGCACATCTGGGATGCGTTGCAACGTGCTGCTCAGAATAGATCTCCAACGCCTCGTACTCCTAAGGATTTGTCAACAGCCCTGCAGGACTCATGGTGTCAATTCCCTCCAGCACTACTTCAGACATTAGTCTAGTACATGTCCCGTCTTTCTGCGGCACTTCTGAGTGCGTGAGTGGGCCATACACGATATTAAGCAGGTGTACCAGTTTCTTTGACCCTTCAGTGTATATTGTACACTTGTGACACTCAATGGAAACATGCTTCCAGAAGTGAAAAACTATAGAAAACACAAAAATTTTATGCTGAAGGACAGTAAGTGATACAACTCTCCCGGAATTACCTGGTGGCTAGGTGATATTAATATCGGGGCGGACTTCTTTGTCTGGGGAGGAAGACGATTGGTGTTGCGTTGGGAGGAGAGTGTTTAGTGCACTGTTGGTGAAATGTATCAATGTTGGCGCGGTAGCATACCAGGATACTAAAAAGAGACTTTAAATAATAGATTTGATAGATTTGATTGTGTGGATATTGTATGATGTGCAGAGGTGCGAAACGTGACTGACAGGAGGCACGAAGGTTTTAAGATGGTTCAAATGCAAATGGTTCTGAGCACTGTGGGACTTAACATCTGAGGTCATCAGCACCTAGAACTGGTTAAACCTAACTAATCTAAGGACATCACACACATCCATGCCCGAGGCAGGATTCGAACCTGCGATCGTAGCAGTCGTACGGTTCCGGATTGCAGCGCCTAAAACTGCTCGGACACCCCGGCCACTTTTAAGATGGTAAAGGTTCAATGTCGGGGAAGGTAAACGAATACGGAAAGCAGGGCTGAGTGCGTGACATTCAAGGTGCTGGAGGGAGTGGTGGAAGTTTGGTGATAGGATACCGACGTACCATTTTCATGGGAGGGAGGGAACAGATTGGATCAAGAATTTGTAGATGTGGAGGATGATGGAGGGGTGCCGTTCTGAAAGTATTGGCCGCAAGGTGTGTGTACTACAATGTTTCGTATATTTGTAAATGGTGTGTATATCTGTTTCGCAACTGCAGCAATCACTTGTATGAACATTAAAGACATCTTTAGTTACGTTCTTGAAGAGCATGTAGTCAAGTAAGGTTTTCAAGCTAGGGAGAGAACTGTCTGCGGCGGTCGTTGGACATCACCATTTCACGTAATCACCAAATACCGCATGGCGCGGCGCTAGATTCACTGCTTGAAATGCGCCGTGCGAATAGTCCAACGGCGCCCAACACTAGTTCATTAGGGCCGTGGCGTAGCCGGAAAAGTGTGCGAATTCCCTACGAAATTCCGGCAGGCACCGCCCGCCCGGGCCGCTATAATTGAATTAATTAAGCGCCGTCGCCGTGTGGTGGCGCTCGGCTCGGCCGCAGTTTTAATTGCGAGCCGTCGGCGCCGGCGACTGCGCACGCCGGGCCTCGGCGTGGCTCCACACGCGTTACGTGGCGACCGTGTTGGTCGCCGCGGGCGGCCTACGGCCACGGCGCTGCCGTGGAACTGCAGCAGCGGCGGGAGCCACCACCTGCGGCCGCACTGCGTTCCTCTGTCTCCGGGCCGCGCTCTGGACACGTTGTGTGACGTTGCGAGCTGCTGGTGGAAGCGTACGGCGGAGCAGGGGAGGGGTGTCAGCCTAGGCGTCGACCGAATTCTCGCCACACCATTAGCATTACTGGATGTCATACTAAAGTTCATTGCAAAATATCTGATCAGGTGAACATCCGCAACTGAGGGATATATTTATAGAATAAAAACTCCTCTTCAATTCTCAGTAATTTTCTCAATTTATTCCAGGGTCACATTACGGACTGGATCACCGCACACATTTATGTTCTCATAATTATCTGGTGACACCTGAAGACGAACTTTAATCTTCGAAACCGGTCGTGGAATAAGTTAAGAAAATTACTGGAAAATGAAGCGGGTTTTTATTCTATAAATACAATCCATTACCTGGCACTACGGAGCACAGTCCGCAGTAGACAGGGTGATTCCAAAGCCATAGTGTGAACTAGCACACCACCGTGAAACTCTGAGAGGTGGTAGTATGCACCTAATCAAGAAAAAAAAATCTCATAATCTTGGGCTGTAAAATACAAACCAGGAGAGCTTTGAGTACCTCTTCGTCTTTGTTACTCTGAAACAAATCTCTCCTACTGCCAAGCTCTACAATTTCCTTATCTCCAAGGGTTTTAGTATGGACCAAAACAAGAAAAAAGGAGTAAATAAGTGCCCTAAAATGCATAACTTAAGAGACATGGTCACTTTTTCAGCAGATGAAATGTATTTCACAATAATCCGTTCTGAATCACCCTATTCGTCCAACAGAAGACAGATTTTGCATCAAACACTATACAGAGTCTGTTGTTGTTGTGGTCTTCAATCCAGAGACTGGTTTGATGCAGCTCTCCATGGTACTCTATTCTGTGAAGCTTCTTCATCTCCCAGTACCTACTGCAACCTACTTCCTTCTGAATCTGTTTAGTGTATTCGTCTCTTGGTCTCTCTCTACGATTTTTACCCTTCACATTGCCCTCCAATACTAAATTGGTCATTCCTTGATGCCTCAAAATATGCCCTACCAACCTATCCTTTCTTCTAGTCAAGTTGTGACACAAATTTCTCTTCTCCCCAATTCTCTTCAATACCTCCTCATTAGTTATGTGATCTACCCATCTAATCTTCAGCATTCTTCTGTAGCACCACATTTCGAAAGCTTCTATTCTCTTCTTGTCTAAACTATTTATTGTCCATGTTTCACTTCCATACATGGCTACACTCCATACAAATACATTCGGAAACGACTTCCTGACACTTAAATCAATACTCGATGTTAACAAATTTCTCTTCTTCAGAAACGCTTTCCTTGCCATTGTCAGTCTTCATTTTATATCCTCTCTGCTTGAACCATCATCAGTTATTTTGCTACACAAATAGCGAAACTCCTTTACTGCTTTAAGTGTCTCATTTCCTAATCTAATTCCCTCAGCATCACCCGATTTAATTCGACTACATTCCATTATTATCGTTTTGCTTTTGTTGATGTTCATCTTATATCCTCCTATCAAGGCATTGTCCATTCTGTTCAGCTGCTTTTCCAGGTCCTTTGCTGCCTCTGAAAGAATTACAATGTCATTGGCGAACCTCAAAGTTTTTATTTCTTCTCCATGGATTTTAATTCCTAATCCGAATTTTTCTTTTGTTTCCATTCGCTGCTTGCTCAGTATACAGATTAAATAACATCGGTGATAGCTTACAACCCTGTCTCACTCCCTTCCCAAACACTGGTTCCCTTTCATGCCCCTCGACTCTTATAACTGCCATCTGGTTTCTGTACAAATTGTAAATAGCCTTTCGCTCCATGTATTTTAGCTCTGCCACCTTCAGTATTTGAAAGAGATTATTCCAGTCAACATTGTCAAATAATACAGAAAACTGACGTGGGCGAAAATTTACGTTAATAGAAGTAACTACGTTCTAGTGAATATAGGTATGCAAACGAGCTCTTTCCGGGGTACATTCGAACAAGAGCTTCTTTAGTGGTAGCCACTTCGTATAGGAACGTGTCGAAAGGTACTGAACATAACAACATCTAAGGAAAGGTAGTTCAAATTTAACGTCAGTCGGTCTCGCTCCCGCACCTAATGGCCACTCGTGCTTCGTTCAGATTCTATCGTCCGTCTTCCCGTCACTGTCTCGTTCCGTCGGCCCCACTCTTCCTCGGTTGATCATTGGTTCCAGTTTACTGTTCAAAGTTGTTCCTTTCGTACACTGTTCGCTTGCTCTAGTTAATTCTCGAAGCAGTCTATCACGATTTTTGCTTCTCTACGTACGATCCTCAGCATCCATGTCTGGTAATTTCTAATTTTATTATATTAATGCAACTTATATAAAAATGTATAAGTAACACAGTATAGTCATTGGCTTCAAGCAAGGAAAATTCAAATCGGCTTATCTTTTCGTCGTTTTCATAAACTCTGAAACCGATTTTATGGGTTTGAAGTGCTTGATTTTCCAGATAAAGTTTTAACTAAGAACATTTTATCAGTAATCATTTTTCAGTTTTCCCATGTTCTACCAGGAGAACAGCTGCTCAAGTGCGTGTGCTGAGCCACCGTAGTGTACAGAGTATTTCACATCGCAATTCACTGTACGTGATCCGTCACCAATGTGTTAAGTGTGACGGTGTCACGGACTCTTGTCGTAGAGTGATTTAATGTCGATGGACGCAACGACAATGCGGCAGTATCTGCCAGTACTGCTTGAGAATATTCCCCTTGAACAAAGTTGGGAAAGGTGCTGCATGGCGACGCTACATTTTGACGTCGAACGAGCCAGTATGGTCCTAGGTACATAGGTCACATAGGGCTTGCACCTCTACCTCCAACTTTGTCCCAAATGTGGTATACACTAAACAGCCAAAACATTATGACCACTGCTCACAGCGACATTCGATGCCTCCTGGTGGCGCTGCAGGGACGTGACATGGTATGTATGTAAGTGGAGCAGAGACACTGCGAGCCGTGAACTGCTTTAAGCACGAATATATATCTGAGTGAAGCTTAATGTTATTAGGTTTACATAAATAAAAACATTATCTTGGCAATAACCAGCAAATCGCGTGCTACACCTTTCATTTTTATCGATATAAATTAGTCAGTTGTACTAATAGCACTTTTGTTGCTCTGTGCATGTAATCACTTTCAGAAATCAATATATAATAATCAGATGAACTAATGTAATAAGATTGAACCTTAAATTGATGGTGTACCCTTGTGCCACCTCAATAAAATAAAAACCGTTAATACTAAAGGGAGTATGAATGACAACAGTGGCGTGAAAAATAATGACAAGATTTATTTAACCTTTACGAACTACAACCTTCTGGAGTACCAGCTTTGAAGTCTTACACAAAAATGACAAATACAAACCAGTTAAGGAATGGTGTTTGATAGGCAGAGCATACACTGGGGGTTGAAGCTATACTAATGCACCCCTGACTGAATCCCTTTTACAACGCAGTCTTATTTTGTTCAGAAGGAATCAACTACAGTCAAGTATACCACAAACTATGGTTCATCTGAGGACAGAGAGTTGTGAATATCATTTAACAACCCAACCTCAGTGCAGCAGTACTTTACCCTTTCACCTTGAATCGGGAGGCAGAAGAAAACAGTCCGTTGTGGGGGAGGAGCGGTGCGCCGCTGTAGTTGAAATGTTGTGCCATGGCCACGAAAACAGGCAAACTATGCGGCCTGGTGGTTTGATTATCAGAACGCAGGAAACATCCCTGTCAGAGACGTGGAATCCCGGCAGATTTCGGTTTGAGGTGCACCCGTTCGCTGACCTGGCCAAACCAATTTGATTCCCAGGCACGACGGTGCATGCTGGAAATGTCAAACATAAGACTACCGACTGAGGACGAAAAGTTCACCCCCGTGGCACATCATATGTTCGAGGTGAATTTCAGGTGCCAATCAGCGACTCCAAATCTCTCTTGTATGAAAAGAGAAGATTTTAGACTAGGGAGGCACACTTTCCACGGTAAGCATGGCCATGTTTTGGCAAAAAACGTCTATCTTGAACGGATCACACTCCCTCATTTATGGAGTGTTATAATCTTTACAGGCCGATCATTTCCTATTTCTGAAAGAAGACTGTTAAGCTTCCCAGACAGTCGTGCCCACGAAATATTGTTATTGCTGCTTGCTAAAAGAACCTGGCGACCTCCGTGCGACCGCTACGGTCACAGTTTCGAATCCTGCCTCAGGCATGGATGTGTGTGATATCCTTAGGTTAGTTGGGTTTAAGTAGTTCTACGTTCTAGGGCACTGGTAACCTCTTATGTTAAGTCCCATAAAGCTCAGAGCCATTTGAACCATTTTTAACCTGGCGACCTCCTGGCGTAGGGGATTCGAGGGTGAACTCCTGCCTACACTAAACTCGTACCCTAGCCGCCAGTCGCTCTGTTTGTATCTTCCTAACTTCTAACATGAAAAATCACTGAGTTTTAAGACGTTAGTAGCGTTTGCACAAAATCTACGTTTTCATAAGTCTCTCTTAAATGCCTTCCTCCACCCACTCTCCGCCACCCAGCTCCCTTCAAAACGGACTGTCATATGGCTCAGGTAAAATGTTTTCCGAGCCAGCGCCCATTTGTCCGACCCCAAGTGAACGGAGAAGAGACCTTTGGTCAGAAGTCCCTCTTGTCTCTGCAGCTAAGATTCACGGAGCACTGCTTCCCAGAATTACCCTCATGGCTAGGTCGCTGCATTCAGTATTTATATCCCTCGCTTTATGTCTCTACCTGTTCTCTGTCACGTCCACTACAGCCCCTCGGGTAAATGTTCTCTATAGGCTATACACAGAGTTTAAGAACATTCTGTCCACAGTTTCCCCACGTAAAAAAGTCATGTAGCACACACAGAAAATGTAGTACTGGGGAACACCGAGAACATGATCTGAAGTATGAATGTTGATCTCACTGGCAATATTGTTGATGTGATAGAGTGGCGTGCCATCTCTCAACAGATGAGGAGATCACCATAGCGAATACAAGGGCTGCAAATTGGTATATCCATTTAGATCAACAGATTATTGTCAATGGTACCTGGTACTACTTACATCACGCTGTTGGAGAGCTTGAATGACGTTACTGCGAAAATGACACTCATAGAGCTTACCAGTGGCTGTACAGGTAACAGGACCAGAAGTGCATGTCTCTTCGAAAAAATATTGCCCTATGTTAAATGATACCGTAAACCCGCACCAAACAGTGACATTTTCAGGATGAAGTGGTACTGGTTGACTTGCGTGTGGATTTTCCGTTGCTCATATTCGAAAATTCTGTGTATTGACATATCCTCTCAGATGGAAGTGGGCTCCGCCTGCCCACAAAATCCTCCACGGCCAATCATCGTCCACTTCCATGCAAGCAAGAAATTCTAAAGCTAAAGTCTCTCATGCTGGCAGGTCAACAGGATGCAACTTGTGCACATGGGTAATTTTGAATGGATAACAAAGAAGGATGTTTCGTAGGATTTTATGCACCGTGCTCACGGATGTGTCCAATGTTCGGGCTATTCTTCGTGCACTACGCGTTTGCACACCACCACTCGTCGCCTCCTGCATTGCTGTGGCCATTGCTTCCACAGACTTTGAATCAATTCGCTTCCTCGCTCTACCAGGTTGCACACCAAAAGAACGCATCTTTTAGGATTTGCGAATCATTTTCTCCGGACCCACGGCAATCATCGGAACAACGCCTTTTTTCAAACCCTTCAGTGTCCGCAACTTATGGAGAGTGACGTGTGCACAGTCATCATTCTTGTACTACAGCTTTACACGCAGAGCGCGATACTGCAATGAGACAGTCATGGCGAACGTCTGAGACGCGAAAGGAGGAAAAGCCGTGTACGAGGCGTATTTATACCGACTTCAGTGGGTTGTGCGTATGACAGGTGTTTTCATTTACGTATTCTGACACAAACATTCCCCTCTATTTATTAATTTTCACACTATTTTTTTCTTCTGCCATACGTTTTCCCCCTTTTCCGGTAATATTCCGCTGCAACTGGGCGTCATTCTGATCAGTGGTGTTATTTCTATAGCGTTTTGATTATAATCACCCTGTATATTATTAGGTACATTCAATGGCATGTATGGGAACTGGTTGTGAATACTCGTATATTTATTAGCAAAGAAAGTAACAGAATTAAATTCCACGAACAGTGGAAATGAAGTAAGTTTTAAACTTTTTCCTTTCATTTTGTGAGGGATGTGAGTGAGTACAAGGTTCGTAAAGGTTAGAAATTGCTTGTTAAGTTTTTGTGAGTCAGTAAGTGCTGTCATTCTCAAATAATGGATGAATAAATACTAGGTATTGGCGCGTCGTGGGCTACACATCTTCTTCACCCCGAATACTTCGATAGGTGGGTGGTTCTCGACCGCAGAGCGATTCTTTTCAGACAGTAAGTTATATATGTAACTAGTTTGGTTGAAGTCGGTCCATTTGCTTGGGAGATGTGGAACGAACTTACATACATAAATAGCGTGGTCAAGAACAGTCTGAAAAGCTTGTAAGGGTGTTTCAAGGTAGACCGTCCACAGCTCGTGCTCTAGTGGCTAGCGTTGCTGCTTCTGGATCACGGGGCCCCGGGTTCGATTCGCGACTGGGTTGGGGATTTTCTCTGCCCGGGGAGTGGGTGTTTGTGTTGCCCTCATAATTTCATCATCATTCTCGTCATTCGTGATAGTGGATGGATTGGACTGTATAAAAAAATTTACTTGTAAAAATTGGGACTTCGTACGAGCGCTGACGACTGCGTAGTTGAGCGCCCCACAAACCAAACATCATCATCATCAAGGTAGACTGAACTTAGAAATAATTGTTGGGAAAAAACTCGACACGTTGCGCCGTTTTCGAGTTAATTAGCAATCAGGCCGTCTCGTGCAAAGTCAGACGGTCCCCCAGATAAATTAGTGTCGCTTGTACTCAAAGCGTGGATGACAGCATAGGAGAATGCGCAGCCTTTGCCTCTAATTCTATCCCTACTACAATTTTATGTCCTATTTTGTATCTCTCTCTTGTTCATTTTTAGGAAACCAAGCTAGGAAAACGCTGGCTACACCGACTCCCTTAGGTTGTTTGAATTTGCTCGCAAAGCGGCCTGATTGGCTAACTTCTGTGCTTACAAGTTGACCAACCTGGAAATCCATTTTTGTAATATGTATGAATTGTTTTACCTGTCTTCGTTTTCGCTACTAAGTATGGTACTCCCTCTGTAAATTATCTCCATGACTGTGCTTGCGGATGATTCTGTTGTGTACAGAAAACCAACACTAGGAAACTGTAGCGGTATGCATAGAATCGAGTCTTAACTCAGGCAGTGGCAGTTGACACATAAGACTAATAAATACAAAGTATTACGCATAAACAGGAGGTAAGACCCATTATTCTTTGATTCTACAATTTCTGATTACTTGACACACTCAGACAGATAACAGTACGCTCACCCGTCGCTTTATGCCTATACATTATGGTGTATGCCACCACTTGCAATGAATCTCTAGAAATCTCATCTGGTTGACAACTCCCATTCTTTCTCAACACCTTGCTATTCAGAGTGCGTTTGAAATTCGAACGATTTTCTTTGTTTCTTTCCCAATCTCTGTAATTCACTGGCTTGCTGTCAGCTTCTCATTCACTTTTGACATGCTGTGGTGGTGGTTTAAGCGAACTTTCCTGCCCTTTTAATAGATTTACTATTTTCCGTGTATGAGAGTGCTGTTTGTACTAATACAGCATGTAAACGATATAATCTGCCAAAATTATTCAGACGGTACATCTCGGTGTGCTTCACAAAAAAGTCTATTGAAATGCCGCTGCATCATATTCTTTACTTTTGTATTCCCAAAGACAGATATTTATAGGTTTCTGTTTACATTGTCAACTGACGGCACACGACTTTGCTTGTGTATTACCGAGATCGACGAGGCGGTCGGAGAAAGGTAACACACGAACCAGAGTAATGTAAACGTTGGATGTGTACAACGACGCTGAGCGGAAGCTAGAAACTACCGATACAAGAAATTTAAACAGCCATTGGGTTGTCAAGAACGTGAAATTTGTTATACGTAAACAATGAATTACGTACAACCTGACGTTTTCTCTATTACAACTTTACAGTAACGAAGGTCGCGCTAGTACAGAAAAGCTAACATCAAATATCATTTTTTCCTTAGTATAAAAATCAACCAATTACCATGCAACGTATTGAGCAGTAATTACAATCAACTGTTTCTTCATTTTACAACAATACTATAACGAAATTTAAATTCAGATTATTTTCTTCGTCTATAACAGTACCGTAACGAAAATGAAACGCACATTACTTTATTTCCTGTTACACTAATACTACAATAAGAGTTCGAAATGGCCCCCATTCGATTAGAGACATGCTTCATTACGACGAACTCAGTTTCGTCACACTGGTTCACAAACATGCAAATTTGCCTCCATGGTATTGGCAGCATCGAAAATCCTTTGAGTACGTTCGTCCACATTATTTACTTTTGAGCATAAATAAATTCCTTCACAAGGCCCTAAAAATAAAAATCCAATGGATTTAAATCAGGACTGTGTACTGGCCATCGGCGTGCGCAAAAACGTCCTATCCATCATCCTGGAAATCGTCTATTCAAAACCTTCGCACACTGTGACCAATGTGGGGTAGAGCACCATCGTCTAACAGACCACGTGTTATGACGTACAACTAACGAAACGTTTTCTAATAAAGTTTGTAACAACATCTCTTCTAGAAAGGCACGATAATTGTTACCAGCCAATCACACAGGTAAAATTTACGGCTCAATAATATAATCATCGATTATACCCGACCACACATTTCCCGTTAAAAGTGGCACTGAAAATGTGTTGGTACTACTTGGTGCAGATTTTGTACACTCCACGTCTGAGTGTTATGGAAACTAGTTATTCCGTCGAGAGTGAAACACGCTTCACCTGTGATGAGTATTTTGTTTTCAAAATCATGCATTCCACTTTGTAACAAAAACCACTCTGAGAATTCTCGTCGCGGAGAATGTGGTAACGTCGCACAAGCTCCTCTTTCAAAGTGTGACGAACGACACTGTACGATACCACACTTGGCGGGCGATGCTTCTAGTACTCTGTGCAGAATCTTCGTGGATGAAGAATTTGTTCCTCAGCTTCCATTGTATGTTCTTGTCATTGTGAGCCTCTGCCTTCTGAGCGGGATAGTAAAGAATCAGTATCTCTCAACCTATACAAATTAAAAATATGTACTCTTAAGCTGTATTCTGTCATGATTTATTTAATAAGAAAACGAGATCTTATTAAAACACATCATACGTTTCGCATACAGAATTAAAAATAAAAAGGTAAAGGTAACAACTGCATTTTCTTTAATAATGATTTGCAAAATAATCTAGTCATTGTAGAGAATTATGATGGTATAAATATTTCGTGAACAGCAACAAATGTCGATCGTGAAGGAAGTCCTCGTTGTGGAAAGCGTTCTGGATAAATTCGTACAGCTGCCCTCGAAACACCTTTTAGCCTCGCCATAAATTGCATGAATGTCGTATAGCTCAATGATAGTAAATCTCTCTTGTATCCTAACTTTTAACAGAGTTGAAATAACGTCTGCACAGGTAACTCGACGACTGCCGGCTGTCGGCATATTACAGTGACTAAAGCACGCAAGCCGTTGTTGCCCACGTGTTTACGATTCACGCTCGCGATGTCAATACGAGCAACGGTAAATAACACAAACAGATTGTTCGCATAAGTTTACCTGCGTTGGGGGAGGAGTGTAGCAGGCACTCTGTAGTGTTTTGATCCTGTTTAACGAATTCTCTCAGTCCACTGTGCATAATGTTTCCACAAATCACGACCAATCCGTGTGCGCTGTCCAGTGTCTACGTTTCCGAAAACATTGTCCCGAAATGAACTGTTACTTTCTTTCTGGGACAACCGTTGGAAACGCTCAAACATATTACTAGACGTTTCAAATCGATTACTTGTTTTGTTCTAGCAGGAATTTTTTGGCAGTTTATACCGTTTACTTCCTGTGTAATCCGGTATTTGCTATCAGTGGGTCCGAAAATGGAAAGGCCGCCTCAGCTTATACTCGTAATGATGACGATAACTAAATCAATTTCAAAATCTACTTTTTTTCTTGTCTGTAACTGTCTCACACGTCCCATTACATTCATACAGCAAGTTTCGGCTGAAATACCTCTGTTATACGAGAAGTCCGACGCTCCACAGACACGGTGACAAGAGGATTGTCTAGAGGTAACACGTTATTTGTCTACGAGAAGGCAAAGAAGCAACAGTTTGAGAAAGAAAAAAGCCAAGACTTACATGTTTTAAGGACACTATTCTGCTTTGCTTGATGAAGGAAAATCTTTCGGAAGGCACAGAGGGATGTGCTTACAAGGCTTACCAGGGCATATGGAATCACTGCAGTAAAGTGACCTCTTGTGAATTTAGCCACACATATTTCCTCCAAGTATCTTGTTGCCACATACTGGCTGAAAAAGGGTAATTTGGGCAAATTCAAGATATTGGCCATTACTGGAATTTGCAACAAATCGAGTTAAAGCGCTGGCTGGGGGATACCTATCAAAGCACTGGGACTCATCTGATAAGGGTCTGCGGATCTACAAAATCTCGAACATCGTCCAAAGGGTACGGCTAAACCATGTCTCACCAAGTAGTGACACGATTTATCTGCTGACTGGGCAAAATACTTATCCATAATTGTTTCTCTAGAATATGCTAGAGTCCAGTGTGAACTGCACAAACTACATAGAACAGAGGGGGTACAAGTACACCGATTCAGCGTAACTATCGAAGACCCACAGTTCCGGAATATTGTGAACAGCATAACAGAGGCCATTTCCTTGCAGTTATGCTATGAATACTTTCAGAAGTGTCTGGAAAATCTGAGATTCAGGCTTAGGGGACGAAGTAGAATGTTGATATGAACAGTCGCAGACAACTCAGCGCATGGCACCTGAATTAAATTGCATGTAGTGGTTAAGGGTAATATTTTAAATGCACTAGGAAATCCATAAGGTTCAGAAAATGTGAAATTTAAAATTTTAATTTGCTTTATTAATGATGCGGGTATTACAACGTGATGCTGGTGGCATTGGATGTACGAGTAGTAATACTAACATTCGATGTAACCACTGTTAGTAGCACTAGCAGTAGACCTGGTTGATGTGTAAGCAGACTTGTAGTCTTTTTAAGAACACTTTTAGTTTTGGTTTACGCGTATGTTACTGCATTCCTTGATATTATTATTTTCCTTCATGTGTTTTGCGTGTGTTTTCACATTGTTTTTATCATCGATTATATACTGTGCAGGTTCTATTGTAAACTATACACACACAAATAAACAAAATTTTCGTAATGATAGATTCCCCTACATTCTTTCTATTACAAATGCTAAAAGACACAACACGTGAGTTTCACGTCAAATGAAGGAGCATATTTTTATTTCTCTTTCATATAAAGGAAGAAACAGTTAAAGATATTTTAACGAATCTGTCTTTATGGACAACGATTTCGAATATATCAACGTGAGAGCGAAATCAATTTTCAACACATACAACTGCAGAAAACTAATAGCCAATTGCAGTGTTCCATTTGCTAACAGTTATTGCTTCTTTTTCTGCATGCATTAGCTCGGAAAGTCGAAGTTACGAGCATCAAAATGCATGGAACAAATAATGAGTGATAGCAGAGTTAATTGGCACAGGAAATGGAACTCATTACCGATGGATAAACTCGTGCGGCAAAGAGCTGCCAACGTATCGAGAGCTTCATAGGATAATCTACATTCTACACTAACAGAAATGTTAACTGCATTGAGAGTTTATTAACACATGGTTTAATGAAACAAATAAAGAAGGTAGCAGATTAAGTGTTTACTGCTATGTAAAATTGAATAACAAATGTTTTACAGTGATTTGATTGGTTCCGAAAGTTATGGTGACGTTGATTTAGGAATCATAAAGCCAGTCACCTCAGTGATTTGGAAAGAAACCATTAACATGGGATCTGATCACTCCTCGTCCTTAATGGAAGTCAGTGTCTTAAACTCTGCGTCACCCTCTTCGATTACGTCAATTCTAGTTTTCGCTGCTACGTGTTTTCATCTAGTGTAAATTTTTTTGTGATACAGCAAGTGGCATCATATGTTTGTAATATCCACTAACGAAACGATTTAGAAAAGTATTAACAACTTATGTTATTAACATTTCGATGGTATTAATAAAAATTTTTGCTATACGTGACTCGAACCCAGGTTAAATGCATTTGAGTGTCTAAGCACTCCTCTAGTCCTGAAAAATTTTCGTTGTTACTGATGTTCCCACCTATGATATCCGAACACTACAACCAGATGCTCAACAATGAATTTTATATCAATAGTACCACTGGAGGAACGGATTGAAAGTAAATTCGCCTAGGATTGTCTTGCTGCAGGAGTATACATCGACCGAATTAAATCCACTGAAATTGAATGAATGGAGTGATTGAGGATAAAAATAACTGAAAGTAATGACATAAAATGGTACAATATTCACTGCAACACATTCATCACTTTGCATATTCGACACTTCTGACCGATTATAAATGGCGTAAATTCACATCATTCGACTGCTACAGTCGCAGGTTCGAATCCTGCCTCGGGCATGGATGTGCGTGATGTCTATAGGTTAGTTAGGTTTACGTAGTTCTAAGTTCTAGGCGACTGATGACCTCCGCTATTAAGTACCATAGTGCTCAGAGCCATTTGAACAATTTCACATCATTGTGTTTCCACATACACTACTGGACATTAAAATTGCTGCAGCACGAAGATGACGTGCTACACACAAGAAATTTAACCGACAGGAAGAAGATGCTGTGATATGCAAATGAATAGCTTTTCAGAGCATTCACGGAGGTTGGCGCCGGTGGCGACATCTACAACGTGCTGACATGAGGAAAGTTCCCAACCGATTTCTCATACACTAACAACAGTTGACCTGCGTTGCCTGGTGAAACGTTGTTGTGATGCTTCGTGTAAGGAAGAGAAATCCGTATCATCACCTTTCAGACTTTGATAAGGATCGGATTGTAGCCTATTGCGATTGCGGTTAATCGTATCGCGACATTGCTGCTCGCGTTGGTTGAGATCCAATGACTGTTAGCAGAATATGGAATCGGTGGGTTCAGGAGGGTAACGCGGAACGCCATGATGCATCCCAACGGCCTCGTATCACTAGCAGTCGAGATGACAGGCATCTTATCCGCATGGCTGTAACGGATCGTGCGGCCTCGTCTCGATCCCTGAGGCAACAGATGGGGACGTTTGCAAAGACAACAACCATCTACACGAACAGTTCGACGACGTTTGCAGTAGCATGGACTATCAGCTCGGAGACCATGGCTGCGGTTACCCTTGACGCTGCATCACAGACAGGAGCACGTGCGATGGTGTACTCAACGACGAACCTGGGTGCACGAATGGCTAAACGTCATTTTTTCGGATGAATCCAGGTTCTGTTTATAGCATCATGATCGTCGCATCCGTGTTTGGCGACATCGCGGTGAACGCAGTTTGGAAGCGTGTATTCGTCATCGCCATACTGGCGTATCATCCGGCGTGACGGTATGGGGTGCCATTGGTTACACGTCTCGGTCACCTCTTGTTCGCACTTACGGAACTTTGAACAGTGGACATTACATTTCAGATGTGTTACGACCCGTGGCTCTACCCAACATTCGATCTCTGCGAATCCCTACATTTCAGTAGGATAATACACGACCGAATGTTGGAGGTCCTGCACGGGCCTTTCTGGATACAGAAAATGTTCGACTGCTGCCCTGACCAGCACATTCTCCAGATCTATCACCAATTGAAAACGTCTGGTCAAGGGTGGCCGAGCAACTGGCTCGTCACAATACGCCAGTCACTATTCCTGATTAATTGTGGTATCGTGTTGAAGTTGCATGAGCAGCTGTACCTGTACACGCCATCCAAGCTCTGTTTGACTCAATGCCCAGGCTTATCAAGGCCGCTACTACGGCCACAGTTGGTTGTTCTGGGTACTGATTTCTCGGGATCTGTGCACCCAAATTGCGTGAAAATCTAATCACATGTAAGTTCTAGTATAATATATTTGTCCAATGAAAACCTTTTTATCATCTGCATTTCTTCCTGGTGTAGCAATTTTAATGGCCAGTAGTGTACTTTATTGCTGCATCCTTATTAAATTCAGCCAACTAAATGGAATTATACACGGTGTATCAAAAGGTAGGTTACAAGGCGTGGCGGTATATAGTTGAGTACCATTGTTGTTGCTGTTGTTGTGATCTTCAGCCCTGAGACTGGTTTGATGCTGCTCTCCATGGTACTCTAACTTCTGCAAGCTTCTTCATCTCCCATCACCTACTGCAGCCTAGATCCTTCTGAATCCGCTTAGTGTATTCATCTCTTGGTCTCCCTTTACGATCTTTACCCTCCACGCTGCCCTCTAATTCTAAATTGGTGATCCCTCCATGTCTCAGAACATGTCCTACCAACCGATCCCTTCTTCTAAGTCAAGTTGTGCCACAAACTTCTCTTCTCCCCAATTCTATTCAATACCTCCTCATCAGTTATGTAATCTACCCATCTAATCTTCAGCATTCTTCTGTAGCACCACATTTCGAAAGCTTCTATTCTCTCCTTGTCTAAGCAATTTATCGTCCACGTTTCACTTCCATACATGGCGACACTCCATACAAATACTTTCAGAAACGACTTCCGACATTTAAATCCATACTCGATGTTAACAAATTTCTCTTCTTCAGAAACGCTTTCCTTGCCATTGCCAGTCTACATTTTATATCCTCTCTACTTCGACCATCATCAGTTATTTTTCTCCCCAAATAGCAAATCTCCTTTACTACTTTAAGTGTCTCATTTCCTTATCTAATTCCCCCAGCATCACCTGATTTAATTCGACTACATTCCATTATCCTCGTTTTGCTTTTGTTGATGTTCATCTTATACCCTCCTTTCAAGACACTGTCCATTCCGTTCAACTGCTCTTCCAAGTGCTTTGCTGTCTCTGACAGAATTACAATGTCATCGGCGAACCTGAAAGTTTTAATTTCTTCTCCATGGATTTTAATACCTACTCCGAATTTTTCTTTTGTTTCCATTATTGCTTGCTCAATATACAGATTGAATAACATCGGGGATAGGCTACAACCCTGTCTCACTCCCTTCCCAACAACTGCTCCCCTTTCATACCCCTCGACTCTTATAACTGCCAAATTGTAAATAACCTTTCGCTCTCTGTATTTTACCCCTGCCACCTTCAGAATTTGAAAGAGAGTATTCCAATCAACAACGTCAAAAGCTTTCTCTAAGTCTACAAATGCAAGAAAAGTAGGTTTGCCTTTCCTTAATCTTTCTTGTAAGGTATGTCGTAGGGTCAGTATTGCCTCACATGTTCCAACATTTCTACAGAATCCAAACTGACCTCGGACATGGATGTGTGTGATGTCCTTGGGTTAGTTAGGTTTAAGTATTTCTAAGTTCTAGGGGACTGATGACCACAGATGTTAAGCCCCATAGTGCTCAGAGCAATTTTTTGAATTCAAACTGATCTTCCCCGAGGTCGGCTTCTATCAGTTTTTCCATTCGTCCGTAAAGAATTCGCGTTAGCTGCCGTGACTTACTAAACTGATAGTGCGGTAATTTTCACATCTGTCAACACCTGCTTTCTTTGGGATTGGAATTATTATATTCTTCTTGAAGTCTGAGGGTATTTCGCCGGACTCATACATCTTGCTCACCAGATGGTAGAGTTTTGTCAGGACTGGCTCTTCCAAGGCTGCCAGTAGTTCTAATGCAGTGTTGTCTACTCCGGGGGCCTTGTTTCGACTCAGAAGTTTCAGTGCTCTGTCAAACTCTTCACGCAATATCATATTTCCCATTTCATCTTCATCTACATCCTCTTCCATTTCCATAATATTGTCCTCAAGTACATCGCCGTTGTATAGACCCTCTATATACTCCTTCCATCTTTCTGCTTTCCCTTCTTTGCTTAGAACGGGGTTTCCATCTGAGCTCTTGATATTCATACTAGTGGTTCTTCTTCCTCCAAAGGTCTCTTTAATTTTCCTGTTGGTAGTATCCATCTTACCCCTAGTGAGATAAGCCCCTACATCCTTACATTTGTCCTCTGGCCATCCCTGCTTAGCCATTTTGCACTTCCTGTCGATATCATGTTTGAGACGTTTGTATTCCTTTTAGCTTGCTTCATTTACTGCATTTTTATATTTTCTCCTTTCAGCAATTAAATTCAATGTTTCTTCTGTTACCCAAGGGTTTCTACCAGCCCTCGTCTTTTTACCTTTTTGATCCCCTGCTGCCTTCACTCTTTCATCCCTCAAAGCTACCCATTCTTCTTCTACTGTATTTCTTTCCCCCATTCCTGTCAATTGATCCCTTATGCTCTCCCTGAAACTCTGTACAACCTCTGGTTTAGTCAGTTCATCCAGGTGCCATCTCCTTAAATTCCCACCTTTTTGCAGTTTCTTCAGTTTTAATCTACTGTTCATAACCAATTGATTGTGGTCAGAGTCCACATCTGCCCCTGGAAATGTCTTACAATTTAAAACCTGGTTACTAAATCTCTGTCTTACCATTATATAATCTATCTGATACTTTTTAGTATCTCCAGGGTTCCTCCATGTACAAAACCATCTTTCATGATTCTTAAACCAAGTGTTAGCTATGATTAGATTATGCTCTGCGCAAAATTCTAGCAGGCGGCTTCCTTTTTCATTTCTTAGCCCCAATCCATATCCACCTACTATGTTTCCTTCTCTACCTTTTCCTACTCTTGAATTCCAGTCGCCCATGACTATTAAATTTTCGTCACCCTTCACTACCTGAATAATTTCTTTTATGTCATCATATATTTCATCAATTTCTTCGTCATCTGCAGAGCTAGTTGGCATATAAACTTGTACTACTGTAGTAGGCGTGGGCTTCGTGGCTATTTTGTCCACAATAATGCGTTCACTACGCAGTTTGTAGTAGCTTACCCATACTCCTATTTTTTTATTCATTATTAAACCTACTCCTGCATTACCCCTACCATGTAATCATATTATACTAATAAACTTATGTTCCAATTTGCATCATTTCCGTGCTAGCGTCTCTGAAATGTGGACGAGGACGTTGTCAGTCTGTACCGCACAAGCTAGGCAAAGAGTAAAGGGGACAAAGCAAATTACTCCCAGCAAAGACGAATTTAATTCACTTAGAGAAGATGCTCAATATGAGCGCTACCAACTTCAATTCTTCGGTGCTTGATGATGTCTTGCCGAATCCTTGGAAAGATTCCCGGCGTATCGGGTGATTCCTACATCTTTCTGTATTCGTGACATAAAATCTTGTTGTAACTCCACGGGTGTCGTGTATACCATGGTTTTCATGTGCACCCAGATACGAAAATCCAATGCTGTCAGATACGGTGAGGGAAGGGGCCAGGCTAAATGGCTCCCACCTCAAATTCGTCTGTTACCA
The DNA here is from genome assembly GCF_021461385.2 of Schistocerca piceifrons. Taxonomy (NCBI): domain Eukaryota; kingdom Metazoa; phylum Arthropoda; class Insecta; order Orthoptera; family Acrididae; genus Schistocerca; species Schistocerca piceifrons. The sequence goes on from NC_060138.1 coordinate 585,017,800, forward strand.
ACAATGGCTACGTACAACAGTGTCGAACGTTCCTGGAGCGCCAGCCTATTGGAACCACATAGCGCCACGGATGTCCAAGGACATCTCGTCCAACAGTCCGAGTAACGACTCTTGCAGGAATACACAGTAATTGTCACCATCAACAAGCACAGATCTAAGAAATTTTCATCAGCGAGACCTGCCCATACGCTGATAGAAAACGATGTTGGTGGTTTCTGATATGTAACCCGTGAGGGTTTTCTCCTAACTAAATATGGCTATTTGAACGTGTCGTCGCTGCTGAAGGGGCTCTCATCAGAAAACATGATACGTCTTAGAAAGCGAGGATGTTGCCTACTCTGATCGAGTAGCCATCGGCAAAAGTTGGCAGGACGACGAAAGTCATCGTGGGTCATTGTATGCCCATCGTGGACAACATGCCATACTGCCAAATGGTTCAAACCCTTGGTGTGTGTCAAAGCTCGGTTATTCGTAGAAGGCTGCTCAGCCAAACGCTAACTGACAGCTTCTCCCAAGTCTGGTGTATGATGTGTTGGCGGTCGCCAAGTGTGGTGACCATTGGAAGTAAGTTGCCCATTTGACATAAACGCCTCTCCAGTCTTGCAAACATGGTGTAGGCTGGGGCACGCCTGTTGGACTAACTTCCTCCATAGAGCCGGCTAGTCTCTCTTGCATTCGTTTGGGCATCCCTGTAAAGGAGAAGAATGTCATGTACTCGTACCTCATTATTTACCCGTCATCGGAAAGCAACACGTATGACTAAAGCTTCTGAACACTTTACTGTAGCCTTCGCAAGACACTGGAGTGCTATACGAATCGTGTAAAAATTAAGCGGTATCAATGATAAACTCTCCGACATGCTACTTCTTTGCGATGATTTGTTTGTTCTTTTTTTTTCGTACAGTGCCGTTTCGGAAGCCTAGCGCATCAAAAGTCTTAGAGCGATTGCAACTTGTATTACATCCTGAGCCGTGTGGCGTGATCGATAGCTCACGCCCAGTGAGCTGCACACTGTCTTTTCTCATGAGAGTACCTTTGGTTGGCCGACTCTGGGCAAGAAAAACAAGTTCCGTTGGGGCAACTGAAGTCGAAGCTGACCGGTCGGCGGGAGGAGACGTGCAAGGACCAATGCACTCGTTTCTGCAGGAGGCGGTGACAGCTTTCCCCGTGAAGGCATTTTTTCTAACGGAGTGCTCAGAGACGGCTTTGCGGGAAGGAGCGATGTGGCTGCTGTCGCGGTGTGCTTGCCGGTGCTATTTCTGTCCCGAGTTGCGTTAGACCTGCGTCTTCATTGGGTTCGCTGCTTCGGAAGGGAGTCCGGAGATTGCCGCCACATACTCCACGATGAGTATCGTTTGAGAGAATTTTCGAAAAGCCCGTCTCTGTTGTCGGCAGTTGTTGTGGTGGAGCAGTTGGTGCCTGCCTCCCTGATGATTTGAAAATAGTAGTCATATGGCGGCACGGTTATCGGTTGGTCCTTTGCTAAACGAACCGCCAACACGTGCTCGGCCTGCTACTATGGGACAAATGCTCTGCCTATTTCCTCTCAGGAAAACTGTGGACTCTCTGTTTTAAGATTTAATGACTTTGACTTATGTTTTGATCTTAAGGCCTAGAGGGCTGGGCTCTGCTGTAAGCGGGATCTCATCTTACAACTGTATTGGATTAAGAAGAGAGATCCACTCTGCCTTGTGGCACCCATCATATAAAGATAATTGAAGTGCCTAAAATTTGTCTACACTGTCTGGTTAGTCTATAACAGTTCATACAGTGACGGTTAAGGTGTGTTGTGGCTTGTGGAGATTATTTTCTGAGTCCTACTTTTACATTTGTTAAGATGGTTGTAGTACCTTCTACGTTTAACGCTTCAATATTTTTTTTCAATTGTGCAGAAACTACATTTGTGCTTACCTTGAGTGTGTTAATCCTGAGTCGGGTCAATGTTTTATTGTTGCGTTCTTGCATTGTCGAAGGAAGCTTTGCAATGTGTGTTGTAGTTACATCACTACACAGCTCGTGTCGTTGGGGCTGGGGGCTGCTGCCCGAGGTCTCGGAGTCTACTGTGCCGCCTGCGCCCTTGCGCTACTCTCCGACATCGGCCTGACCAGTTGTATTTTAGTCATGTTCAGTATGCTTCTTGTGGCAGGAAAATCATAGCTAAGAAACATTTATGTTTTGTGGTCTTTGAAAGCTTCTGTTGTTCTAAAGAAAAGACAAACTTATGTTTGAACCTTGCGACATGTTAGTCATGTTAGTCAAGAGCTCTGATGTTCAGCAAATTGGTTAGAAGGATTGCTAAGTAACAAGCGATGCCCAATGAGTTTCTCAGCCCCCCCCCCCCCCCCCCACGACCTGACTGTTGGTGACCTTTAGCCTGGCTCACGTCCTTATTTACCGTATCATCTCCCTTACCCCTTGCTAAGCTTGTGTGGTCCAAACTGCCTCAGTCCTCCTTCGATTTTCAGAGACTCCATCACTCAATAAAGCGTTTTCAGACAGAGGTTTACTAGCAAAATATGCTCTCTTGGTACTCATGTACTAACTATTTTGCCGTGTAACATACATTTTGATATTACCTGTGTATGTGTCTACAAGTTTCAGCGCTTCTCTGAATGAAGTAAGTAACTCCTAATATTATTTTATTTATCTTGTGGCTTACCACATGGATTTTCACCTCACTGGTAACAGCGCAATGTGAGAAATGAAAATATGTACAAAGACATTAAGTTAACGCCGGCCAGGATGGCCGAGCGGTTTGAGGCGCTGCAGTCTGGAACCGCGCGACCGCTACCGTCGCAGGTTCGAACCCTGCTTCGGGCATGGATGTGTGTGATGTCCTTAGGTTAGTTAGGTTTCAGTAGTTCTAAGTTCTAGGGGACTGATGACCTCAGAAGTTAAGTCCCATAGTGCTCAGAGCAATTTGAACCATTAAGTTAACACTAACAGAAGAAAACGATGCATTTATGTTTAGTGTAGCATTAATTCTAGATGTCTCTGACAGACTGGTGATGCTCTGAGATACTTGATAAACTTAGACCGTACGCCAGGTGCCAGTCTTTCCAGTCTTTCGATTTGACGCAACTTCGGCTACTTGCGGGTCGATGGGAATGAGATGATGATGATTAGGACAACACAACAGCCAGTTCAGGAGCGGAGAAAATCTCCAACCCAGCCGGGAATCGAACCCGGTCCATTAGGATTGGGATTCTGTCGCGCTGACCACGCAGCTACCGGGGCCGGACAGATACTTCATGATGATTATCGTATTAGGACGCAAAAAGGCGCGATCATCAACGCCCTTCCGTGAAAGTGAGCTACCTAATTTTGCAATGCAGTGCGGGATAGTTTACAGTTTGATTCAAATCAAAAATCACGTTCTTCTGCAGTTAACCTTCAGCATACTGGCACATCTAACACGTCCAGTGCAGACACTGTTAGCGCCAATCCGTATTTACCGAGAGAGATCGAATGCATTAGTGGATGCCTTCGTTCGTATTTTGTACGAATGTTGTCATGAACAGCCTTCATCCGCAATTCTTTTTATTGTTGTTGTAACTCAGAACTACTAATGGCTTTCGGGATTTCGGCCTCTGAATCGCAACTGTACCGCTGCCCTCATGTATTGGAAGTGCTGTTAGTCTTTGCAACAGGTGTTACAAGGCTTCTTGTCTTCTAAGGTAAGAGCGATGTATGTTTAGAATGGAAAAGAGGCGACAGAAAATAGTCTGTTACTAAGTACATTGCTATCTGACAGATTTTTATTAGACATAAAAAACTTAGCTTCAACTATTTTTGCGAAATTTGTCGTATGCAGTCTTAAGATTTGTAAGCACCTTTGCTGTTTCAAAACTTGTTTCAAATCCTGTTAGTAAGGCTTAGTATTTTATCTATGAAACTGTGTCTCAGTATGAAATAAGTTTGGCACGATGAGGTATGTTAAAGTGACACGGTTCTTGATTCATGCAAAATCACTCTTTCAAATATTTTTAGCACACCCTCCGCAGTTTCCTTTGTAGATCAGTAGCGCGATAGAAACCAGCTGCCGGACTCTCAAAGAAAGATGTTTAATACTTCACGAAAACCTAATTAGAAGAATAATAGAAATCAATTTATATTGCGATATCTGCCAATATTTTGGATATTATATTTGTGCTACTACTGAACGATTTGGCGCGGCAGAAACATCCTCATCCAACCCTACCTCAAGCTGCGTCTCCGAATACCTCATCGACAATGAGACGTTGTAGCAAAATCTTCCTTGTTTCTCATGTAGTTGCCACAGAGATTAGGAATAAGAGAAGAAATAAACAAATAAAAGCTCGGCCAGGTACGTATTTACCTCATTATCCCTCCGTGAATGGAACGAAAGGAACCGTAATATTTGGCCCACTAAAAAACATTTTCGGCCACGCACCTTACCGTGATTCGCGGAGAACTGATATTGATATATCTGAGGAGATGACATGCAAAGAGGAACATGTACTCTGAAAACAGCTTTTCACAGTGAACATAAATCTTACTTTAGGTATAAATATGGATGAAAATAATATATCTCAATGCAAAAGCCTTTCATTTTGTTCCAAAGGGCAGTTCATAAATGTAAATCGAATCTGCAATGCTAATATTCCTGTAAAAAGCACTTTTAAAACGGACATATTCTCATTTGCATGAATCATTTGAACGTATTTGGCTTCGAACGACTTTCGAAGGTAAATATCTTGCTTTCTTTTCAAATAACTTACGTCTTATTGTACATCGCTTTTCATACCATATTATATTTCGCATTTGTAACAGTGTAATATGTGACAGGAAAACTATTAATTGACTACAGTAACAATGACATTTTTTAGTATTTTTTCCCATGCTTCCTATTTTATTGCACATTCACAATTATTTAAAATATTTCCAATCAAAATAATACAATACAATGATGTACCAATGACATTAATTGTTATTACAAAGATTCTTTGAGATAACTGCCACGCTTAAACATACACTGTAGAGCCAACGAAACCTTTACACCTGCCTAATATGTGGAAGGCCCCGAAAACACGCAAAAGTGCCGCAAAACGTCGTGGTATGGACTCGACTATTGTCAGAAGTAACGCTGGGGCGAATTGAAACGATGAATGCTGCAGGGCTGTCCATAAATCCGTGAGAGTACCAAGGAGTGGAAATCTGTTCTGAACAGCACGTTGCAAGGCATCCCAGATATGCTCAATAATGTTCATGACTGGGGAGTTTGGTGGCCAGCGAAAATATTCCAACTAAGAAGAGTATTCCTTGAATCACCCTGTAGCAAAGACGCTTACGTACGTGTCACCTGTCAGAATCGTATCTAGACCTATCAGGGGCCCATGTAGCTCCTACTGCACACACCCTACACCATTATAGAGCCTCCACCAGCCTGAAAAGTCCCTCTCTAACATGCAGGGTCCGTGGATTCATGAAATTGCCTCCATACCCTTACACGTCCACCCGCTCAATACAATTTGAAACGAGACTCACCCGAATGTCAGTGTTGAAGGGCCCATGCGAGACGTACGACTTTCTGTCGTCCAGTCATCAAGGGTACATGAGAGGTCCTTGGTTCCGAAAGCCCATATCGATGATGTTTCGTTGAATGATTCGCATGCTGATACCTGTTGACGGCCCGGCATTGAAGTCTGCTGCAGTTTGCGGAAGGGTTGCACTTCTGTTATGTTGAACGATTCCCTTCAGTCGTCATTGGTCCCGTTCTTGCAGGATCTTTTTCCGGCCGCAGTGAAGTCGGAGATTTGATGATTTTCCGGATGGTGGTGCGGGAAATCCCCCCTTCATTTCGACCTCGGAGATGCTGTGTCCCATCGCCCTTGCGCCGACTGTAAAACCACGTTCAAACTCACTTAAATCTTCTTAAATCTTGATAACCCGCCATTGTAGCAGCAGTAACCGATCTAACAAATGCGCCACACGCTTGTGGTCTTACATAGGTGTTACCGATGCAGCGCCGTACTCCCCCTGTTTACATATTTCTGCATTTTAATGTGCATGCCTAAGCCAGATTCTTTGGCACTTCTTTGTATAAACCAAAATCACGTCCTAAACCATCACAAGTAATTGCCTCTACTTCTAAGTTGAACACTGTGGGTACATCGTCAGTGATGGATGCATACCAACTTGAAATTTCGTTTTTTTTTTTTGCTTTATTGTTATTTCCAAAGCTGCTAACAGGCAGGCCAGCAGCAGCATGCTACGCGGCTCTTTGGCCTCAGAGAACACACAAGATACAAATGAAGACATCGAGAGAAAAAAACATGGTGGACATAGAAACGGAGACAAACACTTTTTAAAATACATGGAGCCGTTCACGGGCGTAGAGTGCAAGATAAAATTTGTTCAGACACTTGGACAGAGACGAATATTGTCACACGTGAACGTGGGTGCACAAAAACGGATAACACTGAACCACTGAAGCACAAAACGACGACACACACAGGACACGAGGCGTTGATCTCCGGCGCGCGAATGTTCACCAACCGTGTACAAGTCCTTGTACCTGCCAAGAGAGGAGGAGGGGGGGTGGGAGAGGGAGTGGGGAGAGCAGATGGCAAGGGCAGGGGAGAAAGGGGGAAGGGAGGAAAGGGGAGGGAAAGCCCGGGGGAAGAGCGGAGGAGGGAGGGGACGGGGGAAAAGGAAAGAGAAGGGAAGGGAAGAGAAGGGAGGGAGAGTGCCTAAAGGAAAGGACACAGGAAGTGGGGGGGAGTATCAAAGTTGATAGGAGGGGTAGATGGAGGGGAGGAGGACATCATCAGGGAGGGGGAGCTCGCGGAAGCCACCTTGGGAGGGGGTAAGGAGGGTGGAGAGATGGAGACCGGGTGGGACATGGGAATACAGGCGCGACAGCGGGCGGGGGTGGGAGAGGATTGGTGAGACAAGTGGATGAGGAGGATCGAGTTTGTGGGAGGTGTACAGGATCCATATCCTTTCAAGGAAGAGGAGGAGGTGGGGGAATGGGATTAGATCATACAGGATCTGCGTGGGGGAGCGGAGACGGATGCGATAGGCGAGAGGGAGAGCATGGCGTTCAAGGATATGGAGGGATTTATAAAAGGTAGAGGGAGCGGAGATCCAGGCTGGATGGGCGTTACAAAGGATAGGGTAGATGAGGGATTTGTAGGTGTGGAGGATGGTGGAGGGGTCCAGACCCCACGAACGGCCGGAAAGGAGCTTGAGGAGACGGAGTCGGGAGTGTGACTTGGCTTGGATTATCCGGAGATGGGGAGTCCAGGAGAGGCGACGGTCAAGGATGACGCCAAGGTACTTAAGGGTGGGAGTGAGGGCGATAGGACGGACATAGATGGTGAGATAGAAATCAAGGAGGCGGAAGGAAGGGGTGGTTTTGCCTACAATGATCGCCTGGGTTTTGGAGGGATTGACCTTGAGCAACCACTGGTTGCACCAAGCAGTGAACTGGTCAAGATGGGATTGAAGAAGGCGTTGGGAGCGCTGCAGGGTGGGGGCAAGGGCAAGGAAGGCGGTGTCATCGGCAAACTGGAGGAGGTGGATGGGGGGTGACGGCGGCGGCATGTCCGCTGTATACAAAAGGTACAGAATGGGGGAGAGGACGGAGCCTTGGGGCACACCTGCAGAGGGGAAAAAGGTGTAGGAGTTGGTGATATGGATGGTGACGTAGGAAGGACGGTGGGAGAGAAAGGAGCCGATCAGACGGACGTAGTTAATGGGAAGGGCGAAGATTTGGAGCTTGAAGAGGAGACCGGAATGCCATACGCAGTCATAAGCTCGTTCGAGGTCCAGGGAGAGGAAGATTGCGGAGTGACGGGAATTAAGCTGGTCGGAAAGGAGATGAGTGAGGTGAAGGAGAAGATCATCAGAAGAGAACGATGGCCGAAAGCCACACTGGGTAACGGGAAGGAGGTGGTGCTGGCGGAGATGCTGGTGGATGCAGAAGGTGAGGATAGGTTCCATGACCTTGCTGAAGACCGAGGTAAGGCTGATGGGATGGTAGGAGGAGATAGCGGATGGCGGTTTGCCAGGTTTAAGGAACATCAGGATATGGGAGGTTTTCCACAGGTCGGGGTAGTAACCAGTGGACAGGACAACATTGTAGAGCGTGGCCAGGGTGGAGAGGAAAGAGACAGGAGCTTCACAAAGGTGACGGTAGGTGACACGATTGTGACCAGGAGCGGTGTTGCGTTTCGTGTGAAGTGTAGCAATAAGATCCTGTGTAGTGATAGGGGCAATGTTGTCCAAGTACTGGAAACCAGGAGCGAGGAGAGGGACAGAGGTGTCAGTTCGATCACGGACATCCGGGAAGAGGGAGTAATCAATCTAGGGATCATCGGGGATGGAAAAGACATTGGAGAGGTAAGAGGCAAAGTGATTGGCCTTACTAAGGGAGTCAGGGAAGGGGTGATCATCATGGAGAAGAGGACAGTAGGGGGAGGGTTTAGTTCCGGTAAGGCGACGGAAGGCTGACCAGAACTTGGACGAGTTGATAGGTAGGGTAGCATTTAAACGGGTGCATGTCTGTCGCCAGTCCCGGCGTTTCTTAGCCGCGAGCAAATTACGAATGTGTCGCTGGGGTTGCCGGTGTCGTTGTAGTGTGTCCGGGTCACGCATGCGGAGCAAGGCATGGTGGAGACGGCGGGATTCACGGATGAGGAGGATGGCCTGTGGCGGTAAGGTAGGACGGTGGGGGTGGACGGCGACAGTAGCGACGTGGGCCTCCACGGCCTCAGACAAGGTCTGCTGGAGAAAGGAGGTGGCATTGGTTACATCATCAGGGTGGTGGTAGGTGAAGGGGTGGCTATCGACCTGGGTGGAAAGGGTATCCCAGTAGGCATTCCAGTTGGCATGGGAATAGTCATGGATGTACTTAGGAGGAGAGTCATTACGAGGGTCAGGGTGGGGGCGACGACCGTCTGAAACGGCGAGGAGGACAGGGAGATGGTCGCTACGAATAGGTTCCAGGACATCCACCGTTATGCGGCCAAGGAGGTTGGGGGAGAAAAGGATAACATTGGGAGTGGAGTTGGATTCGGGATGGGTGTGCTGGGGGAGGGGGATGAAGTCGCCTTGAAGGGAGGAGAGGAACCGATGCCACCGCCGTAACTGGGCGGTGGAACGACTATAGATGTTGAGGTCGGCGGCGATCACGTAGGAGGAGAAGGTACCGTCAATGGGGGAGAGGAAGTCGAAGGGAATAGCGGCGTTAGGGCGGACATAGAAGGTGGCGCAGGTAACAGTAAGGCCGGCAAAGGAGAGACTAAGGATCAGGTGTTTGGTGGGGTCGGGAAGGAGAGGTTGGAGCCGAATGGGGATCTGGCAGTGGTGACCAATGGCAACTCTGCCACGCGTAATCGGGAGGGGATTATCGGAGTGGTGGAGGAGGTAGGGCGAAGTGTGGATGGTGTGGTGGGGTTGGAGGAAGGTTTCATTGAGGAGGAAGGTATCCACGCAGTGGGTGGCAAGGGTGTGCAGGAAGAGGTTCTTGTTGGCAGGAATGGAGCGGATGTTGTTGAAAAGGATACGGTACTGTCGCGCCATGACAGGGATTTAAACGAGGGTGTCAAGATGGGAGAAGGTGAAATGAGCCTGGTTGTTGGAGTAGGTGGCGTACATTTTCAGTTGGAAAATGGAACGGGCAGCGAGGGAGATCTGTTGGAGGGTGTGTGGTCGCTGAAAAGGATGAACATTCTGAAGGACGATGGTGAGGAATCTGATGATGTCCTCAGCAGTAGGGGGTGGGCGAAGGGAATTGCCGGGAGGGGTGGGGGCGTCCAAAGGGTGGACAGGAACGGTGAGTTCAGGAGTGGTAGGAGGGAATCGGGCCTTACATTTCTGGGAGTAGGTAGGATGAGGGAGGTTACAGGTATTACAGAAGGGGGGGGGGGCGACTGGAGATTGGTTGTCTACAGTTCGGGCAGGTGGGGGCCTCGCGGTACTCAGATGTCGGGTGTGCATTATACCGCAAGCACCTTTGGCAGCGGAGGGATTGAGGAGGGGAACGGGAGGGGTCAACTTTATAATGTTCGTTAAAAAGGAGGGCACCCTCCTTCAGGAGTTTGTCTATGGAGGGGGCATGCTCGGAAAAGACCCGCATAAGGCGGGTGGGGCCAGCAGCGTTGTGTATGCGATGAACCGCACGCACCTCCAGATGGGGATGTGCCTGAAGCTCTGCCAACACCTCCTCCTCCGTCATCGTCAGACTAAGCCAAGTGGTCACAGCGGTGAGGGTTGGCGGGCGACGCGGGGGTTGGGATTGGTGGGAGAGAGGCGGGGAAGGAGCAGGTGTGAGTGAGGCATTAGGGCTAAAGCAGGTGACAGGGATGCGGGAAAGGAGGTCTGTGTGGAGGGTAGGGCTGGGGGAGGAGATGAGCACCGAATCACGGCGAGGAGTGAGGAAGGAGATGGGGGCACCAGACAAATTCTGGCAAAGGAAGAGGGTGAGGTTCCGGGCTTGAAGAAGGGAGGGATCAGGACGGGAGAGGAGGTAGCGGCAGGAGGAGTGCGTAGAGGAGGAGGAGGAGGGGTCAGAGACAGGCGGGGAGACATCCATGGCATCATGGGTGGGGGAAGGGGGACGAGGCGGAGCCTTTTTGGGAGTAGAGGAGGCAGGGGTGCCATTGGGGCGCTTGACGGCGATGGAGGGGGTGTGGGGGGATGTGAGCGACTGGAAGGTGGTGAGGAGTGGCAGGTCCCGGTGCTTGAGGCGGCGCCGGAGATGGTGAGGGCGATGGCGAAGGCGACGGTGAAGACGATGACGATGAAGGCGAAAGGGAGAGTGGAGCGTGGGCCGTAGCCCTCCGGGCGACCACCCGAGTGGGGGCCACAGAAACAGAAGGAGCAGATGGAGGGAGTGGAGGGAAGGGATCAGAGGAGGCGCAGGAGGGAGGAGCCGGGGATGGGGCGACAAATAGGGAGGGAGACAAGAGAGTGAGGAGTGGGGGGATGAACTGAGGGGGGAGTGATGCGGCACACCACGTGATAGTGGTGGCAGCGGCGGAGGGGGAGGTGTATATGATGGCAGTGGTGGTGGCTGTAGAAGAGGTGATGGGGGTCGACATTATGAGAAGGGGGAAATAACACAGGACAAGACAAGAAGCAAACGAGAGACGGGCAGGGCGACGAGAGACGCAGAGTAGAAAGGGACGGAGAATGACGAAGGACGAAGGAGACTGGGGCCGAAGCCCCACTCTGCTGCTGCTGGCGGGGTAGGCGACCTGGCTGGCAGGACGGTGGGGACGCCTCCGCTGGTGCTGGTGGTGGTGCTGGTGCTGGTGCTGGTGCTGGGGGCAGCTAGGACCACTGCTGGCTGCCGGCAGCGACCGCTGGTGGCTGCAACCGCTGGTGGCTGTGACTGCTGGTGGCTGCTGGTGGGGACCGCTGCTGGCCGCTGGCGGAGAAAACTGCTGGCCGCTGGCGGGGACCGCTGCTGGCTGCTGGCGGGGACCGCTGCTGGCTGCTGGCGGGGACCGCTGCTGGCTGCTGGCAGGGACTGCTGCTGGCTGCTGGCAGGGACCGCTGCTGGCTGGACTGCTGCACGCCGATGGGCTGGCTGGCCGGCTGGCTGGCTGGCTGGCTGGTGGGCTGGAACCTGCAACACCTAATGCTTCGATTGGTACCAGAAGAGCACAATCGAAGGGCGGTATTCAACCGAATTACCGCCGGAGATGTTGAAATTTCGTGCATGAAATTTCGTTTCATTTCACTCACACATTGTGTTTCAGTAAGAGCGTGCAAAATGGTAACAGGGCATGGAGAATGCTTCACTGAACAATTTGAGGAAGGGAATCTGGGTTCGGAGAAGCTTAGATGGTATGGAAGGAAACTTGTCTTCGGCTTTATCTAGCGTTACTGTTTTCCAGCCAAGTTACAGCTAATAATAGTACACGTTTACACATATTATGCTGTGTATTTACATGTACACTCGTTATTTTCTGCAAGGAAACAAGGAGGACGAGCCTGATTACTAGGAAGTCACGACACAGGTTTTGTTTCCTTTAATCGCCCGTAAGATGGCTCTGTTGCATCGTATTTACGTTGCCCCGTGACAGAATGTGCTATGAATCAACGATAGAGCCATTCAAAATGAAATTGCATCAGCTCACTTCATTGTGTATGTCTGCAACCATCTCAGTGTTGTATTTCCTGGTCGCTAGACTGGAAGAGGAGGTCCTACTCCATGGCCTGCGAGGTCACCTGACCTGAATCCCCTTGAGTATTTCATATGGGGATTTGTAAAGTCACTTGTATATGAGACTCCAGTGAGTACGGAGATGGAATTAGTCGCCAGAATTGTCGCTGCCTGTGATGTGATTAGAAGCATAGCAGAGATATTTGTCAGGTTACGTCAGAATCTTGTCCGCCGATGACATGTTTTCATTAAGGTTGATGGCCGTCAGTTTCAGCACATTTTGTAAGTTACGGTACAAATGATACTTTCATTGTGTCAATGATGTTATTCGCAGTTAACTGTAACTAATCTAAATGAAGAAGTACACAATCATGTGATTTTATTCCTATTATCACCTTAAACTGGCTTCTTAGAACCCAGGTTCCCTACATCAAATTGTTCGCTTCACGCTCTTTCGGAAACAACCTGTTCAGACTTCGTAGACTTTCAGGTAGGCATTTCATATCCTCCAAACCTTACCAAAATTTCTTACCTCATCTACTGGTTGATAGACCTCTTTCGCACAGTTAGTGCCCTTTTTCGTATAAGTTTCTCTACGCTGCTTAAAATGTGGCCAACGGCTAAGTAGCTGTGTCTTCATAATAGTAATTATTAATGTTAGTATTATGCAGTATTATTGGGAGGGAGCACACAAGCTCAGATTGATGCGAACAGCTGTTCTTCGCGGGAACGTGTAGCCGTGACGGAAAGGAAATCATGTGACTGGATCATCTTTTTCTATAGGCCGTAATGTAATAGTTCTCCTTTGTAAGAAATGTGTTGCCCTGAACTATCTATCCACACAGCCTTGTACCTTGGCACGTGTTCGTTTTCAGTTAAATTGCCTAATATATTGAGGCTTTTCTTATCCTGCATGTAGACTCCATTCCGCATCAGATTTGTTTTAAATTGTGTATGTGTTCCCCTTTGCGTGTCAGCTCTTTACCTACTCAAAGTGAATAGTTTACATACCTTAGTATATATTTTATAAAATAAATTGGAATTGTTTCAGATGAGAACTCAGTCTACACCTCTCCTCACATACAAAGACACCAGGCGAGATTTAACCGACTATCTGGAGAGCATCATCCCATTAATTTCAGAAAATACATCATACTCCTTGATTTTGCGTACGTCGTCACGTCCGCAGTCGTTGCGAACGGTTACCGCGAAGGAATTCAAACGCCTGGGAGAGCACAAAATTGGAGAGCGCCCGGTGCTGGTAAGTCTGTCAGACGTCACGCAACCGCTCGGAAAGAAGTGCATTAGGGCCCGTAATGGATTTCCTTTCGGCGCGCGCAGCCGTGTGTGTACAGAATTTCCCATCTTGCGTCCGAGACCTGCAAGGCGGGGAGCCAGCCGCGGCGTCGCCAAGTTCCCCGCCCGCCGACGTGCTCCGCTCTTGGCCACAAGGCCACAACCTGCTTTCCCAGTGTCCCCTGCCCGACATTTAACAACACTGAATATAAATATCTATGTATTTTATACATCTTTTTCAGTAAATGTAGTTGTACATATCGGAACAATCAGCAGCCAGCTGCATAAAACAAATTTAATTTCTTAACCGGTTCCGAGCACTTACTGCCCTTCTTCAGGAGGTCCAGTCACAGGTCCCAGCCCTCTGATGTGCTTCGCTCTTTGTTTTCATTAGCAGGTTCATTACTAGTCGAAGTGACAGGTTTGAGTGTTAATAGTGAACCTGTCAATAAAATCAAAGTGCGAAGTGCGTCATGGGGCTGGGATCTGCGACTGGCCCTCCTGAAGAAGGGCAATAAGAGCTCGGAACCTGTTAAGAAATTAAATTCCTTTTATGCAGTTGGTTGCTGAATATTTCAATCAACGTAAAAATCTGCATCCATTGGGTAAAGACAGATAACAGCCCATCGACGTGGCGATGTGGTATTGGTTTCCTTTTTTTTTCATCTAACCGATTAGATGTGGCCCGCCACGAATGTCTCTCCTGTGCTAACTTCTTCACCCCAGAGTAGTAGTTGCATCCTACGTCCTCAGCAATTTGGTGGATGATGGTTTTTGCCCTCTACAGCTTCCTCTAGTACCATTGAAGTCATTCCCTCATGTCTTAACAGATGCCCCGTCATCCTGTTCTTTCTCCTCATCAGCGATTCTGGACAGAACCTTCTTATTCCTCACCTTACAGTCCACCTAATTTTCAACATTCGTCTGTAGCACCACATCTCAAATGCTTCGATTGATTTTTGTTCCGGTTTTCACACAGTCCATGTTTCACTACCTTACAATGCTGTACTCCAGACGTACATTCTCAGAAATTTATTCCTCAAATTAAGGCCGATATTTGATATTAATAGACTTCTCTTGGCCAGGAATGCCCTTTTTGCCATGGCTGGATGGCTTCTGACGTCCTCGTTGCTCCGTCCTTCATTAGTTATTTTACTGCTTAAGTAGCAGAATTCCTTAACTTCATCTACTTCGTGACCATCAACGCTGACGTTAAGTTTCTCGTTGTTCTCATTACTGCTGCGTCGCACTGCTTTCGTCTGTCTTCGATTTACACTCAGTCCATATTCTGTACTCATTAGACCGTTCATTCCGGTCAGTATATCATGTAATTCTTCTTCACTTTCACTCAGGATAGCAATGTCATCAGCGAATCGTATCATAGGTACCCTCTCACATTGAATTTTAATTCCACTTCAGAACCTTTCTTTTATTTCCATCATTGCTTCCTCGATGTACAGATTGAACAGTAGCGGCGAAAGGCTACGTCCTTGTCTTACACCCTCTTTAGCATGAGTGCTTCATTCTTGGTCGTCCACTCTTATTATTCCCTCTTGGCTGATGTACATATTGTATATGACCCGTCTCTCACTACAGCTTACTATTTTACATTATCGAACGCTTTTCCCAGGTCGACAAATCCTATGAACGTGTCTTGATTTTTCTTCAGTCTTACTTCCATTATTAACCGCAACGTCAGAATTGCCTCTCTCATGCCTTTACCTTTCCTAAAGCCAAACTAATCGTCATCTACCGCATCCTCAATTTTCTTTTCCGTTCTTCTGTATATTTTTCTTATAAGCAACTTTGATGCATCAGCTGTTAAGCTCATTGTGGGGTAATTCTCGCACTTTTCAGCTCTTCCCGCCTTCGGAATTGTGTGGATGATGCTTTTCAGAAGGTCAGTTGGTATGTCGCCAGACACATACGTACATTCCATATACCAACGTGATTAGTGGTTTTGTTGCCACTTCCCCGAATGATTTTAGAAATTCCGATCTAATGTTATCTATCCCTTCTGCTCTATTTAATCTTAAGTCCTCCAAAGCTCTTTTAAATTCTAATTCTGGATCCCCTATCTCTTCTAAATCGACTCCTGTTTCTTCTTCTATCACATCAGACAAATCTTTCCCCTCATAGAGGCATTCAGTGTATTCTTTCCACCTATCCGTTCTCTCCTCTGCATTTAACAGTGGAATTCATGTTGCACTCTTAATGTCATCACCCTTGTTTTTAATGTTGTTTTGACTTCCCTGTATCCTGAGTCTGTCCTTCCGACAATCATATCTTTTTCGATGTCTACACATTTCTCCTGCATACATTCTGTCTTTGCTTCCCTACACTTCTTTTTTATTTCATTCCTCAGCGCCTTGTTTTTCTCTATTCCTGAGTTTCCCGGAACATTTTTGTACTTCCTCCTTTCATCGATCGATTGAAGTATTTCTTCTCTTACCCGTGGTTTCTTCGCAGTTACTTTCTTTGTGTCTATATTTTCCTTCCCAACATCTGTGATAAGCCTTTTTGGAGATGTCAGTTCCTCTTCAACTGTACTGCCTACTCAGATATTCCTCATTACTGTATTATAGCCTTGGAGAACTTCTACCGTATTTCGTTATTCCTTAGTATTACCCCAGATCACGTAAGAAACAGATTGACCGTCCTTACGGCGGAACAGGCAACCGTAAAAATAGTTTTCCTGTCGGTCAACAGATGACGCAGGCGACGCTACAATGCTAACTGACCCGTCCACGTCGCGGAATTGGCAACGCTGTATCCTCGGTGACGTGAATGACGCTGAT
This sequence comes from Schistocerca piceifrons, assembly GCF_021461385.2. Taxonomy (NCBI): domain Eukaryota; kingdom Metazoa; phylum Arthropoda; class Insecta; order Orthoptera; family Acrididae; genus Schistocerca; species Schistocerca piceifrons. Next base: position 585,034,033 of record NC_060138.1, read on the forward strand.
TTGTGTTCGGCTAGAGCGCTACGCAGGAAATGCATTCGTCACACTGCTGACTGTAGCTCATGATTGGCTGTGGTTTTTCGTGAGTATTCAATTTAAGAATGTAGATTAGCTCCTGTAATTCTACAAACCAAGTTTATTTCTCACAATCATATGCGAAATGAAATAAATGAAAAGTAACACTCAAACATTTCTCGCGAGTTACTGTTTAAACGCAGACTGTATTGCAGTCGCATAGCTTTTACACTCGCCTTCCATGCCGTCTATTTCCTCTTTGCTATACAGCTCTTCTTATACGGATTATGGTGGTAGAAAAGATCTCCACGTGCAGGGTAACACTAGAAAGTTTTCAAAATCCGCACTCGGTTATGATGAGAATTAAGGCTGGACATGTTTCAGTGAGAGTCATTTCAAATTTAAATTCTTTCACTTTGCATGTAACTTATCGTAAATGATATAAGAGTGGCACAAAACGATGAATTTTGGATTGTTGATGAAAGGGGGCTGCAAACGCGGTAATATACAAGTGAAAGAGTGTTTTTCGAGCATATTTTGGCGGTGTCAACTTTGAAGAGCCACAGACGGCAAACCATAATTATGTTAAAAATTTACTTTGTTCAGTTTAAAGATAACCCGCAAAAATTAGCAACAGACGTACGATTTTATCTGCAACACAGTTATTACTGGGGATATCCGCACTCGCGCAGACCTGTTACTATAGCTAGTGTTCTTTTCGAGTGAAAGCTGTGTGAGGATTATTAGCGCACAGATAAAATAAATTAAAATAGGCAGAGTCTGTAGTTTTCATGCTATGCTCGTTCTCTTCTATTCTCCTCCCTTCATTCCAGTATAAACGCTTGTTCACAAGTATAAACGAATGGCAGTAAACATTGGCGAATTATCTATGAATACTCGTTTGCAGCAGTGTACTGCGCGGCTGGTCCCAGCGGAGGTTCGAGTCCTCCCTCGGGCATGGGTTTGTGTGTTTGTCCTTAGGATAATTTAGGTTAAGTAGTGTGTAAGCTTAGGGAATGATGACCTTAGCAGTTAAGTCCAATAAGATTTCACACACATTTGAACATTTATTTATTTATTAATTTTTTATTTATTTATTTATTTATTTGCAGTGTAAACGAGGTTTTACACTCGTTCGCTCTAGTATATACTAGGATTTAGATGGACTGTTGACCTAGCAGTTAGCTGACGGCTATTATTCATTTATTTCTCTGTTGTGATTTCAGCTCTAGAGCCATTTTCAAGTACCAAGGGAAAGGTCTCGTAAGGTAATGCTTCTTAAATTGTTTACCAAATGTTACCACACTATGCTTTGCATTTTGTTATCCATATCTTATATTGGTTTCAGTTTTCACATTGCACACAAAAATGCCTCTACAGCCTAAATTACGATAGTTAAGTGAATAAACAGTTTAAAAAAGTCCAAATCGCAGCAAAGATTTCATTTAAAAATTGTATGATATGATTCTTGTACAGGAAGGGCTGCCACGGTATGTCAGAATATAAGATCCGCAAAATTTTGATAGGATCGAATGCTTAAGGCTCTTTATTAATTTTTACTCGTAACTAATTTATTGATTTACCTGAATTTAAAATCCACTCCCGTAACCTTTCTTTATCTTTGACAGGAAATCTGAACATTTTTAGTTCAGGATTTGTCCGTCTACTCCTTCCACAGTTGATATACTCGCAGGCCCTCGGCATTACGACTCGATCCACAACCACCGGTATGTCAGAAATAGTTGTACTTCACAGACGCCAAATGGTGGAAAGCTGCACGCATTCGGACGATGTTGCCACATATTTCACAGAACAGAGTGCCATCTAGTGGTTGGTGCCACAAGTAAGGGTGTGACGCTGTTGCGGCCTGGTAGCCGGTCCCTGACAAAGGTTGCCTACTAGACCAAGTGATCGGGCAATCTGTTTCTTACATGATCTGGGGTATTACCGTACCCCCCCACCCCACCCCTTTCTTTACGTATTGATTCTTCCTGACTAACGTCTTAAACTTCAGCCTACTCTTCATCACTACTATATTGTGATCTGAGTCTATGTCTGCTCCTGGATACGCCTTAACAATCCAGTATCTGATTTCGGAATCCCTGTCTGACCATGATGTAATCTGACTGAATCTTCCCACATCACCCAGCCTATTCCAAATCTACTTCCTCCTCTTGTGATTCTTGAACAGAGTATTCGCTGTTACTAGCTGAAACTTGTTACAGAACCTAACTAGTCTTTCTAGTCTCTCATTCCTTGTCCCAAGCCCATATTCTCCTGTAACCTTTGCTTCTACTCCTTCCCTTATAACTGGATTCCAGTCTCCCATGACTATTACAGTTTCATATCCCTTTACATACTGTATTACCCTTTCAATATCCTCATAAGTTTCCATATGTCTTCATCTTCAGCTTGCGACGTTGTCATGTATACCTGAACTATAGTTGTCGGTGTTTGTTTGATGCCGATTCTGATAAGAACAACCCTATCACACAACTGTTCACAGTAGCACACTCTCTGCCCTACCTTCGTATTCATAACGAATCCTACTCCCGTTATACGACTTTCTGCTGGTGTTTGTATTACCATACACTCATCTCTCTCCTCTCCACTTCACTTCACTGACCCCTACTATATCTGGGTTGAGGCGTTGCATTTCTCATTTCAGATTTTGTAGTTTCCCTACCACGTTAAAGTTTCTGATATTCTACGCCCCTACTCGTAGAACGTTATCCTTCCGTTGATTATTGAATCTTTTTTCGTGGAAACCTCTCCCTTCGCAGTCCCGTCCCGCAGATCCGAATGGGGGACAATTCCGCAATCTTTAGCCAATGGAGAGATCATCATGGCACTTTTTCAGTTATACGGCACATGTCCTGTGGATACACGTTACGTGTCTTTAATACAGTTGTTTCCATTGCCTTCTGCATCCACAAGCCGTTGATCATTGGTGATTCTTTCACCTTTAGGGGCCATTTCCCACAATCTCTGACAAGGTCGTTGGCAGAATGAGGGGTAACTTCTCTTCGGCCGCCAATACTGATTATTAATCAAAATTTAAGCAGCGGTATTATTCGAACCCGGGACCGAAGACGTTTTGATTATGAATGAAAAAAGTTACCCCTAGACCACGAGCGCAAAATCACACCAACTTTGTTTTCTTTGTATGCTTTTTTGGCGAAGGATGTGGGATGGGGGATATTCTCCATGTATGATGTGGCCTTCCCCTGCTCTGCTAACCTCTAACCTTTTCATATCAGCGTAGTGCTCTTACACGACGTCCTACCCGATATATTAAAATCTGTACCTCCCATTTAAATTTTTACTCTCTACACCTTTATTTAGAGCCTTGTAAGATATTCACTGATTTTTACATGCCCTATAAACCTGTCCCATTTTCCTATCACGCTTTCGAAGTATTCCTTTCCTTGATAATTCCGTGGATAGCGTCATTATTTCTTAGCTTATCAGTCCACTTAAATTTCGACACTCTTCTAGGTCACTGCATCTCAAAAAGCTTTTCCTCTTTTCGGGTTTCCCCCAGATATACACTAAAGCCCCAAAGAAACTGGCATAAGTACGCATATTCAAATACAAAGATACGTAATCAGGGAAAATACGGCGCTGCAGCCGGCAACGGCTGCGTAAGACAACAAGTGTCTGCTGCTACAATGGAAGGTTGTCAGGATTTAAGCGAGTGTGACCGTGGTGTTCTAGTCGGCAAATGAAGGATGGGACACAGCATCTCTGAGGTACCGATGAAGTGGGGATTTTCCCATACGACCATTTCACGAGTGGTCCGTGAACATAAGGAGTCCAGTTAAACATCAGACCTCCGACATCGCTGCGGCCAGAAAAAGATGCTGCAAGAATGGGACCAACAATGGCAGAAGAGAATCTTTTAACGTGACAAAAGTGCAACTCTTCCGCAAATTTCTGCAGATTTCAGTGCTGGGCCATCAACAAGCGTCAGCGCACAAACCATTCAAGGGAACATCAATGATATGGGCTTTTGTAGTAGAAGGCCCATTCGTGTACCGTTGATGGCTGCGTGACACAAAGCTTTATGCCTCACCTCGGCCTGTCAACACTGACATGGGACTGTTGATTACTGGAAATGTGTTGCATCGGACGAATCTCCTCTGAAATTGTATCGGGTGGATGGATGTGTATGGGTATGGAGACGACCTCATGAACCACTGGATACTATTTGCCATCAGGAAAATGTTCAAGCTGGTGGAGGCTCTGTAATGGAGTGGGGCGTGTGCATTTGGAGTGATATGGTATACATTTACATACGACTCTGGCAGGTGACACATATGTAAGCATCTTGACTTCTCATACGCATCCATTTTTGTCCATTGTGCATTCCGACGGACGTGGGCAATTCTAACAGAACAATGCGATACCTCACAAATCACGAATTCCTACAGAGTGACTCCAGGAACACTCTTCTGAGTAGAAACACTTCTCCTGGCCAACAAACTACCCTGAATGAACATTACTGCGCATATCTGGAACGCCTTGCAACATGGTGTTCAGAATGTATCTCCACCCCCTCCTGCTCTTACGAATTTAAGGACAGCCCTGCAGGATTCATAGTGCCATTTTCTCCAGCACTACTTCAGACATTAGTTGAGTCCATGCCACGTTGTGTTGTGGCACTTATGCCTACTCGCGGCGGTCTACAAGATATCAGGCAGGTTCTGATACTCCACTCCTTTTCACATTCGTCAGACGTCAGCAAAAACACTCTGTGGATGCGTTAACGTCATTAGAATAAATTGCTTGGGTTAGGAGTGGACCCTGTCAAGCTGTAAAATTTGTTTAATTTCTTAGTTGTAGTCAGAGAAGCACGAGAGTTTACATAGATGGTGACATAACATTTTCAGGACAGTTGTCGAGATAACATGTTACACCCTTTTAGCAGAAATAACACTGAACACAGCTATATAAAATTTAAATAGAACGTTCTCTACAAGATTTTTCATTGGCCAATATTAAGACAAATCATCCGATTCCGGTTCTAGTTTCGGCACTATTTAGGATGACGATCAAGTCTATGGAGGATGGTTAGTTCTTGTGACAATATGAGCAAACGATTACTCAAGGTAGCTCGAGTTCATAGTGGATGACAAGCTGGTGATCGAACAGTTTTTTGCCTCTGTGAGCGGCATTTTGCCTGTAGCTGGGATGTGCTGTCAGCTGCATGGCTGCTGTCGCCCTCTGAAAATCCTATAAAAAGCTCATCAAAACCTTTACTGATTTTACCAGCTGAAATTGTCCTAGGTTTCTCGTTAGACGAGAAAACGTGCATTCATCCCTATTCTGAATATAGTGATATAAACATGCATAGATTGGGCAGCATGTATACTTCAATACCCTCTCGGTTCTCGTAAGAACAGTTAACTACGTGGCTGTTTCATTTCTCCACTATTGGAGCTCAGCGACTCTTCAACTAATTTCTAGCTGAATATCAGCCAAAGTGAACACAGTGTGCACCCAAAAATTCCTCTTTTGGCGTCGTACAAAGATTGGTGCACCCTGTTCTACACTTGACGCTGGTTCAGAGGAGAGTCCCCTAAGTTTTTGGTATTGTGTATTTTGTAACAAACTGTCTCCCACCTGTGAACTTTCGTGCTTCATGTCACGATTTTTTAGACCAATGGGAGCGTTCCTTTCATCTTATGGAACTACGCCTACCAATCCGAAAGGGCCTACCTTTAAACTGTGTCGAAATATCGCCTCTTTTACTCTTTATGAGTTTATTTCAGCCAATCGGACATTTTGTGCCCGCTCCTGACGCCCATAAGTTACATTGAAACGTCCCCTTTTGAACAATTATACATGCCTGTGCTTAAACTGACACACAATATTTTTGGCGCAATGCAATCTGACTTTCAGTAATCCCTACAAAAGAATGGCCCTGACTATCACTAACCTATACGTTTCACAAATCACTTACCTCACAAAAATCTTCGTTACTCGAACTACTGCAATACAGCGAGCACCACTACTGCCAGCTAAATAAAATATTCAAGCTACGGAAGGCACTAACTACTGCTAGGCATAGTTAGCAAATGAAAGATTTTAATAGAGAACAAACAACGTATTTACCTTCATAGTGTTGAAAAGTCATAATATACATAGCAGTTCCTGACATCCAGTCTTACAAATTTCAAAACTCCGCCATCTCTCTCCCCACATCCACCACTGCTGGCGGCTCACCTCCAACTGCGCAACGCTACGCGCTGTTCACATCCAGCTGCCCAACACTACAATGGCAGACAACAATGCAAACTAGCCACAGACTGCACACAGCACAGCCAGTGATTTTCATACAGAGCGCTACGTAACGTTGCCAATAAGAAAACATAAACAGCCTACTTACATAGCCCCCATGCTCCCCACAAAAAAAAAAAAAATTACAAATTGTTTTGGGCAGTGGCCAATAATGATTTGATAAAATTTTTCATAATTACAATAACAAAGATATCAAAAGCACCCACTTATTGATACAATGTTGGTCAAAAGCTAAAATTTTCTCACAGTCCATAAAGACAGTCCTGATCATTCATCACAGTAACATTGCAGTGTTTTTCTCAAAGTCTGAGCAGTAAAAGAAAATGCACACGGAAGTAGTGGATTTCCATGCAGTCTTGAAGAAGTAGTGTTGTCCTTCAAACGGAAAGACAGTGCTGACTCTCGACATACAGACAGGTAATGGGCCACAACAGAGCAAACCCACCACAGAGTCAGTCGAAGTTTTGAAGAATATTCGTACGTAGGTCATCACAGAGCAGACCCAATGCAGTCCTGGTAGAGATTACGGTATTGGTGGGCCACCATAGGTGCAGACCCACTGCAGTCCTTGTAGAAATAATGGTACTGGTGAGTCAGCAAAGGTGTAGACCCACTGTAGTCCTTGTAGAAATGGCCAGCAGCCATCTGTTGTGGCTGTGCAGGTGCACAATCACCATTGAAGAGTCTTGCGGATAATATAGCAAGTCCATAACCACCACTTGTGCACTCACAAAGTTTTTGGAATTGTCCTTAGAACCATTTAACACACGTGCAAACACTAACAGTCCCTACTTCTCACACATTGTCCATATACTATGACCAACAGAAACGTGTGCAGTGAAATGTAACTTACAAGTTAATAATATGATGAACTGGTATCAATTACATTGTTATAACATAAGAATACAATAACAACGGTACAAAATACATCATTAAAAACATAATAATACAGATAACATTTGTAGTAATAGGGGCTTTACAAAAGGATGGAAATAAACATATACATCAGTGTTACAGCAATTATGACATAAGTAAATACATAAAAGATCAGAATAATTATTGAAACATCAACTTCATACATGAGCATTAAAACAGAACAGAATTAATAACGTCTAACATCTTTACAAAGTAAATAACATATTATTAATGCAAATTATATTTCAGGATAACAGTATTCCTCATCATAGTTCATGTAGCTGAGTATTAGAAAAATTCTACAACATAAGTCTTATCAGATAAACATAGAAAGACAGGAAGAATGTAAATGCACAAGGGTACACAAACACATAGTGGGATAACACAAGGAAAGGACAGGGTTTGTTTTACTGCAGTATTTTGCAAACAAAACTTTCTTTACTTCTCGGAGATCTCCCTTCATTCTTCATTATTTCCAAAAAGTCCCATCTATACCTGCTTTCTGTACTTTTCTCATATAGCCTCTCAGTGCATTTCTTCAAATTCATCACAACTCATTCTCTTATAGGCTACCCCCTCTTAAGCTAACTTAAATCTACTGAGCTCAGATGCTAAACTAAGGGACGAGGCAATGCAGCAGCACAAAACAATTAACACAAACATCAATGACAAAAAATTCAAATTGGCAAAGCAACTGCAATATTATAACTAATATAAGGCACTGTGCAGCAAACAAGAAAAATAAATCAGTAGTAAAACTGGCTTAACAGAGTAATGTAAATTGAAATTTAGTAGCACTATGCCTGGATAACAGCAGCAGCAAATGTAATAACTTATATCTAAACATGACAAAGCTCAAGCAAAAAAATATTACACTAAAGGTAACAATGCAGATAAGGGAAATGTATATTCACATCTTAATGTCTATGTAATTGAAGTGGTGCACCACAACTTATTCTACAAAAGAAATTACCAAGTACTTGAAAAGAAAATTCTGTATGCAATTCCTGTGAAATGTTTTTGTGCTCCTTCGTTTTTTTTACGTACATCGTAAAGTGGTTATTTACTGGATCTGCAGCTAGAAACTAGATATTAAACAAAATGATCAATCTCTCAACTAGAAAGACAATAGATGTAAAATGTTTCTCATCATTTCATTAGGCATTTTAGTAAATATCATAAATGAAGAGCTCCACAGTATAATCATATATTTTCAAGTTTGAGGGTGTCGTATTTACGATGCTTTCTACAAAGGAATGTCAATAGCGAGGCTAATGGCCTCCCCTTTTTTTTCTCCACCTGTGCCTCTGAAACGGCACACACTAATGACCTTTTCTCCAGGCGTCTGACACAGCTGGGTGCCCACGACGCATTACATGCAGGTGGTCACTTAACTTTCTTACGGAAATATTTACGACAGCAGTTTCTGCTACAGTGACAGTCTCATATAAAAATGTTTCACAGGTCAAGAATTTGCGTTACAAATCTGTAGAAACAAAATCCTATTGATATAACAGAGTCCAAAAAAAAATTTTCGTCGGCACTGTAATACATTCACGCATTTACACACATTTCATAACTCTTAAAGTACGATTCTTGGTTTCCAACAACCTTTTTCACAAACCAGAGTCCTTAACCACTGTTCATTACTCCTTACCTTATTACACATATAAATATTCGTCGACACTTCTTCAATATTTCATCATAACAGATACGTAGCATACTCAAATAACTCATATAGCATCAGCTTATTGAACATAAACATACCGCAACAGTATAATACGCATAGTCATCGTAATAATAACATCATAACACCTCAGTCAACTCTCAAAATCGTCGTAGCTTCCTCGAATAATTTCAAAACCTAAAAAAAATTCTTTGCTCATTTCAATAGTGTCATCTACCTCAAACATACTTTAAAAATCATGCTCCCTTACCAAATACATCATTCAAACCTCTCATAGTATCTCAATGGTTCCAAAAAAATATGAACAGTTCACAAAGTACAGAGAAAATACAATTTCATAAGTGTGAAGTTACCCAACTGTGTAATTGCGTAAACATGTGTCACTGATGTAGTAAAAAAAAATGTTTATCTCTCAGTTAAATGATCAGATAGCTGTGTAATTTGCGTGTTAGAGAAATATGGTACCGATGTGTAAAGTTGTATAAGCAAATACCATATTAGCTAGGGCTCCTTGTGCTTGCCAAACACATGGTACACAAAGTAAACGTGTACCCCCCTGAGTATAAATGTAATTATACCCTCAGATGTTACAGATTACAGCAATGGAATGAAATGTATCACGGAAAACCCTTGTATCATTGTACTTCAAATATCTTAAAAAATAAATGTTTTAAGTGCAAAATTAATCACTCAAATATGTGTACTGTAGCGCTAAACTGTGCGTCATGTTGTAAGATAATCTCTGTGGAAGTCTCGTAGTTATCGTCCTCCGAAAGCTAAGTTCTGCAGAAGTCAATGTACTTACCTCATGATAAACAAAAGTGAAATGCTTTGTGTATAGATATCATAGTTATTACGCTTATTGTTGTGATGAAGAAAGTACTGTACTGTAACGTATTGTTGTGCTACGGAAAAGGCTGTCTCATTGTAGCTATACCACAAAAGTTACTACTAAACATGTTTTACTTTCCAGAATAAAACAGAAAACTGTGCAGATATAAAACAGAAACACTGCAAAAGCAACATTGTAAATTGTCACTCATTAGTAGCGTCATGATAAAATCGTGTAGCTGTCACATAAACTAACCACTATGTCATCTGGTATCTCACTGAAAGTACTTTAAATCCAGAATGTATTTTCAAGTAAACCAAAATGTTGCATTAAAATCTCATTAGCAGTTCCAGTATGTGTCCTAAGTATGTAAGCCTGATAGTCGTTACGTAATTGTGCAACTAACAAGCAAGAATGTACAAATACAACGTTGTGTCGTCTGTTCACTATAACAATGCATTCGTAATTTCTGTTTAAAAATGTTCCCTAGGTTCTAGACTGGATATTTAACTTCAAACATTGTTGCATGTTAACAGATTCTAAGTCTGACAAGCATACTAGTAGCGTGAAGTGAAAAGTTTTATGGCAAAGACTAAGTTAAAAAACAGATTATCTTTCAATAAACGGTTTTACATATGAAATGTGGTGCAATCCTTTACTCTTCACAGTACCCAGAGTTTCAACTTGAAAGAAATTATCATGTGGTATACGTCGGTAAAGAATACTGGAATTTTTTCTCAAGGTTAGCGTCTTTGTTATTTTTCCCTGAGCCAGCGGGCGCACGTGGCTCTCTGCGGTGCGAGTCATTGTCTGTTTCTTTGTTGGCGCGCGTCGTTACTGGGATTAGGAGACCTAACTTCTACAAATTCACCTTGTCGAGAGTTCCCTGCTCTGTTTGAATCCCACCAGTTCTGATGGAATTCAGGTCTGTCGTTTTGTTGGTAGTTTACGTAGTTTCTTGTTTGTCAGTCATGTAGTGGAGAATTTCTCCCGGAATTGTAACTGCGCGCTGAACTGTTGCGTCTGAAGTTATTCTGTCTCCCTTGATAATAATTGTTTTGGTTCCCATATTGTCTGTTTCTATGGTTATCTCTGTCATATTCATTACTATGGAAGTGCGATCTTTCTCTGTACCTATTATTCTGCCAGTGGTTGTCATAAGGGTGGTGTCTTTTTTTGTCACGATTTGTGTTTTGAGAATAGCCTTGTCGTGTCCAGTTATTATTTCTTTCATCGCGGAATTGTGACGGGTGTGACCTGTAATTGTTGTGTTCCTGTTTTCGCGTTCCGAGATTGTCAGTGTCAATTTCCAGTTCTTGTAAGAGCCCCTGAAAAGCTTCAATGTCGTCTTTGCAACGTCCTGCCAAAATAATATGTCGCAAACGTTCAGGTAATTTGATTAAGCAAATGCGGATGAGTTCTGAGGGGCTGTATGGGTTTCATAGGTACTGATTCTTCTGCAACATGTCTTCAAAATATTTGACAAGACTGGAAAATTCTGATTGTTCAAAGTGCTTCATCATCATGATGCTATGTTTTACTCGGTCTTGTGTAGCTTGAGACCAATATTCAGAGAGGAACGCATGGTAAAATTCTCCTTCACTGCGACAATCGTGAATGACCGATCGCATTCTTTCAGCTGGTTCATTCTCTAAGTAGCCACACATAAATTCTAATCTGTGCTCTAACGACCAGTTGGGAGGAAAACAATGAGAGAATTGATGGAGCCATGCTTGTGGATGAATGTCGTTGCCAGAATTCTTAAGTGTTTTGAATTTACGTGTAGTAATGAACAGCTTATAGTCAATACTACGGTATGTTGATGATTTTCACTTATGGACCGTCTGACAGCAACTGAATATAGCTTATAGTCAAAACCATCATGTCGGCGAGTCACATGTCGGTCATTGTTACGTCGTTTCGGCGGTTCCATCTCAAAATTCGGTGTGCCTTGCCAATTTCTTTCATAATTTCCGAAGTGTCCTGTGTTATTATTTTGTGGTTGTTCCGTATTTCTAAGTCGCTCTTCCCATGTTGGAGCGCGAGTGTCCTCTGAAATATGTAATTTTTGTATTACTTGTGTCAGCTGATCTTGTACTTCCCGGATTTCTCTTTGGTGTTGCGTATTAATTTGATCCTGATTTTGTTTGAATTTCCTAATTTGTTCGCACTCTTCTGTGTCATTAAAGACTACCGGTTTTGTGTCATTCAGATTATCATCTACCTTCGTAAATAAATTATTTAGCTGATCCGAAAGTTCAACTACTTTCTCTGATAATGAACTAATTTCCTCCAAGTGTCTTTCTACTGTGTCCTGTAAGTTTTCCTGAGTTTTTGCAAGTTGCGTAACCGAATCGGTAGATGCAACTGAGTCAATTTTAGCTTGCAAGGTCTCATGATTTTCATGAACAATAATTTGCAGTTCTTTTATGACTGCTTCGTGATTCTGTAATGCATTTTCATGCCGCGAAAAAATAGGTTGAAAATGCTCACAAATTTGTGTTTTTACGTCGTTACAGACTTTTTGACATTTCGATTCGATTTTATGTAACTCAGTAGTTAAATCTTCACGTGTTTGTTCAAGCGTGGTGTGAAGATTTTGTTCCATTGCGTCTAATTGTTGCTGTGTTTGTCTCTGGTGTTCTTCCATTGTGTCTAACTTTTGAAGCTTTTGCTGTGTTTGTCTCTGATTTTGTTCCATTTGTTGCATTAGCTGTAATAACAATGCATTAGTTTCTGGAATCTGTTCCTCTACGCTTTTCGGCAGTGCATTTGCACCGGCAACATTCACATTTTGACAAGCAGAAAATGTGTCTTGACTTATTTGAGAAAACGGTGAGGACGCAAAACCTGAATCTGCAGTATTTGCAAAATTGTGTCCTGTCATTTCGGATTCCTGAGGCGAGCTATTGCCGACCGATCGATCGATAATGCTTGCCTGTTCACTAATTGTTTCACTGCCTACGCCATTGTTTGCCGCCCGCTCCATTTCCCTATGCACAATTACCAAATTACTATGTTGAACATTAGTTAATTCATTACACGGTGGCGCTAACACACTGCTTTCGTCTTCACTGTCATTTCTCAGTTTACTTTGGAGCCTAATATTACGTTTTTTACACGCCATTATTGTCACAATATTTCACACGACAACACAGAAAAACACAACTTGAAGAGCAAAAATAAGAGAACACATTAACATAGCACTGATAATAATATCTAGTTAAGTGCAAGCGCAGCCGCGAAATACTTGCTGCAAATCTACATGCATGCCACAACTGTTTTACTGTACAACAATGAAAAACTACAACTACAAAGGAAATTCTCTCTATAATTACGCGCTAGCAATAAACAAAAGCTACACTAATTACACAAACTACAAGAAAAAATCAGAAGATTCCAGTGAGGTATCCTCGGCTAAGGGTGGACATATGAAACGTCCCCTTTTGAAAAATTATATACGTGACTGGGCTTAAACTGACACACAATATTTTTGGCGCAACGCAATCTGACTTTCAGTAATCCCTACATAAGAATGGCCCTGACTAACATTAACCTATACGTTTCACAAATCACTTACCTCACAAAAATCTTCGTTACTCGAACTACTGCAATACAGCGAGCGCCACTACTGCCATCTAAATAAAAGATTCAAACTACGGAAGGTACTAACTACTGATAGGCACATTTAGCAAATGAAAGATTTTAATAGAGGACAAACAATGTATTTACCTTCATAGTGTTGAAAAGTCATAATATACATAGCAGTTCCTGATATCCAGTCTTACAAATTTCAAAACTCCGCCATCTCTCTCCCCACATCCACCACTGCTGGCGGCTCACCTCCAACTGCGCAATGCTACGCGCTGTTCACACACAGGTGCCCAACACTACAATGGCAGACAACAATGCAAACTAGCCACAGACTGCACACAGCACAGCCAGTGATTTTCATACAGAGCGCTACGTAACGTTGCCAACAAGAAAACATAAACAGCCTACTTACAACAAGCATACATCACGAGCATACCATGGGCCTTTCACTTGATCAACTGCACCTCTGACATGTTTGTACCCATCTGCAAATTCCGCAATGCAGTTTTCTAAAGAATTTATCCACTGCAAGCAGAGCTGGGCCGGTACCTGCTCCCCTCGCTGTATCGCGTTCTCTCGCTGCGCATCACCAACCCCTGTTAGAAGGTTTTCGTTGTACGTGGGTCGTGATGACACAACTCGTGTGTACCCCCCAAAATAACGTGTTTCTTCCAGTTGGAAAACGACTTTCACCGGTATCAATTTAGGGCTGGGGCCCATGAACGTACATATTTGGAAACATTCTAAAACGAAAGCATATGTGTTATTTAACAGAAACTTATGTTTTTCTTAAATGGACCTCCTATATTTTTTCTTCAGCAATCCATAGCATGACAAAGCACATACACAATGGCGTTGATTGCATCGCAATATTCCCATTTCATCCCGAGATATTAAGACGCGAAGTTGACGCTTGAAACACCTGACATGCGCTGCTAGCGCACGTCCTGAGGCTCAGGCGTGAACCCCATGCTGCCTGTAATCGCCATGTGATTGACATGCGTAATCACACTTCCATACTTATCAATAGGTCCGAAACGAATAATACGGTCTGCTGCCATCCTGCATTAACATCGTACATCCCAGCAGGTATTTATCCCATAGGCTAGGGGTGATGCGGTTCTGTAACATACCTGTGTACCGCAACGTTAGTCAAAAAGTTAACTTCGCTTATCGTTAATCCGTTACTAAAAAGGTAATGCCGTTCAACGTTAAAACTTTACTTTACTGTAGATCTAGCGCAAGTGATAGATAATCATTCACTCGTAATAGTAAAATTTATGTTGATGGTTTTAGTGAAACGAGCAAGTGGACTAAAAGTTTTACCGGTGTTTAGGTAAAAATGTTTTGATTTGGGAAGTTCAGGTAGGACATAGAAGATGAATGTGAACATGTTTAACCAATTAGTTTTATTATCACATAATTACCAATGTTATGTTTATCTAATGCGTTAAATGACAAACTGTTGCAAACAAATGTTTCTTAACATCACTGCGTAAAATGGCCCTTTGTAGAAACTTCCACTGTGATACCAGCACTACATACTAAACATAGTGTTCATATCTCATGCTCAAAGTGATGCCCATTGGCTTGCATACATAGGGTCACTCTGCGGATGAAGGATGCCCTACTTCGTGCTACTGTTTCCTCTTTGATGGCTGTACAAGCATCAATAATGCGTTGCTTCATGTTCTCTGGTGTTGTTGGTTCATGTTGGTAAACAGCATCCTTCACTGCTCCCCAAAGAAAATAATCCAGCGGTGTAAGGTCCGGAGATCGGGCAGGCCATCTAACTGGGCCACCTCGTCCAATCCACCTACCAGGGAACTTACGGTTCAGAAGTCGTCGTGCTCGTAAGGCATTATGTGCAGGGTATCCGTCATGCTGATACCACATGACCGTTCTCTGGTTCAGAGGCACGGTGTCCAAGAGAACAGGAAGATTGTGTCGTATAAATCTGGAGTATTGTCTGCCATTTTGGATGCCATTTATAAAGAAAGGTCCGATAATGGTATCTCCAATAATCCCACACCAAACATTAACTTTACACGGACGTTGATGCTCTACCTGACGGAGCCATTTTGGATAGTCTGCGGACCAATAATGCATATTCCTCATATTGACAATTCCTTTGTTGGAGAATGATGCCTCGTCGGTAAAGAGAACATCTGTAAAAAAATTTGGATTAGTCAGAAGCTTTTGCTGAGCCCACCGACAAAATGTTACCCTATTGCGGAAGTCGTTTCCATGAAGATCCTGGTGTAAATGAACATGGTAAGGATGAAATTTATGACGTTTAAGAATACGCTGTGCACTTTATTTCGACACACCAACTTCGCGTTCAATTTGACGTGTGCTGATTTTAGGATTCGCAGCTGTAGTAGCGAGCACAACAACTTCAGCACGTTCATCTGTGCGTGTTCTAGGACGATGACGAGGTCTTGGATTTAAGCTTCCCGTTTCACGTAGGCGAGATGTGAGACGACCAAACATCCGGCGCGAAGGCAATGGCTTGTCAGGGAATCGTCTTCTGTACAGTCGTTCTGCCTGAACAGCATTTCGTCCACCTACAACAGGGTACAGTACAGGTATGTAGAGTAGGGTAGAAAACAGACATATGAACTTAATAATCATAATGTTCGCTAACAGTACTATCAACAAACAAGCAATCTCATAACGTATTTCCCATGAACGTACATTCTCCATAGATCAGCAGCATTTCTACCACATCCTCATGTGTGTGCATTATACTGTACAATATAAGTTCCACAACACAACGTTTATTCACAATGTGTACTACCTCCGTGCCGTCACTAGATTACTCTGATGCACGACTACACTGGCAAGCGGTGTACTGCACGCCAAAGCTAAAACAAATGGGATGCTCGGAGGGTGGTGGAGTACAGGAGTCTGCATGGGTCGCAAATCATAAACAAGGCGAAGTGGTAACTGTGGCAGTAGTGGGAACTACGTTGGGCACTTGACTAAGTAGAGCCAGGCCCTGCGCGACAGGCACAATGGGTCATACAACGCATTAGATAAACCTTATTTTGGGTGTGCAGGATAAATAAGACAACCTGACGGGTGTACACCGATCGGTATTGGTTCATATTGTGTACGTAGATACGTAAAACGTGCAAGAGGGAAACCATTATGTGCTTATGAGAGTTGATGGCAGCAGACCGTATTATTCGTTTCGGACCTCTTGGTAAGTATGGAGGTGTGATTACACATGTCAATCACATCGCGATTACGGGCAGCATAGGGTTCACGCCTGAGCCTCAGGACGTGCGCTAGCAGCGCATGTCGGGTGTTTCAAGCGTCAACTTCGCGTCTTAATATCTCGGGGTGTAATGGGAATATTGCGATGCAATCAACGCCATTGTGTATGTGCTTTGTCATGCTATGGATTGCTGAAGAAAAAATATAGGAGGTCCATTTAAAAAAAACATAAGTTTTAGAATGTTTCCAAATATGTACATTCATGGGCCCCAGCCCTACATTGATACCGGTGAAAGTCGTTTTCCAATAGCTGTTATTGTTCCAGAGATATTTTGGGTGGACAAGATAGCTGGGACACCCTGTATTGCAGCAGTTCTTTCTGTGTGTAGTCCAAGTTTCAACGATCTATATTACCTATCAGAGACATATCATGCGAGAATTCCTTTCGTCTCTAAGTTTCACAAAACTGTGTGTTAGTAAGTATTTAGACCGGATGAACAATGTTTAAATTTCGTACATGTAGCTTGATGTACCATTCGTGTTTTTGACGTTAAAAAAGTGCTTTAGTAAGTTATTAAATGATCACCCAGTTCACCGTAATTTCAAAACTTCTTGTAAGTTCGTTATTCAAACTTATAAGAAATTACAACTTCCCGCTCTCATTTCTGGTATGCAGCCAGAATCATTAGTACAATTATTAACAACTGAAACTAACACCAACAATGAAAATTTCCAAAGCGGGTGACAGTGGTACAAGGTGATTTTCAGTGAAGCTGGGGAAGCAACGTACTGATAATTTAAACGCCTTTTTATGTTATGTTTCAGAGCTGTTGTGAGAACAGAGTGAAACTATAGACAGAAATATGAGGGTGAATCTGAATTATTTCAGCTGATGCATTTTAGAGTTTCGTTACAGGTCGAAAGAAAGATAAAATTCTGCTTTGCTAATGTCTTACTGCGACCTTTATAATAAAAGCTTACATCTTACCCCGGTCATTTTAGTATAGACTGTTATAGGCAGCTCCAATTAGGATGTTTGTGTGTTTTTAGGTACTATACCTTCAATCTTGAACTTGGTTCTCTATGGATCGGCGTCTTTCACTAATAACTCATGGGACTTCGATCCTGAATTGGATCCCTACATTGAATAAAAATCATCAGCTAGGGTCACCGTAGACTTCTGGTATAAGCACTCACCCATTCTACCAAAAACAGTCGAGGAATGGAGAGTGTTTCGAATATCCTGCAGATCTTGGAGTGGGAAACGACCCCTTTAGGTGGAAGACAGGGCAGTCATCAACGTGATAAAGATGTGTAAGGTAACCACTAAGTTTCAGAGAGAGAAAGAACGTGGACTTCGTTGACAAAGTGTCAGGATGGTTTCACCAATGGCGAAAGATCCATTTTTACTTTCAGTTTTCGGATCACCGGCAGGCAGTGTGGAGGTAACCATAAGAAAAAGAGGTAAACCGAATGGAGGTAGCATTCCGCGAGACGTACAGTGAAATATCAATGTTCTGGAAGTAGTAGGAATCTAGAAAATGTGCAAAGAGAAATAAAAAGTCTTAGTCTGCATATTTTATGGGCCAGTAAAATGAAATGGATAAAAGATAAATAAACACTGATCAGTCAGAACATTACGTCCACTTACCCAATAGCCAGTATTTCCACCTCTGACACGGATAAAAGCGACGAGTCGTAGCGTGGAAGCAATGAGGCCTTGGTAGGTCGCTGGAGGGAATTGGAACCACATCTACACACACACACACACACACACACACACACACACACACACACACGTAACCTAATTCCCATAATTTCCGAGGAGGGGGTTGATGAGCTCTGACGTCACTTTCAGTCACATCCCAGAGGTGTTCCATCGAATTCAGATCTGGCGGGGCGTGGCGGGGCGAGTGGGGGCGGGGGGAGGGAGAGGGAATCAGTTGTAACTTGCCACTGTGTTCCTCGAACGATTCAATTACACTATCGGCCTTGCGACATACAGCATTATCTTGCTGAAAAATGCCACTACCGCCGCGAAACACGTTCGCCATGAAGAGGTGTCTGTGATCTACAACCAATGTACATACTCCTTGGCCGTCATGGTGCCTTGCACGAGCTTCACTGGACCCATGGATACCCACGTGAATGTTCCCCAGACTATAATGGAGCCGCTGCCAGATTGTCTCCGTCCTGCAGTACAGGTGTCAAAGAGATGTGCCCCTGGAAGACGACGGATTCGCACCCTCCCATCGGCATGATGAGGAAGGTATCGCGATTCACCAGACCATGTCACTCTCTGTCAATGCATCAAAATGCAGTGCCGATGGTCACATGCCCATTTCAGTCGTAGTGGCCGATGTCGTGGTGTTAACATTGGCACAAGCATGCGTAGTCCGCAACGGAGGCCCATCGTTTGGAGCGTTCGGAGCACTGCTTGTTCAGACACACTTGTAATCCGCCCAGCATAAAGGACTGACGTTAGTTCTGCCACAGTTCGCCGCCTGTCCTCTTTTACTAGTCTGTCCAGCCTACAACGTCCGACATCAGTAATGAGGGGTGTCCGCCCAACCCCACGACGTCTGGACGTGGATTGACCTAGGTGTCGCCACATGTTGAAGACACTAATCGCAGAACTCCCCGAGCACCCGAAAAATCATGGAGTATTCGACTGTCACGCTCAGTTAGATTGCGTCTACTCCATTCGACACACGGACAGAACGCGCACTGATGCTACCTGCACCGTGCATATGTCTGACTAGCAGTTATTCCTCACCTGGTGATACCGCTATCATCTCGACGGATTTATATAGATAGCGCGGGACCCATAATGTTCTGGCTGATAAACGTATCTTGTAGGCGAATGTAAGGCAGTACTAACAGGCTAAGTAAACAACAGGTTTTGGGTACGTTGTGAATAAGGAGGCACTTACAGAGGAGCGTTACTATCAACAGTATACCAATAGAATCACTGGCATCAGACAAACAACCAAAGTAATGAGATTACCTGTATTTCAGTTACACAAGCCGACATCATGAGCAGAAAATTATGAAACACAGAGAGTATATGCAGGTACTGGAAAAGTAATACACAGGAAGATCCAAATTTAATAATCATGCGTTGTAGTACAGGAAAGATGCTAGAATTACAGGAGAGTGTGTACTCAACTACAGGAATCACAAAGGATGACTTCTTGAGTTTTTAGTAAATAAAAGTTAGTCGTAGTAAATTCACGCTTAAAAATTTCTGGAAGTTGGAGATGTAAATGGTCAGGAGGTACAGCTAGATTCCATCAGAGACGTAGAGACATTTTCCGAAAGCAGATATTGAACTGTAAGACATATACAGAAGCATATTTGTCCACAGCTCGTGGTCTAGTGGCTAGCTTTGCTGCCTCTGGATCACGGGGTCCTGGGTTTGATTCCCGGCCATGTTGGGGACTTTCTCTGCCCAAGGACTGGGTGTTTGTGTTGTCCTCATCATTTCATCATCATCATCATCATCATCATCATCATCATCACTTCTGACAGTGACTATATTGGATTGTAAAAAAATGGACTGTGAAAAAATTGGGAGTTCGTGACTTTGTACATGTGCTGATCACAGTGCAGTTGAGCGTCCCGCAAACCACTCATCATCATCATCATCACAGAAGCATATTTCTCAAATCATAATATGGTAGTGAAATAGACTGACGTTTAAGAGAATCGTCAGGAAGAATCATGCACCAGTACTGAGATAATTATTGAAGAATCAGGATATACGTCGAAATTTCCTTCAAGCTGTAAATACAGTAATATTGACTACTGCAGTAGATAGTGCAGGTGGGGAGGAATCAACATGTCCAATAGAAATATTACGGCGTTAGCAGCTTGACAGTTCATTCAAGTTGCAAACTGGAACAATATAAAAAAAATGAAAAAAGAATATCATGTAGTAATGATTCATTTGGATTTAAGAAAGACGATAGCACAGGAAAGGCAAACAGATGTTGCGACTCATGATAACAACAAGAGGTTAGGAAAATCAAGACACTCATACGGTTTGTTAGCGTAGGAAAACCATTTTATAATATAACATGGTGCTCAGTGTTTGAAACGTTCAGAAAATTACAGGTGCACTGTAGAGCAACAACTAGAGGGAAATTTCTCTTCAATTTAATTGTGTGTCGAAGAAATAGCAAAATAAATAAAAGAATGAGAAGTGAGATTAAACTTCAGGGTGTAAGAATATCAGTGACAAAATTCCTTTATGACATTCCTACCCACTCTGAAAATGAGGAGGAATTACAAGAGCTGTTGAATGTAATGGTCTTCTTGAAAGCTAACCCAGCATGCGACGCCACAATGAAAGTTAACCTGTGGTGCTGACTATATAAAATGATTCAGAGTGTAGTAAAATTTACTAACAACATTTACTTTTAAATGAAAAACAGACATAAATTATAGTTATTGGTTGAATACAACTAAGAGTTGGGTGAAGAGAACACTGGACAAGGATCCTGGGTGGCAGAAGTGAGCCAAGTTCTCTGGCCCTAAAAATGTGGATAACGCAAACTGAGTTGATCTGACGGTGAACAGACTTTGATTGATAATCTACAGAAGTCTATTCGGTGCAACTGAGAGCAAGTGGGGATTGAGAACTGTATTCCCTGACAAGACTAGAGTAGCAGTACGTTACCATGTTTGCTTCGTGCAGCGATGTAACTTGCAGCTGGCGAGATGTGTGCGGCGGAGGCGAGGTGTAGAGCGGCACTTGTGAATCCATCGCGGCCACGAAAGAAATTCAGAATCTCATGGACAAGCCAGCATTTAGACGGATCGCAATTTACTCTCTACCAGAGCCCTGAAATCATGGTACATTTCAGTGTGTGACACACCCTTTCGCCGGTCATACCAAGGACCAATTTGGCTCACTTATACGACAGTGCACAAGGATACCAAACGTCAAGACTCATAAACCAAAAACGAGTAAGTGTGCCCTTGGCAAGTGAGTAGTCTGGGACGTTTGAAGTCACACTGTCGGTACAGTAATAACTTCACCACAGGCTCTCTAATCTAACTACTTGCAAGTGAAGTCAGGATAGGTCCCAAGCATCAACCACACATGCCAGAGCTTCGACCAGAAGATCACTCCCCGATCGAATTCCACAACCCGAGTGCGTCGGACCTTTCCAGATAAAAAATTCCCTGCTAAGTGCAAGCACGACACCGCCTTCACCCCGTCTTGAGCCAATCAAAGATCTTTACAGGTGTTAAATCTCCCCTCCTACACGATAGTACAAACTCATGTCAAACCAGCGCAAGAGTTAAGAAATCTGTGTCTCTGAAAAAAAAAAGAAACCGCCAATTACTGGCTTCTTTAATTTTTCACAGTGGGGGAAGATAGTTTCCTGCAAAGTCGTGTCGCTTCCCGTGGCAACAAGCGAACAGATACAGTCTTAAGATCTTTATCTAAATCACCTGTGCCTTGGAGCCTATGCGTCCTAGCTATGAGGTGTAATAGAGATTCTATCTCTAAACATTTGTCAGACGCTGGAGTTTCTTACAAAACCGAGGCTGCTGATGGAAGTGGGTCACAGGCCTATCTGCAATATTGGCGAACACGAAAACTTGTGAAACTTTATTATGTGCTGCTCTGCACACAATGCCTGGTTTACAACTCCACTGTGTAGATGCGTCCCTTCAGTCCATCGCCCCCAGCCCAGCCCTCACCCGGCGCCAATGCAGATCTAGGCGGCATTGTCCTGCTGGAGGCCTGTCTCGACTAGGGGCTGCTCTGTCTGTCCTGTATGGCTGTGGGTCTGCCCGGCAAGGTATTGGCTCGCCGCCAATTGCTTTAACTTCCAACATGTCGCTTTTGCGAGCTAAGAACCGTAAAAATACCTCATGCTTTTAGCGCCCAACCAGGCACCATCAACATTTGCTCAGGCCGTTAACTTGAGTCTCGCTCAAGGTGCATAAGGTTGTATCAAAATCCTTGATAATTTTCCATATACGGAAAATAGGTGAGGGAGTAACTTTTCTTTTCTCATTCTGAGTACAGAATTTGGATCGAGAGTAAACCAAACACACGAAAGTACTGAGGAGTAGTAGAAATGATATAGAACTCAAGCATAACACCAGAGTTGAAGAGCACATGATAGGCGAAATGATGGAAACATAGCAAGGGAGATCTAAGCAGAGGGGGACATAGGAAGGAGACTAGCACACATTAAGATAGGACTGTTTGCCAAAGGAAATCATTTAGTAGCAAACATCGGCCATGTACATTTGAAGCACAGTATTGTGAAGAAACTGGAAAAGAGGAGAAAGGAAGTATATGAAGTGAGATGTTACAGAAGAATGCTGAAAATTAAGTAAATCAATAAGATGAAAAACCGGTGAGGAATGTAATGTACGGAAAACACTAACAGCCATGGAAAAGAGTGTTAATACAAGACGGAATAACTTCGTAGAGGGCAGAAACCATATTGGGAGCTAGAGAGACAGTAATATAAGCAAGAAACAATTGAGAACGTAGCGTGTAAATGGTATCCTGAAGTAAAGTGATACGCATTGTAGAAGAAATCAAGGGAGGTCAACATTAAACATTACAGAAGACTGATAATAAACGCTGAATCTGCTACTATAATTATGAACGATATTAGGCTGCTTAAAATGCACAGTCGAGCCGTTGCCATCATTGAACTTAGCTGATTTTGTCCAAAACCTAAATGGCTTACTTTCCAGCAAGGCTGTGATTCTCCACACTATTGGTGGTAATTGACCGGCCGGGTTGGCCGAGCGGTTCTAGGCGCTATAGTCTGGAACCGCGCGACCGCTACGGTCGCAGGTTGGAATCCTGCCGGGGGCATGGATGTGTGTGATGTCCTTAGGTTAGTTAGGTTTTATTAGTTCTAAATTCTAGGGGACTGATGACCTTAGAAGTTAAGTCCCATAGTGTTCAGAGCCTTTTGAACCATTTTTTGGTGATAATTGTGGCCCAGAAAACAGTTTTCTCACTACCGAGTACGTCACAGAATATGCTGGTGGTGAATAAATGTGTTGATAATTCATTCGCATGTACGTCTTATCTTACGCTATACGCCAGATAGAACAGTATGGACTATTCTTATTTCTCCTGTTTTCCTATTCCAAACGTGCAAGATGTACAGGAAGAAAACACTACGCCTTTGCCTCCGAATGAGGTCTAATTTACAAAGACGCTGTACAAACATATGAGTGTTTCCATCCTGTTAACTCATTCGCTGGCTATAAAAGTGCGTGCATTTCTCAATATCACAGTCAATGGGATAAAACTATAGACCGCAAACGATTACACAACAGACCGACTGCTTTAAGTAGTTGCTTTCGAAGCTTTAATGAAAGGTACTGGTGGCTTGCTGATCCGTCAACATTCAAGACTAAAGGCAATGATGAAAAGAAGAGCAATCGATAGCGAAATCTGTCGTTTTATTACACCATCTGTAGAGATCAATTATTACAGTCATCTTCAATGAATACGACAACAGGTGACATTAGTCCAGAGTGTCACAAAGTAAGCCGGCCGGAGTTGCCGAGCGATTCTAGGCGCTACAGTCTGGAACCGCGAGACCGCAGGTTCGAATCCTGCCTCGTTCATGGATTAATGTGATGTCATTAGATTAGTTAGGTTTAAGTAGTTCTATGTTCTAGGGGACTGATGACCTCAGATGTTACGTCCCATATTGCTCAGAGCCGTTTCAACCATTTTTTGTCAAGAAGTAAACAATATTCGTTGGTGTAGAGCGTATAAGATTCTGACAGATTAGGCTTCTGTAAGCACTACACCAAACAATATTGTTTGCTATGTGACAATTTGGACTAATATCGTCAGCTGTTGTATGCACTGAAGGTGCAATAGTTAAAATCTAGATGTGGCAACACGGCGGATTTCGCGGTTTGATTGCTGTTCTTCTCTCCATTTTCTACGTTCAACGAACGTTGGGCACAACTGGATCTTATGGATTCCTGTTTGATTCAACAGTAAGTTCTCAGAGGACAAAAAAATAATAATTGTATCAAGTCAGTGCGTTTCGTTACTAGAGCGCTTCACATTCTATTTGGAAACCCCGAAGCCGGTGTAGTGTCCCACAAAGCTAACGAATCGGAAGGAGAGAGAAGCGTCTTTCAGCGTGCCCCAACCTGTCGACCGGAGGTAGACATCGACCTGGAGGCGCCCCGCGGTCAGGAGATCGCGGCGACTCATCGACCGGCGCGCAACCGCCGCAGCACACGTCCGCTTTAACGGGACGCGCAGGCGGGCCAGCGCCTCAATCTGCAGCCCCATCTCGCGCCGCTCATGTCTAGGGAAATCACTTCGGAGCAAGTGGAGCGCGGCGCGCTATATCTTTGCGGTCCTGCGAGGAAGCGCTTTGAATATGAATGCGCGATTATAGCCGGCGCGGGCCCGGGGCCGGGGCCAGGGCTCGCGGCAGCCGGTGGGTTGGTGTGCGCCTTGTCGCCGGGGACTGCTTATCGCCCGGACGGCCTGAAAAAAGGAAATCTGCCTAAGCGGATGGGCCCGCACACACAGCGGGGACAAACGTCGCGGGCCGTTCTGGGCTTTGTGCGGCCGCCGCTGACGCCCGCTTCCCATTCGCGTCTCTCCCCAGAAGAATGCTGGCGACTCTCAGAGCACGTCGCGAGACGCAGTTTCCTAATATGTGTCGTGCATTGGCACTGACATGAAATATACTGAAAGTAAAAAAATCACAACACGTGAAAATAATTAAATTAGAGTACTGAAATTTCAGTAATACCTTTGTATAGGTAATACAGGCTGTCCGAAAAGACTTTCCCTGATTACATAAAATGATAACTCAGGCTAGAAGTAAGATACAAATATGAAACCTGTGTCGTATTGTTTAGAACTATCAAAGTTTTTTTTCTGTTTTAGGTTCGCAGTACTTAAGTAGTGGATGAGATGCAGTGCCCAAGAAGCCATGTTAACCAATCAGGAGAAGGCACAGTGTGTCCTGTGGTACCATGAGACACGATCACCAACCACAGTGCAGACACACTTCCAGACAATATTTGGAAGGGATCCACCTGACGTCGAGAGCATTAAAGCCTGGCATGAGAAGTTCAAGAACACGGGATCGGTTGCTGACCTTCCGAGGTCTGGTCGACCAAGAACTTCAGCAGACAGGGTGGAAGATGTAAGGCAGTCTTTTCTGCGAAGTCGGAAGAAATCGGTGTGCAGGGCCTCACGTGAATTACAGATGCCAAAAAGCTCTCTCCATGACATTCTAGACAAACGTTTATTGTTTCGTGCATACAAAGGGCAGATCGTTCAGGCCTCGTTGCCCAATGACAGTACACGCCGATATGACTTTGTGGTCGAAATGCTATCACGTATTGAGGATGATGATGGTTATCTCAGACGAATTGCCTTTTCCGACCCTTTTTTGTCAGTGGTGTAGTGAATCACCATAATGTGCGCATTTGGGGTTCACACCCCCAAGGCGAGGTCAAGCAGTGCACCAGAGGCAGTCCAAAGGTGAATGTTTGGTGCTGTAGTGTTACCTTTTATTATCTTGTCCTCATTAGCTATTGAAACAACCTCGCTTTGTAATGTAATTTTTAATTTTCACCAAAAGGCACATTCAACACATCGCCGAAAAATACACGTCTTTTCGTATCAAGACAAGAGAGAGAGAGACCTCCATTAGTTCTTAAAAACAAAAAACCTACGCAAAAGGAAAAAAAAAGAACAAAATTATTTATAAAATCGGTCGCTGGTGCAGCGCTCTTCTGCGTGCGCGATCGTAAATTATAACTCTGCGGAAGTCAAAGTACCATTACAATGCCTCCTCTACTGACACGCTCCGCAAGCGAGCGTGGCAGTATAGAAAATTTACATAGATACATATATATATGAGAAAATAAGAAATTTACATATTACAAAAAATATTTCTGAGCACGATGCTCTTTGCATATCAGTCTTTGTATACAGTCTTTTCGGTGTGTATCTTCTTTAGGAGTCGTAACATTAATGTCTTTGAATTGCAGCGTATTATCGTTGCTTAGCACAGCGTTTGAATTCAGTTCACATGATTCGTGTTTACAATGGAATTAATTCGAACAATAAATGTTTCTATTATATTGCTCCAATGTCTTTAAACGTAGTATCTGATTCTGAGTGTGTGTGTGTGTGTGTGTGTGTACTGCCTGGATCTCTTAAGTATGACTTGAAGAAAATCCAAAGTTTGTTCAATGTGTCAACACGAAATTGTGATCTGCAGCAGTCGAATTTTGGTGGCGTCTACCGGGTTATAAATGGTCAATGAGGGCACAGGAAACACCTCACTGCCTACGACAGGTGATGAGCATGTCTTACCTGAAGACCTGCCGGCTTCCACAACACCATACACTTCAAAGCATATTGACACTACGTAAATATTGCTTGACCAGTGTTCCATCACGTTGGTTTCTTCTTTGCATTTTCAGTTCCATTTATATGAATCATGTGCTACATACACAATCCTTTGCAGCTCATTAACATCTCCTTAAAATACATTTCTTGATATAGTAAGTACATTAATATACAAATATTTACAATTAATCATTACATGAGATAGTTACATTGTTGTCATATACTACATAGACAGAATTAAATGAAAAATATAGTAAATTTTTTACGTTACATTCAATATCATTGTGCTGACATGTGAATTACATTACATTCAGATTGAAATATACGTTTTATTTATTTTATTTGTTAGCTCTTTTTTTTGTTACACTTGCAACATTTGAAGATAATTGTGGCAACTCGCTAGAATATTCAACTTAAAATTCATCTTGCCTCCTGGAATAAAATTTACACATATTTCAAGCTTCAAGACAGCCCTCTGTAGGAGGATAGGTTCATGGGATGGTTGCTAACTACTTCATAAATACTAGTAAAGTCATCCCCTACAGTGGACTACACAAAATAAAATATGATAAATAAAATACATGTTAACTTAATATAACGTAAAAGTTCCTATACCTAATACCGTTTCTAAGTGTGGTGTCCCCACTATTGCTGTTTCTAAGAGTGGTACCCCTCTATTACCGTTTCTAAGAGTGGTGCCCCTCTAAATATCTTAGGATCCTACAAGTATGTACATCAGTGTGGTAAGTGTATATATATATATATATATATATATATAGTCAATCATGTTCCTATAAAGTTTGTGTAGTTCATCTCCTTCCTTTCATGAGTATCAGGCAATATAAATAAATGTTTTACTTAATAAATTAATAAATCTTCTTAGATAATTGCTGCTGCGTTCCATGCTGTATATCCATTCTGTATTTACCTTGTGGTACCTGTAAAATTCTATTCATAAATAAATGTGTGTGTATGTCTCTCCATACTGTCAGATAATCACGAATTATATAATGACAAATATTTCATCAACATGTATAAATTTTTCTAAGGAAGAGATGAGAGTATGAGCCACAACAGAGGACTGACGTTTTGTTTTCTCCTTATTCTCCTTTCTATTTAATGGTGCATCAGTTCAGTTCAGTAGATGATCTTTAATTATGTCATTAGATGACTGCTAAATATGTTCTCTTAAATAATTCTTGCAATCTGAAGTGTCAAGCCTACATAACTCCAAAAATTTCATTACAAGTTCCCATTAGATTAGTGTTGAAGTGTTATAGATTTAAATCTTTTGGTATATTTCCAACAGTGGCTGCTGTAAATAATTCTTTCCACATAAATCTATACTTTCACCTTTAGTTATAAGAATATATAAGACACCACATAAGTTATTTTCTCAGGCATACCAATCTTTCAATAAATAATATTCTTTCCACTACTTTCATTCTGTATTCCATGAGTACATGTGATATAGCGTTCAAATCTGGTTTCTCTCCTCTCAACATATTCTCAATTACTCACAACATTCTCACCTATCCATTATTCAATCTTCACAAAATAACATATACTTATTCCTCAGCATTATATATATATATATATATATATATATATATATATATATATATTTTCCTCTTATTCATTACCACTTACTTTTTACTTCAACAACAACAATAATAATAATACCATTTTCTCATCTTATATACCATTTACCTCTCTCCGTATTACTATTTGTCCTCTTATTAAACTAAAATTACATTCACTCATCTCATTCAGTCACTCACATCAATCATATCAACATTACTATTATCACATGCCTCCTAAAGAAAATAATTCTGTTCAGTTCTCTGCCTCTTCTCATGTGTATATGCCCCCTCTAATGTGTATATGCCTCAATAGCAACTCTTCTTATAACCAAATATCTTATTAGCTATTAGATGGTTCACATTGCTTTCTAGACTTACCTGCATTCATTAGATTGTAAGTATCTGTATAACTTAAATGTAGGCTCATCATAACTGTATATCATATTAATTATCTTCTTTGTTTTACTGGTACTATTAAAATCTACATCCTGATATAATTCTTTTTCTATTTTCTTACTGTCATCATATCGGAGAAAACAAATCGTCGGTTCCGTTGCGCTCTGCTCCCTATTGACCGTAACTCGGTCGTCGTTCGTTTTCTGGCAAATTCGGTTGTTGCTGCGGGTTGGGTTCATTGCCCAACTCAATAATATTTACATTTCTGTCGCGCGTCACCCAAGTATCAGCTGTTTGGTTGTTGACATTACCCTGCGTCGCATTGGGAGTTCCGTTAAGTACAAATTGAGGGTTGCTGTATTGCATGTGTCGTGGCGGTTGTCCATTGTGATTTCCCCATACGTTATTTCGCCCATGACTGTAACTGGTATTGTCATTACTGTTATTCCTGCAATACATGTTTGGATGTTGTTGGATGTTGTTTCTCTGAAAATATCCTGGATGGTACCTGTTATCCTCTCTTCTTTGATCTCTATAATTTCAGTTCCTTCTTCTGTTGTTGTTATTTTGAATATAACTGTTATTGTTCTGATTGTAATTACTGTTTGGATAACCATTATAGTAATAATTACTGTTTCCTTGCCAATGCTGCGAGTTGTTTCTCCTAATATGGAATGGATTTGTCCCAGTGTAGTGTGAATTGTTTCTTTGAGTGTTTTGTTGTGGTGTCAGAGGCGGATTCCAATACCCTCTGTCATTTCTGTTGTGCATACGCGAATTGTTTGGATGGATCAGATACAATTGATTGAAATTCCTGATCTCATCTCTGTAAACAACATCTATCTCATCAACATAACTGAAAAAATTCTTTATGTTGTTCTCGGACACTCCTATTAATTTATCACGGTAAGGAAATGGTAAGTGGCTTTTAAGTGTTCTAATTACATCTGGTAAATCTGCTGGTTTTGTCCAATATAATGTTTTGTATAGGTAGCGTTCAAAGTATTGTCGTAAAGTCTCTTTCTTCGGGTTGTAAATTTCTGGATTGTATACTTCTCGTTTTAAACTTTGCTGTTCTGTGATCGACCAGAATTCCTCAAGAAATGCTTGTTCAAACTGTTCAAATGTTAAACATCGTCTTTTAATTGCTGCTCCCCACTTAGCTGCTCTTCCATGTAACAAATTTGTAACATATCGAATTTTATCGGCTTCTAACCAATGTCTTGGGAAAATACCATCAAAAGAGCGGATGAAAACAATCGGATGCACTTTGTCTTTCTCATCACATGAAAATGTCTGAAAGTATCCATGTCGTACTAACGTTTCATCAGCTACTCCCGATGGTATTATGGGTCCTGTATTTTGTGTCAAACTGTGTATAGTATGTGGTGATGTCTGAGAGTAAATTTGATCTTGTGGTAGCATTGAAAAAAGTTCATTGGGATTTGTATCACTCACTGGTAATTCTATTTTCGGCTGTGTGCTGGGTCTAGCATTATTATGATTCTCATTTATGTTTTGGTTGTCTGTTATTGGATTTGGTATCACTGTCGAACTTGGTATTACATTCTCTTTAAGTTTACGTACCTCTTTCTGAATATTATCTGTTTCTCCCTTTACCTGTTCCTTTGTCTTATCTAAAATGATCTGTGTCATTGTCTCAAACTTCTCATCTAAATAATCATCACAAAATTTGCATTCATGTACAAGTTTTTCTGCTAGAGTTGTGTCATTCTTTAAAGATGCTACATCTGCTCTGTCTTCAAGCTTTTCTAACTTTTCCAGTAAGGATTTCTGCTCCAATGTTACATCATTTAATCTGTCTGAAAGGTCTGTAATCGTCAGGTCTAAGTGTTCTTGGTTTGTTTTTACGGAATTGTGTGACTGTCGTAGTTCGTCAACTTGGGTACTGGTTTTCTGTTGTTCAAAAACTACTGTTAACAATTTCTCATTACATCGTTGTAAGTCAGTTTTTGTCTCGTCACTGAATTCCACAAATACCTTTTCTTGTCTCGTAACCTTGTCTGATAAGTCAGTAAATTTCCTTCCAAGACTACTGGTGGTCTCTGTCAAGTCAGCCACTTGTCTCGATTGTTTTTCAAAATTTTGTTTTATGTCCCGTGTCAGTTCAACCAATTTTAGTGTCAAATTTCCCAATGTCACGTTTTAAATTGTCATTTTTCTCGTCTAAAGCGTCAAATCTTTTGTCTAAAGTGTCAAATTTTCTGTTTTGGTCAACAAGTAACTTCAGAATCTGGTTGAGCATGTCAGAGTCCTGTGTCTTAGTTTCGTCATTTTTTCGTGTCTGATTGATGTCCGGTTCTGAAGTTGACGTTGTCAATGTCACGTTTTGTCGCGTAGTACTCACTCTCCATTCGCCTGTATATCTGTTTAAATATAGGGGTTGTTGTCTTAATCGATCCGGTAAAATTATGTCTTGAACATCCTCCCTATTAAGTTCAATATTCATTTGACTGTCGGACATGTTTCGCAATGTGTCACTTTCACTAAGCTCTTCTGCGGAAACAATTTCTACGCGTCTAGCGTCCATCTTGCGATTTTCATAATTAATTGCAAATAAAATTTTCCAATGGTAAAAATTTTTTTTTAAAATATATGTTGAAATCTGAAATTTCTCTTATGGAAATGGATATTTCTATATGATTTCTAATTAGTAATTGAACTATTAAACTGGTACTGAAATTTCCCTCTCACAAATAAATTACTGTGAATATGCTCTTCACTTACCATTTCCAATAATAGTAGTAAATCAATTTTAACTACAATTTGAAAAAATAATTTCGAAATAAATTGATCGGAATAAAGGAAGTACAGATGGCTGCTTGAAACTGGAAAAAATGTAAATTTCTGTACTCACCAATTTTTTTCAGTCTTATGTTGCAAATGTAGCGTCAAATGTACAGTTTTCAATCCAAAATTTTTCTTTCGCGTCCGTGCAAATTATTTTATGGAACGTTATCCTTTTCCCCTTTTTTTTACCAAATTAATTTCCTCAGCGTGAAAATGAAAATTAACACAAATTAATAACAGGGAAAACAATATTGTTGTAAATTTCATGCACGTAACATTACAATTGAAATGAATGAGACTTAGTCCAAATTCATTTTCTGATGCTATTAAGTGGTTAAAATTAGATAAAATGTCCAAAATTTATAATAACTGCACTTGTATCAAATCCAAACTGCACTTGTATCAAATCCAAACTGCACTTGTATCAAATCCAAACTGCACTTGTATCAAATCCGAAGATTGCAAGTCCTGTCACCAGGACGCCAATTGTAGTGTTACCTTTTATTATCTTCTCCTCATTAGCTATTGAAACAACCTCGCTTTGTAATGCAATTTTTAATTTTCACCAAAAGCACATTCAACACATCACGGAAAAATACACGTCTTTTCGTATCAAGACAAGAGAGAGAGAGACATCCATTAGTTCTTAAAAACAAAAAACCTACGCAAAAGTAAAAAAAAGAACAAAATTATTTATAAAATCGGTCGCTGGCGCAGCGCTCTTCTGCGTGAGCGATCGTAAATTATAACTTTGCGGAAGTCAAAGTACCATTACAGTGCGCGCTATTGCACGATCGAATTATCGGGCCATTCTTCTTCGCTGAGGCTACCATCACATCTGCAGTGTATCTGGACATGTTGCAACTGTATGGTGTTCCTCAGCTGCTTCATTATCACCCCGATGTCCTCTTTCAACAAGACGGTGCACCGCCTCATTGGGGTTAGGACATCCGTGCCTATCTCGATATGACCTTTCCTGGGCGATGGATTGGTCATGATGGGGCAACGGTTTGGCCTCTACACTCTCATGACATAACCCCATTAGACTTATTTTTAGGGGGCTATGTCAAGGACGAGGTCCACCAAACACGTGTACCAGATCTTGGAACCCTGGGGCAACGGATTACCACAGTCGTTGAATCGATCCCTCCAGTGATGTTGGCTAATATGTGGACGGAAATTAAATATCGCCTAGATGCGCTGTGTGCTACCAAGGGTGCTCATGTGGAAATTTACTGCAGTGTGAAAAAATCTTTGATAGTTTGTAAATAATTAGACACCAGTTTCATACTTGTATCTTACTTTTAGCCTGAGTTATCAATTTATGTAATCAGGGAAAGACTTTTCGGACACCCTGTATATTTAGTTATTATAACTGCAGGATCACGGGTTAGGGTAGGCGCGAGATAAGCCACTGTAAAGGTGTAACCACCAGAATGCTGAATGCAAGCATGCAAACGTGCATGCATTGAGATGTACAGGTCCCGGATCTCAGTTTGTGGGATGGAGTTCCGTGCCTGTTGCCCTTACTCGGTCAATACAGGAACGGTTAATGCTGGCTGTGGGTGCCGGTGGTGTTGTCATCTTATGATGTCCCATATGTGCTCGACTGAAGACAGATCTGCTGATCGAGCAGGCGACGGCAGCACGTCGGCACTCTGTAGAACATGTTGATGTAGTATGTGGACAAGCATTATCCTGTTGGAAAACACCCTATGGAATGCTGTTCATACGTGTCGAACCTCCAGCCTGAGGAACAAATTTGCTGTCAGTGTGACACGGCTCTTGTTCTCATACAGTCTAGCATCCCAGATCATAACTCCAGGTGTAGCTCCAGTGTGTCTAGCACGCAAGTAGCTTAGTTGCAAGACCTCAACTGGCTTCCTTCTAACCAACACACGACCATCACTGGAAACGAGGCAGAACTTGCTTTCATCAGAGAACACAATAGACCTCCACCCTTCCCTCCAATACCACTAAGGTAGCAAATGACGGTGATTTGGTGTCAGTGGAATACACGCTACACGGCGTCGCTTTCGGAGCTGTCCTTGAAGTAACCGATTGGTGGCAGTTCGTCAGGTACTGCGCGCCGAGGAATTTGAATCCGCGACAGACGTCATGGACGTCGAAGACCCATAGAGATCGCTGCACCGTAAGCTGTGGCGGCCCGCTTTTAGTGTGGGGCGCCACCAGTGGAACACATGGTCCCAGTGGCCAATAGCGGCACCTCCGAGAGCGTACTTAAGTGCCGGCCACTCGCACATGAACTACCCCTCTGCAGGTGTGCCCCAGGGCTCTGTCCTCTCCCCTCTCCTCTACCTCCTGCATACGGCAGATATGCCCCAACCCCCCCCCCCCCTCCAGTACACCTCTTGCAATATGCTGATGACACCGCATTCCTCGCCCTCGCTCCTACCCTCCAACGGTCCCAACGCCTTCTCCAGAATCACCTTGACCTTTTTGCTGCATGGTGTAACCAGTGGCTCCTGATAATCAATCCTTCCAAGACCCAGGCAATCATCGTAGGTCATACCACTCACTCTTTCCGGCTCCTGGATTTCTCCCTTACTGTCTGCGCCCATCCTGTCCACCTCACCCCCACCCTCACCTACCTTGGCCTCACCATTGACCGTCACCTCACCTGGATCTCTTATCTCCCCTCCATCCAATCTAAAGCCCACAACCGCCTCCGACTCCTCAAACTCCTCTCTGGCCGGACTTGGGGGTTGCACCCCTCTACCATCCTCCACAACTACAAATCCTTAATCCGTCCCATCCTCTGTTATGCCAGTCCTGCCTGGATATCTGCCCCCCCCCCAAATTCTGTAAACCCCTCCAGATCCTTGAGCATCATGCACTCCACCTCGCCTTCCGTATACGCCTCCCGTCCCCCACGCGGATCCTCTATGATCTCATTCCTTTCCCGCATCTGCTCCTATTCCTCAAACATATCCGCATCCTCTACATCTCCCGCCGCCTTGAACCCCCTCACCCCCTGGTTGTTCTTCTCCTCTCCCATCCCCACCCCCTGCCACATCTTCACTGTTGTGTCCCCCCTACCCTCCATCTCTACACCCTACATCTCCTTTCCCAAGGTGGCTTCCATCAACTACCCCTCCTGGATGATGCACTCTCTCCCTTCATTTATCCCTCCTGTCAACTCTGATCCTCACTCCCCCTCCTTTCCTCTGTCCTTTCCCGGGCTCCCTCTCCCCCCCTTCCATCCTCTTTCTTCCCCACCTCCCCTCTCTTTGCCCCCTTCTCTCCCCCGAGTCCTTTTACATTTCCCTCCTCTGCCTCCTCTCATTCTCCCTCGTGTCTGCCCTTCTCCCCCTTTATTAGTCTTCTCTCTGCTTGGTCCCACCCCCCTTTTTCGTTTTATTTTCCTTCCTCCCTCCTTGTTCTTCCCCCTCCTCCAGGTCCCCCCCCCCCATCAGCTTTTGGCTCGGGAGTGTCATCTTTGTGCCGCCACTTTCGTGCAGTGTTCTACATTGAGTGTTCTACAGTGGGTGTTTTACAGTGAGTGTTCCGTGTTGTGTTTTTTTTGGGATGTGTTGCGAATGGCCATCATACTGTCGCTGGGTGTGCCTTTTATCTCTTGCAAACAGAAACCAGACTGTCGCCGTATTTTTTAATTGTGTGTGTACTATGTTACTTGTCTGATTCCTGTGTCTTTTATTAACGTTGCCAACACCTTTTGGTTTCTGGTTTAACTTTCCGCATTTTTCCGCCATTTTACACTTGACGTCACCGTTTTATCGCCTGTTTTTCTTGTTTCTTTTCTTCTTCCGTTTTTTTTTAAATAAAAGTCTGTAGGCTGTAGAGCAGCTTACTAAGCTGCTGCCAGCCCGCCCCCTTTGGGGGGAATTGAAAATCAATAAAGGAAAAAAAAGCACATGAAGTCAGTCTTATCTCTCTTACGTTGGTTTGCACCTCGCTTGCGCTAGACTGCTTTCTTCCTGGTTCGTGTACGAGTTTGTTTCCTTGTGACTCTGTTGTTCGGTCTTGTCGTCTTCGTTCTGTCCTACGTTGGTCGTGTCCGTCCTTTTCCGTTGTGTTGTTGTTCGCGGGCCTCTGCGCGGGTCCCGCCGCGCCTTTCGTCAGTGCTACCCCGCGACCGTCCTGGTCGCAGTTACAACAGTTTGTTTGTCACTGCGGTGCCAACAGCTTTTCAAATTGCTGCTGCAGATGCAGTACGATGTGCAAGAGCCAACGCCGAATCGATGGTCCACCCTCCGACCAATGCCACGTGGCCGTCCGCTGCCACCAATAATGTACAGTTATACATACCTGCCAAGTTGTTCTGCACTATCTCAGAAGTATCAACCAGCTTCTCATAGCCCTATCACACGACGTCGTTCAAACTCAGTGAGGTGTGTATAATGGCGTCTTCGTCGCCTTAAAGCCATTCTTGACCAGCATAAACTCAGTAACTCCATTCTTAAGCTGCTGCCGTAAAATCTTAATAAATCATCTTTCAGATGCAGAACCACGCCTACCAAACTTAGTTGATATCGCGCAGCTTAATTGAAATTTTTATTCCGAAAGTACAGGTTGAAAATACCGCCTCAGTTGTAAATTCTGCGCTCATAGGCAGTACACCACGCCTGGTAGACGCGGCGCTCGAGGACCACAGCACCGCTACGACACCTAAGAATGAGCTTATAACAGTCCGAAACCGGTCGTGTGGAAATAAAATAATTTACAACTGAGGCGGTATTTTCAACCTGTGCTATAATGCTCAGTTGCGGATGTTCTGCCAACAGGATTGTTTGTTTTCCGACAGTGTTTAGAATTCGCAGGATTATAAGCTACGAACTGACATATGCATACAGAAACATTCTTGTTACTATCTGAGCAAATATGGACTGAAGAAAGGCAATCATCCGTTTACAGCATTTGCAGATTTTGGGAAAGCTTTCGACAATGTTGACTGGATTATACTGGTACCCATGAAATACAGCGAGCGGAGAATCATGTGCTACTCGTACAGTAACTTGACTGCAGATATAAAGAGTCGATGGGCAAGAAAAGGAACCAGTCGTAGAAGTTAGATCTGCAGCCAACTAGTACATTCATACTCCGTAAGCCACCGTCTGGTACGTGGTGGTGGGTGCCCTGTACCATAAAAAGCCGTTTCCTTTCAAGTCTGCAATTCGAGCGAAGCAAAAATAACAGTCTGTATGACTCCGTACGAACCCTAATTGCAGGCAGATGTGGCCGAGCGGCTCTAGCCGCTTCAGTCAGGAACCGCGCGACCGGTACGGTCGCAGGTTCGAGTCCTGCCTCGGACATGGATGTGTGTGATGTCCTTAGGTTAGTTGGATTTAAGTTGTTCTAAGTTGTAAGGGACTGATGACCTCAGATGTTAAGTCCCATAGTGCTCAGAGCCATTTGAACCATTTTTTGAGCCCTAGTTTCTCATATCTTATCTTCGTGGTCCTCACGCGAAATGACGGCTCCAGTAGGATCATTCTAGAGGCCGCTTCAAATGCCCGTTCTCTAAGTTATCCCAATAGTTCTCCGAGAAAAGAACGTCGCCTCCCCTCCAGGGATTCCCGTTTCAGGCCTTGAAGCATCTCCCTAACACTTGCGTCTTGTTCGAACCTACCCGTGACATATCTAGCAACCCACCTCTGAATTGTTCGATGTCTTTCTTTGATCCGGCTTTGTGCTGATTCAGAACACTCGAGCAGTACTCAAGAATGGGTGACACTAGCATCATATATGTGGTCTCCTCTTCAGATGAACCATGCTTTCATAAAATTCTCCCAGGAAACCGAAATCCACCATTCGCTCTCCCTTCCACAACCTTAAAATGCTCATTCCGTTTCGTATCACTTTACAACTTTACGCCCAAACATTCAACGATGTGAAACTTCCTGGCAGATTAAAACTGTGTGCAGGACCAAGCTCTAACTCAGGCCTTTGCCTTTCGCCGGCAAGTGCTCTCCGATCTGAGCTACCCGAGCACGACTCACGTCCCGTCCTCACAGCTTTACCTCTGCCAGTACCTCGTCTCCTACTTTTCAAACTTTACAGAAGCTCTCCTGCGAACCTTGCAGAACTAGCACTCCTGAAGGAAACGATATTTCGGAGTTCGAGTCTCCGTCCAGCACACAGTTTTAATCTGCCAGGAAGTTTTATATCAGCGCAAACTCCACTGCAGATAGAAAATCTCACTCTGGATTCAGCGATGTCATTGTGTCAAGCATGGCACTACTAATGCTGTATCCGAACATTACGGGTTTGCTTTTCATCCGCATTAACTTATATTTTTCTATATCTAGAGCCTGTTGTCATCTACCATCCTACAGTCACTCAGCTTCGACACCCTCCCGTAATCCACAGCACTATCAGCAAACAACCACAGACTGCTGCTCACCCTGTCCGCCAGATCATGTATGTATATTAAAAACAATATCGGTCCTATCACTCTTCCTGACAAATCCCTTGTCTCTGAAGTACGCTCACAGTTGAGGACAACGTACTAGTATTTGTTACTTTAGAATTCTGCGAGGGACTCACATATCTGGGAACCTATTCTGTGTGCTCGTAACTCAACAGTCTACAGCAGGGTACCATGTCAAATGCTTTGCGGTATACGTATTGAATGTGCCTGTAGCCCCTCATCCATATTTGTGAGTATATTATATGAGAAAAGGGCAAGTTGAGATTCACACGAATGGTGCTTTTTAAAACCGGACTTATTCCTCGACATAAACTTTCCGGTCTCGAGAAAATTTATAATATTCGAACTCAGAATGTATTCTAGAATTCTGCAGCGAACCCATGTTAAGGACACTGGTGAGTAATTTTGCGGCTCCGTTCTTTTATACTCCTTGTTTAGAGGAGTCACCTGCACTTTTTTCCGAGTGGTTTGGGACTTTGTGCTGGGCGAGACATTCGCAATAAATGCAAGACTGGTAAGGATCCAGTGCTGCAGAATACCCTTAGTAAAACCGATCTGGGAGTCCATGCTGATCTGACGACATATTTGTTTTCCCCTCTTCCAGTCGTTTCTCTATACCAGGAATGTTTGTTACTAAGTCACCCATAAGGGACTCTGTGTTATGGTCAAACGACGGTATGTTTGTCGATTCTCTTGCGTTAACGATTTCTTAAAGGCAAAATTTCGTTCTCAGACTTTTGTTTAGTTATCTTCAACTGTCACACCAGACTGGTCAACGAGTGACTGGATGGAAGACTTAGACCCACTTAGCGATTGAAGATAGAACACCCCTTCTGCTATTCAATCCATACATTGAACAGAATGAACAGGTGAAAAAGGATAAACGGAAATAAACTTTTGGAAGAAGAAATGACAGCTTCGAGGTTACCGATGTCATTCTAAATCCGTTAAAGACGCACATGTATCCTACTTAGAAGAACAGCTGAACGGAAAGATAGTACCTCGAAAATAGTTCGTGAGATGAACCGAAAACATGTAAAATAAGTCTAATTAAAAGAATTAGAACTGCATAATCCAACAAAACAATAAATTTAGCAGGAGAGGTTTTCGACTTGGGCACAAAGTATCTAACCATAGCCGAATTATAGAGGATATAAATGCAGGCCAGCCATATCAAGAAGAGCGTATCTGACATAGTGAAGTTTATTCAGATCGAATATAAATTTAAGTTGTCTGTAAGCCTACTACGCAAGTGAAACGTGCCAGTAAGCAGTCCAGATAAGGATAGAGTAGAAGGGTTTGAAGTCTGACGCTACAGAAGAAGATTGTGTGCATAGATCGCACGACTAGTGATGAGGCGCTGATTCGAATTGGCGAGAAAATAAATTTATGACTCCACGCAGGAAAGGATCATGAAAGTAACTCCATCTTATGGTGGAGTATGGGACTACGGCCGTTCAATGTTCTATAAAAACAATACCAACCGCCGTTATATAGGTTTATTTGTAACAGGAAGGTTACTGAATAGGAGCAGTTTTGGCCTGAAGATGGCGTAGTGTAACGTCGGAACTGGTTGCCTAGAAATAAGCCTACATAACGGCGATTGGTATCGTTTTTATTGAACAAGAAAGGATCATTTCATAGCACACTTCCTGAGCTATCAAGGGAAGTCACTGTGGAAATAGAAATGGAAGGATAACAAGGCTTGACTTAAAAAAGCAAGTTAAAAAGACTTTCAGTTGGAGTAGTTATTTAGAGCTGATATGCCTTGCAAAGACAGACTAGCGAGCTGAGCTGTATCAATAGAGTATCGTGACTGTAGACCACAACAAAATCAAGCCACTGTGACTATGTTTAGTCTGCCGACGTTACGTCTAAGAGCATGAATCGCTGGAACAGTAACTGGATCGAGGATCCATGATCCAGCTGCAAACACGACAGATATACCAGGTGACTAGATGAGGTCGCTAAAAGATGTCGTTGTGTACAGCTCATCTAGGCCGGTTTACATCCTGATGGTGGAAGGACTTCTTACCATCAGTCTTTGGCCAGCAGAGGAAGGGGAGAGAACAGTTCCAGAGGCTTAGAATATTTTTCAAACATTCCAGAGTCTCGTGGGACGCTAAGCTCGACGGCACCACTGAAGGCAGCCATTCGAGAGGAGTACGTTACCTGTCGGCAGCGCCTTCCATGCTATCTCTTTTCTCATCAACACCAAACGGGAAGAAAATTCGATATCAAACCATCCATTACTTACAACCGAACTGTGCTGTGCATCGCTAGACCAAACACCGTTCATTTACACCTTGTGATGCGAGTGCGTCCTATTGAGAAACAACATAACCTATTTGGAAAAAAAAATAACCATTGACTTCGTAACAACGGTTACCGTGATATACATGTACAGATGCTTTTCAATAATTTTTAGCTTACAAAACAAAATTTGCTGTTTATTCAAGCTTAGTTTCCAACAATGCGACCTCGTTCTTTCAGACTATGAAGACACGTCGTTTATTAATGCTTTATTGTTATAACAGGCGCCGGCTGGGGTGGCCGAGGGGTTCTAGGTGCTACAGTCTGGAACCGCGCGACCGCTCTGGTCGCAGGTTCGAATCCTGCCTCTGCATTGGTGTGTGTGATGTCCTTAGGTTAGTTAGGTTTAAGTAGTTCTAAGTTCTAGGGGACTGATGACCTTAGAAGTTAAGTCCCATAGTGCTCAGAACCATTTTTTTTTTTTGGTATAACATGCCTAATCAACAGTACAGTTACGCATAATGAGACCAAACGACTTTCAAGTCGTGTAGTCTGTTAATGCAGAACAAAAGTTCATAAGCACCAGTTAGGCATAAATTAGCTAACGAACAGTTTTCTTGTTTTTTCGCGTTCTTTAGAATTCTATTACGTTGAGGTTCTAGCTCTAACTGAAACCATAATAACCTTTCTTCGGAACCAAAAATTGGAAAAATTCAACAATAAATACATTTCAACGGAATGGAAGCTTTGGGCTCCATTATCTCACTCATGACATCTTGGCGCTTGGTCTAGTGATGCATAATACAGTTCATGTAAGCTAATACTGTCACATAACACGAACACTGTGGACTGTGTGTATATACGAAAAAGTACATTTTCTTCTTGCCTGCTGAATCTAAAATTTGGGGTTCCTCAGCCAAAAGTACGATACTACTGTCTTTTCCTTTTTGTTCATCGCAATCTCTTTGGAATAGCCTGCTAGCGTGTAGTTTATAATTAAACTGTAGCTTCGCACAAGGATCCAGTGTTTGCAATAATTGTTGTATGGCAGCAAAACCTAGTAGATATTTTAGTGCGGTAATGCGAGACCGATTTACGCTGGAAAAAAGATTAGTGCCTGGTTTGGTCACAAGGTGCACACCTAGCGCTGTGAATATCAGGCACACGTATAGAAATGTTTCCGTAAGTAATGGATTACAAAGGGATTTTGCGAAGATAAATGTAACACAAGTGAGAAAGGCATAATGTTGATATCACTATTAACTGTCGCCTTCGCAGTTTGTTAAATATGAACAACGGAGACGTCGATAAATGCGCCATCTATGAAACGACGCGATAAAAAGTTGCTCGCAGCAGTTTAGTGGAACCTGAGCGACATGTTCCGGCATAATGGCCTTCAGATCACGTAGAGACCGAACGGGTCCCTGGTAAACGTGCTCTCTTAGATATCCCCGGAACCAAAAGTAATATCGATTCAGATGAAGTGATGTTGCGGGTCGCGCATCTCGAAAACTTCTGGAGATAACACGCTCGTGGAATTTTCCATTAGGCAGATAAAGGTGCTCGTGAATCCATACCATGCACTCAGATAGGATGAGTTCAATGGCTCTTCGTGCACAACACACGGTTTAAAGCACTCCATTTCGGCAGTTCTGTGTATTCAATGCTACCTGTAGTGTAGAATGTGGCTGGTAACTTCATAGAATATTGCACGCCCAATTTTTTCAACTTCGATCCGTGCCAGAAACTGAAGAGCGAATTCAGAACGTTGTTGCGGATCAAGAGATTCCAGTTGCTGCACTGTCTGGATCTTGTACGGGTACCACAGTGAAATAGTCCGCAACAGGAAATACTGTTGACCATGGGATGGACAATTCTCGTGATACTGCAAGAGCACTATCGCCACCTGTCGCACTTTGTGCATGGTCGGCTAGGGCAACAGTAGCCTCATCAATAACTTCCACACCTGCCATGGTGGCTGAGCGGTTCTAGGCGCTTAGAACTTAGAACTACTTAAACCTAACTAACCTAAGTACATCACACACACCCATGCTCGAGGCAGGATTCGAACCTGCGACCGTAGCGGTCGCGCGGTTC
The DNA here is from genome assembly GCF_021461385.2 of Schistocerca piceifrons. Taxonomy (NCBI): domain Eukaryota; kingdom Metazoa; phylum Arthropoda; class Insecta; order Orthoptera; family Acrididae; genus Schistocerca; species Schistocerca piceifrons. The sequence goes on from NC_060138.1 coordinate 585,076,549, forward strand.
CCGACTGTAGCGCCTAGAACCGCTCGGCCATTCCGGCCGGCGGTTAGCTGTTGTGGACACATGTATTTTAGTCAGACCCGTACCTACAAGGTCTTTCCGAGTAAATGTCTACAGCCTGCTTGTCAATAGTAGGGTTGGGTGGGAAAGGGTGGGGTTGGGGGTGGGGGTGCTAGCTGTTCTACTTCGGAGCTTGGCTCAATTCTCAGACTTTCGCCTTTACCAGGCTTTGTAACAGATGTTTAATATATTTTCTTATTCCATTTTTAAATGAAGGATTTCACTTTTCATGTAATACAGTCTTTTCCTGAAAGTACACAAACTGGGTGGAATTTTTTTTTCCAAAAGTAAAAACGTCTTCAGACATACAACATGGTCATTTACCCAATAACTGATTGCTTATCGCAATTTAAATGCTTTGCATTGATAAAATGTTCTCAAAACTGTATTTAGTTATCCATCGGTTACATAATTACTCAACTACCCAGTGATAAACAATAAATGAAATCAAATGAAGTTGCAGTATCATCAAAACCAACAGCAAACAGAGGTTTTTGGGAACTGATGCAAATTTCCATTTTCAAGAGATGTGAACGTGTTAACCCATTAACGAAACTAAGTTCATTTGCAAGTATCCCATGTTTCAAGGTACAAGAATTTGCAAGAACGACGAAGTAATGGCTGTACTGTCCACACGTTAGAAAACTAGGTAAAAAATTTACAGAAGCTTACTTGCAATTTAATTTAAATGTGTACAACTCGAAATATTTACAAACACTGCACTAAACACAACCTCATGCGTAGCACTATCAAAAACTATAGAAAACGGCTGAAGATGCTTATGGCAGTCTTCAGTAAGCATTGCTTCTTGGATGGGTAAAATTTTCTATGTGTAAATTGTTCTGCGTTTTGTGGGTACGTCTAAGTATATTTACTTATTTCACAGTGGCCATGAGTGATTTCTTTGTGTAAAAGGAGATGGAGCTAGGGAGAATGATGTTGAGGGTAGACACAATGATTATTAATATATTATCCTTATTTTTGTTTATTTATAATCAGTTATGAGTTTGTGAGGTTTATGCTCGTAATTTTGGCTTGCAGGTGCTGTTACACACATGGTCTAGGGGTACAGGCTTTGTCTGGCAGTCAGTCCCGGGTACGACGCCACAGCTTAAATTCTACGTAAAAATAAGTAGAAATGGCGACTATCGACTTCTTGCGTTAAAGGTCACCCTAATTCAACTAATGGCCTTGTCAAGGAAGGCGAAGGAACAGTTTAGGGCACTCTCTTGCCCTTGCTGTGGGAAACTGGCCCTGAAAGGCAGAACAATCGGCAATCATCAACTGCATCAGGATGCGGAAGGAGATGGAAATCACTGCATTAAAGGCACATAACGTGTATCCACGGGCCATGTGAACAGTAACTGAAAAAGGTTCATGATGATCTCTCCATTGGCAAAAGATTCCTGATTACTGCACTAAACTGCCAAACGTCACCTCGACCATGAGAAAAAAATCGAAAAACCAATGAAAAGATTACGTTTAACGAGTGGAGATGTGAAATGTCAGGAGTTTTAACGTGGTAGGGAAGCTAGGAAATCTGAAGAGAGAAATATTAAGGGTTAATCTAGGTATCGTGGGTTTAACTGATGTGAAATGGAAAGAAGACTAGAATTTCTAATTATACGAGTACAGGATAATAACAACAGCAGCATAAAACCGTACAATGGGGGTATGACGCATTATGAACAGTGATGGTCTTACTCTCATCTGAAACGACAGCAATTCAGTGCCAACAACGACAGTTCAGCTATACATGCCGAAGTCGCAAACAGAGGATGAAGAGACGGACACTGTATTTGAGGATATTGAACGAGTAATTCTGTACGTAAAGGGTGACGAGAATCTAATAAACAATGGGGACTGCAATGCGCTTATAGGAGAAGAAGCAGAAGAAACTGTTGCGAGAGAATATGGACTTGGTAGTAGGAATGAGAAAAGGAAAGACCACTTGAATTCAGCAGTAAATTTCAACTAGTAATTGCGAATACTCTGATCCAGAATTGCAAGAGGAGGGAGTATATTTGGAAGATCCCGGGAGCTGCGAGAAAATTTCAGTCAGATTGCAACATAGTCAGGCAGAGATTCCGAACTCAGGTATCGGATTGTGAGGTGTACGTAAGAGCAGAAATAGACGCAGATCACAGTAGTGATAAAGAGTAGGCCGAAATGCAAGACACTAATAAGAAACTATAAATACGCATAAAAGTTGGAAACAGAATACTAAGGAAAGAAAATATTTGCTTGTTGTTTACTGAAGCTATAGACACTACAATAATGTATAACTCAGTAGGCATTTCATCTGAAGAGGAATAGGCATGACTAAGAAGGGTAGTCACAGATGTAGGAAATAAAAACATAGGTACAATGGTAACTGCGAGGAAACCAGGGGTAAGAAAAAAAATAGTTCAGTTGATCGACGAAGAAGGAAGCACAAAAATGTCTGGGGGAATTCAGGAATACAGAAATATAGGTCACTTAGAAATGAAATAAACAGAAACTGCAGTGAAACTAAGCCGAAATGGTTGCTTGAAAAATATGATGAAATCGAAAAAGAAATAACTGTAGGAAAGACTGACTCAGCATACAAGAAAGTCAAAATCTCCTTCGGTGAAATTATAATCAAGAGTGATAACATGGCTGTATCAGGAACCACAGGACGATATTTCCATGAAGAAAGGATAAATAGCCAATCACTTGCAAAACGGAAGCTCTATTTAAACATATTGCCCATGGTTTCAACGTTTACAAGAACTGTTTCTTCAGAAGTAAATTAGTGGCAACTTTGACAAATTAAAAGTGAATATATTTTAAACCATATACAGGGTGTTCCCAAAAACCTCGACAACGCTCAGTATGCTGTACAAGAAGGCAAACTGATATGTTTTTAAGAGGAAACTAATATCCGAAAACGCACATTTTGGGAGCTTCCGATGAGAGAGGATACTACTGGTACGCGTGAGGAGGGCATGCATTAGTGATTGACCATTGTTACGCTAAACTTGCTGAAAATGTTAAAATTATAATTACGACATTAAAACTACATCATAGATAGCTGTGCACATACGTAAAATTAACCAACTGCAGTAAACAATAAATTACCATCAAGAAAAGCGTATTGCAGTAAAACTAAATTACGGAAACTGTGAGGTAGTGTAAATACGAGTAACATATAATAAGACTGAGAAGGACAAAGAAAATCGGGGGAGGAGAGAGAAGAGGGAGAAGATAATACAACTCGCGCAACTAAAAAACACAGAATATCTGAGAAAATAGGAATCATCAAAATTTCAAAAAAACATTAACATTATAAAAAAGGGAAAACAGAGTACCACCAGCACTAACAGATGAGGAAAAGGACATATCAAATAGCGATAAGAATGATAGAGTCTCTTCTCTTATGTAAACAAAAGCAGGTATCTGCAACTATCTAGAAAATTTATACTTCTGACTTTAAACTGTTCATTTAAAATGGGTCCATCACTCTGAGCAACCTGTTCAAAAATGTCCAATTCTTCTAAGAGATTAAGCTTTTAAACTTTTCTTTCTTAATGTGTACAACACCACTTTTGCTGAATATCTGCTTCTTTTCCAACTCACGCCACGGAGACTAGAAGACTCAGAAAATTTGAATGAAGTAAGTAAAGGTTGCAGGAATGAGCTCTTAAAAGAATTAAAAACCTTTAAACAGTTTTCTCACAAACATGGATGCATTTTAAGTGAGCAGGTTAAACTCAAAAGCAAACATTTTGTGTATAATTTCAATCCCTCCTTTCGTGAACATAACAGAGAAGTGGCTCGATCTTCCATACGACTGTTGGATCTGTCATTTTCTTCATCTGTTAATGCTGCTGATACTCTTTTTTCTCCTTTGTTATGATGTTAACGTACTCTTTGAGGTTATGATGTTCACAGTTTCTCAGATATGTTGTATGTTTCAGTTATAAACGTTTTCACCATCTTCCCTTGCGCTCTCTACCCCCTTTTTCTTTCCCCTCCACCTTTCTCCCTCTCTCCTCCCTTCCGTCATGTTCTTCTTGTATTGAATATTATGCACACTATCTCACAGTTTACGTAATTTGCTTTTACTACAATACACTTTCCTTGATGGTAACTTTTTGTTTATGGCCATTTCGTTGATTTTACATACGTACGTAATTAAATGTGATGCAGCTTTAATATCATTGTCTTAATTTTAAAGTTTTAAGCGAGTTTAGCATAACAATGTTCATTCACTAATGCACGCCCTCCTTGTGCATACTACTGGTACCCTCCCTTGTCGTAAGCTTTCCTTAGCCCAAGCGCTACGTACGCGATGCCAGTAAAACGAATATCCTGAGAATCCTTTAAATAAGGGATTATTGAGCCTGCACACATAAGTGACTACGCCTTCAATAAAGCAAGAGCACATTTTGGTAATAACTGAGCTGTACGGTGGTCAAGTATTACTCAGTGACAACCACCATATTGGACATGTTTTTAATATTATGAATGTGAAATTCTAAAGTTTACTGACCTTCTTAACGTATCTCCGCTGCAACATGAATCCCAGTAAGTTTGAACAATTTTCGCATCCGTAACAAGTTACTGATGTTCCTGTATATAGCGATTTACTGTTAACCTGTTTAACTTGTCAGCAGATGAAGAAGAAGTTTTTATAAACATTGAATCCATTGTCAAGGGGTTTAAATAAACATTCCATTTGGCAATAGACTGGCTGCTTATTATTTCTTCATGTTATTGGTGCACCAGCTGTGTACAAAGTTTTTAGATTTATTATTTCCTATACTGAACGTACTGAGGACTGACAAAATTGTATGTTTCTATTCTGATGTATTAAGTATGATCTTTATTTTCACAAATTCAGATTATTATAGTGACTATTCAGAACGCAATAAAGGAACCGACTAAGCCATTAACGTATGTCGGCGTTGATAATGAGGTAGTTGGTTATGGTCGACCACTAAACAACATCGTCTATGTGGCGAAACTCGGATAACTTAGTGTATCAAGATTTAGACTTAGAGGTAACTCAGTTATAAGTTGTGAGCATGTTATAAGGCGAGAATGGGCGAAGAGCACTCCCAAATTAAGACATAATTTGTGTCCTTATTATTTGTTCTTTTGTGCAACACAGAAACATTGGTGTCAAGTAAATATTATCTTAGATATAGTCTGAGTGCATTAAACTAATGATAACTACTTATACATATTTTTATTAAGCTTTGATTAATTCTTTCTTCAAAAATGTCCTAAAATAGGGTTGAAATCCTCTTCCATGAGGCGGAAGGAAATTGACCTTAGAGTCAGTCAAGCTACGAAGCAAGGTTCCTCGACTGGAAGCAGCATAGTTTTTCGATCAAATCTTTCTTTTACTTGTAATAGGTGCAACTATTTCAGCACTTCGCCACAATGATTAAGAGAAATACCTTCCACCAACAGACAGCACTGGCTGTAAACACTCTTAGTGTTCAGCTAATTCTTTAAATTAAGTTTTAAAATTTACATTCCTAAACAATGAAATTTCAAACAGGAAATATAAAAAATAATTTTAGCCTCTTGTAGGAAATAAATTACTGCTTTCTCCAAGTCCTCAACACGTCTACATAAAATTTAAATATATTAAGAACCGAACAATCACACCAAAAACAAGTATAACCATAAACAGAATGAGGTCAGCAAAGACAGTTACAGGAGTTAGCCTCTTGTAGCATAAAGTTACTGTTTGATCCAGGTTCTCAAGAACGACTTCAGAAAATTCAAAATTTAATACTGAATTTAATATTGAACACTAAAGTCATGCAGAATGAGGCCAGCAAAGTCCAATTGTAAAGTAAAGTTTCTCTCAGAATTAAATTAGGTCCTCAAGAACGACTTCAGAAAATTTGAAATTTAATATTAAATAGAGCAAGCACACCCAAAAACACTTCCACATAAACAGAACGAGGCAGCAAAATACAGTACTAAGAATTAAGCTCTTTTAGAGTTAAATTTCTGCTTGATCCAGGTTTTCAAGAACGAGTTCAGGAAATTTAAAATTTAATACTGAATTTAATATTGAACAGAACAAGCATACTTAAAAAGGCCAGAAAATACAAATATAAGAATTAAGCAATTTGAAGAATTGAATTAGGCTCTCAAGGACGACTTCAGAAAATTTAAAATTTATTACTGAACATAGCAACCACAACAAAAACTAAAAATTAAAGCTTAATTTTTCAAAACCTGTAAACTATGGCCTAGCTCGCCCAGTAGTCTTTCCAAATAATAATAGGATAACTACTGGGTTTACATTTGAAACCAGCTCGAACACATGTAGACTATGACTTACGTTACAGGTTAATATACCAACATTTTCAACACTCTTCTTATTAGCAACCTAAACATTAAATGTTCGTTGTTTTCTTTCGGTTAAGTGGCCCATCTTAGAAAAACAGCTTTTGAAATAAGGGGGCTACAAGAATTCTGGGTCCACTACCCAATAAGAAAGAAGGATGGCTTGCGTGATGGGCAACAATCAATACTACGCAGAATGCTAAATCACACTAAACCTTCAAACACAATGAAGTTTCCAAATGTTGTCGTTCTTACAATACTAGCAGATAACTGGTTACTTGCCTAGTATACAGACAGGAATGCCATTGGCTCCACAACACCACTTGGCCAACAAGCAATTTAGTCCTTGTTATATTTTCTTTCTAAAGATCCTTGGAAGAAAAGCCAGATACAAACCCCCTCTCAGGTTGCCCATCAAGCCGCCAAACCCTGACACACAAATAGACAAGTGGCCGCGCAGATCGCTTCCGCCTGCTGTCCGTCCTCGTCACCACTGACTGTGTCCACACCGAAGGCTCCGCGCTCGTTCACGTGGTCACCGACTTCCTCCAGGCCACCATGCCCCAATTGCCGCTGTCGCTCTCCTTACATACATGTCGAAATCACGCGCAAACCCCCAGGTTCGAGACAAGAGAAATCGATGTGTGCAAAATTAGCTCGGAGCTCCACAGGCAAGCAGCACGGGTGTTAGACTAGTATCATGGCTAAAGAACAAGCAATACCTCGAATATTGTGTTACAACTTATTCCTTTCAAGCGGAGACCGAAAGCAGTGTCAGTTTCTTTGGAGGAGGAAAATGAAAATTCATAGCCACAGGAATTACAAACTAACTTGAAATCTCAAGCTATTCCCACTCTTCTCTCTTCAACAACAATCACGCATTCCGTATTTTTACAGCTAACAAATGAACATGAAAACTTTATAGCCTGGCAGACAAGCTTTAGATGAATAAGTCTGAATCCAGTGGAATCCATATCAACATCATTCACGCACCTGAACAATTCTTCTGAGAGCGTGTGTTCTTCATTTCGAGCTGCTTCCTCTTTTTTCTTGGTAAACCGATCTCCACGAAACCTCCGTTTCCGAAACACAATTTTTCCACCACCCATTATTCATAAATCTTAACTTCCACATAAAGATTTACGAACTCAAACTTTCACCTTCTAATATGTGTTAGTATTGTCAAAACGTAAATAAACCACATGCAAGAAAGTTTTAAGGCAAAGATATAGATGTCAACCAGAGATATAGAAGTCAACCAAAGACATGGAAAGAAAATAGCCTTCACACTAACAAAAGTTCCGCTGAAGGAGACAGTTTCCCAAATGTCCGGAAAGGTGGGAGTGGCTTCCAGTGCAGAGTTACTCAGTTTAACAATTTAAAGGCATTTCTAGAGCTGCTATCACCGTAAAATTCACACAAAACGTAGATTTAACTGTGTAGATTAAGAAAATTATATTTTTCGATTTTTTGGACCAAAATCCATTACACTCCCCCTTAAGCTGATTCTGCGATACTTTTCGCTCTTGTCAGCCCTTGCAGTTTACGGAATTGTACAGATGACATTTTTCCGCATGTCAGATGGTACATCGCCAGATAGTACATTCTCCAAACCAAAGTGAATAGTCTTAAGTTGGCAATTCCCCAAGTGATTTTAGGGATTCTAATGGAGTTTTTATCTCTCCCTTCTGCCTTATTTGATATTAAGTCTTCCAGAGTTGTTTTATATTTTGATTCTAATGGTGGATATTCTATGTCTTCTGTACCGACTCCTCTTTCCTCTTCTATCACATCACCCAAGTCTTCCAGAGGCCTTCAATGTACTCTTTCCGTCTATCCGCATTCTCCTTTGCATTTAACAGCGGAATTCCATTGCACTTTTAATGTTACCACACTTGCTTTTAAATTCACCGAAGGTTGTTTTGACTTTTCTATATGTGGCGCCGGTCCTTCCAAAAATCATTTCTTTTTCGATTTCTTCACATTTTTCATGCAGCCATTGAAAGGTGGCTACACTGTGCCACTGCGCCAGAGATTGCGCCAAAGAGTACTATTAAGCCACCTCCACAGTGGTTGTCGAGAGTTCATAGCAGACAGTGCGTGTTAAGAGTTCGTAGCAGTCAGTGATTCTCGGGAGTTCGTAGCGGTCAGTGCCTGTTGAGAGCTAGTAGAGGACAGTGCGTGTTAAGAGTTCGTTGTAGTCAGTCGTACCGAGATGTGCTAGTGGGCACTGCTTGTCGTGAAGTCGGAGTGAGATGTGGTAGTAAAGAGTGTTGTTCCATGTTTTATGCAGTTATTTGATGGGAGAGATAGCAGATGTTATTGTAATGAGTGCATTTCGTCAATATATATGAAGGTAAAAACTACAATGTTCTTTTATTAATTGTGTGTCTGAAATAATGTGTCACTACAGGTTCAGTCAACAAAGCATCTGGCTTGTGTTCTTGTATTAGAGTGAATTCTGGTTTCCTTGCGTAATTATAGTTTTTCTAATTTTCTTTTGTCACGTCAGCATAGTTGGTATTTAAAAATTCTTGACTTGTTGGAAAAGAACCGTGCCAGATGTGGACGTTGAGTCACACTCCCACATACAGAACAGTGACTCTTGTGCTTATTGGTTTTGTAGGTTTTATAGTTGCTGGGGACTTAATTAATTAACTGTGTTTACGAAAATTTTCTTACATTGTTCTAAGCAGTCAGATTGCGTAATAATAATAGTCAGGGCCAACCGATTACGAGACATTACGTAATCGGACAGACAGCTACTAAAAAAAATCATTTTCAATATATAATTTAATTAAGCCCCCATGCACGTGGCGACCGCTGCTTCGGATCGTCCCTTGGAATCTTCTGACTGTAAAAATAGTAGACTGTAGTATTGTTGTAGTAATTTTGAGTTTAGTGATTGTAGTCTGTATTGAGTGTGTAGATTTGGTAGTTGGCATTCTTCTAATCGTATTTTTCAAAATTTAATTTTTATTGCCTTGTATACGCGTTTGACAATTTTGTGCAATTATTTCAATTGTTCGTTAATCGTGTTTGAGGGAAACATCTCGTGTGAATAGTACTGTTGGAGATAAGGAGTCATTGTGTGTGATTTTCGAACAGTGACGAATTTTTTGTGTATTTTGTAAATGATTACGCGATCTATGAAAAAGGCAAAAATGATGGATAGTGAGAATGACGAAATTGTTGACATGGCGAACTCGCCAACAGAGGAAAACAGTATGGTGGATAATGAAGTGGAAAACAATGTAATAAGTCGGGAAAATAGTCCAGAACCATTTCGAAATTTTTCTCAATCAGAAAATTCACAGAATACGATAGTAACGATAGAAGATTTTGGAATAGTATCGAACACAGATAGCTTTACAGCCATGCAGAAGGAAGCTGGTTTTGTGGGAAATGTGAGGGGTGAAAAGAATTTTGAAACAGTTACTATGGAGCAGTTGATGAGTGCTATATTAAATATGGGATCACAGTTACGATCTGAATTAAAAACAGATATGGAAAAACAAATAGGAACTATTAAAACTGATATGGGAACAATGGGAACAAAGTTAGACTCACTGGGATCACGGATAGAAGCAATGACAACACGGTTATGCTCAAAAATAAGAACAATTGAAACAGAAATAGGAACAACTAAAACCGAGATGAAAGCAGTGGGATCACAGTTACGATCTGAGTTAGAAACTGATAGGGGAACAATGGAAACTCAGTTAGGCTCACGAACGGGAACATATTTCAAAAACATGAAAGACGAATTAAAGAGGGAAGTTAGAGAGGAGGCGCAACCGATTTTGAATTCTCACAATAATAGCTTAATTTCAACAGAAATCAGACAAGAGGAACAGGGCAGGGAACAGGAAGAAAGAGATCGCGTGATAGTACAGAAATTTTCAGAGTTAAATTTACAACGTGCAAAAGATAAGGAAGAAATAATTGAAAGAATCGAGGAATCCGTACCAAATGACATAATAAATAACTTAACGCAACAGTGTGAACAGTTAACTACTAAATGTGACAATACCGAAACCCGAGTCGCGACACTTACAGAAGACGTAAATAAACATAAAGAACAATTAAATGACTCATCGGAAAGAGTTGAGGAGATCTCAGATAAATTGACAAGTGTTAGTTTAGCAGAAGGGTATGAAGAAAGTAATTTATTTCATTTACGAGAAGCAACAAGAGAGCGCCAGGCGCGTGAGTTTAACAATAGTCGTCATTGTGACTGGGACAGACGCGGTAGGTCTTTGTCGCCACGAGGCGAAAATATTGACTGTAAACACTTCTTAACTGTTCGGACATTTAAGATCTTTCGTAATTCTAAGGATGACATACATCCATGTGCATGGTTAGATCAATTTACGTACGCACTTCCACCAAATTGGCCACAAAGTCACAAACTAGAAATTATGTGCAGCTATTAAGGTCCTCAGGGGATTCACTACTCTAAAGTGAATATGTGCCGTAGCGAGCATAGGGCCCCGAGCTGTAGTGGTGCTATTTCTCTTTTAGTTTTCTGTACCGCTGCCTACTCTTTTACTATTCTTTGCATCTGTCAAACCAACTCTTCGACTATCAATCTATCTAGACAGTAGATAAACAATAACCGGATTTGACTATTTACCTAAATGAGATTTCGAAAATTACTGTTTGAACTTATTAAAGTCCTCAGGGGATTCACTACTCTAAGTGAATATGTGCCGTAGCGAGCATAGGGCCCCGAGCTGTAGTGGTGCTATTTCTCTCTTAGTTTTCTGCACCGCTGCCTACTCTTTTACTATTCTTTGCATCTGTCAAACCAACTCTTCGACTATCAATCTATCTAGTGAGTAAGTAAACAATAACCGGATTTGACTATTTACCCAAAGGGAGATTTCGAAAATTACTGTTCTAACCTATTAAAGTCCTCAGGGGATTCACTACTCTAAAGTGAATATGTGCCGTAGCGAGCATAGGGCCCCGAGCTGTAGTGGTGCTATTTCTCTTTTAGTTTTCTGCACCGCTGCCTACTCTTTTACTATTCTTTGCATCTGTCAAACCAACTCTTCGACTATCAATCTATCTAGTGAGTAAGTAAACAATAACCGGATTTGACTATTTACCTAAATGAGATGTCGAAAATTACTGTTTCAACCTATTAATGTCCTCAGGGGATTCACTACTCTAAGTGAATATGTGCCGTAGCGAGCATAGGGCCCCGAGCTGTAGTGGTGCTATTTCTCTTTTAGTTTTCTGTACCGCTGCCTACTCTTTTACTATTCTTTGCATCTGTCAAACCAACTCTTCGACTATCAATCTATCTAGTGAGTAAGAACAATAACCGGATATGACTGTTTTACCCAAAAGTGACTTTGGAAATTACCGATTGGACTTACTGTACCTATTGCAGCATTCATTGTAGTTTAAACGAAATTTTACCTGTTTATCTTCGTGACAACATTACTTCTTATGTTGACGATATTCTTATTGCTAACCGTTCTTGGAGTGAGCAGAACAAAATTTTGGATTCATTATTACTTATTTTTGCAAGAGTTGGCATTACAGTGAACTTGGAAAAATCTGGATTTGGTCGTTCTCAGGTGAAATTTCTCGGTCACATTATTTCTACAGAAGGTATTCTTCCTGATCCAGAGAAATTAGACGCTATTCGTAATTATGCTGTTCCTAGCACAAAACGTGACGTTCGTAGTTTCCTTGGTGTCTGTAATTTTCCTAGACGCTTTGTTAGTTTGGACAATTTGGCCACACCTCGTTTTTGCGATCTATCTGGAAACTTCTTTTTAAACGAAAATCGGTCGACAGTGTAAGTAGGCTGTTTATGTTTTCTCTATGTAAGTAGGCTGTTATGTTTTCTTATTGGCAACGTTACGTAGCGCTCAATATGAAAATCACTGGCTGTGCTGTGTGCAGTCTGTGGCTAGTTTGCATTGTTGTCTGCCATTGTAGTGTTGGGCAGCGGCAGCTGGATGTGAACAGCGCGTAGCGTTGCGCAGTTGGAGGTGAGCCGCCAGCAGTGGTGGATGTGGAGAGAGAGATGGCGGAGTTTTGAAATTTTTCATGAACTGCTATATTTATATATGATGATATCAAGGTAAATACATTGTTTGTTCTCTATTAATATCTTTGATTTGCTAACTATCCCTATCAGTAGTTAGTGCCTTCCATAGTTTGAATCTTTTATTTAGCTGGCAGTAGTGGCGCTCGCTGTATTGCAGTAGCTTGAGCAGCGAAGATTTTTGTGAGGTAAGTGATTTGTGAAAGGTATAGTTTAATGTTAGTCAGGGCCATTCTTTTGTAGGGAATTTTAAAAGTCAGATTGCGTTGCGCTAACAAAATATTGTGTGTCAGGTTAAGCACAGTCGTGTATAATTGTTCTAAAGGGGAAGTCTCGAGTATAAAATTGTTCAAAGGGGACGTTTCATATGTCGACCCTTAGCCTAGGATACCTCACTGGAATCTTCTGATTTTTTCTTGTAGTTTGTGTATTTAGTGTAGCTTTTGTTTATTGCTAGCGCGTAACTGTAGAGAGAATCTCCTTTGTAGTTGCAGTCTTTCATTGTTGTACTGTAAAACAGTTGTGGCATGCATGTAGATTTGCACCAAGTATTTCGCAGCTGCAATTAACTAGATATTATTTTCAGTGCTATATTAATGTGTTCTCTTATTTTTGCTATTCAAATTGTGATTTTCTGTGTTATCGTGTGAAATATTGTGACAATAATGGCGTGTGAAAAACGTAACACTAGGCTCCAAACTAAATGGAGAAATAATAGTGACGACGAGCGTAGCTTATCGGCGCCGCCGAGTAATGAATTAACTAATGTTCAAAGTAGTAATTTGGTAACTGTGCACAGGGAAATGGAGCGGGCGTCAAATAATGGTGTAGACAGTGAAACAGGTAGTGAACAGGGAAGCATTATCGATCGATCGGTCGGCAACAGCTCGCCTCAGGAATCCGAAATGACAAGACACAATTTTGCAAATACTGTAGATTCAGGTTTTGCGTCCTCACCGTTTTCTCAAATAAGTCAAGACACATTTTCAGCTTGTCAAAATGTGAATGTTGCCGTTGCAAATGCACTGCCGAAAAGAGTAGAGGAACAGATTCCAGATACTAATGCATTGTTATTACAACTAATGCAACAAATGGAACAAAATCAGAGACAAACACAGCAACAGTTAGACACAGTGGAACAAAATCAGAGACAAACACAGCAAAAGCTGCAACAGTTAGACACAATGGAACAAAATCTTCGGAAGTTAGACACCACACTTGAACAAACACGTGAAGATTTAACTACTGAGTTACATAACATTGAATCGAAATGTCAAAAAGTGTGTAATGACGTAAAAACACAAATTTGTGAGCATTTTCAGCCTATTTTTTCGCGGCATGAAAATGCATTACAGAATCACGAAGCAGCCATAAAAGAACTGCAAAGTATTGTTCATGAAAATCATGAGACCTTGTGGGCTAAAATTGACTCAGTTGCATCTACCGATTCGGTTACGCAACTTGCAAGAACTCAGGAAAACTTAAAGGACACAGTAGATACCCTGAAAATTGGTTCAGAAAGACACATGGAGGAAATAAGTACACTATCGGAGAAAGTAGCCGAACTTTCGGATCAGGTCACTAACTTATCTACAAAGGTAGATGATGATCTGAATGACACAAGACCCGTAGCCTTCACTGACACAGAAGAGTATGAACAAATAAGAAAATTCAAACAAAATCAAAATCAAATCAATACACAGTACAAAAGAGAAATCCGGGAAGTACAAGATCAGTTGGCACAAGTAGTACAAGAATTACGCATTTCAGAGGACACTCGCGCTCCAACACGGGAAGAGGGACTTAGAAATACGGAAAAGCCGCAAAATAATAACACAGGGCATTTCGGAAGTTATGAAAAATGGTTCAAATGGCTCTGAGCACTATGGGACTCAACTGCTGAGGTCATTAGTCCCCTAGAACTTAGAACTAGTTAAACCTAACTAACCTAAGGACATCACAAACATCCATGCCCGAGGCAGGATTCGAACCTGCGACCGTAGCGGTCTTGCGGTTCCAGACTGCAGCGCCTTTAACCGCACGGCCACTTCGGCCGGCGAAGTTATGAAAGAAATTGGCAATGTGCACCGAATTTTGAGATGGAACGGCCGACACGACCTAACAATGACCGATATGCGACTCGCCGACATGATGATTTTGACTATAAGCTGTTCATTACTACACGTAAATTCAAAACATTTAAGAATTCTGGCAACGACATTCATCCACAAGCATGGCTCCATCAATTCTCTCATTGTTTTCCTCCCAACTGGTCATTGGAGCACAGGTTAGAATTTATGTGTGGCTACTTAGAGAATGAACCAGGTGTAAGAATGCGATCGGTCATTCACGATTGTCACAGTGAAGGAGATTTTTATCATGCCTTCCTCTCAGCGTATTGGTCTCAAGCCACACAAGACCGCGTAAAACATAACATCATAATGATGAAACATTTCGAACAATCTGAATTTTCCAGTCTTGTCAAATATTTTGAAGACATGTTGCATAAGAATCAATATCTTTCAAACCCATACAGCCCCTCAGAACTCATCCGCATTTGCTTCCTCAAATTGCCTGAACATTTACGACATATTATTTTAGCAGGACGCTGCAAAGATGACATTGAAGCATTTCAGGGACTGTTACAAGAACTGGAAATTGACACAGACCGTCGCGGGATGCGAAAACAGGAAAACAATCACTACAGGTCACATCCGTCACAATTCCGTGACGACAGAAACAATAACTGGACACGAAAAGGCTATTCTTACAACGCAAATCGTGACCAAAACAGACACCACCCATATGACAACCGCTGGCAGAGTAATAATTGTTACAGAGAAAGATCGCATTTCCGTGGTAGTGACTATCACAGAGACAATCAGAGACACAGACAATATGGGAACCAAAATAATTATTATCAAGGGACACAGAATAACTTCAGACGCAACAGTTCAGCGCGCAGTTACGAGTCAGGGAGAAATTCTCCACCACTTAACCGACAAGAAAGAAACTACAGAAACTACCGACATGACGACAGACCTGAATTCCATCAGAACTGGCGAGCTTCAAACAGGGCAGGGCCCTCTCGTCAAGGTGAATTTTTAGAAGTTCGGTCTCCTAATCCGAATAACGACGCGCGCCAACAAAGAAACAGACAATGACCCGCACAGCAGGCAGCCGCGTGCGCCCGCTTGCTCCGAGGAGGCTGTTTATGTTTTCTCTATGTAAGTAGGCTGTTATGTTTTCTTATTGGCAACGTTACGTAGCGCTCAATATGAAAATCACTGGCTGTGCTGTGTGCAGTCTGTGGCTAGTTTGCATTGTTGTCTGCCATTGTAGTGTTGGGCAGCGGCAGCTGGATGTGAACAGCGCGTAGCGTTGCGCAGTTGGAGGTGAGCCGCCAGCAGTGGTGGATGTGGAGAGAGAGATGGCGGAGTTTTGAAATTTTTCATGAACTGCTATATTTATATATGATGATATCAAGGTAAATACATTGTTTGTTCTCTATTAATATCTTTGATTTGCTAACTATCCCTATCAGTAGTTAGTGCCTTCCATAGTTTGAATCTTTTATTTAGCTGGCAGTAGTGGCGCTCGCTGTATTGCAGTAGCTTGAGCAGCGAAGATTTTTGTGAGGTAAGTGATTTGTGAAAGGTATAGTTTAATGTTAGTCAGGGCCATTCTTTTGTAGGGAATTTTAAAAGTCAGATTGCGTTGCGCTAACAAAATATTGTGTGTCAGGTTAAGCACAGTCGTGTATAATTGTTCTAAAGGGGAAGTCTCGAGTATAAAATTGTTCAAAGGGGACGTTTCAACAGCTTCGTTTGGTTAGTTTGTATTCCTGATGAGTGGGTCAATAAATTGATTTGGTATACGCATTTCAGTTATGCACACTTTGGTCCCAGAAAATGCTTTCATAAATTACGAGAAAATTGTTATTTCAGTAATATGGAAAAACGTATTCGATCTGTTCTTGCCAAATGCAAATTATGTCAAATGGCTAAGCCTCCAACGATTTCTCACAGAGCACCGTTGTTTCCTGTCATTCCAGCGAAATTAAAGGAGATGGCTGCAGTCGATTTGTTTGGTCCAGTGGTTCGTTCTACTAATGGTTTTGCGTACATTTTCGTAGCAGTGGAACTGACATCAAAATATGTGTGTTTTACACCTTTACGCAAAGCAACAGCTCGTTCAGTATCTAACGCTTTTATCAAACATTTTCTTAAAGAAGTTGGTCATGTTGATAAGGTTATATCAGATAATGGATCACAGTTTCGTTCTAAAATTTGGCTTCGTACTTTACAGCGTCGTAAAATTAAACCAATTTTCATTTCACTTTTTCACCCTCAATCTAACGCTTCAGAGAGATGGATGAAGGAAATCAATAAATTGTGCCGTCTTTATTGTCATCAGAATCACAGAACGTGGGATCAGTATCTTCATATTTTTCAAAACATTCTGAATGAACTTCCTAATGACTCAACTTCTTTACCGCCTCTATTGATATTAAAAAATAAAGTACCAGCAAATCGCATTTCTGAAATCGTTCCTTTTCCGCCTTCACGGAAACTGCGGCATTCTGAAGTTGTCAATCTGGCTTTACAAAATATTGCATCTGCGGCTGCTAGAAGAGAGAAATCAGCGAAACGTCCTGGTCGTTTAAAAACTTTTTCAGTTGGTCAAAAGGTATTAATTAAGTCCCACCGTTTGTCTCACAAAGGAAAAGGCTTGTGTCGCAAATTTTTTCTGCTTTATAACGGTCCATATAGAATTCGCAAAATTATTCATGATAACACTGTCGAAGTAGAAACTCTTAAATCTCGACGCTCTAAAGGAATACATCATATATCAAACGTTAAAATTTTTGTGGAATGACATACTTGTGAGAAACTAACAGCTACATGTAAACATGCGGAGAGTACAAGGATACCGCGCTGTGTTTTGGCGGCGGCACGTACTCAAAGCAACAGTCAAGTCTGCGCGCCGCACAAGGCAGTCGTTGACCGCGAACAATAGCTTCCTACGTCACGCGCCCACAGCTGATCGAGCGCTCAGTGCGAATGCACTGACAGCCGTAAACAAACACACAGTCTAATTTCTCCGATTAAATTCAGTATAAAGCTATAAGGACTTGTTGAATTGTGTTATTAACATTCAGTATTTTGCAGGATACGGTTGTATAAAATATTTAAGAACTTCAGGTAAATTCTGTGCGTGTCCGACGTTAAGACGACTTGCTATCGAGAAAATTTCAGGAAGAATGTAATTTCGAAGAAGAAAGTAATAAACTAAAAAAAGGTAACTATTAATTGAGTTCATTTTTCAGGTAACATATTTCCACTTAGGTACGTACTTTAGACGTAATTTGCTGCTCACGATTACGTGATTCATACTTTGTGCTAATTTCATGTTCTATGAATTTACTTGTGAAGCGACATGCGTGCGTACGATAACTGATTTTGACAATGATTATTAATGAACTGGTTTGTGACTTGTATATATTATGCATCGCTTGGCTGCTATGCTTTTTCACTGACTGATTTTGACAATTATTGATTAATGAACTGGGTTGTAACTTGTGTATATTATGCATCGCTTGGCTGCTATGCTTTTTCACTGATGTCATATTTTTCTATTATGTGCCTGCTGTGCTTATTTATTTAAATTATAATTGTCACTTGATTTATTGTGCTGATGTGGTTAGGTATGTAAGTTATACTTTGTGATTTATCTGCTTGCGCCTTCATGTTTACTTATTAAGATTACATATGAACATTTATTTACTTAGGCTGATATGATGCTAATGACTTGTTTATTACGTAAGATATATGTTTGCTGCTTTTTGTATGGATTACATATTTACACATTTCTGTTTTGTTGCCATAACTACTCTTTAATTTGGTGTATAGAAATGCTGATATACTGTGTACAAACATAGAGTTTAGGTCACACTATGGTATTAATTATAGATTGTTCGCTTGGCAGAGCCTCGTTGTAAGAATTGTGCTGCAGCCACTGGTTGACATTCTGTTCTCTACTGGTATATTTACGCGCTATTGCATGTTTTGCTTACGCTCAGTGCCTTATACACTCCTGGAAATTGAAATAAGAACACCGTGAATTCATTGTCCCAGGAAGGGGAAACTTTATTGACACATTCCTGGGGTCAGATACATCACATGATCACACTGACAGAACCACAGGCACATAGACACAGGCAACAGAGCATGCACAATGTCGGCACTAGTACAGTGTATATCCACCTTTCGCAGCAATGCAGGCTGCTATTCTCCCATGGAGACGATCGTAGAGATGCTGGATGTAGTCCTGAGGAACGGCTTGCCATGCCATTTCCACCTGGCACCTCAGTTGGACCCGCGTTCGTGCTGGACGTGCAGACCGCGTGAGACGATGCTTCATCCAGTCCCAAACATGCTCAATGGGGGACAGATCTGGAGATCTTGCTGGCCAGGGTAGTTGACTTACACCTTCTAGAGCACGTTGGGTGGCACGGGATACATGCGGACGTGCATTGTCCTGTTGGAACAACAAGTTCCCTTGCCGGTCTAGGAATGGTAGAACGATGGGTTCGATGACGGTTTGGATGTACCGTGCACTATTCAGTGTCCCCTCGACGATCACCAGTGGTGTACGGCCAGTGTAGGAGATCGCTCCCCACACCATGATGCCGGGTGTTGGCCCTGTGTGCCTCGGTCGTATGCAGTCCTGATTGTGGCGCTCACCTACACGGCACCAAACACGCATACGACCATAATTGGCACCAAGGCAGAAGCGACTCTCATCGCTGAAGACGACACGTCTCCATTCGTCCCTCCATTCACACCTGTCGCGACACCACTGGAGGCAGGCTGCACGATGTTGGGGCGTGAGCGGAAGACGGCCTAACGGTGTGCGGGACCGTAGCCCAGCTTCATGGAGACGGTTGCGAATGGTCCTCGCCGATACCCCAGGAGCAACAGTGTCCCTAATTTGCTGGGAAGTGGCGGTGCGGTCCCCTACGGCACTGCGTAGGATCCTACAGTCTTGGCGTGCATCCGTGCGTCGCTGCGGTCCGGTCCCAGGTCGACGGGCACGTGCACCTTCCGCCGACCACTGGCGACAACATCAATGTACTGTGGAGACCTCATGCCCCACGTGTTGAGCAATTCGGCGGTACGTCCACCCGGCCTCCCGCATGCCCACTATACGCCCTCGCTCAAAGTCCGTCAACTGCACATACGGTTCACGTCCACGCTGTCGCGGCATGCTACCAGTGTTAAAGACTGCGATGGAGCTCCGTATGCCACGGCAAACTGGCTGACACTGACGGCGGCGGTGCACAAATGCTGCGCAGCTAGCGCCATTCGACGGCCAACACCGCGGTTCCTGGTGTGTCCGCTGTGCCGTGCGTGTGATCATTGCTTGTACAGCCCTCTCGCAGTGTCCGGAGCAAGTATGGTGGGTCTGACACACCAGTGTCAATGTGTTCTTTTTTCCATTTCCAGGAGTGTATTTTTAAGATAAGAAAATGAACTGCTATAATTCGACGAACGACATTAGTACAATAAAACTTCGTTGAAGTCACATGAGCTAAAGTTTTATGGAAGCTGTATAAATGTATGCTAATAGGAAGGAAGCTAACGACATGACATACCAATACTAGGTTTAGACCATTAACAGTTATTACACTGCATTTTTCGTGAGCAATTGAAATAGGAAGTGACACTTGACACAAAAATACTCCACATGTTTGCTTCTGCTATGATTCTTGAAGTGGTGTACACACTGTGAAACATTATGATTATTCACACTCCGTAATCGTACTTAATTACTGAGAGTTATTCGAACTAAGTCTGTTAGAGATCAGGTATGCATTTCTTTTATTTAATGATGGACAAGGAACCAAAATGTATCTTATAATTTATAATGAGTAGAAAATTTGGGTCAGATGGATTACACAGAGGTTGTGTGTTGACAATGTGTCTTCCGATTGTATGGGATGCTGAATTGAAGTTGCATTAGGATTTTATCTGTACTTGTTCGAGGAGACTGACTAGAGGAAAGAGTTGTTATGGAAGTGAAATGATATTGGTGCTGAGGTTTATATGTAGCGACGTATTATTGAGGTATAGAGATTATGTGAAGTTGATGATTATTGGAGTTTCCGTGGACAAGAGGTAAGGTAAATGCTACTAATGATGAGGTTTATATGTATCGACGTATTGAAGAAGTATTAGTGACGTATTGAGATTAAGTTGATGATTATTGGAGTTTTGGTGTATAAGAGGTAAAGTAAGTGAGGAGCATATTTTTTTGTTGGTCTTATGGAACAAGGAGGATGAAGATAGCAGACTAGAACACTAAAATAGAAGGAAGATAGTCTATACACACACTTTGTTAAATCACTCAGCAGTATATACTTTTTTTTGGAGAGAGGAAGTAATTGCATATCTTGGCTCACTGACAGTTGTTCAACAACAGTACATTTTGATCTGGCTTGGCAAACATTGGTCTTGACATGATGACTATGACGTTGACTAACTATTATTGACTGTTATACATTGCTGCCAGTACTACTTGATACACATGATGAACATCAGATTTAGACAGAATTTCATTTACACAATTAACACTATTCAGTTACACAGTAGTACTTAATGTGGATGAGAGATGAGTGAGTGTGTTCTGTGTGTTTTCCTTTACTAATCCTACCCACCTATCTCCTAAATATTATTTTATTTGTTGGTAGTGGCTTGCACTGACACCCATGAATATTATAGGTTTGCTGGTATTTGTGTATTGTAATAGTTAATAGGACAATTATCTGATATCATTTGTGTGTTTGTTATGATTTGTATGTTTAGTGTAAAAGCACTGTATGTGTATTCAAACTATTGTTCATGCCTGAACTGTGTGATTAGTGATGGTGCTGCACTTTTTCAACATGATGTGTGACATTTGGTCGTGTTTAATTTCTGCTGATGAACTGTGTGATCAGTGATTGTAAAAAAAATTATGGACTGTTACTTGTACCTTTCCTTCATGATTGGTGCCACTAGGACATGTTTAATTTCTGCTCATAAACTCTGATGAACAGTGTGATCAGTGCTAGTGAGTTTGATGGAACTGCTTCTGCTGAGAGATGTGACTTTTTGCTGTCTGCACCTACTCAATATTACTGGGTGCAACTGATGGACTGCTTCTACTGAAATGATGTCACTTGTTGGTGTCTGCACCTGCTCAACATTGCTGGGTGCCACTGATGAACTGCTTCTACTGAACTAATGTGACTTGTTGCTGTGTGTACCTCTGCAACTTTAGTGGGTGCCACAGATGGAACTGCTTCTACTGAAATAATGTCACTTGTTGCTGTCTGCACCTGCTCTCAACATTGCTGGGTGCAACTGATGAACTGCTTCTACTGAACTAATGTGACTTGTTGCTGTGTGTACCTCTGGAACTTTACTGGGTGCCACAGATGGAACTGCTTCTACTGAAATGATGTCACTTGTTGCTGTCTGCACCTGCTCAACATTGCTGGGTGCAACTGATGAACTGTTTTTACTGAAATGAAGTCACTTGTTGCTGTCTGCACCTACTCAACATTGCTGGGTGCCTCTGATGGACTGCTTCTACTGAACTAATGTGACTTGTTGCTGTGTGTACCTCTTGAACTTTACTGGGTGCCACAGATGGACTGCTTCTACTGAAATGATGTCACTTGTTGGTGTCTGCACCTGCTTAACATTGCTGGGTGCAACTGATGAACTGCTTCTACTGAACTAATGTGACTTGTTGCTGTGTGTACCTCTGCAACTTTACTGGGTGCCACAGGTGGACTGCTTCTACTGAAATGGTGTCACTTGTTGGTGTTTGCACCTACTCAACATTGCTGGGTGCAACTGATTAACTGTTTCTACTGAAATGAAGTCACTTGTTGCTGTCTGCACCTGCTCAACATTGCTGGGTGCAACTGATGGACTGCTTTTACTGAAAAGATGTTACCTGTTGGTGTTCTTTTTTGTATAAACTAATCATTGAAAGCATTTTATGTGAACATTTGTATAAACTGATTTTTTGTATATTGTGTAAACTATTATGTAAAGCCACATGCATGAAAAGAAGTTGTATTGCTTACTGTATTTCATATATTAGGTTAGTGAAAGGTCAGTGCAAAGCCAAAATTTTTAACTAATTATGTGATATTTAGGTATTAATATTATCTTTTATTTTTGTCTGTATTTTTGTGGACGAATTTGGTGGTATTTTCACCACCAATGCTGGCAAAAATACCATCAAATTCTGGCCTGTGGAGGAGGGGCATATGAAAGGTGGCTACACTGTGCCACTGCGCCAGAGATTGCGCCAAAGAGTACTATTAAGCCGCCTCCACAGTGGTTGTCGAGAGTTCATAGCAGACAGTGCGTGTTAAGAGTTCGTAGCAGTCAGTGATTCTCGGGAGTTCGTAGCGGTCAGTGCCTGTTGAGAGCTAGTAGAGGACAGTGCGTGTTAAGAGTTCGTTGTAGTCAGTCGTACCGAGATGTGCTAGTGGGCACTGCTTGTCGTGAAGTCGGAGTGAGATGTGGTAGTAAAGAGTGTTGTTCCATGTTTTATGCAGTTATTTGATGGGAGAGATAGCAGATGTTATTGTAATGAGTGCATTTCGTCAATATATATGAAGGTAAAAACTACAATGTTCTTTTATTAATTGTGTGTCTGAAATAATGCGTCACTACAGGTTCAGTCAACAAAGCATCTGGCTTGTGTTCTTGTATTAGAGTGAATTCTGGTTTTCTTGCGTAATTATAGTTTTTCTAATTTTCTTTTGTCACGTCAGCATAGTTGGTATTTAAAAATTCTTGACTTGTTGGAAAAGAACCGTGCCAGATGTGGACGTTGAGTCACACTCCCACATACAGAACAGTGACTCTTGTGCTTATTGGTTTTGTAGGTTTTATAGTTGCTGGGGACTTAATTAATTAACTGTGTTTACGAAAATTTTCTTACATTGTTCTAAGCAGTCAGATTGCGTAATAATAATAGTCAGGGCCAACCGATTACGAGACATTACGTAATCGGACAGCAACAAAAACTAAAAAAAAATAATTTCAATCGTGTATTTAATTAAGCCCCCATGCACCATTTCGCCTTAGCTTCCTTGTACTTCCTATTTGTTTCATTCCTGAGCGACTTTTACTTCTGTATTACTGAGTTTTCCTTAAAATTTTTGTTTTTCTTTCTTTCATCGATGAAGTGAAGTATTTCTTCCGTTAGGCACAGTTTCTTCCTAATTACCATCTTTGTATATATGTTTTTCTTCCCATCTCCTGTGATTGCTCACAGAATGGAATGACATATCTCGCAAAGCTCTTTGGACTAGTAGGTAGCAGGGCGAGTGACAAGTCTGACAGGAACCCTTTTGGATGCGGCAGTCTATCAGACGCTTTGCCGCGGGAGTTCGGTTATCTGTAGTGGACCTTCAACGCTTTGAGAACTATACATCTGACCTGAGACTGGTCGGAGACGCAGTGGTCGCTTGCCGGTTACTGTGCTGCTTTCACCTTATTTTGTGTCAATTGCTGGTGAATTCGCTACATGTTTTATGGTAGATTAAGGTATAAAACTGGCGGTATTCATTAATGGCGAATTTATTTCCACGACGTAGCGGGTACAGGCACTCTCTCTTTCAATCTTCTTTGAGATTTGAAACAGTAATCTAGATTTTCTGGAGAGGTTTGAGCCACATTCCGTCATGGAAAAGACATTCATTCGTTTTATTGCCACCCAAGCTCATATTAGATAATAAAACCACTTCTCAATGGTTAAAAAGTTATTCTGACTGCTTGACACCATTAATTTATGAATCCCGTTTTGCGACCTATTTTTTGCACTTAGTTTAAGGACAGTTTTTATGAGGCACTCAGTGATGTAGTTGTTAGAGTGGAGGACAAGGACTGTGTTCTGCTCATGGGTGATTTTAATGTCAGGATTGGAAATCGAACAGAAAGCTATGAAAAGGTTATGGGTAAATTTGGAGAGGCTATGGAGGCCAACAGGAACGGGAAACAACTCTTGGATTTCTGTGCCAGTATGAGCTTAGTAATCACAAACTCCTTTTTTAAAAATAAGAACATTCACCGGTATTCTTGGGAAGGCAGGGGAACCAGATCTGTCATTGACTATATAATAACAGATCAGGAATTCAGGAAGGCTGTGAGGGACACACGTTTATTCAGGGGATTCTTTGATGACACTGATCATTATTTAATCTGCAGTGAAATTGGGATTGTGAGGCTGAAAGTGCAGAAGGTCAAGTCCATATGTAGGAGGATAAGAGTGGAGGAACTTCAGGATAAGGAAATCAGGCACAAGTGCATAACAGTGATCTCAGAAAGGTACCAGTTAGTTGAATGTAGTCAATTAAATTCATTGGAAAAGGAATGGACAAGGTACAGGGACACAGTACTAGAAGTGGCTAAAGAATGTCTTGGAACAGTAGTGTGTAAAGGTAGGATGAAGCAAACAGCTTGGTAGAATGACACAGTCAAGGCAGCCTGTAATAGGAAAAAGAAGGCGTATCAAAAATGGCTTCATACTAGTACTCTGGTAGACAGGGAAAGTTATGTTGAAGAAAGAAACAAAGCCAAACAGATAATTACAGCATCCAAGGAGAAATCTTGGGAAGACTTTGGAAACAGGTTGGAGACTTTGGGTCAAGCTGCTGGAAAACCATTCTGGAGTGTAATTAGCAGTCTTCAAAAGGAAGGTAAGAAGGAAATGACAAGTATTTTGGACAGGTCAGGACAACTGCTGGTGAATCCTGTGGATTCCTTGGCCGGATGGAGGGAATACTTTGAAGAGTTGGTCAATGTAGGTGAAAATACGATCAGTAATGTTTCAGATTTCGAGGTGCAATGGGATAGGAATGATGATGGAAATAGGATCACATTTGAGGAAGTGGAGAAAATGGTCAATAGATTGCAGTGCAATAAAGCAGCTGGGGTGGATGAAATTAAGTCGGAATTCATCAAATACAGTGGAATGTCAGGTCTTAAATGACTACACAGGATAATTGAAATGGCGTGGGAGTCGGGACACGTTCCATCAGACTGGACAAAAGCAGTAATCACACCAATCTTTAAACGCGGAAACAGAAAAGTTTGTAACAACTACAGAGGTATCTCTTCAATCAGCGTTGTGGGCAAAATCTTCTCAGGTATTGTTGAAAGGAAAGTGCGAGTATTAGTTGAGGACCAATTGGATGAAAATCAGTGTGGGTTTAGGGCTCTTAGAGGTTGTCTGGAGCAGATCTTTAGCTTACGACAAACAATGGAGAAGTGTTATGAGTGGAACAGGGAATTGTATCTATGCTTTATAGATCTAGAAAAGGCATATGACCGGATTCCTAGGAGGAAGTTATTGTCTGTTCTACAAGATTATGGAATAGGAGGCAAACTTTTGCAAGCAATTAAAGGTCTTTACATGGATAGTCAGGCAGCAGTTAGAGTTGACGGTAAATTGAGTTCATGGTTCAGAGTAGTTTCAGGGGTAAACAAGGCTGCAACCTGTCTCCACTGTTGTTCATATTATTTATGGAT
This sequence comes from Schistocerca piceifrons, assembly GCF_021461385.2. Classification (NCBI taxonomy): domain Eukaryota; kingdom Metazoa; phylum Arthropoda; class Insecta; order Orthoptera; family Acrididae; genus Schistocerca; species Schistocerca piceifrons. The sequence continues at coordinate 585,102,610 of NC_060138.1, forward strand.
CATATGTTGAAAACAATAGACTGGCTGGATGAGATTAAGATATGTGAACACAAAATAAGCAGTCTTGCATATGCGGATGACTTAGTTGTGATGGCAGATTCGATTGAAAGTTTGCAAAGTAATATTTCAGAGCTAGATCAGAAATGTAAGGACTATGGTATGAAGATTAGCATCTCCAAAACGAAAGTAATGTCAGTGGGAAAGAAATATAAACGGATTGAGTGCCAAATAGGAGGAACAAAGTTAGAACAGGTGGATGGTTTCAAGTACTTAGGATGCATATTCTCACAGGATGGAAACGTAATGAAAGAACTGGAAGCGAGGTGTAGCAAAGCTAATGCAGTGAGCGCTCAGCTACGATCTACTCCCTTCTGCAAGAAGGAATTCAGTACCAAGACTAAGTTATCTGTGCACCGATCAATCTTTCGACCAACTTTGTTGTATGGGAGCGAAAGCTGGGTGGATTCAGGTTACCTCATCAACTAGGTTGAGGTTACGGATATGAAAGTAGCTAGGATGATTGCAGGTACTAGTAGATGGGAACAATGGCAGGAGGGTGTCCACAATGAGGAAATCAAAGAAAAACTGGGAATGAACTCTATAGATGTAGCAGTCAGGGCGAACAGGCTTAGATGGTGGGGGCATGTTACAAGCATGGGAGAAGGAAGGTTACCCAAGAGACTTGTGGGTTCAGCAGTAGAGGGTAGGAGAAGTCGGGGCAGACCAAGGAGAAGGTACCTGGATTCGGTTAAGAATTATTTTGAAGTAATAGGCATTACATCAGAAGAGGCACCAATGTTAGCACTGAAAAGGGGATCATGGAGGAATTTTATAAGGGGGACTACGCTCCAGACTGAACGCTGAAAGGCATAATCAGTCTTAAATGATGATGATGAGTTTTCTATTTTGACCAACGACATTTCACGTATGTGGGCTTCTGGATAAAAGAAGCATTTTTTCAGCAAACCTGGTGCCCAACAACCAAGATTTGCAGCAGCATGGTTTGCGTAGCCTCCTTAACTGTAAAATAACACACAAATAGCTTGTACCTTACACAACAAGTATTTTTATATGTTACGTGAGTTTCAGCAATTTCAGTAACTAATCATAAAGGAGTGCGACGGTAAGTGCTGCAGCAAAGCGTTAGCTCGAGACCAGCTCGTAGTAAGTGCTAATGGAAAAGTTCGTTCTGTACTCAGAGACTATTGCTTACACACTTTCACACACGTGCGTGATAAAATTTCCTATTAGTAGATCACAGTTACATTAAGAGTTCATAATCATTGTACTCCGCATATTAATTATCTATGTTTCGTGGGACTAAATAATAATAATCAATAATTTACTTCTGCAGTCCGGATATAAATTGCAGTTAGATGTATTTAAGTGGGCTTACCGGTAAAAGCGCCTGCCAACACCTTTCAACTATTTCTGACCTAGATTAAGTTAAAAACAGAACACGTTCTTCACGTGTGTGACCACAATGTCAGTAGTTGCTTTATAATTCATGAAGGCATTTTTGATCCGTCGTTGCAACTAGAAAAATGCATGATTTTTTCACCAGACACATTTCACTTTATTTAGGTAAAACATCATCAGTGGTCTGTAATTAAATTTATTTACATTTTGATTTGGTTTTTAGTTCGAAAAACAGTTCGTTAACAATAGTTGGTTTGTACTTACGGTGACTTTTCGGCTGCTTTCTCGCTTACATCGGGAAATGCCGTCTGCTCGACATCACTGTGTTTCTGTGTTAGACACTGATAATTTTCGTCTACTTTTTAGATGTCCTGCAGTACTATGCATTTCTCACAACACACTTTTATACACACCACTGTATTCTGTTTGTTTTCTTACTTCAAGTATGCTTTGATGTTTGTGTTTTGTAGTGTTGCCAACATAACCTTTTCACTGCTTTGTCTTTGACCCACAAATATTTTTTTTTAAGTTAGATTATGGTATGTGTGCAATTCTATTTAAGTATGTTTCTGTGTATTCATATACTGTGTAAGAGTAGAGTAGAAAAAGCGATGGAGGTTTTTTGTTTTTTTTCTTATTGGGGAAACCATAATGAGCGGAAATAAGTATATAGCAGTGTGATGGAGTGTGGGTTGGAGGAGAAAGTGAGGAGCGAGAGATGAAATGAAACTGGGGTTGGGAGGGAGTGGATTGTGGGAGAGTGGGAGGGGGTGAAGGATGGGAAAGGCTCTTTGCTTTTTCATGTGATTTCATCAATTATTCTATAGAGGGTCTGGTTCCCAATATTTATGTGGTCATTGAGCAACTATTTATTTTGAGTTAATGCTTTTTGTATGTGGAAATTTTCTTGGAAGTCCGCCCACGTTAGCTGACTGGTCAGCGCGGCGGAATGTCAAGTCAAGAGGCCTGGGTTCGATTCCCGACTGGGGCAGGAGGCTTTCTCCGCTCAGGGACTGGGTGATGTGTTGTCCTCATCATCATTTCATCCACATCTCCGACGCGCAAGTCGCCAAATGTGGCGTTGAATGCAATAAGTACTTGCCCTCGGCGGCCGACATTTTCGAATGGGGGACTTCAGGCTCACAATGCCGTAAGCTCATTTCCATTTTTCTCGGAAAGGAAGGAGGTGTCTGTCTTTACTGATTCTTATGAAATTCATATCGTTTTCAATATTGCTTGGTCTATGGTGTTCTTTTAGATGATCCGCAAATGTTGAACGACTTGTACCGTATTTTAATGCTCTGATGTGTTCTTTATATCTCGTGTTAAATGTCCTGCTAGTCATTCCAATGTATATCTTCTCACAATCTCTGAAACTGAGTTGATAGATACCATATTTTGGTATGTGTCCAGTTTTGGGGCGTGCTTTTGTATGGAACTGCTTGTTTCGTAAGCAATGTTTATCCCTTGTTCTTTGAATATGTATCCTATTTTACGAGTGAATTTGTTGATGTAGGTCATTGTATGCCATTTTTGTTGTAGTGTAAGTTGCGCGATTCAGTGTGGTTTGATTAGTTTTCTTCCTTATGTGTACCTTTATTTTTTTGTTTAGTTCGTGTACCATTGTCCCTTCTTGTCCATTTTTTAATGCTATTTGTTTTATAATGGCTAACTCTCTTTGGTAATTAGAAGTGTTTAGTGAGGTACTGTTCAGCCTGTTTAATATTTATCTGATTGCTGCTTGTTTGTGTTTTGTGGGTGGTTTGAAGTTTCATTTAAGATATGTCACTTGTTGTGGGTTTTCTTTATATGTCGAATGTGTGTTTATTATTGTCTTTTCTTATTGTTAAGTCTAAAAAGTTCAGAGTGTTTTCTTGTTGTTCTTCTATTGTGAAGTATATGTTTTTGTGTACAGTAGTTATGTCGTTCTATTGTTGATGTGTTCTATTTTCAGGCTCATGTACCATGCATATTATGTCTTCCATGTATCTGTGCCAGTAGATGATGTAACTTTTCTTTGTTATTATGTCTTCAAATATTAGTTTTTCTATTTGATTCATGAAAAAGGTTGGCTAATGTTCCTGAGATAGGTACACCCATGGGGAAACCTTCTTCTTGTATGTAGTTTTCTTGATTGAATTCAAAATAATTTTGTTGTGTTGTTAACTAATAATTTTATGGTTTCATCTGTTTGTTCATGATGTAGCTGGTTGTGTGTTTTCAGGTTTTGTTCAATTTTTGCTTTTGGTTTCATTAACAGGGATGCAGCTGTACATAATTTCTACATCAAAAGAGAACAATTTTGCTGTGTCAGGGATTTTAATGTCTATTTTATGTTCTACCAGTTGAGAGGCATTTCTGATTGTTCTATCATTTTCTAGTTTATAAAACAAGATGAGCTTCGATTGCATTTGTTTTGCTAGTATATATGTAGGAGCTCCTCTGAAATTTACAATTGGATGGACTGGATAATTTTCTTTATGGACCTTTGGTTGACATCCCATGCTGGGGGCTTGAGGGTTTTGTTTTGTACAAGTCCCTGTTTCTCTTCTGTCTGCAAATGTGTACTGTATGTTTTTGGTTTAGTTTTTAACATGTGTTTGAAATCTGCATAGTTGGGTTTCATTCTAACGTTTTTATGTTGCTTTTTATGATGAATTCTACTGATTTTTCTATGTGTTTTTTTTGTTTTCATGAGGACAGCACTATTACCTTTGTCAGATTTTGTAATATGGACATTATCTGTTTGCAGTTTTTTCTTTAGCTTTTTCAAGCTGTATTTCATCACAATTATTTTTGAACTTTTTTTATCTCTGTTGCTATGTTTTTAATTTCATCTTTTATTAACCCTCTAGTTAGCCCTGTGCTTACACTACTGTTTTATTTTTTCTTCTACAGTGAGAGTATATTCAGGTTCTATTATGATATCTTCTATCTGTTGTTCATTTGCTGGTGAGTCAACATTGTGTTTTAGACCTTCTTCTAAGAGCTGATTTTCGTTTTCATCTAGTGTTATATCTATAAGATTGACCATCATAGGATATAAATTGTGTGTGTGGATGTGTTTGCTGTTATGGGGTTTTTTGTGGAGCAATTTGAGCTTTTCAGTTTTCTTATTACGCTTTAGTCGCGTTTTGTTTGTATGTCTGCGTGTGCTGCTTTCGACTTTTTCCACAATGGAAGAAAAAATAGCCGGACTATTTCATTTTTGTGCTAGCTGAAGGTTAATTTCTTATAATTCTTCGTTTATTGTGTCTCATATACATCGAAAAATTAAATTTCTAATTCCCTCAGCACTTTAACTAACGCTTCTCTAGCAAAAGATGTAGAATTTATAAGCGCCAGTAACTTGTCATTCGCACTGAAGTACTTGTTCTGGCAAAGACATATTTTCTATATACACCTTAATATCTGTTCTATTGCCTATAGAGTGTTACTTTTAATTTTGTCACGCATAGTTTTGAATACAACTTATGAAATACTTGCGAAAGATAGGGACTTTTAAAGATATGTTATTAGCCGTGTTATTAGGTTTCCTTTCAGGGATACTTGTCTTTTTGTGAGGTTGAAAAGAAAAACTTTACGTGTTTATATTTATAACTTTTTGAAGTATTTCTTGTCAACGTCAACTACGTACAAAGATTTCAACCTGCTAGATCACGTCTCTCCGAAAAGAATTAGCTCTACGCAGTGGCGGCTGGTGGCTGAAATGCATTATGCAGATTACCTTTCCAATATTTTTTTTCTAAATTACTTGAAATATCTTTGTAGCTCTTAAGTTACCTTGATATGAGCCTGGTGTCGTTCATGGGGTTGTATTTCCTGTAGTAGTATACCTGTGGGAATGGGCAACCCTACTTTCCCCATCTATGCCTTTCTCTTTGAAATCTGGGAACATGTGGGTTATCTCCTTATCAGTCGGCAGCGTGACAAGAGCATACATCCTATCTTCATACGTGATACTTCTAAGAACCGTTTTGAACCGCGACGAAGTGAGGAAACACGGGCCTTCTTCACATGTTGTCATTGGCAGAGCAGCTATTAAGTTCAATAATTTCATAACCCCACCAAAACTTTCTTGTGGATTACTTTCAGTCAAATGTTTCAGATGTGCTATTGCACATTTCTAGAACAAATGATTTGCAGTTCTACTTTAACTTAGTCTTATTTAAAAGTGGATAGGACTGCACAATAGCAGAAAGAAATTTTTCAGGAAATTTATTTCTTAATGAATGGAAGTAGTGCTGGTCAAGTCAATTGTCAATAAGTGTAGAATTCAAACTTCTGTTTGCGGCGCCGACATATTATGTCACGCACTTCATTTGCTGGTACATTCCTTCTTTTATTGGCTGTATTTGATTCTTCCTCTTTCGAGTTATTATCAGCGTTGACTTTAATGTTCTAAATTTCATTTTCGAATGATGCTAGTGCTTGCTTTCTTGAGGCTGTATCTGTTGTGCGCTTTTGTAGTTGGCTATAGAATATACTTCATGAGGCATTATTTTATAAAATACCTGTAACCAGGAGGAAAACTATGGCAGTTGCAATTTCACCTTAGAGCATATGCTTAATTCATAGTTGTTGTTTTACTGCTGGTGTATTTACGGTGTTGAAGACGTTCTAAAATTGCCTCTTTGTTCTCATGAACTATAAAAACTGTTAACCATTTAAGGTTCCATCTTGTGGCTGTTGCATAAGAGACTCTTCGTTTGGGAATTGCATCTACAACAGCCACTCTCTGAGGTGAATGAGAGAAGAATATTGGCACCTTTGCAGTAGTACTGAAAACCAGTTTTACTTGTATATTTCGACTTTTTGCTTGGCCAACATTTAAGTTCAGTAGGTGTGCTTAACAACACATGGAATCCGAAGACAACGATATTTTTAATGAATGATGCTGAAATGGAAACGTCGTTACCAAATGTATTTAAGAACGTTCTAAATCTATCAACAGGCTCCCCTGTAGATAACAGATAGTGGATGACAGACAACGAAATACCACAGCCAACTGAAACGTTTAGAAGTTTCTTCTGGTGTCAAAAACATAGAAATCTCCCTTGGCAATTTCTGCATTAATTTTCTCGTGACACACATGTAATATACACTCTAGTAAATCATTTTTAGATCTTTCGGTGTACGCTGAAAGACTGTTGTTTGTGTGCTCTTTTACAACAGCATCTAAAGCTGAAGGGAAATGTAATACCAGTCTGAATATTACGCAATCATTAGATTCTGCTGTATCATCATGTCCACGTAAGTCAAGTTCAGTTCCCCCTCAGAAATTAATCCAGTCAGTTTTTTGAAACAATATTTTCCCTTGCGTTGGCATTATGTCTTTCTATACTTTTTATGAAAGCTAAGCTAATTGTCTAATTCCTGTTTTTCTCAAGGAACGACAAATTTAAATAAACATTTTTAGCTAACAGGATCGCTAAGAACAAAATAGTTATACAAATGAAATGACACAATTTCATAGACTTTACTGGCTTAAACAGATATGATTTTACGTATATAAATTGAAGCGGAAAATAGAAATTTTTACTAAGCCCAGGAATTGAACAATGCTCTTCTGTTTAGTAGGTAGGTGCGTTAGACGCTAAACCATCTCGGCACAGCTGTTCACACGACTTCACAGATTACTCTGACATGCTTCCCTCCTCGAACCAAATTCTCACTGCCACCCCAGTCTACATTAAAGTCTACTTGTACAAATTCTACTTATACATATACATATTTTCACCCACCGCTTCAGTCTATATATGAATATAAAATCATATCTGTATGAGACCAGTAAAGTCTCTGAAACTATGTTATTTCATTTGTATAAATACCGGGACAAGGGATTCAGGGTGGATCCCCCATTTACGTTCCATGCTGAGGTGTTATTCCAGAACTTAAAGCAGACAGGGGCGGCAGTGAGAATCTGGATCGAGGAGGCAGGCGTTCCAGGGTAATCCACGCAGTTGTCTGAACTGCTGTGCCTAGGTAGCTTAGTGGCTAACGCACCTTCTTAATAATTGGAAGACCCCAGTTCGATACCCGGCCTTCGTACAAATTTTCACTCGACGCTTCAGTTTATATTCAAAAAACAATTTATCTGCAGAAATGCTACTGCAATTCCAGTTCTTTGTTTTATATATATTTGCGTTAAAAGACCTACGAAATATCTTGCCTCGGCTTGTTTGTCCTCGTTTTGATTCATGCTGAGGCATTAGGGCCCCAAGCTCCTGCATTTCATACTTCTCTTCGAAGCATAAAGCTGCGAAATTTGTTTCCATACAATATTGGATGCTATTAATTCTTCTTAGAAAACAAACGCCAAGAATAGATGAATATGGGTACGAACGCTAAAGCAGAATAAATAACTGAATACACTGTTAAGAAATTGTTAGAAATTCACTCCATTACAATAAAGACACTCAAGCTAACTGCTTCGGTTGTGGACTGCCTCCTCTTAGGGTGCGTTTCCATTAAAGTCCGACTCGCGTTTAAGCTTGCGCCTCGATCAGTGTCAATGCGCGTGTTACTAGTGACGTTTGGTCTTCTCCATCCTTGCCGAAGGAATACTTATACGGTTACTCACGGAGGCTCAACAAAAAAAATTTAACCTCGGCGGTGCCAGGGCAATGCTTTGGCAGGTACGTGTGCTATCTGAACGACTTAAAAATTTTCATAAGATAAAAATTCTTATGAAACGCATATATAATGATCTAATGTGACGAAGAATCGAATAATGAGTGTTTAATTATATATACTTGTCATTTATGCCGTCAACATTTTTTCCGCAGGTTCACTGAAGCACATAGAACGTGCCGCCACTGGCTCTACGTTAATAAGAGTGACTATACTCGCTGCCCAATATATCCATCACAAAGTAATAAAGCCCTAAAAGTCATTAATCATGACGTAATTCACTGTAGCGCTACTGTAATACAAGTTCCAAGAACATCATTTACATTACAGGGGTATTAATGCGCTTCGTCGAAAGGCAATTAACTTGTGTTAGCCAGTGTCCATCAGGCCATTATAGTGCGCACATACAGTAGCAACAGAACGCTAAGCTTAACCACCATATATAAAATTAAATGTATGACTACATAAATACTCTATTAACAATGCGTCGTTATATTGCTGGTAATAGGTTTACAACTAATACATTCATAGTCAATGTGTGACACCGTTCATTTTAACTCATGCTAGTAAATTGTCGAAGTGTCTGTAGCAAGATCTCCGAGTTACTTTCCGAAATAAACTGTAGTAAGGCCATTATTGTATTAGGTTCCGAAAGCTGGTTGAAATCAGACTTAAATAGCAACGAAATTTTGAACTCGGGTTGGACAATGTTTAGGAGGTGGTGTGTTCATTGCAGTTAAAGGCTGTTTAAACGCAGTTGAGATCGATACTGGTACGGACTGTAAAATAGTCTGGATAAAGCTGTCAATCAGACAAGGAGTGACCATTGTATTAGTGTTTTTATAGATACCAGCGTCCGTGACAAACGTCGCCGAACGTTTCAGGGAAAGTCTTGAGTACATAGGAAATGAATATACAAATTATCTATTAGTTTAAAGGCATTGTCCAACACGTGCTAGAGAAAAATGTGCCTAGAAAAATATAGGGGAGGGAAAGGATCCACCTTGGTTCAACAAACATATTAGGAAGATGCTGAGAAAGCAGAGAATTATGCACAGTCGTTTTAAAAGCAGTCACTGCCACGCTGACAAACAGAAATTATGCGAAATGGAAGCAGCTGCAAAAAGGTCAATGAGAGATTCTTTTAACGAATTTGAAAGCAATATTTTATCTGCAAATTCTAAAAATAACCCCAAAAAATTTTGGTCTTAAGTAAATTCTATGAACGCTACAAATAATTCAACACCTTCTCTTGCTGACAGTACGGTTATTGTAACGGATCATGATAAACAGGTGGCTGAAATTCTAAACCTAGCTTTCAAAAACTCGTTTACGGTAGAGGACTGCAGCTGCATTCCCCCTTTCAATTATCGAACAAACGCAAGGATGGCTGACACAGTGTTTCGTGTACCTGGGATTGTAAAACAGTTAAGATCCTTAGACGGCAGGAAGGCATTTGGCCCAGACGGTTTCCACGTAAGATTGTATGTTGCCTATGCTACAGATACAGCACCCTTCTTATCCACCATCTATCAGAGATCATTGGAACAGCGGAAAGTTCTACGGGTCTGGAAGAAGGCCCAGGTCATAGCAATCTATAAAAAGGGGAGAAAATCGGATGCACATAATTACCAGCCAATTTCACTGACATCGATTTGTTGTAGACTCATGGAACATATTTTGTGTTCAGACATAATGACCTTGACTCTGAGAAGCTCATCTGCAGAAACCCGAACGGTTTTAGGAAACAGCAGACATGCGAGACACAGCTGGCCCTCTTTGCGCATGATATACAACAGGCTCTAGATACCGGCTACCAGGTTGATGCCATATTCCTCGACTTTCGAAAGGCCTTCGAATCAGTTCCGCACTGTCGCTTGCTCTAAAAAGTGTGCGCTTACGGTCTATCTGATGACACATGCGGTTGGATAGAAAGTTTACTAACAGACAGAGAGCAGTATGTCGTCATGAATGGGGAGACTTCAACACAAACAAGCGTAACATCAGTTGTGCCTCAGGGCTGCTTTTTACGATTTACATAAACGATCTGGTTGATGGTACTGACGTCGGCATTAGACTGTTTGCCGACGATGCTGTAGTCAACAGGAAAGTAGTATAACGCGAAAGTTTTGAAGAAATCAATGAGGATTTGAAGAAAATTAATGCGTGGTGTAATGACTGGCAGTTATCTGTCAATATTAGTAATTGTAACCTACCGCGGATAACAAAGCGAAAATCCCCATAAATGCCCAGTTTTTGAAGCGGCAACATCCGTCAAGAATCTAGGTGTGGCTATTCGAAATGATCTCAAATGGAACGATCACATTACATAAGTAACGGGTAAGGCGCACTCAAGATTGCAGTTTGCGTGAGGGATTGGCATAGCGGTCTGAGGCGCTGCTGTCATGGACTGTGCGGCTGGTCCCGGCGGAGGTTCGAGTCCTCCCTCGGGCATGGGCGTGTGTGTTTGTCTTTAGGATAATTTAGGTTAAGTAGTGTGTATGCTTAGGGACTGGTGACCGTAGCAGTTAAGTCCGATAAGATTTCACACACATTTGAACTTTTTTTTTATATATATTGCGGCTTATTGGTACAATCTGGAGCGATGCAATCCTTCAACAAAGGAAATTGCTTACAATATTTTAGTTCATCTAGTCATAGAGTATTGTTGTTCATCTGTATGAGATCGTTACTAGGTGAGTTTGATTTATGATATTTAGAAGGTCCAAAGAAGAGCGGCAAGATTCGTGACTGATACATTTAGCCATTGTGAAAGCGTTACAAATTTAATAGAAAGTTTGAGGTGGGACACACTTGCAGATAGACGACGCGCTAAACGGAAGGGGCTGCTCACTAAATTCCAAAATCCAATCTTTACTGAGGATGTAGAGCATATATTACTATCACCAACTATCAAATCGCGCAATGATCACAATTCAGAGATAAGGGAAATAGGAGCTCCTACTGAGGTTTTCAGACAGGCGTTTTTCCATCGCGCGACCCGCGAGTGGAACGTAGGGGGGGGAATACGACTTTAGCGTGAATAGTGCCCTTCGCCACACACCGCTTGGTGGGTAGCGGACTATATATGTAGATGCAGATATAGTGCATATTAAATTTAAGAGTTTCCTGGTGCAAATTATTCCTATTATTTTCTCGTTCACGTTTTCAGCGATTTAGGTGACGTTTCATAACCGATCGTTTCATATTGAATGTAACTCGCCCTCTTGGTTCGTCTTGGCTTTTCATGTACATCCACAAAACATTTGATCATTTCCTACAGGACAATGTTAGAATCAATCTAATTATGTTTACAACGTGTGACATTCTTTACAATATACTCATTACTAACGTTTTTTATAACTCTCACTACTGCAGTTTATGCAGTTTTTGGAATAATGAAAACCATTTTTCCACGCTTTCAACACTTCAAATTTTGTTATCGTCTCGTAGATGTTGACATTGGAATCGTAAAGAAAAATGAATTAATCTTAAGGACACTTCATGTTTAGGTAATAGGAATCTGAGAGTATGTTTTAACACAATCAGACCACGCACAAAATTTGAAACCAAATAATACAAACATTTGCGTAGTAATGGAAGCAAGGGAGTAACTATGGTGAACAAAAGATGTAAATAATTACATATTAAATGACAGTGGGATCGAACAAATGATATAAGAAATGAGTTGAGGAGGTATTCTTGCAACTGAAAAACAGAAAAGGAAAATAGATTTTTATGACCTTATAAACAAAAATATGGCAATTGCTGGGTTTGAAGTTTATAGAGGACGTAAGAGTACATGTACTTGAAGAATAATATTATGAAGATTCTAAACCATTTTCTGTATAACTGCAAAAAAAAAAAATTAATAACATTAATGGAAGACATCATTAGTTTATATTACAAAATACAAATTCAATAGCAGGAAAAATACTAACAGTAAATACAGTAGCCACACTTGGTGACATAAATATATGTTAAAATGTTAACACATTAAGAGATTTTGCTACATTTAACCTGTTAAAAAACCTGCAATGCAAGAGGTTCATGCTCATTAATTCATTTGGTAATAGCTAATAAAATATAAACTCCCAGATGCGAGATATTCATGTATCTAGAGATAAGGATGTAGTCTCTAGTTACTTAAAAGATTTCATATGCCCAGGATGAAGGAGAAAAATAAACGTAAAGCAAATCGAAGGCCAAAAGTGTAAATTTAAAGCTTGTTACTACAAGAAGGAAGTGCAGCAAATTATTTAGACTCACACATGAATGTTAAATGGTTGAAATTAAAGACATTATGGAAGATGGGTGGGTACAATTAAATTCAGCTACGTTAAAAGTAGCTAATCAGATATTAGGGAAATGTAAAGTTAAAACCAGGAAATCTGTTTGAAAATATGAAATACAATGATAAACTGCAGTATCATAAAAATCAAATTGTTTTTAACACCTACTTACAAACATAGACAAACTATACCCAGGAAATAAATATAGAAAGAAGAAATAAATCGAAAAGTTGAAAGGGACATTGTATGTCCTATGCCGCCAATGTTAAATAATCAAATTTAGTGACCCATTATCTTGGAAAATTTTCACGACACTAACTAAAAATTTTCCACAATTATTGAATGCACCTTTCTAGATACACTGAACTACAATTGTTACTAAAATTGTATTGTGGGTATAGTATAATAAAATAATGAAATAGATGATAATAAAATGCGTGGCTTCTTAAAATGTATTGAATTAATGAGATTAATTTTTCGGCGTGAATGACAAGCACAATAAGCTGAGCTGTGCCTGGAAATAAGTCCGTATTAGTTCATATTATTTTGCAGGGCGGAGTAGTTTCTTTCTCCGCTGTAGATTTGTGCTTACCATTCTTTATAATACTATGTTTGGTCGCCGCGTTCACCTTTGAAGTCTTGACCCTGTTCCTATTAAGCTTATCGGATCTTCGTAATTTTCCAAAGTACACAGGTGGGCTTCAGTGGTTGTAATTATTGCACTATTTGAAATAACAACTCACACGACCTTTCTGTTAATAAAACAATACTGTATTTTTCTAAACGGTGCACATATAAAATCCACACTCCTCACTTATTCATAGCGACCCCAAAATGGCGGTCTACAATTACTCGCTAAAAAATTGACGTGCTTCTCACTCTTTCACTAGCTGAGCGCGAATCCCTCCTTCCTCCTACCGGTACCAGAAAAAATCCTCTGTTTATTAACAACTGAAAGTCAAAAAATACATGACGGTAGGCATAGGCTCTATGATGGGCTACCGCTTCATCTTGTCTCTTTGCCTTTAAGGAAGACGAAAACATAAAGGAAATGCAAAAGGTTTATCACAAATGCCCCCCTACTGTATACTGTCGGAAATAAGTCTCTTTATTTAGGGAGACAGTATACAGTAGTCTTATTAACCTTGGGGCTCATAGTTCAGTCACTTGGTGCACGTCAATGAAGTTTTAATACCCTTATGTTACTACAAATATATCTAAAAAGCTCATTTTCTTGGCCATTACAAATTCATACATATATATAAATTCACATATACTTATATCACATAATTACATTCACATATATTCATATTACATATCGCACGTCCATGGCGTGCTAACGTCGTAGTCTCTTATTTCTCCTTACATTTGTTAAGCAGTATTATCAGGAGGAAAATGTTACATTTCTTACATTGTCCTTTCACCATATTTTAATAATTGTTTTTCTCCTTGGTGTTTGGTTCATTAGCCATTCTGATAAGCTGCCCTTTCGACACACGTTATCTCATTGTTCGCTGCACTTACGGCCAGCAGCAGCTCATTGTTTAACGCGCCCTACTCAGTGACGCAAACGCCACGTGAGCAGCAGCACTGCCCGCGCCCACACTGTAATGTCGCTCCAGGCTCGTGAAGTGGGTGTTGTATTTGCCCTCCAGTCCGGAGACTGGATACGACGGATTCAGCTCCAACGCTCAACCGAAGAACACCAATACCTCATCTCGCGCCTGGGCGAGGATTTCGGCCAGTGACATTGAAGGTTAGAGCCGCACTGCAGGATACGGCATTATCTTCCGTCGTACATTATAGTTAGCGGTTCTCACACCTCAACTCGTGGTCATACTGATTTCCTCTGATATCTCCGTCGCACACGCATCACACTCTCTGTATTCACTTTGCTAGACTGCAGCGTTTACTCATATTACGGCCGAGCCGTTATTTTCAATATTATTACGCCTTAATATTTTTGTATCACTTCACACGTGCGAGTATTTTACTCGTCCGTCGCGTTGCACTTCACATACATACATAAGTTGTTCTTCTTCAAGTATAAAATCTCACATAAAATTGATAATAGTACATACATAGACATAGACATTGACAATAATAGAGTTGACACATAAATTTACAATTCACATCCACATTTCATATACGGACTCCATGACATGCACCCTCTTACACACTAATACGTAAATCAGGAAGTATCTTTCATTTATCCTGAACATTCGCATTTTCTATTCTTGTCTTGCAGGACCGACCTCCTACGCGTTTTTACGTCCACAAATACACATAGAAAAGAAGAAAAGAGTACATACATACATTTTATATGGACATCGACATTAACAATTATATAGTTGGCAAATAAATGTCCAATTCACATTCACATTTAGTATATGGACTCTATGTTAAGCAGCATCTGACACAGCAATAAGTATATTAGAAGGAATCTTGCATTTGTTCTGAATGTTTGCTCTTTCTTGTTATTGTCTTGCAGGACCGACCTCCTGTGCGTTTTTACATCCAATACTACATACATATTTTCATAGACATCGACATTGACAATAGCAAAGTTGACACATAAATGTACAAGTCACCTTCACATTTCCTATATGGGTTCCATGTTAGGCATCATCCATCTTACACACTAATAAGTAAATTAGAAGAAATCTCTCATTTGTTCTGAATTTTTGTTTTTCTCTTGACTTGCAGGTCCAACCTCCTGCGTCTTTTTAGCATCAAAAAACACATAGAAAATACGTTCCAGCACTACTCACTACATGGAAAACAGGATTTGCTAAGGTCTGCTTCAGAGATCAAGCTGCTTCTAGGATTGCTATTTGTAGTGCGTCGTTAGTGTACTTATTCTATCCTTGGCATTTGATAAATCTTCATACTATGTATAATTTTTACAATTGCTCGTTTGTGAGCGAGTGTGGTGAATGTTTTATCCCTTGACAAACCTGACTTCATCACTGCTTGTTAATCGTCGTAATATTCCACATTCGTGAATATATATTTCAAGCCATATTTCTGCCTTATTGATTCGACGACATGTACATGTTTACCTTTGTGACGTTGACCGATAATTTTACCGTATTTTTGTCATGTGTTGCTCCACTCATAATTCATTACCGATAGATAAGAACGCGCAAGTGCTAAAATGATGCTTTCGCTTCTGCGTGCAAGAACTCAGTGTAGAAAATATTGTTTCACTGCATTTTGTGTTCATTCCTCATACGAATCGTGTATCATATTTTCATTTATATTAACCTTATAGTTTCTCGAGCTGTAACAGTTAGTCGCTAAGGAAATATTTTTCATACTGGGTGGTTTTACATTCTGATGTCTGTGTAGCAAATCACTGTGCTGTGGTGTGTTTTAAATGTTTACCATGTACCATTGTTACTATCGACTTCACTGTTTCTCCTATACTACTCACTGCTTCTTCGTGATGTTCGTTTTCATAATTACTTACCGTACATGCATCATCATACTTTGCTTTCCCCACTCATACAACCATTCATTCTAAGACTTAAAACTATATAGTGTATTCTTTCTTACGTCAGCTTCGTGGCCCTTTCCTAGGTACCCTTGTAACATTAATCTTCATATTCGTCGCCGTATACCCATATAATTATTCATTAAAAATATTCCACATAAATCGCCATTTATACTCATGTACTACCTACCGGGTTCTCACACTAGAACCACCGCACTATTTATTTCTTTCCACAAATATAAATAAACTCGTATTACTCTAATACACTTTCATTCTCTTCCTAGATTCACTCCATGCACGGTAAGTCACCACAAACGTAGATTAACTAATTAATACCTTCAATCGAATCTAATAAAACCTTTCACTCTCTCTACTTCAAAATATTATCCAGCAGTGAAATTTCATTTATTTCTCCATATCGCTTTTGTAAACATACAGTACTTACCTCAGTTCTTTTGTTTTAAGTTCATGCAATTACATTGTGTGCGTATTGGTTGGTGTTTGTATTTACTTAGCTTATCTCCCGCGTGTTGTTCAATTCATGTTTACAGCTTTATTTTGCTGCTTATACTATAAGGTATTGTGTAATTAATAGCAACTAACATAGGTGAGCTCTGTAATAGCAAATTTGTGGATATGTATTCTCCCCGTACATTAAGCTCACTACTTCTAATGTTGTCTGTAAAGAAGTGTAGTTCTACGATACGTTATTTTATAGTTTATGTCTCAGTCACACGCACGTCTCAGTCACACGCATTTTTCTATGTTTATGTCTCATTCTACCTTTCACATCGTCGCTTGCGTATGTGTTGTATGTAAGTCGCTTAGTTCTTAAGTTATGTGCTAATCGCGTTCTTTCAAGTGTACATGTTGTTACTTCCTTTTTCAACTTGTCTTAGTCCTGTTGTATATAGTCGGATAGGTCATTTCCTGTATATATTCTCTTCTACTTCGAATACTTATACTTATTCCTAGCTATGTACATTCAATAGAATATGTTGAGTTCACAAATTTAGCGTATTCTACTCTCCTTATAGCTTACTTGCGTCCATGTGCTCATTTTCTTAAAGCTGCATATGCTTAAACTAATGATTTACTCTTAACATTAATGCTCTTTACAGTATAGTCACCGACTTAGGAATAAATGTCCCTGTTCGTTTAGTTTGTGTTGCTCACCTACGTCAGAGTAACTAGCTGATAGGTACTCTATTTCCTATTGCTCCTATTTTGTCCAGCTGGTTAGGCGGTGTGGATGCCGATTCGCTTAAATTCTAGAATGGTTTCCATCGCGGTGCGCAGTGTGTCTTTGCGCATCGTACAGGGGACACTGAACTCAACCTTGCTTTTTGCCTACTTGGCCCCTACGATCAGCTGTTAAGCCGCTCCGTATATAATTGTTGAAGTACGCTCTGCTTTAAGCGCGGCAGCACGGCTCAGTATACCCCATCGCTCTTGCCTCTCGCTTAAAGCTCGCGCGCTGTGAATTAAATCTTAAGAAAGTACAATATCAAAATACAAGAAAAGTTTATTTTCACTAGGCTGAATCTCACTCTCTGCATGTTAGATAGTAAAAGAAGATTGAACATTCCTTATTGATTAAGCAGGATAGTAGAAGAGGGAGAGGGCACCGGAAATATAAATATTGTACCCCCTAGCTGGAGAGGAACCGAGCGCCAGTCGGTTTATTCGTCAAAGAGCGACAAACCTCCTACCTTCTTGCGTTTTACTGATGCAACAGATAAGGACAGAATGAGATTTGAATTTTCATTTAATAAATTTCCGCAAATCTTTATGTGGATACATGCCTTTTATTTTACCATTTTTTATATTTCCTATCAAGTAGCACCCCGGATGTGGCTTGTCAACAATGATATACGGAACAACATATAACAGTTGCCATTTTCTATTCAATGCCTTTAATTTCGATGATTTCGGATGCGTTCTTAGTAGTACCTCCTGTCCAATCTGGAATTCTGTTACGTTTTTCAATTTCCTGTCGTAAATTCCTTTCCTTATCTGAGCTTGCTCTTCCAATGTTATTAGCGCTCGCCGTACTTTCTCTTCTAAGATTACGTCTTTGTGCCTTAATTTAGGTATCGGTTTTGCCCATTCATCTAGCTCCATCTTTTCAGACATTAGTTCGGCCGGTGTGTGCCCTGTGGATGTGTGTGGTAGGTGATTTACTATGTGCTGAAACGGACCCAGGTATTCTATCCATTTCCTTTGGTTCTGTGGTATATATGTGCGGATAAACCTATTAAATTCTCGGAAGCACCGTTCGACGGGACTTGCTTCCGGGTGGAACTTGGATACTAAAATATGACGTATGTTTTGTGATTTTAAAAATGATTTCCATTGGTCACATGTAAAATTTGAGGCGTTATCAGTTAGGACTGCCTGTGGTTTCCCGATGCGTGGTATGTAGTCTTCCAGAATTCGCCTTATAATTGGCCCTGATCTAACTGTTTTGACTGCGTACAGCTGGAGATACTTACTAAAAACATCATACAGGGCTACGATGTATTTAACTCCGCCGCGGGCTTGGGGATAAGGACCTGCGGCGTCAATAGATACAAGATCTCTTGGTTGCTTTGGTATTATTGGGTTTAGTGCGTTAAGACTGGTCCTATTCTGATGTTTGACCTTTTGACACACCGCACAGCGTCTGATTACTTGCTCTATACGTCGCCTCATGTCAGGGAAATAACAATACGTAGAAATTTTGGCGGCACACTTCAGCACTCCATAGTGCCCCCATGTGCGGTGCGTGTGTTGAATTAAGTTTTCCACGTATTCCTGAGGTATGCACACACACCACTTATCCATTCGTCGATCTCTTCTGTGAAAGAGGACGCCATTATGTATAATGTAATACTGCTCTAAACGTTCGTGTGTTCTAGCTTGCAATTTTTTCCTTACCTTGCTCCATCTCGGGTCTTCTTCCTGTAAACGTTGCATGTTTTTGCACATTTTAATATAATATGGTTTAAAAGTTCCATCCTCTATTAAAAGGACCTTGAAGTCTGATGTTTGTTCCTCTAACTCGTGGAAATCCGTAAGACCTTGAGGTAACCGTGATAGTGCATCTGCCAAAACATTCTGTTCCCCTTTTATGTACACTATCTCAAAATCAAACTCTTGGACATACAGGCACCACCTCGCTATTCTCTTATGTAACAACTTGCACGTCAGAAGAAAAGACAAGGCTTGATGATCACAGTAAACTTTGGTATGTTTTCCCCAAAGGTAATATTGAAATTTACGAAACGCCCAAACTACTGCTAATGCTTCTAGCTCAGTTACGGAATAAGATCTTTCACATTCTGTGAGGGTTCTACTGGCAAAACTGATTACATTGACTTCTTCCTTACCATCCTTTGTTATTATTTGAAACAGGCACGCACCGAGCCCCTGATAACTAGCATCGGTGCTTAAACAAAAATCCAATTCCATATTTGGGTGTTTCAGGATAGGCGCGTTAATCAGCGCCTGCTTAATCTGCTGAAAATCATTTTCACATTCTTTAGTCCACAACCAACTGTGGTTTTTACGCAGTAAGTTTAATAGTGAACTACTGTTCAATAATTGTTGTGGCAGGAACTTCCTGAAAAACGAGGCCATACCTAGAAAACCTTTTAATTGTTTCTTAGTATAGGGTGTTGGGAAATTCCATATCGCATCTAGTTTACTGGGGTCAGGTAGAATTCCTACTGGTGAAATAATATGGCCTAAGAATTTTACTTTTTCCTTTCCGAATTCAGACTTTTTAAAGTTAACTGTGACATTGTATTCATCAAATTTTTGCAAAATCCTTTCCAAAATACTTACATGTTCATCCCATGTTTGAGTTGCAATTAATAAATCATCAACGTAGAGTGTAACCTGGCTAATCAGTTCCGGTCCAAGAACCCTGTCTAATGCTTCAATAAAGACACCAGCGCTCACATTTAATCCGAAAGGCAGCACCCTAAATTGGTAGCTCCTCCCGGCATTTATGAAAGCTGTATACTTTCTACTCTCTTCATGTAATAAAATTTGCCAGTACGAAGCTTTCAAATCAAGGGATGTTAAATACTTAACGCCATGGAACTTTAATAACTGCTCTTCTAGATTCTCTGGCCTTGTTCTTAGAGGAACGATGATTTTGTTTATTTCCCTCGCGTCTAACACCAACCGCACCGTTCCGTCAGTTTTACCAACTGCGAGAATCGGACTGCAGTAAGGTGAGTGCGATGTTTCAATAACCCTCCAACTAATCATGCGCTCTATTTCCTCTCTTACTGCCTCTTTCTTTGCCCAAGGGGTGCCATAAGACGTTCTACAATAAGTTTCATGCGGGTATACTTCCATTTTATATTCATATCCCTTAATAACACTAGGTTGTTTACGAAAAATGTTATGATATTTGAAGAGTAATTTTGTCAGTTCACTTCGCTGTTCATTGTTAAGACAAGTGGATTTATTTATTTTACTGTCTACTATTTGCTCATCGAGGATCTCCCTACCAGAGTCATCAAGTTCCATCTCCTTTACCACTATGGGTTGAGGGTAGACAAATTTAACATTAATGTCTGGTATCGGCCTAACCTGATTTGTCATTGTAGTTCTTATTAAGTCCATAGTCAGCGTGCGCTCCCCTACATGAAACTGGCATTCCCCGCTGCCAATATCTATTTTTATCCCATATCTTCTGAACACCTCCATACCAAGCATACAGTTCACTATAAGTTTGTCTACCAACAAGAAAGTACACTGCAAAATTACGCCACATATGCTAATGGGTATGCTGGCCTGTAATTTTATAACTTTAGATTTACTTCCCGTCGCCGTTACGATCTTACAGTTCTCTTCAGGTAGTGTGGGAACATTTACTTCCCTCGCTATCTCTTTGAACAAGCTAGTAGACATCAGGCTTGTCGACGCGCCAGTATCCAAAACAACTAGTGAAACGTCCCCTTTGAACAATTTATATATGAGACTGTGCTTAAACTGACACACAATATTTTGTTAGTGCAACGCAATCTGACTTTCAAAATTCCCTACAAAAGAATGGCCCTGACTAACATTAAACTATACCTTTCACAAATCACTTACCTCACAAAAATCTTCGCTGCTCAAACTACTGCAATACAGCGAGCGCCACTACTGCCAGCTAAATAAAAGATTCAAACTATGGAAGGCACTAACTACTGATAGGGATAGTTAGCAAATGAAAGATATTAATAGAGAACGAACAATGTATTTACCTTGATATCATCATATATAAATATAGCAGTTCATGACAAATTACAAATCTCCGCCATCTCTCTCCCCACATCCACCACTGCTGGCGGCTCACCTCCAACTGCGCAACGCTACGCGCTGTTCACAGCCAGCTGCCTAACACTACAATGGCGAGTATTACAACGATGCAAAGCAGACACAGACTGCCCACAGCACAGCCAGTGATTTTCATACAGAGGTGGCGTTACCAATAAAAAAACCTAAACAGCCTACTTACATAGAGAAAACATAAACAGCCTACTTACATAGCCCCCATGCTCCCCACAAAAAATTTTTACAAATGGTGTTGGGCACTGGCCAATACAGATTTGACAAAAATTTTTCACAATTACAGTAACAAAGATATAAAATGCACACACGTATTGATACAATGTTGGTCAAAAGCTAAAATTTTCTCACAGTCTATAAAGACAGTCCTGATTCATCACAGTAAAATGACAGTGTTTTTCCTTTTTTTTTCAAAGTCTGAACAGTAAAAGAAAATGCACACAGAAGTAGTGGATTTCCATGCTGTCTTGAAGAAGTAGTGTTGTCCGTCCAATGGAAAGACAGTGCTGACTCTTGACATGCTGACAGGTAATGGGCCACAACAGAGCAAACCCACAGCAGAGTCAGTCGTAGTTTGGAAGAATATTGGTAGGTAGGTCATCACAGAACAGACCCACTGTAGTCCTGGTATAGACGGCCAGCAGCCATCCGTTGCGACTGTGCAGGTGCACAATCACCATTGAAGAGTCTTGCAGAGAAGATAGCAAGTCCATAAACCACCACTTGTGCACTCACGAATTTTTTTTTTTTTTAAATGTCTGTAGAACCAGCAATGCTGTTATCCAGTCCCTTGCTGAATTATTAACACACGTGCAAACACTAAGAGTCCCAACTTCTCACATATTGTGCATATACTATGACCAACAGAAAAGTGTGCAGTGAAATGAATGCTTACAAGTTACTTAATTTGATTAACTGGCGTCAATTACAATTATATAACATAAGAATACAATTACAAAGATACAAAATACATCATTAAAAACATAACAATACAGATAACATTTGTAGTAATACAGGCTTTACAAAAGAATCGAAATAACATATACATCAGTGTTACAGGAATTATAAGTACCTACATAAAGATCAGAATAACTTGCGAAACATCAACTTCACACATGAGCATTTAAACAGAATGAATAATGTCTAATATCTTTACAAAGTAAATAACATATTATTAATGCCAATTATATTTGAGGATAACAGTATTCCTCATCATAGTGAATGTAGCTTAATATTAAAAGAAGAAAAAAATTCTATGAAACTACACAGAGACAGGAAGAAAACAAATACACAAGGGTACACAAACACGTACTGGGATAACACAAAAGGAAAGGACAGGGTTCGTTTTCAGTGTAACATTTGGTACTGCAGTCCAACCTAAAACTTCATATATCTTTCCTTTTATTTCATCCGTTGTTTCCACCAAAAAAATTCTATCTAAGCATGCTTTCTGTATTTAAATGTTCACACATTTCGTACCTCAACATTTATTTCCAAGAAAATCCTACCTAAACCTGTTTTCTCAATGCATTTCTTCCAATTCATCGCAACTCATTCTCTTAGAGGCTACCCCCTCTTAAGCTAACTTAAATCTACTGAGCTCAGATGCTAAACTAACGGACGAGGCAATGCAGCATCACATAACAAATCAACACAAACAGCAATGCAAAAAAATGCAAATTGGCAAAGCTAGCAGCATAAATGAGCAAAAGTCAAATTCAATAACACTATGCCTGGCAAACAGCAGCAACTTATACCTAAACATGACATAGCGCAAGCAGAAAAAATATTACACTAAAATGGCCATGTCTAATACCTATGTCACATCTTAACATTAGAGTGATGCATCACAAAAACTTACGCTAGTAGATAAGTTACCAAATCGTAAAAAAATTATTTATGCAATTCCTGTGAAGGAAAATTTCTTTTTGTGCTCCCTCATTTGTTTTGGATGGATCATAAAATTATTTACTGGATCTGTAGGCATAAAATATTTATATTAGTACATATATTAAATTTTATTTTAACCATTGCTGCAGTGCAGCTAGAAACTTGATATTAAACAAAATGTGTAAATAAATACATAAAGCAAGCCATATGGCATTTTTCTTAACTAGCAAGACAATAGCTGTGAAATGTTTCTCATCGTTTCATTAGGCATTTCAGTAAATATCATAAATTACGAGCTCCACAGTATGCTTTCAACAAGGAGATGTCAGTAGCGCGTACAATGGCCTTCCCTTTTTTTTTTTTTTTCTACCTGTGCCGCTGAAAAGGGCTCGCAATAATGGCTTTTTCTCCAGGCGTCTGACACAGCTGGGTGCCCGCGACGCATTACGTGCAGGTGGTCACTTAACTTTCTTACGGAAATATTTACCGCTAAAGTGACAGTCTGATATAAAAATATTTCAAAGGTCAAGAATTTGCCTTACAAATCTGTAGAAACAACATGCTATTGATATAACAGTGTCCAAAAAAATTTTCGTCTGCATTGTAATACATTCACGCATATACACACACATTTCATAACTCTTAAAGTACGTTTCTTGGTTTCCAACATCCTTTTCATAAATCAGAGTCCCTAACCACTATTCATTATTCCTTACCTTATTATACATATACATATTCGTCGACACTTCTTCAATATTTCATCCTGAGAAACATGTAGCATAATCAAATTCCTCATATACGGTATCATCATCTTATTGATCATAAACATACCTCAACAGCATAATACACATCGTCGTCGTAATAATAACATCATAACACCTCAGTCAAATCTCAAAAACGTCGTAGCTTTCTGCAATAATATCAAAACCTAAAAAAATTCTCTGCTCATGTCAAAAGTGTCAGCTGCCTCAAACGTACTTTAAAAATCATGATCTCATACCAAATACATCATTCAAAGCTCTCATAGTATCACAATGGTTCCGAAAAAATATGAAGAGTTCACACAGTACAGACAAAATACAATTTCGTAAGTGTGAAGTTATCCAACGGTGTAATTACGTAAACATCTGTCACTGATATAGTAAAATAAATGTTTGTCTCTCTCAGTTACATAATCAGATAGCTGTGTAATTTGTGTGTTAGAGAAATATGGTACCGATGTGTAAAGTTGTATAAGCAAATACCATATTAGCTAGGGTTCCTTGTGGTTGCCACACACATGGTACACAAAGTAGACGTGTACCCCCCTGAGGATTAATGTAATTATACCCTCAGGTGTTACAGATTACAGGAATAGAATGAAATATATCACGGAAAACTTTCTTTGTAATTCAAAAATCTTGAAAAATAAATGGCTTAAGTACAAAATCTCTCAAATGCGTGTCCTGTAGCGCTAAATGTGCGTCTTGCTGTAAGATAATTCTGTGGAAGTGTCGTACTTATCGTCCTCCGAAAGCAAAGTTCTGCAGAAGTCAATGTACTTACCTCATGATAAACAAAAGTGAAATGCTTTATGTATAGATATCTTAGTTATTACGCTTATTGCCGTGATGAAGAAAGTACTGTGCTGTAACGTATTGTTGTGCTACGGAAAAGACAATCTCATTGTTGCTGTACCACAAAAGTTACTACTAAAACATGTTTTACTTTCCAGAAGAATTCAGAAAAACTGTGCAGATATAAAACAGATACACTGCAAAAGCAACATTGTAAATTGTCACTCATTAGTAGCGTCGTGATGAAACCGTGTAGCTGTCACATAAACTAACCTCTGTGTCATCTGGTATCTCTCAGAAAGCACATTAATTCAGAATGTATTTCCAAATAAACCAAAATGTTGCATTAAAATCTCATTAGCAGTACTGGTAAATGTTCTAAGTATGTGAGCCTTATAGTCGTTACGTAATTGTGCAACAAACAAGCAAGAATGTACACACACAATAACACTGTGTCGTCTGTTCACTATAACAATGCATTCGTAATTTCTGTTTAAATAAGTTCTCTTGGTTCTTGATTGGATATTGTACTTCAAACATTGTTGTATGTTAACAGTTTCTTAAGCATACTAGTAACGTGAAGTGAAACGTTTTATGGCAAAGACAAAGTTAAAAGGCAGATTATCTGTCAATAAATGGTTTTACATGTGAAATGTGGTGTAAACCTTTACTCTTCATAGTACTCAGAGTTTGAACTTGAATGCAATTGTCAGGCGGTATACGTCGGTAAAGAATACTGGAATTTTTCTCAAGGTTAGCGTCTATGTTATTTTTCTCTGAGCCACCAGGCGCACGCGGCTGCCTGCTGTGCGAGTCATTGTCTGTCTCTTTGTTGGCGCGCGTCGTTATTGGGATTAGGAGACCTAACTTCTACGAATTCGCCTTGCCGAGAGGGCCCAGCTCTGTTAGAATCCCGCCAGTTCTGATGAAATTCACGTCTGTCGTTTTGTCGGTAGTTTACATAGTTTCTTGTTTGTCGGTCATGTGGTGGAGAATTTCTCCCTGAATCGAAACTGCGCGCTAGACCGTTGCGTCTAAAGTTATTCTGTCTCCCCTGATAATACTTATTTTGGTTCCCATATTGTCTGTTTCTCTGATTGTCTCTGTGATAGTCATTACCACGGAGAGGTGATCTTTCCCTGTAGTTATTACTACTCTGCCAACGGTTGTCATACGGGTGGTGTCTATTTTGGTCACGATTTGTGTTGTGAGAATAGCCTTGTCGTGTCCAGTTATTACTTCTTTCATCGCGGATTTGCGACGGATGTGACCTGTAATTGTTGTGTTCCTGGTTTCGCGTTCCGCGATTGTCAGTGTCAATTTCTAATTCTTGTAACAGTCCCTGAAAAGCTTCAATGTCGTCTTTGCAACGTCCTGCTAAAATAATATGTCGTAAATGTTTAGGCATTTTGATTAAGCAAATGCGGATGAGTTCTGAGGGGCTGTATGGGTTTGACAGGTATTGATTCTTGTGCAACATGTCTTCAAAATATTTCACAAGACTGGAAAATTCAGATTGTTCGAAGTGTTTCATCATTATGATGTTATGTTTTACACGGTCTTGTGTAGCTTGAGACCAATATGCTGAGAGGAAGGCATGGTAAAATTCTCCTTCACTGTGGCAATCGTGAATGACCGATCGCATTCTTACAGCTGGTTCATTCTCTAAATAGCCACACATGAATTCTAATCTGTGTTCTAACGACCAGTTGGGAGGAAAACAATGAGAGAATTGATGGAGCCATGCTTGTGGATGAATGTCGTTGCCAGAATTCTTAAATGTTTTGAATTTACGTGTAGTAATGAACAGCTTATAGTCAAAATCATCATGTCGGCGAGTCGCATGTCGGTCATTGTTACGTCGTTTCGGCGGTTCCATCTCAAAATTCGGCGTACCTTGCCAACTTCTTTCACAATTTCCGAAGTGCCCTGTGTTGTTATTTTGTGTCTGTTCCGTATTTGTATGTCCCTCTTCCCGTATTGGGGCGCGAGTGTCTTCTGAAATACGTAATTCTTGTACTACTTGTGCCAACTGATCTTGCACTTCGCAGATTTCTCTTTTGTACTGTGTATTGATTTGATTTTGATTTTGTTTGAATTTTCTAATTTGTTCATACTCTTCAGTGTCCATGAAGGCTACAGGTGTTGTGTCATTCAGATCATCATCTACCTTTGTAGATAAGTTAGTGAATTGATCCGAAAGTTCGGCTACTTTATCCGATAGTGAAATCATTTCCTCTCTATGTTTTTCTGAACCAAGTTTCAGAGTGTCCATTTGTGTTGCAATCGTGTCTACTGTGACCTTTAAGTTTTCCTGAGTTTTTGCAAGTTGCATAACCGTATCGGTAGATGCAACTGAGTCAAATTTTGCTTGCAAGGTCTCATGATTTTCATGAACAATAGTTTGCAGTTCTTTTATGGCTGCTTCGTGACTCTGTAGTGCATTTTCATGACGCGAAAAAATAGGTTGGAAATGCTCACAAATTTGTGTTTTTACGTCATTACAGACTTTTTGACATTTCGATTCAATGTGATGTAACTCAGCAGTTAAATCCTCACGTGTTCGTTCAAGAGTTTGCTCCAATGAGTCTAACTTTTTAAGATTTTGTTCCATTGTGTCTAACTTTTCAAGCTTTTGTCCCATTTGTTGCATTAATTGTAATAACAATGCACTGGTGTCTGAAACATGTTCCTCAGTGCTTTTCGGCAGTGAATTTACACCGGAAACATTCACATTTTGACAAGCAGAAAATGTGTCTTGACTTATTTGAGAAAACGGTGAGGATCCAAAACCTGAATCTACAGTATTTGCGAGATCGTGTCGTGTCATTTCGGCTTCCTGAGGCGAGCTATTGCCGACCGATCGATCGATAATGCTTCCCTCTTCACTAATTGTTTCACTGTCCACGCCATTGTTTGACGCCCGCTCCATTTCCCTGTGCACAGTTACCAAATTACTACTTTGAACATTAGTAAATTCATTACTCGGTGGCGCTAACACACTACTTTCATTTTCACTGTCATTTCTCAGTTTACTTTGGAGCCTAGTATTACGTTTTTCACACGCCATTATTGTCACAGTATTTCACACGACAACACAGAAAAACACAATTTGAAGAGCAAAAATAAGAGAACACATTAACATAACACTGAAAATAATATCTAGTTAATTACAGCTGCGAAATACTTGGTGCAAATCTATATGCATGCCACAACTGTTTTACTGTACAATAATGAAAGACTGCAACTACAAAGGAGATTTTCTCTACAATTACGCACTAGCAATAAACAAAATCTACACTAATCACACAAACTACAAGAAAAAATCAGAAGATTCCAGTGAGGTATCCTAGGCTAAGGGTCGACATATGAAACGTCCCCTTTGAACAATTTATATATGAGACTGTGCTTAAACTGACACACAATATTTTGTTAGTGCAACGCAATCTGACTTTCAAAATTCCCTACAAAAGAATGGCCCTGACTAACATTAAACTATACCTTTCACAAATCACTTACCTCACAAAAATCTTCGCTGCTCAAACTACTGCAATACAGCGAGCGCCACTACTGCCAGCTAAATAAAAGATTCAAACTATGGAAGGCACTAACTACTGATAGGGATAGTTAGCAAATGAAAGATATTAATAGAGAACGAACAATGTATTTACCTTGATATCATCATATATAAATATAGCAGTTCATGACAAATTACAAATCTCCGCCATCTCTCTCCCCACATCCACCACTGCTGGCGGCTCACCTCCAACTGCGCAACGCTACGCGCTCTTCACAGCCAGCTGCCTAACACTACAATGGCGAGTATTACAACAATGCAAAGCAGACACAGACTGCCCACAGCACAGCCAGTGATTTTCATACAGAGGTGGCGTTACCAATAAAAAAACCTAAACAGCCTACTTACATAGAGAAAACATAAACAGCCTACTTACACTAGTACATCTATGTTTCCCACCTTTACCTTTATTATTGCTTGAATAATTTCACTTACCTTGCGTGTTGTTTCTTTCTCTTCGATAAACAAGTCTCCTTTCATTTCTGCGCCCTTATCATACCTTAAAAATAGATTCCGGATATGCTGTATGTGTAGGTTTGTTTCAGTGTCTGCTTCCTCCTTTCCGTTCCTGTTCGCTTTAGTGTTTAAGTCTCTCATATTAGTACTGTGGCACACTGACAGTTCATTACCTTCTTCCTCTAGTCACGCTCGATTATTATTTCCTGGGGCCGGTAAAGGTATTGTTTCATTTTCTGCCGTCACTTCTACTATGTTTACTGTATGTTCGCGTGCTCGCCAGTTCGTGTCCCGGTTGTTTCGATTTGACTGTACGGGCTGCCTGTTATCTCTCGGATCCCTGTGTTGCATATTCCGTTCCTGGTAATTTGCATTTCCTTGTCGCCCATTGTCGAAGTTTTCCCTCGAGTTTCTATTGTCTCTGCCATTACCGTACCTATACGGCTGATATTTAGTTTCGTACGACCCTCGGCCACTCTGTGGCTGGTAGGTAGACCGATTGTACGGATTTCCGTTGTGGCGCGGCGGTACATATGGATGCCATTCATTCATACGCACACGACCGTTATAATTTCCAAAGCCGTTGCCGTTACCGTAGTTCTTCCCGTTTGGGTTGTGCTCATTACCGTTACGATAACTAGGTGTGGCTTGCCCATCCTCATGAATCAGATCTATTGAGTCGAGCACTGAAAGAAAATACTCCAGATCATATTGGGGAACAGTTATTAATTTTTCCCTAACATTTGCAGGTAACTTGTTCTTTAAGATTTTCAGTACATCGACATGAGATATCGGATTATTCCAGTAACGGGTCTTGTTTAGGTATTTTTCAAAATAGCTTCTTAGCCCCCCGAATTTTGAATGATATGGTACTGGGTTAAATACCTCTCGTCTTAACCTCTCCTGGATAGCTGTTGACCAGTATTTATCTAAAAATGCATTCTCAAACTGCTCATATGTCTCGCAAAGTTCTGACATCTTCGTAGCCCACAAAAGGGCATCACCCTCGGTGTGTCCTACTACATATTTAATTTTTTGAGCTTCTGTCCAAGTCCTGGGCAGTACGTTTCTAAAGGCTCGGACAAACACCACTGGGTGCGTTCGCTTTTTCTCATTTGAGAATACGGGAAACTGTCGATGTTTTATTAAGCTCTCATCCATTAACAACGCTGTCCAGCACGGCGGAACAGCATTTCCCTGCGGTGATGGTATATTTGTTTCAGCAAAGTTTTGCCCGCTGCTCGCGTCGCGCGTCGACATGCGGCCGCGCGGCGTGGGTTGGGCATTGTTGTCCGCGCCACTGATTCCTCCCACTGGCGGATGGCTGTTTATCGCTCCGCTTACCGCCCCAGGCGATGATATTACCGTACTTTGTTTGTTAACTATTTCGTCTCTTAACCGTTGTTCTAACTGCCTGATATCATGTTCTACGCGTTTTAAGATTTCTTCTTCCTTATCCCCCATTACTTCCTTTACTGCTTCCACATAGGTACGCTGTTCACGTACGCATTTTTCTGCGAACGTTGTACTGTCGTCCTTTGCATTGCTCTTTACCGATTCATAAAGGTGCACAGTGTCTGAGTTGATCCTCTTGTGTTCTAACTTAAGTAATCCTACCTCCAATGTGATTTTTTCTACATTTTCTGGCAAGTCGTTACAGAAAGAATGTAGTTTCGCTACATCTGATTGTACATTGTCTAAGTTGACCTGCGTATTCTTTTGCATTGCCTGTAAATTCTCTTGGGTTTCTCTAATTCCGGATAGCTCCTGTCGATACGTGTGTGTTAGTGTTTCAAATTTTTCGCCCACTATGCCTTTTAATTTCTCACCCATATCGTGAACCGAAATTTGTACTTGTTCATTAATTTTACTATCCACCTCCGTGGAGATTTGTGAAATCTGCTGTGTGAACTTCGTGTCCAGACTATTGAGTTCTGTGCGCAAATTTTTTACGTCGTCTGAAATGTGTGTCATGTTTGTATTAACCTTCTCGATCTCGGACTTCACTGCGGTCATGTCTGCTTTCATGTTAGTCATGTCTGCTTGTATCGTTTGTAAACTTGACATTTTAGTCTCTAAGCCCGACATTTTTGAATTTATGTCTGCTTTCATTGCATTCATGCTTGTTTGTATGGATTCTGTTAAGGCTCGAAATAAGGCTTGCATATCTTCCGTATTCACTTCCGGCCTACGCCTGTCAGCAACTGCGTCCGTACTACGCGTACTGCTCTCATTTAAAATATTCTCTGGCCTCGAGGTGCCATTAGTTACGTCTACTGTAATTAACGTATTGCTTGTAATTAAATGTTCTGTACTCACGGGCGTCGAATGCAACAATGGCATGTCGCGCCCAGCATCCAAATAATCACCGTTAAACAGTTCCAAACCACTCATTGTTGCATTTTGCAAATGAACATCCACTACATTCGCATTATGATTTTCGAATGACATTTCCTTATTGTTTTGACCCTCCATTATAGAAATCCTTATACCACTGCAGTTATCAAAATAAAAATTTTCTTTTTTAAGATTTTACTTCCGCGCTACTTCTCACGCGAAAAAAAAATGCATATACAGTTGTATGTAATTATAGTCTCAGCTATTCTTTAGTCAATATACTTTCTATACTAATAAAGAAATATCATTATCTCCACTTGACTACAATAGCGTTAATATCTGAAGCTTTAGGTTCTGGAATTTAGGAAATAGGTGGATGGATTTTCTAATAGGTCTACTGGGAACGCATTCTCTATATGCATTGCGCAGTCCTACCTGATTGTTGTCTTGTAAATCGTACTTCCTCTATTGTGCTTTGTTGTGTGCTCTCGGTACTGTCGCCTTTTTTCCTTCTAATTTATTTATTATTTCCTTTTTATAGCATTTCTTCAGTACCACATCATCGTCTCCGTCACATCATCAGCGTACATGGAACATAAAGAAATCGTTAACATACATGTATATTCATTTTCCTAACAATACTAGTACTCACAGTTTTGCCCACTGCGTATCGTGCCTGTCACCTGTCGCCACTTTATAGTATAATAAAATAATGAAATAGATGATAATAAAATGCGTGGCTTCTTAAAATGTATTGAATTAATGAGATTAATTTTTCGGCGTGAATGACAAGCACAATAAGCTGAGCTGTGCCTGGAAATAAGTCCGTATTAGTTCATATTATTTTGCAGGGCGGAGTAGTTTCTTTCTCCACTGTAGATTTGTGCTTACCATTCTTTATAATACTATGTTTGGTCGCCGCGTTCACCTTTGAAGTCTTGACCCTGTTCCTATTAAGCTTATCGGATCTTCGTAATTTTCCAAAGTACACAGGTGGGCTTCAGTGGTTGTAATTATTGCACTATTTGAAATAACAACTCACACGACCTTTCTGTTAATAAAACAATACTGTATTTTTCTAAACGGTGCACATATAAAATCCACACTCCTCACTTATTCATAGCGACCCCAAAATGGCGGTCTACAATTACTCGCTAAAAAATTGACGTGCTTCTCACTCTTTCACTAGCTGAGCGCGAATCCCTCCTTCCTCCTACCGGTACCAGAAAAAATCCTCTGTTTATTAACAACTGAAAGTCAAAAAATACATGACGGTAGGCATAGGCTCTATGATGGGCTACCGCTTCATCTTGTCTCTTTGCCTTTAAGGAAGACGAAAACATAAAGGAAATGCAAAAGGTTTATCACATGGGGCATGTTATCTTTTTTTCAAACACTCGATTTTTTGACAGAATTTTGTAAATATATGAACATAAAAATAAAACAACTCCGGACATCTTGAATCTCACACTAGGCGTGGTGTGAAAATTTCATGTCTCTACCATCAGTACTTTTTTTAGAAAATGGGTCATGTATTGCAAAAAATGTAGTTCACAGGTATTAAGGTTTAAAACTGTTTTCATTACAAATTCTTATACAGACTTACATTTCTGCATCTTTTATGCATTGGAATTGCCCGAGCCCATGATCTGTGTCCATTGTCAGAATAGCACAGTGCTTGCCACCTCTTCTTTCTTGCTTTTTCTGTCATTTGCTGAGCAGCTAACTCTGCTTCACATACACGAAGCTCATTCAGTTCCCACAGTCCCTTAGCTGTGTTCTGTCCAAATCCTACCCCTAACTTCTCCAGAACCTTAAGTGTTTCATAGTTCCCACCACTCAAAATTTTTTACAGCATCAGACACTGCTAATTTTAGAGTCATAAGGCCAACAAATACAATTTTAGGTACATGGCACCACAAAACATTATTGAAGGACTCATTCACTTTATGAGTCTTCCCGTGTAAACACTCCTTTAGTAGCTCAGGATTTGCCACATCTCTGTAAATAGGTTTGATTGCCTCCATTACTACCAAAGGAAGAGAACGTTTATGTGTAAATTCATGCGAGGTGCCATAAAATTCAGCTTGCCTATATTTACATCAAGTATTTGGTGAAGGTGGACACAAAGCATGACATGGCTTTTCAATGGTTGATATTCGATGAAAAAAAGTCTCACATCTGTTACCAGCAAATTCGCGTTTCTTGAAGTTACTTTCACACTTAGTCATTTTATTTTTGTATAAAAAGTAGTGGAAGTTGGATACAAAAATAGCTGATAATCAGTCTACTTTCAACGAATACTAGTATCAGAAACAAATAACTGATTTGTTTATTCGTAATGTCAACTTCTAAGACGTAGCAGTAGACACTAAACGAAGAATTCATAGACTTCTAGACTGCTCAACTGTGGCAGTATGTGCCTGGCCATGAAATTTGACAGTCACATGTCAACATTCGAAATATTATTTGAAGGTCTCACAATCGTCTAATTTTAATGTATTATATACCAAAATGTTCAGGAATGTCCAAAGTACATTATGGAATTGAAAACAGAAAATGTCCAATTTCAACAAATTTGATGTACAATATCCCCTTAAATGGAAGGTACCATAGTGAATGTTGGGAAATATTCATCATCAATCTTGTACAACATTTACAGAATAAAGCATGTTATATTTAAACTTATGAAATGGCGAAAGACGCTGAGAAATTTATGAGTAATATAATAAGAAATAGTCTGAGGATACAGCAATGCAGAAACAGATTTTATGATGAACATAGTGAAGAAGGTATTACATAAAAGGTGATAATAGACCAAATAGACGTAAAAGAACTTAAAGCAGCCCTAAATGTACCAATGACAGAAAAGCCAATAGCCTAGATGAACTTAATTCAGAATTAATCATATACAGAGGAATCATTTTAGATATTGTGTTCGTCTTTTGTAAAGTACATGTTGGAAGAATTGTTCCATATCTGAAGAACTGAATACAGTTAATATATCTATATTAAAGGAAGTCAACAGGAAAGGCACAGGAAATTATAGGGCAATAATGTTACTAAATATGGCATGTATGTGCAAAGATATCAAAGTATTGACGATACAGCAATTTCAGAAGAACAATGAGGTTTCAAGAAGGGACATTTGTGGAGTGACAATATATTTATAATGAGATAATGCACTTAGCATTAATAGATTAGGAGAAAGCCTTTGGCAAGGTAAAAATACCTCTTTGTGGAAAATTGGAGAAATAAAAGATTTTCTTAAGCACCTTACTAATACCACAAATACTTTATACTTAAATATGAAAATAGTTACAACTTCAGTCTTGAGAAATGTCAGATAAGTTTTAATACAACACGGTGTTCGACAGACATTTATTTATTTTACACGAGGGCTATCCACAAAGTACATTACGTTTTGGAATTAAAAATAAATAAAGTTTTGGAAATTTTTTTTATTGTATACAGACGAAAGCCACACTTAAATACTACTTTTCTACATAGTTGCCATTTAAATTAAGGCACTTATCGTACCGATGGACGAGCTTGGAAATTCCTTCGTCGTAAAATTCGGCCGCCTGCGCCTTCAACCACGTGGTTACCTCTTCTTGAAGCTGTGCGTCGTCATCAAAACGCTGCATAACCAACCACTTCTTCATTGCTGGGAGTAAGTGGACGTCGCTCGGTGCCAGGTCGGGACTGTACGGCGGATGAGGAAACAACTCCCACTTAAAAGATTCGAGAACTTCACGAGTGGCATTTGCCGTGTCGGCCCGGGCGTTGTCGTGAATCAGCAAGATCTTTGAGCCCAACTTTCCCCTGCGCTTGTTTTGTATTGCTCTTCTGAGGTTGTGCAGAGTTTGGCAATACCTTTGAGAGTTTATCGTAGTGCCTCTTTTCAGGAAATCCACAATAATCGCACCTTTTCTGTCCCAAAAGACAGTCGCCATCACCTTCCTTGCCAACATTGTCTGCATGCATTTCTTGGGTTTTGGGGGGGAATTTGTGTGCCCCCACTGCACTGACTGCAATTTCGTCTCGCAGTTCACATGCTTAACCCATGTTTCGTCACCAGTAACGATGCGATCGAGTAATGAGTCGCCATCTTTCTCGTAAGCGTCCAAAAACGTTAACGCTGCAGCCATTCGCTAATTTTTGTGAATCTCTGTCAAGATTTTTGGTATCCATCTTGCACAAAACTTGTGGTAACCAAGCTTTTCGGTATTGATTTCGTGTAACAAACTTCGTGAAATTTGTGGAAAACTCATAGAGAGTTCCGGTATTGTGAAATTACGGTTTTCACGGACCGCGGCATCGACTTTTTCGACAAGTTCGGCAGTCACTATGCTGGGTCTTCCACTTCGCTCTTCGTAGTGAACGTTAGTTCGGCCACTTTTAAATTTTATGACGTATTGACGCATTCCACCCTCAGTGATTATGTTGTCCCCATACACTTCACAAAGCTGCCGATAGATTTCTATCGGTGTACAGTTTTTTGCAGTCAGAAACCTTATTACAGCACGCACTTCACACTTCCCGGCATTTTCAATTAACGCTGACATTTCAGACTGTCACAGTAACTCAACGGAGTACAGCACGAACCTCTCACTAGCACGGTAGGATGCCGACTGAGCGGCGGAACGCCATGACACCAAGATGGCCGCGCTAGCCCCGCCCCTAACGGACACAAACGAAAACGTAAAGTAGTTTGTGGATAGCCCTCGTATATTGATGGTTATGAAACGAAAGATAAATCACAGTTTGGAATTAAAATAGGATCTGTCGTACCATTTAATACTCTACTTGTTCTAATGACCATACCAAACAGTAAAATTAGATAATTTATGAAGTGCAGTACATATACTGAGCCAAAATGCAATGTACTACAAGGTAACTGTATGTGCAATTAAGACAAAGATAATCGTTTTCAAAGGATTGAATCCAACCAGACAGAAAATAACATTAAATGAGGAAATTATATAACAGTTGTACCACATCAAGTACCTAGGATGGGCTATTAGTTTTAACTGTGACAAAGACGTTGAGCAGAACGTTAATAAATTTCAAAGTATCTGCGGAGCAACTGGAAGAATTTCAGGATCGAAAAGAAGAAAGGACACATGAATGAAATTCTATAAACTTATGACTGTTTCTACTATTTAATATGGTTCCGAATTATGGGAATAACAATAAAGCAGAACCACATATACCGGGAGCAGAGATGCAGTTCATGATATACATAAGGTGAAAAGGAATTAAATAAGGGATGAAACAGTAGATTATACGTAGAAATCTTCTCAGTTAGTGACAAGATAGACTAGAACAGAACGAAATGGAAGGGTCATGTTGACAGAATAACAGAAAATATATTACCAACAAAATAATAATGAATTGTCTGCCAACGGAAAAGAGAGAACTAGGAAGACGTTGTACGCGTTGTATGAACGATAAAGACAAGAAGAGGTCACATAATAACTAACCCTTAGAAGGAGATGACTATAATCTACCTAATTATGTCTGTGTAAACTTCCAATGGAGATTTTACGGAAGAAATTTTATTCATGTCACAGAAGCATCACACAGCCATGTCCATCAGGATGAATTTCTGAGAACGTGGTGTTTTAAAGAGTTTTACTGATAGTATAAGTGATTTTGGTCTCTGCCCATTGCGCTGAGTCGTTGGTTACAGATTCACGTCACATCACTGAAGATAAACAATGTCGGTCGCAGCCAGTGCCTGGAAGATTAATGACCTGATTAAGCCACGCGTAGGAGAGGGGGGGGGGGATTTTGACGTAAAGTTAGATTACTAGTCTTTGCACCGATGTCCTGGATTAAACTCCAGACCTCTTCGCTGTGTCTCATGAAGTGACGGCATGTGGCTCTGTTGATGGTAATCGGACCGTCGTATGGGGACGTCAAGCACGGAAGCGCTCTTGGTGCAATTCGAGAGGAGTATTCTATGTTCCGGCACCTTCTCCTTTTCTGCACCCTCTCTCTTTTCTCACAATGCAAACATGACACCACATCACAGACACCCTTCGACATCTCATACATTTGAAAGATATACTTAAGCAGACACCTGTCGCACCTCAAAAAGGAAATGTGCTGTTGTGGGCGAAGGACAGGAAAACCATCCAATTAGGAGGTTGAATCCGTACTTCGGCTTCTCCCCAAACAATGCCATGCTATTGCCTGTAGTTTTTTAGATCCCAAAGCTTATGAATATCCACGAGTCGTTTTTCTGAATTGTTTGGATATTGAAAGCCTCACTAACGAACGATTTAGTGGAGCGAAGTAGAAGTCATGTCATTTAAGTTTCCAGATGTCCTGTTGATAGACGCGTGATTAATGGCTCGTCAAGAGTCCTTTAATATGTGTGTTTGGTGTGAGTAGGTCGTCACCCGCTGTTGTTTTGCGTATATCGTTCTCTGTAACTGCGAATTATGCTGCTGTATTTTCGCTGTCATAGAACACATTCTAATCCAAAGAGCATTTCGATAAGGATATTTTGCCTACAATTCCAATGCGTAGTCTTTACGGATAACCCGGCCCTTCATCCTTAAGATGCAACCCTTTCATGTGGGCCCTACAAATCTACTTACAAACAGTTAGAGAGGTTACGCGTCTACCACTTGAACGCATAACAATCGTTTTTCACTATTCTTAATTTATACCGGCCATAGAAATTTGGTAGTTGAAGTGTTTCATTTTGGACGTGAACATTACTGTAACGCTTTTCTCTGGATTCAATTTTATTTTCCAGACATTGTACCAGTTGGTGATTGCGTCCTGTTGTTCCAGTAGCTTCTTATGAAATTCAGGCTCTTGCACACTGCCGTATCTTCGATGTACAGGGCAGTTTCCCCACCCAGCCAGACAAGTCACATGGCTGGTGTACAGCATGTGTAATAAGAGTGCTAGCAATAAGCCTTGAAAATCTACGGCCACAGCTCTCGTGATCTTACTAATAAGTTTTCCGCACGTCACAGAGTTATGTCTCTCCGTCAGGAAAGAATCAGTAATATGGGGACCATGTGTCCTGCAGTGTGTAATTGAGGCAGTTTGCTATTGCGCCAGACTATCTCGAAGACATTTTCGATGTTGAGGAAGACTGTTTCCTATTTTTCGCCCTACCGACGTAGGGATTTATACATTGAGATTATGTCTGAACGAAAGTCAAACTTGTCTGGTGTGACACACCAGATTGTAGCATTATGTTGATGGAATTTTGTGCTTACTAAAGAAAGCATAGAGAGGGGTGAGTCTGTAGTTCTGGCGAAGAACTAGGTTTTTGTTAGGTTTAGGTAAGATTATAATCTGAACAGCTTTCCAAGCTCTCGGTAAGTATGTTGCTTGAAGGCGTAGATTAAAGTGATGGTGAAGTATGTGAAAGCTGGAACTCATATCTTATCAGTAATTGGGGATTCATTGTTCCCTAAACGTCTATCACTGGCACACACAAGGCAACTGGAAATCTGGGAAAATTTCTGATCTGTCCTCTCTCAGCTGAGTAATTCATCCGTTAACTGATGTCTGCTGCCTTTCAGTCTCGTTAATTTCGATGGTTTCTTGAGAAATTGTAGCTGTCCAATAAAATGTTATGAATCCCCAGCGCGAATTTTGCAGAACGCAAGATTTGAGGGGAATATCCCTACTGTGTAATTAACAGCTAAGAAGTCCGAGAGGCTGCCTACGATTTTGGTTCAGAGTGTAAGGATTATCAGAGCCGTTGCTGATAGATACCTGGTGCTGTTCAATCGATACATGAACTCAGCTCAGTTCACCATCTGTGAGATTTTGACTTACTATTCACTGGAAAACACTGCATCCAAGCGCCTTCTGATAAAGAACTGTGTTACTACACCGAAGATGAAGTTCTGTTGCCGATCTTCAGTCTCAAAGTAGTAAATCACCCAACAAAACAAAACAGAGATAATTATTAATACAAACCTTTTACTATTGTTTTTATATGTGTTATTGGAAAACCTTTTTTAGTAATCACAGTATAGTTATAGTATAACAACAGTCAGTCTTAAGTCCAGAACAAGATGAAGTATTGGTAATTAAAGTAATTATAATAATTTGATTTCCTCTTAAGTTCGAGCACTTAATTGTTTTATTTGACACTGACTGCAATAGCCACACACAAGTGCAATTTTTTGCAATAAATTGATGTATTTAACAGCCACATGCCACGTTATCAACAGAAAATATTTGTTTTACCTAGATACATCAGTCTCGGTTGGTTTTTGAAATAAAGTTTTACAGTTAGCTTTTAGATTTGGATATTCTCCCACCATGTCCTCTTTTTCGCACGTCCTTATCGCAAATATTCCACAAAAGAATTGATTCTATCGTATCTTACAGTCTCATAATTTGATGAAAAAAGGCAATGTTTCCGTTAGTTCATGCTGTTTGTTAGATGCTTCGATTAACTCACCACAAGTTATACACATAATTTGAAATGAAATACGAGTTTGCTGGTTTTGATTAGTTTCGTGCACTTCACGTCATGCATTTAGCGTATATGAAATTCATCTAACATTTCGAGACCGTTGGTAAGCGGGACTGAATAATTACATCTGTCTCCGATATGAAACAGATCGTTTGTGCTTTCCGGCGATTTACCTCACACCATTGCGATGTAATTCTATTTGTGTTTCAGTCCTCACAGAGTATAGTGCGATAAGATTTCGAGGAAATTTCGAGACATCTACGCTAAGAGAAGATTATTTTTCTGTACAGCTAATATTCCAAACTTATAGTCACTGTGTAGGCACGGGGTAAAAAAAAAAACACGTTGAGTGAAACTGCTCATTAGAGAACTAAACTTTATTATTTGCCTCATACGTCTGAGTATTAACTTGAAACCTGGACGCCAGTAAACGAGTCAGCGGTAGAGACTGAGCTGTTTATTTTGGAAATTGTAGATATTCAGTTCTGAAGTTCAGTATATCTTTCATCCCTGTGCTCACTTTTCAAAAGAGATTTTTTTTGCTTCTCAGTGGAACCTTTAAACTTTAATCTGACTGTTTATGTTATTTAACTTTATGTTCGCTAATGGCTGTATGTAACGGTTACTTTTAATGCATGTGAAGCTTCTATGTTTGAACTACCAACATGCATAATTACGTACGTTATAATCAACCCTTGCGAATAATACGTATCCGATCAACCACATGTTAACGCTATGTTGTTGTACATAATTTGTACATAATATCAGTATTTAGATTTGCAATTCAAAACACTTAGACAACCACCAAATTAAATGATATCACAATATATTTCAGAACAATTATTGTTTCACTGAATGTTATTAGAATTTACAGTCACTGTCCCCTAAGTGAACAATGTTTAATTCTGGCCGCCTATATAATCACTTTGGTTACCTTTGTGACAGTGAATAATCTGGCAGTGGCATTGCAATTGGAATATGATGAAATAAATCACTCAGCTTTTGCCATTACTTAAAAACAGATGGGGAGCGCAATACAAGTAATAATCGAATCTCGCGAGCTCCAATGCGAGTCCGAATTTCTACGTTTTAATACTTCTAAATAAAAAATGGGATGTGGGGGCTCGATGTTCAACAACTTTCAAACTGTTTTGGTTCATTTTTATATTACCCAGTGAAATGAGAAAGGTGCGAATAACATTGCATTCCTAATCGTTCATGTTAAAATGTGAGTAGCAAATAGAAAGCTCAAGAAAATAATACTATTGGCAAAACTTCTCACTTTCAAGAAACTATCTCTTCACACAAAATTTACAGTCAGTATTTAAAAGTGAAAAGTGGTCAACAGTGATTTGTTCCTTCCCTGTATATATGCATTTACCAGAGATATTGAAACAACAGTATCGAAATAGTCAAACAACGTAAGTTTCGAAAATTTACAGCTCAAAACTGAAAATTTTCTGAAAACAGAACATACCACTTCCTCCGATGTTAGCGCACGCCGTAAATTACCTGCTGCGAACAGCATATGTACCAGACTGCAGTAATTGCATTCCGAAATCAGGCCTCTACACCAGCAACGCACACTAGATTAAAAGTTTCACTCTGCAACGGAACGTGCTTTGATATGAAACTTCATGGCAGATTAAAACTGTGTGCCGGACGGAGACTCAGGATCTTCATCTTTCGCGGGCCAGTGCTCTGCGATGTTTAGAAGATAGGACACAAGGTAATGGCGGAATTAAAACTGTGAGTTGCGTAGTCGGTAGAGCGTTTACCCGCGAAAGGCAAAGGTCCTGAGTTCGAATATTGGTATAGCACACAGCTTTTATCTTCCACGAAAATTCAACAATCATCTACTTCAGCCTACGCTGGACACCGAAGCCCTCTAACTGCCGACTGACTACTTGACAGCAATGTACTTTCTGGAAGCCAGAAAAAGAAAAGTGTGTCAGTAGTAAGTATGACGAACAAGACTGCCGCTACTCGTAATGTAACAACCTATCAATTATATGCTGACAGTTTAGCTGTTTTCCTTGTCCTGCCTTTTTATTTCCAATAACTGTACCTGTTGATTCACTTGCAGCAGTCTAATCTAAGAAATAATTTGCTTTTAACATATTCTTGAGTTATGCTGACAACCATTTTAAAGTAGTGTGCCATTTTCCTCAATTTAAGTACCACTGTTTACGATTACGCTATTGTCTATAGCGAACACGAGACCTGATTCATTTTACATAAATGAAGGGGAGTTATTATTAATATTTCTTCACGAAATGACACAGAGATTGCATTCCTGTCTGCCTGCCACTGCCATCTCCCTGTGAAATGGGCATTCATTGTATTTTTGCACGTGTTTTCTATAAGGA
Source organism: Schistocerca piceifrons (assembly GCF_021461385.2). Taxonomy (NCBI): domain Eukaryota; kingdom Metazoa; phylum Arthropoda; class Insecta; order Orthoptera; family Acrididae; genus Schistocerca; species Schistocerca piceifrons. Next base: position 585,144,430 of record NC_060138.1, read on the forward strand.
AGGAAGTACACATTTATTTTTTCCACTAACAATGAATATGAAACAGTTTTTTTCTGTTGTCATTTGGGCTTGTTTCGTATACCAGTGAACATTTTCATACAGTTATCACCTAATCTGTCCTTAGCAGATTGGTTTAATAATTCTACATCACTGAATGGCTAACGAATTACCTGTTTGTTACTCAACATTCTGCGGATCCGTAAAGTTTATCGTGTTGTGAAGCGTAGCTGGATCTGACATGTTAACTTTAGGATAAATTTTTTAATGCCTCTTCAAATCTCGACACTGACGACACTTCTCTGAATAACATTTTGTATCTAATTTGTGGAACAAAAGTCACAAAACCCATGTCGCAGTTCCTAACATATTATTAAAGAACAGATGGGAAGGAGTACTCGCCTAAAAATTTGAATTCTTTACACGAAAACTCAACGACCTTGAAGACGTTACATTGCAATTTTGATGGCATACCACATCAACATTTTTTCATGCTTATATTCTTCAGTCTTCATATTGCGTATACATGACCTTCTCGATATGTCTGTTACTATTAAAATGCCCCCTCCTAAGTTATATCTAAAACACGTTAGTTCATGGGACAACTCTTAAAAGAGCACAGTGATCTGTTTGGAGTGCTGTAGTGTAGATAGTGTAGAAGTGGTAATAGGTAGTCATGTGACAGTTCGCGTGCGACATGACAGTGAAGTCGTCTGTATGTTACAGTCACTTGTACTGATTCAAAATGGCAATATGGGTGTATATGGAGAAGTGGTAGAATGCCAGAAGGGAGGTATCGTGTTTGCAAGTGCATGTGACTACATCGTGAAGGAATGTACCCGATTTGTCGGGGTATCAGAATGAACTTCCTAGAGTGTCTACAAGAAACAGCGCACCACTCGCAAATAAGTAACACGACGTAGGTACTGTGGTTGCAAAAATGTCCTAACCGACAGACATTGGAGACGAGTACCGACTGTCTTATCAATGGCAACTGGTTTCAAAGCCGAGAGGAATAAATGCAGTCAGTGAATATAGGTGTACCTCGACCGGTTTCCGAGAGAACACTGCGAAGGGAGCTGCATGCAATTGACGTTTGGAGTGTGGTACTTCGCAGAAGTTACTTATCACGCAGGCACATAAAATGATGCCTTCAGTGATACCAACAGTACAGAAACTGTACAGCAGCTGACTAAAACCGTATAGTGTAGTCTTTGCCTTCTTTTCAAGACGCACTAGGCGTCGAACGCACCAAGGTCCCGACGACGTTTTGAAACCGCATTCTATGGTGGGTTTAGTCCAGGTCAGAGGTGGTGCTGTGATGTTTTGCTGGCGTTTTTCGTACCATGATTTGGGGCCATTCATTGAAGACATCGGTAACTTGAACCAAGATGTTATTTATTCTCGGTCATCAAATGTTGCTTTTTCTCTACATATTCAGGATGAGTTTGCGTGGCCACTCCCGTGTTTCCCGACGACATCGTTCGCATTCTCAGGGTTCCATGGCTTGACGAACACTCAGGGACGCAATGCACCTCGCCTGACGTGCTAAATCATCCGACTTTAATCTCATAGAAAACCACCTTGTTCTCTTTAGAACAGCGGATGAAACAGAGGAATCAATATACCCTCTCTTCGGGATCTGATAATAAATGAGTGGCTTGACCTCGATCCGGTGTACCTGAAGAAAGCTGTGGACTTTCTTCATCGCCGAATTGATGTCATAATCGATGCTGGACGTGGTGTTGGTGTGATCACTTCCGGTACTGACAAATTTTGTACCGGAGTGCTTCCGATATTAGAAGTGTATACACGCAAACGCCAAGTACCAAAACCGCACTTCCATTGCATAGTGCCGTTCCATTCCTGTGCTCTCGGGAATTATTGTATGCGGCAGATCGCTCTGCAGCTGTTGCAGTGTGATTTACGTTTTGCAGCAGGCGCTGCGGCTAGAAGGCAGTGAGGCGTCGCAGTCTCCTTCCCGCGCTGAGAGTCCAGCCGTCTATTATACACTCCTGGAAATTGAAATAAGAACACCGTGAATTCATTGTCCCAGGAAGGGGAAACTTTATTGACACATTCCTGGGATCAGATACATCACATGATCACACTGACAGAACCACAGGCACATAGACACAGGCAACAGAGCATGCACAATGTCGGCACTAGTACAGTGTATATCCACCTTTCGCAGCAATGCAGGCTGCTATTCTCCCATGGAGACGATCGTAGAGATGCTAGATGTAGTCCTGTGGAACGGCTTACCATGCCATTTCCACCTGGCGCCTCAGTTGGACCAGCGTTCGTGCTGGACGTGCAGACCGCGTGAGACGACGCTTCATCCAGTCCCAAACATGCTCAATGGGGACAGATCCGGAGATCTTGCTGGCCAGGGTAGTTGACTTACACCTTCTAGAGCACGTTGGGTGGCACGGGATACATGCGGACGTGCATTGTCCTGTTGGAACAGCAAGTTCCCTTGCCGGTCTAGGAATGGTAGAACGTTGGGTTCGATGACGGTTTGGATGTACCGTGCACTATTCAGTGTCCCCTCGACGATCACCAGTGGTGTACGGCCAGTGTAGGAGATCGCTCCCCACACCATGATGCCGGGTGTTGGCCCTGTGTGCCTCGGTCGTATGCAGTCCTGATTGTGGCGCTCACCTGCACGGTGCCAAACACGCATACGACCATCATTGGCACCAAGGCAGAAGCGACTCTCATCGCTGAAGACGACACGTCTCCATTCGTCCCTCCATTCACGCCTGTCGCGACACCACTGGAGGCGGGCTGCACGATGTTGGGGCATGAGCGGAAGACGGCCTAACGGTGTGCGGGACCGTAGCCCAGCTTCATGGAGACGGTTGCGAATGGTCCTCGCCGATACCCCAGGAGCAACAGTGTCCCTAATTTGCTGGGAAGTGGCGGTGCGGTCCCCTACGGCACTGCGTAGGATCCTACGGTCTTGGCGTGCATCCGTGCGTTGCTGCGGTCCAGTCCCAGGTCGACGGGCACGTGCACCTTCCGCCGACCACTGGCGACAACATCGATGTACTGTGGAGACCTCACGCCCCACGTGTTGAGCAATTCGGCGGTACGTCCACCCGGCCTCCCGCATGCCCACTATACGCCCTCGCTCAAAGTCCGTCAACTGCACATACGGTTCACGTCCACGCTGTCGCGGCATGCTACCAGTGTTAAAGACTGCGATGGAGCTCCGTATGCCACGGCAAACTGGCTGACACTGACGGCGGCGGTGCACAAATGCTGCCCAGCTAGCGCCATTCGACGGCCAACATCGCGGTTCCTGGTGTGTCCGCTGTGCCGTGCGTGTGATCATTGCTTGTACAGCCCTCTCGCAGTGTCCGGAGCAAGTATGGTGGGTCTGACACACCGGTGTCAATGTGTTCTTTTTTCCATTTCCAGGAGTGTAGATGGTCGTCGTAACAGTGGCTCTACGCGCTGGGCAGATGTCGAGATCTTGTCGTTCGGCCGACAAAACACTCGTCTGCCAGAGAGGAAACAGTCGTGATACCAAGACATCCTTTAACGAATGAGGACCTAGAAGTAAATGTACACAGTAAAAAGTCTCCTGTTTACATGAAGAATAAGAAAATCCGATATCAGCAATGGCTAGAATAAATCCAATGGCGACAAGTGAAAATTCGTGCAGGACTGAGGCTAGAAGCCTGATTTCCAGCTTATCGCAAGTTGTCACCTTAACCATTGCGGCTACCCGAGCACGGTTCCCGTCCAACTCAAATTCCTACACGTTACACACAACACACATAGTTTCCCCTGCTCATTACCCTCGTTTCTCGCACCTTCACCTGATTTCCGCATTAGTCGAACGAAGGACGCATCCATAATAACCGTATCATTGCTTGCCTTCAAGATGCATATATTTATATGTTCTTTCGGACATGTCCGAGGCCGCGAGCAGTAAGAATAATGGACAGGGACACTATGTAGTTTGTGACATATGTAATTTGTGACGGATGGGAAGCACGCTCGGGAAATCCCGTTTCGAGTCCCAGTCCAGCACAAATTTTCACTTGTCGCCATTGGATTTATCTCAATGCCCAATTGCAGCTGCAGAATCATGAGTAGTGTCTTTCTTTCGCATATGTCTGAAAGAAGAAACAACTGACGAATGAAAGAAGTTCATAGTTTAAATTATATCAGGATTTCATCCCATTAAGTAAGTTCACAATCTGAACCAGAGGATCATGCGGTACTGCCCTCTCATACTGTCAACCTCTGGATGGCATATCGAAAGAAAAGAGGAAGATTGTTTCACGTCTCGTCGGCATCGAGGTCAGTGGAGACAGAACACTAGATCTGATTGTTTCAATGATGGATAAGGAAATCGGCTGTGCTCTTTCTAAACAACAACCGCGGCATTTGCCTGGAGTGATTTAGTTAAATTAAGTTGCTGTGCAGTTGACTTGATGATGATGTTTGTTTTTTGAGGCGCTCAACTGGGCAGTTATCAGCGCCCGTACAAATTTCCAACCTTTGCTCAGTCCAGTCTCGCCACTTTCATGAATGATGGTGACAACACAAACACCTAGTCATCTCGAGGCAGGTGAAAAACCCTGACCCCGCCGCGAATCGAACCCAGGACCCCGTGCTCGGGAAGCGAGAACGCGACCGCGAGACCGCGAGTTGCCAACTCTGCAGTTGGCATCACGAGACAGAATACATCGAGCTGACCCAATAAGCAAAAATTGCTGGCAGTGCGGGGAATTTGACCCAATTCCTCTGCATAGCAGTTAGACACAATTATCTATCAGCTACAGACACGAATCACAAACCTACTGAAATTTTACCGAAATATTCCCCGTGCACTCGCAGGAGCCGGACATTTCCAGTTCAGTATTACAAAATTCAGTAAAAATCTCACCTTCGTTGAAGCAGATTAACGACATTGTTAAACATGTCCGTGGACCTTTATCACCTTGAAATAAACATAAAATATCGAAAGTAAACATGAGCTTCGTTTTTTAGGATTTAACGCTGCTCTACTACACACCTAGAAATGATAAACAGTTCTCGAGACACATCTTACGTATAAAATACAGAGGAAGTGACTGATGACAAAAACATATTTAATCAACAAACAACAATGTATCTGCCATGATGTACGCAGGACATGGACCATGGACTTGGGTGGAGAAGAGGAGAGACCATTATTTCGGTGTAAGAGAGAGACAATAAATAATTTTTATGGGCTTTGTTCATATAACATATTGGACTTCTAATTCAGTGCTTAAAAGGAGGCGGCGATAACAGAGCGATCATAGGAAATCGAAATCTGGTAATAGGGTAAGGAATAGAAGATAAAGGAGAATATGTCCTTGGTAGTGAGAACGAGAGAGAAGACAGTCTAGTTCAGTCCTGCAACAAATTTCAGCATCTAATGGCGAATACAATGTTATAAAACCGGAAAAGGAAGAAGTATACTTGGAAAACGGTCTGAAGACACTGAACGATTTCAGTTGACTAGACTCAGATTCCTAAATCAGATATCGGATTGCAAGGTGTACCCACGTGAGGCTATAGCCAGATAAAGTTGAATGGCAGAAATTTAAAACATAGGCAGTATTGCGCGCGCATGTCTTGTGGCGGAGAAGGGAGGCGCGACCGAGCCCGTGATGTGTTCGACAGCTGAGGGGCGTGCTGGCCGTGACTGCCCGGACTGAGGCGGTCCATGCCAAGGCGGCGACGCTTCGGTCACTTAGTTCGGCGAACGACAGCTGGAACACTCCCTTAAGGGTACTTCCCTTTCAGCTAGAATCATGAAACTTGCCAAGAAGAAAGGTTTCACAAAACATCCAAAGGAAAAAATCCGAAAACTGTTCATTCGCATTTACGTTAAACAAAACAAAACAAAAATTTTTTTTTTCATCTCATGTCGGGCTGTATGTGTATTCGCCCGTCTTTTCTCAGGAACGGATTGGCGTATCAAATGGAAATTAATGTCACATACCAAGATTTGTGGTCCATTAGTGGTATGTAAACGCTATGTTCTGGGTCAGTGCAATCAAAGGTTGCAGCTATTTAAGTCAAATGCTTTTATACTCGCTAACTCACGCATCCAGACCTACAGGGTTCTTCCCCTTGATGTAAAATCATGAAATATGGGCAGGAAGAAAGTTTTCACAGAACAATTAAGGGAAAAGAACCCGAATATCGACAATTTGTTTTTATATCACATGACAATTTTTTTTATCCGACTTCAGAAAGAAAATTCAAACATTCTCGAAACTACGGGAATCTCTGGACCCGATATCCTGCCAATATCACTGCTGACAACGGACAAAAGTCGTCGAGATCCTCGATTCCTCGATGGACGAACTGTATGAATAAATAGTTAAATATGTACAGAATATTCAGAGCGCAAGTCCACCTCGCATCTTGCCAATTTTTCATTTCTTTGTCTATGGTAGTTTGTGTGAATGGTAGAATGTGGGTGATTAGAAACACGCTCCCCTGGTACTCAGAAGATATTGTACAGTTGTAAGCTTGTAGTGACAACATATCAGCCACTTGAGGTGAAACCAGAGACATAGCTCAGAAACAGGATCACAGGTACAGGAATTGGCAACACGTCCTCTTTATACCCCGCAACTCACAACGGTCAGTGGTGTGCCTCGGGAATGCGGTTTTAGGCACTGGATGTTGGAGTCTGCTAAGTATTGCACGCGTTTGACTCGCTCTGCTCAGAGGTCATGGTCAAAGCATTCTGTTAGATACTGTTTGTTTGGGTTCATCATTAACTTGAAACAATTTTTCAGTAAGATGAGATGTAGACTTCTTGAGTTTTGATTGTTCTGTCTTGTTGGGGGGTACATTCAGGTTTCTTAACGAATTTCGTGGGACTTGGTTTGTTCTGGGAAACGACCGTTAGGCTTCTGATTCCGTAATAAAATGTACATTATAAAGGTGAGTGATACTACTCCCGTAGTGTTTCCATGTCTTTAGTGCCAGCAAGCTACATTCTATCTATTAGTTTTCTCCAATTTTCGATTTAACTCACTGGTTTTCGTGGTCATCCGCCAGCACGTGTCCCCCACTTACAAGCTACCTTCCTCTAACTATGCTAAAGTAACAGATCTTTTTCGCCGGACTTAAATGAATACCTGCATGGCAGCCTTTTCTGAATTATCCTCTGGTTATTAAATCTTACACAACTAATTGATTTTGTGGCTGTCAACCAGCAAGAGTCCACCAGTTGTAAGTTGTCACCCTGTAACTATGCTTAATGAATATATCTCTCTCCCCTGAATTAAATAAATACTTACACGCCCCGCATTTGCTGAATTGTTTCGTGTTTATTAAATTTTATGTAACTGAATAATTTTCTGACCTTCAGCCAAAACGCGTCCTCCAGTAATAAACCAGTTATCTGTAACCATCCTCAAAGAATAGATCTCCATGCTCTGAGTTAAATGAATACCTACAGGCCAGCCTTTTTCTGAATTATTTCGTGATTATCGAATCTTACGTAACTGATTGATTTTGTGGGTTTATGGAGTTGGGTGTATGCTTTTGGGACCCAGATAGAACGGCATATCGAGCTCGTTTGGATAAGGTTTGGAGCCTCTGCCTGGGATGATTATTAATTCACACGCCCCATTTATTCGCATCTACCTGGGACTCCTCGGTGCTCTCTAGGTCCTACGGAGCACCTAGCCAGTTCCACCGCGGTAGGTTAATAGACGCAAGTTCCAGTATGAACTTTTCGTGCGTGTGACTGACACTGATGCCCATTTTGAACCACGCATTACCATAAAACGGACGGTTCCCATGTAAATCTCGTTCCTACCAGCTCCATTACTTTTTTCTGGGGTTATATTAATTATTGGTTTCCCGCTGTGAAGGTGGGTAACATGAGCAGGTTCCGTTTGAAGTATTATGTACTAACTGAAGGAGCTATGAAAACGTTAAAGAAAAATTAGTGTCGTCACATTCTAATCTGCCAGTTGCACTGCTCATCTTCGTCTTGTGCCTATACGCCTATCGGATTTCTACTGAGTCCTAATGTCGTTATCCGTAGCGCTACAGAACTTAATCCAGTTTATTTGGGTCACGATAAGTATAAAACAGCCAACTTCTTGCAATAAAATTTTATTTTTACCAGGTTTCTACACCGACTATGGGCGTCCGCGTCAGAAAATCCCGAATTACTTGTATCAGCTGACGAAAGAACTGAAGACCAATACTGCTCTCGTCACATAAAAAACATTACGAAGCTAATGTTAAAACCACGTAAAATTAAAGCAATTGAAACTGACATTAAGTTTTTAATTGCCAGTGAAATTAAAGCTTAATGGCGTAGCACTGCCGGCCGGTGCGACCGTACGGTTCTAGGTGCTACAGTCTGGAACAGCGTGACCGCTACGGTGGCAGGTTCGAATCCTGCCTCGGGCATGGATGTGTGTGCTGTCCTTAGGTTAGTTAGGTTTAAGTAGTTCTAAGTTCTAGGGGACTGATGACCATAGATGTTAAGTCCCATAGTGCTCAGAGCCATTTGAAACATTTGCCGTAGCACGGTACTCGCCTCTAGGAGCTGCAAGAACAGTGACTGTTTCCTTTTTTAGGTTGTTTACATTTACAACAGATGAAGTTAAGAGTTAAAAAAACAATCGCCTCAGAAACATCATGCAGCTCTCAAAAACTCTTGAAAAATCGGCTTTGAAATGCCCCAAGTGATTTTAATTCGCTACATGTAGGACAAATTTCGGATGGCCACATGGATCCATCACTAGTATCGTTTCGAACATTACTTCTATCCATTTTGTTTTCGTCCACTTTCAACACATATGACACTAAAATATAAAATGCATAAAGCATGTAATTAACACACATATAATTATCATTTTCTATGAAAATGACATGTGAGTTGATGGGAAACGCAATACTACACAGAGCCTCTGCACGGAATGAGTTAGCGTTACTCGTTTTCTGCATTGCTGTATGTTCACTATCAGTTGACAACATTGACGACGATCGCCGAAAGATCTCATGTCACCGGTCTGACACTCACGGCAGCATACATTTGATGAATTTCATACTTAAATGTCGTAGCTATTCGAGCCTAAAGAAGAACAGAAAACAAGAAAACAATGAATGAAAAGAGACTCGAACCAATTTGTCTTGAGCTCAGTCGATAGGGCTACGTGATCTGTCGACAATATTGTCCTACCTTTAGTGAACTTCATTTCGCTCAGAGAACTTCAGAGTAGATTTTATCGAAAATTCTTTGTAGCCTGTGCGAAATTACTGCAACTCACGCTAACTGGGCGAAAAGCTCGATTTTAAACGTGTCCAGCTAGCGAGAAATTGTAAAAAGTTCGAACACTCGCTAACTCACGGACATTTTACAAAGCCAGCACTGAGTAACTTGTGCGGTAGCGCCGAGTTGGGAAAGAGGATGAGGTACTTTCTGCCCTCAGCACCACTTTTAGAAGTAGTGTCTGCCCTCCCCCCCCCCCCCCCCCCCACCACACCCCCCACCCTAATAAACACGCATTTCTCACAGCCCCCCTCCTATACCAGAAAATCCGTCAAACTTGCTTGAGCATTTCTACATTAGAAAGTGTAATGATTAGGTACGAGAAAAATGACGATTTGACGAGCTATTACGAGTTCGTCTCTCCTATTGTTCTAACTTCTGCAAGTGACTATCTGTTTTGACTGTGTTTCCCCTTGCATCAGTGCTAATCCCACTGTTTTAGTTGCCCCGTCCGCGAAGGCCTGCTGGTAGCGGAAGCGCAAGATCGCCTCGTATCACACTGTTTTCCCAAATAAGCCCCGCCTGCTTTTTCCAGGGCAGCCATCTTATAACTTATAAAAGAAACAAACGTGGAATAGGTTAACATGTCGCAGAAGTCGCAAGAAAGATGATGGCGAGTCGCCAGAAGGACCAGGTACCGGTATAGCCTCTTCACTCATATTTGTGGATAATACTGACAGTCACTAGGCACAACACTGCACGTCAAAGAACACTATTCGCATATTCCTACATATTGCTACGACGCACAAACTGCTACGTAGCTAATGTTGGAAGCGACTGTAAACATTCCGTAGCGGCTCGAAGTCAGATGACTGTCAGCAATCGAAGAAAACCCAAATAAAAGTGTCCAAACCTCTCGTCGTTTGAGGTGTATGCAATAACACCGCACTGCACTAACACGGCGCACAGTTGCCAACGTCAGTGGTCATTTATTCCTACTGTGACTCCGTCCAGTTATTAGTCAGCGTCTGTTCCCTTACTCAGTCTTTCGTCCCTTACTGGCCAGTTTAAAATGAACATTGTTATAACTAGGAAAAAGAGTGTTAGTCATGATAACCTAGACCTAGTGTTGGTGGCGCTGAGAGTGAAAACGAAGACACCGATTTTGACGAGTGTGGTGGTAGCAAAAAGCCTTGTTCCAGAAAAAAAAGACGACACAGTTATCAGCGCAACAATGTGCGTGGATTTATTACATTAATTTTCAATGCAATAAACTTTACCAACAGGCGTACACCTTAAGGTATTTCAAATGAATCAGCTGCACAACGATCGGGATTCACGGCATCCAGTTTTATGGCGCTATACGACAAGTTCGTTGATTCGAAGAAAGCGTATTGAGCCTGAAGATGGCAAAATGAACTGCCGAAAGAAAATAATGGACCACCAGAGATCAATTACATTGAGGTTAAAAATGTGTTTTTGCATAATTTGAAAGAGTCTGAAGAAATTCGATCCAGCTTTCTTAAAAAATGTAAAACGCTTTCACGGAAACTGATTTTTCGAACTGGAACAAAGGGGTAGAAAGTTGAAAGTGCATGAGACGCCAGGCTGTCACACAGAAATTGTACCGAATTTCAAGTCCTTTAAATCGAATGTCTGTGTACTCAGTCAAATTATAAAAGAAAATCTTACGGAAATGAAATAAAACCAAGCTTTACCAAAAATTCATAGCTTCCCTCATTACAAAGTAGTACAGAAGCTTGCAATAAAGGGCATATGAATGAAGAAGAAACTTTGACAAGTTGTTACACCTTCTGTGTGAAGATAGCTAGTAACTTTTAATGAGGCTTCAGTATGAAACCTATAAATGGACGACCGATGATGTAAAAACTGAAATCTTGACTATTTTAAGTCATACACTATTTACCGTATTATGCAAATATGGTTGATGAAACAACAGACATATCTACCAAAGAGCCGTTTAGTGACACTACAAGCTTTTTCAGGGCTAGACACAAAGTCCCACAACTAATGGTCTGTTTGAAATCATCGCCGGTATTTTGAGAGGGTTTTATTTGCTTGCTACCAATTAAAGAGGCCAATGCTTTGATGATTCCGATAACATGGCCGGGTTACACAATGGCGTCCAGGCAATATTTAGGGAGACTGAGAAGAGAGCTGTGTTTTTGCACTGCGCTGCACTCTCTTCAAACCGAGCGCTACGAGACATTGTGAAAGCATTCCTTAAGTGTCGAAATACACTGAGTGGTATGAAGGATTTAATACGTCTTTTTGTTCACTTAAAGGCAGATCATCCTATACACTGCACACCACTCTGTCACACAAGGTGGACCAATAAGGTGCTTGGCAACTATACAGAACTTCTAGAATTTTTTCTAAATATTTCAAAAATTTCAATTCAGGCACTGAGGGCATTGCAAATGTCTTCTTGATTAATAAGCAGACTTTTTATTTCTTTTCATAAAAGTATTTTGTCACATTAATACGCTAGACATAAGAATACAGACAAGTTTCTACACTTAGAGGAGGCCAGTAAGCTGATTTCCGCGTTGTAACGTGGATTAGATTCATATGAAACAATTTTGTGTCATTCTGGGTTAAAAAAACTTCGAAATCACACAGTAAAACTGATCGCTACGAAATACAATGACTCCACCAGTTCATTTGCAAATAACGTCAGTGAAGTGCGTGATAAATAAAGAGTTTTTTACTATGAAACGATGGACTAGTCTGTCAGCTTTTTGAAATTATTCTTCAACACTCGATCATTGATATCTATAAACCAAAAGGAACGATTTCTTCTTGGTGATAACAAACGTTTAGATTATATTTTATCTTCCTATGAATCAGATAAGCTTCTCCACTAAACAATGTTTCACGAAATTATACAAAATAGTGATTTTTGAAACAATAAGTTTCCTGGATAAAATAGTGAAGTAGGAGAAAAGGAAAAGAAACGTCGCTGTCAGAAGTACTGAAATATATACAGGCTATAATGTTGACGATGCCATAACGTCGTGTACCACACAGTGATCGTTTTCTTGTCTGCGAAGTGTGAAAACGTATCTTCGGTCTGTAATCAGACAGGCTCGTCTTTATACTATTGGTCTTCTCAACGCCCATACAGATGGAGATTGACCGCGTGCAAAATGTGACTAGTTTATATGCAGGAATAAAGTGAGAAGGAGTACATTTGGCTACAAAAAGTTATGCTTCTTCCAATTTATGTGCCTTGTACAACTACTGACATACAGCATGGGACATAAATAACTTTGCGCACCGTTTGGTAGTGCTGTTATTACTTCTACGCGTAGCTGACTAGCTGGGAGCATTCAGAACACCGATAAAACGCTGGCTGGCCACTATTAAACAAGCGCGAAGTTATCTGTCACATGAATATCTTCTATAATAATTCTTGCTCTCCCACGCCCCTCCTCCCTACCTTCGCCAACACCCGCACCACCAATATTTTCAAGTCCTCGCGTCTGTAACTGTATGATATTATTGTAGCTCCTGCCTCTCGCGAAATCACAGAAATATTGCGTGTTCTGCTCTGCTCAAGTAGTAAGAATTATTACAAGTCCAAACACTCGCTGACTCTCGGAAATTTTACAAGTCCGTTCCAGGTCTCCAGATCAACTGCCCTTGATCAAAAGGTCATCGATTATTATGCCCTCAGTCCATCACTGCGGAAATTCTCGTACAATATTTTTCATAGATCTTAAAAAACATTTACGTTATGTTATATCAAACTAGACCGAAATTTTCCCTAGTTACCGACAGTATTTTTTGTTTCTCCCCGAGTCTTTTTGTTTCCTCATAATTAAGGTAGTGTCACGTGACGTCGCTCGCTTCCTACTTTAGAGACAGTGTATTGGATTTTATCGTATTTTGTTCTATCTGTATTACAATTTGCGTGATATGACAGTATGCAGTTAGAAGACAATGGCTCGTGAAAGATTTATGATTTCTTACGATTAAACACCAGTTAACGACACATCGGCAGTATGAAGTATTTGGGAGTGAATATAAATGATGATAATTGGAAGAATTGTTTGTGATCATTGTGGCGTTGTGGTTAGAGACTCAGCCGACCGCTGTGGCCGAGCGATTCTAGGCGCTTCCATCCGGAACCGCGCTGCTGCTACGGTCGCAGGTTCGAATCCTGCCTCGGGCATGGATGTGTGTGATGTCCTTAGGTTAGTTAGGTTTAAGTAATTCTAAGTCTAAGGGACTGATGACCTCAGATGTTAAGTCCCATAGTGCTTGAACTCAAAGGATCTACATGCTAAAATTTTTTCCTCATCTTCGGGTTGTAACAGATTCTGGTTCTTTCTCATTTGTGTAATAGAAGTACGTTCTGCAATATTCGAGGTCATTTGTATGTGAGAGCGTGCTCTCTCAGGAAAGAGTTTCTATAATTTTGTGACTTCAATCCGATTAAAAAACCGAAAGACGAAACTGCTGCAAGTGAAACGACCAGCAACGACGTTTACCTCCTCGATTGTCCAAGATATTTGGGTGTTTTTCCCGAATATGTGGCGATTTCCGAGGGTGTACTTACACAGCGATCTTTATAAGACAGTTTAAATTGCTGCGAGCGAAACTAGCGACAATGCCATTTATATGTTTGCTTGTCACAAACATCAAGCTACAATTGCATCGCTAACGACGCGTTCGTAAAATACGCAGTCAAGACGAAGATTGCACCATACAGAAAGTGAAGTACGTCACGTGATGCGAACGCCAGCCAAACGCCGAGTGTCAGTTGTAGCTTCTGAATGTTATGTTTTAATCACTCGTCTCCGACAGCCACTCTTGCCGGCTTTTTCCATTTGTCGTGCGAATCCACCAGTTTACCTGTTGCCTTCTTGCAGCCGCCGTATTCCTCACGCCCCCGTTAAGGAGTGGGAAGGCATGCCGTCCCCGGCACGAATCTGCCCGGCGAATTAGTGTCGAGGTCCGGTGTGCCGTACAGCCTTGGATGGTTTATAAGGCGGTTTTCCATCCACCTCGGCGAATGCGGTATGGTTCCCCTTATTCCGCATCAGTTACACTAAATTAGAATTATATTGATGTCCGAATGAACAGACACCATATCCATATATGTATCAAATACACTATGTCGGCGATTGTTGCACAAACACTGTCTCCACATACGAGTACACCATCATTACCCTACCACGCAAACATTTGGGGTTACATTCGTGTGGTATGAGACGTTCCCGGAGTGGGGTTCCAGTGGGGGCCAAACCTCACAATAACCCTGGGTTCAAGTTGAAACAAAAGAGCCCCTGGTCACAATTTTTAGTCTTATTAGGCAGGTTTCAACACTTCTAAGAGTGCCTTCATCAGAATTTATATGTTTAAAGTGGCCTATGATGTAATTACAAATTTATGGGAAAAGAAACTTTTTTATACAAAAGTGTAAGTACTGACGAACAATACAAGAGAGAGGCAGTTCTTATATGTCACGTATAAAATAAATAACAGGCCATGAGGGCTTTAGTGATTTTTTTTTTTTTTTAATGCATGAAGGAGAGCCTCTATGGGCTGCTCATATCTGTAAAGCCACTAGTAGCAACGGACTGAGGCGCCCGCGTTAGGAAGTGCCGGCAGGTGAATATGACACCAAGAGTGCCATCTGGTAGCCGTAAATGTAAGTAGGTTACTTAACATTTAAAATATAGACAGCGGAATCTTAAAATGAACAATATTTAGTACAGGCAAAGTTTTATATGACAACAGCAGACATGGTATCATTTTGCTTATGTAAAAGCATAGAAATACAGCTTGTAAACTGAAAACTGATTAACAATACAAAAAGAAGCAGTACTTACACGTCACGTATAAAATAAATATAAATTTAAATAAATATAAATTTAAAATAAAATGTGTGGAAGGCGAGCCATTACGAGCAGCTCGCATATGTCGTGCTTCAGACTGAGGCGCCCGCGTTAACAACCACGGGCAGGTGAACATTGCAACGAGAGTGCCATCTAGTAGCCGCAAGTACAACTTGGCTACTTAACATCAACTGCAGACAGACGAATATTATATTGAACATTATTCAGCACAAGATGCAAAAGGCAATATTTCGTTTAACAGCGACAGATGCAGTAACATTTTGTCATCATCAGAGCTTAGAGATACAGTTTGAAATATAAAAGCATCACTATAGAAAATACAAAGAGGCTGAATGATACAGCCTGTAGTAAACGATATAACATGAAGTACAGCCAATAAACCATTTAATAAATGAAAAATTATAAGCTGACTTAGATGGGAAAAAAACATTTCGGTAACTGCACGAAGAGACCTGAACTTAAACGTCAACTAACGGCTTTATACCGTTGAAGAAATTTTTATTACGCAACTGCAGCTGCTCATTGAGAATGAGGCTATCATTTCGAGAAAGTTGCTAAAAAATCTCTAATTCTTCAAGAATATCTAATCTACGCCGTTTCTTCTCGGTGTGCAAATTGTTGATATCGTAAATAGCTTTAGGCGCGTGACCCTTAAACAGAAGATGGTCGGCAAAAGACGAATTTTGGGTGCTAATGCCATTTTTTCTTAAAAGGTGGTTTTTATATCTGGTCGTAAAGGCACGTCCTGTTTGTCCTATGTAGTAAGAAGAGCAGGTGTCGCAGAAAACTTTATAGACACCAGAACTTTCTAAAGCGGAGAGAGTCGATTTTAAATTATGTATGAAGTTTTTTTTCCAGATTATTATTCGTAGAAAAGGCAACGTTGCAGTTGTATTTATTACGGAGAAGGCGTGGATCTGATAGGAGATGGGCCCCAAGAAAGGAATTGAAAAATATTTTTTTCAGTTAGATTCAGTGATAGAAGTGCCGACCGTAGTAACTCTTTCAACACTTTTCTTTTTAATGATGTTATCTACTATGCCAGGTTCATACTCGTTATTAATTGCTGTCGTTCTGACTAAATTGATTTCATCGTTGAATTTTTGTTTTGAAAGTAGAATAGAAGTACCTCGGTGAATAGCAGAGTAAAGCGTTTTTATGAGATTGTGGATGCATATAGGACCCAGGTACGATCTGATCAGTAAATGTTTCTTAACGAAAAATATTGAATGAGATTTTATTTTTTTCTGTTGTAAGCGTCAAGTCAAGAAAGTTTAGTTGGCGGGCCTCGTTTTCAAGTTCGGTGATGAAAGATATTTTCTCATGAAGTTAATTGAAGAGATTAAAAATACGGCCAATGCCATCAGAAGGTCCCTTGTAGATGACTAAAATATCATCAACGTATCTGAGATAGGAGAGAATACCTAGTGCTGTAGCTGAAAAACAGTTGAAAATCATTTCTTCTAGAGTGTTGATGAAAATATCGGCAAGAATACCAGCTAAGGGATTTCCCATAGCGAGACCGTCGGACTGCTGAGTTGTTCAATAAATTCAGAATAGTTGTACTTAACTACTACTGTGATGAGATTAATGAAATCAGTGATTTGTTCATCTGAAAATCTTTTTTGAAAAACGTAAAATTTTTCCCACGGTTATAAGCGTTTCCTGTACAGGGTTCGGTGTGGGGCGACGGTGGTCTGGGTGGACTGCTGTGGCCTGTTGTGGGGTTGTGATCCACTGAGGGCTACGGCGGGACGAAACCTCTCCGTCGTTTATAGGCCCCAGATTTAATACAAATGCACATAGAATACACCCTATAGGGTCTGATGAGTGAGTTTTCGAGTGTCTAAATAAGTGACATACTTGTACATCCATAGCTTTTGACTGGATTGACTTGGAAGCTTCTCGCTTTTCATCACTAAGGGACCGTAGATCTTAATATGGGGCATAAATTGCAACGTGATGGGTCTAGTCGTTCCTGAGAAAAACTGTTTCGAACAGTCGGACTGACAGACAGACTGACGGACAACAAACCCTATCAGGGTCCCGTTATTATCGATTGAATCACGAAACCCTGAATTTTGAAGAAAAACTGGCTACGTAAAAGAAAACAATGAATGAGCACACACGCCTCTTTACAGGATGCAGACACGCGTAAAAACTGAAAAATGAATGCAAACTGGATGCTACCATCTTGGAGCACAAGTTGCATTCGACATTAATGGAAGAGGATGTTATTGACCCATTTAAAAGACTCCTTAAAGTGTGTTTTAATACGGTGTTTCCTTCGATCTCATACTGAAATGTAACGTCTGCGTGGTGCGGCAGACATCGAATTCGGTTAACGAAGGTTACGTTTTCTCAGAAGTGGGGATGGGGGTGGCGAAAATCGTAGAATTCCGTCAAAGTGTCTTTTGCTACTGGTTTTCACTAGCTCTTCACTATTCAGTTCCATTCTCCACTTGGTTGCATTTAGGACTGTATCCCTAGTTTTTGTATTGTGTCACCCGTGTTTAGTGGTTGCCATTTCGCCCGGAACAGACTAACTTTTAAGTGGGGGAATCGGCTGACGAGGGCCTGTTCTCCGAGCGCTGCCGCCTCCTGCGCCCGGCCGGGAGTGGCGCGCGGCCACCCCCTGCTATGGAGATACTCGCGAATACGGACGGCTGTCGCATTCATAATTACACGAGAAATTTGATTACTGCGAAATGTGCGCTACATTTATTTTCCCTCTTTCTGCTCCGGTGCTCTAACTTTGTTTTGTGTTCGTCGCTTTCCAGGAAATATACAAATTGCGCATCAGTAGAATGGTAATGAACTTCAATTCAGACAGTTGTACTGGAGACCGGGCCCGCTCGGATAAACACTGACAAGATATTTCTTTTCTCCTGGGTCAATTTGCTGAAAATCTGAACGAAGTCTCTAAAACATAGAAAAAAGGGCCTGTACCTGTCTCCAAAATTAAAAGAGCCTGCGAGGTCGCACGCTGCTTGAAGACAAAATAAATAATACTGCTAGCTAATGGGCTTAGTTGTAATTTGAAGCTGGCCGGGGTGGCAGAGCAGTTCTAGGCACTTCAGTCTGGAACCGCGCGACAGCTACGGTCGCAGGTTCGAATCCTGCCTAGGGCATGGATGTGTGTGATGTCCTTAGGTTAGTTAGGTTTAAGTAGTTTTAAGTTCAAGGGGACTGATGACCTCAGATGTTAAGTCCCATAGAGCTCAGAGCCATTTTTTTTGTAATTTGCAAAGTTCTAGTGTTCACATTCCTCTAACAATTATCTCCATCTTTCTGTTGATGAAGAGTTTCATGTCACTTTCAGACGTCTCTCTGAAACGAGTGGTTTCATAGCCTCCCACTTACAAGGAAACACTCGAGTGCGAGGTCGCAAATCCAGACCTTAGTAAAGCTCATCTGATGTGTTGTGGTAACGAGACAGGAAAAATATTAGCTGCTAATGAGTCACCACGTGCATCAGGAGGTCGACAGGACAGAGTGTCCGGCAAGTGAAGAGGTCAAAATTATGCATTATACACCACAAAATGGAAAATGGACGTTGTCGACATTCAAGAAATGTTCAAAACAAACCATTACTTACACCATGAACACCGGGTGAAATATGACACGTCACAGTTACCACAAAGGTTCGTACAATCAAGATCGAAAGCGAACTCCTTGGGACCTACAAACCGCGCAGGAAGCTCCTCCAAATATCAGCTCCTAAAGAATGCGTATAGAATCATGTTAGCGTAACGGCGTGATGAGAACTGATGGCAAGTGATGGCAGCAACTGAAAGCTAAAGTCTTTCGTGGAATTTATTGCGAAACTGGCTGTCCTTTAAGGTATAGCTGCAGATAGTGCAATAACACCTGTGTGATTTATAGGCACAAAGAAAACAATCATCCAAAGGCTGGATTTGTCCATCGGTTACAGGTGAAATGAACTGCAATGTCAACACTTTTCAGAATGGATAGTTTGCTTAAAGGAGAATGATTTTTATACGCAGACAAGGAATCAAGCAAAAGCAAGTTATTTTGTTGGCCAAAAGCAATGCTCATACCAAAGTAGAAGTTTTCTTGCACCCAATTTCCAACTCTTGCTTGCTGTGACTTACATGGTCCCTTCTGTCCTCGCAAGATGACACACACGAGAAAGAATCATAGGAGGTAGACCACTTCCATCTTCTCGCAGCAGGTAAATAAATTAGCCAATTTACCACCCTGATTTGCCGTCGGCATATTTGTGTATGAATGTGTTAAGGTGTTGATTTAGTTGTCCTTGATATGGGGTCTTGCCCACTCGTCTCGTATAGGATGCTTAAGGGATACTGCGTTCCCGGAATGTTATACAACAATTCAAGCAAATAACGCTAGTAGTTTTATTTCATTAAAGCAGGTTGACAATACTTAATTTGAACATACAAAGGTATAGCAAGCGATGGGCGACATCCAGCATAAGTCCGAATTCTTGCTATACACAATGTTCAGACAAGCAATGGATGTGGATCACTACAATCTGATATCGTAGTACTCTCTGCTAGGCCGTGCTAATACTCTGCAAATCCTGTCCACTAATGTCCGGCCGAGGCTGGCAACAGGCGCGCTTATATTCACTTCTTGCAGAGGTCGCTGCAGTCGTGGCGCGGTCCTTGTCAACGGGCTATTGGCTGACGTCGCTTCACCGCCTTCTCTGGTCTTGCGTCCTTTCTCTAAGTTCCGGAGCTTGTGGTTACGGCAGAACACTTGACACAACTCGGATTCCTTTCAGATGCATTTCCTCTGCAAATCCCAACCGATCAGATTTGAAAACAAATTCCTTATTGAACGATGGGAAATTTGTTTATCTTATCCACAAATTTTCGGGCCGATTCCCCATTTTGCTGTGCATCGTCAAGATGTTACCTTACATCTTTCAACAAAATTACCTTACATCTTTCAAGTAGATTAAAACTGAAGAAACTGCAAAAAGGTGGGAATTTAAGGAGATGGGACCTGGATAAACTGAATAAACCAGAGGTTGTACAGAGTTTCATGGAGAGCATAAGGGAACAATTGACAGGAATGGGGGAAAGAAATACAGTAGAAGAAGAATGGGTAGCTCTGAGGGATGAAGTAGTCAAGGCAGCAAAGGATCAAGTACGTAAAAAGACGAGGGCTAGTAGAAATCCTTGGGTAACAGAAGAAGTATTGAATTTAATTGATGAAAGGAGAAAATATAAAAACGCAGTAAATGAAGCAGGCAAAAGGGAATACAAACGTCTCAAAAATGAGATCGACAGGAAGTGCAAAATGGCTAAGCAGGGATGGTTAGAGGACAAATGTAAGGATGTAGATGCTTATCTCTACACTAGGGGTAAGATAGATACTGCCTACAGGAAAATTAAAGAGACATTTGGAGAAAAGAGGGCCACTTGTATGAATATCAAGAGCTCAGATGGAAACCCAGTTCTAAGCAAAGCAGGGAGAGCAGAAAGGTGGAAGGAGTATATAGATGGTCTATACAAGGGCGATGTACTTCAGGACAATATTATGGAAATGGAAGAGGATGTAGATGAAGAGGAAATGGGAGATACGATACTGCGTGAAGAGTTTGACAGAGCACTGAAAGATCTGAGTCGAAACAAGGCACCAGGAGTAGACAACATTCCATTGGAACTACTGACGGCCTTGGGAGAGCCAGTCCTGACAAAACTCTAACATCTGGTGAGCAGAATGTATGAGACAGGCGAAATACCCTCAGACTTCAAGAAGAATATAATAGTTCCAATCCCAAAGAAAGCAGGTGTTGACAGATGTGAAAATTACTGAACTATCAGTTTAATAAGTCACAGCTGCAAAATACTAACACGAATTCTATACAGACGAATGGAAAAACTGGTAGAAGCCGACCTCGGAGAAGATCAGTTTGGATTCCGCAGAAATGTTGGAACACGTGAGACAATACTGACCCCTACGACTTATCTTAGAAGCTAGATTAAGGAGAGGCAAACCTACATTTCTAGCATTTGTAGACTTAGAGAAAGCTTTTGACAATGTTGACTGGAATACTCTGTTTCAAATTGTAAAGGTGGCAGGGGTAAAATACAGGGAGCGAAAGGCTATTTACAATTTGTACAGAAACCAAATGGCAGTTATAACAGTCGAGGGGTATGAAAGGCAAGCAGCGGTTGGGAAGGGAGTGAGACACGGTTGTAGCCTCTCCCCGATGTTATTCAATCTGTATATTGAACAAGCAGTAAAGGAAACAAAACAAAATTCGGAGTAGGTATTAAAGCCCATGGAGAATAAATAAAAACGTTGAGGTTCGCCGATGACATTGTAATGCTGTCGGAGACAGCAAAGAACTTGGAAGAGCAGTTGAACGGAATGGACAGTTTCGCTATTTGGGGAGCAAAATAACTGATGATGGTCGAAGTAGAGAGGATATAAAATGTAGACTGGCAATGGCAAGGAAAGCGTTTCTGAAGAAGAGAAATTTATTAACATTGCGTATAGTTTTAAGAGTCAGGAAGTTGTTTCTGAAAGTATATGCATGGAATGTAGCCATGTATGGAAGTGAAACATGGACGATAAATAGTTTGGACAAAAAGAGAATAGAAGCTTTCGAAATGTGTTGCTACAGAAGAATGCTGAAGATTAGTTGGGTAGATCACATAACTAATGAGGAGGTATTGAATAGAACTGGGGAGAAGAGGAGTTTGTAGCACAACTTGACAAGAAGAAAGAACCGGTTGGTAGGACATGTTCTGAGGCATCAAGGGATCACAAATTTAGCATTGGAGGGCAGCTTGGAGGGTAAAATTCGTAGAGGGAGACCAAGAGATGAATGCACTAAGCAGATTCAGAAGGATGTAGGTTGCAGTAAGTACTGGGAGATGAAGAAGCTTGCACAGGATAGAGTAGCATGGAGAGCTGCTCAAACCAGTTTCAGGACTGAAGAAGACAACAACAACAACAACATCTTTCAATTACCGAGCGGAGTAACGCAGCGTTTGCATACTGGACTCACATACGGAAGCACGACCATTCAAACATGCGTCTGGTCATCTTGATTTTGGTTTTCCGTGATTTCGCTAAGTCGCTTAAGGTAAATATCGGGACGGTTCCTTCACGAGCGCACAGCCTTTCTGAAACCACTGAATCTATGTCACGCGCTATTTGATTTGCATAACATAGAGGGTCACTATCATGCACATCCTGTAAATTTTTGCTGTGCTGCGGATGATCATCCATGCGCAGTTATGTTACTATCCTCTCCTTGGACATCGATTGTCCTTTATTAAGTTTATCGGGAGCCGGGATTTGTGCCTGCCTGTCTGACAAGAATGATGAGCTACGTGGCTCGACACCTATTTCAATACCACTTTCACTTGTTAAGCACGTATCGTCACATTGTACACTATCGCGATACTCGGGATTGGGAGTTTCGGTAAGTTCTATGTATAAAGTGATCAATCAAAAAATAAAATACTGAATACTGCAATATTATTTACTCTGTTAAGTATTGCGGGCTAGCATGATACTCTGAAATAACCCAGAACCATGATAACATACGTACGGCCATCGGCTATTCCGAATTGCGCACGAAATAATTTTTTATACGCAGCGCGCAACTCATCAACTGATATGACATAGTTCCCGTGGGCGCTGCTATTATGGAGAGAAAATATGAGTGCTTTCACGCAAACTGTAATGATTAATTTGGTTTTCAGAGGCTACTGGTCATTTATGTACCAACATTCACAAAGAAACAGATTTTTTATTTTTTATTTTTTGCTTATTAAACGGAATATTTTTCTGTATTTACTATCCATTATCTGTAAGGCAAAAACCGAGGAGAATCTCATCTGCCGTTAAGCGGCCAATCTTAAACATACTGAATCATTCAGTACGGAAACATTAATGAATGGAATTTACATTTAAAATTACAGACTTAATTTCTAACTAAAAAACATCGTCAGCGTAATGGCCGACCAAATGCCGCTAGGGAAAGAGAGCTGCCCGCTACACGAAGTTCTGAAGTACACTTATTAATTACAATTAATGGTGGCTATTATGGGAGGTGCTCACTACTTCAATAGCCAACACTTTCTAATAACAATTGGACATGTATTCTGATAACTTACGGACAGGCTTACATTAAATAACAGACTGAGATACAATGGCGGCCTTCAGCTAGACGAAACAAGCTAGGAAAAAAATCTAACCTAAAAAAGCATTATCTCTGTTCTTCTTCATCTACATTACACAGCTACTATAAACAAAAGGCTATTTGTTATACGCATAGCTGTTTGAGAGCTTTACAGATAATAAACAACACTTTTTAATATTTGATATTCATCGCGCTCACGGACGTAGTCTTTCAGTAATTTACAGCTCACATGTCACTATTTTTTAACACACAAAAAACCTTTTTCTCAAAATCTCAGCTTATGTAACGTTCCGTCACAACTCCTCATGTGCATTGTCCGCACAGACGAACGTATACGACATCACACATTCCACTGAGTCATATTGCAGAAACGCTAATATTTAATCTGCCACTTCTTTCTCGCTCTCAACTGTTGTAGTAGATATAATCCATTGTTTGCTTTGTTTATCGTTGCTACTGGTTCAAATGGCTCTGAGCACTATGGGAGTTAACATCTGTGGTCATCAGTCCCCTAGAACTTAGAACTACTTAAACCTAACTAACCTAAGGACATCACACACATCCATGCCTGAGGCAGGATTCGAACCTGCGACCGTAGCAGTCGCGCGGTTCCGGACTTCGCTCCTAGAACCACTAGACCACCGCGGCCGGCTCGGTGCTACTGCTCTGCTTTGTATCGACACCAGTAGCACTGTAGTGAATTACGCGTCGCCAAAACCAACTACAGGCCTTAGACTCATGCTGTACTCTCCATTGGATCGAGTCCCACTCCCTGTTGCCATTATCAGCTAATGTTGTGGTTGAATGGCAGAAAAATTTAGGGCTTCAAATGCAGTAAACGTCATTGGCCTTTTACGACCTCACAATCAAGGGTTGCTTGTCATTTGTGTTTGCGGTGGAGAACATCTGCCACATTTATTGGTTAGATAGAGCTCCGTCTACTGTCCCTGTTGCGTCAATAAGTACCGATCTGCCGCCGGGTCATACCCTGCCAGTGACGTCGTTCATATGCGTCATGGAAGGGCCTCTAGCCGTTGTCAGCCGCTATTTGTTACTGCAGTAGTCCTTAATATACTTTCTCTCGTGCTGTTAGAATGTCTTTTTTCAAGGGAGGTAAATAGTAAATGTTGCCTAGGCAATATTCGTTGTGCTCGGAACTGCCCGTTCGGAATCATTATATAGAGGAATGCTTGATGATATCTGGGACGTTCATACAGCGGACTATGTTGAACGCTTTGCAGAGTAAGAGGATAATTTAAAGTGAAAACGGAGTCCTGAAACGCTTTTAGATTATGAGCTGATCCATTTGTAATAGACTCTCACAGTTTTCTGTCCTATAATGGTGTAGCTTTCATGTAGGAGAACAAAACAGTTCACTGATTTTCTGATGAAGACGTCTTGAGCTCGGCGTGCTTCCACTGCTCATTACGTAGGAGGTGCCCATCAACGTTCAGAGGTTGAACAAAAATGTGGAAACGCTGCGAGAAATGCATTCTTGAACATAAATGCAGATGCTAGGCGAGCCTGCGGCGGGTTGCGCTTTTGTACTTGACCACGAACAGCACCCGTGCAGTGTCCTCAGTGCCTCACCGGTGTCAGTCTTGGTCAGGACAATGATTTGTGTAGTTTGGAGTGCATTGTGCCGGAGTTAAGTGGATCAGAAAGCGGTGCTAACTGTTGTTGATGATGTTGTAGATGCTTCCGTAACCAATGGAAGAGAAGCGTTTCGTGCTTCAACAAGTCCTATATCGAATACATACACAGCGTTCAGGAAAAACGGAAAAACCATCATCTGCTATGTCACAACGCGGACGAAATTGTCCTTTGAGTGATCGTGACAAACGATCATTCAAGAAAATTGTGACGGGAAATAAGAGGACGGCAGCTCCAAACGTCACTCAAGAACTGCACGTCATACTTGTAACTCCTATCAGCACCAAAACAACACGACGAGAGCTCCATAAGCAGGGAATTGCATATCGAGATGAAATTACGGAACCACACATCACTGATGCAAATTCCTGTAACAGAAAACGTGGTGCCGAAGCCATAAACCTTGGAATATTGGTCAATAGAAGAATGCCATTTCGTCAGACGAGTCTTGTTTCCCACTGCTATTTCTGGGCAGCCATATCGTAGTATTTCATGTTCCACATGGTCTAAAGGGCCATGTGAAGGCTATGTGAGGATTTTCGATGATCAGGTCCATCCCGTGGTACAATGTTAGTTCTGCAACGGTGATGCTATGTTCCAAGACGAAAGCTTGTTTCTTCGAGGACTGGTTTTGTGAGCATAAGGATGAACTGCCGTATGTTTCCTAACTAGTACTACTCACTAGATCTCAATATTATTAACCCTTTGAGACCCATTTTGGAGAGAAGCGTTTGTGATCTCTACTCACCTCCATCATCGTTATCTGAACTTGACAACATTTTGCAGGAAGAACGGTATATGATTTTCTTGAAAATTATACAGAGTCTTTATTTATCCATTTCGAGACGACTTGAGTTTTGACTGGCATCTTTTTTCTACACCGTATTTGGCATAGTAATTTGTTGTTTTTGTCATGTTTCCATATTTTTTTTCCAATTCTTGTACACACTGACAGATCGGTACGCAGTAATCGTTAGTTTGTGACGTACTGTTCAAATATATTTCGAAAAGACACATTATGTTCAGAATGAGAAAACTCGGTGTATAATAATAAAATCTGTCCAGCTTGTTCCCGGCCTAACCTGTGTAACTACCACAATCTTCGGAGTACCTATCATAAGGAAAAGATTTTTCCCATATCTTCAAACGGCTACTTGACTGAAGTTTTTGTACAGCTACGTCTACATATATACTCCGTAAGCCAATGTAGGTGCCTGGCAGAGAGCACCATTTACGGCCATTAATCGTTTCCTTCACTGTTCCACTCTTAAACAAAGGGAGGCAAAAAAGTCTACATGCCTCCACGAAAACATTGATATCTCTTACGTCGTCCTTACGCGTAATGTACACAGGCCGCAGTAGAATTGTTCTGCAGCCAGCTTCAGAGGCCGATTCCCTGAATTTTGTTAGTAGCACCCTTTGAAAAGAACGTCACCTTCCGTCTAGAGATTCCCATTTGAGTTCCCGAAGTATTCCCACAATACTTGCGCGTGTTGTTCAAAATTACTGGTAACAAATCCAACAACCCGCCTCTGAACTTCTTCGATGTCTTCCTTTAAGCCGACATAGTGAAGATCCCAAACACTCGAGCCGTACTCACGAATAGGTCGGCCTAGTGTCCTATATGCGGTCTCCTTTACAGATGAAACACACAATCTAAAATTCTCCCAATAAACCTGAGTCAACAGTTCTCCTTCCCTGATAGAGGCCTCACATGCTTGTTCCATTTCATATCGCTTTGTAACGTTACGCCTAGATATCAAAACAACGTGACGCTCTCAAGCTGCTGTATTCGAACATTACGGGCTTGTTTATGCTATTCATCTACATTAACTTACATTTTTATGCATTTGGAGATAGCTGTCATTCATCACGCCAACTAGAAATTTTGTCTAAGTCATTTTGTATCCTCCTACGGTCACTCAATGATGACACCGTATACACCGTATACCATACTAGCGTCAGAAAACGGCCGCAGGCTGCTGCTCATCCTGCCCGGCAGTTCATTTATAGCAGTTAATTTATATGTATATGAAGAATAATAGCGGTCCTATCACACTACCCTGCGGCACACATGACGGCATCTTTGTTTCTGATGAACACTTACCGTCGAGAATAGCATTTCTCGCATGCATTTTTTGAGCTACTCAGATATGAACGGACGGTTTGTTTCTACATCCGATGACTTCAGCTGTGTACACTGTCTATCGTCTTCCGAAAGTCGAGGTAGAGGTGCGTTTGCAGCCCACAATCCGCACACGACTCGTAGTACGTCAAGTGAAGAAAGGGTAAGCGTAAAGTACGGGGCTGATTTGTAAACGAAGTTCTCCCTTGTCAGGGAAGTTTATGAATTCGAATACTGAGACTATGTTCAACAGTCCTCCAGCAAATCGATAAGGATATTATCAGTATTTTTCGACGCCATTCCTTTATCTTTTTTGTGGAGCAGACCGAAGAATATGATCCGTAATTTTGCGGGTCAGTTCCTTTACCCCCTTTATACACAGATGTCACAAATGTACGCTAAGTAAGGGGCTAGTGCCGTAGAGCATTTGTAAAACCAAATTGATATTCCACCCCGACCTGGCGACCTACCCGTTTTTCTACGCCAGAGATGCCTATTACTATGTCCTCCGTACGGGAGTCTGCGCTATAGTCAAGCGACGGTATGTACGTACGTTTCTCCTGCATGAACCGTTACTTAAACACGAAATTTAAAAGTTCGAATTTCCCTTTGGTATCTTCTACTGCCTTACCAGATCAGACAACGAGTGACTGGATACCGGCGTTAGAACGGCTTAGCGAATTTCATTGGACCAGAGACCATGAGACACACAGTGTCATCTGCACGTTAGAGTGATGCCTCTTCTTAATTTTATATTCAAGAAAACTATACCTGATGTTTAGAAGCGCATAGTCTGAATTAATACTTCGTGGTAGCGAAGAAAGATCATAGTTTGGCTAACACAATTTGCACTTTGCCCTATACTGTTCTCCAGGAAAGTAATCGTAAATATATTAAACAGCCTATGCTGACAAAGGTGCTGTCCATTCAGTCCGACGTAGAAGTTTCGAATTACATCTAACAAGAAAGACAGTTAGCTGGCTTGTTTCAACATCGCTCTACATAAGGTCTGGAACCAGCAAGACGTACATCTGAATTTCAAACTTCCAGCCAAAATTTGGCTTTGCACTCGTGGTCTTATGGTAGCATCGTTGATAAACTATCAATAAGTTTCCGGTCTGGGGTTCGAATCCCACCGCTACTTAGATTTTAATTAATACTCAGCATTGGCAGATGAAGGCTTCCAGCATAAGAAGCCACCTTCATTCTGCCAACGGCCTTGTCAAAGAAGGCGGAGAAGCGGACAGAGGTTCAGGGCACTGTCTTATCCTAGGGGTGGGAAAACTGCCCCTGAAGGCAAAAGAATCAACGGCATGAGGATACGGCTAATCTTAGAAAATAGATTAAGGAAAGGCAAACCTACGTTTCTAGCATCTGTAGACTTAGAGAAAGCTTTTGACAACGTTGACTGCAATACTCTCTTTCAAATTCTGAAGGTGGCAGGGGTCAAACACAGGGAGCGAAAGGCTATTTACAATTTGTACAGAAATCAGATGGCAGTTATAAGAGTCGAGAGGCATGAAATGGAAGCAGTGGTTGGAAAGGGAGTGAGACAGGGTTGTAGCATATCCCAGATGTAACTCAATCTGTATACTGAGCAAACAGAAAAGGAAACATAAGAAAACTTTGGAGTAGGAATTAAAATCCATGGAGAAGAAATAAAAGCTTTGAGGTTCGCCGATGACACTGTAATTCTGTCAGACACAGCAGAGGACCTGGAAGAGCAGCTGAACGGAATGGACAATGTCGTGAAAGGATGATATAAGATGAACAACAATAAAAGCAAAACAAGAATAATGGAATGTAGTCGAATTAAACAGAGTGATGCTAAGGGAATTAGATTAGGAAATGAGACGTTTAAAGCAATAAATGAGTTTTGTTATTTGGGGAGCAAAATAACTGATGATGGTCGAAGTAGAGAGGATATAAAATGTAGACTGGCAATGTCAAGGAAAGCGTTTCTGAAGAAGAGAAATTTGTTAACATCGAGTATAGATTTAAGTGTTAGTAAGTCTTTTCTGAAAGTATTTGTATGGAAGTGAAACAAGGACGATAAATAGTTTAGACAAGAAGAGAATAGAAGCTTTCGAAATTTTGTCCTACAGAAGAATGTTGAAGATTAGACGGGTAAATGACATAACTAATGAGGAGGTATTGAATAGAATTGGGGATAAGAGAAATTTGTGGCACAGCTGGACTAGGAGAAGGGATTGCTTGGTAGGACATATTATGAGGCATCAAGGGATCGCCAAATTAGTATTGGAGGGCAGCGTTGGGGATAAAAATCGTAGAGGGAGATCAAGAGATGAAAACACGAACAGATTCAGAAGTGTGTAGGTTGCAGTAGGTACTGGGAGATGAAGCTTGAACAGGATAGAGAAGATGGAGAGCTGCATCAAACCAGTCTCTGGAATGAAGACCACCACAACAACAATGTGTATCCATAGAACATGTGGCCTGTAATTGAAGTGTCACCTTCGGGAGGGGACTGCCAAGGGGAAGGTTACCATGAGAAAAATATTGACTAATCAACGGAATAACAACATTCTTCGAGTCGGGGCGTGGAATGTCAGATGCTTGAACGTGGTAGGGAAAATACAAAATCTGAAAAGGAAAATGCGAAGGCCCACTGTAGATACAGTAGGGGTCAGTGAAGTGAAGTGGAAAGAAGACAAGGATTTTCGGTCAGATGAGTATGGGGTAATAACAACAGCGGCAGGAAATGGTATAACAGGAGCAGGATTCGTTATGAATAGGAAGGTAGGTCAGAAAGTGTGTTACTGTGAACGGTTCAGTGATAGGGTTATTCTTACCAGAATCGACAGCAAACCAAAACCAACAACGAAAGGTCAATTATACATGCCCACGTCGCAGATGAAGAGATGGAGAAACTGTATGAGGATATTGAAAGGGTAATACAGTATGTAAAGGGAGTACTTGGAAAATGCCGGATGATACGGGAAGATTTCAGTTAGATTACATTATGGTCAAACAGAGAGTCCTAAATCAGATACTGGATTGTATGGCGTACCCAGGAGAAGATACAGACTCAGATCACAGCACAGTGGTCATGAAGAGTAGGCTGAAGTTTAAGACATTAGTCAGGAAGAATTGATACGCGCATAAGTCGGATACGGAAGTACTAAGGATTGACGAGATACGCTTCAAGTTCTCTAAGGCTGTAGATACAACAATAAAGAATAGCTCAGTAGGCAGTTGAAGACGAATGGTTATCCCTAAAAAGGGCAATAAAAGAAGATAACTGCGAAGAAACCTTGGGTAACAGAAGAAATACTTAATCTGATCGATGAAAGGAGGAAGTAAAAAAATGTTCCGGGAGACTCAGGAATATAATAATACAAGTCGGTGAGGAATAAAATAATTCACATTGGTGTGTAGAATGTATGAGTCTGGTGACATACCATCTGACTTTCATAAGAACGTCGTCAGCACAATCCCGAAGACGGCAACAGCTGACAAGTGCGAGAATTTTCGCACAATCAGCTCATGCATTGCATCTACATCTACATACATACCCGCAATCCACCTTATGGTGCGTGGCGGACGGTACCTCGTACCATAACTAGCATCTTCTCTCTCTGTTCCACTCCCAAACATAACGAGGGAAAAATGGCTGCCTATATGTCTCTGTACGAGCCCTAATCTCTCCTATCTTATCTTTGTGGTCTTTCCGCGAAATGTAAGTTGGCGGCAGTAAAACTGTAGTGCTATCAGCCTCAAATGCTGGTTCTCTAAATTTCCTCAGTAGCGATTCACGACAAGAACGCCTCCTTTCCTCCAGAGACTCCCATCCGAGTTCCTGAAGCATTTCTGTAAATCTCGCGTGATGATCAAACCTACCAGTAGCTAATCTAGCAGCCCGCCTCTGAATTGCTTCAATGTCCTCCCTCAATCCGACCCGATAGGGATCCCAAAGGCTCCAGCAGTACTCAAGAATAGGTCGTATTAGTGTTTTATAAGTGGTCACCTTTACAGATGAACCACATCTTCCCAAAATTCTACCAATAACCCGAAGACGATTATCCGCCTTCCCCACAACTGCCATTACATGCTTGTCTCACTTCATATCGCACTGCAATGTTACGCCCAAATATTTAATCGACGTCACTGTGTCAAGCACTACACTACTAATGGAGTGTTCAAACATTACGGGATTCTTTTTCCTAGTCATTTGCATTAATTTACATTTATCTATATTTAGAGTTATCTACCATTCTTTACACCAGTCACAAATCCTGTCCAAGTCATCCTGTATCCTCCTACAGTCACTCAACGACACTTTCCCGTACACCACAGCATCATCAGCAAACAGCCGCACATTGCTATCCACCCTATCCAAAAGATCATTTATGTAGACAGAAAACAACAACTGACCTACCACACTTACCTGGGGCACTCCATATGATACCCCACCTCCGATGAACACTCACCATCGAGGACAACGTACTGGGTTCTATTACTTAAGAAGTCTTCGAGCCACTCACATATTTGGGAACCAATCCCATATGCTTGTACCTTAGTTAGGAGTCTGCAGTGGGGCACTGAGTCAAACACTTTCGGGAAGTCAAGGAATATGGCATCCGTCTGATACCCTTCTCCATGGTTCGCAAGATATCATGTGAAAAAAGGGCGAGTTGCGTTTCGCAGGAGCGATGCTTTCTAAAGCCGTGCTGATGATGCATGGACAGCAACTTCTCTGTCTCAAGGATATTCATTAAATTCGAACTGAGAATATGTTCGAGAATACTGCAACAAACCGATGTTAAGGATATTGGTCTGTAATTTTGAGGATCCGTCCTTCTACCCTTCTTATATACAGGCGTCACCTGCGCTTTTTTCAAGTCGCTCGGGACTTTACGTTGGGCAAGAGATTCGCGATAAATTCAAGCTAAGTAAGGAGCCAATGCAGTAGAGTACTCTCTGTAAAACTGAATTGGAATCCCATCAGGACCTGGCGATTTATTTATTTTCAACCCATTCAGCTGCTTCACAACCCCCAGAGGTGTCTATCACTATATCCTCCATACGGGTATCTGAACGAGACTCAAACGGCGGTATGGTTGTACGATCCTCCTGCGTGAAAGATTTCTCAAATGCTAAATTTAAAATTTCAACTTTCGTTTTGTTGTCTTCCGTTGCCAGGCCTGACTGATCAGTGAGTGACTGGATGGAAGCCTTCGACCCGCTTGCAGATTTTACGTAAGACCAGAATTCCCTTGGGTTTTCAGGAAGATCTTTTGCTAAGGTGTGACGATGGTAGTGGTTGAATGCTTCGCGCATCGCTCTTTTTACATCGGCACGAATCTCTACTAACTTTTGCCTGTCCTCACTCTCCCGACCTTTCTTGTACCGCGAGTGCAACTGTCTTTGCTTCCTGAGCATTCTCCGAATTGCGCTGTTAAACCACGGTGGGACTTTTCCGTCCGTAACCCACTTTTTCGGCACATACTTCCTCAATGCGTGATTTACAATGTGTTTAAAATTTGCCCATAATTCTTCCACGTCTATCGTACCGGAAGTAAATGAAGTCAATTCATTTACTAAGTGGGATGCTAACAACTGCTTATCTGCTCTTTCTAGTAAGAATACTCTCCTAGCCTTCTTGACCGACTTTTTAACTTTCGTAACCATAGTCGTAATGACAACATCATGATCGCTAATCCCTGTCTCAACTCTGACACCGTCGATGAGGTCTGCTCTGTTCGTGGCTACCAGATCCAAAATATTTCCATTACGCGTTGGCTGTCGATTTAGCTACTCAAGACAGTTTTCGGATAACGTGTGCAAAGGAAAGTCACACGACGGCTTGTCTGTATCACCTGTAATGAATCCATAGACATCCCAGTCTATACTAGGTAGGTTGAAGTCGCCTGCGACTAATATAGCATGATCCAGGTACTTCGTCGGCCGCGGTGACCGTGCGGTTCTAGGCGCTCCATCCGGAGCCGCGCTGCTGCTACGGTCGCAGGTTCGAATCCTGCCTCGGGCATGGATGTGTGTGATGTCCTTAGGTTAGTTAGGTTTAAGTAGTTCTAAGTCCTAGGCGACTGATGACCACAGCAGTTGAGTACCATAGTGCTCAGAGCCATTTGAACCGGGTACTTCTGCGATACAGAGTGTAGACTCCCTTTGAATGATTCTAGAACTGTCACGGTGGAACCTGGTGGCCGGTAATAAAACCCAACAATTAACTTTATTTCTCCTAGCCCTGTTAAACGTGTCCTGATAACTTCACAAACACACTATACTTCGACCTCAGAAGACACAATATTTTTGTCAAGTGCAATGAAGACACCACCTCCTACGGTGTCTAATCTGTCTTTCCGATACACGTTCCAACCCTCACTAAATATTTCAGAACTTCCTATCTCAGGGTTCAGCCAGGTCTCAGTCCCGAGAATAATTTGCGCGCCACACGCTTCCTGGAGGGCAGTAAATTCAGGAACTTTATTCCGAACACTCTGAAAATTTACTGCTAATATCTTGATAGTTGAAGTGTCTTTACACTGAGCGCATCCTGATTTCCCTGCCTGCACGTCGACTGGTGGGTGTTCATCAGGACACGTCGCTCTACTGCCTAGCCTAAAAAACCCCCATGTGCACGCCACAAGTACTCTGCAGCCCGAGTAGTCGCTCCCTTTGTGTACTACACCCCTGATCTATCTAGGGGCTTCCTACAATTCCCCACCCAATAGCGCAAGACTAGAAATCTGCAGCCAAGACCGCCACAGAGTCGACGAAGCCTCTGGTTGAGACCCTCCACTCGGCTCCAAACCAAAGGACCTCGATCACTCTGGGAACGATGCCTCAAATAGAGAGCTCTGCTTGCACCCCGCGTTCGAGGCCAGCGGTCTTCACCAAATCCGCCAACCGCCTGTACGAACTGAGGATCGCCTCAGAACCCAATCGACAGGCATCATTTGTGCCGACGTGAACAACTACTTGCAGACGAATGCAACCTGTACGCTCGATAACCGCAGGCAAGGCTGCCTCCACATCTTGGATGAGGCCCTCTAACAGACAAACAGAGTGCACGTTGGAATTCTTTCCAGCCCTGTACGCTATTTCCCTAAGGGTCTCCATCGCCCACCTAGAGCTCCCAATAACCAGCAAGCCTTTGCCCCTGTGTGCCTGCTCGGGCCCTGCTGAAGGAGCGGCCATCTGCCCACTGACAGGATGAACGGGCGAGGCCAGCCGGGCAGCCTCCACATTGACCCTCCGCCTCGAGCGACGCGAACGCGTTGCAGTCCGCCACTCACCCTGAGGTGAGGGCGGCCCCAACGCGCCGGGTACACTAGAAGGTGCCTCGGCGGCTGAGTCAGCGGACGCAGCAAGCGACACGTGGGGTGTCTCAAGCGACGCGCCAGACCCGCCGCCGTCGCTGCACCTCGAGGCAGCAACCTGAAGGCGGCTGACCGTGGCCAACAGCACGGTCAGCTGCTCGCGAACCGCGGCCAGTTCCTCCTGCGCTCGCACACAGCACGCACACACCCTATCCATCCTACTGCTAATATCTGGACGTATAGAGTTGCGACAAATAAAACAGCAATACGCGACTGCACAATTGCGTCACCTGCGTCAGATTGAGCTGCGATATATGAACAATTACTTACGAACCAAGCAATCAAATGACCACGACTACGCCACAATATTATAATGCGATCTTACCCCTGTCTTAGTACAAATGACAACCGCCTACGCAATGTTACACTCTACCGTTATTAAAATTTGATACTACCTCTTTCTAATTCGAAAATACGCAAACATTCGAAAAATTTCACCACGCAAGCACACAAACATACAAAGTAATCTACATCTACATCTACATTCATACTCCGCAAGCCACCCAACGGTCTGTGGCGGAGGGCACTTTACGTGCCACTGTCATTACCTCCCTTTCCTGTTCCAGTCGCGTATGGTTCGAGGGAAGAACGACTGCCGGAAAGCCTCCGTGCGCGCTCGAATCTCTCTAATTTTACATTCGTAATCTCCTCGGGAGGTATAAGTAGGGGGAAGCAATATATTCGATACCTCATCCAGAAACGCACCCTCTCGAAACCTGGCGAACAAGCTACACCGCGATGCAGAGCGCCTCTCTTGCAGAGTCTGCCCTTTGAGTTTGCTAAACATCTCCGTGGCGCTATCACGGTTACCAAATAACCCTGTGACGAAACGCGCCGCTCTTCTTTGGATGTTCTCTACCTCCTCCGTCAACCCGATCTGGTACGGATCCCACACTGATGAGCAATACTCAAGTATATGTCGAACGAGTGTTTTGTAAGCCACCTCCTTTGTTGATGGACTACATTTTCTAAGGGCTCTCCCAATGAATCTCAGCCTTGTATCCGCCTTACCAACCATTAATTTTATATGATCATTCCACTTCAAATCATTCCGCACGCATACTCCCACATAATTTACAGAAGTAACTGCTACCAGTGTTTGTTCCACTATCATATAATCATACAGTAAAGGATCCTTCTTTCTATGTATTCGCAATACATTAAATTTGTCTATGTTAAGGATCGGTTGTCACTCCCTGCACCAAGTGCCTATCCGCTGCAGATCTTCCTGCATTTCGCTACAATTTTCTAATGCTGCAACTTCTCTGATTTAATTTGAATTAAACCTGCGGAACTAATACGAAAAACTGAATATACGACTAGTTTCTCCTACTTTTGCTCGCATATGTCACTCTGCAAGCACAGATGAAACTGCATCCAAGTTTCTGGCAAGAATAATATACAAAAGAATGGAAAAGAAAACTGACGATGCTCTAGATGACGAGCAATTTGGCTTTAGGAAAGGTAAAGGCACGAGAGGGTCAATTCTGACGTTGCGATTAATAATGGAAGCAAGACTAAAGAAAAATCAAGATACGTTCACAGGATTGTCGATATGGAATATAAAATGGTGCAAGATGTTCGAAATTCTGAGAAAAATAGGGGTAAGCTATAGGGAAAGATGGTTCATATAAAATGTGTAGAACAGTCAAGAGGGAATAATAAGAGCGGACGACCAAGAATGATTTGATCGTATTACAAAGGGTCTAAGACAAGGATGTAGTCTTTCGTCCCTATTATTCAATCTTTACATCGAGGAAGCAATGATGGAAATAAAAGAAAGGTTCAGGAGTGGAAATAAAATTCAAGGTGAAAGGATATCAATGATACGATTCCCTGATGACATTGCTATTCTGAGTGAAAGTGAAGAAGAATTACATGATCTGCTGAATCGAATGAACAGTCTAATGAGTACAGAGTATGGGCTGAGAGTAAATTGAAGAAATACTACGGTAATGAGAAGTAGTAGAAATGAGAACAGAGAGAAACTTAATATCATGATCGATGTTCACGAAGTAGATGAAGTTAAGGAATTCTGCTACCTAGGCAGTGAAATAACGAGTGACGGACGGAGCAAACAGGACATTAAAAGCAGACTAGCAGTGGCAAAAAGGGCATTCCGATATCATATATCGGCCTTAATTTGAGGAAGAAATTTCTGAAAATGTATGTTTGGAAAACAGCATTGTATGGTAGTGAAACATGGACTAAGGTAAAACCGGAACAGAGGAGAATCGAAGTATTTGAGATGTGGTGCTACAGACGAATGTTGAAAATTAGGTGGACTGATCAGCTAAAGAATGATCAGGTGCTGTGCAGAATCGGAGAGGAAAGGAATATGTGGAAAACACTGATAAGTAGAAGGGACAGGATGAGAGGACATCTGTCAAGACATCAGGGAATAACTTCCATGGTAATAGAGGGAGCTGTTGAAGGCAAAAACTGTAGAGGAAGATATTGGAATACATCCAGAAAATATTAGAGGAGGCAGTTTGTAAGCTCTGCTCTGAGATGAAGGGGTCAGGACTGGAGAGGAATTCGTGGCGGGGCGCATCAAACCAGTCAGAAGACTGATGAAAAAAGTGAAATTTAGGGAAGTAAAGTTATACCGTAAGAAGTGATATGGGCAAGACCACACTTCAGAGATAGTCTTTTACAAGGTCTATTTTGCTATTTTCACTGTTGAACTAACCATCTAACTCCAGAGTGCGAGTGTCGCTTTCAAATATACGTACGTCGAGTATTTAGCGTCGGCTACTGGCCTAGATCCTGTTATTGTATTCTCTTCTCTGCGGCGCAACTCAGCTGTGGCTTTGAAGATCACTTCCCTGTCGCTATTCTACACTTCCTCTTCACACACAGTCATTGTGGGGCTCTGCATGTAGTTTTCCACATTTGGCACCAAGGGACATCCACAGTGAGGACATCTTGCCTTATATTCTACTAAGAATCTGTTTCAGATTTTATTTGCATTTTCTAATTATATTCCCTTTTCGCTCTCTGACACTAAGCGAATGTTCTGTCTGTGTAAAGGCGTTAAGTAATTCACAGTGAAAGATTCTATGTTCTGGAGTTCTTTCATCTTCACACTCACAGAAACCTCTCTTCCTCTCTTGAGTCGATTAAAATGAGTGAAAAAAGGTCCTGTCTGTCAAAACATGGACCATGTTTGGGGTTGACAATGGTTCAAATGGCTCTGAGCACTATGCGACTTAACTTCTGATGTCATCAGACGTCTAAAACTTAGAACTAATTAAACCTAACTAACCTAAGGACATCACACACGTCCACGCCCGAGGCAGGATTCGAACCTACGACCGCAACGGTCGCTCGGCTCCAGACTATAGCGCCTAGAACCGCACGGCCACTCCGGCCGGCTTGGGGTTGACAAGGGGAATTTTAAACCTCCCCCGGATATTCGGGAAGAGACAATAAATTTGCCGGTCCAGGTCAGTATTGTCTCACCCATTCTTCTGGCTATACACCTCCATTTTCTGAACTGGAGTTTATTGCTGAAATTTCATCGAAAATTTCCGATATTTCCTTTTTTAGTCAATATGATGTAGCCGACCTCTGTATTATACAAAATTTGATTTAAGTGTGGGGATGAGGCTGTGGTGTAGGTCTAGGACCAGTTGTTGAAAGCCCGACATTTTGATCAAAATCTATGAAGACCTCAGTAAAGGAATTATGTATACTGAAGGTAGTGAAGATGGTAGCTGATTTTCAGTACTGATATACATGGTGGTACAAGGTGATCAGAAACTATGTGAAATACTTTTAAGAGTGTTGCAGAAGAGGTTGTGCTCAGAAATACTTGTTCAGAAAGTAATTCGAGAGATACGTGCGTCATTTCCTAGTTCATTCAAATTGAAGTTATCCAACCAGGCTGTTGCACGCTCAAGTTCAAGCGTCCCACCAGGTACAGTTAGTGTTACTGATACTGCTCAGCCTTCGGCACGGGTTCGATCCCTATTACCATCCCATGCCCAATTTATGTATCGCTCTAATATCAGTTTTCAGGAAACCATACGAAGAACACGTATGGCGACACTGTAACGACAATTATACGTATAATAATTTTTTTCTTTATGAATTTAGATAAATTAATAATAGCAATGTGTTGAATTTCTTTTTCGATTCTTTTCGTGTCATGTTAAAGAAACTGTGAGCAACTTTTGAAACGAATATTATTATTTATGTTAGATTTCAAATAATGTGGTAATCAAAGGAAAGTGTATTTAATGTTAAAACTATTGTAAGATGTGAAAATTGTAATTTATACACTTGGTCCATACGTAGGTAATGCATTAGGATATGTGTAGTAGAAAACCTGTGGTGAATACCCTACCTGTAGAGGAGCGGGAAAAGGTGGAGGCAGGCGAGGCGGGAAAACGCACACTGGCGCGGTTCGGCACAACGGGCTCAGTAACACAGTCGGAGGCGAGCAACAGTCGGAAGTACACGTACTGTACCGAGGAGGCTACCCAGGAAAAGTGGATTCCATTGAGCCTCGGATGAACCGATTCCGACAACCACTTGGCATGGCTATATTCTGAGGCACAAAATTGGAAAAATTACGACGCTAAGAAGATGGAAAGTGCCGATGTTGTGTGAGCTTTAGCCGTGCTTGTATGTGTGCCGTGCTTCTCGCTATCTCGCTGCCCGCCATCCGCCGCACCGACTTGCACAGGTCAAACATTTACTTCATCTTTAGAAGTGTATCTGTGTGGACCAGTGTAGAAATTGTTTCTAACTGTTCAATAATAACGTGACTTTTACCAGAATTGCTTTAGCCATGACTTATCCTGATCACTGACCTAGACAGGATCCTTACCTCGTATTGTGCAATCCGAGTATCCTAAACTGAAAGTTTAATGTTTGTGTTATTGAAAATTATCAGCAGAGTAATCTATGCCATAAAGGGATCTAAAGTTCTGTGTGTTGTTGCAAATGTTGGTAAAGAACAAAAGAGTTTTTTTTTAATTGAGTTAGCGATATTA
The DNA here is from genome assembly GCF_021461385.2 of Schistocerca piceifrons. NCBI lineage: Eukaryota > Metazoa > Arthropoda > Insecta > Orthoptera > Acrididae > Schistocerca > Schistocerca piceifrons. The sequence continues at coordinate 585,183,853 of NC_060138.1, forward strand.
TTTAATTAATTTGAGACAGAAATAATGACAGTTTAATTATTCAGAAGTAAGTTAAAAGAGTAGTTATCCATAGATTGATAATTTTGTGTGTTAATTTGCCTTCAGTACTTAACAGTTTCAGTATAACGACCATAACAGTTTCAGGCCCCCCCCCCCCTTCTCTTGTCCATTCTTTCAAACCTTGAAATGTGTTGATCAGATTTGACCAGTAAAGCTAAATTCTATATTCATCCTAAATGTATTAGTGTTTTTCCATCATTCATAGTGATATTGTGTGTGTACTTTCAAGATTGTCGATGCTAAGGCAATCTATGCCCGATTTCAGTCTGCTCAACATACAAAATGCAGTTAATAGTAATCATTACTGTGTGGTGTTGTGTAATTTTAGCTCGTACAAATTAGTACAAAAAGAGAAAACTTTAGTTCAGTGGATTTTTCGGGTTCCAAACTTTACCATATAACGCATCATTACTACGTGTTACTATGCTTGTACATGCACTCACTTGTACAAGGAAAAACTCACTAATTGCCTAAGTAGGCTGGCGACCGAATTATTAATCGTTATTAGCATCTACTGTGTGTACTTCTTGTCCATGCGAAAGAGTAATTATACTTTATATTTGCTTGATGCATCACTGTAGTTATCGACTGAAGACAAGTCCGATTTTGCTTCTATTAGGTACATGCGGTCAACTAATGAACTAAAAATCCTTGTTTATAAGGTGAAGCCCGTGAACTTATTACAGTACAGGCTTTATAGAGCTAACCTACGTCCGAGCAGGGAGGTAGTGTTACAAGTGGCTTCCCGGTGACAGGACATCCAGCTGTTGTCGGTTACAAATTAAAGTAAATACCGAACAGTGGATGTTCAGTGGCACGAATAGAAATAAAGTTTAGTAAAAGAAACTGCAGTGTGAGCCAAGTATAATAGTGTGGTGTAGTTGGCATTTAGTATGGACAGAAACGTAGACGGGGTAGGTGCGCCAAGCGAAATGGAGAATGCGGCTGGCAGTAGCCGGAGTTTACGCGGCCAGATAACAGATGGCGTTAGCGAAAGACAGTTGGCGTACATACAATACCACGAACATGTCAATGAACAGATTGAAAGGTTGAGATCGCCTCGGACACAGCAAGGGACAAAACAGGAAGCAGAGGGTGACTTTGTAGATGATAGTGGGTATGTGAATGAATCCACTGACATGTTTGATTCACCACAGATAAAGAAAGAACCGAAAGAAACTTCTGAAGTAGAATCGGAACACATCGATCCTGTAGAACAAAACAGTATAAAAATTTTAAGTATGAGCGACTTATTTGAACAATTAACCAAACAAATTGCAGGACAGAATGAGCAACTTCAAAATCAAGTCGGCAATCAGGTTAATCAGCTTAAAACACACGTTGACGAGCAGCTCAAAACACAGGGACACCAGCTCAAAACACACGTGGATCAAATTAAAGCACAGGTCGAAGGACAGGGAATTAAAATTAGTAAACAAATAGAACAGGTAGAACAAAAAGTGGGTAATTTAAATTCTGTGGTAAATACTCTGAAATTTGAAATTGACACCATTAACAAAAATATGGATACTATGCAGAAGGAAATTGGAAACATTAATAGTAGATTCGAGGTTGAAATTCTCAACATCCAAGAGAAAGTAGAACCTCTGGTTGAAACTAAGGTAGACGAAAAAGTTTTCGGTCTTAAAACTGAGATCGTGAACGAATGTCAACACGGGATATCACAATTGAAAAAGGTAGTTTTGGACACTGAAAGTGATTTAAGTAAAAAAGTAGCCGGATGTGTTCATAATTGTGAACAAAATACTACGAAAATTCAGGGCAAAATTTTCGATCTGGAGAGCAAAATTAAAGATAGGCCTGGTGTTGTCTGTAATGGCACACCAATTACGAAGCTGTTAGAAGGCGAGGAACGCTTCGAGCCAGCCAAGAAACATAACGGGTGGCATCCGTTAGATTTTATCAAAAATTGCGAGAGAGTATTTCCTGAGTACTTGTCTGATCAGGAAAAGATAAACGTAGTAATTAGCGCCTTAGCAGGTGACGCTAAGCGCTGGGGAATAAATTTAGATACCGAACAAATGACGTTCGAGGAATTTAGGCAAAGATTTACGGAAGAATATTGGTCTGAACAAAAGCAGGACCATTTATGGCGGGAGTTTATCATGGCCAAACAGCATGATAACAGGGGCAGGAACTCTTTGAAAGAGTTCTGCGAGCATTGGTACCGAAAATTGACGCATTTAAGAGGCCGAAGATCAGATTCAGAAATTATCTGGTAGCTATATAAAAAGCTTCCGGAAGATTCCAAGAGGTATGTAGGAAGCAATCATCGTAGCTTCCAAGCATTTCTAGAAAGGGTCGAAGACGAAGATCATTGGCGCGAAAGTCGTGCCAATTATCAAAATTTTGGTAACCATAATAACCGACGTAATGACGAACGAAATGACGGCGATGGATTTCGCGTCAATGTAATACAGAGAGGAAGAGGCAGAGGAAGAGGCAAAGGAAATAATCCAGGTCGCGGTAGAGGGTATACCGCGCAAAATAATAACGACGCGGGAAACTAATTTCCGCGAACGTTGTGGGCCAAACGGAAGCGGACAATACATACCGGCCCCGATTCAAGAAAAGATACCGGACCGACCGTAATGTAATAAGACAGGCTAGGGACGAGCATGGAACGCCGCGACGTGTTGTGGCGAAACAAGCGTCAGGTGCGAGCCAGAATGAATCATCGCTGCCGCACAGAGCGCTACATGTTAACAGGCGAGTGGAGCATCAGAGGGCAACGGCCCAGCCTAGCCGAACATCTGTTCGGAAAGAAGCCGCCAGCAATACGGCAGCAGTAAGTACGAACGTAGCAGTCAGAGCTAATGAAAATTTTACGAGTGATAATTCCGTGGCAAGGGAAACAATAAATGAAACTGTGAATACACAGAGAGGTGCGGTTAGCAGTGTTTGCAATGAGATAAAAGGCGAGGATGAACTAGCAGAAGTAACTGATTGGCGTGTGCAGATCGATGATCTGTACAAGGGCCTAAAGCAATGTGAGTGGGAGGATTTTAAGAAGGAGTATGAGGTGAAGAAATTAGTTGCTGGAAAGAGAGATAGTAGGGACGTCCATAAAGTGACGTGGCCCAAATTTGAAGAGGGGAAAATAAATAGCGCCGCGCAAAGTACGCGTGCTGCCGATAGGAGGAAGGTTAATGATAGGAAGGATTTGGAGGATGAAATCCTCCGCAATGATGAAGAAATAACTTCTGCTAACAGTCCGCCAATAGTACAAGCTGCTACCGAGAGGCACCGTGGAGAAGGGGTAGATGATTACCTGAAATTAATTAAAGTCCACGAGGATTACACTGAATATGAAGTCACAGTGGATGTGAATAAAGCTGAGGATGAGGCCGTTTTGCCAAAAGAGGAGATTGAATTAAAATCTAAACCTGACGACAATACAGAGGAAGAACTTAGTGCCTGTCTCAGAAAAGCTTTTATGTTAGAACCTGAAAGCGATCCGGAATGGTCGGATTCCGACGATAGTTCGGATGATGAAAGATACACAAATACAGACGAAAAGGAATGTACTAACGCTCCCTATTGTGCAAAAGTAGCGTGCTTAAGTGAATCTGATCTTGAGGAAGAGAGTAGTAATGACTCTAGTGAAGATGAATTTTCAGGTGTAAAGGAAAATGAATATACTTTTACTGAAAGAGGGTATGAGAAAATCAGTGAACATAATAGGGATGCAGTTAATTGCGGTATTGTACCTAAGGATGAAGAAACTTCAAAGCAAAATCCAGACGTTGACACAGAACAAAGAAAGGAAGAACCACCTGACGACTCAGTGTTTATTTTGCGAAGAGTTCAAGTAAGCAAAGACTTTGAACTCCAGAGGCCTAAAAAGCCACCAGACTTAAGTGACTGTTTGATGAACCATAAAAGACTGCCTTGTTAATAAAGAGACTGGGGGCAGGGTACTGTATTTGTATATATTATTATTATTATGCATGACTTTATTATTACTGTAGCTCAGTGTTATCTGAAAGTGAATTATTGTTTTGTTGAATTAGAGCCTGGGGCAGATTTATATCGGATTTGAGAATGTCATGAACACATTACATCATGAAACTACAGGATTTCCACCGGAAGAAATTTTGTTGGGCAGAAGTAGTAAAAGTTTAATTGAAGAAAAACTAGAGTTTCCACCTTGTACAAGTTTGGGATTGGATCAAAAGAAAGAATTGGTGATAAAAAGGGCAAAGCAAAAAGCTGAATCTAGATCTAAAAGACACAATAAAAATTTAAAAGTTTCAAAATTTAAAATTGGAGATTATGTTCTTTTAAAAACCCACGAAAAGTCTAGTGAACTAAACCATGAAATTTCAAAATTTAAATATATTTATAATGGACCATATATAATACAGAATATTCCACACGACAATGCTTACTACCTGATCTACCCAAAATCCAAAAGACCTTTAGGCGTAAGAAATATTGTGGACTTGAAACTGTATGTACCTAGGAACGAGTAAATGTGCTGTATCTTATGCGGAACCCAAGTTATTCTAAATGTATCTAATCTTTGTAAATGTCTGTATACCCTTGAAAGCGTGCTAATGTAGTTATGTGAGTTTCAGATTACCAATTGTACTGTAACTGTAAAAATGTATGGAGAAAAGGACTGAAAAGAAAGGATAAATGCTATCAGCCAGATAAAAGATGGGACTGTCAAAATGAAAATGGGCAGTGAATGAACCATAATATGAAGGACTGCCAAATATCAATGAGGGCAGATAAATTATCGATGGAAAATTGTAAATGTGATCCAGCAGATGTCACAATATGAAGTGAAAAGGACTGCCCAAATCCACATAATAGGCAGCAAATATGTGTAATTAATTTTCTGAATATATGTGTGTGTGTTTTGTTTAGTAAGTAAGAAAATGGACTGCTATTCAAAGCAAGCAGCGACAAATTATCTTATAGTGTATACAAAATATGAAATTGTTTTTGCAGTTAAATGTTTGTATTCCAGAATTTTAAATTATGTCTTTGAGAAAATTAGAAAAATTAAGTAAATTGCTATTTTAGTGAGGTTGTGATGGGAAGTTGGACTGTACAAAAGGCACTTGAGTAAATGACAAGTCAGTATTCTTGAAGTGTTAAAAAAGTGTAAACCTATATACAGTGAGCAAAAGGAAATATGTAGTGTAAATCTATTTGGACAATTAAGTAAAGATTCGGAACCACTGTATAATTGTAAGATTTAGTGTTCCCATAAAATTTGGACTTAAGAAAATTTTCTGGAAACAGGGGCATGTGTAACGACAATTATACGTATAATAATTTTTTTCTTTATGAATTTAGATAAATTAATAATAGCAATGTGTTGAATTTCTTTTTCGATTCTTTTCGTGTCATGTTAAAGAAACTGTGAGCAACTTTTGAAACGAATATTATTATTTATGTTAGATTTCAAATAATGTGGTAATCAAAGGAAAGTGTATTTAATGTTAAAACTATTGTAAGATGTGAAAATTGTAATTTATACACTTGGTCCATACGTAGGTAATGCATTAGGATATGTGTAGTAGAAAACCTGTGGTGAATACCCTACCTGTAGAGGAGCGGGAAAAGGTGGAGGCAGGCGAGGCGGGAAAACGCACACTGGCGCGGTTCGGCACAACGGGCTCAGTAACACAGTCGGAGGCGAGCAACAGTCGGAAGTACACGTACTGTACCGAGGAGGCTACCCAGGAAAAGTGGATTCCATTGAGCCTCGGATGAACCGATTCCGACAACCACTTGGCATGGCTATATTCTGAGGCACAAAATTGGAAAAATTACGACGCTAAGAAGATGGAAAGTGCCGATGTTGTGTGAGCTTTAGCCGTGCTTGTATGTGTGCCGTGCTTCTCGCTATCTCGCTGCCCGCCATCCGCCGCACCGACTTGCACAGGTCAAACATTTACTTCATCTTTAGAAGTGTATCTGTGTGGACCAGTGTAGAAATTGTTTCTAACTGTTCAATAATAACGTGACTTTTACCAGAATTGCTTTAGCCATGACTTATCCTGATCACTGACCTAGACAGGATCCTTACCTCGTATTGTGCAATCCGAGTATCCTAAACTGAAAGTTTAATGTTTGTGTTATTGAAAATTATCAGCAGAGTAATCTATGCCATAAAGGGATCTAAAGTTCTGTGTGTTGTTGCAAATGTTGGTAAAGAACAAAAGAGTTTTTTTTTAATTGAGTTAGCGATATTATTTAATTAATTTGAGACAGAAATAATGACAGTTTAATTATTCAGAAGTAAGTTAAAAGAGTAGTTATCCATAGATTGATAATTTTGTGTGTTAATTTGCCTTCAGTACTTAACAGTTTCAGTATAACGACCATAACAGTTTCAGGCCCCCCCCCCCCCCTTCTCTTGTCCATTCTTTCAAACCTTGAAATGTGTTGATCAGATTTGACCAGTAAAGCTAAATTCTATATTCATCCTAAATGTATTAGTGTTTTTCCATCATTCATAGTGATATTGTGTGTGTACTTTCAAGATTGTCGATGCTAAGGCAATCTATGCCCGATTTCAGTCTGCTCAACATACAAAATGCAGTTAATAGTAATCATTACTGTGTGGTGTTGTGTAATTTTAGCTCGTACAAATTAGTACAAAAAGAGAAAACTTTAGTTCAGTGGATTTTTCGGGTTCCAAACTTTACCATATAACGCATCATTACTACGTGTTACTATGCTTGTACATGCACTCACTTGTACAAGGAAAAACTCACTAATTGCCTAAGTAGGCTGGCGACCGAATTATTAATCGTTATTAGCATCTACTGTGTGTACTTCTTGTCCATGCGAAAGAGTAATTATACTTTATATTTGCTTGATGCATCACTGTAGTTATCGACTGAAGATAAGTCCGATTTTGCTTCTATTAGGTACATGCGGTCAACTAATGAACTAAAAATCCTTGTTTATAAGGTGAAGCCCGTGAACTTATTACAGTACAGGCTTTATAGAGCTAACCTACGTCCGAGCAGGGAGGTAGTGTTACAACACGGTCTCTAATGGGCTCCTTGAAATTACACGCACAGCGCCATGGTTGGCTAACTTCAATGCTAAGTAATTCGGAAACTGCGCACTGTATCTATATTTTTTTCCTTGAAAGTTATTTCTCAGAATAATCAAAAGATTTTCCGACTGTTTCTGACCACCATGTATATGAACCTCTTTATTAACTTATTTACTACATTTTATTTATAAATATACGTTGCATGCTTTTCATTGTTTCCATATTTTCAGAGACAAGTCGTTCAGTTTCGCGAGTATTACCATGCCGACGTGGCTGTGGAATTCTACGCGTGTTGAATGGCCTCATGGTCCACCCTCAACGTCGCCATCTGGTGAGATGGAGCACCGCAAAACGGCGCCGTGTAGGCCTTAGCGGGGCGGGCTTGCCTTATATCGCCACTCTCGGGCTAATAAATCTCGGGCAGGACGGGCGCATACCCGGCCGGAAATTACGTCCAATCATACGTCACGCCCTCCCAAAGGGCGGCGCCTCGTGCGTCACTCCCCACTGCCACGTGTCGCTCCACACGCCCTGGCAAGTAGCCCGTGCTGCCAAGGGGGTATTGTGCAAACGGGCACACGAATGGATTTTTTTAACAAAAAGACTGTAGGTGGTGTAACAACCGAAAATTTATTTGCTTGAAAACATTTTGACGAGTCTAGTAGCAACGGATAAAAAGTTGATACTTCATGTGCTAGAACATACCTATTTGTTTGCAAACGGACTCAGAAACCTTGAATTCTAAGTTACAAATTTCAGTTGTTGAATACCGTATAATGACATGAGACATTTTCTTTTTTTTCCTTTTTTTTTTTTTTTTGTCGTCAGTCACCTCACTGGTTTGATGCTTGATGCGGCCCACCACGAATTCTCCTCCTGTACCAACCTTTTATTGCCTGAAGTTTTCACAGATGTCCTACCATTCTGTCTCTTCTCCTTTTAATTGTTTTCTATATATTCTTTTCCTCGCCGATTCTACAGAGAACCTCCCTCATTACGTACCTCAACAGTCCATCTATGATACGACATCTCAAATGTTTCCATTCCCTTCCGTTCCGGTTTTCTCACAGTCTACATCTCACTACCTTACAATGCTGTGCGCCAAATGTACATTCTCAGTAATTTCTTACTCAAATTAAGATGTTTGATACAAGTAGACTTCTCTTGTCCAACAAGGCCCTCTTCATGATGCTGGACCGCTTTTTGTGTTTGCCTCGCTCCGTTTGCTACCCAGCTAGAAGAATTCCTTAACTTTATCTACTTCGAGATTTCCAATTACGATGTTAAGTTTCTCGTTCTTCTCACTTCTGTCACTTTTTAATATTTTTTTGTGGTATTCAAAAAATTTAAAAAACTCTCTCACACCGGCCTGATTTAGCTTCACTGATCAGGATAGTAAAAACCTGCGTATGTTAAGGGAATTTTCATTCACAAAGCAGGATTATCACATTCACACAGTTCAATACTGTTCTATCCTGATTAAATTGAGCTTAACTTAAATTTCACAAGGCAGTGAAGCAATTTCGAAGTCTCGGTGCGATGAAAATTGTCAGTAGATCTCCTGAAAACATTTGTAATAATTATTAACTTTCGGTGATCACATGGGGAAGACCGGAGGACTGCTGGTAAGACCGTGTTAGCCTATTTATTTGAAGTAACTGGACATCTTGAGTATACAAAACGGCAGGTTCGTCCAGTGTAAATCAGACTGTCCCCACTGATCCCGTGCAACACAGCTTAGTAAGCAGACACTGTCAATAATAATCAGTTAAATAATACGCTAACACACTTACTTTAGTTTAGTTCATGAATTAAATTCCTTCTCATACAGAATCTCATCAAGATGGCGACTAGCTCAACAATACATACATATACATCCTCCTTTCACGGTTAATCGGCAAGATCTCCTTCATTCTTTTTATAAGAGAAAACATAGATAGCAGAGAAGCTATTCCATGGAGTAAATGGACGCTCCAAGGAATAATAGAGCTTGAAACTACTTTGCATTGATAATCATCGTATATTAAAGTTTAGGAATCGATAAGATAACAAGAGATATTTCGAGATATTTACTGAGTTATATAATTTGTAAAATTTCTGAAAATATCGCGTAGAGACCGCTGCAAGAGACATTACAACTTCCCATTACTCTCGTCTTTCTTCGATTTACTCTCAGTCTGTGCTCTGCACTCATCAGACTGTTGATTCCACTCGGCAGACCCAATAATTTTCCTTCACTTTCACTGATTATACCGCTGTCATCAGCGAATCTTTACACTGATATCCTTCCTCTTTGAAGTTTAATTCCACTCTTGAATCTTTCTTTTATCTACGTCATTGCTTCTTCGACGTACAGATTGAACAGTAGATCTGGCGCTTTGGTTAAGACATTAGACTCGGACTGAGGATCACGTCGGTTTAAAGCCCCATCGAAATATCTTGTCTGTACCTTTTCTAAATCAGTGCCACTGTAGCGATGATTCTCTGGAAAACGACCCAGTGTATACTTTCGCACTTCCCTTAAAGCGATCTTTTGCGCCGTCACAGACGACCCCGTCCTCGACAGGACATTTAACCCTAGTCATCCTTTCTCCCTTCTCAGGAGAGGAAATGGATTACGAACAGTAGGCTACCTAAGGTAAAGTTGCTGCCTTCGTACTCCGTGGAAACCGCAGGCGATAGCAGACGCAACAGTTACGCCCGTAAACGTTCTTTGCCGTCATTGTGACGATTGCCGTAGGTCTCTCTCAGTGGAACAGATGGTCCAAATGTTCGACTTTTAAATCTATCAAGACGAATCTGCTTGCGTGAACCACCGTCTTCAAGAGCCCTGACTAAAAGTCGCCGGGGAAACCTATTTTATCAAAAGTTAATATATTTGTCACAAGTAAGCTACCGACGATCATTATTAACACGAAACTGTTTTACTTTTCAGTCTGCAGATCTCTGTTTCTTGTTGCCAAATTATTGATTTCGGGCAATGTCGCCTATCTTCAAATCACACAAAGTAACCTGTTACAAACGAACCGTTGGTTCACTTTTATATTTTAAAAATATGTAAGTTAAAATGAACAGTCCAGATCGCAATAACGTATCTTTCTTAACCGGTTTCGGTTTGTGTACAAGCCATCTTCAGAATTTGTTCGCCGTTACCATGGCGGCACCACGAGAAATCCGAGGAGCTGCCAGCACCAGCCATAGGGGGGAACCAATGCTGATGATGGCTTGTACACAAGCCGAAACCGGTTAAGAAAGAAACGTTATTACGATCTCGACTGTTCATTTTAACTTAAATATAGCATCACGTCACTGCTCTCCGCAGACCATGTTGTCAAAATTTATGATTCAAAATATACTTGCGTGACAGTAAACTGGCAGTTGCTTTACAACAGGTTTCTCTGCACCTGCAACATATGGTAGGAATGTGTGAGACATTGCCCGAAACCGATAATATGGAAACAAAAAGACAGCGATCTGCCGACTGAAAATAACAGAATCCTTAAAACTACACTCCTGGAAATGGAAAAAAGAACACATTGACACCGGTGTGTCAGATCCACCATACTTGCTCCGGACACTGCGAGAGAGCTGTACAAGCAATGATCACACGCACGGCACAGCGGACACACCAGGAACCGCGGTGTTGGCCGTCCAATGGCGCTAGCTGCGCAGCATTTGTGCACCGCCGCCGTCAGTGTCAGCCAGTTTGCCGTGGCATACGGAGCTCCATCGCAGTCTATAACACTGGTCGCATGCCGCGACAGCGTGGACGTGAACCGTATGTGCAGTTGACGGACTTTGAGCGAGGGCGTATAGTGGGCATGCGGGAGGCCGGGTGGACGTACCGCCGAATTGCTCAACACGTGGGGCGTGAGGTCTCCACAGTACATCGATGTTGTCGCCAGTGGTCGGCGGAAGGTGCACGTGCCCGTCGACCTGGGACCGGACCGCAGCGACGCACGGATGCACGCCAAGACCGTAGGATCCTACGCAGTGCCGTAGGGGACAGCACCGCCACTTCCCAGCAAATTAGGGACACTGTTGCTCCTGGGGTATCGGCGAGGACCATTCGCAACCGTCTCCATGAAGCTGGGCTACGGTCCCTCACACCGTTAGGCCGTCTTCCGCTCACGCCCCAACATCGTGCAGCCCGCCTCCAGTGGTGTCGCGACAGGCGTGAATGGAGGGACGAATGGAGACGTGTCGTCTTCAGCGATGAGAGTCGCTTCTGCCTTGGTGCCAATGATGGTCGTATGCGTGTTTGGCGCCGTGCAGGTGAGCGCCACAATCAGGACTGCATACGACCAAGGCACACAGGGCCAACACCCGGCATCATGGTGTGGGGAGCGATCTCCTACACTGGCCGTACACCACTGGTGATCGTCGAGGGGACACTGAATAGTGCACGGTACATCCAAACCGTCATCGAACCCATCGTTCTACCACTCCTAGACCGGCAAGGGAACTTGCTGTTCCAACAGGACAATGCACGTCCGCATGTATCCCGTGCCACCCAACGTGCTCTAGAAGGTGTAAGTCAACTACCCTGGCTAGCAAGATCTCCGGATCTGTCCCCCATTGAGCATGTTTGGGACTGGATGAAGCGTCGTCTCACGCGGTCTGCACGTCCAGCACGAACGCTGGTCCAACTGAGGCGCCAGGTGGAAATGGCATGGCAAGCCGTTCCACAGGACTACATCCAGCATCTCTACGATCGTCTCCATGGGAGAATAGCAGCCTGCATTGCTGCGAAAGGTGGATATACACTGTACTAGTGCCGACATTGTGCATGCTCTGTTGCCTGTGTCTATGTGCCTGTGGTTCTGTCAGTGTGATCATGTGATGTATCTGACCCCAGGAATGTGTCAATAAAGTTTCCCCTTCCTGGGACAATGAATTCACGGTGTTCTTATTTCAATTTCCAGGAGTGTATTTTTACCAGTGATAAATATGTAATTGGGGTACTAGATAAGACTTTGCTTGCGTAATGTTAATGTTCCGCCATTGTTCTGCCGCCCTCAGGATCTTATCATACAACACAAAAGTAAAATAAAATTGCAGGGAATAAATAACTTACCTAGCTTGAAAGCCTCCATTATGAATCTTCGTTTTAAAAGATTATTACGCTCAGGAATAAATACACGTGCTGGAACCACACAAGATTCATCAGTCGACTCCCTTTCTTTAAAATACAAATTTAGTCAGAAGATGAATAGCTGACATGATCTTCACTACAACTACAAACTTAGTGTCTCCTTTCCCAGTGAAGCTGGAAGATGGGTCCAATGTCCTTTGGAAGTCAACAAATTGAGCACATTTTAAAATACAGATTGTATTGTTTCCATTTTCTTCCACTCACCGGCGATCCATTTTAATTTGACCTTTCCTTCTAAATTAATATTTTAGTGGAATACAAGAAGCGAAACTTGTGCTTATTGATACGTGTATGAATACACAAGATAAACGGTTTTAACAGCAGATGACTTTCACGTTTTTAACTGTTACTTCAGAGGGTCTTGATATTTTTCGATCCACGCAAATAATTTCTGACGTATATAGCCACAGAATCATGACACCGACCTTTTTTTAGTCGAACTACTTGCTTTTTCTGTGAAATGAACAGCGTTCGGAAAGGAGTTCATCTACGTAACATTTGTGGGAGATGAACAGACTGACAAAAGCTAACCACCGCACACCAACCGTCTGCTGCCAATAGAAGATATCTCACATACATCTGCCCCGCCGCTTCAGTTCAAAGCAAGTAAGTAACTATGTTATGTTTCATGTGTTTTTGATATTACTGTGATATTAGGTGCTTACAATGATCGCACCCATTTATACTGATGGTTCTGAAATTAATCACAATCCCAAATACACTGTAGGAAGAAGTTAGTACACCTAGAAAAATGACCTCGATTTTGACCCGGTGACAGCATATGGCATCTGAGGGATTACCAGATGTACTGATAATGGTTTCAACGTCATCTGCCAATAGACAGCGCAATGGCAAAGCTACCAGAGCACCATCTGTATCTGCCCTTTAACAGGGAATGCTCATAGCCAGAAGGCACAGTGTGGTGCAAAGATGTGGAGCAAGCAGACAACAATTCCACTGAATCCCACCCATGCGTCATACAGCCAACTGAGCGAGTTTGAAAGGGGTCAAGTTGTGGCATTCCGAGTAACGGAATGGCCCTTTCGGAGACCGCGTCAGTTGTACAACGATTCTGGGATCAGTGGTCACGTGAACATTCTCATGCCTGTAGACGAATTCTGGACACCAGCACAGCAAAACGTCCGCCAGGACGGTCGTTTTGCAGCGACAGGAGTGACAGATTGCACAACTACCACAGCACAACCGTTTCAGCACGAACTGTTACGACTACTAATCAAATTGCATGCATATGGAGTATCATCTCATTTGTGTGACTGGATTCGTGATTTCCTCTCAGAGAGGTCACAGTACGTAGTGATAGACGGTAACTCATTGAGTAGAAAAGAAGTGATACCTTGCGTTCCGCAAGGCAATGTCATAGGCCCTCTGTTGTTCCTGATTTTTATAAATGATCTAGGTGATAATCTGAGCAGTCCCCTTAGATTGTTTACCGTCTAGCAAAATCATCAGATGATCAATTCCAATTACAAAATGATCAAGAGAGAATTTTTGTATGGTGCGAAAAGTGGCAATTAGCACTAAACAAAGAAAAGAGCGAGGTCATCCACATGGGTACTAAAAAAAATCCGATAAATTTTGGGTATACGATAAATCGCACTAATCTAAGGGCTGCCAAGTCGACTAAATACCTAGAAATTACAATTACGAGCAACTTAAATAGGAAAGACCACATAGATAATATTGTGGGGAAGGCGAAACAAAGACTGCGCTTTGTTGGCAGAACACTTAGAAGATGCGACAAACCCACTAAAGACACAGCCTACGTTACACTTGTTCGTCCTCTGCTAGAATATTGCTGCGCGGTATGGGATCCTTACCAGGTAGGATTGACGGAGGACATCGAAAAAGTGCAAAGAAGGAAGAAGGGCGGCTCGTTTTGTGTTATCGCGCAATAGGGGTGAGAGTGTCACTGATATGATACGCGAGTTGGGGTGGCAGTCACTAAAACAAAGGCGGTTTTCTTTGCGGCGAGATCTATTTACGAAATTTCAATCACCAACTTGCTCTTCCGAATGCGTAAATATTTTGTTGACACCCACCTACGTAGGGAGAAATGATTATCATAATAAAATCAGAGCCCGATCGGAAAGATTTAGGTGTTCCTTTTTCCCACGTGCCTTTCGAGAGTGGAATGGTAGAGAAGTAATATGAAAATGTTGGATGAACCCTCTTCCAGGCACGTAAGTGTGAATTGCAGAGTAACCATGTAGATGTATATGTAGATGTAGAACCGGTTATTAGCAGTGGGAGTACGGGCAGCACACGTATAGCTCGTCTTCCACTCACAATACAGTATCGACATCCACAATTCGACTAATCGCCCTTAGAAGATGGAACGGCGAGCCGTGATCTTCAGCTGCGACAGGTGACAGCAGATTCTGCTTGTACGCAGTGATGGTCGTTTGTGGGTGTGACGTAGACCTGGTGTGCTCTGTCTGGTAGAGTGCATTCGTCCATGACACACTGGCCACCCCACTGGTCTTATGGCCTGGGGTGCGATAAGCTACAATCCTCATTCACCTTTGATATTTCTGAGGTGGGGAGAGGGGGAGACGCTAACCAACTCTCAGTTACTGCAGAATGTTTTTAGACCCGTTACTTTGCCCTTCTTGCAACAGAAATGTGATTTTTTCTTCTAACAGGATAATGCTCACCTAGATATTGTCTGTGAAACTCAACGTGCTCTGTAAGACGTGCAACAATTTCCCTGTCCAGCATGATCTCCAGACTAGTCTCCAGTTGAGCGCAAATGGGATATGATGGGACGAGAAGTGACTCTTGCGAGCCTTCAGGCAATAACTCTTGCAGACCTACGTGAATAAGTCGAGCAGCCAGGACATAACGTATTCCAGGACGTGTTAGCCACCTGTACGATCGACTGAATGCCAGAGTCAGTGCATGCATTACCGTCCGTGGAGCCTACACCACGCACTAATATGGGTGTTTCAGCATGGTTCCACACCTGGTGTCTCAGAAACGCTTGTGTTTCTGATCTGTAAATGTAATCCGTACTGAGACCCGAGGACAGGACAGGTACTATAAGTTGTGGAAAGGGGCCAAAATAAGCGGCTGTCTGTCACACTCGAACATATAACCTTTTATTTGATCAAACATTACAAGAGAAATTTAAAAAAGAAAACACAGTTTTAGTTTTGGAACTTAATTAGCAGCTGGATGCGCCGTACAATCTCATGCCTTAAGGGAAAGACCACTTGAATTCAAAAACGGCTGAAAGCCAATAACTTAAAGCTAAACTAAAGTCAGAAATTTATAAAGCAAAGCCTTATCTTAAAACAGTTCCTTAATTAGACTCAAGGCCCAAAGAATCTGACACTTTAAGAGCAAAACAACTTAAATTCAAAATCGGCTGAAGGCCCAACACTTAAGACTCAATAACTTTAATTTTAAAAATGCCAAAGGCTTTATGTAAAACAGTTCTTAAATTAGGCTGAAGGCCCAAATCACCTGATGCAGTAAGGGCAAAACAACCTTAACCTAAAAATCGGCTAGATGCCACACAAATACAAACAAGAGAAGGCAGTACACCCAAGGGCGCTCAGAAGTTCATAGTGTCGGCCTGGAATTCAAACACTAACGTTCGCTTAGGTCAGACAGGCAGTTGGCCCAACCATTGTTGATCTGACAACAACCCAACCGACTGACAGTCAACGGACCCACCGACAAGGAAACCTCCGCATCCCCCGACCAGCACACAACAGGGAGTTCAATGCAGCAACGTAGAAGGGAATGGCGCCCACAGTCAATTATACATTGAGCTGTCAAAGTTGGCCGGTCACTGTGGCCGAGTGGTTCTAGGCGCTTCAGTCTGGAACCGCGCGACCGCTATGGTCTCAGGTTCGAATCCTGCCTCTGGAATGGATATGTGTGATGTACTTAGCTAGGTTTAAGTAGTTCTAAGTTCTAGATGACTGATGACCTCAGATGTTAAGTCCCATAATGCTCAGGGCCATTTCAACCATTTGATTTTGAGCTGTCAACACGATGAGGAAATTACACTGTCTGAATTTACGTCGACGTCCAGGGCAGGTAACCGGAACTTTAATGGCCACAAGGCAGAAGATTCCGCTGGTGCACTTCAATTCAAATGACCAAGTACAGTTAAACTCCACCGGAGGGTAGCTAAAATTCGGCAACTAGAAAACACACGTTGTTGCTCGTGGGAATATCCCAACAGCCGACAACGAACTCCAAACGACACAATGTGAACAGTCGTGACATGCTGGTAGATTAAGTCAAAACTCAACTTTCATGCCCACGATCGGCGAGCCACGAACCTCGTAGCAATGCAAATAGTACCACAAGCTCAGACACTGCATAGAGGCTGCCAACGGGCCCGGCAAAACCGCGCGCCACGGAGATTTCCTCGCTGCTCCACGCTAACCGACCAACTTCCCACACTCGGAAACGGTGAAAGGACCAAATATACGTCGGCCGATGAGACGACCAACCGAACGACTCACCAACGGTCGTCCCGCTCCAGTCTCCCTCCGTCTTAAAGTTCATGTGTGTCGCCAGCGGTCGGCGAGCACTGGCTGTCGGCGCCTCACCGGCGCTCCATCCCCGACTTAGCCGCTGCTGCGTCCCGACTGCACTGCTTGTCTGTCTCCTACTCACTGCCAGACACACGGCGACCCGGAAATACTAACGGTCGCTCCATCGATGGTACGACAGTGCACTTATCGATAAGCGCTGCTGCTGCCACTCACGGACAAGTAAGGCAGGAAGTTAATGACGCCAGTAAATGAAATAAAAAAACGAAGCGACAGCATGAACACGAGCAATGCACGGCTCAGGTACATGTACGCCATATACAGTGTTGCAACAATAAATCTTGAGTGAATTAGAAACCTCTAAAGTGTCTTAATTTTTTTTTCGGCATTGTAGATATTCTGCGCAATCATTCTGAGATACCTCACTGTATATAAGTAAATACATTTTGTACAATCGCGACAAACGACCCGCCTATTTCCCACATATAATTACAGCCCTCTGAATTACAGATCTCGGTAATAACGGATATTATTCACATTGCATTTTGAGCTCGTTGGTTTGGTATTATGGGAAACACAAAATAATCACCTGCATGCTGACTAGACCAACATCTCTTGACTTTTATCTGAAGGAAAAAATAATTGTACAAGAGCTCGAAAAGAAAAGTCCGGTTGTATTCGAAGACAAGGACTACCGTACAACTTAGCATTTTGCTGTGTTGACGCCTAGCCAAATTCAACGCTCAGTGTTGGCAGCCCGGTATCACCACCAGGAGCCACTCAGTAGAGTCTCCACTAATAACTGGTGCAAACAGTTTGAAGAGCAGGGCTGCATTGGCAAATGTCCAACCACAGCTAGGGCAGCGAAATTCAGCTCCGCTGGAGTCCATCAAGACCGACTTGTCGCACAGGATTTGGGAAAGTATGAATCTCTTCTCGATTTTTGTCCTGTGACCCGGAAAGCACATATTGATTCCCTATAACCTCTAAAAGGTATCGCAGGAAAATATTTTTAACGAATAAGTTGTGCCATTTCGTTTGTATGAATTTTTGAAACGGTCAAGATTTTTGTCGTCACCCTGTTTTCTGGATGGTGTATCTTATTTGCCTCACCTGGTATATGTAGTTGTTTCCAAAAATTTGCAACATATCCCGAATAAAACAACATGAAAGATTGATTTAGCAAGGGGAAAGTTGTTGGTGTGAATGCTTGACAAGCAAGTAATTACAAAGCAGGCCACACTGCAAGCATGTAGCGCTCGAGAAAATCTACGATTGGTTGCAGACCGGCAACTGACACTCTACTCGCTGAAGCGACAATCTCAGTTTTAATCCAGCAGCACAACGTAAATATCTGGTCAAGTACTGTCACGCTGCTAACTCATTTTTTTTTATTTATGTCGCTGCATTGTGGCCTTTCGTCTCTTCGTGTCCGGCTCAAACGCATCAGATACTTTTGATAACAGTCTCCGTAATTGTTTGCGTCGGTTTCAGTAGTTTCGCATGCAGCGTGTCCCAGGAGAAGTGGTCAGTATTCAGAGATGTGACAGAAACGATTATTCAGAGCAAAAAAAACTCTAGCAAACATGCACTCTAAAGCGCATACCTTAAAGCTATAAGCACATAATCATCTTCGACACTCTGAAACAACATCTTTTATACTAAACGAGATCTCATAGCTCCTAAGGTATGCATTTGACAGCCGATGTTTACCAGACAGTCCTTTCTTCTTTGTGTCCATACTACACTATGTGATCAAAAGTATACGGACACCCCCCTGAAACATATGTTTTTCACATTAGGTGCCACTTACTGCCAGGTACTCGATATCAGCAACCGCAGTTGTCATTAGGCATCGTGAGGCACCAGAATGGGGCGCTCCGCGGAACTAACGGACTTCGAACGCGGTCAGCTGATTGAGTGTCACTTGTGTCATACGTCTGTACGCGAGATTTCCACACTCCTAAACATCCCTAGGTCCACTGCTGCCGATGTGATAGTGAAGTGGAAACGTGAAGGAACACGTACAGCAAAAAGCGTACAGGCCGACCTCATCTGTTGGTTGACAGAGACCGCCGACAGTTGAAGAGGCTCGTACTGTGTAATAGGCAGACATCTATGCACACCATCTAACAGGAATTCCAAACTGCATCAGGATCCACTGTAAGTACTATGACAGCTAGGCGGGAGGTGGGAAAACTTTGATTTCTTGGTCTTCGTGCCAGGCCTCACCGACCGACATCTATACCTCTCCTCAGTGCAGCACTAGATGAAGAATAGGCTGCCTTTCCCCAAGAAATGCCTATCATCAAGGCTAAGGGTGGGCCAACAGCATATTGAATTACAGATGGAGAGCGCCAAGAAATTTAAAGTAATTTTCAGCCAGGTGTCCGGATACTTTTGATCACATAGTGTACCTCCTCCAAAAATATGGAAGCAAAGAGCTTGCAGCAGCAGACATTTTTTCCACAGTATCAAAGACGAAGAAGTGCCCGTAGCTTAAGATACACTATTTAGAGCCCATGTTTACAAGACGTTTTCGCTTCGCATGATCGTTCCTGTCATGTCGCTGAATACTGACGATTCATCTGGGGCACCATCTATACTGATCAGACACACTAGCCATTTTTTTTAGTATTCTACTTTCCCGATGACACTTATTGTCAGATACTAGTTCCGAAAGTTTTGGTTTCATTTTTTTGGGCGGACTGCTCAATGACCACAAATTGTCGCCTTTGCTTGCTCACGACTCCTCGCATCTTCATAATTTGACACATGACAGACTGCGCGTCTATATGCACATTGAATTTCATACGTTCTTTTGGACGAAAGTAGATATTGGACATCAGCAGCGGGTGTTCGTCAAGACATTTTCCTCCCGCTTTGTACGGAGGCAGCTGGTAGCCTTAAGACATGAACCAATGAGTCGCTTGTCAGCATTTTGTGCGTCAGCATCAGGTAGGGTTTTGGTCAAGTTAGTGGTTCAACTGCTTTTACCGAGATCTTGAGTGAATCGATAGTCCTTGAAGTTTTCTGTGCGCCTGGAACCATAAAGAAAATGGCGACTAAACTTGATTTCGACATTTTAATTGCAGTAATACACGGTAGAAATTACACACCTTCAAACAAAAATAATAAACCCGAATACGGAGACTATACAAGAATTATTTTGACAACTCTCTATCACTGGAGAAAGTTGTCAAATCGAAGCTTTTCTAAAGAAAATATTCTTAAGCGGTAATTCTATGTTTACAGGGTTAACGAAGTATGTAACTAATCAGATGTAGTGGAATTATTGTAGTGGCTATGAAATAAAAATTAACTGTCTCGATATATGTAATTTCTTACTTAAATTCTAAATCACTGCTATTTGTAGGTCCCACTGTGGTATTGTGCTACTCTCCTATATCAGTTCTCATCAGAGCCATGTTTTGTCTCATGTAACTCGTCTCACTGTTGCCAATCTCTAAATTTTTCTGCACTTTGATGCTAGCCAAAACTGTGTAGCGCAACGCAACATTACATGAAATATTGGTGAAAAAATTGGCATTAATGGATAATTTTTCCACCGCACATTTAGTATGATCTACTATGACTTACACATGGTTGTTAAGCCCTGCAATTAAAAACAGAAATCTTCAGCGAAATTAGAGTATCAAAATCGTGGACAAGTGAAGTCCTGACCTGCAACCAACAACCCAAATGGCGTGTGGCACTCTTAGTGAACTCGTTCGCTCAAACGTTTTGTTAAAAATTATTGATTTGCTCTGGCGGTCAAGTTCATGAGAATCTAATTTCTTCCGTCTACACCTGCACAAAAGGTAATGAAGTAAAAACTGTGGACGCAAAAAGTCGCAATTACGAGAGAAATGTGGAGCTTGTAAGTGCCAAATATTGAACGAATAGATCCTATGTGCATAATTTTCATATGCTTCCAACCTATTGCTCCTCGGGAAATGATAACTTTAAACTTATATCAACTATTTTCTCCTCTTTTTTTTTTTGGTTCAGTATTGTAACAATATTGAAGTCTACGTGAACTGAACAGAGTTCGGCAAAGGGAGAAGTTTTCGTGATTTCCTCGAAAGATCGGGGATTAATTCTATCTTTTACGTTTTTCACATTGTTTGGTACAACTAAACTTGAACCGATTGTAGTAACTTCCTCTATAGGAAAAAGTTGCGAATAATTAGATCTAACGAAGCACGCCAAAAGGTAAAGTTCAATTACCACGTTTCAGCTAAACTACAGCTAGTCGAAATTAGTCTCTGCGTCACAGATCACCTGAGAGCTACAACACCAAGAAGAATCACTTCTCGGCTTTTGGCAAAACTAATGTGTTTTCTTACTTTTGAAAACATTTTGGGAGTAGCAGTGATCAATGAGTTACAAGTATTTACGGTAAACTAGTAGTGATTCTGCAGCAGAAAGAGGTTCCTACTCAATGTTGTAGGTCTGAAGATGACCACAGTAGTGGTCGAAACGGGTCACCTTAATAAATAAATCGTGATCAAGACTGTTTTTAATAGTAAATAATGTGTTTTGCTTTTTCTTTTTTTGGGAGGCGGGGAGGGGGAAGAAAGGGATTTCTATTTACGGTAATACAAAGTCAAGTCACCAAAACAAATTCATAGTTTCACACACACGCACACACACACCATAATCCTTACCCCATACATGAACAGGTTCTATTGTGAACTTCACCAATATCAGTACTACAGTTAAGACAATCAAAGACACGAATACTTTCAATACATCCACACCAAACAGTAGCTACCGTATGCCGTACAGGACCTTGACTGAAATCAGCATCTTTTGTGATGGTTGAAGGTCCTTGACTGAAAGCATTGTGGGAAAATTCAAAATACCACGAACAAATGCACAAAGGTTATCAACCACGGGCTATGAACCAATATCTTTAATCTTCGCTTTATTATTTGAAGCACTAGGTGCTTCACTGCTGAAAGCATTATTGTCAATCGGTTTATAAACAGTCTAACTAAAGCGCCGGCTCCTAAGATTCGTGCTGAATAACAAAATAACAACGCGAGCAGTAGTTCCGGACTTCTTCACTCATCAGGACACCGTATTTTACCGAATGGGTATCATCAGCCTGGTGCGTCGGTGGGATGACTGACTCAGTGTTCACAGCGATGTTGACTCGGTCATATACTGATTCTCTACTGTGTGGCCTTCGAATGAATACATTTTCATCGTACCCTATTCTTACAAAAATTTGTATCCCTATCTTTGTCAAGATCAATAATCTAAATATTTTAAAGAATTTCTGACGTCAATTTTTCGTTTCAGCGTCCGTGACGATTTACATTATGTTTTTTAAGGATTTTCTGATCCATAAGACAAAGAGTAAAAAGAGTTAAGACTAGCAAAAACGTCAATCTCTCTTTTTCTTTCCGCCTATTATCACAACAGGAAAGAATGAAAGTTAGAGCACTAACCCAAATAAGCCAACATAGAGAAGGAAACTAATAGTGGACGACCTATTAGTGACAGCACACTTGGATTTAGAACGAAATTTATTCTGATGACGCTCAGAAGAGTAAGATAGAAGTGCATACAGGGGCTATGGACAGTACTCATCGAAGAATACAGAACGAAAATTTTGGAACATATTAAAAGCTACTAAAATTTAGAAGAAATAAAACCAGTTCCAAACCGAAAAAAAGAAAAGAAGGACACTGCCACATTTTGGATACTTGGTCCTGAAGTGGTGGCTGCAACGGGATCCACTCAGGCTTGTGAGGTTACCGAAACAACCACGTGAAAGACAGGCAACGCTCCCGCTTTCTGAAGCCACTATTAACAACAGAGTGAGTGTTGTGTCATCAAAGGGCCTTTCAATATTGTGGCCAGTAATACGTGGAGCAGAGAATGTTGATTACTCAGAAGCGTCGCGTGGGACACTAAGCATGATCTTTTCCTTTTACATATGTCAACACATTTGAATCTGCTGCTGCAGCTTTTAGTTAATACAGTTTCAAAAAGATACAGCATTTTAGTTTCATGGAGCCGTGTACTGTATACAGCACTCACAACTACATGTCCCTCAGCCCTTGCTTTGTTAAATGATGCATTGAAAGTTACGCCTTCCTAGATGTATGATCTATCTGTAAACCATTCATGTTTTTTTTCTTTGGGTATAATGCCACGTCATTACAAAACACTGAAGCAACTAATTTACCAACGTTTCTATCGAATTTGCAGCGTTCAGGGTGGTTCACAGCCATGAAGAGGATCTCTGCAAAGTTGGTCGGAAAGCAGGGAACTTAGTTGTTTTTGTGTTTTCTAACGACACATCCTTGTATGCAAAGTTATTTTACTCCAAATAATGTGAATATTGTTCTATTTATCTGAGCAGTTTCTTTACCGTGCAGTACTACTCATTTTCCTCATACGGGTTACGAACTAGAAAAGTATTTAAATCAACATTTACGATATTTTACTTTTCGTATCCGTGGCTGTCAAGAAGTATAGACAAAATTAATTACTTTAAATCTTAATTCATAAAGTGCTGCAACGGAGTACTCACACCATTTTGAGGCATTTCGGTAGATATCTTCATGTTGTTATCTTAATTTCTATTAAAATAACTGTGTCGCTTATAGATTGCAAAGGATGTAAACTTATTAATATTCAGCTAGAGACCCTACCTACACAACAGTGTGTAGGTTAAATTTCGTCCAGTTGATGGTGGAGACTACTCAAATTATCGAATTTCCCAGATTCCGTAAATGTGGTGGAACCACACTACTGATAAAGCCTTAAGCTCAACCCAAAACTCATGGAGACTGGTTGCAGCTACGTCTAAGATACACGTGTCTAGCTGGTGGTGCATGATATGTACTCCATGGGACTGACGTCTGGCGACGTAGCATGCCACCAAAGTGCCCTCGCGTGCCTGAAGTGTCTTTCAAACCACTGGTACGCAGTTCGGAAACGTTGCGGTAGTCCAGTGTGTTACTGAGTGTATCTTTTGAGTATGGATTGCTCTAGGCAAACTAACATACGCGCACAATGCACCGTTCTTCAGGGGACGGCGATGGCATACGACTCAGAAGACGCATTTCATCCCGCTTAACAATCCATTATCTTAAAAATTGGCTGCTGACACTTCGGATGGACCACCCCATCTGGTTGTCTACGTACTGATAAACTTGTTCCTCGACTCATCACACCAGACCACTTTAGCCACGTTTTGAGCGTCCGACAGTGGCGTATACACTCCCATAACAATCTTTGTGCTCTGAGAACTGCGACGAGCAAAATTACACATCTGTTCTCTGTAGCAAGGGATGTTCTGGCGTAACCACAAGCGCTGGAACGAAGACCAGAGGAAGGCGGTGAGGAAACGTCAGCCATTAACCCGCTGACAAGGACCGAGACGCTACAGGAGCACCCTCACACCCCCCCCCCCCCCCCCCGCAAGAAATGAATATAAGCGTCCCTCCTGCCATCCCCGGCCGCTCAGATCGATCGGCTCCGTTTACGAACATTAATGGACAGTTTTGTTGAATCTCGTGTATAGCCAAGAGTATTACTGTTTGCATGTCACTTGCGACACCGATGTAACTCCAAAGTTAAGTATTGTTAATTTGCTTTATAGAAATAAAGCCATTAATGTTATTTGCTTGAAATGTTGTACAGCATTCCGAGAGCGCAGCATCCTTTAGGTTCCCTATCAGCGACGAGTGGGCAAGATCCAACAAGGGATATTACTTGGTGACATGACTGCTCACCGGTATTAAATTAGCGAGTTGTTTGCTTCATTATGGCCGCTTCAGTCCACGATATTCAACGGTATCCGTTGCCTTCAGCACGTTTTTGATCATGGTAGTTATTTCTGGTTGCTGGCATTTCCCTGTAATCCGGATACAACTACCACACCCTTGCGTCTTTGCTAGGTAGGACGTCCAGTCACTGCCCAATTCGGAAATGGTGTCCAATGCTATGAGATGCCACGACCTGGCCACTATGAAATATGCTGACAGTCTTGTACGACCATATGACTTACAGCTTGAATGCCACGGCGACAGTCAAAAGTTATTTGACAACAACCAAGCTATGCAACACACTGTACTATTTGAATCGGCTTGAGTAAAGAGGTAAAGTCTCACAGACGAGGAAATTATCTGTAAGTTAGCTCCTTACGATCTTCTGAAGCAATGTTACCGTGAACATCTTGACCTCTACAGCTGACTGTTGTTAACATTAACAAGAAACCACCACACCTGTACTGATACACATTCAGTGTGTCATGGCCGGTTTTGTTTTTAGAACATCAAAGGTTGCCGGGTTGTGGAAGTATGTTGTAGTATATGGTCTGATTGTCATATATACGGTTAGAGACAAAGTCTGAAAACAATGGCAACAAACATTCTGCGACTGCCTGGTGGAAGCATGGCGGCGTATGTGCAGACAAGACTGCTCAGATAGACCCTGTCTAGTCTAAGCAGCATGCTTTGGGAGCCATACTTCCGCCAGGCTGTCGACAGAATGTTTTGATCAATGTGTCTATATTTTGTCTTTAAAGATACATATGGCAACCCGATTAAGTTTATCATCATACACTCCTGGAAATGGAAAAAAGAACACATTGACACCGGTGTGTCAGACCCACCATACTTGCTCCGGACACTGCGAGAGGGCTGTACAAGCAATGATCACACGCACGGCACAGCGGACACACCAGGAACCGCGGTGTTGGCCGTCCAATGGCGCTAGCTGCGCAGCATTTGTGCACCGCCGCCGTCAGTGTCAGCCAGTTTGCCGTGGCATACGGAGCTCCATCGCAGTCTTTAACACTGGTAGCATGCCGCGACAGCATGGACGTGAACCGTATGTGCAGTTGACGGACTTTGAGCGAGGGCGTATAGTGGGCATGCGGGAGGCCGGGTGGACGTACCGCCGAATTGCTCAACACGTGGGGCGTGAGGTCTCCACAGTACATCGATGTTGTCGCCAGTGGTCGGCGGAAGGTGCACGTGCCCTTCGACCTGGAACCGGACCGCAGCGACGCACGGATGCACGCCAAGACCGTAGGATCCTACGCAGTGCCGTAGGGGACCGCACCGCCACTTCCCAGCAAATTAGGGACACTGTTGCTCCTGGGGTATCGGCGAGGACCATTCGCAACCGTCTCCATGAAGCTGGGCTACGGTCCCGCACACCGTTAGGCCGTCTTCCGCTCACGCCCCAACATCGTGCAGCCCGCCTCCAGTGGTGTCGCGACAGGCGTGAATGGAGGGACGAATGGAGACGTGTAGTCTTCAGCGATGACAGTCGCTTCTGCCTTGGTGCCAATGATGGTCGTATGCGTGTTTAGCGCCGTGCAGGTGAGCGCCACAATCAGGACTGCATACGACCGAGGCACACAGGGCCAACACCCGGCATCATGGTGTGGGGAGCGATCTCCTACACTGGCCGTACACCACTGGTGATCGTCGAGGGGACACTGAATAGTGCACGGTACATCCAAACCGCCATCGAACCCATCGTTCTACCATTCCTAGACCGGCAAGGGAACTTGCTGTTCCAACAGGACAATGCACGTCCGCATGTATCCCGTGCCACCCAACGTGCTCTAGAAGGTGTAAGTCAACTACCCTGGCCAGCAAGATCTCCGAATCTGTCCCCCATTGAGCATGTTTGGGACTGGATGAATCGTCGTCTCACGCGGTCTGCACGTCCAGCACGAACGCTGGTCTAGCTGAGGCGCCAGGTGGAAATGGCATGGCAAGCCGTTCCACAGGACTACATCCAGCATCTCTACGATCGTCTCCATGGGAGAATAGCAGCCTGCATTGCTGCGAAAGGTGGATATACACTGTACCAGTGCCGACATTGTGCATGCTCTGTTGCCTGTGTCTATGTGCCTGTGGTTCTGTCAGTGTGATCATGTGATGTATCTGACCCCAGGAATGTGTCAATAAAGTTTCCCCTTCCTGGGACAATGAATTCACGGTGTTCTTATTTCAATTTCCAGGAGTGTATTAGCACAACTCAGCGAACTTAACGATGCTCAAAGATCGAAATCGTTCGTGACGCAATGTATTTGTATCAGTAGAGCTTTGATGGCTTTGCTTTCTCATTAATATTGACGTCACTCAGCTGTGGTAGTCAACATCACCAGGTAATCTACAGTTGAACAAAACGAAACTTAAGCTATAGCGTTGTTAACTTCACTTGTAAGTGACATGCAGCTCACACTGTCAAGAGATCTACAGAAGAAATCCTGAAAGAGATTCGCTAATATCAAGAAATAAGAAGTCTAATTTTCTTACGTAAAATTAAAGGCAAATTGTGGAACATAACGACCTACAAACACTCCTTCGACAACCTGGCAGGAGCACGGCGTACACTAAGTAGAAGTTCCTGTGTACCATAGGCGGTTCAGACAGGGCCTTTCTGTGAGAGAAGTGAACACGTAAATGTACTGATTAGCCTCTGTCCGGTGCGATTTAGAGAGCGTGGAATATCATAATCATTGCAAATAAAGCAAATAAGCTTACCTACTAACATAATACGAAAGCGTATAAGATATCGCAAACTCAAGCATCTGCAAAAAATGCATACACAAAAAGGCAGAGTATCATAATGAAACAAAATAAAAGGGAACAAATATCAGCGCAAACACAAAAGTGAATCATCATTAGAAAGTTAAAAAAAAAAGTGATTGACGTATAAAACATTGTGAAGTAGTTATATACAATATCTCAGAAACTGGAACTGTGACCACACAGAATGATCGTAACTAGTGAATATTGTAACTAGTGAATATTAGTGATCAACAAGTAGAAAAGTTGCAATAACTAAGTGGTTCTCAACAAAACCAAAATCGAGTCGAGTTAACCATGGTAAAGAGTTTTATGAATGAAACAGTCTAGATTGCAAAATAAAATATCTTTATATATTATGACCTTTCGCCATCTGCCATTATTAGCTACCTTTCATTAAGATGAAATGAGTATAAAGAGTGACAGAAGTTTGTTATACAGTATCAAGCTACAAAAATTTAAAAAGTTAAAAAATATTGGAAAAGGTTTACCCACCAAAAACTTCGAACTAACGGAGCAAGGTGTAGCGTAATACAAAACTCTGTACCTATCGGGACGTCGACTAACAACTGGTTAAAAAATTATACATACATGAATGCTTTAGCCGACAACTGACTAGCGTGAGGTACGTTGCCTTGAAATTTTATATTACTTTTATTATTATTCTATTTCTCGCTTCCACTTGTGCTTATAAAAGGCAGACAATCTTTACATTACAAATATACATACTCAAATTATAAAAATTTTAAATGAGTATAATTCCATACCCATGGCATTAACTTTTCAGGTATAGACATTTGGTCCATGTGATATTCACCTAAACTTAACAAGTATTCATTGAATATATTAATGAAACTAACTTTGTACCTCCCCACACCATAACACTTGGACCACCAAAACTACCATGTTCGACAAAGTTTCTGGGTACATTACGTAGCCATCTATGACGAGAGATGGGGACTCTTTGGCTTGTCTGGTACTATTTCAGTGTGTGCGATAACACATTTGACATTTGAAGTGAGGGGGTTACGTTATGTGTTAGATCTTTGTCTAACAAACCTGCCTCCTCTGGTTGCAGATAAATGTTGGTCAAGTTAATCACTCTATCATAGAATTCAAATTTAGGTTCGCCTCCACTGAGATCACTCATTTTCGTACCTGTAAGAGCAGCTAATGTTTTTGGGAGACGATGACGATACCTTTCCAGCAATGATTCCCTATCAGTTATCTTCTTCAACTTCATCATAATCATAATCGCATCGAACACAGAGAGTGATTTTATTTTACTAAGGTGCAAATTGGCTAGGTACAATTGCTTCTTTAGCGGGGACTTTCGTCTGTGTTTTCACGTACGCACTTCTCAACTAGTAATGTCTGACTTATCATCTTAATTTACTTCGTTGTACGCTTATACATCCTGATATTCTCATGGTGTACTTTTGGATAGCCCACACGCAAAATATATCTCATTTATGTACAGTGTCTGTCACAGATCCTGATATGTTACTCATTGCGCAATCTTCCGCAAGTGAAGTGCTGAATACCTTCGATTTCACCTCTGATCGTGGAACACAGAAGTATAAGTCTTCTACAAGGCATCTCCAAAGACATTTAATTGGTCGATTGCGCTATCGGCGGTAGAACACAGCAAACAGTAACGAGCGGAGCGTCCCTTGCCCAAATCAGCCTAAAGTGGAGTGAATAAAGCAAACGTTTGGTAGAAGAGGAATATGCCAGGCTGGGATTCTTTGAAAGAATACTAAGGAACTGTTATTCCTCTAGGAAAGAAATGGCTTACAAAACACGTTTAGACCGCATCTCTAGTATTGTTCTTCATTCTGGGACCCTTTCGAAACAGGGTTAATGGAAGACACACAGAAGGCCGAATAACGGAATCGTTAGTAAGTGCGAGAGTGTTACAGACGTGCCATTAAACTCCAGTGGCGGTCACCACTAGAGAGTCTGTAACATGTCATCCATGACCGCGTCTGTGTCTTTGTCCTGTTCGTTATTGCGGACACTAACAACGACTTGCGACTGACAGAAGATTTTTAATTTTTATTTATATTTTTCGTCGTGAAGGTGATGAACCGTTCTACACAATCTTCAAAATTTTTTTTGACAACCTAGGAGACCGGCTTAAGGAGTTTTGACGGAAGGTACTTTCCACCATCTGTCGGGAAGAAAACCGCTGAGAGTTTTGACAGAAATTATCACTAGGCAGAATAAGGATGTTAGTGGTAACAGGAAATGGCCAATAGAACTGCCTTTGTTCAACTGCTGTAGCTGATTGTCTGAGAAGTGGTTTTATAGCACTCGAGTCTGCCAGTAACTTTCGTGGGGCTTCGAGTCGCATGCGCTAGAGCAAAGTGGTTATCATGTCGGAGTTGGTGATACATAATTAGTAAGGTAACATTTGCATTACCTATAGAATACAAATATTCGAAAGTGGAATTATGCTTACATACTTTTCAGTTTTCTAGGCGAGTGTTGCGGTTTTTTGAGTGTGTACACTACCCAAAGAAAATGGTAAGTACACGTGTAAGACGACGTCCAGTTTGATCCGGCGATCCTCGGGATAGTAGATGTACTGATAACGGTTTAAACGTTTCCGCCAACAGAGAGTTTAGTGGCATAGCTACCAGAACGCCATCTGTGTCTGCCCTTTAATAGGGAAAGCTCACTGCCAGAAGGCCTACTGTGGTGCAGACGTGTTAAGCAAGAAGGGAAGCACGCCAACAATACCACGGAGACGCACTCGTACTTCCTGCTTGTCACAGAGTGATGTACTTCTCGCAAGTGAGAGACTGTTTGTTTACTCTTAGGACAATCTATCTTTGACTTGTTGTATTGTATATTCTGTGACTATGTAATAAAGTGTTGTTAGACTGCTAATCGCGGCTCTACTGTGATTCAAGACATAAGAATTTGGTGCCGAAACCCGGGAGTAGACTTTGCCTGAGACAATTCCACGATTGTCGTAGTGAACCGAATTCTGGACGCACGTCACGCGGCAATACTACGACGGGGTTTACTGCAGCGATTTGTTACACCACGCAACAAGCTCTTCGACGACAACCGCCATCATGCACAGCTAAGTTCAATTGAATTATCACGCAACATGTTTTGTAGTGCCATTTGTAAAGGCAACTGATTACATTATTGCCGCTGTGTACTGCTATTGTAGCTGTTCGATTAGCGCTTTAACGAATTATCAGATCCTACGCTACGCCTGTAGATTGTTTATGACTAGTGCTGCCATCTAGCGACCATCAATTGAACTACTTCGACTAGCGATCCAAAGATAACGCCTTACTAGGACCAGCTGATCGCTAGCCGACACTGCTTTAAACTTTCGAGTAATCGGACGGAATTGACGTGCCAGACCACAAACCAGAAGCGCAATTACACTCTCTAAAGAGAAAACGTATGAGAGAAAGAGCAAACATTATGCGACTCGTGGCGGAAGTTGCAAGGTTGCCCGACACATCGGAAATCGCGGATTATAAATATTACAATGACAGATTGGGAAGCGTTCTGGACCGCCTCGTTAAATTAGATGAGGATATTCACGAGTTGTTACACGATGGCGAATACGAAGAAGATGTTCCTAAATGCGAAGATTATGTAGACACCGCGAAACTCACAATTTCTCGATTGTCTCACGAAATAGAGAAACAGCTTGCGAAATCGCCGGCACAATCTGTAACAATGAGTGTTCCCACAGCTTCAGTAAAACTTCCGCCGATCAAACTTGAGCCTTTTTCAGGCGATATTGAGACATGGGCGCGATTCTGGGAGCAGTTTGAGCAGTCGGTTGACAAAGATCCGACGGTAACTACAATCAATAAACACATTTTTCTTCGCGGCTATCTCTCGGGAGAACCAAAGCATTTAGTGGACGGTATTGCGGTGACGGCCGAGACGTACGCAGAAACGAAGAGGATTCTCCGAGCGCGTTATGGCAACAAGGATCGAATAATTCAAGCCCACTTAGATTATCTCGAAGCCATAAAACCAATTAAGCTGTCCACCCCAGAGGAACTTAATTCAACATTCATTGAATGCCAGCGACGTATTCAAGCTCTCCGGGCACTTGAGGAAGACGTGAACGGATACGGTCGAGTCCTCGCGCCGAAAATTTTACGCGCTTTTCCGGATGATATATGCCGCGGCTGGATAATTCACGCCAAGCGTACAGGAATATCCGAAGGGGACATTTTGCAACTGATGGAGTTTCTGAACGGGGAAGTCGACGGGGCGCTTACCACGCAGAAGATACGCGGTGAATTTTCAAGCACTTCTAGTAACCTTCCCACAGCGTCCACACTTCACGTACACGCGAAATCTAAAAGATCGACTCCGAAGGATACCAGCGTAAAGGAACCCTTCTGCGTCTTTTGTGAATCTGACGGTCATTGGGCGCAAGACTGTAAGAAGATCGTGCGCGTTAATGATCGAATAGATAAATTGAAACTAGCAAACAGATGCTTTCTTTGTCTTCAACGTGGCCACAAAGTGTCAAATTGCAAAAAGAAAGAAAAGGCTCGGTGTGTTAACTGTAAAAGACTGCATCATAAGTCCATTTGTGAGGAACGAAAGGATATTAGGGGTCCTGCGGGTCAGACAAACGTTACTTCCGTGGGAAAGGTATCTGTCGCTCCCCACGGATATACGTACCTTCAGACAGCTGAAGTATGCGCCTCAGGACCTACAGGTTTGAGCAGGACAACGCGATGTCTACTGGACGCAGGTAGTCAGTCCAGCTTCATAGCAAAATCGCTGATTGATGATCTCAAACTGCAAACGATAGACCGACAAGAACTAACTGTTTGTTCCTTTGAATCAAACCCTACACGCCCACGCCACCGCAGGCTTGTTCAGTTTAGTATGAAGGGGCTTTGGCAGAATTCTTCAGTGCCACTTACTGCCTTCGAAAGTACTCACGTTATTTCTCACCAGCCTTCAGTTCCACAACATATAAACAGTTTACCAGATGCCCGTAAGATTACGCTAGCAGATCCGAAAACCGATTCAACCGAAGATCTTCCCGTGGAGATTCTTGTAGGAGGCGATTTTTATTGGAAGATAGTGAAGCACAATTCGCTCATACGCGTCTCTGAAACCTTAGTGTTAGTTCCTTCTCTGTTTGGCTGGATACTTAGTGGTAACAAGTCACAAGCCTGTGTGCATGCAACCGTGGTAAATTTTGCTCAGACTGACCGATCTCCTCTGCACTCTGACAATGATTTCAGACGCTTTTGGGACTTGGAAACTATAGGGATTACTGCCGATCAGGATCTACCTGTGAACAATAAGGATACGAGACTTCTTGAAGAGTTTAGAGCATCTTTCTCTATAAAGGATCATCGAGCAGTCGTTACACTTCCCAAAATGCAACATAAAGTGCTTTCGAGTAACAGACCTATCGCGGAAAAACGATTCAAGCACCTCAGGGAAAGATTTCAACGTCAAGAGACATTTAAGCAAATGTATTTCGATCTTATGCTAGACTACATTACGAAGGGGCACGTAGAGGTCGCTCCCACCCCACTCTCAGGAAAGGAGCTATTTTATCTCCCTCATCATACAGTGAGGAAGGAGAAATACGGAACCACTAAGTGGAGAATAGTCTTTGACGCCTCATCTCACGAAAACAATGCACCTTCTTTGAATGAGGTATTAGAAGTAGGACCGAACCTATTACCAGAGATTCTGGAAATTTTACTGCGTTTCAGATTATATTCTACGGCTATCGTCGCAGACATCACACAAGCTTTCCTGCAATTAACCTTGAACGAAAAGGACAAAGACTTGACCAGAATTTTCTGGTTCAAGATTAGCCAGGATCAAACAGGAAATCTTCAAACGACGGACGAACTAACAGAATACCGTTTTAACAGACTCCCATTCGGCCTGACCTGCAGCCCATTTTTACTTTCTGCAACACTAAGAGAACTTGCCGACAAGTGTATGACAGCATTTCCCACCGTAGCGCCACTTATAAACAAGACTGCATACATGGACGATTTTGTGATCTCAGTAGAAGGTGATAATTTGGTGGTAACTATATACTATGAACTTGTAACCCTAATGAAATTGATCAGTCTCCCCTTATCAAAATGGGCTACCAACTGTGAACAACTCCACACTATCTGGAGGGCAGAAGGGCGAGAACTCCACACCCAGACTCATGTTTTAACTGTAGACTGGAACACCGCAGGTGACTACTTCTGTATCGATCCTAGCGAAACCATCAGAAGGTCGTCAGAAGAGCCAGCCGCCAAACGACTCCTTTTACAATGTACGGCTAAATTCTATGACCCACTCGGACTGTTTTCCCCAGTTTCTCTTGTTGGGAAATTGCTATTCCAGGACACATGGTGCCGAGGAATTGGCTGGGATGAACTTATGCCCCGGGACTTAGGGGCACGATGGCGCACTTGGATATCTAGCTTACCTTCATTGTCACATATACGTGTCCCTAGATGGATAGCTACAGCTCATGGAAGAGACTCTCAGCTGCACGTATTCTGTGACGCCTCGGAAAAGGCATATGGAGCAGCTTTGTACATTCGTACTGTCCTAGATGATGACGTCGTAACCCATTTAGTCTGTAGCACGAACAGACTTGCTCCTATTAAGAAGGTGACATTGCCTCGACTCGAACTTTTAGCGGCAGTAGTTGGGACCAGACTATTGTGTTACTTTTGCCGCGCAACAGACTTTAAAATTGCCCGTGCGATACTGTGGACGGATTCTACAATAACACTAAGTTGGATTCGCTGTGATCCTAACAGATGGAAGACCTTCGTTTGTAATCGTGTAACTGAGGTACAAACACACACGACTCCCACGCAATGGAAACACTGCCCAGGACCAGACAATCCTGCTGACCACCTCTCACGTGGACTCCTCGGCTACCAAATGAATTCTTTGGACATTTGGTGGCATGGGCCGCCTTGGCTTACACGCCCCCCTGAATGCTGGCCAAACAACGATACTCCAACGATGGTACGACTTCCTCCCGAAGAAAAGAGGAAGAAAACGCAGAGCCAAGTTTTGTCGATATCTACGCCAACCAGCCTTTTGATCTTACTTAAATTCAGCTTATACTGGAAGCTCATTCGTATCACAGCATGGACTCTCCGTTTCCTACACAACATTCGTCAGAAGAATAAATCTTCAGGAGAACTTACAGCCACCGAATTATCAGCTGCCAAAATGTATTGGATTCGAGTGGGCCAGAGAGATTTCTTCCCCAACGAATTACATGCACTTCAGAATAACTTACCACTGCCAAGAGAGTCAAAAATCGCACGATACAATCCTTTCCTAGAAGATGGACTGATACGTCTAGGAGGTCGACTGCAGTGCACTAGCCTAAATAGGGAACAAAAACATCCTGTACTCCTTGACGGTTGCCACCACTTCACACAATTGGTTATTCGAGAGACACACATCCGCCTTCATCACTTTGGAGTTCGTTCTGTACTATCCGAACTGCGAACCGAATTTTGGATCCTTAGAGCTCGTCAGGCCATCAAAAGAATCCTATACTCATGCCTCGCATGCAAGATCTTGAAGAATCCACGAGGGCAACAGATCGAAGCACCGCTGCCACCTGAACGAGTTTCACCTGCCAAACCATTTGCTGTAACTGGAATAGACTTTGCTGGCCCACTATTCATCAAAGTGGGGAAGGAAACGCACAAGTCATATATCACTCTTTTCACATGTGCTACCACACGAGCTGTACACCTCGAACTCTGTACAGACTTGTCAACGGACAAGTTTCTTATGGCACTTCAGCGATTCGCCGGAAGACGTGGACTACCCCACACGATATATACAGATAACGCGAAAACATTCCACGCCACGAATATGGAACTAGCCCAACTTTGGAAGGCATTAACCACCACAAAATCTTATCAGTTCCTCGCCCATCACGGTATTACTTGGAGGGGAGGATGGTGGGAAAGAATGGTGGGCACTATAAAGCGTTGCCTACGGAAGGTACTGGGACTCGCAAAGCTCACTGAGGAACAACTGAACACCACCTTGATCAGTATTGAAGCCGCGGTGAACTCCAGGCCCATCACACCAGGAGATGATTGTGATGCACTCACACCATCCCATTTTATGGCGGGAGAAAAACATACGACTATTCCGACGGGACCAGAGCCTTCAGCGAGCACGAATTTAACAAAGGAATTCCGACTGAGACAGCAACTCTGTGACAGTTTTTGGAACCGTTGGGTTAAAGAATACCTATTGGAGCTCCGGAACTACCATGAAGTTAAACGCCCATCGGGACGAGTCATCCCCTTTCGCCCTGGCGACATCGTGCTGATCCAAGAGGACCTTCGTCCGCGACATATGTGGAAGAAGGCCAGGATAGAAAAGGTACTACCAGGAAGAGACGGCAGGGTAAGGACGATAATACTCCGGACACCAGAAGGTCACATCATTAGTCGTCCTGTGCAGCTGGCCGTACCTTTGGAGGTCGACCAGGGTGGGGAGGATGTCACAGAGTGATGTACTTCTCGCAAGTGAGAGACTGTTTGTTTACTCTTAGGACAATCTATCTTTGACTTGTTGTATTGTATGTTCTGTGACTATGTAATAAAGTGTTGTTAGACTGCTAATCGCGGCTCTACTGTGATTCACGACACTGCTGCCAAGCGACCGAGTCTGAAAGGTGTAAAATTATGTTCCGAGAGGCGGGATGGCCGTTTCGGAGAATAGCCGCACTAGTTGGACCTGCTGCGTCAGTTTTGCGTCGATGTTGGTGTCAGTGGTCACATGAACATTCTCACACTGGCGACGAGGTTCTGGACATCCATGCAACACAGACGCCAGCGAAGATCATCGTACTGTCAGGGCAGCAGTGGCAGGTCGTACAGCTACCACAACACAAATAAGAGGGGTTCTGAGCCCAGACGTGTTGCGAACTGGCTATTTGCAGTGGGACTACGGGTACGCACACCCCTAGCCCGTCTTCCAGTCACAACACAGCATCGACGTCGATAGGATACAACTCTCGTTCATCTTCGGTATTTCTGGAGGGAACACTAACCAGCTCTCGGTGTGTGCACAGTATTGTTAGATATGTTCCTTTGCCTTTCTTGCAGTAGGAAAGTGATTTGTTGTTCCAACAGGATAGTGCTGGCCCGCACACTGCCCATGAAACTCAACGTGCTCTGCAAGACGTGCAGCATCTTCCCTCTCCAGCATGATCCCCGGACTTTTCTCCAATCGAGGACCTTGGGATATGAAGAGACGATAAGTGGCCTGTGCAACTGGTCAGCCGACATCTCTTACAGAACAGCGTGAACTGGTCAATTAGATGCATATAACATTTCCCATGACAGTATTCTCCATCTGTACGATCGACTGGATGCCAGAGTCAGAGGTCCACTGCAGTCCTTGGAGGCTACACCACGTACTGTTGAACAAAACATCTTTAATGAATTGGAAACCTCTAAAATATGTACTATTTCTTCCCGGCAGTCTAAATGCTTCGTAGACAGAACGCTTACATCAGATCGGGTACGCAGTAGCTAACTGAGGAACATTGCTGGTTCAGTTGTTTCCAATAAGTTCTATTCATTTATCTGTAAGCTAGAAGAGCGAAATTTTTATCTGTCTTTTGAGCAACTGATTTTGAACTATATTCCTGGTTTATGGTTGGAGAAGTTATCAGCGGAAGCTGCTAAGAGCCAGATGTAAACAGTGTACGTATCTTTGGTCGTGTATATCTTTATTGCGGTGGTCTGATCTTGGATCCGTTACAGAACACGGGGATAAAATTTTAGTATTCTGAAATAACACTAAGTTCAACCTTATTCCACAGGTTAATTTAGTCTCATTTAGGAATGTAGCAATGTAGAAGAATAATCTAGAACCGGCAATAAAGTGTGGGAGTAAATCCAC
The DNA here is from genome assembly GCF_021461385.2 of Schistocerca piceifrons. Taxonomy (NCBI): domain Eukaryota; kingdom Metazoa; phylum Arthropoda; class Insecta; order Orthoptera; family Acrididae; genus Schistocerca; species Schistocerca piceifrons. The sequence continues at coordinate 585,221,158 of NC_060138.1, forward strand.
GGAGCAGTCCAGCGCGTAATCTCTCCTGCAGGACAAGCGGATACACTCATATGTTTTTCACGTGTTTACGTTTTCCACAAACGTGTGCCGTTGGCATTTAATTTTGTGTGGATTAGACGCGGCATTTCTTCTGAATTTAACGTACTTATTTCTCTAATTGGGTAACAGTAAAAGACCCTACATTTTGTGCTCTAGTGATGTACTGCTTATTTTAGTTTTCGTTTAAGATGGTACGTCATCTTGGCTGAGGTTAGCCCCTGGTAGCTGAATGGTCAGCGCGACGGAATGTCATACCTAGCGGGCCCGGGTTCGATTCCCGGCTGGGTCGGAGATTTTCTCCGCTCAGGGACTGGGTGTTGTGTTGTCCTTATCATCATCCTTTCATCCCCACCTACACGCAAGTCGCCGACGTGGCGTCAACTCGAAAGACTTGCACCACGCGAACGGTCTACCCGATGGGAGGCCCTAGCCACACGGCATTTTCATCTTGGCTGAAACTGGATTTTAAATGATTTTCGTTTAGGTTGCTGGACTTCGCATATTTTGAATTGTAAATTATTTCATACACTTGTCTTCAGAATATATGCCGTCCTGAGACCTCGGTCGTTCCCAGCGATTGAGATACCACGCCTAGATGATGCGCGCGCCGCTGCAGCGAAGTGTGCCGCTGAAAATAGCCGTGCGGCTGCGCTGATAGAGATGACCTCTGGGGGTGTGCTCCAAAACACTGGGTTTTCTTGACGCAGCGACCATTGTGTTTGATTTGTTACACGTGCACATACGACGATGATGATTCAACGCACAAAACGCGATGTCGAGAGCTTGCACGACGATGCTCTCTTGGACCTGGGATGGCTGTTCTGTCTGAATATCTTATATTTTGGGTACATTTCAAATACGGCCGTATAATTCTGATCTCTGTTGGTTGATCGAAAGATTTGCGTATTAAATGCTTAACGTTACCGGATATATTCTCTTCCTGCAACGTGAATTATGTTCGAGGCATTACTTGGGCTGTTGTGATGCTTTTATCTGATATCACTGTGGTGGTTATGCAGAAAATATGTTTACAACTAATTAATGTTGGTTAAGCTGAGCCGATGTAATTAATTCTTTTAATTCTTCTGTTCCGCACAGACCAATAAAAGTTTTGCATCACCTCGGTTCCGAGAGTTCCGGAACCTGTAAAGAAAATTGGAATAGAGATAAACATAAACATCATTTCCGCACTTTTCATTGCTCATGAGAATCACACATTGCATGTTGTACCACCATATAGCGAGTCCTTCAGAGATGGTGCTCGAGACTGCTGTACACATCGGTACCTCTAATATCCAGTAGCACGTCATCTTGCATTGATGCATGCCTGTATTCGTCATGGCATACTATCCATAAGTTCATCAGGGCAATGTTGGTCCAGATGGCCCTACTGCTCAAAGGCGACTCGGCGTAGATCACTCAAAGTGGTTGGTGGGTCAAGTCGTTCATAAACAGCCCTATTCATGTTCGATAGGGTTCATGTCTGGAGAACATGATCGCCACTCTAGTCGATATCATGAAGGAAGTCATTCACAAGATGTACACGATTGGGCGGGGAGGGGGGGCAATTGTCGTCCATGAAGACGAATGCCTCGCCAATATGCCGCCGATATGGTTGTACTATCAGTCGGAGGATGGCATTCACGTATCGTACAGCCGTTACGGCGCCTTTCATGACCACCAGTGGCGTACGTCGACCCTGCACAGTGCTACCCCAAAACAGCAGGGAACCTCCTCCTTGCTGCCCTCGCTATACAGTGTGTCTAAGGCGTTCAGCCTGACCGGGCTGGCTCCAAACACGTGTCCGACGATCGTCTGGTTGAAGACACATGCGGCACTCATCGGTCAAGAGAAAGTGATGCCAAACCTGAGCGGTCCATTCGGCATGTTGCTGGGCCCATCTGTACCGCGTTGCATGGTGCGTAGTTGCAATTATGGCTATCGTCATGGACGTCGGGAGTGATGTTGCGCATCATGCAGACTGGCTAAAAATGGTTCAAATGGCTCTGAGCACTATGGAACTTCTGAGGTCATCAGTCCCTTAGAACTTAGAACTACTTAAACCTAACTAACCTAAGGACATCACACACGTCCATGCCCGAGGCGGTTCCAGACTGTAGCGACTAGAACCGCTCGGCCATCCCGGCTGGCTCATGCAGACTATCGCGCACAGTTTGAGTGCTGCGGCTGCACGAAAAGCCTTATTCAACATGGTAGCGTTGCTGTCAGGGTTCCTCCGAGCCATAATCCGTAGGTAGCGGTCATCCACTGCAGTAGCAGCCCTTGGGCGACCTGAGCGAGGCATGTCATTGACATTTCCTGTCTTTATGTATCTCCTCCATGTCCGAACAACATCGCTTTGGTTCACTCCGAGACGCCTGGACTCTTCCCTTGTTGGGAACCCTTCCTGGCACAAAATAACAATGTGGACGCGATCGAACCGCGGTACTGACCGTCTAAGAATGGTTGAACTACAGACAACACGTGTACCTCCTTCCTGGTGGAATGGATGGAACTGATCAGATGTTGGACCCCCTCCATCCAATAGGCGCTTCTCATTTTTACATTTTTTAGTTACATCTCTGAACAGTCAAAGGAACTGTGTCTGTCATACAATACCCACAGTCAATGTCTATCTTCTGGAGTTCTGGGAATCGGGGTGATACAAAACTTTTTTTGATGTGTGTATAATTGTGGCAAGATTTTCACTTGTGTGTCCAGAGATAAACCTGATATGCTACAGCTATGGCTGGAGGAGCCTTATTTGAGTAACCAAGTAATTGTGACATTTTTGGGTGCTTGCTGCGGTAAGAGATATTTTCATGGTGTAATTTCTCCAGCATGAGCTGGGAGAACAGCTGTAATTTGTGTAATTGTACACTTGGCAACATAGTTTGTTAAATAAGCCTGAGTACAGCTTGATTGTTTTATTGTCAGCTGTAGTCAGTATTATGTAGCCCCATATATCTAAACATGAAGTTGTGGTGACGGCTTACACTGCGTGTATGTTGCTACATATACTGCATAAGTAGCATGAGGTAAGTGGATGCATAGCCCCATTAATATTATAATTTTATTGATTACAGTACTGCTACAACTTTAATTAATCTTAATTATTGTTAATACGAGTCATATTTAATGATCTGCCACGTATGGCAAGAATTATTCTATTTTACTAATGGCTGACCAGCTGAGGTCCCTTAGCTTTAATGTGTTTTACTTAAATTGTTCTGGATATATAAACAGGAGGCACTCCTTAAACCCACGAAAGATTTTTCAGAAGAAATGTTGTCATGTGAACCTTTAGCATTCAATGAAGAATTTCCTTGCATGATTCACAGACCGAAAGTCAAATTTGTTGTTGCATTGAGTTTTCTTGTCATTGATGTTCCTTCTTTAAGCATGAACATTTTATGAAATAAATTATGCCCAAAAGCAATCTTCATTCGTGGCTCAATCCAGCCTTACCAATTCCCTTTTTCACTGCAAGCTTGTTAGCGTTAGGTTACTGCATAAGTTCATGGCGTTTTTATTCTGCATGTTGGTATTCCGGTTGCTACGGGTTTAGTTACCGATTGTCATTTTTTATTTGTGGTTCACTGCTGTTGCTATTTGAGTTTACATACTGTCATTTTGTCATTTTCATATGATGAGTTCAGCTATGGAGCCTAGAAAACGGAGTGCCAATTTGTAAGTTTCCAATCGAGAAGTTACCCCAGCCTTAGCAAGCTGTTCAGCTGTTTTAAATAGTGAACGAGAAATATATATATATATATATATATATATATATATATATATATATATATATATTCATTTTTTGGTGTCTTCTGTCTACTGACTTGTTTGATGTGACCCGCCACGGATTCCTCTCCTGTGCCAACCTCTTCACCTCAGAGTAATACTTGCAATCTACGTCCTCAATCATTTGTTGCACGTATATCTATGTTGAATGTATGCTGAATACATTCGCTACAGTTTTTTCCCTCTACAGATCTATCTAGTACCATGGAAGTCATTCCCTGATACCTTAACAGATGTCCTATGATCCTGTGTCTTGTCAGTATTTTCCACATATTTCTTTCCTCTCCGATTCCTTATCTTATCAGCCTACCTAATTTCCATCATTCGTCCCTAGCACCACATCTCAAATGATTCGATTTTCTTCTGTTCTGGTTTTCCCGCTGTCTATGTTTCACTACCACACAATGCTGTGCTCCAGACGTACATTCCCAGAAATTTCTTCCTCAAATTAAGGCATGTGTTTGATATTAGTAAACCTTTCTTGGCCAGAAATGCCCTTTCTGTCAGTGCCAGTCTGCTTTTGATGTCTTCCTTGCTCAGTCTATCATTCATTCCATTGCTGCCTAGGTAGTAGAATTAATTAATTTCATCTACTTCGTGACCATGAATCCTGATGTTAAGTTTCTCACTGTTCTCATTCCACTACTTCTAATTACTTTCGTCCCTTTTCGTTTACTCTCAGTGCATATTCTGTACTCATTGCATATTCTGTACTCATTAGACTGTTCATTCCATTTAGCAGACCATGTAATTCTCCTTCAATTTCATTTGGGATAACAATGTCATCAACAGTATCTCTTATTTCTTCTAAATTGACTCTTGCTTTTTCTTCTATCACATCCAACAAATACCCCCCCCCTCCACCTCTCCTCCCCCCCCCCTCCCGCTCATAGATGCTTTCAGGGTAGCTACTCTTTCCACCTATCCACACTCTGCTCTGAATTTAACAGTGGAACTCCCGTTGATATCTTAATATTATCACCCTTTCTTTTACTTTCACCGAATGTTGTTGGACTTTCTTGTGTGCTGAATCTGTCCTTCCAAGAATCATTTCTGTTTCGACTTCATCACATTCCTCCTGCAGTCGTCTCGTCTTAGGTTCCCTGCACTTGCTATTTAATTCATTCCTCAGCGACTTGTACTCCTGCACCCCTGAATTATTCTCAGGTTTTTGTTTTTTGCTTTTTTCTTTAACTGAAGTAGTTCTTTAACTGAAATAGTTCTTCTGTTACCCATGGATTGTTCGCAGTTACCTTCTTTGCAACTATGATTTTCTTTGCAACTTCTGTGACGGCTCATTTTAGAGATATCCGTTCCTCTTCAACTGTACTGCCTACTGAGCATTTCCTTAGTGCTATGTATATAGCCTGAGAGAACGTCAAGCGTATCTCGTCATTCCTCAGTACTTCCATATGTCATCTTCCTGCCTAATCTCTTAAACGTCAGTCTACTCTTCATGATGACTAAATTGTGATCTGCGTCTACATTTGCTCCTGGGTATGCCTTACAATACAGTATCCGATTTCGGAATCTCTGTTTGTCCATGACATAATCTAAGTGATATCTTCCCGTATAAATCGGCCTTTTTCAAGTATACCTCCTCCTCTTGTGATCCTGAACGAGTATTCACTATTACCAGCTGACATTTATTAGAGAACTCAATTAGTCTTTCTTCTCTCTCATTCTTTGTCCCAAGCTCATATTTTCCCGTAACGTTATCTTTTCCTACAACTGCATTGCAGACCCGCATTACTGTTAGATTTTCATCTCCCTTTCAATATCATCATACACTTCGTCTGTCTCTATCTTCAGCCTGCGACGTCGGCATGTACACCTGAACTACCGTTTTCGATATTGTTTTGCTGTCGATTCTTATAATAACAACCCTGTCACTGAATTGTTCAGAGTAACACACTCTCTACTCTACCGTACTATAAATAATGACTCCTACGCCCCTTATACCATATTATGCTGCTGTTGATATTACCCTATACTCATCTGCTAAATACCCTTGTCTTCTTTCCATTTCACTTCACATCTAGATTGAACCTAAGCATTTCCCTTTTCAGATTTTCTGGCTTCCCTACCACGTTCTTGCTTCTGACATGTCACGCCCAGACTCTAAGAAAGTTACCCTTTCGTTGGCCATTCAATACTTTCCGCATGTCATCTCCCCTTAGCAATTCCCTTCCGCCTTTAGGGACAGTTTCCCACCCGAAGGACAAAAAAAGTACCCTGAACCTCCGTCCGCTTCCACGCCCTCTTTGACAATGCCGTTGCCAGAATGTATTACTGTTGCCTAAAGTCTTTATTACGTGCATCTGTTATGTTTATTAAACGTATGGTACTTACGGCCTAACCTAATATTTAATACTTTAAAGATTCAATACGAATTTAGTAAATTTATTATCGAGTTCGTGGACTCTTTTTACAATGGTGTCATATAGAAACCTTACATTTATTATTGCTAAAATTAATAAAAACAGTCAAGATCACGTTATCAGGTTTTTTATTCGTTGATACCGCTTTTGGCCCTTTTGTCAGACAATATTCTGCTTTATACCGCCTTTGTAGGTGCTATTGGCGGCAGACGGAGCCAGATCTGCAGAAATGCGATTGTCACTGTTAGTTATTATTATTAGTTTTTATACTAGAAGAGATAATTTATTGTAGGTCACTTAGACTGCATTTATTTTGTTATATCCTAGCCAGTAATGCCACCCGAGCCCGCTGCCAAAAGGTTGGCAGCATCAAAGTCCGGACGCCGTCCGCATAAGCAGCGCCAGCGAGACAGGAAATCGACGCAAGTCTGCGCGCGTCTCCGCTGGCTTCTGGTTTCTTAAGCGCTGGAGTCGCGAGCGCTAGGACAGTTCTGTATTCGCCGCTCAGTTGTATACACGCCACCGAATTGTGTACTTGCTAGTCAGTTGTGTGTTCATCGCAGCAGAGTTGTTGTTTGTCGTCAGCCGACGCTGACCTAGCCGCTCCGACTCGAACTAGACAGATTTCTGTAGACACGGAGTTCACTACTGTGTTTCTGTATCTTCGTTAATAAAGATAAGTACCGACTTTTATTTAATCAGAGTGTTTGGGTTTTCATCTTTCTGTTCACTGTTCCAGCGGACCGGTCGGCCCGCTATTAAAAGTGTGGCGGTGACTTCGTAAGCCGTTTCTACAGCTAATTGTTTGTCGCTACGAACGCCGCCACAAAAGATTTAACTTTCATTTTCTTCTATCTTTTAGATGATAGTTTCATTTATATTCAGAAATTTTGTTTTTGTCTTTTTTCATAAATTATTTAATTATCTACAGTATTTTTCCATGCGCTGTATTTAGTTTAGAAATGTATGCAATATTTCTACATTTGATGATTAATTTTGGAGAGGTGTATATGTGGCATATGCAAAAACCAGCCAAACAGTTACTGCTACTTACATTACGAGATTTTTTCGGCTCTAAAATTTGTATTACACAGATCTGAAATATTTTCACCCCTCCAAGAATATTGGAATTCGTCGTACATAATAACGTACCCAGCCTGTGTCCTCGTCACCATTATGCACAATACAGCGCGTCTCTGAACAGCACAGAAACATTTCTTCAGCTTTAAGATCAGGGGCCGGTCATTCTCAAATCTTTCTATATTGGTTTTATCAAGGTCTAAGAGGCTAGCTAAAGAGCTTATCTATAGGAAAGGAACTTTTGAAAGCTGGACAGGAGGCTGTATTTGACAGAAGAGCGGTATTAGAGGGAGCAGAAAGCGGCCCATTGAAATGCTTGTATTCGGCTCCTGAGGTGGTCAGAAAGCCTGGGATGTAATATTTGGTTCTTTATATCATTGAATGCTTGTCGTATTGTTATTCTTATGTTTAAGATGACTGTTAAGGTTTTGTTTATCAACCAGTTTTCGTCTTTGGCAATCTCACAATCGACTACTATAGAAATCCCCATAAAGGATGTTGTAATGGTTCCACCTTTGCTGTTGCTCATATGCATTTACGAGGGATGTTCAATAAGAAATTCAACATATTTTTTGCTGAAAACATTTTGGTTTTATTCAGGATTCCAGTCTTTTGGCTACAGAATCACGTTTTTCAACATAATCTCCGTTCAATGCGACGGTCTTAAGCCACGTTATCTTACGCCACATTACTGGAGGCCCTGTACGCTTGCAGGATACCAGAGTACTGGTCGATATCGGAGCGAACCTTGCTGCGTCAGTAACCTCCTCATCACACACCCACTGCTTCCCTCAGACTGCATTATTTACAGGGCCAAACAGATGGACGTTGAAAGGTGCGAGATGCGAGCTGTAGAGGGGATGAGGAAGAACAATCCAATGAAGTTCTTTGAGCTGCTCTTGGGTGCCGGTTTTGTGTGAGGCCTTGCCTTGTACTAGAGAAGAAAAAGTTCGTTTGAATTTTTGTATCGAAGAAGACGCTGAAGTCGTTTTTCAGTTTCCTGAGTGTAGTACAATAGTGCCAGAGGTTGAAAATAGCACTTCAGTTGAAAAGTTCTTTTATTATCACACTACCGGTTTCGGGCTCTTATAAGCCCATCTTCAGATTTCGTAACTTTGTGCTGTGGCCCCCAAGTTCTACGATGGAAGTGTACTAGGTGCAGTTTAAAAGTTTAAAGTTTATCGCTGTACTATGAGCGAGAATATCAAACCGAGTAACCCATTCAGAGTCGCAGGAGAGCGGTTGAGGGTATGGCGTAAAATTTTTTCTTCGGAGGAGAGTTGAAGTGGCGCCACTCCATGGATTACCGTTTTGTTTCCGGTTCGAAGTGATGAACCCATGTTTCACTGCCCGTGATCATGTATGATAAGAAATCGGCACCATCAGTCCCGTAACACGCAAAAAATTCCACCCAGATTATTCTACGTTTCTCTTTATGTCTTCTGTTAGGTGCCAAAGAACACAGCGGACACACACACACCCAACTGAATATCCCAGCTGCTGGAGAAATGTATCAAAAGAACCAACAGTGACGTCCAGCAGTGTAGCGAGGAGTTTTATTGTGTTCCGTTGATGGTCGAGAGTGTCCGCAATACAGGAGTTGTCCGAACCCTGAAGATCGGACAGGTTTGCGCAAACTTCTTTTATGATGACAGACGGCTCGCCCAATGTCATACTTTTTTTCACTACCAGGTATCCGTAGACATTGTACAAGTACCTGTGAATATGTATGATGCTCTGTTTTTTTGCTAAAAGAAACTATCTGCTTTAAACGTATCCTCGTTACAGACGCCACTTTGAGGCTACGTATAGCGCCGCCACCAATTGATACTTCATGAAAGTATACAGGCTGAAGGCGGAATATTCCACCATGTCCCACAACAAATTTTGAATTTTTTTCAGCTGAAACTGGATGGAAAAAAATGTTACAGTACTTACTGAACGCCCTTCGTACTATATTTTGTTTCGAAAGATTGGCCAATTTCGGTCTTCTAGGCCGTTTTCAGGTGTTGTAGGCGCCAACAAGTCGTAATATTTCAGAAAAGCAGTAGCTCCGAAACCGCTATGATGCTTGGGACATTCTACGGATTGCGTCGTGGAGCACTTTAACTCTGTTATCGTCGAGAAAGAAAGAACAACAAATCTCGAACTACCAGAATCGGCGCACAAGGGCGGCTCAGTCACTTCGCCTTAGTCAGCCGTCTGCGATCCTGAGAAATGTGGGTGGCGCACAGACTGGAGACCGCAAGCGACGCTAGCGGCGCCTGGCAACTAGGCAGCCCGGCCAGCCAAGTCCCGCCGTGAATGGCGGAGGCCGGCCAGTAAATCGCTGCTCGGCCGCGCCGGGTCCTCGAGGGAAGCGCCGCCCCATCTGGACCATAACTCAGCGCCACACGCGCCCTGGCCGTATGTGGGAGCTGCGTGTGCGTGCGTGTGCGTGTGCGCGTGGCGGCGCGAAAGCCAGCCAGACTGGCATCCGGCCGGTGACGGCGCGCCTGATTTAGGGCCTGGCCGCGGCTGATAAACCGGCGGCCGCCTCCACCACAGCGCGGGAGACGTTCGTCGCTCCTCCACAGCGCGGCGCGCACTTCCGCAAACCGCCCGCCTCGCCACGCCGCCAAACTGTCTGCGACATCCATTTGCGAACTTGACTCATCTGGCTGGAGGCGCCCGCGCTGCACGCGGCGCAGCTGGGCGCCCTAATTACTTCACAGCCGCGACTATGGCGGAGGTTCGCTGCCGAGGATCCCGAATACGTGACGTCGCCGCAAGCCGTGTGTCACTGTGCGAAGGAGAGGCAACGTGTCCCGGCCTCAAAGTACAGGAATCTATTTCTTTTTTTCAGTACATCTCTTAACACAACATTATTTTCAGTTATTTATTCCTTCCAGGTTGCTTAATAGATGGATAGTGTTGTAGCGGAATACCTCCTTACTAATTAAATAAATAAAAACATATACGAAGACTACACGATGCCTACCATTCGCCGTGTCATCAACTGCGATACGGCATCGCTCAGATGCGATATAACTACAGTTTCCCACCATTAAAACTAAAGCTCGGTAGTTTTGGTACAGTACATATTCTTAGTGAAAGGAAACTAAATCAGTGGGTAACAGAGAAACAGTGAGCAGAAGACTTTTTTTGTTGGACATAATTAAAACCGTACATCATATAGTGTTAGTTCATTATGTATTTTATATCCTTAAAGAATATAAATTGCATTTTATAAGGACACGGCTGACTTCCTTCCCCATCCTTCCCTAATCTGATGAGACCGATGACCCCGCTGTCTGGTCTCCTCCCTCAAGTAACCCAACAGATTCGTAAGTAATAACATGTAAGACACAAAGAAAATACAAACATTGGCTGCGAGTGGGCAATGATTTAAGTCAATGAAGAAAGCTGTAAATTATATATAGTTGATCATGCATCTTCTGTGTCTTTATGTAATCAATTACTTTTACTTTCGGTGCAATTACAGTTTACATGCACAAACACAATAAAGTGTATAATTGTTGTTATTTTGTACTGAGTAGAATGGTATAGGTCGTTATCAAAGGCAAGAGTTTCCTGTTATTATTAATACATGGCGACTTCATTTTACCTTTTTGCTGAGAAAACTCTTTTCTATCATTATACAATAAACCCTAATTTTTTCTTTATTTTTACTACAATATCCCTATGCTTCCCGTTACAAATCAACAATTTTCGAATAAAACCTCAATTAAACATCGACAATTTCAGTTTTGCTATAAATACTGTTTATCTTTTTTAAATGACAGGCAGGAGGATGACTGTCTTGAACAAAAAGGCTTCATATGTTTATGCAGTGCTTTATATACACTACTGGCCATTAAAATTGCTACACCACGAAGATGACGTGCTACAGACGCGAAATTTAACCGACAGGAAGAAGTTGCTGTGTTATGCAAATGATTAGCTTTTCACAGTATTCGCACAAGGTTGCCGCCGGTGGCGACACCTACAATGTGCTGACATGAGGAATGTTTCCAACCGATTTCTCTTACACAAACAGCAGTTGACCGGCGTTCCCTGGTGAAACGTTGTTGTGACGCCCTGTGTAAGGAGCAGAAATGCGTACCATCACATTTCCGACTTTGATAAAGGTCGGATTGTAGCCTATCGCGATTACGGTTTATCGTATCGCGACTTTGTTGCTTGCGTTGGTCGAGATCCAATCGCTGTTAGCAGAATATGGAATCGGTGGGTTCAGGAGGGTAATACGGAACGCCGTCCTGGATCCCAACGGCCTCGTATCGCTAGCAGTCGAGATGACAGGCATCTTATCTGCATGGCTGTAACGGATCGTGCAGCGACGCCTCGATCCATGAGTCAGCAGATGGGGACGTTTGCAAGGCGACAACCATCTGCACGAGCGTTAGACGACGTTTGCAGCAGCATGGAATATCAGCTCCGAGACTGTGGCTGCGGTTACCCTTGACGCTGCATCACAGACAGGAGCGCCTGCGATGGTGTACTCAACGACGAACCTGGGTGCACGAATGGCAAAACCTCAATTTTTCGGACGAATCCAGGTTCTGCTTATAGCATCATGATGGTCGCATCCGTGTTTGGCGACATCGCGGTGAAAGCACATTCGAAGCGTGCATTCGTCGTCGCCATACTGGCGTATCACCCGGCGTGATGGTATGGCGTGCCATTGGTTACACGTCTCGGTCACCTCTTGTTCGCACTGACGGCACTTTGAACAGTGGACGTTACATTTCAGATAGGTTACGACCCGTGGCTCTACCCTTCATTCGATCCCTGCGAAACCCTACATTTCAGCAGTATAATCCACGACCGCATGTTGAAGGTCTGGCACGGGCTTTTCTGGATTCAGAGCCGGCCGCGTTGGCCGAGTGGTTCTAGGCGCTACAGTCTGGAATCGCGCGACCGCTACGGTCGCAGGTTCGAATCCTGCCTCGGGCATGGATGTGTGTGTGATGTCCTTAGGTTAGTTAGGTTTAAGTAGTTCTAAGTTCTAGGGGACTGATGACCTCATAAGTTAAGTCCCATAGTGCTCAGAGCCATTTGAACCAACCTGGATTCAGAAAATGTCCGACTGCTGCCCTGTCCAGCACATTCTCCAGATCTCTTACCAATTGGAAACGTCTGTTCAATGGTAGCCGAGCAACTGGTTCGTCATAATACGCCAGTCACTACTCTTGATGAACTGTGGTATCGTGTTGAAGCTTGCATGGACAGCTGTACCTGTAAACGCCGTCCAAACTCTGTTTGACTCAATGCCCAGGCGTATCAAGCCCGTTATTACGACCAGAGGTGGTTGTTCTGGGTACTGATTTCTCAGGATCTATGCACCCAAATTGCGTGAAAATGTAATCACATGTCAGTTCTAGTATTATATATTTGTCCAAAGAATATCCGTTTATCATCTGCATTCTTCTTGATGCAGCAATTTTAATGACCAGTTGTGTATATCCTCACTCCTTTTTTAAGTGGTCCACTGATTTAGATTTTTAGGGAATCTAGTAAGACACTAATGGGAAAAGTAAAGAAAGTGATCGTCATGAGGTACCACTCGTAGGTATGTAACACACCTATCGTCAGGTAATGCAGGTACGAAACTAAAAACTACCGTAGTCTACGCTTACTTATGATAGTCTACAGCAGTTTTAAAACTCTAAGTATAACCTTCCTGCCATGGCTGGGTTGGTCTGTACAGCCTAACTGCTATTTCTGGGTAGTGGGGAGGCAACGGATAATCTGTTTGATTTCTTGGGGATTGGTAGATTTGCCATTTATAAACGAAACAGTCATTAGTCATAGATCACTGCCATGGATAAGGCAAAGGGGAACGTACTGTGGCTAGTCTTGAATTTAAAGTTCAACTAATTTACTTTCTATTAGTGTCAAAGGGGGGCCTACTTGAACGAGCTATTGCAGGCAGAGATTTGATCGGTGACCTGAAACGGAAACTACTGCCGCTACCATACCAACAATTGGAAACTTCTAAGTCCCTGAAAGTTTTTATGTCACAGAAAACTGAGTTCATCTGAGCCTGGGCTGTGTGTGGGGGGGGGGGGGGGGGGGCGGGGGATCGGTCGGTTGGCGTGGAGCAGCGAGGAAATCTCCACGCGTGGTCTGACCAGGCCTGCTGGAAGCCGCTATGCAGTGTCAGAGTGTTTGGTGCCGTTCCCATTGCTACTAGGTTCGTGGCTCACCGATCCTGGACATGACAGTTGAGTTTTGACTCAATCTACGAGCAAGTGACGACTGCTCACATTGTGTCATTTGGAGTTCATTGCCGGCTACTGGGATATTCCTGTGAGCAACAACATGTGTTATCAAAGTGGCAAATTTCAGCCACCCTCCAGTGGAGTTTAATTTTAGTTGGTTATTTGAACTGAAGTGCACCAGCGGAATCTTCTGCCTTGTGGCCGTTAACGTTCCTGTTACCTGTCCAGGTTGTTGACATAAATTCAGGCAGTGTATTTTTCTCATCATGTTCTCGTTATCCAGCACAGTGCGTAGTTTGACAGCTCAATGCATAATTGGTTGTGAGCGCCAATACCTTCTACGTTGTTCCATTGAACTCCCTGTTGTGTGTTGGTCGGGTGAAGCAGAGATTATCTTGCCAGTGGGTTCGTTGACTGTCTGTTGGTTGGGTTGTCATTGGACAGGCAATGGTTGGGCCTACTGCCTGTCTCAGCTAAGCGAGTGTTAGTGTTTGAATTCCAGACCGACCCTCGGAACTTCTGAGCGCCCTTTGGTGTACTGCCTTTTCTTGTTTATTCTTGTTGTTTGTACTTGTATGGCTTCTACCCGATTTTTAGATTGAGGTTTTTTTGCCCATAAGGTGTCAGATGGTTTGGGACTTCAGACTAATTTAAGAACTGTTTTATGTAAAGGCTTTGACATTTTTAAAATTAATGTTATTGAGTCTTAATTGTTGGGGCTTCAGCCGATTTTGAATTTTAGTTGGGCCTTCAGCCTAATTAAAGAACCGTTTTAAGATAAGCCTTTGCCTTTTAAATTTCTGATTTTGGTTGAGCTTTAAGTTATTAGCTTTCAGCCTTTTTAAATTAAAGTTATCTTGCCCTAAAGGCATGAAATTGTACGGCGCATTCAGCCGATAATTAGGTTCCAAAACTAATGTTTTTATTTTTTAATTTTTCTTTGCTCTTTTAATGTTTGTTCAAATAAAAGCTTGTATGTTTGTTCAAATAAAAGCTTGTATGTTCGAGTGTAACTGACAGCCGCTTATTTTGGCTTCTTTCCACAACTTAAAGTACCTGTCCTGTCCTGTGGGTTTAGCAGGACGTCTCATTAGCACCTCCCGTTATTTCACAAAATTGACAAATCATAAATAGATACGCAAGGGATTGAGAGAGTAGCAATAATACTGATAATTTTTATAAGATTGGTATCACGAGAGTGACACACTCCTCCTTTCTCGAGGTCAGCAACTTGACACATCTTAGTAGCTAGGCACTAAACAACGTGAGTGCTGCTCATCCTGCACCTCGTACCGTCTGGAGTGTTCTTTTTCGATCATTGGTTTACCAAAAAAATTCAATCTACATGATTTTGACCCTGAAGGTGTGTGTCACATGGTACTGAAACTGTCAGGAAGGTTTTCCGTTGCATAATACGCTCTGAAATCTTACCAACTCAATGTTCATTGTGTGCGGGATTCCTCGGAAAAATGACAGCCCGTCAACTGCTTTTTCGCTGTCGCAAACAATTGTACCACTCACTGTACTATCTCAGAAACCACAATTCTGAAAACACTCTCTTTAACGGGGACGGTGTCGTTAACTCAGCGGCCGCAGACCTCATTTGCGCGCTGCTTGGCAAGGAACGTAGCATGCTATCGTGTGGTTGAGTCTTTAAATACTTCCTGAACCCTGTGGATACTGCAGCTGCAACACCGTCCATAATGCGTCGGGTCATCTTGTTCCTTAGTGCTCATTCAGTGTCCTCAATGCCTGCCGACGTCGTCTGCTAAATCTCCGTAAAGAGCAGCCCCACAGCGTGCACCGGAATACGCTGACTACCACGCATGGAAATATCACTTATCTATTTCTTATTTTACACGGATAGATCGAGTAAGAAAAATGGCCAGTCAACATAATGCAGCAGACCGGCCGACGGCTTAAGACTGAGGATGTCTCTCACTTTTCTTGCTATATCCGTAAAATGTCGTATTGAATTTATTTTTGGAAGCCTCTCTGTGAAATTATCTTCGTTCTTGCTTTTTGTTGCACTTCTTTAGACTTAATAGGGCGCCTCATTTTCTGATTTATATGTCGTACTGGAATACTGTCACAACGACCAAAAATGTATCAATTGCTCCCCCAGAGAAGTCACCTGCTAATCTCAGTAGCAGAGTCTATTGCGCTCTTTTGGATCTCGTAGTAGCCTTTAGAAGCTTTGAGCTCTTACGTTCGTACCTTACTGCTCCACAACTTAGACTAATGGTAGCCTTTCATTGTCTTCAAGGGAAATAGAAATATTGTATCTGTAATATGATAAATTTGCTCCTCTCTTTCCTTTCTGTCTCCGGTATACGATCTGCGACTTTACAACACGATAGCATCCCGGGTGCACTCAAAACCTTTGAAATCAGGTGACCTGATTGACCTTCACGTCCTTGAAGAGATCCTCAAACAATTTTGGCACAAATTTGAAGCGATGAAGTGGTGTTTTGTTTCGTTGAACGTGTAGGTATCCTGGAGAGTGCTCTAGTTCTCTGAACCGTTTGCCGACGAGAGGCAGTGTTCTCACTCCCATTTCTTCTCAAGTAAGCATCCTCACGAAAGATGAATAACATTCCGAAACAACGTAAATAAGTTATATTCGTAAAGAACGACGTGGTGCCTAGCCCATGTGGATTTCGATGTATAGCACCTTTCCATCGGCTTGGATCAAAGCGTTACGTAGCTCGTCATTTACGTGACCGTTTGTCATGCTTGCAAATTCCCAAGAATAGGAGCACATTTGTTAAGCGGTAGCTTCTACAGCATACTTCCACGAAGCGGGCACAATAATTTGCTACTTACCTTCATTGTTATGTAGCATTCAAGAAGTGACACGGTGCCTTATCTTTCTGCTGAAGTCGAAGACATCTAGGAAAACGTTGACACTTGGCTGAGCAGCGCCCTCTTCACATGTCTGACGTGCGAGAGAGAGAGAGAGAGAGAGAGAGAGAGAGAGGGATGGCGGGGGCGGGGTAGAGAGAGAGAGAGAGAGAGAGAGAGAGAGAGAGAGGAAGAGAAATAGAGACAGAGCACTTGACTTCGTATATGTTAGCGGATACTGCCGTAGATTTTTGTATGTCCATTCTTTTGGCAGGAGATCTCTCGGACGACGGCCGTTTACTGTCACAACTGTCGTAGATGGCGAATCTCGATGGGCGTTCAGTAAGTAACGCAACTTTTTTTCTCGTCCAGTTTCGGTTGAAAAAATGCGTAATTTTTCCTATAAATGGTAGCGCTATACGTAGCCTTCAGATTGGATTCTGTAATTGAGGTGCATTCAAAGCAGAGAGCTGTCAGAGTTTCTTTTAGCGAAAACCAATGCATCGCAGATATCCATAGGCGATTCCAGAATGTCTACGGAGACCAATGCCGTGAACGAAAGCACTGTGTGTCTTTGGGCGAGGCGTCTGCCACCACCTCAACAAAGTCGTGCGAACCCTCCGCCACACACGGTCAGGTGGCTTGCGGAGTATGGATGTAGATTTAGATGTAGGTGTAGAACATGTCCGATTCTTGCCGCTTGCTGACTGGCTGCACACATCTGTGACTGCTGCAGCGTTGGAACGTGCGGGCTCTCTCATTCGAGGTAATCGACGGATCACAATCAAACACCTCGCTGCACAGCTAGACGTCTCTGTTGGTTGTGTTGACACATTCATCCACCAGTTGGAGTACTCAGATGTGTTTGTCCGCTGTGTTCTTCGCCACCTAACAGCAGACCATAAAGAACAACCATCTCTGCTAAATTGCTTCCGCGTTGCGAGGCTCATCGTGACAATTCTTTGAAGAACATCGAGTCAATATTGATGCAACTTTGGTTCAGTACCTTGAACCAGAAACAGTACGGGAATTCATGGACTGATGCCACATTACCTATTCTTCGAACAAAAAGTCAAAGCCGCAACCTCAGCCGATAAAGTCTTATGGGAGTCCCAAGTGGTTACTCTGATGTCCTCTCTCATGGTGGAAATTGTAGGAAGGACTTCAGCGAGTTCATTGTCACAAAAATAGAAACGAGCTTCTCCTTCTCGGCGCACCCAAGAGGACCTCACAAAATTACATTGGACCTTCTTAAGGATTCAACCTGCCGACGGGATCTCGCAGCTTCCGATTTCTATCTGCTTGGCTCAGCGAAGGATGCACTCTGCGGGAGGCATGATGAGGTTATTGATGCAGCAAGCCGTTGGCTCTGATTTCGATCAGTAGAATGGTAGAATGTAGGCCTACAAGCCTTCCCAGTAGGGCATTTTGCGTTGAAAAATAGGGTTTAGTGGCCAGAAGTGTGGGGAATGATATGGTGTATTGGAATCCTGAGTAAAATCAACCTCCTATCAGGGAAAGGAAACATGCTACATTATGTACTGAACGCTCCTCTACGTTTCCCAATGGCAGAGCCTCTAATTCAACGTGTATGGTAATGTGTATATCATACGGTTATGACCATTTCAGTATCACTGCAAAATGGTGAAACGGGCAGGCGCAATATGTTTCCTTCGGCCATATCTACAACCATAACTGAACTACGACGTAATTATTCACCATATTTCCTTAGCCACATCAAGAGCTACACTACTTTTGTTTTGTGAAACAACTGGGGCAGTGTTGACCTCATATAGCCCAACCACATGAAAAACGAGTGGTGGGCAACAAGTGCTACTCACGCGGCTACGCCACGCGGATGTAGTATTGCAGTACAAATCCCTGTCATCAACTCGTTGCAACCCAAGGTTGGCTGACGGCAGTGGCTGCTCTCGAATCGAGTCAGTCATTGCTTAAGGCATTCACTGTGTAAGCTTCAGTCTGATTGCGGCGGCCTGAGCTGTGTAGCATACAGAAGAAGCCAGCTGACTTGCTGTAGCACATCTGACCTAATTAATCATTCCAGCCTGCCTGATGCGCCATGACGGTTTGTCAGCAGTGTACATGCCTACATACCTTACTGTAGTGCCAGTATATTCATATTCTGTGTTCCAAAAATGGTTCAAATGACTCGGAACACTATGGGACTTAACATCTGTGGTCATCAATCCCCTAGAAATTAGAACTACTTAAACCTACCTAACCTAAGGACATCACACACATCCATTCCCGAGGCAGGATTCGAACCTGCGACCGCACGGCCACGCCGGCCGGCTCTGTATTCCAGCCAGTTGCGGAATTCACGTAGATGTTTTTCGTGATTAGAAACTGAAGGTCGTCTATTAGAAACTGCTTATATATTCATTTATCGCTTAACGAACTGCCAGTCACTAGTGTGGTTCAAAGACAATCGATTTGCTGTTTTCGTCTGATAGGGATACTTTGAGGACTGAATTCTGCCGATCAGTCAGGTGCGATGCCGTTAGAATTTTAGTTTCCTTGGCCAGTGTAGACACGGAGGAGTAAATTTTTCGCATGGGCTTCCTCCTTGTCGCTGTACGCTGTTTTCTCACGCCTCTGATTACTATAGTAGCTAACTTGTTCTGTATGATAATTTCACAGTCTTGTGTTACTCTGATGGTAATTTCTGATAGGTGGAGCAGGGAATACCCTGGATAATGGTTGGTTGGTTGTTTGAGGTTAAAGGGACCAAACAGCAAGGTCATCAGTCCCTTGTTTCAAATAGACTCCATTCTGCTAACGGGACATCTCAGAAAAGTCAGAACAATAAAACGGAAAAAGGGGAAACGTAAAAGGGCAGTCACGTTGTCATTAGTAAAAACAAATGAGGGAAGTTGGCAAGAGAACGAACCCAACACTATGCTGAAGCAGCATAGGCAAGACCACCTGTGACTTAAAAGGTACAACTGCTAATGCAGAAAGTACGTATGAGAATAGAAAAACTAACCAAGCCTTAAAAAGAAGGGGTAAAAACAGAGTAAAAGGGGAAGAAAAGAGGATTCCGGTCAGGGAGGTGAATCGGGAAACTCGGAACACTGCCTACAGTGGGAGACACCCAAACACTCACCGCCCTGCCCCAACACCAGAGGGAGATTAAAAACTTTAAAACTGAGAATAAAAACCACTCTCCCCGAGGAAACTTAGAACCAGAGAGACCATCCGGGAATCGTCAGCCAACATCAAAGGTAAAGTGTGGGGGAGTCTGTACTTAGCACGCAGAGCCAAAAGAAGGGGGCATTCAACCAAAATGTGGGCCACTGACTGGAAGGCTCCACAACCACATAGCGGGGGTGGCTCATCACCCAAAAGGAAACCATGAGTCAGCCTGGTATGGCCAATGCGGAGACGACACAGTGTGGTCGAGTCCTTGCGGGAGAGGCGAAAGGAAGAACGCCATGGGCCTGGATTCACCTTAATTGCACGAAGTTTATTAGACAGTGGAGTAGCCTCCCAAGAATTGGCCCATGACTGTGCTAAGTGGGATTTGATGTGAAGCCGTAAATCCGCTGCAGGAGGGGCTACAGAAAACGGGGGGTAAGTAACTGCTCCCCCAGCCAAACGATCAGCGAGCTCATTACCCGGGATACCCACATGGCCCGGGACGCATAGGAAGTCAATGGAACAAGCAGCACGGTGAAGATCAGCGAGATGGTCATGGATGGCAGAGACCAAGGGATGGCGCGAAAAACACCGGTCAATAGCAAGAAGGCCACTCATCGAGTCCATACATAACAAAACGCGGTAGTGTTGGGATTGTTTAATAAAGGTAAGGGCCCGGGAAATTGCCATCAATTCCGCAGTAAACACCCCACATGAGGGTGGCAGCAGATGATTTTCCGTTCCAACAAAGGACGTGAAGGCATACCCAACATGATCAGCAGATTTAGAGCCATCAGTGTAAAAAACAACAGCATCCCGAAACTCCCATAAAATTTGGCGGAAAAAGGAACGGAACACCACCTGGGGGATGGAATCTTTCGGACGGCGGCGGAGATCCATCCGAATTCGAGGCCGAGGAACTAACCAAGGAGGGGTGGAGGGGAGGGAGCGAGGAAGACAGGACAAAGAAGGAAGCTGAAAATCACGGTTAAGAGACGCAAGGCGCAGCCCAACCGGTAAACCCGCCCGAGGACGGGAGTCGGGCGGGCGATGTCCATGGTCTGGGAATAGGATAGAATAGGAAGGATGAGTGGGAGAAGAACGGATAGTAAGGGCATAAGACACCAGAAGCTGGGACCGCCGAACAGAAAGGAGGGGGATCCCAGCTTCAACCAGGAGACTATCAACAGGGCTAGTAGGGAAGGCACCGGTGGCCAAACGGATACCACGATGGTGGACTGGATCCAGCACGTGCAGTGTGGAAGGAGCAGCTGAACCATAAACTTGACAACCATAGTCCAAACGTGACAGAACTAGAGCACGATAAAGACGGAGGAGGAGGGAACGGTCCGCACCCCAAGAGGAGTGGGCAAGGAAGCGAAGGACATTGAGTTTACGGAAACATCCTACCTTCAGGAGTCTGATATGGGGCAGCCAAGTGAGCTTGTTGTCGAAAATAAGACCCAGGAAACGAAACTGTGGAACCACAGGCAATCTTTGTGCAGCGAGATAGAGCTCTGGATCAGGGTGGACTGTAGTACGGCGACAGAAGTGGACCACCCGCGATTTTAAAGGAGAGAATTGAAACCCGTGTGAGAGGGTCCATGCAGAGGCACGCCGTATAGCCACCTGGAGCTGCCGTTCTGCAGATGGCATCGAGGAGGAACTAACCCAAATGCAGAAATCATCCACATACAGGGCAGGGGCGACCAACGGACCGACAGAGGCTACAAGTCCATCGATAGCAATGAGGAAAAGAAGGACACTCAAGACAGAACCCTGTGGGATGCCCGTCTCCTGGGTCCGTGGAGAACTAAAAGCAGTACCAACTCGAACTCTGAATGACCAATGGATCAGGAACTGGCGGATAAAAATCGGGAGTGGGCCCCGAAGACCCCACTGATGAAGGGTTAGTAAATGTAATGGCGCCAGGCCGTGTCATAGGCCTTGAGAAGGTCAAAAAACACTGCAACCAAATGGCGGCGCTGGGAAAAAGCCTGCCGAACTGCGGATTCCAAGCGAAGTAAATGATCGATTGGAGATCGTCCCTCTCGAAAGCCACACTGGTAAGGGGACAATAGATCCCGAGATTCGAGGACCCAAGTGAGCCGACGGGCTACCAGCCGTTCAAGTAACTTACAAACAACATTAGTCAAACTAATTGGCCGATAGCTGTCAACAGATAGGGGGTTCTTACCAGGCTTAAGGACAGGAACCACAATGCTATCCCTCCACTGAGAAGGGAAGTCACCGTGGAGCCAGATACGGTTAAACACCCGAAGAAGATGGTGCTGTTGTGGAGCACTGAGATGTTGAAGCAGCTGGTTATGAATGGAATCTGGGCCAGGGGCCGTATCATGAGAAGAAGATAGAGCAGAAAGAAATTCCCATTCAGTGAAAGGTTCGTTGTAAGATTCTGACTCACAAGTGGTGAAACATAAGATGACAGCTTCAGCCTGCTGTTTTTGATGAAGGAAAGCAGCTGGATAGGAGGCCGACGCTGATGCCACTGCAAAATGGATCGCAAGATGTTCTGCGAGAACTAATGGGTCCATACAAATGCCATCTGGGAGGTGAAGGCCTGGGAGGGTGGACTGCCGATGGCAACCTTGGAGAGAGCGAAGTGTAGCCCATACCTGTGACAGAAGGACAGTGGAACCAAGGGAAGAAACGAATCGTTCCCAACATATCCGCTTGCTCTGATTAAATAACGGGCTTTAGCGCGAAGGCGCTTGAAGGTAGAAAGGCTGGCTACGGATGGGTGCCTCTTAAAGTGTTGCAAAGCTCGACGGCGATCACGGATGGCAATGGCAATGGCCGTACTCCACCACGGGACTTGCCGACGACGAAATTGTCCAGATGAGCGCGGGACAGCAAGGTTAGCAGCGCGAACAATCGCGTCAGACACGTCACGTAGGACGTCATCAATACAACCCGACAAAGAGGGAGAAAACTCGACCTGTGCAGTGTATAGAGGCCAATCGGCGCGGTGGAAAGACCAACGAGGTAACCTGTCCATCGGGGAGCGGGAAGGGAGCGTGATAATCAACGGGAAATGGTCACTATCACAAAGGTCGTCGTGTGGCAACCAGTGTAATGAAGGGAGGAGAGAGGGAGAAGAAAGAGAAAGATCAATAGCAGAAAAGGTACCATGACCAGCACTGAAATGAGTAGGGGAGCCATCATTAAGAAGGCACAGGTCGTGGTCCGCAATAAATTGGTCTATAAGAAGACCTCGTCTAGATGGAAAGGCACTGCCCCACAAAGGATGATGAGCATTAAAATCCCCAAGGAGGAGGAAGGGAGGAGGAAGTTGCTGAAGAAGGGTGGTTAAGGCAGCAGGTGTAAGAGTCCTGTCAGGAGGGAGATAAAGATTGCAAACTGTGACTGCAGAGTCTAAGTGGACCCTAACAGCAACCGCTTCCAATGTAGTTTGGAGAGGAATCCACGTGCTAGCAATGTCGGTACGGACCAACGTACAAACGCCACCAGAAGCCCGCAAGGGTCCGACCCGATTTCGACAGAAAACACGGAACCCACGGAGGGTCGGTGAGTGAGCATCAGTAAAATGAGATTCCTGGAGAACCACACAAGCTGCTGAGTAGGACGAAAGAAGGGATTTCAATTCCGGAAGGTGACGATAGTAGCCATTACAATTCCATTGGAGAACCACAGAACGATGGTTTGAATGAGGGCTGAACACGCTAAATCCAGTCATACCGCCGGGTCCCCACCCGTCACCGACAAGGAGGGGGCGACATCCATAAACGACAGGTCAGAATCCGGTTGTGAAGTCGGGGAAGGGACCTCCGGTGACACCAGAGGCTCTTTGTCCCGGGACTTATGTTTCTTCTTCTTTTCAGGCTGATATAGAGGAGGGCTGTGAGGCATAAAGGAGCCAGCTGCAGCAAGATCAGGAACAGAAAGAGACCGGGCGACCTGGGGGCCGAGAGACCGCGGCTCTCGCGGTCGCCGCGCTGCAGCAGACCTTTGACCTGGAAGGTGCCGGGAAGGGGCATCCCGGGAGAGGCGCCCTTGACCGGCAGACGCCGAAGGAGTGGGACACTTCTCCGGCTGGGGAGGGGGAGCAGCGCCCAGAGGAGAAGGTGTGGGAGCCGCAGGGGAGGGGGGAAGGAGATGGGTCCGAGATGGGGGTAAGGAAGGGGGAGGAAGGGATGAAGATGTAACCAAGGCGTAACTAGATGTCATGGACACAGGGTGCAATCGTGCATATTTCTTACGGGCCTCTGTGTAGCTTAAGCGATCAAGGGACTTATAATCCTGTATCTTTTTTTCTTTCTTATATACTGGGCAATCTGCTGAACGTGGATAATGACTACCATGACAATTTACACGTACAGGAGGGGGAACACAGGGACTCCCCTCATGGAGTGGACGTCCACAGTCACCACAGAGAGGGTCCTGGGAACAGCGAGAAGACGTGGCCAAAACGCAAGCACTTAAAACACCGCATAGGAGGTGGGATGTACGGCTTCACATCACAGCGATAGACCATAATCTTAACTTTCTCAGGAAGGGTATCCCCTTCAAAGGCCAGGATAAAGGCACCAGTATCAATGCGATTATCTTTAGGACCCTTCTGAACACGCCGAACAAAGTGAACACCCCGCCGTCCGAGATTGTCCCGAAGTTCCTCATCAGTTTGAAGGATGAGGTCCCTGTGAAAAATCACACCTTGTACCATATTTAGAGACTGATGAGGGGTAATGGACACGGGAATTGTGCCAAGATGGGTACAGGCACGAAGGGCCGCTGATTGGGCAGCTGAAGCAGTTTTTATCAGCAACGAACCCGACCGCATCTTGCTCAGGGAGTTCACTTCGCCGAACTTGTCTTCAATGTGTTCCACAAAGAATAAAGGTTTGACACTGGTGAAAGTATCTCCATCAGTCCTGGTGCAAACTAGATAACAGGGGAAAGGTTTTGCCCCTAGACGGCGGGCCTGACCCTCCTCCCAGGGGGTAGCCATGGAAGGGAAGGCCGAAGGGGCAAGAGAAGCAGCACTTGAGGAATCAGTACCACGCAGAGAGACGGCCGCAGAAGAGCGGCCAGAGTTTTGGACCCGTATGCGTTTCATCTGCATAGCGTCCGCCCTGATACCACCCACTCCGATCAGGGGCTCTCCTCACGGGCGCCACCCAGCCACAGCAAGGGCCGTCTGGCACGGCGGCCATTGCCGGGAGTTCCGATGCTCCAGGATGACGAGCAACGACTCCAAGGCATGCATGATGAGGTCACAGCTCAGGTATCAGAAGTGTGATCCCTGTGTGTTCAGGGGGCTCAACCAAAAGGGTACATAGCGACCCCACCACACGGGCTGGCTACCGTGCTGGCTATGCACCCTAGCATCAGACAACGACGTAAAAGAAAAAGTGGAATGTACTAGGAGGGCGCACGTCGGAGACACTAGGTAAGGTGCTCTTCCCCAAATGGCTCACACTACGGAAGAGAAATTTTGGAATGGAGGTCAAACCCCAGAGCGGGACCAAGGAATGCCAAAAGGAGGAGATGATTACGCAACAAAGCCGGAGTGTAAAACCAACAGAACCAGGAGGATAGCGGGGGCCAACTTAAGCAAGGACACCAATAGAGGGAGAGGAGAGGGCGAGGGGAAAGGGGCATGGAGGGGAAAGGAGGGGAAGTGAAAGGAAATGCAGCCCGGGAGAGAAAGAAGGCTGCAATGGCTCGGGGCCCCATGCTCGCCACGCACGTATCCACAAAAGAGTTGTGGACCCCCTGGGGGGCCCTGGATAATGACTGAAATTACAGGATTAGGGAACGGAATAGGATTACCACCTCGCAAACAAGTCAAAGTTTTGAACAGATTCTGCAACACCATGATCAACCCTAGCTTAACACAGTTGTGAGCAGTGTGAATACGGAGTTGAGCAGGTTGCGTCTGTGGCTGATGTTCTTGCAAGAAATGTACAAGCCGCAAAAGGTCTCTTAGTTAACGGTGTCAGAGGTGTGCGCTTTTAAAGTTGGTAAAATTATTCTGACACTTGGTTGCGAAAGAAGCTAAAATAATATCAGAGCCCCACAAAAAGATTAAGAGCGCAGAGAAAAGTAAGGTTAGGTGTTTCATCAGAATTTTTAACGACTGATGATAAGGGTGAAGAGCTTCCTGCCTGTTTGAAATATTTAGATATCTCCGAAAAGGCAGACATTCTGTGCGTATCTGAGTACCGCATAACCATTGGATTGGAGAAGCTAAATGTTAAATATTAAAATCTCGCATCTGACTCGTGCAGAGTTATTTCCGGAAAGTAGCTGTTGTTACATATACTGAAACAGAACACAAGTTCAGAAATATGCAGACAAGTAACTGTCCATTCGTATTAACTGTGAAAAGCCGGAATAACCACCTTTTGCAGCGTGGACCTCTGCGTGAATTGCAGGAAGAGAATCAATGATTTTCTGCGCGGTACCAACAGGGATATGGAGCCATGCTGACAAAAGAGCCATGGCAATGTGCGCTAGGTTTCTCGCTCGAGGATACATGGCGCGAAGATCGAGATGGTCCCATAGATTGTCGACTAGGTTAAATCAAGCGAGTTTGATAGCCAGGGGAGTATGCTAAACTCGTTGGCCAGGATAGTATAGTAAATTTTTCCTGGCGCTCTTCCAACCACGCACGTATAATAAGAGTTGTGAGGTACGTTGCTTGCCCTCCTGATAGATGCCATTTTGGTTAAGGTAAACAAACTGCATCAAGGGACGTACATCGCCAACAGAGATACGTGCATACTTGGGCTGATCTATTTTACCTTCCAGAATGACGAGAGCACCCGTGAAAACGTTCCTCAGACCACAACGCTCCGACAGCATGTTTGCTTCCAGACATTTCAAGCCATTCATTCCATCTGTACTATGGAGTATAAAACGTTCCTCATCTCAAACGCCCACCTATCGCCACTCGATCGACGCCCAATTGCGGCGGTACTGCCGCGCAGATTCCTGCCTTCGTCGCCGATGAAAAGCAGTCAGCATAGATGCATGGATCAGGCATCTGCTGCAGAAACATATACGTAGCAATGCACGTTGTTGGTAATCCCTTGTCTCCCTAGTTGCAAGTCTATTGGCCCGTACATATCTCCGCAGCCTTCATTCGCCCTTGCACCGCAGTTGCCATGGTAACAGTTGACAAACTTACCCGTTTCGGGAATGCTTCCACCCTCGGCCCGGTAGCCAATAATCATGCCCACTGGGCCCCAGATAAATCGCTCCGCTTGCGCAACACAGTTACGCGCGTCCTTCCAATACGCTTCATATACCCACCACTACTAGTGGAATTTTAGTGTTTTTTAGTGATCAGCGTACAAAAATGTGTGCTTGTGAATTAAAACTGATAAATAGTTCACTTTTAATCGTAACTGTGCACAGATCCACACTAGGAAATTATGAAGTGTTTATAAGGAATTGGCATTCCTTACTATGCTGTCAGACAGCAACAAGTGCATTAGAGTGATGATAGGAAAAATTATCTCCATAACCCTATTTGAGTCATACAGTTTGATCTCAGTAATTAAGATTGTAGTACTAAAGACAATAGGATCCTAATCGATAATCTCTTCTTTGATGAAGCACAAAGGAAAATACAGCTATTGAGTAACAGTGGTCATGATACAGTAAATAAGATAGTTTATTATAGAATAGATAGTCCTAAGTGGAAATCAGCTAGAATAATGAATGTCTTGTGGATACATATTTTTCAGAATAGTTTGCAAAAGATGACTTGGAATAAAATTCGTAATGTAGCAAATGCTGACATAAATGTTGATCTATTCCATGACAAATCCATATTATTTTTTCTTTTAAAAGTAGCATTCCACAAATCTAGTCAGAAAATACATTAAACAGTCAGGTAAAACACCGTTGATCGTCATGCTTAAAGTATTTTGTAAGAAGAAAATTGATCTGTTGGGAAGGACAAGCAGAGAGCCTGCAGTACCTGCAAGCTACAAGAGCTGGTCAGAATTGCCGAGAAAAGTTACTAAAAATCAAAAAGTATGGATATTATGTTAGAAATCAGTAACTCTGGTAACATACTTCAGTCTGTATGGGAAGTTTTATAACAACAGAGGGGACAACAGGCCACAAAATGGGTTAACATCACTACTGATTTAAATGGAAGGGCCGTAAATCGTCACAGGAAGCAGAAATGCTTAATAATCATTTAATAAATGTAGTAGAAAATATAGGGACAAACAGTTCAAGAGAACAATCAAAGCAATATGTTGAAAATGAAACTCCTGTAAAATTCAGTCATATTAAATCAGGATATTTATATATTCTCTCAAAAGTAAAAGCTCATCTGAACTGGATGCCTTTTCCATTAGAGTAGTAAAATATAGTTCCCAAATTAATTTCTTAAATATGTAATGCATCACTAACTCAGGGCATCTTTCCGAGACATTGTAGTTTCTAAGGTTATTAAATCCATCTTTAAGAACAGTCATAGTAGAGATGTCAATAACTACTGACGTGTTTCACTACTGACATTTTCCAAAATATTCGAGACGGTAATGTATTCTGGAATAGTATGTCACCTCGGCAACAATAATATCCTCAGTAAATCTGTAACTGGATGCCAGGAGGACTGCTTAAATAAGAACGTCTTTCACACGTTCACTCAACAAAATAACACCGGTTGGCTTTTCTGTGATCTATTTAAGACGCAATCTTAGAGGCACTATTCTTCCTCATGTATGTAAACGTCCTGTCTAATAAATAGAAAATTGCATTTGGTTTTCTTGCGGATGACACTAGTAACGTACACTGTCCAAACGTACAAGCAGCAAAGGAAAATATAGTAAATAACATTCTTAAAAGTATTTTTGAATTGTTTTTTGCGAATGATCTCACTAAATTTCAGGAAGACAGTAGATTCAGTTCTTCACATCTAGAGGTATAACGCCGATTTCATGTATGACACTTGGTGAGAAAATAATAACTGGTCTAGATACTTCTAAAACGAGAAAGTTTAAAAATGGAAGAAGCACGTTTTGGAACTCCTAAAACTAGTTTAGACATGTTTCTACTTCGAATCACTACAGAAACCTGGGGACAAACGAATCAGCACCTAGACACAATCTGCGAGTTGTCATTCAGGAGTATCATATGGAATAATGTTCTGGAGTAGCTCTCTTTAAAAAAGAAGGTCGTCATTGCTTAAATTCTTTATGAAAAATGTGTGGTGTGCACCCACGATCTTGTTGCAAACATCTGTTTAATGAGTTCGACATATTTGACTAATGCTTCACAGTTTATATATTCCTCAGCTTTTTTGTAAATAATCGACAGCAGTTGCAACCTAACAATAATGTACATAATTACAATAACAACAAAATATGAGATCCGTTACTCAACATTACCGCTGTGTTTAGCAGAAAAATGTGTGCACAAAGATGGAAACAAAATTTTTGCCACATACCTAGTATTTAAATCGCCCGACAGAAAGAAAAGTTCAATTAGAAAACAAACTGAGTTTCTCCTTGGCAACTCCTCCCAGAATTTTTTGGTTTGTAACCTGTAAGAGGTGGTCGATTGGAATTTCTATATGACATCCGTATTTTATAAATAAAAAACTTTGTAAGTGGTCGGCATGTAGACGTATTTACAAATGAATGTATATGTGAATCTTAAATGATTTGTTCCACATTATTAAGATTAATACTACAAATGATACGTGGAACACGAGCCTAACTACATGTGGCAGTATTCATGAATATTGACGAGAATGCTGCTTGCTAGCGTTGATTTTGCCTAATTCTACCTTACAGGATTTTTCAGATTTTCAGACATATTCCCATTGTATACTACTTTGTCCCGTTTGTGTAATGTACAAGAATCAGCATCGGATTTTTATTAAGCCACCCATGGGATTAGGTCTTGTCTTAAAATGCTTTCCTCTCATTTATTAATACTTCGTGAATTTTTGTACGTACTGGGGTTCATGTTTTAGTAGTTTCTGAGACCATATGGTGCTGTACTTCCAAGTGTTCCAACGAAGGATACACATATCTCTTCCTGAGAAAGTTTCATTTTTATTTCTTAAATAATAATGGTAATTAATTTACAATCTATCCTCACCGTTCGAATCATGGTGATAAAGAAAACTTGGCACAGATAGTATCTGGTTGATGGGGGCCGGGGCATGGGGAGGGGTGGGAGACGGTAGCTAAAGTCACTACAACCTAACACAGTCTCTTCTATTACAGTCCAATTATCTCCACAGCAGCTTCTGCAGTAGGTTACATGTCAGCAACAGACTCCATCTGCTCGCTTTTCCCATGATCTTCGCCGTTGTTGTCGTCTTTGTCATTATCGCTATGATCAGTAGCAGCACCAGCATCATCAACAGCAACTGCTAGTTCTACAGTACACTGTACCACAATTACTATATCTGATTTCAGTCACCAGGAATGGTTCGCAGAAGGCATGCACCGGAGTCTGAGCTCCTTCAATCGTGCAGACATGTATGACAGAAATGCTATTCTTCAACTGTTTTCATGAACATCTGCATCATTTCTGCACTCTCTAAAACAAATGATTGTATCCCAAATCAAGGTAAGAAACTATCGACCATCACCCACCAATTTTGCTGCATTTAACTGCCGAAATACTCTTAGTTGATCATGCATCATGCAACACTCAATCCACACATGTCCCGGTATTCCACAATATGTCTCATCATTTTTCGCTTCAGGAAACGACATTTCAATACCACACAGCCTACGTCTTCGTTTACTTCACACTTGGACGCAATTCGTTCCTTTTATCAGCAGCATCAGGGTTACATCACAAGCACCGATCGTTCGGTAACGAACTATTATCACTTATTTCTATTCCTCTGCTGCAATTGCAGAAACATCGGTAGAGTTGGAAGACTCGATATTTCTTAAGCCAATCTGGCTTAATATTGTACAACTGAACTTGAAAATGACATTACTAAAATTGGATCTACCAGTTTGTGATTATCGTGAAATTTCTCTGCCGGACTACACGATCTCGCATGATCATGAAAACATTCAAACTCATTTCCGCTCATTGAATCGATCATACAGGTTGACTCATTTCCGCTCGAGTAGATCATGCTCTTACGTGCAGCCGTCGTGCCAGAGTACGGAATCATTTTGATGTACGGCACATTCGCGCTACACATTGAAGATAAGATGACTTCTGAATGAAATTTCCTCTCCTGAGAGTAATTTGCAGTATCGTGAAATTCTGATTGAAAAAGTTCGGCAGATCGGAACATTAACTTTGTTCTTTGGTCCTAGATGAATAATTCTGTTAAACAGGCATAATTCAAGTTGTAACGGTGTTTGTGATTATGTGTACCTTTCAAGTGAAAGGTACAGTTTCGAGCTCCAGCCCGGCAAACAGATATAATCCAACAGGAATTATTAGTAGATAAAATACCGAACTATAAACTTTCATATTTATTCGTCAGTTATTTGACTAGTTTGTTAGGATCCGACGACGTGTCCCTTGCGCCAATCTCGCCATCTTAGAGCAGTACACACAGCTTTCATTATTTGTTTTCACCTATTGTTTTTCATTTACGGCATTTCCTGATTGACAGCTGTTCCCCGATTTCTTGTCTTTTCTTCCTGGCCGTTCTTATTGTTAGAATTTTCCACACATTACTTTATTCGCTGATTCTGCAGAAATCCTCTCTTATCTTAACTTTCTGCACTCGTCTTTTACTAAATAGCTGAAATGATATTATTCTCTTTTTCTAATTTTTCACGCAGTCTACGGCACTTCAAAGCAGTGATATCTTCCAGGCCAGCCGGTGTGGCCGAGTGGTTCTAGGCGCTTCAGTCTGGAACCACGCGACCGCTACGGTCGCAGGTTCGAATCCTGCCTCGAGCATGGATGTGTGTGATGTCTTTAGGTTAGTTAGGTTTAAGTAGTTGCAAGTTTATGGGACTGATGACCTCAACAGTTAAGTCCCATAGTGCTTAGAGCCGTTTCAACCATTTTGATTTATTCAAGAGAAAGAACTTCAGAAACTGAAAGTATGAACCTTGTCCAAACAGTTATTTGGCTTGGAACTGATTGACAGAGTTGCTGGATGTTCTCCTGAGGGATATAGCGCCAGATTCTGTCCAACTGACGTGTTACATCATCAGAATACCGTGCTGCTCCAAAGAATCTCAATTGAGGAGAGATCTGGCGACGTTGCTGGCCAATTTATGATTGGGCTTGCACGGGCATTATCTTGCTGAAATCTAAGTCCTGGATGGCTTGCCATGAAGGCAATAAAACAGGGAATAGAATATCGTCGACGAATCACAGTGCTGCAAGAGTACCGCGGATGACAAACAAATGGGGCTTGCTACGGCAAGAAATGGCACCCCACTCCGTCGGACTTTGCGGTGGGTAACAGTTAGGCTGGTATCCCATTACTGTCTGAGGCATCTGCAGACATGTCTTCGGCGTGAAATATCATTGACTGGAGTAGAATTGTCGTCAGTGATGAGTCCCACTTCCAACTGAGCCCCTATGACAAGGGACATCCCAGACAGCTGTTGCATATTACCCTGACTGTCACCCGCTATAAGGCCAGACATTCAGGAGTGACGGAGTGGGGTGCCATTTCATAGAAGGAACATTTCATTTCACATCATTGCATTTAGTGCATGTTCCAAACCTTGGTGCCTATTTATAAAGCAGATCTTACACTTTACAAGTTCGCGTATTACGGTACTTTGTTCCAAATATGGAACAAAGTTTGTTTTTAGCAATAAAACAAGAGTAACAATAATGAGTTAATAGTTCGTTAAATTTCATGAATGAACCCCGGGCCTGCGGAATGGAGATGTCCCGCAGTGCATTCATGAAATTTAACAAAGTTTTCACTAGTACTGACTTTGAACTTTACCTCAGAGTTAGATTTATGAATAGTTATGCGTGGTCATTGCTTTTGTATGGCGCGGAAATTTGGCCGATGAAAGTGAATACCGTGGCCAAGGACAACACTCACACAAACACTGCCCATGAAATTCAGTAATACACGTGTTCTCCCTCTGGCATAACTTTATTATCTCCAACTGACCAGTTTTTGGAGTGTTGCCCATTTTCTTGCCATTTCCCTTAGATACAAAATAAGGGTCTTCATGCAATACTATCAGTTTCACTGTCAAATGAAGTGAGCGTTTATTTCTCTAAGAATAAGAATACGACAATGGAACTGACTTTATACTGAAACGTTGACAAATGATTTTAAGGGAGACGACATTGTCCGAAATCTGTCAGTGATCGACAGACGGAACAGACATGTATTTTCGACAAATAAATATCACGGGAACGCCCCTGACGACAATTATGTCCGGCTGTGATAAAATATTAGCATGCGGTTTCTGTTTTTTGTTATATTCGTAAGATTACGAGGATCAATAGAAAACATGCAATAACGTATCTACTCTACTGGCCATTAAAATTGCTACACGAAGAAGAAATGCAGATGATGAACGGGTATTCACTGGACAGTATATTATAATAGAACTGACATGTGATTATACTTTCACGCAATTTGGGTGCATAGGTTCTGAGAAATCAGTACCCAGAACAACCACCTCTGGCCGTAGTAACGGCCTTGATACGCCTGGGCATTGAGTCAAACACAGCTTGGATGGAGTGTACAGTTACAGCTGCCCATGCAGCTTCAACACGATACCAAAGATCATCTAGAGTAGTGACTGGAGTATTGTGACGAGCCAGTTGCTCGGTCACCATTGAACAGACGTTTTCAATTGGTGAGAGATCTGGAGAATGTGCTGGCCAGGGCAGCAGTCGAACATTTTCTGTATCCAGAACGGATAGTACAAGACCTGCAACATGTGGTCGTGCATTATGCTGCTGGAATGTAGGGTTTGGCAGGGATCGAATATGGCGATGACGAATACACGCTTCCAATGTGCGTTCACCGCGATGTCAATAAACACATGCGACCATGATGATGCTGTAAACAGAACTTGGACTCATCCGAAAAAATGACGTTCTGCCATTCGTGCACCCAGGTTCGGTCGTTGAGTACACCATCGCAGGCGCTCCTGTCTGAGATGAAGCGTCAAGGGTAACCGTAGCCATGGTCTCCGAGCTGATAGTCCATGCTGCTGCAAACGTCGTCGAACTGTTGGTGCAGATGGTTGTTGGCTTGCAAACGTCCCCATCTGTTGACTCAGGGATCGAGACGTGGCTGCACGACCCGTTACAGCCATGCGGATAACATCTCGACTGCTAGTGATACGAGGCCGTTGGGATCCAGCACGGCGTTCCGTATCACCCTCCTGAACCCACCGATTCCATATTCTGCTAACAGTCATTGGATTTCGACCAACGCGAGCAGCAATGTCGTGATACGATAAACCGCAATCTCGATAGGCTACAATCTAACCTTTATCAAAGTCGGAAACCTGATGGTACGCATTTCTCCTCCTTACACAAGGCATCATAACGTTTTACCAGGCAACGGCGGCCATCTGCTGTTTGTGTGTGAGAAATCGGTTGGAAACTTTCCTGATGTGAACACGTTGTAGGTGTCGCCACCGGCGCCAACCTTGTGTGAATACGCTGAAAAGCTAATCATTTCCATATCACATCATCTTCTTCCTGTCGGTTAAATTCCGCGTCTGTAGCAAGTCATCTTCGTGGTGTAGCAATTGTAATGGCCAATAGTGTATGTAGATGTCCTCTGCGCCTACATTTTCTGAGTTCAGTCGGCGTAGGTCGAGTTCACACGGGGCCAGCGCTGCAGCCTAGTGTGTACTGGCAGTTGAGTCCACTGCGTGTGGCAGTGGCGCGGTGACTCGTCACGGGGGAACAATGCGCTTCCGGCGCATATCCGTGCAATTAACAGGCGGGCTGGCGGGCTCCCAGCCTTTCTGCAGGGCCGTCTGGCTACGGCCGTTCGGGCTCCAGCTGCGCCTGCGCACACTCTCCTTGCGTCATCAGCTGCGGCGGCCACGGGCTGCTACTGTGCGCGCGGGGGCACTCCATCTCCAAACAGAGATTACGCTTGCCGGCCCGCTGCTAACCGGAGTGTACGGCCAGAAACGGGCGTATAAGCTGCCACTGCGACTTTGGCTTCGCTTCAATAGCAGGCGCACTTGTTAGCGTTTCTCTTGCAACACTTTTACTCATGCGAGTTTTTGTGCTCGCTCAGTACTGTCATACAAATCACAGTTACTCGGGCACATGCGTGTACGCATAAACATAGACGCATGCACACACTCACACAAACACACACACACACACACACACACACACACACACACACAATTTTGATTCTGATCTGACGATGCACAATACCGTCACCGATACAAATTAAAAACACGTCGTGTTTCCAATTTACGATTAAGGTTTCCGAGCGGTTCCGTTGATCGTCAGACCAATGCTGGGGCTGCAAATATCTCCCAGTATTCCCAAACGGGAATATTGCAGCGCACTAAGATATTTGAATGAAAAGAACAAAGTATCTTCTGCAACCGTGATCAGCTCTCAGAAGTAATCAAAGATGTAGGGAATTAACCCTCGAGAGGGTGCACCGAGTTTTCTAACCAAACAGGATCGTGGCACACACAAAAAATTGGCCATGTGCGAGTAGTATACGCGTACTGAAGATTACGTAGAAACTTAACTGTATAGATAGTTCACCTATTCCGGTAATCGAGAATCTAGGCCATTAAAAATGCTGCAACACTAAGATGACGTGCTACAGACGCGAAATCAACCGACATGTAGAAGATGCTATGATATGCAAATGATTAACTTTTCAGAGCATTCACACAAGGTTGGCACCGGTGGTGACACCTACAACGTGCTGACATGAGGAAAGTTTCCATCCCATTTCTCTTACACAAACAGCAGTTGACCGCCGTTGCCTGGTGAAACGTTGTTGTGATGTCTAGTGTACGGAGGAGAAATACGTCATGTTTCCGACTTTGTTAAAGCTCGGATTGTAGCCTATCGAGATTGCGGTTTATCGTGTCGCAACATTGCTGCTAGCGTTGGCGAGGCCCAATGACTGTTACAATATGGAATCGGTGGGTTCAGGAGGGTAATACCGAACGCCGTGCTGGATCCCAACGGCCTCGTATCATTAGCAGTCGAGATGACAGGCATCTTATCTGCATGGCTGTAACGGATCGTGCAGCCACGTCTCGATCCCTAAGTCAACAGGTGGGGACGTTTGCAAGACAACCATCTGCACGAACAGTTCGACGACGTTTGCAGCAGCATTAACTATCAGCTCGGAGACCATGGCTGCAGTTACCCTTGACGCTGCATCACAGACAGGAGCGCCTGCGATGGTGTACTCAACGACAAACCTGGGTGTACGAATGGCAAAACGTCATTTTTTCGGATGAATCCAGGCTTCGTTTACAGCATCATGATGGTCGCATCCGTGTTTGGCGATATCGCGGTGAACGCAAACTGGAAGCGTGTATTCGTCATCGCCATAGTGGCGTATCACCAGGCGTGATGTTATGGTGTGCCATTGGTTACACATCTCGGTCAGCTCTTGCTCGCACTGACGGCACTTTGAACAGTAGACGTTACATTTCAGATGTGTTACGAACCTTGGCTCTACCCTTCATTCGATCCCTGCGCACCCCTACAATTCAGCAGGATAATGCACGACCGCATGTTGCAGGTCCTGTACTGGCCTTTGTGGATACAGAAAATGTCCCACTGCTGCCCTGGCCAGCACATTCTCCAGATCTCTCACCAATTGAAAACGTCTGGTCAATGGTGACCGAGCAACTGGCTCGTCACAATACGCCAGTCACTATTGTTTATGGTCTGTGGTATCGTATCCAAGCTCTTATTGACTCAATGTCCAAGCGTATCTAGGTCATTATTACGGCCAAAGGTGGTTGTTCTGGGTACTGGTTTCTCAGGATCTATGCCCCAAATTTCGTGAAAATGTAATCACATGTCAGTTCCAGTATAATATATTCGTCCAATGAATACCCATTTATCATCTGCATTTCTTCTTGGTGTTGCAATTTTAATGGCCAGTAGTGTAGATTCCAGGGATTCCAAGCTTTACGAGAATGTTTTAACCGCAGTGTAAATGTGATTCAAAGTTGTGAAGGAGGCAGGTTATCATTATAATAACCAATAGTTGTGCATTCAGGCTGACTTGGTCGTATTGGTAAAAGTCAAATATCAAGCAAGGAATGATCTGACTACTCACATGATGCGTTTATGGATGTATCCATCGGATATCTAGGAGTGATTACTGCATGTAGATATGGCGTTTCAAGTGGTAGTGGAAATAAACATTCACAGACCCGTCATATGAGCAATAAAGTAACCTTACCTCATGTTGACTTTTACCACTGCGAGACAGTCAGCCTGAATGCAGAACTATTCGTTGTTTTATTTTCAAGTTCGACGTCGGATAAAAAATCACAAAAGATATATTTTTTTCGTGTGACATAATTATAAATAAACAATTTTAGGATATTTTCCTTTACTTGCATTGGTAAACCTTACTTCATGCCAAATGTCATGATTATAGGTCAATGGGAATTACCCTATGATTTTGATGAGTGAGGTTGCAAGTATCAGGATATCTAACATGAATAGTTGCATCCTTTGATCGTATTGACCTAGATCATAACATTTATATACCACCAATAGACCATAAGTCTTGGTATGTGACATTAATTTCAACTAGATACACCAATCCATTCTTGAGAAAATATGAGCGGACAACCAGATGGTCTGATAAAAAATGGAAGAATATATATTTTTTTCGTCTGACATTACAAATAAAAATTTTTCGAATTCTTTTCCTGTGGGTGTTCTGTGAAACTTTACTTCTTGGCAAGTTTCATGATTCTAGCAGATTGGGAAGTAGCCTATAGGTTTTGCTAAGTGGGTTTACGAGCGTCGAAATATGTGACATAAATACATATATTTTGACCACATTGACTTAGGTGCTTCAAATTCGTACACCACCAGGAGAGGAAGGGCGTTAGTATGTGACATAAATTTCAACTTGATAGATTCACCCGTTTCTGAGATAAAGCGATCTTAACAGGCGGACAAACAGACAGAGTCAAGGAAGAGATGGCAAAAAAGAAATTCTGTCGTGTGTTATAATTACAGTTTACGGAGATATTTTTGGTTTTCGTGTGAAACGTTTATTTTTGCCGAAATTCGTGATTCTAGACGAAAGGGGAGTAATTTACAGATTTTTATGAGTGAAGTTAAAATCTTCTGGTTTGTTAGGCCGCGTCATGTTTCTTCTAAAATGTTCAACACTCGTCTGACTGTTCTAGCAGTAGTGGACACCAGAAGGTCCTGAGGAACATCCCAGCAGAGGGATCGAAACGTCGAACACCAAAGCGATCCTAAAAGGATTCCGTTTTTAGCGATTGAGGTGTGGAAACCTAAAAATGGTCAATGATTGCTGCGGTAACTGCGTCATGGAGCTACGATTCTTCTCCAGTTCCGATGAAAATAACTCTCCGTCGACAAGGAGATTATTACAGACTTTTAATGACAAAGAATGGAGTAAGAGATGTACTTTTGTCTTCAAAAGAACCATTCCAGCATATGTGGGTTTAACTTATGTTGAAGAAACCTTAATCTGGAAGGAACTAAGTGGATATAAAAATTATTATCTTTTTATCCATCGGTATCCCTTCTTCTCTTCTCACACGTCTGCATTTGTTTATGTCTAATCTACGGGGTATCGATGTCTTAGTCAAATGGAACTAAATCTGTAACCCACGTCACTGCCAGCCAGAGTGCACGATAAAAACTATTTCTCGAGTATGAAGAAGCAGAATGCGCCTCAAGTGAGGTCACGCTCTCCTTCTGAATTTGACTTAGGCTGCAGATTTACATCCATTCCTGTATCCTTGCAAGGTACCTGGAGGTGGAGCCATTTGGTTTTGATGTCGATACCACGCAAATCTGTCGTCAAGATATACAGCTGAGTCGGAAACGAGGAAGAGAAGTTAGACGTGAAAAAGTATTTATAAAAAAAAAGGTTCAAATGGCTCTGAGCACTATGAGTCTTAACAGCTGAGGTCATCAGTTCCCTAGAACTTAGAACTAATTGAACCTTACTAACCTAAGGACATCACACACATCCATGCCCGAGGGAGGATTCGAACCTGCGACCGTAGCGGTCTCGCGGTTCCAGACTGAAGCGCCTAGAACCGCTCGGCCACGCAGGCCGACACGTATTTATGTTCCTCCGGAAAGTCTTTTCGTCAATATTTCTCACACATGTGGAAAGGCCTTACCCAACATTTCGTCTAGCCCATACGAAGAGTATAAGATTATTCAATTAACATAACATCCAATCACACATGCATACAGGGATGGGAATAACAATTCTGATGACTCATCATTGATCGAACGAGAGCACATTTAATAAATCGGAACATGCAAATTTCCACCATGAAACCACTTTTTTTCTGTAATCTGGACCCGCCGATGTGTTGCTGGAGAACGGGACCGTCGAATGGTGAGATCAAAATAATTTTAATGACCACAAGGCGTATTGTTTAAACAGTGCCATTGATGGTGTGGCAGGGTGTCCGAGTGCCATTACTAACCTAAGAACCTAGAAGTCGTCCCTGTCCTACCTCCTAATGAATAGTAGGAGAGATCGCGACACTAAAATTGAGGTACGCTCTCCAGCCCACACTGTCGGAGGCTCTCGACGATGTCTCTGTTACCTCCGAGTCGCATGTGCTTCGTCATATCAGTAGGTGCCCTGGTGCGTCAAGACAGGATGCACACGACTGCCGCGACCGCCAAAATTACGAGCGGGTGCAGTCTGCTCTGTGAGCCGACTGCACACCACCACCAGATGCGGCTTGAGTACAGATGCCGCCATTCACACTCAGATTTAGTTTTCTCTCATAATCAACAATGTCCCCCATATTCACTCAGGGCTGTTCCACGCGCCTTCTACCATTCAGAACTCCATAGGGAATGGACTAAATTTATATTCATCTTTAGTGATTTTCTCTTGTAAATTCAAAGTCTCGTACAGGACTGGTGGCTCTACGAAAAATCCAGCATCGGGGATTGCTACTATACTATTCTGTACAGGTTCCGTCGCATTGGTGTCAGTGCAGATGTTTTATATGTGGTGCCCTAATATATATACACACACACATAAGCGTGTTGATTCTTTTTTCACTGCTTCAAACGGTCTTACCGCTACAATCACATAATTCAGCACCAGATGTTTCTTGAACGGTCGAAACTGCACCACTAAATGTACTACGCCTGCAGTATACACTAACTGTGTTGCCCGCACACCTCCTAA
The DNA here is from genome assembly GCF_021461385.2 of Schistocerca piceifrons. Taxonomy (NCBI): domain Eukaryota; kingdom Metazoa; phylum Arthropoda; class Insecta; order Orthoptera; family Acrididae; genus Schistocerca; species Schistocerca piceifrons. The sequence continues at coordinate 585,261,024 of NC_060138.1, forward strand.
GTGCAGCTCCTGACCTGCTGCTCAGTGGAAAATAAGTATTATTGGCTTGGTCTTGCCATGTGTACTTGCAGGCACTAACTAACATAACACATACTATACTTCATAGCTATTATTATTGGGCTACAATTAAATTAAATATTGATGTAATATTTTTCTGTACACCATACTCAGTCACCAATCGGAATATCCGTACCTACAAAGATGCATCATGTATATCAATTGACTCTCTGTCCCTGTGTTACTTGTTTATGACCTTCCCCCGTCTCTTATTCAACAATATTTTCTGGGTCAAATACCTGCTGCTGATTAGATGTCGATGTTGCCAAGGTAAAAGGACAGTAATATCATCAGGTAAACTATGGTTTATTTGGAGTTTTGCGGAAGAGATTGCAATTGGGGCAGCAGGTCAGATAGATATAATAAATAGTAGTTTATCATTCAATCTGGTTACCTCAATGTCGATTTCTGTTCATATACACATACACATACAAATACACATATGCATGTTGTTGTTGTTGTGGTCTTCAGTCCTGAGACTGGTTTGATGCAGCTCTCCATGCTACTCTATCCTGTGCAAGCTTTTTCATCTCCCAGTACCTACTGCAACCTACATCCTTCAGAATCTCCTTAGTGTATTCATGTCTTGGTCTCCCTCTACGATTTTTACCCTCCACGCTGCCCTCCAATACTAAATTGGTGATCCATTGATGCCTCAGAACATGTCCTACCAACCGATCCCGTCTTCTGGTCAAGTTGTGCCACAAACTTCTCTTCTCCCCAATCCTATTCAATACTTCCTCATTAGTTATGTGATCTACCCATCTAATCTTCAGCATTCTTCTGTAGCACCACATTTCGAAAGCTTCTATTCTCTTCTTGTCCAAACTATTTGTCGTCCATGTTTCACTTCCATACGTGGCTACACTCCATACAAATACTTTCAGAAATGACTTCCTGACACTTAAATCAATACTGGATGTTAACAAATTTCTCTTGTTCAGAAACGCTTTCCTTGCCATTGCCAGCCTACATTTTACATCCTCTCTACTTCGACCATCATCAGTTATTTTGCTCCCCAAATAGCAAAACTCCTTTACTACTTTAAGTGCCTCATGTCCTAATCTAATTCCCTCAGAATCACCCGACTTAGACTACATTCCATTATCCTTGTTTTGCTTTTGTTGATGTTCATCTTATATCCTCCTTTCAAGACACTGTCCATTCCATTCAACTGCTCTTCCAAGTCCTTTGCTGTCTCTGACAGAATTACAATGTCATCGGCGAACCTCAAAGTTTTTATTTCTTCTCCATGAATTATAATACCTACTCCGAATTTTTCTTTTGTTTCCTTTACTGCTTGCTCAATATACAGATTGAACAACATCGGGGAGAGGCTACAACCCTGTCTCACTCCCTTCCCAACCACTGCTTCCCTTTCATGCCCCTCGACTCTTATAACTGCCATCTGGTTTCTGTACAAATTGTAAATAGCCTTTCGCTCCCTGTATTTTACCCCTGCCACCTTTAGAATTTGAAAGAGAGTATTCCAGTCAACATTGTCAAAAGCTTTCTCTAAGTCTACAAATGCTAGAAACGTAGGTTTGCCTTTCCTTAATCTATCTTCTAAGATAAGTCGTAAGGTCAGTATTGCCTCACGTGTTCCAGTGTTTCTACGGAATCTAAACTGATCTTCCCCGAGGTTGGCTTCTACTAGTTTTTCCATTCGTCTGTAAAGAATTCGTGTTACTATTTTGCAGCTGTGACTTATTAAGCTGATAGTTCGGTAATTTTCACATCTGTCAACACCTGCTTTCTTTGGGATTGGAATTATTATATTCTTCTTGAAGTCTGAGGGTATTTCGCCTGTTTCATACATCTTGCTCACCAGATGGTAGAGTTTTGTCAGGACTGGCTCTCCCACGGCCGTCAGTAGTTCCAATGGAATATTGTCTACTCCGGGGGCCTTGTTTCAACTCAGGTCTTTCAGTGCTCTGTCGAACTCTTCACGCAGTATCATATCTCCCATTTCATCTTCATCTACATCCTCTTCCATTTCCATAATATTGTCCTCAAGTACATCGCCCTTGTATAGACCCTGTATATACTCCTTCCACCTTTCTGCTTTCCCTTCTTTGCTTAGAACTGGGTTTCCATCTGAGCTCTTGATATTCATACAAGTCGTTCTCTTATCTCCAAAGGTCTTTTTAATTTTCCTGTAGGCGGTATCTATCTTACCCCTAGTGAGATAAGCCTCTACATCCTTACATTTGTCCTCTAGCCATCCCTGCTTAGCCATTTTGCACTTCCTGTCGATCTCATTTTTGAGACGTTTGTATTCCTTTTTGCCTGTTTCACTTACTGCATTTTTATATTTTCTCCTTTCATCAATTAAATTCAATATTTCCTCTGTTACCCAAGGATTTCTACTAGCCCTCCACTTTTTACCTACTTGATCCTCTGCTGCCTTCGCTACTTCATCCCTCAAAGCTACCCATTCTTCTTCTACTGTATTTCTTTCCCCCATTCCTGTCAATTGTTCCCTTATGCTCTCCCTGAAACTCTGTACAACCTCTGATTCTTTCAGCATATCCAGGTCCCATCTCCTTAAATTCCCACCTTTTTGCAGTTTCTTCGGTTTTAATCTACAGGTCATAACCAATAGATTGTGGTCAGAATCCACATCTGCCCCTGGAAATGTCTTACAATTTAAAACCTGGTTCCTAAATCTCTGTCTTACCATTATATAATCTGATACCTTTTAGTATCTCCAGGGTTCTTCAATGTATACAACCTTCTTTCATGATTCTTAAACCAAGTGTTAGTTATGATTATGTTGTGCTCTGTGCAAAATTCTACCAGGCGATTTCCTCTTTCATTTCTGTCCCCCAATCCATATTCACCTACTATGTTTCCTTCTCTCCCTTTTCCTACACTCGAATTCCAGTCACCCACGACTATTAAATTTTCGTCTCCCTTCACAATCTGAATAATTTCTTTTATTTCATCATACATTTCTTCAATTTCTTCGTCATCTGCAGAGCTAGTTGGCATATAAACTTGTACTACTGTAGTAGGTGTGGGCTTCGTATCTATCTTGGCCACAATAATGCGTTCACTATGCTTTTTGTAGTAGCTTACCCGCATTCCTATTTTCCTATTCATTATTAAACCTACTCCTGCATTACCCCTATTTGATTTTGTGTGTATAACCCTGTAGTCACCTGACCGGAAGTCTTGTTCCTCCTGCCACCGAACTTCACCATTTCCCACTATATCTAACTTCAACCTATCCATTTCCCTTTTTAAATTTTCTAACCTACCTGCCCGATTAAGGGATCTGACATTCCACGCTCCGATCCGTAGAACGCCAGTTTTCTTTCTCCTGATAACGACATCCTCTTGAGTAGTCCCTGCCCGGAGATCCGAATGGGGGACTATTTTACCTCCGGAATATTTTACCCAAGAGGACGCCATCATCATGTAATACATATACATATACATATATATATTACTCAGGGATTTCTACCACCACGAAGTAATGTAGATCTGATGATAATCTCTGCATTAAATCGAAATCGGTAATCTACAAATGAAATGTAACAACTTATTCGCGACCACGACTGTGTTTACTGAATAATTATAATGCTATTAGGTCGCTGTTTCCCGGAGCAATGTTCCAAAACAGATCAAGAAAAAAATTTCGATATTTTACTCCGTTCCCGAGTAATTTAGCACCGAAGTTAGCCATTCATGTCATCGCGCTAGCAAACTAAGGCACTTTGGAGGCCTAAAATGCGGTAGGGCACAGAAATTTGAGGGTCCTTAAGTTGCCCTTTGTGTAAAAGCTTATTACCAGTTAAAACATGCCTTTTTCGGAAGTAATAAATTTAAATTACATGATCAAAAGGTATGTTTGTTCAGGTTGAGGAACCCAAACGAAGAATTTATTTGGCGACACCGGCTGTGGCAGGGTGCTTGAATTTGAGCGAGAGGAAACGGCGCAACGTATCGAATTTTTTCTTAACAACTGTCACCACAATCCCGACTGAAACATTAAGAACAAGCTTTCCAGACTGTTTCTCACCACACTGAATACCTGTACAAGGAATAGTGCTTTTATTGTCAGGACTAATACTTTTGTGTGCCATTAATTTATCCCTCCACCAGATGTAATACTTCACTTTATACGTTTCTGAAACTTGTTCCTTTCGAATTTTTGTAGCTTACAGCCTGCTACACCTAGTATTATCTTCTCCAAATTGGATGGTTGCTTAAGCTAGTGTTTTCTGTTCATTCTAATTAGACGTTTTATTTGGATTAGCCTCTAGAAGACCATAGTGATATGACGATACTGAGGGAAACTTATCAACTGCACTTTCAATCTCTTAAGAGATGTGTAAGTAGTAAGGCTGTTCGAAATGAAGCATTTCGTACTATTTTTAAAATCAAAATATAGATTTGGGTTATTCAAGTTGATACGTCATTTCTTGTTAAGAGTCTTCATCGTGATTTCTCGGGGCAGCAGAAATTTATCAGACGCGTTTCATCCACGTAGACATAAATTATGCGTTATTTAAGGTATTTATTTACTGTTAAAATGGTGTCAGTGAGTGACAAATTATACTTGAGACCTTCAATGTTTGGTTTTGTCGTATTTATATTTGCTATGCTGCAGTACCTATTAAAGACCTGTGTTTGCTTTCGGTAATCTTGGTGCAATATTCGCATGTAAGTTGGGCACCGTACGTTTTACTGCTGGAAAGTGAAGCATCCATGTTCTCACCAGCACAGTTGTAAATAACACATATCTGTTAAACATGACTTAATGCAGATGGCTAGTTTTTGTTCAAATCAAATGTATGTGAAGTCTTATGGGCCTCAACTGCTATAGTCATCGGTGCCTAAGCTTACACACTACTTAACCTAAATTATCCTAAGGACAAACACACTCACCCATGCCCGAGGGAGGACTGACCTCCGCTGGGACCAGCCGCACTGTCCATGATTGCAGCGTATGAGACCGCTCGGCTAATCCCGTGCGGCGCTTGTTTTTGACAGAGCATCTGTGTCGTACATTTTGTGAGGTTTCAGCCAGGGTTTGACAACCTCCTCCCATTTTTGTTCATTTTTTCCTTTCATAGTATGATAATTGAATTAATTAAACAAGTGATGTTCACAGGAAGAAATTTAATTTATGAATTCCGAGAAGTGATTTCGTGATCGTATCACAGTTTCAATTCATTTCACTGCCCAAATTTCTTACATCCTTGCGTCAAGCGAAATGACAGATGTTCGTGTTTCTGCATGAAATCAAATGAAATGATCGAATGGCATTCATAGATGGGAGTCTCCACCTGGGGAAGTACAGCCGCCTAGTTGCAAGTCGCACATTGGAGACTTGTGTGTTGATGATGATGAAGTGATGATTACGGCAACACATCACCCAGTCCGAGAGCGGAGAAAATCCGCGACCCGGCCGAGAATCGAACCCGGGCTCACTGCATTGCTGTCAGACGCGCTGACCACTCGGCTAAGTGGACGGACGTGTTTCTTGGTGAGTCAATGAGAATAATGGTTCGGGAGAAAAAAGGCACGTCTATCTGGGTGACAGATACCGTAAAGAGTCAGTGGTCCGCTGGCCTATCAGCTAGCGGGCATTCCAGGAGGTTCTCCTCTGATGAATGCCACGGGTGTCTCCCTACAGCATGTACAGACGCAAAATTCGTTGTATCCTGGCTGACCATTAAATGTCTTTAAGGGGAACTGTCTAGCATCAGAAATCACTGGAACGTTTACACCGAAAGATTGCTCTTCCGGAAGAGCTGGCGCAAGCCTAGTTACTGATGTCTTTCTAAAAGTTATTTCAGTCACACACACCAACCTGCGTGACAATGTTTTTCCGCCCTGGAGAAGACAAAGACGCCTGTCTAGGTCCCAAGTTTGCAAACCGATTTGCGGATATACTTTTCATACGCGAAGCGCCACTGACTGGTAATCAAAGAATACCCTCTAGACAGGAACTGTACCTTTTTATAGCACATACGGAGGAACGGATAGAGGTTCAGGGCACTCTTGTCCTAGGGGTGGGAAATTGCCCCTAAAGGCGGAAGAATCAGCAATGATCAACGACATGAGGATGCAGAATGCAATGGAAACCACTGCATTAAAGACACGTAACGTGTATCGACAGGACATGTGGCCTGTAATTGAAGAAGTGTCATGATGATCTCTCCATTGGCAAAAGATTCCGGAATAGTCCCCCATTCGGATCTCCGGGAAGGGACTGCCAAGGGGGAGGTTACCATGAGAAAAAGACCTGAAAATGGAAATGCAAAGGCTCCATCTAGATATAGTAGGGGTCAGTGAAGTGAAGTGGAAGGAAGACAAGGATTTCTGGTCAGATGAGTATCGGGTAATATCAACAGCAGCAGAAAGTGGTATAACAGGTGTAGGATTCGTTATGAATAGGAAGGTAGGGCAGAGGGTGTGTTACTGTGAACAGTTCAGTGACCGGGTTGTTCTAATCAGAATCGACAGCAGACCAACACCGACAACGATAGTTCAGGTATACATGCCGACGTCGCAGGCTGAAGATGAACAGATAGAGAAAGAGTATGAGGATATTGAGAGGGTAATGCAGTATGTAAAGGGGGACGAAAATCTAATAGTCATGGGCGACTGGAATGCAGTTGTAGGGGAAGGTGTAGAAGAAAAGGTTACAGGAGAATATGGGCTTGGGACAAGGAATGAAAGAGGAGAAAGACTAATTGAGTTCTGATACTAGTTTCAGCTAGTAATAGCGAATACCCTGTTCAAGAATCACAAGAGGAGGAGGTATACTTGAAAAAAGGCCGGGAGATATGGGAAAATTTCAATTGGATTACATCATGGTCAGACAGAGATTTCGAAATCAGATACTGGACTGTAAGTCGTACCCAGGAGCAGATATAGACTCAGATCACAATATAGTAGTGATGAAGAGTAGGCTGAAGCTCAAGACATTAGTCAGGAAGAATCAATACGCAAAGAAGTGGGATACGGAAGTACTAAGGAATGGCGAGATACGTTTGAAGTTCTCTAACGCTATAGATACAGCAATAAGGAATAGTGCAGTAGGCAGTACAGTTGAAGAGGAATGGACATCTCTAAAAAGGGCCATCACAGAAATTGGGAGGGAAAACATAGGTACAAAGAAGGTAGCTGCGAAGAAACCATGGGTAACAGAAGAAATACTTCAGTTGATTGATGAAAGGAGGAAGTACAAACATGTTCCGGGAAAATCAGGAATACAGAAATACAAGTCGCTGAGGAATGAAATAAATAGGAAGTTCAGGGAAGCTAAGACGAAATGGCTGCAGGAAACAATGTGAAGACATCGAAAAAGATATGATTGTCGGAAGGACAGACTCAGCATACAGGAATGTCAAAACAACCTTTGGTGACATTACAAGCAACGTTGGTAACATTAAGAATGCAACGGGAATTCCACTGTTAAATGCAGAGGAGAGAGCAGATAGGTGGAAAGAATACATTGAAAGCTTCTATGAGGGTGAAGATTTGTCTGATGTGATAGAAGAAGAAACAGGAGTCGATTTAGAAGAGATAGGGGATCCAGTATTAGAATCGGAATTTAAAAGAGCTTTGGAGGACTTACGGTCAAATAAGGCAGAAGGGATAGATAACATTCCATCAGAACTTCTAAAATCATTGGGGGAAGTGGCAACAGAACGACTATTCACGTTGGTGTGTAGAATGTATGAGTCTGGCGACATACCGTCTGACTTTCGGAAAAGCATCATCCTTACAATTCCGAAGACGGCAAGAGCTGACAAGTGCGAGAATTATCGCACAATCAGCTTAACAGCTCATGCATCGAAGCTGCTTACTAGAATAATATATAGAAGAATGGAAAAGAAAATTGAAAATGCGCTAGGTGACGATCAGTTTGGCTTAAGCAAAAGTAAAGGGACGAGAGAGGCAATTCTGACGTTAAGGCTGATAATGGAAGCAAGGCTAAAGAAAATTCAAGACACTTTCATAGGATTTGTCGACCTGGAAAAAGCGTTCGACAATATAAAATGGTGCAAGCTGTTCGAAATTCTTAAAAAAGTAGGGGTAAGCTATAGGGAGAGACGGGTGATATACAATATGTACAACAACCAAGAGGGAATAATAAGAGTGGACGAACAAGAACGAAGTGCTCGTGTTAAGAAGGGTGTAAGACAAGGCTATAGCCTTTCGCCCCTACTCTTCAATCTGTACATGGAGGAAGCAATGATGGAAATAAAAGAAAGGTTCAGGGGTGGAATTAAAATACAAGGTGAAAGGATATCAATGAAACGATTCGCTGATGACATTGCTATCCTGAGTGAAAGTGAAGAAGAATTAAATGATCTGCTGAACGGAATGAACAGTCTAATGAGTACACAATATAGTTTGAGAGTAAATCGGAGAAAGACGAAGGTAATGAGAAGTAGTAGAAATGAGAACAGCGAGAAACTTAACATCAGGATTCATGGTCACGAAGTCAATGAAGTTAAGGAATTCTGCTACCTAGGCAACAAAATAACCTATGACGGACGGAGCAAGGAGGACATCAAAAGCAGACTCGCTGTGCAAAAAAGGCATTTCTGGTCAAGAAAAGTCTACTAATATCAAATACCGGCCTTAATTTGAGGAAGAAATTTCTGAGGATGTACGTCTGGAGTACAGCATTTTATGGTAGTGAAACATGGACTGTGGGAAAACCGGAACAGAAGAGAATCGAAGCATTTGAGATGTGGTGCTATAAACGAATGTTGAAAATTAGGTGGACTGATAAGGTAAGGAATGAGGAGGTTCAATGCAGAATCGGAGAGGAAAGGAATATGTGGAAAACACTGATAAGGAGAAGGGACAGGATGATAGGACATCAGCTAAGACATGAGGGAATGACTTCCATGGTACTAGAGGGAGCTGTAGAGGGCAAAAGCTGTAGAGGAAGACAGAGATTGGAATACGTCAAGCAAATAATTGAGGACGTAGGTTGCAAGTGCTACTCTGAGACGAAGAGGTTAGCACAGCAAAGGAATTCGTGGCGGGCCGCATCAAACCAGTCAGTACCGTTGAAAAAAAAAAAACCAACCTGGACGGTGGACGGTAGCTGTGGAGTTTTCGTGTGACAGCCTCTCTGAGTAGCAGGAGAGGAAGGGCGTTTTGCAGCACCTCGGTGGAGCAGGGGAGAACAGTCGAAAACAGATTTCGGCCCAGGCACAGTTAGAGTGACGATTCTTCAGTATTTTGACACTTTTGAATGCCAACTCATAGTAGATAGGGACTACAAGGTTTGGGAGTTGCGAACCGCGAAGCTGGACAGTGCATGGGGATGTGGAGTGGTCGCAGGTTCGAATCTTGCCTCGAGCATTGATGTGTGTGATGTCCTTAGGTTAGTGTTTAAATAGATCCAAGTTCTAGGGAACTGATGACCTCAGAAGTTAAGTCCCATAGTGCTCAGAGCCATTTGAACCATTTGAACCACCGTATCTCTGAGGCGACCTCACCTAGCAACACAAAAAGAACGTCACATTATGGGCCCCGTTGTCCCGTGCAACAGAATCAAATGGCTCTGAGCACTATGGGACTTAACTTCTGAGGTCTTCAGTCGCCTAGAACTTAGAACTAATTAAACCTAACACACACATCCATGCCCGAGGCAGGATTCGAACCTGCGACCGTAGCGGTCGCGCGGTTCCAGACAGTAGTGCCTAGAACCGCTCGGCCACTCCGGCTGGCCAGATGTGGAGTGACTGAGCGTCACACCATGGGTGTCTGGCGCACTTCAGACGAGAGGAGCGTGTTCTTTATGGCAGTAGTAGCACTACACGTACAGTAGGCGGTATTTGTGACGCGGGGCCTCAAAACTATAGTTACAGATAGGCATCGTTAGCTCATGAGATGTTATTCGCCAGCTATCACTTCTTTCCTCTTGCAGCTGTTCACGAGGCTTACCATAGACATAGTATGTAGTCATAGTCATATCGCACAATGACGCTTCTTAAACATTGATAATGTCTAATCAGTTTTACTGCCAGTCCGTAGTAGGGCCGGTATGGGGATGCAAATGAGGCTTGCTGTTTAAATACACATTGTAACGGACGTAAGCATTAGTTGTGCGGCATTAACGAATATTATCGGTGAACCGTGAATTTACTTTCAAATCCTTTTCTTAAGAATTTGCTTTATTTGCTAGCGATTCATCAAGAACATTAAAACATTTAACCACACTATGTGAGCGTGGAAGTAGTTGCCGGTGTGGAACTGATGAAAACAAATCCAATTTCTTTCAACAAATGGAAATTTTATTCCAAAAAGCCTTTTTTTTGATAGATTTAAAATTATAATCGGAAAGCACCCTCTAAATATCAAGTTGCAATTTATTCAGAGGCAGAAAGAACAAATTTTTGACTGTATGAGCTTTAGGGCTGAGAACCTTGTCGCTCCCTTTTGACACGGCCGTAGTCACGACCGCTCACAACAACCTCTGAAAGACTACTCTGGTGCAAATCTGCAACACACCAGATTGCTTTAAACTAAAAATTTTAACAACTCACAAGCACATAAACTATGCACCCCGTAGGAGGGATGGAAATGGTACAAAACACTAACATTAAAAGATTAACTTGCCACCGAAGGTGCAATTTGATTTTAAAGAAAGGTGTTACGGTGGAAGGGTGGCAAGTTTATATACTAAAACGACCATTTAAATAAAAACCCATGAAATGCAGTCTTACATAAAATATACAAGGTTGGCCAAACATGCTCTACATTTCACATATACCGCCTCTCAAGATGATAGGCAAGGTAAAAATATATTACAGGAATTCGGCCGTTACATTACAAGTAATAAATTCGTTAACACCGAATCCGATTCCGACAAAATCGGAGAGGCAGCTGTTAACGTACGGCAGACCGACAGACAGACAGACAGACATACAGACAGACACTAACTGCCTAACAAATGCTGACGGGAGACAGACGAGCAAGCTGGGGACGAGAGAGACTGACCAAGAAAACAAGTAGAATTTAACAAGTAAATGAAACAACACATCACGAATCACTCAACTGCTAATAAACTGCGATGTCTGGTCAAGACCTGGAGCAGCACTCCCAAAGCACTCTCCCGAACCGTCCGCTGCCGGCCACTTCAACGGACGCAGGGAGGCGCGCCGATCTCCCGTCTCACGGCGTCGTGGCTCCTGTTGCTCTAGTGTCGGCCGCGAAGGCACTGCCCCTCGCTATACGGCGCGACCCACTGCACTCACGTGACGACCTCACATGCGCCGACGCTCAAGGAGGACAAGTCGTCTTGTGTCCCAGTGCCCGACCGACCAACCGATCGCCCCAACCTCCAATGACCATTGCCTGAACAAACTCGAGCAGACTGGCGGCCCAACACATACTAGCACTTCGGACGACAGACACTGACTGCCCCACACTGACCCCGCTGACCAACTGACCGACTGGCGAGCTCATAGCCCCCTTAAATGCACGTGAACAGGCAACCTTTCCCCTTTCCCACTAGAGGGAGGCACTAAAGCTGCGATTGCCACAGCGGCGCCACCGCCAGAAACGGAGGGCGACTGCTTCACACAACACGCTGCGGCGCGCTCTTCAAAACGGCAATTTTTACCACGGCTCAATCGGGCATGTTTCTGCATCTGGAACATCATAGCTATTCAGTTGTGGCGACAGACCTGTGACAGTGGCGCTAGCAACGCCGCTGTGAGGATGCAAATCATGCTTTCTTTTATCTATACGCCGTAACGGTCGTAGACGTTACACACCTTTGAGACTGGATGCGGTGAATTGATATTAAGTAAGAATGCCTTTAATGTGAGAAACACGTTATTACCAACACCTCACTGAGTTAGAACAGAAGAGAATGTACGGTCGCAAGAAGACCGGCTTCCGGACAACACGAGTACTACCGAGAGGAAAGACCATTCGGCGTATAGCTCTGTGGCTTCGTACTGCATCTGCAGCAGCAATTTCAGCAGGAGTTGACACCACAGTCACACAATGAAATGTTAAAAATCTGTTACTTCAAGGACATCTCCAAGCCACAGGCCCTGTAGCGTTCATTTCACTGAACCAAAACCACTGTCATTTGTGACTTCAGTGGTGTGATGCGACAGCTCATTTGACGTTAGGGTGACGATTTGTTGTGTTTTATGAAGAAAGCTGATTCTGTCCCGGGGCCAATGATGGCCGTTTGATGGTTAGAAAGAGACCAGCTGAGGGCTTGCACCTAACTTGCCTCCGTGCTAGATACACAGGACCTGCACCGGGAGTTACGGTCTGGTGTTCGATTTCCTATGACGGCAGGAGTTATTTCGTGGTTATCTCATGCACCCTGGCTGTGAATTTATACGTCAGTTGGGTGATTCATGCTGTTGTGCTGCCATTCATGAACAGTATTTCAGGAGGTGTTTCGCAACAGGATAACTCTCGTCCACATGCATGCTCTGTACAGTGTCGACATGTTACCTTGGTCTGCTCGGTCATGACATCGGTCTGTAATCGATCACATATGGGACATCATCATACGACAACTCCAACGTCACTCACTGATAGCATCAGCAGTATTGACTGACCCAGCGTAACTCGCATGGAACTCCATCCCGCAGACTCTGGTCCGGAATCTGCACAGCACAAGACAAGTTCCTTTGCATGGCTACTTTCAGCATTCTGGCGGGTACTCCGCTTTCATTAACCTGTGATCTTGCAATTTTAATAATTGAAATATGTTATTCTACATTAATTATTTTTTGGTGTTACGATCCTTTCCCGTTTAGAGGATCCTTCCAGTATCTTGATAGGAGATTGTATATACTTGATCCGACATCGTCACCAGTTACTTTGGCTCCTCTTTTGCATCATTTTAATGTCAAGGTCACTTACGATTTAGTAGCGATCCGATGCACTCACCTTGACGGAGTAGTGTGTGTACGGGTGCCGTCTGCCACACGCAGGTTAAGGGGGGGGGGGGGGGGGGGAAGGGCACCTTTCTATTCAGATTCACGAGTGACTCTGACGGCATCTAGGATTAACTCTTCGGTGTTGAGGAAGGAAGATTAAGGTTTAGCATTACTTCGAGAACTAGGTCATTAGACATGTGGCACAAATTAGGATTGGAGGACCATGGCTATGGGAATAGGTGTGCACATTCAAAAGAAACATCCAGGCAAACGTTTTGGAGGTTTTATCATTACATGCGGCCACGTACGAGTATTTAACCGAGATATCGACGATAGCTCTCGAGATCCCTGAGCATCTGTCATTTTACGTATTACGGAAGGTTTGTGATCTGTACGTGTTGTGATGACGTGATCTGAAAGCAACGACAAACCTTCATGTAAAATAAGGAAGTAGGGTAGAGCTACATTTACTACTGGGGTTACTCCACATTCTCTGTGATCACACAACACCTGGTAGTGGATGTGGATTGTCCATTCTCGTGTAACCATCGCAGCCGTTGCTTACTGTAGTATCACCTAGTAGCATGCAGTTTCTAACGAATATCAGATTTCTGTCTTCACATGCCCAGCATATCACCAAAGCCAAATTGTCGTGGCCCTGTGGCTCTGAGAGAGCATCTCTGAAACGACGATGCTTGTCAACTTTTCCGAGATACTGTTGTGAGCACCAACGGAAGGTGGTTGAAGAATACTGTAATCGCGAGTTGGCGACAAGAAGTTGGACGTCCATACGTCGTCAGAGAACACAGGGATCGGAGACTTGCCCGCCCTCTAAAGCAGAATAGGCGGCGATCTGTGGCAGATCTGACGACAGCGTACACACGAGTGTTTTAGGGCGCACCGATCAGCGCACAGTCACGATTACAGTGAATGGACCGCAGATCAATGGAATCGTGTCGCATGGCCGGATGAAATCCATTTATTCTTAAATCAGGTCGATGGTCGTGTTTACTTGTAGATACGCTGTCATGCAGGCGAATGGCTGTTCGAAACATGCGGCTCGCCACAGACGCGGGACGGTGGGCTTTCACAGGACCAGTGATAGTAGTCGAAGGCACCATGGCAGCTGTGACCTAGGTGAACGTTATTACGGACCACGTGTAACGCCTTTGACTTGATATCTTCTCCAACAATGACGTCACCTTCCCGCAGGATAACTGTCCGTATCACAACGCCACAATCGTGCTGCAATGGTTTGAAGAGCGTGATAGTGAACTCACGTTGATGTCTTGATCATCAGATGTAGCTTATCTGAATACAATGGGACGCAACTAGGACCCTACCGTGCGTCAGCTCCACGAACGCAAACCAATCCGCTCATAAATCACAGGAAGTGTGTGGCCTGTGCGTAGCCATCTGGCGCCACAAATCTAGAGGTATTCAAGAACAACGTAGAAAGTGGTCCTTCACACCTCCACCCCCACACTCGTCCATCACCAGACAGTATTTCCACTATATTGTTCGAAGCACTTCCTCTTACAACTGTATAAAAATTTCCGACTACACGAACTACCCCCGATACTCGACATTTTTGGTCTTCATTGACTGGCTTTATTACGTCACCGGCTTAGTGGAGCACTTACCAACTGTAAAACTGACGTTTTTGTAAATTTTGTCTAGAAATTTTGTGATTTCTTACAGCATAGAACAAACAACTACATCATTGTATTCGTCAGGCCTTCGGACTACGAAACTACTGTGCTTGTAAGAGTTCAGTTTGAATCGATTTGCCAACGTAATTAGTTTTAGTGAAATGCTTACAAAAGTCGTTTTTCTTTCTTTACTATCACGGGAACGTTTAAATTAATAATGTTAGCCAAATAGCTAAATCAACACAGACCAAAAATTTTCGAATATCGGGAGTAGTTCGTGTAGTCAAAAAAATTTGTGCAGTGGTAGGAGGGAGTGTCACGAACAACATACTATAAATCATGACTGATTAGGGATGAGTGTCAGGGTTGTAGGTGCACGTGGAGACCACTTTTTTTGTGCATTTCTCTTGAAGTGGTTGACACCGTAGGCACCAGCGGAAACGTATCCCAATACAACTACATTAAATATCCTACAAGAAAGGTCGTGTTAATTTTTTCTGTACGACTAGTTGTTCGGACGTAGCGAGCGTCAGAATTTGAAAATCTCGCAGGTGTTTTGAGGACCAGATGTAACATTGAGGTTTACATTAAACGACAGTGGTAGGAACAGCTGAATCACTCAGTGTATTATGAATCAGCCTGTGTACTATCTGACTGAGAGCTTAGACCTGCTCACTTACACTCTGGTACCTCATAAGCTGCACTTCGAGTGCAATCTCACTGCTTACAATCGAGCCCTGGCACTGATCACGTGATATTCTTGCACACTACCGACCGCTAGGTGCCAGGAGAAGCTGATACGGAATTCCCTCTTTCTTAATCAGACTCAGAGACTCGGTATCAGAGTCTGAATTTGTTCCGGTTGTACTTCATTTGCAAGCTAATACCATCCGATTTCACAAGATTATACTCTACGTTAAACAACATGGAAATATTTTAACTTACGTGGTGACTGAAAAGTTTCTAATTTTACAAGAGCCATCCGAATTTGCAAGCGGCTGTTACGTTTAGGGTAAAAGTTTTAATTTATCTTTAATAAAGTTCATTGTGTCCTCCACCGGAAAAGTACGACAAGAATCAAGGCAATAAATTCACTCCTTACGGTCAATCCATGGTTGCATTTCATGGTCCAGCTCACTGTTAAGAAATACTCTTACGTTTAGATGTGAGTGCGGTTGTGCTCCGTCCTTTGGAAAGATGGTTCCGCAATTGTGGGAGAAGCGAGATCGCCAACATATCTCTTTGGAGAGCCCCCCCCCCCCCCCTCTCTCTCTCTCTCTCTCTCTCTCTATCTATCTCTCTCGTACTCTATTATGGTATGTTGCTGCTGGGTTTTCCATATTCTCATGTTGTTTCGGAACGTAGCCTCATCATTGAGCACTACATATGCAAATAAGTTACCTTCCGTTTCTACGCCAAGAATTATTTCAGAAAACTCTAGCGTTGTAGATTACCTTCTTCATGAAGGGTCTGTGGTAAGAATCTTGTATGATTGAGAGTGTCCTTCCGGGTGTTCTGCCGAGCTGTTGTTTCCATTTTCTGCACAATATTTCGACGTCCGACGCAGCCGTCTTGTTTGGTACTGCGAGTTCTGCTATTTTCTATACTCGCTGCCAGGATTCCAACCAGAGTGTGATCTGTTGTTGGTATCACGCCTCTATTTATAGCTGAGTTAGGTTGTCGATGTCCACTACACCCTTTGATACTCTTTTGTTTTTCTGAGCTCGCGATTAACATTCCGTGGAACACAAATCCTCTCAGTGGCTTCCAACCCTGGCAGACGTGATGGCCGCCGAGTGCCAGACGTCAAGCGTTATTTAAGTTGAAAACCCGTTCCTGTTTATTACGTTTCCTGATACGTGGTTTTAGTTCGTTAGACTCCTTAATTACACTTTCCCCGAAACTTGGCGTTTGCACCACGACATTGGTCTCTCGCATTTCATTTTATGATCATATTTGGGCCAATTCACGGCAATAGCTAATTTGGTTGGTCTTTCTGCTCAGGTACGTTGCAGACGTTCCTTGCATCTCGCCACGACTGTTTTTATAGTCTACCCCGCGTAAGATGTGCCACATTTGTGTGGAATGCGATACACTGCCAGTTTTCGCAGACCTAGAGCTTCTTTAACATCACAAAGGATACATTTTATCGTAGTTGAAGGGAGCGAATCACACTGGACGCCATGTTTCCCTAGGAGTCTATCGATATTCCCGGATACATAGTTATCCTAAGGTAGATAAGCGATTTTTGACTTCTCTTCTACGGCCTCACTGTCAACGTCTATTTCAAATGTTCCTGATTCTGATTCCCCCATTCAGTGTCGTGAGTTGAGCACTCATTCCTTCAGAACACTATTAGTAAGTGTCGTAATTCTTTGGGAGGCTGTCCTTGACTGAAAGTGTTTATCTCTGTGAGCCAGTCTTCAGCATCGAATCACGTTGCGAATGATGGTAATGGTTTGAGGCGTGCAGGTTGAGGACAGGTAGTGTACGTACCTTTTTCTGCGTACACTGTAACTCAGGGATCCTCCGTTCCCCTCTTAATAACAGCGGAAAGGTAGGTTAGGCATCTCTTTCAACTTCCATCGTGAATTTTAGGATGGATGGAGTTTCAGCGTACCAGGAACTACTGAAGTTCTCCCGCTCCATGTGACCACACTACAAATATGTCGTCCGTCTATCTACAGAACCACGTTGGTTTCAACTGGCCGGATTCTATGCCATTGCTTCAAAGTGTTCTGTGATAGTGGACTAACCACGGCCACGCCATCGGTTTGTTTACATCATATTTCGTCGATTAGGAAATAACTGGATGTCAGAACGCATCTCAAATGTTCTGCGAATCATTTTTTTCGCGATTAGTTCCAAGGGGTCAGAAACTGGAACTCTCTTTAAAGACAAAGACTGCATCGAAACTGACCGTGTTATCCATTTCACTGAACCGCAATTGCCTGAGGCGGTGTACAAAGTCGGCGGAGTTGCAAGTGTGATTTTTTCACTTCCCCAAATATTCGCTGAGTATTCGCTTCAATTATTTTGGTAGTTGGCATGTCGGATGCGACCATATTAGTAACTATCGATCTCCGAGGAATTCCTTTCTTGTGCACTTTAGAAAGGCTATAGAGTCGTGGCGGCTCAGCTGGTCGTATTTTAAGACTCCTAATGATATTATGTGGCAAGTATGACTGACATACACAGCAGCTGGTAGATGCTAACAGGATTTGCGTTTCAAGGAATATCATTGCGAGCTGTGAAATACTAAAGAGCACAAAAGGGAGTAGTGCATTTCGGGAATCTAATTCGCAACAAACAGCGGAATGAGACCTATAATATAGTCTGGTAGAAGTACAGACAGCGAATACTCATGACAACAAAACTCGCAGCATTTGAAAAAGACAGCTTTGTCGCCCTTCCAAATATTCTGCTTAAAGTGGAAATAATTCTGCAGAACAAACGGATCACGTCACTGATTAATTGCGCCGAGAAAGATTGAGAGATCACAATGATGTCTATTTCCTACAGCTATATTTAGCTACTGTATGGTATATGCGGTCGCTGGACTTTGTCCAGTACTGAATCACCAATCAATTTGCTCCACTGTAACTCCTCTGCCTACTATACTGAAGAGCCAAAGAAACTGGTACATCTGCCTAATATCATGTAGCGCCACTGCGAGCACGCAGAAGTGCCGCAACACGACATGGCGTGGATGCGACGTCTGAAGTAGTGCTGGAAGGAACTGATACCGTGAATATTGCAGCGCTGTCCATAAACCCGTAAGAGTAGGATGGGGTGTAGATCTCTTCTGAACAACACATTGCAAGCCATCCAAGTTGCGCTCAACAATGTTAATTCCAGTAGAGTCTGGTGGCCAGCGGAAGTGTTTAAACTCAGAAGAGTGCTCCTGGAGCCACTCCGTAGCAATTCTGGACGTGTAGGGTGTCGCATTGCCGTGCTGGAATTGCCGAAGTCCGTCGGAATGCACAGTGGACATGAATGGATTCAGGATGCTTACGTACGTGTCACCTGTCAGAATCGTATCTGGACGTACGAGGGGGTCCATATCATTCCAACTCCACACGTCAAACATCTTTACAGAGCCTCCACCAACTTGAACAGCCCCCTGTTGACACTCAGCGTCCATGCGTTCATGAGGTTGTCTCCTTACCCGTACACAACCATCAGCTCCATACAATCTGAAACGAGACTCGTCCCACCAGACAACATGTTTCCAGTCATCAACACTCCAAAGTCGGTGTTGACGGGCCAAGGCACGTTGTAAAGCTTTGTGTTGGGCAGTTATCAAGGGTATACGAGTGGGCCTTCTGTACCGAAAAGCCATTTCGATAATTTTTCGTTGAATGGTTCGCACGCTGACATTTGTCGATGACCTAGCACTGAAGTCTACAGCAATTTGCGGAATGGTTGCACTTCTGTCAAGCTGAACGATTCTCTTCACTCGACGTTGGTCCCATTCTTGCAGGATCTTCTTCCGGCAGCAGCCATGTCGGGGATTTGATGTTTTGCCGCATGCTATGTTCCATCGCTTGTGCGCCGACTATAACACCACGTTCAAACTCACTACAATCTTGATAACGTGTCACTGTAGCAGCAGTAACCGATCTAACAACTGCGCCTTACTCTTGTTTTCTTGTATAGATGTTGCCGACCGCAGGGCCGCACTCTGCCTGTTTGCATATCTCGGTATTTGAATACTTAAGCCTATATGAGTTTCTTTGGCGCTTCAGTGTCTTACAACCCAACACTGTCGACGACGACGTTATCATCAGTACGTCATTGTGCTCTGCAAGTGATTCTGATGGCGGCTTTTTGTTCCTACTCGTGGTACTCACGGTACACTTTTGACACGGTATCAATGGAAGAGATCTATACCTCGCATATGTATTGCCCCTTGCGATGGCATCACAATGTGGTCGCGATATGTAGCGCTACCTCTAATAAATATCAAGAGCTCAAATGGAAACCCAGTACAAAGCAAGGAAGAGAAAGCAGAAAGGTGGAAGGAGTATACAGAGGGTCAATACAAGGGCGATGTACTTGAGGACAATATTATGGAAATGGAAGAGGATGTAGATGAAGATGAAATGGGAGATAAGATACTGCGTGAAGAGTTTGACAGAGCACTGAAAGACCTGAGTCGAAACAAGGCCCCGGGAGTAGACAACATTCCATTAGAACTACTGATGGCCTTGGGAGAGCCAGTCATGACAAAACTCTACCATCTTGAGAGCAAGATCTATGAGACAGGTGAAATACCCTCAGATTTCAAGAAGACTATAATAATTCCAATCCCAAAGAAAGCAGGTGTTGACAGATGTGAAAAATTACGAAGTATCAGTTTAATAACTCACGGCTGCAAAATACTAACGCGAATTTCTTTACAGACGAATGGAAAAACTGGTAGAAGCCGACCTCGGCGAAGATCAGTTTGGATTCCGTAGAAATGTTGGAACACGTGAGGCAATACTGACCCTACGACTTATCTTAGAAGAAAGATTAAGGAAAGCTAAACCTACGGTTCTACCATCTGTAGACTTAGAGAAAGCTTTTTACAATGTTGAAAGGAATATTCTCTTTAAAATTCAGAAGGTGGCAGGGGTAAAATACAGAGAGAGAAAGGCTATTTACAATTTCTACAGAAACCAGACGGCAGTTATAAGGGTCGAGGGACATGAAAGGGAAGCAGTGGTTGGGAAGGGAGTGAGACGGAGTTGTAGCCTCTCCCCGATGTAACTTAATCCGTATATTGAGCAAGCAGTAAAGGAAACAAAAGAAAAATTCGGAGTAGGTATTAAAATTCATGGAGAAGAAATAAAAACTTTGAGGTTCGCCGATGACGTTGTAATTCTGTCAGAGACAGCAAAGGACTTGGAAGATCAGTTGAACGGAATGGACAGTGTCTTGAAAGGAGGATATAAGATGAACATCAACAAAAGCAAAACGAGAATAATGGAATGTAGTCGAATTATGTCGGGTGAAACTGAGGGAATTAGATCAGGAAATGAGACATTTAAAGTAGTAAAAGAGTTTTGCTATTTGGGGTGCAAATTAACTGATGATGGTGGAAGTATGGAGGATATAAAACGTAGACTGGCAATAACAAGGAAAGCGTTTCTGAAGAAGAGAAATTTGTTAACATCAAGTATTGATTTAAGTGTCAGGAAGCCGATGCTGAAAGCATTTGTAGGGAGTGTAGCCATGTATGAAAGTGAAACATGGACAATAAATAGTTTGGACAAGAAGAGAACAGAGGCTTCCGAAATATGGTGCTACAGAAGAGTGCTGTAGATTAGATGGGTAGATCACATAACTAATGAGGAGGTATTGAATAGAATTGGGGAGAATAGGATTTTGGGGCACAACTTGGCTAGATGAAGGGATCGGTTGGTTGGACATGTTCTGAGGCATTAAGCGATCACCAATTTAGTATTGGAAGGCAAGGTGGAGAGTAAAAATCGTAGAGGGAGACCAAGAGATGAATACACTAAGCAGATTCAGAAGGATGTAGGTTGCAGTAGGTAGTGGGAGATGAAGAAGCTTGCACAGGATAGAGTAGTATCGAGAGCTGCATCAAACCAGTCTCAGGACTGAAGACCACAACAGCAACAACAATCTGTAATTCAGTTATTATATTGTACGGTGTTTCGCTAATGTGTGACGCCAATGCGAGGGAATTTTTATGGTCCAGTTTAGAAGTAATTTATGAAACTAATAAATACACCAGAAAGTTGCGACTGGAAACGTGTTGAAAAAAAGATTAGTAGGAAGCTAGTTGGAATTATTCGATTGAGGCACAGAGAAAAAGGGCCTAAAGCATACCGTCATCGATTTTGATATTATGGTATTGATGCATGCTGCTGTAAGATGTTGATTTTCGGTTGGACCAGCTTTATCTTAACTATAGCCCCTCACCGTATATATAAACATTCTAAAAACTGTCTCACCGATTTCTCGGATATTCATCTCCATGTAAGCCCGAAGCACAAAGCATGATTTTGTTACCCTGCGCTGCTCAGTTTAGTAGGGTTGAGAACATAATTTTCGTCTTTATCAAGTACGTATCACTAACATTTCATAATTGGAGATGGGTCCGCAAGTTTAATTGAACCTCGAGCCTCAGAATGAGCTTAATAAAAATGACGATAACGAGGACAACGAAGTGTTGGAATGGCTCAAAACTGTGTTTGTAGTGCATTTACATACAGCATCTGCTCTTTATGTTATGATTCTCATTTCACATTTACTACAAACGTTATATGTGTCAAAAGAGATTATTGTCACTAGCCTGTAAACGAAAATGTTGTGATTTAATATGATTTCTTGTGCTGGTGAATTAAAGTTATTAAGAAATATAGTCCTATATATCACTTAACATTTCATAACAATGTGGGTATACTATTTTTTCATAGAAAATATAAGATTACCGAGACTCGCTTAAAAAACAGTTCAGGTATATGAGACTGATGATTTGTCTATAAACTTGATTTTCACTAACAAGTACTACTCTCAAAATTTCGTGTCTGTGATTTGAGCCATATGGTTCTCACTGCCTTAATCGAATTTTATTTATAAAACATGTTACCTCAAATATCGGTGGTACAAAATAAAATGCTGTCTCAACAGTAGTACTTGATAATTTCTGCGTGTAATACACTATAGGACCATAGCATTAATATCACGTGCTAGTAAAATCCTCCTCCATACAATAAATCAACGCCCAAAAACATTTTCTGCGGTCTCAGATTTCCGTAGAACAAGCTGGTTTCGTGTCAGGTGAAGGTACTCGAGAGGCAGTCTTGAAATTAAGGCAGGTAATTGAAAAACGTTGTGAGTTCTGTGTCCCTGCCTACATCTGCTTCCTAGATTATAAAAATTCCTTTGATTGTGCCATGTGGGACAAGTTGTGTCATGTGCTCAACGAGCGTGGTGTTCCAAAACTCCTGGTATCCTTGTTAAAAGGTCTTTATAATAGTCATACCGCAACCATAAAAGTAGATGGTGAATACTCGGAATTTTTCGATGTGACAAATGGCGTCACACAGGGTTGCACATTGTCACCTCAGCTCTACAATATCTATGCTGAGTGTGTAACCAGGGAGGTTCTGGATGGCTGGGACCGTGGGATTTCAATTGGCAGCAGGAAAATCAACAATTTACGCTTCGCAGATGACTCTACACCCATAGCAGGAAGTGAGGAAGAACTTGGTGCTCTGTTCTCAAGAGTGAAAGATATTAGTCTAAACCTTGGCCTAGATATAAACATGACAAAAACCAAACCAATGGTTATAAATCGCCAAGGCATCGATCTAAACCAACTTACGGGATATTTAAGGAACCTGGAGATAGTGAGATATTATGTATATCTAGGCTCTCTGATCAGTTGCACAGGGAAGTATGATAAAGAGATGAGACAACGAATCATTCTTAGCCGAGCCGCAATGGTCAACCTCACTAAGAAATGGCGGAATCGGGCAATATCCAAGACAACGAAGATGCGCTTGGTAGAAGCATTGGTGTTTCCTGTATTCTTATACGGATACGAGACCTGGACTGTGAAAGGTAGTGATAAGAGCCGCATTGATGCCTTCGAGACGTGATGTTGGCGGAGGCTGCTACATGTACACAAAAAAGAACAAATGTTTCAATAACAGAAGACCTTAAAATCACAACAAGGTTATCTTCTCGTGTCAACCAAAGATGCCTTCAGTTCCGTGGGCACATCTTGAGAAGGAAAGTGGATAACTTAAAGAAGACCATCGTGCAGGGAAAAACTAAGGGCTGAAGATCAAGTGAGAGAGCAGCAAACAGACGGTTGGATCAAGCGAAGAAGATTACCACCCTGCCTCTTCACATCATATTAAGAAGGGCCGAAGATCGCTGTTGATGGAGACATCTGTCTGAAGTTTCAACTACGTAAGAATGAATGAGGAAATGAGGTCACGACATTCAGCAATGAGTAAAACGGCTAATAAGAGAGAATGCACCAATCAAACATTGAGCCGCAAAGCCAATAAGTATTTGCTTGTGGTATGCAAAATATACCAGAAGAGTTCATTGTTAATTTTTTATATTATTTAAAATTATCCTTAATGAGTTGAGGTGTTACTAGGTTGTCGAAGAAGCTGACTGCTTTGGGATATGGATGATTTGTGTGTCTTTTAGGAGCTTATAACAAGAAAACCTCACAGTATGTGAGAAATCCACCAATTTACAAGCGTATACCTAAGACCTCGAAATACATTCTACACTTACTTCACCCCAATGTAGCATATTGTAACGATTCATTCTCTGAGTCATTTTCAATTGGATTCCAACGGGATCTTAAGATGGGAGTGATCGTTCGATTTGGGATTGTGTGTGGAGTTGTTCAGTCTGGTATTGGTCTCCTGAACGCTTATACAATTTCATTGTGTCAGTACTGTTTAAAATACCATGGCTATACATGTATAATCGTTTTTGAACGTGAAGGCACAATGTCCCTGAGACAGTGCACACAACTAAATCAGAAAGTTTGTTTGCAACAGCCTTTGAGTACCGACACGGATTAAAAATTTGTAGTTCCTACAGTTCACTCCACAGATTTCATTTTGTTGTATTGGTTTTCTGGGTTTGCCCATTCACTCCCTTGTTGTAGAGTTTTTTTTTTAAATATTCTTTAAGACTCTATTATGGCGAGTTTATCCTTACCTTCTCTTTGTGTGGTGAAGATTGTTAGTAGAATATCTTTATTGCTAAGCGTCTGTATGGCCAAGAAAATTCTATTTATTGCCGTTCCGTTCTCATTCACTATTATACCATTCAAGTACGGTAAACGATTTACCTCATTTATATTTGTGTATACTTCATCGTTTTTTCTCTTCTATAAATGTATGAAAAGAGTCTTAGTTTTTATTACAAATTTAACTTTATTTTTCTTGATTCTTCCGATATATGTCAAAATGTTTAAATAAATAATTCTTTTACTTTATAACCGGTGCTGTTCATGGTATCATCAATAATTTAACACATTCTGTCATCTTTGCCATAATTAGTTTACATCTCTTTGGCTTACGTAGACTTACTGAAATCTGAATTGTGCAAAATTTTCACACATATAATGTCCAGTGTGGTACACAAATTTTGGTACTCATTTAGAATCAGTCTTATGAGTTCCTCCCGTTTCAGTTCTGTTCCTTCAGCTTTTGAGACATTTTTTCGAATATTATTTTAGATGTATAATGATTGCGAGCACTTTTCTGTTTGAAGATTCTTTATGTACATGGTTATAAGTACTGTTTTTGAAGTCAAAGAGATCTCCTCAAACATATATATCGAACTTAATTTTTAAACTTTGTGTTGTAATGTTCAGTGAGCTACTAGAATGTAGTGTCATTGCTTCAGTAATCGATAACACTTCTTTTTTTATGCGTAGTTACATTTCTCGTTAATTTTGAAAGAAATTAAAAACAGTATTTGGAAAGAGAGGACGTGGTCTCGCACCGTGAACCTTTGTTCGTATGTAATTAAGGTCATTTAAGCAATGAGAAGTAATTAATATTCGTTTACAGATAATGCAAACGGATGTACCATAGCAGTCATCGTTACAGAGACGTAAAGTTATCAGGAGGTAGAGGAGGAAGGAAGACCGGGCCGGTGTACGGTATTCTTCTCTCGCTCTCCCTCTCCTTCGGGATAATGGCACTGCCGGGATTCAGGCCTCAGGGGGAAAGAAACCGACCAACCAGCAGCCGTCGCCACCAACAGCGCCTGACGCGCCCCGTTGCGTGGAAATAATTTACCCTCTGTGGAGGAGCGGCCGGAATGACGGGCCACTCCTTACATGCAAGCTTCATTTGCGTACATCGTGTGTGTGTGTGTGTGTGTGTGTGTGTGTGTGAGTGAGAGAGAAAGAGAGAGGGAGAGAGAGAGAGAGACAGACAGACAGAATGAGAGAGAGGTTCTGTTTTCAGCTGAGACGCGGTCGTTACGCAAAGAACAAAAGATCGTACCCACCCTGACTCATCTAATTATCTGCTACACTAATTATTTCTGCTTTTGATACGGGCTCGACGAGGGTCGCTGGAGAGGGCGGGACGGGCGAGGGGGCAAGGAAAATAAAAAGGGGGGGGGGGGGGAGATGAAGGCGGGTGCTCGGGTTTGGCTTTCATTCCGATACCGACGAGGGGTCGCAGCCCGTGGAACCACAGATAACAGCAGGAGTGAGAGATTCCTTTTCTTCTTTTCTTTTTCGTTTCTCCCCTTGGAACTGAGTAATTTTCCCTGCTGCACTCTGACTTCTCGTGAAGGTAGAACCTCCCTCCAAACTTCACAAAATCTGTGCGATCGTGAAAAATAATTTTGTAATTGAGTTTCAACAATAGCTCCTTCCGTTTGTAGGAACACTTGTAGTCGCTCAGCGTATGTAATTATCACTTTTTATAGTTCAGAGTTCGTCTTTGTTATATAGTACTTTCTAAAGTTTCTAGTTCAGTTCTTTGCCTGTACTGGACAGACTATTATTGTTTATCATCACGAACACGATTTCAAGTTGCATATCCGTGGTAGATGGGGAATACCGTTGTTCAGAGTGTATGACTGTAGTACATACATTCGGTAAGTTTTCTCTTATTACATATCAATCCATATGTAATGTCATTGAGACTGAAACGCACTGCTTGGATGTTTAGGGGGTGAAGAGATTCGAAATGAGCAGACTATATTTCCTTGAAATCAACACCAGCATTTTCATAATTGTACCAAGTAGGAGCCTACATGCAACGGTCTTGCCGCAGTGGATACACCAGTTCCGGTGAGATCACCGAAGTTAAGTGCTGTAGGGCATGGCCGGCACTTGGAAGAGTGACCGTCCAGACCGCCATGCGCTGTTGCCATTTTTCGGGGTGCACTCAGCCTCGTGATGCCAATTGAGGAGCTACTCGACCGAATAGTAGCGGCTTCGGTCAAGAATACCATCATAACGCCAGGGAGAGCGGTGTGCTGACCCCACGCCCCTCCTATCCGCAACCTCCTCTGATGATGACACGGCGGACAGATTGTCTCGGTAGGCCACTCGTGGCCTGAAGACGGAGTGCTACATAGTAGCTATCAGGCGTTGTGGTGAGCGTTGTTGGTGAGACTCTACGAAAGAAATCCTTAGAGACGGTGTCAAGTATCCTAGTTAGATGTTGCAGTGTGAGCTTTTGTTAACGTATCCACCTTTAAAAGCATTCATTCGTATATATAATTTTCTATTGGACTTAGTTAAACCAAGTGGTTAACTTTTATACAGTTACCGAGTGAGGTGACGCATCGATAAGAAAGAGTGACCTCGAATTCGGGACGACGCCGGCTCAAATCTGTCCTTCCTACAGGTATGGGGTTTACCCGAATTTATTTTTACTCGGACTTATTAAATCGCTTTCGGTGAATGTGACAATCGTGTCTTGAAAGGGAACAGCCGATATCCTTCGCCATCCTTTCCCGATCCAAGATAGCGTTGCAGGGAACTTGTAGTCGATGTGAAGTTAAACCCTAATGTTTCTTCTCTTGCACATCGGGCCTGATAAGTGTCCAACAACTTGACGCGTGACACTATTGTGCTTCCCTTTAACAGAATAATTACATGACATCTTCTAATAACTGGCGTGTTGACTGCATAAAGGAGCCCAACTGAATAACGCATGCGTGCGGCTGTCCAATTACCAGACGATAGTGAGGATGTACGGAAATAACAGTCAAATAAGCTGTGCTCTACTAAGTACAGAAGCATGCAATTAAAAAGTTTAGAGTGAGAATGGTAATTATAGTCCAAAAATCAAAGTATAGCCTCATCCCATCTTTTGAATCAGTATTTGATAGTTCCTTCATGCAATCATTATCACGTTTATATCAGCTCATCCTTTATGTGGTGTTCACCTTTAAGTAACTGCTGGAGGCCGTTTTTGGTTGCGGGACCGATCCATTGCGGTATTAGATTCAATATGAAATAATAACATGATTACGGTATACGGCAAATATTGACCTAAAATTTGGGCTGTTATTTTTCTTGTAATGAGGCTGCAGTTTTGTATTAATATTTCACATCTTAGTAACAGCAACCTGAATAGAACAAAAAATTTGCTCCTTGATTCGTACGACGAAAGCACATGGAAAACGGGTAAAACGGAAGACAAGGGAAGAGAAGGAGATAGGAAGACCGATTGTGCATTTCAAAAGCAGAATGAATGAGCCATGTTTGTTGGAACTGTAGTTTTGGAAACCGACTAACCAATTTTACTGTCGAAACATTTTTCTCGAAATCTATACCTAATTCGGTACACGGCTTCTATATACTCACAGCAAAAGATACTGAGAAATTTGTATGCTTTTACAACGCTAGTCGAAGTTAATAACAAGACCAACGAGCAAGATTTGAGGGTCTCTGGATGACGAGCAGTCTGGCTTCAATAAACTGAAAGGTGCCAGTAGGGCAGTTATTATATACACTTGATAAAATCAAAACAAACATGATTTGCTGACCTCGAAAAAGCAACCGACAATCTGAGTTGATTAAATATGACGTGAAATAGGTACATACTGTAGAGAACGACGAGTAACATAGACATAACGAAACGAACAATAAGAACAGAAGAAATACGTTTGAGTAAGAAGCGACCTTTACCTAATGTTCAACATGTATTTATTCATTTAAGACATTTTAGCGTATTACCTGTGATTTAAATACGGCTGCATTGATTCTTACACAAATTATTACTGACAACACCTTTTACTCCGAGCGTCCGCAATTAGCGATAAAATATTTATTGTGAAGTGCAACGCAATTCTAGTCGTACTTCCAAACAACATAACTATATTCACTATTAACAAAGACTACACCTGCTACCATATCAATGTCTATCATATATGGTAAAAGCAATGAAGAAAAGTTTCATAAGTGAGTTTAAAATTTTGGATGAGAAGTTATCAACGATAACAGTCGCTACCCTCTATCAATGTGTTAAAGCACTGCAGACCCATTCAATGGAACGAATGTTCAACCGAACTAATAACCTGGATTGAGAATCATCCACAGTAAAGTGGAAAAAGAAACACGAACAAGGAAGCAACTACCTGAAAGCGAATGCGACGGAGGTCGGTAGATGTTATGTATACATACAACCAAGCAAATGGCTGCAATTCCAGAAAAACTTTAAGACTTAATCAATGGAAAGAACTTCACAAATTGAGCAGGTCAAGAGCCCGTTGGTTCGCTTCTGGTCATTCTCCAAGGAATTATTCGGCTTGGTGTTGAAAAAAAGAGTTGTTGCATGTCCTCCTGAGGAATATCATGCCAGATTCTGTCGGACTGGCGCGTTAGATTGTCAAAATGGCGACCTGGTTGGAGGGCCCTGCCCATAATGCTCCAAATGTTCTAAATTGAGGACAGATCCGGTGACCTTGTTGGCCAACGTAGAGTTTGCCATACGCGTATACAAGCAGCAGAAACTCTCGACGTGTGCAGGGAGGCAGTCATCATCATCATAATTTAAGACTGATTATACCTTTCAGCGTTCAGTCTGGAGCATAGCCCCCTTATAAAATTCCTCCATGATCCCCTTTTCAGTGCTAACATTGGTGCCTCTTCTGATGTTAAGCCTATTACTTCAAAATCATTCTTAACCGAATCCAGGTACCTTCTCCTTGATCTACCCCAACTCCTCCTACCCTCTACTGCTGAGCCCATGACTCTATTGGGTAACCTTGCTTCTCCCAAGCGTGTAACATGACCCCACCCCTATCTACGCCTGTTCGCCCTGACTGCTACATCTATAGAGTTCATTCCCAGTTTTTCTTTGATTTCCTCATTGTGCACACCCTCCTGCCATTGTTCCCATCTACTAGTACCTACAATCATCCTAACTACTTTCATATCCGTAACCTCAACCTTATTGATAAGGTAACCTGAATCCACCCAGCTTTCGCTCCCATACAACAAAGTTGGTCGAAAGATTGAACGGTGCACAGATAACTTAGTATTGGTAATGACTTCTTTCTTGCAGAAGAGAGTAGATCGTAGCTGAGCGCTCACTGCATTAGCTTTGCTACACCTCGCTTCCAGTTCTTTCACTATGTTGCCATCCTGTGAGAATATGCATCCTAAGTACTTGAAACCGTCCACCTGTTCTAACTTTGTTCCTCCTATTTGGCACTCAATCCGTTTATATCTCTTTCCCACTGACATTACTTTTGTTTTGGAGATGCTAATCTTCATACCATGGTCCTTACATTTCTGATCTGGCTTTGAAATATTACTTTGCAAACTTTCAATAGAATCTGCCATCACAACTAAGTCATCCGCATATGCGAGACTGCTTATTTTGTGTTCACCTATCTTAATCTCACCCAGCCAGTCTATTGCTTTCAACATATGATCCATAAATAATACGAACAACATTGGAGACAGGTTGCAGCCTTGTCTTACCCCTGAAACTACTATGAACCATGAACTCAATTTACCGTCAACTCTAACTGCTGCCTGACTATCTATGTAAAGACCTTTAATTGCTTGCAAAAGTTTGCCTCCTATTCCATAATCACGTAGAACAGACAATAACTGCCTCCTAGGAACCCGGTCATATGCCTTTTCTAGGTCTATAAAACATAGATACAATTCCCTGTTCCATTCGTAACACTTCTCCATTATTTGCTGTAAGCTAAAGATCTGGTCCTGACAACTTCTAAGAGGCCTAAACCAACATTGATTTTCATCCAATTTGTCCTCAACTAATACTCGCACTTTCCTGAGAAGATTTTACCCACAACGCTGATCAAAGAGATACCTCTGTAGTTGATACAATCTTTTCTGTTTGCATGTTTAAAGATTGGTGTGATTACTGCTTTCGTCCAGTCTGATGGAACCTGTCCCGACTCCCATGCCATTTCAATTACCCTGTGTAGCCATTTAAGACATGACATTCCACTGTATTTGATGAGTTCCGACTCAATTTCATCCAGCCCAGCCGCTTTATTGCAATGCAATCTATTGACCATTTTCTCCACTTCTTCAAATGTGATCCTAATTCCAGCATTACTCCTGTCCCGTTGTACATCGAAATCTGAAACATTACTGATCGTATTTTCACCTACATTGAGCAACTCTTCAAAATATTCCCTCCATCTGCCCAAGCCATCAACAGCATTCACCAGCAGTTTTCCTGACCTGTCCAAAATACTTGTCATTTCCTTCTTACCTCCCATTCGAAGACTGCTAATCACACTCCAGAATGGTTTTCCAGCAGCTTGACCCAAAGTCTCCAACCTGTTTCCGAAGTCTTCCCAAGATTTCTTCTTGGATGCTGTAATTATCTGTTTGCCTTTGTTTCTTTCTTCAACATAACTTTCTCTATCTACCTGAGTTCTAGTATGTAGCCATTTTTGATATGCCTTCTTTTTCCTTTTACAGGCTGTCTTGACTGTGTCATTCCACCAAGCTGTTTGCTTCATCCTACCTTTACACACTACTGTTCCAAGACACTCTTTGGCCACTTCTAGTACTGTGTCCCTGTACCTTGTCCATTCCTTTTCCAGTGACTGCAATTGACTACATTCAACTAACCGGTACCTTTTTGAGATCAATGTTATGTTCTTGTGTATGATTTCCTTATCCTGAAGTTACTCCACTCTTATCCTCCTACACATGGACCTGACCTCCTGCACTTTCGGCCTCACAATACCAATTTCACTGCAGATTAAATAGTGATCAGTGTCATCAAAGAATCCCCTGAATACACGTGTGTTTCTCACAGCCTTCCTGAATTCCTGATCTGTTATTATATAGTCAATGACAGATCTGGTACCCCTGCTTTCCCAAGTATACCGGTGAATGTTCATGTGTTTAAAAAAGGAGTTTGTGATTACTAAGCCCATAATGGCACAGAAATCCAAGAGTTGTTTCCCGTTCCTGTTGCCCTCCATATCCTCTCCAAATTTACCCATAACTTTTTCATACCCTTCTGTTCGATTTCCAATCCTGTCATTAAAATCACCCATGAGCAGAACACTGTCCTTGTCCTTTAGTCTAACAACTACATCACTGAGTGCGTCGTAAAAACTATCCATCTTATCTTGATCTGTCCCTTCACAATGCGAATACACTGACACAATCCTAATTTTCTTGCTACACACTGTCAAATCTATCCACATCAGTCGTTCGTTTACATACCTTATTGCAACTACGCTGGGTTCCATTTCTTTCCTGATGAAAAGCCCTACACCCCATTGTGCTATTCCTGCTTTGACTCCTGACAGGTAGACCTTGTATTCTCCCACTTCCTCTTCTTTCTCGCCCCTTACCCGAATGTCACTAACAGCTAAAACCTCCAACCCCATCTTACTTGCAGCCTCTGCCAGCTCTACCTTCTTCCCAGAGTAGCCCCCATTGATATTAATAGCTCCCCATCTCGTTACCATTCGTTTGCCGAGTCGTATCATCTTAGGAGTCCCTGGTTTGTCAGAGGTGGGACTCCGTCACCTTCAAAGGTCCGAGGCATTTTGCTCTGGTTGTTGCCAGCATCATATTTATAGTACCAGGGAAGCAGGTTGCTAGCCTTACTTGCCCCGGGTCCCATTGAGTTTTACAACGGTTGAGGGACTAACCGGTGGATTTGGTAGTCTTTGCCGTCCGAGCACAAAGGTGACCACGACTCGGAATACGTCCGAGATGCCCAGCCTTATTCCAAAGTAACTGGTATCCCGACTGTCAAGACCACTTACTTGGCCACTCATACGTTGCCCGTGGTTCATGAACTAGGATATGACACTAGGAACCCACACCATGAACCAGGGAGGCAGTATGTAGCTCAAATGTAAGCCTAGGATGGCTAACCATGAAGGGCAACACAATTGAACGTAGCGTACCGATGACGTACAGCTAAGCTATAAGATTGCCATCGATGACAACAAAATGGGCGATGTCCTAGACAGAGTCACACGTAGTGATCAATAAGTAGTAATCACAAACACAGCTACTACTACTGACACACACATACAGCACAGCACCCTCGGTTGCTGCTACACAAGGCAAACTGGCAAAGTCTGAGAGAGGAGATCAGTAACTCACACCTCTGTAATGCACACGGTAGCATTGATTTCAGAGTTTACACGCTGACACATATATCACGAAAAGCCAAATCAGCTGCATAACTAGTCGCAAACTAAAAATACAAACAGCAAATTCCATGGTTCACGACGTTGACTAGAGTCCGAAAAGATTCACGAAGCAAAAGACGACTCTCTCGAAGGTCAAAGACAGCACAAGAATGGTAATTAGACTCCAAGTCTACAGGTAAAAAACCGAACTTTAGACAAGACTGGACCATTGGGACAACTTTGTGCGGTCTCAAGTTAGAGACTAATATATGGGAAGATCCGTACAAGCAGCAAAGTGACAAAATCAAATCACCACTTGCACTGTTTACACTGAGACGTCCAGACGTCTCCACTACGAGAGGTTGGGGGAGTTCTGCAAAATACCTTCTACAAAAGCTTCTTCCGGATGTTAACTCAACTTGGCACCAATAACAACATGTCAATCTCCGCCGACTAACAGAAAATAACTACGATGCTGACCAAATAGTCATCCCCTTCGCTTAGGAAGAAATTCCCTGGCAATTAACAAACTCATACCAAGAAAGCCCCGACGGAATTCACCCAGAGATTATTAAGAACACAGCACCGCAGATCATAACATTTCTGACCGAATTACTGAGTGACGCCTTACAACAACACAATAACATACATGTAAATCTACAGGTGTAATAATCATTAGGAAGACTGAGGGACAGAGACCCGACGGATTCGAAGAGATACAGACCAGTCTGCTTTATAAACACGTTGGCCAAGGTTCAGGAGAGATTGTTCTGCGACAGACTTCAGTCGCACAGACAATTCTTCGGTCTTAGCTCCCACCAGTTCTGTTTTACACCACAGAAATCTGTACATGACGCCATTAATAATGCTCTCCAGACAATACAAATTACACAAGAAGACAAAGATGTAGCTGCGATCTTAATTGATATAGCCGGCGTCTTTCATAACCTCTGGTGGCCTGCACTATTTGCAAGATTTTAGGAAGTTCTTTCTTCCTGTTTCACGTTTTAATTCCACAAGACATGTAGTATTAAGCAACTGTCGTACTGATGCCCAGAGCGGCAACATGCTCGTTGCTTTTACAAAGTGAAATAATCAGTAACCTATGCTCTAACATGTCCAATGTGCACAAAGGATAACGCCGACGAAACAAAGTGACGCTGACATTATGAAAGGTATTGAAAGAAAGAGAGACCGCGTGGAGAATGAAGAACCAAGGTATCTTTATCTGTGCAGCTCATGGATACAAAATTAAAGAAACAAACTATAAACTGAAATGAAAACAACACTTCAGGCTGCATACCCAAAACATGTGATAAACGGGCTGCTCATATTATAAATCGTGTGCAGACTGCATAAACTTGCAGCTCCTCCAGATCTGAAAAGTGTGCCCAACAGCCATAGGCGGCCATCAGCTCCCAAATTCCCCGATAGTGCATAATAGAATGCAGCAAAAGCTACTTCCTCCTGCTCTACTTTCAACCTTACAGAAACTGAACATGAATGGCAAGACTCCGCTAGGAATGTCAGATGAGAAATGTAACAGAATGTATGTAATCTCAGGGAAAGGACACCAAAACATACACTTGTTTTGCATTACATGCGCATTTTAGCTTCATGATATTTGGACTGTGAAATCTTCCCGTCTCCTCTATATCTCCTTTGTTCCCTTCTACAATAACCTATGAAACCTTTCCTTTGGATTTCCACCTCTTGCTTAATAATAACAAATGAAATCTTCTCTTTGAAATTAATTCTCTTTCTAAATCTTTGCATACAAATTTAAATGCTGTTTATTAAAAGTTATTTTCTAATTATTTCGACGAAACATAGAATGTGTCGTCGTCGTGGCCCGCAGTCGTTACCTGCAATAACCCAAAACTGTTCCTTACCTTTTTTACTGTTACTGGATCGCCATCTGACTGCTACATCGAACTGCGACATGAATATACTTACTCTGTTTTACTATTATTAGCTGCTGGTGGGCTTTCATAATAAGTGGCTGTATTTATTATCAACGCTAACGTTATTCTTTAATAGCAAAGCTGACGTTATTCTTTAATTAATTTGACTGAAGTTACGTAAGTCATGGTTAAACTTTTTCTTGATGACAATAAAATTTTGCAAAGTTTTACGTTGATGGTTTTTGAGATGGATTATAATCAGAAATGAAATATTGCTGGCAAAAATTAATTATATTCTGAACGAATTGATTTTACAAACGTTCAAATGGGACTTACTTTTTACAACAATCTTACAACTAGAATTGCGCAAACATACCTTCAGTAGTTTTGAGTTTCTCAAAAAAATAATTCAATAATATTAATTCCTCTTATGATAATAGTTAGCTGATGTCTCTGTACATCTGTTTATAATCTCTTATAAATCATAGCTGGTGGCTGGCAGGCACACCGCTCCTCTCAACCTCTCGCTTCAGACCTGCTTCACATCTCGCTTACTACTGATTTCCTACGAACGCTAAAGCGCGGTCTCTCCTTCCAACAACGCTTTCTGGTGCAGACAATCCCTGCTACAATTACAAAATATATCAATGCGCGGTCTTTCCCGCTCTTTTCTTAAAATGTATCCACAAAGCGGTCTCTCCCGCACATTTCTAAAATTATATCAATGTGCGGTCTCTCTTGCCAACAATACTTTGGTGCAGACATTCCCTCCTACCACAATTGTTTCCAACATGACAAATATTAAATATTCCTACTTAATCCAATTAATAAAATATAAACATCTTTTCTAAATCGTGGTTTGACAATTGTTGTTGTTGTTGTGGTCTTCAGTCCTGAGACTGGTTTGATGCAGCTCTCCATGCTACTCTATCCTGTGCAAGCTCCTTCTTCTCCCAGTACCTACTGCAACATACATCCTTCTGAATCTGCTTAGTGTATCCATCTCTTGATCTCCCTCTACGATTTTTACCCTCCACGCTGCCCTCCAATGCTAAATTTGTGATCCCTTGATGGCTCAGAACATGTCCTACCAACCGATCCCTTCTTCTAGTCAAGTTGTGCCGCAAACATCTCCCCAATCCTATTCAATACCTCCTCATTAGTTATGTGATCTACCCACCTAATCTGCAACATTCTTCTGTAGCACCACATTTCGAAAGCTTCTATTCTCTTTTTGTCCAAACTATTTATCGTCCATGTTTCACTTCCATACATGGCTACACTCCATACAAATACTTTCAGAGACGACTTCCTGACACTTAAATCTATATTCGATGTTAACAAATTTCTCTTCTTCAGAAACGCTTTCCTTGCCATTGCCAGTCTACATTTTATATCCTCTCTACTTCGACCATCATCAGTTATTTTGCTCCCCAAATAGCAAAACTCCTTTACTACTTTAAGTGTCTCATTTCCTAATCTAATTCCCTCAGCATCACCCGACTTAATTTGACTACATTCCATTATCCTCGTTTTGCTTTTGTTGATGTTCATCTTATATCCTCCTTTAAAGACACTGTCCATTCCGTTCAACTGCTCTCCCAAGTCCTTTGCCGTCTCTGACAGAATTACAATGTCATCGGCGAACCTCAAAGTTTTTATTTCTTCTCCATGGATTTTAATACCTACTCCAAATTTTTCTATTGTTTCCTTTACTGCTTGTTCAATATACAGATTGAATAACATCGGGGAGAGGCTTCAACCCTGTCTCACTCCCTTCCCAACGACTGCTTCCCTTTCATGCCCCTCGAATCTTATAACTGCCATCTCGTTTCTGTAGTCAACATTGTAAACAGCTTTCTCTAAGTCTACAAATGCTAGAAACGTAGGTTTGCCTTTCTTTAATCTTTCTTCTAAGATACGTCGTAGGGTCAGTATTGCCTCACGTGTTACAACATTTCTACGGAATCCAAACTGATCTTCCCCGAGGTCGGCTTCTACCAGTTTTTCCATTCGTCTGTAAAGAAATTCGCGTTAGTATTTTGCAGCTGTGACGTATTAAACTGATAGTTCGGTAATTTTCACATCTGTCAACACCTGCTTTCTTTGGGATTGGAATTATTATATTCTTCTAGAAATCTGACGGTATTTCGCCTGTCTCATACAGCTTGCTCACCAGATGGTAGAGTTTTGTCAGGACTGGCTCTCCCAAGCCTGTCAGTAGTTCTAATGGAATGTTGTCTACTCCTGGGGCCTTGTTTCGACTCAGGTCTTTCAGTGCTCTGTCAAACTCTTCACGAAGTATCATATCTCCCATTTCGTCTTCATCTACATCCTTTTCCATTTGCATAATATGGTCCTCAAGTACGTCGCCCTTGTATAGACCCTCCATATACTCCTTCCACCTTTCTGCTTTCCCTTGTTTGCTTAGAGCTGGGTTTCCATCAAAGCTCTTGATATTCATGCAAGTGGTTATTCTTTCTCCAAAGGTCTCTTTTTTTTTCCTGTAATCAGTATCTATCTTACCCCTAGTGAGATAAGCCTCTACATCCTTACATTTGTCCTCTAGGCATCCATGCTTAGCCATTTTGCACTTCCTGTCGATCTCATTTTTGAGACGTTTGTATTCCTTTTTGCCTCCTTCATTTACTGCATTTTTATATTGTCTCCTTTCATCAATTAAATTCAATATTTCTTCTGTTACTCAAGGATTTCTACTAGCCCTCGTCTTTTTACCTACTTGATCCTCTGCTGCCTTCACTACTTCATCCCTCAGAGCTACCCATTCTTCTTCTACTGTATTTCTTTCCCCCATTCCTCTCAATTGATCCCTTATGCTCTCCCTGAAACTCTGTACAACCTCTGGTTTAGTCAGTTCATCCAGGTCCCATCTCCTTAAATTCCCACCTTTTTGCAGTTTCTTCAGTTTTAATCTACAGTTCATAACCAACAGATTGTGGTCAGAGTCCACATCTGCCTCTGGAAATGTCTTACAATTTAAAACCTGGTTCCTAAATCTCTGTTTTACCATTATATAATCTGTCTGAAACCTTTTAGTATCTACAGGATTCTTCCATGTATACAACCTTCTTTCATGATTCTTGAACCAAGTGTTAGCTATGATTAAGTTATGCTCTGTGCAAAATTCTTGCAGGCGGCTTCCTCTTTTATTTCTTACCCCCAATCCATATTCACTTACTATGTTTCCTTCTCTCCGTTTTCCTACGCTCGAATTCCAGTCACCCATGACTATTAAATTTTCGTCTCCCTTCGCTACCTGAATAATTTCTTTTATCTTATCATACATTTCTCAATTTCTTCGTCATCTGCAGAGCTAGTTGGCATATAAACTTGTACTACTGTAGTAGGCGTGGGCTTCGTGTCTATTTTGGCCACAATAATGCGTTCACAATGCTGTTTGTAGTAGCTTACCCGCACTCCTATTTTCTTATTCATTATTAAACCTACTCCAGCATTAGCCCTATTTGATTTTGTACTTATAACCCTGTATTCACCTGACCAAAATTCTTGTTCCTCCTGCCACCGAACTTCTCTAATTCCCACTCTATCTAAATTTAACCTATCCATTTCCCTTTTTAAATTTTCTAACCTACCTGCCCTATTAAGGGATCTGACATTCCACGCTCCGATCCATAGAACGCCAGTTTTCTTTCTCCTGATAACGACGTCCTCTTGAGTAGTCCCTGCCCGGAGATCCGAATGAGGGACTATTTTACCTCCGGAATATTTTACCCAAGAGGACGCCATCATCATTTAACCATACAGTAAAGCTGCATGCCCTCGGGAAAAATTACGACTGTAGTTTCCCCTTGCTTTCAGCCGTTAGCAGTACCAGCACAGCAAGGCCGTTTTGGTTCGTGTTACAAGGCCAGATCAGTCAATCATCCAGACTATTGCCCCTGCAACTACTGAAAAGGCTGCTGCCCCTCTTCAGGAACCATACGTTTGCCTGGACTCTCAACAGATACCTCTCCGTTGTGGTTGCACCTAGAGTACGGCTATCTGTATCGTTGAGGCACGCAAGCCTCCCCACCTATGGCAATGTCTATGGTTCATGGGGGGGGGGGGGGGGTTGACAATAGACAATAGAAAAATCCACGTCTTACAACTGGACTAAAAAGTGTTATTTTGATTGGTCAGCCTGTTTGCAACATGCGCTAGGTGGCAAGATGCGATCTCTTTCGATAAACCAAATTTTTAGAGCGAAACGCTACCGACACTCCTACGCTAGCTGAGTGCCACCCCTGTCTTTGGAACTTTCAAGTTAGTGCACAGACAGAAATATCTTGCTCAAATTATCACAAAGTGGTGGAAAAGCCACTGGCCCGCCTCTGCGTAGGTGTCAGTCATGTTCACGAATAGACAGTGGAGCTGGCCACAATGTCGCTTAATAATCCAGATGGGTATCCCTGCCCTAATGAGATCCACAGACTGCCCCCCTCTGCTACCACAGAAGACGAAAGACATTATTGGGGCCCACCTGAGCCACTAGGAGCGCGCACAGCCGCCTCTCCGAGGCACATTTCCAGTTCCCACAAATATAGCTCTAAAATAGTGAGCAAAAAATAATATTGCACACCAATATGTAACTATGATGGCACATCGCCCCTTCATCCCACCCAAAAATGAATAAAATCTTCCAAATAGCAATCCCCACTTGTCACATGGGTATGGCATTCCGGTAAATTAATTAACCGACTCAATCACCAAAACCACAGAACGACTCCGTACTGTCTACCT
The DNA here is from genome assembly GCF_021461385.2 of Schistocerca piceifrons. Classification (NCBI taxonomy): domain Eukaryota; kingdom Metazoa; phylum Arthropoda; class Insecta; order Orthoptera; family Acrididae; genus Schistocerca; species Schistocerca piceifrons. The sequence continues at coordinate 585,300,423 of NC_060138.1, forward strand.
TCAAGGTCGGGGACATGGAAATCGTAATATTGCCTTTTTTATTCTTAATTAATAAAAATAATATGACGATGAACGTGGCATTTTAAGCTGGTACATAGATTTTGTGTGGTAGCAAAAAATTATGCCTTCATAGTAGGAAACTGTGTTCAAAAAACAATTAGAACGTGAGTTATTATTTTAAATTTTGTCTGGGTTCAGTGAAGATTTCTTACAATAAAACACTCATAAAAAATATGTATTATTATCTACACAGGTTTAAGGTATTTTGAATCAACTACTGTTGTTTATCAGAATACAAAAAATATTTGGCCACATCAGGGTAGCATAATCACAACAACAACTGTCTGTTAAGCTAGCAAAGAGGTTGTATGATTGTAATCGAATATACCAGTTATGAAGTAGTGAGTGTCAAGCTAACGAACATGATACTGATAGCCTTATCTAAACAAAAAATCATTCTTCTTTTTTAAAAAAAAGTCTGTGTGCTTAATACAAAAATTGTTATACACACTTGAAAAAATGGTTTGCATCACCATAGTTCCCGGAAATCCTGAAGATAGACGTTGATTGTTGATATCGTATCACAAACACAGCCCCTTTGACTGTTCAGAGATGTCACTAAACCAGCCCAAAGATATAAACAACCATTCATGAAAAGCGCCTATTAGACGGAGGGGGTTAGACAGCCCATCAGTTCCAGTCAATCCACCAGGAAGACAGTACACGGATCGTGTTGTCTGTAGTTCAACCGTGCCTTGACGGTCAACACCGCGGTTCGATCGCGTCCGCATTGTTACTTTGTGCCAGGAAGGGTTCTCAACAAGGGAAGTGTAAAGGCGTCTCGGAGTGAACCAAAGCGATGTTGTTCGTACATGGTGGAGATACAAAGAGACAGGAACTCGCGATGACATGCTTTGCTCGGGCCGCCCAGGGCTACTACTGCAGTGGATGACAGCTACCTAAGGATTATGGCTCGGAGGCACCCTGACAGAAACGCCATCGTATTGAATAATGCTTTTCTTGCAGCCACAGGAATTCGTGTTACGACTCAAACTGTGCGCAGTAGACTGCATGATGCCAAACTTCACTCCAGACGTCCATGGCGAGGTCCATGTTTACAACCACGACAGCATGTAGCGCGGTACAGATGGGCCCAGCTACATGCCGAATCGACCGCTCAGGATTGGCATCACGTTCTCTTCACCGATGAGTGTCGCATATGCCTTTGACCAGACAATCGCCGGAGACGTGTTTTGAGGCAACCCAGCCAGGCTGAACGTCTTAGACACACTATCCAGCGAGTGCAGCAAGGTGGAGGTTCCCTCCTGTTTCTGAGTGGCATTATGTGGGGCCGACGTACGCCGATGGTGGTCATTAAGGCGCCGTATCGGCTGTGCGATACGTGAATGCCACCCTACGACCCATAGTGCAACCATATCGGCAGCATATAGGTGAGGCATTCGCCTTCATGGACGGCAGATCGCGCCCCCATCGTGCACATCTTGTGAATGACTTTCTTCAGGATAACAACATCGCCCGACTAGAGTGGGCAGCACGTTCTCCAGACATGAACCCTATCGAAAATTCCTGGGATGGATTGAAAAAGGGTGTTTCGGGACGACGTGGCCCACCAACCACTCTGAGGAATCTACGCCGGATCGCCGTTGAGTAGTGGGACAATCTGGACTAACAGTGCCTTTATGAACTTATGAATAGTTAGCCACGCCGAACACAGGCATGCATCAATGCAAGAGGACGTGCTACTGGGTATTAGCGGTACCGGTGTGTATAGCAATCTGGACCAGTACTTTTGGACGTCTTGCTGTATGGTGGTGCAACGTGCAATGAGTGGTTTTCAAGAGCAATAAAAAGGGCGGAAATGATGTTTATGTTGATCTCTATTCCAATTTTCTGTACAGGTTCCGGAACTCTTGGAACTGAGGTGATGAAAAACATTTTTTGGTGAGTGTAATACTGGCTTACAACTACTGTTAGTGGGAATCAAAAATTCTATTTCTTCCATCCGGGTATTTATTTATTAAGTAACAACAAAATAGTGTGTTTCACTACCCAAATCTGAGTACAGTAAAAGGATGTATAAGAGAAATTGACCTGATTTCCTTCAATAACATGACAACTAACGTGTACCCATATCAGGACGTCTTGGTAGTACCAAAAAATGTTTCTAAAACTGGGAAAAGCGTAATACCTTAATTCGATCATAATAAAAACACCAGACTAAATGAATTTTCCAAAAATTGAATCTAATGGGTTCATCGTAGTGAAAATCATGTTACAATGTTAATCGGTACCGACTGCCACGTGTTAAGGTAAGCATATCTATGCACATAATACCTATGCAGCATTTGACTGGCCCCATTTCCTACGAGAAGTATTTTTCTTTGCGAGGGATGGCTCGGTTACATTAAGTTGTCGCTCACAGCGATGCTTTCCGCAGGTGTCTCCACTCCATTGGCGTGGGGTTCGCTGATCCCTGTCTGTGCCTGAGACACCTGTGAGCCACCAGGCTGCCGAATATGAGCAACTGGCACCTGCGGCAGCCTCTGTATGGCTCACTGTGTCCGCCAACCCCTGGACTCTGATTCATAGTTATCCATCTGGCTGTCTTGTCATTTCTTGCCTTGACCCACCCGTTTCTGTAACAGATGTAAGCTTCAGTGACTAAAGATTCATAACTGTACAACTTCTTCCACACAGCACTAGGTAATCCATTCGTTAAATTTGATACAGATGAAAGTGTGCAGCTACGGGATATTTTATTTATTTTTCTTCTGAATAACTTCAAACAAATCACGGTTTGCATAGCAAAAGCTAGTTTCAGATCCTGCCATAAATGTCTTGATCACTCATATTTAAAAAAATTAATTACTCCCATAATAAACAGTCTTGTTGTCTCCAAAAGCTCAGTTTACTTTGGTACACTACTACACGTCTGTCCATATGATGGTTAAAAGGGAGATCTGCATTATACAAGTTCAGAGTGGGTTGCATAACAAAAGTAAACAACTTTAACAGCCCAAAACGGCAAACGAAAACATTAAGAAAGCAACACTGAGGAGGGCACTACACCTAACCAACATTCATTCATGATCACTCAGTCTCTCAGCAAAATTGGCATCCTACATATCCTTAACATCCTGACAAATACCTTAGGACATTTTACGCTATTGTCGGTATGCCAAAGATCTCTTAACGTCTGCAATGTGTAATGTCAACGCAGAAAAACAAAACAACATAATTACTCCTCATTCCATACTCAAAAATCACCTCCCATCTCTCAGAATATATCGCTGCATATTTATAAACCAAAGACAAGGCAGAAAGTAAAGGTTTCTTCCAAAGATAAGTTAAAAGTACATTGTACGTAGACCAGACGTCTAAAAACACTGAGATGCGGTACCATACAGAGATCAGTTTTAGAGGAACGATGCACTACGTTGTTACTCAGCAACAGACATATCTGAAAGAAAAATTAAACATGTTGCGTCAAGATCGACCAACGACACTCAATGATTACTGCAAAACAGGTATTATGCTCATACAAAATGGAATTGTCGCGCAATGCCGTGTTACGACAGGGAAATATGGATCAGTGCACTCAAGAGCCAAAGAAAAATAATGTTGTTAGGCACAACTATCTCCGCCACCCGACGCACTTAGACAATAGTGACCGGCCTGAAAAAGTACATACAGAAGCACAAAAAATATATCTACAAGAAGACAAAAAATTACGCAGAGAATTACCAATCAGTAATAATATATTTTTACACATTACTTGCTCGTTACAGAATCAAACTTTCTGACTACGATGTGGCGCATGATCTCTTACTTCAACAATTTCTACTCCCCTATTGTGTCATTCCCTCGGTGGTCTTTGCACATTATTCCAGAGACGATTATGATCATACAGCCAGCTGACGTTTTTAACACCCTGACGTTGCCCGTCATCCATTGGTCGGTCGTAGGTTCCTGTACCGCTTAACGATGGAAGCAGAGCTCATTCTCCTACCTTCCCATATGCATTCATCGAGATCGGTTAAGACAAGTTTAAATGTCCCCAGGGCAGTCTCCTCAACACAAAGAAACGATCTTCTGTGCACAGTTGGCATTCCGTTGATGAAAAGCTAAATCGGCTCTTCATGTCGTTATGGATGTTATAGACACTGTTTTAAAAGGTCGTCTATATGCTGTGAATAGAATTTACGTTAAATCCATCAAATACGGGTACACACACACACACACACACACACACACACACACACACATACACACACACACACACACACACACACACACACACGACTTATATAAAAAGAAAAAGCGTATATCCAGTGCCAGCTTGTGACGCGCCTGCTGTTTTGGGCATACCCAAATACAAGCTGGGAGAAAATGATCTCTACAATTATTTACATCCCAAGAATTGCTTCGCTTTGCCATCCTACTGCAGTATTATAAAAAAATCAAATACAGGCTACAGGACAAGGGTGGACACATTAGTTAAGTGTGATAGCGATGTCGAGAAGAGTGCCACGTTCATTACTGTCTTCTAATCAAAAACCTGTCGTCTAATCGGTTCTCACAAGCAATGGACAGCGCCAGTATAGGAAAGCATAACATGGTAGTACAGAAATAATTACATTCCTTAATGAGTCGCAAAACGACGAAAGCTGCAGAACAAGTTATATATGTTAAAATGGAGATCATGTCTACCATTAACAGAATATTACTTACTCTTAAGTTTCACAAAGATAAAGCAAACTTTGTCAAATATCAATAATGACTGAGTTACGAAATGGCGTTGACAAAAGTGATGCTAACACTATGAGAGGTACTAAATGAAAGAGAGACTACATGTAGACTGAAGCACCAAGATATCGTTACATCTTTTGCAGCTCGTGTATACAACATTGAAGAAACAAAATAATAAGTGAAATCAAATCAGAAACTCAAACTGCATACCCAAAGCAACTACACTACTGGCCATTAAAATTCCTACACCAAGAATAAATGCAGATGGTAAACGGGTATTCATTGAACAAATATATTATACTAGAACTGACATGTGATTATATTTTGAAGCAATTTGGGTGCATAGATCCTGAGAAATCAGTACCCGGAACAACCACCTCTGGCCGTAATAACGGCCTTGATACGCCTGGGCATTGAGTCAGAGTTTGGATGGCGTGTACAGGAACAGCTGCCCATGCAAAAGGCTCTGAGCACCATGGGACTTAACTTCTTAGGTTATCAGTCCCGTAGAACTTAGAACTACTTAAACCTAACTAACCTAAGGACATCACACACATCCATGCCCGAGGCAGGATTCGAACCTGTCACCGTAGCGGTCGCGGGGATCCAGACTGTAGCGCCTAGAACCGCTGGGCCACCCCGACCGGCCGGCCTGCTCATGCAGCTTCATCACGATACCACAGTTCGTCAAGAGTAGTGACTGGCGTATTGTGACGAGCCAGTTGCTCGGCCACCGTTGACCAATTGGTGAGAGATCTGGAAAATCTGCTGGCCAGGGCAGCAGTCGAACATATTCTCTATCCAGAATGGCCCGTACAGGACCTGCAATATGCGGTCGTGCATTATCCTGCTGAAATGTAGGGCTTCGCAGGGATCGAATGAAGGGTAGAGCCTACAGCCACGGGTCGTAACACATCTGGAATGTAACGTCCACTGTTCAGAGTGCCGTCAATACGAACAAGAGGTGATCGAGACGTGTAACCAATGCCACCCCATACCATCTCGCCGGGTGATACACCAGTATGGCGATGACGAATACACACTTCCAATGTGCGTTCACCGCGATATCGCCAAACACGGATGCGATCATCATGATGCTGTAAACAGAACGTGGATTCATCCGAAAAATGACGTTTTGCCATTCGTGCACCCAGGTTCGTCGTTGAGCACACCATCGCAGGCGCTTCTGTCTGTGATACAGCGTCAAAGGTAACCACAGCCTTGGTCTCCGAACTGATAGTCCATGCTGCTGCAAACGTCGTCGAACTGTTCGTGCAGATGATTGTTGTCTTGCAAACGTCCCCATCTGTTGACTGAGGGTTCGAGACGTGGCTGCACGATCCGTTACAGCGATGCGGATAAGATGCCTGTCATCTCAACTGCTATTGATACGAGGCCGTTGTGATCCAGCACGGAGTTCCGTATTACCCTCCTGAACCCACGGATTCCATATTCTGCTTACAGTCATTGGATCTCGACCAACGCGAGCAGCAATGTCGCGATACGATAAACCGCAATCGCGATAGGCTACAATCCGACATCTATCAAAGTCGGAAACGTGATGGTACGTATTTCTCCTCCTTACACGAGGCATCACAACAACGTTTCACCAGGCAATGTCGGTCAACAGCATCTTCTTCCTGTCGGTTAAATTTTGCGTCTGTAGCACGTCATCGTCGTGGTTTAGCAATTTTAATGGCCAGTAGTGTATCCGCTTAGATTGCGGATTGCACTACCTCCACGTCAAGCTCAGCTGTTTGTCATACAGCCCCAGGTGGCCGTCAGCTCCAGATTCCTCCGACGGCCAATCCTTGAATGACGAAAAATTTCTTCCTTCTGCCCATCGTCAAGATTTTGAAAAACTGATTATGAAGAGGACGACTCCAAGCTGTTGCCATAACAAAATTTACGACAGCATGGAGAAAGGACTAAAAGCTTCCCACTTTTTGTTTACTAAATGCACATTTTGTCATCATGATGTTGGTGCTGGGATGAATCAGTGTTACCTTGATTGATCAGCCTGTGTACACCACGTTCTACATTACCTGAGGCATTCTCATTGGATAATCAATTTTTGAAGCAAAATAGAACTGACACTACCATGCTATCCGAGTGGCACTACAGTGTTTGGACGTTTTAAGTATGCTCAAAAAGCCAAAAATCTCTTACTCAAATTATCCTGAGCATTTGGCAAGGCAGTCGCTGCTTTCACTGACAGTAGGTGGGCTGTGTTCATACAAAAGCAGCGGATCGGGCCATGGTGTTCCTTCTGCGAATGTGCTCAGTACTCCAGCAAGGGGTGCTTATGTTGGACCTAATGTGAGTCATAAGCTGCCCTCTGCTGACAAAGAATGTCCACGTTCATGCCGGCCCATATGACCTTCAAAAAGGGAAGCTTCCTCTCCAAGAATACATTTCCATTTACCACAAATGTAGTTGCAAAATACTGGGCAAAATTTGAAATGATAACACGTAGCAAAACGTGAAAGTAATTTCACAGTGAAAATAAATATTAGACCCTATATAATGCAGGACAGGCTGCTAAACATAAATGTCAAATCAACTGGATAAGAAATGAAATCTGTCATCTGTATGCAAAATAGGGTTTCTTGAACCTAACAGTGTATGAATCGCATTTTAATCCGTGTAAATTAGTGACTCTTCCTTACCTTCTATTGTATTCTGAACTAATACTGTTTTCGTAACCGGAAACGACGCTTCTAGGTAAATAATTGAAATATAGTCTTCATAGAAAGCATACACAATCGAATCCAAATGCTGTTATTACTCATACTAAATTAGCTACATCTACATTTATACTCCGCAAGCCACCCAACGGTGTGTGGCGGAGGGCACTTTACGTGCCACTGTCATTACCTCCCTTTTCTGTTCCAGTCGCGTATGGTTTGCGGGAAGAACGACTGTCTGAAAGCCTCCGTGCGCGCTCGAATCTCTCTAATTTTACATTCGTGATCTCCTCGGGAGGTATAAGCAGGGGAAAGCAGTATATTCGATACCTCATCCAGAAACGCACCCTCTCGAAACCTGGCGAGCAAGCTACACCGCGATGCAGAGCGCCTCTCTTGCAGAGTCTGCCATTTGAGTTTGCTAAACATCTCCGTAACGCTATCACGGTTACCAAATAACCCTGTGACGAAACGCACCGCTCTTCTTTGGATCTTCTCTATCTCCTCCGTCAACCCGATCTGGTACGGATCCCACACTGATGAGCAATACTCAAGTATAGGTCGAACGAGTGTTTTGTAAGCCACCTCCTTTGTTGATGGACTACATTTTCTAAGGACTCTCCCAATGAATCTCAACCTGGTATCCGCCTTACCAACAATTAATTTTATGTGATCATTCCACTTCAAATCGTTCCGCACGCATACTCCCAGATATTTTACAGAAGTAACTGCTACCAGTGTTTGTTCCGCTATCATATAATCATATAATAAAGGATCCTTCTTTCTATGTATTCGCAATACATTACATTTATCTATGTTAAGGGTCAGTTGCCACTCCCTGCACCAAGTGCCTACCCGTTGCAGATCTTCCTGCATTTCGCTACAATTTTCTAATGCTGCAACTTCTCTGTATACTACAGCATCATCCGCGAAAAGCCGCATGGAACTTCCGACACTATCTACTAGGTCATTTATATATATTGTGAAAAGCAATGGTCCCATAACACTCCCCTGTGCCACGCCAGAGGTTACCTTAACGTCTCTAGACGTCCCTCCATTGATAACTACATGTTGTGTTCTGTTTGCTAAAAACTCTTCAATCCGGCCACACAGCTGGTCTGATATTCCGTAGGCTCTTACTTTGTTTATCAGGCGACAGTGCGGAACTGTATCGAACGCCTTCCGGAAGTCAAGGAAAATAGCATCTACCTGGGAGCCTGTATCTTGTATTTTCTGGGTCTCATGAACAAATAAAGCGAGTTGGGTCTCACACGATCGCTGTTTTCGGAATCCATGCTGTTTCCTACAGAGTAGATTCTAGGTTTCCAAAAACGACATGATACTCGAACAAAAAACATGTTCTAAAATTCTACAACAGATCGACGTCAGAGATATGGGTCTATAGTTTTGCGCATCTGCTCGACGACCCTTCTTGAAGACTGGGACCAGCTAATGACACAGTAGCAGTTTATAAAATTCAACAAGCTAAGGAACAGACAAATGAGTAAACTCATGATTAATGCTATTAATGGAAAGGGAGTTTTAAATTATAAACACTTCACCTGTAATAAAATTAATCATTAATCGAACGTTAATAGAGGCCTAATAACCAATGCAAATAAGTGTGTCACAGTGTCAATTGTTCATGGAAAGGAATGTACTTCTAACACACTCGATATTTTCAATGATTGAAGAACATTCACTGGATGCAGTCACATCCATAATATATCTAGGAGCCTCTGTAAGGCGTGATTCAGTGTGGAACGACCACAAAATATGTATGGTACTAAAGGAAGATGGCAGACTGAGATTAATCTGAAGAATCCTCAAGAGGTGAAATCCCCCCGCAATTCACATAGCTGTCAAAACACTCTCTTGACCAATATTTGTATATTCTTTGTCTTGGATCCATACCAAATAGGATATAGAAATAGAAAAGATCTAAAGAAGAACAGTGTGTTTCATTACAGTCTCATTTAGTAAGTGGGAATGCATCATGAAGATGCTCAGCCAACGCCAGCGAAAGACGCTGCAAGAGGGACGTTCTCCACCACGGTGTGGTTTATTGTTTACGTTCAGAGAGCATGTGTTCCTAGAAGACTCAGCCAACATAATGCTTCCTCCTACATATATCTCACGAAAAGGCTACGAGGATAAAATTAGAGAGATTGGAGCTCACGTAGAGGCTGATCAACAATCGTTCTTCTGCCGATACATTCTCTATTGAAACAGGAAAGGGGGTAAGTGAAAGTGGTGCTTGAAGTACCGTCCCCCACACACTGGAGGATGGCCTGTGGAGTATAGATGTAGATGAAAATAAGGTCGTTGAGATGAAGGTCAGTATCACCTGAAATCAGATAGTTCATTTAAAATAATAACTTTTCATTTAATAAGTACTAACAGAAGTTCTAGAAATGAAGTTTTTGCACATCATAGGGAAAACGGTGACCTTTGTATAAAGTTATATAATAAATGTCAGTTTATATAATCTAATGCATAGAAGTCCCAAAATATAATGGATCGATTAACAACAGAATTGAAGACCCATTTTAACATAAATAGCGATGACTTGTAATGAGCCCGATTGTTAACACAACTAACAATGCAGCATATGAGTTAGCTGCATTAATTACACCATGTCATCCCAAAAGGAACCAAATCAGCTTTTTCTGATACCACTCATCTTTATACCAACATCTCTGTGGGTGGAGCAGTCAGAATTGAAAGCAATCTTCTTATTCACCAACCATTATCATAAGGTGCTGCAGTCGAACTTATCCAATTATTAAAAACAGTACTTCTTCCAAGAATAATAGTTATGCAGATATACATTCTTGTCAACTGTAGAGACTTGCTGACACTATTGCCAATATATTTATTAATTATGTTGAAAAGAAGGTTCTTGCTAATCATCTACAAGAGGCTAATCAAATAATTTATTACAAAGCGATGAAAATATTCTGCTGTCGTATCAAGAGTCTGAGGGTGACATCAATCTGTTAGCTCTTAAAAGGAAGGAACTTCATCTCAATATCAACTTTACTAGAGAACGTCAGTACAATATGTAGATTACCTATGTAGAAGTGTCTTTTACTAATATCAATCAAAACCATTCTTTGGGTTTTCATTGAATTCCTATTACTACAGATTTCAACATTTTTCAGAATTCTCGAAATACAACACCACATAAGAACGCCTGCCTTCAGGTGGAGCCGCTTCAATCGTCTTCCCCTCTACGTATTTGCCGGCCAGGGAAGTCATAGAAATTTCAGAGCAGAGACAGGTGAGCGTGGTAACTATCGATAAGGGCACTCACACCTGTCACTAAGGTTTCGTCTTTTGATGGTGAAGGCATCTCCAAAGGTTTTAACGACTCAGAAAGAAATTATACACTCAAACAAGCTCAGTAGGATGATCTACTCGTATTTGTAAGTATCCACGCAACTGTCTGCTCCTTACATCATCAGGTCGGTACACGAGGCCCACGAGAAAGACAGGCCGCGGCGCGGACGTCATGAAGGTAGGCCGAGCTCGCTCAACTCAGCAGACAAACTGCGTTCCTGCACCTGTATCTCGTAACTAGATGTGTACGTGTAAATGAGAATTGCATCTTCTACTGTAAGTCTTATTGTTATTAGTTGTACAATGAATAGGAAGACCACAAGTCTACTGGTAATTTATTACGGCTGTACTGAGGTATAATAAAATTAAAATCATGCGAAAATGATTATGTGTTGCATATGGCACCACATCTTGTATGACATGTCGACTGTTAAGAAGAAGAGACTAAATGCTGTAAACAAGCTGTTATACCATTTACGTCGAGAACTTATTCAAATTCTTTGTACGATTGGTAATCAGTAAGAGTTCACAGTAGCATATTGCATTAGAAGATACAATTATCGTTAGTACGTACACACCCAGTTATGAGTAACGGGATTAGAAACGCATTTTGTCTATTGAGTTGAGCGAGCGAGCGAACTCAGGTCTAGTCCGTGGCGTAAACACCGCGGCCTGTCTTCCTCGTGAGCCTCGGTCGCTACATAAGATCGTAGTGTGTTGATGTACGCTATGGAGTTTGTAGTGGGAAAGCGTTGGCACTGTTGGTTCTGTGTAGCACTAAGGTCCGCAAAATGGCTAATTTCAATGTTCTGATTGTCTGTTGAAATGGTTTCTGTGCTTTTGCATTTCTATGGCCTTCTCGTACATCCTAGCGCAGTAATTATTAGAGCTTGTTAAAACCACAGAGCATGTTTGTTACTGCTGGTTATCCATCTTGCTTTTGTGTTCCCTAAAGCAGGTGTTTATGCTTAATTTTTTTAGTTCCTAAGTACACTTGACCTTAAGATACAGGTCGGAAAAATTGAATATAGCCCCGAAATAATTTAATAGCCTAAGAGGAAAGGTGTTACCATCGTTGGTGAAGTGCTCTTTACAGAAGATGTTGAAATGCCCACCATTAAAGATGAAGCAGCCATGTGCGCGATTTATGAAACTATGCCATCCCATAGCAGCAATAGTAGAGTTTCCAGTATCTTGTTATAGCTCTTCCAGCGTTGGGAATTATATGATTGTATCTGACTACGTCTGACACTTTAACGCGATCCAGAGGGAGAGAGAGGGAGAAAGAGAGAGTGCGAGAGAGGGAGCAAGAGAGAGAGAGAGATCAAAACTAAATTAAACGCCACCCAAACAGGCATTGGAAGGCCCAACGGCACCGACCAGCCGCCGTGTCATCCTCAGCCCACAGGCGTCACGGGATGCGGATATGGAGGGGCATGTGGTCAACGTACCGCTCTCCCGGCCGTGTGCTCGTTTACGAAACCGGAGCCGCTACATCTCAATCAAGTAGCTCCTCAGTTTGCCTCACAAGGGCTGAGGGCAGCCCGCTTTCCAACAACCCTCGACAGACCAGATGATCACCTACCTACCCAGCCCGACAGCGCTTAACTTCGGTGATCTGACGGGAACCGGTGTTACCACTGCGGCAAGGCCGTTGGCCCTAGAGAGAGATCAAGCAAGCAGTTTCTGCCGTCTCTGCTGATCTTTCTCTTCACGTCGAATATCTCATGAAGCTGTACCATTGCTGTATAATTGGTTTGTGCTGTTACTCCATGTTGCTCAAAATGTCAATATAGTAGTTCATTTTTGTCAACTGGTGCGTAAATGAACTAAACATATTCCGACTATACTGCATTAATATTTTTGTGAAATAATCATACTATTATTCGAAAACGAGGAACAGCGTACCAAACACGTTATGCAGTGGCTGTTTAAACTACGGAAGAAAGACTTCTGGGGATGCCGCCCGCTGTGGCCGAGCAGGTCCTAGGCACTTCAGTCCGGAACCGCGCTGCTGCTACGGTTGCAGGTTCGAATCCTGCCTCGGGTATGGATGTGTGTGATGTCCTTAGGTTAGTTAGGTTTAAGTAGTTCTAAGTCTAGGGCACTGATAACCTCAGATGTCCCATAGTGCTTAGAGCCATTTGAACCATTTGAACTTCTGGGGACGAGTGGCGCATGTTATGCGACTTACATATTTATTTATTGGAAACACACACATGCTGTGGAAAGGATTACATTCACATTACATTACATACACATTACTTGTCTCTGCTATAGGCTACGATGGATTTCTGTCTATTATTTCATTTGATAATACGGTTTCGGTCACAAAATTCCAAGCACAGGCCAAACAATTTGTTGCAACACACCTTATGATTGAAACCATGGTTTGCCAGTCTCGTCGTCACGTGCCGCATTTCATGGTTAGCTTTCATCCAGGTCCTGTCTTCAATAGCAGACGTCGCATAGAAGCCCTCCGGCATGTTGGTTTTCATCTCATGCAGATCTTGTAGGAGCTGTTTCAAGTGGGCACTAGCTGGGAGTACGAGTTCGTATCTTAGATCCTCTCGTCTTACATATTTAGAAAGGTTAATGCTGTTCTTATCCAGATAAATGAAACACTAGCAATACAAATGTACCGATATCACTTCACTCAGAAAGCATTGGCAGGCCTGAATACATGTAGTTTCGTCTGTAAATTTGAACCCATTCACCACAAAGTTTGTGGTAATTAAGGATGTCTTTCATTAAAATAGAGTTTCTGGTTCATTTACTCATTTCGAATAGCGATAGAGCTTGTTCAACATGGATCCTATTTACCGCCAGCTTATTCCTAAATTCTGCATTGCTGATCTGGAGGTTTTTTAAAGATTTACATTACCGTAATTGTGCAGACAGGTTATCGATTTTTATTCTTCCATGTACAGTACTACACATTACAAGGAGTGAGAACCCCAGCTGTATTGTCCATTGCAACATTGATACTGATTAACAGGCTACTGTAACAATAACACTGATCAGTGGAAGTTAGATCAACTCACGCTTTAGTAACACGTCACTTATGTAGCATTCACCGTGGCGTTTGAGTTGCCTAATTATATCAAACGAAGTATCAGAATCAGTTTCTAAAGTACAGTGCCACTTCCATAATTCTGTCTTAATATTCAGGCTCGGCGTGATAAACGCTGTTATTGAAGATACAATTTCGAATTGTAATAACTTTCCCGCAAGGGACATAAACGTGGTAATACCTCTCAATTTCGCAAGTACATACGTCTCCTGAAACATCATTGATCATCCACAACCATGTCGACGCCTCGTCTTCGCTATATTCGGCATTCACACCACACATTACGTTCGCGTTACCTAGCCTCCTGCCATCTGGAACTGAAATGATAATATTCAACTTCCACACAATGCTCTGGATTTATAAGTAGGCATTTGACATGAATTTAGCTACTACGTAGCAATAACTTCTAGTTAGCTACCATTTACGTCTTTATTCTGACATTTCTTCGAAGTATGTCAATTTAAATACGAGTATGTTACGTGAGCATATTATTAGAGTAAGTTGTTTGAAGTTTTAGAGCAGCGTGAACACTTAAATAGTTACGAAGAAAGGCAACAGGTCGGATGGAGGGTACTGAGTGAATTAAATTTTGAAATTTTGTTTGGAATAAAAAGGAATCTGAAATCCTGGAAGTATCTCCAAGACAGCAAGAGAACTTGGACCATGTGTTCAATGAAAATAAGTGTATAGTACATGGATGACGTTTAGATTCGTTCCTTTAACTGGAAACTGGTTTATACAGACTTCATTTCATCGAGTCCATGGAGTCCAACTTCCTTTCATAGTAGTTCCTCATTTAGCTAACTGCGCAGTTTAATGTAGGAAATTGTGATAAGTAGTTAATCATTGACAATCACGGGTACCGATCCACACTTCACTTATCCATTTGAGATTTATTTGTTCTGATTAGGTTTGACTCTTACTCACAGGTATTTCACAAGTTACAGGAAAGTTTGGAAAAATTGCTCGCATAACAAACTGTTCAACCGATAAGTAGAAAAATGAAAAATTTAAGGAAGTTTAAGGAGTGACGTTAAAATTCATAATGAAGCGCCAGCAGCTATACGACTCGCAGTAAGCATTCCTACCTTCAGTGAAGGATAAACGAATGCACGGCCTGTTGAAATAAATGGATGTGCTAATGAGCGCAAAATTTGGATTGAGAATAAACAAAAATAAAGGCAAAGGTAATGAGGAGTAACAACATGAGATTGGCGATAAATCTAATACGAAAATTGGGGCTAGGTGTTAGGTGAATCTTGGAACCTTGGAAGCAAAATAACATACACTATGTGATCAAAAGTATTCGAACACCTGGTTGAAAATGACTTACAAGTTCTTGGCGCCCTCCATCGGTAATATTGGAATTCAGTATGGTGTTGGCTCAGCCTTAGCCTTGAAGACAACTTCCACTCTCGCAGGCATACGTTCAGTCAGGTGTTGGAAGGTTTGTTGGGGAATGGCAGCCCATTCTTCACGGGTGCAGCACTGTGAAGAGGTATCGATGTCGGTCGTTGAGGACTGGCACGAAGTCGGCGTTCCAAAACATCCCATAGGTGTTCTGTAGGATTCAGGTTCACCATAACACCACCGCCTCCGAATTTTACTGATGGCACTACACACGCTGGTAGATGACGTTCAGCGGGCATTCGCCATACCCACTCTCCGCCATCGGATCGCCTTACACCAAGCGATGCTTCGTTTGTCATTTACCGGCTTTATGTGTGGCTTATGAGCAGCCGCTCGACCATGAAACCCAAGTTTTCTCACCTCCTGCCTAACTGTCATAGTACTTGCAGTGGATCCTGATGCAGTTTGGAATTCCTGTCGATGGTCTGGATAGATTTCTGCCTATTACATATTACAACCCTTTTCAACTGTCGGCGGTCTCTGTCAGTCAAAAGAGGAGGTCGGCCCGTACGCTTTTGTACTGTACGTGTCTCTTCACGTTTCCACTTTACTATCGCATCGGAAACAGTGGACCAAGGGATGATTAGGAGTGTGGTACTCTGGCGTACAGAAGTATGACACAAGCGACGCCTGACCGCGTCCGAAGTCCGTGAGTTCCGCGGAGCGCCCCATTCTGCTCTCCCACGTTGTCTAATGACTACTGAGGTCACTGATATGGAGTACCTGGCAGTAGGAGGCAACAAAATGCAGCTAATATGAATACTGTGTTTTGCGGGTGTCCGGATACTTTTGATCACATACGAAGCAGACTAGGACAGGAAAAGTGAATATTTCACTCTAAAGGCTGGTCCCGACGGAGGTTCGAGTCCTCCCTCGGGCATGGGTGTGTGTGTTTGTCCTTAGGGTAATTTAGGTTCAGTAGTGTGTAAGCTTAGTGACTGATGACCTTAGCAGTTAAGTCCTATAAGATTTCACACACATTTGAACATTTCACGCTAAAAGTTATCTGCCAATGATATCAAACAACGGTATAATTTGAGGAAGAAATTTCTCAGAATGTATTTCTGGAGCACAGCATTATATGGAAGTGAAGGACTGGGAGGAAACTGAAGTGGAACCGAAGGGTTTGACATGTGATGTCACAGAAGAGCCTTCCGTGCGTAGTAACTGCAGAGATGCCTGCTCGGTTAGCCATGCGGTGTAACGCACTGCTTTCCGGGCAGGAAGGCGTGCCGGTCCCCGGTGAGAATCCGACAGGCGGATTAGTTTCGAGGTCCGGTGTGCTGGCCATCTGCGGATGGTTTTTAAGGCGGTTTTCCATTTGCCCCTGTGAATGCGGGCTGGTTGCCCCTACTGCGCCTCAGTTACATTATGTCGGCGATTGTTGAGCAAACACTTTCTCCACGTACGCGTACACCATAATTACTCTACCACGCAAACTGGGGTTACACTCGTCTGCTGTGTGACATTTCCGGGGGAGGGGAGGGGGGGGGGCGTTGGGGCCGAACCGCACAATAACCCTGGGTTCGTTGTGCGGCGACGGTGGGGTGAGTCGACTGCTGTAGCCTGTTGTGGGGTTGTGAATCACTGAGGTCCACGGCGGGGACGAAGCCTCTTCGCCATTTCTAGGTCTCTTGTTCCATACAATACAAACTTCAGAGAAAGCAAGATTGAAATATATCCAAGAAATAATCGAAGACGACAAGTGCAACCGTTAGAGATGAATTAGTCACGGGTGGCCGCTTCCAAATAGTCAGAAGAATGTCAAAGCGATTACCCCCCGCCCCTCCCCGGGTCCACAAAATATCTAATTCGGGCCTGTGAAAATTTAAAATTTCAGCTGGTGCAATGGTAAGTATTTTTGATGTTAAACGGTAAAAAGTGATCGCAATACTCTTCTACGTGTGTAGCAGAAACATTGAGACACACTTCATTTTCCCTTTACCTCTATGCTTTTCGAGCTTTTAAACGTTCTATCATACTATGGTCTCAGTAACTCCCTCCCTTTCCTCTCCGATGGTGCTCAATATTTCTCATTGAGCATCATCATAAGTCAATGAGCAGGGCAGGGAACGATTGCGGCTTTTACTGTAGCGTTGATGTGGAATTAAAACCGTCTTCCCCGCGCGGTAGCCCCGGCCTGACCGCCGGACGCTTTCCAGCCTGACCTGGTGCGGACACCCACGGCCGCCCTTATCGCCGCACCGGAAATTGGTCTTGTCTGTCCCTCTCCTGCTCTGCTTTCCTACTTTGCTTGCCACTCAATTCTGGACGCGCCGCTACGCGCAGTGTCACGGCGAACTACTTGCCCTGAGTGAATATGCCACTCTTCTAGGAAATTCTTATTCCACATTGACGGCATTAACACTTTTTACAGATTGCACTGTCGCAGTGTTTGACAGCTGGTGATCTAAGAGTTATAGTGACACAGCTGATGATGAGACAATCCGTAAAAAGAAAAAAATGTGTAAACACGGATGAGAATGAGAGATTCCTGCAATTGCCCCGGAAGAAAAGTTTGTGTATTTCCCTGTAATTACAACGATGCGATATTTTACACCTTTCAGAATTTCTGAACAGGACACGGTGGGAAAGGGATAGGGGTAGTATCACCGACGAGAAATCAACACGTTCCTTACCAGAATCTTCCTAAGTTCTGGATAATAAATTATCGACAACAGCGACATAAGACTCGTGGCATAAGAAATAATCCTCGTTCTTCCAAAGGCTTTTTCAAAGAGGGCTGAAGAGTTGACACTGGTTTTGGTGCCCTCCTGGGAAAGGGGGAAGAAGCAGCGATCACGAACTATCAAAAGTACGTGGACACAAGGTAATGAAAACCATGGAAATGAAACCATCGCTATACCAACGGTGAGGGAGGGGGCAGGGGACGTGGGTGTTTTATATCCACATTTTGAAAATATTTCAGTCCTGTCAGGTACTTTATATTTTAAAATTTTTATAAAACGTTTGTTTCTAATCAAGTCTTCTATCAGATCCCATGAGTGTTTTGTATATTTCAGTTAAACATAAACGAAAAACTTACCTTATAGTAGATGTGAGTTTTCTCAATGGATGTCATATTCAATATTTTCCGTTTCAGGATCCTACTTGCAAATCAATATCTCTTTTAAAAGTATTATGTGAATAAAAGTCAACAACACATAATGAAATTTGTATTCTTTTTTTATTATTTTGTTATGGTCATAAAGTACCCCTCTACATTTGGCAGTAAACGATACTGAAAGTGCGTTAGTATTGGTAAGTGTGTTCTAGAAAATACTTTCAGGTTCTGGGACATACACTTCAGCAGCTGTTTAAAAGGCGAGTTTTAATATAAGTCAACGGCAGTTAATGAATTTAGTTCTTTTAATTATTTTAGCGTCCCATAAAGTACCCATCCCCTTGGTAATACAAGTTATTGAGAATATATTGATATTGCTAGGGTTAATGTGTACTTACAGAAGATGTGGTCAGCAGCTGATATAGTGTCGTGATGATGTCTCCGTTGGCAGAAGATACCGGACTAGTCCGTCATTCGCATTAACGTGAGGCAGCTGCCGCGGCAGAGGTGACCGTAAAAAAGAAATTAAACAGGTTCCAATCCTATTCATTATACAGTTTGTTCTCTTAACAGTCGTCAGGGGCATTTTCTCTTGTGTTTCAGCAGGTATTTGCAATATCGTTTTCGTAAAGTAGTTGGAGTAAGTCTAAAAAATAGTACTCAACCCAAACAAATTTATTTTTAAAACAGAATTTTAAGTATCCATTCGATAGAATGGTTCCCGATTTGTCTAATGTGCTGTATCTTTTATCAATATGGATTAACGGGGGCAGTAAATTTCGAAGAATAACCAGTACTGCCGGGTCTGCGGTGATTCTACCGCCATGCAGCAGCGCTACCGAGCCGCTACTTGATTGCTGTTTATTCTTCGTGTCCTACTGTCCTTGTCAATACATTTCGACATAACTGATATTGCTCTATACTAATTTGCAACCACTCTATCGAATGGGCACTTACAATTCCGATTTAAAACCCATTTGTCTATAACAGGAAACAGACCGATGCTTTCCGCCGACACTGGCACCGCATGAAAACTCATGACGATCACTATTTTATGGGTTGATTCCACCATCACAAAGCAAAACCCAGGGGTGGACCGAAAATTGAACCTTGTGCGATTCCATTCGTGATGTTTCTCCAGACACTAAAATTTTCTACCTTTTCAACATTGTCTTAATTCTGTTTCTTAAATATGATTCGAATGAGCTGTGTATAAAGCCTTAAGTTCCATAAACCTTGAGTTTTTCTAAGAGAATAACACGATATAGACAATCTAACACCTTGGAACGATCACAAAAAATGCCAACTTTCGATTTGTTATTATTTAAAACTTGTTCTGTTTGATGAGTGAAATTAAGCATCCCGGGTAGAGCAACGCTCGTGGAATCCAAACTCTGATATGCAAAGTTCATTGCTCCCACTTGAGTGTGCGACTACTCTTGAGTGCATTACTTTTTCGAATGTTTTGGAAAAAGATATTAGTAAGGAAACTGGATGAAGATTGTTTAATTCTGTCTTATCACCATTATTATGAAGTGGTTTAACAACTGTATATTTTAACCTGTCGGGAAAATTCCCTGTGTAGGTGATGTATTTCATATATCACTAAGGGTATAACTTATTAAGTTGAAACAACTGCTTGACATTCCATCAGCCCCCATGGACTTGCGTTCTTTAGAATTTTTAAAAATGTATTACCTTCAGTGAAGGATGTCAGAGCTGCTTCTAGTTGCTTACAATTTTGTTGGAAAGACGTCTTAATATATTCTCTTAATTCTTCGATTGAATCATTTAATATTATATTTACGGCTGTGTTCAACAAGTGATTTTTAAAAGTACTTACAAGTTGTGAATTATGAGTCACAACACATTTAGTTTAATTATTATATGCTCCCAGGGGCTCAGCATTCATTTGCTGAGTACGGGCTTGGCGACCCCGGGGTCCTGAGCTGGGGACTGGTCAGCGCCGCCAGTCTCCTGTCACCGTAAACCCCGGACATGCTTCAGCGACCACCGTATGGCGCGGCGGTGGAATGTTGTGTGCTGCGGGGAATGGTAATCTTGGCTTGACCGCCTGGATTGCGAGGAAGGTCAACCTCTATAAAAAACCCTCAATCTTACGGTGCGCTGCGCGCCTATAATATGCGTGGCTGTTGGGGTGGAACAGTCGCAAGCGGGCAACCTCTGGGGCACCTGCCGCACCCCAGTTGTATAAGGCTTACTCAGGCACGCGGGGCTCTGTCTGAGCGGACCTTTAGTTCCCTAGCTGCTCGTGGGACCACAATGGACCCTTCGACCTCCACGTTTCACCCAACCAGTGGATTGGGTGGGCCACTGATAGGAAAACACACCCCATAGAAAAAGCGACTTCGAGCTGCGAATCCTCCAGCGCCTGGTGTTACTAGAGATTTATCAGACTGTAGTAACAGAGCACATGCTGAAACCAGAATGTGTTTTTGATTGTCAAACGGAAGGAGGATAGCTTTGAGAGGGTTTCCCCCTTTTACATTCACAGAGGCCTGGAGGGAATCGCAGGAACACTGAAATTTGTGAAGCTACTGCGCAATGGGACTCTGTTAATTGAGACTTCTAGTTCCCGTCAAGTCGCTTCTCTTCGGAAAGCAACCTGTCTCGGAGAGTACGCTACCGAGACCGAGCTCCACTCCACATTGAACTATAGTAAGGGTGTTGTGACATGTAGGGACTTGATAGATATCCCCACAGACGAGTTGAAATCTGAGTGGGCTGACGAAGGTATTGTTGACGTGCAGCATATTATGAAACGAGTCGATGGGGACCTAGTCAAATCCGACTCATTTATTCTCACGTTCAGTTGCCCGAGACTCCCAGAGCATGATAAAGCGGGTTTCTTACGGAAGAAATTATAGCCAATGTAGAAGCAGGAATTCGCAGTGTGGATTCTGTAACAGCTGAAGAAATCCGTATAGAAACAGTAAGAATATAAGCCAATGCAAAACCGCCGAAAAGTAATATAACTGTGGGTGAGAGAAGAGCTTTAAAACTCCTGAATGACGACGATAGTATCTTGGTTCTCCCAGCTGACAAAGGAAGCGCAACGGTGGTTATGGATGTGGCCGACTATCAGAGTAAAATTACTGATCTACTGGATCCGCAAGCATATCGGAAGCTGAATAAGGACCCCACTAACAACGTTCTCAGAACTGTGTCGCGATTAATAAAAAAGTCCTCCATTGAAGAGAGTGTACAGAAAGGTCTCTACAATTCGGTTGCGCTACCACCGAGGCTTTATGGATTGCCCAAAATTCATAAAGAAAATGTGCCGTTAAGACCGATACTAAGTGCCATTGGTTCGCCCACCTACTCGTTAGCCAAGTTTTTGACTACGCTGATAAAACCACATGTGGGACGTTCGGACTCTTATATAAAGAATTCGACACATTTCATCGGCAGATTGAATGGCATAGTGGTCCAGCCGGAGGACATATTGATCAGCTTCGATGTGGTATCGCTGTTTACCATGGTTCCACTTAATGATGTATTGGAACAGCTGGATCGAATTTTTCCTGCCGATATTTCAGAACTGTTTAAGTGTTGTTTGACGACCACATACTTCAAGTGGAATGAACAGTTTTATGAGCAAACGGATGGCGTGGCTATGGGAAGCCCTCTAAGTCCCGTAATTGCAAACTTCTTTATGGAGAAATTCGAAGAACAGGCCTTAGGTACTGCCAGCAAAAAACCAAATGTATTGTTCCGACACGTGGATGACACTTTTGTGCTGTGGAGACATGGTAGGGAGGAACTAAACCGGTTCCACGAACATCTGAACAGTATAAACTCGAGAATTCGGTTTACAATGGAGGAGGAGGTAGACGGCAAGCTACATTTCCTCGATGTGCTTGTTTTTAGAAACGAAAATGCTAGTTTGGGCCACTCAGTATACCGCAAACCCACGCACACGGACCGTTATTTGCACCGGGATTCGAACCACCACCCACAACAGAAGCGGGGTGTTATCAAGACGTTAGCGGACAGAGCTAGAAATATTTGTGAACCTGAGTTGCTCGACGCTGAGATGGAACATCTCCACAATGCACTAATGAAGAACGGATATTCGTCCGCCGAAGTAAAACGTGCGTTGAGGCAGCCACGCAGAAATCATACTGACGTACAGACTACTGCAAAATTTAAGGTTTTCCTGCCGTTTGTTAAAAATGTAACGGAAAGAATAGGGAGGATCTTGACGAAGCGGAATATTACCGTAATTTACAAGCCCACCAGGAAGATACAAGAATACCTTAAGCCTGCCAAGGACGCTGGCAAACCACTGGAAAATGCTGGAGTGTATAGGATCCCATGCAGCTGTGGTGATGTTTATGTGGGTACCACTAAAAGAACTGTTTCTAAACGTTTGGAAGAGCATAAGGGAAATTGTAGAAGAGGAGAAACGGAACGATCAGCTGTTGCGGAGCATGCTTTCCAGCCAGGGAACCACAATATTCGTTTCGAGGAGACGCAAGTACTAGCGGCCACAAGCGGATATTACGAAAGGCTCTACAGGGAGGCAATCGAAATCGCTAAACACCCAAATAATTTCAACCGAAAGGAGGAGGGTGTGAAATTAAACGGTATATGGATGCCGGTGTTAAAGAAGATGTGTACCACCCGTCCACTAATGGGTGATGGCAACGGCGATCGACGGCGACGGACAGCGGCCAATTGCACTGACGTTTTCAAAACACGTGACGTCACGCCGCGGCGTGGGAGCGCGCGGACACGGAATTTAGCGGCAGTCAGTAGCGAGCCAGTGGCTGTGTTGGACCTTTCATTCAGCTACGAACCCCCTTGAAGATGTCTCCCGCAGTCGGAGACGAAACGTTGGGAATCGACACAGAATTCATCAACCGACCAAGGCATAACAGCCCGGATAATTATAATGGACATGATATTTCCGACCGTGAAAGTCTACATTTTAGTAAGGCCGTGGTTGCCGACATTGGGGTATTTCCTGCCCCTACCCATATGGCGCCTTCTGCCCAGGCGAGTAAAGCTTCAACTGTTGACGAGCTTCTGCCTTTCTAAGCCCCCCAAGACAAAGACGCCGAAGGTGAAGGTTATGCCACCTGAGGAGACTAGTCAGGGTCGGTCCGATGACGAGACCATCGCACTGTCTGACATCTCCATTGGGTCGTCATCGGAGCTGATGGACATTGATGTCGACCGGTTGCGATCTTCTCGCCCCAGGAATAAATCTCCGGCCAGTACGGGCTCTCCTCCAAAGCACAGAGGCAGTGTGAAAGTTCAGCCAACCCGATCACTGGCTCCCATATTACAGTGGAACCTGAATGGATTCAGGACGCATGTGGCCGAATTACAACTCCTTGTACGAGAGTGCCCGTTGTGCTTATGTCTCCAAGATACACGTTTTCGGGCCACTGATGCTCCTTCTTTACGGGGATGTACCGTATATCGAAAAGATGATCTGATGGGGTAAAGGGCAAAGGGTGGTGTTGCGGTTTTTGTCCGTGACATGCACCACTCATCTCAGCTCCCTCTCGTTACGAACTTGCAAGTAGTTGCAGTTGACCTTCTTGTGGGGCAGAGGCTCACAGTCTGTTCTGTTTACTTACCGCCTCAGGATGCAATAGACTCTGAGGCTCTCACAGACCTTATTAGCCAACTCCCCCGCCCATTTCTCCTTCTGGGGACTTCAATGCTCATAACGTCTTATGGGGCTCTACGACTACTTGCCCCAGGTGTCGCGTTCTGGAAAGCCTCATGATGTCGGAAGAACTGTGCATCCTTAACTCTGGTGCTCCCACTCGTTTCTGTACTGCTTCAGGGTCATCATCGGCTGTTGACCTTTCCTTTTGCTCTCCAGCACTCGCGGATTCTGCTCTGTGGGAGGTTGCTGCTGACCTCCATTCTAGTGACCACTTCCCTCTTTGGATTCGCCTCCTGGATGAGGCTGTGGCATTACCAGTGCCGCCCCAGTGGCACCTCTGCAGAGCTGACTGGACACTTTTCATCCGTCTGGCTGTTTTGGAACACCGTGCCAGCGTCCACGAATGGGTCGGCCATGTTACAGCCGTGATCTCCCATGCTGCTGAAATATCGATCCCAAGGTCCCCCGGTCATCCCAAGAGGCGTCCTGTCCCTTGGTGGACCACTGAGTGCCGCTCAGCCATCCGAGCCCGCCGTGCAGCTCTGCGCCGCTTCAAGTGTCGCCCCTCAGCTGACAACCTTGGGGCCTTTCGGGTGGCAAGGGCCAAGGCGCGGCGAGTGATTAAAGAGAGCAAACGACGGTCACGGCAGTCGTTCTTGAACTCCATCTCCCGCTCCACTAGTTCTACGAAAGTATGGGAAGCCATCAGGAGGATTTCCGAGAAACGCAGCCAACTACCTGTCACGGCATTGCTGAATCAGGGACGTCTCCTCACGGTGCCAAGATACATTGCCCAGACACTGGTCATGCATGTTGCGGAATCTACCGCCACTATTAACTGTGATCCAGATTTCTGCTGCTACCGCACTGCCATCGAGAGGGGTCACTTGGACCTCCGGTCTCCAAATTCTGAACACTACAACTGCCCCTTCACAATGTGGGAACTGGATTCGGCGCTGTCTGTGGCTTATGATACTGCGCCCGGTCATGATCCAATCCGGTACGCCCGCATCTCGTGGTCGTGCGGTAGCGTTCTCGCTTCCTACGCCCGGGATCCCGGGTTCGATTCCCGGCGGGGTCAGGGATTTTCTCTGCCTCGTGATGGCTGGGTGTTGTGTGATGTCCTTAGGTTAGTTAGGTTTAAGTAGTTCTAAGTTCTAGGGGACTGATGACCATCGATGTTAAGTCCCATAGTGCTCAGAGCCATTTGAACCATTTGAACCAATCCGGTACAGCATGCTGCAGCACTTGTTGCTGCCATCCAAGGAAGTGCTCCTGAATTTTTTCAATAGGATATGGTTATCCGGCATCTTCCCTGACTCATGGAGGGAGGCGATTTTGATCCCCCTCCTCAAACCGGGGAAGGGCCGAACGCATCCCAGTAGTTATTGGAGTATGGCTTTGACAAGCTGTGTCGGGAAGACGTTGGAACGCATGGTCAACCGTCGTCTTGTTTGGCTGCTCGAGACCAGGCAGCTCCTTAGCCACTCTCAGTGTGGCTTTCGGAGATGTCGTTCACGTATAGACAACTTGACCCTGCTTGAGGCGGCCATCTAGCAGGCCTTCCTACGTAACCAGCATTGTCTAGGTGTATTCTTTGACATTAATAAGGAGTATGACACTACTTGGCGCCGCCTTATCCTCAATCAACACCATCAGTGGGGCTTTCGTGGCCATCTCCCCATCTTCATTCGGTCCTTTCTTTCCCACCGCCTCTTTCGATATCGGTTTGGTAATGTGCTATCTGATTTGTGCGTGCAGGAGAATGGTGTTTCTCAGGGAAGCGTTTTAAGTGTCACCCTCTTTGCCGCCGCCATTAACAGTATCACGTACACTATCCGGAGTCCTGCCCAGTGCTCCTTGTTTGTGGACGATTTTGCTCTTTTCTGTTCTTCCTCCGGTCTTGTCACTGCTAGTCGGCAGTTGCAGCTTACGATAAAGCGATTAGAAGCATGGACTGCGAAGACAGGTTTTACCTTTTCTGCAGACAAATGTGTGTGTGTTCATTTTTATCGTTCTCGACGTCTTTTTACCTCCCCTGAATTGCGTCTGAGGGACACCATTCTTCCTTTTAGCGACACTGTGAGGTTCCTGGGCCTCACTTTTGATTCCAAGTTGTCGTGGTTGCCGCAGCTTAAAGACCTCAAGGGTCGGGCCCTGAAGGCACTGAATATTTTGAAGTGTCTGAGCCATCGGTCCTGGGGAGCAGATCGGGCGCGTCTGCTGCAGTTTTCTAGGGCTTTCGTCCGATCGCGTCTCGACTATGGATGCACCGTGTATGGGTCAGCGAGGCCTTCGTATCAAGATTCTTGACGCAGTACACCATGAGGGTATCAGGCTGGCCACTGGTGCCTTCTGTACCAGTCCCATCCCCAGCCTGTGTGCTGAGGCAGGGGAACCGCCGGTGGGACGGGTTTGTCAATTCCTTGCCTGTCCTACCTCCCCTGCGTACCCTACTGTTGCCCGACCGCCTATGGAACGTCTCTTTTCCAGTCGTCCCAGGGCAACGAGACCATTTGGGATTCGTGCCAAGCATTTGCTTGAGTCCCTTGGTGTGGAGCATGTGGCACCCCAACTGCAGGGATTTACCCGCCTTCCTCCCTGGTTGCTCCAGAGGCCCAGCGTCCTTTTAGACTTGTCAGAGTACCGGAGTAGCTGCACTCCTATGTTTGTTTTTACCTCCCTATTTTACGATATTTTAAACCAGCATCCCGACCATGTACCAGTATTTACGGATGGCTCTGTTGGTTGTGCTGTTGTTTTCCCTGATCGAGTCGTCAAGTTACGGCTTTGATGCCGAATTGCTTGCGATCTTGCGGGCATTGGAGCAGATGAGATGTGTTCCCAGTCTTACGTTTCTCATCTGTTCTGACTCCCTGAGTGCCCTTCAGACCATGCAACACTTGTACCCAGCGGATACGGTCGTCCAGAACATCCATGGTGCCCTACTCCACCTGCAACGGCAGGGGAAGGTGGTTTCCTTCTGCAGGGTGCCGGGGCACGTGGCTATTAGGGGAAACGAAATGGCGGATGTGGCTGCCAAAGATGCATGTTCCCTCCCTCACGTTGTTGAATGCGCCGTCCCCTTCCATGCTGTTACCTCCCTTTTGCGTTTTCGTGTTATGCGTCATTGGGAAGAGGAGTGGCTGGCAGTCGGTAAAAATAAGCAGCGTCTGGTCAAGGCCACCAGGCGGCCATGGCGTACGTCCTACCAGTCCTGCAGGCGGGATGAGTTTCTCCTCACTCGCCTCCGCATCGGGCACAGTCCCTTAACGCATGGTTTTTTACTGCGGCGGGAGGCCCCCCCCCCCCCCCCCAATCTGCAGTGCTTGTGGCGTCCAGATTACTGTCCGCCACATTTTACTTGACTGTCTTTTATTCTCTGACCAGAGGGCGCACGCCACCGGATTGACCCTCTATTCTGCAAGACGACGCAACGACTGTGGTTAAGGTCTTACGGTTTTGTGTCCTGTCCAATTTGTTGCCTCGGATTTTAGGGAGAGGATTTTAATGTGCTGCTGGGTGACAGGTTCACCCAGGTTTTAGGTAAGAGGTCCGCCAATCACGATTACCTACTTGTTTCACTTCGATTTCTGTTCTCTTTTGCTTGTGTTTCCTTTCCTTTTTTAGTGCGTTTCTTCTCCTCTTGTTTTTCCTCTGTATGTGAGGATTTGGAACTGCGTCAGGTCTGTGTCTTTTAGCCGTTCTCCTTGTTCGCTGTCCGTCTTCGTCCCTTCACCGCATTTGTTCCTGTTTCTATGCGATTGGGCGCTGATGACCACGCTGTTTAGCGCCCGAAAACCTCAAACCACACACACACAACAATTAGTACGGTATCTTCTACACCGACTGGTTGTCCTGTCTCTCGTTCGACGATTTACCATGTAGTTTTAATTTTATTACTTGTGCTATTTATTTCTTCAGGACATACATACTTTTTGACATTTTAATGACTTTCCTTAAAATACTACAGTACGTTTTGTAGTATGCAGGTCATGTTGCAACTTGACTTACTCTGGCGCTTATATAAATTTTCTTCTTCCTTACATGAGACTTTTTTAGCGAATCTCTGGATAATATTATAGGTGAGCAACTTTTCTAATATTGATTTAAATTTACTATGTAATCAATTGAATCTCTTCCTATACACACCTCATCCCATACGACCTCTTTTAGTTTACTCTTTAAACACTGTATCCTCTTTTTATTAATAAACCTCGTTTTATATGAACCATCTTAGAGATGTGCCATATTGTTTATTTCTGTTCCTTGTGAAACATAACCAGCTAGTCCATTAGCAACTGGGAACACATTAATTGTTTAAGCCTGTACACTGTCTATAAAACTGTTATCAGTCAGCGTCCCACTACTTCGTTGCACACGATTTGGAAAACTGGCAGCTGAAATTAGATTGGAACACCCAAATAAAAATTCTAGTTCACTTTTCCTGCACGCATATTTTAAGAAATCTACATTGAAATAACCAGAAACTACTAACTGTTCCTTCTTGTCTGACAGGTAGCATAACAATGCTTCTACATTTCTCATAAATAGTTGGAAGCTTCTCAGAGGGGATCTGTAGACAGGTACTACTATCAGAGAAGTTTCACACTGCGTTATCTAACGTCTTACAAAGCTGTAGTAAACCTGAACTCTAATAACGCTGATCCCCATACTGAATCATTCCTTCTGACAGCAATTTCTTTTGCGATTTCTTCCATGTTCTCCTGCAACCATTTCGCCTTGGTTTCCCTGTACTTACTGCTTACTTCCTACACAGGTGACTTACATACTTCGGTATTTCTGAATTTCGCTCAATATTTTTGTACTTCTTTTGTCGATCTATTTATGTACTTCGTGTATTGTGCAAGGTTGCTGCAGAGTTACCTTTCTTGTACCTATTAGTGTTTTTCCATCTTCTGGGACTGTCCTCCTTCGAGACGTCCATTCCTCTTTAACTCAGCTGCTTATCTTGCAATATCAATTGTCTCAGAGAAGTTTAAGTGCATATCATCATACCTCAGTACTTCAGTAACCCACTTCTTTGCATATTGATTCTTCTGGACGAGTCTCTCATCAACACCAAATAGTAATCCGAATCTATATATGGTCCTGGACGCACGTTACAATGAAATAGCTGATTTCCGAACCTCGGCCTGCCCAGGATGGAATCGAGCTGGAATCCTTTCGTATCTCCAACTCTTTTCCAAGTATATCTCCCCTTCTTGTGACGTTTGGACGTCATATTAACGATTACAAGCTGAAATTTATTGCAAAACGTAATTAGTAATTGTACCGTTATTTCTGCTACCAAGTCCACAATCTCCCGGAACTCTTCCTCCTTTGACTTCCCCTGCCACTGCGTCCCAGTTCCACATAACTGATGTATTAGCATCTGCTTTTACATATCAGCATGTATATGTGAACTATTATTGTTGGCGTTGATTTGCTGTTGGTTCTGACGAGAACAACCCTGTCACTTAACTGTTTACACCGCCTCACTCTCTACCCCACTTTCCTATTCACAACAAATTCAATTCTTGTACTGTCATTTTCTGCTACTTCACTAGCCCCCATTGAGTCTAGACTGAGACTTTACGTTTTCATTTCCACTTTCAGACTTCTGATATACCACGTACTTAAGAATAATACTTAAATAGGGATGAAAGAAATGAAAATGTGAGCACTGTACAGTATTCAGATAACTCATTCATGCAAATTTCAGATGAAATTTATGTAGGAACGTGAAGAAACGGAAATTGAAGCTTCACTGAGTCTATATCATCTCTGCTACTACCATTAATAATAAACGTAGGAATAATATAAAACACGGATGCATTCACATTGAAGCAGTCTAAAAAGCTGTGTCAAAATGTATCGAGAAACTGGGATACGATACAGATAAGAATCTGTAACAAAAACTAAGCGAGAGAGGGAGATGTAAAACTCCATCGCAATCCGAGGGTTATCGGTGGCTGCTACAGTGTTGTCAATTTATTCACTGGAATAGCGTAAAATTTTGGGAAGTCATTCAAGCCAATCGTATATATCAGCCGAAGTCGAAGTCCGGCCTTCTTCCTAAGCGTTTGTCCCTTAAAAATTATCTGCAAAGATCGCATGTCTATGAGTATGTTTTACCTAGTAATGCTACTTCTCATATATTTGGATTGTAACAGGTTTAACTCACGAATAAGTTCAGAAATTTAGTACAGTAAATTTCCTTCTTCAAAACACGCCGTCAAAACTCTCCAGGTACACTGCTGCTGCACTAGAACACATAAAAGCTTAGAAAAACTTGCTAAGTATTATACGCAACGCTAATATTGGCTAAATACTGTTCTAGATGTAGGCTTCGATAGATTCTGTAGCACACTGTGCGCCATAGTTTAACCTTGGATGACTAAATAGACGGTAAGAGTTTTACAAAATACCCCATAATACTCTGCCGGAAAAAGAAAGTTGGGCTCCATAAAGGACACGATCAATTTTTATCCAACTTTCAGGCGATGTACATCACGTAATGGATACCAAATGGGTGCACTTTCGTGATATTCGGAGCTGATCACCACGATTAACGCCAGTATGAGGTGCAACCCCCTCGCTGTTATGGAAGAAAATGCCTTCCAAAAGATATCTTAAGAATTGCTTGCCGTCCCAGAAACACATACTTTGACATTCATAAAGATTGCTAGCTAGAGGTGAAATTAAAACCTACGTTTGCCCGTCGCTTGCCAAATTTTAAATTATTCAAGGCGTTTGCGGAGTAAACTGCAGAATGTGCTCCTGCATAATCCTCTTACGATGTAGTATATGCCATTTGCTCCCCTTGTAATGAAAGGTATGACAAGAGGGCTTACGACAATTTGCAACTTTCTGACCAGCATTCACTCACCTTTTAACGATTTTCACTTCTGTCCTATTTTTGAATCCACTGGCTTCCACAATGTGGATCCATTGTTGGAGAGGTAGAATTGTCAAAAATTATTTTCTGTGACCTTTCGCAAGCTCGTTTACGGGCACGCCGTTGTCGATTTCACTGCCACGAAAAGAAGCTAGATTCATTTCTCAACACCACAAAACGCTCACCAACTCCTAGTTGACTCTGGCCCTACGCGATGTAAGTCTGTTTCCTGTGGTGTGGTGTCGAGGATAAACTAGCTAGCCTTTGATTTGGAGCCGACTAGAGGGTCTCAGCCAGAGACTTCGTCGACTCTGTGACGGTCTTGGCTGCAGATTTCTAGACTTGGGCTATTGGGTGGGGAATTGTAGGACGCCCCTAGATGGATCACGGGTGCACTACACAAAGGAAGCGGGTACTCGGGTAGCAGAGTACTTGTGGCGTGCACATGGGGTTTTTTTTAGGCTAGGCAGTAGTGGGAGGTGTCCTGATGAACACTCACCAATCTACTTGCAGGCAGGGAAATCAAGACGCGCTCAGAGTAAAGACACTTCAGCTATCAAGATATTAGCAGTAATTTCTCAGAGTGTTAGGAGTAAAGTTCCTGAATTTACTGGTCTCCAGGAAGCGTGTGGCGCGCAAATTATCCTCGGGACTGAAACCCGGCTGAATCCTGAGATGGGAAGTTCTGAAATATTTAGTGAGGGTTGGAACGAGTATCGGAAAGACAGATTAGACACCGTAGGAGGTGGTGTCTTCATTGCAGTTGACAAAAATATTGTGTCTATTGAGGTCGAAGTAGAGTGTGATTGTGAAGTTATCTGGACACGTTTAACAGGGCTAGGAGAAATAAAATTAATTTTTGGGTGTTATTACCGGCCACCAGGTTCCACCGTGACAGTTCTAGTATCATTCAAAAGGAGTCAACATTCTGTATCGCAGAAGTACCCGGATCACGCTATAATAGTCGGAGGCGACTTCAAACTACCGCGTATAGACTGGGATGTCTATGGATTCATTACAGGTGGTACAGACAAGCCGTCGTGTGAATTACTTTTGAACACATTATCCGAAAACTGTCTTGAGCAGCTAAATCGACAGCCAACGCGTAATGGAAATATTTTAGATCTGGTAGCCACGAACAGAGCAGACCTCATCGACGGTGTCAGTGTTGAGACAGGGATTAGTGATCATGATGTTGTCTTTACGACTATGGTTACGAAAGTTAAAAAGTCGGTCAACACGTCTAGCAGAGTATTCTTACCAAAATGAGCAGATAAGCAGTTGTTAGCATCCCACTTAGTAAATGAATCGACTTCATTTACTTCCGGTACGATGGACGTGGAAGAATTATGGGCAAATTTTAAACACATTGTAAATCACGCATTGGACAAGTATGTGCCGAAAAAGTGGGTTACGGACGAAAAAGACCCACCATGGTTTAACAGCGCAATTCGGAAAATGTTCAGGAAGCAAAGGCAGTTGCACTGGCGTTACAAGAAAGATCGGGAGAATGAGGACTGGCAAAAGTTAGTAGAGATTCGTGTTGATGTAAAAAGAGCGATGCGCGAAGCATTCAACCACCTACACCGTCATACCTAAGCAAAAGATCTTGCTGAAAATCCATGGAAATTCTGGTCTTACGTAAAATCGGTAAGCGGGTCGAAGGCTTCCATCCAATCACTCACTAATCAGTCGGGCCTGGCAAAGGAAGACAGCAAAACGAAAGCTGAAATTTTAAACTTAGCATTTGAGAAATCTTTCACGCAGGAGAATCGTACAAACATACCTCCGTTTGAGTCTCGTACAGATTCCCGTATGGAGAACATAAACATCCCTGGGGTTGTTAAGCAGTTGAATGGGTTGAAAATAAATAAATCGCCAGGTCCTGATACGATTCCAATTTGGTTTTACATAGAGTACTCTACTGCATTGGCTCCCTACTTAGCTTGCATTTATCGCTAATCTCTTGCTAACGTAAAGTACCGAGCGACTGGAAAAAAGCTCAGGTGGCGCCTGTATATAAGAAGGGTTTGTTGCAGGATTTTCGAACATATTCTCAGTTCCAATATAATGAATTTTCTTGAGACAGAGAAGTTGCTGTCCATGCATCAGCACGGCTTTAGAAAGCATCGCTCCTGCGAAACGCAACTCGCCCTTTTTTCACATGATATCTTGCGAACCATGGAGAAGGCTATCAGACGGATGCCATATTCCTTGACTTCCGGAAAGCGTTTGACTCAGTGCCCCACTGCAGACTCCTAACTAAGGTACAAGCATATGGGATTGGTTCCCAAATATGTGAGTGGCTCGAAGACTTCTTAAGTAATAGAACCCAGTACATTGTCCTCGAAGTTGAGTGTTCATCGGAGGTGAGGGTATCATCTAGAGTGCCCCAGGGAAGTGTGGTAGGTCCGCTATTGTTTTCTATCGACATAAATGATCTTTTGGATAGGGTGGATAGCAATGTGCGGCTGTTTGCTGATGATGCTGTGGCGTATGGGAAGGTGTCGTCGTTGAGTGACTGTAGGCGAATACAAGATGACTTGGACAGGATTTGTGATTGGTGTAAAGAATGCCATCTAACTCTAAATATAGATAAATGTAAATTAATGCAGATGAATAGGAAAAATAATCCCGTAATGTTTGAATACTCCATTAGTAGTGTAGCGCTTGACACAGTCACGTCGATTAAATATTTGGGCGTAACACTGCAGAGCGGTATGAAGTGGGACAAGCATGTAATGGCAGTTGTGGGGAAGGCAGATAGTCGTCTTCGGTTCATTGGTAGAATTTTGGGAAGATGTGGTTCATCTCTAAAGGAGACCGCTTATGAAACACTAATACGACCTATTCTTGAGTACTGCTCGAGCGTTTGGTATCCCTATCAGGTCGGATTGACGGAGGACATAGAAGCAATTCAGAGGCGGGCTGCTAGATTTGTTACTGATAGGTTTGATCATCACGCGAGTGTTACGGAAATGCTTCGGGAACTCGGGTGGGAGTCTCTGGAGGAAAGGAGGCGTTCTTTTCGTGAATCGCTACTGAGGAAATTTAGAGAACCAGCATTTGAGGCTGACTGCAGTAAAATTTTACTGCCGCCTACATATCGCAGAAAGACCACAAAGATAAGATAATAGAGATTAGGGCTCGTACAGAGGCATATAGGCAGTCATTTTTCCCTCGTTCTGTTCGGGAGTGGAACAGTGAGAGAAAATGCTAGTTGTGGTACGAGGTACCCTCCGCCACGCACCGTATGGTGGATTGCGGAGTATGTATGTAGATGCAGATGTAGAACGACATATGGGAACTCGTCTAACCTAGTGTTCAGAGATCTGGTTCTGAAGGTCTGCGGTGGCAGTCTTCCTGCAATCTCTGTCCAGATTTCATCTGGCTATTAGTCATTTGCACTCCCTTATTAAACCCACCTTTATTGACTAGTGGATAACATCCTAACAGTTTAGACCAGTTTGACCGTTTGCAACTGATAAAGGCTGATCGGTTAATATTTGCACGGGAGTTATTCCGTATCAAACCCAACAAAGCTAATTAGGATGTCAGGTAGCAATAATCGATACAAACTTTGTTGTTAAGATTCTATATATATTTTCTAAACAGTAGGAATGAGGCAATTACTCCCTTCGTCTGACAAAATAATAACGGTTGACCCATCACAGGTCGCCTATTAATATCGTCAAACGGCCATATTCTTCATGTATCAGTGAATGCAAAATCCTCACTGTAATCCAAATCGTAGGTGCCCATAGCGGTTGTCGCGTAGTTACGGTGCACAAATGAACACTTAAACACATCAACAAATCACTCAATTAATCCCATTTCCGTATTTCCTGGAGGTCAGGCCCACGGCGTTGGGTGATGCACACAGCCGTTAAACACTTGTACGAGTACATGCGGTTGGCCGTCCCGCCGAAATCCGCCCTGCTCGTTTAGCGGTCAACAACTTACTTCTTCGGAGTCTCAACACTGACCCTTTGGTGCACCGGGTGCTTGACAATCGATGGTTCCTACTGCGAGCTGCAAGATGTATCATACTCAATACGAAAGAGGCGGTCGGCCCCTTACACACTTCGATGATACTTTGGTCGAGTAGTTCTTTTTGTAGGATAAGCACGTGTTATTGTTGCCACACAGTTGTCGTGAGTGCATTTCGCCACCACTCGTCCAATTTTCACTACACTACAGGCAACTGCCAATGCGATTTGTCGGTAGGGTACTCCCATTCCACTCATACCAGTGATAGGACTATTCTCGAAGTCTAAAAGATGGCTACAAGCTATACATCCATATCGTCTGGGCTTGCGGCGTTATTATCTCAACCAGAAAACCTCCGGTAAAGTTCGACATATCCAATAACTTTCCTGGAATTACAGGACTCTTCATTTGTGGAGATCTTTTTCTCTACTGAAAATAACTTCGCCAAAGGCTGAAAATTTAATCATCGTAACTCTTAAGTGCGGGAATACTGCAGAGGGGTAGAGCGGAGATTTCTCTACATGAAGTCCGGATACGAGTTGCGTACCTGTGAAGCGTCTCTGACGCTAGAAAAGATTGTCAAAGTTCAGTTATTTATCAACCACGTTTGCAGTCGTCTTTTTACACTCCGGGAAATCTGTTTCTTTTAAAAAAATTCCCATTTGTTAAAAGGAATTTGGTTATAATTTCATCAGTTACTCCCTGCCAACTACTTCCATGCATACCTAGTGTGGTTAAATGTGTTAATGTTTTTGATGAATCGCTAGTAAATAAAATAAATTCTTAAAAATATTCTTTGAAAATAAATCACGGTTCACGTGTGTTCCGCGGAGCGCCCCATTCTGCTCTCTCGCGATGTATATACAGGGTATTACAAAAAGGTATGGCCAAACTTTCAGGAAACATTCCCCACACACAAATAAAGAAAAGATGTTATGTAGACATGTGTCAGGAAACACTTAATTTCCATGTTAGTGTTCATTTTAGTTTCGTCAGTATGTACTGTACTTCCTCGATCCACCGCGAGTTGTCTCAATTGAAGGAAGGTAACGTTGACTTCGGTGCTTGTGTTGACATGTGCCTTTACGACACAACATGTGGTTCATGCACGATCGAGCTCCTGCACATTTCAGTCGGAGTGTTCGTACGCTTCTCAACAACAGATTCGGTGACCGATGGATTGGTAGAGGCGGACCAATTCCATGGCCTCCACGCTCTCCTGACCTCAACCCTCTTGACTTTCATTTATGGGGGCATTTGAAAGCTCTTGTCTACGCAACCCCGGTACCAAATGTAGAGACTCTTCGTGCTCGTATTGTGGACGGCTGTGATACAATACGCCATTCTCCAGGGCTGCATCAGCGCATCAGGGATTCCATGTGACAGAGAGTGGATGCATGTATCCTCGCTAACGGAGAACATTTTGAACATTTCCTGTAACAAAGTGTTTGAAGTCAAGCTGGTACGTTCTGTTGCTGTGTGTTTCCATTCCATGATTAATGTGATTTAAAGAGAAGTAATAAAATGAGGTCTAACATGGAAAGTAAGCGTTTCCGGACACATGTCCACATAACATATTTTTCTTTCTTTGTGTGTGAGGAATGTTTCCTGAAAGTTTGGCCGCACCTTTTTGTAACACCCTGTATAATAAGTACTGAGGTCGCTGATATGGAGTACCTGGCAGGAGGTGGCAGCACAATGCACCTAATGTGAAAAACGTATATTTTGGGGGGTGTCCGGATACTTTTGGTCACATAGTTTATGTTCGCTTAACAAGTTCTTAACTGCTGTGTATGTTCCCTGATACTAGTCCTTAAGAAATAGGAACTGTTTCTTTGGATATCTTTTACGAGCTATTGAACATGCGCGTCACGTTTCCGTTAGTTTTCTGCCTAGAGCTATTTTCTGCTGAAGCTTCTCTCTCTCTCTCTCTCTCTCTCTCTCTCTCTATCTTTCTCTGCCGGCGCGCTGTTGTAACTGTTGTAACGTGCTGAGACCTGACCCACTTGTGGCACACTGCTTACTTCCTGGTTCTGTCTCTTTCTCTGGCGTGACCGCATTTCCTCGCAGCAAGGAGAATGAGGGTTTTTTTTTCTAAATTTCTAATTTTCGCCCCCTTGCTATTCTGTGCCGTAACAGTACTGATGTATCCGTTTGGTGTTCGTGGGGTAACAAGTTTCATTTTCGTCAGCTCCTTCTGGTTTGTGCTGAGCCGCGTTCTTTCGTACGTAATATTCCATTACAGTAGTTTTACATTTCGGCTCTAAAGATTCGTATTCTCTTCAGACTGTATCCCTAGAAACTGCTCACTTTTGTCACGGTACTTGACTGCCACAGTATTTAACACAGCAGATGGGACAGTACTAATGCAAATGTGCCTACCTGTGGCAACTAGCTATAGCTAGTTAAGGGTGTATTTTCATCACTTCAAGAATTATGCAACAGCCTTCCCAACAGCTTAATATGTCATAAGAATGTATTGTAAAATAGCAGAAGTATTTTCCTTTTCTTTTATGTATTCAATGACTTTGTATACAGGACGTAGAGCATGTTTCACTGTACAATTTGAGAAAGGGAACCAGGGATCGGAGAAGCGAGCTTCAGGAGATAATAGAAATAATATCATAGTACCACGTACTTTTTTATTTACATTAGTTACAGTTAACTGCAAATATCATCATTGACACACTGAACGTAACATTTGTACTTTATCTTAAAGAATGTGCTGCAACTGACGTACTTTTTTATTTACATTAGTTACAGTTAACTGCAAATATCACCATTGACACACTGAACGTAACATTTGTACTTTATCTTAAAGAATGTGCTGCAACTGACGGCCATCAACCTCAGTGCATTCGTGACATCGGCAAACAAGATTTTGAGGCACACTGACAAATATCACTGGTGTGTTTCGACTCACATCACAGGCAACTGGAACTCTGACAACGAAGTCCATCTTTCTATCCACTGGGGTCTCATACACCAGTGACTTTAGATATCCTCATGGGAAATAATCAACGGCTCAGGTGGTCTTGCAGGCCATGGAAAAGGACCTCCCGTTACAATCTAGCGACCAGGAAATACTTCCTAGTAATCAGGCTCATTCTCCTCGTTTCCTTGCTGGGAATAAAAAACTTAAAAGTAAATAAACAACACAGTATCTGTAAATTTGTACTCATATTAGTTGTAAGTAAGCTGCAAAACAGTATTGCTAGACAAAGTGATGGACTTGTTTACCTTTCCTTAAGGTGTCTTCTCCTACCCCAGCTTCCCTACCTCAAATAGTTCGATGGAGCATTCTCTATCCCCTGTTACATTTTTTGCACGCTCTTAAGGAAATACGCTGTATATGGACATGTACAAAGGAAAAAATGTTATTTTGTCATATGTAGACATGGTTGGAGACCGTGGCTGTTACATAAAATAAACCGTTGATGGTGAACATCAACCATCCGCAAATTGGCTTTAGGTTACTTTATTTTAAAAGTAGCGTTAGCAGTTTCGTTTTTTTTTTTGTTTTTTGTTTTTTTTTCGCTTCCTCATCAAACATTTTTTCATGCTCTCATGTACACAAATTATACATTTGTTTCCTGTTAGTTGCCCTAGGATAAACAATCGTTTACAAATTACAAACGTGTAACCAAAATGTTTGCCCCACATATTTCTGTTGGAATGCAACTTAGGTGAAATGTTCTTCTGACGCATTTGTATTAGCAGTTTTCTCACAGGGAAATGCATCTCAAGGATTTTTGTATTTTCACAGTCACATAAGTTGCAATGCTTCGTAAGTCACTTTCGTTTGGCCACAAAACGAATTTTCAGTGTGGACCACATGTTTTAGTTCACTGCATACGAAAACAAATACACAGTTTCCAAAAATATATGAGTGTCGTACATGCTACAATGCAATGATACACAGATTTGGTATTTCTTGGGGGGGGGGGGGGAGGGGGAAGAAAACGTTAATTACTGTAATGTTGGATTAGAATAGTGTCTGACATTAAATATAGTGCAATAAATGCAGACAGAAACGATGAATACGTGGGATTTTGTGCACTGTAGCACTACAAACTTATTTTATATAAAGATAGAGATACAAGTGTGGGCAAGAAGTGTGTGAAACCCTTATGTGCTATTTCAACATTGATAATGACAATACATTAGAAATTATTAGTATCTAGTGGCATAAATAATACTGACTAGCCCGCATCTCGTGGTCGTGCGGTAGCGTTCTCGCTTCCCACGCCCGGGTTCCCGGGTTCGATTCCCGGCGGGGTCAGGGATTTTCTCTGCCTCGTGATGGCTGGTTGTTGTGTGATGTCCTTAGGTTAGTTAGGTTTAAGTAGTTCTAAGTTCTAGGGGACTGATGACCATAGATGTTAAGTCCCATAGTGCTCAGAGCCATTTGAACCATTTTGAATACTGACTATTGTAGGTACATACAATATTATAAGATTTGTTATTTGTTCTGCGGATGGGTGTACAAATATTAATATTCGCTGTTTAGCATGAAACACACAAGAGAATTAATGTTCTTCCCTTAAAATCTGTAATGTTAACCATAAACATCAGTTTAGCATCTTCAGGAAGCCCACCACCACAGATGCCAACATTGACAACTCCACATGTTACCCAAGCCAACACAAAATGTCATATTTAAGAGCCATGGTACACCGAATGGAAAATGTACCTATGAATGACACAGATCAACAAAATGAAATCTGTTCAAATAAAAAAACTGCTAACAATAATGGCTATGATACACAGAACAGAAGTTCACACAAAATTCAATCCAAAATAAACAGTCCTCCATCAGAAGCCAAACATAAAT
Source organism: Schistocerca piceifrons (assembly GCF_021461385.2). NCBI lineage: Eukaryota > Metazoa > Arthropoda > Insecta > Orthoptera > Acrididae > Schistocerca > Schistocerca piceifrons. The sequence goes on from NC_060138.1 coordinate 585,340,141, forward strand.
ATATTGCTTTTCTACAGGTAGGCCCAATATCACATCAAACTGGAAACTTATTTAAAAGGAAGAGTATTAATACCAGCTTCTCTACTAATAATAAATTACAACAAAAATTGGTCCATGATGTAAATCTTCACAAAGCCTCCTTCAGTAAATTAGGAATATACAAGCTCCAATGTGATTCACGCCTAAAATTCTACATTGGTCAGACAGGTAGAAGTTTTGGGATTAGGTACAAAGAACACCTTGATACCTTGAGCCTAGGAAACTTGAATACATCTACATTTGCAGCCCACATTGCAGAAGAAAACCACTCAGTGACAAACACTGAAAGCAATATGAAAATATTACGTTTAGCAGAAAAAGAAGCCACTATGAATATATTAGAGGAAACAGGAATACGTATACACAAAAGCACTTCCCTGATAATATTCTTAATTAGCTGACTGAAACATTCCTTTCCCGAAAAACTTCCAGAAAATACTTTCTATGCTCCAATATAAATACTATTTATACATCTATCAGCAGCTCAAGTATCAAAGCTTACAATACTGTATGTACCCCCAATGGACAGTGCTATTTATGACGCTAAATACTAATCTATTCTATTGTATTAACATCACAGATATCCAAATAGCACACAAGGCTTTCAAACACTTCTTGCCCACACTCCTATCTCTATCTTTATATAAAATAAGTTTGTAATCCCATGTATTTATCGCTTCCGTCTCCATTTAATGCCCCAGATTTAATGTAAAACATTATTTCAGTCCTACATAACAGTAATTTACGTTTCCTCTCCCGCCCTCCAAAAAAATGCCATCTCTTTGTATCATTGTACTGTGGCATCTTTGATACTCATGTACATTGCAAACTGTGTCTTTGTTTTCGTACTCTATAAATCAAAAATGTGGTGCACAATGAAAATTCATTTTGTCACCGAACGCCAAGTGGTTTACAAAGCAGTACTACGTTTGTGACTGAAAATACAAAAATCCTTGAGAGTGTATTTCATTGCAAGATAACAGCAAATACAAATGCGTCAGATGGACATTTCACCGAAGCTGCTTTCCAACGCAGCATTCCAACGTCGCACAACCCTTTTGGTTAATTGTATGTAATTTGTAAATGGTTTTTTATCCTAGGGCAGCTCCCAAGAAACCAATGTATAATTTGTATTGATGAGAGAATGAAAAAAAAAACAGTCTGATGATGAACTATAAAAACCGGTAACGGTACTTTTTGAATAAAGTAACCTTAAACCAATTTGTGGCTGGTACACCAACAAAAAATGTTATTTGATATGTGATACTATATTCAGTATAATCATATACATTATCGGTGTATTCCCGAAGTATCAGCTTGGTAGGATATATCTAACCTGTGTGACAAAAAATTGTGAGCGAGAGAGTGACAGTTGATGTGCGATGGATTCTAACAGTGTGAATAGGATGTGTTAAGATGGAGAGAGGTTGCATCTCCGATTATTGGGGAAAAGCAGTTGCATTTTGTAGGCATAAATTTTGTCGTAATAGTAAAGAGTGGAAGTTGGAATTTTCAAGGGGAAATATTGCTACCTGGATGTTTTTCGTGCGAGTTTGTACTTCAGGGTGGACCTGAATAGCTTGAAATGGTCTGGCGTGAGTGCAGAAGAAATTTGTAAGACTGCTATTATTTTGTGGAAAGTAGAACAGTTTTAGTAACCGTGGAAGGAGAAGACGCTTTGATCTCAGGGACAGAGTTTCGAAATTGAAAACGTTGTTGTAACTTTAGGTGGAGAGATGTGCAGAAGACAGAAACCTCTGGGGAACGGGTGTTTCATTATTCTTGCTGTAAGTTACTAATAGTTGGAAAGAAGATTTTATTTCTAAGATAGATAAAGGAGAGTAAAGCGCAAATGGTGACGATGTCCGAAAACAACCAAGAAACGCAAGAGAGAAGCTATTTCTAGATCATCACAGAAGACATTGAGAAGAAGAAGCAGAAATACGTGTAACAGTCAAAACTCTGAAACAATTGTATTACGAAACCACTTTACACCAGCATCTAATTGAGATGCAAACCGAACTATTTCTGTGGTATTTTAGACAATACGGATTAACTGGTGGAAAATAGCCGATATTGTTCTGTGCATTGAAATGTGAATTGCTTTCAAAGATTATACTAAACAGAGTGAGCGCCACTTTTTACTTTTGTGAAGTTATAAAAGAAGATCTGTCATTTAAAATACAGCCGCACAAATATCATTGTTGCAAGCAAAAACGTGGTATCTTCTGGATTTACTAACCAAACCTAGCCTATTCCGCATCCTTTTGAAAACAGTATAATTTTTTTTTGTCTTCTGCTAGCAAATGCCACCCTGGAGCAGCCATGAAGTTTTATTTCATGTTTGGCGAGTACTATCTAATTAAAGAGAGGGCCTTTGACATCTTTCCGAGACCCAGCGGTCTTCAGGCAATAACTGCACCACCCCGGCAGTGATAACATTACTTTAAGAAACAGTTAACGGCTACCCACAGCAAATTAATTTTATTAATAGGGGTAACATTCTCTCTTTTGCAGCTGTAATTTGTGGAGTAATCTTTAATGAGCAGTGAGTAACGTTAGATTCTATGTAGGATCCAACGTAACGCTGTTCTTTTCTCAGATCTTGTTCAGATGTTCAATCTTTCAGTGTACTAGTCGTCATCTGAATACAGCTTTACCAAACTGTCGTCAAACTTCACACACCTCCAAAACCGATATTTACATTAATCAACATTTTGCTATTATGTTCAGTATCATAAGGATCACAGAATTGCTAATACAAGTCAGTAAATTCATGCCTTCTTTGTATAGTAATTACATCCAACAAAACTGAGATGCTTTTCGAGATACTAGCTTTCAACAGCAAACAGTTAACCATCAATAGTTATACAGTAGATCTTCTGACGCATATATATTTATATCAGTATGGTATATGTTTGTGTTCATTGTTTTATAAGGGTGAATGTCAGTACATAAGTGTGTTGCCTTGCTTATCTCATTCAGGTATAAATGTTTAGGCAGCCATTTGTCGATTTCAGAGATTTATGTAGTTGGATATGAAAAATCTTGTGTTCAATGGAATCTATCAAAGACTTGTAGCACTTCCAACTGATGTTGATCAGGAATTTGCTATTGTGGCGATATTGTGAGGCAATATGCTAAAATTCACGACAGTATAGTGAATCTTGTCTTAACTAATCAAATTGCTGTAGTTAAAAGAGGGGTCAGTCAGAGACCGTTTTAAGGTAACTACAGAGCTGTCCACTATTACTATAACTTCTTACAGCGTGGGTTTACTTTCAATGAAACCAGCAAAAACATCTGGTGAAGAGAAGTGCCATAAAATGGGAAAAATTAGTGCTGAATGTTATGTAATGCCGGCTCTAAGCATATCAACAATGTTGTTTAACTTTGTGTTTAGAAAGCAGGATCGCATAACGCAATGAAACAAGAGACACAGCAGTCCTGTGTCAAACACTTGTTAGGAAGGGCGGGAAAGAAGTCTATGTCATTGCGTAGAACATGAACAGAGACAGAAAGAAACAATACCAGCTAGGGAGAAATAGTGGAAGAGATGGAGAGAGAGAGAGAGAGGAGAGAAAGTTCAAATGGTTCAAATGGCTCTGAGCACTATGGGACGTAACATCTGAGGTCATCAGTCCCTTAGAACTTAGAACTACTTAAACATAAATAACCTAAGGACATCCCACACATCCATGCCCGAGGCAGGATTCGAACCTACAACCGTAGCGGTCGCGCGGTTCCAGAATGAATTGCCTAGAACCACTCGGGCCCGCCGGCCGGCGGGAGAGAAGGTTTCACACGAAAATAAACTGATACCTGTAATAAAAAAAAACAATATTTAAGTTCTTCCTCGCTCCCTTCTTTCATTTAGACAATAATCACTGAAGGAAGAATCTCGCACACAGACAAGTCATCACTGCAGTTATTAAGGATGTGGCTTTATTCACGGTAAGCACCTATTTGTCAGCCGTTGAATCACATTTAACGATGCTTTTTTTTCGTATTGCAGCAGCTGTTGGTTGCGTGTAGAAAATATTAACACAAGTAAAACGCAAAGAGTACTTTCTGAGAGCATAAAATATTCCGGCATTGAATGCGGAGTGGGCGATCGCTGCTGCATTGGCGGAGATGCCTGAAAAGACGCCGTGCTTCACAAACGCCGCCTTCCACGTAACCGCGCAGCCCGGCGATGAAAAGGTTCCACTGGAGGCCAACCCGAGAGTTTCCCATCAGGTATTCATCGTGTTCTGCAGCACCAACACTCTCACGCGTCGTTTGAAATACATGTTTGTGTGTGCGTGTACGTGTACGTGTGTGTGTGAGGGGGGGGGGGGGAAGTGGCTGTGCGTATGTGTGTGTGTGTGTGTGTGTGTGTGTGTGCGTTTGTGTGTGTGTGACCCTTTCAGTGGACAACGACGCCAAGCATACGAGAGCATTGATATAAAGCAGCATGTACGACCAGGTGGGTATGCCGGCACTCGTGCTTGCGCAGTTGTGTGTATGTTTGTGTGTGTGTGTGTGTGTGTGTGTGTGTGAGAGAGAGAGAGAGAGAGAGAGAGAGAAAGGGTGGGAGGGAGGGAGGGAGGGAGAGAGAGAGAGAGAGAGAGAGAGAGAGAGAGAGAGAGAGAGAAAGAGAGAGGCATAGAGAGGGAGAGAGAGAGATGAGAAAGACAGAGCGTTGGAATTATTGGACGGAAGTTCGGTGAGAAGGATGAAGAAATGCAGATAGAGGTATAGAGAGAACGACGTACTCGTATAGGAAAAGTACCAGCAATGGTCAAAAGCTCGGCAGCCCCGTGGCAACGACTAATGCCAATCGGTCCAATGTAAACCGGACTAAACTACACGCGTAATTCCCGTAATGACAGTCCCGTGCTGCGGGTATGCCAGTGTGATAGCAGCGATTAGGAGTGGTTTGTCGTCACGCAGCAAACACATGCACACAATGGGAGTCGTTGAGCACGAGTGTCACCGCGGGGCGCATCGGGAATTTCCGTTCCTGTTTCGGAGAAAACTCTTTTGTTCGCTGTACTGGTGAGCACATCAGGACCCACAGTAGGAGGCCAATACTGCTATTAGTATGTGGTGCTCAGTGTCTGCCTCGTGCTATCTGGTTACCAGTCTGGATCAGAGTCGCTCCTTGCAACAAGACAACAAAAACACAGCACTAAGAGCCGCCCGAGAGGCCTCTTTCATTTTTAATTACTCATTTTATTCATACTCCTGAAGAAATTCTCAAACTTTACAGTGTAAAAGGATTGTGCAGGTTTGTGTTTCTACAATGCGACAGACAGGCCTTTTCAGGAAATTTAGAGTACAAAAAGGAAAACTTAAAACTTTGAGGAAAATAAGCCACGCAAAGCATAAGGACTAGCTATACGCAAGGAAGAAATGTCCCGATTACATTTCTGCACGTATCACCTGAAGGCGTGTCAGGATACGCTGTCAAAACATTGCGTTTCGTAAACGACGCTCTTTGGTTGGACACCCAGGGGCAATGAAAGCACATACTAAAATAATACTTGCAATGTAACTAGTTACCGACAGGTAATGAAACACTTGTGAAAAACAAATCTCTTAATACGAAAAACAGAAAGAAACGACGTTAATACCTACGGACACAGTACACATAAACATAGTGTGTGTTACATTGCAGTTCTTGGTTCTTTGGGTTAAAATTCCAAAATATCATCAATTTTGTCTTGCAATCGACGCTCGAATCGAAGTGGGCAAATTTTATTACATGGTGGCCAACATTTGTTGTGATGACACTTTGGTATACTCATTACAGGTCTGATGTTGATTTCTCTCTCTAAGCTGCAGCTCGTAATATAACAGGTAGAGTATTTTTCTAAATAACTGTACGATATTTCAACTTCTGGAATATTTAGGGATCCATGTCAAAACTATTTTTCTCCGTTAAAATAACAAGTGCAGTTCTGTTACAATATGTGTTACTCAGAAAACACAGCAAAATTAAAAAATGTGACGAAATCAGTATTTTATATATCAATGAAGTCAGTGATGAGAAAATACATATGACCAATGTGCAGTGTTCGTTAACGTTCTCTTCAGGCAAAAATGGGCTTTGTGACTGTTGGGTTTGTGACGGTTTTCGTTTAATGCTCAAGGTGCATAAGGCTCTTATGTCACTCCACCTTCTTCAGCATCTTTCTTATGCACTCTTTATTATGTAAGTAAACGAATACGGGTGCTTTCATAACTTCTGTGTTGATCGTCTCAGAAACAAAGTAAAAATAATAGAAACAATCGCTTGCAGAATTAAATGGCCTTCATGAGAACAAACTTGATAGGAAACGGAATAATCCTGTCTCATCTACGGATTGATTTGTTATCAATTCTCAAATAATTTCTCTTGACCCAAATCTTCAGCATCCAGTGCTTCTCCCGAATTAAGCTATGTCTATTCACAGACAGCGTGTAAATTTTGTGATACTTTTTATTGTCCAAGCAGAAGGCTATCAGTTTTCCTATCCACCCGATTAATTCCTCCCCTCGAAGTTTTAGTGACTCACTCATTGCCTTTATATCATTACAGTAGATATAGTGAATGAATAAGTGTAACGGGTCCGTGAACTTTCTCGCTGTGTAGGAGAATGCATTCGAGGCAGTGTGTTGAAGCCTTCGAGAAATAATAGCCATTCAACTAGACTAAGAAACAATCCCTAGTTCAGTGAGAATATCTCGATTGTTAGGGGCAGAAATTGATGTTCTTCTGAAGAGAAAAGAAATCTGAAGATACTTGTCCCTGCTAGAAGAAATATGGAAGTCTTGAAGAGTTCCGTAAGTGATTTTCTTGTAGTTTCGAGCCTAGTTATTTGGTTGCCCAAATCAGGCTCTCAGTCGTCCGGTCGCGGTGGCCTTCACTGTGAGATGGCCGACGAGTGCCCCCTGTCAACTGAGTAGTTCCTCGACACAACTTGCCTCGAGCCACATAACCTTGCTAAGGACATTCGTTTCTTTTGGCAAGGAATATGTGAAATTGTAAAAGTTGGATCCTGAGTTTCCTTGGAGTACACGTTTTGCTGCATCAGCGACGGAATATTATGATGAGATATTTTCAATACTGATGAGGCAAGAGGACTGAGGAGATAGTTCTTTTGTTCAGTCACGAAGCATTTCTTTACAGATAAGAGATATACGAAGTATTGTATTTCGAAGTTCCAGTAACTGATTAACCTTTATAGGACACTAGGTGAGTACCCGGTGTTGTTCGGGTATGTATTAATTCTAATCTTCTATTTGTCAGTTTCCCCCTTCCAACTCTCTCTGTACATTTCCTTCTGCCTAGTTTCACTCTCCACCTCTTCCACACCATACTCTCCATCTCCTCGTACCCCTCCATCAGTCCATTTACTCCCTCTCCTTGCAGCTTCAATGAACGTTGTAAAATGTTCTCACAACGTTATAAATAAGCATGCCAGGGAATAAGTTACTACGAGCCGTGAGGTGAGGGATTTAGCACTGTGAGGCTTGAAACTACGACAACGCCAACCAATGTCGTTTAGTTTCACATGTCCACACCATGAGATGTTGATGTGAAACCAGAAATAATATCGTCCGCTTCATGCCAAAACAACGAATGTGCATTATGGAACTTTTGAGATACTGTTGACTAACTGTTCCAGAGAGTCTCAAAACAACTTTAGTAATTTAGGGAATCTATCTGCTCCTCATCTATTGATATAATATTCACAAATGTTACAAAACGAAATTCTTAACTATAACTTCCTTCCGGTGGGTGGAGGGAGGAGAGTTGCAGGAGGGGGAGGAGAGGTGCCAAGGAATTGCACATTCGATTTTGTGGAATAATTAAGACTTACTGAATTGTCGCATGTGTACGGAAAGAGAGCATCTGACGCAAATTCTGGTTTCTTTGCTTCAAAGAACCAAGAGAAACTAACACAACTAAAAACAAGATAAAACCAGAAACTGAATCAACCTCCACAGATATATTCAGTCTACATCAGAGTCCTTTTCGGTATCTGATTCAGGCAATTCACGCAGACCCTCGTCGCTCAACAGATTACCTTAATATGGTTAATATTCCCCCGCAATTACATGTTTCTCAATCGTTATGAGCAAATCCTTAAGTTTGCCTGTTGCTATCCAAAGTTTTTTCATGTATGCTATTAAACATACGTAGTTGCCGGCCCTTTCGTTCTAAGGTTGCTTCACCAAATGCGCCTTCATAATGTGTGTCAAAACTTACCTAATGAGGTTTGTTCCTTTGATAGTGGAGTAGTCATACATGGTGCACAGTAATTTTGGGATGCTCCTCAGCTCATTTTTAACGTTTAGAAAACAGTCGTACAGCGTAATACGGATGACGAATGGCGAGGCTTTCTCCTGCAAATGCGAACGATCTGCGCTCATACTTTAGGGGGGCACCTACTTTCCGTCTCCATCTTGGCATGTTAGAGTCACACTGCATTTATGTATAAAATGCCGTAAAAATGCATGATCAATTGATTTTAAGTTTGGATGGTTATCGCACCGAGGGATACAGATACAAATGTAGAGTCACAGTCGTAGGTTGCAATTTGAGTCGATCCTCTTTTGCTGTCTACCTCATTACACAAGTAACAAACAAGTACCATCTTGACTTTATGTGAGCACATGAAAAGTGCCAGTTTTCTCAGATTAATTGGTCGCAAGGTCCCAGGGCTCTTTGATCAAAATTTACGCCACTACACTTGGGTCACTCTGTGTCACTATATTGTCTTCATTGCGTTTATTTACAGCCAGATGTCTTTTCTACGAATATTTGTGATGATCTTGCTTAATCAGAGTCTCGTTCTTGGTCAGTGAAATGAATGCAGTACATTTGCAGCCCTGAAACTTCTTCGCCCAAAAAAAAAATCGCGAATTTTACTCTTGGAATATTTCTCGTCGGTTTGGAAGAGACGATAGCTCAGAGTTGCAGTCTTTACATTTGGCTCTATAGTTGACTTATATTAATATTCAGCCTTGAGTCGAGATACTTGCTTGAAGATTTTCGTCTTGAATAATGCGAGTCGACGGAAGGATAACAAAAGATATTCATCTCCATTTACATCTACATACATACTCCGCAAGCCACCGTATGATGCGTGGCGGAGGGTACTCTGTACCGCTACCAGCTATTCCTGCCACGTTCCACTTTCAGATACAACAAGGGTAGAACGATTATCTATATACCTTCATAGGAGTCCTAATGTATCTTATCTAACTCTAGCGGGTCTTACGCGAAAAGTACATTGCCGGTAGTAGAATCGTTCTGCAGTCAGCTTCAAATACCGGTTTTCTAAATTTTGTCAACTGTGTTCCTCGGAAAGAACGTCGCCTTCACTCCAGTAGACCCCTTTTGAGTTCCAGAACCATCTCTGCAATACTTGCTTGTTGATCAAATTTATTGATGACAAATCGACCAGACCACCTCTTGTGGGGATCCCAAACCCTCTAGAAAGGATCGCATTGAAGCCGGTCTCCATCATAGGTGAACCATGCTTTCCTAAAACTATAAAATGAACTCGACATTCGCGTTAACATATTCGTTCCGCTTCATATCGCTTTGCCACGTTACGCCCATGTATTTAACTGACGTGACACACTAATAGTGCTGTATTCAAAAGTTACAGGGTTGTGCTTCCTACGTATCTGCATTAACTTATCATTTATCTGTACTTAGTGTCAGCTAGCTATTATCGTAAGTCGTCTTGTATCCTCCTACAGTCACTCAAAGACGACACGATCTCGTACACCACAGCGTCGTCAGCAAACAGCTGTAGACTGCTGCTCACCCTTTTCGTCAAATCATATATGTATTTAGAGATAGAGACAGGGTTTATCAAACTTCCCTGGGGCAGACATGATTATATCCTTGTCTCTGATGAAAGTTTGCCCTCGAAGGCAAAGTACAGCGTTCTATTACTCAAGAAATCTTCGAGCAACTCACATTTCTGGGAACTTATTTCGTATGTTGCAAACTTCGTTAACGATCTGCCACGAGGTACCGTCTCAAAGCTTTTCAGAAACCTACACAACTGGTCATTAAAATTGCTACACCACGAAGATGACGTGCCACACACGAGAAATTTAACCGACTGGAAGAAGATGCTGTGATATGCAAATAATTAGCTTTTCAGAGCATTCACACAAGGTTGGACCCGGTGGCAACACCTACACCGTGCTTACATGAGGAAAGTTCCCAACCGATTTCTCATACACAAACAGCAGTTCACCGGCGTTGCCTGGTAAAACGTTGTTGTGATGCCTCGAGTAAGGAGGAGAAATGCGTACCATATCGTTTCCGACTTTGATAAATGTCGGATTGTAGCCTATCGCGATTGCGGTTTATCGTATCGCGACATTGCTGCTCGCGTTGGTCGAGATCCAATGACTGTTAGCAGAATATGGAATCGGTGGGTTCAGGAGGGTAATACGGAACGCCGTGCTGGATCCCAACAGCCTCGTATCACTAGCACTCAAGATGACAGGCATCTTATCGCATGGCTGCAACGGATCGTGCATTCACGTCTCGATCCCTGAGTCAACAGATGGGGACGTTTGCAAGACATCAACCATCTGCATGAACAGTTCGACGACGTTTGCAGCAGCATGGACTATCAGCTCGGAGACCATGGCTGCGGTTACCCTTGACGCTGCATCCAGACAGGAGCGCCTGCGGTGGTGTACTCAACGACGAACCTGGGTGCACGAATGGGAAAACGTCATTTTTTCGGATGAATCCAGGTTCTGTTTACAGCATCATGATGGTCGCATCCGTGTTTGGCGACATCGCGATGAACGCACAATGGAAGCGTGTATTCCTCATCGCCATACTGGCGTATCATCCGGCGTGATGGTATGGGGTGCCATTGCTTACACGTCTCGGTCACCTCTTGTTCGCATTGACGGCACTTTGAACAGTGGACGTTACATTCCAGATGTGTTACGACCCGTGGCTCTACCCTCCACTCGATCCGTGCGAAACCATACATTTCAGCAGGATAATGCACGACCGCATGTTGCAGGTCCTGTACGGGCCTTTCTGGATACAGAAAATGTTCGACTGCTGCCCTGGCCACACATTCTCCAGATCTCTCACCAACTGAAAACGTCTGGTCAATTACGGCCAGAGGTGGTTTTTCTGGGTACTGATTTCTCAGGATCTATGCACCCAAATTGCGTGAAAATGTAATCACATGTCAGTTCTAGTATAATATATTTGTCTGATGAATACCCGTTTACCGTCTGCATTTCTTCTTGGTGTAGCAATTTTAATTGCCTGTAGTGTAGGAATACAGAATCTGCCTGCTGCTATCCATCCATGTTTCGCAGCATATTTTGTCGGAAAAAGGCTGAATTTCACGGGAACGATCGATTCTAAAACCATGCTGATTTGTGGACAGAAACAATTTATTACATTCCAACTAAGAATATGCTCAACAATTCTGTAGCAAAACGAAGTTGAGGAAATTGATCAGCAATTTGCTGGTCGTTCTTTCACTCTTCTTGTATACAGGAGTCACCTGTTCTTCTTTCCTTTCACTTGGGACATTCCTCTTGGCGATATATTAAAAATAAAGCCAAGCTAAGTAAGTGAACAATATCCTATAGTACTCTCTGTAAAACCGAAATTGGAATCTGTTCGGACCTGGAGACTTGTTTGTTATCAGTTCTTCCAGTTGCTTCTCTGTGTCACGGGTGCCTATCACCATGTTCTAATTACAGGAGTCTGTGTGATGGAGTAACAAGGTTATGCTTTTTCGAGCATTCTGCTTGTTCGATTCGTTAAACGTGAGATTTAAAACTTCGGCTTTGCTTTTGCTATTTTCTACTAATACACCAGAATTGTCAGCGAGTGACGGTATAGAAAGTTTGACCCGCTAAGCGATTTAATGTAGCACCCGAGTGATCTAGGATTCTCGGCGAGTTCTTATTTGACAGTTTTACAGACACACGAATCTCTACTAACTTTTGCCTGTGGTCGCTTGCTCGTTTTCTTTAGAGCCGAGAGCGCAACAGTCTTTGCTTCCTCAGCATTTTCTGAATTTTGTTATTAAACCACCTATCCTTCATACACTTACTCGGCATACACTTTTCCAGAAAGTTAATTACAATCATTTGCTCATAATTCTTCAACGACCGTTTCACTGGAGCTAAATGACGTCCATTCACTGTTTAAGTGAGATGCTAACGACCGATTATCTGCTCTTTCTACCAAAAAAACTCTCCTAGTTTCTTGATTGATTGATTAACTTCATTAACCATCGTCGCTATGATGACATCATGATCACTAATCCATGTCTCTATACTGACGCTGTCGATAAAGTCATTTCTATTTCTAGCTAAAATGTGTATTTTTATTGCGGATAGGCTCTCGAACTAGCTGCTCAAGGCAGTTTTCGTAACACATATTCAAAATACTTCACGAAACTACCTGTCCGTAACTTCTCCAATGAATCTATAAATGTCCAAGTCTATACTCGATATTTTAAAGTCGCCTCAAACTAAAACTGCGCGATGTTGGTACTTCCGCGCTATTTAGCGTAGGGTTTCTTTAAAAAACTGTCACGTTGGAATCGAGTGGCTATTAAAGTATCCAACAATTAACTTGATTTCATCTAGATCCGATGTACGCGTTAAAATAACTTCACAGTCACAGTCATATAACGACCTCTATAAACCCAATGTTTTTGCAATCTACGGTACACACTCCACCGAATACGTCGTCTAATCTGTATTTCCGTTACGTTCCGGAATGTTTCATATTTGAATGACGGAACAATATACTTTATAAAGTGGATGACGCACAAACGGCGACTTTATATTTTATTCCGACCGGTTTTGGTCATGATGTAACCATGTTCACAGTCGTCAAACAATGAATCTGCTGCCAACATTACATGTCACATCTAAAAATCATATCGGACATTACAGGTATGTTATCCGTTTGAAGAACTACTAACTCTGTCCTTGCGTGTTCTCCTACAGTCGTGAGGTAACTGATCTTGGCTGTTGTCATAATAAATAACTCGAAATGTAAAACTCGACGATGCTTATAGTCTACAGTCTACAGTTCCAATTATTGTATATGCGCGGTTTTAACTATTTTTAGATCTGATTGATTTGATGCGGCCCGCCATGAATTTCTTTCCTGCGTCAACCCTTTCATCTCGGCGTGTCAGTTGCACTTAAGTCCTCACTGATTTGCTGATTTATTCCAATCACTGTCTGCCTCTACAATTTTCACACTCTACAGCTCCCTTTAGAACCATGGAAGTTATTCCCTTATAACACATGCCCAAGTCCTATCGTCTCTTCTATTTGTCAGTGTTTTCCATATCTTTCTTTCCTCGCCGATTCCTCATTTTGGCACACGAGAGACTATATGAAGATGTGGATGAATTCATAAAATATGTGCGAGGGGATAAACATTTGACAGACCTACATTATTTAAAAGCTATTTAATTGAAGAAATGGAAGTGGTGTTACTCCAGGTATGGACTGGAAAAAGGAACGACAGGTTGTAGATCTAGGTTTTGTTCCTTTTCTTTTTTTTTTTTTTGGTCATCAGTCTACTGACTGGTTTGATGCGGCCCTCCACGAATTCCTTTCCTGTGCTAACCTCTTCATCTCAGAGTAGCACTTGCAACCTACGTCCTCAATTATTTGCTTGACGTAATCCAATCTCTGTCTTCCTCTACAGTTTTTGCCCTCTACAGCTCCCTCTAGTACCATGGAAGTCATTCCATCATGTCTTAGCAGATGTCCTATCATCCTGTCCCTTCTCCTTAACAGTGTTTTCCACATATTCCTTTCCTCTCCGATTCTGCATAGAACCTCCTCATTCCTTACCTCATCAGTCCACCTTATTTTCAACATTCGTCTATAGCACCACATCTCAAATGCTTCGGTTCTCTTCTGTTCCGGTTTTCCCACAGTCCATGTTTCATTACCATACAATGCTGTACTCCAGACGTACATCCTCAGAAATTTCTTCCTCAAATTAAGGCCGGTACTTGATATTAGTATACTTCTCTTGGCCAGAAATACCTTTTTTGCCATAGCGAGTCTGCTTTTGATGTCCTCCTTGCTCCGTCCGTCATTGGTTATTTTACTGCCTAGGTAGCAGAATTCCTTAACTTCATTGACTTCGTGACCATCAATCCTGATGTTAAGTTTCTCGCTGTTCTCATTTCTACTACTTCTCATTACCTTCGTCTTTCTCCGATTTACTCTCAAACCATACTGTGTACTCATTAGACTGTTCATTCCGTTCAGCAGATCATTTAATTCTTCTTCACTTTCACTCAGGATAGCAATGTCATCAGCGAATCGTATCATTGACATCCTTTCACCTTGTATTTTAATTCCACTCCTGAACCTTTCTTTTATTTCCATCATTGCTTCCTCGATGTACAGTTTGAAGAGTAGGGGCGAAAGGCTACAACCTTGTCTTACACCCTTCTTAATACGAGCACTTCGTTCTTGATCGTCCACTCTTATTATTCCCTCTTGGTTGTTGTACATATTGTATATGACCCGTCTCTCCCTATAGCTTACCCCTACTTTTTTAAGAATTTCGAACAGCTTGCACCATTTTATATTGTCGAACGCTTTTTCCAGGTCGACAAATCCTATGAAAGTGTCTTGGTTTTTCTTTAGCCTTGCTTCCATTATTAGCCGTAACGTCAGAATTGCCTCTCTCGTCCCTTTACTTTTCCTAAAGCCAAACTGATCGTCACCTAGCGCATTCTCAATTTTCTTTTCCATTCTTCTATATATTATTCTTGTAAGCAGCTTCGATGCATGAGCTGTTAAGCTGATTGTGCGATAATTCTCGCACTTGTCAGCTCTTGCCGTCTTCGGAATTGTAAGGATGATGCTTTTCCGAAAGTCAGATGGTATGTCGCCAGGCTCATATATTCTACACACCAACATGAATAGTCGTTTTGTTGCCACTTCCCCCAATGATTTAAGATATTCTGATGGAATGTTATCTATCCCTTCTGCCTTATTTGACCGTAAGTCCTCCAAAGCTCTTTTAAATTCCGATTCTAATACTGGATCCCCTATCTCTTCTAAATCGACTCCTGTTTCTTCTTCTATCACATCAGACAAATCCTCACCCTCATACAGGCTTTCAATGTATTCTTTCCACCTATCTGCTCTCTCCTCTGCATTTAACAGTGGAATTCCCGTTGCACTCTTAATGTTACCACCGTTGCTTTTAATGTCACCAAAGGTTGTTTTGACTTTCCTGTATGCTGAGTCTGTCCTTCCGACAATCATATCTCTTTCGATGTCTTCACATTTTTCCTGCAGCCATTTCGTCTTAGCTTCCCCGCACTTCCTATTTATTTCATTCCTCAGGGACTTGTATTTCTGTATTGCTGATTTTCCCGGAACATGTTTGTACTTCCTCCTTTTATCAATCAACTGAAGTATTTCTTCTGTTACCCATGGTTTCTTCGCAGCTACCTTCTTTGTACCTATGTTTTCCTTCCCAACTTCTGTGATGGCCCTTTTTAGAGATGTCCATTCCTCTTCAACTGTACTGCCTACTGCGCTATTCCTTATTGCTGTATCTATAGCGTTAGAGAACTTCAAACGTATCTCGTCATTCCTTAGTACTTCCGTATCCCACTTCTTTGCGTATTGATTCTTCCTGACTAATGTCTTGAACTTCAACCTGCTCTTCATCACTACTATATTGTGATCTGAGTCTATATCTGCTCCTGGGTACGCCTTACAGTCCAGTATCTGATTTCGGTATCTCTGTCTGACCATGATGTAATCTAATTGAAATCTTCCCGTATCTCCCGGCCTTTTCCATGTATACCTCCTCCTCTTGTGATTCTTGAACAAGATATTCGCTATTACAAGCTGAAACTTGTTACAGAACTCAATTAATCTTTCTCCTCTTTCATTCCTTGTCCCAAGCCCATATTCTCCTGTAACCTTTTCTTCTACTCCTTCCCCTACAACTGCATTCCAGTCGCCCATGACTATTAGATTTTCGTCCCCCTTTACATACTGCATTACCCTTTCAATAGCCTCATACACATCTTCAGCTTGCGACGTCGGCATGTATAACTGAACTATCGTCGTTTGTGTTGGTCTGCTGTCGATTCTGATTAGAACAACCCGGTCACTGAACTGTTCACAGTAACACACCCTCTGCCCTACCTTCCTATTCATAACGAATCCTCCACCTGTTATACCATTTTCTGCTGCTGTTGATATTACCTGATACTCATCTGACCAGAAATCCTTGTCTTCCTTCCACTTCACTTCACTGACCCCTACTATATATAGTTTGAGCCTTTGCATTTCCCTTTTCAGGTTTTCTAATTTCCCTACCACGTTCAAGCTTCTGACATTCTACGCCCCGACTCGTAGAACGTTATCCTTCCGTTGATTATTCAATCTTTTTCTCATGGTAACCTCCCCCTCGGCAGTCCCCTTCCGGAGATCCGAATGGGGGACTATTCCGGAATCTTTTGCCAATGGAGAGATCATCATGACATTTCTTCAATTACAGGCCACATGTCCTGTGGATACACGTTACGTGTCTTTAATGCAGTGATTTCCATTGCCTTCTGCATCCTCATGTCGTTGATCATTGCTGATTCTTCCGCCTTTAGGTGCAATTTCCCACCCCTAGGACAAGAGAGTGCTCTGAACCTCTATCCGCTCCTCCGCCCTCTTTGACAAGGCCGTTGGCAGAATGAGGCAGACTTTTTATGCCGGAAGTCTTCGGCCGCCAATGCTGATTATTTATCGAAATTTAGGCAGTGGCGTGGATCGAACCCGGGACCGAAGACGTTTTGATTACGAATCAAAGACCCTCCCCCTAGACCACGGGTACTTTTCAATTGTAGCAAGTAAAGCTTCCATAATCATTAGACGCTATACTTACAAAAGTCCGCGTGTGACAGAAAGAACTCGACTACACATTCGTTAGAGAATGATTTATAAACATATCCTGAACAGCTTAAGGTATCCGAGTTCAGCCATAAACCATCACTTTAAGGCATGAAACTAAACAGAATGAAAATAACTGTAAGTTCATGACAGGAAGAGGTGAGGTAAGAGTTCTGGGACATCTAAGTAAAAGCATGGAGAGTATTTCCGTAAAGGAGAAAGGAATATAATAAAGAAGGAAGTAATTAAGGAACGAGACAGTGGTGGCGAAAGGAGAGCTGAAAAATGCTACGAACGATGTAAGAGTACTCGCATTTTTGGAAAGTACAAGATCTTAAGACTGAGGTAACAACTCAATAGTAAAGGTTACTGTGGATTTCAGTGAACAAGAAATGCAAATATGATGATTTACAATGGACAGTAAAAACATGTAAACATATAGTTGAATGAAAAATCGAGACGATGTGCAGGAAAATCAAACTTAACTTAGGAAAAATAAAGTTTTTGGATGTTAATCTACGAGATGTAGAAGGAAAACTGCTCACAGCAGAAGAAAGCGAAGACAAATGAAAGACGTACATCGACGGAGAAAAATTGACTCGAAGACTGATGGAAGGGGATGAAGATGCTGCTGTGGAAGAATAGGTGATCCAATACATGGTAACAATTTCACGGGGTCAGAAGCAACTCAACTCAAACAAGCCAGCGAAAGTCTACTACACATCTTCGGCATTACTGAAAACTGTGGGAAGTTTAGAGACTAGACAATTATTTAAGTTTCTGTCAAAAGTCTACAGTATGGATCACTTACCATCAGCTTTACAGAAAAGAGATTATCGTGACATTACCACAAAAGCCACGTGTAAATGAATGTAACATTTATTGGACTATTGGTC
This sequence comes from Schistocerca piceifrons, assembly GCF_021461385.2. Taxonomy (NCBI): domain Eukaryota; kingdom Metazoa; phylum Arthropoda; class Insecta; order Orthoptera; family Acrididae; genus Schistocerca; species Schistocerca piceifrons. The sequence continues at coordinate 585,358,017 of NC_060138.1, forward strand.
TGACAAACCATGATTGGAAAATGTTGTCCAGAATAATGTACAATACAGCAGAATGAAAAACTGAAGGTGTATCAGACTAGAGTAATAATCGATACACGACTGAAGAAAAATCGTGGTGTTTTCCCAGGAGTTTTAGGCTAAGGGAAAGCCTTCGACAACTAAGGTGTACTAAGATGTGGAATATGATGCTGCTAAAGGGAAGAGAAAGGTGAATGTTTTACACATTCAAAGAGACACAAGATTGTAGTATTAAGGGTGGAAAGCAGAGCTGTAGCTTATCGTCGTCTCTGTTCAACATGTACGGAAAAAAAAATAAATAAAAAAAATTAATCGAGTTCACCTCCAAAGAGGAATAAAAACGCAATGCGAACAAGTACTAGTTCAATGGTTCGCAGGCAACATAGCTAATCTGGTTGATGTAAGGAACGTTGTTGTACTTGCAACTGGTATGTTACATAACAGCTATTGAAGAATCACTTGAAGTCATGTTAAGAACCTAAAGTCGGATCACCAAACTCTGTTTTAGCAAATTATAGCTAATGTGCTACAGAAATATGTTGATGATTTACATGGATTGATAAGGCTGTAACTTAGACGGTTGTCTGTAGAATGGTAGGACATGTGTTAACACATCAGGTACTAACATGCATCGTACTAGGAGAAGCAGGCTATATTAAGCTCCATGTGACAAGGCATATAATGGAATACGCGCAACAGATAAATTAAGATGTAGAGTACAAGTGCTGCTTTGAGATGAAGATGTTGAGATAAGAATGGAATTTGTGGCGGGTGGTAGCTTACCCCGCTCGCCGCTTCAAACAAGATGTTTATGACCCATGAAATTAATGGTTTGATTGTAACTTTAATACGTTCATTTCACGTGTCATGCTATCCATTTGAAAATGGCTAACCATCTGAAATAACGCAGTGGTGAAATTCAAGATAATATAATATTGTACCCAATATACGACAGCCAGTGCACAGATTAAGTTCGTTCAACAAATATAAAGAAGGCATGGAAGGCTTGTTACAAAAATGGGTTCAGCATGGACACAACTTCGTAACGGAACGGAAATTTTCAGTAACGTTTCTTAAGTAACCGCCTGGCATGCACTTAAATTGACTTAGAAGAACAATAGTAAACTTAAACATCCCTACAGTCTGCAAGTCCCTATACAGAATATGCCTGGGGTAACTTCCGACACAATTATCTGTTCCATCATTCACTGTTACATTGGTGAATGGTGTGTGGAGAGAATGACGATAAACTTCCACATTAGCTGTGCTTTCTCGTATTTTCTCATTATGGTCATTGTGCTAGAAGTAGTATATTACCCGACTCTTCCTCTCAGAATTTCAATAGCAAATCTCATCATGATGCACAATGCCTCCCTTGTTGCGTCTGCCACAGCCTTCTGTTGAATGTCTCCGTAACATTGTCGCGCCTGCTACCCGGTCTTATTTGTAAAAAGAAAATGGACTGTGATGATCGCGCAGTTGACCCTCATACACACCAAACGTCACCATCATCCATCCACACGGTCTCATGACATAATGCACCGCTCTATGTTGGGTCTTGTCTATCTCTTCTATTAATACAATCAGATTGACTGCTGAGTACAAGTCCAATGCCTTACCGTCACTCTCCCTCGCTTATTGACACGGCGACCGGAGACCGGTTATAGTAATTGCAGTTAACAGACGTGCCTGTAGGCCGGCTCGTGGAAGACACGGCACTTAACAGATCTGTTTAACAGACATTTGTGTTCTTCATAGTACTTCTGTTCCATGATCCTCCAGTTTGCAACATATTCTATTTCCTATGGCGTAGTTACTTCTGCGTGCGTAGAAAGGAGACAGGGGTGTGTGCAGTTGCGCCTCCACTAACGAGCCTGTTTCTGTCGCACGCGGATGTGGAAGAGAAAGGGTAGAACGGAACAGCGGTCGCGATATATTTCACAACGCGGAACAGCCTTAATGCAGGAACATGTGGAGTTAAATATCCGCGATTGTTCTCTATATACCAAGGGATTAGCGGCGTTATTCATGGAGGTTAAATTCAATTACCTAATGGGTTGCTGAAGTATAGTGGCGCACTGAATTCCAATCATTTAAGTCGGTAGTAAAAAGGGATTTAAGCGGGAAAATGTTTCTGGCCGGATTGCTGCCGGCACCCCGCCTGAAAAGTGTCGTAAAGCCTGCGCGCCCTATGCCTGCCCTGCTATTTCGCTGCTTTCACCGCCCTCCCCTGCGGTGGCGCTGGTTTGCAACCCGCAGTCCAAGCTTTCCGACTGCCGCTCTTTTGGCGCTGTAGCTCTGCTGTACATGCAAACTGTCCTGTTAGCTTGTCCCACTGCTCCTCTAGGTAAATAACAAAACGTTACTGCAGTTTGAATGATTCTGTATTTGCATGAGCGTTATCTCGCATAGAAATATATCGGAGCACATAATTCTATTCAACCGATGATTTGTGTGAACAGTATCGGAAGGTAGTGCTGAACTTGAAAACCAAGGAGGACGAAGTCGACTACTGCGTTGTAAATTCTGTTAAGAAAGAAAGTCGTAACAGGCTCCGACGTTATAAGCAGAAAGAAGATGTGCCTACTCTAATGACATATAGACGTATACCAAGGATCATTAAGGATTGTTCTAAAACCCTACTCTACCAGAAGGCGTTTTATAAATGTATACATGTTCATAGTTAAGGGTGCTACTTAAGAGTAAACAAGAAAACGGTTGAAAGGCGTAGTATGACGTCGGAGCGTCGCATAACACTTAATGATGTTCAGACCTATTCGAGCTACGTTACCTTTCAATAATAGAACATTTATCAAACACTAGCGAAAAGATCCGAGGCCAAAGTAAAGAGCGTTTCTTTACTCCACTCATCTATTCAAGATCTTTCCAATATAGTTAAAAACGTATCCAGTTTCATTTAAATTATCATACTTACTGCAGTACTCCTATGTGTTACAAAAGAGAGAAGCACACTGCCCAAGCAATAAAATTACGTTCTCCCTGTGTGTTAAAATTTGCCGAGGACTTCGGTTCGATATCTTCAACCGTTCACTAAATACAGGGTTATTACAAACGATTGAAGCGATTTCACAGCTCTACAATAACTTTATTATTTGAGATATTTTCACAATGCTTTGCACACACATACAAAAACTCAAAAAGTTTTTTTAGGCATTCAAAAATGTTCGATATGTGCCTCTTTAGTGATTCGGCAGACATCAAGCCGATAATCAAGTTCCTCCCACACTCGGCGCAGCATGTCCCCATCAATGAGTTCGAAAGCATCGTTGATGTGAGCTCGCAGTTCTGGCACGTTTCTTGGTAGAGGAGGTTTAAACACTGAATCTTTCACATAACCCCACAGAATGAAATCGCATGGGGTTAAGTCGAGAGAGCGAGGAGGCCATGACATGAATTGCTGATCATGATCTCCACCACGACCGATCCATCGGTTTTCCAATCTCCTGTTTAAGAAATACCCAACATCATGATGGAAGTGCGGTAGAGCACCATCCTGTTGAAAGATGAAGTCGGCGCTGTCGGTCTCCAGTTGTGGCATGAGCCAATTTTCCAGCATGTCCAGATACAAGTGTCCCGTAACGTTTTTTTCGCAGAAGAAAAAGGGGCCGTAAACTTTAAACCGTGAGAGTGCACAAAACACGTTAACTTTTGGTGAATTGCGAATTTGCTGCACGAATGCGTGGGGATTCTCTACCGCCCAGATTCGCACATTGTGTCTGTTCACTTCACCATTTAAAAAAATGTTGCTTCATCACTGAAAACAAGTTTCGCACTGAACGCATCCTCTTCCATGAGCTGTTGCAACCGCGCCGAAAATTCAAAGCGTTTGACTTTGTCATCGGGTGTCAGGGCTTGTAACAATTGTAAACGCTAAGTCTTCTGCTTTAGCGTTTTCCGTAAGATTTTCCAAACCGTCGGCTGTGGTACGTTTAGCTCCCTGCTTGCTTTATTCGTCGACTTCCGCGGGCTACGCGTGAAACTTGCCCGCACGCGTTCAACCGTTTCTTCGCTCACTGCAGGCCGACCCGTTGATTTCCCCTTACAGAGGCATCCAGAAGCTTTAAACTGCGCATACCATCGCCGAATGGAGTTCGCAGTTGGTGGATCTTTGTTGAACTTCGTCCTGAAGTGTCGTTGCACTGTTATGACTGACTGATGTGAGTGCATTTCAAGACGGCATACGCTTTCTCGGCTCCTGTCGCCATTTTGTCTCACTGCGCTCTCGAGCGCTCTGGCGGCAGAAACCTGAAGTGCGGCTTCAGCCGATCAAAACTTTATGAATTTTTCTAGGTATCTGTAGTGTGTCGTGACCATATGTCAATGAATGGAGCTACAGTGAATTTATGAAATCGCTTCAATAATTTGTAATAGCCCTGTAAAAGAACTACAAGTGGCGCGAAATTGTTTATTGCTCTCAAAAATGAAATCTCACCGTTGCTTGTTATTAATTTAATGAACATTGTCGTCATCGTTATCTTCATCGTTGTTACTGTCAGGCTTAAGCAACTACACGGTCTGGTACCGAACGACCTAAGTACTACTTCAACCACTTCACTGACTCTTTAAATAATGAAACACATGTGAAATACACACATCAAAAAAGGTTTTGCATCACCCCGGTTCCCAGAACTCCTGAAGATAGACGTTGACTGTGTTGTCCCTTTGAATGTTCAGAGATGTCACTAAACCCGCCGAAAGATGTAAACAACCATACACGAGCAGCGCCTATTATACGGAGGGGGTCAGTTTCAGTCATTCCAATAGGATGGAGGTTCACGGCTCGTGTTGTCTGTAGTTCAACCATGCCTAGACGGTTAATACCGCGGTTCGATCGCGTCCGCATTGTTACTTTATGATAGGAAGAGCTCTCAACAAGGGAACTGTCCAGCCGTCCCCTATGCGATGTTTTTCGGACTTGGAGGAGACACAGAGCCACAGGAACTGTCGATGATATGCCTCCCTCAGGCGCCCAAGGGCTGTTACTGCAGTGGATTACCGCTACCTACGGATTATGGATCGGAGGAACGTTGACAGCAACGCCACCATGTTAAATAATGCTTTTCGTGCAAACACAGAACGTCGTGTTACGACTCAAATTGTGCATAATAGACTGCATGAAGCGTAAATGCCGACCGAAGTGGCCGTGCGCTACAGTCTGGAACCGCGTGTCCGCTACGTCGCTGGCTCGAATCCTGCCTCGGGCATGGATGTGTGTGATGTCCTTAGGTTAGGTTTAAATAGTTCTAAGTTCTAGGGGACTGATGACCTCCGCATTTAAGTCCCATAGTGCTCAGAGCCATTTGAACCATTTTTGAAGCGGAACTTCACTCCCGACGTCCATGGCGAGGTCCATCTTTGCAACCACTACAGCATGCAGCGCGGTACAGCTGGGTCCAACAACAAGCCGAATGGACGCCCAGGACTGGCATCACGTTCTCTTCACCGATGAGTGTCGCATATGCCTTCAACCAGACAATCGTCGGAGACTTGTTTGGATGCAACCCGATCTGGCTGAACGCCTTAGAAACACTGTCCAGCGAGTACAGCAAGGTGGAAGTTCCTTGCTGTTTTGGGGTGGCATTATGTGGAGCCGACGTACGTCGCTAGTGGTCATGGAAGACGCCGCAACGGCTGTACGATACGTGAATGCCATCTTGCGACCCATAGTGCAATCATATCGGTAGCATACCGGCGAGGCATTCGCCTTCATGGACGACAGTTCGCGCCCCTATCGTGCACATCTTATGAATGACTTCCTTCAAGATAACGACATCGCTCTACTAGAATGGCCAGCATATTGTCCAGATATGAATCCTACGGAACATGCCTGGGATAGATTGTAAAGCGCTGTTTATGGACGGCGTGAGCCACCGACCATTCTGAGGTATTTACGACGAATCGCCATTGAGGAGTGGGACAATCTGGACCAGCAGTGCCGTGATGAACTTGTGGTTAGTATGCCACGACGAATACAGAGGTGCATCAATGCAAGAGGACGTGCTATTGGGTATTAGAGGTACTGCTGTGTACAGCAATCTGTACAACCACCTCTTGAAGTTCTCTCTTTATGATGGTACAACATGCAATGTCTGTTTTTTCATGAGCAATAAAAAGGGTGGAAATGTTGTTTATGTTGATCTCTATTCCAGTTTTCTGTACAGTTTCCGGAACTCTTGGACTCGAGGTGATGCAAGACTTTTTTTGATGTGTGTAATTTAAATGCGGTTACACAACCAAATTCCTAATACAAAAACAAAACAAAATATTCAAATAGCTCACTGAAGAATTTGAAACAGTCAAGATATATACCACTTATTTTTCCACAGTTTTAAGTGTACGATACATAGTAACACAAAACTGTAAGATGCATTTGACTTTGTCATTGACTTGCCTACAGCAAAGGGTATGGCTGTAACCAAGTTTGTGACGCACCATCTTGTGTGCTCGCGTGTGTTGTTGCTAAAATGTGATGCACTGAATGTGATTGCACATACACTCCTGGAAATGGAAAAAAGAACACATTGACACCGGTGTGTCAGACCCACCATACTTGCTCCGGACACTGCGAGAGGGCTGTACAAGCAATGATCACACGCACGGCACAGCGGACACACCAGGAACCGCGGTGTCGGCCGTCGAATGGCGCTAGCTGCGCAGCATTTGTGCACCGCCGCCGTCAGTGTCAGCCAGTTTGCCGTGGCATACGGAGCTCCATCGCAGTCTTTAACACTGGTAGCATGCCGCGACAGCGTGGACGTGAACCGTATGTGCAGTTGACGGACTTTGAGCGAGGGCGTACAGTGGGCATGCGGGAGGCCGGGTGGACGTACCGCCGAATTGCTCAACACGTGGGGCGTGAGGTCTCCACAGTACATCGATGTTGTCGCCAGTGGTCGGCGGAAGGTGCACGTGCCCATCGACCTGGGACCGGACCGCAGCGACGCACGGATGCACGCCAAGACCGTAGGATCCTACGCAGTGCCGTAGGGGACCGCACCGCCACTTCCCAGCAAATTAGGGACACTGTTGCTCCTGGGGTATCGGCGAGGACCATTCGCAACCGTCTCCATGAAGCTGGGCTACGGTCCCGCACACCGTTAGGCCGTCTTCCGCTCACGCCCCAACATCGTGCAGCCCGCCTCCAGTGGTGTCGCGACAGGCGTGAATGGAGGGACGAATGGAGACGTGTCGTCTTCAGCGATGAGAGTCGCTTCTGCCTTGGTGCCAATGATGGTCGTATGCGTGTTTGGCGCCGTGCAGGTGAGCGCCACAATCAGGACTGCAAACGACCGAGGCACACAGGGCCAACACCCGGCATCATGGTGTGTGTAGCGATCTCCTACACTGGCCGTACACCACTGGTGATCGTCGAGGGGACACTGAATAGTGCACGGTACATCCAAACCGTCATCGAACCCATCGTTCTACCATTCCTAGACCGGCAAGGGAACTTGCTGTTCCAACAGGACAATGCACGTCCATATGTATCCCGTGCCACCCAACGTGCTCTAGAAGGTGTAAGTCAACTACCCTGGCCAGCAAGATCTCCGGATCTGTCCCCCATTGAGCATGTTTGGGACTGGATGAAGCGTCGTCTCACGCGGTCTGCACGTCCAGCACGAACGCTGGTCCAACTGAGGCGCCAGGTGGAAATGGCATGGCAAGCCGTTCCACAGGACTACAGCCAGCATCTCTACGATCGTCTCCATGGGAGAATAGCAGCCTGCATTACTGCGAAAGGTGGATATACACTGTACTAGTGCCGACATTGTGCATGCTCTGTTGCCTGTGTCTATGTGCCTGTGGTTCTGTCAGTGTGATCATGTGATGTATCTGACCCCAGGAATGTGTCAATAAAGTTTCCCCTTCCTGGGACAATGAATTCACGGTGTTCTTATTTCAATTTCCAGGAGTGTATATTGCTGTTTTCCTTTAATACAGGCCCAGTTACAAAGACTATGCGAAACAACGTGAGAAGTACTCATCTACCAGTTTCTGTTTCAAGTAACACTTCTCAGGCATTTGCCGCCGAATACTGGGATGAAGATGTTAAAATTTTTTGTCCTCCTTTCGAAATCACAGGCTGTTTCACAGACAGAATTAAACGGGTGGTCTGATCTTTAGTAGACAGTAGCTTTCGTGGCCTACTCATCATGAAGTTTTAGAAGAAAAGCTATCGTTTCTTACCCGAGAATTATGAAGTGAACTAAGTACTTCATGATCGCCGTAACATGAATGATAACGCCGAAGTGACGTTACGAAAAACCACTTCAAAACACCACAGAACCACTTCCACCACATCCACACGTCCGAGCTCTGTCACCTCATGAGGCAGTCATTGCATTCGACATTTTACAACATTTAAAAGAATTGCGAAATCGCATTTCGTCAGGCCACATTGTGTACTTCCAATCTGCTAACATTCTGTTCTTGTGTTGTTTGGCCCACTGAGGGCAAGTAGGTCTCTGTTTCGCTTTCAGCAATGGTCATATTCAAAGTACCCAATAACAAATGACCATTGCATTCAGTTCCCCTATCGATGTTCATTCAAATTGATTGGGATGGGTATGTATTCACTGACAAAACAGATTGGCACTGGCAAGGTGTGCACTCATCTCTGATCACTGTCATTAACGATCTTTATGGGAGAATTGTTGTTTACTCATGCTGTATAGATCCGCGTCATTCACCATTCTTTGTAGACACGTTGGACAATCCGCGTTAAAACCTACGTATCAGACCACCTCATACGCGGTGTGGTCATGGCTACATCCAAACACGATAGCGTAATTGTGTCATTCCGTGTTGTCACCATGTCAAAATATTCTACTGCATCGATTCCATAAAACGGTCTAGCACAGAGACACAGCCAAAAGGCGGGAGGGGGAGGGGGAGGGCATGCTGTCTCCCTAAATCTTACGTATATTAAGATGCTATAGCCTGCGGTTAGATTTCGTATTTCCTTATTCATCGGAACTACGAAGGGGAGGGAAATAAACTGTTTAATTATCGGCATTGCTCTATCTGGTAAAAGATACGATGTTTTAATAGTGAAATAGTTACTCATTCAGTAATTTGAACCTTAATATAACCAAATTATGTTAACTACTACACATAGAATATGTTTCGTTATTTCCGCAGAATCACGCCACAGTTCTTTTACGGGCACCACAATAATGACTTTGATTATAATTCATAAACAGTCTGGTTAGTATGCGATCTCACTTTGAAACTTAGTTCTTCAGATAAACAATAGTAAAATAATTTAGTATTCGCAATTACTTTGAAAAAATAGTTAAGTACATTCATGTTATTGTTATTAACAAACCACTGATTGTCTCTCAACTGCGTCTTCAGTCTGTTATTTATCAAAGTCAATTTCTCCCTATCACTAGGAATACTCTTTCTATTCGCTACTAAAATGAGTGTATGTAAAACTGTTACACATATACTACGTATTTTCATTTAACACAAGTCACACAGTTTTAATAATTCGTATCCATTGGCTGACCCATCATTCATATACAATAGATAGCTGTAAGAATATGCTCGCCAATCTCATAGCATCACTAACGTAATCAGTACTATCATCCACTACTACTAACAACCTGAACACTGATCTACATGACAGTCCGGACAAAAAGGTAGCGAAGCAAGCAAAGTAAATAAAGCAGGGAAAAATATATGCATTACAGCAGCTTACTAAACAAACTACTGTTGTTATGCTAAAATTTATATCATAGAACTTATGCCTCTCTATAGTGGCACTTTACAAACATTTTTACAGAGATTTACTTACCCTTATTACACTATTACATTTGAAAACAGTCATTACTTTCGCATCTAAATTATTTAAAACTGGTCTTGTAATCATATATATAAAATATGACAAGATATGCTACATCGGGTTAATGACCGCCTGTTAACGTCCATTGCTTTCCTAAGTATACAGTTCCCATATAACGTTCCTGAACGTTTTTTGGCTTTGTGGAAAGCCAGCTGTTTGGATACAGATGTTAAGAGAATAAATGAGTTTTGCTTTCCCTTGTGAAGGTAAAATAATTAATTTACTCCATAAATGTAACACCTTTTTCCATAAGGCCTGAGGCTACTCTTAACGGGTAGACCAGGGTAGAAAATTTTTTGCCAAATCCTTTTTATTGGTGCAAAATGTTCTTAGCTAGACATCCATAAAAGGGTGTCGAAGTATGTTAAAGCCGTGATTTAGTGGAAGGGGTCTGTCACATCCGAATGCTGGAGTCCAACTGATTCAACTCAGTAATTGTTACCGACGGATTAGCGGTCATGTTAGTTTCGAACAGTATCACAGAGAGGATTAGTATAAACTAAAATACTGTTCTCAACAGGATTTCTCTTTGTACCATGATTCGTTCATGGTAAACAACCTGAAAATACGTGATTTCTCTCGTTTGCTTAACTGGCCATTAAGCTTGTTTTTGTACGATGTAAAACGTGAGTGCTGAAAATTACAAATAAATGTATTTACACGCATAGAAACGGTTCGCCTGGGCTTTTTCTTCTATAGTAAGTGAAATCTTTGCGATATATTTTAATTTCTGTTTTTGTTACACGTTTTTATGACTTTTTTTTTATAAAAGGAGGGACTTTTATTTCAGGGAATTTTTTATAACCATTTTTAACTGCGTACTACATTGAACAGTATCATAAATATCACAGCAGTTTTTGAAATTTTTCCCTAGGTTGAAAATTGTGGCGTTCAGAGCTCCCACTAACCGTCCTCGCACTCTGTGCAGGCGTTTGGTAGATGTCGTTCAGTGTCATCAGGGTGCAAGTTTTTTACTTAAATATACGAAACAGAACCTTAACTTGTACAGTAACGATCTGAAGTCAGTTTTGTAATTTGTTTGTTAATTTATTGAAAAAAAAATCATGAATATCGTTTCGAGAATTGAATGTCACCCCTGTCTAGCCCCTTGGCTGTGAGGTACCCACCGCAGGCTTTTTACGTCCAGACAGATGCGCCGTTAGAGGATGACAACTGAGCAGAATTTACGGTGGACGTTTGCAACGATTCAGAGAGCAACTGTCCTCTCAGAGCGAATTTGACCCGTGTGAAAGTCGGAACAAAACAGGCGGACGCGGCGGTAAACGCCGCCCGCTGTCCAGGCCCTGTGCTGCTGCGCCCGAGCTGCCTTCCACCGCCGCTCCCCTCCCTCCACCCACTCACCGCCGCCCGTGCCCGCCGGCTGCGGCCATTGTGCGCGCAAACCCATTGTCGCCAAATGGATTTCCCTCACTGCGCTCTCGCCGCATTGTCGGCCATCGCTCGCGCGTACAGTATCTAATGCGTTTCTGTTATTGTGCCACTTGTTGTCCCATTGTCGGAAATTTTACGAGCATCCAATAAATCGTGAATTATGCGCGCGCTCGGATGAAAAGTATTGGTGTCACAGATCAGCGGCGCGCTTTTTATGGCGGAATGTTGCTTGTTTGCCGTGAGCCGGGGGAATCCGATGGACGTTCACCTGTTGGGAGATCTTCTACGGCTGTGACAAAAAGGATGGTGTCAGTTTAACGATTACCCCTAGCTCTGTCAAACACGATCCAAGGATGTAAGCCTCTTTCCACTCTTGGTAGAAGATAAGTTGTTCCGTTGAAATAGATCGCTTACGAAATACCCGTAATTTACACATTACTTTCTTTGGCATTTTCAAATAAGCATAAGAAAGCTCCAAATGATCGTAATGAGAGGCATGGATAGTTTCCATTCCCATCGATGCTGCGCTGGTCTCGAGGAAACTTAGACAACCTTATGTGGTTACTTTAATTGATAATATGATGTAATACTTAACGTTTGTGTCGATACTAAGGCGATCTCGTCTTCTGTTGTGGCCGGCCGGAGTGGCCGTGCAGTTCTAGGCGCTACAGCCTGGAGCCGAGCGACCGCTACGGTCGCAAGTTCGAATCCTGCCTCGGGCATGGATGTGTGTGATGTTCTTAGGTTAGTTAGGTTTAATTGGTTCTGAGTTCTAGGCGACTGATGACCTCAGAAGTTAAGTCGGATAGTGCTCAGAGCCATTGCTTCTGTTGTGTAACCTTGTTTATCGTGTTACTAATATTGTTTTACAAAATTATAATCTGAAAATATTTTCGTTACTGATACCTATTACAATGTCCCCTTCCTTTTACAGACGGTGATTTTACATCCCCTGCAACCTCATGTTCTTTTCTTTTGTTTTCCTTTTCGGAGGTAGGGGTGGTTGTATGTGAACTATTAATGAACCAAGTATCTAAAAATTAGACGTTAGGGGAGACTGGGCCAAGTTGGCATGGAATTTGTTGTTTGTCTTCCTGTTGTTTCTTTTTTTTGTACAGTAATTGAAGAGAATCTGGTGAATGTGGCGGACAGCTAAACTTTCTGAGTAAAAAGTCACGTAGGACGTATTAATTAACTGCGTGTTTAGGTCACCCCAAAATCAGTTTTCCTAAAAGCTTGCAGCTATGTTAACCAGCCTCAGGTGCGGGGTGAGTTGACATGTCCTGATACTGATCTCGGTACTTAGGTAGAACCTAGAAGTTTCCTATGAAAAACAATTATTTTGTCAGAGCTTGAAGTAAGTTCCTTTCCAAAGAAGAAATTCTTGAAAAAGTTCCTAATTAAAAAATAACACTCAAATTAAAATTAATTCTGCTTAAATGTATAAAGAACAGTGTGAACTTCGATGTATGAACAAGCCATGAATTCTCAAGACAAACAATTCTGCTTATTGTAATAGCTACCTATAGTTATTGCAATAGAACAAATTCAAAGTTTTCAATCACCAATGAATGTAGATGTTAGCACTCGTTTCTTTGAGTAACTGGTTTCAAATTTTGCACAGTTTTACTTTTGTCCCGTCAGACTGAATCATCCTCGTTCGGCCTTCTCCAGTTTTCCTCTTTTTGGCCATTGTGGGCACATGAATCTCATTGTCATCTGTTTCGACCAACTTCGCAGGGTAATGGCTGATGAGCATGCTACTTCACCAAAACAAATTGTGTGAAATCAGTTGTTTGTGTCGTTCGATGTGACCTCTTGGCGCCTTTCTGAGGATTTCTACGGTTAGTGGGAATTTTTGAATTAAATTCTAATCATTCCCTTGGCAGGAGGCTGACGGTGAAGATTATGCGCCATAGAAAATTGCTTTAGCCTCTGATACATCTTTGCACCTGTCGCTAATTTCGGCGTAGTTCACGTCTGGCACACTGTCATCACAATATGTAGAATAAAATTCAAATACACGTTTCTAGGAAGTTTTTTTCCTTTTTCGACTTATTAACCTTAGCCATGTTCCCCTTTTAGTCGTACATGGCTTTTTTCTTCTTATTGGCCCTCTTAGCCGCGTATCTATCTTTGATAAGACTGTCTTTTACAGTATCAGTGAAACTAGTTATTTGGCCATTGTTGAATTGCCAATTTCTTCTGTGGTAGTTTGTATGTGTTCACTTTTTCTAAAAGTGTTTATTTTTAATGAACAGTAATAGAGAGCTTAGTGCATATAGATGTCGGGCCAGTGTCATAGCTATGCCAACTGACCTCATACTATGCCAACTAGGCCCATGGTGACATCAAAACAAAATTGATACCACACAGTTCCAAACATCAGATAAGAAGATAATGATTCATACTTGCAACCAAAGTTAACCAATCTTTCCAAAACCACTATCAGTAGCCCCTCAGTTTACAGACGTACCTGAACGAACGAAATTACTATGAAAAAATTTACTCAACAGTCAGAAAAAAAGATGAAACAGGGGTGCTTTCATCGTAACGCTTCCAAACTGACATAAGTTTCGGTGGATGGTGCACCTTTACTTACACTGCTTACTATCTCGATGACAGCACTCGGTGGCAGGAACTAGAACTTGTGTGCCAACTAGCCCGCTATGCCAGCTAACTCCACTCTCACCTATTGAAGAATTACTACCATAAAAAATTCTATTCAAAATATTGGTAATTAATTCTTTTCGATATAAGTCTTAATACTCTCGTCAAATTACAAACACCTATAAAACTTCCACAACTGCGATACTACTAAGTTTCTCTCCACATCTTTCATCCATACGAATTCGGAAAAGCTATCCTGCAAGACCGAAGACTACTCTGCATTCCACAGGACACTAAGGCTTTATCCTTTATCAGTGTCGTAGCCTTCCTCTCTACGTTTCTCTTATCCCTTTCCATTTATAAAAGCCATTCAAAAGTCAAGTTCACACAAATTATTTTTTTTAATTCAAGACATCAAATTTCAACAGTCTTAGCTGTCATCTTCAGGGCTTCAATATTTTTTTTTTTTTGGTAAAACATTCATTTTACGCCGACGTCATGCCCCAAAAAACGATGTTTAAGACCTGAAGATGACAGCTAAGACTGTTGAAACCCATTGTCTTGAATAAAAAGAAATGTTTTGTGCTACCTTGGCCTTTGAATGGTTCTTAGCAATTAAAACAGATCGCCCTTCAATATTCTCATAATGAAAAATTACTTTCAGTTTCTGTTTTCTTCTTTCCATCTCGACTGATAATCTGATTCCATTATTTCTCGCTTTTCGTGTTATTGATAAACTTCTTTTTCACACTGATTCCAGACATACCGTTGTCATAGTTTCTGTTAAACTCACATTTGACAAGTATAATAATGAGGACATAAATTTATAATAATAAGACAGACATTTCTTAACTTGGACAAATTCATTGCTATACATGTTGCTATTATTATTATATTTATCAAGTACTGTCGAAATTGTGATGTTTACTCATAGAGGTCAGATGTAAGAGAGGACAGATGTAAGAGAGGACCTGAAGCCACAAAGAATAACGAATGAAGATGTGTTTACTGCTAAAGTGATGCTAATTACAATGTCTCTATATTTTCAACCAGACTATATGCAACTAGTTTGGTCATATATGTAAGTTTGGACTTGAATGTGTAAGAACACACAAAGGAACACTATTAGTTTAAATCTGTTACTACATGAATCAAGGCTGTGTAGGCGTCAGGAAATAAGTCACAGTTTTAACTGGAAGTACGCTGACATTTTACGTTAAAACTTGTACATTACGTATTTTAAATTGAAAATTAATATGTGCAAACAAACATAATGTAACATTTCAGGACACTTTCTGATGATGCCCTGTTAATGAACGTAAGACACGTCTGTGTGATTAAATACATTTATTTGCAGCAATAAGGAAGTATTCCAATTTTTACAAGTTTCAAAACATGAACGTAACTTACTATCATATCATTTCAGGGTCAGATATAGATTAATCAGGAGGAATTAATATGACTATCAACCACAGCACAGTAGTACTATTATACGTCTCTCCACTGTGTACAGAGGGAATGTCAGACTCCTGAAACAATCCAGAAGGCTCTGAAATCAAAAGTGCCACGACTGGTCTCGCGGTCGTTGCCTATCGGCGTCCCGCAGCCAAGTCACTACGTATCGTGATACAGTTCCGCCTAAAGTTAGCCAGCGGATTATATCACAATGCAAAGTAGGCCTATTTTATTTTTCATAATTCTAGTGACCCCTTCACATTAGGTAAGCAACAGTTTACGAATATTCCGTTACTTTTGCTACGGATATTGGTTAATCGTAAACGTGTTCCAATTTACAAATTTGAAATGAATCACTGTCAACTACTTGTAACCTATTACTGAAATCTTCGTGATTAAAACATCCGCTGCAGTTGTACAGTTATTTATTGATTGAAGTCTTTACACGACCAGTTGTTAGGGGCTCAGCAAAATCTTCAGGAGTATTTGTTGAAGTCATTATGCTATCAGCTTTCGGCATCTCAGTGCCACCTTACCTTCAGGTGCATTTGTAAGTTAAAATAAAACAATGTAACTAATTGCTAGATCCGTAAACTAGCTAACAATATCAGAGAAAAAAGATAATTGAATTTACACAAATCCAGTCGATTGAGAGTACCTATAAACAGTAGGTCGAACCGTCCATGTCAATGCTAACTTACAAAAGTATACATCTGACGCACATGGCTCGTCAGACTGAACACACAAATGTGTCCACACAACAACCACCTTTCAACTGTAACCGAAGTAAGTCACCCTTATCCTGAAAGCGCTGAAGAGATGCCACAGAGCTTAAATAAACCAAATAAAGCCAGATTAGACAATAGTCTATGTAACGTGTAGTTACACTTACGAAAGGACCATACGATGAAATGTTTATGTAGATCTGTCAAAGTAAGGCAGTGCACATGTAACATGTAGCTAGAACAACTGAAATGCTGTTCACGTATCTTTAACTGAGGAACCAAAACAACTGAAACACCATACTGCTACTACGCAGCTTACATCAGATATTCGTAAAGAGCATCACGCCAACGGAAGCGAAGTGAGCATTGGCGCTATGGCTATCCCGTTGTAAACGCATCGTAAGAAGTGCACATCACAGGCTAAAGAGCTAAAGTGTATTGAGGATAAGGATCAAACGGACAACGAAAATTTAAAAAGGCTATAGATGCACAGCCCAAAGTAATAACGGAGCATGTACAGGAGACCTTCGCTCTTAAAGAAGAATAGTGGATATCGATCATAGTTAATTAAAGTAATAATGTGACTACTGTACAAAACTACCACCACAGCTTAATAAGAATGACGAAAAGTCGCTCAATGTGAAACATATTTAGAATGTGAACTAGTATTTGCTGAAGTTAGAATTACTACGTAGGATTACTGTATCCAATCTAATGTTACGAATAAAACACTAGATCACCTAATTCCAAAAAATATGATGGGACTTCAGTGAGAAATGGAACGTATCTTTTTCTAAAAGAAGGTTGATTTTATTCGGGATTCAGTACAACATATTTCTCCACACTCTTCTGGATATGAAACGCTATTTTTCAGCATATTGTCCGTTCAATGCGACGGTCTTACGCTACCGTACTGAGAACCTGTTTGCCTGCTTGGTAACACTCCACTGGTTGACGTCGGAGTCAACGTCCCGCTGCAACAATAATTTTTCCATCGCTCACGTACTACTTCCCGCAGAGTGCATCCTTCATTGGGCCAAACAGATACAAGCCGGAAC
This sequence comes from Schistocerca piceifrons, assembly GCF_021461385.2. NCBI lineage: Eukaryota > Metazoa > Arthropoda > Insecta > Orthoptera > Acrididae > Schistocerca > Schistocerca piceifrons. The sequence continues at coordinate 585,375,143 of NC_060138.1, forward strand.
GGTCGAGAACAGGGCTGTAGGATGGATCCCAGTGGGCAAACATGTTTGACCACCCAACTACTACCAGCACTACCACCAGATACGTCACGTTGAGTACTGAGGTGTTTGAATGTGATCCATCGATCACCCCGAATGAGGGTGTCAGAACTTTCCCTCTTCGCAGGAGTGACAGTGAAACGTCCCCTTAGAAAAATTATGAATTACTGTCCTGGAAAACCGCTTACGTTATTTGCTTTTCAAACAGCTGAGCAAAACTGAACGTACTCAGACATTTCTCTCTTTACTTATTCTAATCATCACTAACCTGACACACAATATTTTTAGCGGAACGCAATCTGACTTTCAATAATCCCTACAAATGAGTGGCCCTGACTAACAATAACCTATACTTTTCATGAATAACTTACCTCACAAAAATCTTCGTTACTCGAACTACTGCAATACAGCGAGCGCCAATACTGCCAGCTAAATAGAAGATTCTAACTACTGAAGGCACTATCTACTGATAGGCATTGTCAGCAAATGAAAGATTTCGATAGAAACAAACAATGTATTTATCTTAATAGTGTTCAAAAGTCATAATATATATATATCAGTTCATGACATCCAGTCTTACAAATTTACTGTCTCTGATGGACGCACGTCCAGATCATCCGCTCTCAAAACTCCGCCATCTCTCTCCGCACATCCACCACTGCTGGCGGCTCACCTCCAATTGCGTAACGCTACGCGCTGTTAACAACCAACTGCCCAACACTACAATGGCGACTATTTCAACAATGCCCACCAGCCACAGACTGCACACAACACAGCCAGTGATTTTCATACAGAGCGCTAGGTGACGTTACCAACATAAAAACCTAAACAGGCTACGTACAACAGTTGTGTACGGCCGACGGGAGAGCGGGAGATTGGACAGGTGTGCGCAACCTTCTTGCGATGATGACAGCCTCCTTGCCCAACGACTCATTGCGCTTTTGTTCAATCCAGGTATCCGTAGATATTCTGCAAGCGCCTATGAATATCTGCGTTGCTCAAGATTTCCGCCAAAATAAACTCAGTGACAGCTCTCTGCTTGGAAGGCACCTCTGTTACAGACGCCATTTTGAAGGCTACATATAGCGCCGCGACCTATCAGAACTTCATTGAACTAAAAGGGCTGAATGGGGAATAGTCCACGATATCGCATAAGATATTCTTCAGCCGAAATTGGCAGAAAAAATAAATTTGTGGCACTACTTATCCAGCACCCCTCGTATAGTCATCAGTAAGAAAACCGGCAACTGCACGGCCTAATAAATAAAAACGCCGCAATCACATTTTGGCCATGTGCAATTGGCTCTAGATCGTGGCATCTTTATTTATTATGCAGCATGGTTGGTGGTTTTCATACTGAGAACTACCCACACAGACACACATACGTATATAGGGTGTAACGGGTATAAGCGCAGGTATTTCTGTTGCTGACTGAAGACGGGACACTGAACAACAATAAATCGGTATTTGCGTAATTTGTACAATAATAATCTTAGCCATTATGGATTGTATGGTTGTAGATTGATTAACACCGCCAAGAAAATGTGACAACAGTAGGCCGTTAATGGTTCAAATGGCTCTGAGCACTATGGGACGCAACATCTGAGGTCATCAGTCCCCTAGAACTTAGAGCTACTTAAACGTAACTAACCTAAGGACATCACACACATCCATGCCCGAGGCAGGATTCGAACCTGCGGCCGTAGCGGTCGCGCAGTTCCAGACTGAAGCGCCTAGAACCGCCCGGCCACTCCGGCTGGCAATGCTCCAGCTGGCCGCCATCTTCAGGTGAGAAACCTGCTAACTAGTCTGATTCGTATTGTGAACGATGACTGTTTTATACGCCGCGGAAGCCAACAGTACGTGCGCTGGAAATTGTCGGTGCTGTCCTTTAATGTGAAGTGGAGACACAGCGTCCCAGTAATGAAAACTGGTATTAAGAATGATTTGCTATTAATTACACTCATAGGTAATGTTATAAACACAGACAAGGACTGCCCTTTAATTGAAATGTCGAATCCTGTTTTATATTACAGTAAAAATAAAATAAGTCTACAGCCTATCCCATTGCCAAACTGTCATCTCTACCTCAATAATGTGAATGTCTTCCCGAAACATTGAGACAATTCCTGCAGAAAATTTTTGTCACATTAAAAAGAGTTCGATATCCAGGGAAAAGGAAGAAGCACGATATCCGCAGAGGAGACATATATAAACTGAAGCAGCGAAGCTAGGTGCAGCTCAGATACCACTCGATAACGTTTAGTGTTACCAATGTTTATGCTTGAGCCATCAGTCAAAAGAAAAGAAACACAGAAATAACAACAGAGCAGCTTGATTATTCCACCAGTTACAAGTCACAGTAGTTGCCGAGTCCAGTGACGAATCCGGAATCGGGGGACTGTTTCCGGCCCCAACTGAATCTTTACGCTTGTTTGTTTAGCGAGCAGCGGTGTTTCAAACAATGGTTCTGAGCACTATGGGACTCAACTGCTGTGGACATCAGTCCCCTAGATCTTAGAACTACTTATACCTAACTAACCTAAGGACATCACACACATCCATGCCCGAGGCAGGATTCGAACCTGCGACCGTAGCAGTCTCACGGTTCCGGACTGCGGGCCAAGAACCGCGAGACCACCGCGGCCGGCTGGCTGTGAGGCATAACAGACTCTGCAGTCGACGGTATAGGCGGATCTCGTACCACTTCTGTATCGACCTGTGGCTTCCCAGGGTTAGAGGCCTGCCTCACGGAAAGGTCACTTTGCAAAGCATGCCAACCTCTTAACGGAGGGCAGTCAGAGTGAATCTCCGAGACAACGGGAGACAACCCTGAGATAACAATTTGCGCAATTTGACTCCCTCCATTGGAGCCACTCCACAGCATCAAGAACACCAGGGACTGTCTCCCCGATTTCCACCTCACCTGGACCATATAGTACCACACTACTTATGGAGTAACAGACAAGCACGCCTCAGGGAAGTTACAACTAATTTATTACCATCCTGAGTGCGGCGCTACTTATTATGAATAGCACACTCTGCTGTCCAATCAGTAGCAGAAAAGAGGTCAGGCTTTGCTCGTGGCGGCGGAAAAAACCTCGCAGAGTTAGTAGAAACTGTCGGATGATAACCGGGAACGAGGGAAGATGTACCTCCAAGTTCGGTACCAGGGGGGCAAAGTCAGAGACCGTGAATTTACGGCGTGGCTGCAAGGAAGATCGTAAAAAAAAGAAAAAAACTTTCCGCGGGCTGTTGGTTCAAAGATGGCTCCATTCGTTCCACAGGGAACACGATCCTACCTGTCCGCTGTACATGACATGAATACGATATCCATACAGTGCCAAATAATATGTGATGTTCTCTTTGATCGGTATTTTCAGAGAACATATGTGACTATGACATTGGAGCCTATGTTGGCTTGACAATCGTTCACGGCGAATACGCCTCACGTTGCCGTATCGCGTCAAAACTTCGTTGTGATAAACATCCTCTATCTCTGGAGGAAGATTGAGTATTCAAACACTGGTATATTCAGTGTCCGCATTCGCAAGCAGCACTATACTGACTGAACCATCTCTATGCCGGAAGCAAATGTGGTTACCATGCTTTAATAGGAACCTGTCTAGTTGAGGGGGACCCACGAGTTTGACAAAGAGCACATAAATATCATTGCAAACATACGCAACTTGCACTTGGTCCACGGTAACACGAAAAGGTTCAACTAACCAGTCATGGGTTTCTAAAGATCCGGGCTGCACGTTACGCGTCCACTTATGAAATTAAAAACTCACAGTACTTTCACGTGGAATACTGTTGGAAGCTATGAGGAATAGCAGAGGCGGACTAGCCGCTGTGAGACATACACCCAACGAAGGACGAGACGATACGACAATGATGTCACACACACACGAAGGCACAAAAACCATTGAAGTTATAAACTCCCAAACACACGCGACACTGTGGCGGACCGTATAAGTAAACAATTTACTGTTCACTCGGCGCACACGACGGAACTGCAACGTTTTTGTGATAGACCATCAGGCACAACATATATGCAGAAAGATCATCTATAGGTTTATGACGAGTGAATTTGTGAGTATCAAAATTTGTGACAAATATGCCCCTAATCTTTTGACTGCATTGACATAGCAGCTTAAATATTTTACAGCGCCAAGGCATCGCAGATCTTAGAGTCTGAAATAATTTTCAAATTGATACTATTACCCGTTGCTGAGAAGAATGGGTCTCAACAGTAGGACAGAAAGACGGACGGACAGCTAAATCTTCCTATGAAGGCTTAGTAGTTGCCGATTGATGTACAAACCCTGAAAACGATAGCCTTAGAACTGGTTGGCAAAATGTATTGACACAGATACTCGACAAGATTTTTATCACATATGTAGTGGATGTTAAGCAGTCACATAAAAAGAAGTTCGATTGCCGAATATTGTCGTGTTCATAGAAGGTAGGCAGATTTAGACACTTTTTATACACTTTTTATTGGTCAGTCAATCCAGAAAACCAAATAAGAAGAGACGGGTCGGACACCTTCTGTTCAATAGGATTGCGAAGTTAATGTGACCAAGCGGTAATACGTCTCAGTTCTCTTTGACTACGCTGGTTAAGTTACACTTGTGCAGCCCTCAGGACACCTTCAGTAGGAGTGGATGACAAAAGCATCTCCAAAGTAATGTGTTTTTCAGTTGTAAAGTGACTTTTGCTCCAAATTCAGCTTTTACTGCTCATTCTTAGAATACCGAAGTCAGTAAGAGATCGGAGGCAAAGAACACTACAGCATGTCCTCAGGCTCCGTATCATGGTTCCTGGCGAATAACTGAGAAACGGTCTTTGTCATTTCAGCTGTTGCTTGCACACCTGACTGCCTGAAGTTACAAGCACAGTAGCAACAGTGACAAGTGTGCTGCGGCGTGGTATGGCGTGGCTTATAAGCGGCTGGAGGGCTGTAAGAGGGCGGCGGCCGGCTGCAGCGCACCCGATAAATCGCCGGCCTCTGGCTCTGCCGCGGCCGCCGAGATATTGGCCGGCTCTTCGGCAAATCCCCGGCGGAGAGTAATAGCCGCGCCGCCGACAAAGGCCGCTAGAGGCGCAGCAGGCCCAGGAGGCACAGGCGCGGACTAGGCAGCCCGCAGCGCAGCCGAAGCGGCCCGACAGCTGAAGCGAGATCTGGGAAACAGTACCCCGCTGTGTACCAGAATGAAACATCTCAGATAGAGAATGGGCATGCTTTAAGTGGAGCAATGCATCTGAGAAGATCGGAATCACATCTCTGACAAGCTACGACACTGTCACGAATAAAGACGGTGATCCTGGCAGCACAGTAACTCCAAGAGTTGGCGTCACTCTGTTGAGTTCAGTCAATAGTGTCTGTCATTAGATCTGATTAAAGCATACGATGTCTTATATTATCTCAATTTAGACAAGCCAGAGTAGAATTATCAAGGTATGTGATTCGTATTATGATCCTACCCACACTGTGGAGTGGTTTGCTCTGTGTAACTATACCGTTTCGACTGTACCTAGCTAAAGTTTGTTTACATCTCTTAAGGACACCACTTTGGCTTATTAATATTAGGATAATATAGGACTTCATAAGCTTTCATCAGATCTGAAGAGCTATGGACTGGAACCGATAGTCCGACGACAATTCTTGTGTTCATCGACAGAAACTAAAAATAGTAACTGTGAAATGTAACTCTTCTTCTAGTCGCATTTCGAAAAAAGTATGGATCCTCTTTCTTACCAGAGGAAAGTAGTGAAGCATGGGAGATATTATTCGGTGGAGATGTGGAGAGGCCAATCACGCACAGTAATGATTTTTCCCGTCATTATAAAGCGTCATCGCTGAAAGGCGGCCTATGGGTGAGGATGTGTATTGACTGCCTGTCGGATTCCAGTTAGTTGTAAAATGACGGTAAACGTTGAGCAGCGATATTGAATTAAATATCAACAAAAGCTTGGTGATACCCCAATGAACACCTCTCGTTACACTCAACGGGCTTTCGGTGACGACTACCATGAGCAACTGACGGAAAAAGAAGTAGTAAGACAGCTTCAAAGATGGCCACACATCACTGAACAACGACACGTAACGTTAACGATTTTCTATAATGGGATCCTTCGTCGCCTTTGTGATGCTGTGTCTTGCAAACTAACGGATGTGGAAACAGCAAAAGCTTGGCAGCCCTATCATGACTACGCGCCCTCTCATTCTTCGGAGATGGTTAAGAGTTTTGTGTCGGAGCACGACATTCGTGTTGTCGGATCTACTCCCCAGATATGGCTATTACTGAAGCTAGTAATTCTCTTAAAGGAACAGAATTTGGGTCAAGAGAAAATGTCATGCAGACTGCGACAGCCTGGCTGATGGCTTAAAATATATGTTCCAGAAATATTCCTAAGAATGGGGGGAGCGTTGGGGGATGTATGTGTGTACATTACCAATGACACAACTTTGAAGGGGATTCGGGTTCTGTATCTCCAAATCAATAAATGTATTTACGGTAAAAAAAGATTCTATACTTCTCGAATACACATCGTAAATGGGAGTTTTCTGTTTAACCTTCACAAAGCTACTAAAATCAATGTTATAATGCAATTAGTATCGACATGTCATCATCTGGAAGACTTTAGAATGTTCAAACTGCGTATAGCACATGTTCATAACTTTAAAATACGTTTTATATATATTTAGTAGTTTGAAGGTATGTAAATGTGGCATGACATACCTAGCTCCCAGCACAAGTTGTGATAAAGAGTCTACCCTCTGTCAGATATTAGCACACTGTCGAACCAAATTACAGGTCAATATACACTTCAGAAATTTTGTGGTAGCTGCATGTCAAAATTTGGATGCACAACGTCTCTCTAGCGACTTTTCACTGCAATAACCTGAGCTGACTAGATCTACCGTGTGCGGAAACTATGCAGAGGCCACAGCGATGTTATGAATGTTAGAGGATGTGAAGTAGAGTTGAGAAATGTGTGAGGGAGGGCTGTATCCTTTCCCCACTTGCTGTTCAGTACATACGCAGAGCGAGTAGAAAATAAAATCGTTAACTTTTGCCGATGATATTATAATTCTGAAGAAGTGGCAAAGGACGCTTTTCTAGCCTACGTTTTTGAGAATGCAAATGAATTAGGACAAACACTCTACGTCACTGATGAAGACTCCGTTCACATGCTTCACGAGCAATTCTGTGAGTTGTCCTTTGCTACATGTCGTAGAAATCTCAATAACTATAGTTAGGACAGTGGAGGTTTCTGTAATAAGAATACGTGGAATAGCCGTATTTTCAAGAGAGGAAGTCTGATCGAAAATCCTGTTAATTGCGAGAATTTTAACAGAAGTAATAGTACGACAGAAGAAAATGTGACGGGTTTGGAGGCTAGTTTCAAACGAACCTCAGAGATGACTCATGGACTGCCACGAGACAAAGTATTCAGTTGGCCTAAGTAAAATGTACAATAGCGCGGTGGTCAGTCAATTTATAATTTTCTCTTCGGCTAAACGAAGCTGCTACAATGAAATCTGATGATTTTAGTCTTATCCACATATTCACCCTTCAATGTGACACGTATTTCCGAACGTTGGGTGACTTGCCGGAGACAATGGTTGTAGGAGACCACATTTTTGCTGTTCAGGAAACATTCCACGTCGAAAATCACCTCATCTTCCTTCTGGAAATACCTCCTAGGCAATGTCTTTGAATAAAGTTTTTAAGATTCGCAGCGGCCCTTGTTATTTAGCACGGAATATTTCAACTGTGACCTAAATAAGATATTTATGTACAAGGCAACAGTTAAGGAAGTACTTGGTGCCATGTTAGGAGAATACAGGGGTTGAGGCAGAATTTGGTATCCCAAAAAGCAGCCTGTGTGAGTGTGCAGATGAGCCGGCTGTCGTCGTGTAGCTAACGCAGCCTCTTGGAAGGCTTCATGTTGACAGCCTCCGGTAGCTTCGTCGGGACGTTTTGGTAGTATGCCCCTTACGAGCATAATCTGTTATCACTGCACCATGCCACTCTAAAAAGACAGAATCACCTTTCCCGATATGGTTCGACATTTTCTGTCATTAGCGAACCCATATGTTTGGTAAAACATGGTCTCGATCACTACAGTCATTTGATAGAAATATAACCACTTTCGGCTTCTAGTTGCAGGCTATCGTCAGACAATTTATCATCCGCCTGATGATGTTGAATCTTGGAACTGCTGTGCTGACCCTAGTTGCAAAGCAAACCAGAAGATAAGCAAGTGCGTCCTCATTTTCACCACATTTCGGTGTATATTAGGTTAGTTTATCCCTATGCGCTAATCAATTTTCGCATTTCTTTCGATTTTATGTCAGATCCATCCATGCGACCGCGGCATAACCTATCGTTCTGTGTTCTAAAATTGCCTGTAAATGTAACCCAGGCGTATCCAGTCACTTCCACATTCTGAGAGCGTTTGCTCTGTTTTCTGTATGTCTGTGTACAGTAATCTATGCTCTAAGTTTGGTCCACCAGCCGATGGGACTGGGTCTTGGGAGCCTTCCGCGAGGCGTGCACGCACACAGACATACAGAAAACATCTTCAGTTGGATGGTGCATTATCTCAAGATGGCCTACAACTGGAGCCCGAATCCGGTCATATTTTTAATAAATGACGGTGCGATCAAGAGTGTTTTCAACAATTTTACTTTAATCACAGATCATTTGCTTCCTCTGAGACAATCTGATACAGCTGGCACTCGTGATTAGGCAGATGAATCGACTAGACATAGCTACAACATGTGAATTGTTGTGAACAGACGTGAACTATTTCTTATTTCAAAACATCATGCAAGAATGTCGAAAACTGAAACAACACTGCTTTCCACTTTTCCCACTAGAGCCTAGATTTTCATACCCTGATCTTCGAGAAGATTGATCCCCGTTTCTTTTGCTATTCCCGTTTCGTTACATATATAGTCCGAGACGAATTTTTCTCTATTCTTACTCGTTTAACCACACTGGAAGCGTTTATATCCGCTAACCAGTATCTCATGTGATTGTTAATTGTCGTCGTTGGAAATTTTCAATAGAATTCTGTAGTAATTTTCCATTTCGTTGGAATGGATAAGGTTCAGTTTAAGGATTTGTCTTTAATCTAATTACCGCGTAGCAAATAGTAACACGACAAACGACATAACATACCCTTTCTTACGGTAATTTGCATGATTTGCATTTTTACATTTCCATTAACAGTTACCTTGATACAAGTTTCTTATGCCAGTGCAAAGAGAATAGCAAAGTTTTTCGTAAAAAGAAAAATTTCTAACTTCAAATCCTCATATTACTTAACACCACGGCACAGTTCACCAAAGTCAAAGAACGTCTTTGCCAAATATATTGTAAGTTCGAATAATAATTTAATATTTCTTGAAAGTTTGCCTGACATTCAATATGTTAAAAGCATTTGTTTCGTCATATGCATTTTATATTACTATATTTCCAGTCTTCGTGTCATGAAAGTACTTTTATAGATGGAATAAATGTTCCGACACCAAACAGTTCCACTAAGTATTCTCAGAGATCCAGAGTTCTTTGGATCCGTAGGCTCACCTGAACATATTAGGTTGGTGCGTAAATTCGTAGAGCTTCGGAGGGAGCCAGAATCATTTGCGGAGTGTATGGGGATAATGCCACTGGACAGAGCACTGAAAGAAAATGGTTTCTCGTTTTAAGAAGGATCGTTTTGACATTACTGATTCTCCACATTCAAGAAGGCCTTCGTGGTTTCATGAAGATGATTTAAGCACTTTCTACCATCGCACAACATGATCATGCAATGGGAAAGGTTCAAAAATCTGGTGTGTTGGTATCTCATGCTCTGAGCCAGGCGCTGGAGTTATTCTTGTATCTAAGCCGAAATCACAAAAATCAGCGGGTGGTTATATATGTGCTTCAGTTTTGTTCTCTAAGAAATGCGAAAAAATGTATTACAGAACGATGTTTCAATTGACAGGCTCTGCCTTATATTTTATGCTAAACTAGTGGCATGCTACGGTACTGCCGCACATTGTTTCATTGTGTTTCGGGACTGCAGATATGCACCTGCCAAACAACAAAAAGTCACTCCTTACTTTCAGAGCTGATAATTAAAACCTTATGATTAACTGTCGTATTTACCACTGTAAGGTGTCAGGCAAATCCAACACCTTCCATGAAAACCCTGACATGATAAGCAAATCCAGTAGTATGTCACATAGCTCCGAATAAATCGTGACATTGAATTAACCAAAGTAATACGAGTAACGAGTGAGCAAATGGAATACCACAGACTAACACAAGAATGCCTAAATGCATGTCATACCTTCCCACCGTCAGACAGACGCAGTTCCGAGGGGAGAAACGAGAACAGAAGCCGAGAGCAGAACCGTGTTAAGCTGGAAGGCCCTACGATAAGGTACGGACAGACACCCACGTCGCCAGCTAACCGCTAGGACCACTCCACCCGCAAGTTTTAGCGTGAGACTTTTTCGCGTCTCTGTCTCAGGACCACCCCACAACCCATGTTAAAAGCTATAGCCCTCCAGAAGAACAGTATAGATCTTACGATAACACAAAAGGGCCACCCCCAGCTGCAAGTTTTAGCGTGAGACTTTTTCGCGTCTCTGTTACGTCAGGACCACCCCCCAAGCCCATGTTAAAAGATAGAGCCATCCAGAAGAACAGTATAGATCTTACGATAACGCTAAAGGGCCACACCAGCTGCAAGTTGTAGCGTGAGACTTTTTCGCGTCTCTGTTACGTTGCAAACTTTAAAAAACATTGCCCCACCACGAAAAGTATAACGTTTCTCATTGGATAGACAGAATTTTTGTAGGCGGAGCTTAAGGTTAACATTGAGACCCTGACTGGTCAGATGAAAAGACAGCCAGATAGTTTTTTTTTAAACTAACTTCGGTAAATTGTAGTAAGGAGAAGTTAGGAGAGAGTTGCTTCCGAGACGGAGAGGTGAGTGTGCTCCCTGCCGCCGTTGGATAAGCAGCTGAGCAGCAAGTCGTATACTCCTAGCTCACTCATTTGTTACATAGTTTAATTCTTAATTTCTTTGCGTGTTTTTGGTACTTTCATTGTTTAATTCATAAATTTCGGGCGTATTATAGTATTTGAGAGTGTAGCATCGCGTTTTAGTACCTGAATAGTGTAATTTCGCTTAGTCTCCTTCCGCCGCCGAGCAGTGTCAGCAGTGCGCAAGTAGCAGCATTACTGCATTTACTAGGCAATCTTGTATTTTAATAACCGTTTAAATTTTGTCGATTTGTTTGCGCTCTCTGTAGATTAGTTCAGACGTTCTTTGTAAAACAGTTTTTAGCATGGATAGGGACTGCAACTGCTGTGTTCGGATGCAGGCTGAGTTGGCATCCCTTCGCTCCCAGCTTCAGGCAGTGTTGGCTTCGGTCACACAGCTTGAGGCTGTTGCCAATGGGCATCACTGTGGGGGTCCGGATGGGGGTTTGTCGGGGACGGCCAGCTCGTCCCACGCATCCCCCGATCGGACTACGACTGTGGTTGCCCGGGATACTGCCCGCATTGAGGCTGATCCCTCACCTGTGGTAGAGTGGGAGGTCGTTTCAAGCTGTGGCAGGGGGCGAAAGACATTCCGGAGGGCTGAACGGAAAGCCTCTCCAGTTTGTCTGACGAACCGGTTTCAGGCTCTGTCTCAGGCTGATACTGATCTTCGGCCTGACATGGCTGCTTGTCCTGTTCCAGAGGTTGCCCCTCAGTCTGCAAGATCCGGGCAGTTGCAGAGGGTGGGCTTACTGGTAGTTGGGAGCTCCAACGTCAGGCGCGTAATGGGGCCCCTTAGGTAAATGGCAGCAAGAGAGGGGAAGAAAACCAATGTGCACTCCGTGTGCATACCGGGGGGAGTCATTCCAGCTGTGGAAAGGGTCCTTCCGGATGCCATGAAGGGTACAGAGTGCACCCATCTGCAGGTGGTCGCTCATGTCGGCACCAATGATGTGTGTCGCTATGGATCGGAGGAAATCCTCTCTGGCTTCCGGCGGCTATCTGATTTGGTGAAGACTGCCAGTCTCGCTAGCGGGATGAAAGCAGAGCTCACCATCTGCAGCATCGTCGACAGGACTGACTGCGGACCTTTGGTACAGAGCCGAGTGGAGGGTCTGAATCAGAGGCTGAGACGGTTCTGCGACCATGTGGGCTGCAGATTCCTCGACTTGCGCCATAGGGTGGTGGGGTTTCGGGTTCCGCTGGATAGGTCAGGAGTCCACTACACGCAACAAGCGGCTACACGGGTAGCAGGGGTTGTGTGGCGTGGGCTGGGCGGTTTTTTTAGGTTAGATGGCCTTGGGCAAGTACAGAAAGGGCAACAGCCTCAACGGGTGCGGGGCAAAGTCAGGACATGCGGGGACCAAGCAGCAATCGGTATTGTAATTGTCAACTGTCGAAGCTGCGTTGGTAAAGTATCGGAACTTCAAGCGCTGATAGAAAGCACCGAAGCTGAAATCGTTATAGGTACAGAAAGCTGGCTTAAGCCAGAGATAAATTCTGCCGAAATTTTTACAAAGGTACAGACGGTGTTTAGAAAGGATAGATTGCATGCAACCGGTGGTGGAGTGTTCGTCGCTGTTAGTAGTAGTTTATCCTGTAGTGAAGTAGAAGTGGATAGTTCCTGTGAATTATTATGGGTGGAGGTTACACTAAACAACCGAACTAGGTTAATAATTGGCTCCTTTTACCGACCTCCCGACTCAGCAGCATTAGTGGCAGAACAACTGAGAGAAAATTTGGAATACATTTCACATAAATTTTCTCAGCATGTTATAGTCTTAGGTGGAGATTTCAATTTACCAGATATAGACTGGGACACTCAGATGTTTAGGACGGGTGGTAGGGACAGAGCATCGAGTGACATTATACTGAGTGCACTATCCGAAAATTACCTCGAGCAATTAAACAGAGAACCGACTCGTGGAGATAACATCTTGGACCTACTGATAACAAACAGACCCGAACTTTTCGACTCTGTATGTACAGAACAGGGAATCAGTGATCATAAGGCCGTTGCAGCATCCCTGAATATGGAAGTTAATAGGAATATAAAAAAAGGGAGGAAGGTTTATCTGTTTAGCAAGAGTAATAGAAGGCAGATTTCAGACTACCTAACAGATCAAAACGAAAATTTCTGTTCCGACACTGACAATGTTGAGTGTTTATGGAAAAAGTTCAAGGCAATCGTAAAATGCGTTTTAGACAGGTACGTGCCGAGTAAAACTGTGAGGGACGGGAAAAACCCACCGTGGTACAACAACAAAGTTAGGAAACTACTGCGAAAGCAAAGAGAGCTCCACTCCAAGTTTAAACGCAGTCAAAACCTCTCAGACAAACAGAAGCTAAACGATGTGAAAGTTAGCGTAAGGAGGGCTATACGTGAAGCGTTCATTGAATTCGAAAGTAAAATTCTATGTACCGACTTGACAGAAAATCCTCGGAAGTTCTGGTCTTACGTTAAATCAGTAAGTTGCTCGAAACAGCATATGCAGACACTACGGGATGATGATGGCATTGAAACAGAGGATGACACGCGTAAAGCTGAAATACTAAACACCTTTTTCCAAAGCTGTTTCACAGAGGAAGACCGCACTGCAGTTCCTTCTCTAAATCCTCGCACAAACGAAAAAATGGCTGACATCGAAATAAGTGTCCAAGGAATAGAAAAGCAACTGGAATCACTCAATAGAGGAAAGTCCACTGGACCTGACGGGATACCAATTCGATTCTACACAGAGTACGCGAAAGAACTTGCCCCCCTTCTAACAGCCGTGTACCGCAAGTCTCTAGAGGAACGGAGGGTTCCAAATGATTGGAAAAGAGCACAGATAGTCCCAGTCTTCAAGAAGGGTCGTCGAGCAGATGCGCAAAACTATAGACCTATATCTCTTACGTCGATCTCTTGTAGAATTTTAGAACATGTTTTTTGCTCGCGTATCATGTCATTTCTGGAAACCCAGAATCTACTATGTAGGAATCAACATGGATTCCGGAAACAGCGATCGTGTGAGACCCAACTCGCCTTATTTGTTCATGAGACCCAGAAAATATTAGATACAGGCTCCCAGGTAGATGCTATTTTTCTTGACTTCCGGAAGGCGTTCGATACAGTTCCGCACTGTCGCCTGATAAACAAAGTAAGAGCCTACGGAATATCAGACCAGCTGTGTGGCTGGATTGAAGAGTTTTTAGCAAACAGATCACAGCATGTTGTTATCAATGGAGAGACGTCTACCTCTGGCGTGCCACAGGGGAGTGTTATGGGACTTAGTAGAGAGTGTCGGAAGTTCCATGCGGCTTTTCGCGGATGATGCTGTAGTATACAGAGAAGTTGCAGCATTAGAAAATTGTAGCGAAATGCAGGAAGATCTGCAGCGGATAGGCACTTGGTGCAGGGAGTGGCAACTGACCCTTAACATAGACAAATGTAATGTATTGCAAATACATAGAAAGAAGGATCCTTTATTGTATGATTATATGATAGCGGAACAAACACTGGTAGCAGTTACGTCTGTAAAATATCTGGGAGTATGCGTGCGGAACGATTTGAAGTGGAATGATCATATAAAATTAATTGTTGGTAAGGCGGGTACCAGGTTGACATTCATTGGGAGAGTGCTTAGAAAATGTAGTCCATCAACAAAGGAGGTGGCTTACAAAACACTCGTTCGACCTATACTTGAGTATTGCTCATCAGTGTGGGATCCGTACCAGGTCGGGTTGACGGAAGAGATAGAGAAGATCCAAAGAAGAGCGGCGCGTTTCGTTACCGGGTTATTTGGTAACCGTGATAGCGTTACGGAGATGTTTAATAAACTCAAGTGGCAGACTCTGCAAGAGAGGCGCTCTGCATCGCGGTGTAACTTGCTCGCCAGGTTTCGAGAGGGTGCGTTTCTGGATGAGGTATCGAATATATTGCTTCCCCCTACTTATACCTCCCGAGGAGATCACGAATGTAAAATTAGAGAGTTTAGAGCGCGCACGGAAGCTTTCAGACAGTCGTTCTTCCCGCGAACCATACGCGACTGGAACAGGAAAGGGAGGTAATGACAGTGGCACGTAAAGTGCCCTCCGCCACACACCGTTGGGTGGCTTGCGGAGTATCAATGTAGATGTAGATGTAGATGAGCGGAGCTGTGCTACCCGCCGCCCCCCTGACGAACATCGTCAAGGTAATGAACGCACGCGATGCCGCATAGCAGCGCATAAAGCTTCACTCAGAACTGCAGAAGTCTTATCTGTTACAACCCCTTTTTGCGTAATATTAGTGTCGATCGTCAATTTCAGCTCATGGTGTTCACATTTGCCACTTGAAGTAAAAATCTGAAACGCGATGATTCTTCTGCTATATAGTTATTGAGAAGCCACATCAGCCACTGTAATTTACGACAAGTTAGGTAAGTAATTAAAGATAATTGAGGGTCACTGTAGACCATTTTGATAGTTTTCTCTCTTGTGAAACTTAATTTAAACCTAGATTATAGATGTGATATGGCATAGGTCATCCTTCGATCCATTGTAGAACTTGGAAACCCAGTTAGGGAATATTCGTTCACATTTTTGTTGAACGCAGTTGGTTTTTATCATCCTCTATTAAAACATTTCCTTTTATCAATAGTGCAATTTATAAACAATGTTTTGTGAGTAGAACAAAATTTCCAATGGTAAACTTAACTGCTTTTTCGACGTTATTTTACCAGCTAACCAAAAATAGGAAAGCCTTGAACCCCTTCCACTAAATTTAGTTAGTATTAAGATTCTTTTACAGGGAGTGCAGTGGAGCTGACGCTGAAATCATTAAGCGTTTGGTTATATAATCGCTAGTCTCACTGGACTCTTCTGAATTCTACATGGCATGTGTGGTCTGGCGTCTCCTTACCAGCAACAGGTCCCAGGTTCAAACTAGTCAATTCCCTTAAAAACCCGCTCAAAGCGTCGTTGCGCGAAAGTGGTAGGGAGACACGATATAGAACAGAAACCACGCAGAATGTTAGACCACTTGTACAGAAACCAGACCGTGGTTATGAAAGTCAGAGGATATGGCGAGGTGGCAGTAGTTGAGAAGCAAACTAGACGTGGTTTAGCCTAAACTAGTCTTACTTAATCCGCACATAGGGCAGACAGTAGATGAAACCAAGAAAAAATTTGGAAACTGAATGAAAGTTCAGGAAGAAAATAATTTAACCTTGAAGATATACTGATGATATTGTAAGTCTCATGGAAGTGGGAAAGACACTTCTTCAGCTTATGTTTTTTAGGCAGTGAAGCATTAACACAAAAAAAACTTTCTGCTGACACTAAGAATCTTTGATAAAGACTCATTTCACACAGTCAGATGCTGACCTCACGAAAATTCTGGAGAATCTCAAGTATTGTTTCTCAATAGCTATTTCGGAAGTGGAATACGTGGAACAGATATATTTTCAATGCAGAAAAAACTGAGCATAATTTCAATTAATTTCTGCTGCCCTGTGATAGCACCTATTTAGACGTAAATAAAATAGGCACAATAATCCTGTGAATTTCACCACAAGAAACAACGCTGCGGAAGAAAATGTGATGCATTTGGAAACTACTTTCCTACAAAGTATGGACTAAAATGTCAAACTGAAATATACAATATTTGGTGCAAAGTTTTATAACTTTACTTGACAACATTACGACTATAAAGGTTGTGTTGCAATAGTAGATACACATCTCCAGTAAATCTTTACTTGTGCTGTTGTTTGAAGTTATAAATCAATTATTCAGTATACTTATAAAATACGAAAGACAGAGTCTGCGGCAATGATTGCTGTTTGCCAGCCTGCAGAGATCAACGCTTGCCCTCTACAAAAATCTAATTACAATTACGAACAATGTAAATTGGAAGGAACACATTAAAAACGTTGTGGGGAAGGCTAAGCAAAGACTGCGTTTTGTTGGCAAGACACTTAGAAAATGTAACAGATCTACTAAGGAGACTGCCTACTCTACGCTTGTCCGTCCTCTTTTAGAATACTGCTGCGTGGTGTGGGATCCTTACCAGATATGACTGACGGAGGACATCGAAAAAGTTGAAAGAAGGGCAGAACGTTTTGTATCATCGCTAAATATGGGAGAGAGTGTCACAAAAATGATACAGGATTTGGGCTGGACATCATTAAAAGAAAGGCGTTTCTCGTTACGACGGAATCTTCTCACGAAATTCCAATAACCAACTTTCTCCTCCGAATGCGAAAACATATTGTTGACACCGATCTACATAGGGAGAAACGATCACCACGATAAAATAAGGGAATCGGAGCTCGTACGGAAAGGTATAGGCGTTCGTTCTTTCCGCGAGCTGTACGAGATTGGAGTAATAGAGACTTATGAAGGTGGTTCTGCCAGGCACTTGAATTTGGTTTGTAGGGTATTCACGTAGATGTAGATGTAGATATATAAATGGTTACTCAAGTGAATTAGTGATACGACCTTCAGAGGTCGACAACTATCGTCTGCTGACACTATACACTAATCTAGGATAAGGAAATTCAGAACTGCATAAATAAGTCTACTTATAAAGTTTTGTGCTTGACTTTTTGGTATATTTTACTGTAGAACATCAAAATAACTACCAAACCAATCCTATCCTAGCTCGTTATCGTGAAAGATACTTCAAAGAATTACATAAATTTCTTCTCTAAGAGTTTTATTTCCAAAATATATTAGCTTCTCTTTGTAAGTAACTAATGAAAGTAGATAATTAGACTCTGTTAATGACACAAATTATCATCATGAACGATAAACAGACGATGTGATTCTCTACGAGAGGTTTCCGGTTTCGGTAACATTACCATTCTGATTTAAAAACGAGAAATTAGCCAATGAAATAATATAAAGTACACGAATTTGTCAACTTAGTGGTCGGCATTAAACACTCGAATAAGCTAGATGAAATTTTATTTAGTATTCTGCAATTAAGAGTACTTCGACCTCAAAGAAAAATTGATATCTAGGCTTACCCTGTAGCGCCGTCGGTAGTCAATTGCTATGTTACATTATTCTAATGTGCAATGTGCGCTTATGTAATCTTTTTTATACTGTTATGTAAATAAACTATGTGAACACTGGTTAAAATATACGTTTTTGCGCAATGAAAGAGCTCAGAAGCATTACCCTCATTGAAACGTTTATTACTTGTAGACTGGTACCGCAAATCCCTGATGAACGCATTATTATTAAATGTTTTGTTGACTGAATACACTGTATAATCTTCCGTTAACATTTATAATTGTACAGCAGCATTAAATGGGTCTCCTTTCGCTAACAAATAATTCAAAATAATGTGGGAGAGCAGAGAATATTACAACATACATCATAAAACGTGCATTATGAACGCGCTATTTGAAAAGAGAGCATAAATGTGAAATATGCACTAGGCGAGGAGATAAATCTGGCAGAATAACCGGCTGCGCAATAAATGTTTCCTGTCTGGATGACACATATCACCCGGTACCGCGGAACCGTTCCCTCCGGCAATTCTCTGAAGAACTGGGGTCCTGCTGCCTGGTGCAGGAAGAGCCGAAAGGAGGTCTACGGCCAGAGAGGCCACTTGCTGGCGCCACTGCGCGTCCTCCAAGTCACGGTTGTTCGTCTTGTGTCAACATCATCGGCTGCCGGCACTTTCATTGCGTCATTCATCTTCCTCATCATGTCATAGAAGGCGTAACGTTTCAGTTTTTACCTTATACATACAAGGGTCGTTCCGAAACTAACGCCTCCTACCTTCATTCATAGAAACGTCAAGAAATACATAAATCACAACAGCATGGCTAAATAGAGCAATATATCAGATACAGACTGTCATTTTTCCACATAGTCACCACTATTCGTTATGTACTTTTGCCAACGATGAACCAGAGCCTGCTTGCAGTGCTTCTGATAATCGGAACCAGCTTAAGCTTCTTCTTGATAATGTTCCCGACCTAGCCCATCTTTCACAGGCCCAAAGACATGGAAGTCTTGGCCGCAAAGACTTTGTAGAGGTACGTTAACACAACGGCATTGTAGACATATAATAAGATTTACCACGATCCCTGTTATACACCTCATATGTCTGAAATGTACGATAAGCAATAACTTCTCGGCTGTTAAAAGTCTCCAGTCCCCATACAGTCTCCATTTTACCACCATGTAGTAAAGCCACAGTACCGCAAACATTACCATGTGCACTAGCATCAGCATTAGTAAGTGTAAAATCAGTACGCATCCACAACAGCACATTAGGTACGCATGCTATCGCACGCATAGCGGTAAGACATTCCAAGAACCTCTCACAAATGATAAAATACTAAGTAATAAATAATTACTGGTGGCTAGGTTTAAATTGGCGACCGGCACTACGCCAGACAGCGCCGCTACCCAGTACACCAAACTGCATCCATTACAGCTCACGGCTCCATCTCATGGAGCAACAGCGACTAGCAGTTTAAGAATTCTCACTGTGCTCAACTACAATATCCCGGTCTAGAGATAGATCTTGACACCGGTACTCCTCATGGCGACGCTGGAGGATCCTCGAATTCTGTTCGTTTTGCTATATAACTTTCACTGAACATCGAAGCTTTGCGATCGTAGGTTAGGTCTTCCGCTTCTTTGAACGTCCCTACAGAAGATGACGTGGACCATGTCTCTAGGCTTTTCTCCTCTTGATGAAGGATAGTAATCCTTGACTTTATATGTGACGTCCGACAAGCGACGAAAAATATACGGCCGAAAGTACCGCTTAGGAACTTTCCCTTTAGTCCCACTTTCTGCTCAGGTTTAAAAGCCCACAGCTGATATTAGACGTTATGACGCACGAGAACTATAGTAGTATGTCCATTGTCACTTCGGCCTCACGGCCGAAGAGTAAAAAGAATGGTGTGAAGCCATGAGTGTTTTGTTTCGCTGCATTGTTTGCAAATGTCACGATGGACAGTACTGTACTCTGTTCGATAGCATATCTCACGTCTAAACATACGGCTTGCGCATATTGAATAGATTGGTGACTAACATGACTAAAAACTGGAGTGCTTTAGTATGGCAAGCAGTGTATACATAGGTCAGACCATTCGTACCACTGAGAACCCATGCCGAGAACATCAATGGCACACTAGACTGCAACAGCCCAGTAAGTCGACAATCGCTGAACATTGCCTGTCGGAACTCCACAGCATGGATTATGACCAAACCAAAGTCCTGACACAGGCTTCCAAATACTGGAACTGTGTCATCAAAGAAGCCATAGAG
Organism: Schistocerca piceifrons; assembly: GCF_021461385.2. Classification (NCBI taxonomy): domain Eukaryota; kingdom Metazoa; phylum Arthropoda; class Insecta; order Orthoptera; family Acrididae; genus Schistocerca; species Schistocerca piceifrons. The sequence goes on from NC_060138.1 coordinate 585,395,497, forward strand.
ATCAGAGTAAGGGAGCCACTACCAAATCGTGACAGCGGTTACATCCTTAGCAAGGCGTGGGAACCCGCGATCACCCGGATTAAGAAGAAAAAGGATATTTCCCAGAGTGTACCGACTTCGGAGAAGGAGGGAAGAATAACGAGAGTGGTGGCAGCAGACACCCCTCCCCCCCCCCCCCTGAACGAAATGACCTAGGACGCAGCGCCCAGACGGCGGGAGAACGGACGCTGTACCTGGACCGCGCGCGGGGCGCGGACCGCACCGACTCAAAGGAAGCGCCTGACGGAGGAGCGGGAGGGTGATTCTCCTATATATACATGGCGTCGGTCCACCGCCGGTCAGTACATCATCGCACCTAATGATGGCAACGTGGTCGTCTGCCGAAATATTGTGTCCTATGCACACTCGTACCGTGCTGTTCACCCGAGATTTATTTCGTCAGTATGGCAAGCATTTTCATTTAAAAACAATCCGTGTTTAGTAGCTGTTCGGATTTCGGGAAACACGTTACCATAAACTTGCTAACGAGAATGAAGGGGTTTATGTATGACTGTGTTAAGATTAGCATGGGCTTGGCAGTGAACGTGTACATCTCAAGGTTCAATATATACCGAAATTTTGCCAGTATTTCCACCTTTCATTCAAAATTAAGACTTTTTCCCGATTCTTAGAATAGTTGCGTTGTATGCAGCCTGGTGCATTCTTTACATTTATTGGAAACATCATTCCGAGTTGCATTTAGAGAGTTTTATATTGCAACAAGTACAACATAACCTTCTCAATTCCTTCATGATCCTTTCACACATATTTCCTTGCTGAAAATACGCTGAAATCTCTATGTGCTTAATGTTTAGAAACTTATAATACACGTAATATTTTGAAGATGGCGTGTAGTGTGTATTATACTGCCGATGTACCATCAGATTTCAGAAAAACATCGTCTACACAATTCCAAAGATTGTAACAGCCCAGAAGTGCGAGAATTATCGCACAGTCGCCTTAACAGCTCATGATTCCAAGTTGCTGACAAGCAACATATATATGAAATGGAAAAGAAAATTGAGGATCTGTTAGATGACGACCAGTTTGGCTTTAGAAAAAGTGAAGGCACCAGAGAGGCAGATTTGACGTTGCGTTTGATAACGGAAGCAAGACTGAAGAAAATTGAAAACACTCATGGCATTTGTCAACCAGGAAAAAGCATTCAGCAAAATAAAATGGTGCAAGATGTTCGAAATTCAGAGAAAATTAGGCGTCAGCTATAGGGAAAGACGAGTAATATACAATATGTACAAAAACCAAGAGGGAACAATAAAAATGTAAGACCAAGAACGAAGTGCACCAATTAGAAAGGGTGTAAGACAAGGATGTAGTCTTTTGCACCGGCTGTTCAACTACACGTCGAAGAAGCAATAATGGAAAGGTTCAGTAGTGAGATTAAAATTCAGGGTGAAAGATTATCAATGCTAAGATTCACTGATGACATTGCTACCCGCAGTGAATCTGAAGAAGAATTACATGACATGTTGAATGGAATGAACTTGACTTGCCGTTGGTGATCACGAAGAACTTGAAGTTAAGGAATTCTGCTAACTTGGCAGCAAAATAATCCATGATGGACGGAGGAAGAAGGACATAAAAAGCAGACTAGTACTGTTCAAGAGAAGTCCACAAGTACTGAACATGGGTCTTAAGTTGAGGAAGAAATTTCTGGGAACGTACGTTTGGAGCACAGCATTGTATGGCAGTGAGACAAGGGCAATGGGAAAACCAGAACAGAAGACAATAGAAGCATTTGAGATATGGTGCTACGGAAGAATATTGAAAATTAGATGGATTGATAAGGTAAGGATTTAGCAAGTACTCCACAGAATCGGAGAGGAAAAAAATATACGAAAACTAAATATTTTCAACATGTCGCGGGCCTGTCAGCAACTGTATAAATATTAATTTTAATTTTAATAACTAACAGCTTCAGTTGCAATGTTTACCTAGATTTACCTAGGTTTCAGTCGGGATAACCCAGTCTTCTTCAGAATAAAAGTAAATACCGCTTGTCCATAGTGGACATCGTCAGGCTAAAACTACAAATCCACAAATTATCGTCAGACTGTAAAAACTTATCAGAAACTGCCTAGGCCTCACTTCGCGACAGCGATGCGGCAGCCACGAGTGCTGTACTGGAAATGATCGTAGCGTCATGAGGCCCGCCTAGGCGGACACAATACCTTGCGCCTGCGCATAAACTGTATGATAATTACTTGTTGGGACAAGAGGCGAACCTAACGGAAAATACTGACAAGAAGAAGGGACTGGGTGATGGGATATTTGTTATCAGGTAATAACTTCCATGATACTAGAGGGACCTGTGGAGGATAAAAACTTTAGAGGAAGACAGACATTGGTGTACATCCAGCAAATAACTTCAAATGCTACTCTGAGATGAAGAGGTTTGGAAAAGGATTTCGTGTCGGGCTGCATCAAACCAGTCAGATGACTGATGACTCGAAAGTAAAAAAAACTGAATTTAATAATACATTATCAAAAAGTGGCACAGGCTGGTGCATCCTTTTCTTTCGAAAAGATATAGTGCTTCCAAGGTGAAGAGATCTACTATTTAGTGTACTTAGTCGTAGTAACCTTGATCATCATTTACGCACTCATTCCTATATTATTCTTGTGTATCGTTTCTAAAGTATGTTATGTATCACCGTGTACTCAAACCGGGTCGGAGTATGTCATCTGTTAAAAAGCTCTGCTCTCAGGAAAAATAAAATATTATTATTTAGATAATATTATGGAGATCTTCCGAAACTGAAATTTTATACTCATTATTTCTTCTTTTTGCACGATACACAACACTGCGTTAGACATATTTCGTGGTGCCAAAGATCGATACACCTCTTCTTCATCGTACTCAGTTACCACCGGACGTTTAAGCTCGATGTTCATTGCCTCTGCATCTTGTGTACTTGGTGCGACAGTTCCAGCTGACATAAAATACTATGAGAGAAATACTGTCTTCTTTCACACCTGCCACAGGAAGAACATTCGCGAATCGATTATACCTTTTTTTCCCCGAATCTTGACTGTTGCATTTACACAACGCGCTCGCATGAGATTATGGATTCTTCTTTGATTATGAAATCATTTTCTAGAAGAGATCGGTAACTGTTTTGTGCGACTCATTTCTTCAAACGTGAGTCCGCAGCCCGTGGTCTAGAGGCTAGCGTTGCTGCCTCTGGATCACGGGGTCCCAGATTCGATTCCCGGCCGGGTGGGGGATTTTCTCTGCCTGGGGACTGGGTATTGTGTTGCCCGCATCAATTCATCATCATTTTTGAATGGCTAGATTACTGTGTAAAAAACTGGACTATGTAAAAATTGGCACTTCGTACAGGCGCTGATGACAACGCAGTTGAACGCCCCACAAATCAAACATCATTATCATCATCATCATGTCCAAATGTGAGACTTTGTCGGCTGCTGTCTTATTGAGATTAACAATTTCCATAGGGCCATAACAATTTGTATGTATGATGTGTCGTTTCGCCTGCCGTTGGGCCCTGTTCTTCAATTATTTTTCTCTTAAGCGGTCTTCATGTTGACTGTCACGAAATGTTTTATTTACTTCTGACTAAAATTTTCCCCAGCTACTAATCCTCTCTTCGTTTTTCTCAAACCTTTGATGGGATGTGCTACCCACGTAAAATTACAGATCTGCCAAAGACACGGTGTCATCCCACCAGGCGCATTTGGAGATTCGGTCGAATCCTTTCAGCCATTTTATGGGATTCTAACGAGCGTCACGTTTTCTTCTTTTTTTTATGCGGCCCGTCACGAATTCCTTTCCTGTGCTAACCTCTTCATCTCAGAATAGCACTTGCAACCTACGTCCTCAATTATTTGCGTGACGTATTCCAATCACTGTCTTCCTCTACAGTTTTTGCCCTCTACAGCTCCCTCTAGTACCATGGAAGTCATTCCCTCATGTCTTAGCAGATGTCCTATCATCCTGTCCCTTCTCCTTATCAGTGTTTTCCACATATTCCTTTCCTCTCCGATTCTGCGTAGAACCTCCTCATTCCTTACCTTATCAGTCCACCTAATTTTCAACATTCGTCTATAGCACCACATCTCAAATGCTTCGATTCTCTTCTGTTCCGGTTTTCCCACAGTCCATGTTTCACTACCATACAATGCTGTACTCCAGACGTACATCCTCAGAAATTTCTTCCTCAAATTGAGGCAGGTATTCGATATTAGTAGACTTCCCTTGGCCAGAAATGCATTTTTTGCCATAGTGAGTCTGCTTTTGATGTCCTCCTTGCTCCGTCCGTTATTGGTTATTTTACTGCCTAGGTAGCAGAATTCCTTAACTTCATTGACTTCGTGACCATCAATCCTGATGTTAAGTTTCTCGCTGTTCTCATTTCTACTACTTCTCATTACCTTCGTCTTTCTCCGATTTACTCTCAAACCATACTGTGTACTCATTAGACTGTTCATTCCGATCAGCAGATCATTTAATTCTTCTTCACTTTCACTCAGGATAGCAATGTCATCAGCGAATTGTATCATTGATATCCTTTCACCTTGTATTTTAATTCCACTCCTGAACCTCTCTTTTATTTCCATCATTGCTTCCTCGATGTACAGTTTGAAGAGTAGGGGCGAAAGGCTACAGCCTTGTTTTACATTCTTCTCAATACGAGTACTTCGTTCTTGATCGTCCACTCTTATTATTCCCTCTTGGTTGTTGTACATATTGTATATGACCCGTCTCTCCCTATAGCTTACCCCTACTTTTTTCAGAATCTCGAACAGCTTGCACCATTTTATATTGTCGAACGCTTTCTCCAGGTCGACAAATCCTATGAAAGTGTCTTGATTTTTGTTTAGCCTTGCTTCCATTATTAGCCGTAACGTCAGAATTGCCTCTCTTGTCCCTTTACTTTTCCTAATGCCTAACTGATCGTCACCTAGCGCATTCTCAATTTTCTTTTCCATTCTTCTGTATATTATTCTTGTAAGCAGCTTCGATGCATGAGCTGTTAAGCTGATTGTGCGATAATTCTCGCACTTGTCAGCTCTTGCCGTCTTCAGAATTGTATGGATGATGCTTTTCCGAAAGTCAGATGGTATATCGCCAGACTCATATATTCTACACACCAACGTGAATAGTCGTTTTGTTGCCACTTCCCCCAATGATTTTAGAAATTCTGATGGAATGTTATCTATCCCTTCTGCCTTATTTGACCGTAAGTCCTCCACAGCTCTTTTAAAATCCGATTCTAATACTGGATCCCCTATCTCTTCTAAATCGACTCCTGTTTCTTCTTCTATCACATCGGACAAATCTTCACCCTCATAGAAGCTTTCAATGTATTCTTTCCACCTATCTGCTCTGCATTTAACAGTGGAATTCCCGTTGCACTCTTAATGTTACCACCGTTGCTTTTAATGTCACCAAAGGTTATTTTGACTTTCCTGTATGCTGAGTCTGTCCTTCCGACAATCATATCTTTTCCGATGTCTTCACATTTTTCCTGCAGCCATTTCGTCTTAGCTTCCCTGCACTTCCTATTTATTTCATTCCTCAGCGACTTGTATTTCTGTATTGCTGATTTTCCCGGAACATGTTTGTACTTCCTCCTTTCATCAATCAACTGAAGTATTTCTTCTGTTACCCATGGTTTCTTCGCAGCTACCTTCTTTGTACCTATGTTTTCCTTCCCAACATCTGTGATGGCCCTTTTTAGAGATGTCCATTCCTCTTCAACTGTACTGCCTACTGCGCTATTCCTTATTGCTCATGACAACCCTAATGGAGGCATGATGTGCAGCTGACTTAATGCTGGCTGCGCGGGGTAGCAGCGCGGTCTGGAGCGCCTTGTCACAGTCCACGCGGTTCCCCCCTTCGGAGTTTCGAGTCCTCCCTCGGGCATGGGTGTGTGTGTTGTCCTTAGCGTAAGTTAGTTAAATTTAGCTTAAGTAGTGCGTAAGCTTAGGGACCGATGACCTCACGTATTTGGTCTAATAAGACCATACGACAAATTTCCAAAATTTTGACTTAAAGCTTTTTTGGACTACACTTGTCTCCTGAATATACTGGTCTTAGGAACGATGTACTGCTTGTATTGAAGTACAGGGATTCTACATCGTCTAGTTAGAGCCACGTTGCTGTTTTGAAATATACGGCGTCTCCACCAGTGTCACGTCGAACCCGGAAACAAGGAAGGGTTGTCAATGAACCACAACACACAGAACTGAAAACACATTTAATGCTGATACCAGCGAATAGCCAGAACAGAACTGATCTAGACGGGACTTAAGTTATTTATACAAGCATCTTATTTTCTTCAGAACATACAAGCATAACTAGCATATCGCATTTAACTTCCAGAAATGGTAAATTTTAATTAATAAACAATTGTTGGTGGTTGGCTTCGAACCGGCGACCGGCAGCACGCAAGTCAATGACGCTGACACCCACACCCCACTGCATGCGCCACGGCTTGCGAAAATTTTTTTGCTTCTTGTGTAATTAAATATAAGGCAGAAATGATATTACTACTGAGAAATTTTCAGAAGATTATACCCATATACAGTCTTTGTCGACCTCAGACACCTGTTTCCATTAGAACACCGCAGTTAAGGGATGCAGGGTTGGGCTAGCATTTGGATCGGTGACCATCCGGTGTGCCGAGCGCTGTTGGCAAGCGGGGTGCACTCAGCCTTTGCGAAGGAAACTGAGGAGCTACTTAATTGAGAAGTAACGGCTGCGGTCTCGGAAACTGGCATACGGCTGGGAAAGCGGTGTGCTGACCACATGCCCCTCCATATACGCATCCAGTGACGCCTGTGGGCTGAGAATGACACGGTGGCTGGTCGATACCGTTGGGCTTTCATGGCCTGTTCGGGAGAAGTTTACCTTTTTAGTAGAGCTTTATAGGCAATTAAACTTCATGGATTGTATAACAGACATAACTATTTGTAAAATTTTATGAATGTCTAATGTAGAACAGACGTTTATTGGTCTTTCGATGACCCCTATATTATACACTTACGGAAGAAAAACGCAACACCCAAAAATAATTAAAGTAGGTAAATGAAATTTTGAGAATTAATTGGTGTAGCTAACAATTTAAATGATTAACATTGAATGTTCGTTGGTTAATGTAAGCGCGAGATAAGTCATTGTAAATTCGAAGTTCTGGTACATTAGTGACCAGTGTTACCATTATAATGTTGAATGGAAGCATGCAAACGTGCATGCATTTTGTTTTTCAGCTGCCAAATTTCAGTTTGTGGGATGGAGTTCCATGCCTGATGTACTTCGTCTGTCAATACAGTGACGGTAGTGTTGGTTGCGAATAACACTGGAGTTGTCGTCCGATTATATCCCATATGTGCTCGTCTGGAGAGAGATCTGGTGATCGAGCGAGCCAATGCAACATGCCGACGCCCTGCAAACAGCGCTATGTGAGCGAGCGTTATCCCGTTGGAAAACACCCCCTGAAATGCTGTTCATCACAACAAGTCAAATCATCAAACCGACATACAATTTTGGCGTGAGAGTGAGTGGGATAACTACGACAGTGCTTCTGCTGTGATACGAAATCGCACCCCAGACCATAATTCCAGGTGTGGGTCCAGAGTGTAGCACGTAGACAGGTTGGTTGCAGGCCCTCAACTGGCCTCTTCTAACCTACAGACGGCCTTCACTGGCTCCGAGGCCGAACCACCTTTCATCAGAAAACACAACAAACCTCCACCATGCCCTCCTATGAGCTCCTGTTTGACAGGATAGAAGGTTCATATGACGGTGGTTCGGGGTCAGTGGAATGTAGACTGCAGGGCGTCTGGCTTGGAGCTATCCTTGAAGAAATCGACTTGTAACATTTCGTTGTGTCACTGCTGCTGCAGATATAGTACGATGCGCCAGAGGCATGCTTTGAATACGGCAGTCTTCCCTCTCGGTAGCGCGACGTGGCCATCTGGGTACCGTTCTTATTGCGACCACTGCAGCCAGCAATCATATACAGTGGCTCCATTCCTGCCTAGTCCTTCTACAATATAGTGGAAGCAACACCGAGCTGCTCGTAATCCTTATTAGATGCTCTCGTTTAAGCTCAGAGAGATGTTGATATGTCCCATTTATCTTGCTCACTCAAAATAACTTCTTTGTGGTGAGTTAAATGAAAAATTGTTTCACCCAATTATTTTTCCACATGAGTGTGAAGTTTTTGCTGAGGGTATAAGTTTTATTTATCCACACAGATGTCGGAGATACAGGGTAGAGGTTAAAATTTTTAAATGGAACCAAGCATTCTCTTACCCTCTCCAAGAGATGTTCAAAAACTGTATCGTTTATGTCAGTAATACGTAGATGTGTAAACGATTAACAGCAAACACGTTGTGAAGAAACCGAGCTGTTTACTGTCTTGATTGTATACCTTACGTACCGAATGTAGTGCTTTCGTAGAGGAGCGGGTTTTGTTTATAATTTCCGTCTCATGTAAACACAAATACGCCTTTCCTCCCCCATGCACCTCATTTGTTGTTGCTTTAGCGTACAGTACACTGCGTACCAGAGTAACGGTGCATCAGATTAACTTAGTAGCTATATGGCGGTAGTATACATTGTGAAATATAATTTTTGCTGTGTATAGGTGTATGATGTACACAAATGACAATAGGGTAGAAATGCTGCTGATTTGCGAAGAAATTATGTTGACAGGAAATGATTCAGTAGCTCCCACTTTTCTGTGCAGTACGTCATGGTTATTATGTTGTTATATATATATCTTCCACTCTACTGTGCATATCTGTACTGTAATTTGCTGTAGGTGTGCGAAATTCTGTTCAGGCACAACTACTGTACACAGTACCATTCCCTGACAAGCCATCGCCTCCTCGCTGGATGTTTGGTCGTCTCATTTCTCGCCTATGTGAAACTGGGAGTTTAAATGCAGCACCTCTAAATCGTCGTGGAACACGAACAGACGAGGCTGCTGAGGTCGCCGTGCTAACTGCCATAGCCGTGAGTCCTCAGGTCAGCACACGACGAATTCAACATGAAGTTGGTGTCTCGAAACCGAGTGCACATCGCATTCTGCAATGCCATAAATCCCATTCTTACCATGTTTATATACACCAAGAACTACATGGAAACGACTTCAAGAACAGGGTTCAATTTTGTCTGTGGGCTCGGCAGCAACTTCTGATTAATCCTAATTTCTTGTCAGATGTTCTTTTTACTACCGAGGCGTCATTCTTCAACAAATGAATTCTCAGTATGAGAAATATACATTACTGGCCCATCAAAAATCCACGATGTCTTCGACAGGTAGAGCATCAGCGTCCATGGAACGTTAATGTTTAGTGCGGAATTATTGGACGTACCATTATCAGATCTATCTTTGTAAATGGGAACCAAAATTGAAAACAATATGCCCAATTATTAAGAAACACTTTTTCTGTTCTTTTTGACATCATACCTCTGTATCAGATGAAGGATCCCCCTGCACACAACGCCTTACGAGTGCGACGAATTCTGGACCGTAAATCCCCTGGTAGGTGCATAGAACTTTGAGAGTCAGTTTGTTAGCTTGTTCGATCTCCGGACCTTAAACCACTGGATTTTTTTTTCTGTAGGGGGCAGTGAAGGGTGCTGTCTATCAAAATATACCAACAATACCAGAGAGCATGCAGCAGCGCATTATTGATGCTTGTACAGCCTTCACAGAGGAAGTAATAGCACGATGTATGGCGTTCTTCATCCACAGAGTGATCCCATGTATCAATTACAGTGGTCAGTAACTTGAACTTGTGTTGTACACGCTCTGTTTCCCAAGCAGTGGTAGTATCAATGTTCCGACAGAGGACCATGTTATTCTTCATTGTCATAAGTTCATAAGTACTGTAGTAAGGTACTGCGCAACAACAAGATCCAATTGTTGTACAGTGCAGTACTGTTGCATCCAATGGTTACTAGTAATTTGTAAAATGTTTGGATGCTCCTTGAAGAGGTTGAACAATTTAGTTAATAAAATGTACTGAAGTGATATTTAAATTAGAGAAGTTATGCATTATTTATCATTTCCCTAGCTACTAGTTTCGTGGATAAAATGATACAGTGTGATAAATTTTTGAATAGCTCTTTGAGGAGGAGTGTATTCTTGAATAAAATACACATGGTTACATTTAAAAATTTAACTCCCATATCTCCTACCCCCGTATCTCACACATCTGTGGGGATACGTAAAACGTGTACCCTCAACAAGAACTACCAGTGATATTGAAATACACTGGTTGAACCAGTTTTTCATTTGACACACCAGAAAGAAGTTATTTTGTGAGAGCAAGCTAAATGGGACAATCCGTATATATCAATTATGGGTAGGGCTGCATAAAATGTCATTCGAAATATTAAAATAATATAAATTTGCTTGACCACTAAAATTTATTCCTCTTCTTGTCTTTCCAGTCAATACAAAATGCGTCGCATCTGCACAGTCCTTTTTCTCATGAAGGTTTTCCATATACACAGTTTCTTGCATATTAATTCCCCTATGCCTTCATTTTGCATAATATCCGTCCTACCGGCCATTGTTGCCGAGCGGTTCTAGGCGCTTCAGTCCGGAACCGCGCTACTGATACAGTCGCAGGTTCGAATCCTGCCTCGGGCTTGGATGTGTGTGGTGTCCTTAGGTTAGTTCGGTTTAAGTAGTTCTAAGTCTAGGGGTCTGATGACCTCAGATGTTAAGTCCCATAGTGCTCAGAGCCATTTCAACCATTTATCCGTCCAATCGGTTGTAAAATTTTTCTATTCCACGCAATTTCAAAAGATTATCTTGTAGTGAACAACTGGTTCGTCACAGTCGGCATTGGAGTCCATATAAACGGCTTTTGACAGCCGTAAGCTTAGAAACTGTTCTCGTTTTGCAAGAGACATGATTTAAGGGGTAGACGAGAATTACACTCAACCACTAGACTAAGTGTAGCGTGCGAGTCGTGTTCTATGATTTTCTTAGTAGATTGATAGATTCTGAGGAAACTTTCGGCAGATAATCTAAACGAGAGCTACCGTATGGGGTGTTATGACTACCGAGACACTGGAGTGTGAGCAGTCTATAACCACATGAAATCAGCAGCCTCCGCATTGTTATTCAGAATACATCTATGTAGCTGATATCGTAGAAGAACGAATGTTAGTGATAGTGACTGTTAGTGCTAAGAATGTTGCTATATGAAGTTTACAACAGGCAGTGAATTGAACAATGACTGAAATAGAATAACTACATAGGATGAGCTGTAGGTAAGATAGGTGGGAGACTGCGGCTCGTTGACAGGGTATTCGGAAAATGCAGTCATATGAGACTGTTTAGGTACCACTGTTGTTTCCCATTTAGAATATTCATGAAGTGTGTGAGACCTGCGCAAAAAAAAAGGGGGATCCTGAACTTACGTAAAAGATAATGGTGAAAAGCTCACTGGTTTGTTTAATTCATACAAGTGGGTCTTGAAATGCTGAAACTCTTAAGCTGCAAGGGCATGAAGACAGACACCACTTATTTTTCGAAAGCTTGTGATGTAACGCTAAGTACACTCCGCAGTGCTCTACACAGTGATTTTCAAATTACACTGCTGGAAATGGAAAAAAGAACACATTGACACCGGTGTGTCAGACCCACCATACTTGCTCCGGACACTGCGAGAGGGCTGTACAAGCAATGATCACACGCACGGCACAGCGGACACACCAGGAACCGCGGTGTTGGCCGTCCAATGGCGCTAGCTGCGCAGCATTTGTGCACCGCCGCCGTCAGTGTCAGCCAGTTTGCCGTGGCATACGGAGCTCCATCGCAGTCTTTAACACTGGTAGCATGCCGCGACAGCGTGGACGTGAACCGTATGTGCAGTTGACGGACTTTGAGCGAGGGCGTATAGTGGGCATGCGGGAGGCCGGGTGGACGTACCGCCGAATTGCTCAACACGTGGGGCGTGAGGTCTCCACAGTACATCGATGTAGTCGCCAGTGGTCGGCGGAAGGTGCACGTGCCCGTCGGCCTGGGACCGGACCGCAGCGATCCACGGATGCACGCCAAGACCGTAGGATCCTACGCAGTGCCGTAGGGGACCGCACCGCCACTTTCCAGCAAATTAGGGACACTGTTGCTCCTGGGGTATCGGCGAGGACCATTCGCAACCGTCTCCATGAAGCTGGGCTACGGTCCCGCACACCGTTAGGCCGTCTTCCGCTCACGCCCCAACATCGTGCAGCCCGCCTCCAGTGGTGTCGCGACAGGCGTGAATGGAGGGACGAATGGAGACGTGTCGTCTTCAGCGATGAGAGTCGCTTCTGCCTTGGTGCCAATGATGATCGTATGCGTGTTTGGCACCGTGCAGGTGAGCGCCACAATCAGGACTGCATACGACCGAGGCACACAAGGCCAACACCCGGCATCATGGTGTGGGGAGCGATCTCCTACACTGGCCGTACACCACTGGTGATCGTCGAGGGGATACTGAATAGTGCACGGTACATCCAAACCGTCATCAAACCCATCGTTCTACCATTCCTAGACCGGCAAGGGAACTTGCTGTTCCAACAGGACAATGCACGTCCGCATGTATCCCGTGCCACCCAACGTGCTCTAGAAGGTGTAAGTCAACTACCCTGGCCAGCAAGATCTCCGGATCTGTCCCCCATTGAGCATGTTTGGGACTGGATGAAGCGTCGTCTCACACGGTCTGCACGTCCAGCACGAACGCTGGTCCAACTGAGGCGCCAGGTGGAAATGGCATGGCAAGCCGTTCCACAGGACTACATCCAGCATATCTACGATCGTCTCCATGGGAGAATAGTAGCCTGCATTGCTGCGAAAGGTGGATATACACTGTACTAGTGCCGACATTGTGCATGCTCTGTTGCCTGTGTCTATGTGCCTGTGGTTCTGTCAGTGTGATCATGTGATGTATCTGACCCCAGGAATGTGTCAATAAAGTGTCCCCTTCCTGGGACAATGAATTCACGGTGTTCTTATTTCAATTTCCGGGAGTGTATGTACATAGACGAAGATGCAGTTCAAATACTCGCATATGACCTATTAGACCAGTCCTGTCGTAGTACTGAAGTGGAACAGCTCAGCTTACAGGTTCTTACGTAGTATGGACCATTTTCGGCACTGTTTTGCAATTTTTATTCTTTTGTTGAATATAAGGCTTCGTAGACAACTGGTGAGAAAACGTAAACTAATAATTTTAAATCAATAGAGTATTGTACCATCTTAAAATGATCCGGTATTATAACGATAAACGATTTAAAGTTTTCACCTTGATGGGGAAAAGATATATCTCTAACATGTTATGGAGTCACGTTAGTATTCTTCTGTGTGAACTTTCTAAAGATATGTAATATCGGGCAGAAAAAAAGAAGAACCGCTATTCTGCTGTCTGCAGCTTGCTGACTCACTCTCTTTACTGACGTTTCTTACGCAACATGTAAGTTTCGCAGTAAGTTTGCAGAATGATTCATTCACTATTCAGCGGAGTGTGTGCTGTTTTGATATCCTCTGCCAGGTCAAACTATTTAGTAGCATAATTACTATTAATATCTGAGGTATTGCTGTGAGTTATTTCAGTTATATCACCTATCTGAATCCTTCTCAAGCAAATAACGTGTCGTTGTGTTTTTAGATTTTTGTTTCAGTCTTCATATAGCAAAGGTTGGTGACGAATCGTTGCACGGCAAACGTCCGAACGCCAGTCGAGTTCTCTCGTTGCTGAAATACTTCATAGCGATCAGTGTTCAACAGCTTAGTATAATTTTTCATAGGAACTGTGATAAGTTGATCCGAGGTCCGCCGTCTAACAAGGGCGCAAACAGTTTGCTCACTAGTCTGATATACAAGCGTGTGAAGACGGAGCCTTCGAGATAAATACCTTTCAATGAATGTTATCTAACTCTTTCGTACTGCACTATAAGGTATACTACAATAATATTATGGCCCCTATCTTCAGTGATACTATCTTTTACGCATGTCTATTAATAACGATTATAAAAGTTAAAAAGTAATGCCTTAAATGCTTCTGCCAGGGGCTCTACAACTGGTTGATTGCCGCAGACAGGGCCAAGTTCTTCATTTCACAGTTCATACAATTTGGTACTTCTTAATCTTTTACTCTGTTAGCGGTGTGTGCGCTGTATTGTAACATTATCTAGCCCAGTTAAAACTATATATCTGAGAAATTTTGCACATGAAACCTCGTCTCTTACAGTATGACGTATGCAGGCGAGAGTCGCTATCCGCCCCACCACCTTACGTCCGCCGGTAGGTCTTTCCCACATTCAAAACTTCACAGAAGCTCTCAAGTTCTTCTTGCTGCACTAGCACGCTTGGAAGAATGGGGTTGTTTCCAGAATGATTCATTCACTATTCAGCGTGAAGTTGTGAAGTTTTGAAACTCCCTACCATGTCAATACCGTCAGTCGCACGACCCCTGCCCATTGCCGGCAATGCTCCTACAGACACAGGTGTCGACACACGATCCGCCTTCACAGCTTCGTTTCTACAAGTAACAGTTTCATGTTCTTCTCTTAGCATTTCCCATGAAGGGCTAGATTCAGGGTTCGCATACCGGCCAGAAAATTGCAAGAGCTGACAAGTGCGAGAATTTTCGTAAATTCAGGTCAACTGCTCACGCATCCAAATTGGTGACAAGAATAATACGCAGAAGAATGGAAAAGGAAACTGAGGATCTCTTAGATGAGGATCATTTTGGCTTCAGGAAACGTAAAGGCGACAGAGAGTCAGTTTTTATGTTGTGGTTAATAATGGAAGCAAGACTGAAAAGGAATCAAGACACATTCATAGGATTTGTCGACCTGGAAAAAGCATTCGACAATGTAAAATGGTGCAAGATATTCGCAGTTCTGAGAGATATAGAGGTTAGTTACAGGGAAAGACGGGTAATATACGATATTTACCAGAACCAAGAAGGAACAATAAGGCTGGAAGACCAAGAATGAAGTGGTAGGATTAAAAAAGGATGAAAGACGACACTGCAGACTTTCGCCCTTGCTGTTCAATGTACACATCGATAAGTAATGATGGAAATAAAACGAAGGTTAAAGAGTGGGATTAAAATTCAAGGTGAAGGGATATCTATGATAAGGACTGAGAATAAATCGAAGAAAAACGAAAGTAATAAGAAGAAGCAAAAATTAGAATAGCGAGAAACTTAACGTCAGACGTGGTAATCGCGCAGTAAATGAAGATAACGAATTCTACTATCTAGATAGCCGAATAACTCACGACGGACATAGTAAGAGGGACCTGATAAGCAGACTGGCACTGGCAGAAATGGCGCTCCTGCTCGAAAGAAGTCTAATAGTATCAGACATAGGCCTTGAGGGAGGGAATTCTGAGAACATACTTTTGGAGCACAGCATTGTATGGTAGTGAGACATGGATGGTAGGAAAACCGGAACTGAAGACAATAGAATCGTTTCCGGTGTAGTGCTGCAGAATAATATTAAAACTTTGTTGGATTGACAAGATAAGATATGAGGAGTTTCTCCGCAGAATTGGCGAAGACAAGACATCTGACGGAGATGTAAAGGGCAAAAGCTGTTGAGGAAGACACAGGTTGCAACACGTCCAGCAAATAATTGAGAATGTAGGATGCAAGTGCTGTCTGAAACGAGAAGGTTGGCACAGCGGAATTTCTGGCTGACCGAATCAAATCAGTGAGAAGACTGATAATTAAAAAAAAAAAAAAAAAAGTCAGATACACAGCTTTAATGCAGAACCGGTTTAGGGTCGCCAAACTGAGATGGTTCCAATGACACCATAACTGTAAGTCTTACTGTACAGGACGTATCACAATTAGAAGCGGCCGCTTAGAACGCCAAGCTGAGTGGAGCTCCCAAGTACAAGATTACGTGGAGCGCTTATCACAATTAGCAAGCGAAACTGACAACTGACGGGCCGGCCGAATTGGCCGAGCGGTTCTAGGCGCTTCAGTCCGGAACCGCGCTGCTGATACAGTCGCAGGTTCGATTCCTGCCTCGGGCATGGATGTGTGTGATGTCCTTAGGTTAGTTAGGTTTAATTAGTTCTAAGTTCTAGGGGACTGATGACCTCAGCTGTCAAGTCCCATAGTGCTCAGAGCCATTTGCACCATTTGACAACTGACACGGCTGAAAGTGTACGAGAGGAAACGGGCGTGGCGCGGAGGGGGGGAGGGGGAGGGGGGGAAGCGTGCAGAGCGAAGGGGGGGCGCCAAGTTATCATTTGTGCAGAAAATTGTTGTTCCATTAAATTTTGGGCGTGCAGCCGCATAAATCCAACTTCTTCTTGTAATATCTAGGCTGAATACGTCCATTGTTGTCGAACTGGCACTGGTTTAATTCGACGTACAATATGACACGGCGACTACCAACCTGCACGCTCGTACTATGGTCACTACAAGTGTACAAGATAATAGAATGTTGGGATCGGAACAACCGATCGATTAAAATGGATACCGTTATTTTAGTTCAGAATTTTTGAATAACTGGTATTTTCCGGTATTCGTTTGATCTAGGTTATAACAGGTGTTTTTATTCTTTGCTAATAACTCGGTTTTAAAAAAAAGTCAGTTAGCCTTAGCAGCACTCCTAAAAGTTTTCGTGTGCAAACAAACATTTTTAAAGAATGAGTAATTTCTATTAGTAAAATTTTCAATGTTTTGAAATATTGGGTTATTATAAAAACTGCGAAAAGCGATCAGCGCTTTTTCAATAATAGTGCCGACAAAAACGACCAACAAACACTTGGCATAGGAATTGGTACAGCACTGCTGGCATAATGATGTACGTGTTACCACGTGGCGTGGCCTGTTAGGTGGTACATTCAATGTGCAAGACTTGTACCATCTGATCTTCGTCGTCGTCGAATATCAGTTGCATTATAGAATAACACCATTGTAATGTGGAAGCGATTAAGGTAAAGTGGTATCAGTGAAGTACAATACTTCATTAGCTTTACAACATTAAAACTGGGAGAAGACAGAACAAACTTATGACATAATGTAAGGCAAAAACTTGAAAGTTAACTGCCGGCCGGTGTGGCCGAGCGGTTCTAGGCGCTACAGTCTGGAACAGCGCGACCGCTACGGTCGCAGGTTCGAATCCTGCCTCTGGCATGGATATGTGTGATGTCCTCAGGTTAGTTAGGTTTAAGTAGTTCTAAGTTCTAGGGGACTGATGACCTCAGAAGTTAAGTCCCATAGTGCTCACAGCCATTTGAGCCATTTTTTTTTTGAAAGTTAACTGTTCATTCATAGTTACAATAAAAATAGAAAGCTGCTGATCTGCTGCCTCTGTCTACATAACATACCTTTACCTGCACATAGCCCTTAAAAACTTCTAAATAGAGTTCTTCAACGAAATCTTCTCCCTTCAGTACTGACTGTTCATAATGTCCAAATAGTGGTTTGATTACTAATGACAGTACGACTTTTTATTAGAATTTCAAAAAATTAGAGCTACTAGGGAAACTGCTGATTTTTTCTGTAGTAGTCAACCACTTTTCACTTTCCAAGAAAAGCAGCGAACGGTGGATAGACTGTGTCTTGATTTATTTGCCTATTTAATTTAATGTTTTGGTTCTACTTACCTTGAAACTGAAGCAATCAAAGTTTTTCATTCTTCGTTCGACTTCTGTGTCTGTTAAAGGAAATAACAGGAATAAAAAACCGAAATTAAGTTTTTTCACAAACCGGTTATTCTGAGCGGTTTAAACAGTCCGATTAAACTGGCGTTGAAAAACAACGATGTAAGCGAAAACCCTTTGTTTCAGTGATAACCGCCATCCCTTGCACTACTTCGCCCCACCATCTGCCGCAACACACTAACGGTAACGCAGGAAACATCCCGACGCTTCAGAACAGCAACAAAATTAGCTCGGTCGTAGACCCAGTTAGAGATGTTTTCTGGGTATAATACTCGAACTAAAATAAATAAATAAGCAATTGACACAGGCAGTCTAACCAATATACGACTGGTGTTCACATTCCCATAAGAACTAAATCTGAAACACCTACACACATTCTGTGAATCTTGGCTATTGGACCAAAATCCATTTTTTATATTTAACAAGCACTCGCAATAACTTTCTCTTTGGGGAAAGACGCTGGACGACTCGCTAAACGAGCTGCTCGAAGCAAAAGTTAAAATTATTTTTATATAAACATCAAGAATAAAGTAACTTGCTAATGCCACAGCTATCCGCTTATCTCTTTCTGCTGAATAAATAAAAGTCGGAATAATTTTCAGTTGAGGGAGCGCGTTGACGAGGCTGCCCGCTAACTGCCCGAAAGTTGATCTCATCGGCGGCCGGCACGCAAACACGCGATGCAGCGGAAAACTTCTTCCCCGGCCAGCAATGGCGCACGCAACTTGAGCGCGCAGCAGTCCCGTTTAATGACTTTTTAAAAGTTGCGTGCTCGTATTTATGGGAGTCCGGCAAACAAAGGGCGCGCCAAGCAAACAAAGCAGAGCCGGTTCCTCCCCCCTGCTCCCCCGCCCACATCTTAGCGCGCGCTGCCCGCTTGGAGGAGCCTGCCGCCAACGCTTCCATTTCCGGTTTCCAACAGAGGGTGTACTACCGTTTTGTTGAAGATACTGTTCGAATTTTAGATCACAACTTTGACTACAATTTCTCTGGAATACCAGCAAAACCAGAAAATTTTTGTATGTAACTTAGAAGGGGTTGGTTACTTTTTCTCGTTTCGGTGTTATTCTATCTATGTTAACCAGTTTCGGTGACTTAGTACACCATTCTCAGGCCATACTTGAGGCAGAGTGGTAGATGATGGCTGCAAACACAATATCGCTCTTACGGTACTCTACAGAAACCAGTTCACAGATGTTGGCCACTGATGGGACCGTGTATACGATTTGACTTCAACCACTCAGCACCAGTGAAGGCCTAAAGATGGAGTACTAAGTCACAGAAAGTGTTCGCAATATAACGAACAACTTCGAAACGACGGCTGCAGGTGTTTCATTTTATTACGTAAGTGAATGGCCGAAGTCCCGCTGGCCAGAAATCGCAAGGGTCGACATCGAAAAAGTTATTTTTTTGTCTCGGTCCTCGTTTGCGAAAGTGCAATTTGTTCAGGGTAGTTGGTGGATTATTAATCTGTTTAATTATTTATTGCTTTCTGAAAACCTGTCCTGCAGATCTTACAAGAGATTGTATATAATGAACGTTCCTGAATTCTACTTGTACTTTAGCCGTTAAGTTGGCTTTAAGCATTCACCCATATTCCTTCGTCTATTCGCTCTTATCTTTCCTCTCTTCTTTTGTACATTTCATCTTTGTTTTTTTTTCCGAAGAGTTTTGACTTGGAATCCTTCCCACCTTGTAATTAGTTTATGTATTTTATTCTGTCTTCAATTACTTGCTTATTTGTACCATTTTACTATAAGTCCTCACGCATTTCCTCAAACAAATTGGATTTGTCTTTTAATTTTTCAAAAATGGCCTACAATTTTTCTTATCAGTCTGCTGGGATTCATTCTTTGCATATGCTCATTGAATAGTAGTCTCCTTATCCAAATTTTTGCTATATATATATATATATATATATATATATATATGAACCTACTTCTCCTCCTCAAATACATTCCTAAAATTCTTTCCTTCCATTTCTATGATTTCTTCATTTTCTTCTATTCACAGTAATATCAGTATTTCTTATATGTGCATTGTGATCGACATCTATCTTTTAATGATGAAATATTCATTTTGGACTACTTTTTCATTACAGACGTCTATAATTACATGGAATGCTAAGTCCATATTTCTTAAGATTCCTGTGGTGGCTTATTTTGCCACTCCATTAAGCTGGAGGACTTCTCATTAGTCTGTTTCTTTTTATATTTCCATACACATACTCTACATAACGTCATGCTACTTTCTAAACTTTAATAAATTATATAATATATCATTAAGTATATAAAAATTCTGAATCATTAGGAAAAATTCTAATGAAAATAATTAATAGGGCAAAGAGAAAATGAAGGTGTCAAGTTGGTTTTCATCTTTTCTCCTATGTTGGATTCTATCCTGCTTTCAGAGGAATATTTATATATTCCAGATACATTATCACTAAATAACAGAACTGGTGTTCTTGTGGTATAAATAAGTCTTTAGTTCATCTGAATCAGAAGAACTCCGTGTAGCTTTTATACATAATCCATTTTCACGCTGTACAGTATATCTACGCTATATTTAAATTTATAATTGTAATTAAATTTCGGTTTGCTGTGTGACTCGGTATAACTTCGGAAGTGAGTAAATCCCATCGCTACGTTGTGCGTCACCTAAGCCAGGAAAAACTCGAAGATTCCTGGTGCAACCTCTTCGCTGGATCGAATACGATCTTCGTGCACAAATGTCATACGTAAGGATAGACCAGAGGGAAAAATATGCTGAATAATATAGAAGCAATAATTCGTATTACTACTGTTACATACGTGCCTTTTTGGGCAGCTACAACGCCCGTATTTCTTTTTTTTTTATAACCAATAAAGTATCTGTCAATTAGTAAATCAGACTTGCGAAGCACTCGATGGTAATTAATTAACAATTTGCAAGGTATGCAACAAGAGAAATAAGTTACTTTTCTCATAAAACGTTAGTCGTAACATCTGGAGCAGAAGAAATCGGGTCACTTAATTTCATGCAGGACTATTGGTATCAGTTCTCTACTCTGACTGTTGAATCCAAAACGCTAAAAGGTTTTAAAAAATCTGCGATATATTTTTAAAGCTTGGCCAACAAGGTCTCCGGATCTGCCCCGCGCCAGTTGGAGAGCATTTGGAGGAATATCCCTTAGATGTACATCCAAAAATTCTGTCAAGTAATGAGAAGCCGAATAATTGCTTGCATAAGGGCCAGAGGTGGACCAATGCGTTACTGACTTCCTCAGTTTTTGAAAACCTTTCCCTTCAATAAATCACCAATTTTTCTGAAATTGTTATCATTTGTTTGCCTGTATGTGTACATCGCATCTACCGATCTTTTTCGTCCAATTCGGATAATTTTTTCGTAGTCCATCGCTTCTGTTTCTTTTTTTTTCTTTTTCTTTCTGCGTCAGGGTGTGTACTGCGTGCTAATACGAAAGGTAGAAAGAGTTGGTGCTATCATGGTATTAGAAACACTCAGATGAAATTCGAATTTTGGTGTTCTAGGTATCTCATTTTGTTTCTCTATGCAAATACCACTTCTTGTTATATTTTTATTTCCAGAAATAATTACTCTTTATGATCGAAAATAGACATAAATGGGTTACGGAAATCATATGACACTGTAAAATTATACTTTTCTTGATAAATATAAACATTTTTCTTCTCTGCGTAATGTACAGAAAAGGCCGACACTTCCAGTTTTCGATAATCAGTCACTGAAGTTGCATAGATGCTTTTTTATTTAAAATTATTGATGTTCTTAGATTGCCGATCTCGTTTCTTGAATTAAATAATAAATGTGAAAGCGAAAATTAATACAAATGCGATACTTCATCCTGATTTCAAATAACAAATATTTTTGAAAGTGTATACTGACTTGGGAACCGATTATTCGTCGTTCTGTCGATGCGTCGTCAGTGATTAGCTCTGCCATTCACAGTGGGGACCTGTTTGTTCGATGCCGATGAAGGACTTCCGTTCTGTACAAAACATCTTCAGGAAATTTTCTTGCCGCTGCTGGAAATGATTCATGCGAAAAAGTGGAGCGATGTGAAACTTCCTCTCTGCTGGGGTAGTAATGGCGCTCTCTTATCGGCAACCACATTTTTTAATTATCTTCCGGAACTTCTTTTATTCAAAGTTTCGTTCGGTCTACGCAAAGATTTTTATTATTTCAGCACCATTATACGCTTCTTCCCGCCATTCATGCGCTGCTTTGTCCACAACTCTGTCGCGTGCTCAAGAGTTCTACGAAAAGAATCTTAAATGAAGACTCGGGCCGCCTTCAATAATGCAGCAACCCCGCTGCCAAGCAGCGGGATCGGAGCACCTCCCCCCCCCCCACCCCCTTTTACTCTGTATTCTCCGGAGGAAGTGAAAAGAGCTCATGAAAGAATCTGAGTTTCGAAATCACACTGCGGATAGTTTCATCTTATTTACCACAACATCCAACCAGTAACAGAATAGGTCTTGCAGACGGTGAGATGTTGCTTTTACCTCGATTTGACAACTCAGGAACTTTTGCAAAGAATAATGTGGCAGAAGCCTGCACAGGATAGAGTAGCATGGAGAGCTGCATCAAACCAGTCTCAGGACTGAAGACCACAACAACAACAACAACAACAATGTGGTAGAGGGGTTTGCAATAGTTCACCTCTGAACCGATATCTTACATCGTAACAGGTTTATCTGACTCATTCTGGTTTATATTCTAACGCTTTCTTGAAGTACTAGGAGTTACGTGCAAATGAAAATGACTTCACAATTTCGAAAAGTACTTTTTGTTCCTATTGAGCACATATAACGTCATCTTGATCAACATTTTTAACACACACTTAGGAACACAGCATTATTTTAAAAGCAGTCGCGTATTAAATACAAGAACTTGTATAAAGGTCTCGGTAGATCAGTTGAATAGAACGGATGTATTGACAACAGGTTGCATGATGAAAATCAATAAAAGTAAAACTATGGTAATGGAATGTAGTCGAATTAAGTTAGAAGATGCCGAGGGTATTAGATTAGTAAAAGAGACTCTAAAAGTAGCTGAAAAGGATTGCTAATTGTGCACGAAAATAGCAAATGCTGGCCGAAGCAGAGATATTATAAGATTCACACCGGCAGTAGTAAGAAAACCATTTCTGAAAAACATAAATTTCGTAGCATCCTATACACCCTTAGGAAGTCTTTACTCGGTTATTTCTCTCGCGTGTAGACTTCTGAGGAACTGAAGTATGGACAGCAAACATTTCACACAAAACAAGAATAAAAGCTTTTTAACTGCGGTGCTGCTCAAGAACGTTGAATATTTGATGGGTGAAGAACGTTACTATTGATGATATAACTAAATTGGAGAAAAAGGAATCGGTTGACAAGACACACATTTGGAACTGTCAGTCGTCAGTTTCGTAAAGCAGGTGTAGGGAGGAGGGGGGAGGTAATAATTGTACTGAAGACCAAGGTTCGTTTATAATGAACACGCTCACATGGCTGTTGGTTACACGGGAGTACACAGTTTAATTAACCTAAAACTGTAGCTATGTACTGTACTCATTTATGAACATTTATATTCTTCAGAACATTTTGTCTGAGTTGGGTTTGCAAATTTACATCTAGAATTAATGTTTCACTTCATAATGATTGTTATAAACTGTGTATTGAAACGAGACTCGAACTTAGCCTCTTACGTTGAGCTATGCATACTAGAGTCCTGCAAGGATAACTCGTTGGTTACGGCTATATGCAAGATTCTTGGGTCGTCCCAGCCAGGCGTACACTTTCAATCTGTCAAAATGTTTCGACTAAGTACATGTTACAGGTACTAAGAAAGGAAAAATTATTTTAATTTAACAAAGAGTTACTGTTTCTATTATTGACAGCAGAAAAAATGTCATCACCATCAAGTTGTGATGAGTAATGTGAAATGTATCATTTATCACATGAGTATTTTCATCTAATGAGCCTACATACCATATAAATAAGTGTAGGGATTTTAGAAAACTTTTCAATAAAATTGGTGGCAGGACGTGTTGGGCTTATCTGTAGTGGACGTAAGACGAAATGGACTTAACTGTTAAGTACGCAAACGATTAACAGGACAAAAGTCGAAAGTTCCGTACTAAAACCCATGAATCACATATTTATTTACTGAACTATTACGTTCACTGCTTATTGGCGTAATAGCGTGGACGGTAAAGAGAATTAAACGATAGTAAAAACAATGTTTTAACAATAATTTCACGTCCTGTTTCAGTTCTGATAAACAGAGTCCCGATAGCACTTACCTTAATAGCAAGTTATGGCAGTCTCTACCGGAAAATACGTACCCACCATATTTTTTGCAAAAGAGAAGGATTGTTCTGATATTCTAGAGCTTATTATGAACGCTTTCTGAATTATACGAAAATTTCTCAGGGATGTCCATCTTTTCTGTGTAAAAATTCATTTTCTAGGCACTACGTCTTGCAGCATATTAAATACATGGTCTCTAATTCCTATAATAATAAATGTCTCTGAGGCAACCAATCATGAACCGGATATAGTGATGGAATCTAACGCGGGCATATCACACAAGTCTTGGTATTAATTTCTACTGTAGCGCCGTCAACTTCGTTACGGTAAGCAGTCTTTTGTTATCAAACAAGCCTCACATGCAGTGCTCGTTGAAGAGTATGAAATACTCATTTCCAGCAATTGATTTCTCGCCTCGAAATATTTTTGATCCCCAACTGATTTTGTAAGTGGAACGATAAAGGTAAGCGGCTATAATGGGCTATTTTAAGCTAAGTAAGACACTGTATAACTCTTTGATAAGTCCTAGTCCCGGCATATTATAAGCCACTTTCAAGCTGCCTTTTCTCTCCAAAAGTCTCGTTTACAGCAAGATTGAAGCCTCTCGTTACTGTAAGACGACTGTATTGCCATGGGTTCTGAAAAAGGTGCATTTCGTACAAGCTAGTGCCTTTCTGTCACACCTTGAAGTCACACTAACCGGTGATTAAATGGTGACCAGTCATTGTCTATTGACGAATATATTTGTTTTCACATAAACAGGTCTGGATTAATCTGGGAGTCCGTATCGAAATTAATACAATTTCCTTTATTACTGTAAGTATACAGGTTGGACAGCAGAGAAGAAAGGCTGCATCAATGCCTTAAGCTCGTTTTAATCCGAGAGCTTTTGCTTGGGTCTTATTACTGATACCTCTTAGTTTTTCAACACACTGTATATTATTCCTATTTCCCTGTAATTCAAGCAGGATCTCATGAACAACACCAAGGTCAGGACCTATCTTCATGTAATTTACAGTGTTTTCCAAACGTCTTGAATGGTTTCAAGGTATGAAATGATTTAGTCAATACTGCAGATAAGCATTCTCTACCGCTTCACAAACGTAGTATTAAATCCAAGAAAATAATTGATGTTGAAAAGAAAGATCAAAACAGGGGGCGGAGATATTACGGTCCCGAATTCTTCTTTACTGTCAAGAAAAACAAGGAATTTCAGGTGCATAAGTACCAATAAATTGTACAGTATCCTCCGGATTTGCAGTGAACTCCATTTTGCTTTGAAAAATAAAATGTTCTTTGGAAAGATGAAGACGTAAATAATACTACAGCAAATATTTCGCGTATAATAGGTCTTTTCTGCCAGAATAGTATAGGGGTACTAATGTTCTTCTCGTATTGCTTCATTAGCACGTTATCTAGGTTATAACCCCGTTTCTGGGGACAGCTATAAAAACGTTCTGGTAGTTTTATATCGTTGATCAGCAGCATCTAGCTAGTTTCCACCTATTCCAGAACATTCCTGTCTATTTTTAAAGTGAAATTCACATCCGTAGATGTTGTTGCTAGGCGTTGTTTGCAACTCCACTGTATCAGAGGGCTAAGATACTGTGTAGTAGTTAGTAGTCTATCTGTGTATTGTTAACATAGGTATTTTTTAGCGTACAGTTATATTCTTTCCTATGTCCCAATGGATAATTTGTTAACTGTACTTCTCGATGCATCTAATCTCTCTGCCAAATTTCCATATTTTTGGGATAGTCCTGATACAAGACATATTTTGAGCTCAAAAGCACGCGATACATTACTGATTAGTGAAGTTTGAGACAGGCTCGTGTTGCAATTACTTTTTACTTTATGAAAGTAATTTTCATCGCTGGGTAACTACTTCTGTTACTTGGCACATGAGAATGCAGCGTTTACCAATAACTTTAATGACCATTGTCAGATAAACACTAAGAAAAACATTAAAGAGGAAACAAATTTACAACATTTCTTCTTGAAGGTTATCACGAAAGTTGCGCCTAACAGCTTGTTATTTCTATGCCACTGAATCACAAAAGACATACTATTCACTTACTTATCATTTAAAAACAGATCATTTACAAAACCACAGTAGATGCTCTTCAACGTCTTTTAAAGTAATTAGGTATTCATGCCTCTTGGAATAATTTGTAAGTGCTTGTATTAATACACGTAAGTTAAAGTATTCCAACTTGAAAACATGTGTGAACACATGACACTGAATGACATGCACGAGCAACTGGCGATAAATAGCAAAGTGGTGCTCGTCTTATCAACGGAGCACTCAGTACAAAACTGCTGTAGGAGAGCGACTTCTCATCTATTTCAAGTTAAGGCCCAGTAGTGCATGCTGGGTAAACAGCCCCGTATAACGATAGCACGGTGTTTACAATTGACCTGAGTGGAATTAGTTGTAACAATAAAGAAGAGTTGTTGGTGTAGAAGAAGTATGAAAAGTTAACAATGCTGATTTTGCTAAGATTTCTTAGTCTCATAAGTATGTAATCCACGAATCACATTGTTAATGGCAGATTATCTTAGCTCACATATTTCATTGCAGTCTTGAGGGTTACATCTATATTTAAATCTCCTTCCCACGTTGTAACAATGTATCATGTTGTGTACTGGGTACTACTTCCCGGCACAGAAAATACATCTAGACGAAGCAGCTAGTAAAATTTCTGTTCGTGTTCTATACTCACTTTCCTTTATCTTTAACTAAGCTGCACCCACTAGAGTCACAGAAAGAGACAGAGAGAGAGGCCCCCCGGTGTGTCCGAGCGGTTCTAGGCGCTTCAGTCTGGAACCGCACGACCGCTACGGTCGCAGGTTCGAATCCTGCCTTGGGCATGGATGTGTGTGATGTCCTTAGGTTAGTTAGGTTTAAGTAGTTCTAAGTTCTATGGGACTGATGACCTCAGATGTAAAGTCCCATAGTGCTCAGAGCCATTTGAACAGACAGAGACAGAGAGAAAGAGAGGGAGAGAGACAGAGAAAGAGAGAGAAGGAGGGAGAGAGGGAGAACAACTTCACAATCGAACTTCTTGGAGATCCGCACGAAAATGCCAAACTCTTCTTTCATACACTCAGTTCTGACGAAATGTAATGAGGAAACAGGGAGACGAAATCTTGCAGCACTTACTTTGTTTTTAATGCCTTCAGATGTCATAAACTTCGTTCTTCGAAGCAAGAATTATTATGGCTGCCAGAGAACATAAATGCACACACACATTTTACCTGAATTACAATGAGCAGCGCAATACACTGCACATAAACAGAAAAAAATATGCAAGAATAGCTTTACTGCAAGCATAAAAATAGTGTGTCCCGCATCACTCATCAGCATCACATTCAAGAGTCATGCTTCATACTTCCGACAAAAAATGGGAAAAATTTCAATTTAAAAATAAATATATTCATTAAAATTAAGAAAAAGACATTGCCCATTGCCACACGTCCTGTCTCACATGGCACTAACTAAGTGCACGGGCTGTGATAGGAGCTGCTACCAATTTGGCCAATTTGGCAAATTTGACCGGCGTATACCAGTATGATGATGAGGAGGAGGAGGAGGAGGAGGAGGGGTGGTCAACTAGTAACAAATCAACAGTTACACCAATCACAACTAACAAAATGCCCCGTCTTTGGTCTCCATTCCAGCACTCCTACTCACCACACTGAATTACAGTTGGTATAATGTATTGTCACTTTCAGCAGATATAAAAAAATAACATTTGTATGTGGAATGTTATCGATTGCAACTTAGGAGCTTACCCAGAAGCTCCTCACAATCCACGTGTATGCAGCACTGATGGTATTTACGCGGCTTAGAACTTAAATAGTGGCAACTATTTATTCACAACCGATACAAAAGTGTTACTTGTTTGCACCTGTTACTGTCCTTCAAAGTAGTCACCAGCGTTGTATAGAACCCGTTGCCAGCGATGTGGAAGGGGTAGTATACCGTTAGCAAAGCTTGTTCTGTTGATGGTGCGAATGGAGCGGTCTAATGCCTGTCGAATCTCTGGAACAGTTTATCTTCGGAATCCAATCAAAGTCACAAGGACTGAAGTCCGGGGAGTATGTTGCATGGTACAGTAGTTCCCAGTCCCTTCGACCGAACAGAGCAGCCACAGCTTGCGCTGTATGAGTCCCGCAAAGCTGGTCGCAGGTGATACTCCAAAAACGAACAGTAACACTGTGCATTGACGGTCTGCCGTCGAGGAACGTAATGCGGTAGGATAACACCATCACAGTCGTACACGAGAATCACCATAACTTGTAGACCGCTCCATTCGGACCATCAACAGAACAGGCTCTGCTAACAGTATACTACGCCTTCAACGGGTTCTGCACAACTTTGGTGATTACTTAGAAAAACAGTAACAGGTGCAAAAATATGGTTCAATGGTTCTGAGCACTATGGGACTTAACATCAGAGGTCATCAGTCCCCTAGAAC
This sequence comes from Schistocerca piceifrons, assembly GCF_021461385.2. NCBI lineage: Eukaryota > Metazoa > Arthropoda > Insecta > Orthoptera > Acrididae > Schistocerca > Schistocerca piceifrons. Next base: position 585,424,018 of record NC_060138.1, read on the forward strand.
TTAGAACTACTTAAACCTAACTAACCTAAGGACATCACACACATCCATGCCCAAGGCAGGATTCGAACCTGCGACCATAGCGATCTCGCGGTTCTAGACTGAAGCGCCTAGAACCGCTTGGCCACATCGGCCGGCAGTAACAGGTGCAAACATGTAATTTTTTTGTATTGGTTGTGAATAAATAGTTGCCATAATTAAAGTTCCAACCCTCGTATATCCATCATTCTTAGAAAAAAGTGTATGGCATCAATTTTCATACAATATGAATTAATGGGGTTGTTCAACAGTCTAGTGAGCCGATTACTAATAGGGAAAACATTTTAAACTACATGTTATTTTTAACTGTTCTCATAACAGTTCAGCTAATATACTTCATGTACAACAGTAACACTTATCTAAACATTAATACATCGAACCCACTTTGTAACGATGAAGTTGACTGTCTATTTCTATATGCGAAATGCATGTGCACAATTTATCACCAAATCTTACAGAACAGTATATTTTCTTAATTACTTAATTAATTCTGTTATCAAAGTTGTACTAAGGAAATCAGGATTAGAGAGGACGGAAAGGATAAATTTAGTTACTGCCTTGGATATCAGCCGGGAAAGTGTTTTATGTTATGCCACGTCTGTCCCTGAAACATGCAGAAACCTGACGCGTTTTCTACCAACTGCAGTAACAAATATGGAGCCATACAGTACAAATAAAATTTCTGTTCTTGATTTTTCCGTTCACTTATGATTCAGTATCTGCGAACGGACCCAATTCCAAATTATTAGCAGCACTGAACGTACCCAGAGTTTGATTATTCATTCAGATGCCCGAAAGACTCGCAAACGCCTCTACAGACTTTTTCAGCGTTAAATACGAGCTGTAGAAATCGATACGAGTTACCGCCGCTGCAGATACGCTGTTGAGAACGAGTGCCCGTGAACGTACAGTACGAAAATTTAGTTACGTGGGGTTTGCCAGCCTTTGTGTAATAGGATTTATTCTCTGATTATACAGACAGGCGGTGGAAGTATCTCTTGTATTACCTTATATAGTCAATCCTGTAGCTTTTTGTTTCCATTTTCCGAAAGGTGATGGTCCAGTAGGAAATTGCTTACAGACGCAGAAACAGAAATACGGCCGTATTTCTGTATTGCCTCTCGTTATATTTGTCGATAAAAGCAGAAACGTAATGCTGTTAAGGGAGTGCGTATGTTTGTTTTGTTCCCTCGCTCGTATCGGCTTGCAGGGACAGCTGCATATTCTTGTCGATTCTGGAGCTTCCTGTAATTTGATATGTGGGTACGGTAGGCTGGAGTCTTGAAATCGAGAATGTGATCGTTAATGTAGACTCGGCTGTGGCAATCTGATATTCCAGGTTATTAAAATTAGGAAATTTAACCTGGATAATGAGTGAGAGTTGCATCACAACAGTGTTCGGTCATAGCGAAGGGTTTTTATTGCCTTGTTTCCTATAACCATGGTATCTTATCCGCTGCGTTTGTCTCAGCGTTAAGCTGAAACGTACAAAGAATTTCATTTGCCTAGGCACAGGAATAATACTTACGGCGAGGTCGTTTTCTGTCCAGGTCCGAAACAATTTTCGTGTGTCATCTGCGCCTCCTATGCTAAGGTCGCTGTCATCCGCTAATGTCATGACATTTCTCCCGTATCCTGGGGGCCGAACCGCACAATAGCCCCTGGGTTCGAGGTGAGACGGCGGTGGGGTGGGTGGACTGCTGTGGCCTGTTGTGGGGTTGTTAACAACTGAGGGCTACGGCGGGATGAAGCCTCTCCGTCGTTTCTAGGTCCCTGGTTTAATACGTACACAATACAATGGTGCGAACAATATGGGCGTAGACAGTATTGGCTTGGGAGGTTTGGCTGTGTCCGGAAAGCATGCACAGGTAGCCGATAATGCGACCGCTCGCGGTAAGTAGGAGCCCCGGGTTGGAGTCCAGGTCCGACACAATTTTCATGTGTGATCGACAGGTACGTTTCTATACTGATATGAAGTAATTCGCAATTGACAAGCAAATTTCGTAACCTTAGGGGAGCCTAATGTCGCAGACCGTCCGAGATCACTACCTTCTCTGGTTTCGGCGCTTGAGCAATGATGGGCTGTCACTCCTTCACAGACATTCAGACACATCACTGAAAGTATCCCCAGCAAAGAACAAGCTGTCATTAAGGAGAAGGGTGGACACACCCTATAATAACGTCCATTAACAAGTGTCCAGATTCTTATTTATCAGCGAGTGAATTACGAATCGAAACTGGTGAAAATCACTATCCTCTGTAGGGTTTTCTATATGTCTCGTTGTCGTAGCCGTCATCTGAAATCCCGGGATAATGCTAGGCTCGCACTGGCGATTTTCCGTCGAGCGATGTATTTGTCGCAAGAATGATACACGGCGGCTCGAATAGGAGCGCAGGCACGTGCGACAAAAAAGTAGCGGCCATTTAAAAGACGCAACCGGCCCTACTTCACGCGCGACGCGATTGTCGCAGGTGTGTAATGATTCATAGGCACTGGCATGGGCCCGCGCGCACTGGCGACGCGATTTCTCAGTCAGTCGCTCTCGCTCTGTGTTACACACACACAAGTTCAGTGCGCCAGCAGCATGTCTGATAACGGGAATTGCGCTACGGATGACATTGTAAGTTGTCGATTCAGAAAGACTAATTGCAGAAGTGAAAAAGCCACCTGCTCTCTACAACAGGAAATTAAAAGAATACCGTGATCGCAATTTGAAAGAGAAACTATGGGGAGAAGTATGCTGCTGCCTAATTCGGAACTAGAGTGAACTGACTGGAACAGAAAAGACTAACAAAGGTATTTTATGGTTCACTTATTTTATTCATTCATGTAGACATCGCAGTTACAACAATTTAAATTTTTTCGTATTGCCAAGATACTGATCCTTGTGGAGTCACGAAGTAGTTTGCAAAATAATCCCTTATCTGCATACCACACGTATCAGCTCTTATTCCTACAGGCTCACAGCCTTGCAGAAGGCATTCGTGCGACTCGTCCTCAGTTCGTACACCGTCATTTCGTCTTACGAAATTATGCAGAATACAACAGGCTTTTATGATTATGTCTGAAAAACCAACATCCACATCCGTAGGTCGATGAAATATTCTCCATTTGTTAGCCAAAATTCCCAAAGTACATTCCACCGTTCTACGAGCAACAATTGTTGAATGAAATGATTCTCTTGATGTATCTAATCAATAATGTAAAAGGGATATAAAAACTATTGAATGAAATAATGTGTGCTCACCTCAAAGTCACTGATAAGCGCTCCTCAGGTGGTATACACTTCCTCCATGTCGTATCTTGTTTTGTTATATTCGGTCCTACTGTCTGAAGCAGTGTATCAAAACTATTCTTACTCATTCGATAGAAGAAGTTATTTGGGTGATTTTGTAACTCTTCGTGTAATTTGTAAAACTGCCCTTTCGCTAGTCTTTGAGTTACAATCGGATGCACCCAGTAACGACATTTGCGCTGTTTTCTCGCTCTTCTTCGTAGTAAAAGCGCCACCAAACAAACTGTTTCGATTAAATCCATGCTACTGAGAGTAGTTGCGATTTTCCTGCCGCTGTGTGCGCACCACAATGTACTTCCGCGACAGCGATTGTTAAGTCGCGCCGATTGAAAAATCGCCTGTGCCCGCCTAGTCTAACTCCTTATAAGTCCAAATTTATCTTCGCATTTAATGGTTTTAGTTCGTTTCAAGCTTTCGTTGTGTTATATAAGAGGGAGTGATGGAGAAAGTTTGGTGACGGTAAGTGCGGAGAAGAGGAGCAGCTGGGGCGTCGCCTCTGCCGGTGCCGGCGCGGCCGCTTAATCTCGCCGGCGACCACAGCGGCGCCTGCGCGCCTGTGCGCCGCGCCGCACTGTATAAGGCCGACCACAGGCCGGCACGGCGCAATGCGTCTTTGTCTGGCAGACAAACGGCCAGCGCGTTTCGGGACAACTTGTTATATGGGCCGCGCGCGCCGCCACAACGCATGCCAAGTGCCGTTTTTGTGCAGACGTTGAACTTTATACACAGCCCGGGCCGGGCTATTCCTTTAAGACCCGCTGGCACGCGCCAGGCAGCGAGGAAACGCCCATCGAGCCGCCTGGCCGGTTCTTCGACGCTCCGAACCTCCAGTGTCGTCCCTGTCACTGCCTAGGTGACGTCACTGATTCGACAGCACTGCTGCGAAACATAAGAGAACTTCGTGTGGATAGTTGGTGACAAACACGACTGCGCCGCATGCGCGCAATCGTAATTCAATTCTCTCTCTCTCTCTCTCTCTCCCTCTCTCACACACACACACACACACACACACACACATACACATACTAACTTTACCGATGACAAAGAGTGGAACATCTTTCATCTCTTTGTCTACCATTTTTCCTTACAACTCCTCTTAGTACGGAATGATTAGGACATTTGCAGTTGTACAATGAGGTGACAGAAGTCATGGTATACCTTCTAATATCGTCTCTGACCTTCTTCCAGCGCAGTGCAGCAGCTCGATGTGCACGGGCTCTTAAGTTGTTTGAAGTTCCATGCAGAAATACTGAGCCATAATACCGCATCTATAGCCGTCTATAACTGCGAAAGTGTTGCCGGTCCGTGACGTTGTGCCCGAACTGACTTCCCTATTATTTCCCATACACTTTCGATCGGATTCATGTTGGGCTATTTTGGTGGCCAAATCAACCCCTCAAATTGTCCAGAATGTTCAAATCAATCACGAATAAGTGTGACCCGTTGACATGTCGCACCGTCATCCAAAAAAATTCCACGGTTGTTTGGGACCATATACGCCAAGTTTCCGAACGTAACTAGCACCCAGTCCATTCCCTGTAAATACCGCTTGCACAGTATCTTGTTGACAATTTGCGTCCATGGCTTCGTAGGATCTGCAACACATTCGAACCCTGCTATCAGCTCTTACCAAATGAAATGGGGACTCATCTGATCAGGTCATGGCTTCCCAGTCCTGTAGAATCCGACCGATATGCTAGAGAGCCCAGGAGAGGCACTGCAGGCGAAGTTGTGGTGTTAGCAAAGGCACTCACGTCGTTCATCTATTAACATACCACATTAACACCAAACTTCACTACAGTGTCCTATCGGATACGTTCGTCGCAAGTCCCACATTGATTTCTCCGGTTATTTCGTGCAGTGTTGCTTGTCTGTTAGCATTGACAACAGGAAGCAAACACCACTGCTCTCGGTCGTTAAGTAAAGGTCCTCGACCGCAGTGTCGTCCGTGGTGAGAGGTAATGCCTGAAAATTGGCATCCTCGATAGACTATTGACACTGTATTCTCGTCGTGTGGTCATAACCACGTCGGAAATCTTTTCAGATGAATGTGTCAATGCACTGACTTTTTATACCTTGCGAACGCGATACTGCAGCCATCTGTATATGTGCATATCGCTAACCCATGACTTTTGCCACCTGAGAGTGTGATTTGTTATCCAAAAACTACATTACTGCACACCTTCAAATACATACCTGAAATAAATATATATATTTTTTAAATTGAACAAAATTTCATAGCGGAATTACTGTGGTTTCGAGTGTGATGTCTCTAACATGTATACGACCGATTAATTTAGTACTTTTTTTTCTTTGTCTAACCATCACTTTTCTGACTGATTTGATGCTGTCGGCCGAGTAGTCGTCTTGTACCAACCTCTTCATCTCAGAATAGCGCTTTGACTTTCCGTCCCGATTTATCTGTTGGACGTATTTCAATCTTCATCTTCCCGTCCATACAGTTTTTACTCTCTCCAGTTCCCTTGTGCATCATGTTTGTTATTCCTTGATGTCTCTAGACATATCCTATAATACTGTCCCTTACTCTTGTCAATACTGTCCTCAACGATTCTGTGGAGAAACTCCTCATTCCTTATCACTAATTTTCATCTATTTTCGCACCGCATCTAAAGCGCTTAGATTAAAGATTTCGGTTTTTCCCATAGCCCGTGATTCAGTACCATGTAATGCTGTGCTAAAGTGACAATTAATAGTATGTCTAGAATTCATATTGCTCCGTCTCTATGAAATGTGTTGGCGTGTAGGTGATCTAACAGAAGGATGGAGGTCTGCTGAAATTATTTCATTGTTCAGAAAAGGAGACAGAAGTAACACAAGTAATCACCGTTCAATCAGTCTTCTGAATGCTCCTTATAATATCTACAACAAAATAATTTATGAAAGGCTTCGAAACGAATCTGATTCTACATTTTTATAACAGCAGGGAGACTTCCGTAAAGGAAACACATTGTATAAAAAAGACGGGCTTCAGTTTGGAAACACACCCAACATTTTTCGATTATGAAAAACCATTTCAACGCATCTATAGAAAAAGGCTCTGGTCAATAACGCAGAGATAGAGTTTCCCCAGACATTCGATAAAATTATGACACGGTTAATATAAAAACACCAAAATAAGAATAGACACCAGCAAAGAGCTGGCACCAGAAACGGAGACAAACCAGGGAGTATCGCATGGCTGTAGTATGTAACCTACACTCTTCGACATCTTCATCGACAGCCAGGTCTGGGAATGGATGAAGGACAGTACAAGTCGAGATGTAAGAACTGGGGCAGATAAATTTCTAAATACAATTCTTTTTGTCAACGACTGGTTAATCATACAGTACAGTGAAGACAAACTATAAATAGCGGTACATAGCTTAAACAATAAAAGCCTAAATTATAATGTGAAGATATTAACAACTAAAACATTAACAACTGAAACGAAAACATCGACTAAGACAAACGTCAGTAACATAATAACAGGATAGATGACTAATTTTCCAGTATCTAGGATCTGCCACAACTTTTGAAGAGTAGCTATGTGACACGATAAGAAGAATATAGAAAGGTAACACGAGAAGGGAAACCCAAACCAAATTTTATGAAGTCGTGGCACTAACCACAGTACGGTACGGAGCAGAAAATTGGACACTAAGATCAAACGACCTAAGCCGACTTGACTATTGAAAGTGGAGCTCCTTGGACCAGAGAAAGGTTTCACGAGATAAGAAAAGAAATGAGAAAATAAGAAAATAACTGGGAATACAGTCATTAACTGGGAAAGTAATCCAACGAAAGCCGGATTGGAAAGAGCATGTATTGCGTATGTCACCTCAGACGATCGCTCGACAATTGGAAGAAGGAAAGTGGGAAGGCTGAGGAAGAGATGATGAGGCCAGAAAAGGACAAAATACCAAATCCTAGATAGTGGGAAGAAGAAGAAGAACAAGAAGATAATAGTCTGCTCCAAACGTCCATTGTCAGATTTTGCTCTGAATTAAAAAGTCTGTGTTTGATACTATTAGACTTCTGCTGATGAGAATGCTCTCTACTAGTCTATTATGTATGTCCTCCTTCCTTCGCCCATCATGTGTAGCAGAATTCCTTAACTTCTTCAGTTTGGTGGTCACTAAATCTGCTTTTGTATACAAGATCCTGCTGCCCACTTGTTGGCGATCTACACTGTAAGCTTCCACTTTGACTTGACTTTTCGTAGCGGTACAATGGCCTTGGGCTTTATTCACGGGCTTGAGGTATTTCAGAGCGTTCATTCTTTGCATAACCATAGCCAGCCGAACTCTCAACGTGTACCAAACTTCTAACAAGTGTTTTTATTCAGATAAAGAGAAGTATCCTTCCGATACAAGGCAACTAAATTCTCCTACGGGGCGCTCAACGCTGTGTCCACCTATGACGAGGGATCTCTCTTCCCTTTGGCGTAAGATATCGCACACTACTTAAGGAACAGCAGTTATTCATGACGCAGCAAACGTAGAAAAGCAGTGTGATGACAAACGTTTCAGTGCACATTAGAAAATTGAGTGATTCCTCAATTCGAATCGTATACTGCTCCACGGACATTTCGCTCATGCAGCTTTGCCTGCAAATTTTATTTACTGAGAGGGAGCTCTTACTGGGATTAATTCTATAAACAAACCACTAGCAAGTAGCAATCAGTTTGATGGAGAACGGCATAACTGCTGTGAAACAAAGGACTCAGCAACTAAATGTAGTTTCACAACACTTTTTTTCGGTCATCAGTCTTCTGTCTGTTTTAATGAGGCCCAGCATGAATTCCTTTCCTGTGCTAACCTCTTCATCTCAGAGTAGCACTAGCAACATACGTCCTCAATTATTTGTTCAATGTATTCCAATCTCTGTCTTCCACTACAGATTTTACTCTCTACAGTTCCCTCTAGTTCCATGGAATAATTCTCTGATATCTTAAAAGGTGTCCTATCTTCTTGTCCCTTCTTGTTGTCAATGTTTTCCACATATTCCTCTCCTCTCCGATTCGGTGCAGAATCTTCCCACTGCTTACCATACCAGTCCACCTAATTTTCAACATTCGCCTATAGAACCATACCTCAAACGTTTCACTATGATACAATGCTGCGCCCCAAACGTATATTCTTAGAAATTTCTTCCCCAGATGAAGACCTATGTTTGATATTATTAGACTTTTTTTGGCCAGGAATGCCCTTTTTGCCAGTACTAATGTGCTTTTGATGTCCTGCCAGCTCCGTGCGACATTGATTATTTCGCTGCCTAGGTGGTAGCAATTATTCACTTCATATACTTTGTGTCCATTAATCCCTGATATATTCTTGCTGTTCTCCTTTCTGCTATTGCTCATTACTTTCGTCTTTCTGCGATTTACTCTCAGTGAATACTGTGCTCCCATTAGATTGGTCATACCATTCAGCAGATACTGTATTTCTCCTTCACTTTCACTCAGTGTAATGTCATCAGCGAATCGTATCATTGATATCCTTTCTTTTATTTTCTTTATTGCTTCTTGGATATATAGATTGAACAGAAGGGGTGAAAGACTACATCCCTGTCTTACACCTTTTTTAATCCGAGTGGTCGTCAGTTCTCATTACTCCTTCTTCGCTCGTACTTACTGTATATTATCTGCTCATCCCTACAGCTTACCCCTATTTTTGTTAGAATTTCGAACATCTTGCATCATTTTACATTGTCGAATGCTTTTTCGAGGCCGGCAGAACCTACGAACGTATCTTGATTTTTCTTCAGTGTTGCTTCCATTACAAACCCCAAAGTCAGAATTGCCTCTCTGGTGCCTTTACCTTTCCTAAACCGAAACTGATCGGCATCTAACACATGCTCAGTTTCCTTTTCCATTCTTCTGTATATTATTCTTGTCAGCAACTTGGCTGTGTGAGCTGCTAAGCTGATTGTACGATAATTCTCGCACTTGTCAGCTCTTGCAGTATTCGGAAATGTGTGGATTATATTTTTCCGAAAGTCAGGTGTTACGTCGGCAGACTCATACATTCTACACATCAATGCGAATAGTTGTTTTGTTGCCCCTTCCCCAAACGATTTTAGAAATTCTGAGAGACTGTTCTCTCCTCATTCTGCTTTATTTGATCTTAAGTCCTCCAAAGCTCTTTTAAATTCTGATTCTATTACTGGATGCCCCATGTCTTCTAAATCGATTCCTATTTCTTCTTCTGTCGCATCAGTAAAAATTTCCTCCTCGTACAGGCCTTCTATGTACTCTTTCCACCTATCCACACTCTCCTCTGCATTTAATGATGGAATTCCCGTTGCTCTCTTAATGTTGCCACCCACGCTTTTAAATTCTCCGAAATTTGTTTTGACATTAACACATGCTGAATCATTCCTTCCGACAATTTCTTCCATTTTTCATGCAGCCATTACGTCTTAGCTTCTCTGCGCTTCCTATTTATTTCATACCACAGTGACTTGTATTTCTGTATTGCTGAATCTCCCTGAACATTTTTCTATTTTTTTTCTTTCATCGACGAGATGAAGTATTTCTTCTGTTACCCACGGTTTCTTCGCTGTTACCTTCTTTGTACATAAGTTTTCTTTCCATCTTCTGTGATTGTCCTTGTTAGAGATATCCATTCGTCTTCAACTGTACTGCCTACTGAGCTATTCCTTATTGCTGTTAGTCTGTCAGGATTGGCGAAGAAGGGAAAACAGTAGGCACCCGTTCAGGTGATGAGCATTTCATAAGAGACATGATGATTTAATTCAGTAAAAAGTGGTTGAAGGCAGGCCTAGAGAAGCCGCCGAAACTGAATGGGCTGCTGCCCAAGAGAACAGGGAGGAGAGTGTCTGGTCGGGTCGGAAGGTGCCAGCAGAAGAGAGCGGACGGGGCGTCCGCTCCCGGCGGCTGGCCGCGGCTCCACCCATGGTGACCACCTGCAAACATACCTATTGGACAGCCAAATTTTAGACCTGCGGTTTGGTAGCGTTACCTCGTCAGCAACACGTGAGTTTATCTGTCGATGGTTCAACACGTGAGTTTCGAAGTCGTTCTGTCCGGTATAATGCAACGTGACTTACGAACTGAAACTAGCCGCCAGGCCCCGGCGAATATCAATTGAAAAATTAAATTTTTATGATATTACATCCATCCAGTAACGGCCCCCACTGTACACTGTATCTATAGCCTCAGAGATCTTCAAGCGTACCTCGTGATTCCTTAGTGCTTCTGTATCCCATTTCCTTGCATACTGATTCTTCCTAACTAATCTCTTAAACTGCAGCCTATTCTTCATCATTACTGCATTATGACCCGAGTCTATATCTGTGCTGGGAATGTCTTACAATCCCGTATCTGATTTCGGAATGACTGTGTGACCGTGATGTAATCTAACTGAAATCTTCCCCTATCAACCGGCCTTTTCCAAGTACGCCTCCTTCTCTTATCATTCTTGAACAGAGTATTCGCTATTACTAGCTGAAATTTATACGGTACTCAATTAGTCTTTCTCCTCTCTCATTCCTTGTACACTCCCATAGTCTGCTTTATACATTTCTTCTGCTGCTTCCCTTACTAATGCATTCCAATCCCCCATGATTAATAGATTTTCGTCTCCCTTTACGCACTGTATCACAACTTTCAATATTTTATATATTTTCTCTATCTCCTCATCTTCAGCTTGGGACGTCAGCATGTATATCTACACCGTCGTTGTCGGTGTTGGTTTGCTGTCAGTTTTGACAGGACAACATTGTCACTGAAATATTGACATAACATACTGTCTACCCTACCTTCCTATTCATAACGAATCCTACTCCCGTTACACCACTTCCAGCTGCTTTTGATGTTACCCCACACTCGTCTGACCAGAAATCCTTGTCTTCTTTCCATTTCACTTCACTGACCCGTACTATATTTAGACTGAGCCTCTGCTTCATATTTTCTATCAACCACGTTCAAGCTTCTGACATTCCATGCCCCTACTCGTAGAAAGTTATCCTGTCGTTGGTTATTTAGTCTTTTTCTCATGTTCAAGTCCCCCTTGGCAGTCCTCTCCCAGAGATCCGAATGGGGGACTATTCCGGCATCTTTCGCCAATTGAGAGATCTTCATGACACTTTTTTGATTACAGACCACATATCCTGTTTATACACGTTATGTGTGTGTAATGCAGTGGTTTCCATTGCCTTCTGCACCCATATGCTGTTGAACATTGCTGATTCTTCCGCCTTTAGGGCAGTTTCCCACCCCAAGGACAAGAGAGTGCCCTGAACCTCTGACTGCTCCTCCGCCCTCTTTCACAAGGCCGTTGGCAGAATGAGGGTGACATCTTATGGCAGAACCTTCAGCCGCTAGTGCTAATTGTTAATCAAAGTTTAAGCAGTGGTGGGTTTCGAACGCGGAACCGAAGGTATTGTGTTTGTTGATCGAAGAAGCTACCCGTAGACAATGGCCGCAATGCTATTCGAGTACGAACATTGAACACAAATTTGGACAGTTACATAATTTCCGTTTACACGTCTGCCCTTTAATCAGTGTTAATATATATCCGGTGCGCTGCCAATGGTAGCAACAAGTGACAACATAAAGCATAAACTATTGTTCAATGTAATTAAATCATTTGCATTGGTCTGTTGACATTTGAACCGTGACTAATATAAAGTTGCGTCAAAAATAACGTTCATGTCATAGTCCGATGACACAACGATACATCCATCTGTATGGCTCCCTATCATACCGTCTTTTCCTCTTACCATTGTAATGTTTACGGAGAGCGGAGGTTCAAAGAATTCCTGAAGCAGTACCCCAATGTATGGCGCCGCCACCAACACCGTTGTCTTCTGCGTTTTTTCTGTAGTAACTAGTCACAAGAAATCACTGTTATTTTTTTAATATCTACTATTTTAATAGTTGTAACAGTAAAAATGTATGTCCGTATTTCGTAAAATTATATTTCTTAAAGAGCAGCAAAACAGCAACTGATGATCTAGAATTGCCGGTCGGAGTGGGCGAGCGGTTCTAGGCGCTACAGTCTAGAACCGCGCCACCGCTAAGGTCGCAGGTTCGAATCCTGCCTCGGGCATGGATATGTGTGGTGTTCTTAGCTTAGTTACGTTTGAGTAGTTCTAACTTCTAGGGGACTGATGACCTCAGAAGTTAAGTCCCATAGTGCTCAGAGCCATTTGAACCAGTTTTTGACCTAGAATTGGGAGGGAGGCAAAGTGGGGGTGGGAGAATGGGAAATGTAACTTTACACAGACAATTTGAAAAGCACGTGATCGTTGCCTGCAATAGAAGTAGAAAACTACATGTTAATGTAATCCTTACAGTGTAGGATGCCTTACTTTAGTGTTGTATAATGACCTGGCCGAAAACATTGATAGTAGCCCAAGACATTTTGAAGATGTAACAATGTGTTCATGACACAAGGTTTGAATGATATTTCCGTCGTCTGACTGCACAGAACTTTTATTTTGATACTACAGTCATCATTATACGCTATTATCATATACTCAATGTTGGTTATTAATAGACTTAGTTAAATGCAGTCTCTTAAGGAAGTCTAATTATATCTAATGTTGTTGTACTTGACAACGACGTAAGGCCGAACTCATGATACTAATATAAAATGAGCAAGTTTTTGCAGTGAAATGGCGAAAATATCATTCAAACATTATTTAATGATTATGACCCAAAAGTATGAAAATATTATTAAAATTGAAAGAAATTTATATCGTATAATTATAGTTTTTATGAGTCCCAACAGGAAAAAGTAAACTTGTGTGTAACAACCTGTGGGGATATGAAACGGAATAATCACGTTGATTCAGTCGTAGATGAAAAAGATCACAGGCTTCGTTTCATTGATACGATATTGATAAAATGTAGTGGGTCCACAAAGAAAATTGCCCGTTCGACTCATCCTAGAATATTAGCAATGCTGATTTGGGCGGGTCCTGTATGAGATAGGACCGACAAGAAATACTGAATGTACGCAAGGAAGCAGCAGCATGGCAGATCTTCTTGACCGATTGGAAAGCGTTATGGAAATCCTGAGCTACCTGAACTGGCGGTCACTTGATGCCAGACGCAAACTGAGCGAGGAAAGCTTACTTCAGCCACATGTATCACTGAAGTTACAACATCTTTTTCAGTGTTCTTTGTTTCATTTCGGTCAAATAACAGGAAAAAATATTTTTTACTGTCCGTACATATAGAGTTTCAGTTTTTAACTAAAGTAATGACAAATTTTAAAACAGAAATTTTTTTATAACTTGTTAACTCAAGTGCTTTCTCTAGCTTTGTCACCTACAACCAGAAAGAACTTCATACAGAAAATTTATTTACATTAAGAATTACGGCTGGAATGTTAAACTGTTGTACTTAACATCATTTCTCTCTGTGTGAAAGCGTGTGTGTGTGTGTGTGTGTGTGTGTGTGTGTGTGTGTGTGTGTGTGTGTATGTGTGTGTGTGCTGTGTGGGTGGGTGGGTGTGTATTGAGTGAGTATGCAATATGCTTAGAGTTACTTTTGCCGGTTTCCACAGTGTCTTCACGGTGAAGGTGTTCTTATAACTGGAAGACAATTTGCAAATTGCGGTTATTATTTCAAGACAATGTGAAACTGCGCTTGAGGACAATGTGGAAACCCGCAAATGTAACTATAAACATATTGCCTACCCGCACAAGAGAAACTGTACTTGTAACTTGTAGGCAACGTGCAAACTTCTAAGTCTAAACATATTGCATAGGCGGACACATACAGAAACACAGACATACACACAAACGCACGCGCACACACTCGGACACGCACATATATTTATGTATTTTCAAATTTTCAGTTTGTAAATACCTCACTTAAACACAAGAATGCTTTACTCGTCTACAATTTTTAAATGCAGACGCGGTTACTGCAGATAGTTGACTTCAGGAACATATTTTGTAGGTGCATATTCGACCCTTGGAAGTCAGGGCACCATAGCTAATCACAGTACCCGTACATTATTCAACCGGCTTCTTGGCACGTTCAGAAGACAGCTGATTCTATTACGATACCTGTATGCGATATTTTTACTATATGATCAGCACAAGATGGTTTACCCGTTGCGCAAACCGCTACCAGCGCTTTCTCTGAACACTGTTGCGGCTTTCAGTCCGCCGAGTAGTTTGCTATAGCTCTGCCCGTTATTCTACGATGCGGAGCCCTCTTTCTCAAGAAACAGCCACTCCAACCTACAGCCATTTACATCTGGTTACTATTGCCAAGTCTTAGCCTCCGTCTATAACTTTTAAAAATCACTCCTCATTATTCAATTAACCATTCATTCCTGCTTCAGAATGTATCTTATCCCCCTATCCCTTCATTCAGACAAATTTTGGCATAAAGCTCATTTATCATCAGTTCAATTCAAAATCTTTTATTAGTTAGTGCATGTGCCCATCTGACCTGTAGTGTTCTATTACTCAATAACGCGACCTCCGAAAATTTTTATTCTCTTCTTGCCTATTTTACTTAATGTTCACTATATGTTTCCCTACAAGACCACACTCGATACAAAAACTTCAGAAAAGGTTTTCTAACACTAAAATTTTTAGCCGATGTTGAAATTTCTCTTTTTCAGGAAACATCTTTTGCTGTTGCCAGGCTGCAGTTTAGATGCTGTTTTACGTCTACTATATCCAGGTCTTTTGCTGCTCATATAAAAAACTCTTTCACTAATTTTAGTGTCTCGTACCCTGACTATATTGCTTTATTTTTGTTACTAATCTTCTTCTACGATGTTTCAAGACACAGCTTATTCAGTTCCACTGATCTTACCAAAACTTTTCCTTCCAACCAGGATTACAATGTCTTCCGCACAACTTAAAGGTTTTTTATCTTTAGCCCATCTCTTGCTGCTTGCTCTATGTACACACCGAACAATTCTGTCTCACTGTCTTGTCAATTAGTACCTCTGTTTAATGTACTTCGAATAACTTCATTCATTTCAAACTGTAGACAACTTTTCGTTACCTGCATTTTTTCCCCATACGTTAGATTGTAAGGAGGGGTGGTGCAAGACCTGGGAGCATCGAGTATTTTTTGAAACAGATTGATAAATTAGCCAAACAGTTGCAAATATATATATACACAGTAAAACTTCGTTAACACGAAACCGAAGGGACCGTAAAATCAGAAGTTTGTGTTAAAAAAAATTCGTGTCCAGTAAAAAACACAGATTTTATTAAGTATACATGTACAGCAGTACACTAATGTGTAATCACGTTATTGTAGACTTATAACACTATAAAGTGATTGTAAAATTTCAAGTACTCACAAATTATGTACGTTACTTTAATGGAAAAAATTCGGTCATTGTTTGCTGACGTTCACGGGAACGATAATATTTTGTAATTTCACAACCAATAGTAATGTTAGTGTCCATAAACCCAGCAGTGATGTCGTATGTTGAAGGGAGCCGTTCTAAACAGTCCAAGGCTGTAAACATCTCCTGACGGGTAGGCGGAATGGTATCTGTATTCTCTCCCTCTTCACTTTCTTTTGATGGCCCTTCTTGTACCTCGTTCACAGCTCTTGGCACATCTGATTCCACAGAAGCACATACAGCAACATCGTCGTCTAGACTAATAAATTCTTCGAAACCAATCCCAGGGTTCACAACATCCTGCAGAACCGACCATTCATAAGGTGAAGTGGCATCTTCTAACTCGTGGACATCTTCAGCGTCGCAATGTCTCCAAGCTCTGTTAAAGCACTTCCCTACATGATGTGGCGATACTGAATTCCAGGCTGCTGCGATGGCTTTTATTGCGTCAAGCAGATTCCAATTTGCGGTTGCACTATTGTTTTCAGCAGCACGAATTGCAGCTCTTACAAGTCGCTTACGATAAGCTCTCTTTATGAGAGAGATTATGCCTTGGTCCAAAGGCTGAAGGCGGCTTGTGGCATTGGGTGGAAAAATCTGAACCTTTGTGGTTCAAATGGCTCTGAGCACTACGGGACTTAACTTCTGAGGTCATCAGTTCCCTAGAACTTAGAACTACTTAAACCTAACTAACCTAAGGAGATAACATACATCCATGCCCGAGGCAAGATTCGAACCTGCGACCGTAGCGGTCGCACAGTTCCAGACTATAGCGCCTAGAACCGCTCGACCACCTCGGCCGGCGAGCCTTTATGTTGGATAGGTTCAGATCATGAACGTTATGGGCAGTACATCTGTTCAATGTAAGAAGAACATGTCTATTTTGAGCAACCATTCGTCTGTTGAAACGAAGAAGCCACTTGCGAAGTGATGTGCCATCGATCCAAGCTTTCTTGTGGTGAGAGTAGATGCAAGGTAAAGTGTACATATTCATGTCTTTAAAACAACGTGGTTTCTCGGATTTACCGATAACTCAGGGACAAAACTTCTCACTGCCGTCAGCATTACAGCACAGTACAACAGTCACACGTTGTTTGATTCGTGCTCCTCCGTGACACTTATCACCTTTTATCCCCAGGGTGTGATTTGGAAAAAGATTACTCGGTTGAATTCATGCAAGCAGCTGTTCGCGCTTTCTTCATCATCTTTATTTGCTTCACCACAAATTTGTACAGATGAAACTGAATGTCTCTTTTGGAACCGATAGAACCAACCAGCAGGACAACGGAAGTCTTCGATGCCCATATCTTTAGCAATATCATTTGCTTTTGACTGAATCAAAGGGCCAGTCAAAGGTATGTTAGATGCATGCATATGATTGCACCATTCTAGCAGTAGCGTGTCGATGCCTTCATACTTGGCGGTACGAAGTCGTTTAGATTTGTTTCCAAAACCTGATGCCGCAGCATTAATAATTTTTTCTCGATTCTTAATAATCGTAGTTAACCATGAACCATGGATCTTGCCGTTGGTGGGGAGGCTTGCGTGCCTCAACGATACAGATAGCCGTAGGTGCAACCACAACGGAGGGGTATCTGTTGAGAGGCCAGACAAACGTGTGGTTCCTGAAGAGGGGCAGCAGCCTTTTCAGTAGTTGCAGGGGCAACAGTCTGGATTATTGACTGATCTGGCCTTGCAACACTAACCAAAATGGCCTTGCTGTTCTGGTACAGCGAACGGCTGAAAGCAAGGGGAAAACACAGCCGTAATTTTTCCCGAGGGCATGCAGCTTTACTGTATGATTAAATGATGATGGCGTCCTCTTGGGTAAAATATTATGGAGGTAAAATAGTCCCCCATTCGGATCTCCGGGCGGAGACTACTCAAGAGGACGTCATTATCAGGAGAAAGAAAACTGGCGTTCTACGGATCGGAGCGTGGAATGTCAGATCCCTTAATCGGGCAGGTAGGTTAGAAAATTTAAAAAGGGAAATGGATAGGTTGATGTTAGATATAGTGGGAATTAGTGAAGTTCGGTGGAAGGAGGAACAAGACTTTTGGTCAGGGGAATACAGGGTTATAAATACAAAATCAAATAAGGGTATTGCAGGTGTAGATTTAATAATGAATGAAAAATGAAATGTCGTGTGACGATGGCCTCCCGTCGGGTAGACCGGTCACCTGGTGCAAGTCTTTCGATTTGACGCCACTTCGGCGACTTGCGCGTCGATGGGGATGATATGATGATGATGACAACACAACACCCAGTCCCTGAGCGGAGAAAATCTCCGACCCAGCCGGGAATCGATCCCAGGCCCTTAGAATTGACAGTCTGTCGCGCTGACCACTCAGCTACCGGGGGCGGACTAATAATGAATAAAAAAATAGGAGTACGTGTAAGCTACTACAAACAGCATAGTGAACGCATTATTGTGGCCAAGATAGATACGAAGCCCACGCCTACTACAGTAGTACATGTTTATATGCGAACTAACTCTGCAGATGACGAAGAAATTGATGAAATGTGTGATGAAATAAAAGAAATTATTCAGGTAGTGAAGGGAGACGAAAATTTAATAGTCATGGGTGACTGGAATTCGTCAGTAGGAAAAGGGAGAGAAGGAAACATAGTAGATGAATATGGATTGGGGCTACGAAATGAAAGAGGAAGCCGCATGCTAGAATTTTGCGCAGAGCATAACTTAATCATAGCTAACACTTGGTTCAAGAATCATGAAAGAAATTTGTATGCATGGAAGAACCCTGGAGATACTAAAAGGTATCAGATAGATTATATAATGGTAAGACAGAGATTTAGGAACCAGATTTTAAATTGTAAGACATTTCCAGGGGCAGATGTGGACTCTGGCCACAATCTGTTGGTTATGAACTGTAGATTAAATCTGAAGAAACTGCAAAAAGATTGGAATTTAAGGAGATGGGACCTAGATAAACTGAAAGAACCAGAGGTTGTACAGAGTTTCAGGGAGAGCATAAGGGAACAATTGACAGTAATGGGGGAAAGAAATACAGTAGAAGAAGAATGGGTAGCTTTGAGGGATGAAGTAGTGAAGGCAGCAGAGGATCAAGTAGGTAAAAAGACGAGGGCTAGTAGAAACCCTTGGGTAACAGAAGAAATATTGAATTTAATTGATGAAAGGAGAAAATATAAAATTTCAGGGAATGAAGCAGGCTAAACGGAATACAAACGTCTCAAACATGAGATCGACAGGAAGTGCAAAATGGCTAAGCAGGGATGGCTAGAGGACAAAGAGTAAGATAGATACTGCTTACAGGAAAATTAAAGAGACCTTTGGAGAAAGGAGAACCACTTGCATGAATATAAAGAGCTTTGATGATAACCCAGCTCTAAGCAAAGAAGGGAAAGCAGAAAGGTGGAAGGAGTATATAGAGGGTCTATACAAGGGCGACGTACTTGAGGACAATATTACGCAAATGGAAGAGGATGTAGATGAAGATGAAATGGGAGATATGATACTGCCTGAGGAGTTTGACAGAGCACTGAAAGACCTGAGTCGAAACAAGGCCCCAGGAGTAGACAACATTCCATTAGAACTACTGACAGGCTTGGGAGAGCCAGTCCTGACAAAACTCTACCATCTGGTGAGCAAAATGTATGAGACAGGCGAAATACCCTCAGACTTCAAGAAGAATATAATAATTCCAATCCCAAAGAAAGCAGGTGTTGACAGATACGAAAATTACCGAACTATCAGCTTAATAAATCACAGCTGCAAAATACTAACGCGAATTCTTTACAGACGAATGGAAAAATTGATAGAAACCGACCTCGGGGAAGATCAGTTTGGATTCCGTACAAATGCTGGAATACGTGATGCAATACTGACCCTACGACTTATATTAGAAGAAAGATTAAGGAAAGGCAAACCTACGTTTCTAGCATTTGTAGACTTAGAGAAAGCTTTTGACAATGTTGACTGGAATACTCTCTTTCAAATTGTGAAGGTGGCAGGGGTAAAATACAGAGAGCGAAAGGCTATTTACAATTTGTACGGAAACCAGATGGCAGTTATAAGAGTTGAGGGGTTTGAAAAGGAAGCAGTGGTTGCCATGGCAGTGTGACAGGGTTGTAGCCTATCCCCGATGTTATTCAGTCTGTATATTGAGCAAGCAATAAAGGAAACAAAGAAAAGTTTGGAGTAGGTATTAAAATCAATGGAGAAGAAATAAAAACTTTGAGGTTCGCCGATAACATTGTAATTCTGTCGGAGACAGCAAAGGACTTGGAAGAGCAGTTGAACGGAATGGCCAGTGTCTTGAAAGGAGGGTACAAGATGAACAGCAACAAAAGCAAAACGAGGATAGTGGAATGTAGTCAAATTAAGTCGGGTGATGCTGAGGGAATTAGATTAGGAAATGAGACACGTAAAGTAGTAAAGGAGTTTTTCTATTTGGGGAGCAAAATAACACGATGGTTGAAGTAGAGAGGATATAAAATGTAGACTGGCAATGGCAAGGAAAGTGTTTCTGAAGAAGAAAAATTTGTTAACATCGAGTATAGATTTAAATGCCAGGAAGTCGTTTCTGAAAGTATTTGTATGGAGTGTAGCCATGTATGGAAGTGAAACGTGGACGATAAATACTTTAGACAAGAAGAGAATAGAAGCTTTCGAAATGTGGTGCTACAGAAGAATGCTGAAGATTATATGGGTAGATTACATAACTAATGGGGAGGTATTGAATAGAATTGGGGAGAAGAGGAGCTTGTGGCACAACTTGACTAGAAGAAGGGATCGGTTGGTAGGACATGTTCTGAGACATCGAGGGATCACCAATTTAGTATTGGAGGGTAAAAATCGTAGAGGGAGACCAAGAGATGAATACACTAAGCAGATTCAGAAGGATGTAGGGTGCAGTAGATACTGGGAGATAAAGAAGCTTGCACAGGATAGAGTAGCATGGAGAGCTGCATCAAACCAGTCTCAGGACTGAAGACCACAACAACAACAGGTATTCCAAACTGCTCTGCAACTGCTGTTTTCTTGGTACCATGGTCCACTTCATCTAGAATCTTAAGATTTAACTGTACATTTAGAGCTGTATGTTTCCTCTTTACCATTTCCGCGTGCTATGGTACCGGTTGTAACTGTAGTTTTTATTCAGTATTCCAACTCGATACGGCTACGACTAACAGAACACCTGTCAAATCTGGCACTGAGTACATTCCTAAATGCTGCTGCACACATTACTGAATGTCTTACATTGTACAGCATACGCTGATTGTTGAGGTGATAATCGCGGCTACCGATCTACAATACGTTAAAAACGAGTCATCAATAAGTATAATTAGCTTTGTAGCTACATTTCCTACATTCATTTCGGAAAAAAATTACGCTTTTGAAAACTCTAAAGTCGGAAGTTTGTGTTACAGTGAAATTTAATTACGCTAGGAACTGAAACAGAGTTCGTAACTCGCCTTAACCGAAATTCGTGTTAACCGATATAACATACCATAAGAACTAATGTATCCCTGGAGGGATCAATATTTTTTTCGCGTTAACCGCGAGTTCGTTTTATGCGAGTTCGCGCTAACCAGGTTATACTGTATATATTGTAATGGGTGTATACAGTTTTAAATCCAATACCTCTGAAAAGATATTTTTACAAATATCGAAAACATGGACAAGGGATAGCAAACCTTTATTTGCAACTGGTTGGCTGATTTTTCAATCTATTCTGAACTACGCAGTTGCTGTTTCACAGCTATGTTTAAGATTTTGAAGTATTTTTTATGCTCTGGAACACAACTGGCGACTTGGAAATAGCCATAGAAAGTTCCAATTGTGACTCTGTTAAAAACCTGCATAATATCGACTATTCAATCATTTTATGACCACACTATATTTTTTTTTCCTTTCCCAGGGAGCTGGAAGGAGTGGGGAAGGTAAAAGGGGGGCGACTTGGTCCCCAATAACGCCGGAATTTGGAAACGTGTATTCTAATGAACGTTTTCAAAGATTTTTTGAAATCTGCAAATACTGTAAATGAAAGTTTACGTATTTTCAGTCTCTCTTCTAAGATGAGTGGTTGCCTCAGTGTCGCTTACTGAGTTCCTAGGATCTTCGGGGTGTGTCGTAATTATGTGACTTTGCACGGCAATCTGAGAAAATTAGGAGCCATTTACAGTTTTACTTGACGTTCTGCATATCCGGCTATGAGCGTTACCTTTACCTTCCAGGTACGATCTAATCCGACGCACGTAACGCATATGAACTGCAGCGGGTTACGAGCAGTCCGCGCCCGCGCGCCGCACCCAGCAATAACGCGGCTGGGCGGGGCAGGCGCTGCAGCACTCAAAGCGGCGGCGCGCTTTGATTAGTAACCGATACAATAATGCGTGCTCAAAGGGCGTCGCGTTTCAGATCAAGACTGCCGCCGCCGCCGCCGCCGCCATCGCAGCCGTGCGCTCCCTTTTTGCTTTGTTTCGTGGCCCGCGTGTTATTACAGAGGTTCCGCCCGATCCAATAACGGCCCGCCAGGGGAAATCACGGACCGCCACGTGCCCGCGTGCGGCTTTATTACAAGTCATTTAAATTCCGTCTTCGAAATATCATAATGCTAAGCAGCTTCCGTAGAAGTAACTAGAGAATTCTGTCGCAACGCGTTTCGTACCTCCACATTAAAAATTTTGTAGCGTGCAGCGGAAAAGACAATGTGAATCTCGTCTCGCATAAGCTAAAGCGTGCACACCTGTTGAACCAATTAACTGTAATTGTTATCGAAACACGCATCAGTTGTCTGTGAACAGAGTTTCTGGGTAGCACACAACAAGATAAAAAAATGAAGGCAGAACCCGAGAACATTGGCAATACAGAAACGAATTACGCTCTACACACAAAATGGCAGATACAGTGCTGTATTTCGAAAACAGTGACCACAAGGAAAATTGCAAGCTTTCAACCAGTTTGCCACGTTAGAGAAAACTGTTTGGCTTACAAATAATGAACTAGATGCTGATGTGTAAGTATTTTTTCATTTTATCAATGAAATGTTTTAAATTTGTCAACTATATATGCAAACGATAAACTGTGTGTGCAAAAGAAAAAATCACATAACTGACCGAAGATGCCTTCTATCTAAGGCGTGACGCGTCTAGGTGCACACGTTAAATAAAAAATAAATAAAAAAGAAAAAACCTTAATGTGCAGCATGGTAAAGACATTTTTCTTTTGATCTTCTGCAATTTACAACAAGATTCTTCTGGTTGGATGGCAACGACGTGATGCAAAACAGTCCAGTGATCACTGTTGTAGATATTTTTCATCAGTCTCGCGATAAATATTACAACATTGTTATCTTGGCAACTTCTTAATCAATTCTAGTAGCCAATGAATCAGCTTTTTACATTACAAGACCAGTACTTTACTTCAGTAGACGCTCCATATTTGTCGAAAACGCAAACGTATAATTACACATTGTGTGATTAGAAAAATTGTACACAACTTCAAGGAACTGGAAGATGAGTCGAAATACAAGTTAAAGATAGAAACTTACTGCCTTGGAAATAATTCTGAGCCATTCAGAACTTTATAATCATAAGAACAACGATAACAATCCTGCGTATGTAACTCCATGATAGCTGATGTACCACTTAAAATGCGTCCTCAGGTATGCATACAACTAGATGCACCAACGGCACTCTTTTCTGTGTAATAACGTGACGTAGTCAGTGTCACGTATGCCCGGCATTAGATAGGTAGGGAAGGTCCAATTTCATGATCACCTCGCTGTCCTGGTCTGACACCTCTTGATCCGTTTTTGTCGTGCTACATCAAAGCATCATTTGCGTGGCACCTGTTCCCGGCGAAGAAACCGGATACTTGTAGTGTGCGATGAGGTTCATTCAAAGTCTACTGTACTTGGTACATTGCGCTAGAATCTACCAAGATGTTATGCCTTTGCTGAATATTGTGGTCGCCATCTCGAACACCTACCGTAATGTACACTAGTATTTACACGACTGGCCATTACAATTGCTACACCAAAAAGAAACGCAAATAATAAACGGGTATTAATTGGACAAATATATTATACTAGAACTGACTTGTGATTACATTTTCACGCAATTTGGGTGCATAGATCCTGAGAAATCAGTACCCAGAACAACCACCTCTGGCCGTAATAACGGCCTTGATACACCTAGCCACTGAGTCAAACAGAGCTTGCATGGCGTGTACAGGTACAGCTGCCCATGCAGCTTCAACACGATACCACAGTTCATCAAGAGTAGTGACTGGCGTATTGTGACGAGCCAGTTGCTCGGACACCATTGACCAGACGTTTTCAATTGGTGAGAGATCTGGAGAATGTGCTGGCCAGAGCAGCAGTCGAACATTTTCCGTATCCAGAAAGGCCCGTACAGGACCTGCAACGTACGGTCGTGCATTATCCTGCTGAAATGTAGGGTTTCGCAGGGGTCGAATGAAGGGTACAGACAAGGGTCGTAACCCATCTGAAATGTGACGTCCACTGTTCAAAGTTCCGTCAATGCGAACAAGAGGTGACCGAGACGTGTAACAAATGGCACCCCATACCATCACGCCGGTCAATACGCCAGCATGGCGATGACGAATACACGCTTCCAACGTGCGTTCACCGCGATGTCGCCAAACACGGATGCGACCATCATGATGCTGTAAACAGAACCTGGATTCATCCGAAAAAATGACGTTTTGCTATTCGTGCACCCAGTTTCGTCGTTGAGTACACCATCGCAGTCGCTCCTGCCTGTGATGCAGCGTCAAGGGTAACCGCAGCCATGGTCTCCGAACTGATAGTCCATGCTGCTGCAAACGTCGTCGAACTGTTCACGCAGATAGTTGTCTTGCAAACGTCCCCATCTGTTGACTCAGGGATCGAGCTATGGCTGCACGATCCGTTACAGCCATGCGGATAAGATGCCTGTCATCTCGACTGCTAGTGATACGAGGCCGTTGGGTTCCAGCACGGCGTTGCGTATTACCCTCCCAAACCCACCGATTCCATATTCTGCTAACAGCCATTGGATCTCGACCAACGGGAGCAGCAATGTCGCGATACGATAAACCGCAATCGCGATAGGCTACAATCAGACCTTTATCAAAGTCGGAAACGTGATGGTACGCCTTTCTCCTCCTTACACGAGGCATCACAACAACGTTTTACCAGGCAACGCCGGTCAATTGCTGTTTGTGTATGAGAAATCTGTAGGAAACTTTGCTCATGTCAGCGCGTTGTAGGTGTCGCTATCGGCGCCAACCTTGTGTGAATGCTCTGAAGAGCTAATCATTAGCATATCACAGCATCTACTTCCTGTCGCTTAAATTTCGCGTCTGTAGCACATCTTCGTGGTGTAGCAACTTTAATGGCCAGTAGTGTAGCAAACCGTAAATTATCTTCGCTGATCTCAAGGCGCGTGTGTGTTGACGGACCTTATAATTGCTGACATTCCAAAGCTTTCACTGGCTCAGGATTATATCCAAGCCCTCACCTTCCCAGTCCCAAGTTGTTTTAGCGTGACTCCTCCAGCGGCTACTGCAGTTTGTGTACAACCTTTTCTATCGCTCTTACACAACATGGTTCAAGTAAATGTTCTTCGTTCAAAAACCCCTGCACGCTCAGGCTACGGTATGTAACTTGAATTAATTTTCTTAAAATTACAGTGGTGGAGCTATTTTTTTTCGAGAAGGCCTTAGTATTTTTTGAGTTAGAATAAAAGTTTTCGTAAAATAACTGGTTGATAAATCACCGTAAGACTTCAATTCAAAATGCAGTCTAACGTGTTTCTTGGGGAGGCATCACCAAAGGTGGGAACTTCAAATGTGTTATTCAATGACATCCTGTGATGCAAGAACGAAAATTTCGTGCGGACAAACGTTCAGAACATACTGTACCAAAGAAATCGTTCCGGAACCATCGAGCAGATTTTCACACGATGAGATTGCTTTGAATTCTGTACCCGTCTACTAGTAACATACTAATTAAAAACATCGGATGTGACACTGACATGCTATTTTCCTTTTCTTAAGACCAAATAAGGCAAATGGGGAAAGGGTCAACAAAACGACTCTTCACGTTGGTGTGTAGAATGTATGAGTCTGGTTTCATACCATCTGACTTCCGGAAAAATATCATCCACACAATTCCGAAGATTGCAAGAGTGATAAGTGCGAGAATTATCGCACAATCAGGTCAACACCTCATGTATCCAAGTTGCTGACAAGAATAATGTACAGAAGAATGGAAAAGAAAACTGAGGTTGTGTTAGATGACGGTCAGTTTGGCTTCAGGAAAGGCAAAGGCAGGTTGCTGTTGATAATGAAAGCAAGACTAAAGAAAAATCAAGGCACATTCATAGGATTCGAGACCTGGAAAAAGCGTTCGAGAATGTAAAATGGTGCAAGATGTTCAAAATTCTGACAAAAATAGGGATAAGTCATAGGGAGAGACGATTAATATACAACATGTTGAAGTGCAATGTTACGTGCAGTGTAATGCCATTTGTAATTATCTTTGGCGCAGTCTCTGACCTATGTTTTCTCTTCTATGTTTTTCTCTATGATGGATGTTCTTTGGAGTTATTTTCGTAGTAAAACAGTTGTATGAGTTCCGGTGTGTTATTATGTCGCAATTAAGTGAGTACACATAGCCTCGTAACATTGTTGAACCCGACGTGATCTCCGACGGTCATTAACATGAAATTCGACTATCACTAACACTCCGTATCGTGCCGCGTCGTGTTAAATACGAACATTCGCGTCAGCCGCGTCGTTATCTTCCGTGGTCCATTTCGCAGTAACTCACGATGGCAGACCCACCACCAACTGCAGAAGTGCTTACTGGGGCAGTAATTAATAGCGCGACAGTAAAACCGCCACTGTTTTGGCAACAGAATCCCATGCAGTGGTTTGCTCAACTAGAAAGTCAATTCGTGCTAACGCACATAACCCCAGACGAAAGGAAGATATGGCCACAGAAGTACAAGATAGTCTGGAGTCACCATCGAATATTGATCGTTACACAACCATCAACAACGCTCTGATAACCCGGCTCTCGCAGTCCGAGACGAAAAGCTACTCGGCACAGAAGAGCTAGGGGATCATACGCCATTGCAGCTACTACGCCGATTGCGTACATTAGCGAGCAACGCGGTCAGTGATGACATGAATATTTGGCTATCGCGCCTGCGACCCGACTCTCAAAAAATATGACTGTGTGTCGGCGATCTGGATGCACTCGCGCAAACCACAGATCGCATAACGGAAATGTATTCATCGGCATGCGTCGCAGCAGTTCGCTCACAGGCTCAGGCAGATAACACTCTCACCGCGCTACAAGCACAGGTTGCCGAGCTCACCGCGCAAGTAGCTGCATTACGGACCCACACTACCATCCGCTGTTCTCGTCGCCACAGCTCACCAGGGAAGCGCAGCCGCTCACCTTCGTCAGCCAGAATCTGTTGGTATCACCGACGGTACGGTTCCGAGGCGCACAAGTGTAAACTGCTGTGTGAACAGGGAAACTTAGCAGGAAGTCAGTGACGACGGCCATTGGCTCTCCAGACGGCAGCCGTCGACTGTTTGTAACGTAACATAGCAAAAAGTTGCAGTATTTGGTAGACACGGGTGCTGATGTGTCAGTCTATCCATCTGCCTGTCTGTCACGTCGCAAATGTGATGACTGCCACCTTTCGGCGGCCAATGGTTCCACAATAACAGCCTATGGTCGTGTCACATTAGTTTTGTACTTGGACCTGCGGCGCAAACTTACATGGTAATTTGTCGTAGCAGATGTAACGTACCCCCTGCTTGCAGCGGATTTTTTATCATTTTATATACTCCTGCCTGACCTCCGTCACCGATGCCTTCTTGACACTACTACCAACCCACCAAGCCAAGGTCGAGTGCGTTGTGTGGAAGACACAGCAGTACGAGTGATACTGGTGATTCTCCATTTACAGAGCTCCTCAGACAGTTCCCAGAGAACACATGCCAGATGCCCACCCTAGCACCTGTGCAGCACTCAACAGTGCACTATATTCTGACTACACCTGGGCCACCACTTCATGCTCGACCGCGCCGCTTGACACCCCAGAAAATGAAGATAGTTGAGCAGGAATTCTCGTACATGTTAGCACAAGGAATTTGCCGCCCATAGAGCTGTAGTTGGTCATCTCCTCCACACGTGGTACCAAAGAAGAATAACTGAGCCTTGGCGGGACTGGTGCCAGGGCTATCTTTGGTTAGGCACTATCGATTCCCTCTGGCAGAAGTTTGTCTTTGGAGCCTGGGCCGGCTGAGGATATAGCGGGCAGTAAGGAGGAGAAAGGGACAACAACGTTGGGCACGGCACGCGGAAGTGCGCGTATTAGCGAGACGTTGGAGAGACGACAGCGAGCACAGTGTGCCTCAGTACTTACGGCAGTTATCACTTGGTCCTACAGGGGTCAGTAACAGCGGGCCGACGCTGTGGCTTCTTGACAACCTCGCTTCCTTGAAGGAACACGCTGTTACTATTGGACTAAGCAACGTCTGGTGTCTTCGCCACATTGATCCAGCAGCTGTCATCAAGTTAAGTAACTCAAGTCCTACCAGCGATTAGTGAAATACACTCCTGGAAATTGAAATAAGAACACCGTGAATTCATTGTCCCAGGAAGGGGAAACTTTATTGACACATTCCTGGGGTCAGATACATCACATGATCACACTGACAGAACCACAGGCACATAGACACAGGCAACAGAGCATGCACAATGTCGGCACTAGTACAGTGTATATCCACCTTTCGCAGCAATGCAGGCTGCTATTCTCCCATGGAGACGATCGTACAGATGCTGGATGTAGTCCTGTGGAACGGCTTGCCATGCCATTTCCACCTGCCGCCTCAGTTGGACCAGCGTTCGTGCTGGACGTGCAGACCGCGTCAGACGACGCTTCATCCAGTCCCAAACATGCTCAATGGGGGACAGATCCGGAGATCTTGCTGGCCAGGGTAGTTGACTTACACCTTCTAGAGCACGTTGGGTGGCACGGGATACATGCGGACGTGCATTGTCCTGTTGGAACAGCAAGTTCCCTTGCCGGTCTAGGAATGGTAGAACGATGGGTTCGATGACGGTTTGGATGTACCGTGCACTATTCAGTGTCCCCTCGACGATCACCAGTGGTGTACGGCCAGTGTAGGAGATCGCTCCCCACACCATGATGCCGGGTGTTGGCCCTGTGTGCCTCGGTCGTATGCAGTCCTGATTGTGGCGCTCACCTGCACGGCGCCAAACAAGCATACGACCATCATTGGCACCAAGGCAGAAGCGACTCTCATCGCTGAAGACGACACGTCTCCATTCGTCCTTCCATTCACGCCTGTCGCGACACCACTGGAGGCGGGCTGCACGATGTTGGGGCGTGAGCGGAAGACGGCCCAACGGTGTGCGGGACCGTAGCCCAGCTTCATGGAGACGGTTGCGAATGGTCCTCGCCGATACCCCAGGAGCAACAGTGTCCCTAATTTGCTGGGAAGTGGCGGTGCGGTCCCCTACGGCACTGCGTAGGATCCTACGGTCTTGGCGTGCATCCGTGCGTCGCTGCGGTCCGGTCCCAGGTCGACGGGCACGTGCACCTTCCGCCGACCACTGGCGACAACATCGATGTACTGTGGAGACCTCACGCCCCACGTGTTGAGCAATTCGGCGGTACGTCCACCCGGCCTCCCGCATGCCCACTATACGCCCTCGCTCAAAGTCCGTCAACTGCACATACGGTTCACGTCCACGCTGTCGCGGCATGCTACCAGTGTTAAAGACTGCGATGGAGCTCCGTATGCCACGGCAAACTGGCTGACACTGACGGCGGCGGTGCACAAATGCTGCGCAGCTAGCGCCATTCGACGGCCAACACCGCGGTTCCTGGTGTGTCCGCTGTGCCGTGCGTGTGATCATTGCTTGTACAGCCCTCTCGCAGTGTCCGGAGCAAGTATGGTGGGTCTGACACACCGGTGTCAATGTGTTCTTTTTTCCATTTCCAGGAGTGTATAATGATGATTGCTCTTGAGGCAGCAAAGCTTTGCAAGGACTGTGATGTGATATTTCATGCCTCTCTTTAAGTGCTTCACTCCTTAATAGTATTGTTCTTACTTCAGCTGGCAAATGTCTAAAACATTGATACGTGTGCGCAGCCTTACCGAACGATCTATATACCGTGTCTAAAGATTGCCGTGTGCTACCTTACATGCCCACATAAGGTGCTCCATGTGATGCTTGGGTTTTAATGAGCCATTTCCGTTTGCATCATTCGTGTATGCGGTTCTGCTTAAGGGAATGAAATCAGTTTTACTATTCTCAATTTTATCGAAGTAGTTAACTGTATAAGTTTGAGTATTAAGGTGAAGGAAGGGTTGTTTGGTTCCCTGTTGTCGCTACTGATTTATGTTTCAGAGATCGGAAGCAGTGGGCCACCGAAGTGCAGAGCCTCCCCTTTTAAATTACTAGCGGGCGTACGGGCGGTGGACTTCGCCTGAGCTCGCGTGTGCTGTTTGGTTCTGATTTCGGTGTTCTGAGTGGGGTGGAAGTACAAACGGAGTCCACATCTTAATTCGAAGATAAGTACTCAGTCGCCTCCACCGTTCGCGGCCAAGTCGCTGCCTCACAACCTCGGGCCTCAGTTACTGTACTAGCTGCAGTTTTCTAACACTTGTGGTGGCTCTGCAAGGTTGCCCAGGTTAAATGTTTTAAGTATTTGTCTTAAGAATTTTGAGAGATTTCTAGAAGAAGGTGTCTTAATTGAAACCGTTTTCTAAAATTCCGGTGCAATTCAGTCTTACTGGCGTATGTCAATTTTGATGGGGAAATAACTGGGTTGTTTGCTAATATCTCGCCCGGGAGGGGCGGTTTTTATTCGATGTGGAAATAATAATAGATTTCCTGGTTATTTGATATAAACTTTATTTTAAATGATTTACTTGGCCCGAGTGCCGGTTTTTTAAATGTTTGCAAACGGATTAATTCGCTTATGGTTTCATATAACAAGCAGTTTGTGAAATTGGGCTGAGCGGCGGGTTTTTAAATGTTTTTAAAGAAATTAATTCATTTTTGGTTTTATATAACAAGCAGTTTGTAAAGTTTGCCTGAATGGCGTTTCTTAAAGAAATTATTATCTGATTTATTATTGTAATTCTCTTAATGATTTATCTATGATACAAATAAATATGTTGAAATGAAATGGTCACTGTATGGGTCAAGTCCTTCCACTCCCTTTATATTAAAGGTTAAGGAAATTGTATTCAAAATAGAAATAACGTTCGAATAACGGGTGGCGTCCATGTGGCGACTACAGACAGCTCAACGACA
This sequence comes from Schistocerca piceifrons, assembly GCF_021461385.2. NCBI lineage: Eukaryota > Metazoa > Arthropoda > Insecta > Orthoptera > Acrididae > Schistocerca > Schistocerca piceifrons. Next base: position 585,455,072 of record NC_060138.1, read on the forward strand.
GAACCATTCCAGATCGTTATCCAGTCCCGCATATCGAAGATTTTACTTTCAATGTCCACAGTAAGCGAATCTTTTCTACAATGAACTTAGTTCGTGCGTTTTCCCAGATACCTGTGGCGCCTGACGTAGTTGTTAAGACAATTGTCTGCACGCCTTTCGGACTCTTTCAACTCAATGGAAAGCCTTTTGGACTTTGTAATGCTTCCCAAACGTTTCAACGGTTCATGGATGAAGTGACACGTGACTTAGACTTCTGTTATGTGTGTACTGACGACGTTTTGGTCATGTCAAATTCAGAGCCAGAACACCTATCACACTTTCGACAGATCTTCACTCGTTTACGTGCACATGGCCTGCTCATCAACCCGTCGAAGTGCATTTTTGGAGCAGCTGAAGTACAGTTCCTAGGCTACACCATCAACGCTCAAGGAATACGGCCACCACGGGGGAAAGCAGACGGCATACTGAATTTTCCCCAGCCTAAGACGGTTAAAGAACTACGTAGATTTATTGGCATTACCAATCTTTACCGTCGAATTGTTCGCAATCATACCTTCCTAGCTGCACCACTGCATAAGTTCTTGCAAGGTTCACCGAAGCCGAAAGATAAACTCTAGTGTGACAGTGAGGCCGAGTTGGCATTGAACAAGCTGAACACTGCCATAGCAGAAGCTACGGTGTTAGCGCGCCCTGTTCCGCAGGCGCCTCTCACCCTGATGGTCGACGCATCTGCAACTGCAATCGGTGTTGCACTGCAACAGCAAATAGACTGGCACTGGCAGCCCTTAGTTATTTCAGTAAAAATCTATCGCCATCTCAGCAGAATTGATCCACATATGATCACGAACTGTATGCTGCATATGCTGCTATTAACAAATTTTGTCACATGTTGTTAGGACAGCAGTTCATTCTCATTACAGACCATAAGCCACTAAAATATGCTTTCCGCCTGCGTCCTGAGAAGGCATCGCCACGTCAGCTGTGACACCTCGACTATATCGGACAGTTCACCACCAATATGGTCCACGTTGAAGGAGAACTAAATGTGCCAGCTGATGCTCTCTCCAGGATTGAAGCAATCACTGAAGCAGTTGATTTTGAAGCTCTCACCGTAGTGCAACAATCTGATAGTGACCTCCGAGATTTATTGGCGCAACAATCGGGCCTACAACTTCGCTGTATTACACATCCACTGTCAATTGTGCTGCTGTATTGTGATGTCGCCACCAACAAACCGAGACCTTTTGTGACTATTGACTTCCGCCAACAGGTAATCGCCTCTTTACATAACTTGTCGCACCGTGGATACGAGCCACTACCAACATTGTGAAGCGAGCTTTTGTCTGGCCACACATGGACAAAGATTAAAGCAATATGCGCGACAATGGGTGGACTGTCAACAGAATAAAGTTAGCCGACACGTTAGGTCACCACATGGCACATTTCTTCCTCCAAATCAGAGATTTGATCATGTCCACCTAGACCTCCCCAACTATCGGATGGATACACCTACTGCCTGTTTTACACGTTGGACAAATGTGTTCCCGATCGCCGACATTACCGCCGAAACTTTTACGACTGCATTTTTCAGGGGATGGATCGCCAATTTCGGAGTGCCGTTACGAATCTCAACAGACCAAGGAAGACAGTTTGAGTCGTATTTGTTCAAAGCACCCTCTATCCTACTGGGTACAGCCTACCACCCCTCAGAAAATGGTTTAATTGAACGCACGCACCGTTAACTGAAAGTGTCTCTTCGTTGTCACTACTCACAGCGATGGACAGAGACGTTGCACATTGTCCTCCTGGGTCTCCGTGCGTCGCTGAAAGTAGACCTGAACGCCAGGACTGCAGAACTTGTTTATGGCCAGCCGATACGACTTCCCGGCGAGTTCTTTGCCAATATGCCAGACGACGGCACTGACACTTCAGATTCTGCGCAAAAGCTGCGCACATAAATCCGGTAACTACGCCCCGTTGCTCCAAGGGATCAGCAGACCCGTCGCCCATTTGTGTTTGACGAGCTACGGGATTGTCAATATGTCTTCTTTCGGCATGACGCAGTGCGCAAGCCGCTGCAGCCACCCTGTGACGGACTTTATCGTGTCATCAGTAGGGAGGACAAGACAGTCAATGTCGATGTGACGGGTACACCAACAACCGTCTCCGTCGACAGGCTCAAACCAGCTTTCCGCACTCCCTGCACTGGTATGGACGCATCTACACACACTACGGACATGACCGAAGCCCCAGCCACTCCACTGCGCATCACAGGTCAGCCTCCACGGACGTCTGAGGCTACCTCTAACGCACGATCAGCACCCTGTGCGCGACCCGTTGTAGCCCCGTCTGGACGACATGTACGTTTCAACACAAAGTACCGTTGACACTAAGGGGGGAGTGATGAAGTGCAGTGTTACGTGCAGTGTAATGCTATGTGCGACAGATTGCCATTTGTAATTATTATCTTTGGCGCAGTCTCTGACCTATATTTCCTCTTCTATGTTTTTCTCTATGATGGATGTTCTTTGGTGTTATTTTGGTAGTAAAGCAATTGTATGAGTTGCGGTGTGTTTTTATGTTGCAATTAAGTGAGTACACCTAGTCTCGCAACAATGTAAAAGAGCCAAGAGGGAATAATAAGAGTTGACGACCAAGAACGAAGTGCTCAGATTAAAGAGGGTGTAAGACAGGGATGCAGTCTATCGCCCCTACGTTCAATCTATCCATCGAAGAAGGAAATATGGAAATAAAAGAAAAGTTCAGGAGTGGGATTAAAATTCAGGGCGAAAAGATATCAATGATACGATTCACTGAAGACATTGCTATTCTGACTGAAAGTGACGAAGAATTATAGGATCTTCTGAATGGAATGAACAGTCTAATGAGTACAGTGTGGTATCGATAGCTACGATGCCACGGCGTAAGTGTAAGTTCTTAGCCGGCCTGTGTGGCCGAGCGTGCGACCACTAGAGTGGCAGGTTCGAATTCTGCCTAGGGCATGGGTGTGTGTGATGTCCTTAGGTTAGTTAGGTTTAATTGGTTCTAAGTTCTAGGGGACTGATGACCTCAGATGTTAAGTCCCATAGTGCTCAGAGCCATTTTAACCATTTTTGCAGGTTCTTAGGTTGGCACTACGACAGACATCGACGACAGCGCCCTCTAGACGGCGCTGTGAAGCTCTACGAGCGTCGCTCCGGATTCACCCTTTTGATCAAGAGCAGACGGCCGGGACACTTCGATTCAGCTTCGCTTCATATAGAGACTTTGCACTTCTTACGGCGGGTCTAAGACTTCGTACCTGCGTACTCCTCAGTGGGTAGTTAGGTATTCACGTTATTACGTATTCAGTTAATATTGTGATATAGTAAAACCATTTCTAAGAGCAGTACCGAGAGATTTTCACCTTTTCATGCTCCTCCTCGCTTCCTAAATTCGGCCTACCCTTCATTTTACAAGAGCAGACATACGCGCCGCCTTCCAGGCGGGATACAAAATACGGAATGTGGACTGAGAGTGAATCGAAGAAAGACGAAACTTAAGAGAAGTAGCAGAAATGAGAACAGCGAGAAACTTAACATCAGGATTGATGGTCACGAAGTAGACGACTTAAGGAACTCTGCTACCTACGCAGACAAGTAACCAACGACCGACGGAGAAAGGAAGACATCAAAAGCAGACTAGCTCTTGCAAAAAGGGCATTCTGACCAAGAGAACGGTACCAGTATCAAGTATAGTCAGTCCTTCATTTGAGGAAGGAATTTCTGAGAATGTGCGTTTGGAGCACAGCATTGTGTGGTAATGAAAAATGAACTATAGAAAAATCGGAGCAGAAGAGAATCGAAGCATTGAGTTAAAAATCACGTGGACTGGTTGGTAAGAAATTAGGAGGCTCTGAACAGAAGCGGAAAGAAAAAGAATATGTGGAAAACATTGACAAGGAGAAGGGACAGGATGGTAGGACATCTGTTAAGACCTCAGGGATTTATTCCGTGGTACTAGAGGGAGATGTAGAGGGCAAAAATTGTAGAGGAAGGCACAGATAGGAATACATCGAGGAAGTAAGTGAGGACTTAGATTGCAAGTGCTACTCTGAGATGAAGAGGTTGACAAAGGAGAGGAATTCGTGGTGGGCCACACTTAACCAGTCAGAAGACTGATGACTCAAAAAAATAAACAAATAAATAAACAAATCCAGTCACGGACACCAACTGTTTTTCAGTCATGCTATTAATCTCGGTCAACTCTGATAATCTTCAGACCTGAGTAAATACTGTCACTGTCAGTTTATTATTTAAGGAAAGCTGAAAAGTTTTAGTATAGTTCGTTTCGTGTTGTTAATAAACCAAGTAACCATCAGCTTGCATACTAGCAGTGGGGGTAGCCGTTGCAGCCTGGTAATAATGATAAGAAAATCAATATGAAGGAAGCTGAGACTTTGTTGGTACTTTCGTGTTTATGCACACACACACACACACACACACACACACTCTCTCTCTCTGTCTGTCTGTCTCTCTCTCTCTCTCTCTCTCTCTCTCTCTCTCTCTCACTCACTCACTCTTTCATTTTTCTTCTTACAATGGAGATGGCAGAAAGAGGAAACCGTTTACCAATGGCAACTCCATAGAAGAATGTATGATGGAAGCAGCAAATGACTTGTGTACTAAAAATGCAGATTTGAATCAGCCATTCGGCAAGTTCAGTTGCGCGGACAAGAGAGGACTGATATAATTTCGAAAGAAAACTAACAGCTTATTGTGCTGTTTTCTGTCCTTAGAAGAGTCTACTGATCTCTTGAGTACAACGTCTTGCGTTCATGGCCTCAATTTAGATTTTCAGATAACTTGAGGGTTGGCATGTGTCTGTAAAATGCATAGATCAACTATTGCAAAAGACACAATCATGGAAGTGCTGAAAATTTTGTTAGACTGTAATCTTCAATGGAATCAGTGTTGAAGTGTTACAGTTGATAGGTGAAAAATCATAACTGGAATGAGAAAGGGTCTGGAGGGCAGATCACGGCTCGGTTGAAAGATTGTTAAATTCCGGATTTTCATACACTGTAACAAACATCAGCATGCCATCTGCGGGAAAGACTTACATTTTTTGTGTACTGAAACCAGTCGTTTCATCTGTGAACTTTACTCGACAACATGCATTCAGCCATCGCTAGTTCCAGGCTTTACTTGAAGAAACTGATTCTGAATTCTGTGGCTTGCCTTACCAAACAGCATAGAGGTGTCTCAGCTGCGGTAAAGTTCTGTTTCGTATTACAGGCTCAGAAATGAAACAGATAGAGCTGATCCACAGTTGTCGGATCGTACATGGCTATCAAAATTGTCATTTTTGGTCGACATCATGTCACACATGAACGAACTTCGCTTGAAATTTCAGGGAAAGGATAAACTCGTTTGTGATCTCCACAGTATTTTCAAGGGATTTCGGTGAAATCTGTCATTATTTGAAGCACATCTGGAAGCAAACATATTTTGTTCTTTTCAGTGTTTCAAAGATTTTTGTGCTGCAATCATCCAAGATGTCATCCCTGGTTTCCGAAAAAACCTATTCGTGGCTCTAAGACTCATTTTTTCAGAGAGACTTTCCCGTTTTGACAAATTTGAGAGTGAGGTTCTCGTGTTCCAGAATGTGATTAATTGTATCCATTACGATGTGCCAGCTACTGTCGGAGCCCATTGATTTGCATACAAATGATTTGACGAGAGAAAAGCACGAAGAAGGAAAACTTGAAATTTACCGCAGCTTATCACATGTTGAGTTTCCGAAATCGAAGAAATTTGCCGCTGGTATGACAATAGTATTTTTAAATCTTACATCTGTGAGCAAACATTTTCAGAAAAGAAATACGTGAAGCTAGTATATTCAATGAGATTGTAAAGAACTTTCTTGATCGGATGTAACAGTACCAAGCCAGACACTGATGATATCTTGAAAGCCAAACATAAGTTTGACAAATCTCATCAACAGTTCTCTGCTGCTTAGTTTGTGAGTTTACGATATGTGCCTACTAGGTCTTACAAACCTATAATTTTGCCAGCGACGCTTTCTTCGACAACTTCTGTAGTAAATATGTGTCGGCTACCCTTGTTTTTTGTGCGTTGCTTGCTAATCTCCCTTGATTAACACGGAATGCTGACTTAGGTTTTAGTATTTTTTCCAGAGATTTCCTCCTGTATTTCAAGTTTTGTAGAGAATTATGATTCCGCCTGCGTTCTTCATTTTGTCACCTATCCGTCCAGCTCTGAAAAATGTTTGATGATCTCTGGAACAACGCATCAGAATTCAGGGAGGCAAGCGGCAGCCATCTTCGACGATTGCCACGCAAAGTGAAGAGGCGTGTCCGCAGGAGACGTGAGTGTGCTAAGTGGGCGAAAGCGAGGTTCCACAGAGTTGTGTAAGCAAGGCATCTTGAATGCTGTGGATGCTTCGCACAGGAATGCTTCGGTCGAAACAAGAAAGTAGGACACAGTTGGGAGGCAAAACACGCCTTAGCAAAAGTGGGATGGACTCTTCCTTGGCCGTGAAGATTGGGAGAAACAAAATAGTCCTTCCTTAAAAAGAGATTTTGTAATAGACAGCCGGCCGATGTGGCTGAGCGGTTCTTTCTAGCGCTTTAGTCTGTAACCGTGCGGCCGCTACGGTCGCAGGTTCGAATCCTGCCTCGGGCATGGATGTGTGTGATGTCCCTAGGTTAGTTAGGTTTAAGTAGTTCTAAGTTTTAGGGGACTATTGACAGATGTTGAGTCCCATGGTGCTCAGCGCCATTTGTAATAGACAGAGCTGTTATAAAATTATTGCAAGAAATGCTCAGAGTGAGTATAAGCGCGGGGTAACTTTTGTGGTTCAGAAAAGTAGCTTAATTGTAAGTATTAGAAAAAGTGAAGCGTCTGCCGTCACTATCTGCTGAAATGTTCGGGGCTGATAGTGAAGGCTGTCGGCTGGAGTCAGACAACATAGGTGGCAGCAGCTCAATTTCACATGTGCGTTAAGCTTTATTGTTAGTTCATCTGATGTTCGTGAGGTATGTCTACCTACAGTTGCATACGGAGTGATGCTCTATCTCACATTTGTACTGGAAAGCAGCGCTACGCTTTTTATATTACTGTGTACCTACTCAGTGTTGTGACAGATAATGGCAGTCGACCATCTGGTTGTAATTGAACGTGGAAATATAGTAGCAGTGGGTCATGGTGCTAAACTGTAACAGAAGCATCCCAGCGTTTTCTCTGTCCCATGTGGCAACATTACTTGTTTTATATCATACTGGGATTGCTAGTTAGTCATAGTTACGTTGGGAAGACGATTATTTTGAATTTATGGCTTCTGTGAGGGCTTTGTGATTTCATATGTGATGCATGTTTAGCTTTGATTTGAAATTGGTATTGATGTACACTGTCCTAATTGGAGAATTCATGGCCTCGGGTATACGGTCTCTTGGTTGCAGAATCGCTGGTATTGACGGAGCTGTGGAAATTATCACGCGCTTCGCTGCAGCGCTAGATCGCTCTCTTATTACTCTCCTTCCAGCTGTAGAAAGCTCTTTTCCACAGAGGGACGTTGCATGCTTTTGCACTTTCCACCTCTCTGTTAAAAACTGATGCATAAACAGTAATAGGAAAGGTGAAACAGGTCACGCAGCATTTACGTATACGCTAGCTGTGAAATTTTCGATACCTGGTTCTGCTGGACCTAATCACTTCATTTTCGGAGGATTTGCAAAAGAGCTTTTGCAGTAGTAAGCGACTGAGACTGCAAAAGGTGCTGTGTGTTATGTGATCTTTTCTGATGTTACGCTCACCTGATCGGTCAAACGAAGCGGTAGCACGAAATGAAGTAGCAGTAAGCCACGGCATAGGGAGCAGTATGCTCAGATTACACGCATTGCGTTTCTCATAACGCGTTTTGGGGGCGATATGCATTTAGATGACTTTAGCGGATAGTAGAACACAATCTCCGGCTTTGGATCGACGCTAGAGTGAGATAACTGTTATGAAATTTTTCGCGGCGACCGTTCGGTGCTGTGTATTGCCGTCTACTTGGAAAAGAGGCATTACTGTCACTACCTCGGATGTCGTTGTTTTTGACTTGTGCGCTACAGAAAGGCAGCACTTTGCCGCATCCGAAGTCAGAGATATTATTTTATGAACAAAACACTGTATTTCACGTTTATAAATTGCCATGATCAATCGTATAAAACGATCTTCAGATTTAACACTACGATACTGGTATGCTGATACCACCTACGTCAGCTGGTGTGTGTCATTACTAATGTACTTTAGTGTTAAACCTGGATATGGCTCAGTTCGTGTGAAATTGGTCATAACAGAAAAACAACGAGATTTAGGGTGTTCTGTTCCTTAAATCATCCGCTGCGTCAATGTAGACAAAAACCTCCATCTCTTTTATGTCGGGGATGTTACTGGAAGTCATTATCATTATTTTATCGCTGGTAAGTGTTGCAGTCCCTTGTTCATAGTTATGAATGTAGATTGTTTTTATTTTCTGATGTTGTTTTATTATGTACAAGCAGATCTTATGGTGGAATCGGAAGATTCGAGATCTATTCCTAAATAAAAATTTCTCCTGCTTACATGTAGTGAGTAACCATTATGGCACTTCTTTCATGCTTTTGAATTAGGATGCCTGTCTGAGTAACTTATGAAGTTCATTTATGGAAGGTTCTTGCTAAACATAAGACAAATGTAAAAAAGTGCTGCAAATTTCGATTTAGCTCACTCACATCTGCAGAGTCAATGCGGAAAAGTTGTAGTTATTGATATGAACATGGTACAACATTTCAATAACAGTTGTACATCCCAAATCCACTATGGTTGTCTGTTATTACCCCTTTTTTCATAACCTATGTAGGTACTTCAAAACTTCTGATGTACTGTACCTATGTGCAGTTTGTAGCTTTTTTGGTCTGTCTAAATCTACCAATTTACAAATTTCCAGAGACATAAATGTAGGTGCAATTTCAGTTTGAACACGCTTGATAAGTGTCACAAACTGCCAAGTATATCCACAGACACTACATTTAAGCATAACAAGCTAAGGAGTACGCAGGAAATTCTCAAATGCTGAACGGTGCTCTACAAGGAAACAAGTATATTGACATAGACAGTACTCTTTAGAGGGATCCCTGTCAGAAATACAGGGTGACGATCATTGAACTGTACGAAATAAAATCGTCATAAATTCTGAAGGGTTTGCGTTAGGACGTCCAACCTGTGCGGTTCGCCGCAGGGCGTGATGGGAATTAGTATGCACACGGTGTGGTTTAGATTAGCGACGAAGTCCACTTCATTTGTATGGGTTCGTCAATAAGAAAATTGATGCTTGTGAGGGACTGAGAATACGCATTTCGTGATCGAGAAGTCTCTTGACCCTCAACAGATGACTGTTTGGTGTGCAACGTCTAGTCACGGAATAATCTTTGCGATATTCCTTGATGGCACGTCGACTACCGGACGGTACGTGAAGGTTTCGTAAGATGATTTCAGCCCTATTATCTAAGGTGACCCTGATTTCGACAATATATGGTTCATGCAAGACGGAGCTCGACTCCATCGAAGCAGGAGAGTGTTTGACGTCCTAGAGGATCACTTTGGGGACCGCATTCTCGCCCTGGGGTACCCAGAGGCCACTGGCATGCACCTCGATTGGCCGCCATAATCTGAACACATGCAATTCCGTTTTGTGGGGCTATATTAAAGACAAGGTGACACCAATATCCCCAAATTTATTGCTGAGCTGAAAACAGCCATACAGGAGGTTACCGACAGCATCGATGTTCCGACACTTCGGCGGGACATGCCGAGCTTCGTCTACGCCACGTCATCGCCAATCATGGCAGGCGTATCGGACATGTCATAACCTAAATCCGATTATCTTTAGTGACCTTTACATGTTGAATAAAATGTGTGCACGCCTTTTCATATAGTCATCTTGTATGGCCAATGGCGTGAAGCTGAATGTTAATATTAAAATAAATCTGTATATGATAGAATACAGCGTGACAGAATGCATAAGCAAACCATTATATTGGAGGTACAAATGTCAGTATTTTTTAGTCTATGTGAATGCAAACAATATAATTTAGTTTTAAGGTCTGGGCCACCGGCCAGACAAAATATCCTAGTGAGTTGCAAATTATGACCAATCTTGAGATCTAATATCTTCTAGTGGCGTTACATACACGAAAGAGGAGTTTTTAAAAGGAGCAGATGCTCTAACAGGGAATCATTCTTGCGACGATAGGGAATCAAATGGGGAAATCTACTGGCAGAAGCGACTACAACAAGATTGTAATGGTTGTCGTCTGGGAAGGAGGATCTATTCACATATTACTATCATTGCCATCTATTATAAGTAACGTGAAACCATGAGTAGACAACAAAGTTTTGGACGTCCATGCCTCATCACAGACATAGAATCAGTAGGCTTGTCGCTAGGTACAGTTGTATATAGTACGCGCAAAATGCCGTGGCCGCTAGATGCGCATTAGGCTGGGGAAGCGTGTGGAGAGCGGCTGCAGTGAGATGAGGGTGGGGATCGCTCATAGCGCTGTAGGGGAAATTTTGAGCACTAGAGAAGAAGTTCCGTTCTAAACTGAAGCCTTTGCTCACATTTTTAGTAATTATTAAGTGGAGCCCCTCCACTTACATGGTGACCATTCATAAAGATCTACTGTCACCTCTGCTAAAAGGAATTCCTCTGAAAATGCAGAGATTTATTTTCGACTAATTTGTTCACCATTTGCTACTTTCAGAGAAGCGCAATGACAGGCGAATTTTGAGTAAGGCCTACACATTTCTCTGGTTACCGTGTCAAAATTTTCTTCTTTTGCGAAAACACATTGGAGTATACACTATCTCATCTCACTAAAGTATTGTGCAGATACAACTGCATGAGAATTCTGAAACCGGTTTATTAAGTGAGGAACTGGGGAAAAGTAAAGTCAGTAGCTTATGAAACAGCACATCCTCAGTAAAAAAAGAAAAAAAATAATAATTTCTTCACATATGTTGTTACGAAACCCGTAGCAGTTCTCGTTTCACCAGGTATCAATGGCCGTTAAAAATTACATTCTTTCACCATAAGAGTATGCAGTTGTGGAGTTATTGGATATTGGCATAGCACACTAGATAATGAAGTTTTACATAATAACAATATGGTAAAATATTTCCCTCTTTGCGTGTTACTATTTACCAAAATCATAAATGAGTGTGCTACATCAGATCAGTTTTGTCGAGATTGGTAACAGATTGATACCTTTACCCAAGTGTAAAGAAAAATCAATATGTTCACTAAATTTCATATGCAACAACTTATCACGCAATATGCACCAAAATCATAGTGACATCTATTTTTCATTGCACACTTTTCCAAATTTAGCCTAGTGTCTAACTTCCAAATAAAAATCGCAATAACTATGACCACCTGACATATAAAGTTATAAGTAATGCAAAAATGAAGTTTTCGTACCGAATAGTTTCTGCAAAATTGTTTGAGAAAGATTGCAGGGTGCATTCCTCGACTCTGTCATCGCTTACGGCCGAGAGGCGGAAAACAGTTATCGGCCTCCTCTTCTGAACAAACGAATGGACTCGCCCAGCGGTTTGGACGAAAACTGTTCACTGTGCATCAGTCACCATACCCTGCTGGAGCTGTACACAGCGATCTAGGTCTGGTGACAGAGTGCATGCACTAGTGTTGTGGAGCACACCTTTCAACTCACATCACTGAACGCAGGATGATCAAAACTGGATCACAACTCCACTGCAACTTGTCATCTCGTCAGCCCATGTTAGTTGTTACACGAGGTCCATGGTCGTGGCTGTGCGAACAATTGCTCCAGTAAGTACCACTCAAGGACGCAGAACGGTGGTGCCTTAGATAGTACCCTAAGGCAAAATACTAGCTGTGAACTACGTGAATGTTATTGCGGACCATCTGTATTTCTTATAGTCTGATGTCTTTCCCACTGTGACGGTATCTTTCAATAAAAGATGAGTCCGTAATTAACGCAAATAGAACAAGCTGAGCGCGGACACAGGGTGCCACGTACCTCCAGAAACCTACAAAATACTTTTAAAATTTGTATCACGCAAAATAACTCCTATATTGCTTGTCAAGCATGTTTAAGCACGAGGTCATAACGTTTCGGCTCTTGGGTGTATGTTCTTCACCACTGGACTTGATTTAACTAATGTGAACACAAAGGAAAGTGTGTAATTCACAGTGTTTGGTTGTAAGAGTGTAGCCTTATGCTTCCTTAAATTGTTTAGATGATGGTGTTACGATTTTCTGAGGACCTGGTCACTGCGATGGAAGTTTGGTAACGGATTGTACAAATTGTTCTATGTGACTTATTCATTCAGAGTGGCAGTGATTGTTCAAATGGTTCAAATGGCTCTGAGCACTATGGGACTTAACTTCTAAGGTCATCAGTCCCCTAGAACTTAGAACTACTTAAACCTAACTAACCTGAGGACGTCACACACATCCATGCCCGAGGCAGGATTCGAACCTGCGACCGTAGCGGTCGCGCGGTTCCAGACTGTAGCGCCTAGAACCGCTCGGCCACCACGGTCGGCGCAGTGATTGTTCATAGGCGTTTTCAAGACGACGATTTTCTTCCTCATCTCACTGTAAATGTAGAAACTAAACTCCGCCAGAACAGGCCATGAAGGTCCAACGGTACCGATAGGTAACCACGCCATCCTCAGCGCACAGGCGAAACTGGATGCTGATATGGAAGGGCACGTGGTCAGCACACCGCTCTCCCGGCTGCGTGTCAGTTTGCGAGACCGGCGCCGCTACCTCCTCAGTTTGCCTCACAAGGACTGAGTGCACCCCGCTTACCAATAGTGCTCGACAGACCTGTTGGTCACCCATCCGAGTGCTAGTCCAGCCCTACATTGCTTAACGTCGGTAATCTGACAGGAACCGGTGTTACCACTGCGGCTCCTTGTAAATGTACGAGATTGATTTCATGAGGAGGAGTACTAGACACCTCCTCTATGATCTAAACAATGGCTGGATTGTAATGACGGGCAATTATTTTCGTATTAGAAAAACAATACAAAGCCCTTTGTGTTTCTCCATAATATTTCAATGAGTTGAAAAAAAAGTCTGTGTTGAAAAATGACCTAGAGTGTCATTGATCTTTGTTTGATAAGTATGTGGATTGATCCTCATAATGATTATGGTAGTTTTAAATTACAATGCTGGCACAAAAAAGCATGTAGGCCGATGTACATATTTTTCTAGATTATTAAATTTAACTGTAATTGGTATTAACAATTTACGTCAGCAAAAATGAAGTAAAAAGACTTATAACCAGGAACGCCTGAGTTCAGTTGTTGACTGAGTGTGACAGAGTAATGCAAACGTTTCGTATTCCAAACGTTTCACAGTGAGTGATAGCAGTGTGATCACAGAGAAACCGAATTTTGTATATTCGCTGCCTCCTTGAACAAGGGAACATCACAGCCTATTACCTCCCTCATTTACATGGATGATACTGATCTTTCCACACGTAATCAGTGTACTGCATTTCTTATTGGATAATACTACCTGTAACACTTTTGTACAGTATCGACTATGTCCACAGAACGTAATTTCCTTGTCTTCTTAGGCTTAATGCGACATTCATGTCACCGTGTTCTTCAGTTAAGCATCCATGTAAATATTTAATCATATTTACTGTCAATGTATCTCACCGAAATTAATCTGTGCAAGTAAGTTCTATTTAAATGCTGTTATCTTAAAATTTTGTAGAATTAGTTCATGCATAGGGAACGTAGGTTTGTACATACGTGAAACTTGGAGGTAAGTCCCTCCGCTATGAAACCCGCATGACGAGACCAGATAAGATGGATCTGACGACATAACCGGAGAGAGTCTTTGTGGCACAATCAGGTGTTGACTAACATGAAAATTGTTCGCACCTTGTCTGCTGAATGACGCTAGGAAAGTAGCAAGATTGATCTAATAATGCCTCTAATGTAGCAAATAACTGGCTAATTATTCATGGCATTTATTGATTGTTTCTCAATCACGAAAATTCTGCGCCAAGAAGATAATTTTCAGAGGGTTTATACATCATGAGCTATGAGTACGTTTGCCGTCTTTAGCCTCAGGAGATTTTCACAGCCACCAACTGTAGCTCAAGTAACAGTTTACTATTGTATTTCCTTTCATGGACCTGATATTTGCTTTATTGTTTTTAGTTGAAATTAGTGCTGAAAACCTAGGATTACTCCTTTGTCGTGTTACCTAGATACTGTTCTCTTCCTAGTGATGCAATATATCCAAGCATACCGTTTCATTGAACTCCAGAGTATTTATTGGTTTAACAGGTCTTATTATTTTTTGTGGAGGAATTAATACTAGAAGACACTCCTCGGTTACAGAAAGCTCTTTACTCGCTCAACAGATTGGAATAAAGTTTGTGAGTTAGTAATTTTCTTAAGAGTTCAGCTAGTTTTGTTTCTAAAACACTCCACGTACGCTTGCGTAAGTGAACATTTCAAGTTTTGGAATAGCGGAAATGCAAGGAAAAGAAGCAATTACTTTGCTTAAATTTCATACTTACCAAAGGTTTAATGCAATAACAAAGGCAGGTGAACAAAACAGTCATCATTAGTGGTTATTGGCCATTGCGGTTTAAGAGCCAACATAACGAATAGCTGCTCCACAGATTTGTAAAAGTGTTTATATTCTTGTATTTTTGTTTTTAAAAGTGGTTTGGATCCCGTAGAAATGTGGGAACACGTGAGGCAATACTGTCCTAAGACTTATCTTAGAAAATAGATTCAGGAAAGGCAAACCTACGTTTCTAGCATTTGTAGCCTTAGAGGAAGCTTTTGACAATGTTGACTGGAATACTCTCTTTCTAATTCTGAAGGTGGCAGGGGTAAAGCACAGGAAGCGAAAGGCTATTTACAATTTGTACAGAAATCAGATGGCAGTTATAAGAGTCAAAGGACATGAAAGGGAGCCAGTGGTTGGGAAGGGAGTGACACAGGGTTGTAGCCTCTCCCCGATGTTATTCAATCTGTTTATTGAACAAGCAGCAAAGGAAACAAAAGAAAAATTCGGAGTAGGAATTAAAATCCATGGAGAAGAAATAAAAAGTTTCAGGTTCGCCGATGACATTGTAATTCTGTCAGAGATAGCAAAGGACTTGGAAGAGCAGCTGAAAGGAATGGACATGGCCTTGAAAGGAGGATATAAGATGAACATCAATAAAAGCAAAACGAAAATAATGAAATGTAGTCGAATTAAATAGGGTGATACTGCGGGAATTAGATTAGGAAATGAGACGCTTAAAGTAGTAAATGCGTTTTGCTATTTGGGGAGCAAAATAAGTGATGATGGTCGAAGTAGAGAGGATATAAAATGTAGACTGGCAATGGCAAGGAAAGGTATACTTGGAAGAAGAGACAGCATTGGTCGTATATTTTTGTTTATTATCGCAAAATCGATTTTCGGTCACTTAGTGACCATCTTCAGTGCTGTAATATATAACTTAAATTAGTAAGCACTGGTGTCAATAAGCTTACGGCGATCACATAGCTTGAGTCTATGTGATCGCCGTAAGCTTATTGACACCAGTGCTTACTAATTTAAGTTATATATTACAGCACTGAAGATGGTCACTAAGTGACCGAAAATCGATTTTGCAATAATAAACAAAAATATACGACCAATGTTGTCTCTTCTTCCAATGTAAGTAGGCTGTTTATGTTTTCTCTATGTAAGTAGGCTGTTTATGTTTTCTTATTGGCAACGTTACGTAGCGCTCAATATGAAAATCACTGGCTGTGCTGTGTGCAGTCTGTGGCTGCTTTGCATTGTTGTAATACTCGCCATTGTAGTGTTAGGCAGCTGGCTGTGAACAGCGCGTAGCGTTGCGCAGTTGGAGGTGAGCCGCCAGCAGTGGTGGATGTGGGGAGAGAGATGGCGGAGATTTGTAATTTGTCATGAACTGCTATATTTATATATGATGATATCAAGGTAAATACATTGTTTGTTCTCTACTAATATCTTTCATTGGCTAACTATCCCTATCAGTAGTTAGTGCCTTCCATAGTTTGAATCTTTTATTTAGCTGGCAGTAGTGGCGCTCGCTGTATTGCAGTAGCTTGAGCAGCGAAGATTTTTGTGAGGTAAGTGATTTGTGAAAGGTATAGTTTAATGTTAGTCAGGGCCATTCTTTAGTAGGGAATTTTGAAAGTCAGATTGCGTTGCGCTAAAAAACATTGTGTGTCAGTATAAGCACAGTCTTGTATAAATTGTTGAAAGGGGACGTTTCACCAAGTATACCCATTATCTGGTCGTAGTGCATAGGACACTATGGAGTCGCCAATCAAGGCAAGGAAAGGGTTATGAAGAAGAGAAATTTGTTAACATCGAGTATAGATTTAAGTGCTAGGGGTCCGTAGCTCGTGGTCGTGCGGTAGCGCTCTCGCTTCCCGCGCCCGGGTTCCAGGGTTCGATTCCCGGCGGGGTCAGGGATTTTCTCTGCCTCGTGATGACTGGGTGTTGTGTGATGTCCTTAGGTTAGTTAGGTTTAAGTAGTTCTAAGTTCTAGGGGACTGATGACCATAGCTGTTACGTCCCATAGTGCTCAGAGCCATTTGAACCATTTAAGTGCCAGGAAGTCGTTTCTGAAAGTATTTGTATGGAGTGTAGCCATGTATGGAAGTGAAATATGGACGATAAATGGTTTGGACAAGAAGAGAATAGAAGCTTTCGAAATGTGGTGCTAAACATGAATCCTGAAGATTAAATGGGTAGATTACATAAATAATGATGAGGTATTGAATAGAATTGGAGAGAAGAGAAATTTGTGGCACAACTTGACTAGAAGAAAGGATCGGTTGGTAGGGCATATTCTGAGGCATCAAGGGATCACCAATTTAGTATTGGAGGGCAGCGTGGAGGGTAAAACTCGTAGAGGGAGACCAAGAGATGAATACACTAAACAGATTCAGAAGGATGTAGGTTGCAGTAGGTACTAGGAGATGAAGAACCTTGCACAGGATAAAGTAGCATGGAGAGCTGCATCAAACCAGTCTTTGAACTGAAGACCACAACAACAATAACACATTGTGTGCTGCTAGAAGTGTTCAGTCTCTGACTCAATCAACCCATACAACAGTTTCTGGTTCCCCACGCTAAATATTGAACTAGTATTACAATCATTATCACTGAAAAGTTCTTATGAAGTGCAGCAACCTTTTTAATCGCTTTATGTTATTTAAAGAGTAAGTGGCTAGAACTACTCAGAAAATGACAGATTCAGAAACCAATTGTTTCATTTCTTCCCTATTTAATGCAAAAAAGTAAATGCGCCCTAAGGAAAGATATAGTAATCAGATCAGCAAATATAGCTCTTTAATGATAATTTCTGCATCAGTTTGAAGTTTACATCTGCGTAGCTCATGACAAATTGCTGTTCTAAGGCTTTGTAGATTGTGCTACTACTTCTTGTCCTATTTGTAAAGCCGAGTTTAGTACCAAGCAAAATCATACACAATATTACTTTCCTTAATGAACAGTATAAATTCTTGATACCACTTTTCCTAATTTGGCTGGTGGTCCTTTAATTACAGGGCATTTTATAACTATCAGATCCTTGGTTCATTTCACACTAGTTCAGCTGCACTGCCTATGAAATGACAATCTTTTGGAAAGCGATACTTTAACAATTAGTACACGATCACGGTAGTTTTTAATTCAGAGTGTGCACAGCGCTGTCAAAGATTTTAATATTGTCTACAGCGTAATAGCGCTACCAACATACAAACGCATAAACAGGCTACTTACAAGGTATTTTTATTTCCAATAGCAGGGGCCGCCCACTGCCTGTGGCGACGTAAACATACCGTAGTTCAGCGTGGAACTGACCTGACGAACAAGACCTGTGATAAATTTGTGGTGGCAGCAAACTCCACGTGCGTGCACTGTGCAGGAAAATGGACAGTCGGAAAACACTGGAATAATGAACAAAAGAAGAACAATTAAATAGAAAAGGGCAAGAGACCACTGCTCCAATAAAATCATAAAATGAAATACAATGGGAGCAGTATCGTAACCGAATCAGCAAGTTTCAGGGTCATAGTAATTAAGAGGTCAGGCGAAATAAAGGATTCAGAGAAAAACGTTATAAACAGTTACGGCGGTTTCAGTTTAAATAACGCTTGGCGCGCTGCAATCAATTTTGTAAACTCTCGCCGGACGCAACATCGACCGGACTTGGCAAACGTTGTGAAAATTTGCGTTTCACTGAATGACGTAACAGCGCCTGAAGAAGACGGGTGAGTCGATCGTCGAAATATTGCGCATAAAAGGGAAAGAACAACTCGGCAGAACACCCGGAAGCACACCATTAATCAATCGCGCCGAGAGATCCTGAGAGAACACGTAATAATGATAGTAATGGAAACAAGAAGAACACGGAGCCTATTGCATGTTATGTTAGGTTATAATATGTGACGAGAGCAACAGACTGCATAAGAAAATTTTGGAAGAATGGTGTAAGGACTACACTTTTAGTTAGCACGAAACGACTTCTCCAACATGCAGGCCGGTCCGAAATTCCTGTCACGCCCCTCTTTTTGTTCAAATGGCTCTGAGCACTATGGGACTCAACATCTTAGGTCATAAGTCCCCTAGAACTGAGAACTACTTAAACCTAACTAACCTAAGGACATCACACACATCCATGCCCGAAGCAGGATTCGAACCTGCGACCGTAGCAGTCCCGCGGTTCCGGACTGCAGCGCCAGAACCGCTAGACCACCGCGGCCGGCCCCTCTTTTTGTCATCATCTATTTATTTATTTCGAACATGTCAAAGCAAATATGTGTCAAACGTTGATACTTTACGTTCCAGCTTGTTCAGTGATCCAGCATATTAGTAGGGACACCATCATTGTCGCGGCACAAAATGGTGTGACGCCAGGTCCTGTGTGAAATTCTCCGAAGCAAAGGCAATGTGATTTCCTCGAATACATCCCTAACAGTTTGCTTCAATTCGTCGATTGTGTGGTATCGCTATTTTGCGTCAGGCTGCTTAATTATTTCCGACAGGAAACTGCCGCATGATGTCCCATCTGGACTTCTCGGTGGCCACTCGATCGGCGCTGAAAGATGCACTGATCCTCTTCTGGGTTAACACTTCATCAAGGAATTCTTGAACACGGAGAGCGTAGTGGGCAGGAACTCCATCTTCTTGAAGTCAACTGTCACCAAGGCTGTTCAGTCTCTGGAGCTCTGAGATAAACCATTCCCACAACATTTGCAAGTTACAATGTTAATTCAGTGCATCTTCACGCCAATACAGTCCTACGAGGTTCCTACTGGACATTGCAGCTCTGATTATAAAATGTGTGGTTATTCTCTAGTTTTTCACAATACTATGGGTTTTCCTTGCTCCAAAGAAAACCCCCTATTCAGACAAGACCGATGAACTGCACATTCGCCTAAGAAGAAAACTTTGCCCCGCTGTGGCAGCTTCACAACACCATCGATTAATCTTCATCATCCTACTCTTATAAGAATGTTGGCCTAAAAAATTTTAATTCCAGATCTTTTATCGTGTGTGTCAGTATAGTCGTTTTGGGAATTCTAAGTTCAGCAGATCTTTTCCCCAATTATTTTGTTGGAGATTTAGATAGATAATCCTCTACTGTTGCACATTTTTGCTGTCGTGTTGACAGTCCACCTGTCCTCTTTCCCTCCAAAATGTATTCAGTTCTCAAGAGCTTATGTTGCCATCCCAGTATCGTTCGCTTTGATGGCGCTTCTTTATGGAATCGTTCCGAAGAATCACGCATCTCTTATTGTTTATCCGGTGTGTGCTTCACCGGGAGCCCAAGCACTTACCAGAACACTTCTTCCACACTGTGGATGCTTGTGTCCGCCATCTGAAAAGAAAGACTAAGAAACATGGAGCATAAATATATATCACCACCAAAAAAAAAAGAGGGGTCACAGAACTTCAGGACCTTATGGTACAACAAACGTGTCTTACCACCTCGTGAAGCAGGAGTATTTGAAAAACAATGTGGTTGGATAGCTGAAACGGGAACAAAAATAAAAGATTGTGTTAAAAATCACAAACTCCACTTTGTTTAAGACTCAGTGTAAAGTCAATGGTAGCAGGGCACCAAGAATAATGTGAGCACTTTATAGATTTTAAGAACCTACGCTTAATATTTATAAAAGGAAAATCCACAAAGCAGTCGAAATATCGAAGAGTTTGTACATTTTCCGTAGAGATGGCGGCTACAGACTTCCGCTATCACGGAGGTAAACATCCAACCACAGCTGCCAGGAAACAACGGAGACGGCACAACAATGATAATACTTGAATATTTCTGACACTGTCTGAAGAAGCGGACATTGGTGACGATCTTGAACCTGTACTAAATTTAAGAAAATTAATCGCAAGTGTAGAATCTTTCTGACATTAACGGCTCTAAGCATGAAGGTACTACCTAGTGGTGACACAATTCGTGTTGTTTCTGCTGAATAATGGGTTCAGGTGGGCCAGAGGACTCAGTTCATTCCATGTAAACACAGAATACACCATTATGGGGGCGCCAGCAGCTTGATCAAATGGCTCTGAGCACTATGAGACTTAACATCTATGGTCATCAGTCCCCTAGAACTTAGAACTACTTAAACCTAACTAACCTAAGGACAGCACACAACACCCAGCCATCACGCGGCAGAGAAAATCCCTGACCCCGCCGGGAATCGAACCCGGGAACCCGGGCGTGGGAAGCCAGAACGCTACCGCACGACCACGAGATGCGGGCGCGCCAGCGGCTTGTACAGTGCTTTGTTGACAACTTGGGTCCACGGCTTCGTGGGGTGTGCGCCTCACTCGAACCCTTCCGTCAGCTCTTATCAACTGAAATCGGGATTCAGCTGACCAGGCCACAATTTTCAACCGTCTAGGGTCCAACCGGTATGGTTACGAGCCCAGGAGACGCGCTACGGGCAATGTCGTTTTATTAGCAAAGACAATCTCATCGATCATCTGCTGCTATAGCCCATTAATGCCAAATTTCGCCTCATTGCCATGACGGGTACGCCTTCGCCGTACGCCCCACATCGATATTGGGGGTTATGTCACGCAGACTTCGGCCACCGCAGTGTACATCATAGTATGTTGTAAAACAATCGAGGCATGCGTCAGCGGTGTCCACAAGATTGGAAAGAGGGATATCAGAGGCGGCTAGATGGTCTTTGCAGGGCAGACCGGGTTCCGCCGCTAATTGCGCCGTGTCGGGCGGCCGCGGCGTTTGAAAGTGAGATGAGGGGCGGCGCGCCAGCTCGGCTCACGTGTTGCGCCCCACACGCCGCTGATTTATACGGCGGCAGGCGGCAGTCGGCGGGGGGCGCAGCAAAAAGCGAATCAGCCGCGGGGTCGGCCATTCAGCGAGCACGCTCCACGGGCTTCAGTAGCCCCAGAGGGGCCTCGTCTGGGCGAGCACGCTGCCTCCGGTGTCGGCCGGTTTGCCTACATCGCTGAAAGGAACGACGACCCGAATGCACGCTGTTACTGCGTACAAATAGTGTATGGGCTCTTTGCGTAAGAGCGAAAGGTGATTTTATAAAAGAAACGGTATAAGTTCAATCAAAGCAGGCCTCCATTCGACCAACAATTCATGTTCACATTCTACTTTGAATAGCTGAATGCGTCAAGTTTCCGATCAATCACGGGAGCGCAACCATTTGTTACGTTAGTGACTTAAAAATGTCTCTTCTTACCAGGTGTACCGGTATGAAATGAACGTTTTTTGGGAAAATGAAACACTAATTTTGAATTTAAAAACATTTTATTCGAAGTACTGGCCATTGCATTCTATACATTTTGACCACCTTTCTGGCAATTTGTGGGCACCACACCAATAAGAAATGTTCATCTTTTGAAGCAAACCAATCAGACATCCAATGTTCGACTTCTTCGTAGGAATCGAAGTGTTCCTCAGCCAAAGCGTGTCCTATTGATAAAAACAAATGGTAGTCGGAAGGGGCCAAGTCTGGTGAATACGGTGGGTGAGGTAGCAGCTCCCAGCCAAGTGTTTTGATTGTATCCTGAACCAGTTTTGCTTTGTGTGCAGGTGCATTGTCGTGTAAAAAAAATAGTTTGCCATGTCTTCTGGCCCATTCTGGTCTTTTTTCGATCAACGCATAATTCAAATTGATCATTTGTTGTCTGTAGCGATTAGTATTCACAGTTCCACCGGGTTTTAGAAGCTTATGATACACCACACCTTTCTGATCCCACCAAACACAGAGCACTGTCTTCTTGCCCAATCGATCTGGTTTTGCAGTCGATGTTGATGGTTGTCCCGGATTAACCCATGATTATTCCAGTTTAGGATTCTTAAAATAAATCCATTTTTCATCGCCAGTAACAATTCGATGCAAAACTGATTTTCTTTCATGTCTTTGAAACAAAATTTCACAAATGGTTTTTCGGTTTTCCATCTGTCTTTCATTCAATTCATGTGGCACCAATTTTCCACACTTTTGGATCTTTCCCATAGCTTTCAAACGGTCAGAAATTGTTTTTTGTGCAACATTCAGCGTTGCTGCCATTTGCTTCTGACTCAAAGTATTATATTCATCCAATATTGCTTGCAAGTCGGAGTCTTCGAACTTTTTTGGTGGTCTTCCACGTTCTTCATTTCTTACATCAAAATCATTATTTCGGAACCGCTGAAACCATCTTTTGCATGTTGCTTCTGATAGAGCGTGATCACCATATGCCCCGACAAGCATTCGATGCGACTCTGTAGCACTTTTTTTCAAATGAAAACAAAAATTTAATGCTTTCCGCAAATCATCACTTTCTGGTACAAAATTCGACATTGTTAACACGATGAAAACATATGATGTTGTTTGTCCCACGACTTGATGTATACTAAATATCTTTGACAGATGTCATACCAACCAAACAAACAAAAAATTAAGGCTCGTTCACAACAAATGCTCCCTATCGACTCATTTGTACCTTAACGCTCATTTCATACCGGTACACCTGGTATATGCACACATAGTATAACTCACTGTTTCTATTGTTCTCCAACATGTAACTTGCTACAAAATTGTTACTAGCTAAAGTTTTGTAAAATTTGAACGCCTTGTGACTAGTTTGATGCGGCCCACCACGAATTCCGTTCCTGTTCAACCTTTTCATTTCGGAGTTGCACTTGCAACTCCCTTTAATTTTCTGGATGTATTCTAGTCTCTCTCTTCTTCTACAGTTTTTACGCTCTACAGCTCCCTCTACCAAAGTCCGCACACAATATTGTGGCAGGTAGGTGCGCAGTCGGCAGGGCACTCAGGAAGAGAGCGGTAGTTAGTGATGAGAACTACGTGCAGACGATGTACGGGGAACGCCGCTGGTGGGGTATTGCCATTCTATACGGAAACCTACACTCACATATTTTTGTAAATATTACGTGGAGCCCCTCCACGCCCATACTTCCATGATGACCATTCAAAAAGATCTGTCATCTCTGCTTTGTTTAGTATCTAAAAAGAATCCCACTGAAAATGCGGCGATTATTTTCGCTTGGCCTGTTGGCGATGAGTAACTCTCAGAGAAGTGTCATGAGTGGCGAATTTTGAGTGAAACCTACACATTTCAGTTGTAGCGTGTTAAAATTTTCTTTTTTCTTTGCTAAAACACAGCGGAATTAACGCAGTGTCACCTTACTAAAATGTTGTGCAGACACAACAGCGAAAGAATTCTGAAACAGTGGATTATTAAATTTATTAAGAGACGAACTGAGGAAAAGGTAGGCCAGTAGCCTATGATAAAGCACAACTTCGGTACAAAATAGCCGGCTGCTGTGACCGAGCGGTTCTAAGCGGTTCAGTCTGGAACCGCGTGACCGCTACGGTCGCAGGTTCGAATCCTGCGTCGGGCATGGATGTGTGTGATGTCATTAGGTTAGTTAGGTTTAAGTAGTTCTAAGTTCTAGGGGACTGACGACCTCAGATGTTAAGTCCCATAGTGCTCAGAGCCATTTGAACCACTTGGGTACAAAATAAACATGTAGTGGTTTCACTTAAGTTGTCCCAAAACCCATACCATTTCTCGTTTCACCATCTAGCAATGGTCCCGGAAAATTACGGAAGCCGGTAATTAGTGGAATAATGCGGTAGATCATTAATTTTTGTATGACAACCAATGGAAAAATACTCTCCTCTTCGCGTGCTACCATTTGCCAAAATACTATTTCCATATCTCAAATCGTTTATGAAACTTGAAGAATGTTGTGGACATTTCACTCTGGTTTTATAGCTGGCGCTGCGCGATCGCAAATGAGTGTGCTACATCAGATCAGTTTTCTCGAGATTGGTGGCAGAGACCTCGACATAGGTCTACAGAAAAATTCGGTATGTTAGCTAAGTTTCACGGGGAACCTTATTATGTGATAAGCACTGAACGCAAAATCAAAGAGACACGTAGTTTTCATTGCAAGACCATTTCGAATTTCGCCAACGTCTGTGTAAATATCACAATAACTATGACCATTAACGAAATTACAGGCACACCACGGTGAACCTGAGATATGAAGCTATAACTAAAGCAAAAATGAAATTTCTGTACCGAATGGTTTCTGTAAGAAAGTTTGAGAAATATTGAACAGTGTCGACCAGCAAACACTGTTGGGCTCACATTCTGAACAAACTAACGAACTCGCTGAGCGCCTTGGACGAAAATTGCTCACTGGGCGTCGGACGCCATATCCTGTGGCAACTCAACCATGAAAGTTATTCGCTGATGTCTTAACAGATGTCCTATCGTCTTGTACCTTCTTCTTCTCAGAGTTTTCCATATTTTCCTTTCCTCGCTGATTCTGTGCAGAAGCTCCTCATTCCTTACTGAATCAGTCTAACTAATTTTCAACATTTCCTTTTAGGACTACCTCAGATGTTTTGATTCTCTCCCATTCCAGTTTTCCCATAGTTTATGTTTCACTACGATACAATGCTATGCTCCACATACATATTTTCTGAGAAATTTCTTCCCCAGATTAAGACCTGTGTTTGATGCAAGTAGACTATTTTTGGCCAGGAGTGCCCTTTTTGTCATTGTTTGTTTGCTTCTTATGTCCTTCTTGCACCATTCGTCATTGGTTATTTTGCTGTCTAAGTAAGAGACTCTCTTAAATTCATCTACTTTGTGCTCACCAGTCTCAATGTTTTCTCACTGATTTCATTCCCTCCTATTTCTCATTACTTTTGTCGTTCTTCCATTTACTCTTAGTCCATATTCTGCGTTCATTATACTGTTCGTTCGATACAACAAATATTATAATTCATCTTCACTTTCACTGAGGATAACAATGTCATCAGCGAAACTTACCACTGATATGCTTTCACCCTGCATTCTTATTCTACTCTTGAACCTTTCTTCTATTTCTGTAATTGCTTCTTAGATATATAGATTGAACAAACAGTAGTGATGAAAGACTACACTCTTTTCTTACACCCTTTTTAATCTGAGTACATCGTTCTTGGAATTTCATTCTTACTGTTCCCTCTTGGTTTATAAGTTCCTAGAAAAAGTTTACTATGTCCACATTTGTTGAACGTGTTCACAATCAAGTACTGTACATTTGTCGCAATACTGAGTAGGATTTCATTCAAGGAGATGGCTCTCAATGCTTGAAGCAAACTAATACTTCATAGGATTAATAGTATCCAGACACCTCTATGAAATGCAGAATTTACTTTTGAAAATCAAGAGATGTGAGCCTGAAAGTATAAAAGAATAACAGAGAATATTGTACTATCAATACAAGAGCAGTAACAATAGAACAGGTGTCAGGGGAGTCAGTGACTTCAAATGGTGCATTGTCACTCCTGTCAAGAGAGAAGGAAACCCATCAGCTATATTTCAAATAGTAGAGAGATGACGGAATGAGCCCACTTCTGATATTAATTTGATATGCAAATCACCTAAATTGATCAATCAGTTACCTCCTGCTGCATGGCTCAACGATCACTATGCAACCCAGGTGCTCGAAATTCAGGAAGGCCAATACACTCTACCGTAACTGATGGATAATGCTTCACTGTTCTAATTGCACATCACAGTCATAAATAATTTACCATAATGCAACACATGTATTCAGAATTGGGGAAAATCGTCGTAATAACACAACTGCAATAAAAACTGGCCAGCGAGAGACTGTATCAAGAGAGAGGAGCGGTAGTTACAGGTGTGTCCACCTCAACGGGCTGTCACACACTAACCAAATTAGAGCCAGTCTTACCCTCTCCCCCTACCACCCCTCGTCCTCCTTTTCTATCTTGTCGCTGATGGTCCAAAAAGAGATCCTTCTGGTTGAATTGATATAACGGCTCCAGTCCGCAGAAATCAGTAACAGATAGGCAGATGACAAGAACAGGATGCTTGATACGTTCTGTTAAAAGTTTTTCTTGCAAAGAGTACAACCCTGTGGAACAAAAACGAAATTCTGAAGAACTCTTCAGATGGCTTTCTCATGTCTCCAATGCTTGTAAAACAGGCAGCTGCCATCAACTAAGCTGACTACAGCCCCCTCCTGTATCTGGGAGCACAGTCTTTGACCAACAGCACTTGGACCATACTCTTGCCTGTCTGGTAAAATGTGTCCCCGAAAAGCACATGGCCTGGCTGTGGGCACCACTGATGACTATTGATGCTGACAAAACTACATATACACAAGAGGCCATGATGCTGGCGTGCCTCAGAACAAAGCAGGATAAATGACGGCTATCCACACCACAGGTTACTAGTCAAAAAGCGCAGCTACAATCTCCCGTGAAACATGTGCAACATACCACCGTGCCTCCAGCGGCTTCAACAGCAAGTACAGGCAACACGTAACTGTTACAGTTGTCTTTAACATCAATTGAGAAATTGCTAAAAAAAAAAAAAAAAAAAAAAAAAAACACACACAATCCTCTTTCCACGAAAGTAGGCGCAGCTAATTTTCTTTTAGTTTTGTGAGCAGACTCAGTATAGTTTCTACCCTGTACTGCAGAGTACAATTCTCGTCTCTCTCTCCCGGAATCTCGTTACTTTGCGCCATCACCGAAGTGAAAAACAGTGAAGAAAAAGCTACAGCACTGGCACCGATTACATGCGCCAAAACTGCAGAGGTCGGAGTGGTTTATTTTAGTTTACTGGACAAAAGTACACGGCCTGAATTGTCTCTCAAATTCAAATCACTGTCTGTGAATAATCTGTCATGCTTGAGTGTATTACAAACATATTAGACATGTGAAATAACGTTATAGAATACAGCCTTTCACAACATTTGCTCACATGTCAGAAAGGACACAATCGTTTGATACTTGACAACAAGAAGGTATAACTCAACAGGACATTGCTGTCTGTACACTACAGCAGGACACATTTTATCAGAGCAATGCTGTATCGCACTGACACTTACGAAAAAAATCGCGAGAGCCTGTCTGCTTATGTTACCTGGTAGAGAACCCTATACCATTCCTCCAATACATCTAAAACAGATACCATTTCGGTAATCACTTCTAACTTTTTTGTCCCCCATAACTCACCTCTAGTGACCTGTATGTAAAGTTTCTGTCATATAGCAGACAATCATCTGCAGTAGCAGAAGAGTCTTCCATTCTGGTTTCGTAAGCAGTTTGGTCATCACAGAACAGCATGTTTCAGGTAGTCTACTCACATGACGGGAAAAACACTATAATTTCCAGGTTTCATAATAAACTATAATTCAAGTGGTGTCTACTTTATAATTAGATGTATTCAAGTATGAAATAACATAGATTTGGGGTAACATCTGTTTTTAAAGATGCTGTTATGATGATAATAATAAAAACAGTCATGATTCCATGAGAACAAATACAGTTAGTTTCTCTTAGCTTTATGAGCAAAATCGGTGTAGTTGGGGAGCATTCTGATTGTTCAAATTACAAATAGTCATGCATGATGACATTACATTCATTTCAGAAATGTGAAATATTGATACAGATTTACAGTCATTTATTATATTCAAGAGCACTCCTCATTGTAATTTTGTAACATCCAGAATAGGTAAAAAACTGTGAACTATCTGCATCAAAAATTTTACCACTCATACCAATCCTTGTAATAGACCCTTCCTTAACATTTTACCCCACCCTCTCTTCTGATATATCGAGAAACAAATACTGCCTGCATGTTGACATCATGCATATTACATATAAACATAATGTTCCATTGGAGTAGGTGCTAGTGATCAAAGCCGCTGTCATCTGTACTGGACCAACACCATACCCAACGGACTATCAAACACAAGAGAAAGGTCCTGTGTAGTTCTTTCCTAAGCAGTTTAATACATTGTTTTCCTACTCTAACAATTCCAAGCGGTGGATGACTACAGCTTTGTACACTGCCATACACTTTGTTTTTCCTACCAAGACATCGAGATCTTTATCAGGTACTAAACAGACAATAACAGATACCGATCCATTGGCTATCACAGAAAGCTGAACATTACTTGTGTAAACTATGGCCACACAGAGTGTGGAATACTCTCTTTCAAATTCAGAAGGTGGCAGGGGTAAAATACAGGGAGTGAAAGGCTATTTACAATTTGTACAGAAACCAGATGGCGGTTATAAGAGTCGAGGGCCATGAAAGGGAAGCAGTGGTTGAGAAGGAAGTGAGACAGGGTTGTAGCCCATCACCGATGTTATTCAATCTGTATATTGAGCAAGCAGTCAGAAAAATTCGGAGTAGGTATTACAATCCATGGAGAAGAAATAAAAACTTTGAGGTTCGCCGATGACATTGTAATTTTGTCAGAGACAGTAAAGGACTTGGAAGAGCAGCTGAACGGAATGGATAGTGTTTAGAAAGGAGGATATAAAATGAACATCAACAAAAGCAAAACGAGGATAATGGAGTGTAGTCCAATTAAGTCGGGTGATGCTGAGCGAATTAGATTAGGAAATGAGACACTTAAAGTAGTAAAGGAGTTTTGCTATTTTGGGAGCAAAAGAACTGATGATGGTCGAAGTAGAGAGGATATAAAATGTAGACTGGCAATGGCAAGGAAAGCGTTTCTGAAGAAGAGAAATTTGTTAACATCGAGTATAGATTTAAGTGTCAGGAATTGTTTCTGAAAGTATTTGTATGGAGTGCAGCCATGTATGGAAGTGAAACATGGACGATAAACCGTTTGGACAAGAAGAGAATAGAAGCTTTTGAAATGTGGTCTACAGAAGAATGCTGAAGATTAGATGGGTAGATCACATAACTAATGAGGAGGTACTGAATAGGATTGGGGAGAAGAGAAATTTGTGGCACAACTTGACTAGAAGAAGGGATCGGTTGGTAGGACATGTTCTGATTCATCAAGGGATCACCAATTTAGTATTGGAGGGCAGCGTGGAGGGTTAAAATAGTAGAGAGAGACCAAGAGATGAATACGTGAAGCAGATTCAGAAGGATGTAGGCTGCAGTAGTTACTGGGAGATGAAGAAGCTTGCACAGGGTAGAGTAGCATGGAGAGCTGCATCAAACCAGTCTGAGGACTGAAGACCACAACAACAACAAGAAGGAAGGTATGTTTTCATTGCCGCCATGTATACCTCGACCTGAGGCCTTATCGTGACGGAGCTGAGAGGCGGTGCCTGAAATGCTTTTCTCGGCCACGCGTAAGCAAATTGCTTGATTTCAACGCTGGGCATGTCGGTCCTTTCCTCCATCGCAAAGGCGTCGAAAGAAGGGGTGAAATGTGGGTAAGAGCGAGTATGACGGCTTACTCATCGTATATCACGCCCACGGTGGTGTTCGTGAAATTTGGTGTACTGTAACATAATTAACCCATTTCACAAGAACTTTTAAGCTCTGTCGTTTTTTTCCGCATGTGTCGACAACTTTTTGTTTGAAGCATTGCCAAGCCGAGGTTGACGCTGCAGGGCGCCACGCTTCTGCGTCAGGTCAGAGGAAACATGTAGGCATCTCAGACTTGTGTATCGGATTGGAAGATAGTTACATCGTTTCGACAAGTGACACTTTAATTGTGTTGTGCAGAGTACTTATGGTAATTACTGTGTTCATAAAATGCTTTCAGCGACACCAGAAATAACTGCATCTTTGCGAATTCTAGCTTCAATCAAAATGTTTTATTAGTCAAACTGGACGGAAAGAATAAAAATACAACATTTCCTTTATTTTTGTAGTTATAATGGAAATTATAATTCAATAACTTACAAATTATTTAATTTTCCGTCGGAAAATTTAGAACAGGAATGCTAACAATGTCATGTAGTTTTATTTGACGCGATATACGTAAGACACTGATCAACTGCCTAATTTGTATGTTACACGTGAAGAAAACTCACCAGTATCTAGTTAAATATCAGAAAATTTGGCGTGAAAGTAGCTGAAAATTCATAAAAGTCGTGAAATTGTTTACATGTACAACAGAAAAGGCCAACAAATTTCTGTGTAATACAAGAAATATTCTGTTTATAAAATTACTTGTCGAAGACTCGTAGAACATAAATTGTAACATGTAACGTGCTGAAGTAGTGTTGATATTCTTGTTAAACAAGGCTTTGTATGTGGGTTAAGTGACATGGGGACTTACTCGAAAAGTTTACTTGTCAAATACATTTATATTAACTAGAACAATATTTGATAATGAAGTCACTGGAGGCTCATAATCATACATTCCCAATTTTCTCGCTGATGGCTAATTTGCACACCCATGTTCACAGGAAGGTTTCAGTTTTTGCTACCAATTATGATACATCCTGCATACATATTTTACACAAGCGGCCGTTTGCACCGCTTGGGCATTAAACCTCCCCTGAGTATACGTTACTGTAGAGTAAAAAATATTTTTTTTTAAAGAGGATTATTGTATAACTTCTTCCAAACGAGAAGGCTCATATGTCTCTTTAGCCACAAAATAAAAGAATAGCGTGTTTCAAGAGTAAACAGTCGAAATGGAATTATGATTTTATCGTTGATACATAAAAAGGGATAGCAGAGGCCACTATCAGCTAAGTATTAAATTTTCCATTAGTTGACCATGCGATGAAGACTTCATCCAGTAATTCCTTTTATGGGCAACACCCATAACTCTAGGTCTCGATGCTTCAAATTATTTCCATAAAAACTTTATATCGACCCAAAACCGATGTTTACGTTGTGTTATATGTTCTGTAACGGTCGTAGGTGCAGTAAAGTGGATACGTGAGACAGTTAATGAGAACTAGTACTCCTTCGTAACACACGACTGCTTTCAACTACACTGTCCTGTCATGTGACTGTGAACATCGGTCAATAGTTTTAATAACGACCTTTTGCAGTGTGAGAGGTACAGGAACAGAGCCGATAAGGTTTTGGAAAGCACCGAGAGGGCTACGGAGCCACGCTGACACCAGCGCCGCGAACAGCCCGATCGATGTAGCCCCTCAGTTTATCGATTGGGCCTAAACACGGTGAGTTTGGTGGCCAGGGGCGTGCTCTTCTAATCACCCAAGTATCGTGTGAGCTGTTTGACACGTTTCAAGGTCCTGCTCGTAGATGCCATTGGGCCGAGGAAAACCGAACTGCTTATGGGGGTTGTCATGGTGCCCAAGGTGCTTGTGTTGATCCATTGCGCCTTCAATAACGACGAGATCAACCAGGGGATGCCACGAAAATATTCGCTAGACCATAGACCACCCTCTTGGTTGCAGCGTGTTTGCTTTCTAACACTTCATGCCGTAGATACCGGCAGCCATCTGTCATATGGAGCATAAAAGGCCATCTGTCGCTACTCAGTGGACTCCCAGTTGTGGTCACCGATGAACAGCAGTCAGTATGGGAGTATGAACCAGGCACCTGCTGCGGAGGCCCATACACAGCAACGATTGCTGAAAAGTCTTTGAAGAGACGCTGTTGGTAGCACCTTGTTTCATCTGGGTGGTACGTTGCTCAACAGTTGTCCATCTACACCCCCGTACACACCTCTACAGTCGTCGTTCAGAACATGGTTCACCACAGTTGCCTTGGCGCTGATTTTGAACAACACCATTTTGCTATACACTATATACCTCAACCGCGGTCACACGCGAATAGTTTGCGAACTTAGCCGTTTGGGGAATCCTTACACCCTCGTCCCTAACACTGATCAGCTTTCTTGGGAGTCAGACAAATTGGTCCGTTTCATCGAAGTGCTCTCCGCCCGCCTCGCAATACGCCCCGTTTTGTGGGGTCGTGCTAGGAACCACGGGAGTGTCTGATTGTCAGTATCCAAGATGAACTCTTGGCGTTCTAAGTAGAATTTGAACTTGCTTGTAGCATGGGGAACAGTGAGGGCCTCAAGCTCATAGGTGGAGTACTTGGCCTCAGTAGCTGTTAAAGCACTTGATGCTTAAGCAATGGGTCGACGTCCCCATACTGTTCCTACAACAATACGGCCGCTACC
Source organism: Schistocerca piceifrons (assembly GCF_021461385.2). Taxonomy (NCBI): domain Eukaryota; kingdom Metazoa; phylum Arthropoda; class Insecta; order Orthoptera; family Acrididae; genus Schistocerca; species Schistocerca piceifrons. Next base: position 585,487,581 of record NC_060138.1, read on the forward strand.
CCAGAGTTCGATGAGTTCGTTTGCAAGATAAAAGGAAAATCAAAATGAGGGGCTTCTAGAACGGGGACATCACTAAGCACAGCCTTCAGGGCATCGACGGCTGCCGGTTGACCTTCAGTCCACCTGAACTCTTATCCCCTTCTTGGCAATAAACTCAAAGGGGCTTGGCGAATTTGGGCACGAAATTTCTAAAAAGGGTTAAGAGCACCAACGAACGAGAGTACTACGATTTCAGTTCTAGGAGGACGAAAATTGTGAATAGCCTGAGTTTGGGTTTGGTCCACCCAAACCCCTTCAAACGAAACTAATGTCCCAAAAAGAGAATCTCGGACAGCAGAAAATAAGTAAAATATATTACTGTATTTTATTTTCTGTGAGTACCTAATTTCTAGTGAAATTTTGACAAAAATTAACTAACAACAACCTAGTTGGGTATAAAATTTCATATAATACGTTTAAGTTACGTACACTGTAAATTACTCAGTTTGTGAAGCTCTCTCTTTTCTGAAACTGCAATCATCTGCTCATCTGTACATTTACATCACATCTATACACCATCACAAAACAAATGTTAACAAAAAATGAATTATCCAAACGGGAAGAAAAACGATAGATGTAATGTGCATGTACAGATGACCAAATGATTACAATTCCAGGAAAATTTGATGATTTGTTCAAAAGAAAGAGCTTCATTAAGTCAGTAATACAGTGGTCTATCTCTGGCCATTGCCCGTGCAGTTATTCGGCTTGGCACTGACTGACAGAGAGTTTGGATGTCCTCCTGAGAGATATCGCGCCAAATGCTGTCCAATTGGTACCTTAGATCTTCAAAATTTCGAGCTGGTTGTAGCACCCTCTCTATAATGTTCCAAACGTTCTCAATTGCGGAGAGATCCGGCGATCTTGCTGCCCAAGAGTAGGTTCGACAAGCACGAAGACCAGCAGTAGAAACTCTCTCTGTTTGCGGGCGATCATTATTTTGCTGAAGCTTAAACTCAGGATGGCTTTCCATGAAAGACAACGAAACGGGGCGTATCGTCGAGCCAGCCGGGGTGGCCGAGCGGTTCTAGGCGCTACAATCTGGGACCGCACGACCACTACGGTCGCAGGTTCGAATCGTGCCTCGGGCATGGATGTGTGTGATGTCCATAGGTTAGTTAGGTTTAAGTAGTTCTAAGGTCTAGGGGACTGATGACCTCAGAAGCTAAGTCCCATTGTGCTCAGAGCCATTTTTTTCGTATCGTCGACGTACCGCTGTACTGTAAGGATGGCATGGACAACAACCATACGGATCCTACTATGGCACTCCAGACACTCACTCCTGGCTGTCTGGCCGTATGGTGGGTGGCAGTCAGATGGATATCCCATCGCTGCCCCAGGCATCGTCGGACACGTCTTCCACCCGGAATGTCGTTAACTGGAGTAGAACTGTTTTTTGTGATGAGTCTCGCTTGGAATTGAGCACCTGTAATAGGCGATTTTTCTGATGCACTAAAGAGGGTGATCACTGGCTTTTGGGCCAAGGGTGGAAGCATTTTCGGAACGGCTAAATTTGTAAAATGTTCGCTTGTCGCCGAAGTGGAAGTATATCGTGTACTGCAAAACCGACGCCGAGGCAACAGTGGTGCATTACGGGCCACGGGTATAGATGTGAACGACGGCTGCGGAGATGTATAAGGACGGATAGACGTGCAACTGTTGAACAGCTGACCGCCCTGGTGAACCAAGGGAATACCGACAGTGTCTCCTCAACGAGCGTTCAGTAAACATTGCTGCGTATGGGCCTCGGCATCAGACGCGTGGTTTATGCATCCATCATGACTGCTGTTCATTAGCGACAAAGGCTGTAATTGACGGGTCGATATCACAACTGGACGTCCACCGTGTGCGGACAGGTGACCTTTTCAGATGAATCTCGTCTTGTGCTCCATCGGACAGACGGCCGTTGGCGTGTACGTCCCTGCAACAATCGGCCGAAGAGTCCAGGCTGGAGGAGGGTGCATTACGGCCTGTAGAATGCTTTTGTGGCACAATCTGGGTGACATCGCCGTTCTGAAACTTCCTGGCAGATTAAAACTGTGTGTCAGAAGGAGATTCGAAGTCGGGACCTTTGCCTTTCACAGGCAAGAGCTCTTCCGACTGAGCTATCCAAGCACGACGCACGACTCGGTCTCACAGTTTTACTTCCGCCTGTACTATTGTGAAATTTGGAAGTTAGGAGACGAGGTACTGGCAGAATTAAAGCTGTGAAGGCGATATTCTTGCTTGGGTAGCTCAGTCGATAGAGCAGTTCTGCGCAAAAGGTAAAGGCCCAGAGTTCGAGTCTAGGTCCCGCACACAGTTTTAGTCTGCCAGTTAAGTTTCATATCAGTGCAGACTAACCGTACTTCTCTAGCCACCAGGCTCCCCTGATTAAAGCCCAATCGAGGATATATGGGAACACCTTCATCGGGCTACTTCGTCATGGCTCCAGCTGAGAAACCTGGTGCATCTACCCATGGCACTTGAGCCAGCATGGCTCCACATCCCTGTCGGTATCTTTCAGAACCTCACTATCTCTCTTCCTGCACGTCAGCGCTGCAAAATGTTCTTAAGGCTTTTGACCAGTGTTTATGTTATTGAGAGCGGTCCGTATAATAAAATATCACCATCTTCTTCTGCTTAAGTTGTAGCCGTTTATGATCGTTAAAATGCGGATCTCAGTAGGGAAGTAAACTGAGACTTGTTCTACCGATTTCTCAGAAATTTTCCAGTGGTATCTGTGTTTGCCTCATCTCAGAACACAAAACTTCACCAGGAGCGTATCTCTGCAACACCGTTTCCTTTCCACTCTCTTAGTGCTTTTGTTTTCTACCGAATATGGATAGTCATCATAGATTCAACCCCACAGAATAATTATACGCCTTCGCAAATGTGCTGATAAATGAATCAAGAAGTACAGCGAAGAATAGGACTGTCTGCAGTTCGATACTGTATGTATTGGCACCATAAGTGTTTTATCGTGCTTGACGTATTGCTGAAAATGAGAGCAAAAGGCTGTGACACGACCTTGTATTACTTAGAGTAGCAGGTATCTTTCATCAACTATATACTGTATATTTCGCCGCTTACAGTTCTGAGTCGTTTGGTAGTGGACTGAAAGGTGAACAAAAGGCAGACTCCATTCCTCTACACATGACGTTCTCTCAGAAAAGTGAAAACAGGAAAGGAAAGAGCTATATTTTTTTTTTCAAATTCACTTTCAGTCATTTTCGCACCACACATGCAATGGAAGAGCACCAATGGATGTACTGTTACACTCAAATCTTGATTTTTGGCGTTGATGGTTACAGCCACAAGAAAATCCCATCCCATCCTCGACAACTTTAGACAAAGAAATTTCGCCCATAGACGTGTGGCAAGTGACTCCGCTCTTTGTCGCCGTGCCAAAGCATTTGGACACAATCACCTTTGATATATAAATTTTTTCATGGCAAATTAACAAATCTGTGGAAGACTGGACGTCTTGATCATCTCTCTTAATTCGTGTGGGCCCATGTCCCCATGCTATTCCTAATTTCTGGATTCAGCGCCACGGAATAATTAAACGACATTGGAGATGTCCTGATAAATGAACCCAGCATTCCAAAGAAGAATAAATAACAGTGAAGAAGATAGAGCGGAGCATTTGGTACACCATCATCTTATGAAGATAGAAATGCAAGTATATATCCGCACGCATTAACTGATCTTCGTGTAGCGGCCTGTCTTATGCTGTTCGATATATCTGCATAGTTTGTCATCTGTAATTACTATGGTTCCACATTGCTATGACTCTATGAAACTGTTCTCATAAGCACACACTGTGTCGCTGTTTGCGAAATATTATACTTCCAAATTTACACTTTATCACGATTTATGAAATGTTGATCGACTGAAAGTTTCTCTCAGATACCAGTTGAGCTGCCTGTCAGACAGAGGTGTGTAATATGCAGTTTAGCACAGTGCCGTAAGCACACGCACACACACACACACACACACACACACACACACACACACACACACACACACACACACAAAACCGTGAGTCCTTGAACGAAGCGCAGATCATCTGCATGTATTCCAGCGTTCCGATACACTTATCTCTCGTTGCAACTTTCCTGCATTTAACAGCGTCAACAGCCTCACGGAATTTCCGATTTTATCTCCTACACTTGATCGTGAACAGTAACCATCTCATCTAGGGCACGCCAGATAGTACTTTCGCATTTGACGGTATCTGATAGATAAGAACGACGGGCAGAATTATATCTACTAGGAAAAAATGATCAAACATTCCAAAAAACTGTATTTTGGTCAGAAAATGATCGTGCACAGCCACATGGGATATTTTCTGGAAATGAAAGATTACGGAGTAAGACTGACGGTAACATCTTGGCTACGTTCCTTGCGTCGACTCCACTAAATTCTCGGGGTTTCTGGCTGTCTTCCTCTTTATGTTCATTCGTCGTTTCGTATTCGTCGTGTTTATCTGTGTGGTTAGTTTGACAATTGACGGTTTTTTTAGCAACTTTCACTCTCCAGTTATTTAACTTATTATTTAATTGCAAAGATACAATTCTATAAATATTGCTACAACAGGAGCCAGAATTCGCAAGTGCCGGCCGTGGTGGCCAAGCGGTTCTAGGCGCTTCAGCCCGGAACCGCGCGACTCCTACGTCGCAGGTTCGAATCCTGCCTCAGGCATGGATGTGTGTGTTGTAATTAGGTTAGTTAGATTTAAGTAGTTCTAAGTTCTAGGGGACTGATGACCTCAGATGTTAAGTCCCATAGTGCTCAGAGCCATTTGAACCATTTTGAACCAATTCGCAAGTCATCTTCCTGAACACACGGAAGCAGACGGACCCTGAGAAGAGCATAAAGAATCTTGCATTTTTGCCTTTCTGTGGTTCACTAACGGGGAAGATTAAACGCCTCATAAAGAGGCATAAAATCGATTCAGTCTTCAGTCCTCCACAAAAAATCCGAAAACTGATAATATCTGTGAAAGAGGATAAAGGCCTCAAAACTCAGAACGACAGGAATATATAAAAAACCATATGTTTGTGGACAGCTTTGTGTCGGGCGGACTGTTTGTACTATTGAACAGAGCTGTGTAGAACGTGAGAGATGTTTTCACCTTCGATATCCAGGGAAATCAGTGGTAGCGGAGCTTCTTCTAGAAGACGGACGTTCGTCGAGATACTGTTAGTTTCTGGGATTGTACTATAAAACAAGTTATAGAGATAAAAATTTGTGACAATAGCCCCAATAAAGATGGAGGCCTCCACCTAAGCACGACTTGGGACCCGACCGTTGGAAGGTTGAAGCGGTTGCAGTCGGCGCGCAACGATAACACTTCATTATACGGCAATGGAGCGAGCACCAGTGACATCACAGAAGACAGTGCGGCAGTATAATGCCATATAAGGACAGTAGCCGCAAGCAAAGGACAATCACCACTTGAAAATGCCCGAAGATATTCGGCCGAAAGCTCGTCGACTTTAAACCACTTGACGCGGCTGGAAGCTCGAGAGAATTTTATCAATTTTATAACTAATTATACATTGTGAACAGAATATTTGTCTTTGGGTCAGTCTGTGAGATGTTCATGAAGTATCTTTTGAGTGCTGACTGAGCTGACCAACCAGATTACCGCCCGTCGCGCTGCGGATTATGGTCTGGAGGTTTGAAAATGAGGACTCGCGTTTTGGGCAGCGTAGTGGAAGTTCTTGTTTTAGTTGTCGATGGAAGACTTCCTGTCTGCAGCTTTACAGAGTGGTAAGTGTAGATTGGCGGTGTGTAGCATGAGCACATTTGCAGTGAGAGTTTGCTATTCGTTCACGAAAATCGTGTAGTTCATGCTTAATTATTTTTTACGTTCGCATCGTGAAATTTAAGCTAGAGATCTCCAATAGGGCCCCGGGCGGGATGGGGATTTTCTCTGCCCGGGGGACTGGGTGTTTGTGTTGTCCTCATCATTTCATCATCATCATCATCATTATTCGTGGCAGTGGCTACATTGGATTTAGTACAAATTAGACTGTGTAAAAATTGTAAAAATTGTAACTTTGCTCGGACACTGACGACCGCGCACTTAAGCGCCCCACAAATCAAACATCATCACAATCCGATAGAGGTTTCACAGCTAGGTATCGGGTCTTCCATAGGTAGCAACTTCCAACAGATTTTTTTATATTCAGCTTGATATTAATTCATCTTGAATGCAGAAAATTTAATTTCGTCACAGTTCCTATCAATGAGTGTTTATCGATGTTTTTGGAGTTGTTTGTTTTTCTCCCACGTTGAAACTTTGTGTGCCACGTGTTACCTGAACATAATTTAACACCTGATCTGATGGTTTAATCACCTTTGGAGATAGTTATATAAATTTATATTCGAACATTCTTTCAAATCGCTTTATTCTTACCACTGACTCTATTAGTTAGACTAGTATGCCGACTTGCATTCAGCTGTTAATTTACGAACATCGGAAGAGAAACGTACAACAAGACTTCATCAGCTGGTGGACTTTTTGTGAATTTCTTACTTTAATTAGTATCAAAATTAGAATCACTCACTGTGAATATTACACTTCGTGATTCTATGCATAGATTATGCAACATTTTACAGCGTCAAAGATAGTTGTTGTAGATGACACAGCTAACAGTTACAGTCCAGCGTTCTATATAAAGTATGATTACATGATATCTTGTCATTATGATCTATTATAACAGACTGTGCCCACATGCCCATAACACATCACTAGGCTATAATTCACAATGCTGTACACATTTTCATACAAGGTGAGCTGTCCCTCACGGTTACTCGGATTCATATAAAATGAATTTCATTTTACTGTGCCCATTGTAAATGTTTGCGCAGAGTATGCTGTCACTGTCTAGGTATTATTCTACAAATTATTAAATTTTGTTTCTAACTTGCGTCATTAGTCTAAACACTGAGACGGCATCCCTTTTTCCTCAAGGCATATCCGAACTTACGTTAACGGGTAACCCGTTTTAAAAACCTTACCTAACTGTGATATTGTTGTCGGACATGCCTCGTACATTAACTACTCCGTACGTATTTGTTTGTCATTGTGCTGCCATCAGAACCAAATTGTTGATTCTGTAGAGTCTAAACAATTATTACAAGCTGAAAATGGCCTTTATCATTCAAGGTACGTCGTACATCCTTAATGGTTCAGTTTCAGGTTGAACCAACGGCATGCAAACACATGATGGTTCGCAAGAAAGACAAAGTGTAGCTATAGGCATGCATTTTAAACGCCTGATATGGTGGAGCAAGTGTTACGACGGGTAGAAGTTGACCCTGAAGTAAGAGTGTGAATGACTGGAGCTGCTCAAGGCAAGACTCTCACCAATTAGCGAATAATTTAGCACCAGCAATTGCCTTTTTCATACCTCTCGCAGCGTGTGCAAGCTCTCGTGTCAGAAGACCTCAATGCTACCTTACCGTTCAACCACTTGACACTTGAATCTAAGACGTATCGGTAAACATCCGACGTTCACAGCGTTCACTTTGTATTTTGCATGATTCGGGGTTCATATATAGCGAGATAATAAATTACAATAAACCACATACGGACAAACACAAGTCCTCAATCGATCATGAAAGGGAGGCATCATGTTCACTTTAGTATCAATGTGTATGCCGAGTTAATTGGCAACAGATGCATAGGGTCACGCCGTTTACCAGTAGTATCAATAGGGGCTGTTTCTCACCAGTTCCTGTTATTTCAAATTGCTCGCACTATTGGAGAACCTGAACCTTGCAGTAAGACAACGGATATTGTTTATGTACGGTAGAACACGATCCCATTTTCTAGACCTAACATGAATGTGGTGGGAGGAACAAGACTTTTGGTCAGGTGAATACAGGTTTATAAATACAAAATCAAATAGCGGTAATGCAGGAGTAGGTTTAATAATGAATAAAAAAATAGGAGTGCGGGTAAGCTACTACAAACAGCATAGTGAAAGCATTATTGTAGCCAAGATAGACACGAAGCCCACACCTACTACAATAGTACAAGTTTATATGCCTACTAGCTCTGCAGATGATGAAGAAATTGATGAAATCTATGATGAGATAAAAGAAATTATTTAGGTAGTGAAGGGAGACGAAAATTTAATAGTCATGGGTGACTGGAATTCGAGAGTAGGAAATGAGAGAGAAGGAAACATAGTAGGTGAATATGGATTGGGGGAAAGAAATGAAAGAGAAAGCCGTCTGGTAGAATTTTGAACAGAGCATAACTTAATCATAGCTAACACTTGGATCAAGAATCATAAAAGAAGGCTGTACACATGGAAGAATCGTGGATATACTAGAAGGTATCAGATAGATTATATAATAATAAGACAGAGATTTACGAACCAGGTATTATATTGTAAGACATTTCCAGGGGCAGATGTGTACTCTGACCACAATCTATTGGTTATGAGCTGTAGATTAAAACTGAAGACTGCAAAAAGGTAGGAATTTAAGGAGATGGGATCTGGACAAACTGATTAAACCAGAGGTTGTACAGAGTTTCAGGGAGAGCATAAGGGAACAGTTGTCACAAATGGGGGAAAGAAATACAGTACAAGAAGAATGGGTAGCTCTGAGGGATGAAGTAGTGAAGGCAGCAGAGGATCAAGTAGGTAAATAGACGAGGGCTAGTAAAAATCCTTGGGTAACAGAAGAAATATTGAATTTAATTGATGAAAGAAGAAAATATAAAAATGCAGTAAATGAAGCAGGCAAAAAGGAATACAAATGTCTCAAAAATGAGATCGACAGGAAGTGCAAAATGGCTAAGCAGGGATGGCTACAGGACAAATGTAAGGATGTAGAGGCTTACCTCAATAGCGGTAAGAGACATACTGCCTACAGTAAAATTAAAGAGACCTTTGGAGAAAAGAGAACCACTAGTATGAATATCAAGAGCTCAGATGGAAACCCAGTTCTAAGCAAACAAGGGAAAGCAGAAAGGTGGAAGGAGTATATAGAGGGTCTATACAAGGGCGACGTACTTGAGGACAATATTCTGGAAATGGAAGAGAATGTAGATGAAGACGACATGGGAGATACAATACTGCGTGAAGAGTTTGACAGAGCACTGAAAGACCTAAGTCGAAACAAGGCCCCGGGAGTAGATAACATTCCATTAGAACTACTGACGGCCTTGGGAGAGCCAGTCCTGACAAAACTCTACCATCTGGTGAGCAAGATGTATGAGACAGGCTAAATACCCTCAGACTTGAAGAAGAATATAATATTTCCAATCCCAAAGAAAGCAGGTGTTGACAGATGTGAAAATTACCGAACAATCAGTTTCATAAGCCACAGCTGCAAAATACTAACACGAATTCTTTACAGACGAATGGAAAAACTAGTAGAAGCCGACCTCGGGGAAGATCAGTTTGGATTCCGTAGAAATATTGGAACACGTGAGGCAATACTGACCTTACGACTTATCTTAGAAGGAAGATTAAGGAAAGGCAAACCTACATTTCTAGCATCTGTAGACTTGGAGAAAGCTTTTGACAATGTTGACTGGAATACTCTCTTTCAAATTCTAAAGGTGGGCGGGGTAAAATACAGGGAGTGAAAGGCTATTTACAATTTGTACAGAAACCAGATGATAGTTATAAGACTTGAGGGACATGAAAGGGAAGCAGTGGTTGGGAAGGGAGTGAGACAGGGTTGTATCCTCTCTCCAATGTTATTCAATCTGTATACTGAGCAAGCAGTAAAGGAAAGAAAAGCTAAATCCGGAGTAGGTATTAAAATCCATGGAGAATAAATAAAAACTTTGAGGTTCGCCAATGACATTGTAATTCAGTCAGAGACAGCAAAGGACTTGGAAGAGCAGTTCAATGGAATGGACAGTGTCTTGAAAGGAGGATATAAGATGAACATCATCAAAAGCAAAACGAGGCTAATGGAATGTAGTCCAATTAAGTCGGGTGATGCTGAGGGAATTAGATTAGGAAATGAGACAAAGTAGTAAAGGAGTTTTGCCATTTGGGGAGCAAAAGAACTGATTATGGTCGAAGTAGAGAGGATATAAAATGTAGACTGGCAATGGCAAGAAACGCGTTTCTGGAGAAGAGAAATTTGTTAACATCGAGTATAGATTTAAGTGTCAGGAGGTCGTTTCCGAAAGTATTGGTATGGAGTGTAGCCATGTATGGAAGTGAAACATGGACGATAACTAGTGTGGACAAAAAGAGAATAGAAGCTTTCGAAATGTGGTGTTACAGAAGAATGCTGAAGATTAGATGGGTAGATCACATAACTAATGAGAAGGTATTGAATGGAATTGGGGAGAAGAGGAATTTGTGGCACAACTTGACAAGAAGAAGGGACCGGTTGGTAGTGTAGGGAAGCAGCCTACTCACGCTGTAGTAAATTCACATCAGTTTCCATTGTGTGCCAGCCTGTCTGCTGTAACTAGCTCTGACGTCATAAATGTTGCGCAATACCTTAAAAGTCAAACAAATGACATAAAACTTTTCTAGCATGTCAGGAATAATACTAAATTAATGTGTGTTAAATATCAGTTCGATAACTTCAGTCATTTTCGAAATTTGGACGTTTTTCTGAAAAAATCATTGGCGCAACAGAAAAGAGCTAGAGACTTCAAAATTTATATTTAGATTCATCTTTCATAATGATTTAATAAAAATAGTACTTTGGATTTCACAAATTAAGATTTTAGTGGAAATTCATGATATTCTGGTTTTCATCTCAAAACTGAAGGAAGCAAGATAGATTAAGTAGGCTAATAAATAAGGCTAGGATGTTTAGATTTAAATAGGTTGGAGGTCCGCTATGACTATGAAGATGTGAAAAGTTTCTTTTGAATACCTATAAAATTACAGCGATAGTGGATCTCAAAAGGGCCAGTTCAGAGCTCATCTATTGCGTGCAGTGTAATTTAATTAATTCTCTCGCCCAAAATATATAACTTAGCCACGTCAAAATTTTATTACCAATACTTACCTGCTGAATGCACGTTTAAATTAAGAGCTTCTTCGGCCATCAGCAAAAGAAGCTATAAATTATTATGTAACTTGAAGTGGTGCGTTACTAGCCCAGCGGCTAGTCGGGAGAGCTGGAAAGATCAGGCGTTCCCTTAGTCGTCCGCACCGCGGCTTTATATATAAGAACGCTGCGCGAGGAAGAAAGGCCCCAGTTCTCTCCAGACTCTGAATGACACGCCATCTGTGTCGGTAGTCGCGTCGCATCAGTGTATCTGCTACAAACAGCCTCGGGTGCCGTATTAAGTTACTAGAGATACGCGGAACCATGAAAACATTTCAAGTGAAGTGTTAATTCTGGGATGATTTTCATTATCTAGCTTCAGTTTGCGTATTGTCGTATTTTCACGTGCCGTCGCGGGACAGACATTCTACCAAATATTTAGCGTGGCGTTTGATGAAATACTTTCATCAAATTATGGCGAGCATTCTTTTTAACATTTAATTCGGACATTTATAGTTGCATCAGCGCATTAGACTCTGAACTGCTCTGTTAGTTAGGTTGTAGGGATACTTGTGTTTTTTATCAGTGAATTTCAGAATATACTCAACTATTTTGGAAAACCGTTTTTGATTAGAAATCCCGGACAATCTCCTAATTCCTCAGAGCTATAAGCTGCAGCTATAATAACATTCTCAGATAAAGTGGGCACTAGGATCTCTAATTACTGGTTCCATGTTTTATTAAATCACTTTCTGGGTGCCAAAAAGTAAATAGAGAGCCAGTGTTGAGAACGGCGAAAGACAGCATTAACAACAATCTAAAAGCCAGAAACTGATTCAACATGCAAGCCTTTATACAGCAATCATCAGATTTAATTTATTTTTACAAACTTATCCGCCGCCCCACAGTAGAACATGTTCTGAGGCATCAAGGGACCACAAATTTAGCATTGGAGGGCAGTGTGGAGGGTAAAAATCGTAGAGGGAGACCAAGAGATGAATACACTAAGCAGGTTCAGAAGGACGTAGGTTGCAGTAAGTACTGGGACATGAAGGAGCTTGCACAGGATAGAGTAGCATGGAGAGCTGCATCAAACCAGTCTCAGGACTGAAGACCACAACGACAACAACATGAATGTTTAACTATTGACGGATTGGTCTAGTAGGGTGCCCCCCCCCCCCCCCCGCCCCCATATACTGACACCAGTCCGTTGTATTTATCCCTTTACGGACATTAAAAACATAGATGTATTCCATACCCACTGACAACATACTTACATACATTACGAGAGTGTGTGACACATGCATGAACACAGATCTTGGGCAGTTAGGTGCGGTCGCACGATATCGAGATGGAAAGCTCAAGGAGGTGTGAGAAGAGCACGTCAAGTCTACAGTTGCTTATTATTCACGGAAGTGCCAAACAATCTGGTATAGGCATGCATATTCAGACACATGATATACACTCCTGGAAATGGAAAAAAGAACACATTGACACCGGTGTGTCAGACCCACCATACTTGCTCCGGACACTGCGAGAGGGCTGTACAAGCAATGATCACACGCACGGCACAGCGGACACACCAGGAACCGCGGTGTTGGCCGTCGAATGGCGCTAGCTGCGCAGCATTTGTGCACCGCCGCCGTCAGTGTCAGCCAGTTTGCCGTGGCATACGGAGCTCCATCGCAGTCTTTAACACTGCTAGCATGCCGCGACAGCGTGGACGTGAACCGTATGTGCAGTTGACGGACTTTGAGCGAGGGCGTGTAGTGGGCATGCGGGAGAGGCCGGGTGGACGTACCGCCGAATTGCTCAACACGTGGGGCGTGAGGTCTCCACAGTACATCGATGTTGTCGCCAGTGGTCGGCGGAAGGTGCACGTGCCCGTCGACCGGGGACCGGACCGCAGCGACGCACGGATGCACGCCAAGACCGTAGGATCCTACGCAGTGCCGTAGGGGACCGCACCGCCACTTCCCAGCAAATTAGGGACACTGTTGCTCCTGGGGTATCGGCGAGGACCATTCGCAACCGTCTCCATGAAGCTGGGCTACGGTCCCGCACACCGTTAGGCCGTCTTCCGCTCACGCCCCAACATCGTGCAGCCCGCCTCCAGTGGTGTCGCGACAGGCGTGAATGGAGGGACGAATGGAGACGTGTCGTCTTCAGCGATGAGAGTCGCTTCTGCCTTGGTGCCAATAATGGTCGTATGCGTGTTTGGCGCCGTGCAGGTGAGCGCCACAATCAGGACTGCATACGACCGAGGCACACAGGGCCAACACCCTGCATCATGGTGTGGGGAGCGATCTCCTACACTGGCTGTACAGCACTGGTGATCGTCGAGGGGACACTGAATAGTGCACGGTACATCCAAACCGTCATCGAACCCATCGTTCTACCATTCCTAGACCGGCAAGGGAACTTGCTGTTCCAACAGGACAATGCACGTCCGCATGTATCCCGTGCCACCCAACGTGCTCTAGAAGGTGTAAGTCAACTACCCTGGCCAGCAAGATCTCCGGATCTGTCCCCCATTGAGCATGTTTGGGACTGGATGAAGCGTCGTCTCACGCGGTCTGCACGTCCAGCACGAACGCTGGTCCAACTGAGGCGCCAGGTGGAAATGGCATGGCAAGCCGTTCCACAGGACTACATCCAGCATCTCTACGATCGTCTCCATGGGAGAATAGCAGCCTGCATTGCTGCGAAAGGTGGATATACACTGTACTAGTGCCGACATTGTGCATGCTCTGTTGCCTGTGTCTATGTGCCTGTGGTTCTGTCAGCGTGATCATGTGATGTATCTGACCCCAGGAATGTGCCAATAAAGTTTCCCCTTCCTGGGACAATGAATTCACGGTGTTCTTATTTCAATTTCCAGGAGTGTATAAACAGACAGAATACGGTGCTGTTGTCGGCAACGCCTATGTAAGACAACAAGCGTCTGGTGCAGTTGTGAGATCGGTTACTGCTGCCACAATGGCAGGTTATCAAGATTAAAGTGAGTTTAAACGTGGTGTTGTAGTCGGCGCACGAGCGATGGGACACAGCACCTTAGTGGTAGCAAAGAGAGTGGGTTTCTCTCGTACGACCATTTGAATAGTGTAGTGTGAATATCAGGAACCTGGTAAAACATCAAATCTCCGACGTCGCTGCGGACGGAAGAAGATCCTGCAAGATCGGACCAACGGCGACTGAAGAGAATCATTCAACGTGACAGAAGTGCAACCCTTCCACAAACTACTGCAGATTTCAGTGTTGGGGCATCAACATGTCTCACCGTGCGAACCATTCAACGAAAAATCATCAATATGGGCTTTCGGAGCCGAAGGCCACTCGCGTACCATTGATGAGAGCACCACACAAAGCTTGACGTCACGCCTTGGACCGTCAGTACCGACATTGGGCTGTTGATGACTGGAAACATGCTGCCTGGTCGGACGAGTCTCGTTTCAAATTTTATCGAGCGGATGGACTTGTACGGGTATGGCTCATTAAACCATGGACCTTGCATGTCACCAGGGGACTGTTCAAGCTGGTAGAGACTCTGTAAAAGGGGGGGGGGGGGGGAGGGCGTGTTCTTTTGGAGTGATGTGGGAATCCTGATACGTCTAGATACAACTCTGACAGGTGTTAAGTACGTAAGCATCCTGTCTGTTCACCTGCATCCATTCATGTCCATTGTGCGTTCCTACGGACTTGGGCAATCCCAGCAGGGCAAAGAGACACTCCGAACGCCCAGAATTTGTACAGAGTGGCCTCAGGAACACTCTCCTGAGTTTAAACACTTTACCAATCTCCCCAGACGTGAGCATTATTGAGCATATCTGAGATGCTGTTCAGAGGAGATCACGAACCCCTCGTACTCTTACGGCCTTACGGACAGCCCTGTAGGATTCATGGTGTCAATTCCCTCCAGCACTACTTCAGACATTAGTCGAGTCCACGCCAAGTCATGTTGAAACACTTCTGCGTGCTCGCGGGTGCCCTACACGATATTAGGCAGGTGTACCAGATTCTCTGGCTCTTCAGTGCAGAACGGAATAGTCTGTACATCAACACGCTATTTTTTCCGAACATTTGTTTATGTGCACATTGCTTTAAGGGGACATTGGTCCTTTCGAGTTTTCTCCATTACAGTCTCCCGTAAGAATATGGGACGCTTCTTTCACACACGCTGTATAGCATCTTCGCGTTCTCCCATTAGGTCAAAATTTATATAAACTGTTGAGCAATTTTAATTGATTTCATATACTGCAATTACTTAATTCAGCATGTGATTTCGGGTTTGTTTATGCTCCTAACCGTACACCTATAGGACAGGCGAACAAATGACAGCGTATGATTGCAATTAAGTTCCTGTATTGTTCACCATTGGGAGTTGATGGTGCATGTACGACCTATTTTCGTCTCATGTTAACATTTCTCACCAGAGAAACTACCTGTCTCGAAGGTGGTCCATTTGTCAGACCCATGCGACGCATGTGTTTTCGACGGATAATCATTGGTGAAAATGTTCTTTTTCCGTATTCCAAAGTATCCGTTGGCGGTGTACCTGCGACTAAGCCAATTAATATGCAACGTCATGATAACGCAACTATACGTGTGGTGCAATGACACTTGCATCATACCGAAAAGATGTTCTTTACATCTGGATATTTCAGAATCTTAGAATATTAGGTGTATGAGAAAAATAGCGAAACCTTTATCGACCAAAGTTTTATTTTTTTTATTTTCAAACAGCAGTGCTGTCCCCTTGAAAGTAGTTCCCATTGGCAATTACAGACCAGCTGAATAGTTGTTCCAGACCTTGGTAGCGGCTCTGGAAGTCTTCAACTGGTAGGTCACCTTCTTTTGTATGTTATCTTGAGGCCTTAAAGTGACGTCTTTTGAAAATATTTTTTAATTTCTATATGAAAAGTCACAAGAACTCAGGTCAGGTGAATGGACGGGGGGGGGGGGGGGGGGGGGGGGTCTGTGGAACGACATCAATGCCTTTCGAGGTCAGAAGTTCCTTGATGGTAGTGGTCAAGTGACATGACGCGTTACCCTGATGCAGCCTCCACTTGTCTGAAATTTCAGGTCTCTTTCGATTGCCCTTTCTCCTAGCATTTCAAGGTCATCTTTGGCAAAAACTTGAATGACAGTTCGTCCTGGAGGAACAAAAATTCCTTATGCATGATACCTCTACTGTCAAAAAAGGAAATTTGCATTGTTTTGATCTTTTATTTGCTCATTCGCCACTACTCATTTTGCCGTTTTGTCTCAGAATCGCACTCAAAAATGCAGAATTCATCATCTGCGGTAACACGACTGAGCCATTCACGGTCATTGGCAGTCTTCTCAAGACGTTCAACGCACACGTTATTCGATTGTCCATCTGCTGAGTTGTATTGTTTTTGGCACCGTTTTGGCACAAATTTTTCGTCTGTGCAAAACTTCGGTCAAAACTTGATAATTTCAACGATCACCCATCATCTTTATTGTTAAAGAGCACGCGCATGTTCGATGTTTTCACCGATTTTTGAAGATGAAGGCCACCCTAAGCGAGGTTCATCTTCAACGCTTTCTCGGCCTTCCAAAATGATTTCAGCCAATGAAAAACTTGTGCTCTTGATAAGGAATGTTCCCTACAGGTCTGTTTCGATTTTTCAAAGGTCACACTTGCGACTTCGCCAAGCCTGACACAAAACTTTATTGGCATAATGTCGCTCTAAATTCCGCTTTTCCATTTTCATAACAAAAAAAAAAAAGAAAAAAAAAAACACAAATTCACTGTAGGCGCTCTTAGAAATCACGTGATCGCAGTTCGGAACTGAATCTCGGACTGAGCGTCTGGATGGAATGAACACAAGCAGAACAACACAGCGTTGCCAGATCACTAGCAGCCTTGTTAGTGTCAGTCTCATTACTTTTCTCACATATCTCGTTTTCCGAGCTCAAACACAATGAGGTTCCTACACACAATGACGTCCTCCACGCCAAACAGTATCTGACGAAGTAGGTCATACGATAACCAACTTGCGCTTTCTTCACGTTACATCGTGAAACCACGGATCAAATGGTTCAAATGGCTCTGAGCACTATGGGACTCACCTGCTGTGGTCATAAGTCCCCTAGAACTGAGAACTACTTAAACCTAACTAACCTAAGGACATCACAAACATTCATGCCCGAGGCAGGATTCGAACCTGTGACCGTAGCGGTCGTGCGGTTCCAGACTGTAGCGCCTTTAACCGCTCGGCCACTCCGGCCGGCAAACCACGGATCAAAATAGGCACGTTGATGCCGTAATTCCGAATGGCATTTCGCTCAGTACCACGCCAACGATTATTAACAAAACTACGACAGTGTGAGATGTCAAATAAAATTTGTGACTGTAGATTTTGCTACCGAAAACTCAATATATGATACCTGAAGGAGCGTCATCAACAGATGCAGAAGTGCCCCAGAGAAGCGTGCTGGGACCGTCGTTGTTCATTTATATGTTAATGACCTGTCTGCAAATATTAACTGCAATCTCAGAATTTCTTTACACTATGCAGTTATTTATACTGAAGTACCGCCTGAAATGAAAATTGCAGAAATATACACTTACATCTTGATAATATTTCAAAGTGGTACAAAGAACGTGCAAAACCTTCCAGGTATAATCAGTGTCCATGAATAAGGTACATTCGTCCTTTACAGAATGTTGAAAATTTCGAAGCTATCTATTAAAGCCCTCTTTAAGATGCGACAAATTTGTCACTGCTGCCTCGTCCTTGCCGTGCTGCACCTTACCGTCGAAGCCTCGAGAAAGACTTCTGTTTAATCAGGTAAGTAGCAGTGAACTTGACTAATTACAGCCTCGTCGTTCCTTCCATTTTCTTATCTCTCGAAGTGCCTGTTCTCTAACTCGCGCAGCTACTTTGCGCAGATATCTGACTGCCGCCACCGACAGAACACAATTTCGCTGCGCTAACTTGGTTATAAGGCAGATAATCGACAAGACGTTCACTGCGGGTCTCTGGGAAGAGAGGGCTGCTGGAACAAGGCACGTCTGGAAAATGTATATCTGTTATATAAAGCGATAACGTGCCATTACTCGCCAGCGTGCGAATTTCGTACTCTGTTATACTAGTCTGAAGCCTTGGACCGACGAATTATCGACACGGTGTTGTGGATTGCCTCTGCAGTCAGCCAACTCTGTTTCACGCGTGCGAAGTAGAGCTATGAATGATTAAACTTCCATTTTTCGTTTGTCGAGGTCTCTTACCAGTACGATTTAGTCTCAAGACATGCTTGAAAGAGTTGTACACACGCAGTACTCGATTACTGTTATTACTCGCCGCTCACACGAAGGCAGGATGTTCTGTTCCATCTGAAAGCGCGCTTTTTGCACTAATTAAATACGCACTCTGTGCTATAGTGCCTATTTCGACAGTAAACTTTCTGCAGGTGCTCGAACGCAGGACAGCAGTCAGCAACATGGTCCAATCTTTCATTATGAACAAAAAAAAAGAGTGCTGAAATTCGAGCCTGACGACAGCACGATTGAGCGATAACGGTGTTTAAAAATAAAAATTTTAATAATTGTAATAAAATCTGTCCATCTCTGCTTACTTGCCATTGTCTCGTTGCAGAATCTCTAAGCTGAAAGGCGAACATGAATGTAGTGGGAAAGATTAATCAACATATATTGTTTTCAGTTCTTAAAAACTAATACGCAGTTACAAAAGTACAGACAATGGAAAAAAGGTAGATATCTGAAACCGGTACAAAAGTCATTAAATCATCACACAAACACAATGTGATTTACGCTCAGGCTCAAGGGTAGAAATAATGACGATCTTATGTTACGAGGGTGGTTTGTAAAGTTCTCGGAATCACCAGAAGAGGTCAGCACTAATGCAAGTTGGTCGCGTTATATTCATTGGACCGTTGCCCGTAAACACGTGCCACCAAGAGGGCTGTGGTGGTGACTTGGCTCTGTTGTTGTTCCTGCGTAGTGATTTGCGAAGAAAGAAACAATCGAGATTCTAACAGTGATTAAGTACTTTGTAAGGAAAGGTATGAAAGCTAACGACATTCATGCCGAGTTCCAGAATACACTTGGGAACTCTGCTTCTTCATATTCAACTGTTGCCAAGTGGACAAATGCATTTAAATTTGGTCAGGAGAGCTTAGATGATGATCCGCGCAGTCGTCGGCCAAAATGTGTCACTACTCCAGAAATCATTGTAAAATTTCACAAAATGGTCATAGAGGATCGCCGATTGAAAGTGCTTGAAATTGCTCATGCTTTCGAGATGTCATCTGAAAGGGTCGATCACATTTTAACTGAATA
Organism: Schistocerca piceifrons; assembly: GCF_021461385.2. Lineage (NCBI taxonomy): Eukaryota > Metazoa > Arthropoda > Insecta > Orthoptera > Acrididae > Schistocerca > Schistocerca piceifrons. The sequence goes on from NC_060138.1 coordinate 585,506,929, forward strand.
ATTAGAAATTAAAAAATTATCTGCAAGATGGGTGCCGTGATTCTTGACGCGCGCCCGCACACGTGAGCCGTCGCCATTGCAAAATTACACGAACTAAGGTATGAATTGTTTACAAACCCACCTTATTCACCTGATATAGCTCCGTCAGAATTCCGTCTCTTCCCAAAACTGGAAATTTTTCGTGGTGGACGAAGATTCACTTCAAAGGAGGAATTGATAGCCGGAGTTGACAACTATTTTGCAGGCCTGGAGGAAACTCATTTCGAGATGTGGAACATCGTTGGACCAAGTGCATTAATCTATAAGGAGACTACATTGAAAAATAAAAAAAAGTTTCAGTGATGTAAGTACTTTTTTTCTATTCCGTTCCGAGAACTTTTCAGACCGCCCTCGTATAATGAATAGCAGGTCTCAAGCCCGGTTGAGAAAGGAGGAGGGTGAGGATTCACATCTCGTAAAAAAACCTTGGTTCACCTGGCCCAGGTGATAGAACCCTGAGAGGGTCCCTTGCCTGGGAAACGGTGAAGATCTCAACGGCAGTGAAGGCGGAGATGGTCATCAGTACGGCGGAGCTGCTTTTAGGGCTAATATGAAAGCTAACGATGGCAAACACAGATGTGTCTGAACCCATAATGGGCGGAATCCTTCTCAGTGTCTGTTACCCATGTTAGCGTCTACTGCATCAATTGCTTCAGGAACTAACAATCCATGGTTCTAAAAACCCGATGGAAACACTGGAGAAACTATTATAGGCTATCAAGTAATAATTATTATCCCATTTGGTGCCCAATCCACCCGCCAATAGGCAACAACCGGGGTTTCGGAATCTGGGGGATCTGAACAGTCCCGAACACAGAAAAAGTCGGAGTTCTCTGGCAGACTTCCATCCGAAACTGTCACTTATATAGGCACATTTAACATCAGCACTCTAATTCAACTGGAGATAATTACACAACCTAGCACAGGAGTTTGATCAACAAAACAATTCAGATTTTAGCCCTTCAAGAAACACAATTCACCGATGAAGCCACAGTTGAATATGGAAATTAACATATCTTTAAAGTGTAAAACAGAAAGGTGTTCCGTTCCTGGGAATGGCTTTTGTCATACATAAAAATATAACAGACTCCATAAGAGACGCGTGCCCCATAAGCAACCGCCTTATGACAACATGCATGCAGTGCGGTAACAAAAAATATACCTTCATTAATATTCATGCTCCCACCAACATTGCTTACAGAAAGGATCCACAGACTGTGGAGAAATTCTGGACCGATCTTGAGAAAGTAATGGCTAAAATTCCCAGGAAATCGAAATCTTTTTGGGTGATTGATTTCAGTGCTCAGATAGCTAAAGAAAAACAATACTGGAAACCTGTAGGAAAATATCCCACCCATAAATTTACCAACAAAAAAGGAAAGAAACTTATCAAACTACGCCAACAAAACAACCTTAAAATCAACATCATTGAGGAAGAGTCTCCAAAAACAAAAGACCTGGAGATCCTCAATAAAAAAGCTCGGTGAATATAAGATTGATCATGTTGTCATCTCGTATCTTCTAAAGGAGGTAGTTCATGACATACAAGTCCGTAGAGGTGCAAACATAGATTCAGACCACTATCTAACACGGATAAAAATGAAATTTACCCCCAAAGAGAAGCCACCGCAAGAAGGTGCAGAAGAACCGGAAAAAGTCCAGGCAGATACTTTGGAAAAATTTCACAGTAAAATAATTCAGAAGGCCAAATAATTAGTCCCCCTGAAGAAAAACACAAAACATCCATGGTGGGATACAGAGTGTGATAAAGCTTTGGTAAAACGAAAAAAGGTTTCCCTTACCTACAACAGAAATAAAACACCGGAAAATCTTCAATACTTTTATGAAACTAGGAAATAAGTGGCGAGAACCATTAGGCAGACCAAAAGAAAATAACTAAAAAACCAACTGAACTTAATCGAAGGACACCTCCGCAACTACAATACACGAGAATTTTACGGAACTTTTGCAGAGGAAATTCGGGGATACAGCTCACAAAATATATGTTTCAAAAAATTTGACTCAATAGTTGCACTCACAGACCAAGAAATCTGTAAGGATCTGGCACGTTATTTTTCAACCCTTGTTAATTGTACGGAACCACCTTCGAGATTACCTAACGAAAGACCTATTTACAAGCACCATGAATCATTCCCACCAATACAAGAAGAAATTCACGAACACATTGTTAAATGAAAAATAATAGAACGTCTGGTGAAGATGGGATTATTGCTGAGTTACTGAAAAATCTAGGACCAAATTCTCTCAGAGAGTTAACCCAAATCATTGCACATATTTGAGATACAGAAAAATTATCCCAGGAATGGAAACGTGCGCTTATTCGTCCGTTACACAGAAAAGAAGACAAATCTGATGTAAATAATTATGGAGGCGTATCCCTACTTCATGTCTCATACAAAGTTCTATCAGCTTGTCTTCTTCAAAGAGCACCAAATCAACTGGAAAACAAAATTGGTGAATACCAAGATGGCTTTCGCCCCAGTAGATCCTGCACAGAACAAATTTTCAATCTAAAGTCCGTGCTAAAATACAAGCCAGTCATAAACAACCCAATAATTTGCAGGTTTGTTGACTTTAAAAAGGCGTACGTTTCAGTTGACCGACAAGCACTTTTTGATGTCCTTGAAGAATAAATGTTAGATTCAAAAACACTTAACCTCATCAAACAAACATTAACCTATACTACCTCCAACGTGAAATTCAGGGGGAAACATCGGATTGGCCGAGTGGGTTACAGTGGAAAGTTCAAGTCCTTTCTCTGCCCGACGATTATTGCGATGCCCTTTCGTGCTTCTCCGCAACTTGGCACTGGGCACAGTGCCTGGCGCTGCTCACCAGTTCTCAGAAACTGGTCGCCATCCTACTTTCATCATAGAGAAGTCACACCGGACACTGCATTCGCGAAGCCATCCTGAAATGTAGCACACGCCCCACTATCTGAAACGAGAACAGAGTGAAACTTTCCACTGTTGTATAGAACCTGAACAGACTAGGAAAGAAAGAAACAGAAGCACAAAAATTATCTGCCGTGACAAGTGGCAAATAGAGTTGTCGTAACTAAGCTTCTGAGATGTCGGAAATGAAAACTATAGATCAGTGTTTATTAACCGTTATAGGCTTATGGCAGTAAAATACAAATTTTAATGAGAAAACTATTCAAAGATTGAGGTTTGGTCAGTTATCTCTGGAGAGATAGATGGACGACATTACCAGTACTGAAAGAAAGCTAATAAATCAGGAAATAAGGTAGGCTGAAAGATAATATCATGAATGTAATGATAATGAAATGGATGTGAGGAGGGTATGTAGTCAAATGGGCGCCTGGATGCCTGGGTTGCAAGAGATGAAAAAGAATGAGGCGAGACTGCAATGAAAGGGAAGTATATGACAAAAACATGCAAGAGCAACATCAGTATGTGTAGCTGAAACCTACTGCATTTAGACCTCATGAAAAAACCTGTATCGATCACTGCCATTGACGCTCATAAAATTACATGAATACAGTGAGCAATGCAGTGAGGAACAAGAGTTATCAACAAAAACACCACGGAATCCTATTCGTTTAAATAAATGTCCATCTCTCAGCATCTCATTCACAGAACAGATTAATGTACATAGTTGTATATGAAAAAGTGGTAAGAGAAAATGCTTATACTTCTTTCGACTAATACGGGTTATTAACACAATCACTGCAATGAACTTTGCCAACTGCAAAACATCAAAGAATTAAAGGCACATTAATTTTGTTCGTGGCGCTTGACGTATTCAGGTCATTTTCGTCGTCTAATAATATCTGTTCTTACAGAAAAAAAACACTTTGTTGAATCAGTTACTGCACAGTCTCATAATAATGCACGGATCGTTCAAGTGAAACAATATTCCCTAGACTCGATATGGAATTTACCCCGCCATCGCACAAGTTCAGTATCAAGTAGTGTAAAATAATCAAATAGATTTAATTCTAAAGCCAATCTGATAGCCCTCAACTGATTTTCATTGGTCCGTACTGGATGGAAACAGGTCTTGTCAAAAATTAATCTACCTATAGAATTTAAATCCGTGTTCGAGTGCTGAAAATTGCCACACTCGTTGAGGCCGAGTAAAACACTCCAAAAAGAAGAAATTTGAAGGACATGAAATATGTAATAGCCGATCGTTAAACAAATCAAATTATATTTCAGGCTTTTACAGAGCGTGGAAAATGAAATCTGTTTAAATGGCTGTCAGAAGGTATAGATGGTATAATAAATCAAGAACGAAATAAAGACAACGCAAATTTCGATACTTGATGAGGTATGAAATATGTTCATGAGCCAAAAATTAAAGCTTCCACGTAGACAGAAGCAGATTGCGAAACTAGCAAAATATGTTTTCGGACTTCTCTATGAAGTGACAACTAAAACTATATTTAATGGTAGTTAAAAAGGGGAGTAAAATAAAGAATGGAAGAAACCCGTGAAAACTTTTGACACTTCAACAATGTTCTGTAAGGTCTCGACGCTTACCAACTCATAAAACCTAGACAATGCAGCAGTGGAAGGAAGTCTGTGGTCGGATGAATCCTTATTCACACTTTTTCCAACTTGTGAGCGAATTCAAGTCCCAAGAGAGAAAAATGGCGGGTGTTCAATGGCGGTCATATCGTGATATTCCAATGGCTCCGTAGTTATTCTGCAAGGCCGCACTACTGCTGAAAAGCATCCGTTTTTGCTGATCAGGCGCATCCCCTTCTACAACGTGCGTTAATTAATTATTTGTATTTTCTGCTTTCAATCACTTTTATTTGATCTCATGTTTACTTTAATATATTGTATTGAGTTTCCAGCGTGCTCAGCTCATTTTCAGGCGTTATACAAACAGAAAATTGTTACATAAAAATAAAATGTCTTAAGCTAAGTAGCGTTTACATGCTCACTGAAACAATTGTGCGGCGAATTACGTCGAAAATCACTACTGAAATAAATAGAGAAATAGTGCAATGTCTCACAATAGCTTCACTAGTGCACGAATGATGCAAATGAAGCTTTGGTACGCTAAAATCAATATAGCGTCAATAGTAGTGAACAACGAGACACAACTCAACACCAGCTAGAGACATCACTGGACATGAACTTCTAGCCAAGCACTGCCCGCTCTACCTCCAAATATCCCAAAAGCCACGACAGCAGCGAAAAATAAACAGTCCTACGTTAATTTAGTTTAAGAAAAGTAGTTCAAATGGCTCTCAGCACTATGGGACTTAACGTCTGTGGTCATCAGTCCCCTAGAACTTAGAACAACTTAAACCTAACTAACCTAAGGACATCACACACATCCATGCCCGAGGCAGGATTCGAACCTGCGACCGTAGCGGTCGCGCGGTTCCAGGTTGAAGCGCCTAGAACCGCTTGGCCATACCGGCCGGCTTAGTTTAAGGCATTTTATTTTTAAATAACAAATTTCTGTAAGTATGAATATCTGAAGACTGGTAGAATAGGCTCTAAACGCGTTGCAATAAGTGACAGATAGCAGAAAATACAGAGACGTAATTATTCCCCACAGGTATGGGTCGCAAACGTAGCAACATGGCCACAGCTATAGTCGGATTCACGAACGATGGCAGTTCGCACAGGTCGAGGCACAGACGGGTTTGCATTGTTGCTAGTTCCAGCCGTTAGCTGTGGTACGTGCGTGCACATGCTTTGCTGCTGAAGAAAACGTGTATCCTGCAAATTACATCTCTCGCTTGATTATGTAGAATTTGTCGCTTACCACTACCATCTGCCATGATAACCCGCAACAAACGGAACGAAAATGCACTACATAACTCGTTACTATCACGTTTAATGCTCGCATTGGCAGCGACCATCTCAGTAAAGCGCTCAGAACATCACTCATCACTCATCGGCTGTCGGAGAATGTGTGACGTAGATGCTTAGAAAAAGCCTCAAATCGGTCGTCATCTTTCGTGCGTCCAACTGTAACAATGTGTGTTCTCCTGTGATGACACTGTGTTCCAAGGCGATAGGACCACCACAGTCACAATATCTCAATATTAATGACCCATTGTGGTCTATTTGAGAGAGAATGTGCATTTATGCTCCCCATCACCATCATCGTTACCTCAACTTGTCACTGTTTCCCTTGAAAACCATACAGAATCTGTGCTTATCCATTTTGAGACTGTTTTGAATGCAAACGATTTTCTTACGTCTTATTAGGTGAAAAAGACGATCGTGTGAAACCGAACTCGCGCTATTTGTCCACGAAACTCAGTGGGCCATAGACACGGTAGATGCCGTCCTTCTTGACTTCCGCAAGGCGTTCGATACAGTTCCCCCCAGTGGTTTAATAAACAAAGTAAGAGCATATGGACTATCAGACCAATTGTGTTATTGGATTGAAGAGTTCCTAGATTACAGAACGCAGAGTCGAGGGACATGAAAGGGAAGCAGTGGTTGGGAAGGGAGTAAGACAGGGTTGTAACCTCTCTCCGATGTTGTTCAATCTGTATATTGAGCAAGCAGTAAAGGAAACAAAAGAAAAATTCGGAGTAGGTATTAAAATTCATGGAGAAGAAATAAAAACTTTGAGGTTCGCCGATGACATTGTAATTCTGTCAGAGACAGCAAAGGACTTGGAAGAGCAGTTGAATGGAATGGACAGTGTCTTGAAAGGAGGATATAAGATGAACATCAACAAAAGCAAAACAAGGATAATGGAATGTAGTCTAATTAAGTCGGATGATGCTGAGGGAATTAGATTAGGAAATGAGGCACTTAAAGTAGTAAAGGAGTTTTGCTATTTGGGGAGCAAAATAACTGATGATGGTCGAAGTAGAGAGGATATAAAATGTAGGCTGGCAATGGCAAGGAAAGCGTTTCTGAAGAAGAGAAATTTGTTAACACCCAGTATTGACTTAAGTGTCAGGAAGTCATTTCTGAAAGTATTCGTATGGAGTGTAGCCATGTATGGAAGTGAAACATGGACGATAAATAGTTTGGACAAGAAGACAATAGAAGCTTTCGAAATGTGGTGCTACAGAAGAATGCTGAAGATTAGATGGGTAGATCACATAACTAATGAGGAAGTATTGAATAGGATTGGGGAGAAGAGAAGTTTGTGGCACAACTTGAGCAGAAGAAGGGATCGGTTGGTAGGACATGTTCTGAGGCATCAAGGGATCACCAATTTAGTATTGGAGGGCAGCGTGGAGGGTAAAAATCGTAGAGGGAGACCAAGATATGAATACACTAAGCAGATTCAGAAGGATGTAGGTTGCAGTAGGTACGGGGAGATGAAAAAGCTTGCACAGGATAGAGTAGCATGGAGAGCTGCATCAAACCAGTCTCAGGACTGAAGACCACAACAACAACAACAGCATTCCATTTGATGGAGAGGAGTCTTCCGAAGTAAGAGTGATTTCAGGTGACTGCTACGGTCGCAGGTTCGAATCCTGCCTCGGGCATGGATGTGTGTGATGTTCTTAGGTTAGCTAGGTTTAAGTAGTTCTATGTTCTAGGGGACTGATGACCACAGCTGTTAAGTCCCATAGTGCTCAGAGCCATTTGAACCATTTGATTTCAGGTGTGCCGCAGGGGAGGGTCGTAGGACCGTTGCTATTCACTGTATATATAAATGACCTTGGGGATAACATCGGAAGTTCACTGAGGCTTCTTGCGGATGATGTTGTAGTATATTGAGGGGTTGTAACAATGGAAAATTGTGCTGAAATGCTGGAAGATCTGCAACGAATTGACGCATGGTGCAGGGAATGGGAGTTGAATTTCAATGTAGACAAGTGTGATGCGCTGCGAATACATAGAAAGAAAGATCCTACATCATTTAGCTGCAATATAGCAGGTCAGCAACTGGAAGCAGTTAATTCCATAAATTATATGGGAGTAGGCATTAGGAGTGATTTAAAATCGAACGATCATATAAAATTAATCATCGGTAAAGTTGTTACCAGACTGAGATTCATTGGAAGAATCCTAAGGAAATGCAGTCCGACAACAAAGGAAGTAGGTTACAGTACACTTGTTCGCCCATTGCTTGAATATTGTTCACCGGTTTGGGATCCGTACCAGATAGGTTTGATAGAAGAGATAGAGAAGATCCAACGGAGAGCAGCGCGCTTCGTTACTGGATCATTTAGTAATCGCGAAAGCTTTACGGAGATGATAGATAAACTCCAGTGGAAGACTCTGTAAGAGAGAGGCTCAGTAGCTCGGTACGGGCTTTTGTTGAAGTTGCGAGAACATACCTTCACCGAGGAGTCAAGCAGTATATTGCTCTCTCCTACGTACATCTCGCGAAGAGACCATGAGGATAAACTCAGAGAGATTAGAGCCCACACAGAGGCATACCGACAATCATTCTTTCCTCGAACAATACCAGACTGGAATAGAAGGGAGAAGCGATAGAGGTGGTACCCTCCGCCATACACCGTCAGGTGGCTTGCGGGGTATGGATATAGATTTAGATGTAGATGAGGCAAGGCAATGTGTTACGTTTTTTGTTTTTAGATATTTTTTGTTCTATTGTCCTGAAATGAAACCCGTGGAAGGTCGGCAGTAGTTTGTCCCCATCACCATGGCAGCTGCGTATAAGTCTTGAATCAGCAGAAAGCTGTCGATAACTGTCTGCAAAAAGTGGAAAGAATTAGTACTTCCTAGTCCCACTGGGATGATTGACCTCGGACCCTACATTTTCAGCGGATGCCTCCGGCAGCTCCGTCAAGAATGAGCTGCCGGCAGCGAAGCTGGGCCACATGGCGGAGCAGCGCCACCGCCTGGCTTGGTCCCCTCGCCGGCTGGTGGCCGGGACGCCGGGCTGCTAACCCCGCCGCAGCGCCAGCGCGGGATTAGGCCGTGATAGCGGCGCAAGGAGCCCGGGTCCCCGCCTAATCTCCTTAGGAGCGGCCCCCACCGCCGCCGCCGCGGACGGACCTCGTAATCTCGCCGGCGAAACAACCGGCGCCGTGCCACACCGCACCGCACCGGACTGATCCCAACGGGACCCGGACACCAGCATTGGCCCGTCGTGGTGAGAGAAGCCACCATGCGAGGCTGCTACGGTGCACCGTGTCCTAGAAACCTGCCATCACGTCGTCTCTATTCACTCAACTCCTTCTCTCCGTCCGTCGGTCTGTTTCTCTTTGCTAGTGTATTTCTTTCCCTTTCACTCTCTTTCCTATAACTGACCTGTACTATATTAACTTAATATTACGTATTTTTTCGCAAGTGAGACAGAGGGTGCTATCTTCATGAGTTACAGTGACAAAAAAATCGCAACGCCAAAAAACAATGTAGAACAAAGAAATTTTGGCAATACGGTAATCTAGCTAACATCCTCTTCTTCTATCGGTGCCTATCCAGTTAGGATGTTGGCGATCAAGGCGATCATGGCTGCATCTAGGGTGAAATTTACCCTACAACCATGGAAAAAGGTCAATTCAATATTACAGTTTGATCTGTGCCATTTCCTCCAAGTTTGCTCTCGAGACTAGTAATATATTTGTAGACAGGCATGCGGTGGCGGCGTTGACGATACACAAGTCGACGACGCATAGTGCTTCAATGCTGTTGCGGATAGACTCACAGCGGAATGATTTCGCTGGTCTGCACTGTCCGCTTATATAGCGTGTGACCTTGGTTACGTCACGTGCTGATAACGGACTTAGACTCGGCGGGCACACTCAGGCAAGCGTTATCACGTACGCGTGCTGTAGTTAACACTAGCAGCACTCGTACCCTGGTGCGCCGAGCCAAGTCCACTGGCGCCCCGAGCCAAGTCGGGATTAATAATTGTAGAACAAAGTAATATCTCCAGTTACAGTTACATTTTCTGCAAGTACACCAAGTCCTTTCAGCCATACATGTATCTTTTCATCATTACTAACTTTTCTACAAGAACTTGTATACAATGTAAATGGCATATTACTATTATCATAGCTAAGTATACTTTGGCTCTTCGGGTCAATACCACAATGCCAAGTTTTATAGGCGATAACATCTCGATCGGCGAAAGATTTTAGTCCAGGAAGCGATGCGTTTTCATAACGAACAATGGCCAGTGTAAACCAACCACTACCGGAATTTCCCATGGTTACATCTAGGGTCGAACTTAGACTATGCCTCGTCGACGTGTGTATCGCCAACGCCGCCACCGCGTGCCTGTCTACAAACATATTATTAGTCTCGAGAGTAAACTTGGAGGAAGTGGCACAGTCCAAACTGTGATATTGAATGGACCAATTTTTTTCCGTGGTTGCAGGCTATATTTCACCCTAGATGCAGCCATGGGAAATTCCGGTAGTGCTTAGTTTACACTGGCCATTGTTCGTTGTGAAAACGCATCGCTTCCTGGACAGGAATATTTCGCTGATCGAGATGTTATCGCCTATAAAACTTGGAACTGTGGTATTGACCCGAAGACCCAAAGTAGACCTAGCTATGTTTATTGTAATATGACATTTACATTGTATACACGTTCTTGTAGAAAAGTTAGTAATGATGAAAAGATACACATATGGATGAAAGGACTTGGTGTACTTGCAGAAAATGTAACTGTAACTGGAGATATTACTTGTACTACAATTATGAATAAAGTGTGATCCCTGACCTATATGACCGGTGAGCGGTAACAACATGGAACAGTTCTGTTGAAGACGAATTGACCCAGCATGTAAGGTTGCCAAACCAAGATAGTTCCCTTCTTCTAGCACCTCTTCTGTGGTTTATTTTCTGTCAAAGTATTTTTTGTAGCAAATTATACCTATTTTATTACGCATGGTACGCCCTACACGCCGCGACTTTCGGCATTTCATTATCTTGATTAATTTGGGTGTTGTGTTCATTCTTCCCAAAACATCTACGTCTGTCACTCTCTGAGTCCAAAGTATTCTCAGGATCCGCCTGTAAAGCCACAATTCAAAGGACAGCTTTTTCTCCGTGTTTTTGTTTAAGATCCATGTCTCTATCTGTTGTAGGAGGACAGTAAATACATAGCAATGCAAAGTCTGACTATCGTTCTTAGAGTTAGGTTATGACCTTTGAAGATAGCACTCACTTTCTGAAACAAACTTCTTGATTTCCCGATCAGAAACTTGATTTCTTGTGAGTTATCCCAATTTTCATTTATTACAGTTCCAAAGTATATATATTGTTTTACCCTTCCCATAGTTCTTTGGTTTCCCTTGCCTACTACCACGAGTTAGTCTTAGTGGTATTCATTTCTAGCCCATACTGACTGCTAACTCTTACAGTTCCATCCATTAATAAATGTTACGCTCGAATAGTGTCAGCAAATACAATGTTATCATCAGCATACCATTGTTGTTTAATCTTATACCGTTTATTAAAATTCCTTCTCCTACTTCTTCCAGGGCTTCTTTATATATGAATTATGAGTCTGTGTTACATACTATGGGCGACAAGACTCATGACTTGTAACACCATAGCTCTAATGCTCTACTGATTTATTTTGCTTTTGTTTCATTTAATATTACATCGTTAAGCTTCTGTAAATATTGTTTGATTGAACGATAACACAAAATTGTTTACTCCTTTCCTTGTTAAAACTTTGATGTCATGATTTGATTCTATGCAAAGTAGTGTATCTGTTATTTAAATTCTTTGTCCCATTTGAAGGGAACAAAACTTACTATACATAATTGTAATTTCTGAATGAATAATTTTTTGTAGAAATGTCAATATGTGCAAATTTTCTGTTTTATTGAATGAATTTGGTAGCTGTTATGTAAACTGCTGATCCTCACTTAGGGTTCTTAGTTAGTTTGTATGTAAAAGGTGTAATGGTTCCCCTCGGAAACGGAACTGTATAACGCACGCAAATTGTGGTTGGCCTACGTAGAAAAGGTGGAACTGATAGTCAGTCGGGGACAAGCTACGAGTCGGGACAAGATACGAGTCGGGGACGAGCTACGAGTCTGTGCACTGCCATATAAAAGATGCATATTGTGCTGGTTCCGAGAGAAGTTTTTCCTGCCGCTTTCCAATACCTCGGAAGAATGGATAAATAGCTAGAAATATTCTGGGATTGGTATCAATCATCGCCACCAAGAAATGACAGAGTCCAGCAATTCTACCTGCAATTCCACCTAACAACATGCAGTTGCCACCACATTGCGCAATCATTACATCGGAATACTACAATGATGCACAGCGAAGGACCAGCTTAATGGATGTGTTAGTGTGCTCAAATATAAGGTAATTTATATCTGAATCTATGTACCTACCTTGATTTTTTCCTTATCATAACACCTCTCAGATTCCTCTCCGTTTGAGCTAAAGTGATATCCGAGTGTCCTTTCTAAAAGAACATTAAAGCCCAGTATTTTGCTCATTAATGCCTCTTCAACATAGTAAAAAGAAAGTTAAAGTTAATGTGGCAAGAGAGTGAGTTAAAGTAAATGTTGTTTGCTGAAAATATTCCTATTAAAACTGCTTATTAAAGTGCTGTTGCCAACTTCAAAATTAAAAGTTCTTAAGACTGAGGCTTATAAAGTAAATGATCACATTGCTGTCTGTAGTAAATTCTAAAAGGTGAGTCAGTTTCTTCTAATTTTGTCAACATTGTGTTTCGCTGTAGTAAAAGTGGGAAACTGCAATAGTAGAAAATTATATGTTCATGATTGCTAAGTGTTTGTCTCTCTTGTGTTTTGGAAGTGCATATTAATAGTATAACAAGATACACAGTCTGTCTATTGTTTTAATGCTAGGTAACAAGTAATGGGAAGACCACTAATTATAAAAACCATAATTTCTTTAAGCCCTGAAAGTAATAGGGTGTTTCGGTATCTCTTATAATTTTGCAAATAGTTTCTGCTGCTCTAACTGTTAGTTTCAATCTTAGCGTAAACATATGTAGGTGTCAGAGTTCACTGCACTCGCGTGTGACAAAGTATAGGTTGTGTTTATTCATTAAAGTTACTAATAACTATTTTCTTGAACGAGAATGTTAATCATTCTCTTGCCTAGTTAGGCTGGCGACCGTTTTCTTTATCCGTTGAACAGTGCAGATAGGCAAAATTTTGTTTGTTACTGTTCAAATAATTACGTAATTCTGACTTTCATTTCCGATAAGCCACCTCCGTTAGGTACAACACGGTCAACATAACAAAATTCCTCTCAGAGGGTAACACTGCTCTGATGCTTTATACCATAATTGCTTTAACAAGATAGTTTTATTTCACGACCTGCCTACAACTTTAAGGTTATGGTATAGCAGAAGCAGACGGTAATGGTATACGTGGCGCTGCGTGACAGGACGTTCTTCAGTTTGCATCTACAGACGGAATAAAAATTATAAGTAGTTAGCATTTTACTAACGTAGAGTGAACATAAAACGTCCAGCGGCACGAACCTGTACATTAGTTGACAGAACGGATAGTGAAATTTCAGCTTAAATTGAAAATTAAAGGTATCAGTACTTAATAATAGCTATAAAAAAATAAATCTAGACACGCGAGAACAGAATGCAATCGAGAACAGTTCAGGCAGCACACCAACAAATGGCATAACGCGCGAGTTAAATTGCGTACGGTACCACGCCGATGTCAATAAACAGATAGAAGCTATGAATGTCACTCGTACTAAGCAAGACAATATGAGCGATGTTGTGGAGGACAGTGGCTATGTTAATCAATTGCGGGATATGTTCGAAACACCAGAAACTGAGAGGGAAGTAGGACTCGAACCTGAAAATGCGGTAGAAACCAAAAGTGAAAAGACACCAGATCTGACTGATTTACTCAGAATACTGTCTGCGCAATTTGCAGCGCTAAATGACAATATCAATGACAAAAATTAAGGCACAAACTACAGCAGACAGTGACAATATTAATGCACAAATCGCAGCACTGGGGCAACAAAATCTAGAACAAAGACAGCTAATAGCAACACAGGGTAGTGATATTAGTAAACAAATGCAAGAGCAAGGCAAGAATCTTAGTAAACAGATTGAGAAAGTTGATGTAAAAGTAGACATTGTGAGTAATGAAATTAAAAACGTTAAAAGCGAAATTATTGTCATCAATGGCAATATTGCCAACATACAAGGACAGATTGATGACATTAACGAAAGATTTGACACTGAAGTAATTAAAATTCAAGATCAAATAGAACCCTTAGTCTGTACTAAAGTGGATGAAAAGGTATTCGGTATTAAATCCGAAATACAAACAGAATGTAACGTGGAATTTGCACAGATTAAACAATCTTTAACAGAAACAAGTAGAGAATTAACCAAACAGATTGTTACTTGCGAAAAGAAGTGTGAACATAACACTTCACAAATCCAAGGCAAAATGTATGACTTGGAAAGAAAAATACAATCAGGACCTACACATTTTACTGAAAAAATGTCTTTCAGTAAAATATTAGAGGGCGAAGAAAAATTCGACCCTGCAAAGAGACATAACGGATGGCACCCCCTAGACTTTGTAAAGAATTGCGAAAGAAATTTTCCTGAATATTTGTCTGACCAGGAAAAAATCAATGTTGTGATCAGTGCATTAACGGGAGAAGCAAACAGGTGGGGGTTGAATCTAGATACAAACCATATGTCTTTTGAAAGTTTTAAACAAAAATTTATTGACGAATACTGGTCAGAACAGAAACAAGACCAGTTATGGCGTGAGTTTCTAATGGCCAGGTTGTATGATATCAGAGGTAGGCAAACCATGAAAGAATTTTGCGAATCATGGTACAGAAAGCTGATACATCTGAAGGCTAGGAGAACTGAAGCCGAGATCGTTTGGGTTCTTTGGCAGAAACTGCCTGAGGATTCTAAACGATATGTTGGGAGTACACACAGAAGTTTTTCTGCGTTTCTGGAAAGGGTAGAAGATGAAGATCACTGGCGAAGAAATCGCGAGTCCCGTCCCCATAATAACAACAGTTATTTGCGAGAAAGTAATGATCAAAACGAACGACCTGAAAACGATAGATTTCCTGTAAATACGATTCAAAGAGGTCGTGCGAGAGGTAGAGGAAACTACACAACGCGCGGCAGAGGATACATGGCGCGGAATTTCCAAACTAGAGACGAAATGGAAAACTGAAAACCGCGTGTGTTACGGGCCGGATTCACGCGGAAACCGGTTTTGGGCCCAAAGAAAATACACTCCTGGAAATTGAAATAAGAACACCGTGAATTCATTGTCCCAGGAAGGGGAAACTTTATTGGCACATTCCTGGGGTCAGATACATCACATGATCACACTGACAGAACCACAGGCACATAGACACAGGCAACAGAGCATGCACAATGTCGGCACCAGTACAGTGTATATCCACCTTCCGCAGCAATGCAGGCTGCTATTCTCCCATGGAGACGATCGTAGAGATGCTGGATGTAGTCCTGCGGAACGGCTTGCCATGCCATTTCCACCTGGCGCCTCAGTTGGACCAGCGTTCGTGCTGGACGTGCAGACCGCGTGAGACGACGCTTCATCCAGTCCCAAACATGCTCAATGGGGGACAGATCCGGAGATCTTGCTGGCCAGGGTAGTTGACTTACACCTTCTAGAGCACGTTGGGTGGCACGGGATACATGCGGACGTGCATTGTCCTGTTGGAACAGCAAGTTCCCTTGCCGGTCTAGGAATGGTAGAACGATGGGTTCGATGACGGTTTGGATGTACCGTGCACGATGTTGGGGCGTGAGCGGAAGACGGCCCAACGGTGTGCGGGACCGTAGCCCAGCTTCATGGAGACGGTTGCGAATGGTCCTCGCCGATACCCCAGGAGCAACAGTGTCCCTAATTTGCTGGGAAGTGGCGGTGCGGTTTCCTACGGCACTGCGTAGGATCCTACGGTCTTGGCGTGCGTTCGTGCGTCGCTGCGGTCCGGTCCCAGGTCGACGGGCACGTGCACCTTCCGCCGACCACTGGCGACAACATCGATGTACTGTGGAGACCTCACGCCCCACGTGTTGAGCAATTCAGCGGTACGTCCACCCGGCCTCCCGCATGCCCACTATACGCCCTCGCTCAAAGTCCGTCAACTGCACATACGGTTCACGTCCACGCTGTCGCGGCATGCTACCAGTGTTAAAGACTGCGATGGAGCTCCGTATGCCACGGCAAACTGGCTGACACTGACGGCGGCGGTGCACAAATGCTGCGCAGCTAGCGCCATTCGACGGCCAACACCGCGGTTCCTGGTGTGTCCACTGTGCCGTGCGTGTGATCATTGCTTGTACAGCCCTCTCGCAGTGTCCGGAGCAAGTATGGTGGGTCTGACACACCGGTGACAATGTGTTCTTTTTTCCATTTCCAGGAGTGTATGTGAAATAATAAATTCGAGAAGTAAAGATGTAAAGCCCAGGGCAGGAAGGTTAAGGATGCGCCTATGGAAGACGGGCGCGGAGTGATACATAGTGACGATCCCAGTGCGAAGTCACGTAACCATTTGTGCTCGGGGCAGCGGTTGCCGGAGCAGCGTACATTGCACTTGGCAGCACACACAAATGGCAGACGTCAGAACAAGATGGCTGCCGTAGAGAGAAACAGAAGAGGCAGGATCGGACACTTCCGTTGGCCGGTTTCAGTAGTAGACGAATGTAAAACTGAAAATAAAGTTAATATGTCATGTGATAAGGATAACTCAATGTCGAAATCGTGCGAAAAGACATTATTAAAGGAAGAAAGGGAGACAGAAAAGGAGAGTGAAAAGGGGAATATTTGTACTTTTAATGATATGTATGAGGTAAAAGGCGTAGATGTGGGGGAGGTTATGAGGAATAAAGAGGAAAGGAAGGTAGAATATGCCACGCAAAAGACGTGTGCACAATTAATAATAGGTGAAAGTGATGTAAAGGAGGACGTTAGTGAACATGACATTATAAGCAGTGCAGTTGAAGTTATTGTTAATGGAAAGGTGTTCTGTGATTCTAATACAGAAGGGTCTAGTAGGAATTTCGCACGATTGTCTGAAACTGATAGTAAGGAAGAAAACGAAATGAAGGTTATCGAAGTATATGACGATTATACTAAGTATGAAATTAAGGCTGAAATCGTTCAAAGTGATACAACAGAAGTGCCTGAGTCTCCAAACGATGTGCAGTGGGTAGAAAATGAGTCGAAAAACGAAGTGGCTGAAACATCTAGTGATAATCTGCCTCACTGTTTAAAAGTTGCTTTCCTGCTCGAATCTGATAACGAAATAGAACCTATTGATAGCTCAGACGAAGGAGAGACGACAGATTCAGATACAAATGGGTTTTCGGAGGTAGACAAATATACTCATACCTTTACTGAAAGAGGTTACTAAAAAGTTAATGACATCTTTTCGAAACAAAATCCGGGATGCGTAACCGAAACAAAACCGAAAGAGCTGCCAGATAACACTATATTAGGGCAAGCTTTGCTTGATGTAATGAATGAAATAGATTTAAAGAAACCTAAAGAACCTCCAGATATAAATATAGTAGAACGTGAATTGTTGAAAATCTGTAAAGATGTAGAAGTCAACAAACCCAAAAAGCCACCTGATATACAACAGAAGTCAGTAGGTAATATTTCCTGGAAATACATTATGGTTGAGCAGGATCTGTTATGGGAAGAACAGGAGGAAAAGGAACACAGAATTATTAAACAAACTACAATACCTGTAAATGTTTATAACACTGAGCTGCAAGTGCTTTTAGACACAGGATCCCAAATCAGTGCGATATCAGAATCTTTCTTTGGTCATATTTCATGTAAACCAGGACTAGTAATAATGTCTGTGAGTGGAGTAAAGATTATAGGAGCTACTGGTAGGTCCAGCAAGCCCATTCAGAAACAAGTATTGATGGAGTTTGAAATAGGAAGTAAAAAATTTGAACATGGTTTTTTAGTGATCCCTGAACTAAGTACAGAAATGATCCTAGGTATTGATTGGCTAGACAAGGAAAAAGTAATTTTAGATTGTGGTAGTGGAACTGTTAAGATTAATAGAGAAACCAAAACAATAGAAATTAAATTTGAAGGTGACAACCAGTGCCGTTAATGTAGAACCTATATTGTTAAAAATTGAATCTGAAAATGATGGTTTATCTCAACTATATGAAATATACCATCTAAAAGATTTATTGCAGTATGATCAAAAAACTGACAGGTTTAGGGAAATTGTTGATGTTATCCAACAAATCTCGTATGAACAGAAAGAGGATTTATTTAATATCTTGAATAATAACAAGGAAGTGTTCTCTGATAAACCAGGTGTCGTAAATAACTTTGAATACCGTATGGATGTCCTGGAACATGGACCATTCTTTGTCAGGCCATATCCAATACCTATAGCTTAGAAAGAAGTAGTACAAGCTGAAATTGATAAAATGTTGGAATGGGGGGTAATAGCGAGAAGTAATAGTGAATACAATAGTCCACTTATTATAGTCAATAAGAAGGATGGAGGCGTAAGAGTAGTCATTGATGCACGGACACTGAATAAAATTGTCAGGAGAGAACTAGACAGACCTGAAAATTTAGACGATTAATTACAAAAGTTCCGTAATGTAAAATATCTAACTAGTTTAGACCTCACTGCTGGATATTGGCAAATCCCATTACACAAAGATTCTAGGAAATATACAGCTTTTTTTGTTTCAGGAAAGTGTTACCAATACAAAGTTGTGCCATTTGGTTTAAATACCTCTGTTTCTGTTTTCATCAGGGCTTTGGATTCTGTGTTGGGAAAAGAACTTTGTGCCAGATTGACTGTATGTGTGGATGACCTATTGATTGCTACTGATAACTGGGAAGAACATTGTGACCTGTTAAACAAAACCCTTATTGCTCTTCAAGCAGGGGGCATGACTTTAAAGTTAAAAAAGTGTGAATTTATGAGACAAGAAATTAAATTTTTAGGACACATAATAACCACATCTGGGATTGGCAAAGACCCAGAAAAGCTTAATGCTATTGAAAAGTGCCCTCCTTCAAAGAACAGGAAATAGTTGAAAGCGTTTTTAGGTCTTTGTGGGTTTTACTGCAAATTTGCGAAGGGGCAAGCTTTCAAAACAGCCCACATTTGAATCGCTTGTTGAAGAAAAATAGTGTATATGTTTGGACATCTGAATGTCAGAAAGATTTTGAAAATTTAAAAACTGAATTAGTAAGGGAAAACATTTTACATCATCCAGTTTTAAGTGAGCCATTCCACATGATTACAGACAGTAGTGCTTATGGTATTGGTGTTGAAATATTTCAGGAAAACACAGAATCTGGGGAAACAGCACATAAGACCATTGTTTTTGCTAGTAGAACTTTAACTAAATATGAGAAAAACTATACTATTTCAGAGAAAGAGGCCTTAGCAATCATTTGGTGATTAAAGAAATTTAGTAATTATTTATGGGGACATAAAACTATAATTCATACAGACCACAAGGCATTAACCTTTTTGAAAAACTGTCGACTGTTTACCGGCAGGTTGAGTCGATGGGCCCTGTACTTACAACAGTTTGATTATGAGATATTGTATGTTAAAGGTAGTGACAATTATGTAGCTGACACTCTATCACAGTTGCCTGAGGGTATGAACAACTTACCAAGGGAATGTAATGAAGATGGCAAATTTCATATAAGATATATTAAGGAGGTTCCAGGTAGGAAAAGAATAGAGCAAATTTGTAAAAGCATGAGGTTCCACCAGAATGAGGATGAAAAATGGAAGTCAGTGAAAGTTAATTTTAGTAACCCTAATTACCCACAAATCTGTAGATTTTACAAGATATTTAATGGAATTTTATATAGGAGAAAGAATACCAGCACTGAAGAATGGAAGGTGAGTTGGCCTAGGCAATCTGAGACTGAAGTGATTGATTATTTTCATATTGCCTTAGGGCATTGTGGTCCCAAGAAGTGTATTGAAAAGTTAACTGATGTGGTTGCGATTAATGTAGGTGCTACTAAGAAAATTACTGAGAGAATAAGATCTTGTGATGTATGTCAGAGGGAAAAAGTAACAAATAGAGTAAATCAAGGTTTTATGCAGAATACAGTACAAGAGGACACATTAGAATTACTGTCAGTGGATTTGTATGGTCCTTTACCTGAAACCTCAGGTAATTGGTCTTACATTGTTGTAGTGTTGGAAGTGTTCTCCAAATTTATTAAATTATATCCAATCAGGAAAGCCACTGCTAAAGCAGTCTTTAGCAAGATGACTGAGTATTTTAACACCATTGGTAAACCTAAAGCAGTTTTGTCTGATAATGGACCACAGTTTATCTCAAGAATCTGGAAGGAAGGCATGAAGCAATATGATGTTCAAGTTAAATATATTTCAGCTTACCACCCGGCTAGTAACCCTGTTGAAAGATATATGCATGAATTAGGAAGGTTAGGTAGAACCTACTGTCACCATAACCATAAGACTTGGGGCAGATTTGTAAGTGACTTTGAAAAGACCATGAACACC
Source organism: Schistocerca piceifrons (assembly GCF_021461385.2). Taxonomy (NCBI): domain Eukaryota; kingdom Metazoa; phylum Arthropoda; class Insecta; order Orthoptera; family Acrididae; genus Schistocerca; species Schistocerca piceifrons. The sequence continues at coordinate 585,527,403 of NC_060138.1, forward strand.
TTATACCATGAAACCACCGGTTCTACCCCTGAAGAAATTCTGTTGGACCGTAAAAGTAAAAGTATTGTTGAAGAGATCTTGCAATTCTCACCTATTATAGGAATTAACCTGCATCAGAAAAAAGAGTTAGTTAAGAAAAGAATGAAAGAGAAAGTGGCCACTAGATCTAAAAGGCATGATAATAACCTCAAAACAACTAAATTTAAGCTTGGAGATTATGTTTTAGTGAAGACCCATGAAAAATCTAGTGAAATTAATAATGAAATTTCTAAATTCAAATACATTTACAATGGGCCTTTTGAAGTGCAAGGAACTCCACATGCAAATGCTTATTTTCTTGTGTACCCTACATCAAGGAAGCCTTTACGAGTTAGAAATATAGTCGACATGAAATTGTATGTCCACAGAAACCAATGATGAATAAAATGTAGTACACTCAGGGGACATGCACTCTTTGCATTGTCAGGTGCCTGACGAGCACCAGGGACCCGAGTCGTTGCCAGCACTACTTCCATTTCTTTTCATGTTGGCAACCTTCCCCTTCTTCATTCGGAACTTTGACTATCTTCTTTCTTTCTTCCCTTTTTATATTGAATCATGTTTTACAAAATGTAAATTTAACTTTAAAATAACTAACTCCCAGTGTTCAAGCCACAATTTTAACCAATTGCTTCAAACTTGAAAATTAACATTAATTGAAAGTTATTTTAAAGTGTGGTTCCCAAACCATATATATTTATTTAATTATTTTAGTGGATTTGAATGATGATAAAAATTATTAATAATGCTAAATTTTCCTTGTATAATATGACTAAAGATGAATGTTTCTGTAAATAGAAAGGAATGATTACATTGGGTACAATAGAAAATGACCAAGAATAATGAAAGTGTAGTGAGTATTGTAAAAGAAAAAATGTAATGGAAAAGTAATTGGAAAGAGAAGTATAGATGAGAAAAGGTAAGAATACTGAAAACAAGGTAAATGAATACTATAATATTACTAAATGTAAATGTTTTTGAAAAATAAAAGGGGCAAATATGGTGTCGAAAAACTGTATGTGTGTTTAAAACTGAGGAGATAAACCTGACTAATGTATGTGAAATAGATGTGAGAGGTATGTGTCTAGTGCCACCAAAAGTGGGCAGAAATCACTTGCAATAGGATGTAAAATTATTGTTCTTATCTAGACATATTTGATAACCTAAATGTGTAATTAAACTGAATATTGACTTCATAAGAAATATTACTGAGTAAGAAAGTGGGGAGAAAAACCACAAATCAGGTACTCTCAAATAACCCCTGAACATTGTCATTATGACAAAAATGTCATTTAAAACTTTCTTGATTAATGTATATGTTTCTGATGTTGTCATTTGAAAAGAAATGGTTTTGTTGCCAGTGTCTAATTACTGTTTCAAAGTTGCAGGTTTTGTGTTTTGTACCATTAAAGCAAATTTTACCAAAGATGTAACATAAAGATGAAAAAAACCTGGAAATGATGTCAATAAACTGCTCAAAAATATGGTTTTGAGCAGCAAAACAAGACCAAAGATTAAAAATGCAGTGGTCCTAAAGCTGAGGGCTACCCAAATATGCTGTGTGAGCAGTAGCCAAAGGACTTGCCATTGTGGGGCAAAAAGTTGATAAGTGGTCACGAACTGCCAAACCTAGAGGATGGGGCAGTGTACTAATTTAAAAATGTGTCTTTTAGTGTTCTTTATATAAATTGTGTTTTTTGTGTCTAAATGTTTACATACAAAGACTGCCAAATCAATAATAGGCAGAATGAGTAACATTTACTGCTTGTGCTGAGGCAAGCAGTCAAGTAAGTTAGGTTTATTGGTCAATGTGTTATGAACTAACTATTCTTATTGAAGTTAGTGAAAAGTTGTTACAAAATATATATGGATTCTTATTCAAATGGATGCATATGTTTTGATGCTAGGGTTTTTGGAATAACTTACAGTTTTGGACTGCCTTGTTTTAAAACACAGCAGTGATAATTAAAGATAGGTTATGAATAGGTTAGTGTGTTTATGTGCAACAAATATTTTGGACTGCTATTAATGGAGAGCAGCCTTAAAGTAATTATTTTGAAAAAACCTTGCAAAATTACTTTGATATTTAAAGAGTCAGTTGGAAAAGGTTCTCATAGCTGTTTTGTGCAAAATATTGGTACATATGTGGAAGCAAACTGAATTTTTTTCAACATGTGACTAATTGCTGGTCCTTGTAAAATGTAATGTGACCATGAGTATGCTTGTGTGTCTCTGAAATTTACATTCCTTTAAAAATATAGAAAGACAAATTTCTGCGTTGTTATGTTAAAATGCTCTGTGCTATTGTATATGTATTTATTATTACTCATTTTTTAGATATATTTTTAAGCTATATCTAATCTACTAATATGCAGATTATTTGTGTATTTTTTGTCTATTATTTGAAATGTATGTGTATGAAATGAACATGTTTAACGATATCTTGTGTAATGATGAAAATTAGTATCCTGAAAGCAGTGTGAAAATGAAAATTACTGTAAAAATCTAATTTTTGAAAATGTTTTGGAAGAGATGTATGGAATTTCTTAGTGTATATACTGTACGGTTGTAATGTGTTTTTTTTTCTCCCAACTGAAGTTGGATGGAAAAAATTTTTTTGCAGCCAACACCACTTAGGTGTTATTGATGTTTCCTTGAAGTATCCATTGTGGGAAACTTCAACGAAACATGGGGCATGTGTAACACCATAGCTCTAATACTCTACTGATTTATTTTGCTTTTGTTTCATTTAATATTACATCGTTAAGCTCTGTAAATATTGTTTGATTGAACGATAACACAAAATTGTTTACTCCTTTCCTTGTTAAAACTTTGATGTCATGATTTGATTCTATGCAAAGTAGTGTATCTGTTATTTAAATTCTTTGTCCCTTTGGAGAGAACAAAACTTACTATATATAATTGTAATTTCTGAATGAATAATTTTTTGTAGAAATGTCAATATGTGCAAATTTTCTGTTTTATTGAATGAATTTGGTAGCTGTTATGTAAACTGCTGATCCTCACTTAGGGTTCTTAGTTAGTTTGTATGTAAAAGGTGTATTGGTTCCCCTCGGGAATGGAACTGTATAACGCACGCAAATTGTGGTTGGCCTACGTAGAAAAGGTGGAACTGATAGTCAGTCGGGGACAAGCTACGAGTCGGGACAAGATACGATTCAGGGACAAGCTACGTGTCGGGACAAGATACGAGTCGGGGACGAGCTACGAGTCTGTGCACTGCCATATAAAAGATGCATACTGTGCTGGTTCCGAGAGAGGTTTTTCCTGCCGCTTTCCAATACCTTGGAAGAATGGATAAATAGCTGGAAATATTCTGGGATTGGTATCAATCATCGCCACCAAGAAATGACAAGAGTCCAGCAATTCTACCTGCAATTCCACCTAACAACATGCAGTTGCCACCACATTGCGCAATCATTACATCAGAATACTACAATGATGCACAGTGAAGGACCAGCTTAATGGATGTGTTAGTGTGCTCAAATATAAGGTAATTTATATCTGAATCTATGTACCTACCTTGATTTTTTCCTTATCATAACACCTCTCAGGTTCCTCTTCGTTTGAGCTAAAGTGATATCCGAGTGTCCTTACTAAAAGAACATTAAAGCCCAGTATTTTGCTCATTAATGCCTCTTCAACATAGTAAAAAGAAAGTTAAAGTTAATGTGGCAAGAGAGTGAGTTAAAGTAAATGTTGTTTGCTGAAAATATTCCTATTAAAACTGCTTATTAAAGTGCTGTTGCCAACTTCAAAATTAAAAGTTCTTAAGACTGAGGCTTATAAAGTAAATGATCACATTGCTGTCTGTAGTAAATCCTAAAAGGTGAGTCAGTTTCTTCTAATTTTGTCAACATTGTGTTTCGCTGTAGTAAAAGTGGGAAACTGCAATAGTAGAAAATTATATGTTCATGATTGCTAAGTGTTTGTCTCTCTTGTGTTTTGGAAGTGCATATTAATAGTATAACAAGATACACAGCCTGTCTATTGTTTTAATGCTAGGTAACAAGTAATGGGAAGATCACTAATTATAAAAACCATAATTTCTTTAAGCCCTGAAAGTAATAGGGTGTTTCGGTATCTCTTATAATTTTGCAAATAGTTTCTGCTGCTCTAACTGTTAGTTTCAATCTTAGCGTAAACATATGTAGGTGTCAGAGTTCACTGCACTCGCGTGTGACAAAGTATAGGTTGTGTTTATTCATTAAAGTTACTAATAACTATTTTCTTGAACGAGAATGTTAATCATTCTCTTGCCTAGTTAGGCTGGCGACCGTTTTCTTTATCCGTTGAACAGTGCAGATAGGCAAAATTTTGTTTGTTACTGTTCAAATAATTACGTAATTCTGACTTTCATTTCCGATAAGCCACCTCCGTTAGGTACAACACGGTCAACATAACAAAATTCCTCTCAGAGGGTAACACTGCTCTGTTGCTTTATACCATAATTGCTTTAACAAGATAGTTTTATTTCACGACCTGCCTACAACTTTAAGGTTATGGTATAGCAGAAGCAGACGGTGGTGGTATAGACTGCATTACTCCTCTGAGAAATTGGTCTGCTTCAGTGTGTTCTCCATCAATACGCAACACCTCTGTTTGATTCCAATACAGATTCTTGTGATTAGCAGATCTGTTGCCTCCATTTCTACATTTATCAAATTCTTCATTAATTTGTTGTATTTTATTCTATCTAAAGCCGTCTGGTTGTCTATTAGGCAAGCAATTATATTTTTATTTACATCTACACGTCTATGAAACAATACTTGTTCACTGAACAAGGCTTGTCTCATACCCACAACATTAATAAACCCAAACTGATTACGGGCTGTCTGTTCCTCACAAACTATATATATTCTTCTGTATATCATCCTCAAAAACAATTTCAATATATTGTTCATTAAGTTTATCGAACGATTGTTTTGCATTTGCCTAACATATTTAAGTGATTATCACTGGAAGATCACAGGTTCTTGTAAGAGCGAGATAAGCTACTGCAAATGCGAAATTTTGATACATTAATAAGCAGTGTAGCTGCCAGAATATTAAATGCAAGCACGCAAACATGTATGCTCTGTAATGCACTGTATGTCAGATGTCAGTTAGTGGCTGGAGTTCTATGTCTATTGCGTTGGTCGGTTAGTACTGACACTGAAGTTACCTTCCGATGATGTCTTAAATATGCTCGTTTAGAGACAGGTCTGGTGATCGAACAGGAAAAGCAACTTGTCGACCCTCCGTAGAGCATGCTGAATTGCAACAGCGGAATATGGGGGAAGGGGGGGGGGGGGTTATCTTGTTGGAAAACACCCCGTGGGATGCTGTTCATGAAAGGCAGCACAACATTACTCCAGTTGTAGATCCAGTGTGTCTAGCACAGGCAGGTTGCAGCTACTGCTTAAATTGCTGCTGCAGAAGCATACAATACGCCAGAGCCGTACGCCGAAGATAATGATCTTCCCTCCAGGCAGCGTCACCTGGCCGTCCGGAGCCCGGCCTTCTTGCGACCGTACTTTCCCGTGATCACCGCTGCCAGCAACCATGTAAAGTGACAACATTCCTACCAAGTCTTTGTGCAGTATCGCAGCTTCTTGTAGCCCTATCCACGATCTCGTTCAAACTCAGTCAGATGCTGATAACGCCGTCCTTGTCGTTACAGCGTATATTCAAAGAAAACCTGATTTTCATTCTCATAGTGGCGCTATTAGAGCCACTCTTTCACGACCGGTGCGAGATTTGAATAGACGTCATCTTCCAGATGATAAAAGACGCCTCCCAACTTCCGTTATGTCATATAACTCCTTCTTGGGTTGCGAAATTCTGTTTTGTCAGTGCATTGTAACACAGAGAGTATCCTTAGTAGATTTGTTTCTAATTCTATGTGCTGTACCAAAGAAACAGCAGACATTTATTCTAGTACCTACGACGTTTCCCTTGTGATGGTTACAGTTTATGTTTTTCGTAACTGTAATCCCTAGGTATTCACATCGACAACCTCTAGATTCGAGTCATTTATCATGTAACGTATAGACTAGAATCTTATCCACGTGATATCTCTTTGGTGACAGAAAGCAGTTGGTTCTAACACTAATGGAATTCACGACTGCGGCTTTGTCTCCTCTCACACATAATACAAATGCGGCAGTACAAATGCGACAGGGAGATTTAAACTTCGTTAAGTCGTGTACTGTTCAACACTGTCGGACACTGGTAACAATTTGGAAAGTATTTTGTTTGTTCATCTCACACATACGAGTTTTGTTTTCACCCAACAGCCCCATGCGAACCATCTTACGAGATACGATGTGTGCTTGCATCTTACACAGCTATATATTTTTTTCTGGTTTTAGGTTCGAGCTGTTTGTCGATGACAATTATTCGCTTATGTGAATACTTTACGTTTGGTGATTTGTAATATGGCTGTCCTTTGCTCTGTCAGTAGTTTGATATATTAATTGATTTCGTACAAATATCTAAAACGAACTACTCTATTCGTGTATATTTCTCTGTATCTAGGCATTGGATAATGTCCAAGAAGACCGATACTTGTTGAGGCCCAATGAAATACAGACGTTTCATGCGCACCGCATGTATGCATTCACTGAATGTCGTTCATAAAATTCCACGAGGCTCTTAGTGACTGTTGATGCGAAACTTTCAAATTAATCTTAGCATCCGGTGTTTTAATGATATGAAAAATTTACTTGCTTCACTTTTCTCACCTACTACCCTTTCCTTCCTGTTGCAACAGTTATCAGGTAGTCTACGCGAAGGTAGAGATCCTGTATATGATATGTAAACTGAATGTCGAGAGGGAAAGAAAGGAAAGGAAAAGGAGGGGATAACTGCTGTCACCTACATTGAGACATTACATGGAATCAGCGGGGACAAGTGAAGAACTTCTTCAGCAGAACTTCTTCGGTTAGAATTTCCAAGTGACAGGTTGGTCAACATTTCGGGAGAGGGCGTACAGTCGCTCACCAAGCTCACGTCCTGATATTAATTATTGCCTGGGGTCTCTCACCAAGGACGGAGTTCTGGTTCGTTGTTTAATTGATGGCTGTGCAAACGGTGTGCATACGACAGCTGAAGGTCTGCTGCTTCCCTCATCTTGGACGATCGCGTATTTTTGTCTTCGGAATCGGCACGTTTCTAATTTTGGCTGCTTTGTTTCAGGATGCCGTAAGTGCCAGTACATACCTGCAACCAAGGCTAGACGTTCAAAAGAAACGGTGAGCATACTTAAGTTGATCAATCATTGCTTCTCTCTATATTTGTGGTCGCAGGTTTGTATCTTCGGAGTCAGCACAATTTTGATATCTGTTCCCTTTGTTGTGAATGCTGTACTGTCGGAATCAACTTACAGCCAAACACGGCCTTACCAACAATATAGTGAGGACCTCTGTTACGTGTAGCTAATGGACCTAAAGGGTTGTTAGCATTCGTGAAATCCTACGTCTGTTGAGCGAAATTCAGTTTCGGTTCTCGCGTATAACTCCATTTACCTTTCTTTGGTGCTCGTTAAAGTGTTAAAACCACGAACTGTTTGGAATTTTTCTTCCTTTAAATGGCTACAGTAATTTCTTTCATTCAAAATTACTGAGGTGAGAAAAGTAAATTTCAATTGTTTAATTACAGTTCTAAGGGCGTTTGTGGTTACCTGGTTTGAATATTATTCTGAGTCTCTTTTAGATATGAAGGGGCCGGACGACCCATGAGTAAGCTCAGGGTATAAGTCTAGCGTTAACGAACCATTTGCTTGCAGCTCTTTTGTAAGTTACTGTTTGGAAACTTGTGAGTTTGTTAACAATGATTCTATTGCTGTTTTTCTTTTCTGAAAGACATGTGTACTAACTTCAAAGTATTTGATAAATGTTGACATTTCCGTTTCAATTGTTTGCTATTTTGTAGTGGCTGTCATAGCGCCTGTTCTGAGTTGTTTATTTTTTCAGTGGAAAAATGGCATACAGGCAAATAGATATTATTAAAAGACTTTTTATTTTTTCTTTATTTTTGCTCAGCAACTTACCACTCCAAGATACAAGCTCCCTACTGTTTCAGCAACAAACATGCGATCTCTGTCGCAAAGCAACCTGACTGAAACCGCGAAGATAAACCAGAAAGGTGAAATTTGCGGACCGTATTACCAACTATGCGAACCAATGGCGACCACAGTGGCACACCAGTTGCTGGCCCGTATAAAGAGGACGAACGCGATCTCCTGTGAGTTTGCACACAGGGATAAGTCCGCCATGATGCTGCACGCGCAACTGATTGTCTATCATACAGCAAAACAGACCAAAAGAAAAACGTTCTTCGCAACGTGTCTTCACAAAGATATTTCTGATATCGTCGGAACACCGATGTGGGTTGCGAGTGCTGTTGATACCGTCACTAGTGAAAGTGGTTTCATCTGTAAAAGTATTAATGGGATTACGACGATTTATAATTAATCAGAAAATTAACGACAAAATTGCAAGTGTGTAACTTCAATTGCTTATCGAAGGTGTAAGTGACAAGAACTGAGACCGTCCATACATAATATCCGCCATTTTCTCGTGTGAATCGCCGATATGTGCATAAATTACGCTAGCTAGGCTGCATTCTACTAACTGGTTCTTGTCTTCTACTTCTATCGCACAACTTTCTTCTGCGTGTTAGGTGAAAATGACTGTCATGTCGGGCCCACCACCAGTCTCACACAGTTTAGTGAAAACATCAGTAAATCCTACTGAATATGGTACTCTGACGTTAGGATATCGTTTACAGTATTCTCCAAAAGCGGCAGCAGCAGCATTTCCATTACAAAACCTGAACACAAGTACCATACTGGCACGCTCAGCACTTGTAAGTGCGTGCAGAGTGTTTATATGATACTGTAAAATTGGCCAGCGAATCACAAGCACAATTGAAAAATTAAGTTACACAAACTCAATAACAACTTCAAAATTTGAACTTCAGAATGAAACTAATAGTCGATAAATGAATCCATAAGAACAGCTGTATCAGTTCTTATGTTGCTTTTTCTCCTGTGCCAACCTTTTCATTTCAGAGCAAATGCAACCTACGTTCTCAATTATTTGTTAGTTGCATTCCAGCCTCGCGACACTCTACAATTTTTACGGTCTGCAGCTCCCTCTAGAAACATGGAAGTTGTTCCTTGATGCAAGGAGTCGTAACGTGGTACGAAACCAAGAAAATATGAAAATGGAATTCTTAGTCTTAGTATAGATGTAGTGGGGCTACTATCACCCTGTCCCTACTTCTCTTTCAGCGTTTTCCCAATGCTCTTCTTTTCGCCGATTCTGCGGAGAACCTCCTCATTCCGTACCTAATCAGTCCACATATATTTAGCCATTGTTTGTAGTACCACATCTCAAATGCTTCGATGCTCCTTTGCTCCAGTGTTTCCGTAGTCCATGTTTCACTACCATACTACGCTGTTCTTCTTACGTACATTCTCAGAAAATTCTTTCTCAACTCAAGGCCTATGTTTGTTACTCGTAGGCTTCTGTTGACCGGGAATGCCCTGTTTTGTCAGTTCTAATCTGCTTTTTTATGTCTTCCTTCTCCGCCTATCATGGGTAAATTTGTTGTTTCCGTGCCAGAATGCCTCAATTTCGCAGGATAGGGCAATGTCATCACCGAATCTTATCATTCATATCCAGTTTTACCCCTTGAATTTTAATCCCACTCTGAGGGTAGCAATGGCATATCATTCCACATTTAATTTTAATCACTCTCTTGAACCTTTCTTTTACCTCCGCCATTGCTTCTTCGATGTGTAGATAGAAGAGCAGGGGCGAAAAATTACGTCCCTTCCTTACACAATTTTTAATCCGAGTGCTTCTCTTTTGGTCTTCCAGTCTTATTGTTCCCTCTTGGTTCTTCTATGTGTTGTATATTACCCGTCTTTCCCTAGAGCTTTCCGCTATTTTTCTCACAATTTAGAATATCTTATTTCATTTCACATTGTGAAAAGCATTTTTACAGGTCGGCAAATCCTATAAACCGTAAAAATTCTTCTTCAGTCCTTTCCTGAAGCCAAACTGATTGTCGTGTAACAGATTCTCAAGTTTCTTTTCCATTCTTCTGTACATTAGTCGTGTCGCCAGCTTGGATCCATTAGCTGTTAAGCTGATTGTTCGACAATTCTCATAATTATCGGCTTTTGCTATCTTCGAAATTGTGTCGATGACTTTATTCGTAAAGTCTGATGGTACATCGCCAGTCTCATACATTCCGTACACCAAATTGAATATCCGTTGTATAGTAACTTCCCCCAACGATTTTAGAAATTACGATGCAATGTTTTGTATCCCTTCTGCCTTATTTGAGCCTAAGTAGCTCAAAGTTGTTTTATGTTCTGATTCTAATACTATCTGTTCCCTGTCGACTTCTGTTTCTTCTTCCATCACGTCAGCAGAAAGGTCTTCTCCTCTCATACATGTCTGCAATGTAATCTTGCCATTTATCCGCTGTCTCTTCTTCATTTAATAGTGGAATTCCCATTGCACTCTCAATATTACCGCCCTTGCTTTTAATTTCACCGAAAGTTGTTTCGACTATTCTATACGCTGAGTCACTACTTCCGACATTCCTTTCGATCTCTCCACATTTTTCATGCCGCCATTTTGCCTTATCTTCGCTGCACTTCCCATTTATTTATTTCTTTAGTGACTAGTATTTCTGTATTCCTGAACTTCCCTAAACATGTTTTGTAGTTCCTTCTTTCGTCGATCGTCTCTAATGACCTCAATGTCGACGGGACGTTAAACCCAATCATCCTTCCTTTTTTTCTTCTTTCGTCGACCAACTGAAGTACTTCTTCAGTCATCCATGATTTTTTCGCAGTTGCTTTTCTTGCACCTTATACCTTTTTCTTTCCAGCTTCTGCGAGTGTGTCTAAAAAGACATGCCCATTCCGCTTCAACTTAAATGCCTATGGCCCTTTTCATTATCGCAGTTTCTATAGCCTCAGAGAACTTCATGCATATACGTACTTCTTTGCTCAACGCTTCTTCCTAACTAATCTCTTGAACTTCAGCCTACCCTTTATTATTAGCAAATTTTGATATGAGAGAGGGTATGCTTTCCGATCCAGCATCTAGTTTCGGAATCTATTCCTGAACATGATGTAACCTAACTGGGATCTTCCGGTATCCCTCCTCCTCTTGTGATTCTTCGACAAATTATTCGCTGTTACTAGCTGAAATTTGCTGCAGAACTCTGTTAGTCTTTATCCTCTGTCATTACTAAGACTTAGCCCATATTCTCCCATGACCTTTCCTTCTACCCCTACAACTGCATTCCAAACACCTGAGCCTATTAAATTTTTGTCTCCCTTTCCATACTGAGTTACCTGTTACAGTATCCTCGTATATTTTCTCTATCTCTTCATCTTCTGCTTACCACGTCGGCATTTATACCTGAACTAACGTTGTTGGTGTAGATTTGCTGCCGATTCTGATGAGAACGACCTTATCACTGAACAACTGACAGTAACCCACTCTCTGGCCTGGCTTCCTATGCATAACGTTTCCTTCTCCCGTAATATCATTTTCTGTTGCTGTTGATATTACTCTACACTTAAATGACCAGAAATACTGTCGTCTTTACATTTCTCTCCCCTGACCCTCACAATATCCGGAGTGAGTATAAAAATTTCCCTTTTCATTTTTTCTAGCTTTCCTACTAAGTTCAAACTTCTTACATTCCGCGCCTCGACTCGTAGAACGTTATCTTTTCGTTGGTTCTCAGTCTTTTTCTCATGGTCACCTCCCCCTCGGCAGTCGCTCTCGGAGATGACAATGGAGAGATCATCATGACACTTTTTCAATTACGTTCCACATGTCCAGTGGATACGCATTACGTGTGTTGAATGCAGAGATTTCCATCGGTTTCTGCAACTTCATGCCGTTGATCACTCCTGATTCTTCCACGTTTTAGAGGCAGTTTCCCACCCCAAAGACAAATGAGTATCCTGAATCTCTGTCCGTTCCGCCACCATCTTTGATGAGGCCGTTGGCAGGATTATTGTGACTTCTAACGCCGGAAGTCTACGGCCGCCATTGTTGATGATTTTTATTCAAAATTTAAGCGCTGCAGAGGTTCGAACCCGGAATCCAGGACACTCTGGTTACGAGTGAAATACGCTATCTCTAGACCACGGATGTACCAACATAAAAAATTGAATATTTTATCTGTATCAGATGTGCTTTTGGTGCAAATGGAAGTGGACATGCGTTATTCTGACTGCTTTCTTTGAATCTGACTATACTACAACCTCTTAAAGATGTTCTGTCCGTCCTGAAAAGCACAGTACACTTTTCTTCCGACGTCACGCGCCCGGTGTCACAGTGGTCAAAATGTTTTGGTTGATCAGTGTATATGCACTACGTGCTCGGGAGTATCTACATCTACATCTATACTCTGCGAACCACCGTGAGTTGCATGATGGAGACTACGCCGCATTGTACCAGATATTAGGAATTCTTCCTGTTACATTCACGTATGGAGCACGGGAAGAATGATTGTTTGAATGCTTCTGTGCGTGCATTAATTTTTCTAACCTTATCTTCCCGATCCATATGTGAGCAGTGAGTAGGGGATTCTAGTATATTCCTAGAGTTATCATTTAAAGACAGTTCTTGAAACTCTGTTAATAGTTGTTCTCGGGTTATTTTACGGCTATCTTCATGAATATTCCAGTTCAGTTCGTGACACTGTCCCACAGATTAAACAAACCTGTGACCATTCGTTCCACCCTTCTTTGTACACGTTCAACATCCCTTGTAACTCCTATGTGGTACGGGTCCCACACGTTTGAGCAATATTCTAGAACCGGTAGCACGAGTGATTTGCAAGCAATCTACTCTGTAGATTGACTGAATAGATTGATTGAACTTCCCCAGTATTCTACCAATAAACCGAAGTCTACCACCTGCTTTACCCACGACTGAGCCTGTGTGATCATTCCATTTCTTATCCCTACGACGTGTTACATCCAACAGTGACTCGAGGATATTATAGTCATAGGATACTATGTTTTTTCGTTCTGTGAAGTGCAAAATTTTATGTTTCTGGTTATTTAAAGCAAGTTGCCAATTTCTGCACCACTTTGAAATTTTATCAAGATCTGATGAATATTCATTCAGATTCTTTCGAATTGAAATTCATCATAAATAACTGTATCATATGCAAGATCATTAATATAGAACATGAACGACAAGGATATCAAATCAAAAACCTTTCAGCCGACTAACTTCTAGATTTATTTTATTTGGCCACCAGTTTCGGCGATTTACTACGCCACCTTCGTGCTGCTGACCGACTTGTAGGAAAATTCCAGTTCAATCTGCAGTTGATGGTTGAAATGATCTCTACAGTAAGCACAAATCTACAGATATCAGTATTTAAATGTGGCTCCTGCTTTGACCAGAACAGAAGTGGAATCTTCCTACACGTCTGTGAGGGGCCTGAAGATGGCGTAGTAAATCACCGAAACTGGTAGCCAAATAAAATAAATTTGGAAATTATACGGCTGAAAGGTGTTTGATTTGACATTCTCTAGCAAACAGCCAAGTCCCTCAACCATCTCTGAAAAGATGGACATACAGCGAACAGCGAGGGTCCCGACACACTTCCCACGTGAAGTTACTTCTATATCTGACAATGACTCACAGTCAAAGATAACATGTTGCATCCTCCCTAGCGCAAAGTCCTCAATCCAGCCACAAATTTCACTTAATACCCCATATGATCGTAGGTTTGACAATAATCATCCAAACTGTCTCATATGTCCGTACGATCGTTTTCTATAGGCAAGAAGGCATTTCGGTCAGCGGAAAACCATGCCAACGTTAGGACACCTATCAAAATGGTTAGCGTTTGCAGCCTAGTCCCGCACCCACAACCGCTGTGTACACAGTCGCAGACGGTGCAGTATGGCATAGAGAAGACACCTACCAGAGTCTCTGTAGTAGAGGGCCATAGGAACAATGGAAGCAGGACAGTCGCAAACTCATGCGGCCGGATGGCTAAACGTGCATCGTTCTGTTTTTTCTCGGATGTGGTGTCAGTTTATAGAGACCGAAACTGTATCCCGAAGGCCAGGTCAGAGCCGACAACGAGTGTCATCAGAAAGAGAAGACAGTTAAAAACTGAAATGAGCACATGGCATTGTTGGCCGATAGGCCCCATACGGGGAAGTTTGGCCGGCGTGTGCAAGTCTTATTTCAGTCGACGCCACATTGGGCGACTTTCCGGTGATGAGGATTAAATGATGATGGAGAAAACACAACATCCATTCCACGAGCGAAGAAAATCTCCAACCCAGCCGGGAATCGAACCTGGGCCCGCTGCGCGGGAGGCAAGCGCGTTTCCACCAAGCTAAGGAGACGGACTGAGAACCATTATTTGGCTGTAACGGAACGACGATACCATCTTTGTACTGTGCAACAACTGGCATCTGACCTCGCAGCATCCACTGGACGTGTTGTATCGAGGCAAACGGTGTAGAGGAGGTTTCAACAGAGTGGCCTTTGTTGTCTGAAACTTTCTGTATGTGTGCCTCTGACGCGTCTTCGCAGAAGGGAACATCTAGAGTGTAGCCGTCAACATACCATCTGGACAAGCGAACAGTGGGCCAATGTTATTTTCGCAGATGAGCCTCGATTTGGTCTGCAGAATGATTCTGGACGGATTCGCATATATTGTGGAAAGAGACTGATATCGAGGATTGCTGACGGTGTGGGCAGGGATTATGTTAACCCCTTGAACACCTCTTAATGAAATTGTATGGGTGAATCGGAAACGTTAAATTACTGTCAGGTATTGTGACGAGATCTTGGGAGCTCATGTACGGTTGTTGCGACCTCATTGAGTGGTTGATGTTTTCTTGGAAACGAAAGATATTGCACCCATGGCGTGGCCTGCTCACTCTCCTTATTTGAAACCAATAGAGCCTGTCTCGGATGCGCTAGCAAGACGGGTTTCATGGCGTCAGCGTCCACCAACCACTGTGCAAGACTTGCCAGGAGCTCCGCAGGAAGAATGGGCATTATTGCCTTAACATGACATTGATAACGTTATTCATAGTGTGCTCCGTCGTTGTCAGGTCTGTATTACTAACAGCGGTGGTCACACACCAAAGTGAGCACATTAACCAGCTGCTGGAATGCGCGAGCAAATCTGTTAGGTTGGAAAAGAAAGAAAAACATTTTCGTCTACAGTTATGCATGTTGCAGTTGTTTACTTTCTGTATTATTTACTTTTTTTTGCTTTGCTGTCACCTGTTTATACTGTTCTGCAGCGAAATAAACGCAACCTGGCAAAATTTCCCTTCGTTACTTTAATTTTGGACACCAGCGTACTTTTCGGAAATCAAGAAATACAGCATGTACCTGATTTCCTTGATCCAAGGCTTTCAGTGTGTCATGCGAGAAAAATGCGAGTTGGGTCTCACATGATCGATGTTTTCGGTATCCAAACTGGTTGGCATTGAGGAGGTCATTCTGCTCAAGCTACCTGATTATTCCTGAGCTCAGAATATGTTCTAAGATTCTGCTACCCTCTTTATAGACGAGGGATCTACGATAGATTATAGTTAGAAGAGGAGATAACTCAGCCGCAAATTCGTTACAGAATCTGTCAGATATTCCATTGCGCCCTGGAGCTTTGTTCCATTTTAACGATTTCAGCTGTTTGTCAACACCGCTGGTACTAATTCGTATTTCATTCGTCTTTCTAGTAGTGCGAGAATTAAATTGCGACAATTCTCCTTTGTAAATGAACATTTGAAATGGAGTTAAGCATTTCAGCTTTTGCTGTGCTACCCTTAATTTCAGTTCCTATTTCGTTTATTAGGGACAGCACACTAACTTTGGTGCCACTAACCAGAATTACTTTAGATTCGATGAAAGATGACTTGACCATATTCTGCTACGGTCGTCACTGAAGGCATCACCCATTTCTCTCTTGACGGCCCCATGCGTTTCTCCATCTATAGCCCTACGCTTTGTTTTACACCTATTAAGCAGTAATCTCTGTTCCTTTAGAAGTTGCTTTACAGTGGCTGTATACTGTGGGGGTTACTTCCCATTATGAACTGTTCTATCATTCCGCTTGTTATAGTTGTCCTTAGTGCTTTGGTAGTCATTGTTGCCACAACCGCGTCATGGTCACTGATACCAAGTTCAATGTGGACATCCTCAGATAGGTCAGGTGTATTTGTTGCCGTTAGATCAAATACATTTCCATCATGAGTGGGGTTCCTAACTAACTGTTCTAGGTAGTATTCAGAAAAGCCATTTAGTAAAGTTTCAAAGGATGTCTTGTCATGCCCACCACCAACAAACCTCTAATTTTCTCAATTAATTTTTGGATGATTAAAGTCTCCACCGGCGATTACAGTGTGACTCAGGAGCTTACGTAGTAGTGAACTGAGGTTTTCTCCATGGTTTTCGGTTACTTCAGGAGATGAGACCGGTCGGCGATAGAAGAATTCAATTATCGTTTTATGTCCACACTTGATACTCAGTCTTGCCCAAACAACCTCACATACAGCTTCAATTTCTGACTCTATGAATCTGAGTTTCTTGTCTACTGCGACAAATACTCCACTTCCATTTCCCATTTGCATAGTGAGAGATAAGTCAAACATTCGAAGATTTGGGACGACGGGGACCAGAAGCAACAAATTTGATTTGTATCAATTCAGAAAGAAGTGATTTCAGGTTCCCTCTGCTTAGAGATTTATCGTTGAAGGCAGCAGCGTCTGTGGTTTGAAAATATTCTGTAGTCTTCGCAGACAGCAAGTTGGACATATCACTGTGGCTCTAATAACTTTCTATTGTACTAGGGGTGTTCAAAAAATCGTTGCCCTGTACTTATATTCCGAACAATTAAAACATAAGAACGTATACACACTTCTGACTTAGATGGATGTATGCATTTCCAGACGTAATCGGTATTTTGTGCTACATCACTAACGCAAAAATGATAAAAATTTATCGTGCTGAGCTCTCAGACGATCAGTGCCAACATCATCTCTGGCCATTCCCCGTCCGTATAGGCTCTCTAAGGATGGGAAGTTTCGTGTGTTATCGTATCTTAACTCTCAATGTATAGTGCGTTTAGAGCTGATGATTGATTATCAAACCAGCATTTGCCTAACAAACGTGGAAAAACAACTAAAAATCACCGTCATTCTGGCAGGTGTAGCACACCAACGGTCGTCAATCCAGTATCTGGATCAACCAGAGCGCGGTTTACCTCCCTGCCCTCCCCTCTGTAGGGGAACTGTGGGACACTCTACAACATACATTGTTGATGCGTATCAGTTCAAGAAAATGGCTAGCATAATTCACTCCAACAATGATATATTAAGTTTCCCATATGTTGATACAAATGACGCACACCTCCCAGACCTTATAGAGGACTAGGGCACAACTATGGAGATATGAAACGTGGTAGTTCATCAAACCTCAGTTGAAAACATAATATTCATTTGTCTCCTACAACAGTACTGTACATTATACATTGAAATATTTACAGAAAATGTGCACAAAGACACTTTCAGTACATCGATAATGTAATGGGGCTTGATTAACATGTCTGATTTTTCCACAATTCTCAAATCTTTTTTCAGCTGAAAAAATAGAATTTAGAAGCTCCACTTTTTTAGCGTATATCTAATTTCGACTTCATCTTTTGGATCACACGCAGTTAATGTTTGTAGGGTTGAAGGGACCAGACTAAAAAGGCCACCGGTCCACGTAATTGTTCTTCCACCATAACGGAACACAGAATTTTTTTCGTAGAAAACCTTACAAGAACAAAATCATTTTTCTTAATCTTTATCGGATTGCCTTCTCAGTCTCTTTCTTCAGTTTCATATTCTTCGGACATCCGGAACATGTCCAGATCACCAATGTGCTCGTACTTGAGATTCCCTGATGATTCAGAAACTTCATCAAGCGCTTTCGTTTTAGAAAGGTTTCTGACGACTTTAGTCCTACGTCTACTTGATTTGTCTGAGTGCTTGATTTTCTGTTCAAGTGCTATACTTTCTGCCTCTGCGTTTTCCGGTGTGCATGCTAAAATCCGACCTAAAACCCTCTTCCTTTCACTTTGAGCATCTTTTCGTAGTTCTGCTTTCGGAAAAGAACGAACCTGTTCAGGAGTTACTGTTCGCATAATTGAAGAACTGGTCACTTTGCAGTCTTCTTCATCTACAACAGTAGCAGCATGTTAAGGCACGTTGTATTGAATTGTTTCTTTAGTTGTAGCAGGTTCTCGTCCAACTTATGCAGTCGGAATTTGTGAAGATCGAAGAAGGAGATCAGTTACAGAACACATAAGAAATTCTGCTTCAGTGAAGGGCTTATTGTTATAGGGAGAAATGCCACATTTCCTAAAGCCAGAAAGAATAATATTTCGCCGAAGTATGTGTTTGTCCAACCATCTCACCTATCCAATAGATGGGAATAGATTTTCCTGTTAAAAATTCTATTATAACTTCTTTCAAATGGAACAAACACTGGTGGGTCAAGGGGCTGCAGTCGATGGCTACAATGCGGCGTACAGATAAACAAAATAATTCCCTTTTCCGTAGCTGTAATTATAACACCTATACCCACATGGATCTCGTAATTACCCAAAATTAGTAGTACTTGTTAGTTCCTGTTGCATTTGGCGTGATCAATTAGGAGTTCTAAACACTGTTTGAAAAGTTCACTTGACATCTATCCTGTCCTGCTAGTTAATGCAAGACTATCTGGAGGAGCTTCTTTAAGACATAAATGTGATTCTCGGAGAAACAAAAACTGGTGGCAAAGCATTCCCGATGGCATTTCCAGTAAATACTGCGGTAATTTGCTCCCGTCTTTTGCAGATGTTACCTGACCTACTTCTTATTCACCACGCTGTGCAACAACTTTAGTATTGACTGTAGATATTCCTGTTTAATCGCAGTTGAAAATGCAGTATTGTGTAAGTTCGTATTTTTCATAAATAGATTTCAAATCATTTAAGATAATATCAATATTTGGTTTGTAAAGGCTAGTTGCTCGTTGCAAACTGATTTCTTCTGGGGACCTCAACGACTGGTCCTTTTGTCGTCCCATACGGCCTTTGAACTAATCATATCCTGCGATTTTTTTTTGTTGCTTCCCAAGATTTAGAGATTTTTCAATGTACAGCACAAGTTTAATGGTAATCAAAATATCTCACCTGGATTTCAATCAACCCATAATGCGTTCTGACTCCTGATCTTTAGAAAACACCAAACCACATACCAAATTACTTGGAAAGACGATACTCTCCTTGTCTTCTGCTTGGGAATATTTCTGAAGATATCGCTGAAGAGCTAACATGGAGAACCCAGCTACCTTTGCCGGCTGTCTTAGGCTATATCCCTTGCTGCCGTGCGTTGTACCTCTAAATTGACGCTCTTAGCTGGACCAACCCCGTCATAGACCTTCTTGATCCACTTGTGGGACGTCCCAATGTCCTACTCCTCCAAAGATTGGATGTCTCATTTCTCCCTTAGGAACACTCTAGTAAATAACAATCAAAAACATAATGTACAAAGTTACCAAATTACATTTGCTGATTCATAAACACTTCTAAGAGCGAAAATCGATTGTGGTCTCTCGTGGCCTAGCTACGTGAGCTTTGGGAACCAAGGTGGAACGAGAAGTTTACATCGCCTGGTGAGACGCTAT
Source organism: Schistocerca piceifrons (assembly GCF_021461385.2). Classification (NCBI taxonomy): domain Eukaryota; kingdom Metazoa; phylum Arthropoda; class Insecta; order Orthoptera; family Acrididae; genus Schistocerca; species Schistocerca piceifrons. The sequence continues at coordinate 585,547,193 of NC_060138.1, forward strand.
GGAATCAACAATTTAAAACAAATGGGCAGGAAACTTTAACCGTCGCGCTTTTCCGATCCTTCCACTCTTCTCCTATGGCAAATCCCGATTGCAAATCAATACTTCCCCGATTGGTCTCGTATAACTGTCATACATGTGCTCTACAACGGACAAAACCTCGTAGGGAAAATAAACAATTGAAATTAACGAGTCTTGCCACATAAAACAGTAAAGTAGTAGTGCATGCAAAAAATGATGTAACGCATGAAAGTGCTGAAATCTGGAAATGAGTTTCAGTGCTTCTACCGGTGACAACACAAGGAGAGTAGATGAGTTTTTTATTCAGACAGAAATATAATTGACCCTGCCAAATATTAGGGAGATATAGAATGTAAACTGCTAATAGCAAGGAAAGGTTTTCTGAAAAAGTAATGTATATTAACACCGAATATCAGGGTAGATGTTAGGAAAACTAATCTGAAAGTATTTTTTGTGACTCTTGTCTTGTGTGGAAGTGAAATGTGGAGGATGGATACAACAGACATGTAGAGAATACAAGATTTTGGAATGTGGCGATACAGTAGGAAGCTGACAAGTAGGAGATCGAGTAACGAATGAGGAGGTAAGTCTGGTGCATCCATTGAGTCCATTGAGGGAAAAGAAATTTATAGTAAAGATCACTAAAAGAACTGAACCTGAGACATCAAAAAATAGTTAATTTGGTAACAGAAGGGCTGGTATCAAGAGATAATAATTGTAAAGACAGGCCAGGTTTAAGTAGTCGTAGGTTGCAGTAGTATGCTGAGTTGGAGTGGCTTGCACGTGACAGACGAGCAGGGAGGAATGCATCAAACAGCGCCGTGCATCAGACCCACAACGAAGACAATAACAACAACTAATAAAATCAGACAACAATAATAACTAATAAAATCAGGCTACAACAAGTTTACTGTTACTTGATATTTGCGTTACCTTCGTTGTATGGTATTACTTCACCGTTTCGGGCAAGCGTTCGAAGAAAATAACGGACTGAATGGCAAAGAAACTAAAACTCAAACACAGAAGTATAAAGCGAAAACGGTAATAAAAGCCGTGTAAGCTGGTAACTCGAATGAAAATTGAAATCCAAGTTGTATCTTCATCTACATCTACATCTGCATCTACATTTATACTCCGCAAGCCACCCAACGGTGTGTGGCGGAGGGCAATTTACGTGCCACTGTCATTACCTCCCTTTCCGGTTCCAGTCGCGTATGGTTCGCGGGAAGAACAACTGCCGGAAAGCCTCCGTGCGCGCTCGAATCTCTCTAATTTTACGTTCGTGATCTCCTCGGGAGGTATAAGTAGGGGGAAGCAATATATTCAATACCTCATCCAGAAACGCACCCTCTCGAAACCTGAACAGCAGGCTACACCGCGATGCAGAGCATCTCTCTTGCATAGTCTGCCACTTGAGTTTGCTAAACATCTCCGTAACGGTATCACGCTTACCAAATAACCCTGTGACGAAACGCACCGCTCTTCTTTGGATCTTCTCTATCTCCTCCGTCAACCCGACCCGGTACGTATCCCACACTGATGAGCAATACTCAAGTATAGGTCGAACGAGTGTTTTGTAAGCCACCTCCTTTGTTGATGGACTACATTTTCTAAGGACTCTCCCAATGAATCTCAACCTGGTACCCGCCTTACCAACAATTAATTTTATATGATCATTCCACTTCAAATCGTTCCGCACGCATACTCCCAGATATTTTACAGAAGTAACTGCTACCAGTATTTGTTCCGCTATCATATAAACATACAATAAAGGATCCTTCTTTCTATGTATTCGCAATACGTTACATTTGTCTATGTTAAGGGTCAGTTGCCGCTCCCTGCACCAAGTGCCTATCCGCTGTAGATCTTCCTGCATTTCACTACAATTTTGTAATGCTGCGACTTCTCTGTATACCACAGCATCATCGGCGAAAAGCCGCGTGGAACTTCCGACACTATTTACTTATAGCTGTAATGAGCACATAAAGAAATAGAAAGAGAGAGAGACAGAGAGAGGAGTGGGTGGTGGGTAAATACGAAAGGGCTGAGTGACTGGTTTGCCTAGATAAGTGTACAAATCTCAGAGAGGGAACTTCGTTCGACTGCTTGTGCAGGCTGGAGACTAGTCAGGAAAATCTAAAATTTACCAAATCCGAAACGTGGGTATATTTCACGTCTTCCCTTGCGTTACTTAGATGCAATATCATATTTTATCGTGTTTCTAGGATATTTAACAACCAAGCTTCTTACTCGTTTAACGAAACCATACCATGTAGACATATTTTCTTTTGAGTAATCACAGAAAATGTTTTATGTCATGAACTGATACTTGCCACCAATGGCCATCAGCAGAACTAGAGAACAACAATAAAAGAACACCGACTATACTTTGTGAAATTAACGCAAATGAGACGTCATTATCTTCATATTGAGTGAACACTTGGGAAAAAGTCAACCACCATCTCCAATATCCGCAACACGGAGTCCTTATCTATTTGGAAAGAGCAGTGCAGCTTCTTCCAACGTACACCTTCGCTTGCGTAAATGGAACTGGAGCCACAATGGCCAACTGCCTTGTTAACGCGGGGCAAACAGCTGGCACGCCCGCAAAGAAGCCGATCGCAGGCGGAGATATTTGCGGGGCGTTGGAAACACCCGGCCGTTGCCCTGACACCCCCCCCCCCCCTGCCTATCCACACACACACTCACACACACACACACACACACACGCACACACACACGCTGCCGCCGCACAGTGTGTGGTCGGACTGATAGCGGGGGTCTGTGGCTGGCTGCGCTCCGGCCGCCGGGTGTGCCCCTTTTATCGAGGCAGCCCGCCCGGCCGCCGCCCATCGCCATCCTGCGCCGCACACGCGAGGCCATTCGGCCGCACACTTACCGCCGCCCCCCCCCCCCCCCCCCCCCCCGTTTCTCAGTCGATAGAGCTGCTGCCCGCAACACCGCGCCTCTGCCACCCGAGAGACAATACCACAACAGGCGGCAAGTAGCGCTACGCTACTTTGCGTTCTTTTTCGTTCCACTCATCCCCTCCTTCGCCCCAACTCCTTTCGCCCAACTATCCGCCCTGTTCCAGCGCGTGTGGATTTCAATGCCAAAATGAAGGCGCGGACATCGGAGCTACAGCAGCCCATTTCCGTCAGTGCTTGATTGACATCTTCGCAGGAGCTGTAGGGAAACAGTAGTTGGTCTGCATAGGTACGTCTCGATAGTGGCACAGTATCCTGTGACCTCCAACAGGCACTAAGCACATTCACAAAATACTGAGAAGATTGTGGAAATTTTGAAAGGGTCTCACGAAATTCTGTTAGCGGTTTGTTTACTTACGAATAAATTCTCCTGCTGTCAACAATACACTGCAAACTGAGACGTGAGAGGACTTGTTAGTCAATTAAAGACATAAAGACATTTTTCTGAATCAGTTACATCAGTTACTGCGTACGCGAACTCGACACTTACACATTTACGTTAAATATTGCATGAAGCTGCGACAACAACGTGTGTGTGTGTGTGTGTGTGTGTGTGTGTGTGTGTGTGACCAGTGAATAGAACAACGTGATAAGGAGTGACGCGAGACAATGAACCTCACCTGTTGTTGCAGTTTGACAGCCAGTCTGCATTCCTACTGTGTGATAAATAATTCATCGAATGTCGTTTGACCAACGGGTTCACGATAAATTTCTTCCTTCATCTGCAAGGTATGAACTGCTGTCTATATAAACAGGTCCATAGTCATCGGATTGTTTCAATGTCCAGCTAACAAAGCTGTAAGGTCGCTTACACCTTTATTTATAAGATGGTGTTTCATGATCTTGAAACGAACATTTTTGTTAAACCGTTATTATCTGTTCTGATTACACCAGGAAACTCCTACCAATAAAACAGCTTCACACGCCTCATAACAGTATAAATCGGTTAATTATCTAAATATTTATCTTCAAGCATGTAAGTGATGAAGAGTTTAGCGAAGATTTGAAATTATGCTTTAAGTTTCTTGGAAGTTACTAACTGCTCTTATTATGACACTGGACCAGTATAATCTTGGTTATTTTCCCTTCCTTTTTAGCAAATGCTAGTTTCCCACGAATCTCAATGTCTGAACTAAATGCAGAATAGTAGATACATTCAGTGATGTGTGTAGATACTGCCACCAAAGTGGGTTGCGAATAGAATTAGTAGTAAAGATGTAATGCGACGCATTATGCTGAAGTTTTAAGCAAAAGTAAATTTTTCTGGCACCTAAATATTCATAACGTCACCTCTCCTGACCTACGTGTCGTGCAATAAAATAATTTTGCAGGTACATTTGGTGGTGCAGGTGGTCTGAAGTTTGACTGCATGAACAGTTTAAGTGCGGTAAGGGTCAAACTTTTTCCCTTTCGCCGTTTTGTAGGAGGTGTCAGCATGAGAAAGTTTTTTAAAGGCTTGAAATTGTGTGTGATGTTTAGCGGAAGTTGCTAAGTGCAGTCATTGTTAAATACTGTACGAATACAGACCGCGTGTTTGCACGCCATCACTTACTCTGCCTCAGACAAAACACACACTTTCTAACCGTAATATTTGTCTCATTGTGTTATACTTTTAACAGAAGATTATATCTCATAATGATCACATTCGGGCATTATTTTAAAATTTTAAATTTTTTCAATAACCACGCGAAATATTGAAAATGAAATTGTTATTGCCCTTGAAAGCTCTTAGATATGCATCCTGCAACACGTAATGAGTGTCTGGTATTTGTATTCCGATCCCGCACAGAGTCAAGATGGTTTTTGAAGAAAACGCCGCACTTGAAACCGTCGTAGTGTTGGCACTTAATAGCTGTGCTTGCTATATGGAATTTTCGGGTAAGAATTTTAGACAAGGATGGTTGATGTTATAAAGGCAACTAGAGTAGAGAAACTGATACTGAATATTAGACTGAGGTGCTTTCCTGGTGAAGATTGACGGGCAAGAAAGGAAAAGTAACAGATTTGTGGGACAATTTCAATGACGGATAGCATCTACGTAAATTCCGGAAGCTTCGAAGCTGATGGATGTAGTAGTAAAACGGACGAGTAAGAGAAATGTGGAGAAGCTGTTAACATCAAACATTGGTATTATTGTCAGGGAAGAACATCGGATGTACTGACCATGGAATGTGATTCAGCTGTGTAATTATAAATGCGGAACATTACGTACAACATCAGAGCTTTGGAAAAAAAGCAAAACAATTATCAACAATACGGGTGTAACACGAACTTTCAGCGATGTTGATGTATAAATAAATGTTCACAACTCTCAACAAATGTATTCAAAGGAGCATGTAATCTCTATTACGGCAATCTGACATTTCACATAAACTGTCTCATCAAATCCCATCCAGGGGACATACTCTCAGCTGCTGAAAAAATTATTCATGTTTAGCGCCTGCGAGTAGAAAAAAATTTAGATCCAACAATTTTCAGTGTAGTTTGTTCTAAACCGTTTGCCGAGGTCCGCCAATAGTAGTAACAAAAGCATTCAACTACTAGGACTACGAGGTCACGGAGCTTCCCGCCGCAGACACTGGTGACATCAACAAGGTAAGAACATACATAACTGGTAACAAGAGCCAAAGAATGACAAATTCATCACGTATGAAGAACAACGAGTTTATGTACTGACACAAACATTACTGTTAATTATCATAGTGAAAGCGATTATTTAAATTATTAGCAGTAGAGTTAATTATTGAAAGAGAGATAGTAGAAAGAAACTTTACTTTACCGAAAGTTCAGTAAGATTTAGCGAGAACAGAAAGATTTCTTAGTGGCGAAACTTCGCTTAATCTGCATGATTAAATTCAAGTTCATCTGGGAATAGAATTTTTGAAGTTAGATTGGTAAACAATGTATGCACATTACTCATAACAAGTTTGGAAGGTAGCGAATTCGAATAGCTATGTAGTAATCATGGAATAGTGATGATTTCTTATGTTAAATATTAAATTTTTTGCTGCCTAACACACGTTGCTATACTACGTCTATCCTAGTAAATCAGAGTCATAAATAGGTTTAGTTAGTATCAAAACAATTCACGTGTCATTAGCTCCGGGCACAACAACTTTATTTATCAGTTTATGCATACATTTTCTAATAGCTACCACAGGATTAAATTTTACCGTGAGTATGTCCATGGTAATTGTGGTGGCTTTTAATGATCTGACGAGCCTATAAATTTATATAATCTACTAGCTGATAAAACTGGCATCACCCCGGTATTCATTACACCAGCTTCCTATAGGAAACGAAATAATGAACTGTGTTTGTAGTGTAATATCCCGGACAGTTTCTGTACGCTGAGCGCAGGTGCTGCGCTTCTCTACAATGTGATTTTGTAAACATCTCTATGGCAACATCTCTTCGTACATGACGGTTGTTTTCGCCTGCAGCCGTTTGCGCTTTGCAGTTGAAAGCTATCAAAAGCGTTGCCCGGTGTTAGGGTTTTCCATGAGATGACTCGATTGTCGGAGAGTCTGTAGTAAAAAATAAATGTATTAAAACTTCATTCATACTACGGTATTTGTATCTCTTAAACCACGGGTCTTACAACGATAGGTTTGTGTATGTATATTCAGCAGTACGTGTGGATACTGTCTTCAAAATGTGTAGTGAATAGAGTTAGTACCAAAGAAGTAATAAAATTAAACGTCATGCACAATGCTTCAGTTTTTCAAGTATTTCATTGTTTATGACATCATATGTCAAACTATAATAGGTAGCTGGTTTTGTTTTTCCCGACAGCGATTGTTGCCACACGGTAAGAGGTACATGCAAGTCTGGTTGAAAGGTGAAAATGTGAAACAAACAAACACCCAAGAGCGAGCGCGCTCCTCTCTCCCTCCCTTTCTCTCTCTCTCTCTCTCCCTCTCTCTCACTCTCTCTCTCTCTCTTTCTCTCTATGACTATGATACCCCCTCGAGGCCCACTTTCACCGACTCAAACGCCAACGGCCCAAGACTCCATGCGGCGAGTTACCGACATGCGGACATCGGAGCAATTCAGCAAAGACGTAGAATGGACGCTTTGTGAAGACCTGGTAGACAATGAGAATCGATCCTGAAACTATGGACTCATGTAGCCATTGGGACGAATTCTTCTGGCCTGGCAGCAGCCGTTTCCATCTGCCTTAAAAAAGCGAGAACAAGTGGTTCAAATGGCTCTGAGCACTACGGGAGTTAACATCTGAGGTCATCAGTCCCCTAGAACTTAGAACTACTTAAACCTAACTAAACTAAGGACATCACACACATCCAAGCCCGAGGCAGGATTCGAACCTGAGACCGTAGCGGTCTCGCGGTTCCAGACTGTAGCGCCTAGAATCGCAAGGCCACTTCGGCCGGCTGGCTTCTGTGCCTTGTTTTGCTAAAGTCGTAGTGCTGCGACCAATTTCTCCTCCATGGAGGGTCTGCGTGTTTGCTGTTTATGGGGATTCGCTCCAAGAGAACTGAAGTTTACTTTGATGGAACCAACTCTGTTTTATAGCAGACGTTAATCACAAATGTTTGTGGAATGCTTCAAAGTTAAGTGGTCTGTCTTACAAAGGTATTTGAGTTATGTTAATCAGAACTGTATGTTTAAACTAGTCATATTTTGAGTGGCTTACCGTGGACCATGTTGAGGGCTGAAATGTGTGTTCTTCTTCCTTTAAAATACCGTGAAGTCTAATTTAAACAGATTGCCTTTTCATTGTTACCATTTCAGGTAAGCATTTGTATAATATTTTAGTGGGGTGAGTCTAGTTTAATCAGAGTGCCTTTCACTATAATCATTTTAGGTAAGTATTTGTAAAATATTTTGGTGGCTTTGGTAGTTGACCCGCCCTGAAATTTTCTACGATAAATACTGCTAAAATAAGAATGTACTTTTCCACTGTAGTTGTTACGGGAAGCCTGGTAAACAAAGTTTGACATCTGAGATTTGGTTGCTTTGCTATCTGAAACAGTGGAGTTTAACGTTAGTAAGAGCTGTCAGATTCGCTACTCATGGCTAGTGTCATAACACAAAATATGTCGGAAGTCAGTGACATTGAATTTCCTTCTATTCAAAAGAGTGTGTAATGACTATTCCAGCTACATAATTATTACGGCAACTGTTTGCCAATTAATTTGGGAGAATGTGAGCCTTATTGATTTTCTCATTCCTGTAACCAGAGTGCTATCCAGTTCTTGAGTGCTTTGTTGCTTATCACCATTTTCGGTGACTGGGTAGATGTTGGATTCTTATTTATTTATGTTTTTTTCCTTAAATGGTAACATAATGAAGTATGTGCCAACCTTTGTAAAGCAATGCACAGTTGCTAGGGTGGCGATTTCACACCGCCCACCTTGCCCGTTTGATTATCTCGCCAATCGCTGGGCTGAATTCTATGTATATAACTTTCTCCTGGTTTTGAACTTATGTCGCCAACGGACGTGACAAGTTGCTTGTGTTGCTACTGTTGTTACCAAACTTCTTGCAATCATTTCAGATATATAATTTAAAAGCTAACTGAAAATTTTTGTAAATGTTAAGTTTTTGTTTATTAATATGCAGCCTGGCTGAATTCAGATATCTGTTAATGTCGGGCAAACTGCTTGATTTTTTAATTGCTTAAAAACTATTTTGCTGACGCCAATTGCTAGTCAAATTTTCACCTTAACGTTCAACAAGTTGTTTAATTTCCTACTTGTTTTCAAAAGCTATTTCACTGATGTCATAAAGTTGTTGAGTTTTATGTAAATAAAAGATTATGCATGTTTTTAACTATGAACGCTCTTTTCTTGTCTTCTGGCCCAGAGCTACTGCTCAATACGTGTTAAATTGCTGTTCAGTAACTACACTCAATTCAAAATATATGCAGTCATTTCATGTTTTATTGGCTCTAAGCACTATGGGACTTAACTTCTGTCGTCGTCAGTCCCAGGACTATTTACACCTAACTAACCTAAGGACATCACACACATCCATGCCCGAAACAGGATTCGAACCTGCGACCGTAGCGGTCACGCGGTTCCAGACTGACGATGTTTCGAACTGAGAGAAACCAACGTGGATGGTGAGAGTCACACAAGCACCAATACTTGATGAGATTTCTGTTGCAGTGGACAAAGGAGCCAGGGGTACCTCGCTGTCGGCGGAGAAGACATTTTATCTTTACAAATTAGTGCATGTAACTTTGAATGAGTCATATTAGAGTTATTTTGTATTTAAGGGTAAGTTAAAATTAGTCGAGTATACAAAGTGAGTCATAGTAGGGTTATTTGTATCTTAGCATTTAAAGGTAGATTAAAATTAGTAGAGTGTACAAAGTAAGGTATACGCAAGACGTTTTCTTTCTTTTTTTTTTCCTTGTTGACATTCGCACAGCTGACACTATTGAACTTTGTGAATCATTTTGCGTGTGTGAAGTTAAGAGTACACAAACTTAGATAGAATCATTTAATTTTATAGTTCGTTCACGTGGCATGCACAGATGACACTACGCAACCAAGTAAGAAAGAAGGAGGCCTCCCAAGGATCGGTGATGCATATACTATACATGATGATTGCAGGTTCGTTGGTAGAAAAGATTTTTGCATGTGTTTTAAGGTAGGAAACAAACTCTCTGAGAAAGAACATAGTGTACTGTTGGTAAAAATAATGAACTTATACCCACTTTGTACCCACTTTATAGAGTTTATTGATGAATATTACCTCTTTGTAAGGTCAACTTTTGTGATACAAGCCTTAATTCTATGTCTCTTGTGTGTTTTACATGTTGGTATTTCTAGCATATAACACTTTCATAAACATTACTGTGCAGTAACGTTAACTTTTGTATTACATAGCTAAATTCTAAAAGTCTTGTGCGTTGCTCATGCTGGCATTTGTGAAATATAATTCTTTGGTGAACATACTTGTGGTGCGAAGTTCATCTTTGTTGCACATGTTTGACCTCTCTGTCTTGTACATGTATAGTATTTTCAATTCTGACGTATACGTCCGTGACAGTGTGTGCTTTATTTTTGATTTTTAACAAGTCTTAATTGTATGTTTATGTTGTATATGTTTTATGTACATGTGTGACGTTATCACCAATTTTAATGTGATTTGTGTTCCTCAAATGCTGTTTACATGTTTCGATCCTTGTTTATTTGTGTCTGTCTTGAATCTATTTATCAAGGGCAAACATTTGGGTGAATATTCAACTAAGTCTCACATACAAGGACACAACAGCAAATCTAGTATCACCCCCCCCCCCTCCAAAAAAACATATTAGTGAAGTGTTAATGTTACTATTAGTGAGTGAAGATTCTTTTTTCTTTGTGAAGTGCCTGTGTGATGGGCCAAAAGAATATAGATGGGCCAATTTGCCATGCCTCTCAATCTTCAGTATCAAAAGCTGAATATTCATGAGAAGGAATTGCGTGATACCTCTGCCGGTGGCCACTTTAGCTGACTCAAAGTGTCAGCGACCCAGGACAAGGAGAGAGGTGGGACCCATACACCGAGCGCCCGTGACGCGTACATCGCAACCATTCAGTAAAGGCCAGGAGGTAGCTCGACAGATGGCCTCGCCTTGCTTAAGAATGGATATGTTGCGAAGAGCCTGGCGGACTGTGACAAGCTTGCCGAAAACTGATGGACCCCTATAGCAACTGGGACAGAGCATCAACAATGCACATAGAAAGGTAGTTTTGAATACGGCTGTCTTTCAATGGAGAAATAACACAGCCAGCCAGTTGCAAATAATTTTTTAATACATTTACCAAGGTCTCAACACTGTAACGATGAAAGTGCGCGTCACAAAGTGTAGGTTGGTTGGTTGGTTGGTTTGTTTGTTTGAGGGAAGAGACCAAACAACGAGGTCATCTGTCTCATCGGATTAGGCAACGAAGTCGGCCGTGCCCTTTCAAAGAAACCATCCCGGCATTTGCCTGGAGCGATTTACGGAAATCACGGAAAACCTAAATCAGGATGGCCGGACGCGGGATTGAACCGTCGTCCTCCCGAATGCGAGTCCAGTGTGCTAACCACTGCGCCACCTCGCTCGGCCACAAAGTGTAAGAATTTTTTACATTTCGTTCTGTAGAAGTTATTTCGTTGTTCTCTGTCAAAACTTCAAAAATACGATTAGTAGCTGGGCAGTTGTAAAAATCTGTATCAAGAAAGCAGTGAGGTGATAGAGTGCTGAGAGCGCATATGCCATCTAACTGCAGCCGGATAAAGTAAAGCAATGTGAAGTAAGGCGTTCGCCATTGTAAGGTGCAGCAAAAGCCCGCAGTACGGAACAAATAATCTGTAATAGTGTTTTAAATGTATAGCTGTAAATAATGTTTTTTGTATTAATCTCTATATATTGTTAAGTAGATCCTAGTTTTAATTATGAACCTTTGTAATTAAAGCTGTAACGAGTAATGGCTTTATGATTAAGTTAAAATCTAAAGGGACCTCACCGTGGAAAGGTAGAGCGGGAGAAACGTTACAACAGGAAGTTCCAGAACAGTTCTCTTTGCGAGTCGGAAGGGTTGCGAAGTAGCGTGTGGTGCGTTGCCCATGTACTGTAATGTGTGGTGATTAAAACGAGCACAGTCATTGTCAAACGGCCTCGGATGAACGGGAAATTGTTAATTCTACAATTTTAAGCAACTATTTGTCACTCAACCAAAGCGTCAATGTTATTATGAGGACCAGTGGGAAGTCGTTGTTTGCTGTAAAAGAGGCAGACGTTATGTTGCTGCATTACCCACAATACTGCCCAGAGGAAGTAAGACTTGGAAGTCACTGTGTAAAAGCTGCAAAATCATCCATCGGTAGCAAAATCTCGTCAGAGGCTGCGATACGTTGCTCAACACCACAAAAACCTGAAGAATTTATTTTTGTGGTGAAGTTCAGTACATTCTATTGTTCGTAGGGACGGACATTTTGTAAAAGTTTGGATTCGTGGTCCTCTTGTACTAGTAACACAAATTAAGTATTTAAAAGCAACAAGCTTTATCGCAGTGTTGTTATTTCAGTACATGTTTGGTGTATCGTTTTCACACACTGCGATATTTAATTAGCAGCATTTTCAGATCATAAGCTGGTTATAAGTAGGCCTACATGAAGTGCTTAAAATTATTATTGCCATATTAAGCAAAGCATCAGATTGTGTACAAAGTACCAGTTATTTTATTACACTGACAAGCATACTAAAAGCAGTTGCAGAAGAAGACAACAAATGGTGTTGTGCACATTTTCTTTAGTACAAAAAAGATTATTACTGTGGTGTTCATAACATAGGATTTTACTGATCCATGGCGTTGTACAAACTAAACGTATGTTGCAACAACACTGCGGAACGTGTTTTTCTCATGTTACATTGAAATATTATCAGTTCAAAAATTTTCCACGTTTAAAATTTTCAGTAAACACCAGTTCAAAATGTCATTTTCTGTCAGAGATCAGTTCTATGTAAAGATAATGTTAAAAAAAGTTGTTTATTAATTACAAAAATTACAAATAACACCACCACAGTAGCTGTGCATCTTCAGTGGTTAGCAGGATTTTCACTCAACGTTTCAGTGTTATTTCACATAAAAGTGTTTCAAGTTTAAAATAGATTTAGATCCATATTGTCCGTATGCAGTCTATGTCGCTGTTTCAAAGTGGTTATGACTTGTATTGCGTGCTCTCGTCCCCCTTGTTTGCTTGTCAAGTTACTATATCGGTTCCAATTATTCAGAATTAAAGAATGTGTGGTGAGAGTTTAGCTCTGCAGTGCTTAGAGCAATTAGTGAAATCAACACTGATCGAGTGCCCAAAATGTCAAAATCAATTATTATCATGAAAATCCGAAATTTATTCACCATTACAGTGAAGATGATTGTGGCTGCTCCACATGACGTGTAGATATAACGAAAACAACATCAATATCTTACGTCAGAGAGGTCGACGACAGCAAATCGACAGATGGAGGCTACATCCTCCACCTTCAACTTTAGCCGATGTAGGTAAGCTGTTCTTCGTCTTTGTGCGAAATATTGTCTTAAGCATGCAGGAGCGGTGATGAGCTATTTTTTGTCGTCTGATAACCAGTTTTGAAGTGTCTTACCAATATGGGGTGCTTGAAATGGCAGTAGTTGTATGGGAAGGGGCAAATTCGTAGAATCATCATCTTTGTTAGCTCTTGTTAGAATCTCATTTTTATACTTCGTCACTCGAAGATATTGTAGCAAGGACTATAGTCCATTACTATACTTCGATACAGTCATTCAAACTTCGTACGCTTTGACTTTCACAAAGCTAAGTGTCCAGCTCCGCTCTTATATTCGATTTAACGTCCCTTCGTATTGCCCACAGATCCTGTTATCGATTATTCGGCATGTAATAGAGTTTAATATTGAGCGCTACTTTCTCTTGCGCACACAATTCCTCAAATTTTCTTAGTCCGTGACCTTAAGGTAAAGTCTACCTAGGCCTAAATATAAGTTTCAACGGAAGTTTGTCTCGTATAAATTAAAAATAGTCACTTATCTTGCAGTTTAACAGAGCTGTCCTGATCCCTTCCGTAGCATATCACACGGAAATGCCAGCAACTTCGCACGCCGCAGCTACGTAGACTTATTCAGAGAGCAAAAAACAAAACAAGAGGACTAAAAACACATTCTCATGATTCATATAGCAGAATTTAGAAAAAAAAGTAGCCGCATTGAACCCCCTTTGATTGACCTGAAGCGCTACTTTGCTGCGGACGTTATGCCGATGAGAGATTATACATCGATAGTTTTAATTAAAACTTTTTCAAGCTTTTAATTATTTCCGATGTTATCGATCACCTCTCCCCCATATGAGAATAACCCTGACAATATTGTTCTCTATTAAAAGAGTGGTTATAAGGACCAAACATCGTTCAAATAATCAGTGTCGAAGAGCTAAAACATGTAATCATCGTCCAGAATTCACGAAGGTTAGGGGTTTAAAACATTACGTAAGACATTTCCAGGGGCAGATGTGGCTTCTGACCACAATCTATTGGTTATGAAATGTAGATTAAAACTGAAGAAACTGCAAAAAAGTGGGAATTTAAGGAGATGGGACCTGGATAAACTGAAAGAACCAGAGGTTGTAGAGAGCTTCAGAGAGAGCATTAGGGAACGATTGACAACAATGGAGGAAAGAAATAGAGTAGAAGAAGAAGAATGGGTAGCTTTGAGGGATGAAGTAGTGAAGGCAGCAGAGAATCAAGTAGGTAAAAAGACGAGGGCTAGTAGAAATCCTTGGGTGACAGAAGAAATATTGAATTTATTTGATGAAAGAAGAAAATATAAAAATTCAGTAAATGAAACAGGCAAAAAGGAATACAAACGTCTCAAAAATCGACAGTAAGTGCAAAATGACTAAGCAGGGATGGCTAGAGGACAAATGTAAGGAGGTGGAGGCTTATCTCACTAGGGGTATGATAGATACCGCCTACAGGAAAATTAAAGAGACCTTTGGAGAAAAGAGAACCACTTGCATGAATATCAAGAGCTCAGACGGAAACCCAGTTCTAAGCAAAGAAGGGAAAGCAGAAAGGTGGAAGGAGTAAATAGAGTGTCTCTACAAGGGCGATGTACTTCAGGGCAATATTATGGAAATGGAAGAGGATGTAGATGAAGATGAAATGGGACATATGATATTGCGTGAAGAGTTTGACAGGGCACTGAAAGACCTAAGTCGAAGCAACGCCCCGGGAGTAGACAACAATCCATTAGAACTACTGACAGCCTTGGGAGAGCCAGTCCTGACAAAACTCTACCATCTGGTGAGCAAGATGTATGAGACAGGTGAAATACCCTCAGACTTCAAGAAGAATATAATAATTCCAATCCCAAAGGAAGCAGGTGTTGACAGATATGAAAATTACCGAACTATCAGTTTAATAAGTCACGGGTGCAAAATATTAACGCGAATTCTTTACAGACGAATGGAAAAACTGGTAGAAGCCGACCTCGGGGAAGATCAGTTTCGATTCCGTAGAAATGTTGGAACACCTGAGGCAATACTGACCCTACGACCAATCTTAGAAAATAGATTAAGGAAAGGCAAACCTACCTTTCTAGCATTTGTCGACTTAGAGAAAGCTTTTGACAATGTTGACTGTAATACTCTCTTTAAAATTCTGAAGGTGGCAGGGGTAAAATACAGGGAGCGAAAGGCTACTTACAATTTGTACAGAAACCAGATGGCAGTTATAATAGTCGAGGGACATGAAAGAGAAGCAGTGGTTGGGAAGGGAGTGAGATAGGGATGTAACCTCTCCCCGATGTTATTAAATCTATATATAGAGCAAGCAGTAAAGGAAACAAAAGAGAAATTCGGAATAGGTATTAAAATCCATGAAGAAGAAATAAAAACTTTAAGGTTCACCGATGATATTGTAATTCTGTCAGAGACAGCAAAGGACTTGGAAGAGCAGTTGAACGGAATGGAACGTGTCTTGAAGGGAGGATATAAGATGAACATCAACAAAAGCAAAACGAGGATAATGGAATGTAGTCGAATTAGCTCAGGTGATGCTGAGGGAATTAGATTAGGAAATTAGACACTTAAAGCAGTAAAGGGGTTTTGCCATTGGGAAGCAAACTAACTGATGATGGTCGAAGTAGAGAGGATACAAAATGTAGACTGGCAATGGCAAGGAAAACGTTTCTGAAGAAGAGAAATTTGTTAACATTGTGTATAGATTTAAGAGCATGAAGTCGTTTCTGAAAGTATTTGTATGTAGTGTAGCCATGTATGGAAGTGAAACATGGACGGTAAATAGTTTGGACAAGAAGAGAATAGAAGCTTTCGAAATGTGGTGCTACAGAAGAATGATGAAGATTAGATGGGTAGATCATATAACTAATGTGGAGGTATTGAAGAGAATTAGGGAGAAGAGTAGTTTGTGGCACAACTTGACTAGAAGAAGGGATCGATTGGTAGGGCAGGTTCTGGGGCATCAAGGGATCACCAATTTAGTATTGGAGGGCAGCGTGGCGTGTAAAAATTGTAGATGGTGACCTAGAGATGAATACACTAAGCAGATTCAGAAGGATGTAGGTTGCAGTTCGCACTGGGAGATGAAGCCGATTGCACAGGATAGAGTAGCACGGAGAGCTGCATCAAACCAGTCTCAGGATTATAGACCACAACAACAACATTACGAGCTGACATATCAAGCAGAGGGAGAAACGAAATGGGTTGTGTCTTGTCAGTAGCAGCGGGCTGGGCCGGTTGCAACAGTAGCCACCTCGTGGAGGGAGGACAGTGGCGAATTTGACAATGAACTGGGAATATTTTGGTTGTGAGGCTGCAGAAAGCAACGTTGGATTTAGAGTCATTGAGAGGTGTAGAAGTAACTTCGGATGCACCCAGGGATGTGAGTAGGGTCCCTTGCTGTTCATGCTGTGTATTGATGAACCTGCGGCCATATTAGTTGTAACCTCAAACTTTTCGCAGATGGTGCAGTTACCTGTAATGAAAAAGAAAGTTCCATAAATATTCAGTCAGACTTTGATAAGATTTGAAAGCGGTGCAAAGACTGGCAACTTTCTTTAAATGAACAGAATTGTAAAATTTTACCCTTCACAAAGCGCAAAAAAGTGTAGTATTCTATTGGCTATGGGATCAGTGAGTCGCAGCTGGAATCGTTAAGGTCATACGAGTACCTCGGAATATTACTTTACAGGGACATGGAATGGTTTAATTATGGGTAAAGCAGGCGGCAGACTTGGATTTATTGGTAGAATAGTGCGGAAATACAATTATTCTACAAAGGAGAGAGATTAAAAATCATTCACGTGACCTATCTTATAATATTGTTCAAGTGTGTAGAACTTGTACCAAACAGTAACAGGGAATATTGAACGAACCAAAAATAAAGTAGCCCAAATTTTTGCAGATTTGTTTGACCCACAGGAAAGTGTCATAGAGATATTAAAAGATCTGAATGGGCAGACCCTTGAAGACAGACGCAAACTCGGAAAGTGCTAAGAATCTGCTTCAAATGATGACTTTGGGAATGTACTGCAACATCATACATATTGTACACTTGGGTTAGTGGAGGCAAGAATAAATTAGTTGTAACACGCACAGAGGCTTTTACTCAGTCGTTCTTCCTGCAAGCCATACATGAATAAAAAATAATTCTTGCAGTGTGATACACCCTCTGCCTTTCAATTCATCGTTGTTTGCAGACTGTGGTTGTGGACGTAGATATAGGTTACGAAAGGCAAAAGAAAATTAGTATCTAAGAAATAGACTGAGATATCATAACATATGCGATAACTTTCAACAACTTAATGTGTTAGTAATCACCACAAAAAGTCATATTTCTTGACTTTTACTTGTATCAGAAGTTACAGTTGATTTTCTAACACTGTCTATGCCATTATTCTCATACTGCATGTAGTATGAAAGCAGCATGAGTTACCCAGTTGATATATACCCATTTCAAACCCTAATTAATCTAAATGCTGAACACCTAAAGCGGAAATTTAATTAAATGTTACTGATTATGCAAATAGTAATTAGTGAAATTGTGATTAATTAATGACTGTTATGTACTCCACAGAAATTTACAGGCTCCAATGAATAAAAGGCAGAAGGACATTCCTTTTAAGATGGTCACATTTATTCTATATTTGTCACTTCATTAATGTTTTAATGACATGGAATTGTTGATATCGCGAGAGGTCGCAAAATAAAAGTGGTAAACATAACGTTAAATTTTGGAAATTTATGATAAGGTCTTATGGGACCAAACTGCTGAGGTCATCGGTTCATAAGCCTATAAACTACTTAATCTAATTCAATCTAACTTAAGCTATGGGCAACACACACACCCATGCTCGAGGGAGGAGTCGAACCTCCGACGGGTGAGCAGGACGGATCGTGACACGGCGCCCTAGACAACGCGGCTATCCCGCGATGCATATAAGATTATTTTAATATTATGTATATAAGTGTAAATGATCTTAATTTTGAATGATGGTCATTATTACACTTGAATTCAGTAGCAAGTGACGTTACAAAGGGCATTTAACCACCTGTGTCAGTGGACGCGTAGTCCTTTGGCCGTTTTCTGTCTTTTGTGGTGAGTCGTCTACTGAGTTCACCGGGGGAAGAGGTAGTGTTTCAAAGCAAAAAGCAACCAGTTGTGAAAACAAGTCTTGATTGCAGAACTGATTTTATTGCTTTACTTATTTATGAGGATCGTTTCGCCTAATACATCGTATCTTCGGGTCGACCAGTATAGTGCTGGTAAGCTGGTTTTGGGTAGCACGATTAGGGCATAGAAAAAATGTACTGCATTCGTCCTATATAGAGAAGTAAATCTGAGTAAGTACATGCTCAGGCCATATATTAATAGCATAACACTCGATAACCTTGGAAGTCTGTGTAGCATAGTGGATACAGTTGATACAAGACAGGATCAGGCTGTGCGTAGTACGCCACATAGTAAATACGCTGGAGGTCCCGTTCTTTGTTCCCCAGTCTTATACACTATAGTATTTGGTGGTATTTGGTCTCTGAGTGCCGAGATGGCCGCGCGAGCTTACTTTGTTCGCGTGTAAAACGTTGAATCTCGGGTTGTTAGTTTAACTTTGTGTGGGACTTAAAATATCCTGAACGCTTTCTCAGTTGTTGATTCTGAAGCGCTTTTGGGAATTTCAACTTTACACTTATGAGAGTCGAGACTGCAGTGAATCTACAATATTTTGCTGCAGACTATTTTAGAGGTTATTCATAGTACACCTGACTGCTTCTTTCGCAGAGACTGAGTAGAACAATACTTTACGTTGTGAATAGTGAAGGAACAGTACTTCTGGACTTCAAATGGATGCTCATCGTTTTAGTAGTTAGTACCTTGCGGAACGAGCTCTACCCGCATATGTTCCATGTTTATGTTCTGTTGCTGCAATTCCTTAATTTTCTGTTTGGTAGTTAATTTTTCTTGAATCTCCACTAATGTGAGGCCAACAATTCTCATTACAATTCTCATGATTAATTCTACGGGATTTCTACATCTATTTTTAGCATCAGTTATTACCTAACCTGCCTATAAAATTGTAGCCTGTGACCGCGGGATGTGTGCCAATAAATTATTAGACTGTCGGATAACTTCATGTGTCATTAACGCAATAACACGTAGCCACCTCCTGTGACATACCAAGTTACAGAAGCCAATAGTCAAAGTGATGAAGAAGGTGTGTGTGTGTGTAATTAAGGCTAGACGGTCAATGATCTCTTCAGTGTAGATGATCACCACGCTCGAACTCTTACGGGAATCGGTGAATCGCCGCGAGTATTGAGGATAATGAGCAAGCGGCACTACAGTAGTATTGTGTAGGTAAGTTGATAGCATGGGCCTGACGGAAAGTGTACTAGTGTAGTCAGTGCAGCTGTGATGAGCAGTCTGTCCGGATGGCGCAGTGGTCAACGCCTCTGCCCAGTAAACAGGAGAACCGTGTTCGAATCCCGGTCAGGCAAAAATCTTCAATTTCCCCCGTTGATATATATAGGGCGTAAATTTTTAAGTTGAAACCAGAATAACTCGAAAAATAAGCTTCAAACGAAAAAATGTGTAGAATCCCAAGTTGATTATTTTCGAGGGGGACATTTGCTGGTTCTAAATTTAGCTCGCCATCCTAGCCCCTTTGTGGTGGGGTGGGAGGCAATTTTAAAATTTCAAATGGGAACCCCCCCCCCCACTTTTTTATTGCAGAGTAAGATTCCATATAAAAAACTACGTACATTTTGTCTTATACATTTGTTTTGATTCTTGGTAGTTGGCACCGTAATTCAAGAAAATCCAAGTTCTCATTTCTGCGTGGAAAATGTTTACGGATAAATAAAAAATACTTATTTACTTCGTAAATTTTGATTCGCTAAAACTAAAAAAATTTGGGTCAAATGGCTCTGAGCACTATGGAACTTAACATCTGAGGTCATCAGTCCCCGAGAACTTAGAACTACTTAAACCTAACTAACCTAAGGACATCACACACATCCATGCCCGAGGCAGGATTAGAACCTGCGACCGTAGCAGTCGCGCGGTACCAGACTGAAGCGCCTAGAACCGCTCGGCCACCATGGTCGGCGCTAAAACTAAAACTCTCCCTCTCACCCCATAGGGTGTGGTTTGAGAGAGAGGAATTAGAGTTTTACAAATGTTGACCCAATCCGACTCTGCGGAAGAAATTAGTATTTGGGTCAACATTTGACACCAGCAGATGTCCCGCTCGAAAATAACCAACTTTGGATTCCACACATTTTTTCGTGTGAAGCTTATTTTTCGAATTATTCTGGTCTGTCAACTTAAAATTTACACCCTTTACATAAAATAAGGTGAAAAGTAATAAACCGACAAACAACAGGAAGTGATTCCTGACTTTTAATGAAGGGAAAAAGGTCCTGCGAACATGTGTCCAGAAACGACTCGTTGCCACAGTAGAACGAGCTGACGAATGCCCACGTGCCACGCGTTTCTTGTGTGTTTCGGGTTGTATCATTGACGCACCGTACTGTAAGCAGCTGAACGTTCCGGTTTTCATGACGGGAAGAACCAAGACTGGTGTTACCACACGATGGAAAAATGTTTCAAATGGCTCTAAGCACTATGGGACTTAAACTTAACATCTGACGTCATCAGTCCCCTAGACTTAGAACTACTTAAACCTAACTAACCTAAGGACATCACAACATCCATGCCCGAGGCAGGATTCGAACCTGCGACCGTAGCAGCAGCGCGGTACCGGACTAAAGTGCCTAGAACCACTCGGTCACAGCGGCCAGCTAAGATGGAAAAGTTCGAGAGGTAGCACGGCCGTATCAGAACAAGACCCTCACACAGACCAACCACATCATACAACATATGAAGCCGTTTTAGAGAGTTTGTGAGATCATGGGCGCTTTCAGACATATGCACATGCAGAGAGGTGTCGGACGGTTCGTACATCAGATTTGGAGGACCTGGTTGTATTCAGACGAAACCTCGCACAAGCTCCAGACACGTAACCCGCCAATATGGTGTAAGCCAAGTATGATTATGTGTGTCTTGCATGACAACCGCTACTATCCCTATCACCTGTAACGAGTGCAAGGATAAGCAGAAGCGGATTTCGCTCTAAGGGTAGGATTTTGTCAGTTGTTTTGCACCAGACTATCACAATTATGACAGTTCTGTCACCAGTCCTTCTTAAAGATGAAGCAACCTTTACCGGTACCGGCCTCATCAATCTGTATAGCAAAACACACAAGGAACACACGGCAAGTGGTCAGAGAAACTTTCATTCGTTAGCGCCATATAAAGTAGCAATCAAGCATATCTGGACACATGTTCATAGGATCTTTTTTACTACATTTGTAGTTAGGGATCCGTCCTTGAAGTTTGTCGGTTTTATTTATGTTTGCCATGTGTATAGTGATTATCCAGAACGTTATGGCCACCTACCTAGCAGTCGGTTTGTCCACCTCTGGCACAGGTAACAGTGGTGACGCGTCGAAGGCATGGAAGCTATGAGGCCTTGTTAGGTCACTGGAGAGAGTTGTCACCACATCTGCACACACCAATTTCCTAACTGCCGTAAATTCCAGGGAGAGAGCGATGAGCTCTGAAGCTACATTCAGTCGGATTCCAGATGCATTTCATCGGGGTCAACTCTGGCGAAGTTGGGGGGGGGGGGGGGGGAGCACACCAGTTGGAATCCGCCAATGCGTTCCTCAAACACACTGCCACAGCACCAACGTCTAGCATCGATGGTCAAATGAGCATATCATTCGTAGTTGCCAATATCGTGGTGTTAACATTGGAACATGCATGGGTCGTCAGCTACGGAGGTCCATCGGTGGGAGTGTTCGGTGCGCTGTGTATTCTGGCACATTTGTGCTCTAGACAGCATTAAAGTCTAATGTTAGTTCCTTCACATTTCGCTGGCTGTCCTTTTTTGCCAGTCTTCCCAGCCTACGACGTCCAACATTTGTAACAAGGTGTGGCCTTCCAACTCCACAACGTCTGGAAGTGGTTTTACCTTAGTTCCACCACGTGTTGAAGATACAAGCCATAGCACTCCTCGATCAGCCGACAAGTCGTGCAGTTTCCGAAATGGTCGTGCCGAGCCTCCGGGCCATCACAACCTGCCCACGGTCAAACTAAGACAGATCGCGCTTCTTACCCATTCTACCCATGGGCGGCACGCTCACTGGTACTACATGTACCATGCTTGTGTCTGACTAGCAGTCATTCTTAGTCAGAAGAGTCTGCTATCGCCTGGACGGGTTTATATCGATAATAGGTCAGTGGTCATAATGTTCTGGCTGATTCCTGTTTTATTCCAAGTAGACATTATTCTTCAGATTTTTTTTCTTTATTGTTATTTTGACACCTCATACAAAAGGTGGGCCGGCAGCGGCAATATTACGCCGCTCTTCGGCCACAGTCAGTACAAATAGAAACAATAAAGACACAGGAAAACGTAACATAATGGTGGAAAAAATGCAGTAGACACATGAGTAAAAAACACGGAGCCGTTCACAGGTGTAGTAAAAAATAAAAAAACGGTCAGCACTGCACACGAACACTTATGGCTGAGATAACATACGTGATGGAGCGTGGTGCGGTGAAAACACTGAAGCACTAACACGACGGCACACACACAGAACCACTGGCGATGATGTCCGGCGCGCGAATGCTCACTTGACGTGTGCGAGTCCGGGGACCTGCCAAAAGGGTAAAAGGTGGGGGAGGAGGGACAGGGGAGAGTGGAGATGCCAGTGGCAGTGGAGATGGGAGGGGGAGGAAAGAAGGTATAGGGGTAGGGGAAGTCCGGGAGAGGAGGGAGGGAGGAAGAGAGGAGAGAGAGAAGGGAGAGAGGGTGCCCTAAGGAAACACAGGGAGGCGATACGGAGGATCAAATTCGATAGGAGGGGTAGATGGAGGGGATGAGGGCATCATCAGGGAGGGGGAGTTGGTGGAAGCCACCTTGGGAGAGGGTACGGAGAGTGGAGAGATGGAGAGCAGGTGGGACATGGGAATACAGGCGCGGCAGCGGACGGGGGGTGGGAGAGGATGGGAGAGACAAGCGGGTGAGGGGGATCAAGTTTACGGGACGTGTAGAGGATCCGCATCCGTTCGAGCAAAAGGAGAAGGTGCGGGAATGGAATAAGGTCACACAGGATCCGCGTGGGGGAGGGGAATTCCTCAGATACGATGCCCTCCTTAATGAATAAGTGACGCACAAATTAATGTTGAAGTACAAGCACTGCTTTGATCGTCCCCTGCAGAACGGACGCCTCCAGCAGGGCTGGTACGGAGCCGGGAAGCAATCTGTTAGCCGCGGCCGCGGCCGCGTCCACTGTATTAGCGGCGTGGCAGCTGCAGGCCGGGGCCGTGCGTGGGGTCCGGTGCGGCTCGGCGCGCCTCCGTGCGTAATGCATGGCGTGCCGCAGGGCGGCTGGAGCACGCAATACGTGTCAGCGCGGCCCGCGATAATTATCTGTAAATATTCACAGACGGACGTGTTCCGACAATTCACAGAAATTTTCATGGACGTATATGTGCGGTCCGCAGTGAATTACTTGCGAATGAGACAGTTGAATTTGATGGTGGCGCCGGGAGTGTGTGTGTGTGCGCGCGCGGAGGGCGAGCGTGTGGCCGGCGCCGCATGCGATATTAACATCAATTACAGCGAGCGCGGTCGCATAACTCGGTCCGCCGGAACTCGCCGGATCGGTTTGCGATTTGCGCGAAGAGCGGCCGGACTACGCGCCGCTCGGAGATGAGTGGAGGAGGAGGGGTCGGCGTTAACCGAGTCCGCGGGCTCTGCGAGTGCCGCCATTGTGTGCGAGGAGCCGTTAAGCCGCGCCGGTTACGCCGACCACTGCCGCCGGCAATAACGGCCGAACTGCAATGTACAGCCTAACAGCAAATCCCAGCCGCGCGGGGCCGTAGACCTAGTGCGCTGACAATGGCTGCGACATCATTTCCTCGCAGCAAATTAAGCTTTGGATAGTAGAGAAGTACAGCATCAGTGAGTCTGTTTCGTTGAATAGCATTACCAGTGCGACAATTTCATTCCTTATCGAGATATTGTGCTTGGGAATTGCCGTGACAATAAAAGCCTTTGTTGATTCCTTAGTCGAATTACATCTCCAGTGGCCGCAATACTGTGTAATATTAACCAAGGAAACGTTACCGCACATTCGCAGATTTCTCGCAAACGGTTTAGTTGTGGACCCCTTTTCACTTGAACGCTTTTGCTTCTACTCTCTTCTGCTTTTATCCGTGACAATTGTCGCTGTTATGATACATTCCGAACAGAAATTATTGCAAACCCTTGGCGCCATAGCGTTGAGAATTGGGTTTCTCGCTGCGGGGCGGCGTGCGTATTCACGCTTTCATTCATCTGGCGACCCAGCTTTTCCTGTTTCTCGCCGTGGGGCGATGGTCGTATTCAAAACCCCTAGCCCACTATTTCAATATACTGACATTTTATTTTGAAAGTCCATTCCTTCAATGCAACGAGAGATCACAAAAAACCATCTTATGCTGAATTAATCACAAATTATATAAGATCTCTATTGTTCAGAAAGCTCTCTCGTCGAAGAGTCAAAAAAAGGAAAAGAAAAAAATTGTGTTAACTTATACGTTAGTAAAATTTCTTCCACAATGTTAGGCCGTCTGGTACAGCAGTCCTATGTAGAATATTTGAATTAAAAACAATCTTGGTTACAACTTATTCTTTTATCAACAACGCGTTTCGCCTTCGTGGGGCATCTTCAGACTGTCTAGAAATTTTTCTTTTAGAGCATATAAAAAAACAAAAATCCGCTCTGTGCTAGAATGAAGCAGATGTCTAATCAGATGAACCTGCAGAGATCTCTGATTCCACTCGTGCTTCAATCGCGCACAGTGCCATTTTGTGGTTTAAAAGGTTCGGAAAGGAAAAGATCTCTGTGGGTTCATTTATTTTATGGTTTTCAACATGTACTAAAGGGAAAATTTTAACTTAATCCGAAGACGCCCCACGTGCGCGAAACGCTTTTTTACCTACAGAATAACTTACAACCAAGACTGTTTTCAACTCAGGTATCAAACATCAGTGTATTGCAATTAGTATAATTGGTAGAGTAGAGCATGCGCCACCGGAAGCATACGCCGGCCGATTGGAGGAGCTAGCGTCAGTTCTGAGTGGTACCAGCCGGTGTGGAAGTGTTAAGATCAAGAACCAACGATCGGACAAGAAAATTTCAGACGAGCACGTTCTCGAATTATCCTCGCATGGCAGCCGCTAGTTTTTACGTTGTTTCAAACAAACAACAGTCGCTTTGACGGCAGGGTACTTGTTTCAACAGTAATCCACAATCACCAGCCAAGTATTCTCTGAGGAGTTGACCGCGTTTTTCAGTTTATAGTTATCGATCCAATATGGACCATTTTGATAAATTCGCAGAAGCGTGCCAGACTGCGCTTGCACGCATATTCTAGTGTATAACAACATGAGCACATCCCCGCAACTCACTATTTCAGTAGACTCGTAAGAATCTGGTTTCGCAGGCCAGAGCAGATCAGGTTGTGGAGAGGGGCCGAGGCCAATTACTGTTAGTTATACAAGAACACACACAACTTTATTCCTCAAACCAATGCACAGTTTTCTCTTTAAAGCAACAAAAATCAATTCTCGGCTGAAGGCCCAATTAACTGCCGGCCGCGGTGGTCTAGCGGTTCTGGGCGCTCAGTCGGGAACCGCGCGACTGCTACGGTCGCGGGTTCGAATCCTGCCTCGGGCATGGATGTGTGTGATGTCCTTAGGTTAGTTAGGTTTAAGTAGTTCTAAGTTCTAGAGGACTGATGACCACGGATGTTAAGTCCCATAGTGCTCAGAGCCATTTGGACCATTTGGACCCAAGTAACTTCTCCGGAAGAAGTTTAAATGATTGCTTTTAAAACACGAAGATTTAGAGTACTTAAGTAAAATTAAAATATCTTCTCAGCTAAAGGCCGAAATAATATTTCAGATCAGCCAAGGAAATTCTTTAAAAGCCAAACATTTACGAATTCTGGCTAAAGGCCATATTAAGGAAAATTCAAGTTAATTTTTCGGCTGAAAGCTCAATTAAAAAATTTTCTTTACATAATAAAAGAGAGACTTTAAAGATAAGCCTTTACACAGTACAACAGAAAAACATCTTAAGAAAGCTTAAAGTATCTTGTCCGCTGAAGGCCCATGCAATTACTCCAGAATAATTAAAGACAACCTTAAGATAAACAATTACAGAACATGGCTGAAGGCCGTTTCAAAAATTCAAGATGATTAAAGAGAAACCTTACAAACAAGGATTTACATATTAAAGCCAGAGATTCTGAAACAAACGCAACTGAAGGCCTAAATGCAGAGCAACAAGAATTTTAAATGAAACACGGCTGATGGCTTTATACTAAACATAAAACAGGCGGAAGGCCTGGCACAGTAAATAAAATGACAATCACAAACAACAAAAATTGGTGCTAAGAAGAGTTCGAAGGGTCGGCTGGGGGAGGAAACTAACCACAGTTTCGTTGAGTCAGCCAAGCATAACACTAAACAATTGGGTTGCAGCACGACCTACAGACGGCTGACGAACCAACCAACCGCCTAATCAATCCCCTTCAACCTGACCAACAGCACGACAACCAAAAATACCAGGAAAGATGAGGATCGCAGCAAGATTATGTCTTAATAATTGGCGTATAAACACAGTCAAGGCACAATAAACACTCACAGAGAAGAGGAGAACAACACCAAGCTGTTGAACTACACGCCGTACCAGACAGCATCAACACGGCGAGGAAAATACACTGCCGCAAAACTACGCTAACGACCAGGGCAGGTAACTGGAATGTAAACGGCCACAAGACAGAAGATGCCGCTGGTGCACTTCGCTAATGAATTATAATCATTTCAAAGATTAAACACCATTAGGGACACGGCTGCAAAATTTTGCTGACTCCAACACACCATCGCATTGTTGCTTGCGAGAACAATCCAGAATGCAACAACCAGCAATCAACAAAGAGATGTCACATCGGTTCAGCTTTCACGACAGGTTCACTGATTACTCAACTCCAGTATGCAGCTGCGATGGGGGACGAACTTAGCAGTTCTCACAGCTAGTGCCACACAACTCTGGCCCCACGTGCACGCCGCCAGCGGCTCCGGCCTGATCACACGCCACAGAGACTTCCTCAGTGCTCCACCTCAACCGACCAACTGCCACACACTCCATGACACGGAAATATAACTGCCGCACCACAGCAGTACTGTAAGTAGGCTGTTTAGGTTCTTTTATTGGTAACGCCACGTAGCGCTCAGTATGAAAATCACTGGCTGTGCTGTGTACAGTCTGTGCCTGGTTTGCGTTCTTGTTTGCTATTGTAGTGTTGGGCAGCTGGATGTGAACAGCGCGTAGCACTGCGCAGTTGGAGGTGAGCCGCCAGCAGTGGTGGATGTGGGGAGCGAGATGGCAGACTTTTGAGAGCGGACGATCTGGACGTGTGTCCATCAGAGACAGTAAATTTGTAAGTCTGGATGTCATGAACTGATATATATATTACGACTTTTGAACACTATTAAGGTAAATACATTGTTTGTTCTTTATCAAAATCTTTCATTTGCTAACTATGCCTATCAGTAGTTAGTGCCTTCAGTAGTTAGAATCTTTTATTTAGCTCGCAGTATTGGCGCTCGCTGTATTGCAGTAGTTTGAGTAACGAGGATTTTTGTGAGGTAAGTCATTCATGAAAGGTATAGATTATTGTTAGTCAGGCCCATTCTTTTGTAGGGATTTTTGAAAGTCAGATTGCATTGCGCTAAAAATATTGTGTGTCACTTTAGTGTTGATCAGATTAAGTAAAGAGAGTAACGTCTGAGTACGTTCAGTTTTGCTCAGCTGTTTGAAAAGCTAATAATGTAAGAGTTTGTAAGGTGTCAGGCAAATCCAACACCTTCCATGAAAACCCTGACATGATAGCAAATCCGGCAGTATGTCACATAGCTTCGAATAAATCCTGACATTAAATTAACCAAAGTAATACGATCAACGAGTGAGCAAATGGAATACCACAGACTAACACAAGATCGCCTAAATGCATGTCATACCTTCCCACCGCGAAACAGACGCAGTTCCGAGGGAAGAAACGAGAACGGAAGCCGAGAGTAGAGTCGTGTAGGCTAGGAGGCCCTACGAAAAGGGACGGACACCCACGTCGCCAGCCGATCGCCAGGACCACCCCCAGCCCATGTTAATAGATAGAGTTTTCCAGAAGAACAGTGTAGATCTTACAATAACACTAAAAGGACGACAGCAGCAGAAAGTTTTAGCGTGAGACTATACGCGTCTCTGTTACGTTGTAAACGTTAAAAACATTGCCCCACCACGAAAGGTATAACGTTTCTCATTGGATAGACATAATTTTTATAGGTGGATCTTAGGGTTAACATTGAGCCCCTAATTGGTCAGTTGAAAACACAGCCAGATAGCTTTTCTTAAACCAACTTCTGTAAATTGTAGTAAGGAGAGGTTAGAAAGAGTTGCTTCCGAGACGGCGATGTGCGTGGAGCAGCGCCACCCGCCGCCCCCTGACGCTGCCTAAACACCGACAAGGTAATGAACGCACGCGGTGCCGCCATAAGGCTTCACTCAGAACTGCAGAAGTCTCATCTGTTACATCCCCTTTTTACGTAATACTAGTGTCGATCGTCAATTAAACTTCATGGTATTCACTTTTGCTACTAGAAGTTAAAATCTGAAACGCGATGATTTTTCTGTTATATAATTATTCAGAAGCCACATCAACCACTGTAATTTATGACAAATTGAATAAGTAATTAAAGATAATTGAGGGTCACTGTAGACGATTTTGATAGTTTTCTCTTTTATGAAACTTAACTTAATTCTAGATTATAGATGTGATATGGCATAGGTCATCCTTCAATCCATTGTAGAACTTGGAAACCCATTCAGGGAATATTCGTTCACATTTTTGTTGAAAGCAGTTGGTTTTTATCATCATGTGTTAAAATATTTCCTTTTATCAATAGTGCAATTTATAAACAATGTTTTGTGAGTAGAATCAAATTTCCAATGGTAAACTTAACTGCTTTTTCGACGTTATTTTACCAGCTAACTAAAAATAGGAAAACCTTGAACCCCTTCCACTAAATTTAGTTAGTATTAAGATTCTTTTACAGGGAGCGCAGTGGAGCTGACGCTGAAATCATTAAGTATTTGATTATATCATCCCTAGTCTCACTGAACTCTTCTGAACTCTACATGTCATGTGTGGTCTGGAGTCTCCTTACCAGCAACAGGTCCCAGGTTCAAACTAGTCAATTCCCTAAAAAACACGCTCAGAGCGTCGTTGCGCGAAAGTGGTAGGGAGACACGATTTAGAACAAAAAGACACCATGAAGAATGTTAGTGGTTTATCAGCACAGTCATTCATTAATTTTTCTAAGGGGACGATTCTTAGTACTAGTATCGATAAACGCTGCTGCTGTCACTGACGAAGGCAAGTGAGCAACCCGTTCAAATAGTAACTCGATGGTGACAAAATGACCAAAAGGGAAAACGCATTAGCGCGAGCTGACCATGGCTCAGCTGTCTGCAAAAAAACTACGGAGTTACAAACATTAAGTTCGTAAGGTTATTTCCTTCCAGTCTTCTTATGTCAGCTTGATTGTCTTATGTGGAAATAAACTGCTGACCATTAAAACTGTAACAGCGTGAAGGCCGCAGGAAGAGACATAAAATTGACGTGAAGTGTAGTACATGCTAGGAAAAAGAAACGATTAATATTGCAGTGGAACCGCACAAGGTACATACGAGAACACCATCTAGTGTACAGAGAGATAGTACATTCACAAATTATCCATAAACCTCATTCATTAATTATTCGTTTGTGAGAAGGTCGTGCTAGCCGCGATTAATAAGGAGAAACGTCCATCAGCGCAAGATGAAATTTGAAAGTGGCATGACTGCTGTCCATGAAAAATCACAGTTCCTCCTTTCATTAAATGGCTGCTCAGTTGTGTTAGAATCCCACGACTGTCATGCAAATATGGAATTAATGGAGTCGGAGGGGCTATCCTCAGCACTATGCGGAATCAAATTGTCCCTAAGTGACTAGTGCCAAAGTGGACAAACGTTATACACGCAGTCAAGGGAAATCATTAACCCATGGCACATACAGAGGGTGGACAAAATATGAAGGTAACAAAAACTCACGACCGTGCGAAATACGGTGTATTGTAGTCGTCTCGGAATAGATAGTGGTCGTCCTGTGTGATTTTCAAGGGCACATGATACCATTCTTCTTGAAAAATAGGTTAATACAGGTAACAATGATAGACATTTCCCTCCAAAATATACCACGCAGTGTAAATAATATTGACATCTGCTGACTGTGGTAGCCAGGAGAGGTGAGCCAGTTCATCCTTCTGCTCATACAACGTCCTTGACCGTGCGACCTGTGTGAGCAAGGACCATGTCGTCTTAAACGATAGCGTCACCATTGAGGAACAAACATTATACCATAGGATGGGCCTAATCATCCAAAATGGTCATATAATTCTTGGCAATAACGCGAGCTTGCCGAGTAATCATGGAGCCCATGTGTTACCACGATATAGCTGTCGAGATCATCATCAAACCCGCGTTACGTTCCACTCTTAGCAGCAGTCTGCATCGTAGGGTTGGTGTTGTTTTGGTGCTGACAGTTCGCGAGTGCGCCATTCACTTCTGCAGTGACTTTCTCGTCGTCCTTTTATTTTACGTCACATTCCTCGTCAATGACCATCCGCCACGAGCACTCAACACACACTTTCGACCGTATTGTGGCTTATGGGATGATTTTTTCTACTTTCCCTGCATGTGGTATACGATACCTGTCGACATACCAAACACTTCGGCTACCTTGATTACGGAAACACCCACCGCACGAGCACCAAAAATTTGTCCGCGTTCGAGTTCACTTAACTCCGACGTAATGCAGTCAAAACCACAGCAATCACTGTTCTGCCCACTATTGACAGTTGTAAGGTGGTGAGGTCAGCGTACAGGTGCCGTTAATTGTCAAATACAACAGTACAACTTGCAGGCTTGACTAGCAGCTGCATTTATGTTCGGGCATGCGTTTATAGTGGTGTTTTCATATTTTTGTCCGGTCCCTAAATATTTTGCTCGTAGCAAGCAAACAAATATCCTCCCAAACACTGCGGTGACGTCTGAAGCACCATGGGCTGCCAGCATCGGGACCACTTGTGGGGCGACGGGTAAAATATTTTGGTGTTTGGTGGTCTGTCCTCTATAAGTCGAAATGTTTGGTAGTCCTGTGCGATTTTCAGATACCACAGCCTTACACAATGGCCTAAAACTATTTTTGCAAACAGCTAGAAAGCGATGGAGAACTCACCGTCCATGGTCTTCATTCCACAGGTCCATTTCTCATCTCGCCTGAACTAACATAAAATTTTCTAACTCTCAAATATTAATGCAGAGGAGTCAGGAGCTGCGACGATAAATAAAAGACAACTGTCATTTAACGAAAGAGTACGTCATGCTCAACATCCACATGCACAAGAATCAGTAGGAAAATCATTACAGCTTGTCCTATCGTTCTCAGCACACGAAACAGTTCACAGCCAATTTCTACTCTTTGTTCCGATTTCAGAGAAATTAGTTGCTCTCCTTAAAAGTGGAAAATAATGGAACAATCTCGGACACTTGCCACGCAATTTTCCATAACATACCAGAAGGCACACAGTACACGGAGAATGATGCACGGATTTTCAAGATAAGCTTATGTTGCAAGTAAGTATACTTTTACACAGTTTCATCAGTTGTACATGATATATCATTCGACCGAAACACAATAATGTCAGCCATTATTAACGCCAGACGAGGCTTAAGCGGGCACGAAACAAGTCCACAGCGGTGCGGAGCACATTCCCGTAAAACTGACAACGAGCGAATAACCTCTTCATGTGCAGAGGCCTCGTTATTTACATGTGCTCTGTGCGCACGACGAAGATGACATTTGCTCCAAAACTGCTTCTAGTGTTGGCAGTGCTCAGCTAGCACCCTTTATGACTACAAAATTATTTTATATCGTTGTTCGTTAATGACTAACAGCGACCCTAATTTTTCTGTCAGTATCTCTGTACTTTATTTATGTTGTAAAAAATTCTTAGCCGCGATAGCTCTTGAACTGTGAACTCTAGAATTTTCCAAACGCAAAATACGCTTGATGATCGCCGTTGAACAGTCTGTTCTTGCATTTATGTGCCTTTTAAAAATTATTACGTTACCTTCAAATTTCGTACAGCTTCATTATTACGTGTTTCAAATACAGTGCTGTCTTATTGACTTTGTAGCTTAATAACAAAGGTTACTTAACCTAACCAAATTTCGTTAAACTAACCAAATTTTTAGTATGGAAACTAGTTTATCTTTAATAATTCAATACGTAAATGTGGTATCGTCACGGAAATGTCTACCATATGTTTTTATGATAAATTGAACTTATTTGCAGAAGTTGAACGTTGTAACTTTAATATTACGCTATTCTAATATCTCGAAAAAGTGTGGCAATACAAAAAGTAAAGGAGGTAGCTCTCTGTAAATTTCTACCACGTGTATACATGACAATCTGCACCTGATTCCAGTACTGTAAGTTTCTAGCTTTAATGCTGCGAACTTCCTAGAATTTACGGGAACTAGATTTAACTAGTAAGTGAGTCACGTTGAGATTCAATGTTCAACGTTTTTATGGTCACACTTAATCTGACCAAGTTTTGAAACTATATTTAAACATTTAAGTTTTACACAAGTGTTTGATGTTATCACAGTAACAGTATCTGCTCTGGCGCTCTGTTAGACTGACCTTGACCAAGTGACGGGTAGAAAAATCAATACTTTACTTCCAGTACTATCGTCAGCTTGCTTCCATACATACTGCGGCAGCAGAGAAGCGTGCCAACAGTAGTGCACTCAGGGAAAAATCTGGACACAAGAATGGCACACCATCTTTTCAAGCCAGCCTTGGTTGCATGTACAACATCACTATGGACATATACATGCGCGGAGTCTCGGAGAGGAAGGGAGATTGCCTAATTTTATTTCTCATCGTCATACGGGACCAGTGCCTGATATAAAGCTATGAGATGCTGTTGGGTATGCAATTCCTTAGTCTCCAGTTAGCGCATCCAATAATCTGGATTGCCGGCTTCCCATTTCTGGCATGTTAAGATAGGGGGCTGAGCTGTAGCTTTGAGATCTCTGTGACATGTTTCATCAAGAAAACGCAAGAATGCATGTGGCACTTGCTGTCCTGCGCTGTTACCGAGGCAGACACTGTCCGAATGTTACCCTGGCTAGCACGTTCTCCGGATGAGTCAGACACTGGGAACTTCTGTCCGAGGTTTGACGAGATACTGTCATGCCAGACAGTGCGACTTATGCACTTTAGCACAGATTTCAAATGACGTGGAATTATGTACTAGTACACGCCACCCACGCATCCCCCGACTCGATGCCCAGTGGTGTTAGAGACTTCGTTGCAGTCAGAAATGCTCGCCTTTGCACGATCTCTTGCACCATGTGTAGCCCCAAATCACACACAAATGAAATCACATTTCCTTCCTAAATGAAATCACATTTCCTTCCTCCTACGCTGTATACACACAATAAGTAGAATTTCATTATCTGCTGTCCTTCCAGGTGCTGCAGATTAATCGACAGTGTGACTCCCATCGATAAGTTATGACTCAGTGTAAAGAAGTAAATAAATTTATGTACTACTTCTTCCTGGTTTGTATTGTGTGGATTATTGGTCACTCTGAGTATCATATACTAGGGCATCCTGAAAAATAACGACTCCGCATTTTTGATGTGAAAATTCTTTAAGCTTGTTACTAAAGAAAAGTTATTGACATTCTACATCTTCATTCTTCATGTTTATTTCTGAAAATAGTCACCCTAGAGGGGAACAGTTCTCCCAATGAGAGATCATTTTGTTGGTACCGTCATTGACTTTATGAAGGAGCCACAACGTCACCTCTGCTTGCACCACTTCATCACTATCAAAGTGAAGTTCCCGAAACAGTTGAAAATCGGATGGAATAAATCGGGGCTGTCGGAGGACTATCGATGACTCTGGCCCCAAGGCCTCGCATTTTTGGAGATGTTGTTGCGCCTGTGAGTGGTCTGGCATTGTCTTACTGAAGGAGAGGGTGCTCGAAGTGTGGACGAACCCTTCGAATTTGAAATTCGATTAAAGCCCGCTGTTTCTCTCCTACCGACTCGGAGACGTTACACAACGCCATGTTACGCGCTACAGATCGGAACCCTCTAGCTGCAGAGGACTTAATAATAGGTATACACGAAGAATAAAGATGTAGAATATTGATAATGTTCGTTTTACTTAAAACACTTTAAAAATTTTCACATAATAATTTGGAGACATTACTTTCCTGCGCAGCTTCGTATTCTCTGTGTGCCTCTTTGCATCCATCCAGATATTTTTCAACCTTTCTGAGTGGGATTAACTGAGCTCATGCTGTCGCGTTGTACCTGTTCTCATACTATTATCCATTGGAATCCTTTGATTTCGTTTATATCTTTCCTGTAATCTGCTTTCCACTGTTATGTGCTGTCGCTGATTATGGACTATGTATCTTAACTCACAATTTCAAATTTACATTTCACTACGTTTAACGTTGCACGCATAGATCGAAGTCATATCTGTGTACCTGGAAATTATCTGTGTGAGACAATGGTACCTGTTCAGCTGTGGTAATGTAGCCTGTCACTTACTTAAATGAACAGACAAATCAGGATTCATGGAGTTGGCAAGACTCCACCAAGTGAGATGGGGCAGTGGTTAATACACTTAAGTTGCTATCAGGAGAAGCAACATTGGAAAACCTATTCGTCATCTTATTTACATTTCCTGTCTTTTTCCTTCACTGGTCGATGCGAATGCCACCGGTGGTTCGTCTGAAACGAACACGGGTGATTAACTCCTTGATCTATGTCCAGTGGTAGTTTATGATCCACCTCTAAGGACAGCGCCGTCGACAAAGCCATAACCCACACTTTGCCTTCCTGACGTGATAGTCACCCATATTCAAAATATTTGCTACTGTACATACGAAGCGGAAGTGCGCGATACTCCATCGCATTGTGCACGTGCTGCAGCGTTGGTGTGGTGACAGTATTGCTCGGTTGGGTTCTGAAAAATGAAGGAGTATGTCGGTACGGATTGACAGACATTCGCGGAAACCAGACTCCCATAAACTCATGAATGTGAATGCCGAATCGTACACTGAAATGACACTGACAATGGAGAGTTGCTGTGAGCACGCGAGACTGGAGAACTCTCTTCATTCAAGAACATTTGTTACGTTTGTAACTAAGAATACTTGAGCGATTAACTCTGCATAGAACTGCACTAGATTACAATCAGAACTATAGAAAAAATGGCTGTGAGCACTATGGAACTTAACTGCTGAGGCCATCCGTCCCCTAGAACTTAGAACTACTTAAATCTAACTAACCTAAGGACATCACACAGATCCATGCCCGAGGCAGGATTCGAACCTGCGACCGTAGCGGTCGCGCTGTTCCAGACTGTAGCGCTTAGAACCGCTCGGCCAGCCCTCAGAACTATACTTACCCTCTTTTCCTGTTGTAGCTTACTGTATATATGGATACTGCGAAAACGCACTTAAATTTAATTAAGAAAGCTTAATAATGGAAGGGAGAGTGAAGAAATACTAGGACACCTTGCTAGTATATCTGGACGTTGAGAAAGACTTCACCGATAAACTTTGGATATCTATGGGTACAATCCTTCGAAGATATTGGAGAATGGTGAAGTGACTGTTTAATATCAGCTATAATAAATGACTATGTTAGGAACAACGACAGTCAGCTGAGAATGTCTAGAAGAAGGAAAGGTATTATTTTTTTATTTCTTACTGGCTTATCGCCCGCTGCACAGGTTTCTTTTTTTCTGTACTCGACTTTTTATGTTGTTTACAAATTGCAATGTCTTCTAAACTTTTCACGCTAATTAAAGTCATAAAAACACGGTCTTTCCCGAATGTACGTCCGAACAAGAAGCTATTATGGTGGCTGAAATGAAAAGTTTTTGTTAATCATGCCTTTTGCGTTCCAGTGGTGAAATTTCTATAGAAATTTTCATACCCTAACGCATATTTCTTTATATGTAACCGAGACGTGAAATATCTGTTTTCATGGATTTAACTTTATCTTTCTTGACGTAACGATGTTTTCTGTTAAATTTTCATCCCCTGGAGTACGATGTTGAATTTCCAGGACCAGTGAAACACACTTTTTTAAAATTTTAAACAGAAAAGCCGAATACAAATGTTCATAGATTTAACTATGTGAATTCTTTCATAATTAAATAATTTCATAACACTTATCATCCCTTATTTCACTCCCTTTTGGGATTGAATTTCCAAAAATATAGGCACACTGTTTTTTTTTCTTTCTAACTGAGAATTAAAATACCAATTTTCATAGATGTAGCTTTAAAATTGCTTTAGTAGCTTTCAAAAACACATTTACCCACCTTTTTACAGCCTAGTGGTTGAATTTCCAAAAATATTGAAACGTATATGGTTTTATTTCTCACTGAGAAACCAAGTACCAATTTTCGTAGTTCCGTCTTCAAAAGTAATAGCGACATATTTTCGAAAGCTTTTCATCCCTGTTTCACCCCCATAGGGATGGAATTTCCAAAAACACTGAAACGCGTATTTTGTTTACTTATAACCGAGGAGCCCAAGTCAAATTTTCGTGTCCCTAGCTTTAAAAATGCTTTCACAATGAAATAATTTCATAAAATATTACATTTCCTACCTCACCTCCTTGTGAGTCAAATTTTCTGACTGATAAACCAAATACCAATTTTCGTATGTCTAGTTTCAAAAACATTTCTTCCGCTTTTAGCCCCTTTGGGATGGAATTTCGAAAAAATCCCTTCTTAAACCATGTTTACAGTATAAGATCAAAAACCTCTGCAAATTTCACAAATTTCAAGTTTCTGTCCTTAGTAGTTTGGGCTGGGCGATGATGAGCCAGTGAGTGAGTCAGTTAGTTGGGTCATTTTATATACAGGGACTTCAAGGAACAGTAGGGCAACGTTTTGTTCTTTCTTAGTTCTGACTACTTTCATACGACGGCCGACAGAGTCCTTTATATCCATGGCGTCTCACAATGAATTCACTTCTTTCATAGTATTCTCGTATATCTACCTTTCTCGCCGGTCTCACACTTGCAGCCTTCTGCCAACACACAAAAACAATTAATCAGGGTGTTATCTTAACATCGTTTTCCCTTCTTAATCAAGTGTAAGTTCATAGCGGTAATTTAACGTATGAGACGTAGAAGAAATTCGTTTGAG
This sequence comes from Schistocerca piceifrons, assembly GCF_021461385.2. Taxonomy (NCBI): domain Eukaryota; kingdom Metazoa; phylum Arthropoda; class Insecta; order Orthoptera; family Acrididae; genus Schistocerca; species Schistocerca piceifrons. The sequence goes on from NC_060138.1 coordinate 585,584,687, forward strand.
TTGTTAAACCATTCTACTTGTGGCGTTAAATATGTAGTTTTGTATTATCCAGAATTGAATTCGGTAAAAAAATATTTATTGCGGTGCTACCAGGCAGGGTAAGTATGCATTTTAACATTTTTCTGTTCACGAATAGACATCTATGCTGATCTCCATCACGCAGAAATGCATTTAATATCGGCCTCCCACGGGCTTTAATTGCATATACGCTGTAATAGTTTTATTCTTTTCGTTTCTGTCATATGGTTACATTTCATATAATAACAGATACAAAACTCCAATGTGTCATCAATAAAAATATCTGCAAATAACGATACATTATTATTTGCACCGTAAATTAGTAGCCCAGAGAGGAATGTTTTATTGTTTTTAGAGAGCCATCATTGGCAATTTTAGATTTTTTGCAGTTATGTACGCAGCAAAAATCTGGTGCACTGCCATGTAGCAGACTAACGCAGATTGTTCTACTCATTTACATCGACTGTAAGGCAGAAAACTAGCACTCATTACCCCTTTACTCCCTTCTTGTCCGTAAAACATGGTATATCGAACTGTTCACCGCATTAATTGGTTGTTATCTTACATAAACTAAGATATTATGGGGAACCGAACGCACTTATACCTGTCATTTTAAATTTAAGGAACACTTTGTCGTATACCATACACTATACTTGTAAAGTAAAGTGTCATTTTCTTTTATTGCAGTAGAATTACTGGCATTATTGACACCAATAACAATGCTGTTTCAATACAATGGTAATTATTCCTCAGATCATTTTTTTCAGATTGAAAAATGATAGCGAGTCTCATCGTCTTCGGTTGGTGCTGATTTTTTTTTTTTTTTTTTTTTTTTGCATAATATAACATTATCGCATTTATGGGTCATGGGCCATCTGACTGACTTAACGTAGACAGTAACGTAGACAGCCACGAAATCCGCTTGTACGGCAATCTCTTCGTGTCACAGTAGCACTTGGACCCCTTGTCCTCAAATTTTTGTTACATGCTATGATATCCTATTCTGCGACTGAGTTGTGTAAATTTTATTTCCTGTACAAACATTGAAAGTTTAAATTTTGTTCTTTGATACTTCAAGTGTTCCGAAAAAATCATATTTTCAAGGAAAAGTGTCTGAACTTGTTAAAGACATTTTAATGACGTGGCGGAACGTAGTAATTGTTTTCTGAGACATTACACAAGTTTTCATCTATGCTTCTTTTATCAGCTTTTGTGCTTTGTATAGTTTACCTCTCCAAATGCGTCTCCTCTCATGTTTCATCTTCCACTCATTGCCTGTGAATGACGTGGAAATCACTGACTATGGGTTTTCCAAATCACGTGACACTTAATAATAGTTCCTTTTTAATATCAGCCAATATTGTAATATACTCCAATGTGTGGGTTAAGTACACTGACGGAAAAAATCGTAAAGCCAAAAGTTATTAAGTAGTCTAGTAACACATTTAAGTGATTAACACTGTAAGATCGCAGGTTGTGGGGAAGGCTAACATAAGACTGCGTTTTATTGGCAGGACTACGTTTTATTGGCAGTGTTGAGTGGTACTTAAGTAAATAAATTAGTGAAATCAAAGTGAACTAGAAATTAGAATATAAATGGAAAACTTGGTTTTGTTTAGAGAGTTACATACTCGCATTCAGTGCACAGAACAGCAGAACAGAAGAGACAATGACCATATGAAGTCAGCAAGTTCCACATAAGCGGGCGCTGTCGATTCAGCCGTCAGGGCATCGCCCGACCGGCTCACGTGTTTCACAGTTGTCGCATGTGAGCAAAGGCCCTCGCCTACATTCCAAGAGCCAATGAACGACGTTAAGAAGATTCTTCGAGAAGCTTTTCAACGTGACGGAAGAGGTAATGACCGGCTCACGTGTTTCTCAGTCGTCACATGCGATCAGAGGCCCCCCGCCTACATTCCAAGAGCCAATGACCGAGGTCAAGAAGATTCTTCGAGAAGCTTTTCAACGTGACAGAAGAGGCAATGGCCGTGAAGTCGTTCACCTCCAGTAAACTGAAGTGAATAAATACACGAGACGTGGTGGGCCCGACAGTTGAAGACAGAGGAAGACAGATGAAGACAGATGAAGACAGATGAAGACAGACGGAGACGAAGACGAGAGACGAAGGAAGAAAAGAAGAGTAGCAGTAGTTTTCAGTCAGTTCGGTGCTGAAGACCGTCATGCAAGAAGAGACTGCATCATGCACAGACGCACCAAGTCCGCCGCTGTAATGGAATAGCAAGCAGGAGCTGCGGCGCCAGAAGACAGAAGTTAAAAGGTGTTTGAAGTCTGGTTTTTACATACCCGGGTGACTCGTGAGGACGGGAAGGAGACGGCCTCACATCAGTAGTCACCTGTGAGCTGGGATGAAGAGCTGACAGCCGAAGACTGGCAAGCGGGAGTCCGTGGTTCGAGTCCGCCACACTGGCCTTCTCCCGCCGCACCGCTCCGCTGGCCGACACAGAACACACGCGGCCGCTTAGAGAAGAGAAACACTGGGACGCCACACCCAAGGTTTCATCCGATGCACGACTTCGCTCGCAATAGTTAAAACCGGCCACCTCGCGCTGCGCGTCTCCGGTCAGCTGGGCGAGACGGCGACACGAGATACTCACCGCTACGCGTAATCAGACGCCGCCGCCGCCGCCGCCGCCGCCGCTGTCGCAGCAGAAGGCTACGCAAACGACACGGCTGCCGCTCTCCGAACCAGAACGTCCCAGTAAGATACAGTTGTATGAAACTTTCAATAAAAGTTATCTTATGTAAAATTGATGTTTCATTCGACCTCATACCCGAGCCAAGGGAGAACCCACCCTGCCCACATGTTGTAAGAGAGAAAAGTTAATTTATTTAATATTTTCACGCTGACAGAATGCTTTAGAATGCTCATCCTGACAATTGACAGCATCAAAAGAGAAAACCCAGTTACATTGAGTGACAGAACTGTCACATTTAGTAACACAACTGATACATTTGATGTCAAAAGCCGTAATAGTTGTTACATTGGTTTCTCAGTTGTCGCATGTGAGCAAAGGCCCTCGCCTACATTCCAAGAGCCAATGACCGACGTTAAGAAGATTCTTCGAGAAGCTTTTCAACGTGACGGAAGAGGCAATGACCGGCTCACGTGTTTCTCAGTCGTCACATGCGATCAGAGGCCCCACGCCTACATTCCAAGAGCCAATGACCGAGGTCAAGAAGATTCTTCGAGAAGCTTTTCAACGTGACAGAAGAGGCAATGGCCGTGAAGTCGTTCACCTCCAGTAAACTGAAGTGAATAAATACACGAGACGCGGTGGGCCCGACAGTTGAAGACAGAGGAAGACAGATGAAGACAGATGAAGACAGATGAAGACAGATGAAGACAGACGGAGACGAAGACGAGAGACGAAGGAAGAAAAGAAGAGTAGCAGTAGTTTTCAGTCAGTTCGGTGCTGAAGACCGTCATGCAAGAAGAGACTGCATCATGCACAGACGCACCAAGTCCGCCGCTGTAATGGAATAGCAAGCAGGAGCTGCGGCGCCAGAAGACAGAAGTTAAAAGGTATTTGAAGTCTGGTTTTTACATACCCGGGTGAATGCTTTAGAATGCTCATCCTGACAATTGACAGCATCAAAAGAGAAAACCCAGTTACATTGAGTGACAGAACTGTCACATTTAGTAACACAACGGATACATTTGATGTCAAAAGCCGTAATAGTTGTTACATTTGGTGTCAGAGAAAAAACCCTTGGCTCAATATGAGGTGTGAATGACAGTCACTAAAGGTCCACGGTTAGTATTTTTTAATGTGTGAAGGGATAGAGGTTTACATAGCAGTCGTAATATTTTCTTTATTTAGAAGTGTATTTTCTCTCATAATTTTAAGAGTTTGTCGAAAATATTGAAACATCCTTTTCATTCAGTATAGTAAGATTGTGTAACTAACGGTTTGTAAAATGATGACACGAAATCGTACAAAGTCAGAGTCAGCACCACAAGCGGTTTCTACTGATGAAGCTATTAAGAGCTTAGTTAATCAAATAGCACAGCTTAAAAATGATAATAATACATTATTTAAACAGTTGAGTGAGGTTAGGCAAACCAGTTCAATCCCTCCCACCCTAGATTCCTCAGCAGCAGCCTTGGTAACTCCTTTTTCAGGTAAACCTGGCGAGGACATAACAGCCTTTTTTGATGATTTAGTAGCAGCTGCAAAATTAGGATCATGGTCAGATGAACAGCTCTTACAAATGACAAAGTTAAGATTGACAGGAGAGGCTAAAGCACACGTCTTATACCATGAAGAATTACGGAATGCTCCAACATTTGAGGAATTGAAGAAAGGATTGCTTAAACGTTTTCAAAAACAGAACAGCTGTAGATTTTATAGGGAACAGTTAAACACTATCACTCAGAGACAAAACGAGTCGTTAGAAAGCTTTGTAGATAGGATTAGAAAAGTTAATATTAACACCTATCAGTTGACAACTAGTGATGAAGCAAATAAAGTTATTTTACAAGAGGCAGAAAATAGAGCTCTGGATACATTTTTACGTGGGTTACCTCCTGAAACGTCCCGTCGTGTTAGGGCAGAGTTTCCTAAAAATGTAGCAGAAGCTGTATCTGTGGCGACAGCTTTTGAAGAAATTGACATTGCCACCAGATACAAGGAGAAGCGAAATATGTTTTCAGCAGGAGTACGATGTTTTAGGTGCGATCGACACGGACATATAGCAAAAAACTGCAGACAACCTCAATGCACTAATTGTCAAAGAATAGGTCACACATTCAAGGAATGCAGGTCTAAGAAAGTTTTTGGAAATAGAAATCAGTTAAACTCAAACGGGAATGTCGGAACCGCCGCCAGGCGTTCCCAATAAAATTTCATGCCATTAAGGCGAATGTGAAGGCGGAATGCTGGTTATCTGCTACCATACAGGATAAAGAGGCAAGGATACTGGTGGATACAGGCGCAAACGTATCAATAGTAAGTAATGACTGTATTGGAGAAAAGAAATATGACCCTCCAAGGTATAGATTGAATGGAGTAGGAGGAGGTACAGTTAAGTCATTAGGATGTACATCACTGATTTTCTATATTCACGGTGTACAATTTCAGGAAGATGTAGAAGTGGTAACAAAGGTAACTGACGGGTACGACACGATCCTAGGGTTGGATTTCCTGAATAAACATCACGCTAAAATCGACCTCAGACAGCAAATTGTAGAACTTAGCGGAATAGTGTTTCAGCTAGGTGACACCGCTGCAAAGGGCCCTCTGCCGCAAGATTTCCCTAACCGGAAGGCGAAATCAACTATACTGCGTGCAACGTCCTTGAAGGTTGATTCGCGGGATCAGATACCATCTGGCTCAGGAAAACTTCTCTGGATGACCATTGACCCCGAAGTACCTACAGATACAGTGTGTCTAATAGAGCCTTTAGAGGAAAATGAGGAATTATATGGATCACATTGTTTTGTACGTAGAAGTGTTGTACGGGTTCAAGACGTTGAGGGAGAAAGAAAAGTACCGGTACATATTGACAATTTCGGAGTGGAGGACAAAGAGTTGCATAAGGGAATATTAGAGGCTACAGTCAGTACTTTTGAAGAAGAAGATTTCATTTGGTCAGATATTAATGATGGTCAGAAACCAGACGCCTATAAAACCGCATTGCGCCAGAAGATTGAGCATTTGAAAGGAAAGGATAGAGACATGATAGAAGCAGTTTTAGTTGAGTTCCAAGATTTATTTAATGCAGAAGGTCCATTGCCAGCAACAGACATCACACAGCATAGGATCCCAACAGGAAACAGCCCCCCAGTTTATAGGAAGCCCTATAGAGTTGCGCATCACTTACAGCCAGTACTGGATGAATTTATAGAACAGCATCTAAAAGATGGAATTATAGAATATTCTGATTCGCCTTATAATTCAAATATTGTAATTATTCCAAAGAAGTCTCCCGACGGTACGAAACGATATAGATTTTGTTGTGACTACAGACACCTTAACAAACGAACTATCTCAGATGTTTATCCTCTTCCAAACATTACAGATATCATTGACAGTTTGGGTAACAGTAAATACTTTTCAACAATCGATTTACGCAGCGGATATCATCAGTTGGAAGTTGCACCTGAAGATAGGCATAAAACAGCATTTTCTACCCCTGCAGGCCACTGGCAATTTAAAAGAATGCCTTTCGGTTTGAAAAATGCACCAGCAACTTTTCAAAGACTACTCGATGAAGTATTGCGAGGACTCAAAACTCAGCAATGTTGTGTATATCTAGACGATATTATTGTATTCTCCAGAGACATTAATGAACATGCTGTGCGTCTGCGTAATGTTTTCCAGAGACTTAGAAAAGCTAAATTAACATTAAATATGGAAAAATGTAGTTTTGCATTGACAGATGTTACATACCTAGGGCATGTCATTAGTGAAAAAGGAATTAAAACAGATCCTCGATTAATTTCGGCAGTTAAGGCCTTCCAAACACAACAACGCGTTAAGGAAGTGCAAAGTTTCATTGGTCCCGCATCGTATTACCGAAAATATGTTCAAAATTTTGCTGAAATTGCCCGACCCTTAACCCAATTGTTGAAAAAGGGTGCAAAATTTCATTGGTCTGAAGATTGTGAATCAGCATTTCAAACCCTTAAAGATAAGTTAACACACAGTCCAGTATTAGCCTACCCAGATTATAATAAAGAATTTATTTTATCCTGTGACGCAAGTGGACATTCAGTAGGAGTTGTTTTGAGTCAGAATATTAATGGCGCGGAACACCCCATAGCCTATGTTTCGAGACAACTAACAACGGCAGAAAGAAATTATTCCACAACGGAGAAAGAATTGTTAAGTGTTATATATGGTATCAAATACTTTAAATGCTACTTGTATGGTAGGAAATTCAAGGTCATTACAGACCACGCAGCTTTAAAATGGTTGCTTGGATTAAAGGATCCATCTAGTCGTCTTACCCGTTGGGCCCTATGTCTTTCCGAAATGGATTTCGAAGTTATCCATAAACCAGGCAAAAAACACACGAATGCAGATTGCCTAAGTCGGAAAATAGCACTTTTGGAAGCAACAGGCCGAGATACTGAGGAATGGAGAAAGGCACAAGATGAGGATACAGAATGTAAAAAATACGCAACTCAAAATCAATTTTGCTTTGAAGATGGTGTATTATGCCGTAAAACAAAACTTGGACCGCGAATTGTTGTTCCCCAACACCTTAGACAAGAAATAATGGCAGAGGCCCACGATCATATCCTTGCAGGACACGGTGGACAGCGGACAACCGAAAGACGAGTAGCAGAGCGATTTTGGTGGCAAACCAGAAAGCAGGGTGTTGCGCAGTACGTTCGTAATTGCATTGCGTGCGCACAACGAGCTGAACTTTGTCGTTCAAAAATACCCTTACAGAGGCTCCCCGAGGCTTCATGTCCATTTCAAATCTGCGGAGTCGATCTCTACGGGCCATTTCATAAAACACCTGCTGGTAATAAGTATGTTCTTACAATTATCGATCACTTTTCACGCTATCTAGCTATGGTGAGTCTCCCAGATCAGCAAGCAAATACAGTTGCCCAAGCTTTAGTTAACAACTGGATACTTAAATTTGGAGTACCTGAAGCTATTATCACAGATCAGGGATCTAATTTTATGTCTGAATTAATGAAACAGCTATGCCACTTATTAAAAATACGCAAATTACGCACAACTCCATTACACCCTCAGTGCAACGGGCGCACAGAAAGAGTTCATCGGACAATTGGCAAGATGCTTAGTTATTATATTAACGAACAACATTATAATTGGGATACGTATTTACCAACAATCGTGTCGGTATACAACGCCAAAACGCATGAAGCAACTGGTATGTCACCTTATGAAGTGGTCTATGGGAAAAAAATGCCGTCCCCTTTTGATGTAATCAGGCAGAAAAACGGAAAAGTCGGAGAAACAGTAAGAGATTTCAGTCGAATGATGAAGTATGTATGGAAAAAGGTTCAAAAATCTAATACAAAGGCTTTGGAACGACAGGAAAGATTAGGTAATACCCAAGCTAAATATCCAAATTACAAAATCGGTCAGTGGGTTATGCTTTCAACTCCTTACATAGCGAAAGGAAAAACGAAGAAATTTGTAACAAACTACAGAGGTCCTTATCAAATTATTGAGATCACGTCACCAGTCAACGTTAAATTGCAACTGCCCACCCGAACTACCATTGTCCATGCAAGTCGTTTAAAACCCTTTAAGGGCGCTCTAGATGTAATTCCTTCAACAATAGTGTCTGCTTTTCCGAAGGGTGGAGGAAGTTCCCGAAAAGGAAAAAGAGTGGCCACGCCGGCACAACATACAGACATGGCACCATACAATCTTCGTTCAAGGGTGCGAATGTCCTAGTTGAATCTTAGTAGACTGTGGACAGTATACAAATGTAAATAATTAATAAAATATAATGGTTTATTTTTTAAGAAAAAGAAAGTTGAACGTAGAAACATTTAGATCTTGTAGTTAACAATGTATTCCTTCTTTTCTTTGTTTTTGTTTTTACTAGGTTGGTAGGCCCATAACCATGTTGTTTGCTTTTTTCAGAAAACGCCATGCAAGCATTTCCTACATAAAACCCATCCTACCTCAATGACTCCCTTGACAGTTCCCTTCTGAAGTCATAAACTCACAGCAAGGCAAAATTGATGCCAATGTTATGATGCAACATGTCTTACAATTAAAAGGCGAACAAAACTAAAGTTATAATGCTAGGAACGGGTATATCTGGAACCTTTGTGTTGGTGTTTCTGCTTTGTACAGTTTCCTTTTATTTAAGACGAAAAAATAAACCAAATAATAATATACCACTTCATCAAATCCCTGTTAACTGGATACCACACTCTTAACTGGTGTACTTAAGTAGTTACTTTTGAACATTAGTGTATTAATTTTGTTTACTGTACTTCATTTTTTATTAAACAGTCTCTTGTTAACATAAACAATACTGTAGAATAGATATTCTTGCATTAGTATAGGGTAGATTAAACAGCTGTTGCTATGTAATTTTCTAAGTGCAAAATCTATTTTTTGTTTATTCATTGTCATCAAGATTTGTTACACTTACAACCATTTATGTAAGAACTATGTGATTCCTGACCGTACAGTGCTTTTGTAAAGTGATAAAGTATTTTCCACATACTTAATGTGAAGCGTGTGTAATCTTCTAAGTCGAGAGTTTTCAGTGCTTGTGCTTTTTCCGTGTGAAGAGTGGAGGAATGTTGAGTGGTAAATTCGAGGGCGAATTTCTCCGAAGGGTGGAGGAATGTTGAGTGGTACTTAAGTAAATAAATTAGTGAAATCAAAGTGAACTAGAAATTAGAATATAAATGGAAAACTTGGTTTTGTTTAGAGAGTTACATACTCGCATTCAGTGCGCAGAACAGCAGAACAGAAGAGACAATGACCATATGAAGTCAGCAAGTTCAACATAAGCGGGCGCTGTCGATTCAGCCGTCAGGGCATCGCCCGACCGGCTCACGTGTTTCTCAGTTGTCGCATGTGAGCAAAGGCCCTCGCCTACATTCCAAGAGCCAATGACCGACGTTAAGAAGATTCTTCGAGAAGCTTTTCAACGTGACGGAAGAGGCAATGACCGGCTCACGTGTTTCTCAGTCGTCACATGCGATCAGAGGCCCCACGCCTACATTCCAAGAGCCAATGACCGAGGTCAAGAAGATTCTTCGAGAAGCTTTTCAACGTGACAGAAGAGGCAATGGCCGTGAAGTCGTTCACCTCCAGTAAACTGAAGTGAATAAATACACGAGACGCGGTGGGCCCGACAGTTGAAGACAGAGGAAGACAGATGAAGACAGATGAAGACAGATGAAGACAGATGAAGACAGACGGAGACGAAGACGAGAGACGAAGGAAGAAAAGAAGAGTAGCAGTAGTTTTCAGTCAGTTCGGTGCTGAAGACCGTCATGCAAGAAGAGACTGCATCATGCACAGACGCACCAAGTCCGCCGCTGTAATGGAATAGCAAGCAGGAGCTGCGGCGCCAGAAGACAGAAGTTAAAAGGTATTTGAAGTCTGGTTTCTACATACCCGGGTGACTCGTGGGACGGGAAGGAGACGGCCTCACATCAGTAGTCACCTGTGAGCTGGGATGAAGAGCTGACAGCCGAAGACTGGCAAGCGGGAGTCCGTGGTTCGAGTCCGCCACACTGGCCTTCTCCCGCCGCACCGCTCCGCTGGCCGACGCAGAACACACGCGGCCGCTTAGAGAAGAGAAACACTGGGACGCCACACCCAAGGTTTCATCCGATGCACGACTTCGCTTGCAATAGTTAAAACCGGCCACCTCGCGCTGCGCGTCTCCGGTCAGCTGGGCGAGACGGCGACACGAGATACTCACCGCTACGCGTAATCAGACGCCGCCGCCGCCGCCGCCGCTGTCGCAGCAGAAGGCTACGCAAACGTCACGGCTGCCGCTCTTTTAGAATACTGCTACTCACTGTGGGATCCTTACCAGAAAGGATTGACGGAGTACACCGAAAAAGTTGAAAGAAGGGCAGCACGTTTTGTATTATCGCGAAATATGGACGTGAGTGTAACTGAAATGATACACGATTTTGACTGGACATCACTAAAAGAGAGGCGTTTTTCTTCTCACGAAATTCCAATCACCAACTTTCTCCCTCGAATGCGGAAATATTTTGTTGACACCGACCTACGTAGGGAGAAACGATCACCACGATAAAATAAGGGAAATCAGAGCTCGTACGGAAACTTACAGGTGTTCGTTTTTGCAACGCTCTATACGAGATTGGAATAATAGAGATTTGTGAAGGTAGTTCGATGAACCCTCTGCCAGACACATAAACGTGATTTGCAGGGTATCCATGTAGATGTAGATGTACAATAAAAGGGCGAGATAAGCCATATAAAATGCGAACTGCTGGTAAATCAATAACCGTTGTAACCACGAAAATGTTGAACGCAAGCATGTAAAATAGCACGTATTTAGTTGTACAGATGCCACATGTAGATTGTGAGTTAGAGTTCGATGCCTATTGCACTTGTTCGGTCAATACAGGGACCGTTAATACTAGTAGTCGATGACAGTGGATCTGACATCCAATGATATGTGCTCAATTGGAGACGGATATGGTGGTCGAGTAGACCAAGCTAACATGTTGACTTTCTGTAGAGCATGCTTGGTTACAACAGTGGTATGTGGGTAAGCGTAATCCTGCGGGAAAACACTCCCCAGAATGCTGTTCATGAATGGCAGCAGAGCACGTCCAATCACTAGATTTTCGTATAAATTCGCAGACAGGGTATGCGGCATAACCAAGAGAGTGCTCCTGCTGTCATACGAAATTGCACTCCAGATCATAAGTCCAGGCGTAGGTCCAGTGTGCACGCAGACAGGTTGGTCGCTGACCCTATTCTGGCCTCCTACTAAGCAACACAATGCCACCACTGGCACCGAGGCAGAACCAGTTTTCATCGTACTCTGTCAACCAATGAGCTCTCGCTTGACACCACAAGTCGCAAATGGCGGTGGTTTGGGGTCAGTGGAATGCACGTAACAGGGTGTCTGGCTCGGAGTTGTCCTCGAGATAACCGATTTGTAATAGTTCGTTGCATTACTGTGGTGCCAACTGCTGCTCATACTACTGCTGCAGACGCAGGGTGATGCTCCAAAGCCATATGCCAAGCACAATAGTCTTCTCTCTCGGTAATGCCATGTGGCCGTCCGGATCCCGGTCAATCTACGACCGTATATTCTCGTGACCACGGAACCATCATTCACGTACAATGGCTACGTCCTGCAATATCTCAGAAGGAGAATCGAGCTTCTCGTAGTCCTTTAAGCGAGCTCTTTCAACCTTAGTAAGGTGTTGGTAATGGCGTCTTTGTCGACTTAAAGGCATTCTTGACTAACAAGGGGAGGCCGCCAATTGTGAAATTCAGATTCGATTCATACTGCGCATAATAAAAGCGCATGGCCAAAGTTGTAATGTGGCAAAGCACCAAGATGCACTTCTCAGCCGTTGTCGAGAAAATCGACCGTTAAAAGAAACCGTTGCGGTGAAATACTCTCTACGATTAATAATTTCCTACTGCGTCGTGGCGCAGCGGTAACCGCTCAGGTTCCTAATCTGAAGGTCGCCGGATCGAATATCGCGCCATGCAACTTTTTTTTTATTATTAGTTTTTTGTAATTCAAATATATATATATATATATATATTAATGAATTGCTTATGCATGTTGGTGAAGGCGGATCGCTCTCCAGTTGTACCGCATCTACCTTCTTTCGAAGTTAGCACGCAACTACGCTGTTATGCGGAGGCTCGTTTCGGCCCATTCAACATCTGTCCTTCAAGTGTAACGAGAGAGTAAGGAGTTTATATTTCATACCTGCGACAGCAAATTTGTGTTCCTGGTGTCTCTATTCTAATTCGAACGTTTGACTTACGCTATACGTATTCGTTTCGGAATATCGTTTCTACGTCTTCCGTTAACTATACGTGGTTAACATTATGAAGATAATTAATAACATTTGTGAAATACAACTTTGTTTGCGGAAAACATAATGATGTTCGAAGTCGCCAGTTTTTCCACGACAAACGACTTTCAACAACTTATTATATGCATAATTGTTGCAACTGATTGCCGGGAATTATATATATATATATATATATATATATATATATATATATATATATATATATATTTGAATTACAAAAAACAAATACTAAAACAAAAGGTTGCATGCCGCGAGATTCGATCCGGCGACCTTCGGATTACGAATCCGAGCGCTTACCGCTGCGCCACGAAGCTGTAGAAAACTATCAAATCGCAGAGAGTATTTCTCCGAAACGGTTTCTTTTAATTGTCGATTTTCTCGACAACGGCTGAGAAGTGCATCTTGGTGCTTTGCCACATTACACCTCTGGCCATGAGCTTTTATTATGCGCAGTATGAATCGAATCTGAATTTCACAATTGGCGGCCTCCCCTTGTAAAATCAACTCACCACGTCCAACCTGAAAGGTAACTAACGTTCACGAACATTGCAGCGCGTATTTAAAGCAAACGTGATATGTACCATCACATTGGCGTTACTAGGGGCACTCGTATGCGACTGGTGCGAAATATAAAATGATATCATCTTTCAGATGTAAAAACACGCCTACGAGCTTTCGTTATGTGGCACAACTCGTTTTTGGTGTTGCTATTTCAGTTATACTGTCTACAGATGTTGAAATTTTACATAAGTTTCCTCCAAAGGGATCGGACGTTTGCTGCAAACAAAAGATATACGCAGAATCAGACCGTATTTATACACATAACCACAGTTTACCGGTAGCTGACATAGACCTTATAAAGCCAGTTCTCAGATATGTGGCAGTTAATAAAGAAATGTTTTCATCGTCATGCACAGAATCGGTATGAGAGCGTTAACAATGAATGTTCTCATATGTAAAAAACTTCTTTTGTCTCCTCAACATCATTATTGCTAAAAGCGTTGGCCACATTAACACAAGAGAAATGTTTTGTTGAGCAAACACTTTGTTGGAGGTGTGTTCTTTTTAAAATCTTGTTAACACATTCGCACCATGTTCCTTTTGTCTTACATAAACTATTTTGAAAGAAACATTATATTACTACTTGTTCCGTACACCATGAATACAACATTTCTTAATGATGTGGAACGTGTCATTTTAACATAAGTTTTTTTACACAAAATAATAAATTTTTATTTTTAAACTTTTTTTTACAGTTACTACTTCGGATCTAAACATTTATCTACTGAGTATAAGGAGTTATCATTAATAAATTCCTTCAAATTGCATTTTAAATGTTGGATGGCTATGGGTTAGGCTTTTAATGCTACTTGGCAAGTGATATTGAAGATCGCCCTTTCTTCTAGTGTTCTAGTAATGAACTTCGCTATTACTTTTGAATTGGGTTGGGTTATTAATAACAAATTTCGTAAGCGAATATATGTATTGCAAAGGTACTGTGAATATCTCGAGTTTCTCGAATAAATGTCTGCAAGGTGACCTTGGGTGGGCTCCGGCTGTTATTCTCATTACATGCTTTTTTGCAATCCATACTTTTTCTCTTAATGATGAATTGCGACAAAATATGATGTCACATGAAAACAGTGAATGAAAACAGTTTTAGTAGGCTAATTTACTGATATATTTATCAGCAATAACTCTAAAAGCATAAGCAGCTGAATCTAACCGTTTCAGCAGATCATTAAAGTGTTTCTTCCAGTTCAGTTTCTCATCAATGCAAACATCCAGAAATATTCTGCCTTAGCAACAGACTTTTGTAGAGAGTCTATATTTATCAATGGTTTTATGCCATGTGCTGTTCAGAATTGTGTATACTGCGTTTTCCCAAAATTTATTGAGAGTCGATTTGCAGAGAGCCACTTATTAATTTTCAGAAACACATTCTTTACCATTTCCTCAGCTGATTCTTGTTTTTTGGGTGTGATTACTGTATTTGTATCATAAACAAAAAGTACTAACTTTGCTTCTTCATGATTACAGAAACAACAGACATATCATGTTATGCTTGATATTTTCAGTCTGTAATGGAAATGTTTCCTGCAGAAGCGTGTTATCAACTGTGAGAATCTGTTCCTCAGCTATATTAGCTGTGGAGATACTGGAAAAGTTTGAATGACATTTTTTCGCCTCTATAAACTTGTGTCGTCGTGTTTAATAATAATAATAATAATTATAGTATAAAGACTCTTGGAACTGAGATACATACAAGGTGCATACATTATTTTATAGGGGACAGTGTCTACTATTTTAGTATATTGGAAACATTCGAAGTAGTCTGTATCTTGGTCCAACTAAGCAACTTATAGAGCACGCATAGGATACCATTACCCTGAATTCATAGACAGTTTACTACTAACGTGCCACGAAAGACCGAACAGGAAAGGACATGCATAGAGAAGGTTCGTCACGTGATGCAAAACCATCAGTCCGGGCTAGGACCTATCGTGAGGTGGCTACCTCGGATGTGAACCACAGATCAGTACATTGAAATAAAAGGTTGAAGACGGCATACAAAGATCAGATGTAACAAACAAGAGGCCACTTGACAATTTATCATAGGATTCAGCACTCTCTGATATCCTGAAGCACTAACTTATAACTGATTACAAATTCAAACCGAAACCTGAGAAGCAATATGTGCTTACACATGAACACAGAAGAACCATATTGTGATTAATAATAAGGACTTCCGCCGCGCTAACGCGAACTGAGTAAAGCATTAAATATAGCCTGGGCGAGACTACTTGATCTAATACAGTATAAATTAGCAATCATACAAAAATACAAATATAAACCTAAAACCAAACTTCAAACACACTTAAAAGAGCAGAATTGATTATTATGCAGGCTTACTGCAGAGCCACAAGGATACCAAGACTTATTAATTTGGAGTAACTGAATGCTTACAGCGCTTAAACTGCTATATCAAACGTGACACACGATACTTGTCCGCAAGGGTTGAGACCATAGGCAAATATTTTAAGCTTCTGAGCTGGAGAAACAGGTCAACAAATATATAATCTGCTTCCCGATACACAAATGGCCTGCAACATATTAAATCAAGTCTTTAGGAAAAAAAAATACTGTAACAAACAAATTCCTAAAACATAACACACAAATGGCAGCATATGACATCAGAAATTTAATATCGTGACAAATTACTCGACGTCACTGCTCGGGAAGAGGCTGACGAACGAATCATTTCCTTTACTACTCGCAACACGCAGCTAATGATAATGCTGCTATTATGTTAGACAAGTCCACTGCAGTTTCTACGTACGGAGACGGGAACATATGTCACTAGAAACAGAAGCAATTGCCATCATATAGGCGTATGACTTCGGTTCCACACGTGGTAATCTCATTGAAATCAACAGCGGACCTTCAGTGATGTAGGGTGCCAACCGCACAAGCTACCCTGCCGGACTCACGGCAAGCAAGCAACTCCCCCTTTCTCTCTATCCTCTCTCAACCTCGGAGCGAGCCCCTTCCCCTCCTTGCCGATTGATAACTCTCCTCTTCATCGTGACGGGGCCTAACTTTTAGCCTCCCCAAATCACAGCCAGAGCACGCCGGCACCCGTCTACCACGCCCTCGTGAACAAACCATTCACTTAGGTGAAACAGCGATAACCAGAGAGCCGCTGTGGCTCAGATCAAGCCTTCGTTGCACTACTAATAGGAAACTTCCGAGAGCAATGCGTCTAAAAGTTACTTTATTTTTATCTGGCTTACGGTACAATATTCTGAGTTGGTCTTGGCTGAGGAAGCACGAAGTGCAGTGATAAGTTATTGTTCCGTAGCAGAACTTCCGGAAAGCTTTCGATAGCACCGTGTCATCAATTAGTAAACAAAAACATCCTTACGGATTATCCATGGAGGTATAAGACTGGACTATAAAAACATAGTACGTCTCTCTTAAAGAATAGGTGTCGTCAAAAGGAGAGGTAACACCTGGTGTACCTCAAGGTACTGTGACGGGGCCGCTGTTGTTCATGCAATATAAAAGGAGATCCCAAACCATATTGACGAAATATCTCGGGTTATTACAGATAATTTCACACTGTTTTGGTACATGGGTACAGTAGTCATCAGTTGCTCCTTACAAAGTAGTAACGTATTTTTAGTAGTTTGGTCACCTTTGTTTCTATGGAAAAATCTTCACAACAATGAAAGCCTGCAATATGCTATAACGAAATAACATAAACAGAGAATAATGCAACAAGATTCACATGCATAAGTGCTATGAAGTTGTATTTGTCACTGCAGGAACAATTAGGCACAACGTCGTATCGATGATCCAGTGCAGTCAGCGAGCTCACGGACGGCTAAATCTTCATCATCAGACAGCACAAAACCTACTATATACAATTGTTAACGAGCAACTACCAAGTTTAGAAGTATGAAACCGGAATTTCACTATAGATGGTGCCAGCCGTCAGTGTAGGGCCCTTGAGACTGCCTCTGCAGCGACATCTGTTCCCTGTAACGACTGACGACGAATGTCAACACACCGTAACGCGAGGTCCAAATATCGGTAACTGTTTAAAACCCGTGAAGAACTCGAGTTTTGTCCCTATGAACTACGATTCGCGGACAGCATTGGTTTTCTGTCACCATTTGAAGAAAACTGCTGCAGAATCGCATCGAATGCTTAACGAAGCTTTCGGCGAACATGCTCTAGGGAACACATAGTGTTTCTAGTAGTCCAAAAGATCGGAAATAATGGTCTTGATGTGAGAAACGACGAACGTTGGAAACTACCAAAAAAGTTCGAAGACAGCAAACTTCAGGTTTTATTGGATGAAGACGTTACTCAAACAGGAACTCGCGGAATAATTGAATGTGACGCAGAAAGCCGTTTCTCTTAGGTTGAAAGCTATGGGAAAGGTGCAGAAAGTGGGAAAATGGGTTCCGCATGAACTGAATGAAAGACGGCAAGCAAATCGACAGACCACTTGTGAAATTCTGCGCGCCAGATACAAAAGAAAGTTGTTTCTCCATCGAATAGTGACAGGTATCGAAAAATGGATATATTCTGAGAATCGTAAACGTCGTACATCATGTGTGAACCCAGGCAAACCATCGACATCTTCTGCATGACCAAATTGCTTTGGAAAAAAGAAAATGCAATGGGGGGCAACAGAAGGGTGTCATCTATTATGAGCTGCTAAAACCTGGTCAGACCGTTAACTCCGTTCGCTACCAATAGCAAATAATCAGTTTTATTCGAAAGGACCGGAATGTGGGTAAAGGAAAAACAAAGTCACATTGCTCCATGGTAACGCCCCATCACACACAGCAAAACGGGACAGAAAAACGATCGAGGCCTTCAGTTGGAAACTGCTGGGGCATGCGGTTTATTCTCCAGACTTGGCTCCATCCGATTATCATCTATTTCTATCACTGAAACACGCTCTCGCTGAACAACGCTTCAGTTCTTTTGAAAATGTACGAATTACCAAAATGACTCGCTGACTGGTTCGCTTCAAAAGAAGAACCTTTTTTTTGGCGTGGCATTCATAGCCTGCCGGAGAGGTATATATATACAGGGTGTTTCAAAAATGACCGGTATATTTGAAACGGCAATAAAAACTAAACGAGCAGCGATAGAAATACACCGTTTGTTGCAATATTCTTGGGACAACAGTACATTTTCAGGCAGACAAACTTTCGAAATTATAGTAGTTACAATTTTCAACAACAGATGGCGCTGCGGTCTGGGAAACTCTATAGTACGATATTTTCCACATATCCACCATGCGTAGCAATAATATGGCGTAGTCTCTGAATGAAATTACCCGAAACCTTTGACAACGTGTCTGGCGGAATGGCTTCACATGCAGATGAGATGTACTGCTTCAGCTGTTCAATTGTTTCTGGATTCTGGCGGTACACCTGGTCTTTCATGTGTCCCCACAGAAAGAAGTCACAGGGGTTCATGTCTGGCGTATAGGGAGGCCAATCCACGCCGCCTCCTGTATGTTTCGGATAGCCCAAAGCAATCACACGATCATCGAAATATTCATTCAGGAAATTAAAGACGTCGGCCGTACGATGTGGCCGGGCACCATCTTGCATAAACCACGAGGTGTTCGCAGTGTCGTCTAAGGCAGTTTGTACCGCCACAAATTCACGAAGAATGTCCAGTTAGCGTGATGCAGTAATCGTTTCGGATCTGAAAAATGGGCCAATGATTCCTTTGGAAGAAATGGCGGCCCAGACCAGTACTTTTTGAGGATGCAGGGACGATGGGACTGCAACATGGGGCTTTTCGGTTCCCCATAGGGTTGGGTTGGGTTGGTTTGGGGAAGGAGACCAGACAGCGTGGTCATCGGTCTCATCGGATTAGGAAGGAAGTCGGCCGTGCCCTTTCAGAGGAACCATCCCGGCATTTGCCTGGAGTGATTTAGGGAAATCACGGAAAACCTAAATCAGGATGGCCGGACGCGGGATTGAACCGTCGTCCTCCCGAATGCGAGTCCAGTGTCTAACCACTGCGCCACCCCGCTCGGTCGGTTCCCCATATGCGCCAGTTCTGTTTATTGACGAAGCCATCCAGGTAAAAATAATCTTCGTCAGTAAACCAAATGCTGCCCACATGCATATCGCCGTCATCAATACTGTGCACTATATCGTTAGCGAATGTCTCTCGTGCAGCAATGGTAGCAGCGCTGAGGGGTTGCCACATTTGAATTTTGTATGGATAGAGGTGTAAACTCTGGCGCATGAGATGATACGTGGGCGTTGGCGTCATTTGGACCGCAGCTGCAACACGGCAAACGGAAACCCGAGGCCGCTGTTGGATCACCTGCTGCACTAGCTGCGCGTTGCCCTCTGTGGTTGCCATACGCGGTCGCCCTACCTTTCCAGCACGTTCATCCGTCACGTTCCCAGTCCGTTGAAATTTTTCAAACAGATCCTTTATTGTATCGCTTTTCGGTCCTTTGGTTACATTAAACCTCCGTTGAAAACTTCGTCTTGTTGCAACAACACTGTGTTCTAGGCGGTGGAATTCCAACACCAGAAAAATCCTCTGTTCTAAGGAATAAACCATGTTGTCTGCAGCACACTTGCACGTTGTGAACAGCACACGCTTACAGCAGAAAGACGACGTACAGAATGGCGCACCCACAGACTGCGTTGTCTTCTATATCTTTCACATCACTTGCAACGCCATCTGTTGTTGAAAATTGTAACTACTGTAATTTCGAAAGTTTGTCCGCCTGAAAATGTACTGTTGTCCCAAGCATATTGCAACAAACGGTGTATTTCTATCGCTGCTCGTTTAGTTTTTATTGCCGTTTCAAATATACCGGTCACTTTTGAAACACCCTGTAAATAGCAATGTAGATTATTTTGAACAAAATATTGTTTATCAGTTTCACACAGAAGACGTGTAATTATTGTAACCAATTTCCGGTTTCATTCATCTACACCTGGTAATACTGCCAAAAAACAGACACAATACAGAACAGTACAGTCATGCTTGTAACCTTGAGAACTATAAGTAAACTCAGAATTACTGTTGCCAACAAACAGTGTCGAGGGTAACTGGATCAAGTCACAGTTGCCAAACAAAACATAGCATTTACAGTCGATGTTTTTCACTGTTGTACACATATTTTCCGTTTAACACAGATCTAAAGAGGAATTAGGGTAAGAAATCAAACGACTTACTGTTAGGCTGTAACTATCCACCGCAGACCACGGGTCCCTTGTAACAAAATACTCGGGAAACACACCTGAATAATGTCTAAAATGCTGTCGGTGGAGTTAGACTTTACCATGTATACAGGAGCTGGTTGATTAAATATCAAGAGAGGGCTGTTCTCAGTTGTGCTGTGATGTACTTGGGAAGATCCTACGACAAGTAGAGACAGCTGAAGATAGTCAGCGCCTGTTGACAATACTCGCAGCTGGCTCTAAACACAAATAAATGCAAAAAAAGCAAAGCTCCAGCCCTTTGATCACAGGCAGATCAGTGGGGACTTACCGACCACCATGTCATCCTCGGGTAATGGCGTCATTTGGATGTGGTAAGGATGGCCATGAGAGTCTGCACGGCAAGATCCAGGTCGTTGTAGGTTGTGCAGACCTTGGAGCTGCTAATTTTCATTCAAGCAACTTCCCGATTGGCATCACGAGGCTGAACGGATCGGATGTGTCTTGCGGAATGTCTGGTGGATCATCAAAAGAACAGTAAGTATCATAAAAACTTCATGGTGGGAACAGCGATCATTTTTGGCAAAAGTAAGATAGTGAAATCAAGAAAAACTCAATGAAATTGCTATTGTCTTTTCAATGGTGTCTTACTTAGCCAAGTACATTTCAAAACTACAATCTCATTGGAACTACGCTCCTAAATGAGAAATTCCCGTGTGTAAGCACACAAGGAAAGTATTTATGAATTCTACTGATTGATGTGGAATATGACTATGAACCAATGTTCGTACTTTAATAGTAGAAACAATGTGTGCTCCAGGTTGTTCACAGAAATGTTTCTGGATCGTTGACCACGCAACGAAGATTGTCACAAGACAACTAAAGCCCTGACGATGGCGCTATGACCACTACATGTACATCGGTGAAGTATAAATGCTATCGGAAACATAGTTGACGGGTTGTATTATCAAGTTCTCTAAGCATAGTAATTGTTTCACGCATATTTACCAACGCCCAAAGCCAAAAGTGTTGCGGTGTCTCAGTTCGAGGGGTTCGTAGGCACATGAATAGGGAGAATTACTTAAAGTTGATGTGCAATACAATTTATTTATTAGTTGGAATCGAGAACATAACTGTATAAAATCTTACTATCGAAGTATTCGAAAGTGCTTTGAATAAGGATCGGGGTACCTAATACGTAATCTGGTTTAGATTACTATTTACTTTCCTGTCTGTTACTACTATTTTACGTCTCGCTCGGTCTCCTCCGCTCTCTACTCGACAGTTTGTTGCTGTTACGAATAGGAAGTTTGCATTACGTCAAAAATCTGCGGATTCTGTTTCCCTTTTCAAGTGACACAGTGGAAGGAATCCTATGTTTTGGGGACAATCTACTCTCTCAAGAGGCGTCAAGTGTATAGGACTGACAATCTTCCGGCTTAAGTATTTGTTTGCAGTACACTGGGGAATCAATATGGAAAGAATTGGGATACGGAAGCACTGTGTAATGATGAGATACGCTTGAAAATCTTTAAGGCCATTGATACAGCAATAAGGAGTAGCTCAGTAGGCAGTACGGTTAAAGAGAAATGGACAACTCTAAAAAGAGCCATCACACAAGTGGGAAAGGAAATCGTAGGTAAAAAGAAGGTAACTGCTGATAAACCATGGGTAAAAGAAGAAATACTTCAGTTGACCGACGAAAGGAAGAAATAGAAAACGTTCTGGGAAATTCAGGAATAGAGAAATACAGGTCGCTGTGGAATGAAATAATTAGGAAGCTCAGGGAAACTAAAACGAAATAACTGTAAGAGAAATGTGAATTAATCGAGAAAAATGATTATCGGAAGGACAGATTCAGCACATAATAAAGTCGAAACAACATTCGGTGACAGTAAAAGCAAGGGTGGTAACATTAAGAGTGCAATGGGAATTCCACTGATAAATGTAGAGGAGACAACGGATAGGTGGAAAGAATACACTGAAACCTTCTATGGAAAGGGGGGGGAAATATTCGTCTGATGTGATAGAAGAAGAAACAGGAGTCGATTTAGAGGGACCCAGTATTAGAATCAGAACTTAAAAGAGCTTTGGAGTACTTAAGATCAAAAGAGGCAAAAGGGATAGATAACAGTGTATCAGAATTTCTAAAATCATTTGGAAAAGTGGCAACAAAACGAATATTCACGTTGGTGTGTAGAATGTATGACTCTGGCTATATACCATCTGACTTTCGGAAAAATATCATCTACACAATTGCGAAGACTGCGAGAGCAGACAAATAGGAATAGAAAAGCAACTGGAATCACTCAATAGAGGAAAGTCCACTGGACCTGACGGGATACCAATTCGATTCTACACAGAGTACGCGAAAGAACTAGCCCCCCTTCTAACAGCCGTGTACCGCAAGTCTCTAGAGGAACGGAGGGTTCCAAATGATTGGAAAAGAGCACAGATAGTCCCAGTCTTCAAGAAGGGTCGTCGAGCAGATGCGCAAAACTATAGACCTATATCTCTTACGTCGATCTCTTGTAGAATTTTAGAACATGTTTTTTGCTCGCGTATCATGTCATTTCTGGAAACCCAGAATCTACTATGTAGGAATCAACATGGATTCCGGAAACAGCGATCGTGTGAGACCCAACTCGCCTTATTTGTTCATGAGACCCAGAAAATATTAGATACAGGCTCCCAGGTAGATGCTATTTTTCTTGACTTCCGGAAGGCGTTCGATACAGTTCCGCACTGTCGCCTGATAAACAAAGTAAGAGCCTACGGAATATCAGACCAGCTGTGTGGCTGGATTGAAGAGTTTTTAGCAAACAGAACACAGCATGTTGTTATCAATGGAGAGACGTCTACAGACGTTAAAGTAACCTCTGGCGTGCCACAGGGGAGTGTTATGGGACCATTGCTTTTCACAATATATATAAATGACTTAGTAGATAGTGTCGGAAGTTCCATGCGGCTTTTCGCGGATGATGCTGTAGTATACAGAGAAGTTGCTGCATTAGAAAATTGTAGCGAAATACAGGAAGATCTGCAGCGGATAGGCACTTGGTGCAGGGAGTGGCAACTGACCCTTAACATAGACAAATGTAATGTATTGCGAATACATAGAAAGAAGGATCCTTTATTGTATGATTATATGATAGCGGAACAAACACTGGTAGCAGTTACTTCTGTAAAATATCTGGGAGTATGCGTACGGAACGATTTGAAGTGGAATGATCATATAAAACTAGTTGTTGGTAAGGCGGGTACCAGGTTGAGATTCATTGGGAGAGTGCTTAGAAAATGTAGTCCATCAACAAAGGAGGTGGCTTACAAAACACTCGTTCGACCTATACTTGAGTATTGCTCATCAGTGTGGGATCCGTACCAGGTCGGGTTGACGGAGGAGATAGAGAAGATCCAAAGAAGAGCGGCGCGTTTCGTCACTGGGTTATTTGGTAACCGTGATAGCGTTACGGAGATGTTTAATAAACTCAAGTGGCAGACTCTGCAAGACAGGCGCTCTGCATCGCGGTGTAGCTTGCTCGCCAGGTTTCGAGAGGGTGCGTTTCTGGATGAGGTATCGAATATATTGCTTCCCCCTACTTATACTTCCCGAGGAGATCACGAATGTAAAATTAGAGAGATTAGAGCGCGCACGGAGGCTTTCAGACAGTCGTTCTTCCCGCGAACCATACGCGACTGGAACAGGAAAGGGAGGTAATGACAGTGGCACGTAAAGTGCCCTCCGCCACACACCGTTGGGTGGCTTGCGGAGTATCAATGTAGATGTAGATGTAGATGCGAGAATTATCACCCAATCAGCTTAACATCTGATGCATCCAAGTTCCTGACAAGAGTAATAAACAGAAGAATGGAAAAGGAAATGAGCATGTGATAGATGACGATCACTTTGTCTTGAGAAAACGTAATGGCACGAGAGAGGCAATTATGACGTTGCGATCGATAATGGAAGCAAGACTAAAGAAAAATCAAAACACGCTCGTTGACCTGGAAAAAGTGTTCGACAATGCTAAATGGTGCAAGATGTTCTAAATTCTGAGAAAAATAGCGATAAGCTATAGGGAGAGACGGGTAATAACAATGTGTGCAATAGGTAAGAGGTAATAATAAGAATGGACGGCCGGCCGAGGTGGCCGAGCGGTTCTAGGCACTGCAGTCTGGAACCACGAGACCGCTACGGTCGCAGGTTCGTATCCTGCCCTTGCATGGATGTGTGTGATGTCCTTAGGTTAGTTAGGTTTAAGCAGTTCTAAGTTCTAGGGGACTCACGACCTCAGAAGTTAAGTCCCATAGTGCTCAAAGCCAAGAATGGACGACCAAGAACGAAGTGCTCGGATTAAAAAGGGTGTAGATTGGGATGTAGTATTTCGCCCCTACTGATCAATCTGTACATCGGAGAAGCAATGATGGAAATAAAATAAAGGTTTAGAAGTGGAAGGATATCACTGATTCGATTCGCTGATGATATTGCTATCCTGAGTGAAAGTGAAGAAGAATTACATGATCTGCTGAATGGAATGAGAAATCTAATGTGCACACAATATGGATTGGGAGTAAATCGAAGAAAGACGAGAGTAATCAGACGTAGCAGAAATGAGAACATTGAGAAATTTAACATCAGGATTAATGGTCACGAAGTAGAAGAAGTTAAGGAATTCTGCTACCTAGTCAGTAAAATAAGCAATGGCGGACTGAGTAAGGACATCAAAAGCATACTAGCAATGGCAAAAAGGGCATTCCTGCCCACGATAGTCTACTAGTATCAATCACAGGTCTTAATTTGAGAAAGAAATTTCTCAGAATGGACATCTGGAAACAGCATTGTGTGTACATCTGGAAACAGCATTGTGTGATAGTGAAACATGGACTGTAGGAAAACCGGAACAGAATAATGTTGAAAATTAGGTGGACAGATGAGGCAAGGAGTAAGGGGGTTCTGCACAGAATCGAAGAGGAAAGGAATACGTGGAAAAAAACTGATAAGGAGCAGGGGCAGGATGATAGGACACCCGTTAAGACATGAAGGAGTTACTTCTATGGTACTACAGAGAGCTGTAGAGGGCAAAAACTGTAGAGAAAGACAAACATTGGAATACATCCAGCAAATAATTGAGGACATAGGTTGCAAGTGCTACTCTGAGATGAAGAGGATGGCACAGGAGAGGAATTCGTGGCGTACCGAGTCAAACCAGTCAGAAGACTGATCTACATCTACATCCACACTCCGCAAGCCACCTGACGGTGTGTGGTGTAGGGTACCCTGAGTACCTCTATCGGTTCTCCCTTCTATTCCACTCTCGTATTGTTCGTGGAAAGAAGGATTGTCGGTATGCTACTGTGTGGGCTCTAATCTCTCTGATTTTATCCTCATGGTCTCTTCGCGAGATATACGTAGGAGGGAGCAATATATTGCTTAACTCCTCGGTGAAGGTATGTTCTCAAAACTGCAACAAAAGCCCGTACCGAGCTACTGAGCGTCTCTCTTGCGGAGTCTTCCACTGGAGTTTATCTGTCTTCTCCGTAACGCTTTCGCGATTACTATATGATCCTGTAACGAAGCGCGCTGCTCTCCGTTGGGCCTTCTCTATCTCTTCTATCAACCCTATCTGGCGCGGATCCCACACCGGTGAGCAGTATTCAAGCAGTGGGCGAACAAGTGTACTGTAACCTACTTCTTTCGTTTTCGGACTGCATTTCCTTAGGATTCTTACAATGAATCTCATTCTGGCATCTGCTTTACCGACGATTAATTTTATATGGTCATTCCATTTTAAATCACTTCTAATGCCTACTCCCAGATAATTTATGGATTTAACTGCTTCCAGTTGCTGATCTGAATATTGTAGCTAAATGATAAAGGATCTTTCTTTCTATGCATTCGCAGCACATTACACTTGTCTACATTGAGATTCAATTGCCATTCCATGCACCATGCGTCAATTCGCTGCAAATCCTCCTGCATTTCAGTAAAAATTTCCATTGTTACAGCTTCTCGATATACTACAGCATCATCCGCAAAAAGCCTCAGTAAACTTCCGATGTTGTCCACAAGGTCATTTATATATATAATGTGTATAGCAACGGTCCTACGACACTCCCCTGCGGCACAACTGAAATCACTCTTACTTCAGAAGACTTCTCTCCATTGAAAATGACATACTGCGTTCTGTTGTCTAGGAACTCTTCAATCCAATCACACAATTGGTCTGATAGTCCATATGCTCCTACTTTGTTGATTAAACGACTGTGGGGAACTGTATCAAACGCCTTGCGGAAGTCAAGAAACACGTCATCTGCGTGGTAACCTGTGTCTATGGCCCTCTGAGTCTCGTGGACGAATAGCGCGAGCGGGGTTTCACACGATCGTCTTTTTCTCAAAGTCTCCAGAAAAGTCGTTATACTCGAACATAATACGTGTTCCAAAATTCTAGAACTGATCGACGTTAGAGCTATAGGTCTATAGTTCTGCACGTCTGTTCGACGTACCTTCTTCAAAACGGGTATGACCTGTGCTCTTTTCCAATCTATTGGAACGCTACGCTCTTCTAGAGACTTACGGTATACCGCTGCAAGAAGGGGGGCAAGTTCCTTCGCGTACTCTGTGTAAAATCATACTGGTATCCCATCAGGTCCAGCGGCCTTTCCTCTTTTGGGCGATTTTAATTGTTTTTCTATCCCTCTGTGATCTATTTCGATATCTACCATCTTGTCATCCGTGCGACAATCTAGAGAAGGAACTACAGTTCAAATGATTCAAATGGCTCTGAGCACTATGGGACCTAACTTCTGAGGTCATCAGTCCCCTAGGACTTAGAACTACTTAAACCCAACTAACCTAAGGACATCACACACATCCATGCCCGAGGCAGGATTCGAACCTGCGACCGTAGCGGTTGCGCGGTTCCAGACTGAAACGCCTAGAACCGCTGGGCCACCCCGGCCGGCCGGAGGAACTACAGTGCAGTCTTCCTCTGTGATACAGCTTTGGAAAAAGACATTTAATATTTCGGCCTTTAGTCTGTCATCTTCTGTTTCAGTACCATTTTGGTCACAGAGTGTCTGGACATTTTGTGTTGATCCACCTACCGCTTTGACGTAAGACACAAAATTTCTCAAGATTTTCTGCCAAGTCAGTACATAGAACTTTACTTTCGAATTCGTTGAACGCCTCTCGCTTCGAGTAATTTTTGTTTGTCCGCAAGGCTTTGGCTATGTTTATGTTTGTTGTGAAGTTCCCTTTGTTTCCGTAGCAGTTTTCTAACCCGGTTGTTGTACCACGGTGGCTCTTTTCCATCTCTTACGATCTTGCTTGGTACATACTCATCTAATGGATATTGTACGATGGTTTTGAACTTTGTCCACTGATCCTCAACAGTAACTGTACTTGAGATAAAACTTTTGTGCTGAGCCGTCAAGTACTCTGAAAGCTGCTTTTTGTCACTTTTGCTAGACAGAAAAATCTTCCAACCTTTTTGACATTTCTA
The DNA here is from genome assembly GCF_021461385.2 of Schistocerca piceifrons. Taxonomy (NCBI): domain Eukaryota; kingdom Metazoa; phylum Arthropoda; class Insecta; order Orthoptera; family Acrididae; genus Schistocerca; species Schistocerca piceifrons. The sequence continues at coordinate 585,612,463 of NC_060138.1, forward strand.
TTTACGGCTGAAATCACCGATGCCGTAACCGCTTTATAATCGCTGATTCCCTGTTCTGCATTAACTGTTTCAAATAGTTCGGGTCTGTTTGTCACCAGAAGGTCTAATATGTTATCGCCACGAGTCGGTTCTCTGTTTAACTGCTCAAGGTAGTTTTCAGATAATGTACTCAAAACAGTTTCACTGGATTCTTCGTCCCTGCCACCCGTAATAAACGTTTGAATTTCCCGGTCTATATCTGGTAAATTAAAAGCTCCACCCAAAACTATAACATGGTCAGGAAATCTAATCGAAATATTTTCGAAATTTTTCTTCAGGTTTTCTGTCACAACAGTTGCTGAGCCATGGGGCCTATATAGACATCCAATTACCATCCTTGAGCCTGCTTTAACCGTGACCTTCACCCAAATTATTTCACATTTCGGATCTCCGTCAATTTCCTTCGATAATATTGCACTTTTTATCGCTATAAACATGCCTCCCCCTTCACTGTCCAGCCTGTATCTGCGGTATACATCGCAATATGAGTTTATAATTTCATTACTGTTTACGTCTGGTTTCAGCCAACTTTCCGTCCCTAGTACTATGTGGGCATTGTGACCGTTTATTAATGAGAGCAGTTCTGGGACCTTCCTATAGACGCTCCTGCAGTTTACTATTACCACATTAATTTTGTCATCCCCTGTTGCGTTTTGCCCACTGCTACCTTGTCGCGTCTCAGGAGGCGTCTGGTCAGGCCTAGGGAGGGAATTCTCTAACCTAAAAAACCCAAACGTGCACTCCACATGTACTCCGCTACCCTTGTCGCCTCTTCCTGTGTGTAGTGCACGCCTGACCCATTCAGGGGGACCCTACATTTCTCCACTCGATAGCGGAGGTAGAGAAATTTGCACCCCAGATCTCCGCAGAATCGTTTGAGCCTCTGGTGTAAGCCTTCCACTCGGCTCCAAACCAGAGGACCGCAATCGGTTCTGGGAACGACACTACAAGTAGTTAGCTCAGATTTCACCCCTCGAGCGAGGCTTTCCGCCTTCACCAACTCCGCCAACCGCCTGTATGAACTAGGGATGACCTCTGACCCCAGACGGCAGGAGTCATTGTTGCCGTCATGACCAACAATTGGCAGTCGGGTGCATCCAGTCCTCTCTATCGCAGCCAGCAGGGCCTCCTCAACATCTCGGATGAGACCCCCCGGCAAGCAGACAGAGTGAACACTGGCCTTCTTCCCCGACTTTCCGCTGTTTCCCTAAGGGGCTACATCACCCGCCCAACGTTGGAGCACCCAATCACTAATAAACCCCTCCCCCCGTGTGCCTGCTCGGACCTTGCTGAAGGTGCGGCCACGTGTCCACTCACAGGCAGAGCAGGCGATGTCAAACGGCCAGCCTCCACATTGACCCTCCTCCTCGTGCGCCGCGAACGCCGCTGAACCCGCCACTCCCCTTGGGGAGAGGGTGGTCCAACCGCGCCCGGTACCCGCGAAGATGTCTCGACAGCAGGGACAGTGGGTGAAGCATGTAACACCTGGTGTGTATCATGCGATGCACCAGACTCCCCACTGCCGCTACACTCCGAGGCAGCAGCCTGAAGACGGCTGATCGCGGCCATCAGCACGTTCAGCTGTTCGCGAACAGTGGCCAGCTCCTCCTGCTTTCGTACGCAGGAGTCACACATCCTATCCATCCTAAGAAATCCACAATTTATTGTAGAGAGTTAATTAATCAACTTTCAAATAGACTGCTAATTCACTAAAGGCGGCTGATAACTGACTAAACTGTGGTTACTGGAAACTTCTTGTTGGAAACAATGAAAATAAGCACTGTCTCTGGATGTATTCAAAACAAACACGAAACGCTATTACTAGTACTTGAAAATTAAGGCTTCCCAAAAGCAAAAACACACGGAAAAAGAAGTGACAAGTAAGAAAAACACAACATCAAAGCCAGCGGACGTATGATGCTGATTGTGGCATTCAGTGACACAAGCGCCTGTGGAAACTTTTAAAGAACTCCGGAATTTATCGGATTTCAATTAGTCAGCTTAATTATGGCCTTCCCGATGCCAGAAAAACGTTGCTAGTGGACGAGGCCGCAAACCTAGGGGAATCGGTTTTTGAAGTGAGTGCAGTAGAGGAAACACTGACATCTTGCTTAGTAAGCTACTTCTCCATTTACATGGCTACTCTGGAAATCACAATTAAGTACCTGGCACAGGTTTGATAGATCCACATTCACATTAATTCTCTAATATTCCACTCCCGAACAGCGCTTATTTGGTTACGATGATCATTTCTCCGTATGGAGGCAGGCGCCAACAAAATATTTTCGCATTCGGAGGAGAAAGTCGTGATTGAAATATCGTGAGAAGATTCCGCCGCAACGAAAAAAGTGTTTGATTTACTGATTTCCACCACAAATCCTGTATCATGTCCGTCACTCTCTCTCCCCTATTTTTCGATGGTAGAAAACGTGGTACCTTTCAACTTTCTCGATCCACTCTTCCTGGTAAGAATCCCATACTGTGCAGCAGTACCCCAAAAGAGGACGGAAAACCGTAGTGTAGGCAGTCTCTTTAGTAGATGTGTTGCATCTTCTAAGTGTTCTGCCAATATAACGTAGTCTTTGGTTCGCCTTCCCCTCAACATTTTCTGTATGTTTTTTTTTCCAATCGAAGTTGTTCGCTATTGTAGTTCCTAAGTATTTAGTTAAAACAAAATGGCTCTGAGCACTATGGGACTTAACATCTAAGGTCATCAGTCCCCTAGAACTTAGAACTACTTAAACCTAACTAACCCAAGGGCATCATATACATCCATGCCCGAGGCAGGATTCGAACCGGCGTCCGTAGCGGTCGCGCGGATCCAGACTGAAGCGCCTAGAACTGCTTGGTCACACCCCGCGGCATTTAGTTCAATTTACGGCCTTTAGATTTGATTAATTAACCGGAGTTTAACGGATCCCTTTTAGCACAACGCCAGAAATCAAATGTTTTACTCGACGACTTTCAGACAATTACTACGAACCGGACGTCTCTGACAGGGAATCATGAATTCAAAAAAATGGTTCAAATGGCTCTGAGCACTATGGGACTCAACTGCTGAGGTCATGAGTCCCCTAGAACTTAGAACTACTTAAACCTAACTAACCTAAGGACATCACAAACATCCATGCCCGAGGCAGGATTCGAACCTGCGACCGTAGCGGTCTTGCGGTTCCAGACTGCAGCGCCTTTATCCGCACGGCCACTTCGGCCGGCAATCACGAATTCAGTTGCATAATTGAGACGGTATTCTATACGCACGCAATTTGATTACAAGCCGCTTGTGAGGTGCGGTGTCAAAAGCTTTCTGGAAATCCAAAAATATGGAATTAATTTGAAATTCCTTGTCGTCAGCACTCGCCGCTTCGTGTGCGTACACAGCTAGTTGTGTTTCACAACAACGATGTTTTGTAAATACGTGTTCTCTGTGTGTCAACAGACCTTTACCCTCGAGGTAATTCATAATGTTCGAGCATAATACATAACAAAATCCTACTTCCCATCGAGTTCAATGATATGGGCCTGTAATTTAGTGCATTACTCCCATTGCTCTTCTTCAGTACTGGCAGAGGTGTGGTAGATCCACATTCACATTAATTCTCTAATATTCCACTCCAGAACAGCGCGCGCGACATTCCAGTCTTTGAGTAGGGATCCTTCGCCGAGTGAGCTGTTATATATGATCGTTAAGTATGGAGTTAATGCATCAACGTTCTCTGAAGAAACCTAATAGGTATGTAATCTGGACCGGAATACTTGCTTTTATAAACTGATTCAAGCTACTTCGTGACACCGAGGATATGTACTTTTGACTTACTCATGTTGACAGCTGTTCTTGATTCGAATTCTGGAATATTTACTTTGTCTTCTTTCGTGAACGAATTTCAGAAGACTGCGTTTAGTAACTCTGCATCAGCACCACTGTCACCGATAGTATTCCCATTGCTATCGCGCAGAGAAGGCAATGATTGTATCTTGCTGCTACCATACTTTGCATATAACCAGTATCTCTTTGGATTTTATACCAGGCTTCGAGACAAAGTTTCACTGTGGAAAGTGTTATAATCACCTCGCACTGAAGTCCGCGCTAAATTTCGAGCTTCTGTAAAAGATCGCTAATCTTGAGAATTTTGCGTCCGTTTGGATTTGTATCTTTTATTTTTATTTTGCTGTTTCTGCAACAGTGTTCTGACCATGGGGATCAGCTCTGTGTTTTGTTAATTTATTTGGTATGAATCTCTCGTTTGCTGTCGATACTATTTCTTTGAGTTCAATTCACATCGGTCTGCACTTACGTTTTTAATTTGGAAGGAGTGGAGGTTGTCTCACAGGAAGGCGTCAAGCTCACATCGGTCTGCACTTACGTTTTTAATTTGGAAGGAGTGGAGATTGTCTCACAGGAAGGCGTCAAGCAAATTTTTTTTTAATAGATATATATTTTTTGTTTGTTTTTAATGGACTTCGGAGTTTAGGTAATCAGTCTCGCTACGTCAACCTTGTGTTCACTTACCCTTGCATCTGTTTTAATGTTCTTATTGGGCTCACTATTATTTGTTGCTAAGAGGTCAAGTGTGTTTTCACAACTGTTTTCTATTCGAGTGGGCTTATGAACTAATTACTCGAACTAATTTTTTGAGAATGAGTCTAACACAGTTTCGGATGACTTTTTATGCACACCTCCGGATGTAAACATGTATTTTCGCCAGCAAATCGGGAGTAAATTAAAGTCATTGCCAACTATAATTGTATGAGACGCGTACGTGTTTGAAACTGAACTCAAGTTTTTCTTGACCCTTTCAGCATTTGTATCATCTGAGGTGGGAGATCGGTAAAAGCATCGAATTATTATTTTGTTTCGGTTGCCAAGAATGACCTCTGTCCACGCTAACTCACAGAAAGTAGGAACATCAATTTCATTGTAAGATAAACTATTACTAACATCAACAAGTACGCCACCGCCAAATGTATTTATTCTATCCTTTCTGAACACCGTTAGGTCCCTGGCAAAAATTTTGGTTGAACTTACCTCCAGTTTAAGCCAGCTTGCATTGCCTATAGCGATTTGAGCATCAGTGATTTCTTACTTTCCCAACACAGCTACGAAAATTGAAACTGTTATACCGATGGCCTTTATATCTTCCTGTTTTCGACCTATACTCTTTGAGGCTGAAGCCAGTTTTGCGTTTCCCCGAGACCCTCTAACCTAAAATGCCGACCTGTACACGCTACTCCAGCCACCGCTAACCGTGTAGCCGCTCCTTGCGTGTTGGACTCCTGACGTGTTTAACGGAACCAAAAACCCCACAAACCCATGACGCAAGTTGAGGAATCTGCGGCGAAAACGATCGCACCATAATCTGAGCCTCTGAGGTAGACCCTCCACTCGGCTCTGTACTGATAGTCCGGTCCTGTCGACTATGCTGCAAATAGTGAACTCTGCTTTAATCTCGCAAACACGAGTAGCAGCTTTTACCGCTTCATACAGCCGCACGAAGCCAGAGAAAATCTCTTCCGATTCAAAGTAACGCACATCATTGTTACTGAAGTGAGCCACTATCTGTAGTTGTCTGCAGCATATGTTCTTAATATCATCTGGAAAAACCTGTTCCACGCCTGGAATAATTCCACTCGATATGCAAATGGAGTGCACACTGCCTTTCCTCCTCTGCTTTGCAGCGATGTCTGTAACGGCCCTACAATGCGCCTAACATTGGAACTCCCAACGTCCAATAATCTCAACCTCTGTGGTTGCCCTTATACTACAGGGTGAGAGGTATCCTCCGAAACAGGACGAGCATCTGCCTGAGGGACGTTGTCAGCCACAGGTAGTATCTGGAAGCTGCTTGTCAGACTAACCGTGGAGGTCTTACGTTCGCCCCCCCCCCCCCCCCCCCCCCCGAGAAGTCTTTCGCAGACTCCTAAGTGTCGAGGCGACCTCCAACTCAACCACAGGAGAGGGGGCAACTCCAATGCGAGAAATAACTGGAATAACCACCAGTGCAGACCAATGGGCGGATCCGTGGGTCGTGGTGGATGACCGTGGATCACCGCTGCCGGTCCACAACGTTGATGCCCATCTACTGCAGCCCCAAACTGTAACTGAAGCAAACTCATCGTGGAGCTAAGAGCGAAGTGTCACCAACTGAGCTCACATTCGCACACGCCAATCACAGTTCGTATCCACACTAAAGATGGTGCAAATCTATACTACACTGAACAACAAACGACTATCGATATGCGGTGTGGAACTCTACTGTAGACACTAACGAATACCAAGAATAGTGCCAAGTAAATTAGATGAACACGCAGAGATTCAAAAACTAAGCCACCAAAGCACACGGTTGAACTATGTACGCTGATAAGCCAAAACACTCTGACCACTACCCACCGCGACTTTGGATGGCGCCTGGTGGCGTTCCGGGAACGTGACGCGGTAACAAAAGTATGTCAGCGGAGGAGACATGAGTATCTCTAAAACGGCGAAGCTGGTCGAATGTTCACGTGCTACTGTCATGAGCATCTACGCAAAGAGGTAAGGTGACAGTGAAACTACCACTAGGCGCTAAATGGCTGGAAGTGCACAACTGTCCACAGAAGGTGGGGTTCGGGGCCGTGTTTGCTCTGTAACATAGGATAGATGGTGATCTGTAGTATCTCTGCCGAAAGAGCACAATGCTGGCGCACGTGCATGCATTTCGGACTACACCATTCATTGTACATTTGTTGAACATGGAACTCCGCAGCAGACCAGCTCTAAGTGTTCACATGTTGACCCAATTACGACTACAGTGAATACGCGAACATCAGGATTCGACCGCCGACCAATCGAAACGTGTCGGCTCTGGGCTTGCTTGGGAGCTGTGACAGTAATCGAAGACACTGACAGCTGCAAACCAGCTGTATCCCTTCACGTTTTATATCCTCCCCGACGACGATATCATATTTCAGCAGTATAGCTGTCAGTGTCTCGGAGCGGGAACCGTGCTACAGTGGTTTGAGGAGCATTATAGTGAAATTACGTTGATGCCTCGGTAATCCCAACCGGATTGCCATCGAGCGCCATCACCACGAACGGAAATTAGCGAGCCGTTATTTAGGCGAATTACATGAGCTGTGCGTAAACATTTAATACCACATCCTTATATAAACCCACCAACGAACTATCAGTGATTTATTTACATCCAAAGCCGGACAAACTCTCATTAAGCAGGTGGGCATGATGTTTTGCCTCCTCAGTGTAATTCGCTCATCAGTGTGATTCCCTCCTGGTTAGGAACTCGAAAAACGGGTACTTCCCTGTACCTGCTGTTGCTTGGCCGGCAGCTGTTGCTTCATTGAAAGGATTACTGCATACGAGCGAAAACTAGCTTTCAAAACAAACGTACAAACGATTATCGACACGCGCTACGGAAATCTACAGTAGACACTAACGAAAACGCAAGAACTAATTCTAGTAAAAACTTAACAAGCAGAGATTCAGAAACTAAACTATCAGAGCAATTAAGCAGTTAGTGAACTAACAAATGTAGTTAGTACATAAACTTATATTAGTATTTAACGAATTAACGGTAAAGTGACTGTTTCAAATACACTACTGGCCATTCAAATTGCTACACCAAGAATAAATGCAGATGATAAACCGGTATTCATTGGACAAATATATTATACTAGAACTGACATTTGATTACATTTTCACGCAGTTTGAATGCATAGATCCTAAGAAATCAGTATGCAGAACAACCAACTCTGGCCGTAACAACGGCCTTGATACGCCTGGGCATTGAGTCAAACAGACCTTGGATGGCGTGTAAAGGTACAGCTGCCCATGCAGCTTCAACACGATAGCACAGTTCATCAAGAGTAGTGGCTGGCGTATTGTGACGAGCCAGTTGCTCGGCCACCATTGACCAGACGTTTTCAATTAGTGAAAGATCTGCAGAATGTGCTGACCAGGGCAGCAGTCAAACATTTTCTGTATCCAGAAAGGCCGCCCTGTACAAGACATGCAACATGCGGTCGTGCATTATCCTGCTGAAATGTAGGGTTTCGCAGGGATCGAATGAAGGGTACAGACAAGGGTCGTAACCCATCTGAAATGTAACGTCCACTGTTGAAAGTTCCGTCAATGCGAACAAGAGGTGACCCAGACGTGTAACCAATGGCACCCCATACCATCATGCCGGGTGATACGCCAGTATGGCGATGACGAATACAGGCTTGCAATGTGCGTTCACCACGATGTCGCCAAAAACGGATGCGACCATCATGATGCTGTAAACAGAACCTGGATTCATCCGAAATAAATGACGTTTTGCTATTCGTGCACCCAGGTTCGTCGTTGAGTACCCCATCGCAGGCGCTCCTGTCTTTGTTGCAGCGTCAAGGGTAACCGCAGCCATGGTCCCCGAGCTGATAGTCTATGCTCCTGCGAACGTCGTCGAACTGTTCGTGCAGATGGTTGTTGTCTTGCAAACGTCCCCGTATGTTGACTCAGGGATCGAGACGTGGCTGCACCATCCGTTACAGCCGTGCGGATAAGACGCCTGTCATCTCGACTGCTAGTGATACGAGGCCGTTGGGAACCAGCACGGCGTTCCGTATTACCCTCCTGAACCCATCCATTAGATATTCCGCTAACAGTCATTGGATCTCGACCAACGGGAGCAGCAATGTCGCGATACGATAAACAGCAATCGCGATAGGCTACAATCAGACCTTTATCAAAGTCGAAAACGTGATGGTACGCATTTCTCCTCCTTACACGAGGCATCACAGTAACGTTTCACCAGTCAACGCCGGTCAACTGCTGTTTGTGTATGAGAAATCGGTAGGAAACTCTCCTCGTGTCAACACGTTGTAGATGCCGTTACCGGCGCCAACCTTGTGTGAATGCTCTGAAAAGCTTGTTCAAATGTGGGACTTAACTGCTTAAGGTCATCAGTCCCTAAGCTTACAAACTACTAAACCTAAATTATCCTAAGGACAAACACACACACCCATGCCCGAGGGAGGACTCGAACCTCCGCCGGGACCAGCGGCACAGTCCATGACTGCAGGGCCTGAGACCGCTCGGCTAATCCCGTGCGGCTCTGAAAAGCTAATCATTTGCATATCACAGCATCTTCTTCCCGTCGGTTAAATTTCGCGTCTGTAGCACGTCATCTTCGTGATGTAGCAGTTTTAATGGCCAGTAGTGTAGTTACTGGATGAAATTATTGAAATGGCAACATGCAAATTAAGAAGAAAGCGATGATGTATTTTGTCATAATGGGCATGAAATGATTTTGCGAAGTACCGTTGTCATTTCCAATCAGAGATAAACCTTCTTGGATGTCAAGCAGCGCCATATTTCCGTCTCCTTTCTTGACTACTGTGTTATTACACGCGGGGAGCTCTTCAGATCGGTAAATAGTGTCAATCAAACAATTAGTGAGGAAGTTCCCAGGAAGATGATTGCAACCTGTATCTGGCGAAGAAGAAACACAGGGCAAAAGATTTTTTCTCCTTTCAAACAGCTTCATCCGATGTAAATCTCCATTAGCGTCTAGATGGGCCAGTCGTGTCCGTTCGACTGCCGTGTCAACCTCTGACAATGGCAGCATCGGCTGCAATATGGAGGGAAATGTGGTTAGCTCACCGCTCTTCCGGTCTTTATCGCTTTTCCTGACCTTGGACCCACTACTATTGGCTCCAGTTGGTTCCTTGGACCCACTGCTAATCGGTGCAATGGGTTCTAAGTTGGCCTCACATGGCTGATTGCACTCCGTAGCATTCCTCCCACAAATCCCTAGCAGTATCGGGAATTGAATCCGGGTTCTGTGTATGGCCGTCAGCAGTGCTGGCCACTCAGATAAGGAAGCAAGCTATCCAAGCAATAAAACTAACTTAAATTGAAATTGAAATTCGAGATAATTATTACCCCGTAAAAAGACTATGTTCCACGCAACGAAACCTCCTTCTGTAAGGCTAAAGTTGGAATTAAATTCTAGGGGCTTCAGTCTGGAACAGCGTGACCGCTACGGTCGCAGTTTCGAGTCCTGCCTCGGGCATGGATGTGTGTGATGTCCTTAGGTAGTTAGGTTTAAGTAGTTCTAAGTTCTAGGGGACTGATGACCTCAGATGTTGAGTCCCATAGTGCTCAGAGCCATTTCAACCATCTTTATAGACATAAGGTATACAAGCGTAAGAATCACATAGCAGATATATCTGATAAGATAACATTTGTGACACACATATATGTTCCACATTGCTATGAAACGGTGGATTATTAGAGTTGTAACTTCCCTTCCGATAACGTCATAACAGACGAAGCCTTATCTAGGAATGAGGAACGATGTGGTTATGGACTTTTTAAGCCTTAATTGATTCAGTGAAATTACGGAAGCCCTCAATGTGAACCGCTGGAACACGAATCCAGTGTTTTACTACATCGTCACCTCCCTCTGTCACAACGTAATGCATCGACATATTTTCGCTCCATAGAGTAAGAGGTAACAAATGTACTATTATACTGTGATTTTTTCCTCTCTCACTTAGCAGCATGGAATCCAATTGAGACCGAAGCGATTCCTACGACTCAGCACCGTGACCGTCAGAGAAATGTCAGCGGGGCAGTGGAAGAAGCAGAGGAAAACTGACCTCCTCGTTGCACCCAACAACTATCTCGCCGATACCACCCGCGGGAAATACGCCGTCAGGAAGTCTTATTAAAATTCATCCCGCTCTCGCCTTTCTTCTGGGCGGCCGTGCGACCGCCCGGCCGACTGCGCCTCTACGCCCCGGCGTCGCGTCGCAGCCGGCCGGTGTTTGCCCCCCGCGGGCTGCAGAAATCCCGGGCTGCTTGATTGCATTCCCAATTAGCCGGCAACTCCGGGCGGTCTGGGTCCGCGCCGACACACAATCAAAGAAAGTTGCCAAGTTGGCCGACCTGTGCCACTTTGCTGGCGAGACCCGGAGGCGCCAGGCAGCCCTGCCTACCCACCCCCCTCCCCTCTTCCCCCGACTCGCGCCCCCACACCAACTGATTGCTTCATTAGCTCCCCAGGCGCATGGTGCACACGCATTGATGCAAGTCACTTCGTTTTCTGTGCAACTCCATCGATTTCCATCGCTTTGCGGATTCAGGAAAAAGAATATTTGCTTTATTCATACACGAGAACTTGCAAACAATAGATGCTTATGAACAGGTAGATTCCGTTTCCCTAGATTTCCGTAATGCTTTCGACAACACGTCATTTACTACCAACCAAGATAATACGCAAGATCTATGTAAATGTGTGATTTTCCGCACGAATATTTCACTAATAGAACCCAGTACGTTACGCTGGATGGCGAATGTTCCACAGAAACTGAAGTACCATCAGGTGTGCCGCAAGGAAAAGACGATCACTAATATATTCTGAAAAGCTACCTACATAAAATTTTAAAGTTTCTGGAGTTCATAAGAGAAAAATTCTTTATTTGATGAATATGTCACGGTTCCACCACTTCCGTGCAAGGGGTCACTGTAGGTTTCCACACTAGTAATACTCACCCGAACGTCAACAAAAACAGAAAAATTATAATGGAATGTACTCAAATGAAATCAGTGATGCTGAAGGAAACTACATTAGGAAATGAGGCAAAGTAACAGATCATGACCTAAATAGAGAGTATGTAAAATGTACCTGTAGAATGGCAATGGCTAGGAAAGCTTTTCCAAAGAAGAGAAATTTGTTAGCATTGAATATAGACTTAACTGTTAGGACCTCTATCCTGAAGATATTTGTCTGGAGAACAGCCAAGAATTGAAGTGAAACGTGGACGATAAACACTTTAGATAAGAAGAAAATAGAAGCTTTAGAAATGTGGTGCTGCAGAAGAATGCTGAAGATTAGACGGGTCGATCACGTAACCAATGAGGTACTGAAAATAAATTTGTGGCACAACTTGACTATAAGAAGGTATCGGTTGAAAGGACACATTCTGAGATATCAAGGATCCACCAATTTAGTATTGGAGGGAAATGCTGGGGAGATCTACAGATAAATAAAATAAGCAGGTTCAGAACGATGTAGATTGCAGGAATTAGTCGAAAGAGATGGAAAGGCTTTCAGAGGATAGACTAGCATGGAGAGCGGCATCAAACCAGTCTTCGGACTGAAAACCATAACAAAAACAACAACAATGTTCAGAGACTTTATTTAGACTATCATGTGATGAACGTTGTTTAATAGACGTAGCTCAAAATGCTGTCCGTTTATGTGAGTACGCAACTGGCATCTGCATGCTAATGACGTGCGAGACGCCGATTTACTCCAGAAGTGCTGGCTGCCCGTTTGACTCAGGCCGCAGCCATTATTGGTGAAATACCCGCTTTTATATATTAATAAATAACAACTGGACGTCAGTCAAAGGACGACATTTTCTACAACATCCCTACAACAATGTTCATCACTAGGAAGTTTGAAAACTGTTCATGAGCATCATCGTATTTCGAGGGTTCTACAGCTGTCGCTGCATCCCACACCTTTGGCGCCTGACGCCTACATCTCGATATTTTACAGCTCGTCTACTTCTCTCCAGCGCTCCTTGGACGTCCCTTAGCCACCCTTTCCGTGGTCTTTCTCTTCTCCTTCTAGGAGGTTGCCATGAAAGTACTCTTTTGGGCCAACTGTTTTCTTGAATTCTTTTGACATGTCCAAAACATCCTAGCAGTTTTTCTTCTATTCTATGCGTAGTACGGTAATTTCTCATTTCCTCATTTTCTACGTGGCTTAGTCGAAAAATCTATATGCTCTTCTCAAGTGGTCAGTTTCTAAAATCCTATTTCTTTCTGTGAGTTCCCAGCACTCACTCTCATATCCTGTTATTGGTTCCACGATGGGTTTGTAGAAACGAATTTTATACTTTTAAACTAATTCCTCAGATAATTTTAAAGCTAGGGAAACCACAGCTAAAACAGTTATAAGTGATTACTTGACAATTCATACAGTGAAGAGTTTTGTCACGTAAAGGTATTGAAACTATTAAAGTTAAATTGAATGAAATGTCCAGTGGTCCGCTGTAGCTGTATTTGTTCATGTCATGAACACACACGATCGGTTTCGCAACTTCTAAGCTACATCTCCTCCTGCAAATTGTCAAGCAATAACATATAATTTTTCAGGGCCAAAGTACAGGACTTAATTTTGGGGCAGCCATCCTCCCCCACATCTTCCGTTGTTAGATATCTATGTCACATCTTCCATCACATAATAGGATACTACCCAGGTGCTTAAACTCTGTCCAGACTTTAACAAGATGTCTGCATGTCCAATTTCCTTCCCTCAAGTTCCTTAATTATTCTGAAGGCGTCCCTAGAAATTTCGTTCCTCATCTTAATGACACATTCTGCTGATTTATTACCATTTCTGTATAAAGTTCTTCATTTTCTCCGATCACGGCACATCGAAAACTAGCTTTAGTGGCACTATATCGATGCTTTCTCAAGATATAGAAGACCAACTGACTGACTATAATACTTTCCAAACTCTTCTCCATGACCTGTTTTACGGTAAACATGTTATCTACGCAATGAACAGTCTCTTCTAAAGCTTTTTTGTTCTTCCACTTCATTTGCAGACTTCTCCATTTTTGGTTACAAAATCCTCCCATACAGCCTGCTAATTCGGCTTCTGACACGTATACCACTCTAATTGCTATACTCTTTCTCGCTACCATTTCTATGTATAGGACTTAGCTACATTAAGTACCTCTCTGTCGGAATTTCCTTCCCATTCCACGTACATTTATTAAATAACTTGCTTAAACATTCATACCAAACGCTTGGGCCATACTTCACTAATTCTACTCATTCATTTCCAAACCATTGTGATGTCCCAAATTTCATTTATGTAGCAGACTTCTATAACTCTTTCGTGGTTATTTTATCTGTAACTTCACATTCTGCTGCTCCGGTATCTCCTGCTTTATTTCTTTGTGCTGCGTACTTTCTTCTAATAGCAGTCTTAAAATTTTTCTATCGCTCTACTGGACTGATAACTGGCAGGTTTGCTTCTTTTCTTTCTTCCCTCAGCCTTGCAAGCACTTTCCATGTTGCCGCCATTTTTGTGCCCCACGTACATCGATCGATCTCCTCGCATTTGTTTCCCCTGAACATAACTAGCGTCAGAAACTTCATAGATTTCAAACCAAAAATGGTTCAAAAGGCTCTAAGCACTATGGGACAACATCTGAGGTCAACAGTCCCCTAGAGTTAGAACTACTTAAACCTAACAAACCTAAGGACATCACACACATCCACGTCAGAGGCAGGATTCGAACCTGTGACCGTAGCAGCAGCGCGGTTCCGGACTGAAGTGCCTAGAACCGCTCGGCCACAGCGGCCAGCCATGGACTCCTGGCAGGAAAATGGTGCACCTGTCACATTACTGTCACATTAAAAGTGCCTCATTTTATCTCTTCTAAACGTTTAAAATACTGTATACGTTGTTTTTGCACCTTGTAATAAACTATTCGTCAGATGTGATAACAGCACTGGTAGATTTAATGCTGATGCTATCGTGTACGCAAAAGAGCCCTCGTTGCACGTTCTGAAAGCACTGCAGACACACCTGCGAAAATGTTCTACTTGCCCTAGTGAATGTCAGTTCTGTTTAAATGCGAGCAAATGTAAAGTAAATTGAAAGAACCGTTTAGCAACTGATTACAAGTTTAGTGGTGAACATCCTGAGCATGTTACAGACTATAAGTATTTAGAGGTACTATTAAGAGACAATATGAAATAGGACGATCAAGTAACCTCAGCATTACGAAAAGCGAATGGAAGAATTTGGTTTTCTGAATAGTTTCTGGTAAAATGCAGTTCACGTGTGAAGGAAATCGCATACAAGATGCAAATGTGTTCTGTTTCCAAATGTTTTTCGGGTTTGGAGTCCTTACCGAGGAGGCGTGACAACAGACATCGAGCAAAACTAATGATGCTCTCTGAGCTGTTTACTGCTCAAATTGCACAGTTACGCAAGGAAATAGGAAGCTAGGTATTTTTTATGATTGACAAACTTGTGGCTAGTACATAATTTTAATTTTGACTAGAGAACAACTTTCATTATTAGAAGTTACAGAATCAAAAAAGTCAATATAAAAATTTAATTCGGACCTTTGCCCCCACTTTTTTTTACTGGTACAACACACAAATTTATTTTTCACAGTCTGAATTACACTGAACACAATTAAGATTTTAATCAAATAATTTGAATACTGAACCATAATCAGCGATGGCAGGAAATGTCAATTATAGCTCGCACTCAATCATTATTTGCATGACCACAAGATACTAATTATACAACCTTCAAGCCAGATTTAAACAGTCATAAAATTCCCAAAACCTTAAGGGCACAAGAGAGAATAAAATTTTGTAAAACTGAACCAGCCACATAGTAGTCCACAGTCCAAAACTTCTTATGCTAAAACACAGGGTGGCCAAAAAAGGAGAAGCCGGAGTTGGAAACCTCACCAACCAGGTATGATAGCAAGGGTTACAGCGTTCCCCAACAGTAAGCAAATAAGAATGACGGTTGTTATCTGAACCACTAGTACAATGTTTAAATAACTTCCAAAAGAAATAAGGTTACAAACGGGTAGCCACTCTTAATTTAACAAATGGGATGACTCAAAATCGTTCTAAAATTCAACTTAACTTCAAACAACAGCATTAAAGATCATAACGGCGCTTTGATAAAATAACACTGTGGAAGACAGACAGCGCGAGCTTTCGCTGCCCAAAACTTGTGTACAGGATCGCATAAACTGGCGGATGTGTAATCCGACTGGGCCCAACATAAGTAGCCCTGACAACGATTTGTAAACAGCACCAATCCCGGCTCACAAGAAGTCTTAACAAAATTCCCTGCAGCACAAATAAATTCCAATAAGTGCAAGCTCCAGTCACAGCCAAGATTATACTTAATAATAATTACGCTCTCTTAATTTAACAAATGGTATGACTCAAAATCGTTCTAAAATTCAACTTAACTTTAAACAACAGCATTAAAGATCATAAGGGCGCTTTGATAAAATAACACTGTGGAAGACAGACAGCGCGAGCTTTCGCTGCCCAAAACTTGTGTACAGGATCGCATAAACTGGCGGATGTGTAATCCAACTGGGCCCAACATAAGTAGCCCTGACAACGATTTGTAAACAGCACCAATCCCGACTCACAAGAAGTCTTAACAAAATTCCCTGCAGCACAAATAAATTCCAATAAGTGCAAGCTCCAGTCACAGCCAAGATTATACTTAATAATAATTACGCTCTCTTAATTTAACAAATGGGATGACTCAAAATCGTTCTAAAATTCAACTTAACTTTAAACAACAGCATTAAAGATCATAACGGCGCTTTGATAAAATAACACTGTGGAAGACAGACAGCGCGAGCTTTCGCTGCCCAAAACTTGTGAACAGGATCGCATAAACTGGCGGATGTGTAATCCGACTGGGTCCAACATAAGTAGCCCTGACAACGATTTGTAAACAGCACCAATCCCGGCTCACAAGAAGTCTTAACAAAATTCCCTGCAGCACAAATAAATTCCAATAAGTGCAAGCTCCAGTCACAGCCAAGATTATACTTAATAATAATTACGCTCCAAAGGGTTAATGCAAATTCTCACGTAGCGATCCTGAAAGATCAACAGTCTTCTAAGAAGTTAGCAACAATTTAAGATACCACTTACAGTAGACTTAAAGAAATTCCCGCATTAAATAATTATACCAAATCCTGCTGGAACATGTAATTAAATCAACCCCGAGCCAACTGTGTTGAATTCTACGGCTGCTTGACACGTACACAGCCACGGCCAAGTGCAGACCCGACAGTGTGTCCTAAAACAGACTAAAATGTCCATATAAACAACTTAAAATAAAATGCGCTGTACACACCCTGAAGCAGATTAAGCATTACATTAGCCTCAGTGAATAAGACACTGTGGAACCAAGTTCAGAACTATCCAAAACTAATCTCCGGCAGATACCACATGCCACCGTAAGTCTCACACAAACTCACCGGTTAACATTAGAATATGAATCATACGTAACTTAATGGTTCCAGCTAGGCAATGAGAAGATGTCCGGCAGGAGACGACGAACCTGTCACCGTTTCGCACGCAAAGGCCCCGACTAATCAGCACCGTACACCCTGCGCACGGCCAAACGACAAGGACGGCGAGGATGGCGAGGTCCAGGCACCGCGGACTGAGACGAAGGCTTCCTTTCAAAACAATGTTGCCTCGTTGAACGCCTACCGGAGAGAGAACCCGGCCACACGCCGAGCCATAAAACCAAAGGAGGAACAGTCAGAAATACAAGATCAGACGAGCATCGATATCAGCGACGCAAGTGTAACATAACTAGCGCCAGTCGCCACGCTCACGCTCTATAACAGGTCAGTACAGCTTAAACGAAATCTTAACAGAAGGCCATGGAAAACTTAAACACTTGCAGGAAAGACGAGGGGGTTCACGCGAAACATAGATGGAATAATTTGGAGAACTTGTATTGTAAGGAGACTGTGCAAACATCACGCTCCTGCTAATGTACACTGATACGCCAAAACATTATGAGCACTGCCCACCGCGACGTTGGATGCCACCTGGTGGCTTTGCGGGCACTTGATGTACACTGATACGCCAAAACATTATGAGCACTGCCCACCGCGACGTTGGATGCCGCCTGGTGGCTTTGCGGGCACTTGACACAGTAACAAAGTTATGCAGCCGGACAGACACGAGCAGGGTATCACCCAAGCGAAGATATAAACCGCAAATGAGGAAATCCACTGATACAAGCGACTTTGGCAAAGGTCGCATTATTATTACGCAGAGCCTGGTGAATGAGTATCTCGAAAACGGCGAAGCTGGTCGAATATTCACATACTACTGTCTTTCGTATTCACAGAGAACGATAGACGGCAGTGAAACTACCACTTGGCGCTAAAATTTAATGGTTGTACGTTCACGAGTCTTCACAGAACGTGGGGTCTGGAGACTTGTCTGCTCTGCAAAGTAGGATAGATGGTGATATGTTGCATCTCTGCCGAAATAGCGTAATGCCGGTGCACGCACAGGTGTTCCGAAGCACACCGTTTACCATTCATTGTTGAACATGGAGCTGCGCACTCTTCAATCCACATTCGATGTTAACAAACGTACGTTCTTTAGAAACGCTTTTCTTGCCATTGTCAGTCTACACTTCATATCCTCTCTTTTCAGTCATCATCAGTTTTTTTTATTACCGAAAGTAGCAAAACTTATCTACTCCTTTTAATGTTTCATTTCCTAATTTAATTCCCTCAGCATCGCCGGATTTAATTCGGCTACATTCCATTACCCTTGTTTTGATTTTATTAATGTTCATCTTACATCCTGCTTTCAAGACGCTATCCGTTCTGCTCGCTTTTCCAATTACTTTGCTATCTCTGATAGAATTTCAATGTTATCAGCTAACCTCAAAGTTTTTGTTTCTTTTTTATTTCTCCTCCCTGAAATTTCATTCCTTCTGAAAATTTCTCTTTGATTTCCTTTACTATTTGCTCGATTTAAAGATTGAATAACATCGCAATAGACTACAAGCCTCTCTCCCTCTCTTCAGCCACTGCTTCCTTTTTATGCCCCTAGACTCATATCTGTTGCCTTTCACCTATTTCATTGGCAACAGTTTTTGTATTTTTTCTTTTCATCACTTAAATTCAATATATACTGTGTTATCCGAGGATTTGTACTAGGTCTTGTCTTTTTGCCTATGTTATCCTCTGCTGCCTTCTTTGTTTCATCTCCGACAGATATCCATTCGCCCTCTACTGCATTCCTTTTCCTTGTTTCATTCAATTGTTGCCTAATGCTCCTTCTGAAACTCAACAGCCTCTCGTTCTTCCAAGTTATCCAGGTCCCAGTTTTCTGCCTTTTTGCAATTTCTTCCGTTTTAAAGTGTATTGCCTAGACTCCACATCTACACCTGTTTCCGAAATCTCCACCTTACCGTTATATAGACAATCCAAAACCTACTGTTGTCTCCAGCTTTCCTCTACGATAAAATCTCCTTTTACAATTCCTAAAGTGTTAGCGATGATTAAATTATGCTCTGAACAAAATTCTACTAAATGGATTCCACTTTCATTTCTTTTCCCCCTTCCATATTAACCTACTGTTTTTCCTTGTTTTTGTCTCCTGCAATCGAATTCCTAATCCCCATCACTATTAAATTTTCCTCTCCCTTAACTATCTGAATAGTTTATTTAATTTCGCAATGTAATTTTTCTGTCTTTTCATCATCTGCACAGGTAGTTGGCATATAAACTTGTACTATTGTGGTGAGTATTCGCTTCGTGTCTATCTTGGCTACAGCAATGTTTCACTGTGCTACTCATTGTCTCTTACACGCATTTATATTTTCTTGCCCAGAAGTCCTGTTCGTCGTGCTACTGAACTTCACTGAACCACACTATACCTAACTTCAACTTATGTCTATCTAACTACATGCCCGAGTAAGCTATCTAGCGACTCGTAGGTTGCCAGTTTTGTTTTTGCTGATGACGATATCCTCCTGTATAGTCCACGCTCGCAGACCCCAATGGGAGATTCTTTTACTTCCGTTATAATGTACCCACGAGAATGCTATCATCATTTAACCACACAATAGAACTACAGCCACTGTTAGTGGCTGTAATTTCCACTTGCTTTCAGCCGCTTGCAGCAGGAGCACAACAAGCCCATGTTGGTTAAAGTTTCAAGGCCTGATCACACAACCATCGACAATACTGAAAAGACAGATGCCCCTCCTCAGGAGCCATAGGTTGGTCTGATCTCTCAACGAATACCCCTTTTGATTGTTGTCATTGTTGTTGTCGTTAGTCCGAAGACACTTAACCCGGCTATTCAAGCTAGTCCATTTTCACTAGTTACTCGATCAGCCTATCGAGTCTTCGTGATTCCTGCAGCAGTACATTTCCAAAGGTTTGTCTTTCAGAACACCTCTCTTGCTATTGCTTGCACACATTTCATATGCTGTTTACATATACATTTTTCAGTCGGCATTTTTCTGTTACTTTGCTGTCCAAATGGCAAAACTCGTCTGCTGCTTATAGCACCTGAATTCTCTGTTTACTTCCTTCAGCATCGCCTGACTTTGCTCCACCACACGTCATTACTTACGTTTTGCTTTTATTGATCAAATTATAACACAAATTCTTTAGAAGAAAATTTTCTTTTACTTCAACAAATCTTCCAAATCATTGTTGTCTCTGACAGAATTATGGTACTATCGATAAACCCTAAGAATTTTAGTTCTTCCTTCTTCACACTAACTCCTTGTCTCAATTTCTCGTCGATTTCCTTTACTGATTAATCTGTGTGCAGATTGTTTAACTAATTTGTCAAATACTGCCTCCCTTTGTGTCCTTAATTTCTTATAATTGCAGTCTAGATCCTGTCCAAATTGTAGATAACCTTTCGCTCCGTCTGTTTTGTCTCTGACAGCTTAGGAAGTCCGAGCAGTGTATTATAACCAACGCTGTCAAAAGCTATTTCGATAAGCAGTAGATAGACACGACAATGCCCTGTAACTTCAATATACTGCATAATAAATAACATAATTGTTCGTAATACAATAATGGGAGAAATTCAATAGTCATTAACATAAAAGAACCTAATAGTAGTACCATAAGTAATTGAGACAGGAGGATGTTATTAATTTAATCCGTAAAAATTAGTGCCATCAAGCCTGTATTACATCTAACCCGGCATCTATATATTTTCCATGACATATATTACTATGAACATGTTATCAGTTACATCTAATGTAGAATGGAACATTTAGAAACTGTTCTTTCATAGCAGATACCACAGAAATGAGCTTATTAAAAGAAGGTGGCATTTTCCAGTTTTACGGTAGTCATTTTATTAGTTCACAACCTAATTTAAATTACTCAACAACAAAGAACAAGAATTAGTCATCCGAGAGAGAGAAAATTTAAAACTTTAAGTCCAGCAATCTTTCAGTGAGTTACAAGAAGTGTGCAACCAAGTTACGCCAAGCCATCAAGAGCAGTGAATTACAGACGGAATTTAAACATTGTGAAACTTAAGTACAGTAAATGTTCATAAATTGAAATACAGAAAATAGATTCTTGTGTTCATTACGTTAGATCACAAGATATGGCAAGCTCGGAAAGGCAGTTACTTATAACCACCTATCAAATAGAATGTCCGGATAACTTAACTTGTTGAGCATCTGCTGCTGGAATCAAAACAGCAGCGAGAGCCAACGGAGACCAGGACACCGTCCGGGGCATCCTCAGGACGAAATACAGGAGAACGTAAGCGCGGGCAAGCGCTGCGTCAACTACCACACGACTCAGAAGCCAAGACTGTCAACAAACAGCATACATGTTACGGCACCAAGGAGCTCCGGTAATAAGGTCTTCAGGTATTTCAAAACCTTATGAAGCCCTTAAAGTAACGTAACGTTCGTTAAGCAATTACTTAATTCTAAGTTAATTGAAAAAGGCTTAAACAGTTTAACTATAAGCAGAAATTACTATTACTGTACTAAAATTGCTAATATAAAAGGATATGACACTTTTGATGACTGATAGCAGGTTTACCAACTGATATCGAATGTTCTTTTGAAACTACAGAATAACAGATGCAAGTTTACCGGCCTGGCACAAACTTTAGGCTCATCATTTGCAGATAAGGCTGAAAACCCTCAAGGTTTAAACCCATCCAAAACAAATTTAAAAGACCATTAGTTTAAAACATCAAAAGCTGATTCTAACTGTTCAAAGCATACAAGAGAAAAGTAGTTACTTAAAGCTAAGGAACAACAAATGGAAACACCACTGTTCATCAAGTACCGCCGGCAGAATCAGAGCAGAGCAGTTCAAAGACAAATTTACCACTTGGAGTCGGTGTCCCATCTGAGTAAACATTCATGTAAGCCGAGACTACTTGGAGAGTCTAACAGACCAGCTGCCCGTACAACACTTCTTACACACACATAAACCGAAATCACTAAGCAAATCAGCAAAGCTACACTCGCACCTTCAAATTGGTTACAGTAATTGCAGGAAATCTCTTCTTTCAGACTCTTCAGGCGAGGTTCACTGAGGGAATAAACACATATGCCATCATTCAAAGCAATATTCCCACCACCAACATCTGACCTGCACACGGCGAGAACAGTCAAGAAGGCAAATTGCTGGTGCGCTTTCTCTCCAAAACCCAGCAATCAGTCACAGTGGATGCCATCGACCATACGGCTCGGAATACAGAAAGCGGCTTCAACGGCCACCGCGTCAATAGACTGGCCCCCTCCTGCCGCCTCTCACGAACACCAACTAGCCAACCGCAGCACAGGTTCCCCTTTTTCCTCATTCGCAAACAGCGGTAATCTGAGCGAATCAGAGCGGTACTCGCCCCGCCTTCTAAAGGGGACCCAGTGATAGGATACAAAGATAATACAACTCCGCCGTTTCCGCAATAGACAACAACATAATTTGAAGTGATAAGATATCATGAAACTCAAGAAAGACACTGGAGTAAAGAGCGATTCTTCCGTTAATTCACTACGATAGCTTGTTTCATGATAGGCTTGTAAACAAGTTGTTGGCCGGTTTTAGTTCAGGAACTTCATAAATGCGCTTTTGAAATAAGCGAGGTGCCCACTTTTAATACATATACATGCAAGGCACGGTCTTGGGGAGATGGAACGGTAGCGCAGTTTGTTCGGTCACGGGGGTGACAGCACTCTGTAATTACAAAATCGAGTGCAGTATTAAACTATGAACATGAAGGGATGTCATATGACATCCGCCTAGACTAAAGATTGACAACAATGACGAGAAATTTGGAATAAAAGGGGGTGGTTTCTTTGACTAGTAATCAAAACGTCGTTGGTCCCGGATTCGAACCTCGACACAGCTTAAGTTCTGAATAAAATCATCAGCAATGGCGATCGGAGACTTCCAACATAAGAAGTACCCCTCGTTCTGCCAAAGGCCTTGTCGAAGGGGGGTAGAGAAACGGACAGAGAATGGGAAACTGTTCTAAAAAGTGGAAGAATGAGCCAAGTTTAACGGCATGAGGATGCAGAATTCAACGGAAATCACTGCATTAAAGACACGTATTCCGTATCCACAGGACACGTCTGTAATGGAAAAAGTGTCAAGATGATTTCTCTATTGCCAAAAGAGTCTGAATACTCTCCCATTCGGAACTTAGGGAGGGGCCATGGGGTGGCTACGAGAAAAAGATTGAATAACCAGCGAAATGGTAGCGTTTTACGAGTCGGGGTGTGGAATGTCAGCAGTTTCAACGTGGCATGGAAACTAAAAAATCTGAAAATGGAAATGCTAAGGCTCAATCTAGATGTGGGGTGGGTCAGTCAAGTGAAATTTAAAGAAGACAAAGATTTCTCGTTAGATGTGTACGGGGTAATATCAAATGCGACAGGAACTGGTGTGGCGCAAATAGAATTCGTTGTGAATAGGAAGGCGGGGGAGAGTAAGTTATTGTGAACAGTTGAGTGATAGGGTAGTTCCCATCAGATTCTACAACAAACCAACAGAGACAACGATAGTTGAGATAAGTATACACCTACAGGTACAAGGTGAAGAGATAAAGATAACAATTTGTCCATTATATTTGGACTGTTGAGCTCCGCGGCCGTGGATAATGATATTTCACTGTAAAAATACAGCAACCAGCCAGAGATAAAGGAAGTGTATGAGGACATTGAAGGATAATTCAGTGCGTAAAGGGAGATGAAAATCCAATAGCCATAGGGAATTGTAAAGCGGTAGGCGGGAAGTGTGGAACAGCACCGGATCTAAGATATTTCCGAATCGGGGGAAAAACTTTACAGTGGCGTCCGCCCCTCCCCGCCCCCCTCTCTCTCACTCGAGCTTTCCCAGAGGATTCCAATAATTTTTTAAAAATATGTTCATTTTGTAACGCACATCTATCTGAAGATGTTTATATTCACGACAGTGAAAATTAAAATGACCTGTGATGAATCTCCTGCACCCAGTCAGCCGGTTCGACATCATACCCCCCTTAAAAAAACTCACAATTAATATTGAGCGGGATTATTTGTAACTGGGAGAATAAAAACTCTTCAGGAAATACGCAATCTTTATTGCCTATTAGCTAATAAATTTCTCTTTTGTGGGACATAAAATTAAGTATAGGACACATAAAACCAGCGAAGATAAGAGACAAGCAAAGCAGTACACGTTTCTTCAATCCTTAGGTCCCAGCATTTTTTTCTCTCTAATCTTGCTACAGTTTTACATGACGTACTTTCCTTTCTGCGAAAGAATCTATTACCTTATCAAAGTTCGTCAAACTTTTGCTATATGAAAAATCAAAATGTCACAGTCCAATACTGAGAAAGCTGGTACTACGAACAGCACAGAAGAACGGTGCGTTTCCCGATATGATTATGTCTATTTCGTCACTGTGTGCTAGATAAAACGAAATAGGCCTTTCTAGTTTTGCAGCAGTTTCACATCAAATAAGCGATACCATTTTGGCACAAATGGTGATTTTTAACTACCACATTTACGTGAATAACACGACAGAATGTAATTCACGAAGTACAAATACCAAATGCCTATTACACCTACTGTATGGAAAAAGTTTTATGTTACGAAATATTTTCACATTTCATTCAAACGCTGCAGTTGTTCAAGCATGAGGTCGAAAAGTAGTAGTATGAAATTTTTATATAAATTTGAAAACGACGTATTCATCCATATAAGTTGTGTGATGTCCCCGTTTCTTCTCCTTTCTCGATCTAACAAACAATCTAGTCATCACTAATTCTGTAACTGTGCCTGGCACTGTCCAGACTTATTCTCTGGTTAACCCTGCCACAACCACCAGTTTAGTTATCCCGCATTGTTAAGTATTCGTACACCATGTTTTCCGCTTTATTCCAAGAATAGAACTTACGCGGCAGCTAACCGGGTACTGTATAACTGGTCCTTAGTAGTGTACAGATCAGGCAAAAATTTTCGGGAAATTTCACTTTCTTGGATACGCGAGAAAATTACATATTAATCTTTCTTAACTGTTATTCTTGTCAGTCGTTTATTTCCTCTCTGGTAGTCCGAATCTATGGATTTTGCTAATAATTACAACAAGGCTGATCATTCAAAAAATGGCTCTGAGCGCTATGGGACTTAACATCTTTGGTCATTACTCCCCTAGAACTTAGAACTACTTAAACCTAACTAAGGACATCACACACACCCAGTCATCACGAGGCAGAGAAAGCTGATCATTCGCAACCACGTAAACAAACAGCGACTAACATTCACCCGTTCGGGTTTATTTGGCTCAGCTCGTATAAACCCGTCGTAGGGAAAGTTTTTTATTTCCAGAGGCGACGGGGATCCCTCGGGCACAGACATCAGTTATACTATGCACGCGTTCAAACATCAACTTATAATTCGTTCAGTAATCGACTTTGAATGAGCTCTAAAACGTTCGTAACCAGCAAGAATGCATCTCAAATTATATGAATTATCGATAGAGCAATGTGATGTGAT
The DNA here is from genome assembly GCF_021461385.2 of Schistocerca piceifrons. Lineage (NCBI taxonomy): Eukaryota > Metazoa > Arthropoda > Insecta > Orthoptera > Acrididae > Schistocerca > Schistocerca piceifrons. The sequence continues at coordinate 585,638,095 of NC_060138.1, forward strand.
TGCTAAGCGCTTTGTGGAACAAAGATTTTTTCTTCAAGGATATGAATCTGGAGCACTCTGAAATTTGCCGCCTGGGGCCGAATCCTCAGTTTACGCCCCCCTCCCCCCCTCTCTCCCCACTGTAGACCCAGGCCCTTAGAAGGAACGATTACTGGAAAATATGGGCTTCGTAGTAGGAATGGAAGAGGAAAATAATTGAGTTCTGCAATAAATACCAGCTATTAATAGCGAATGCTCTGTTACAGAATCATTAAAGGAGGAGGTATACTTGGAAAGCGCCCAGAGATATCAGATGATTACAGTTAGATTACATCATGGTCTGGCAGAGATTCCAAACCCAGTAATGGATTTAAAATGTACCCAGGAGCTTAAGAGACTGGCCAGGAAGAATAAATTAGCAAAGTCATATGATTCTACGGCACAAAGGAATGATGAGAGCCTCTTGCGTTTCTCGGAAGCTACAGGTACTGCGGTAACGAACAGCTCACACTTAAACCTCCAGATGTCAGACACCCAGATCGATACCAAACGTTGTATGTCAACAGAGCCTCAACCAAATCATCGATTTAGTTCGAACTACGTGTTGTCGTTGAGCAGAACCGGTTTAAACCTTAATTAAAAGTAACACCAGAACTACAAAGCCAATCAAAAACATACCTGTGAGTATGTAACACACGTTGCTTCCGTGGGGAAGTTGGTAGAGCTTTAGATTTGTTTATCAAAGTTCCCAGTTTCAAACCCACAAGGACGACAACTTTTTTTCTCTATTGTGCGCGAAGGTGTTATGTGGGGCAAAGTGTTTATGACATGGAAAAGGGTTCAAACGATCCAAATGGCTCTAAGCACTATGGAACTTAAGATCTGAGGTCATCTGTCCCCTAGACTTAGAACTACTTAAACCTAACTAACCTAAGGACATCACACACATCCATGCCCGAGGCTGGCTTCTAACGTGCGACCGTAGCAGCAGGGTGGTTCCGGACTGAAGCACCTAGAACCTCTCGGCCACAACGGCCGGCTGTAAAAGGGCTATTGGGAGGTTATAGCAATGTTCTCTTGGCAGTATCCTTCCGCTTTGTTTCTCTGAAAGTAGTAAACCTACAGAGTACATTTTTAATTTCACAGAATATACAACCAGAACAGAAAAATAAACAACTCCATCACACGTGTGGATGCAATAGTAATAATAATCATCATCATTTTCTTTGGGCCTTTGTCCCACTTCAACGCGGGTTCGGCCTAGTTACTATGGATTTGGCAATGTTAGTGTCAGAGGGTGACCGGATGCCCTTCCTGTCTCCAACCCGCACCCACCCGGGACGGAATTAGTGTACCCCAGCTGTCTGCGTGTGGTGTAAGCCACGAAATAGTGCGAACGTGTTCAAATGTCTGCGAGGCGTGTAACTGAGGTGGAACGCCGAGGACCAGCCCGGTATTCACCTAGGGGGATGTGGAAGCTGCCTAAAAACCACCTCCAGGCTGGCCGATACATCGGCCATCGTCGTTAATCCGCCGGGCGGATTCGATCTGGGACAGGCGCGCCTGCCCGAGTCCAGAAAGCAGCGCATTTAGCACCCGTGGCTAACCTGGCTGGTGGAAGTAATAGTAACAGGAATAATAATAATTAATAATAAACAAATTAATAAGATTAATAGAAAGTACGTAACATTTAACTAACGAAGGGAAAGCAGACTACAAAATAACATTGCTACCAACTCCGAAAAGTCATTTTACGTGTCAGGAAAATGTTCTCCCATATAACAGTTTCACGTGTAAACTGTTAAAAAATATTCGAACGCGGGACTTTCGGTATGAGGATCAAACGCTCTACCTTCTGACCCACAAGAAATCTCCTGCACTAGGAGTCAGAGATACACTTTTCGTGTGCTCTCTAGCTCTTGTGATACCTTTAATTTCCGTTTCGAATATTCTACTGGAAAACAGAGCATAGCAAAAGATAAATCGATGTTTTGGTTCATACTCTATCGGTATAAAGCGTTTGGTACCGATCTGAGTGTCTGACATGTGGAGGCTTGGATGTCAGTAGCAGTTCACTTGAAGAGAAATGGACATACCTAAAAAGGGCAATCACTGAAGGAAAACAAAAGTACAAGGCAGATAATTGCGATGAAACCACGGGTAACTGGAAAATACTTCAGTTGATTGTGGAAACAAAGAAGTAAATAAATGTTAAGGGAAACTCAAGAATACAGAAATACAAGTCACTTACAAAAAAAAAATAGCAAATGCTGGTATACAATATCAAAAAGCTGCGTGAATTATGTGAAGGAATCGAAAAACGAATGATAGTCGGAAGAACTCGCCCAACTTATAGGAAAGGCGAAACAAACTTCGGTGCAATTAAAAGCAAGGGTGGTAACATTAAGAGTGCAAATGGAATTCCTTTGTTAAATGCAGGGTGATGAGTGGATAAGTGGAAAGAGTACACTGAAGAACTATGAGAGGAAGGACTTGTTTGATGCTGCGGTAGAAGAAGAAACAGGAGTCGACAGAGAAGAGATAGGGTATCCAGTATTAGAATCTGAATTTAAAACAGCTTTCGATGATTCCACATAAAGCAGAAGGGATAGATAATATTAATCACATTTTCCAAAATCATTGGGGTAGTGGCAAAACAATGACTATTGACGTTGGTGAGTAGAATGTATGAGACACCCGTCATACACATTGATTTTTGGAGAAACATCATGCACACTATTCCGAAGACTGCGGGGGCCGACAAGTGCGTGAATTATCGCATAATCAGCTTAACAGCTAGTGCATCGAAGTTGCGAACAAGAGTAATACACAGAAGAACAGAAAAGAATATGGAGGATGTGTTAGATGACTGTCTGGCTTTTGGAAAGACAAAGACCAAAACTGGAGGCAGCTCTGACTGAAGAAAAATGAAGTCACCTTCATAGGATCTGTGGACCTGGAAAAAGCGTTTTAATATTTAGAATTAGAAATTCTTTAAAAAAATGGGGGCAAGCTGTAGGGGAAGACGGGAAATATGAGTACAATATGTACAAGAGCCAAGAGGAAATAATATGGGTTGAGAACCAAGAACGAAGTGCTCGGATTAAAAAAGATGTAAGACAAGGATGCAAGTCCTGCGTCCCTGCTGTTCAACCTATACATCGAAGAAGCAATGAAAGAAATAGAAATGTTCAGGAGCGGGATTAAAATTCAAGGTAATAACGTATCGATGATAAGATTCGCTTATGACATTGCCATCCACAGTGAAAGTGGAGAACAATTACAGCATCTGTTGAATGGAATGAACAGTCTAATGAATATAGAATATGGATTGAAAATAAATTGAAGAAAGACGAAGGTAATGGAAAGTGGCAGAAATGAGGGCAGAGAAAAACTTAACATTGCGATTGGTGATCACGAAGTAGGTGAAGTTAAGGAATTCTGCTACATTGGTAGCAAAATAACTCATGACAGACGGAACAAGGAGAACATAAAAATAGAGTAGCACTGGCAAAAAGGGCATTCCTGGCCAAGAGAAGTTTAATAGTATCAAACCAGATCTTAATTTGTGGAAGAAATTTCTGAGAATGTGCGTTTGGCGTGCACCATTGTATGGTTATGAGACATAGACTTTGGAAAACCGGGACAGAGGAAATCCGAAGCATTTGAGATTTAGTGCTACAGAATTAAGTGGACTGATAAGGTGAAGAACGAGAGTATGCATCGATTCTATTGATCCCGCCGTCGGTAGAACACGATGAACATTGATCTTCCAGTTTTCAAGAACGCTGCCGATGGAGCAGCTCAAATCTGTGTTTCCTTGGAGTAATTTAGTGTTCAGATTTGAAACTAGATTCCAGCAGCTTTATGCCGAGATGTGTTCGTTGCTTCACAGTCCCAGTTTGTGGTTTTAAATAACATAGTTTATTGCTATCTCTATTGATAATTGGCATTACTATTTGTTGCACGTATCAGCAGGCGTCTCAGTCGCTTGCTTTGTTATTTTTGCATTAAAAACTGCAGATTTCGCACTAATTTTAACATTGAATTTTACGACGCTGCATGAAGTGGTCGTCTCAGTAATGTGCACTGACAGTGCTGTTCGATTTAATGTCATTTTAGTATAATACTACTACGTTATGTTGAAAGTACAACGGGAAACGGTGTATGTATGTATTTTTCTTCTGAGTGATTTCTAGTCTGTTACTGAACTACGTTGTCTCGGACGAAATCTGCTTTGTTGGATACAATGGCGTCTTTTAATGTATGGATATTATTTTACATACCAGTGCAGTATGGAATGTAATCTTCCAAGTTAATCAGCGTAATGAAGTGGAGGGAATATTTGGTAAAACTGATACAGTGTTAGAGTGACAAGTGTCTTGCGATATTAGCTAGTAGTCACCAGATTACGCACTCAGTACGGCTGGATTGGAAATACTTTGTTTCTCTGCACAAGATGCAGCTTAGAACCAAGTGACCAGGCTGTGCTATTAATATTTCTGAGCTGAGTAGCTATAGACAGAAATGCATATAAAAAGGGATTACGATCTACAACTACTGAATTATCATGTCACATAATTTAATTACCTTAGGATCGAGTGAAACAAATTCGATAGTTTTATTTTCACAAAGTCGCAAAATAGCCGCTTTGCTCAACACGAGACGGCAAAGTGGCCATTATTCTTAAACTCAAAAATAAGAAGTGAAAGTTATTTTAAAATAGAACTATATACATTTTATTGTAAACCGTGATTCGATTAAAGTTATTTAAACGTTTCCTCTTCAGAATTCGTAGGTACTGATGGAGCACAACTGGCACTAAATCCATTGCTCTTCAGACCTTAAATGTGAAAATTTTTCTTCGTAGTGCATGCACTCGCTGTCTTCATCATTGTCGTCAAAAAAGGTGTTGTAGGTTTGGGTTTAGTGCTCTTCGGCTGCCTTTCTGCTCTTCTTTTTATTTTCTTTTTTTCTCTTTCTTTATTTGGCGCTCCTAGAGCACTGTTGTGACGGTTTGCGATCAGTATCATCGTGGAGCTCTTCTTTTAGTCGCTTTTCTTACGTTTTGGCCCTACAGAAAGTAGCCAGGGGGCACATTACTCGCGTTGACGCCATTACACAAAAGCTGAATAGCCTCTAATATTATGACTGAGATTTCGGTAACTAAGTAGGATCATGGGGTCAAGACACTTTTAACGTAATTAAAAAGACGTACGTGACATTCTCTCTTCAAAACACTAAAGTTTGGTTTTAATGTAGGTACGATCTAACTGCAAATTCTGTACATTAGAATAGCCGGTCGGGGTGGCCGAGCGGTTCTAGGCGCTACAGTCTGGAACCGCGCGACCGCTACGGTCGCAGGTTCTAATCCTGCCTCGGGCATGGATGTGTGTGATGTCCTTAGGTTAGTTAGGTTTAAGTAGTTCTAAGTTCTAGGTGACTGATGACCTCAGAAGGTAAGTCCCATAGTGCTCAGAGCCATTTGAACCATTTGAACCTTAGAATACTTAGATGTTTACTTATGTACGTATTTGCATGGTTAATTTTCTTGTACACTTGAGTCCATAGATTCTGTCCGATGACACAATTTTGAAACGCATGACGCTTGATTAAAAAAATGTGTTATCGAGACCTTTCTAAATTTCAAAGTTGTGCCAAGATTACATTTCGTGAGATCACTGGCCATTCAGGGAGAATACGTTAGAGCATTTCCAACGTGATGCCAGCACCTTAAAGCCCCAGGACCCCAACGGCTGCTTTGCCCGGCTCTTCCGTACCTAACAGGGGTGGCTGAGGGCTTAGAATGTTGTGACGTTTGTACTTCAGTGTAAAAGGTTAGATTTGTATCAGTGTACTATATTCAGTAAAGGAGAAAACAATTCAGAGGTAGCTTTATCAAACACACACCTTCGTGGTGGAAACAACTGCCTTGGTTGCAGAACGCGCTAGACTGCTGTTTTCGCCAGATTCTGCATACTGGTTGCTGTGACAACGCGTCATGAAGTGGAAACACTTTTAAATGACTTTGTTCGTGCTTCGTTCCTCTGTTTCTGAATAGTCTACTAATTACAGAACAATCACTATACTTTGGTGCAGACGTCATAGTTTATTATTTTTCCGTAACCTGTTAATCGACTTGCTTAGCTATCACTCGATTTCTCATACATACTTGGCTCGCCATATTTCCTGAAGATACAGCGATTTTTAGGCGCGCTGGATCGATATGGAGGAAGTAAGCGACCTGTCGTTTTTCTTCTCTCACAGTGGACTGAACTTAGTTTTAATAGAGGTTCTGACACCACATACGCATCACAATGTGCCTGAAGCTCCGACAGCAAACACAGGCAATACCACAGCTCTCATTACAGTTGTTAAATTTTGCGTGTAAAAATTAGATCGCCTCCTCTAAAATCGCAGTCCTTACATTAATTCATCTCTGTCTTTCGGACCTTAAACTCCCAATGTAGTCAGTATATTTTATCAACTACGGCTCTGTCCAAATCTTAGACAACTACCCTCCTGAAAGGAGTTAACTAGCAATTCTCGCTTCATCTAACCTTTATACGCCCGAAGTGAGAAGAAGAATGTGACGGTCCCCCCTCCCTGCACCCCTCCTCAGGCACGCGCAACTGGTCTTACTAGACAGCACAAGCCCTCCGACTACCTGATCGCCACGGACCGGTTCCTTCATTCCTTATGCACGCCCGGCAGCTGGGGGGCGGCAGGTGATGAATCGATAAGTTATTTAAGACGAGCTACTTGCTCCCGCCTTCCTCCTGCTTGTTCCATTAACGACCAGAAGGAAATAAATGGTGAATTATTAAGCACTGGCTCAGGATGCCGGCGCTATACACCGAACTAAGTAATTTACACGGACGATGAGGTCTTTCTTTGGATCGGGGGAAGGTTCGCAGTGGAGTGGGTGACGAGTAGGGGCGCAGACAATTTGTATGAGGAGGACGGTTTGGATCACAGAGGTGGAACTTTTAGAACCCCAGCGTAATAAGATCTAATTGCTTTTGTGCTACAGTCCCTACAACTCAAAATAAACGTCCACGATACGTCTAACGCTAAGGATAACCAGCTCACCGTGGCCGTCGAATTAAGACACTCGCTGTTGTCTAATCCGAGGACTGCTCCATGAACTTAATGGAGTGTATTCTCAGTGTGAAACATTTAATTCAATTCCATTAAGTGATAACAGGCTAAATTCGCTTGAGAATAATTACACCACATGAAAAAACGACGCTCACACACCACAATATTCGCACAACGTTTCAAATAAGTTAACCCACGAATTGTCGTAATTTAGTGCGTCTAATTGCTTCGAAGATAATCAAGGCGGTTAGGAAATAATCCAGTACAAACGGCGATGCTAACTGGAAATTCATAAGCTTTCGTGATTACAGTGGGTACCTATTGGCAATAGGTGAATGTCGAAGAAATTGTTAGTACACCTACATCTACACAATCCGCAAGTAATCTTATCATGTAGGGCAGAGGTTATCTTGTACCACTACTAGCTATTTTCTTTCCTCTTCCGCACCCAAATAGATGAGGACAAACGGCTATCTATCTATATTTCTGTATGAGCCCTAATTTATGTAATCTTCTTCTTCCTTAAGCGAAATGTATGTTAGCCGCAGAATCGTTCTGCATTTAACCTCAAATGCCGCTTCTCTAAAATTTCTAAGTAGTGTTTCAGGACAGGAATGTCGTCAGTCCTTCAGGGATTCCCATTTGATTTCATGAAGCATCGTTCCTCGAATTTTCCCATGGCAAATCTAACTCCCCGCCTGCGAATCGCTTCGATGTCTTCCTCTAACCCGACATGATGCGGATCCCGTATACATTACCAGTACTCAAGAATGGGCCACATTAGTGGTCTATTCATGGTCTGTTTCAACAGATAAACCAAGCAGTCCCATAATTCTCTGAAATCCACCATTGGCCTTCCCTACAACCATCCTTATGTGCTCGTTCCATTTCATACCAGCGTGAAACTTTATGCCCACTTATTTAATCGACGTGATGCGTCAAGCAGCATGCTATTCCTCTATATTCGAATATTACGTGATTCTTTCCTACTCGTTTGCATCTACATTTAGAGCTACCTGCCATTCATCACAGCAATTAAAAATTCTGTCTAAGTCAACTGCTTTCCGTACACCGCAGCGTCATTAGCAAACAGCTGCAGATTCATGCTCATCTGTCTGCCAGATCGTTTATGTATACAGAATAATAGCGGTCCTATCACATCTCTTTGGGCCAACCCCACCCCCCCTCCCAGAGGGTACCGTTGTCTCTCATGAACAGTAACCACCGAGGAGAACGAATTGTGTTCTCTTACCTCAGAAGTCAGCGAGAAACTAACATACCTGGGAAACTAACCTACATAAGCTTGCAGTGGGGCCCATTGTTAAATGCCTTCCGAATATCTAGGAATATGGTGTCTGCCCGTCGCCCTTCATCCATAGTTCACAGAATACTGTGCGAGAAAATGGCAAGCTGATATTCGCAGGACCCATGCTTCCTAGATCTGTGCTGATCTATGGACAGAAGTTTTTCCGTCTCGAGAGACTTTATTATATTCGGGATAAGAATATGTTTAAGAATTCTGCAGCAAACGGATGTTAGGAATACAGGAGAGTAATTTTACGGGTCCTTTCCCTTAGCTATCTGATTTGCAGAAGGCACCTGCGCTTTATTTCCACTCGTTTGTCACGGAGTACTTTCTGTAAAACCGTATTGGGGTTCCATACAGACCTCTTTCTGTAAATCCTTGTTGGGAGTCCATCCGGACCCAGGTTTTCTCTACACTGGAGATATGTATTACTATGTCCTCCACACGGTATATTTGTACGAGCCTTCTGCGTGAATGATTTCTTTTATTTTAAATTTATACCAACAGCTTTCCTTTTACTGCCTTCTATTGCCTCACCAGACTGGTCAACGAATGACTGGATAGAAGCCTTTGACCAACTATCGATTTTACGCAAGGTCAGGTTTCTTTGGGTTCTCGGGAAGATATTTTGCTAAGTTGTAGTGGTAGTAGTATACTTCTGCATCGACCTTCTCATAGACTCACGGATTTCTGCTAGTTTTTGCCTGTCGTTATTTGCCTGCTCGTTTTTGAACCGAGAGCGCACCATTGTCTGCTTCCTCACAATTTTTCAGATTTTTTTATTAACCCACGGTAAGTCATTACCGTGCGTAACATACTCCTCAAAAACGCGATTTACTATTCGTTTAAACTTTATTCTTAATTCCACTACCATCGTCATATTGGAATTTATGATGTCCATTCATTATCTAAGTGGGATGCTAACAACTGCTCTTTCTAGCAAAACTACTCCCCTATCCTTCTCGATGGATCTATTAATTTCAGTAATCATCGATGATTTGATGACATGATCAGTAATCCCTTTCCTGTTCTGGCATCGTCTACATGGCCAGGCATCTTTGTGGTTACAAGGTCTAAAATATATCTGTTTTGTGTGTCGTCGAAGTACCTGCTGGAGACTGTTTCCGGAAAACGTATTCAAAAGCTATTCACAAGGCTAAATGCGATGAATCTGCAGACGACCCAGACTAAACTTGTTAAGTTCAAGTCGCCCCCATCTAATAGTCTTCCATGTGGGTATTTGCGTGCTATTGACCATAGACTTCCTTTGAATGATTCTTAAACTGTCAAAACGGAATCGTGAGACCAGAAAAAAAACGGGTGACTAACGTGGGTTCTCCTAGTAGTTTCCCACGCGTCCAGTTAAATTCGCAATCAAACTCAATTTCGACATTGACAAACACACTGCCTTTGTCCTATAACCTACCCATATACATTCCATAACTCGCTAAATACGAGTACTTCAGAGCATTTTGGCCAGCCGTAGTGGCCGAGAGGTTCTAGACGCTACAGTCAGGAACCGCGCGACCGCTACGGTCGCAGGTTCGAATGCTGCCTCGGGCATGGACGTGTGTGATGTACGTAGGTTAGTTAGGTTTAAGTAGTTCTAAGTTCTAGGGGACTGATGACCACAGAAGTGAAGTCCCATAGTGCTCAGAACCAATTTTTCAGAGCATTTTACTTTGGGTTTAAACCAGCTCTCGGTTCGGAGAATGATTTGAATGCGACAACTTTCTTATGTGGCAGTAAATTCAAGAACTTCGTTACAATATGTCGACCATTTACTGTTAAAAGCTTGACAAACCAAGTGTCTTTACCTGTATGTGGTCTGAATTTGATCGCTGTGTATCGACGAGCAAGCGTTAATTTGAGGACATTAAACTATCGCCTCGGCTAAAGATAACCCATGTGCATTCCACAAGTACTCTGCTAACCACGTAGCTGATTTATTTGAGCGGTGCACCCCTGATCCAACACAGGGAGCTATGGTTATCAACCCCTCAACTCGCGTCCTAAAATCTGCAGCCTACACACAATAGGAGGAGCCTTTGGTTGCGACACTCCACTTGGTTCCAAACCTAAGGAATCTGATAAGTTCTGGGGAACATGTTGCAAATTGTGAACTCTGCTTGCATCCTGCAAGCCATACCAGTCTGGTGTGGTAAGAGGAAAACAGGAGGATCGTACAAACATACCGTCGTCTGACCGTCTTACATACCCCCGTGTGAAGTACATGGCGTGGCGCAGAGAAGCAACTGAAAAACAAATAACACGCCTGGACCCGATGAAATCCCAAAGAGTACTCTACGGCAATCGATTGAAAAAAGCGCAGAAGCCTCCTGAATACTAGAAAGATAGGGAAAGGACCCACAAAATTGCAGCCCTCTATCCTTAATATACGTTTGCTGGAGAATTCTTGAACATATTCTCAGACTGAAATAATAAATTTCTCGAGATGGAGAAGCTTCTGTCCACAAATAAGCACGGCTTGCCGGCAGCATGGTTTTGCAAAATTCAGCTTGCTATTTTCTCACGCAGTATCTTGCGAACCACTGATGAAGAACAAGGGGAAGACTCCACATTCCTAGATATCCGGAAAGCCTTTGACATTGGGTCCCACTGCAGACTGTTAATGAAGGTAAGGGTATGCTGAATACGTTTCCAGATAAATGAGTTGCTGAAATTCGTAAGGGTCCATTCTTTTCAAGCGTCCTATAAAATAAGCATTTTTACAGCTTTTTTAGAAATAAATGAAGTTATCTTTTTGCACATTATTTATTGATTCTTGGAAAACATTTCCAGACTTTTTTAAGAAATTAACCCCACTTTTCCACCAAGGAGTTAACGATTCTCTGTTCAAAATTTGGTGTGTCCATGACGGAAGTCATACAGTCTGCAAATCTTATCTGAAATCAAAAAAGAAACAATTTACTTAATGTATTGCATATTGTGCTCGGAATAATACCAATTTTTTTTAAATTCTGGAAAACAATAAAATGGTGGACGTTTGAAACCAATATGTAGTATTGTCGTGCGTTTCTTGTTCATGTTTTTTGCAACAAGTAATGAATAAATTAACGTACAAAATTTTCCTACTAGTCGTTGCGGACATTCCCGAGGAGTCATTCAGCAAAATTTCAGAAAGACATCATTATTAGTGTGCCCACAAATCAATCAGTCAGTTTCAACTGCACTGTATCTATTTAACGTGCAATTCGAACCATGTGTTGTTTCTATGGCGACTCCTCACATCGTTGAGAGGTGAAAGCTAGTTTAAAACGGAAAGCTAAGACTGAAAAATTCGTGCTCTGGCCAAGATTTGATCCCACGACTTCTCAGTTTAGAGGGTAGCGCCTTACCACTAGACCGCCAATTTCGAAGATTGTGAAGATAGTACACCAATAGGTTTTAATGCGTTAGTTTGCGATATATGGCTGCATCCTTTTATTGGATGGACTTACAAGCTTAAATTGTTTACACTGCAAAGGCACCGTGGGTTTTAGTATTTGTCATAAATTTCAGCTTGATAACTGTGAAGGGGTTTTCATAGGCGGATTGGCAGGCAGACGGACAACAAATGCCAAAACATGTTACGTGATATAATTACAAATGAACGATTTTCGGAGTTTTTCCTTTACTTCTTCTGTGAAATATTGCTTCTTACTAAATTGTATGATTGTAAGTCAACAGAAAGTATGCTATAGGTTTCCATGGGTGTGTTTGCATCAAAATATGTGACGTCAATGGTCCTTTCTTCTGATTGCATTAACTTAAAAAATTAAATGTCTTACCCCGCCAGGGAATCATAGACAATAGTATCTGACATAAATTTCAACGTGACACTTCTGCCCGTTGCTTAGAAAAAGGTGCCTATTATACAAAGCAACAGAAAATGACAAACCAAAAAAAGAAAAATCTCCGTTACCTGATACTATTCCGAATTAACGATGCTTTAGTTTTTTTACCGTGAAATATTTGTTCTTGTCACATTTAATGATTATAGGTCAACGACTCCCAACATCGTTGAAAGGCGCAGACTAGATTAAAATGAAGACTGCAAAACCCGTGATCCAATCAGTATTTGATTCTGAGACCTGCCATTTCCATCCCCACGCTTTATCGCAAGACCACCAGGCGTAACATGTGCGCGTTTGTTCTAATATTGCATACAGCTACTAATGTTAAGAGCATAATCCTCAGCAACGCGTTTAGGGGGCCAAGCTCTTATCGTCTATGATAATCAAAATGGTTCAAATGGCTCTGAGCACTATGGGACTCAACTGCAGAGGTCATTCGTCCCCTAGAACTTAGAACTAGTTAAACCTAACTAACCTAAGGACATCACAAACATCCATGCCCGAGGCAGGATTCGAACCTGCGACCGTAGCGGTCTTGCGGTTCCAGACTGCAGCGCCTTTAACCGCACGGCCACTTCGGCCGGCGTCTATGATAATCCTACGTAAGTATGCACTCAGAAAGCAGAAAATGTCAAAATATAAATGCAAGTAAAATTATTTAGACATAAAGTAGCTGTTTTGTTGCGTGAGTTTGCGAGTATCAAAATATGTGACATTAATAGCCGTATCAATTGACTACATTGTCTTAGAAGCTTAAATTTTTCGCACCGCCAAGAGATCGTAGACCTTATGTAGTGTGATAAACTTGAACTTGATACTTCTGCCAGTTCCTGACAAAAATATATCTTAAGAGAAAGAGACTAGCAGGCAAAAAGTTAATCATGTCGTGTAAGGATTCCGTTTTTACCGATAGAGATACGGAACCGTAAAAACGGTGACGAAATCAACCGAAATGTAATGACACTGTAGCGAGGCATCTGAGACTACGTGTCCTTCCAATTACCCCTAAGACTCTCAGGAAATATCCCTGTATAACCTTCGAAATTTGGTCGACGGAGGTGTGGTTTACCCTGTATATCGTCGGAAGTAGGGGGGTTCCGTATATACAATCGGCAATTTAATACGAACCTCTGTGGATAGTCAAATACATTCAGTTGCCAATACTACCGTGGCTGATCAGTAAGCCGTAGCATCTCCCCATGAAACATCAAGACTTGTCAATGAAATTCTGGCGCCTGTAGGAAACGGAAACGTAAATCCTGATATTATCAGGCGGCCTCGCTGTAATACACTACTGTCCACTAAAATTGCTACACCACGAAGATGACGTGCTACAGATGCGAAATTTAACCGACACGAAGAAGATGCTGTGATATGGAATGTTTAGCTTTTCAGTGCATTCACACAGGGTTGGCGCAGCTGGCGAGACCTACAACGTGCTGACATGAGGAAAGCTTCCAACCGATTTCTCATACACAAACGGCAGTTGACCGGCGTTTCCTGGTGAAACGTTATTGTGATGCCTCGTGTACGGAGGAGAAATGCGTACCATCACGTTTCCGACTTTGATAAAGGTCGAATTGTAGCCTATCGCGATTGCGGTTTATCGTATCGCGATATTGCTGCTCGCGTTGGGTCGAGATCCAATGACAGGAGAATATGGAATAGGTGGGTTCAGGAGGGTAATACGGAACGCCGTGCTGGATCCCAACGGCCTCGTATCACTAGCAGTCGAGATGACAGGCATCTTATCCGCATGGCTGTAACGTATCGTGGAGCCACGTCTCGATCCCTGAGTCAACATATGGGGACGTTTGCAAGACAACAACCATCTGCACGAACAGTTCGACGACGTTTGCAGCAGCATGGACTATCAGCTCGGAGGCCATAGCTGCGGTTACCCTTGACGCTGCATCACAGGCAGGAGCGCCTGCGATGGTGTACTCAACGACGAGCCTGGGTGCATGAATGGCAAAACGTCATTTTTTCGGACGAATCCGGGTTCTGTTTACACCATCATGATGGTCGCATCCTTGTTTGGCGACATCGCAGTGAACGCACATTGGAAGCGTGTATTCGTCATCGCCCTACTGGCGTATCACCGAGGTGATGGTATGGGGTGCCATTCGTTACACGTCTCGGTCACCTCTTGTTCGCATTGACGGCACTTTGAACAGTGGACGTTACATTTCAGATGTGTTACGACCCGTGGCTGTACCCTCCATTCGATCCCTGCGAAATCCTACATTTCAACAGGATAATGCACAACCGCATGTTGCAGGTCCCGTACGGGCCTTTCAGGATACAGAAAATGTCCGACTGCTGCCCTGGCCAGCACATTCTCAGATCTGTCACCAACTGAAAAGTCTGGTCAATGGTGGCCGAGCAACTGGCTCGTCACAATACGCCAGTCACTACTAGTGATGAACTGTGCTATCGTGTTGAAGCTGCATGGGCAGCTGTACCTGTACACGCCATCCACGCTCTGTTTGACTCAATGCCCAGGCGTATCAAGGCCGTTATTACGGCCAGAGCTGCTTGTTCTGGGTAATGATTTCTCAGGATCTATGCACACAAATTGCGTCAAAATGTAATCACGTGTCATTTCTAGTATAATATATTTCTCCAATGAATACCCCTTTAACATCTGCATATCTTCTTGGTGTAGCAATTTTAATGTCCAGTATTGTATTTATGCCTGGAGGGCGTTGTCAGTTTAATTTTAAATGTGGTATAAATAGTTGAATCGGAGTATTATCTGCAAATAACGTTCATTTATTAATCAATGAATAACCCACGAAAATTATATTTCTTTAAACACTGTAGACACAGGCGTAATAACAGAAATCAATGAACAAATTACACTCTAAGACCATAAAAAAAGAAAAATCCCACTAAGAAGGAATTATCCAAATGGGACGGAAACCGGTGGACATTATGTATATATATAGATAAATGATTGAAATTTCAGAAAAAAATGGGAGATTTATTCGAGAAAAGAGCTTCACAAAATGAGCAATTCAGTAAAGGGCTGGTCCACCTTTGGTCCTCATGCAAGTAGATACTCTGAATTGATTTATTGGACGTCCTCCTGAGGGCTATCGTGACAGATTCTGGCGCATTATATCGCCTAATTCCGAAATGGTTGGAGGCCCTGCTCGAAACTTCCGGCATCCTTGCTCCAAATAGGTTTTGGTAAGCATAAAGAAAAGCCGTAGAAACTCGCTGTGTGCGTGGGGATGGAATGCACTATCTTGCTGAAAGGAAGTTCATGGCAGTTTGTCATGAAGGGCAACAAAACTGAGCGTAGTCTTTCGTCGTCGTGCCGCTTTTCTGTAAACATTGCATGGATGATAACCAAAGGGTTCCTACTATGAAATGAAGGAGCACCCCAGGCCATCCATCTTGGCTGTCGCGCCTTATGGCGGGCGACACTCAAGGTCTGCTACTTCATTTCATAGCGCGTCCTATTTGATTGTCATCCTCGGTAGGGTCACTACTACTTGTCTTCGTGCTTGCCAAGCCTTTTCATTGGCAGAGAGAACCCCGGATCTCTGCCAATTGAGGACGTTGGAGTATTATGGGCAGGGCCTTCATCCAGCTCGAGATTTTGACGATGCAACCCGCCAGTTGCACGGAATTTGGTACGATATCCTTCAGGAGGACATCCAACAATTCTATCAATCAATGCCAAGCCGAATAGCTGTTTGAATAACAGCCGGAAGTTGACCAAGACATTATTGGCTTGCCCAATTTGTGAAGCTCTCTCTCTTTAGTAGATTATCCAATTTTTCTGAAACTGTAAACATTTGTTTGTTTGTAGACATACATAACATCTTCGAATTCTGACCCATTCGGATAATTCCTTCCTGATGCGTCGTTTTTTTAACGTTTGTCTTAGAGTTTATTTAGCAATAACAGACTAGTGTCATCACTAACGCATTTCCGTACACTACTGGCTGAATTAATGTTAAACTACTGTCAGAGTTGGCAATTTATTTCAGCTGTTGTTTCATCAAAATAATAAAAAAAATTAAGAACGTGAACTGAGTACACAACATCTCTATGAACATAAGACGATAGAAACCATCATACCAGCATGATATAAAAGACATTATTCATCATTTCGAAAACGATACCTGAGCCGTTAAGTTTTGCCCCAAATTTAACATCACAGCAAAAGAAAGAAATATGTAAAGAGTATCGTGAATCACATGTTACAGAAATGGAGTAGCTAAAACACTGAAATGAAACCCTCTTTCGTCAAACAGTAATTCCTGTCGTCTATCGATCGCAGTGCAGTGTTAACTCATCGTGTCTGCAGTGAATCTGCGCGATTTCACGGTATGCCGCGCAGTTGGAAGCGCTAGAGCTGGCCGGCGTACGGCAGGCCGTTGTGGCAGAGCCCGCAGGATGTACTCATCTTCTGAGACAAGATGGCAGTCCCGAAAACTGACAAATCAAACTCCAGCGACTTAGCATAAGACCGAAGTCCAAACCTGCTTATTTAAGTTGCAGCGATCCTGATATTAGGGCCCAAGGCGAAGCGTCCCTCAGAAAAAAGCCGCCATTTTCGTTCAAACATCGGTGTCTCTGCTCGGGGCATATTATACGGCCAGTCAGCGGAAAGCCTAACTGTCCCTCGAATGAGGGGACTGGAATCGAACCCGCTACCTCCCAGCAACAACTTAGATGGCAGAAAGCCTTTCAGAAACGTGCTTTTTCACCCGGGAAAGGACCGAAACAACATTCTCACGTTAAGCCAAATATTCTGGGATTTCTCGTCAATTTCTGTATTTTCGGACGGTCCTTCCCACGGGAAACTTAGGTGGAAATTTTCTCATGTGTACCTGTGGCTACATATCAGAATTTACAGTGCATCCCGGCAACAAGATGAAACAGTAATTTCAGGAAGTGGTCGCTCCGACCCTCTGGGAAAGGGTTGTTGTTGTTGTTGTTGTCTTCAGTCCTGAGACTGGTTTGATGCAGATCTCCATGCTACTCTATCCTGTGCAAGCTTCTTCGTCTCCCAGTACTTACTGCAACCTACATCCTTCTGAATCTGCTTAGTGTATTCATCTCTTGGGCTCCCTCCACGCTGCCCTCCAATGCTAACTTTGTGATCCCTTGATGCCTCAGAACATGTCCTACCAACCGGTCCCTTCTTCTAGTCAAGTTGTGCCACAAACTCCTCTTCTCCCCAATTCTATTCAATACCTCCTCATTAGTTATGTGATCTACCCATCTAATCTTCAGCATTCTTCTGTAACACCACATTTCGAAAGCTTCTATTCTCTTCTTGTCCAAACTATTTATCGTCCATGTTTCTCTTCCATACATGGCTACACTCCATCCAAATACTTTCAGAAACGACTTCCTGACACTTAAATCTATACTCAATGTTAACAAATTTCTCTTCTTCAGAAACCCATTCCTTGCCATTGATAGTCTACATTTTATATCCTCTCTACATCGACCACTAACAGTTATTTTGCTCCCTAAATAGCAAAAGTCATTTACTACTTTAAGTGTCTTATTTCCTAATATAGTTCCCTCAGCATCACCTGATTTTATTCGACTACGTTATATTATCCTCGTTTTGCTTTTGTTGATGTTCATCTTATATCCTCCTTTCAAGACACTGTCCATTCCGTTCAACTGCTCTTCCAAGTCCTTTGCTGTCTCTGACAGAATTACAATGTCATCGGTGAACCTCAACGTATTTATTTCTTCTCCATGGACTCTAATATCTACTCCGAATTTTTCTTTTGTTTCCTTTACTGCTTGCTCAATATACAGATTGAATAACATCTGGGACAGGCTACAACCCTGTCTCACTCCCTTTCCAACCACTGCTTCCTCAAAAGGCTTCCACCCTTCCTAAGCCTGTCGGTTCTATTATTTGAACTGGACGCTCAGTCCACCTACCCGGTGGAACGCTTTTGTCCTTCCGAAATCTCACATTAGGTTGGCAGGGCCGAGTCGTGTTTGCTCCTGCCGGTTTTGTGAACTCTGAGTTGCCGTTAGCATGTGTGGCCCGCGGGAAAGGCTGATTCTTCCTTGAAGTTCGACGTTCCCGTCAGCCGAAGCTAAAAAGATACAGATGGTTTCCCAAGTATCAGATGTAAGTTGAAATAAAATGCATTGCTGTCCCTGACCACTCGTGTATTTACGTGAGAAAACAATTTTTTCGAGTCACCAGATATCGTCTGAATCTAAAGAGGCAAGACATATAAATATCATTATGAAATGGGAATAAAATTGTGAGAGAGCAACCTGGAAGAGGCTGGCGTATCGACTCTAAGCAAATAAACAAAAAACTGTGGTATTACTCGAAAGACGATGAAGCAATGGCACAGTCGATTAAAGTGTGGATTCAATGGCGCAAAAAATTAATTAACTGGAACAAAAGAGAATTAAGGTTTCTTTTCGTATACGATTATCTGCGAACGGAAAACATGATCGACAAGCGGACTCGGTGAACTGCGCAAGATGGTAGGAAAAAAAGTGTGCATACTTCTCCATCGGCTGTCTCTCTCGCAGCGCAGTACTTAAAAATCGCACAGCTCGAAATTAACGAAGCCCTGGCGCTGACGATCCGCCATTTAAAGGAAACAAAAGTAGTTCCCCGAGTATGCATAAAGAATTAAGCGCCCAGGAAATGAGCGGCGCGGTGTCGTCTCTCGCAGCCAATAGAAATGCAAATGCGGAACAATTAGCGCGTATACTTTCTGGACAGCCCCGGCGCTGCTGCGAGGGGCTCCGCGAAAACCGGATGCAAATTGGTGGCGGCGCGGACTGCAGCCTGCGGTGGCGTCGGCCACAGCGGCTGGGCGAGGCACTTCATTCTCTTAGAGGCGGCCCTCCCCACCGCGCCGCTCCGAGGAGACTTCACACTCTGGCGCATGTTTTATTAATGAACGTATATGGCGCTGATGGCCAAAGCGCCGGCCACAGGGAATCTTGAATGTCCACGGCCCCGCTGGAAATTATCCTAACAGAGTCGCCGCACCGCGCCGCCACTAGAGAGCTCCGGGGATTCCCCGGTAGGCGCCCCGCCATCCGCGCAGCCATTACCAGAAGCTGCCGGCGAGCGGCCTCGAGGCGGTCACACAGCTGCGGAGGCACCATCCAGGCACAGCTCACCGACCCATGACGAGCTTCTGCGCGTCAGAAATCTAAGACGTGTGTTTTATGATTTTAGTTGTCAAGGATATGACCGTAACGTCAATCAATACAAAAACTATAGCTTTAAAAATAAGGTTTCTTATTTTTATAACACAGTCATTGCACCACAAAACTGCGTAACATTTGCACGGCTCATGTGTCACGCTAATGGCCAAAATTTCATAATGAAAGTAACTTTCGCATGATGTGTCACAGCCAAGTAACGTAACTCGACGAAACAGCTGCTGCAATGTACTCTCTGTTTATATAAAAGATTTGGGAGACAATCCGAGCAGCCGTCTTCGGTTGTTTGCAGATGACGCTGTCGTTTATTGACTAATAAAGCCATAAGAAGGTCAAAACAAACTGCAAAACGATTTAGAAGGAATATCGTAACGATGCGAAAAGTGGCAGTTGCCCTTAAATAACGAAATGTGTGAGGCCATCCACATGAGTGCTAAAAGGAACTCGTTAAACTTCGGTTACACGATAAATCAGTCTAATCTAAAAGCTGTAAATTCAACTAAATACCTAGGTATGGCAATTACGAACGACTTAATTTGGAAGGAACACATAGAAAATGTTGTGGGGAAGGCTAACCAAAGACTGTGTTTTATTGGCAGGACATTTAGAAAATGTAACAGACCTACTAAGGAGACTGCCTACACTAGGCTTGTCCGTCCTCTTTTAGAATACTGCAGCGAGGTGTGGGATCCTTACGAGATAGGACTTACGGAGTATATCGAAAAAGTTCAAAGAAAGGCAGCACGTTTTGTATTATCGCGAAATATGGGAGAGTGTCACAGAAATGATACAGGATTTGGGATGGACATTATTAAAAGAAAGGCGTTTTTCGTTGCGACGGAATATTCTCACGAAATTCCAATTACCAAGTTTCTGCTCCGAATGCGAAAATATTTTGTTGACACCGGCTTACATAGGGAGGAACGATCACCAAGATAAAATAAGGGAAATCAGAGCTTGTACAGAAAGATATAGGTGTTCATTCTTTCCGCGCGCTATACGAGATTGGAATAATAGAGAATTGTGAAGGTGGTTCGATGAACCCTCTGCCAGGCACTTAAATGTGATTTGCGGAATATCCATGTATATGTAGATGTAGATGAACACTTCATGCGAATAAAGAGCTAGTTGTGTTTCGCAAGAATGATGTTTTCTAAACTCATGTTGACAGTATCCATGTAGATGCAGATGTAAAAGGTGACTGAAAGAAATACGCAATGAGACGAACAGAACTAACAATTATATTCAAAGACAATAATTACACTCAAGTCACTACAATTGGTGGTGGTCCCGTGGACATTACAGAAGGTGGGCCATGACTCATAATGCGGCGTTGTGGGTTCCTTTCCCTACTTCCTACACCTATTCCAAATAACAGTTCAGCTAGAAAGTCCATGTTTCAGTTTCGGTGCAGGAAAATCATACCACTTACGTCGATAGACTTCTTAAAGACCACTCAGTTCACTCGCTGAGAATACATTCTATTTCAGTCAATGAAAAGCAGCTTTGAAGAAACACTGGCTAATACTTTCCAAACCAAGCACAGTATCGCCCGTTCCTAAGAAAATAGGGGAAGTCCGGGAGTCTACCTGTTTCCATAAATGGTCTTCTTAATTTCGTGTCAGAAATTAAGTACCGATCAATTTCTCAAGCAATATCGAGAACTATTATCAACCTAAGTTGCCTTTTATACTGTTCTGCTACAGAGCTTCACTCGTAAGTCACCCAGAATTACACAGTCAATTGTAATATATTGCACGATCTGAACACTTACTAACCCACAACTAATGGCGAGTTACTACATCCAATCCTTTAGTGGTCTTCTTGAAAAGAACTGCTCCATAATGTGCCACGTGTAATTGTTAACGGTCGGAAATTTAACACCCAAATAACTGTTTCATTTAAAAATCCCAAAAATTCACCATATTATTTCAAGATTAAGTTGCTACCAATTTAGAGTAAAATAATCGAAACAATGGATAAATTTTTACCTATTATTCGAAATTCTTGGCTACACATGTGCCAGGTTGTAAGATGCCTACCAATCAATCGCCGACTCACAGACTAGAAACTCAATGCCACATACCAAGCGCGGGAAATGCTTAATTCCCAATGACTGACAAAATGAACTATCAATAAGAAACGCTCCTGTCCTCAGATACCAGTGGTAATCCTCGACCCACTCAACAGTATCAAAGAAAGTAAAGACAAAATAAAATCTAAAAAAATGGTTCAAATGGCTCTGAGCACTATGGGAGTTAACTGCTTAGGACATCAGTCCCCTAGAACTTAGAACTACTTAAACCTAAATAACCTAAAGACAACACACACATCCATGCCCGAGGCAGGGTTCGAACCTGCGACCGTAGCGGTCACGCGGTTCCAGACTGTAGCGCCTAGAACAACTCGGCCACACCGTCAGGCAGAAAATATAAATTTACAACACCAAATTTAAACAAAAGCGCAATACAAAGTCAAAATATGCCCGGGAAAAAAATGCCGGCCGAGCGGTTCTAGGTGCTACAGTCTGGAACCGCGCGACCGCTACGGTCGCAGGTTCGAATCGTGCCTCGGGCATGGATGTGTGTGATGTCCTTAGGTTAGTTAGGTTTAAGTAATTCTAAGTTGTAGGGGGCTGATGACCTCAGAAGTTAAGTCCCATAGTGCTCAGAGCCATTTGAACCATTTTGAACCCGGAAAAAAAATTATACGGTTTGGTTCCTTCTACTTATTCTGTCTGCTTTTATACAAAAGCATTAACACAGGAGATCGTGATACACACTTCTAGATTCAAGAGATTTTCCCACTCTTATTTTTACGAAATTTTCAAAATGGTTCAAATGGCTCTGAGCACTACGCGACTTGAATTCTGAGGTCATCAGTCGCCTAGAACTTAGAACTAATTAAACCTAACTAACCTAAGGACATCACACACATCCATGCCCGAGGGAGGATTCGAACCTGTGACCGTAGCGGTAGCTCGGCTCCAGACTGTAGCGCCTAGAACCACACTGCTACTCCGGCAGGCTATGAAATTTTAATTAAAATAAAAATTCACACTTCGCATTATCCCTCAACACATTCTCTCACTCTTTCCAAAAACACTCAAGCAACCAAAGTTAGTCAATTAATTATTTTGAAACAATTACTTTTGCGTCAGTAAGCTATTGTAGTGGAAACTAAAAAATCCTAGGTAAGCAATTATACAAACTCATATTTTAATCATAGCTGTAGACAAGGTTGTAAGTAATGTAAGTAGGCTGTTTATGTTTTCTCTATGTAAGTAGGCTGTTTATGTTTTCTCTATGTAAGTAGGCTGTTTATGTTTTCTTATTGGCAACGTTACGTAGCGCTCAATATGAAAATCACTGGCTGTGCTGTGTGCAGTCTGTGGCTAGTTTGCATTGTTGTCTGCCATTGTAGTGTTGGGCAGCGGCAGCTGGCTGTGAACAGCGCGTAGCGTTGCGCAGTTGGAGGTGAGCCGCCAGCAGTGGTGGATGTGGGGAGAGAGATGGCGGAGATTTATAATTTGTCATGAACTGATATATATATTATGACTTGTGATGATATTAAGGTAAATACATTGTTTGTTCTCTATTAATATCTTTCATTTGCTAACTATCCCTATCAGTAGTTAGTGCCTGCCATAGTTTGAATCTTTTATT
Organism: Schistocerca piceifrons; assembly: GCF_021461385.2. Taxonomy (NCBI): domain Eukaryota; kingdom Metazoa; phylum Arthropoda; class Insecta; order Orthoptera; family Acrididae; genus Schistocerca; species Schistocerca piceifrons. Next base: position 585,661,194 of record NC_060138.1, read on the forward strand.
TAGCTGGCAGTAGTGGCGCTCGCTGTATTGCAGTAGCTTGAGCAGCGAAGATTTTTGTGAGGTAAGTGATTTGTGAAAGGTATAGTTTAATGTTAGTCAGGGCCATTCTTTTGCAGGGATCTTTGATAGTCAGATTGCGTTGCGCTAAAAATATTTTGTGTCAGTTTAAGGACAGTCGTGTATAATTGTTCAAAGGGGACGTTTCATATGTCGACCCTTAGCCTAGGATACCTCACTGGAATCTTCTGATTTTTTCTTGTAGTTTGTGTATTTAGTGTAGCTTTTGTTTATTGCTAGCGCTTAATTGTAGAGAGAATCTCCTTTGTAGTTGCAGTCTTTCATTGTTGTACTGTAAAACAGTTGTGGCATGCATGTAGATTTGCACCAAGTATTTCGCAGCTGCGCTGGTAATTAACTAGATATTATTTTCAGTGCTATGTTAATGTGTTCTCTTATTTTTGATCTTCAAATTGTGCTTTTCTTTGTTATCGTGTGAAATACTCTGACAATAATGGCGTGTGAAAAACGTAATACTAGGCTCCAAAGTAAACTGAGAAATGACAGTGAAGACGAAAGCAGTGTGTTAACGCCACCATGTAATGAATTAACAAATATTCAAAGTAGTAATTTGGTAACTGTGCATAGGGAAATGGAGCGGGCGTCAAATAATGGTGTAGACATTGAAACATGTAGAGAACAGGGAAGCATTATCGATCGATCGGTCGGCAACAGCTCGCCTCAGGAATCCGAAATGACAGGAAACAATCTCGCAAATACTGTAGATTCAGGTTTTGGATCCTCACCGTTTTCTCAAATAAGTCAAGACACATTTTCTGCTTGTCAAAATGTGAATGTTGCCGGTGCAAATGCACTGCCGAACAGCGTAGAGAAACAGATTCCAGACACTCATACATTATTATTGCAATTAATGCAACAAATGGAACAAAATCAGAGACAAACACAGCAACAGTTAGACACAGTGGAACAAAATCTCAAAAAGTTAGACACAATGGAACAAAATCAGAGACAAACACAGCAAAAGCTTCAAAAGTTAGACACAGTGGAACAAAATCTTAAAAAGTTAGACTCATTGGAACAAACACTTGAACAAACACGTGAAGATTTAACTACTGAGTTACATAACATTGAACCGAAATGTCAAAAAGTCTGTAATGACGTAAAAACACAAATTTGTGAGCATTTTCAACCTATTTTTTCGCGGCATGAAAATGCATTACAGAATCACGAAGCAGCCATAAAAGAACTGCAAATTATTGTTCATGAAAATCATGAGACCTTGCAAGCTAAATTTGACTCAGTTGCATCTACCGATTCGGTTACGCAACTCGCAAAAACTCAGGAAAACTTTAAGGACACAGTAGATACTCTGAAACTTGGTTCAGAAAAACACACTGAAGAAATAAGTACACTATCGGAGAAAGTAGCCGAACTTTCGGATCAGGTCACTAACTTATCTACAAAGGTAGATGATGATCTGAATGACACAAGACCCGTAGCCTTCACTGACACAGAAGAGTATGAACAAATAAGAAAATTCAAACAAAATCAGAATCAAATTAATACACAACACCAAAGAGAAATCCGGGAAGTACAAGATCAGCTGACACAGGTAATACAAGAATTACGTATTTCAGAGGACACTCGCGCTCCAACACGGGAAGAGGGACTTAGAAACACGGAAAAGCCGCAAAATAATAACACAGGGCATTTCGGAAATTATGAAAGAAATTGGCAATGTGCACCGAATTTTGAGATGGAACGGCCGACACGACCTAACAATGACCGATATGCGACTCGCCGACATGACGATTTTGACTATAAGCTGTTCATTACTACACGTAAATTCAAAACATTTAAGAATTCTGGCAACGACATTCATCCACAAGCATGGCTCCATCAATTTTCTCATTGTTTTCCTCCCAACTGGTCATTGGAGCACAGATTAGAATTTATGTGTGGCTACTTAGAGAATGAACCAGCTGTAAGAATGCGATCGGTCATTCACGATTGCCACAGTGAAGGAGAATTTTACCATGCCTTCCTCTCAGCATATTGGTCGCAAGCTACACAAGACCGTGTAAAACATGGCATCATAATGATGAAACATTTCGAACAATCTGAATTCTCCAGTCTTGTGAAATATTTTGAAGACATGTTGCACAAGAATCAGTACCTGTCAAATCCATACAGCCCCTCAGAACTCATCCGCATTTGCTTAATCAAATTACCTGAACATTTACGACACATTATTTTGGCAGGACGTTGCAAAGACGACATTGAAGCTTTTCAGGGACTGTTACAAGAACTGGAAAGTGACACTGACAATCGCGGAACGCAGGAGCACAACAATTACAGATCACATCAGTCGCAATTCCGCGATGAAAGAAATAATAACTGGACGCGACAAGGCTATTCTCACAACACAAATCGTGACCAAAATAGACACCACCCGTATGACAACCGTTGGCAGAGTAGTAATAACTACAGGGAAAGATCACCTCTCCGTGGTAATGACTATCACAGAGACAATAAGAGAAACAGACAATATGGGAACCAAAATAAATACTATCAAGGGAGACAGAATAACTTTAGACGCAACGGACCAGCGCGCAGTTACGATTCAGGGAGAAATTCTCCACCATGTGACCGACAAGAAAGAAACTATGGAATCTACCGACATGACGACAGACGATATGATCGTAACGACAGACCTGAATTGCATCAGAACTGGCGGGATTCAAACAGAGCAGGGCCCTCTCGTCACGGTGAATTTGTAGAAGTTAGGTCTCCAAACCCCAATAACGACGCGCGCCAACAAAGAGACAATAGGCAATGACTCACACCGCTAGCAGCCACAAAACGTTCTTATGACACTAACGACGCAGCTGCCGTAGCTAGTAATTACGTAAAAATGGAAGATATTAGGGACATCTTACTCCAAGAACACGACGTAAAACATAACAACGTTGCATATCCTGTGATTTGCATTACAGTAAATGACGTAAAATTTACGGCAGTACTTGACTCTGGCAGTCCCACTTCAGTAATCAGTGAAACAGCCTTTAGCAAATGCAACAAATCGAACGATTGCCCCACACTTCCGTTACGTAAGATTAAATTACAAGGTGCAATCTTTGGAAAAAGTGTAGATGTACGCCAACAAACCAACCTAGAATTCTTTTGTCAAAGCCACAGCTTCTCTACGAACTTCCTTATTGTTCCATTATTGTCGACGGAAATTATACTGGGAGTAGACTTTTTGAATGAATACAAAGCAATCTTAAACTTTCACGATGCTGAAATAACTTTAGAGAAAGAAGGTAAGTCAATAGCTTTGAAATTTGAAGATTGGCTCTCAAACCATGACGAGGAAATTAATCGGCTTTACCTTCTGTTAGACAACAGTTCGGACTTTTCTACGGAACTAGACACTAACAATCACTCTGCAAGTACTGACAGGGATGATATCGACGGCGCATTTGACACTAATAAGTTAATTCAGAATAAAATTCAAACAATTGAGAATTGTAATGACACTGATAGGCAGGACCTTTTTGAGATTTTACAAGCACATTCCACAGTTTTTACTCACAAAACAGGAACAATCAAGGGATTTCAATACCAATTTCGTGTTCGTGAGCATACTAAATTTTGTGTTAGACCATACGTAATTCCGGCGCATTATAGGGACCGTGTTAGAACAGAAATACAATCTATGCTTAATGAGGGCATTATTGAGCCTGCAGTAAGCTCATACAACAATCCATTACATGTTGTTGAGAAGAAAAATGGATCGATCAGGCTTGTCTTAGATTCGAGACAAATCAATACGATCATTATTCCTGAAACAGACAGGCCGCAAACGTTAGAAGAACTTCTTCAAAATTTTAATGGTGTAAAAGTGTTGTCTTCCATTGATCTCAGATCCAGCTTTTATCAGATCGAACTTCATCCAGAATGTAGAAAATACACAGCTTTCCTTTGTTTCGACGTTTGTTATCAGTTTCGGAAACTTCCCTTTGGTTTGAACATTTCTTCGGCAGCATTCATTCGTGGGCTAAATTCCATATTACCTGAATTCTTGAAACGTCACATCACCTTATATGTAGACGATATTCTGATAGCAGAAGCCTCATGGGAACAACACAATCGCATCCTCAACAGCGTGTTACATATTTTTGCAGAATCTGGAATTACAGTTAACTTGGAAAAGTCTGAATTCGGTAGGTCAAAGGTGAGGTTTTTGGGACATATTATTTCTTCAGAAGGCATTCAGCCGGATCCTGAAAAGTTAGAAGCAATCAGAGCCATTCCAGTTCCATCCACAAAAAGACAAGTTCGCAGTTTTCTAGGTCTCGTAAATTTTTACCGTCGTTTTCTGAATATGCAAATTCTTGTTACACCAAAACTTTGTTCTCTCACTGGAAAAAATACTATTTGGAACTGGGACGAACAAGCACAGTTGGAATTCGATTCTTTAAAAGAAGCGTTACTTCATGCGCCAATATTAGCTCATCCAGATCTATCACAAGATTTCTGCCTTAGCACGGATTCTTCTAAAGTCGGTCTTGGTGCCCATTTATTTCAAGAAGCCATAGAAAATGGCATTACTGTTCAGAAAACCATTGCTTTTGCTAGCCGAGTGCTAACCAAATCTGAAAAAAATTATTCCGTTACTGAATTAGAAGCTTTAGCTATCGTTTGGGCATTTAACAAATTCCGTTTCTTTCTTTCTGGTAAGCACGTAAAAGTATACAGTGATCATCGTGCATTACAATTTCTTATGTCCTCAAAATTAAATCATGACAGGTTAAAACGTTGGGCATTGTTTCTGCAAGAATTCCGCTTCACAATAGTCTACATTCCCGGCAAGGAGAACATTGTTGCGGATGCACTGTCACGCGCACCGGCTGGGCTTGAGAAAAGTAACACAGAAGGCAACCTCGAGAAAAATTTCAGTATTCTTTACATTCAGAAAGTCGCCTTTGAAAACTTCATCACCACATCATTAAAGGACATTGCTCATGAACAAGATAAAGATCCGATTTGGAAGGACATCAAGAGCAAATGGCATGAAAAGACACACACACAGATTCGGCATTATTACCTGGTTAGAAACAACATACTCTTCAAACGCTGCACTGTTGATGACAAGCTATGGGTACTTTGCATTCCAGACGATTTTGTTAATAAGCTCATTTGGTACATTCATTTCAGCTACGCACATTTTGGTCCACGAAAATGTTATCATATTCTTCGAACGACTTGTTATTTTAACAATATGGAAAAAAGAATTCGAAGAGTCTTGTCTATTTGTAAACTTTGTCAAAAGGCGAAACCATCTACTGTCTCACATCGTGCTCCGTTGTTTCCTATTATTCCTTCTAAATTAAAAGAATTTGCGGCTGTTGATCTTTTGGGACCGCTTGTCAGAACATCCAATGGATTTTCGTACGTTCTAGTCGCTGTTGAACTTACTTCAAAATTTGTTTCTTTCACACCGTTACGTAAAGCCACTGGACGGTCTGTATCCAACGCCTTTGTTAAAAATTTCTTACGTGAAGTTGGACACGTTAGTAAAGTCATTTCAGATAACGGACCGCAATTCAGATCTGCTGTTTGGTCACGCATGCTTCGCAACCATAAAATCAAACCTGTTTTTATTTCATTGTACTCACCACATTGTAACCCCTCCGAACGGATTATGAAAGAAATCAATAAGCTTTGTAGACTTTATTGTCACAGAAAGCATCAGCATTGGGACAGATATTTACACTTATTTCAAAACGTGCTGAATGAAATGCCTCACGACTCCACTGCTTTACCACCTACTCTTGTACTGAAGAATGAAGAACCACCGAACAGAATCAGAGAGCTTGTACCTTTCCCGAATACACGTAAACTTCGACACAAAGACATAATTGATTTGGCTCTTAAAAACATAAAATCTGCAGCAGACAAAAGGAGAAAACTACACGGTAAAGCAAATGCAAAGAAGTTGTATATTGGTCAGAAAGTTCTCATTAAAGCTCATTCATTGTCACATAAGAAGAAACACTTGAGTCACAAATTCTTTCTAGTTTACAATGGACCTTACAGAATCCGACGTATACCACATGATAATTGCGTTGAAGTTGAAACTCTGCGTACTAGGAAGAGTAAAGGTTTACACCACATTTCACATGTAAAACCGTTTATTGAAAGATAATCTGCTTTTTAACTTAGTCTTTGTCATAAAATTTTTCGCTTCACATTACTAATATGCTTTGTCAGACTTAGAATCTGTTAACATACAACAATGTTTGAAGTTAAATATCCAATAAAGAACCAAGAGAACTTATTTAAACAGAAATGACGAATGCATTGTTATAGTGAACAGACGTCACAGTGTTATTGTGTGTGTACATTCTTGCTTGTTAGTTGTACGATTACGTAACGACTATAAGGCTCACATACTTAGAACATTTACCAGTACTGCTAATGAGATTTTAATGCAACATTTTGGTTACCTGAAAATACATTCTGTATTTAAAGTGCTTTCTGAGAGATACCAGATGACACAGAGGTTAGTTTATGTGACAGCTACACGATTTTTATCACGACGCTACTAATGGGTGACAATTTACAATGTTGCTTTTGCGGTGTATCTGTTTTATATCTGCACAGTTTTCTGAATTCTTCTGGAAAGAAAAACATGTTTTAGTAGTAACTTTTGTGGTATAGCAACAATGAGACAGCCTTTTTTCGTGGCACAACAATACGTTACTGTACAGTACTTTCTTCATCACGCCAATAAGCATAATTACTACGATATCTATACGCAAAGCATTTCACTTTTGTTTATCATGAGGTAAGTACATTGGCTTCTGCAGAACTTAGCTTTCGGAGGAAAATAACTACGACACTTCCACAGAGATTATCTTACAACAAGATGCACATTTAGCGCTACAGGACACGGATTCCAGTGATCAATTTTATACTTAAAACATTTATTTTTAAAGATTTTTGAATTACAAAGAAAGTTTTCCGTGATATATTTCATTTCATTGCTGTAATCTGTAACACCTGAGGGTATAATTACATAAATCCTCAGGGGGGGTACACGCTTACTTTGTGTACCATGTGTTTGGCAAGCACAAGGAACCCTAGCTAATATGGTATTTGCTTATACAACTTTACACATCGGTACCATATTTCTCTAACACACAAATTACACAGCTATCTGATCATTTCACTGAGAGATAAACATTTTTTTACTACATCAGTGACACATGTTTACGCAATACACAGTTGGGTAACTTTATACTTATGAAACTGTATTTTGTCTGTACTTTGTAAACTGTTCATATTTTTTCGGAATCATTGTGATACTATGAGAGCTTTGAATGATGTATTTGGTAAAGGGATTATGATTTTTAAAGTACGTTTGAGGCAGATGACACTTTTGACATGAGCAGAGAATTTTTTTAATTATTGGAGGAAGTTACGACGATTTTGAGATTTGACTGAAGTGTTATGATGTTATTATTACGACGACGATGTGTATTATGTTGTTGAGGAATGTTTATTATGCTACGTATTTCTCACGATGAAATATTGAAGAAGTGTCGACGAATATGTATATGTATAATGAGGTAAGGAATAATGAGTAGTGTTTAGGGACTCTGATTTATGAAAAGGATGTTGGAAACCAAGAAACGTACTTTAAGAGTTATGAAATGTGTGTGTATATTCGTGAATGTATTACAATGCAGACGAAAATTTTTTTTGGACACTGTTATATCAATAGCATTTTGTTTCTACAGATTTGTAACGCAAATTCTTGACCTGTGAAATATTTTTATATGCGACTGTCTCTGTAGCGGAAACTGCTGTCGTAAATATTTCCGTAAGAAAGTTAACGGACCACCTACACATAATGCGTCGCGGGCACCCAGCTGTGTCAGACGCCTGGAGAACAAGCCATTAGTGTGAGTGCCTCGTCAGAAGCACAGGTAGAAAAAAAAAAGAAAGGGAAGGCCATTGTCCGCGCTACTGACATCTCCTTGTTGAAAGCATACTGTGGAGCTCGTAATTTATGATATTTACAGAAATGCCTAATAAAATGACAAGAAATATTTTTACATCTGCATACCTGATTATGACAAGCGTCTTTCTATGAGAGTTGAGAGAATTTCTACTAACTTACGAAATGTCACATGACTACTGAATGATATTTTTATGCTTTGCTTTTCATAGTTGCTTATTTCATGTGACATCTGTTTTCCAGCTGTGTTGCAGCATTGCTTTTATAAAATAAAATGCATTTGCTAATGTGAACACTTTCTGTCAACAGATCTATTAAATAATTATTTTATGATCCACATTCTTTAAAAAAGGAGCACTTGGAAAGGAAAGAACAATAAGAAGGAACTAGTAACTGCATTCATAATTTTCTTTTCAAGTAATTGGTAACTTTTTGGTAGAATAACTTCTTGTGGTGCACCACTTTAATTACATAGACATTAAGATGTGAATATACATTTCCCTTATCTGCATTGTTGTTTAGTGTAATATTTTTTCTGCTTGCGCTATGTCATGTTTAGGTATAAGTTGCTGCTGTTTGCCAGGCATAGTGTTATTGAATTTGACTTTTGCTCATTTATGCTGCTAGCTTTGCCAATTTGCATTTTTTTGCATTGCTGTTTGTGTTGATTTGTTATGTGATGCTGCATTGCCTCGTCCCTTAGTTTAACATCTGAGCTCAGTAGATTTAAGTTAGCTTAAGAGGGGGCAGCCTCTAAGAGAATGAGTTGCGATGAATTGGAAGAAATGCATTGAGAAAACAGGTTTAGGTAGGATTTTCTTGGAAATAAATGTTGAGGTAAGAAATGTGTGAACATATAAATACAGAAAGCATGCTTAGGTAGAATTTTTTTTGGTAGAAACAAAGGATGAAATAAGAGGAAAGATATATGAAGTTTTGGGTTGGACTGCAGTACCACATGTTACACTGAAAGCGAACCCTGTCCTTTCCCTTTGGTGTTATCCCACTATATGTTTGTGTACCCTTGTGTATTTGTTTTCTTCCTGTCTCTGTGTAGTTTCATAGAATTTTTTCTTCTTTTAATATTAAGCTACATTCACTATGAGGAGGAATACTGTTATCCTCAAATATAAGTTGCATTAATAATATGTTATTTTCTTTGTAAAGTTGTTTACAATTCTGTTCTGTTTCAATGTTCATGTGTGAAATTAATGTTTCGAAAACTATTCTCATTATTTTATGTATGTACTTATGTCACTATTTTTGTAACACTGATGTATATGTTTATTTCTATTCTTTTGTAAAGCCTGTACTACAAATGTTATCTGTATTATTATGTTTTTAATGATGTATTTTGTACCTTTGTAATTGTATTCTTATGTTATAACATTGTAATTGTCACCAGTTCATGACATTATTAACTTGTTAGTTACATTTCACTGCACACGTTTCTGTTGGTCATAGTATGTGGACAATATGTGAGAAGTAGGAACTGTTAGTGTTTGCACGTGTGTTAATAACTCAGCAAGGGACTGGATAACAGCATTGCTGGTTCTAAGGACAATTTCAAAAACTTTGTGAGTGCACAAGTGGTGGTTTATGGACTTGCTATATTATCCGCAAGACTCTTCAATGGTGATTGTGCACCTGCACAGTCACAACAGATGGCTGCTGGCCATCTCTACAAGGACTACAGTGGGTCTGCATCTTTGATGGCCCACCAATACCGTAATCTCTACAAGGACTACAGTGGGTCTGCACCTCTGGTGGCCCACCAATACCACAATATCTACCAGGACTACAGTGGGTCTGCTCTGTGATGACCTACCTACCAATATTCTTCAAAACTTCGAATGACTCTGCTGTGGGTTTGCTCCATTGTGGCCCATTACCTGTCAGCATGTCAAGAGTCAGCACTGTCTTTCCATTGGAAGGACAACACTACTTCTTCAAGACTGCATGGAAATCCACTACTTCTGTGTGCATTGTCTTTTACTGCTCAGACTTTGAGAAAAGAAACGGCAGTTTCACTGTGATGAACAATGTGGACTGTCTTTATGGACTGTGAGAAATTTTTAGCTTTTGACCAACAATGTATCAATAAGTGTGTGCATTTTATATCTTTGTTACTGTAATTGTGAAAAATTTTTTTTCAAATCTGTATTGGCCACTGCCCAACCCAATTTGTAAAAATTTTTGTGGGGAGCATGGGGGCTTTGTAAGTAGGCTGTTTATGTTTTCTCTATGTAAGTAGGCTGTTTATGTTTTCTCTATGTAAGTAGGCTGTTTATGTTTTCTTATTGGCAACGTTACGTAGCGCTCAATATGAAAATCACTGGCTGTGCTGTGTGCAGTCTGTGGCTAGTTTGCATTGTTGTCTGCCATTGTAGTGTTGGGCAGCGGCAGCTGGCTGTGAACAGCGCGTAGCGTTGCGCAGTTGGAGGTGAGCCGCCAGCAGTGGTGGATGTGGGGAGAGAGATGGCGGAGATTTATAATTTGTCATGAACTGATATATATATTATGACTTGTGATGATATTAAGGTAAATACATTGTTTGTTCTCTATTAATATCTTTCATTTGCTAACTATCCCTATCAGTAGTTAGTGCCTGCCATAGTTTGAATCTTTTATTTAGCTGGCAGTAGTGGCGCTCGCTGTATTGCAGTAGCTTGAGCAGCGAAGATTTTTGTGAGGTAAGTGATTTGTGAAAGGTATAGTTTAATGTTAGTCAGGGCCATTCTTTTGCAGGGATCTTTGATAGTCAGATTGCGTTGCGCTAAAAATATTTTGTGTCAGTTTAAGGACAGTCGTGTATAATTGTTCAAAGGGGACGTTTCAGTAAAAATGATATGACTGGTAACACTGCTTCGCGTTACAAGAAAAGTGACTGGCGCTTTTAGGCAAACTTTTGCCTCTCTTAAAGAAGATAATACATTAAGTTTTAAGAATATAACTTCTTAGCACGATTGTACGTACTGGATGAAATAAACGGAGAAGAAATAACAATATTTCTTTAGATTCGTAAAGAATGTAAATATATGTTTTGGTTGTACTCTAGGCTGACCCAATGACCTGAGCGCAAGTAAAACTTAAGTGGAATAATTCGCTACACTAACGTGGTATAATTCGCCACGTTGTTGTGTGTGATCAGCGCTTGCGTCAATGCATGCTCTGCAATTTGATTGCATGCTGGATACAAGGTTGGTGAGGAGTTCTTGTGGTAGGTTGTTTCGTTCCTCCATCAGAGCTGTTGACAACTGCAGCATGGTATTTGATGAATGTGGATGTGCTGCAATACCATTATGTCTCTCCAACGCGTCCCACACGGGCTCGATTGGATTTAAGTCAGGGAAACGGGTAGGCCAGTCCACTCGCCGCACATTCCCTCGTTCCCAGAGCTGCTTCACCTGCGCTGTTGGATGCGGTCGCGCATTGTCGTCCATAAAAGTGAAGTGAGGGCCGTATGAACCCCTGAAGAGACGCACAAGAGGAAGCAGTACACTGTCACAATAATAACTCTGCTCGGTCAGTGTACCGTGTTCAAAGTTTTGGAGGTGAGTACGGACATGTATCGTTGTGCCTCCCCACACACATGGTCCACCACAACTATTATGTTCGACAGTCGTCCTCCGTGCACTAAGCGCTCTCGCCTCTCTCCACACGACGGTACGTGCAGTCGTCTCATCGAGCACATGTGGGTTAAGTTGGAGAACATGAACATATGCACCAACGACCATTCAGCAGCTGTCAATCACACTGGCTGGGGAATGGAACGACCTACCACAACAACTCATTACCAACCTTGTATCCAGCGTGGGAGCACGTTGCAGAACACACACTGCCGTGTGTAGTAATCACACCATATTATGAACATGTCTCATCTCCTGTAATGTCCAGGAAACCATCAGAAACCGCTATTTGTCCAGTGTAGTTGCTGACTTAAAATGAAAGTATTATTTCTGTTAATGGAAAACACTGACAAGAAGGGACAGGATGATAGAACACGTGTTGAGAAATCAAGAAATAACCTCCATTGCACTGGAGGGAGCTGTAGAGGGAAAATTTCTAGGGAATGACTGAGATTGGGTTCCATCCAACAAATAATTTAGGATGTGGGGAGCAAGCGCTACTCTGACATGAAGAGGTTAGTGCGGGATAGGAAGTCGTGGTGGGCCACTTCAAACCAGATGGTAGGCTGATGACTCAAAAAGAAAAATGTACGGCTTGCTTGTTATGCAGGGTGAAGAAAAACCACCACACTTGGCCATCGGCATGTGATTGCTCATCCCAATTCAAGAGTATCTAAATGGCTCTAAGCACTATGGGACTGAACATCTGAGGTCGTCAGTCCCCTAGGTTTAGAACTACTTAAACCTAACTAACCTAAGTACATCACACACATCCAAGCCCTAGGCAGGATTCGAACCTGCGACCGTAGCAGCTGCGTGGTTCCGGACTGAAGCGCCTAAAACCGCTCGACCACAGCGGTCGGCCAAGTGTATCTAGCTAAACCTAGTGCCACCAGTCACTTTAATAGAAATGCGATTTAAAAACCGAGGCTCTGGCAGAACTGTAATTGCATACAGAGTGGAGAAGAACAGATAGTGTGAACCCTGCGCTGTTTTGGAGCTGTCCCACTAGCTCAGCGAGAGGAGGCAATGCCTTGGGGGACGGATATGAAGACTCACTGATGTTCATCTTCGAGTCACGTTCGCACCAACTTTTTTTTTCTTTCTGTTAAAGAATCAAATTGTATCCAATCTACATCTCCACAATACGGTATGTTGTGTATTTCTTTCTGTTGATATTATGTTTATTTAAACATTAAGACATAACATGAACTTCGTACAGATGTAAACAACCATTCTGCAACGTCCACAACACAAATTAAGCCAACAGCAAGTAATAGTGTATACAGTAACATCGTCTGCATCCAGTGAGGTACAAAAACCACAAGAAGTAGGCTAAACTGTATTGCACGTTATGCTACGCGCAATAATTCCATTTTGTACATATGACGTCCAAGCTTATCTTCAAAAGGTCAGCATGTACACGTATAAGTAACGTTCACTTTAGAGAAAACGTTCAAAGTGACCACTTTGTATAATTATGCAAAGACTTCGCCATTCACTGGATCATACTTCGCGGACGCTACGCAAGTCACTTGCATCCACCATTCCTGAAGCGGCACGCCCGCGAGCTATTAGGCCGTGTACATCCATGGGTGGAGTACCACAAACTTGTTCCTTTAAGTGTCCCCACAATTAAAAATCAAGTGGATTAAGGTCCAGGGAACATTGTGGCCAGAACATTGGACCTCTACGCCCATTCCATGTCCCTAAAAACACTTCAGGCTACTTAACAGATGGAGCTTTTGGTGTAATGTTCACCTGCCCGCAGTTGCTAACGCGGGCGCCTCATTCTGATGCTACCGCAGCTCAACGTGAGTCAGCAGCCAATAGTGGCTTGCCTTCCATGTTTCCTATTTTAAAATTTTGAGACTAAAGCTTTATTGCTTTATATTTATTTTATACGTGACATATAAGTACTACGCATTTTCTTTTTATACCGATAGTCAGTACATACAAAGCCAAAAAAGTTCTAAAACTTTGTAATTATGTTAATAGGCCACTATAAATGTCGTATTTCTGATTAAGGCACTCTTAAAAGAGGCCAAAAAGACTTCATTTTTGCTACCGAGGACTGTTATTGCTTTAATTTTTGCGATATAACGGTCGGTGATAACGCACCCATATTTAAAACCTTATAACTACTCTCACGATTCCAATTCACAGATTTATGCCAAAATCGTTCTTGTAAGCCACATTCACAAGTGACATGTGTTACGACTAAGAATGGCTGTTGAGGAGATTCATTAGTCCATAGCGAGTTATTTATAAAATGATCATTATCTTCCACTTGGTGCAAAAGACATTCAAAAAGCACTACTCGTCGAATATGGTCTTCAGGTCACTGGTGTTGTGTTGAGCTGGTAAGGATACAGTTCGTGACTGTGCACCTCTTCAGCAACTAGTCTTTCAGACATCTTGTATTCCGGATAGGCGTCTTCGTGCTCACTGAAATCCCAGTGTCACAACTGCCACAGTGCTAACCGTACGAAAAAAAAGAAAAAAAAGGAAAAAAAAAACGTGGTGCAGCCTATTGATAAATTCGAGTATACCATTGCAGTTCGTTTTCTGCATTTTAACCTTTTAGCTACCTTCGGGCCTCAGAGGCAAGTTGCTGATGTTTAATACCTTCTCTGTTACTAACTATACATTTTATTTCAATGAAATTTTATAATTTTTCCTAATTTTTCAAGTTAGTTGCAATTTTGGAAAAAATTATAAAAGTTACCTATAGATTTTTCTTAAAATGTTGGTGCATGTGTCCTCCCGAAAGGGCGTCGCTGGCACATTTTAACAACTAGACGCCTGTCCGCTCAGCGTTGTTAAGTCATTTGCCATCGTTGACTGGCGCTTTTATTCTTTCAGTCCGCAATAGTCCTCCTTGCTATTCACATGGTTGCTTTGATGCATTATTTCATAACATTTTTCTATTCTACAAACTGAAAACGTTACGGCGAAGAGAACTGTTAAATGACAGGATAAGGGAATTCATCAAGCAGGCTTCTGATTCTGAAAACCCATCTAATAAATTTCAATCTCCCAGTGATGGTGATAATAAGGCAGATGTCGCTGAAAACTCAGAACGACACGAAGATGATGAACATGAAGCATCCCTACGAAGCTAGAGAAGAACAATTTAGTGCCAATTACGTTCAGTGTGACTTATTGTTCTCTCATAATGAGAATGAAATATAGGCTACAGCTCTTCAAACTGGAAATTCTTGTAGGTGGGGCAAAACTGATATACTGAAAGAAGACCAGGGACCTACAAGTTATTCGATTACGAACTGTGATAATGAAGAATCTTCTTTTATGTTGTTCTTTCGTGTACCCCTCATTGATTAATTGTATGTGTGGGCCTACAAAGAATCGTTTACTAGGCCTAGGTGGACATAGATCTGCATGAATGAAAAAGTTTCTTGGTGTTCTGATCCTAACTGGAGTTTACAAGAAAAGAAATAAAGATGCCAGTCGGCTTTGGAGTGTTGAGAATGGCTGACAACCGTTCAATGATACTATGTATCGCAACCGCTTCCGTTCTTATTCTGAGGCTGCTGCGGTTTAACAGTACAGCAGCCTGACGTGAGCAAAGGTCATTTGACGAATTGGAACCAATCAGACAAGTTTTTGCGATGTGGAAAATTACCCTTAGGGATGCCTAAGTTCCAGGATAGAACAGTTGGTCAGATTTCGAAGTTGCTGTCTGTTTCGACAATACATCCCATCGAAACCTGGTAGATACGGGATCAAGCACTGGTCAATTTCTGACAGTTCTGGAAGATGGAAAGGTGTCTAGGGAAGGAAGAAGAAACCAGAGCCGCGTCACTTTGAGAGAATGTTGTGAAAACACTGGTGATTGAACTTGAAAAGTCTGGACGTAATACCACCCCTAATAATTCTTTTTTCATCTTTAGATTTAGCTCATTATTTGTAGTTAAAAGATCGGACACTAGTCGGTATTATCCAAAAAACAAAGGGGAATTGTCCGCCGATTTTATTTCACTTAAAGGACGTGAAGCAAGCACTACATTCCTTGGGTTTCAACCAGAAGTGACGACAGCCTATGAGAAAAATAAATTTTTTACCGTCCTTATCTCTCTTAGTGACCAACCAGTGGTGTCTTAATCACAAATAGAGAAGCCTGAAATTATAATGAAATACAATGCCACAGAGGGTGGCGTTGACCCCATCGACCAGAACACGCAATGCTACAGTATGAAGAGAACAACAAGACGCAGGCCATTGGTGGCTATATTCAACATGATCGATGTAAGCGTAAGGAATGCATACATAATTTGGATGATGCTGCCGGCCGGTGTGGCCGAGCGGTTCTAGGCGCTTCAGTCTGGAACCGCACGACCGCTACAGTCGCAGTTTCGAATCCTGCCTCGGGCATGGATGTGTGTGATGTCCTTAGGTTAGTTAGATTTAAGTACTTCTAAGTTCTAGGGGACTGATGACCTCAGAAGTCCCATAGTGCTCAGAGCCATTTGAACCATTTGATGACGCTGGCTACCAATACAAAAACGAGACGCCAGACTTTCATCATTCATTTGGGAAAGCAACTAGCAGGGGTAAAAGAAGTCGATGAAGCCATTAGTAGCACCTAATCCAGGAAGGGCAGTGAAATCACCAGCTGCGAAAAGGATAAAGATGCGCATATTTTGCAGAGGAGAAAGGCAGAGAAAGTCAAATTACATGTTGTAATGGCACTATACCTGCTCGGAACATTCTGCTATTATCTGTTGAGCCTGGGCAAATTCGCAGTAAGTACAGAAGCCACCAGTTACAGTATGAAAATTGTGTTTTTTAAAGTGTAAACTTTAAGTTAATAAATGTGTTTTAAAAGTGTTATACCTCAACGCCGTTCACGTTATAAGTAGTCAAAACAGTGTCAAGTCAAGGACCTGAGAGACGCGACTGCTAGGAAACACTATACAAGTTTTCTGGTAAGCAGAGGGTCAAGAGAAACAACGCTACAAAAATCCATGCTGAGTCGACGTAAGTTAATAGAAACAATGAACAATCGTATGACACAGTAGTTGGATGGCGGAAAGAGCTTCTACCGTGGACAGATAAATATGCATGGAGAACAATGAAGTGTGTGAAGAGCTGGGAATAGCAAGAGTAGAGGCCGTGATATTCGAAGACTGGTGTATCAAAATCGACGGGATCGAGGGTATAGTGGAAAGCAGAGCTGCTATCAGACCAATCGAGGTCATTTCGTTGACAGCCTAATCATCATGGACGACTGTGAACCCGTGGAAATCGAGTCAAGCAAACTATTGGCTTCAAATGGCTCTGAGCACTATGCGACTTAACTTCTGAGGTCATCAGTCGCCTAGAACTTAGAATTAATTAAACCTAACTAACCTAAGGACATCACACACATCCGAGGCAGGATTCGAACCTGCGACCGGAGCGGTCGCTCGGCTCCAGACTGTAGCGCCTAGAACCGCACGGCCACTACGGCTGGCCAAACTATGGAAATTTGTGTTCAACTTGGGGCAGGTAATGATGTGTATGGGAACTGGCAACGTCACTAAATCCCATGGCTGCAGCGTGACTTTTGCGAGGTGGTAAATCTTTATAGCTGCTGCTCGTATTTTTCGTTTGACACAAATTTTCAGATATTTTCCTCGCTGTTTCTCTGTAAGACTCTAGTGCGCTATTATTCCACTTCCAAAGGTAAACTTGGTCATTTTTCTGACCGAAATCCAGCGACACCACGTAATGAGCTATGTGTGTGTGTCTGTGTGAGGTGTGTGTGTGTGTGTGTGTGTGTGTGTGTGTGTGTGTGTGTGTAGGGCAAGGGGGAAGCGGAGCTAAACGGTAGTCGGCCTCGCGTGGCGTGTCTGGCTCCGCTGGGGCAGTAAATCAGGCGACCAGGGGGCCACAGGGAGGCGGCGGGCACCGACCTGTGATGGCACAGCGATCGCGCTAAATCACGCCCTGTCAGCCGGACACCGTCTCCCCAGACAGCGGACAGCGCGCAGCGCAGGACGCAGGTGCGGCAGGGGCGCCTGCCGGATAGGCAGCCCAGCAGCACACGGCTCGCCGGATTCAATCGGGCGTACACGCCGGCGGAGCGGCCGCGGACAGGCGACGAGAACGCTGGCCGGTTTATCGACACCCCGTGTATGAGGCTACATAACCTTCACTCTACCACACATGAATTTGTAGCTCTAAGTGAATCTCAATTGCGCTATTTACATTAGACCTATTTACTACACTACATCTACACGACTACTCTGCAGTTCGCATTTAAGTGCCTGGCAGAGGGTTCTCCGAACTATCTTTTGACTATCTCTCTACCGTTTGATTCTCTAACAGCGTGTGTCCATAGTTCGTGGTCGTGCGGTAGCGTTCTCGCTTCCCACGCCCGGGTTCGATTCCCGGCGGGGTCAGGGATTTTCTCTGCCTCGTGATGACTGGGTGTTGTGTGATGTCCTTAGGTTAGTTAGGTATAAGTAGTTCTTAAGTTCTAGGGGACTGATGACCATAGATGTTAAGTCCCATAGTGCTCAGAGCAATTTGAACCATTTGAACCATCTAACAGCGTGAGGAGAAAATGCACACTTTCCGTGCGAGTTCTGATTTCTCTTACTTCAATATGATGATCATTTCTCCCACTTTAGGTTGGTGACAGTAAAATATATTCACCTTCAGAGAAGGATGTTGGTGAATGAAATTTCGTGAAAAGATCTCGCCGGAATTAAAACCGCCTGTGTTTAATGATTATCATCCCAGCTCGCTTATCATATCCCTATTTCACGATGATACAAAACGAGTGGCCATTCTTTGAACTTTTTCGGTGCCCTCCGTCAATCCTAGCTGGTAAGTATCCCATACAGCGGATCAGCACTCTAGCAGAAGACGAAGAAGCGTAGCGTAGGCAGTCTCTTTAGTAGACCTGTTGCATCTTTTAAGCATTCTGCCAATAAAATGTAGTGTTTGATTTGCCGTCACCACAGCATTATCCAAACGATCTTTCCAACTTAGACACGATACCTGAATGGCGAGAAAAATGGCAATCGTCCTTCAGTTAGGAAAAGTGAGAGCTCATACACACGAGTACAAGAAGAAATCCGTTAAATTTCAATTACACGATAAATCACGCAAATTTAAAGTTGTCAATTCCATTAAATAACTAGGAAGTACGTAACGAAAAACATAAGTTATTTTTCAATTGGCTTTGATCTTCTTCCTCTGTATGTTACAATATTTTGAAAAGGTACCTAGAGAAAGATGGGGAAGTCGAATGACGACTGTATGTGCTTTGATCGCTCTGACTGCCGCGTAGTGAAAGATTAACAACATCTATATGGACATCTAGTTGCTCTACGATGTAAGCATATCAATGTCTGCGTAAATTCTCTGATATGGAACTCTAGCTGTCCTAGTGTGCCGGCCAAAGACCCTTATATGTCGCATCTTGCACGATGATGGTCACTAAGTGAAACTATAACACAGAACAAAATACTATCCAATTCTGCGTATACGTGAACCCATTACATCGCAAGTTCGAGATTTCTGATGAAGAACAAGACGGAGTGTCTCTAGACCAGCGCAAGAAATCGGGGATAATTCTGCTGTAACATTTCAAAAATTTCCTGTGATTCTGGCATTGACAGGATCCTTTATGGTACATAAAGGTTTACTCATCCATTCCACTGACATGCAAAACAACGAAGACAGTCGAAGCAGAAATCATTAATTAGTAAGATTAAGTGTTGTGAATAGTGCAGACGCCCACTGAACATCATATGCTCAGATGTGCCTCTACTGACAAATATTCCGTGCGACTGAAGCAAGTATTTATGAAATGTCATCTGATTTTAAAGTAGATAATGTTACCTACAACTCAGTCGAATACGAAATAAAATGTTACATAATTGGTACCTGAAGTGACGCATTGCCTGCTAGCATCTCTATCCAACATCGTAGAGACACGCACTGTAAATGCTGCAACACATTTCCCTCAAAGGGCTTAAATGTCAAGTTTTTAGGAGAATTATCTGCACTCCTGGGTACTACATGTGGTCCATTTTGACAGCACAAATACATGTACAGGATTACATTCATGTAATGGTCTTGTAAATACTTGTTTCCTCCATGACATAAACAGTTATGATACAAGTCATAAGAAATACTTTTGGGGCAAAATTCACTGTTACCATTTATAGGAACGCTACTAAGAGAGAGAGAGAGAGAGAGAGAGAGAGAGAGAGAGAGAGAGGTGGGGGGGAGGGGGGCAATTGTGACATTCGTTGTATAGTGAAGGAAACAATTATTCAGGTCACGTACGCCTCCTCTTCTAGTGGTGTTGCAGTGTCCTAGTGAAGTTATTGTTCTTATCCATGAATAAGGCTTCTAATCTGATATCGGTAAATAATCCTTCATCCTTAATTCTTTGATGGTTTCGAATCAGATTAAGTGAAAGACCACACCAACGAAATAATGAAACGTCGCAGTCTACATCTACATCTACATCCATCCTCCGCAAGCCAACTGACGGTGTGTGGCGGAGGGTACCCTGAGTACCTCTATCGGTTCTCCCTTCTATTCCAGTCTCGTATTGTTCGTGGAAAGAAGGATTGTCTGTATGCTTCTGTGTGGGCTCTAATCTCTCTGATTTTATCCTCATGCTCTCTTCGCGAGATATACGTAGGAAGGAGCAATATACTGCTGGACTCTTCGGTAAAAGTATGTTCTCGAAACTTTAACAAATGCCCGTACCGAGCTACTGAGCGTCTCTCCTGCAGGATCTTCCACTGGAGTTTATCTATCATCTCCGTAACGCTTTCGCGACTACTAAACGATCCTGTAACGAAGCGCGCAGCTCTCCGTTGGATCTTCTCTATCTCTTCTATCAACCCTATCTGGTACGGGTCCCACACCGCTGAGCAGTATTCAAGCAGTGGGCGAACGAGTGTACTGTAACCCACTTCCTTCGTTTTCGGATTGCATTTCCTTAGGATTCTTCCAACGAATCTCAGTCTGGCATCTGTTGTACCGACGATCAACTTTATATGCTCATTCCATTTTAAATCACTCCCAATGCGTACTCCCAGATAATTTATGGAATTAACTGCTTCCAGTTGCTGACCTGCTATTTTGTAGCTAAATGATAAGGGATCTATCTTTCTATGTATTCGCAGCACATTACACCTGTCTACATTGAGATTCAATTGCCATTCCCTGCACCATGCGTCAATTCGCTGCAGATCCTCCTGCATTTCAGTACAATTTTCCATTGTTACAACCTCTCGATACACCACAGCATCATCTGAAAAAAGCCTCAGTGAACTTCCGATGTCATCCACCAGGTCATTTATGTATATTGTGAACAGCAACGGTCCCATGACACTCCCCTGTGGCACACCTGAAATCACTCTTACTTCGGAAGACTACTCTCCATTGAGAATGTCATGCTGCGTTCTGTTATCTAGGAACTCCTCAATCCAATCACACAATTGGTCTGAGAGTCCACATGCTCTTACTTTGTTCATTAAACGACTGTGGGGAACTGTACCGAACGCCTTGCGGAAGTCAAGAAACACGGCATCTACCAGGGAACCCGTGTCTATGGCCCTCTGAGTCTCGTGGACGAATAACGCGAGCTGGGTTTCACACGACCGTCTTTTTCGAAACCCATGCTGATTCCTACAGAGTAGATTTCTAGTCTCCAGAAAAGTCATTATACTCGAACATAATACGTGTTCCAAAATTCTACAACTGATCGACGTTAGAGATATAGGTCTATAGTTCTGCACATCTGTTCGACGTCCCTTCTTGAAAACGGGGATGACCTCCGCCCTTTTCCAATCCTTTGGAACGCTACGCCCTTCTAGAGACCCGCGGTACACCGCTGCAAGAAGGGGGCCAAGTTCCTCCACTTACTCTGTGTAAAATAGAACTGGTATCCCATCAGGTCCAGCGGCCTTCCCTCTTTTGAGCGATTTTAATTGTTTCTCTATCCCTCTGTCGTCTATTTCGATATATACCATTTTGTCATCTGTGCGACAATCTAGAGAAGGAACTACAGTGCAGTCTTCCTCTGTGAAACAGCTTTGGAAAAAGACATTTAGTATTTCGGCCTTTAGTCTGTCATCCTCTGTTTCAGTACCATTTTGGTCACAGAGTGTCTGGACATTTTGTTTTGATCCACCTACCGCTTTGACATAAGACCAGAATTTCTTAGGATTTTCTGCCAAGTCAGTACATAGAACTTTACTTTCGAATTCATTGAACGCCTCTCGCATACCCCTCCTCACATTACATTTCGCTTCGCGTAATTTTTGTTTGTCTGCAAGGCTTTGGCTATGTTTATGTTTGCTGTGAAGTTCCCTTTGCTTCCGCAGCAGTTAACGAACTCGGTTGTTGTACCACGGTGGCTCTTCTCCATCTCTTACGATCTTGCTTGGCACATACTCATCTAACGCATATTGTACGATGGTTTTGAACGTTGTCCACTGATCCTCAACACTATCTGTACTTGAGACAAAACTTTTGTGTTGAGTCGTCAGGTACTCTGTAATCTGCTTTTTGTCACTTTTGCTAAACAGAAAAATCTTCCTACCTTTTTTAATATTTCTATTTACGGCTGAAATCATCGATGCCGTAACCGCTTTATGATCGCTGATTAACTGTTCTGCGTTAACTGTTTCAAATAGCTCGGGTCTGTTTGTCACCAGAAGGTCTAATATGTTATCGCCACGAGTCGGTTCTCTGTTTAACTGCTCAACGTAGTTTTCAGATAAAGCACTTAAAAAAATTTCACTGGATTCTTTGTCCCTGCCACCCGTTATGAACGTTTGAGTCTCCCAGTCTATATCCGGCAAATTAAAATATCCACCCAGAACTATAACATGGTGGGGAAATCTACTCGAAATATTTTCCAAATTATCCTTCAGGTGCTCAGCCACAACAGCTGCTGAGCCAGGGGCCTATACAGACATCCAATTACCATGTCTGAGCCTGCTTTAACCGTGACCTTCACCCAAATCATTTCACATTTCGGATCTCCGTCTATTTCCTTCGATATTATTGCACTTCTTATCGCTATAAACACGCCTCCCCCTTCACTGTCCAGCCTGTCTCTGCGGTATACATTCCAATCTGAGTTTAGGATTTCACTACTGTTTACGTCTGGTTTCAGCCAACGTTATGACCGTTTATTAATGAGAGCAGTTCTGGGACCTTTCTATAGACGCTCCTGCAGTTTACTATTAGCACATTAATATTGTTATTCCCTGTTGCATTTTGCCTACTCCTACCTTGCCGCGTCTCAGGAGGCGTCTTGGCGGGCCTAGGGAGGGAATTCTCTAACCTAAAAAACCCCCATGTGCACTCCACACGTACTCCGCTACCCTTGTAGCCGCTTCCGGCGTGCAGTGCACGCCTGACCTATTCAGGGGGACCCTACATTTCTCCACCCGATAGCGGAGGTCGAGAAATTTATACCCCAGATCTCCGCAGAATCGTCTGAGTCTCTGGTTCAAGCCTTCCACTCGGCTCCAAACCAGAGGACCGCGATCGGTTCTGGGAACGATACTACAAATAGTTAGCTCTGATTCCACCCAGCGAGCGAGGCTTTCCGCCTTCACCAATTCCGCCAACCGCCTGTACAAACCGAGAATGACCTCTGAACCCAGACGGCAGGAGTCACTGGTGCCGACATGAGCAACAATTTGCAGTCGGGTGCAACCAGCGCTCTCTATCGCCGCCGGTAGGGCCTCCTCCACATCTCGGATGAGACCCCCCGGCAAGCAGACAGAGTGAACACTGGCCGTCTTCCCCGACCTTTTCGCTATTTCCCTAAGGGGCTCCATGACCCGCCTAACTTTGGAGCTCCCAATAACTAATAAACCCCTCCCCCGTGTGGCTGCTTGGACCTTGATGAAGGAGCAGCAGCCACATGTCCACTCACAGGCAGAGCGGGTGATGCCACACAGCCAGCCTCCACATTTACCCTCCGCCTCGTGCGCCGCGAACGCCGCTAATACGCCACTCCCCTTGGGGAGAGGGTGGCCCAACCGCGCCCGGTACCCGCGAAGATGTCTCGACAGCAGGGACAGTGGGTGAAGCATGTAACACCTGGGGTGTACCTTGCGACGCACCAGACTCCCCACTGCCGCTACACACCGAGGCAGCAGCCTGAAGACGGCTGACCGCGGCCATCAACACGTTCAGCTGTTCGCGAACAGTGGCCAGCTCCTTCTGCGTCCGTACACAGCAGTCACACATCTTATCCATCCTAAGGAATCAATTTACTGAAGAGAGTTAATCAATTTTTAACTAGACTGCTAATTCACTAAAGGCGGCTGACTATTGACTAAACTGCGATTGCTAGCCACTTCTATGCAAAAAAGTTTCGCCTGAATAGAAATGCTTGCTAGAAGGTAACAGAAATACAGGAAAGTGTTGTTATTAATCGATCTGCGTATTAATTAAACCTGTAATAATAATAATAATAATAAGGGCTTCATCCACCGATATAGTGTAGGTTTCAGCGTGATAATTTTATTGAGACTATTATGCGTTCCCTATACTGACGTTGTTTCTTGGCGGGTGACATTATTTTCCAAATCGGTACCACGGCCGCATTGTTTCATAATGTGGCTCATTATTTGGTGGACCACAACATAAAAATTCACCACGACAGTAGCAGAGCTTGAGGACTTGTGGACGGAGGAGCGAAATTTCTCTAACAGTCAGTCGTAATCATACGGGTATGACAATGAATAGGATATTCTGTGACACTGTTCGACAGCATGTTTGTTACAATGAATACAAATGAAATTTTTCAGAACGTTTATGAGTCCTGTATGCACAGATGAAATGAGTTTCTGTTTAGGGAGCGTAACTTTCTTGTGCTCAGTTACCATCTTTCAGTAGAAAGCCTGTTTAACCTGTTAGGGCTTAGTTTTCAGCAGATCTAACTCCTAGAAAACTGTCTCATTGTGTGCTAGAAATTTCCATACATAACCCTCAGTTTGGAAAACGATCTCCAGTAAATGGAGGTTGAGTAACATTTCTAATCAATCACGTTGAAATGCGTTGTGCTTGTGTAAACATAACAAGCTTTTTTTTTTTATATCTGTTGAGGGTTAATTCATAGATGAAAATTTAATTTCTTGTAAAGAAATGCTTCAAACTTTATTTTGGGTGTAAGATTGCGAACAAGAGACGAAATGTATTTCCACAAATGGTCTTGGTTCTTCACATGTGTTTACTGACAGTCTGGTTAAAAGTACCCCCCCCCCCCCCGCCTTCCCCAACCAACTCTTTGTTGTTTCCATGATCTGGAGAGAACCAACGTATCACGCAACAGATTATTATTTTCGACTGAAACACCCACGAAAAAAAAAGAAACAAAAATTGTACAATAATGTCTGGTAGCAACTTCTCCTAAGAAGATGATAGTGAGTGAAGGTGAATACTGTGAAGTCGTGCGGAAGACAGAGATGACTAACTGCGTATTGTCTAAACATTTCAAAACCGGTATTGCCCACAGACAATGATAAGCCCAAGACAGGCAGACAATAATGTCTGGTAGCAACTTCTCCTAAGAAGATGATAGTGAGTGAAGGTGAATACTGTGAAGTCGTGCGGAAGACAGAGATGACTAACTGCGTATTGTCTAAACATTTCAAAACCGGTATTGCCCACAGACAATGATAAGCCCAAGACAGGCAGACCATCCTAGTACCGTCTGAACAAATGATTAAGATTTTTACCAGCATCAGAAAAGGAAGAGAGGAGGAGAAGTGGATACATTGATATGAAAGATGTTTACGTATTACATCAGAAACAGTAGTGGTATACGTATGAGATTATCAATTAATGTTGAAGACATTTTCAGAAAAGAAGTTGGTGGATGCATCAAAATGGCTTTGAGCACTATGGTACTTAACCTCTGAGGTCATCAGTCCACTAGAACTTAGAACTTCCTAAACCTAACTAACCTAAGGACATCATACACATCCATGCCGAGGCAGGCGGATGCATCATATGAGTTCAGAAAGGTACCTGTGCTGAAGAAGTATGTTCACTCGGCAGGTTTACCCAGATTGGATAGAGTTTTATATTTATTTCGGAGTGGATTGTAGATTTTTATTTCCATTTGGAATCTCGTTAATGAAATTTCAAATACAATACGTACTACTACAAATGTACAGCCAACGAAAACTCACTGACCATTATCTTGAACGCCTTAAGTTTTTAACCCCTCACTTAGTCGCACGCTGACTTGATCCGTGAAAATAACGTTAATAAAAGAAACAAGCTCTCCTACATAAATGAAAGAAAGAGAAAACAATTTTTCCTTCTCATATTAGGCAGTGAATGTTTCGAACATTGTGAAACTAATCTGTACTTACAGTTTCTTCAAATTAATGTCAACTATGATCCACTACCTAAAATCTGTTTGGTCTACACTTGAACATAGGTACGAGGTTTAGCTTTAAAAATAATTTCGATATGTTATCCACATTTCTTATGCAGCAACGTATGATCTTAAGTGCAATCATTCATTACATTTTTCAATGCATTAGAAACACTGTCGTTAATAATCGAAAGATGACTAGTCCACTGTGGGCATATAAAATTATCAACATTTTTGACGACACATTTCTCTTGAATTCCGTTGCCAAAATTTAGTTTCCATGTATGCGTAAAGGACACACAACACAACACAAACACCGTGCTATGTTTTTAGCTGCGCGGTAGAAAACACTGCCACACCGCACCACCACTCAGCGGGTAACCGCGTTTGTATTGGCACACCCATTAGACACTTTGTGTTTCAAAATTCACCTGCGATTTTGAATATTGCAGCGACCGCGGCGCGGGGTTTGCCGTGTCAGTATGACAAATGTTTTATCCTCGTAGTTTACTGATTTGTAATAGAACGCTGACGGGCACATTGCACTGTTACAGGTCTGTCTAATTGACTGCACATATTCACATGCACACACACACACACACACACACACACACACACACACACACACACACACACACACAGCATATAAAATCGGTGGACTAAACTTTTTGATAATCTCAAGCAGGTATGAGTTAATTTTAAAGGAAGGAATCCAACAATCAATTCCAACTGTCGTCCACTTTCGCAGTATACGGCCAGCATAATCGAAATAGGGGAGTATCACAGCGGGGACTTCGTTGGTCCAAGGCAGCTAGAGTAGTAGTTGCAGGAACCCCATAAAGATGGAGGATAAAGAGGCTCTGGTGAAGGCTCAATGGCAGTTTCGGCTAAGGGAATGGACGCCGATACGGCGACACGTTTTGGTTTCAGGATAGAGGACAAACTAAATCCTTCAGTCCAGGAAGACAATCAATCTATTGGATGGAAACCACGGATACAAGAAGACCTCATCCTCCAGGTTGGTTGCTGGAGTGTCGGATATGCACTTCAGAGTCTGGAAAAGCCTCACAAACGGACGAATTAAAAAGAAGATGGAATCGGGCACGGGAAAGGAGATGCAATATGCAGGGGATCTCTACTAAGTGAAATAAAGTGTTCAGAGAACTTATGTAGTTAAATGTAAGCATTGCTGGTCTAACAAAAACTGAAAAGAAAGATAAGAGGAGGAGCAGAGAGACGTACACATCCACATAAATTCAGGAATCAGCCAAGGAGAAAGAGTCCGTAGTGGACAATCGATAGCCTGTAGAAGCAAGTATAAGCAGTTCACAACATCGTGGAAATGAATGATCGAATACATCAGGCCAGAGTGGAAGTGAAAGGTCATCATATTGTATTATTTGTTGTTTATTCCACTAATGACGAAGCCGTTGTGGCAGAAAAGGACGCAAAAAATCCATAAATACACGTGAACGAAACCAACGTCGATTAAAACCTATAACTTATTATGTTATAATAAAACAAGACACTCGTCTAAGAGTAAATGCCGAAAGACTTATGAGATGTCCAGCAGTTTAGGAAACTGTGGCATTATGAAGTAATACAGAACAGCAATTAAGTCAGACTCAATATAATTTGAACAGCCTACGAGATGATTCTACCAGATTCCTTTATCAGATCAGACTCACAAGTTGAACAATACAGAGTTAGTCACCTAACGTTACCGCTGGATATATTTCGTAAACCACATAAAATACTGACGAACCGATTCCACAGACCGAACGTGAGGAGAGCGGCTAGTGTAATTGTTTAATACAAACCATACAAAAATGCACGGAAGTATGTTTATTAACACAAACCTACGTTTTTTTTAAATGGAACCACGTTAGTTTTGTTAGCACAGCTGAACATATAAACAAATACGTAATCAGTGCCCTTTGTTGCATTGTAAAATGTTAATTACATTCGGAGATATTGTAACCTAAAGTTGGCGCTTGAAACCTCCGACGTTCAGTTGCGTGTTGTAACAAACACGGGCCACGGTCGGCGAGCAGCATCTGCAGGGACATGTTTACGATGACGACCGTGTTTACGAGTGTGGCTGTAGTGCACTGTTGTGGTTTGGTCTAGCTGTCGCAGTGTGCGCGTGTAGCGCTTGCTGCTATTGTTATTCTGCATTCGTCTCAGCACGCAGACCAACTGTAGTACACCGTGTTACTAGACGTCTGTGATAGTGCAGTGTTGTAAGAAATGTGACCATGGTGTATTCGAACTCTGAAAAGGCGGAGATGATACTCACCTATGGCGAGTGTCGACGAAATGCAGCTGAAGCCCGCAGGGTGTATGCAGAACGGTACCCGGACAGAGAGCATCCAACGTGCCGCACATTGCAAAACATCTACCGCCAACTGTATGCAACAGGTATGGTCGTAGCACGCAAACGGGTCCGTAACAGGACCGTCACAGGAGAAGCTGGTGCAGTTGATGTGTTAGCTGCTGTTGCCATTATCCCACACATGAGTACACGGGACATTGCGAGAGCCGGTGGACTGAGTCAAAGTAGTGTCATGCGCATACTGCATCGTCACCGCTTTCACCCGTTTCATGTGTCGCTACATCAGCAATTACATGGTGATGGCTTTAATCATCGAGTGCAATTCTGTCAATGGGCATTAACAAAGAATGCGTTGCAGTTCTACCTGTTTACCGATGAAACGGGTTTCACAAACCACGGGCAATGAATCTACGGAACGTGCATTACTGGTCCGTGGACAATCCTCGCTGGCTCAGACAGGTAGAGCGACAGCGACCGTGGACTGTAAATGTATGGTGCGGAATCATTGGCGACCACCTCATTGGTCCTCACTTCATTGCAGGGGCCCAAACAGCTGCAACATACATCGCGTTTCTACAGAATGATCTGTCAACGTCGTTCGAAAATGTCCCACTGGAAACGCGTCGACGTATGTGGTATCAGCATGATGGTGCACCTGTACATTCTGCAATTAACACTAGGCTGACCCTTGACAGGATGATCGACGGGCGTTTCATAGGACGTGGAGGACGCATGAATTGGCCAGCCCGTTCTCCTGATCTTACACCTCTGGACTTCTTTCTGTGGGGTACGTTAAAGGAGAATGTGTACCGTGATGAGCCTACAACCCCAGAGGATATGAAACAACGTATTGTGGCAGCCTGCGGCGACATTACACCAGATGTACTGCGGCGTGTACGACATTCATTACGCCAGAGATTGCAATTGTGTGCAGCAAATGATGGCCACCACATTGAACATCTATTGGCCTGACATGTCGGGACACACTCTATTCCACTCCGTAATTGAAAACGAAAACCACGTGTGAACGTTCCTCATGGTAATGTACATGTGCGTCAGTGAAAAAGACAAATAAAAAGGCGTTAGCATGTGGACGTAATGTGCTGCTCCAGTCTGTTCTGTACCTAAGGTCCATCACCATTCCCTTTGGATCCCTATGTAATTCGGTGCTCTCCGATACACATGATCGAACAGCGGAGGAGTGGTACTCAAGCGTCAACTTTAGGTTACAATATCTCCGGATGTAATTAACATTTTACAATGCAACAAACGTCACTGATTACGTATTTGTTTATATGTTCATATGTGCTAACAAACTAACGGGGTTCCATTTAAAAACGTAGGTTTGTGTTAAAAAACATACTTCCGTGCATTTTTGTATGGTTTGTATTAACCAATTACACTAGCCCCTCTCCTCACGTTCGGACTGTGGAATCGATTCGTCAGTATTTGATGTGATTTACGAAATGTATCCAGCGGTAATGTTAGATGACTCACCCTGTATAAAGGACAACTCTGCATGTAATAAGTGTGAGGAAAGTAAAGAAGCAATTCACCAGGTCGCTAAGGAGGTCTTACGGTACAAACAGTCAATATATGTGACGTAAAGTTGTACCCTGGTGGAATGACACCATCCAGAAAATCCTGGAGCGAAAAAAATAAAAGCATACCAGATGTTGGCAAGATAGAAGGAAAAAGCTTTTAAATACCTGTTAGTGGAAAGAGCACAAAAGAAATAAAAGATAAAGTGGACAAAGAAAGAAGGCAATTCAACAGTTAAATTCAGTTGTGTTATTGTTGTCTTCAGTATGAAGACTGGTTTGATGAAGCTCTCCACGCTACTCTATCCTGTGCAAGCCTATTCATCCCCGAGTAACTAGCTGTTTATCTACCATTTCAATCTGCTAACTGTGTTCATCTCTTGGCCTCCCTCTACGACTTTTTCCCTCCACGCTTCCCTCCAGTACTAAGTTGGTGATTCCTTGATGTCTCATAAGGTGTCGTACAAACCGATCACTTCTTTTGGCCAAGTTGCACCGCAAATTTCTTGTCTCCCCAATTCTATTCAATACCTCCCCTTTACTTACGTTATCTACCCATCTAATCTTCCACATTCGTCTGTAGCATCACATTTCCAAATGTTCTATTCTCTTCTTGTCTAAACTGTCCATATTTCACTTCCACACATATAAATACATTCAGAAAAGACTTCCTGACATTTAAATCTATACTCGATCTTAACAAATTTCTCCTTTTCCGTAACGCTTCTTTTTGTCATTACCATCTCCATTCTATATCCTCTGTACTCCGGCCATCATCTGTTACTTTTCAGTTTAAATAGCGAAACTTATGTACTACTTTAAGTGTCTCATTTCGTAATCTGACTCCGTCACCATTACCTAATTTAATTCAATTACTTTCCATTAACCTCGTTTTGCTTCTGTTGACGTTTGACTTATATCGTCCTATGAAGACACGGTCCGCTCTGTTCGGCTTGTCTTCCAAGTCCTTTGCTCTCTTTGACAGAATTACAATGTCATCAGCAAACCTCAAAGTGTGTATTTCTTCTCTCTGGACTAATTCCTGCTCCAAGTTCTTTTGCTGCCTTTGCGTCTTGCTCAATGTACAGTTTATGTAACATTGGGGGCAGGCTACAACCCTATCTCACTCCCTTCTCAACCATTGCTTCCCTTCCATGCATTTCGATTCTTAAAACTGCCAACTGTTTTCTGTACAAGTTGCAAATACCGCTTCGCTCGAAGTATTTTACCCCTGCTACCCGTGGTCTAGGGGTAGCGTCTTTGATGCATAATCAAAACGTCTTCGGTCCCTGGTTCGATCCCCGCCACTGCCTAAATTTTGATAAATAATCAGCATTGGCGGCCGAAGACTTCCGGCATAAGAAGTCAGCCTCATTCCGCCAATGGCCTTGTCAAAGATGGCGGAGGAGCGGATAGAGGTTCAGGGCACTCTCTTGCCCTAGGGGTGGGAAATTGCCCCTAAAGGCGGAAGAATCAGCAATGATCAACGACATGAGGATGCAGAAGGCAATGGAAACCACTGCATTAAAGACACGTAGCGTGTATCCACAGGACATGTGGCCTGTAATTGAAGAAGTGTCATGATGATCTCTCCAGTGGCAAAAGATTCCGGAATAGTCCCCCATTCGGATCTCCGGGAGGGGACTGCCAAGGGCGAGGTTACCATGAGAAAAAGATTGAATAATCAACGAAAGGATAGCGTTCTACGAGTCGGGGCGTGGAATGTCAGAAGCTTGAACGTGGTAGGGAAATTAGAAAATCTGAAAAGGGAAATGCAAAGGCTCAATCTAGATATAGTAGAGGTCAGTGAAGTGAAGTGGAAGGAAGACAAGGATTTCTGGTCAGATGAGTATCGGGTAATATCAACAGCAGCATAAAATGGTATAACAGGTGTAGGATTCGTTATAAATAGGAAGGTAGGGCAGAGTGTGTGTTACTGTGAACAGTTCAGTGACCGGGTTGTTCTAATCAGAATCAACAGCAGACCAACACCGACAACGACAGTTCAGGTATACATGCCGACGTTGCAAGCTGAAGATGAACAGATAGACAAAGTGTATGAGGATATTGAAAGGGTAATGCAGTATGTAATGGGGGACGAAGATCTAATAGTCAAGGGCGACTGGAATGCAGTTGTAGGGGAAGGAGTAAAAGAAAAGGTTACAGGAGAATATGGGCTTGGGACAAGGAATGAAAGAGGATAAAGACTAATTGAGTTCTGTAACAAGTTTCAGCTAATAAGAGCGAATACCCTGTTCAAGAATCACAAGAGGAGGAGGTATACTTGGAAAAGGCCGGGAGATACGGGAAGATTTCAATTAGATTACACCATGGTCAGACAGAGATTCCGAAATCAGATACTGGATTGTAAGGCGTACCCAGGAGCAGATACAGACTCAGATCACAATATAGTAGTAATGAAGAGTAGGCTGAAGTTCAAGGCATTAGTCAGGAAGAATCAATACGCAAAGAAGTGGGATACGGAAGTACTAAGGAATAACGAGATACGTTTGAAGTTCTCTAACGCTATAGGTACAGCAATAAGGAATAGTGCAGTAGGCAGTACAGTTGCAGAGGAATGGACATCTCTAAAAAGGGCCATCACAGAAGTTGGGAAGGAAAACATAGGTACAAAGAAGGTAGCTGCGAAAAAACCATAGGTAACAGAAGAAATACTTCAGTTGATTGATGAAAGATGGGAGTACAAACATGTTCCGGAAAAATCAGGAATACAGAAATACAAGTCGCTGATGAATGAAATAAATAGGAAGTACAGGGAAGCTAAGACGAAATGGCTGCAGGAAAAATGTGAAGACATCGAAAAAGATGTGATTGTCGGAAGGACAGACTCAGCATACAGGAAAGTCAAAACGACCTTTGGTGACATTAAAAGCAACGGTGGTAACATTAAAAGTGCAACGGGAATTCCACTGTTAAATGTAGAGGAGAGAGCAGATAGGTGGAAAGATTACATTGCAAGCCCATATGAGAGTGAAGATTTGTCTGATGTGATAGAAGGAGAAACAGGAGTCGATTTAGAAGAGATAGGGGATCCAGTATTAGAATCGGAATTTAAAAGAGATTTGGAGGACTTACGGTCAAATAAGGCAGAAGGGATAGATAACATTCCATCAGAATTTCTAAAATTATTGGGGGAAGTGGCAACAAAACGACTATTCACGTTGGTGTGGAGGGTATATGAGTCTGGCGACATACCATCTGACTTCCGGAAAAGCATCATCCACACAATTCCGAAGACGGCAAGAGCTGACAAGTGCAAGAATTATAGCACAATCAGCTTAACAGCTCATGCATCGAAGCTGATTACAAGAATAATATACAGAAGAATGGAAAAGAAAATTGAGAATGCGCTAGGTGACGATCATTTTGGCTTTAGGAAAAGTAAAGGGACGAGAGAGGCAATTCTGACGTTACGGCTAATAATGGAAGCAAGGCTAAAGAAAAATCAAGACACTTTCATAGGATTTGTCGACCTGGAAAAAGCGTTCGACAATATAAAATGGTGCAAGCTGTTCGAGATTCTGGAAAAAGTAGGGGTAAGCTATAGGGAGAGACGGGTCATATACAATATGGACAACAACCAAGAGGGAATAATAAGAGTGGACGATCAAGAACGAAGTGCTCGTATTAAGAAGGGTGTAATACAAGGCTGTAGCCTTTCGCCCCTACTCTTCAATCTCTACATCGAGGAAGCAATGATAGAAATAAAAGAAATCTTCAGGAGTGGAATTAAAATACAAGGTGAAATGATATCAATGATACGATTCGCTGATGACATTGCTATCCTGAGTGAAAGTGAAGAAGAATTAATTAATCTGCTGAACGGAATGAACAGTCTAATGAGTACACAGTATGGTTTGAGAGTAAATCGGAGAAAGACGAAAGTAATGAGAAGTAGTAGAAATGAGAACAGCGAGAAACTTAATATCATGATTGATGGTCACGAAGTCAATGAAGTTAAGGAATTCTGCTACCTGGGCAGTAAAATAACCAATGACGGATGGAGCAAGGAGGACATCAAAAGCAGACTTGCTATGGCAAAAAAGGCGTTTCTGGCCAAGAGAAGACTACTAACATCAAATACCGGCCTTAATTTGTGGAAGAAATTTCTGAGGATGTACGTCTGGAGTACAGCATTGTATGGTAGTGAAACATGGACTGTGGGAAAACCGGAACAGAAGAGAATCGAAGCATTTCAGATGTGGTGCTATAGACGAATGTTGAAAATTAAGTGGACTGATAAGGTAAGGAATGAGGAGGTTCTACGCAGAATCGGAGAGGAAGGAATATGTGGAAAACACTGATAAGGAGAAGGGACAGGATGATAGGACATCTGCTAAGACATGAGGGAATGGCTTCCATGGTACTAGAGGGAGCTGTAGAGGGCAAAAACTGTAGAGGAAGACAGAGATTGGAATACGTCAAGCAAATAATTGAGGACGTAGGTTGCAAGTGCTACTCTGAGATGAAGAGGTTAGCACAGGAAAGGAATTCGTGGCGGGCCGCATCAAACCAATCAGTAGACTGATGACAAAAAAAAAAAAAAAACAAAAAACTTCAGAATTTGAAAGAGAGTATTCCAGTCAACATTGTAAAAAGCTTTCTCTAAGTCTACAAATGCTATAAATGTAGGTTTGTCTTTCCTTAACTTATCTTCTTTGAGAAGTCGTAAGTCAGTACTGCCTCGCGTGTTCCTACATTCCTCTAGAATTGAAACTGACCTTCCCCAAGTCGGATTTTACGAATTAAAAATCCAACTTTCACAACCAAGAACGTAATGTATGATATAACTCTGGAAAGTATTCCAACAAATTGATCAGAAACCTTGGGAAATGAATAAGGGAGTTAAACAGATGCTTCTTGTAATGGAAAAATGGTTCAAATGGCTCTGAGCACTATGGGACTCAACGTCTTAGGTCATAAGTCCTAGAACTTAGAACTACTTAAACCTAACTAACCTAAGGACATCACACACACCCATGCCCGAGGCAGGATTCGAACCTGCGACCGTAGTAGTCCCGCGGTTCCGGACTGCAGCGCCAGAACCGCACGGCCACCGCAGCCGGCTGTAATGGAAATGGACAACTGGAGGTGCTGTAGTGTTATACGAAGATTGAATCACATATGAAATCAGGAAATACGGAGAAAAAATGCAGCTGAAGAGACTATTACAAACACAATTTATACAAAAAGTATACTTTGTCCAGACGCTATGGCCGAGCGGTTCCGAGCGGTTCTAGGCGCTTCACACCGGAGCCGCACTGCTGCTAAGGTCACAGGTTAGAATCCTGTCTCTGGCATGGATGCGTATGATGTCCTTAAGTTAGTTGGGTTTCAGTAGTTCTAAGTCTAGGGGACTGATGACCTCAGATGTTAAGTCTCATAGTGCTTAGAGCCATTTGAAACATTTTGTCTACTTTGGCGTGGCCGTCTTCTGCTTCTTAAGTTAGTCACATTAAATTTAATAAAAAAAACAGTAAAACAGTTACTGACTATTAGTCAGAACTCTGATAACTACTGGGTTGCACTTAGGTACCGGTGCAAATCACGTACCGAAGTACTGACGATTGCGTTTATTGTTCCATTAATGTCATCCCAAAGTGTGTCTGCTGCTTTCCCGTACTGAGTAACGATGAGGTGCTTGGCCGCCGACATGTAAATATTCGGTCACACCCGCCAGAAAACTATTCCCCTTCTTCAACTCGCGGCATCCCCACCTGCGAAATGTGCACACATTGACGTCACATACGTCCTTTTATACATTTGATATACAAGTTTGATTAAAATTATGTTTATCCCATTAGCTGCGCGATAAAATTTCATACCATAAAGATATATACGACAATGATTTTTAGGTGCCACTGTTTGCCCACAGATTAAAGTTTAAATATTTGCAATTCGTGCTTGTAGTGGTGAGAACAGTTTATTCTCTGCGTACCTTTATTATTTAGGGTGGTACATCATTTTGTAGAATTTTCTCTCGTCTTTTCACTGTTATTATTAGAATTCTTGTATCTTGAGTGAAATATGAATTGTTGGCAAAACTAAGTGAATTTAACATAAAACAAGAAATGGACAGTAAAAATAAGAGACCTTAACATATAAGAGGTGTGTGTGCTGAGTAGTAATCGCTGTCATCACATACTGCCTGTATGTTAGTATATCTGTTTCTATTCAAAAGATATGCTGATTTTAATTACTTTTCTAATTAAAATGTCTCTTACAGCTTAAAATTATTGAACATGTAAGCAGTTTCGCCGATGCTTCTTACCAAGAGCTACATAGTGAGTGCACGATCGCTTTGTTAGAATGGTTACCTTAAAGTTTATAAATTACTCAGTAAATTACTTGTTCGCCTGACTACTTGTGATCTTGTGTAATTCGCACGGTTCACGCTGCACATTCACAGGTAAATACAAAGTAATCTGGAAGACTCAGTGGTTGCTGACGTCACGGCCTGCCCACGATAAACATACGTGGAACCAGGCCGCTTCCACCAGAAGCGAGCCGCAGCTCAGCACAGCCGCCGGCCGGCTAGTGGAGCGAACTCTGCCCGCACTCAACTGCGTGCGGACTGTAACACTGCACTCAGACTAATAGAGTCCCAACACTTGACCTGTTACAATACCTCGACTTAACGTATCTCTCACTCGGTGAACGACCTCTTACGTAGCACCAAAATTTATTAGATCCACCAGAAGAGACTCGTGCTATTTCAGGTAATGAAAATAAATAAAAGTGTAACATTTTGTGTATTGACAAGGTCAGTATGTGCGATGCGTTCTTGTCATCTTAAAACTGAGATATGCAAATTTTCCACGTGTTACACATTATAAGCCAACCGGACAGTTCTCATACTGAAAGAAGATAATCAAATAATTTGACGCAAAAATATGACTTTTCAGTAAATGGACACTGTATTAGAATTAGGACTCAGTGCAAGTGCTCCAAATGTGCTAATAAAACACAATAGAAACGAATTTAAGAACTTTTATGGAACCGTGTGCCATTTTAAAGTCTTTAAATAGTCTTAGTTGCACACAACTTGATCGTAATTAACAATTTATATACGTTTGTTGAGACACTCCTCACGTTGTAAGTACCTGATATCATAAAAAACTCCCTGTGGTAGACATTCGTGCGATTCTGCTTTAAACGGCGACAGTTTTAGTGCAAACAACACTGCTGCTGTGTCGTCATACCATGTCAGCCACATAATTCGAACATAGTGAGCCGTCTGATCAAATAATCCAGTCGTGTCCTCCGTGTGTAAGGTTGCTGATACCCATCCTTGGGACATCGAAGCCAGAGAACAGAAAATTCATTGCGAGACAGTAACAGACGCTAGTTCAGCTCTGGTGCCGAAAATCAGACACGCGATTGCAGGGTCTTTTTTTTTTACATTCAAAGCTGCGATATACTACAAAAGAACGCCTACCACAGCACTGCACACGTAAGAAACTTCTCTTCATAGTGGACAATGCCTTCTAAGTGCAAACAAATGGCTGAAACAACACAGCAGCTGTCTTTCCACACATATCAAAATAAAACAAACCTAATTAACACCCGATAAAACACCAACAGAAATTCAAAGTCACTTCGTTACACCAAACGTAATCTGGAGAATTCATTACGTTATATTTACCAACAGTGAATGAACATAAAAATAGTGAATACACTCATACAAAATTTTAATCTCTCTCTCCCTCATTTGTTCACGAATTAGGCACTATGAAGAACTCATTTACGTAAATTGTACCATCAATTTTAACATCGAACATGACTTTGTTTTTGATTGACCTACTGTAGCTCTCAGTAGCCGTTTTAATTTTTGCACTGCACAGAGAATACGTTACAGTGTCCTCATCTTTAACACAGTAAAAAAACGATTCCGAATCACAACATATGTCGTTCCCAGAATCTACAAGGCAATCGCTGCGTCATTACTTAGGAGATTCTGAGGAGCTGAACTTTCTCCATACATCCTCTCTGTGGTTGTGTTTCAACTAACAAATCCCTTTCAATTTCCTCAAAACTATCGACACACAAAGACGCAAGAGACACTAAGGAAGTTCAGATATTTTATCATTACAAAACATTCCGCTAAAAGCAGTCCAAAACGCAACGCGATTCTCGTTCAAACGGCACAGCTTCCTTGCAAACGTAAGTCTTCCTATTGCCCACCTTTGTGGTGACAAATTAAACATTCTACCCTGCTCGTCATAATACCTAACGAAGCCAGTTAGAATTAAATTCTTGACAGCAGTTTGATGCTGATCATCAGCAACGATGAACTTTCTCACCTCGTTCGGCAACTTGTAACATTTAAATCGCCCATATGTCGATCACACACCTTTGTGCCTCTCACAACGTCTGTATCAGAACTTACTACAGCCTCCAGATAATTAGTAAATGATTTGTCGATACATAAAAGGCACATTGTGTGGCTTTTTCCTGCGCGATGGCTGTATAAATTTCTTCTTGCACTGCCTCAGCTCGTTCCTCATAAACATTAATATTGTCTTCACCGTCTGCTGCCCGGCACGATATTAGAGTCTGATCGTTCAATGGTAGTGCCACCAAACCGATACTGTCTTCCTCTCGAGCTTCTTGATCAAACAAAAAAATTAAATTAACCTCCATAGAACTATGTCCGTTCCCCCCTCTGATTTCGTTCATGCTGCCTCCAGCCTCCCCATAACTCATCGTTTACGAGCACAGCGTCCCTGTGAAACACTCCAGACTCCAACTTTCGTAATCTTTTTCGATCCTACATTCATCATAAAATACTGTAAGGTGTCAGGCAAATCCAACACCTTCCATGAAAACCCTGACATGATAAGCAAATACAGTAGTATGTCACATAGCTCCGAATAAATCGTGACATTAAATTAACCAAAGTAATACGAGTAACGAGTGGGCAAATGGAATACCACAGACTAACACAAGAATGCCTAAATGCATGTCACTCCTTCCCACCGTGAGACAGACGCAGTTCCGAGGGGAGAAACGAGAACAGAAGCCGAGAGCAGAACCATGTTAAGCTGAAGGCCCTACGATAAGGGACGGACACCCACGTCGCTAGCAAACCGCTAGGACCACCCACCAGCCCATGTTAAAAGCAAGAGCCCTCCGGAAGAACAGTATAGATATTACGATAACACAAAAAGGGCCACACCCCAGCCGCAAGTTTTAGCGTGAGGCTTTTTCGCGTCTCTGTTACGTCAGGACCACCCCCCAGCCCATGTTAAAAGATAGAGCCCTCCAGAAGAACAGTATAGATCTTACGATAACACTAAAAGGACCACCCCAGCTGCAAATTTTAGCGTGAGACTTTTTCGCGTCTCTATTACGTTGCAAACTTAAAAAACATTGCCCCACCACGAAAAGTATAACGTTTCTTATTGGATAGATAGAATTTTTGTAGGCGAGCTTAAGGTTAACATTGAGACCCTGATTGATCAGATGAAAACACAGCCAGATAGTTTTTTTAAACCAACTTCGGTAATTTGTAGTAAAGAGAAGTTAAGGGAGAGTTGCTTCCGAGACGGCGAGGTGAGTGGAGCTGTGCTGGCCGCCGCCCCCTGACGAACACCGACAAGGTAATGAACGCACGCGGTGCCGCATAACAGCGCATAAAGCTTCACTCAGAACTGCAGAAGTCTCATCTGTTACACCCCCTTTTTGCGTAATACTAGTGTCGATCGTCAATTAAAGCTCATGATGTTCACATTTGCCACTTGAAGTAAAAATCTGAAACGCGATGATTTTTCTGTTATATAATTATTGAGAAGCCACATCAGCCACTGTAATTTACGACAAGTTAGATAAGTAATTAAAGATAATTGAGTGTCACTGTAGACCATTTTGATAGTTTTCTCTCTTGTGAAACTTAATGTACACCTAGATTATAGATGTGATATGGCATAGGTCATCCTTTGATCCATTGTAGAACTTGGAAACCCACTCAGTGAATATTCGTTCATATTTTTGTTGAACGCAGTTGGTTTTCATCATCCTGTATTAAAACATTTCCTTTTATCAATAGTGCAATTTATAAAGAATGTTTTGTGAGTAGAATAAAATTTCCAATGGTAAACTTAACTGCTTTTTCGATGTTATTTTACCAGCTAACTAAAAATAGGAAAGCCTTGAACCCCTTCCACTAAATTTAGTTAGTATTAAGATTCTTTTACAGAGAGTGCAGTGGAGCTGACACTGAAATCATTAAGTATTTGGTTATATCATCGCTAGTCTCACTGAACTCTTCTGAATTCTACATGTCATGTGTGGTCTGGCGTCTCCTTACCAGCAACGGGTCCCAGGTTCAAACTAGTCAATTCCCTAAAAAACACGCTCAGAGCGTCGTTGCGCGGAAGTGGTAGGGAGACACGATATAAAACAAACAGACACAACGCAGAATGTTAGAATATGACCTCCACTCTTAAATGACAACATTCTGGAGAACATTTAGTTTTCCAACTGCTAACGCTGCTGATTCCTTGTCTCCCATTTCTTCCTTGTCTATTATCAGCGGGTCTATCACGATGAAACTGATTTCTTCGATTTCTCTTATTATGCTACGCCCGGAAAGCTTCCTATCAGCGTTTCCTATGTCATGCCACGTTCTGTCCCTTAGTGTTTCCAAAGCCTCTTTGACTACCAGCGCTCTTATTGCGAGAACTCATGACATCATCCACCTTTTCCATGAAACCTTCAATAGTTTCGCTGGGACTCTGCATCCGATTCCATTGTAAGTGATAAGGCAGCCGCCTCTTGAGAGTAGAGATTTCCATGAGCGCTCCCATTGTTTTACAATGTTATGTCTATGAATACAAATTTCATTGGGAGCCCTGCGCCAAGCGCGAAATCCGAGCGTTTGCGTTCTCATAAAGATAAGTTATTTAGACTGTAATAACAGTTAGTTCAATACAAATTACTTCTTAAATAAGTTTATCTGTGAGTTATTAAGTCACTTTTATTTACGTATTAGTCCATAAAACGCGAACAGACCGTAAAGGTGGGTTGTAATAATGTATTTGTTGGCATTTTGCGCAACTAACTTAGAGAATCCTGCTTAATTGTCCTGTTTTTCTTTCCAAAAATTTAAACTGAGCGTTTCCATTCACTGTTAAGTTCATATTTCCGGAAAGTACCGTAAGTCTTAATTTTTTTTATTTAGAATCCGTCACAATAGTCGGTTGTTTACGTGCAGTTTGTGTGCTATAAAGTTACAATCTGTTGTAATTAACGTAATTTAAACGGATACTGTAATTGAGGAAGCGCTAAGTTCTTGTTTAAGCGGAAATAAATAAATTTGAAATCATATATTACACCTGCAGCGCTAACCTGTAGACCTAATTTTTGTTGCTCATAACTAACGGAACTTCCTGTAGTGTTAAGCGTGTTAAGTGTTCTAGTTGTATTTTTAATTGTGTAATCTGTGTTGCAATGCATGATAACTGTGGACGCTGCCTTAAGATAGTAAAAGAGACAGAGACAGTAGCGTGTGTAAACTATGGGTTCGAATCTCACTGGGGTGACTGTAGTGGGGAACTGATTCGGGAGCTCAACGAGGCTCACCCATGAAGCTGTAGGTTTTGCAAGAATGACAAGAGAATCGCTGAGCAAGAGGCAAAGATATGTGCCTTTCAGGCCGAATTAGATCACGTGAAATTTGGACTAGATAGGTTGAAGGAAAAAAAAATATCATGGGAATTGAGTAAAGGAAACAAGCAATGGGCAAAAGGAGCTTAGCTAACAACAGCAATTATAGCATTCGTGGTGACCAGGATGAAATGGGAGTAGCAGCTACACACACAAATGTGAATTTTGTGGACGTCCTGCAGCGCCATGAACAACCCTGGGTAAACACTGCTGTCAGCCGTGTGAGCACTGAGTTGAGCATCTGCATCTACATGGATACTCTGCAATTCACATTTAAATGCCTGGCAGAGGGTTCATCGAACCACCTTCACAATTCTCTATTATGCCTATGTCGTATATCGCCCGGAAAGAATGAACACCTATATCTTTCCGTACGAGCTCTGATTTCCCTTGTTTTATCGTGGTGATCGTTCCTCTCTATGCAGGTCGGTGTCAACAAAATATTTTCGCATTCGGAGGAGAAACTTGGTGATTGAAATTTCGTGAGAAGATTTCTTCGCAGTGAAAAACGCCTTTCTTTTAATGAAGTCCAGCCCAAATCCTGTATCATTTCTGTGACACTCTCTCCCATATTTCGGGATGATACAAAACGTGCTGCCCTTCTTTGAACTTTTTCGATGTACTCCGGCAGTCCTATCTGGTAAGGTTCCCACACCGCGCAGCAGTATTCTAAAAGAGGACGAACGAGCGTAGTGTTTGCTGTTTCCTTAGTATATGGGTCACATTTTCTAAGTGTCCTGCCAATAAAACGCATCTTTTGTTAGCCTCCCCCACAACATTTTCTATGTGTTTCTTCCAATTTAAGTTGTTCGTAATTGTAATCCCTAGGTATTTAGTGGAATTTACGGCCTTTATATTTGACTGATTTATCGTGTAACCGAAGTTTAACGGATTCCTTTTAGCACTCATGTGGATGACCTCACACTTTTCGTTATTTAGGGTCAACTGCCAATTTTCGCACCATTCAGATATCTTTTCTAAATCATTTTACAGTTTGTTTTGATCTTCT
Organism: Schistocerca piceifrons; assembly: GCF_021461385.2. Taxonomy (NCBI): domain Eukaryota; kingdom Metazoa; phylum Arthropoda; class Insecta; order Orthoptera; family Acrididae; genus Schistocerca; species Schistocerca piceifrons. The sequence goes on from NC_060138.1 coordinate 585,703,832, forward strand.
AATTACTTCATTAGTCGACAAACGACAACGTCAATTGCAAACAACCTAAGACGTCTGCTCAGATTGTCTCCCAAACCCATAATATATTTAAGGAACAGCAAAGGGCCTATAACACTGCCTTGGGGAACGCCAGAAATCACTTCTGTTTTACTCAATGACTTTCCGTCAGTAACTACAGGCTGTGACGTCTCTGACAGGAAGTCACCAATCCAGTCACATAACTGACACACTATTCCATAAGCATGCAATTTCACTATAATCAGTCTAATCTAAAAGCCGTAAATTCAACTAAATACCTAGGCATTATAATTACGAACAACTTAAATTGGAAGGAAAACATAGAAAATAATGTGGGGAAGGCTAACCAAAGACTGCGTTTTATTGGCAGGACACTTAGAAAATGTAACAGACCTACGAAGGAGACAGCCTACACTACGCTTTTCCGTCCTCTTTTGGAATACTGCTGGGCAGGGTGGGACCCTACCTGATAGGACTGACGGAGTACACAGAAAAAGTTCAAAGAAGGACAGCACGTTTTGTATTATCGTGAAATATGGGAGAGAGTGTCACAGAAATGATACAGGATTTGGGCTGGAAATCATTTACAGAAAGGCATTTTTCGTTGCGACGGAATCTTCTCACGAAATCCAATCACCAACTTTCTCCTCCGAATGTGAAAATATTTTGTTGACACCGATCTACATAGGGAGGAACGATCACCACGATAAAACAAGGGAAATCAGAGCTCGTACGGAAAGATATAGGTGTTTATTCTTACCGCGCGCTATTCGAGATTGGAATAATAGGGAATTGTGATGGTGGTTCGATGAACCCTCTGCCAGGCACTTAAATGTGATTTGCGGAATATCCATGTATATGTAGATGTAGATGAACACTTCATGCGAATAAAGAGCTAGTTGTGTTTCGCAAGAATGATGTTTTCTAAACTCATGTTGACTGTGTTTTCTTCGAGGTAATTCATAATGTTCGAAAACACAATATATGTTCCAGAATCCTGCTGCGTATCGATGTTAATGATATGGACCTATAATTAAGTGGATTATTCCTAGTACCTTCCTTGAAAATTGGTGTGACCTTTCCAGTCTCTGGGTACGGTTCTTTCGTGGAGCGAATGGTTGTATATAATTGTCAAGTGTGGAGCTAATGCATCAGCATACTCTGAAAGGAACCTAATTGGTTTACAGTCTGGACCAGAAGACTTGCTTTTAGTAAGTGATCTAAGTTGCTTCACTACTCTGAGTATATTTACTTATACGTTACTCATGTTGGCAGCTTTTCTTGATTCGAATTCTGGAATATTTACTTCGTCTTATTTTGTTAAGGCATTTCGGAAGGCTGTGTTTAGTAACTCTACTTTGGCAGCTCTGTCTTCGATAGTATCTCCATTGCTATCGCGCAGAGAAGGCATTGATTGTTTCTTGCCGCTAATATACTTCACATACGACCAGAATATCTTTGGATTTTCTGCCAGGTTTCGAGACAAAGTTTCGTTGTGGGAACTGTTATAAGCATTTCGCATTGAAGTCCATGCTGAATTTCGAGCTTCTGTAAAAGATCGCCAATCTTAGGAATTTTGCGTCTGTTTAAATTTGACATGTTTGTTTCGTTGTTTCTGCAAAGGTGTTCTGACCCTTTTTGTGGATCATGGAGGATCAGCTCCGTCAATTGTGAATTTATTTGGTATAATTCTCTCAATTGCTGCCGATATTATTTCTCGGAATTCAAGCCACATCTGGTCTACACTTATATCATTAATGATGAAGGCGTGGAGATTGACTCTCAGGAAGGCTCCAAGTGAATTTTTATCTGCTTTTTCGAATAGGTTAACTTTTTTTTTTATTTTTGGAGGATTTGGGGGTACAATATTCAGGCTCACTACGACAACCCTGTGTTCACTAATCCCTGTATCAGTTTTGATGCTCGTCATTAACTCAGGATTATTCGTTGCTAAGAGGTCAAGTGTGTTTTCTCAACCGTTTACTATTCGTGTGGGTTCATGAACTAACTGCTCGAGATAATTTTCAGAGAATGCCTTTAGCACAGTTTCGGATGATGTTTTATGCGTACCTCCGGAATGAAACATGTATTTTCGCAAACATATCGAGGGTAAATTAAAGTCACCACCAACTATAGACGTATGAGTCGGGTACGTGTTTGAAATCAAATTCAATTTTTCTTTGAGCCATTCAGCAACTGTATCATTTGAACTGGGAGGTCGGTAAAAGAATCCAATTATTGTTTTATTCCAGTTGCCATTGACGACCTTTGCCCATACTAACTCAAAGGAACTGTCTACTTCAATTTTGCGGCAAGGTAAACTACTTCTAACAGCCACAAACACGCCACAGCCAACCGTGTTTAGCCTATTCTTTCGGAACACCGTTAGATTCTTCGCAAAAATTTCGTCTGAGCTTATCTCCGGCTTTAGCCTGCTTTCAGTGCCTATAACTATTTGAACATCAGGGTTTTCTATTAGCGCTTGGAGCTCTGGTCCTTTCCCAACATAGCTACGACAATTTACAACAGTTATACCGATGGTTCCTGTATCTACTTTCTTCCTTTGAGGATGAAGCCCTTCTTGTGTTTTCCCAAGAACCTCTAACCTAAAAAAACGCCTAGTCCACGCCACGCCGTATGGCCGCCTCCTGCGTATAGTGAACATCTGATCTATTAGGCGGAACCTGTAACCCAACCACCCTTTGGCGCAAGTCGAGGAATCTGCTGCCTACACGGTCGCAGAAGCGTCCGAGCTTGTGATTCAAACCCTCCACTCAGCTTTGTACCAGAGGTCAGCAATCGGTCATGTCGACTATGCTTCAAATGGTCCGCTCTACTTTCATCTTGCAAGCAAGACTGGCAGCCTTTACCACTTCTGTTAGCCCCTCGGAACCAGAGAGAATCTCTTCTGATCCAAAGTGACACACATCACTGGTACTGACGTGAGCAGCCACCAACAGTTGGCTGCACTCTGTGCTCTTCATAACATTCGGAAGGACCCGTTTCACATCTGGAATGACTCCACTCGGTATGCACACGGAGTGCACATTGGTTTTCTATCCCTGCTACTGCCTGAAATGAATCTCATATGAGTGCAGTACCAGTTTGTACAACTGGAGGATGGGAATACACTAGACATTGCCTACACCTGAATAGGAGAGAGACAAATAGGTTACCTGGGGGGGAGGGGCACCAAAAGACATAGCAAGATATCTGTTGTTTCTGGTGTCAGAGGAGCACCTGTTTTATGTTAGGATAGGATTCGGACATTCCGTTTTGAATGAAGTGGAAATAACAGAAGATACTTAATAATACTCACAAAAGTAATGTTGGCTTATGTCATGAAAATGTTAGAGGATTGAGTAATAAGATAGAAGAGCTTCTTGTCTGTTTGAAAATACAGACAACTGTAAAAAGACAGATATCCTTTGCCTGTCTGAGCATCACATAATCATAGAATTAGGGAAGTTACATATAAAAGATTCCACTATGGCAGCTGACGTATGCAGAGATAACATAGGAAAAGGAGGAGTTGTTACATACAATAAGAAAAGACACAAGTTCAGAAACATTGAGACAACTAGATTTTGTAATCATCAACACCAGATGTGTGTGCTTGTGAATGAATGCTAAAAAATAGTTCACTTTTAATCGTAACTCTGTACTGATCCCCACATGGAAATTTGTGAACTATTTATGAGGAATTTGTATTCCTTACTGTGGTATCTGTCAGACATCAGCAAGTAGTTAATAATCTGTGGTGACTTCAGTCTAGATTTTCTAAAGGACTCTGCTAGGTAAAGTGATATGGAAACCTTATTTGGATCTTACAATTTGGTCTCAGTAACTAAATTTCCAATACAGAGGGATAAAGACAGTAGAACCCTGACAATGTCTTCTTTGGTGTAGCCAGTAATGAATGCTCTCTATCATCATGGGCACAGTTAGTTATGGTAAATAACACAGCGCCTCATAATATGGATGCCTCTCAGTGAAAATCAGTTAGAATAAAAACTCCAGGACACCAGTTTTTAAGAATAGTTTACCGGAGATGACATGGGATGTAATTCGTAATGGACCAAATGTGAGCATAAAATTTAATATATTCCATGATAAACTCAAATCATAATTTGGAAGTAGATTTCTGCATAAACTAATCAGGAAGGACACTAAACACCCATGTAAAAATCATGGATCGCTAGAGGGATTAACGTATCTTGTGAAAAGAAAAGGGAAATATATTTTTTGGCAAGAACAAGAAGGGATCCTGCAGCAGTTGCACACTAAAAAAATTACTCAAAATTACTATGAAAAGTTATTAAAAAATCAAAGAACATTCAAATAATGTCAGAAATCAATACTTCCGACAACAGATTTGAGGCTATGTGGAATGTACTGAAACGAAAGTCAGGACAGCCAGCCACAGAACAAGACAATATTACTGTTCAACTGAATAGAAGGGCTGCAAATGATGAGTCACAGGTAGCAAATGAATTTAATAATTATTTCTTAAACATGGTAGAAAGCTTAGGGACAAACAGCTCAAGAGCAACATCACAACATTAGGATGAGAATGTAACATTCATAAAATTCAATCACATCAATGTATCACCAGCTTCTCCTTCGGAAATTAAGATAATTATACATTCCCTCAAAAATAAAGGCTCATCTGGTTTTGATGGTGTTTCCAATAGAGTACTAAAAATTTGTTCCCTTGTAATAAGCCTCATCTTATCTGAAATATATAATATATCACCAACTTAAGGCATTTTTCCAGGGAGACTACATCTACATCATACTCCGAAAGTCCCTAATGGTGTGTGGCGGAGGGTACCTTTTGTACCACTAACTGAGTCCTCCAATTCTGTTCCACGCGCGAATAGTGCGTGGGATGAATGATTGCCGCTAAGCATTTGTATCGGTTCTAATTTCTCGAATTTTCTCCTCGTGATTATTACGAGAGACGTATGTGGGTGAAAGTAATATGTTGTTCGACTCTTCCCGGACTGTGCTCTCTAGAAATTTCAATAGTAAATATCTCTGCGATTCACAACGCCCCTCTTGTAACGCCGGCCAAAGGAGTTTTTTTTTAGTACCTCCATAAATTTCTCGTGCCGGCTAAACGATATCGTGACGAAACGCGCCGCTCTTTCTTGGATTCTCTCTATTTCTTCTGTCAGTCCTACCTGGTAGGGATAGATGAACAATGCTGAAGCATTTGTCAAAGAAGCAACTTACAAGCCACTTCCTTCGTGGATGAGTTACATTCTCTTAAGATTCTTCCTATGAATCTGAGTTTGGCGACTGCTTCTTCCACTATTTCTTTTATGTTCTCATTCCACTTAAGGGCGCTCTGGATAGTCATTCCCAGATATTTTATGATAGATGTTGTTTCCAGCGATTTGTGATCAGTAGTGTAGCCGTACAGTAGTTTATATCTTTTCCTATATGTGGTCAATATGTTACATTTATTTATGTTCACGGTCAACTGCCAGAGCCTGCTCTGCTCATCAGTTTTCTGGGGGTCATTCTGCAGATCTTTACTGCCTTCTGGCGTTGCTACTCTGTTATAGACAACCGCATCATCTGCCAACAGCATTGAAGAAAGTCCTGATACAGCTGGTCCTAAATTGTGTCTACTGCCGACTCCTGTAGAGTGACCATGAGGAACTTGGCCGCCGACCTTATAAAGACTCTCCAGAAAACTGTAGCATTCCCTCAACCCTCAGTATCCCCACCCGCAGAAAGTGTACAGTCTAACGCCACGTAAGGGCCTCGTGTGGTCAGCACCCCTTTTATACGACTTTTCATTCAACTTCGTTTTGCACCATTAGCTGCGCGATAAAATTCGATGCTAAAAAAAGATGTAATAATAATTTTCAGATGTCCTCAAATCAGAGTGGTGTTTTCAATGGTGAGCCATGTTTTTTCTTATAGTACCTTTAATGTTTATGGTACAATTAGGAATGGTACATCATTATTATAGGATTTAGTCTTTTCCTTCCGTTATTGTTGTTAGAATTCATATAACGTCAATGAAATTTAAATTATTGACAAAACTATACAAATTTAACATAAAACATTAAAATTAGACTAAAAATAATAACTCTTAACATCTAAATGGTGTGTGTGGCGAATAGTAATCGCTGCTATCACATACTGCCTCGATGTATTGAAAAGATAAACTGATTTTAATTAATTTTCTAATCAATATCTTACAGCTCAATGCTATTGAACATGTAAGAAGTTTCTTCGATGCGTTTTTATCAAGAGCTACGTATTCAGTGCTCAGTCACTTTGGTGGGATGAATGCCTTGTAAGCTATAAATTATTTGGTGAATTATTTGTATTCTAACCTATTTCAGTCTGTACCTCCCTTCACATAATATTTACAATTTGAATAGTAATAAAACTCACTTTGAGGAAGAAATTTCTAAGCATGTACGTTTGGAGCACAGCGTTGTATAGTAGTGAAATACGGACTGTGGGAAGACTGCAACAGAAGAAAATCGAAGCACTTGAGATACGGTGCTATAGACGAATGTTGAAAATTAGGTGGACTGATATGGTAGAGAATGAGGAGGTTCTGCGCAGAATCGGAGAAGAAAGGAATATGAGAAAAACACATGTTTTTGAGAAATCTGAATAATTTGGGACATGAAGATGGATATAACAGAAATTCAGGAACGGGTGGAAAAGTATAAAAATTTTTGGTGCAATGACAATCAGATGATAGAAAAAGAGGACGCAAAGGACACAAAAGGCTTGGATTCCATAACTATAGAAGGGTTGTAAGAAGTATTAAGAAAAGCGAAAAACGAAAGGGTCCGGTTCAGAAGGAATTACTGTGGAACTACTAAAATACGGAGGAATCCTACTGAAATGTCGCGTTCAGCATTTTATAAATATATGTTTGCTTCTAAGCAAGACAGCGAAGGAGTATATATACACACCCAGATACTTAACGCTCATTTGTTTCAAGCCATAGCAGAGGCCCAGTTGCCCAAAGTTCAAATTAAGTTTTGGAAAGAAAGATCTTGATCAGATAATGTGAAGGTAATAAATAGAGTATTGATCAAGCGGAGAGAATGTAACCTTCCGACATACATACCGTGCCGGCCGGAGTGACCGAGCGGTTAAAGGCGCTACAGTCTGGAACCGCACAACCGCTACGGTCGCAGGTTCGAATCCTGCCTCGGGCATGGATGTGAGTGATGTCCTTAGGTTAGTTAGGTTTAAGTAGTTCTAAGTTCTAGGGGACTTATGACCACAGCAGTTGAGTCCCATAGTGCTCAGAGCCATTTGAACCATACATACCGTTTTTCGATTTCGCAAAGGCTTTCGACCAGGAAGGAGATATTATGTAAAATTTTACAAAGATACCATTATCTTAAACATCTACTTTCAATAATACAGAGGTTGTATTCGAACATATGGATAGTTGCGTAGGTCAAGAGAGTTTAGCAAGTACTAATTACGAATCAAGTAATAAGACAAATCTTTAGTCTTGCTTCGGCATTACTTAACATATTTACATGCCGCCACATGTATGTGGCAATGTAGAACTCCAACACAGGTGCTAACGCGGTACAAGAGGATTTATTAACACACTGCAGTTTGCTAACGACCTGCTGCTTTAAGACAAAACACGAAATGGATGGCAAAGAGCATGGCGTAAACTGCTGCTCTGCTCAACTCAATGTAGTCTAAATATTTCCAAAAAAATACATAGGTGATGGATTCCTTAGAAAGAGACCCCTTAGAGCTGCTAACTGTAGCTTCCAAGGGTATGACGTACCTTTCGTCAGCAATGGACACACAGATGTTAAATTTAAAAATTTCCAAGTAATATTAAATCAAATAAGATCCAAACAATATACGGCAACATAAGAAGGACATTTAAAACCAAAACCAGAAGGACGCTCAGCTCAGGTTCTATATGGTAACGGAAGTGAGCCGTGGATAATGAGAAGGAGAGAGAGATAAAAGCTGTGTACAGACAGCGGAAATGGTCTGTAAAAGCATATTCCAAAGGAGATGTTATTGTTGTTGTTGTGGTCTTCAGTCCTGAGACTGGTTTGATGCAGCTCTCCATGCTACTCTATCCTGTGCAAGCTTCTTCGTCTCCCAGTACTTACTGCAACCTACATCCTTCTGAATCTGCTTAATGTATTCATCTCTTGGTCTTCCTCTACGACTTTTACCCTCCACGCTGCCCTCCAATGCCAAATTTGTGATCCCTTGATGAATCAGAACATGTCCTACCAACCGGTCCCTTCTTCTTGTCAAGTTGTGCCACAAACTCCTCTTCTCCCCAATTCTATTTGATACCTCCTCATTAGTTATGTGATCTGCCCATCTAATCTTCAGCATTCTTCTGTAACACCACATTTCGAAAGCTTCTATTCTCTTCTTGTCCAAACTATTTATCGTCCATGTTTCTCTTCCATACATGGCTACACTCCATACAAATACTTTCAGAAACGACTTCATGACACTTGAATCTATACCCATGTTAACAAATTTCTCTTCTTCATAAACGCTTTCCTTGCAATTGCCAGTCTACATTTTATATCCTCTCTACTTCGACCATCATCTGTTCTTTTGCTCCCCAAATAACAAAAGTCCTTTACTACTTTAAGTGTCTCATTTCCTAATCTAATTCCCTCAGCATCACCCGACTTAATTCGACTATATTCCATTATCCTCGTTTTGCTTTTGTTGATGTTCATCTTATATCCTCCTTTCGAAACACTGTCCATTCCGTTCAACTGCTCTTCCAAGTCCTTTGCTGTCTCTGACAGAATTACAATGTCATCGGCGAACCACAAAGTTTTTATTTCTCCCGTCGACTCTTATCACTGCCATCTGCTTTCTGTACAAATTGTAAATAGCCTTTCGCTCCCTGTATTTTACCCTTGCCACCTTTAGAATTTGAAAGAGAGTATTCCAGTCAACATTGTCAAAAGCTTTCTCTAAGTCTACAAATGCTAGAAATGTAGGTTTGCCTTTCCTTAATCTTTCTTATAAGGTAAGTCGTAGGGTCAGTATTGATTCACGTGTTCCAATATTTCTACGGAATCCAAACTGATCTTCCCCAAGGTTGGCTTCTACTAGCTTTTCCATTCGTCTGTAAAGAATTCACGTTATTATTTTGCAGCTGCGGCTTATTAAACTGATTGTTCGGTAATTTTCACATCTATCAACACCTGCTTTCTTTGGGTTTGGAATTATTATATTCTTCTTGAAGTCTGAGGGTATTTCGCCTGTCTCATACATATTGCTCACCAGTTGGTAGAGTTTTGTCAGGACTGGTTCTCCCAAGGCCGTCAGTAGTTCTAAAGGAATGTTGTCTACTCCCGGGACCTTGTTTCGACTCAGGTCTTTCAGTGCTCTGTCAAACTCTTCACGCAGTATCGTATCTCCCATTTCATCTTCATCTACATCCTCTTCCATTTCCATAATATTGCCCTCAACTACATCGCCCAGCTATAGACCCTCTATATACTCCTTCCAACATTCTGCTTTCCCTTCTTTGCTTAGAACTGGGTTTGCATCTGAGCTCTTGATATTCATACAAGTGATTCTCTTTTCTCCAAAGGTCTCTTTAATTTTCCTGTAGGCAGTATCAACAGGGTGTTTCAAAAATGACCGGTATATTTGAAACGGTAATAAAAACTAAACGAGCAGCGATAGAAATACACCGTTTGTTGCAATATGCTTGGGACAACAGTACATTTTCAGGCAGACAAACTTTCGAAACTACAGTAGTTACAATTGTCAACAACAGATGGCGCTGCGGTCTGGGAAACTCTATAGTACGATATTTTCCACATATCCACCATGCGTAGCAATAATATGGCGTAGTCTCTGAATGAAATTACCCGAAACCTTTGACAACGTGTCTGGCGGAATGGCTTCACATGCAGATGAGATGTACTGCTTCAGCTGTTCAATTGTTTCTGGATTCTGGCGGTACACCTGGTCTTTCATGTGTCCCCACAGAAAGAAGTCACAGGGGTTCATGTCTGGCGAATAGGGAGGCCAATCCACGCCGCCTCCTGTATGTTTCGGATAGCCCAAAGCAATCACACGATCATCGAAATATTCATTCAGGAAATTAAAGACGTCGGCCATGCGATGTGGCCGGACAACATCTTGCATAAACCACGAGGTGTTCGCAGTGTCGTCTAAGGCAGTTTGTACCGCCACAAATTCACGAAGAATGTCCAGATAGCGTGATGCAGTAATCGTTTCGGATCTGAAAAATGGGCCAATGATTCCTTTGGAAGAAATGGCGGCCCAGACCAGTACTTTTTGAGGATGCCGGGACGATGGGACTGCAACATGGGGCTATTCGGTTCCCCATATGCGCCAGTTCTGTTTATTGACGAAGCCGTCCAGGTAAAAATAAGCTTCGTCAGTAAACCAAATGCTGCCCACATGCATATCGCCGTCATCAATCCTGTGCACTATATCGTTAGCGAATGTCTCTCGTGCAGCAATGGTAGCGGCGCTGAGGGGTTGCCGCATTTGAATTTTGTATGGATAGAGGTGTAAACTCTTGAGCATGAGACGATACGTGGACGTTGGCGTCATTTGGACCGCAGCTGCAACACGGCGAACGGAAACCCGAGGCCGCTGTTGGATCACCTGCTGCACTAGCTGCGCGTTGCCCTCTGTGGTTGCCGTACGTGGTCGCCCTACCTTTCCAGCACGTTCATCCGTCATGTTACCAGTCCGTTGAAATTTTTCAAACAGATCCTTTATTGTATCGCTTTTCGGTCCTTTGGTTACATTAAACCTCCGTTGAAAACTTCGTCTTGTTGCAACAAGACTGTGTTCTAGGCGGTGGAATCCCAACACCAGAAAAATCCTCTGTTCTAAGGAATAAACCATGTTGTCCACAGCACACTTGCACGTTGTGAACAGCACACGCTTACAGCAGAAAGACGACGTACAGAATGGCGCACCCACAGACTGCGTTGTCTTCTATATCTTTCACATCACTTGCAGCGCCATCTGTTGTTGAAAATTGTAACTACTGTAATTTCGAAAGTTTGTCCGCCTGAAAATGTACTGTTGTCCCAAGCATATTGCAACAAACGGTGTATTTCTATTGCTGCTCGTTTAGTTTTTATTGCCGTTTCAAATATACCGGTCATTTTTGAAACACCCTGTATCTTACCCCTAGTGAGATAAGCCTCTACATCTTTACATTTGTCCTCTAGCCATCCCTGCTTAGCCATTTTGCACTTCCTGTCGATCTCATTTTTTAGACGTTTGTATTCCTTTTTGCCTCCTTCATTCACTGCATTTTCATATTTTCTCCTTTCATCAATTAAATTCAATATTTCTTCTGTTACCCAAGGATTTCTACTAGCCCTCGTCTTTTAACCCACTTGATCCTCTGCTGCCTTCACTACTTCATCCCTCAAAGCTACCCATTCTTCTTCTGCTGTATCCCCCCCCCCCATATCTGTCAATTGTTCCCTTATGCTCTCCCTGAAACTCAGTACAACCTCTGGTTTTATCAGTTTGTCCAGGTCCCATCTCCTTAAATTCCCACCTTTTTGCAGTTTCTTCAGTTTTAATCTACAGCTCATAACCAATAGATTGTGGTCAGAGTCCACATCTGCCCCTGGAAATGTCTTACAATTTAATACCTGGTTCCTAAATCTCTGTCTTACCATTATATATTCCAGGATTCTTCCATGTGTACAACTTTCTTTTATGATTCTTGAACCAAGTGTTAGCTATGGTTAAGTTATGCGCCGTGCAAAATTCTACCAGACGGCTTCACCTTTCATTTCTTTCCCCGATTCCATATTCACCTACTATGTTTCCTTCTCTCCCTTTTCCTACTCTCGCATTCCAGTCACCAATGACTATTAAATTTTCGTCTCCCTTCACTACTTGAATAATTTCTTTTATCTCATCATACATTTCATCAATTTCTTCATCATCTGCAGAGCTAGTTGGCGTATAAACTTGTACTACTGTAGTAGACGTGGGCTTCGTATCTATCTTGGCCACAATAATGCGTTCACTATGCTGTTTGTAGTAGCTTACCCGCACTCCTATTGTTTTATTCATTATTAAACCTACTCCTGTGTTACTTCCATTTGATTTTGTATTTATAACCCTGTATTCACCTGACCAAAAGTCTTGTTCCTCCTGCCACCGAACATCACTAATTCCTATAACTAACTTTAAGCTACCCATTTCCCTTTTTAAGTTCTTTAACCTACCTGCCCGAGTAAGGGATCTGACATTGCACGCTCCGATCCATAGAACGCCAGTTTTCTTTCTCCTGATAACTTCATCCTCTTGAGGAGTCCCCACCCGGAGACCCGAATGGGGGACTATTTTATACCCGGAATATTTTTCCCAAGAGGACACCATCATCATTTAACCATACAGTAAAGCTGCATGCCCTCGGGAAAAATGACGGCTGTAGTTTCTCCTTGCTTTCAGCCGTTCGCACTACCAGCAAAGCAAGGCCGTTTTGGTTAGTGTCACAAGGCCAGATCAGTCAATCATCCAGACTGTTGCCCCTGCAACTACTGAAAAGGCTGCTGCCCCTCTTCAGGAACCACACGTTTGTCTGGCCTCTCAACAGATACCCCTCCGTTGTGGTTGCACTTACGGTACGGCCATCTGTATCGCTGAGGCACGCAAGCCTCCCCACCAACGGCAAGGTCCATGGTTCATGGGGGGATAGGAGATAGGTTTAGAAATGAAGGCATTAGAGAAGAGTTACAAATATATAGCTGAAACAATAAAATAAAAGTACAAAAAATTAGAAGGACCATCTAGGAAGTATGAGTGAAACAAGAGTGCCAAAAGCAGCAAATTGGAAGAATAAGTGTGGTAAGACGAAAGAAAACATGGAAATACATCCTATAAAGCCGGAAGGAGGAGTACACTATGACCTAATTTTTGTATGGAATAAGAGGTAGAGGACAAAATGGCTGTTGTTCTTTACTTACTCAGTTTAATATGTATTTAGATGGTTTAGTTTACTTCCATCACAATAGTGGTGTGACAGTAGGACGAAAGGTAATTAATTGCTTGAAATTTGTTGATGATACGACTTCCTATGTGAAACTTAAAAAGAAACTAACACTGTATTAAAGAACTCACCTGCAGTTGAGTGAGAATACGAAATGGAGGTAAGTCTGAAAAAGACTGAGGCAATGTTTTTACATAGCAAGCCAGGAACACTGATAATTTATGATGAATTAATGGAAAATGTTGATGTCTTCAGGTACTTAGCATGCAAATTAATCTTTAATATGACATGTAATATAGAAATGAAAATAGGGTAGCTGTTGCAAGGGAAATGTTTTACGGTAGGCGCCGTATTTTCTCTGATCTGTTAAACAAACAATTACGGAAACTATTAGTAGAAATCATCTTGAGGTTGAAAAACAAAACTGTGTTTTGCTAAGGGTGGACCGCACCCAAAGACATATATTATTATTAGTAGAAAGTTTCGTATGGGGTTCTGCCGAGTTTGGAGCCCAAGTGTGGACATTAATGTGGGGAGAGAAGAACTGTTGAGAGAGTTACGAAACGTGAATTCCAAAAAGAAAATCGAAGGTGTGAAATGGACAGATAAAATAAAGAATGAGGTTGTGCTACATAGTGTAAATGAGGAAAGACCTATACTGTAAACTAAGAAGTTGTTCATGACACTAGGCGAGAAGAGATTGTGTGGTGTCACCGCCAGACACCACACTTGCTAGGTGGTAGCCTTTAAATCGGCCGCGGTCCATTAGTATACGTCGGACCCGCGTGTCACCACTGTCAGTGATTGCAGACCGAGCGCCGCCACACAGCAGGTCTAGAGAGACTTATTAGCACTCGCCCCAGTTGTACAGCCGACTTAGCCAGAGATGGATCACTGACAACTACGCTCTGATTTGCCGAGACGATAGTTAGCATAGCCTTCAGCTACGTCATTTGCTACGACCTAGCAAGGCGCCATAGCATTCGATATTGACATTATAACATGTACCGTCAAGAGCGATGTACACCAATTGTGGATTAAAGTTAAGTATTATATCAACTACGTACTTTATTTGCTACTATTAATTCCCTTAACTGTTCCAGACCTCGCGCCAGCCTGCGTGAGCTTAAGCGCGTGCCTTTCGGCTTCCTCTCATTGTGACTTGGCTGTCTTGCCAAGTCACAACAGATTGCATAAGAAAGAAAGCACTAGAAGGAATGGTGACTGGCAGAGGAAGAACAAGATACCAAGTAATTAACATCGAGAGTTAAGTTTCACGGAAAATGATCAAAAAGTATGACGGAAAAATCGGTGGCTTGAAGAACGCTGGACTGACAGTGGTGGATATGCTTGATGGGCAAAACACATCATCATCATCATCATCATGAGACTTATGATTACACTGATGCCGAAAAATAAATCTTACTTAATAACACCACATTTGTATTACTATTTAGGCTTCAGTATGATCAAGCGCTGTTTGTTAACCAGGGAGTTATGCCTGCCCAGTAAATGTGTGGAATGCAGTTTTGTTCCATTCAGAGCAGAATCTACGTTTACGTCGTACTCTTCGATATTTTTTACTTCAAACACGAAAACGGATATATCCGATGCTTATTGAATATCATAACAAGGACGGGTTTACATTCAATACTTATTGGCATGTAGAGCCCATTTCTGATGGGCAGACCACGACATCTGCGAATTTGGTGTCCGACCCGTACGCCGATAGTGAGATAAGGCGGCTCTGTTCGTTTTTTATACAAATGAACAGATACAACTCTGAGGTTGAATCAAATAGTACGACTTTATTCACATCGTTAGAAATTTGTTAGGAAGTAAAGGAGATTCACAGATGATAAGCGAATGGTGCGGAGACCACAGTTTACATAAATGTACCAAATTAATCAAACGAATGAAACGAAGAGAGATGAAATCGGTTAAACCCAACGACATGAAATTATAAAGTACAATACGTTTATAAATGCTATACGTATAAATTAATAATAATTCGTCTTGAATATAAAAATTTATTTTATCGGACTTCGAATATGTATCTTCTACTCATTGAGAACAAACTTCTAAGCTCTTTTCCTTTCCTTCTCCTGTATAACATTTCCATAGCAAAGAAAAATGAAATGTCCTACGTTAAACTAATCTTTTTAAGTTACAAAATATTCCCTCTTAATTTGAAATTCTGGATTTCTCCAGAAGCAAAATGAGTTGACAACTATTATCTTTTTCATTACTGAAAACCTTCTTCAGAATTCGACTTCTGTCTCTAATAATAAATAAATTCATAAAATTTTAAAAACGTCATTGAAAATACGAGATCCATGCCTTTAGAAAAACTTCCCCTTGAAAATTAAAAATGTCGATCTTTCTTTGTCGAATGAAATAATAAGAACATTTCTCATAATTGAAAACTTCTACGATCAGAAGCAATAATTTAAATCTTCTTTCCGTGGAAAAGAAAGGAAAACTAATCCTCCAGTGCTGAATTACGTCCTATAGCTGTGTGGTACAATTACATTTTTAGATTCACTATGTAGCAAGCATATTTAATTTCCAAACATATACTATCAATAATGAGACATTCATTAGGATATTATGTATCCACTTTCTGTATCTCCGCTGTTGAGGTATATGATTGATAACTAGGAAGTCGGGTGGAAGATT
The DNA here is from genome assembly GCF_021461385.2 of Schistocerca piceifrons. Classification (NCBI taxonomy): domain Eukaryota; kingdom Metazoa; phylum Arthropoda; class Insecta; order Orthoptera; family Acrididae; genus Schistocerca; species Schistocerca piceifrons. The sequence goes on from NC_060138.1 coordinate 585,719,544, forward strand.
TGGGATTGGGTTACCCTAATGGAAGGGCTGGGGACTCTACGTAACAACTTCAGCGCTCATCATCTTTAGTACATAAATTGCCTTTATTAAAGTTAATCAAGTTTTAAAAACAATCAGCAGAATAAAAATGACTGAGCAGACTTTAGAAAAGTGACTTTAAGACCGATGCTGGTTATGAGCCTTTAGCCATTAACTACATACCAAAGATACAGAATTTTAAAAACGAGTAACAGTAGTTAGATAAATTCCCTGAGCAGCTTGTTTTAACTAAATGAACTTTCAACACTGCTGTAATAATTGTTAATTCACTGTCACTCAGCAGACGACAAAGGTACAGAATTTTAAAAACAATTACCAGTCACAGAACAAGCAGCTACAGTGAGCCAAAATACGCTGATCAGATTTTAAGCAAATGACTTACAAAAATCTACCATTAATTGTGATTCCACTGACATACAATACACAGTAAAATACAGAATTTTAGAAACAGTTAACACGTACTGAATAACAAGCTATGTTAATCTAAATACGCTGATCAGATTTTTAAGCAAATGACTTTTAAACACCTGCTGTTAATTATGAATAGTGTTTGCACCACCAGAGGTAAATGCATATGTGCTTCCACTTCTTAAGCCTGCAAGACACCAGATGACCTTCACTAGCGTCGAACCTGCCAAATAATCTGCAAGTCGCTGATGTGTTTTCCGAAATACCATACCCCCTCACGGAAACCGCTTCGCAGGGCAGGGGATAACCGATGGTGTGAACCGGGCTCGGCGCCTTCGCAGGAGCTGATTCGTTCTGTCGTGTACAATCCAGAACTCCTAGTCTCTCGCGCCCCAGGGCGACTCGCTCCGCTCACCTTACTTACTGCCCAAAACTTTCCTGCCACGCTGCTTTTGTCGCCACCGATGGCACCACCCGCATACCTCCAGAGTTGTCTAGACAAAGATCGTCAATGAGGGACGAAATCGATACAAAGTCGAGCCCACACGCCTCTTTCACGAAATACAGGGCGAGTTACAAGGACAGGTAAATTATTAAGGATTGATAGTGATTCCGAACAAAAAATGTGTATGAACAGTTTAAGAGGAAGCTAATAAAAATAATGAGAAAGAGGACAAATGCAGATGATATTAAATGAAAGATTGTGATCTAATGTTTTGTTTAATTGTCCACATTTCTTCACAAAAGATGTTCAGGAAGTCTACAGACAACTACAGCGCATTTTGCAGCCATTGTAGACAGCTGCTGTGTTGCTGATCTGAGTGATTAGCACAGTAATTTACTTGAGCATATGCATGTAAAATATGAGCGAGGAGTTTGTCCTTTGTGTCCACTCTGCTCTTCTAGATATCGCTCTTAAGCCAACCGCAAAAACAGTAAGCTAACGGAGTAACATCGTGTGATCTCGGTTGTCAAGAAATGACTCAACTGCGACCGGTTCAAAACCCAGGATACTTTTCAGTGAGGTACTGTCCCACTGGCTGTACTGAATGTTCAGGATCTCGGTCGTGCTGAAAGTACATGTTGCCAAAGGAATACCCTCCAAGTATTCTGGTAAGGAATCAAGGAACCATACTTCATTAAGAGTGTTATCTAAAACAATTGGACCACTGAGTTCGTCATCAACTGCACCGCATCACACATTCATTGAGAAACGTCGCCGAAAATTTGTTCACACAGCAACGTGCAAATTTTCATTTGCCCACCCGTGGGAGCTGTGCGTGTTGTTGATGCCTTGGCGAGTAATTGTTGACTCATCAGTAAACAGAGTACTTGGAATACAGCGATCATTGGCAATGACCTATTGACAGAATTCCTTTCGTTTGGCATCATCTCCTACATGCAGATGTTGTACTCTCTGCCGATGTTACGGATGCACACCCTGCTCATGTGCTGTGAGCATCACTCGTGTTTATGGACAACCAAACAGTGCAGAAATTCTAGTAGCACTGGTAGCTGGTCTGCGTTCGGCCATTTCAAGAAGGTTCTTAGCTTGACTAAGGTCTTGTTCGACAGGACTTTCAGTTACAACAGTTATGTTGGGAAGCATAGCACTTCTACGCAATCTGTCGAACAACCTGCTAATACTCTGCTATCTGTAACTCTGCCATTAAGAAATCCTCCTTCCTTTTTTGCGAACAGCGGCTCTGAAATACCATTGTAAAACTCATAGACAAAGATCATTTTACCGTACGCCGCTACATCTGTGATGCTTTCAATGTACTGACCCGTACTCTTTTGACTTTATACGGTACTGATATGTGAGGTAAACAACGTGTATACTTGTAAGATTCTTCGCTCCACCATGCGTAAGTGAAGAGCGCATTGATATTGTCAGTTTGGACAATGCTGCTTAGCCTAATGCCGAGTTCTCGTACAAAACGTGTACCCATAACTGTCGCTAAAAATTTTATTATCCAAGCGAAAAACGCGTAGGGGCCTTAAGATGACGCTTACGAAGCACTGAAACAGGTTGCTTACAGAATAATTTTTAGAAAGAATTACGGCTGTTGGTACCTTTTTCTATGAGTTATTGACCAGCCACAGTCATGCATCCACATCTATGTGATAGATCTAAAAAACTCAAAGTCGCTTTGTTCATATTTGAAGTCAGTTCTAGTGAAGAAGGACACGCGAGTAATGCCAGTGATTTTCAGACAACTCTATGTCGGATAGGTTAAGGAAAGGGCATATGTTTATTTCAAGTTTTTTTTCAGAATCACCATTTTTATCTCCCTTCAAAGCATATACCTTTCCTCACTACTCATCCTGTATAAAAGTTTGTCTTGTAATGAGATAGGTTGATGTGATGTTGCTTAAATACGTACTGCGGCATCAGCAAGACATATATGTTACTTTTTTCTCCTGAACTTGTTTATCATAACTAATTTTTCCGAGTATAGTTCTATGTATCTTATTCTGGTATATGATAAGATGTTCTGTTGTTTGTACCGATTATCATTGGTCTTGTATACAACGGTTTCCTTTGCAGTGGGCCCACAGCTTGTGTAAGGTCGAAGAATGACATATTTTATTTTAAGTGCAAGTTTTTTGTTGCACTATGCATTTATTTACTCATAGTGATACATTTTACACGAGGAGCTCGTTTTGCCTATTTGCCATTGTCAAAAAGACAACCGACATTCGGACGACGGTTCAGTCCCGTCTCCAGCCATCCTGATTTAGGTTTTCCGTGATTTCCCTAAATCGTTTCAGGCAAATGCCGGGATGGTTCCTTTGAAAGGGCACGGCCGATTTCCTTCCCAATCCTTCCCTAACCCGAGCTTCTGCTTCGTCTCTAATGACCTCGTTGTCGACGGGACGTTAAAAAACATTAACCTAACCTAACCTAACAACCGACGTTTACGCGCTGAGATGCCAAATGGACCACATCATACCAGCTAAGGCGTACACTTGGAATGGCAAATCGCCGAAACGAGCTCGTCGTATAAATTGCATCACTACGACTAAATAAATACGTAGTACAGCGAAAAGCTTGTACTTAACATTATCATTGCGTACAATTGGAGTTGGTTTCAATTTAATACGTTCTCTCCAGAGCAGTAATGATTTCATGACCTCTTACTATTGTGCTTCAGACGAAAATTAGGTGGACTGATAAGGTAAGGAATGAGGAGGCTCTACACAGAATCGGAGAGGAAATATGTGGGAAACACTGATAAGGAGAAGGGACAGAAAGATAGGACATCGGTTAAGACATGAAGGAAGGACTTCCATGGTACTAGAGGGAGCTGCGGAGGGCAAAAACTGTGGATGAAGACAGAGATTGCAATGCATCCAGCAAATTATTGAGGACGTAGGTTGCAAGTGCTACTCTGAGATGAAGAGGTTAGCACAGGAGAGGAATTCGTGACGGTCCGCATTAAACCAGTCAGAAGACTGATGACAAAGCGTTATGGATGGTGCTGTGTGGATATAGACTGCTGCCTGTTAAACATGCAACACCATGAAGACGATATGCAATAAACGTCAAATTGAAATGCGGAGTACAACGTGCTTGTCTATGCAAATGATTAGCATTTCAAAGCCACCTCATAAAATATGAAGGAGTTACGCTATCTACATTCTACACAGAAGAAAAGATTATTGAAGCGGGTTTCCCATTCAGTATCGAATTTGAATGTCGTTTGTTTGTAGGAAGATCGTGTTACCTCGCGTATGAGAGGGAAAATGTCCCCCAGGACACAGAATCCCGGCCTGCCGGGACTGCAGTCCCTTGCTCTGTCATATCCCTGTTCGCATAAGTCAGGAAACCAACACTGCCATGAAAGCACAGAATCGGGTTCAGGGGAGCCATACTCAACGGCATGCAGTATGTCAGCAATCCCACATGACTAGCGCCGGAGAGGGCAGACCTACTCTTAGCTCGACCGTGCAGAACCGTAAAGTCACATCACGTACCGCAGGTCAGGAAAGACTAGTATCCACATCAAGAGTGTGACAAGTTCTGGTGCATCGAGGACTGTCAGGTCGGAGATCATCGCAGCATCTTGCCTTGACGCTACAGCAGAGACAGGTGCACCTACAGTAGCGCTTTCAACTTTATTGGGCACAAGCATCACTATGGTCGTATTCGTCTTTAGAGTATCCGTGTTTAGAGATTCTGAGGAGAGAGAACTTTGGCAGATTGCATTTGTCGTGATCACACGGACCAAATACCTAGCGTCAATCTATAGGATGCTACCGGACACACTACTGTCAACTCTGGTTCGCATGGACGGTAGTTCGGCCACTGGAGCTACAATTATGACATAGCTGTGCCCAATCTCCATTGTCACCACTCAACGACACAAGATAACATGTAGCACGCACACTCCCGACTTACCGTTAAGTAAAGGGAGGTCAGCTGCTGCCTTAGCCATAACGATCGCCGGCCGGTGTGGGCGAGCGGTTCTAGGCACTTCAGTCTGGAACCGCGCTACCACTACGGTCGCAGGTTCGAATCCTGCCTCGGGCATGGATGTGTTTGACGTCCTTAGGTTAATTAGATTTAAGTAGTTCTAAGTTCTAGGGGACTAATGTCCTCAGATGTTAAGTCCCATAGTGCTCAGAGCCATTTGAACCATTTGAACCCTAACGATCCCTAGATCTCTCACTGAATGAAATCATATTATTGTGGGTTGCTGAGAGTTCGACACACCATCACTCGTCAGTCGCTACGATTGCTGAACTGTCGAATACACTCTGACGGGAAAAAAATCGCAACACCAAAAATTACTTTGAGCCATGCTGCCGCTCACATTCGTACTGCTGTAGGTTTCCGTCCTCTGTTGGAGGCCAGACTGTATCGTTTAGTTGACATGATTGCGGTTGTTTGTATTCTTCTTGTGTTGACTGGCGCCACTTGCTTTCGCAAACGTTGCCTCTCCGCTAGTGGCAGCAGCGGCGTTATCAATATGTAGTAACTGTGCACCTATCTTTGAGGTGATGCCGTTGTTCTTCCGGGTCGTGTGAGTGAGCAGTTCTGGTGGGGACGCAGGAGGAGCCATGTCCGCACAGAGAGAGAATACACTGGGACCACTGCCGGATCGAAGGGCTTTGGTGCACGACCTCATCGAAACCGGGCCCTGCAAGTTAAATTGAGTGCATTTCGATTCGAATAGACAAATCTCCGCCATTGTGAAATCTCACGATTCTCCAGTGACTTTGGTTCGTGTTGCTGCTCGTAGTGTCGCTGATGCAAAGAGCAGTGACTGGAGTGGTTGGGGAAGGCGGATCTAATTAGCTTTCCTTTACTTCTTGTTACTAATTGCTGCATTCTATGTGTTTGTTAAGTTCAACCAGCAGTATTTTTCCTTCCTGGTGGCCGCTAATGCCACAGTGACCTGCCCTGGAGGTCGGTTGGTGTTTCTTCTACTCTGGTAGTAGTGGTTCCTTTATCCTTTCGGACGCTCTAAACACAGTATTCTGAGGACGTAGTGCTGACCGCCGGTTCCGGCTTTGGCGTGGTATTCCATCGTTGCATTGGTTATCGGACGTTAGGTAGCTTCAGCAGATTATCATTCGTCATTCGTTAGACTGCCGCTAGTCTGAGTTACCATCACTCGCGGAAGTGTTTTAGGCCTGACCTGCTCAGAGGCCGATTCCTGGAGCACAGTCTGTGACTGGCCCTTGTGTTCTTTTATTGTGTTATTAGTTCATTATTGTATTACCAAGTTACCATCATTTGTCTCATCTGCTTTGGTGATCAATTGCTCGTACTTTTGAATTGACCTTTGTTATTATATTTTCTGTTTTATTGTATGTTGTTAAAATTTTTTAATAATTACCATCCTTGGCGTTAAAGGCCTTTAGCTGTGACTGTGGTTACTTGCTTTGCGACCACACTGGCATGTTTTCAAAACTTTATTTGCTGCAACTGTATTTTATGTATGTTTGTTAATTTTTTTTATAATTGCCATTCTTGGCGTTTAAGGCCTTCAGCCTTGAAACAATTCTTAATTTACTGCCAACAAGGCCTTCAGCCGTGAGTGTCATTACTTGTCTAATTTGGCAATTGTATTTTTGCAGCGAGCTTTGAGATCTTTGGTGATGAGTCTTTTATATTTTAATAACTGTAATTGTAAGTTACAAGAACTTTAAACAATTCTTAATTTATTTCCATTAAAGCCTTCAGCTGTGAAACAATTCTTATATTATTGCCATTATTTTAATTTGTTGTTGATTTTAAATAAGTTGTATGCGATTAATAGAAATGGTTCAAATGGCTCTGAGCACTATGGGACTTAACATCTATGGTCATCAGTCCCCTAGAACTTAGAACTACTTAAACCTAACTAACCTAAGGACAGCACACAACACCCAGCCATCACGAGGCAGAGAAAATCCCTGACCCCGCCGGGAATCGAACCCGGGAACCCGGGCGTGGGAAGCGAGAACGCTACCGCACGACCACGAGATGCGGGCGATTAATAGAAAAGCCGACGAATAGTAACTGATTGCGGCCCCGTCCACAATCGTAACACATTGGTCAAGGTAACGTATTTAAGTGATTTATGTTGCAACATCACAGTTAATGTAAGTGCGAGATAAGCCACTGCAAACGTTGAACGCCGGTACATGAATAACCAGTGTTACCGGCAGACTGTTCCGTGAGTATTGCGTAGATGCAGACTGTCAGTTTGTGTGATGGAGTTCCATGCATTGTGTTGTCTAGATTCCGAATGTCAGTTTGTGGGATAGAGTTCCAGGCCTCCTACAGTTGGTTGGTCAGTACATGTTGGTCGTGGATGACACTGGAGTTGTCCTATAACATCCCGTATGTTCCAGATTCGAGGCAGACCTGGTGATGGAGCAGGCCAAGGTAACACGTCGACTCTCTGTAGAGGATATTGCATTAGTACAGCAGTACGTGGGCTAGTGTTATCCTTTTGCATAACATTCTCTTGAATTGATTGGCGACTCCATAGTGTCCTGTGCACTACGACCAGATAATGGGTATACTTGGAAAGAGAGACAGCATTGGTCGTATATTTTTGTTTATTATCGCAAAATCGATTTTCGGTCACTTAGTGACCATCTTCAGTGCTGTAATATACAAATTAAATTAGTAAGCACTGGTGTCAATAAGCTTACGGCGATCACATAGACTCTATGAGTCTATGTGATCGCCGTAAGCTTATTGACACCAGTGCTTACTAATTTAAGTTATATATTACAGCACTGAAGATGGTCACTAAGTGACCGAAAATCGATTTTGCGATAATAAACAAAAATATACGACCAATGCTGTCTCTCTTTCCAAGTATTCTCCTGAATGCTGTTCATGAACAGGAGCGCAACAGGTCGACCCACTAGACTGAGGTACAGTTTTGCAGTCAGCGTGGGATAACCACGAGAGTGCTCCTGCTGTCATAGGAAATCGCAACCCAGGCTAACTCCAGGTATATGTCCAGTGCGTGTAGCACTCAGACAGGTTGGCTGCAGGGCCTAATCTACCGAACAGTCGGCCATCACCGACACCGACGCAGAACCAGCTGTAATCACAAACCCCTGTCTTCAAAGAGCTCTCGTTTGACACCACTGAAGTCGGAAACGTCGGTGGTTTGGGGTCAATGGAATGCACCCTGCATGGCGTCTGGCTCGGTCTGTCCTTGAAGTAACGTATTTGTAACAGTGCTTTCTGCCACTGCGGTGCCAATTGCTGTTCATATTGCTGCTGCAGATTCAGTACGGTGTACCAGAGCCATACGCCGAACATGATGGTCTTCCCTCTCGGGTCAGCCGGAGTGGCCGAGCGGTTCTAGGCGCTACAGTCTGGAACCACGCGACCGCTACGGTCGCAGGTTCGTATCCTGCCTCGGGCATGGATGAGTGTGCTGTCCTTAGGTTAATTAGGTTTAGGGGACTGATGACCTCAGCAGTTAAGTTCCATAGTACTCAGAGCCATTTGAACCATTTTTTTCTTCCCTCTCCTAATGCCACGTGGCTGTCCGGAGCCGGTCATTTTGTGACGGTACATTCTCGCGGCAAGCTCTGCCTGCAGTCATGTACAGCGGCTGCCAAGTGTTTCAGCAATATTGCAGGAAGAACATTCACCTTCTCGTAATTCTATTACGAGTTCAAACTCAGTGTTCTGTTGACAGTGGGGTCTTTTTCGCCTTAAAGGCATTCTTGACTAACATCAACTCACCACGTCCAGTCTCAAATGTAACTTCCGTTCATCAACGTTACAGCGTGTAGTTAAGCCAAACCTGATTTGTGTCTTCACAGTAGCGCTACTAGCGCCACTCTGTGCAACTGGAGCGAAATTTGAACATGCAGGGACACGCCTACCAATTTTCATTTACGTCGCACAACTTCGTCTCGGTGTTGCGATTTTTTTTTTTTAATTTTTTTTATCAGTGCAGTTGAAGCAGAGTGGCACTGCGTACCAGTATGTGCGACCGTAACTCTGTTCGACAGAACTCCCAACAGGGTTATAACCAATGTTACTGCCAGTGGTGATATCCTAACTGCTTCACTCTGTATATCGCCAAGTTATCTGCAAATTTAATGTCGTATTCTTCCTATTGTACGAAGTACTCACAATAAGCCAAATTGCTATCCTTCCAGACGCTGAAAGTGTAATGGCTAGTGGAGTACCCGCTCTTAGAGTAGATTCCGATCCGTGAGACGGAATTGCAGACAAGGGCGACACCTCTCGGCGGCCGGCCAGCCACCCCACCCCGCCCGGCCAGGGACAAGCGTGGCCGCGGGTTTTAGTGCGGCCTGTTGCGCCCCACGAGACGCGGCGCGCCCGCGTGTATTATTGAGGCGGGCAAATTGCTCGCGTCCATAATGCAGCAGCGGCAGCGGCAGCGGCGCCCCGGCTCCTTGCAGGGCGGCGGCGGCGGCGGGCGTTCATTGAAGTTTCATCGCGCAGACGCGCGTCTCACTTAGCGCTCCGGCCGAATGAAGCCGCCGCGCCGCTACGTGACCCCTCAGCATCCGTGCTCAAACTTCAAAGACCGCAGGGCGGGCGGAGCAGCTGACCTCCTTCCGGCAGCACCTTTCTGAGGAGCGCCCTCGAGGCGAGGTCTTCTGCACATTGGGAAGTCTGTGCCGGTGACCGAAGCAAGGCGTGTTGTGTGCCATTTTGCTCCGCCGTACCATCTGCTATAAGACTGGGAGACTGAAAATGTAGTGCTCTGATTAAGAACGGTGTAGGGCAGGGGTTCACTCTTTCGCCCCTGTTGTTCACACTATACATTTAGGAAGAAATGACGGAAATAAAAGCAAGTTACAAAAGTGGGATTAAAATTCAAGGTGAAAGATTATCATTGATCACACTCGGTGATGACGTTGCTGTTATGTTATCACAGATCGATACCACCTTCACCGGCGTCTCACAGAAACACGTGTTTCCGACACAAACCCACAGCAGTCACTCCGGCAACGGCGGATCCAATGATGCGCGTCCACTGAGCCACACCTTCAGTGGCTCTGACTACAAGTGCCCTATAGGCCGGCGACAGCTACGCGGCACAGTCTCAGTCGAAGTCTTCTTAGTAAACCTTCTACAGTGTGTTCTTGCATTATTAGCTGGAGGATCATACTACAGTTTGCTTATTAAAATGGCTGGACTTTATTACTGTTTGTTCTTTGTAAAATTTCTTCGCAAACCCGGGAAAAAGATCTAAGTTAAATAAAATTTCTTTCCCTGATCATATCTGCTCCTATCCAGTTTCCCTGCGACGACAGATACTGCACCACTCTATATCTCACCTCTCTCTACCGTCTGTTTAGAGACTAGCACACAACAGCTATCCTCAGTGAAAATGAAGAGTTATAGGTCCTACTGGCTGGAATGAACAGTTTAATGAAAACACGTTACTGATTTAGAGTACAGAAGAAAGAAGAAAGTAATGCGGAGAATTAGAAAAAAGAATACACATAAACCGACCACCAAAACTTATGATCGGAAAGAGAATGAAGTGAAGCATTCATGCTATCTTGGAAGCAATACCGTTCTTGTGAAACACAACTAGCTCTTTATACTCATGAAGTAATAAGTGCTATTGACAGGGGATGTCAAATTGATTCCATATTTTTAGATTTCCTGGAGGCTTTCGACAGCGTTCCTCACAAGCGTCTTATAGTCAAACCGCGTGCCTACGGAGTATCGCCTCAGTTGTGCGACCGGGCGGAGTGGCCGTGCGGTTCCAGGCGCTACAGTCTGGAACTGCGCGACCGCTACGGTCGCAGTTTCGAATCTTGCTTCGGGCATGGTTGTGTGTGATGTTCTTAGGTTAGTTGGGTTTAATTAGTTCTAAGTTCTAGGCGACTGATGACCTCAGAAGTTAAGTCGCATAGTGCTCAGAGCCATTTGAACCATTTGAACCTCAGTTGTGCGACTGGATTCGTGATTTCCTGTCAGAAAGGTCACAGTTCGTAGTAACAGACGGAAAGTCATCGAGTAAAACAGAAGTAATATCCGGCGTTCCCCAAGGAAGTGTTACAGGCCCTCTATTATTCCTGATCTATATTAACGACATAGGAAACAATCTGAGTAGCCGTCTTAGATTGTTTGCAGATGTTGCTGTCATTTATCGTCTTGTGAAGTCATCAGATGATCAAAACGACTTGAAAAATGATTTAGATAAAATATCTGTATGGTGCGAAATGTGGCAATTGACCCTGAATAAAGAAAAGTGCGAAGTTATTCACATGAGTACTAAAAGAAATCAGCTAAATTTCGATTACGCGGTAAGTCATACAGATCTGAGGGCCGTAAATTCAACTAAATATTTAGGGATTACAATTACAAATAACTTAAATCGGAACGATCACATAGATAATATTGTGGGTAGAGCAAACCAAAGACTGCGATTCATTGGCAGAACACCTAGAAGGTGCAACAGGTCCACCAAAGAGACTGCTTACACTACGCATGTCCGCCCTATTCTGGAGTACTGCTGTGCGGTGTGGGATCCGCATAAGGTGGGACTGACGGATGACATCGAAAAAGTACAAAGACGGGCAGTTCGTTTTGTATTATCGTGAAATAGAGGAGATAGTGTCACAGACATGATACGTAAATTTGAGTGGCAATCATTAAAACATAGGCGTTTTTCGTTGCGACGGGATCTTCTCATGAAATTTCAATCACCAGTTTTCTTCCCCGATTGTGAAAACATTCTGTTGGCACCCTCCTACATAGGGAGAAACGATCATCACGACAAAATAAGAGAAATCAGGGCTCGCATGGAAAAATTTAAGTGCTCGTTTTTCCCGCGTGCCGTTCGAGAGTGGAAAGGTAGAGGGACAGCATGAAGGTGGTTCATTGAACACTCTGCCAGGCACTTTATTGTGAATAACAGAGTAATCACGTAGATGTAGAGAAAATAATACATAACGGACGAAGCAAGGACATAAAAAGCAGACTAACAAAGTCATAGAGGTAACTTCTTTTCCAAACAAGTTTGATTGTATCGAACACAGCCCTTAATTTGAGGAATACATTTATGAGACTATAGGTTTGAAGCACGGCACTATAATGAATCACGGACAGTTAGAAAACAGAAAAGAAAGAGAATCCAAATGTTTGAGAAGTGGTGCTGTAGAACGAGGGTAAAACTAGTGAAAGGATAACAACTGAAGAGGCTGTCTGCAATATGGCAAACAAAGGAACATTTGGAAAACATTGATAGGAAGGAGGGATATTCCTAAGACATCAGAGAATATCTTTCTAGGTATTACAGAAAGTCATAGACCGCAGACAATAGGCAGTAGATTCCAATATCTCCAGCAAATAATATGACTACAGCTGCTACAATGAGATGAAGAACTTAGCATTAGGGACTGATTCATCGTGATCAAACCTTCAGAATAAGTTTACTGACAAACAACGGAACAGAAAACGTAGGTACTCTATCTTTCATTCCGAAACTCCTTAGCCCGCAATCTACACTTAGCCAAAATTACAGCTTATAAGTAAAAATTGTTGGTAAAAGGAAGATAATGAATTATAGTCGAGGTTCCAAGAATGAATTTCCATTTTGCTGCGGACTGTGCTCTGATTTGAAACTTGAAGCCAAGAAACTTGTGCCGGACAAGGAGTCGACCCAGTACCTCTGCCTCCTGCGAGCAGATTGTCGAACGACTGCTCTACCTAGGATGTCACTACCCGACCTCACAGCAAAGTATGCAGGAAAACTTCTGTGAAGTTTGGAAAGTCGCAGGTAAAGCTACGAAGCAGTGCAGAAACACTAACAGCCAGTATTTGCCGGCCATGTCGTGCGGATGTACGCTGCGGCGGAGTCCAGCGGAGCGCTTGTTTAATCTAGAGGGCAGGTTGTGCCCAAGAGAAGTGTGGACTGAACTATAAGTAACGTGTATTCCGCGAAGAGAAGACCCACAGATTCTCAGTTCACCCAGTTTCTAGCTGAGCTATGGGCAATGTCCAGTAATTACTCCGTACATAGTAGCGCTATTTATTTTTGTATGTGTGCCTATGTCTTCTACCAAATACTGGAAAATATTCGGTTCTTAATATCAAAAAATTTGTGACTTGATTGCGATCACGTACTATTCTATTTTATTGACATTTACGTAACGGTTGATCGATAGTTCAGTTGATATGCAGTTCTTGCGGACATTCTAGCTTCTTATTATTCCATATCATTCCATTTTTCCAGATTCCTAGTAGTTTCAATGACTTACCAGCTACACGTGTTGATAAGATTTTGCTGCAGCAGCACATTTGATTCTGATCCTTCAACCGTCGACCACAACGATGGATTCCCATAATATATGCTGAAAGGTGGCTACACTGAGCCACTGCGCCAGAGATTGCGCCAAAGAGTATTATTAAGCCGCCTCCACTGTGCTTGTTGAGAGCTCGTAGAAGTCAGTGCTTGTTAAGAGCTCGTAGTAGTCTGTGCTTGTTAAGAGCTCGTAGTAGTCAGTGCTTGTTAAGAGCTCGTAGTAGTCAGTGCTTGGAGAGAGCTCGTAGTAGTCAGTGCTTGGAGAGAGCTCGTGGTAGTCTGTGCTGAGATGTGTTTGTTGAGATGTGCTATTAGGCAGTGCTTGCTGAGATGTGATATTGGAGAGTTCTGGTTGAGATATAATGTAAGGATTAGAATGATTTTCATCAATATAAATGAGGTAACTAACTCCGTTTGTTTTTATTTCAGTGTCCTAAATAATGCGTCATTACAGGTTCAGTCAACAAAGCATCTGGCGTGTGTTCTTGTATTAGAGTGTAATTCTGCTTTCCTTATGCAATTATCGTATTTCTAATTTTCTTTTATCACGTCAGTATAATTGGTATTTAAAAATTCTTGTCTTGTTGAAGAAGAACCGTGCCAGATGTGTACGTTGAGTCACACTCCCACACACAGAACAATTACATTTGTGCTTGGGTTTTGTAGGTTTTATAGTTGCTAGGGACTTAATTAATTAATTGTGTTAACGAAAAATTTCATTTCATTCTTGTTGTTGTTCTTTGCAGTCAGATAGCGTAATAATACTAGTCAGGGCCAACCGTTTACGAAACAGCATAATCGGACATACAGCTAGTAAAAAGTATTTTCAGTCATATTTAATTAAGCCCCCATGCACATGGCGACCCTGCCAGGATCGTCCCTTGGAATTCTTCGGATTGTAAAAATAGTAGACAGTAGTATTGTTGTAGTAATTTGTAGTTTAGTAATTGTAGTTTATATTGCATGTGTAGATTTGGTAATTGGCATTCTTCTAATGGTATTTTTCAAAATTTAATTTTTATTGTCTTGTCTATGGGTTTGACAATTTAGTGCAATTATTTCAATTGTTCGATTAATAGTGTTTGAGGGAAACATTTCATGTGAATGGTATTGTTGAGTTAAAGAGTCATTGTGTGTAATTTTCGTACAGTGACGAATTTTTTATGTTTTGTAAATGATTACGCGATCGATGAAAAAGGTGAAAATGATGAATAGTGAGAATGACGAAATTGTTGACATGGCGAACTCGCCAACACAGGACAACAGTATGATGAATAATGGAGTTGAAAACAATTTAATAAGTCGGGAAAATAGTCAGGAACCATTTCAAAATTTTTCTCAATCAGAAAATTCACAGAATACGAGATTAACGATAGAAGATTCTGGAATAGTATCGAACACAGATAGCTTTACAGCTATGACGAAGGAAACTGATTTTGCGGGAAATGTTAGGGGCGAAAAGAATTTCGAACAATTTAGTACGGAGCAGTTGATGAGTGCAATATTAAATTTGGGATCACAGTTACGATCTGAATTAAAAACACGGTTAGACTCACAAATAGGAACAATTAAAACAGAGATGGGAACAATGGAAACTCGGTTAGGATCTGAATTTAATACAGAGATTGGAACAATTAAAACAGAGATGGGAACTTTGGGATCTGAATTAAAAACAGTGGCAACACGTTTAGAAACAGAGATGGAAACAATGGAAACACGGTTAGACTCACGAATAGGGACATGTTTCAAAAACATGAAAGATGAATTAAAGAAAGAAATCAGAGAAGAAGTACAACCGGTTTTGAATGCTCACAATAATAGATTAGTTGCAGTAGAGATTAGAAAAAGGGAACAGGATAGAGAACAGGAAGAAAGAGATCGCGTGATAGTACAGAAATTTTCAGAGTTAAATTTACAACGTGCAAAAGATAAGGAAGAAATATTTGAGAGAATCGAGGAATCCATACCAAATGATAGATTAAATAACCTAACACAACAGTATGAACAGTTAACTACTAAATGTGTCAATACTGAAACCCGAGTCGCGACACTTACGGAAGACGTAAATAAACAGAAAGAACAAATAGGTGATCTATCGGAAAGAGTTGAGGAGATTTCAGACAAATTGACAAATCTTAGTGTAAATGGGGACAGAGATTCAGATGATACAGCACCATTGCCACGTGCAGAAACCGAAGAGTATCAGAACATAAATAAGCATGTTGAAAATCAGGGAAAATTTAATGAACGCGTTAAAAGAGAAGTTGAGGCATTACGAAAGCAAGTCAAACAGATCGAAGGCGAAATTGTAGGAAAAGACAGTAGAAGAAACTTAGAATCACAAATAGCAGAGGGGCATGAAGAAAGTAATTTATTTCATTTACGAGAAGCAACAAGAGAGCGCCAGGCGCGCGAACTTGACAATAATCGACATTCGGACTGGGACAGACGCGGTAGGTCTTTGTCGCCACGAGGCGAAAACTTTGACTATAAACACTTTTTGACTGTTCGGAAATTTAAGATCTTCCGCAATTCTAAGAATGACATACATCCATGTGCATGGTTAGATCAATTTATGTACGCACGTCCACCAAATTGGCCACTAAGTCACAAACTGGAATTTATGTGTGGATATTTAAAAAACGAACCGGCGACGCGGATGCGCGCACTCATTAGAGATTGTAATAATCTGAATGAGTTTTATCATGCATTTCTATCGGCATATTGGTCCGAAAACACGCAAGACAGAGTCAAACACAGTCTTATTATGCAGCGTAATTTCAAACAGTCTGAGTTCCGCACGCCAGTGGAATATTTTGAAAACATGATTCGAAAGAATCAGTTCCTTTCCAGCCCTTATAGCCCGACTGAATTAATTCGCATTTGTTTAACTAAGCTGCCACAATCCATAAGACAAATTGCTTTAGCCGGAAGATGTAAAGACGACATTGAGACTTTTAAGACTTTGTTGCAAGAACTTGAGTATGACAACGACGACGGGACTTCTTGTAACGTTTTCAGTAACAGTAATTACAATAGATTTTCAGAGAAAAGGGATAGTGATCGGAACGGGCGTTATATGGGTAACTTTGAGAATGACAGACGTAACAGACAGGACAATAGATACCAGCCTTATGACAATAACAGACGTTCTAACAGAAAATACACAGACAATTATAATAACGGTAATTCGTACCGGAATGTTCAATCATACGGAAACAGTAATCGGTATCATCAAGACAGAAATTATTCAAACAGTAATAGAAATTCTTACTACAGAAATAATCAGGGTAGTAGATACAACAATAATTTCAGAAGTGACAGTCGAAATTATACAAGAAGTAGTTATGCAGACAGACAGGAAAACAGAAATTTTAATAACAGACACAACCAAAAATTTGCATCTAACAGACAGGAGGGACCTAATTGGCATCCACCACGTGATAGAACTTCAGAGAGACAAGTGCAAATCGTTGAAATTGATCCGCGAAATGACGCGAATAATCAAAGACGTGACGCAAACAATCGACAATGACTTGCAGCTTCGGCTTCTGGCAGCAATATAGACGGTTCAGAAAGTAATGACACTACGACTTTACACTACGTACGCCTGGAAGACATGAGAAACATTTTGCTAGACGAAAAGGAAAATAATGTAGACGCATTTTTACACCCTGTTATTGAAGTATGTGTCGGTAAGAATAAGTTCACTGCAGTTTTAGATTCTGGGAGTCCATTGAACGTCATTAGTGAATCAGTTTTTCGTATATGTGTAAGAACTATTGCTTGTCCTGTGTTACCTATTTCTAAAACTACAATTTGAGGTGCTATTTCTGGAAAAAGTGTGGAAGTCAAACAACAGACCAACTTAAATTTCATTTGTCAAGGATACGAATTTTCTGCTAATTTTATTATTGTTCCATTACTCAGTACACAAATTATATTAGGTATGGAGTTTCTTAACGCACATAAGGCAATTTTGAACTTTAAAGAAGGAAGTGTAAATTTGACTGTTGCCGGAATGCTGAAATGTTTGAAATTTTTCGAGTGTTTAACAAGATCTGAGTCAGATACAAAATGTTTAAGGTTTCTTACTTCTGATGTTTTCGTTGAGCATTATGACGACAATGTGTTCATTCATGACAATGACAATAGATACAGGGACGCGATGGATGATATAATTAATAGCGAAGAATTAATTAATGAAAAGGTTGAGAAAGCTGAAGTGCCAGATGACGTTGCAAGAGAAGAGCTGCACCACATTTTGACTTCACATGCTACAGTGTTTAGTCATCACACAGGAACTATGCAAGGCTTACAATATTTATTTAAAGTAAAAGAACACACACCATTTCGCGGGAAAACGTACGCTATTCCTTTGGCTTACAGAGACAAGGTTAAGAATGAACTTCAGTACATGTTAGATCAGGGCATTATTGAGCCTGCAGTCAGTCCTTATACTAGCCCATTACACGTTGTTCTTAAAAAGGATGGGTCAATTCGTTTGGTTCTGGATTCCAGACAGATAAATAACATCATCATTCCTGAAACTGACCGCCCACAAAATTTAGATGAACTTCTTCAACATTTTCATGGAATGGAGTTTTATCCACGATTGATATGCGCGCAAGTTTTTGGCAAATAGAACTCCACCCTGATTGTAGAAAATACATGGCCTTTTTAGCCTTTGGTAACTGTTACCAGTTTCGGAAATTACCGTTTGGACTTACTGTATCTTCAGCAGCATTCATTCGAAGCTTAAACGAAATTTTACCTGTTTCTCTTCGTGACAACATTACTTCATATGTTGACGATATTCTTATTGCTAAACATTCTTGGAGTGAGCACAACAAAATTTTGGATTCATTATTACGTATTTTTGCAAGAGTTGGCATTACAGTGAACTTGGAAAAATCTGAATTTGGTCGTTCACAGGTGAAATTTCTCGGTCACATTATTTCTACAGAAGGTATTCTTCCTGATCCAGAAAAATTAGACGCTATTCGTAATTATGCTGTTCCTACCACAAAACGTGATGTTCGTAGTTTTCCTGGTGTCTGTAATTTTCTTAGACGCTTTGTTAGATTGGACGATTTGGCCACACCTCGTTTATGTGAACTATCTGGAAAGAAATCTAATTGGTGTTGGGATGAGGAAGCTCAGTCAGAATTTGAACAGCTTCGTGATGCTTTAGTTGCTGCTCCACTTCTTTCACATCCGGATTTATCTAAAGATTTTTGTTTGGCGACGGACTCATCATACAAGGGCCTAGGTGCACATTTATTTCAAGAGATAGAAGAAGACGGCGTTGTAGTACAGAAAACTATTGCATTTGGAAGTCGTGTTCTTTCTAAATCAGAAAAGAATTATTCGATTACGGAACTTGAAGCTTTGGCAGTTGTTTGGGCTTTCACAAAATTTCGCACATTTTTGTTTGGCAGACGTACTAAGGTTTACACCGATCATCGAGCTCTGGAGTTTCTTATGTCAACAAAATTAACTCATGGCAGATTGTCACGATGGGCGTTGTACCTACAGGAATTTGATTTTAGTATTGTTTACATACAGGGTTCTTCAAATATTGTTGCTGATGCTTTATCACGTGCACCTATGGGTTTGAAACAAAGTGCTGAAGAGGACTGCAAGGAAAACAATTATTGTTTGACGTATATTCAAGGTGTTGCGTTTGAGAACTTTATTTCGTCTTCGCTCCAGGACATCGCTAAGGAACAAAATAAGGATCCAATCTGGAAGGACATTAAGGAGAAGTGGAGGAGAAAGGAAAGCGTAGCGATTAGACAGCATTATTTAGTTCGCAATGACATTCTTTTTAAACGAAAATCGGTCGACAACTCTGTTTGGTTAGTTTGTATTCCTGATGAGTGGGTTAATAAGCTGATTTGATATACGCATTTCAGTTATGCACACTTTGGTCCCAGAAAATGCTTTCATAAATTACGGGAAAATTGCTATTTCAGTAATATGGAAAAACATATTCGATCTGTTCTGGCCAAATGCAAATTATGTCAAAAGGCTAAGCCGCCAACAGTTTCTCACCGAGCACCGTTGTTTCGTATCATTCCAGCGAAATTAAAGGAGATGGTTGCAGTCGATTTGTTCGGTCCAGTGGTTCGTTCTACTAATGGTTTTGCGTACATTTTCGTAGCGGTGGAGTTGACATCAAAATATGTGTGTTTTACACCTTTACGCAAAGCAACAGCTCGTTCAGTATCTAACGCTTTTATCAAACATTTTCTTAAAGAAGTTGGTCATGTTGATAAGGTTATATCAGATAATGGATCACAGTTTCGTTCTAAAGTTTGGCTTCGTACTCTACAGCGTCGTAAAATTAAACCAATTTTCATTTCACTTTTTCACCCACAATCTAACCCTTCAGCGAGATGGATGAAGGAAATCAATAAATTGTGTCGACTTTATTGTCATCAGAATCACAGAACGTGGGATCAGTATCTTCATATTTTTCAAAACATTCTGAATGAACTCTCTAATGATTCAACTTCTTTACCGCCTATACTGGTATTAAAAATTAAAGCACCGACAAATCGCATATCTGAAATCGTTCCTTTTCCGCCTTCACGGAAACTGCGGCATTCTGAAGTTGTCAACCTGGCTCTGCAAAATATTGCATCTGCGGCTGCTAGAAGAGAGAAATCAGCTAAGCGTCCTGGTCGTTCAAAAATCTTGTCAGTTGGTCAAAAAGTGTTAATTAAGTCTCATCGTTTGTCGCACAAAGGAAAAGGCTTGTGTCGCAAATTTTTTCTGCTTTATAACGGTCCATATAGAGTTCGTAAAATTATTCATGATAACACTGTTGAAGTAGAAACTCTTAAATCTCGACGCTCTAAGGGAATACATCACATATCTAACGTTAAAATTTTTGTGGAATGATATACTTTTAAAAAAAAATTATTGTGGAATGACATACTTTAGAGAAACTAACAGCTACATGTGAACATGCGGAGACTACAAGGATACCGCGCTGTGTTTTGGCGGCGGCATATACTCAAAGCAACAGTCAAGTCTGCGCGCCGCACAAGGCAGTCGTTGACCGCGAACAATTGCTTCCTACGTCACGCGCCTACAGCTGATCGAGCGCTCAGTGCGAAGGCACTGACAGCTGTAAACAAATACACAGTTTAATTTCTCCGATTAAATTCAGTATAAAGCTATAGTGACTTGATGAATTATGTTATTAACCTTCAGTATTTTTCAGGATACGGTTCTATAAAATATTTAAGAACTTCAGGTAAATTCTGCGTGTCTCCAACGTTAAGAGGACTTGCCAACGAGAAATTTTCAGAAAGAATGTAATTTCCAAGAAGAAACTAATAAACTAAAAAGGTAACTATTAATTGAGTTCATTTTTCAAGTAACATATTTCCACTTAGGTACGTACTTTAGACGTAGTTTGCTGCTCGCAATTACGTGATTCATACTTTGTGCTAAATTTCATGTTTTATGAAATTACTTGTGAAGCGACGTGCTTGCGTACGTTAACTGATTTTGACAATGATTATTAATGAACTGGGTTGTAACTTGTGTATATTATGCATCGCTTGGCTGCACTGCTTTTTCACTGAGGTCATATTTTTTAATTATGTGCCTGCTGTGCTTATTTATTTAAATTATAATTGTCACCTGATTTATTGTGCTGATGTGGTTAGGTATGTAAGTTATACTTTGTGATTTATCTGCTTGCGCCTTCATGTTTACTTATTAGGATGACATATGAACATTTATTTGCTTATGCTGATATGATGCTAATGACCTGTTTGCTGCTATGCGTATGGATTGCATATTTATACATTTCTGTTTGTTGTCATAACTACTCTTTAATTTGGTATATAGAAATGCTGATATAATGTGTATGAACATAGAGTTTAGGTTACATTATTGTATTAATTATAGATTGTTTGCTTGGCAGAGCCTCGTTGTAAGAATTGTGCTGCATACACTTGTTGACATTCTGTTCTCTACTGGTATATTTACTCGCTATTGCTTGTTTTGCTTACGCTCAGTGCCTTATATTTTTAAGATAAGAAAATGAACTGCTATAATTCGACGAACGACATTAGTACAAGAAACTTCATAGAAGTCATATGAGCTGAGGTTTTATGGAAGCTGTATAAATTTATGCTAATAGGAAGGAAGCTAACGACATGACATACCAATACTAGGTTTAGACCATTGACAGTTATTACACTGCATTTTTCGCGAGCAATTGAAATAGGAAGTGACACTTGACACAAGAAATACTCCACATGTTTGCTTCTGCCATAATTCTTGAAGTGGTGTACACACTGTGAAATATTATGATCCATTCACATTCCGTAATCGTTCTTAATTACTGAGAGTTATTCGAACTAAGTCTGTTAGAGGTCATGTATGCATTTCTTTTGTTTATAATTCATAATGAGTAGAAGATTTGGCTCAGATGGATTACACAGAGGTTGTGTGTTGACAATGTGTCTTCGGATTGTATGGGATGATGAGGTTTGCATTAGAATTTTATCTGTACTTGTTCGAGGAGACTGACTAGAGGAAAGAGTTGTTATGGAAGTGAAATGATATTGGTAATAAGGTTTATATGTATCGACGCATTGAAGAGGTATTATTGAGGTATTATTGAGATTGTGTGAAGTTGATGATTATTGGAGTTTTGGTGGATAAGAGGTAAAGTAAGTGAGGAGCATATATTGGCAATAAGGTTTATATTTATCGACGTATTGAAGAGGTATTATTGAGGTATTATTGAGATTGTGTGAAGTTGATGATTATTGGAGTTTTGGTGGATAAGAGGTAAAGTAAGTGACATGCATATTTTTTTTGTTGGTCTTATGGAACAAGGAGGATGAAGATAGCAGACTAGAACACTAAAGTAGAAGGAAGATATTCTATACACACACTTTGTTAAATCACTAAGCAGTATATACTTTTTTTTGAAGAGAGGAAGTATTTGCATATCTTGGCTCACTGACAGTTGTTCAGCAACAGTACATTTGATCTGGCTTGGCAAACATTGGTCTTGACATGATGACTACGACGTTGACCTAACTATTATTGACTGTTATACATTGCTGCCACTACTACTTGATACACATGATGAACATCAGATTTTGACAGAATTGCATTTACACAGTTAACACTATTCAATTACACAGTAGTACTTAATGTGGATGAAAGATGAATGAGTGTGTTTTGTGTGTTTTCCTTTCCTAATCCTACCCACCTATCTCCTAAATATTATTTTATTTGTTTGTAGTGGCTTGCACTGACACCCATAAATATTATAGGTTTACTGATATTTGAGTATTTGTAATAGTTAATATGAAAATTATCTGACATCATTTGTGTTTTTGTTATGATTTGTATGTTTAGTGTAAGAGCAGTGTAAAAGCATTTGTATGTGCATTCAAACTATTGTTCATGCCTGAACTGTCTGATTAGTGAAGGTAAATATTGTGAACTGTTACCTGCACTTTTTCAACATAATGTGTGACACTTAGTTTTGTGGCGGTGTTCGTAGCGACAAACACTTGGCTGTAGAAATGGCTTACGAAGTCACCGCCACACTTTTAATAGCGGGCCGACCGGTCCGCTGGAACAGTGAACAGAAAGATGAAACCCCAAACACTCTGATTCAATAAAAGTCGGTACTTATCTTTATTACTGAAGATACAGAAACAAGGTCGTGAACTCCGTGTCTACGGAAATCTGTCTAGTTCAAGTCGGAGCGGCTAGGTCAGCGTCGGCTGACGACAAACAACAACTCTGCTGCGATGGACACCCAACTGACTAGCAAGTACACAAGTCGGAGGCGAGTATACAACTGAGCGGCGAATACAGAACTGTCCTAGCGCTCGCGACTCCAGGGCTTAAGAAGCCAGAAGCCAGCGGTGGCGCGCGCAGACTTGCGGCGATTTCCTGTATCGCTGGCGCTGCTTATGCGGACGGCGTCCGGACTTTGAAGCTGCCAACCTTTTGGCAGCGGGCTCGGGTGGCATTACTGGCTAGGATATAACACTTAGGAATGATTAATTTCTGCTGATGAACTGTGTGATCAGTGATAGTGAATATTATGGACTGTTACTTGTACTTTTTCTACATGATTGTTGCCACTAGGACATGTTTAATTTCTGCTGATGAACAGTGTGATCAGGGATAGTGAATATTATGGACTGTTACTTGTACTTTTTCTACATGATTGGTGCCACTAGGACATGTTTAATTTGTGCTTATATACTCTGATGAACAGTGTGATCGGTGATAGTGAATATCATGGACTGCTCTCTGGACCTGCTCATCATTGCTAGGTGCAACTGATGGACTACTTGTATGGAAATGAAGTCACTTGTTGCTGTCTGCACCTACTCAACATTGCTGGGTGCCACTGATGGACTGCTTCTACTGAACTAATGTGACTTGTTGCTGTGTGTACCTCTTCAACTTTACTGGGTGCCACAGATGGAACTGCTTCTACTGAAATGATGTCACTTGTCGGTGTCTGCACCTGCTCAACATTGCTGGGTGCAACTGATGGACTGCTTCTACTGAAATGATGTCACTTGTTGTTGTCTGCACCTGCTCAACATTGCTGGGTGCAACTGATGGACTGCTTCTGCTGAAATGATGTCACTTATTGGTGTTTGCACCTGTTGACCATTGCTGGGCTGGAATTATCAACTATTTTTTTTTTTGAATAATTAAAAGAATTTTATGTGAACATTTGTATAAACTGATTTTTTATGTATTGTGTAAACTATTATGTAAAGCCACATGTATGAAAAGAATTTGTATTGCCTACTGTATTTTATATATTAGGTTATTGAAAGGTCAGTGCAAAGCCAAAATTTTAACTAATTATGTGATATTTAGGTATTAATATTATCTTTTATTTTTGTCTGTATTTTTCTGGACGAATTTGGTGGTATTTTCACCACCAATGCTGGCAAAAATACCATCATATTCTGGCCTGTGGAGAAGGGGCATATGAAAGGTGGCTACACTGAGCCACTGCGCCAGAGATTGCGCCAAAGAGTATTATTAAGCCGCCTCCACTGTGCTTGTTGAGAGCTCGTAGAAGTCAGTGCTTGTTAAGAGCTCGTAGTAGTCAGTGCTTGTTAAGAGCTCGTAGTAGTCAGTGCTTGGAGAGAGCTCGTAGTAGTCAGTGCTTGGAGAGAGCTCGTGGTAGTCTGTGCTGAGATGTGTTTGTTGAGATGTGCTATTAGGCAGTGCTTGCTGAGATGTGATATTGGAGAGTTCTGGTTGAGATATAATGTAAGGATTAGAATGATTTTCATCAATATAAATGAGGTAACTAACTCCGTTTGTTTTTATTTCAGTGTCCTAAATAATGCGTCATTACAGGTTCAGTCAACAAAGCATCTGGCGTGTGTTCTTGTATTAGAGTGTAATTCTGCTTTCCTTATGCAATTATCGTATTTCTAATTTTCTTTTATCACATCAGTATAATTGGTATTTAAAAATTCTTGTCTTGTTGAAGAAGAACCGTGCCAGATGTGTACGTTGAGTCACACTCCCACACACAGAACAATTACATTTGTGCTTGGGTTTTGTAGGTTTTATAGTTGCTAGGGACTTAATTAATTAATTGTGTTAACGAAAAATTTCATTTCATTCTTGTTGTTGTTCTTTGCAGTCAGATAGCGTAATAATACTAGTCAGGGCCAACCGTTTACGAAACAGCATAATCGGACATACAGCTAGTAAAAAGTATTTTCAATCATATTTAATTAAGCCCCCATGCACATGGCGACCCTGCCAGGATCGTCCCTTGGAATTCTTCGGATTGTAAAAATAGTAGACAGTAGTATTGTTGTAGTAATTTGTAGTTTAGTAATTGTAGTTTATATTGCATGTGTAGATTTGGTAATTGGCATTCTTCTAATGGTATTTTTCAAAATTTAATTTTTATTGTCTTGTCTATGGGTTTGACAATTTAGTGCAATTATTTCAATTGTTCGATTAATAGTGTTTGAGGGAAACATTTCATGTGAATGGTATTGTTGAGTTAAAGAGTCATTGTGTGTAATTTTCGTACAGTGACGAATTTTTTATGTTTTGTAAATGATTACGCGATCGATGAAAAAGGTGAAAATGATGAATAGTGAGAATGACGAAATTGTTGACATGGCGAACTCGCCAACACAGGACAACAGTATGATGAATAATGGAGTTGAAAACAATTTAATAAGTCGGGAAAATAGTCAGGAACCATTTCAAAATTTTTCTCAATCAGAAAATTCACAGAATACGAGATTAACGATAGAAGATTCTGGAATAGTATCGAACACAGATAGCTTTACAGCTATGACGAAGGAAACTGATTTTGCGGGAAATATTTAATTAAGCCCCCATGCAATGCTACTTAATAATACACTCGAGTACAAAACTTTCGCATGGTGTGTCATTGCAGTTACGATGCATTTTACAGTTGTTCTTCATTTCAACAGGGCCTCGAGACAATATCTGTATGACTTCACATGAGGAAGAATCAGCACCAATCTGGAAGAAGGACGAAGTGTCGCGAGTGTAGCCCAGGAGTGTGGTATTACTGACATCAATGTTTCACGTATAGCAGCTCTTCCTATGTATCGTCCAAGTATCATCGAGCGATATGACTTGCCAGCGACAGATCAAGCTAAAGTTACTTTCGTGCGTAAGTCTTGCACGTCACTGTAGTATGCCGTTACTATGGCATGAGAAGTAACAGCTGTCAGGTGAGCGTGTCTCCAAATTGGTCCATGATGCAATAGTAGCAATGCCACCAAAAATATATAAGTTTATTGTTGTTTGTTTTAGCTCGATGACAGGCTTAGTGCAGCTCTCCACAAGTCTGATCTGTGAAAGCCTCCTCATCTCTGAACAGTTACTGCAACCTACATCCATCCTCACCTGCTTACTGCAGTTAAGCGTTCGTTACGCCACTCGCGGATCAGACCAAACGTCTTTCCGACTGGCAGACTGCTACCTACATAGAACGATCTGTTATCGTGGGACAGTTGATCAGCATGTCACCAATCCCTCCAGCCGCTATCGTTAGGTAGATAAATCCTGCTTCTTTATTCAAGCAGCTTCTCACTAGGCATCACGATGCTCTATGGGACCCATTTTAGACCTCTCTACATCAGAAAGACTTGTGCAGGTACCTGGAATCGAACCCGAGTCCTTCCGCAGTGAAAGTAGCCACGATACCTATTCGGACATGGGGGCGATTTTAAGCCTTGGTCTCCCTCTACAATTGTATCTGCTCCCCCCCCCCCCCAAAAAAAACACACACACACACACACACACACACATACACACACACACACACACACACACACACACACACATACACGAGCGATTTTTGATACCTCGGGATATGCCCTATCAACCGTTTCCTTCTTTTAGTCAATTAGTGCCATAATTTTTCTTTTACGCGTGTTACAATTGCGTAGAGTATTTGGGAGAAGCTCTCTGGTAGATTGGATAAATTTTATATGGGACTCTCTCAGGAATATCTGTTCGTGAGCAATATGTGGCAACCATTAATTCTACTAAATGAAACTGAAAATGACTGACTTCTCTTTTTAAATGACTATCGATATCGAAAGATTATTATTCAATATTTAGACATTTCAGCTTGAGCATGCGTATTCCATATAGCTACAGCTGATCGTGGTTAAATGTCTGAAGATGGAAGAATAGTTTTCGGAAACAGGCAGCTTATAGTATAGAGGAGATGATAGACATCAACATTATTCACTGAAATTAACAACTGCAACGGGTAAACACATTCTTGATGTGAAGTATATACTAACATTATTGAAGTTTTCTCAGTTTTGCTACCCTTATTTGGAAATTACTGTCAGTTATAATAAATAATTCCAGGTGGATACCATATAGTCTCTTCGAGAGTGCAGGTGGTTTCTTTCCTCGTGCTTGTTATTGCCCCAGCTGTAATGTATTCAATGACGATGAAACATTAAATAATGTTATCCAGGATGGACTGCGGTTTGGAAACTGAGATCGCTTATGTTACAAAAGATCAATTAAAGTAATTATCTGCGGCAGTCAAGAGACGTTTGGAGGGTTTAGAGTCTGTTCTTCATGGGGTCAGGGGATCACACTACAACTTTGTTTGCTGGACGTTGGCAGGTGCCTGTACTTAACGTCATTTCGTTAAAAATAAGGTATAATTTACACTTATCATCGTAAAATGGCACTGGAATTGTAAATCTTAAATAATAATGAAGCTACTTACACTCGTTTCCAGCGGAAAGTAACCCTGAGGCTCGGTATAAATGTTCATTTTCGTCGTTAGATGGCACAAAAAATCGAATAGTCCAGATATTGTGAAATTCTTGTAGTCTTAAGTAAGACAAAAGAGAATAACATTCGAAAATTCCATGAAATAAAAATCATTTTATCTAGGTGTCATAATGAACTGTCGAACGTAGAGGCGAAACAACGGTTTTCTCTTTGCCGCAGAGCCGCTGCCCCCCCCCCCCCCCTCACCCCAACCCGCACACGGCTGCTGTGTCGACCTGGCGCTGCGGCGGTGCGCTCCCTCGCCGCTCCCAGTAGCACACCCCTGCCGCCCCTACCTGCTGCCAGCTGCTTGAAATTCCGCTCCAGGTCCTCAGTTCCGACCCGAAACTACCTAATAAGCTACCAACTCGTACAAAGTTTGAAGATGATTTATGACGCTCTCAGCTCTCGCGGGTGCACTGGCGGAAACGCGAGGAAACGGTATTTTTCCCATCAGCGGAGTTCTCTCGACCTGCGATAGGTTATTTGTAATACCGGGCCGACGCTCAGCCCGCGTACGCCTCCTGTGGTGCCAAAGGCGCGTTTCCTCCTCGGCCTTTACCTTGTTTTCCAAATCGCTGGATCTGCATTTCCTTCAAAAGACAGTGTGTTTGCGCGTAGACGACTTGGAGTTAACTCTTGCTAGTGACCAGCTGGCTGAAGCGAGACACTACACCGATCACCGCTATACTCCAGCTGCTGTAATACCTTCCCAGTAGTCACAGTGCCGCTGATTGTCTTTGTTTACATTGCAGGATTATGATATAAATACCACATCAAAGCTGAAGACTAATGTCGATAATTTTCAGGTTGCTGTATAAAGTCGTAAATTCCATCGCCATTCACATACCAAAGCGACATTGCATACCTTTGCCACTGGCCACTGCACCTAACATATTTATAAACCTTTACATCGTGATTTTTTTCTCTTGTGTCAATCATAACCCATTTGAAAGATGAAGTCGTATTTCAGTATCACATACCCTTCAAAACACACTGCATACTTTATCAGTTTAGCCCGTTGTTGTTGTCTTTAGTTAATGGTTCCTTATCTCGACGTATTACTAAAAGAAAGATTCTATTATGTGGATAAATTTTGCTTTCCCTTCCCAGTTCGTCAGCGATATCCATGCACATAATAAAAACTGATGTACATATGCATGTATATACGCTGAGGCGACATGAAATACATCCTAATATCGTGTTGGATCTCCTTTTTTCAGGCGTAGTGTGGTAACTCTATGTGATACGGGCTCAACAAGTCGATGGAAGTCTCCTGTATAAATATTAAGACAAGCTGTCTGTATAGCCCTCCCTAACTGCGGAAATTTAGCCGGTGCAGGATCTTGTGCACTAAATAAGCTCTCAATTGTGTCCCATAAACGTTCGATGGCATTCACGTCGAGTGATCTGCGTGACCACATCATTCGTTCGAATTGTCCAGAATGTTATTCAAACCAATCGCGAAGAACTGAAGGTCGGTGACAAGGCACATTGTCTTCCATAATAAAACCATCGTTGATGGAACCATGAAGTCCATGAATGGCCGCAAATCCTTTAAGTAGACGACGATAACCATTTCCAGCCAATGATCAGTTCACTTGGACCAGAGGACGCAATTCGCTGTATGTAAACAGAGCTCAACCATTATGGACACACCAACAGCTTGCACAGTGCCTTGCTGACAACTTGAGTCCATGACTTGGTGGCTTCTGTGACATACCCGA
This sequence comes from Schistocerca piceifrons, assembly GCF_021461385.2. Lineage (NCBI taxonomy): Eukaryota > Metazoa > Arthropoda > Insecta > Orthoptera > Acrididae > Schistocerca > Schistocerca piceifrons. Next base: position 585,748,819 of record NC_060138.1, read on the forward strand.
TCTTTATCATAAGCTGTTACCGACTGAAATCGAGACTCATCTGACCAAGTCACGGTTGTCTAGAGTCCAATCGATATGGTCGCGTGCTCAGGGGAGGCGCTGCAGAGGACGTCGTGCTGACAGCAAAGCCACTTACGTCGCTCGTCTGCTAATGTAGACCATTAACGCAACATTTCGCACCACTGTCCGAACGGATAGTTTCGTCATACTTCCCAAATTTATTTCTGAGGATATTTCACGAAATATTGCTTGTGTGCTACCACTGACAACTCTACTCGAACGCCGCTGCTATCAGTCGATAAGGGAGGGCCGTCGGCCACTGCGTTGACCGTAGTGAGAGGTAATGCTTTTAATTTTGTATTCTCGGCACACTTTGGACGTCGTGGATCTCGGATTATTGACGTCCACAACGATTTCCAAAATGAAGTCTCCCATGCGTCTAGCGCCAATTACCATTCCGCGTTCAAAGTCTGTTAATTCCTATCGTGCGGCGGTAATCGCGTCGGAAACCTTTTCACATGAATCACACGAATGCAAATGACAGCTCCACTAATGCATTGTCCTTTCATGTCTTGTTTACGCGATACTACTGCCATCTATATATGTGCATACCGCTGTTCCATGACTTACGTCGCCTCAGTGTATGTATGTATGTATGTATGTATGTACATTCCACATCTCCTAAACCAGTGGATCGGTTTCAACCAAACTGGGTAAAAATTTTAATTGCTGAAATGAGATTTTCAATCTGTAGCGGAGTTTGCGCTGCTGTGAAACTTCCTGGCAGATTAAAACTGTGGGCCGGACTGAGACTCGATCTCGGGACCTTTGCCTTTCGCGCTCAAATGCTGTACGATCTTTTCTTTTCGGTTGATCTCATGTTGCTCTATACTGTTCGTTGAATTTGTTCGGGGCGGACGTCCGCTGACACCCATTTAGGTTCTTCGTCTATCCGTTCACTCAGTTTCTTATTACAGAGCCTAGCTGAACCTCTGACCGAACACGCTGAGCTACCGTGCCGGCACATTCTGTGCTACCCAAGCACGACTCACGCCCCGTCCTCACAGCTTTACTGCTGCCAATACCTCGTCTCCTACTTTCCAAACACAGAAGCTCTCCTGCGAAAGTTGTAGAACTAGCACTCCTGGAAGAAAGGATATGGCCACAGCCTGGGGGATGTTTACAGACTGAGATTTTCACTCTGCAGCGGAGTGTGTGATATGAAACTTCCTGGCAGATTAAAACTGTGTGCCGGACCGAGACTCCTGAAAGGTGTGCAATGCCATTTCCCATTCTAAATGACGTTTAACAGCACATCCTTACGCAATATGAAGAAAAAGAAGGCACGAAGAGATGATGTTTCAGCTAAATGACTGAAGCTGGAGGGAAAACAAGGAACACTTTAAATGATATTGATAATGTGTGAAATATGAGATAATACCCCGAAACTAGAATACTGCGGTAACAGTTGTAATCGTCATGAAGGAGACATGAATGTTGTAGATCTATGAGTGGCCTCTTAAAACAGTATTCAAACTTCGCATACGTCGTAAACGGAACGTTTAATATGCGCATTGCCAGTTTTCTCTTGCAGCAATGAGATATGTAAATTTAAAACTAAAATCATACGTAAGCTTTGGATTGCTCAGCGGGGAATGAGGAGATGCATGTTGGGAGCTCCTAAGAGAGAAATAAAAAAGATCGACCGAAGAACTGTTAGAGTGGAAGATGTAATTGTGACTGCCATCAAATTTAAAATGAGCCAGGTAAATGAACGGTAGATGGATCAACGAAGTCTTCGTTTTACGCCTACAGACAAGAAAATATGAATAAGACGACATAATTAAATGTTATAAAACTTGCATGAGCAACACAAGAACTCTGATAAGTTCAAAACAGTTATGTATATATGTATATATGTCTATATTAGAGAAAGAAAACTGATAGTAGATCAAAACAAGGAGTGCAAACAAAACGAGAAGTGGGAAGAAAACGATCGAAAAACAAAAACATGCTTATGCTTCGTAAATAGGGCGATAGTACGACCTTCATTTGACGAGATGAGAGGAAACATTAATGCAAACTAAAACCATGAAGTACAATTGGTAATCACTTACTTACATAAAAACTACTTTCTAATCTACAGGTAACCCAAATAAAAACAAAATTGTATCATAACTGTATCATTATAGTTCCCAATGATGATGTCTTAAATTGAAAAAATGCGAAACTCGTCTCGGTTCAAATGTCTCTGAGCACTATGGGACTTAACATCTGTGGTCATCAGTCCCCTAGAACTTAGAACTACTTAAACCTAACTAACCTAAGGACATCACACACATCCATTCCCGAGGCAGGATTCGAACCTGCGACTGTAGCGGTCACGGGGTTCCAGACTAAAGCGCCTAGATCCGCACGGCCACACCGGCCGGCTACTCGTCTGGGAAAAAAAGTTAGAGTACAGCAAGGGAAGGCGATTTTATGTACAGAAAAAATATTTCTGTGCTTGCTGCGGAGGATGGCCACGGAAACATGCCCGTTAAAATGCATTTACTTGTACTCCTTTTTCGACAGCAATTTTGGTTTCGCTGCCGTGGGAGGATTCTTTATAAGCAACTACGTACATCCCCAGAGTTTATCAGCAACATTTCAACCTTAAGACATCTCAACAGCAGGTTATCGATACACAGCTAACGTCTTGGAAATTTACAGCATGGAGGGCACAATAGTAGAACCTCAGCCGTCCTAACGTATGCCGTTCGGCACGTGTAATTTGGAAGTTTGTGGTAAGTTCTATGGGACCGAACTGCTGAGGTCATCGGTCCCTAGGCTTACACACTCGTTAATCTAATTTAAACTAATTTACGCTAGTACAACACTCACATTCAAGCACAAGGGAGGACTCGAACCTCCAACGTGAGGAGCCGTGCGAACCGTGGCAAGGCACCCTAAACCGTACGGCTACCATACGCGCCTGGGCATGTGTAATTACAGATTTTTGCCTGGGGGTATCCCGACGTTGGGAACCCTCGGGTGGCAGGCCTGCCAACAATAGAGACGCTTGCTGCCCCCTGGTGGTGGTTGTCAGGTAATCACGTTAGGCCTCCCCGGCAGCTGCCGCAAGCCCACGCTGGCTGCAGGGTGCCTTTCCCCTGAATTTGCACTCTCCTCATTCAGTGATCGTGCTACACAGTGATACTAATCATTTTTCCATTGTTCGTGGCACATATCATGTGTCAGCCGCCCCATCCACTGATTTCGTATGGACACCTTTTGAATAATTAAATAATTTCGACACGCTTGCACCCTCCCCCCCCCCCTCCCCCTCCTCACTCTCTCACGCTCTCTCTCTCTCTCTTTCTTTCTCTCACGCACGCACACACACACACACACACACACACACACACACAAACACTTATTACCTAGCTATCCTGCATGTCTAGTCAAATTATTTTTCCACCCGGTTCCCTTTCATATATGCCCACTACTTGCTACCGATCTGTAGGAAAGCCGTCGCTAGACCTTTAAGGGCGACAAAAAGTTAGGATTCCGTTAGCATATGTTCAGATTATCGTATCTGTCAGCTATATGTTGTGTACAAATTATGTCTGGTGCCGACCATTTGTGCACCGTTTCGCGGTCAATAGTATCGAACGACGTACTCAGTCGAGGGCCAGTCCAGGAACATCACTGGAAATTTCTGCTTCAGTTGTTGATTCATATTGCTTTGTGTTGGTGACAGCACGATTTTGGTTGGAGAAATTTTGGAAGGTCGTTAAACACACTGCCGTATTATTGCAGCAAGGGAATTGGACATTACGTGGTTCTGCAAACAGAACATGACAGTGGTCCGTGAGATACTTTAAAACACAAAATATGCGTTTTGAGACCAAAACTCTAGTTACGGTATCGCACCTATATGAACCTATTTGACAAATAAATGGGACAGTCTTGAATGAAATTATGGTAACAGAGCTAGGTAGACCTACGTTTTGTGATAGACGAGTGCCGAATCTTCTGATCCAAAAGGAACGTTTTGTAGTTGGAGACTTGTGCGGTCACTGCCTCGGAATAAGTGACATGCTGTGTTTGTACGCAGTGAATGAAGTGTCACCAAATCTTATAGTAACACAAGAAGCACCACTCACGTACAGTGATAAATTTAATGTTACTTCCAGGTACAAAAGCATCGTGTGGTAACTGTACTTTCTGTAACGAAAGGCTACTGTAAAACATTAACATAATGATGAAGAAATAACGGACAACAGTTAACGGAATTGTCTTTGTCGTTGGAGACTTAGATACAGCCTGATGTTGTGGTTCTTTTATTTACTGGTATTTATATGCTATAAAAAGTTGGAGTTGGTATTATTCTGGCTGCTTCACAACTAGAAAATTATTTACGTCAGTGATTCAGTTTTGGTACTTCTCGCAGTTAGTTTGCCCGACACGATGTTTTTATTATAATTTTAATTAATTTTTTTAAATTATTTCCGGCCGCTGTGGCCGAGCGGTTCTAAGCGCATCAGTCCGGACCCGCGCTGCTGCTACGGTCTCAGGTTCGAATCCTGCCTCGGGCATGGCTTTGTGTGTTGTCCCGCGGTTAGTAGGGTTTAAGTAGTTCTAAGTCCAGGGGGGGGGGGGATGACCTCAGACGTTAAGTCCCATAGTGCTTAGAGCCATTTGTAAATTATTTCTTACTTTTGTGTGTGTGAAATCTTATGGGACTTAACTGCTAAGGTCATCAGTCCCTACTTTTGTGAAAATGCAACACTAAGGAGATTCTCGCAATTTCGTTACGTTGGGTTCGAAATAAGTTTACTGAACTCACTTTCCCCAAATTTGTTTCAGTATTGGATAGATTGATTACTTTTACTGTTTCAAAGGAAGAACCGCTAATCAAGAGAATTCTCCTACACTTACATTTATTTTTATTTGTCAGCATTAGCAAATATTATGATATTTATTACGACTGTGGGCCGTTATCATTTAGAACAATGGCACTGACATCTGCACCAATGTTCCCCCTATAAAATTGGCACAAAGACATTAATTTTGCCGCTTCATGAATAGAGGAGCTGGTACAAACAAGATTTTACAACACTTTTAAGTACTATTTCATTGCCGGCCGCGGTGGTCTCGCGGTTCTAGGCGCGCAGTCCGGAACCGTGCGACTGCTGCGGTCGCAGGTTCGAATCTTGCCTCGGGCATGGATGCGTGTGATGTCCTTAGGTTAGTTAGGTTTAAGTAGTTCTAAGTTCTAGGGGACTGATGACCACAGCAGTTGAGTCCCATAGTGCTCAGAGCCATTTTAACCATACTATTTCATTATATTTAGGCTAAATATTACATGAAACTTACAAGTTTTCGTGCCTCGTCACAAAATGGCATCTTACACTACGCAGAAACAAAACGGAAGAGAGAGTGATCCTTTTGCAAAAGAACAGAGATTGCAATTACATTCACAGATCATATTAATTGATTACAGTCTATCCTATCTTTCTCCGATAACATTTATTTCGTTACGACGTCAGTTTTGGAATATTTGCGAAGCTATTCAGTATCATTTTCACCACGTTATGTGCCGTACGCCACACTGACCACCTACAGTCACAATCAAAACTTGTTGATGAACTACTAATGAAAGTTCCCCTTCTTCGCTTAACTTCCACAACAAATTAAAAACAAAATATTTCTTTTGGAACAGCGCAAAGATGATGTACAACTGCATGATGAATGGGAAGCTTCAGACTTTGTCAGAAGTGGATTTAATCCTTCTGAAAAAAGTTACCGGTAGTGACCATCAATCGACAGTGGTTAACTTATTTCCCTGCAATGATATCGATAACGTATAATTCTGGGCAATTAACAGTGCTCTCTTTCCTAACACTCATTTCAGGTGCTTACAGCCTATGTGTTGATATCCGATATGTGACGTTGTCGTTACATTAATGTCAGTGTGTTACAGCATATTTGACTATATTGATCTACATTGGAAAATGACATTACAACAAATATTGTACGAGGGGCGTTCAGTAACTAATGTAACCCATTCTTTTCTCCGTCAGTTCCGGTTAAAAAAATGCGGAATTTGATTTGGAACATCGTGGAACATTCCTGCTTCAGCCCCTGTGTTTCATGAAGTTCCGATAGTTGGAAGCGCTTTATGTTGCCTTCAAAATAGCTTCTGTGATGTCGGTGCGTTCCAAGAAGACAGCTGTCACTGTGTTTCTTTTTTCGGTAAACCAGAGCGTCTCGGATATTCATAGGCACTTGCAGCATGTTTACAAGGATGTGGCAGTGAACAAAAGCACGGTGAGTCGACGGACGAGGCGTCTGTCATCATAGCAAAAAGATCGCGCAAGTCGCTCCGACGACGGGCGTGCCTGCCGGCCAAACACAGCCGTGACACCTGCTTTGTTGGAAAGCGCGAACACTAATAATTGGAGATGCCACAAAAATACGAACGAACTTCTCCTTCTCGATAACAACACAAGGCCTCACACAAGTTTGCGCACCCGAGAGGGTCTCGGAAAACTTCATTTGACTATTCTTCCTCATCAACCCTACTGCCCGGATATCACTCCTTCCGATTTCCGTCTGTTTGGCCCTATGAAGGATGCACTCCGCGGGAAGCAGTACATCGGCCATGTGGAGGCAATCGATGAAGCAGGACACTGACTCCTACGTCGACAGTAGAGTGGTACCGTGCGGGATTAGAAGCTCTCCGAGTAAGGTGCCTTAAGGCTGTCGGATTGAACAGAGATTACGTTGAAAAATGGAGTTTTGCAGCCAAACCAAAGGGAATAGTACGGTGTATTGGAATCCTGAATAAAACCAGCCTTCTTTCAGAAAAATGTGTGTTGCATTACTTACGAACACCCCTCTTATATGTCATTGGGCCGATCACTGAAATTCTTAGTCACTGTTTTTGTAGTGTAATTTATACGTCAACCAAGAACGAAGTGCGTAGAGGATTATTCCATCACTCTCCTGGTTATTGGTGAATCAAAATTCCTAACAGCTCTTTAGGTGCCACAGTGGAACTTAGTGAGATATTTCTAACATGCTTTCTAAAATGAATCTGTTTAGTCTCACAACATGGTCAGTCGTTTCGCTCACTACTTATCAAAGCTCCAAAAGTAGTAAGGAACATTAGGAGTTAATAACGTCTCGATGATAATCTCGGAATAGCTTTGGAGAGATAAGGAAAGCGGCTGCATGTTTTTCTACGGAATCATTTCGTCATTTATCTTGGAAAGATAAAGCACTACAAATCTACATCTGGATGGCCGGATGGGCGATTAAGCACACTGCTCCCGAATCTGAGTACAGAGTCCTACCACCGCACCAAATTCGCTCCCTATCACAGCAGAGACCGACAGCTGCGCTCCACCGGAGTGTGTGAACTATTAATGGAGAGACGCAAGGAAAATGGATACACACTGATTAGAACCTAGAATGGCGAGTTAAAGCAGTTATGGCAGGAGCAATAAGAAATTTCAACTTAAAAAGGTGCGAATTATATATAAATTGGGAGGCGCAATTGTGCAGCTGTACAACAGGGTAACAATCAGTCTGAAACTGAATTGTGATGGGTGGTACAAGGAAACAAGAGGATGTTGAGCGGAAGTAAATGCGTTTCTACATGAAAAACCCACAGTGAAGGACGGGACATTGCCATTGAAAATTGAAGATATCCTCGTCCAGAAAGTAATGATACCGGAGAAAGTACCAGGTAAAATACTGCCGGAATTTATAGGTTATGGGTAAAAATGATGGTTAGCTAGAATTAACAGTAGCTAATCTGGATGAAACAGTCGACGTTTTAAAGTACTTGAATGTTTTTATTTGAAACCCCACACAAATTTCTCGGCACCTGTGGTCCGCGACCTCGAAATACATGACTGCAAGCCTTTCCTGACAGTAGGTGCTTACGTATATATCGGATTTCAAAAGATAATGAAGACTGCAATCGTATTTATCAGTTTAAACTTGACGTACGATACGGTGTCTGCTTTTGATTAACTGGTACCATCAAATAAATGACGACCAAACTAACTCTATATGACACTGCACGGAATTCTCTTCTATAAACACACGTCTCCTACGTATGAAACAAGCACGTCACATGTAGGCCCGACTGGCATAGAGTTATGGGATTATGATGTCACAACGGCTGCTTAAAGAGAGGCACATGATAACTCGGCGTAACTCATGATCTGCTACGTTTTACTCCCTTTTTTTATGTGACCTGGGTGTGAGAAATTTCACGAAAGGTACAAAATAGTCTATATGAAATTTGCTATTTGCCCAGTGATGTCTGAGGGGATGGCAAGTGCTTTCTATTACGAAACATATTAATACAGAAATATCAAAAGAGAGTTGAGAGGAAAACAATGCTCTCGTGAAGTATATATACTCTACGAAATAAGGTGTTGGGTCGCAGGTTCGAATCCTGCCTCGGGTATGGCTGTGTGTGATGTCCTTAGGTTACTTAGGTTTAATTAGTTCTAGGTCTAGGGGACTAATGACCTCAGATGTTAAGTCACATAGTGCTTAGAGCCATTTGAACCATTTTTAAGGTGTTTTCGTTGCACAAAAACGTGACGCTGGTGGGTGTTAACAACATGGTTTCTGTGTGAGCCACTGTCAAAAATTATAAGGAAAATCTCTGCTATTGTGGCCTAATTCTTGTGGTAGAAGCGGTCGACCACATTTGGTTCGATCCAATTGAAACTAAGATGTAGTAATAAAAATAGATTACAGGAAACGTCTTGCCATTCGGAAGGAAACAGTTTGTCAAGGCAGAGCAAACCATAGCTTTAAATACTCAAAATATGTATCCACCGGACACTTTGTCGTCTGAAACAATATTCCATTATTATACGTGGACAGTACGATATAGTGAATAATAGTTATCAACTCCCAATTAGTGATACGCAGTGGATATTCTCCGATGTAGCAATAATTGGACAAAAAAGTCAGAGTGACCGAGATAGTTAATTGAAAGCATTGGGGTAAAATAAAAAAGGCAATAATTTTCGTCGCAAAGACCACTATGAATGTAGCAGGGTGTGTGGCTATAGAGCGAACGAAATCGGAAGATAGACTTCAGCTAATCTATAAAAGAAGTATATCCGATATTGTGAAGCACGAGGAGGAATGGAGGCAGTATATATAGTTTCAAAGTGTAGCCCACCGTATAGAATAGGAAATACTTCAAATCCGCAATAAAAATCAACGCTGCACATCTGGAAATATTTTATCAGTAATATTCAACGGTGCCAAATGATGGACATCAAAAGATATAAAGGGAGGAGCTATTGTCTTGGGGTACCGTTAATAAAGCACATATTGTTTCTAAAGCTAAGTAAGCGATGTCGTCAAAACGAATTTTCACCCTATAGCGAAGTATGCGATGATACGAAACTTCCTGGCAGACTAAAACTGTGTACTGTACTAACACTCGAACTCGAAACCTTTGCCTCTCACGGACAAGTGCTCTCCGAAGTGAGCCATTCAAGCGTAACTCAGGAGAACTTGTTCCGAAAGTTTCTATGAAACTTCTATGAAGTTTGGAACTATGGGATCAGGCCTGGCGTAAGTAAAGCTATGAGGATCGACCGTGGCTCTTGCTTGGGCTGCTCGGTTAGTCAAGCACTTGCCCGCTAGAGGCGAAAGTCCTGGTTTCGAGTCTCGGTCCAGCGTACAGTCTTGACCTACGAGCAACTTTCAGGTAAACAATATGTTTGAAACAGAAAGTTAACATTAATTCTGAGCATACTGCAGCGTCATATTGTAACACAACAGTCACTGACTACAAATGACTTTTCAGCTACTATTGTAGTGATTTTTATAGTGGTACTAGATACGTATCTACACTACTGGCCATTAAAATTGCTACACCATGAAGATGACGTGCTACAGACGCCAAATTTAACAGAAAGGAAGAAGATGCTGTGATATGCAAATGATTAGCTTTTCACAGCATTCACACAAGGTCGGCGTCGGTGCCGACACCTACAACGTGCTGACATGAGGAAAGTTTCCAACCGATTTCTCATACACAAACAGCAGTTGACCGGCGTTGCATGGTGAAACGTTGTTGTGATGTCTCGTGTAAGGAGGAAAAATGCGTAACATCACGTTTCCGACTTTGATAAAGGTCGGATTGTAGCCTATCGCGATTGCGGTTTATCGTATCGCGACATTGCTGCTCGCGTTGGTCGATATTCAATGACTGATAGCAGAATATGGAATCGGTGGGTTCAGGAGGGTAATACGGAACGCCGTGCTGGATCCCAACGGCCTCGTATCACTAGCAGTCGTGATGACAGGTATCTTATCCGCATGGCTGTAAAGGATCGTGCAGCCACGTCTCGATCCCTGAGTCAACAGATGAGGATGTTTGCAAGACAACAACCATATGCACCAACAGTTCGACGACGTGGGTGCAGCAGCATGAAGTATCAGCTCGGAGACCATGGCTGCGGTTAACCTTGACGCTGCATCACAGACAGGAGCGCCTGCAATGGTGTACTCCACGACGAACCTGGGTGCACGAATGGCAAAACGTCATTTTTTCGGATGAATCTCGGTTCTGTTTACAGCATCATGATGGTCGCATCCGTGTTTGGCGTCATCGCGGTGAACGCACATTGGAAGCGGGGTGCCATTGGTTACACGTCTCGGTCACCTCTTGTTCGCATTGACGGCACTTTGTACAGTGGACGTTACATTTCAGACGTGTTACAACCCGTGGCTCTACCCTTCATTCGATCCCTGCGAAACCCTACATTTCAGCATGATAATGCACGACCGCATGTTGCAGGTCCTGTACGGGCCTTTCTGGATGCAGAAAATGTTCGACTGCCGCCCTAGCCAGCACATTCTCCAGCTCCCTCACCAATTGAAAACGTCTGGTCAATGGTGGCCGAGCAGCTGGCTCGTCACAATACGCCCGTCACTACTCTTGATGAACTGTGGTATCGTGTTGAAGCTGCATGGGCAGCTGTACCCGTACACGCCATCCAAGCTCTGTTTGACTCAATGCCCAGGAGTATCAAGGCCGTTATTACGGCCAGAGGTGGTTGTTCTCGGTACTGATTTCTCAGGATCTCTGCACCCAAATTGCGTTAAAATGTAATCAAATGTCAGTTCTAGTATAATATATTTGTTCAATGGTCAATGGTGGCCGAGCAGCTGGCTCGTCACAATACGCCCGTCACTACTCTTGATGAACTGTGGTATCGTGTTGAAGCTGCATGGGCAGCTGTACCCGTACACGCCATCCAAGCTCTGTTTGACTCAATGCCCAGGAGTATCAAGGCCGTTATTACGGCCAGAGGTGGTTGTTCTCGGTACTGATTTCTCAGGATCTCTGCACCCAAATTGCGTTAAAATGTAATCAAATGTCAGTTCTAGTATAATATATTTGTTCAATGAATATCCGTTTATTATCTACATTTCTTCTTGGTGTAGCAATTTTAATGGCCAGTAGTGTATAAAATATCAATGTTAATTGGCTCTGCCAGCAGAAGCCTACTGGCTTGCTTCAGAAAGGATACGTCCAGCGTGTTTTAGTCGTTTTCCTTACGGCAGTGACGCTGCGGAAGACCATAATTTTACATAAAATGTAATTAAAGCCGCACGTTCTCGATCCCCTGCAAGTTCAGTTCAGTGGATGTATGTCATCAACGGTACTGCGGTAAATGACTTGCTTCAAAATTACTTCGAGCACTTAGTTAAAGAACCAAGGCGGGAGTGCAATGTCATAAGTCTCCTAATAATCAACAGACATTAACTTTTCGGACCACTTCACGTCGTGGGGGCATCTGATGTGTCCCAATCGATTCTGCTTGACCACGATCGACTCCAGCGACATAGCTGGTAGGTGACCTGTGGGCGCATGCCCCGTGGCGTAGGTTCTTAAGGAGTGTCCCACAGAGAGAGCGAGAGAAGTTGCGGAACGAGGTGAGAGATGACACGGAAGACGGTGGTGCCGGCAGTGACAGTGAGGAGCATGCGTGACACACGGCCACTAACACCCACACCTCCACATGCCACACACTCAGATCGGTACCAAACGTTGTACGTCGATTGAGTATCAACCAAAACACCTGTTTAGTTCGTGCTGTGTGATGTCGTCGAGTAGAACATGCGCAAACGATGACTGAAAGTACACCAGAACTACGGAGTATAGGAAAAGCGTGTCTGTGAGCTGTTAACGTGAAGCCCCCTGTTAGGTGAGTTCCTAGAGCGTCAGTACAGCCTGCTTTCGCTTCGTTAGTTTTTGACTTCCAATCAAAAAGATTGATATAAATCAAGAAAAACAATCTTAATTCTATCTACAAGAGTTTTTATTAGATTTATTATTATCCTTGCAACAACGCTATCAAAAAAATTAATCAATGACCGGGAAAAAAGATCACCATTGATTCATATTAATTAATTTACTACTTTGACAGATTAATGTTTGAATTTAGAATTCATTTATGTAGAATTTTTCTACAAATAGTACTGATACTTTATGAATTATTAATGTTTATTTTAAATTTTCTTTTATTAGTTATTTGTGTTTTAATTAGTGTTGCTTTTCTAACTTTGTAGCAAACCTATAGAGTACATTTGTGCAGATAGGTATGATGTTACACATACAAATGTACGACATAGATTTGTTACTTTCAACTAAGGAAGCGAAAGCAGGTTGCCAAAGGAAAATCGCTACAAATTCCGAAACACCTCTTTACATGCCAGGAAAATGATCTCCCATATAAAAATTTCACTCGAAAACTGTTAAAAAAAGTCACTATAGTGCGCTTCGAACACGGGATCTGACGCTCTACCAACCTTTTTTTTTTTTTTTTTTTTAAGGTAATGACAGAATGACAGTCAGGGGGCAGAGTGGGCGGGGGTCGTACTTGGAGGCCTGGCCACGCTGTCCCCGTCTCCTAACAGGATAAATAAGGGAGAGGCAACAGGAAGGAAACATTGTACATTGTAATTTCTGTGTTAGTAACAATAATATTTTATTTATTCATTTAATTTTAATGTCCCAAAAGAAAAATCACATATAAAAGAGAAGGGAAAGAAATATAGGGCTGAAGTGACATCCTCGTCACTTCATTGGAGTACATCCTATTCCTCGAAACAACGTAAACCTGGGACTCCCCACCGCTTCGGGGAGTTGTGAAACATGCTGCCTAGAAAGTTCGCAAAATGCTTTTTATATTTAGAGTGGCGTCGGATGATTTCGTGTTGTTTTAGTAGATAATACCAATAGTCCATGCCTGATATCAAGGTCCGCGAGAGCACGTAGTGCGATGCGTGTCCTCCAATCTATCGGATTGCCGAAGTTTTTTGTGAGGGGAAAAAGCCCAGCGTCAGGGAAAAATAAGCGTCCGTCGTGACCGTTGATTCGTCGGTGCGTCGGAGGAGGGCCATGATGCGTTGCGTCAGCCGCCAAACATCCTTTGCCCCACCGCACTGCAGAGAATGTTCGTCGGTGTCCTGCATGCCACATGTAAGGCAGAGCGGGGAATCTACCATGCGAATGTCGTACAATCGTTGGCGGTTGACTGTCTTGCGGTTGATTGGTGTATACCATGACGATCGCGCTGCTGTGGTGAGGAGAGGTGTATGGACAGCTCGCCAAATCTGTCGCCAGTTTCGTGTTGGGTATGTAATTTCGACAACATTGCTGCCATGATGACGCGGCAAGTATCGATATATCTCACGGGTAGTGGGGATTCTGGTAGAAGGTATCTGTAACTGAACATAACTAAAATCAACAAAAAATCGCGCGACGTGAGAAAAAGAGGGCGAGATTGCGCCTACCGCCACCGGTGGTTCAAAGGACGTGGGAAGAAGCACATCCAGGATGGCCGACGTGATGGCGTGTTGCCGTTGGTTCCAAGTGCGTAGCGTCGCTCGCAGGTATAGAGCTAGAGCCTTGTTCCGCACATCCGTGAGGTTAAGTCCTCCAGAATGGTGTGGGAGAGTTAAAGTCTCGTATTTGATCTTAAACAACATTCCTTGGCTGACATAGTATCCAAAGGCCGCCATTTATCTGTCAGCAATACCATGTGGCATTGGCAGTACCTGTGCCAGGTGCGGCAGTCGCGAGGCCAGGTGAACATTAGTGTAGTCTACCCTTTGGAGCAGGTCGTGCGTTCGGAGTGAATTGTTGCGTATGTGCAGTCGGACGTTCTGGAGGAGACGTCGATAGCTCGCCGCCGCTGATTGCCGTAGCGATCGGGCGAACAATACATCGCAAGATGTCCACCGTCGTAAACGGACTGTGCAGAGCGTCCAGCCCTCGACCGATGTGCATGATCTTGGTTTTATTCATGTTGACCCTGCTTCCCGCAGCTACTCCGTACGTAGTAAGAGGGGTAACCACCTGACTTACTTCGTTCTCCGACCGGAAGAGTATCATCAAGTCGTCGGCATATGCACGACACGTGAAGGAGCTCGCACGGAGTCGGGCGCCTGTTAGAGTCCGTCTAAGAGTCTGCTATTGTAAACAGTATCATCGACAAGGGACATCCTTGCCTAACTGAGCTGCAATCAGGAATCGTTCCTACCTCCCTGACATTGACTCTCACCGTCGAAGAAGCGCCGCGAAGGCGGCGCATGAGGACGGTAATAAAATCCTGTGGTATCGCCATGCGTCGCATGGTCGAGTCAAGGAAACCATGGTTGATCCTGTCAAAGGCACGATCAAAATCCACCGATACGAACGCCGCTCGCATGCGACAAGCTTCCGTCAGGGAAATTACGTCACGGTATTCGCCGAGGATAGAAAGTATGTTGCTCAGAACCCCTAGACAAACCTGGTCTGGTGGTATTGTCTTGGATACTACAGTCTTGAGCCTTGCCGCCAACATTCGCGCAAAGATCTTATAGTCAGTATTGAGCATCGTGAGCGGTCTAAATTGATGGGCGCTGACACTCGCTGTCGATTTCGGCATTGGTATGAACAGTCCCGCCATGAACTGCGACGTAACGTCAGTGTCAGGGCTCAATAACTCATTATACATCAATACCAACTGGGACATCATTAAATCCGCAAATGCGCGATAAAATTCGAGTGTCAACCCATCTGGCCCAGGGGATTTATGCACCACACCCTTCGCGAGTGCGCCCCGGATGTCGTCTTCCGCTAGGGGTCCCAATAGCGCCTCTGCATCCGGACCATCTACCTCCGTTTGCATCTGTCGCAAAATTTGTTCTCCTGTCCGATTGTCCGCCGGCGTTCCAGTGAAAAGGAGGAGGTAATGCTCCAGAAACTCAGCAGCAATGTCCTGTTGTGACGTCAAGGGTCGACCATCGTCATCATGGAGCACTGTGATTAGGGATCGGCGATTACACGCATGTCCCTTGGACACATGATGCATGCCACTACGACGTTGTCCAAGCACCGAGCACGGATCGAAAGTCCCTCCCGTCGGCGTCTCGTGATCGATAAAATGCCTGAATGCGATGGACTTCCGCTTGACGCCGGGCGATGGGGCCCTGGAGGACAGGTCGCGGAGCACCATGTAGTAATAATCAAGTGTACCTCGGAGCCATTTCGCTTTTTCCTTGCCATGCGTTATGAGAGCTCTTCGTATCGCCGGTTCTGCACACTGCAGCCAACACGAAAGAACCGTACGGTGCAGCGGCAGACGGCGAGTGCAAGTCTGCCATGTTTCTTCGATCCGCTGGCGACATTCGAGATCCACCAATAAGGATGAATTAAGTTTCCAGGAACTACGACTCCGCCAGACCCGCTGCCGTGGGAGGGTTAACGTGCATAAATATGCAAGGTGATCCGTAAAAGCTGTGGGCCAACGTTCAGCAGCCAACACGTGATCTTTTAATCCGTCAGAAACATAAATCCGATCTAGCCTGCTCGCCGAGTGGCTAGTAAAATACGTGTAGCCCTCTCGCTGCCCATGGATCTTTTCCCACGTGTCCATGAGGGCCATGTCCCGGCAGATCGTGTTGAATGCATGGCAGGAGCTGAAATTAGGAGTTTGATCCTTCGGTGTGAGTACACAGTTAAAATCCCCCCCCTACAAAGATGTGGTCATACCTCCCATGGAATAGGGGGGCAATCTCCTCCGAGTAGAATCGTGCACGCGCCTGTCGATTGTCAGATCCGGAGGGTGCATAGATGTTGACGATACGAATGCCGTTCACTGTCATAGCCAAACCCCGAGCCGAAGGAAGGTAATCGAGGTCACACATCGGAATCCCTTCCCGGACTAGTATCCCTGTGCCACGTCCTCCATCTGGAGTCGGCGCTAGGTAAGTGTTGTATCCATGCACGTCGGGAAAAGCAGCATTGCAGGTTTCCTGCATCAGCAGAATATCAACGTCTGTGGCGTAAATCATGTCCCGGAGAAGTTGCATCTTTGCAAGCGAACGTGCGGTGTTAATGTTCACTGTGCCCACCTTATATGCTTGTTTCGTTGTCGTTGTCATGCTCGTGTCATGTCATTGAGAACTCCAAGGGCTGTAGTCCACTATTCGTGCTCAGAGGGATGCTCGCCAACGGGCTGCCCTTCTTTGTTGTCGTTCCGTGGTGTGCATCCTGTAGGTGAGTGGTCATCATTTTGGGGTGGCAATTCCTGTATGTCTTCGACTGGTTCCGTCCAGTCGCAGTGATCGTCCATCCGAGAAACGTCCTCTGATGTATTTCGACGTGGCTGCCGGGACATTGGTGTCCCTGACTCCTTCGTCGGCAGCGCTGGGTCAGTCGGTGTCAATGAAGAGGGACCATCTGAAAGGCAGGATATCCGGTCACCATCTAATGGAATCCTGTCAGCGTCCTCTAAAGGCACGTGTTCTTTGTCAGACAGTTCTTCGGCTAGGGTACATTCCGTGTCCCCTAGGCTAGGGGGTGACGTATCACCCGAACTATGGCGACGCTTTTTGCGACGCTTCGGCGATCGCTGTTTGCCTGCCCTGCCCTCTGCTGCCTCACTGTGTTCGTCGATCGTTCGTTGGTCCGTTACCGGCGCCACTGTCTCGATCTTTACTTCCACGCCGCGTGCTACACGTGAGTTTTCGGAATGTTCCTCCCTCAACTGACGTGCCGTGGGTGTAGGGACATTCTCCGAGTCACTTCCCTGCTCCCGTAACTCGGTCTGCTCTTGCATAAACACGTCCTTGTCACGCTCCGAACTTGGCAACACCTCCCGGCGGGCCACCGACACGTACGTCATCGGCAGTTGCGTGGGAACTTCTCGCTGTGACGCTTCTCCATGTGGCAGTTGCACGAAGCGGCGTTGTATGCACTCCGAGCGGATATGTCCTTCTCCACCACAGCCAGAACAGGTGCGTAGCTGGCCATCGTAGATCACAATAGCTCGACATCCGCCAATGTATAAATAAGACGGGATATGTTTAGTAAGGACGATCCGCACCGGTCGCACGCCGTTTAGCACAGGATAGGTACTAAAACTTGCCCATCGTTCAGGCGTATGACTAAGTACCGTTCCATATGGTCGCAGCGACTCAGTAACCATCGATTCTGGCACCTCAGACGGCAATTCGAAGATCCGAATGACCCTCACACACTCCTGAAGGAGCTACTGTTGCAACGCTGATATGGCCATCAGAGTGTCGAAATTTAAATCCTCTTTGAGCAGCGGAGAGAGTTCTTTCACACGCAGCTTCATCGGTCATCTTTACGTACGTTGTACTGCTTACAATGGACAGGTGTATTCCAATTATGTCTGCAGCAGGTAAACGAACTTCTTCCCTCAAAAAACGCTCTATTTCGAAAGCTTTGGGTCTGGCAAATTCGTTGTCGAACGTCAATTGGAGCGTTGTCTTTCGAAAATTGTGTGCCATGGCGATCGAGTCAGACAACAACACGCGAGAGTACCGGCGGTGTAAACACTTCCTCGTCCACGCGCGCCCGCGGCCGGGACAGCAGGTCCGTGCCGCACCACCGCCTAAAGCAGACTACCAACTCAGCTACCAAAGATCTTCACATTAACACACCTTTCCTATACTCCGTACTTCTGGTGTTACTTTTAATCACCGTTTAAGCATGTTATACAGTGCGGCAGCACAAAACACTAACTAACTCGGTGTTTTGGTTGATAATCGACACACAACGTTTGGCACCGATATGAGTGTTTAATATCTGTAGGTTTGGGTGTAAGCGAGCACAGCGCGCCAGATGAGACTTTTTTTCGGTGAGGCGGACTATAATAACGCCCTTGTGAGGTGCGGGGCGTTCTGTAGCAGCTTCGGACGACAGTTAATGTGGTGAGCTGGAAGAGTGAACTGTGGGGGACTGTGCTGGGGTTGCAGCACATTGTAAATGTTATAAAGTGCCTTCGCTGCAGCTGTCCTTCTCGACATTCAAGGCTCCAACTGATAGTGTTAGTCCTACCTTACGGCGAGTTCTGGTCGTCAAGTGTACATTTCATAGCTAAGTTTTGAAATTCAGAATTAGCTATTTTAGCAGCGTGGACATATTTAGCCGCCAAGTCTAAATTTGTAAAAAAAGTTGTAATACTATTCTGGTACCCTGCGTTATTGTCCATTAGGCACATTACAGTCCATAATAAGAGCACGTATGGGACAGTACGTCATTTCAATTAACTAATTTCACTTATCTGTTTGTTGTAGAAGCCTGATTATATTATGTGCATTGGTTCCCATGCTAGTACATGATTGTTTGTGATTGCAAGCGGTCTAGGGTGGGTTTGACCACTCTTATCCAGGCAATGCAATGCTCTATTGTAATAAAGGTTGTATTAATAAATCTAGTATCTCGAGAGGAGGTTCAGCAGCAATCACCAAGGGAACCCTGTTTCCTCAGCAACCTGCTCAAGTCGCCTATGCGTTTTAACTCAGCGTCCGTTTCAGAATCAGTGATGAGTCTATGATTTGACCAATGACGCCGTGTGTAACAAGGAATTTTAACAAAGGTAGAAAAGTGACAGGAAACAAATTGCAGACTAAGTAGTCGTCATCAAATATTCAGGTCCGAGGACGAATGTGTCGGTCACAAGTGGTTAAAACTCAGTAGCATTGTATAAGTATGTACCTAGCAAGGTTCTGAGGGTCGAAAAGATTCTTAACATTCAGTAGCTGTATTAGAGCTTCAACTCCGATTTAAGCGGAATGGAAGCTTGTTTGGAAAACAGAAGCTTACGTAAAGGCAGTAAGAGGATCAAAATTATCTCTCCAATTCCTCAGTGACCATACTGGAACCGAAAGCGACTATGAGAGAAACAAGGACTAGTTACTGAATTAGGTATTAAATTGTTTCACTGCATAATTCCGTATCTCCTTTCAATTATCGCACGAATGCTGAATGGCTGAAATGGCATGGGTGTGTGTGTGTTGTTCTTAGCATAAGTTAGTTTAAGTAGTGTGTAAGTCTAGGAACCGATGGCCTCAGCAGTTTGGTCCCTTAGGAATTCACAAACACACACACAAACGCTCATAATTACAGGCTAATCCGGCTGACGTCAGTCTGTCCTAGAACTGTGGAAAGTGATATATGATCACGAATTATGACGTTCTTGGACAGTGTTAAACTCTTCTTTAAAAATCTACCTGAATCCCACAAACGGAGTACTTGAGAGACAGTGCTCGCTCTGTGTGTCCGTGAGCTCCAGAGCGCCGTGGACAAAGACACTCAGGTTGACGCCGGCTCCTTGATAGCCGGAAGGCATTCGACACAGTTCTCCACCGTCGTTTAGTGGATTAAATACGAGCTTACCGAGTATCGAACCAGATTTGTGAATAGATACGAAACTCCCTTGCAGATAGAGTTCTTAACCGAGCGAGAGTACGTTAAGAGCGCGTTATAGATTACAGTTTATATTAGTGAACTTGTGGACAATTTTGGAGGATCCGTGAGGCTATTTGCAGACTCTGTAGGAAGACTGTAATGCCGGAAGACTGTAGCGAAAACCTGCAAACCAACAAAAAATCTACAGTTGGAATAGGAATTTGCAGGTGACCCTGAACGTAAATAAATAGGTGAAGAAGTCCACTACCGTTCCATCGCAGTATTAGCGACAGTGGAAACAGTAACTCCCGTAAAAGACCGAGGAGTAATCATTCAGAGATACCTAAAGTGAAATGACGAAATGAAATAAAATGTGGGAAAAGCGGATGGCACATTGATATTCATTTGAAGAATCTTTAAAAAATGTAATTCAATATTCATTTCAAGAATCGTAAAAATATATAATTCATCTGCAAATGGAGGGCAAAAAAAGAGCGGCGCATTTCGTCACGGGATCTTTCATTCGGCGGCAGGGCTTTATGGAGAGGCTCAAGGAATTCTAATGGCAGACTTCGCAAGCCAAGCGTTGATCTCGGAGCGTTCTAAGAAGAGTCGGGTAGCACATTAATTTCTCCCATATATGTCTTGCGAAGTGACCACGACAAGAAAATTACAGGAATTACGTGTCATATGGAACTTTAGTGATTGTCATTATTCTCACGCCGCCATTCGTGAAAGGTAGAGGGAAGGAGCCAAAAGCGTATGTAAAAATATCAGGAAGTTCTCCTTGAATATAATATATAGTGTTTTTCTTCTCCTGCTGTACAGAAATTGATTATTCTAATTCCACAATTCACAATGAGGTTCTCACACTATTATGTCACGCAAGGCAGATTTGTTATTGACATGTTCGCGTCGTTCTCGCACGATATTTCGACGGCGTAGCGCGCTGTTTTCTTCAGATGTTACCCGAAGATGTTCCTAGGATTGACTGAGTTCAGTGCTGGACTTTGAGCGGTGGCATATTGTGATGGCCCGGAGACTGGCCACAGACAATTTGGACACTGCACGACTTGTTGAGTGTTCCAATAGTGCTTTGGTGAGTGTCTTCAACACGTGGCGAACCTAAGGTGAAACCACTTCCAGACGTCGTTGGGTTGGGCGGCTACGCTTCATTACAGACGTCAGACGTCATAGTCTGGGCAGACTGCTAAAATTAAAAAGGCGACGAACTGTGGTGGAACTAGCATCAGACTTTAATGGTGGGCAGAGTGCAAGCGTGTCTGAACACACAGTGCACCGAGCACTCCTAACGATGGGGCTCCGCAGCCGACGACCTGTGCAGGTGCCAATGTTAGCACCAGGGCATCGACAACTACGACTGAAATGACCACATGACCATCGGCACTGGACGTTGCCGAGTGAAAGAGCGTTGCTTGGGCTGAAAAATTCCGATACCTTCTTCATAATTCCAGTGGAGGTCGCGAATCCTTGGTCTTCCAGGGGAACAGCTCATTGACATCTGTACGTTGAGATGGAGAAGAACTGGCGGCGGCTCGATTATGCTCTGGGAAACATTCACGTAGGCATCCATGGGCCACGAAATATCGTAAACTGGTTGCAGACCATGTACACGCCTTCATGACGATCATGCTTCCCTGCGGCAGTGGCATCTTGATACAAGATAATCCACCATGTCACAAGCCCAGAGTGTAGTATAATGGTTCGAGGAAAACAGTAGTGCGTTCCAATTGATTTGCTGCCCCCTCCACAACTCGCCATATCTGAACCCGATTGAAAACATCTGGGATATGACTGTATGTAGCGTCTAAGCTCATCGGCCCCTCCCCGGAATTACGGGGAATTAGGTGACTTGTGTGTGCAGTTGTGATGCCAGCTCCCTCTATCTACTTACGAAGGTCTCATTACTTCCATGCAAAGACCCGCTGTTATCCATATCAAAGGTGGACATACCGTTGATTCGGTAGGTGATCATAATATTCTGACTGATCAGTGTAAAAGATAGGTAATTCGTCCTCTTTTCAGGTGAGTCCTCGTTAAGTGCAGAGCATCATGAAGGACATCTCCATGTGTGGATACTACGAGTGTTACATTGGTAATCATCTGGACTTTTTCTGGGGTGAGGGGGGCGGGAATGTGTAATGATAAGAGGTGCCACCGAGAACCCGCTCACGTTTGATTCGCAACGCCGGTGAACATAAAACGTTAAATTTCTGACGTTGAAACCGGTTGCTCCCTGCCTACTTTCGTTACCCTGATATTATTTTCCAAGGTAATGCAAGATCGCATGTTGCTGTGTTCTCAGAACCTACCTCGACTAAGAGGGTGTTCAGCGATCACTCGGGAGAGCCGGTTCTCCAGATCTGTCCATCGTTGAAAACATCTGATCCACCACATATTGGCGGTGTTGCCACGTCCTATCTCGATATAAGGATGTTCAATTGCAACCCGGGACAACATTTTCTCCATATCTGAACTCATTGAAAACATCTGGTCATGGGTTGCCGAGAGAGCAATACGCCAGCACACGCCAGTCACTAGTGACATATGAATGACGTAAACGTAACTAAGCTGGGATCAACCCGACGCTCATTCGGGATAGAGCCGTTGTTGCCACGAAATGTGACACCAGTCTTTATACCTCCAAATCACGTACAAATTCATGTTTTCTTCCTAAAATACGGTATGCACACAACAAGCAAATTTTGCTTATTTGTTGCTCTTATTGTTGCAATTTTAATAGTCGCAAATGTATAACGACAAACGCGTACTACTGAATGTCAATGGTATCGCCCATATTTAGTTAATTCCTTTCGTAATATGCCGTATCATGCTTTGTGTTTCGAAGTGAACGCATATTATCTAAAAATGAAACACTGTCAATGAATGATTGAAATTTAGCTTGGCGGTGGCGGGAGGGGGTGGGGGAGGGATGTGAATGTAATTCACGTAAGTATTCACCCATAGCAGTAAACATCTGACAACAGAAAGAGATATGTCTATACTCTAAAATGTATGAGTCTGTATACAGGGTGTTCGGAAATTCCCATTACAAACTTCCAGGACTTGCAGAGGTAAGCAAGTACAAAATGTTCTGAATACTAACCCATGTTCGGAAATGTACCGTTTCCATTCTACGACAGTTTCGCTTCAAATGTTTAACTCATTCACTTGTGCTAGAGGAATTGAATTAGGCTTGATGCGAAGTTTTTCACATACCACAAATTATACATAAATGTAAGAAGAAAGATAAATTATGTCATATCATGTAAGAGAAGCAGGGAGGAAAGTGTGATTAAACAATGCTTGTATCCTAGAAAATATAGTAAAAATAACCAAAAACACTGTTAGCACTACTGAGCATATTTTTGACTCTGATTTGGTTGTGAGTATGACAGATGTTTGGTGAGAAGCACTTTGTAGCACTGATTTCACTAAGAAGAAACACTTTAGAATACTATTCTTCACTATTATCTTCTTGTGGTGAGTGTGGTGAGATGGCTGGTGGCGATGCTGAGGGCTACAGGCTGCGGAGGACTCTGGCGATCGCTGTCTGCAGTGGAATCTGCAGGAAGTTTCTCAAGATCTCGCGGTAGCGCCTGTGCTGCTGGGCCATCTTGTTCTCCTCCCAGAGGTCCATCAGGAAGGCCAGCTGGTCGGTCTGCCTCCTCGCTACGAGGGCGTGTGCCGTCATGGCGAGGATCGAGAGAGTCGCCAGTCACATGGGTCGTGGAAATGGGTCTCAGTCTGGGGCGTTGATTGCTTCCACTGTGATGCTTCCCGGCGCCGTTCTGTTGATGTGCGCCACCATCTGCTGACACACTTCCCAAATGTTGGTGGCATTTTCGCAGGTGAAATGGTGCTCGAGGGTGTCGGTCATGGCACATACGTCACATCTGTCGCTTGCGATGAGTCTTTGATTGGTTGGTACTGTTCCGTTAACTATTTTGTACCAAGTCTCCTTTGCATCTTTATGCAACACATTTACCGAGACATTTCCCCATATTTGTTTCCAATTGTATTGCAGGAGTTTGTTTTCAATTTTGTTTTTTGCTGGCTTTCCCCTGAGGGCCCAGTAATTCACTTGGCTGTTCTGTGGCCGGGGTTCGCCACGGTGTCCAGAACGTAACTTTTGTTGACGTAGTGCAGCCTGACGTGTCGCATTCTGAAGGGTATGTGCCTTGTGTCGACCGGTGCTTCTTCTGATGCAGAATTGTATCGTGCATTCATCTTGGCTGTGACGCTGTGAGTGTTTTTTCCTGGATGGCGAGCGTTCGTTTTAATAGGAGGGCTGCACATTTGGTCTTTATATCAACTAGACCTAGTCCCCCTTCTTTCGTTGGCAGCGAGCACGTTGCTTGCGCCACTTTGAATGTATTTCGACGCCACAACAGGTAGTACACTGCGCTCTAAGTGCTCGCGCAATTTCGGCCAGGATGCTTAAGATTTGCGCCAGGCACCATGCTTTCGACCGGATCATCGTGTTTATCAGGTCTACTTTCTGGTGGATTGTTAGTTTCTCGTTCGCGTGCTGTCTGGAGAGACCTCTTATGGTGTGTAACACGTCTCTCCAGTTGTATGCGCCCATTCTAAGTGTACAAGACTGTATAAAAATTCCAAGATCTTTATGGCTTTCTGCTATTTTGTACCACTACCTGTCTGGTTTGAGTCGTTGATTCCCTATCGACAGTAGTACTGTTTTTCTCGGGTTGGTTTGGGCTTCTGACGCTTCTTCGAATATGTTCATGATGGTTTCTACTCGTCCAATATCTTCCTGATCTTCAGTAAAGATACCTAGCACAGCATAGGCTATACATGCTATTGCAGAACCCGGGATCTGCTGCTTACATGGCAGAAGCTCTATCCATCTGAGCCACCGAGGACACAGAAGATAGTGTGACTGCAGGGACTTACCTCTGGCACGCCTCCCGTGAGACCCACATTCCCAACTTATTGTCCCTCACTATATTCGTAGTGCACCTGCCCATTGCACTCATTATTCGCGGCTTTACCGATTACCGTAAGAGTTCGGGCAAGGTTTGTGCATTCGCACAGAAGATGGTTAAATGGCCGGCGAGCCTTAACTATATATATGAAGATGGTATCTGTTCTTTCTGACATGTCCGAAAGAGCAGATACCATCTTCATATATATTATTGTTCAAGAGTAAGACATAAAACAATTCAGACAAACATTTGATGCGCCCGTCGTCTAATGCTCGAAATTGCGTACAGAAAACAATGGGAATCTGCAGTTCAATATTTAACATAGAAACAAAGAATTTTAAAGAGTACTAGAGTGTATTTGTCTCATGGATTATACTAACTGTAGAGTCTGCTGTTGTGTGACATACACATATTTCTGTTATCTATGTCCGAACGTGTAAAAAAAGGTTCCGACAGTTTTGCAATCTCGAAAATCTTTCAAATATCAAAAAAGGCAATGCGCTTTCTCAATCGGCATCCGATTTGCTGTGCATGAGTTCGAACACCATTCCAAGTCGCGACAAAGTTTTCTCTAATGTATTTTACTTCTCGCTTTTAGATGGTCCATTTCACAAAACGTTTTCTTTTTTAATTTTTTCCTCACTTAAATCACAAACATGTTTTATTCCGTAGTTAGCAGCAATCACCAACGTATATAACTTAGAAATTAAGGAAAACTCGACATGTTTTTTCGAAAGTATATTTTTTTTTAGTTTTTACCACTGTCAGTACCTAAACGAGATTCATCTGAAATGGAAAAATTAGCGTAAAGTGCCACTTGGTAATTACATTCTGTGTTCAAACACAGCCACCCATCGTTGGCACTGTAAACACAAACTGATAAATTACGGAACCATCCAGCTGCACACAGATCTATCCAAAAAACATGCGTATTTACACTGCGGTGAGAGCTTCATGCAGACAGAGCGCAGTATTGACTGTGGAGCGACTGGCGATCAACACATATCATAGAGGGTCATGTCAAATGTGTGGTAAATCCACGCTAATTACGAACGACGACTCTATAGTTCGCCAACTAGTTACGATTGGCTCGATGTTTAAAAGACTCATAGATGAATAAATGTAACGAACTAGGGAGTCAAACATGATAGCTTTTGCTGTTACGCAAAATTACTCGTACTCTTTAACGCTCATATTTAACAGAACCTCTCTATATGATTCTCAATAGATATATTCGGTACTTTACGTTCTTGTATAACTGAAACGTTCTCATACGCGGGCTACCAATATGATAAAAATTTCTTCTTTAGATTGCCAGTGAACTCATTCGGTTTAGCGTCAGGAGGACATCACAATTAAAAGTAAGAATCAAAATCAAAGGGATGTCAACTTTAAGACTGTAAATGATTTCCGCTTGTAAAAGCAGAAGATTGATTTCATCCTTAGTATGTTGTAACTACAAGGGGAACAAACTGTTTGATTACGTAACAGAAGACGAAATGGTTGCCGATTTGTACGATGTAGAGGTCCAATATTACGAGAGTAAGTCAATTATTATCCACGATTTTGTTATATTTTTGTTTATTTTGGTAATACTATCATTTTACGTTGATGACGCATGCTTTGTTTATTTGCTGTTATATTGTTATATCTTTGCAATTTTCAAGCTGCTATATTACGAGGGTGAGTCAAATGAAAACCTTAAATATTTTTTTAAATATTATTTATTGTGCAGAAGTGGTACAAAGCTGTATCACTTTTCAACATAATCTCCCCCACGCTCAATGCAAGTCCTCCGGCGCTTACAAAGTGCATAAATTCCTTTAGAAAAAAATTCTTTTGATCGTCCGCGCAACCACTCATGCACCGCGTGGCGTACCTCTTCATCAGAAAGGCACTTCTTTCCTCCCATTGCGTCTTTGAGTGGTCCAAACATGCGGAAATCACTTGGGGCAAGGTCTGGCGAGTATGGTGGATGAGGAAGACACTCAAAATGCAGGTATGTGAGTGTTGCAACTGTTGTACGGACAGTGTGGGGCCTTGCACTGTCATGTTGCAAAAGGACACCTGCTGACAGCAATCCACATCGCTTTGATTTGATTGCAGGCCGCAGATGATTTTTTAGGAAATCTATATATGATGCACTGGTGACAGTGGTCCCTCTAGCCTTGTAATGCTCCAAAATGACGTCTTTTTCGTTCCAAAAGAGAGTCAGCATAACCTTCCCTGCTGATGGTTCTGTTTGAAACTTCTTTGGTTTTGGTGATGAGGAATGGCGCCATTCCTTGCTCGCTCTCTTCGTTTCCGGTTGGTGGAAGTGAACCCAAGTTTCGTCCCCAGTAACTATTCTTGCAAGGAAGCCATCACCTTCTCGTTCAAAGCACCGAAGAAGTTCTTCACAAGCATCAACACATCGTTCTCTCATTTCGGCAATCAGCTGCCGTGGCACTCATCTTGCAGACACTTTGTGAAACTGGAGCACATCATGCACAATGTGGTGTGCTGACCCATGACTAATCTGTAAATATGCTGCAATGTGATTCATTGCCACTCGGCGGTTTTCCTTCACTATGGCTTCAACTGCTCCAATGTTCTGTGGAGTCACAACTCGTTGTGCGTGGCCTGGACGAGGAGCACTTCCACTGAAGTCACACAATTTGCGAACTTCCTACAACAACAACAACAACAAAAAAATCGCTCTGAGCACTATGGGACTTAACATCTGAGGTCATAGTCCCCTAGAACTTAGAACTACTTAAACCTAACTAACCTAACGACATCACACACATCAATGCCCGAGGCAGGATTCGAACCTGCGACCGTAGCGGTCGCGCGTTTCCAAACTGAAGCGCCTAGAACCGCTCGGCCACACCGGCCGGCGAACTTCCTACTCCAATCGTAGACTTGCTGCTGTGACAAACATGCATCACCGTACTGAACCTTCATTCGTCGATGAATTTCAATAGGTTTCACACCTTCTCAACTCAAATACCGAATAACTGAAAGCTGTTCTTCGCTGGTGCAAGTCGCAAGTGGGGCGGCCATCTTTCTACTGATACTGCGACGGTATGTGTATATCTGCACTATACTGCCACCTACAGGCCATTCTGCACGCTGTTTGTAGCACGCTTACCAACTTACAGGATAACAGCGCGAAATTTCGATTTGTTATTACAAATTTAAGGTTTTCATTTGACTCACCCTCGTAGTTTCGTTATCGCTGACATGCTGTTAATCATGGCTGCTCCGCTCTCTATTTGTGACAAAGAAGAGCAACGTTCAGAGATCCGTTTTTTGTGGTCAGAAGGCGTATTAGGGCCCGAAATTCATCGAAGACATTCGGTACAGTACGGGAACAGTGTTTTGCCACAATTAAGTTTCTACGAATGGATTAAAAAATTCCGAAATGGTCGCACGATGATGGAGCCGGATGACCGTTTACCGCCACAAATGAAGAAACTATTGAGCGTTCACGTGAAATGATTCTCTTACACAGATGATTAACAATTGACGAATTGGCACATCGTCTGCAAATTAGTCACGCTTCTACCTACGAAATCATCTACAACAGACTTGCGTTTCATAAAGTTTGTGCAAGACAGGCCCCCAACAACTCACACAGATGCATAAACAAACGCGCTTGGACATCTGAAAAAACAATTTGGATCCCTATGGTAACGAAGAGGACAACTTCTTAAACAGCTAGTGACGAAACATGGATCCATCATTACGAGCCGGAGAGTAAACGGTAGAGTATGGAATGGAAACATCCAAATTCGCCGTGCAAAAAAAAATTCAAGACCTATCCACCCGCAGGAAAAATGATGCTTACTGTTTTTTGGGACGCACAAGGTCCAGTACTGGAACATTATGGGGAAAGGGTCACAACAACAAACGGTGTACGTTACAGTGAGATGCTTACTGCCAGGCTAAAGCCTGCAATTCGAAGTAAACGCCGAGGATCGCTGTTAAAAGATGTGTTGTTGCACTACAATGCCCGTCCGCATACTGCTGCCCCACTGCTGAAACGCTACAGAAACTAAAATATGAAGTATTGCATCGTCCTCCATATAGTCCCGACCTTACCCCTCTATCACTTGTTTGGTCCATTCACACAGGCATTAAGGGGTGGTCGATTTGTCTCGGACGAAGCAGAGGAAGAAGCGGTGCATTCCTGGCTCGCAGCTCAACCGAGAACCTTCTTTTATGAGGGCATCAGGAAGCTTGTACAACGATGGACCAAGTGCGTTGAAACGCTGTCGAAAAATGATGTTCTTGTATGTTTCCTATTTGATTACAGTAAAATTTTTGTTTGTGTTGGTAGTACTGCCATTTGATGTTGATGACGCACGATTTGCTTATTTGTTGTTATAATAATTGACTTACCCTCTTATATTGAGTATTTGACAGAACTGTGGGTGACATGTGAGCATACAAACATAAGTAAGAGATATTTAAGTGAGATTTCTCAGACCAGTGGGATAAATGGTTAATAAACCATTATTCAAATTAGTGTGTGAAATCTGTGAAAATGTAAACATACCATCGGACTTTCGGATGAATATTAGCCATATGATCCCGAAGATAGCGATGGCGTATAAATCCGGTAACTATAGTGCAATTCGCTTAAATTAAGCTGATGACGAAATATAGACCTGTGTGTCTCTTAGGTGGGGGATACGTTTGGCTCTGGGAAAAAGTAAAGATACCAAAAAATAGATAAAATATTCGATATCGTAAAATGGGGCAAGGTGTTTGAAATTCTTAGGAAATGGCTAGAGCTATATGGAGAAATAGAGGAATGAATTACGTGTAAGAAACAAGAGGGCAAAATACGAAAACGAGCAGCCAAGTGCTCGAATTAAAAACAGTCGAACGCAGGGATAGGGATTTAGTCATTCTTCCTTCTGTCCCCCCTGCATATCGAAAAAGCAGTGATGGAAATAGACTCAAAAAAAGAAAGAATAAAAACATAATGGGCACTGCCCAGCGAGGGAATGAATGCCACCTGCAGGCGTTACGCGCACGTGACGCGTTAAGAAAATCACGAAGTGGAGCAGTGGGAACCATTTTTGCGACAATACTTGTCGAAAATGGGGACCCCACTGATATAAGCTGCTTTGACGACAAATTATTGTGTCTCAACGCCTAGAAACAAGAATTTCTTCGAAGCCGATCGGATGATCGCTTATCTGTCGTAACCACTTACATAATACTAGCCGACAAACCCGGTATTAGCCGAGGATTGCCCGCATCTCGTGGTCGTGCGGTAGCGTTCTCGCTTCCCACGCCCGGGTTCCCGGGTTCGATTCCCGGTGGGGTCGGGGATTTTCTCTGCCTCGTGATGGCTGGGTGTTGTGTGATGTACTTAGGTTAGTTAGGTTTAAGTAGTTCTAAGTTCTAGGGGACTGATGACCTTAGATGTTAAGTCCTATCTATAGTGCTCAGAGCCATTTGAACCATTTTGAACCCGAGCATTCATTTAGCCAATTTTCTGTCAGATACGGAAATAAAAGAAATGAACAGTCTTTGTAGTGAAGTATCGAAAAATTTTCATTTCATACATTCGCGAAAACACCTCTGAAATTATGATACAGTCACACACAGAAATATGCATAATGTACAAACGTATAAGTGCAGTATCCAAATTAAGAAACTTGATCCCGAACAATTTTTGTACGCTGGGAGATGTTGCTTCGGGTGTCTACAACGCGATTTTGTAAACATCTATGATTATACCTCCTCACAGGTCTCGAATTGACTACTGTTCCAATCTACAACCGTTGGCGCTCCCCAGTTGAAAGCTGTGAAAAGCGCTGTCAGCTGTCAGTGATTTCCTTACTTTAACTCGACTCTACGAGTGACTTAGTAGTACAGAATAAAAGTATCAAAACATCAGTATGATGCGGCTATTTTTACCGCATCTCAGTGTTTATGAAGTCAATCTCTGTATGTGGAGCCCCTCTATGTGCAAACAGGCGTGATGGCCAATACTAAAGGTCTACTGCCATCTCTGCATATTGGTCAGTTCTCACTAAGTGAGGTATCGCAGGATGTGAGTACTGCGATGTCTGCGTACGTCTGATTCTGATTAATCATTAATGCGCGCTCATCTGGAGAGAGATTATGTCGAAAGTTGAACGAAGGGTAGCGGTCTGAAGGGTAGAGGAAAAAAATGCCAAGGGAAGAGCCAAGGGCAAAAAACCTCTGCGATAGTTGGATCGGGTTGTAAGAGCAGTATGGGTTTTCTTGCTGCCTGGTAGGCTTTGTTAGAAGTGAGTACCATGCTGGTCGATACCTTTTATGTGCGGTAGTGTTACTCGGCGGCTGCTGCTGGGTGCCGGTGTTGGCTTCTCGATCAGCGTCAGCATATCTCAACAGTTAGGTTCATCGTTTTGTGTCCGTTAGGTCGTATATCGCATTCACAGTGTATGGTAGTGTTGGCGGTTTGTTTGTGCGTTAGTTTGCAAGCATGTCGGTTATCCTGCTTAGCCTGTTGGTTGGCTTTAATAGCAGGTGGCATATCGAGTAAATGTTGCTGATACGCAGGGGCTTGCCGATGTTGTCGCTTGTGGGCATACGTTAGCTTGCCACAGGTGGTTATGTCCTAGCTACTAGCTCTTTGGCCACTTATGCTTCCACCTGTGGTGTGATAATAGTTTGCCAGAGTACGGGTTGTTTGAATGTCTCGAGCTCGTGAATAGTCGTCTGGCGTGTTTTTTGAATACTTTCTTGAGGATTTCAAGGCAGTATTCATTGTGAAGATCTACAGTGTGGGTGTAACGTGGAGCGTTGCTAATGATGTGTAGCACTTTGTTCTGTTTGATCTGCAGGCAGCGCAGGTGTGTAGGAACTGTGTGTCCCCAGATGGGAGGTGCGTACGTCATCAGAGGTCTAATCAGTGTCATGTATGTGGAGCTCGACACCTGCCTATTCAGACTATTTTCCCTGTTGAGCATTGGGTAGAGTTGTTTGTGTCGTAGCTGCCCCTTATCAGATAGAGGGCCTGCACAACAGACAAGCAAGGTGGGCTGCCGAAGAACTCATATCAAAACATCGCCAGTAGTGTAAACATCAACAAACTTTCCGCATAAGCACGGCACTACTTGGTGAAAAGCCATGTGACAGAGATCTTGTTGGGCATAACGCCACTTTGCAATTGTGTAGCGTAGTATTTTGGGGGTTTTTATTTCTTGTTCTTGTACGATCGCAGGACACTACAGTTATTGGTGATGAGGATAAAACTTTCATTTTCGGTCGAAAAGGCTACGTTAGAGAAATTTCTTCAGTCCTTGACGAAAACTCTACAGTATATTGAGGCAGCGCTCACAAAGTCAGAACGCTGCCCTCACTGTCTGGCGTTGCAAGATGTAGCTCATAGAGTTGATATCATCGCAGGTAAATTGAACCCTTTGAAACATGGCCCCACCGACGTTTCCGGCTTTCGATAAGTCTGTTGAACCATGGTCAAATTATGCTGAATGGGTAGAACAACATTTACTGGCACATTGGATCCCCAACGAAAATCGAAGTCGGGCTTTTTTATTTTTTTTTTTTTTTAGCAACAATCGGTCAACAGGTGTATCGTTTAATTCAACAATTGGACGCTGAGCAGTCACCTTAAGATCTCTCGTTTACCCATTTTAAGGGCTTCCTTTCTTAGTACTTTGACGCACAAGTACAAGTCACCTCCGCCCATCAGACTTGTCGAAAGTCACCAGGTCAGACATATCGGGAATGAATTACGACGCTCCAGGGTCTCTCCCGCGATTGCAGATTCCGGTGCGCCAACGTTGCCTGCAAGCAGTCCGATGCCATTTTGTTGATACGCGGTATGGTGTTGTTTCACGCACCAGACGTTGGTCTTTGGCTGACATTTTGAAGTTACAGGACTTGTCCCTCGACACCTGTCTGCCGATCATTCGTGCGTTAGAATAGTCTCACCGTCTTCAACTGCCGCGTCTTGATCCGGCTGTTTTCGCGGCTCGACAGTTGCCTAGCGCCGAGCAGGAGTCTCGCCGGACCGTTGGTACATTTCCTGAGAAAAAGTCTTTCGCACATTTTCCATCTTGTCCGGACTGTTTCCAGATTCACCAAAGGTCAGAGTGCCCCCCGGCGAGCAAGGTGCAAGACTTGCAGCCGAACGGGCCATATCGCTGTTGTGTGTCAGGATTCACAGGAACATCGTGTAGACGCACAGGCTCGTCACGAATCGTCACCAAAGGACCTGTAAGCCTCGCATTCCACTGATGGACAAGTCTTTTCCATCATTCCCCAGTCGTGAGCCCGTTTTCTCCTTACCTTGGATGTGGCACATATTCCAAATTCACACTTCATCTTCCGTTTCTATTGTGGATGGTGCCACATACCAACGCCTGGGGCTCGTCAGGTTTGTCTCTGTACACTCGCGAGTTGCGTTGTTTCAGTAATCACCATATATCAGTCGACGGCGTTTTTCAACACAAATCTCCTACAAAGGTTGTTCCTTCACCGGTCAGTTTTTGGTGATCGGCTCCCACCGCGCTACTAACCCTCTGGATTTGGACAGTTTTGGTCATCTGGGTTTGTCAGCAGGACGAGGTACAGGTGGTTTAGATCACCTCCATGGATACCCTCCTCGCCATGTTGCTCAGTAAATACAAACCTTTGTTCTCGTCCTCCATACCAGGTGTGAAGGATTTCACTGTACATGTTCAGCTTCTTCCGTCTGCTATCCTTCGTTTTTTTTAAGGCCCATCCGGTCCCCTTTGCTCTCTGAGACAGGCTCCAGCTGGAACTTCGTCGCTTACAAGACGTAGGCATCTTTCCTTCCGTCGCGCACAGCCGCTGGGCGACGCCTGTCGTGTTAGTCGAGAAATCGAACGGTGCTTTACGCAAGTTTGTCGATTTTAAGGTCACAGTAAATTCTCAGTCCGTCATCGATGCACATCCTGTCTCATCTGTGGATGACATACTCACACGTCTTGCCGGCTCAACCATTTACGCCAAAATTGATTGGCAGGATCCTTATTGGCAGCTGCCGCAGGACGGGGAATCGCAGCAGATCCTAGTCATCAATACTCCGTGTGGCCTTTTCCGGTTCAACCGCCTCCCGTTTGACATTTCCAGACCACCCGCCATTTTCCAACGTTATTTGAAACATCTCACAAGTTAGGTACCCGCTGCAGCAAATTACCTGGACCATGCAATCGTCGGTGGCTCGTCCGCAGTGGACCTCGCGGACAAGCTGGATAGGGTATTTCAGGTTTATTCTGAGTCTAACCTGTATTGCCGGAAAAAAGTGCAACATTTTTGAGCGCGAGATAAGTTATCTTGGGTTCACGATTGATGCCTGCAGCATACACGCCTCTAAGGAGTATGTCAAGGTGATTCAAAACTCGCCTGCTCCCACTAACTGCAAACCGTCCTCGGTCAAATTGACATATACCGGCGTTTTATACCCCACGTCACCGAGATTTCGGAGCCTCTAACCAGGTTGTTGCGCAAGGGTGTGGGTTGGGCTTGGGACACGTTGTGTGAGCAGGCTTTCACAAGTCTCAAGTCAGCATTCTCCCAACCTCCTTGTCTGGACGCTTACGACCCTTCCCCGCCCCTCATAGTTGCCGATTATGCATCGGACTATGGCCTGGGGGCAGTTCTCTCGCAAGTGCTAAACGGCGTTGAGAGGCCGGTGGCCTTCACATCCAAAAAATTAACTGACTCTGAAACCAAATATAGGCAAACTGAAACGAAGCCTTGGCGGTCGTTTTCGCCTAAACGAAATTCTACGTTTATGGTCGTCATTTCACTGTGCAGACTCAACACAAACCTTTAGTTTCTTTGTTTCACCAGTGTGCAACAGTGCCCACCTGGGCAGCGCGCCGCCTTTTGCATTTAAGCGCTGTTCCTGGCGATGTTCGACTTTGATAATGTCTGTCGCACTTCTGAAAGGCACGCAAACGCCGTTCTCCTACCCCAGCTGCCTGCCGGAGCAGTCAGTGCATTTGACATCTCCCTCTTGGTTTGTTTCCATGTGGAGCCGAACTTCGACGCAGCTCTGGACGCGCTTTCGTTGGATACCATTGCGGTCCAGCGGGCCACTGCTCAGGATCAGACACTGCAAGCTCTCCGCCATCAGATCACTACGGGTTGGCCGAACAGCCATTGTACTGTCCGTGATGTGGAAGGCCAGCATTTTTGTGATCATCGGCACAGTCTCTTTCTCTGAGGTGGCGTCATCCTTTTGCATAGTGATTCGGACATTACCCGGATGGTCATACCACATGAACTGTGGCGCCGTGGCATCGACCTCCTCCAAGCTGGCCATTGAGGAATTGTCCTCACCAAACAGTTGGCCTGCCGACACTTCACTGGCGCGGATTGGATAAAGGCATTGCCTTCCTTGAGTCAGCTTGCACCACGTGCCAAACACATCAGGCATCACCCCCATGCCAGTATATTTCGTGGCCAGATTCAGCAGCTCCACAGGAACGTCTCCACTTGGATTTCGCAGGGCTGTTTCATGGATCCCAGTGTCTCATCCTGAGCGACTCGAGGTCGGGATACCCTTATGTCCTCCACATGATGAACACCACTTCAGCTGAGACTATCGAATTTCTCCAGCGCCTCTTTGCTATCGAGGGAGTCCACAAAACGATCATTATGGATAACGGTCCACAGTTTGCTTCGACGGAGTTTAAGCAATTTTGTGCTGCCAATGGGATTTCCCTCGTCCACACTACCCCATTTCACACTGCAGCAAATGGCCAGACAGAAAGTTTTGTGTGAACATTCAAGATCCAACTCGATAAACTGCTGAGCCATCACCCACTGGAGGATGCCATGCATGCTGGTAAAAGTCCAGCAGAGATAATGGTCGACCATTCTGCTGCCCCTTATCTGTCCTTGTTCCCAAGACTTCTCACCCCCCCCCCCCCCCCCGCCGCACTCTGGCACCCTCCTTCCGCGTCAGCAGGAGGTCTGGGCATGGATCCTCTCTCATCCACGGACGCTTTGGTTGGCTGCCTTCATCACCAAGCTCTGCAGCTGTGCGATGGCATCTCTCTGGTAGGCCGATGGTTCCACCATCCACTGACACCTCAACCAGCTCCGCTCCCGTCTGGTGTACTGCACGATGCCCTGGGCAGCTGCCAGGGCCTGTCGACGGCCGCCCTATGATGGAATCTCCGCTTCTGCCTCCGCCTCAACCGCTGCCTCCACCGCCACCTGCCCCTGCTGCGTCGCCGCCTCCAGCCCCTGAGCATATGGACGTCGAGCAGGACGTCCTCCGTCTTATGGACATTTGTGGTGCATTTAGTGGCATGTGTACTGTCTACGAAATTTTTTACCAATACTTTTAGTAGCACTGAAGTAATACATTTAAACGTCATGCATGATGAGACAGCTATTCAGGCATTTCATTGCCTGTGACACCAAGTCTCTACCCCAACAGCGATCGTTATCTGACATTAAGGGATATGTGACGCAGGGTAGGTGATAGGTTGAAATCCCTCCCCCTCTCATATATATATATATATATATATATATATATATATATATATATTGCATGATACCTCGTGTGGGAGAGAGAAAGAGGTGTGTATTTTATTTAGATTCTCTAAATGAAATGCAAGGAGTGCTGTTGTTCAACATATAAGTGAAACTGCATTAAACTACATATGCAATAATTATTGAAATTTTATCAAATTCATTAAACATTCACTCACAAATTATTCAAATAATGATAAAAAAATAAAAAAAATTGAGTCGCCAGATACTGTAGAAAAAATAAAAAAAAATAGAATTGAATTGACGCCAAGAGCTCACAACAAGTGAATTATATAAGGTGACTGCCCTGGTATTTGCCATTTAACATGAGAATTGTATGACTTCATTCTAATTTAACATATTAATAAATTGCACGAGACGGGTTGACCTGGTGTAATAAATGAGGAAGGAAAAAAAAAGAACAGCTGAACATATGAGTCTCTTAGCGGGCAAACGGTGAATACTGTGCCTTGCGTCTTTGTGAGCATCTAACACATTGCAAGGAAATTGAAGACAGCGAAAGAAGAATGCGCAGCTAGGAAAGCGGGCGTTTTCTGTATTACCATGTTGAAAGCGTGGTCGGCATGGCGGTGGAGTCGGCTGATTGCTTGCGGCTGCATCAAGACTCTGCCGGCGACGTAGTTGAAAAAATGTTCAAATGTATGTGAAATCTTATGGGACTTAACTCCTAAGGTCATCAGTCCCTAAGCTTACACACTACTTAACATAAATTATCCTAAGGACAAACACACACACACCCATGCCCGAGGGAGGACTCGAACCTCCGCCGGGACCAGCCGCACAGTCCGTGACTGCAGCGCCCCTGACCGCTCGGCTAATCCAGCGCGGCGCCGTAGTTGATAGCGTCTAATATGCCCTACGCTAAAAATAGTGATTGAAACCTGCTACTGGAAGTTATCATTACTGGACTACGGTATACATCCACCTGCAGGTGCAAACCTACGTGAAACTGCATTAAACAAAGCTAAAAACTGTTCTAACGGTACTACCGTCATCGGACATGTAGTAAATCAAAATGTGATCCTTAGTTAAGCTGTTGATAACGCGCACAGTGAGTGAAGCTCACCTACTTGGATCTAACAAACTTTTCTCTCTACGCTGTTTGTGACGAATGCAAAGTGCATTGTCTCATGACAAGTGTTAAGAGAATCCTTTCTACTTATCGGAAGCAGTCAAGAGTGAACTCCTGCCTCCTCAGAGGCGATATTCGGAATGCCCTAATACTAGTGCGCTCCTCGCACCTGTAGAGAGGGAGCCGCTCCCCTCCAGCGTCTTGTCTCAGCCCTTCCGCAGATTACGTAGCTCGTACTATTTCTCAAAGTGAACATGAGAATCTTGCCAATGAAGAGGTCCGTTTCAAAATTTCCTCCCTCCTTGCCGTCGCATTCCATGAGGAAAGAGAGCGATACCCTGTGTGAGACAGAGTATACAAATAAACCAAGACTTCTCCTTTGAGAACTGCCGCTACGTTCCCAGGTGTTCTGTTCGCGGGAAACGGCTAAAGTTCCCCAGGCCATTTAAGATTCTTGGACACCCAAGTTGTGTTGTTGCTATACAACTCTCCGCTCTGTCCGCGTTACCTAGAATCGTGGCAAAGCTGTTTCTCGCTCTAAGCTTATAGTTTCCGCTGCCTCGGGCACACGTGCGAATGTCCACGGCTTCCCTTGGCAGCCTGTTGATGTATGCAGCGTCTTCGTCTGTCGCTAATCTTCTGGGGGCCTGCCCTCTGTGAAGCGTGCCGACATATGCGCGCGACCGCCGCTCGCCCGTGGGCACTGCCTGTGTCCACCTGGTCGCCGGGATTCGCAGCTAGGAACGCATCACAAGAATTCCTTTCATGCACAAAGTGTACCAAGTTTGCAAAGAGAAGAATCATAGCCCTTTACCGATGCTTAATGACACAATAATTCACCTCCATCACACTTCATATATTGCAATAAACTAATGACTGATTTTAAAAGCAATTATCTAATTTAATTATAAACATGAAAAGCTTTGACGCTTTTCAATATGTGTGCGTGTGTGTGTGTGTGTGCGCGCGCGTGTGTGTGTGTGTGTGTGTGTGAGTGTGTGTGCGCGCGTGTGTGTGGTGGAACCACAAGGTGTTGGGCAACGCTTCATCACAGACCTTGCAGATGAGACACTTACCCGCTCTGTAATGCAAGACAGATGGCGATCTGTGGTGGTTCTGACTATACAGTGCGATGTCAATGCATGCACGTTTCAGAGCACACCTTTCAGCAAGCATTTCTGAACATGGGGTACCGCAGCAGACGCGTTCCCATGTAGACTCCAAGATGAAATCGTTCGTCACCATTGGCATAGGATCATCGAAACTGGACCGTGGACCAATGAAGTGCGTCACCTAGCCGAATGCGTCATGTTTCATGTGAAACTAAATCAATATTCATGTCCGGATATGCTTTTATCCAGACAAAAGACTACTCGAAATAAGTAAGGCGCCGAGGACGGAGACCATGGCCGCAGTGTCATGGTAAGAGCGATGTTATCTTGGACTTCCGTGGGACCAGTGGTGATAATCGAAGCCAGGCGAACATAATTATGGACCACCTGTATCCCTTCATGCTTGATGTCTTCCTGATGGTCATAATGTTTTGGCTCATCGGTGTGAAAGGAAGTTTCAGGAGTGTGATTACCGTTCAGAATGAGAGGATACGAATGAAATGATTAGCTGATGACATCTGGTGAAACTGAGGGATAATTTCACGACCTTTAGAACGTAATGAACAGCTTAATGGCTATATAATATGGACTGTGGTACAGTCCAGAGATCGCGTCGCAACACCAAAGGCGGCAACACATATGGACACCTCAGACGTTACCGAGGTCTCGCTGGAATCCGCAATGACGTATGGCATGTCCTTCTCGAGACCACACCTCTTCCCCAGCACCGCAGTGCCCTAACACTGCTATGAAGAGCACTCGGGACCTTATTGAAGGAGCCAACATGATATGAAGGACCAATTAGTTGTTAAAGTTTCTGATGAACTGTACTTTAGCAAAAGTTGAACATTGTACATCAAGAGAACAGTTTGTTAATTAGTGCATTATGTGATGCTTTGCTAGTTACAGTTGTAAACTGTCTAGTACTCTCATGGCAAAAAAGTGTGTCAAAGTTAAATAAACTATTTTTCAAATGGCAGGGAAGCAGGTGAGGGTCATGGTAAATACAAACAATTAACAAAAGAACATATTAAATTAACCAATTTCCAGAAATTTCTTAAAGCCTTCCTTTTGCATATTTTTACAAAACCATTAGAAGATGTCTTTAACCGAAATATTACTCATACTAACACAGGTCATTGGCATAAAGCCATTAAGAAATTCTATACTCAAACATTCCAAAGCAAAGACGGACACGTGTGTCCCTTAAACAAAATGGGCATTTACTCTAACAGTATCAAAGTCGTTAAACAAAATGTGCATTTACTTTAAAAGCCTGAGAGTAAACTTTATCAAAACGTTATGTCACCTTAGAGAAAGACAAGATTTTATCTACACAGAATCAAAGATACCAAACAGCCAAGCGTG
Source organism: Schistocerca piceifrons (assembly GCF_021461385.2). Classification (NCBI taxonomy): domain Eukaryota; kingdom Metazoa; phylum Arthropoda; class Insecta; order Orthoptera; family Acrididae; genus Schistocerca; species Schistocerca piceifrons. The sequence goes on from NC_060138.1 coordinate 585,788,635, forward strand.
AGATATGTCACTTAAGAACCAGGAATTGTTTAACCAGAGCCAAGAAAGACAACGTGAAAAAGCCTGACACATGGTACTTTTAAGAAAACAGAAATTTACTCAAACAGAATTAAAAGTATAATATAGAAAATTAGTACCTTTAATTAAAATGATCTCTAACTCTACATTAACTGGCCCTGCGTTGCGGCGCCACAACCGTGTCAGACGTGAAAAATAATACAACACCGCCCGCGCCTCCCTAGGAGTGAACGAGCAACATTTAACAGCCAAGGTTATCTGTGAGACACGCAACGTCAAATGTCAAATACAGTGCAAACATTAAAGCAATCTGTCAGAATTTTGTAATAATCACCATTCCACCCATTGTATGCACATTGTACTGCACACACGAAGATGGCTTGTGAACGATAGCGCTGGGGCATTGTTGTCATTATACACTAAGACAACGCTTTCTCAGAAAAACGGCACGTTTGACTCCGGTAATTTCAGAAGCCAGAGATAAGTAAGGAGTAGACCATCGATATGTTATAGTATCAATGATAGCAATAATACTTGACGTGTTGTAGTTCAGATAGAACACTTTCGTTGTTGCAGATGACATGCATCCTATGTACCAGGGTGTTTAGAATTGTCTGCTGTTGCAATGGATAGTGGCTACTCACTGCCTGCATTTACAGGTCAGCCGTACATCAACAGTTTTTTCAAAACTGGACTGTTCATCACAAGAGAGTTAACTATAATCCTTATTGAAATAAAACAGGCTTTCTTGCCTGTCAACAAGTGTTTCTTACTTCAAAATATGGAAATAAAAAACTGATTGACAGACAGAAAAATCCTGTTTTGTATGTCTATAACGACTCCAGCCCATTTTGCACGTAAATGATTTTGGGAACTGCAAGTGGGCTAGAAATGTCTAAGACGTGTTATCCATGAAATCACTGACCAGACTCACTTATCTGTCACACGAAAAGCCACATTGTCCTTATCTATTATGTGTCATTCCACGCCCCTCCCATCCCTCTCCCATTGCTCTCCCCCTCCCCCCTCTATGTCCCGGCCCTTATCTTCTTCTCAAAACACGTCCAAGTACATTAAAATGAAACAGCCAATCACAGTGTAACAGTATTACAGTAATCGCGGCTGTGCTCCGAAGTACCTGGTCAATTTCGATTTTTGTGCCACGTTCAAAATTATTTAGCCAAAAAATACGTAATATATTTATCTTGCACTATTCCCACAAATAAAACACACCAGCAAAACCACACACACACACACACACACACACACACACACACACACACACACACACAAATATCCAAAAGACAAACGAACTGCGCGGAACTTTCTTTTAGGAAGGGAGGAAGAAGATTTTTTAATGAGATTGTTTTACTTTGAAACATTACTCAAACTGCATATTTCTATAATACACGAGGAGAACTTTGCAATATTTATATTCAATATAACAGAAGCAAGACAATATTGGAAGAACACAGACATGAAACTTACTCAGAGATGACGATACAACAAGACGGAGATGGAAAATCAATATCCCGAAAATACAGTCGTTGCCACCAAAATAAAGTGCTTTATCGTAATAAGTAACGATATTCAGTACAAAACAGATACATGTTGCTTATCGTATTATGCAAGCATAATTTTAGACCTCTGATTGAAAATGACACTTCAGACTTTGTAGCAAAATAAAATACCATTATTTCTCGGAATAACTAAGATTTCAAGCTCAAAACACATGTTGCACTTCTGTAGTAAATTAATTGCTCTATACGATTTAAAAAAATATACATGGCTTGCATAATGGAACCATTAATAAGCTTATAGGTTAAGCAGCAGTTGTTAAGGTTCAAAGTTTGACCATTCTACCGTGCACTGCTTGCACGATGGACCCTACAAATTAAGTATTTACGCATCTGTGTTGTCTGTATTTCTTATTAAAATACATTTGGCTTATTTGTTGGCACTGAAACTTGCATTTATGGAAAAATGGATGTAAATCGAAAGTTTAGGGCCCGTGTACCATCATGTTTCACTTTCTGTTACTACCTTAGTGACATAAATACCACTAAACAGATAGCCCTTTGACAATCACAATTTTAATAAATTATAACAAAGATTGAGTGAGATACCAGATCTCTATACAGGGCAATAAAAAAGGAAGGTTTATTAATAAGGCCTTTTAATTTAATTGAAATGGAACAGACAGGCCTTCAAGAAGGACAGCTTCATTAAATAAAATCACCTAGTAGAAAACAGGCAGGGCTTCTTAATAATAACTTCAGTTAAGTAAAATTACCAAAGAGAAAATATCCAGGTTGTCTTTAATAACACCTTGATTTAAGTAAGAACCAAACAGAAAACAGACAGGCATTCGGTAATAACTGCTAAGACCTCAAAAGCCAAACCTAACTGGAGTTCACAAATCGAAGTCGAAGCTTGGCGGTTCCAGAGGGGGCCCAGGATTCAGCACAGCGAAACTGGCTACAATTTCCTCATCGGTGTGCCACGTCCCAGAGTGGCTGGCCAGGCTATGCAGGAAGACGGCATTCGAAGTCAACCACAGATTCAAATCGGCCCAAAAATATGCCCAGAAACCACCCGCGTGTCTCAGTGCCCAAGACGCAGGTGCAAGGGCTCGCCGGCCGGACCTATAACACTGTCCTGCTCGCTACATTACCACTCTCCAACTCGCGCCCCGATCCCATCAACAACCTCCAGCAAAGGTCTTAGTGACCTCAACCCAGACGAACATCACATGACAGACATAGCTAGTGGCGCTAGGAATTCGAAGATGACGCCAGGAAAACCACCACGGCTCAACCTCCTCCCCTTCAACCAACTGACCCCGGTCCAGCTCACAGAAGAAAGGGAAGGTTACTTAACGGTGAACCCCGAGGACCTTGCCAGTGGCCATATGCCTGACAAGTAAGTTAACCGGACTCGGAATTTTGATGATAGAGCTTGGGTCTAAGAAACGAGAAGTGAAATTCCCGAGCTTGGCACCACCTCTTACCCGACTGGCACAGTTCCTCACCAAAACATCACCTCCTTCCTCGTCCTGAAAGGGTAGTGTATTCCTATTATATCGCCATGCCTGGCAGCTACGTGCAAACCTAATGTAATTCGTGGCCTGGTCCCCATTTTCCCTAAGATCTTCAGGAGTAACGAACGAAGGCAGCAGGTCTTTGATAACCCGAAGTTGAATAGAGGAATTGATGGGATACGGAAACAAGAGAGGGAACTGCCTTGAATTCTTCGCACTACGCAGTGTTAAATGTAAAATTGAGACAAGGCAATTAGAGACTTTTGATGGTAAATAATCAAAGCTCACTCTCTCTTCAAAAGATGCCTGGGAATAATGTGGCGCTGTGGTTAGGTGCTTAATAGAGTTACGAAAGCAAAATTGCTTGAAATGTTCGTAAACATACACCAGAGTGTTATCGCTAACAAGAGCATTAGCGGATCCAAACCTGCTGAAGATGTTGGTCAGATGTGGGAATGGTAATGGCCGTGACCCCACAAATCTGGAAAACACGTGAACAATCACCAGAATATATTGGTACGAGGAAGAGGAACTACGTAATCGATAAAGAGTTTGGCCATAGGGTTATCCTCACTCTCAGATTGTAACAACCCCTTCCAAGAACTATTACTAGGTTTAGCCTTCTTACAGGCTTCATACTCACCCAATAAAAGCCATATATCATTACATATCGAGGGCCAAGTGAGGTGAGCCTTAACCTTTCCAAGGTTTTATAGATGCCAAGGCGCCCTCCCACTAGAGTATTATGAAAAAATGAGAAACGGGAGGCACCAGCTCCGGAGGCAAACAAATTTTAAAATCCTTGGCTTCCTTAACGCATTTACATAGCATGCCATTCCTGACGGAGTAGTCCCTAACCTTACCAACGGATAAGAACTGCTTCCTTAATGAACCCCACATCGGATCTTTATCCTGTTTGGTTTTAATGTCCACAAACAATAGAGGAACCCTCCAACTGAAACATACGACTGAGAGCGTAGGCGACTTGGTGGTCAGATCGTTTTATGTGTCGCTTCTTGAAATGAAAAGCGGAGATGCAAAATACGCACCTGGCAATCCTACCAGTTTTCCTGGGTCGAGCCAACATCCAACTTAGGGCCTAATTGTCTACTCTCAAGATAGATCTGAAACATCTCTACGGCGGAAAGCACAGCTAGCGCCTCGCACTCATCAGGACCAGACAAACTTGTAGACGCGAAAGCTGGTGGGCATCTTATACCTTGACCCACTGCAGCGATACCGGCATTGGAGGCATCAGTCTGAACGATAAATCTTTTGCCGAAATCCAGGACGAATAAGACCGGCGGGTTGGTGATAGTTGTCTTGATAGCTTCAAAAACCGCATGTTAGCTCTCACATCAGACAAATTTCTCCCCCTTCCTACGTAGCTTATTCAGGGGAGTGGACATCTGGGCAAAATCTGGGACAAAACGGCGAAAATAATTCGCCATCCCAATAATTTTGGCTATCCTTCCTATTTCGAGACTGAGGAAATTTCTTCAACACCTCAGGTCGCTCCTGGTCAGGCCTAATGCCGTCCGCGGAAATTAATGGCCCAGAAAGGACTCTTGTTTCCTAGCAGGTTTAATCTAGGAAGGCTTATCGGTCGACCCCGTATCCGAAACTTGGAAATGGTCTTCCGAAGGTGGGAAATATGATCCTGAAACGACTTACTATAAATGAAAACATCACCAAAGTAATTAAAGATAGAAAAAATCTTTATTTAACAATGATGTGACCTAACAAACGATACAAAACCGTCGCCCCTATGGACAGCTCGAACGCCACCAGGATGAACTCAAAAGTTCCAATCAGCGCAGAACGCGGTGACATGTTTAGACTCCTCGGTAAGAGGACTTTAATAATAATAAGCACCGTGAACCAAATAGCCCGAAAAACCAGGTAAAGCAGTTTTAAAGATCCTGCAAGAGGACGAATTCTAATATGGCCTCTTTATTTTAAGGAGTCTATAAATAACCGCCAGCCTGTTATCCTAGCCCTGAGCTTTAGGAATGAGAAAATCTTGGAAAACTCCCATAATAAATTCAAAAACTGTCCTGCCTGACCCGGTTCAAGATGGGCCTCATCAAATTCACCAGAGTTACAACTTACCGAACCCCATCAGTTGCGCAACGGCAGGAGCATAGGGCTATCTTGTCATTACGCGAAAACCTAAAAGAGAAGGTGCGGGTAGCAAAGTCATGAACTAATCCAGTTTTCAGAATAAAATCACAACCGAGCAACAAATGGAGGGCTAGATCTGTAACAATCAAGAATGTATCGGGTCTTCAGAAATTTCAAATGGACACACTACCACGGACCTATCCGACCAGAGTCAACTCATGCCCATTGGCCACAGTCTCTGAGGGCGGGGGCGCACAGAATAAAATTTACACAAATGTCCAAACTCCAGATAACAATTACAATTCAAAAAGGACACAGGGCTACCAGAATCCAGCAGCGGGCACAAGGGTTCTTGTCCTATATGGACAGAGAAAAAAGGGACGGAGCTTGAATACGCGTGCACCATGGCGCACCCCCCCCTCCCAACGGAAAAATCCCCCCCCCCCCCAATTCACTACCTCGCGTTATTCGCTACGTCTAGGATCTCGTGCTACGGGACACTAGAACACCAATTGATCGCGGGCGCCGCACAGAAAACAACCTTTTCCACAAAATCTGTTGCATGCTTAAGGATCCCTATTAATTCTCGAGAGATGCGGAGGAGTTTTCCAATGTTCCTCACGCCTCTACTACTCAGCGGCAAATCGCCAGGATTCAATGGAATCAACGAATTTTTGCAATTCCCGGAAGCTATTGGGATGGGAAGAAAAGGCCACGCGTGAACTATCCTCACGATGCATGCCCTCCAAAATGTTTGATACAGTACTGAGTTCCAAAACCGACATACCAAGAGACAAGCGCACTCGCTCGACATACTGGCTCTGTGGTTCAAGTGCTGTCTGCACCCGCCAGTGATATTTGCGTTCAAGCTCGTTCCGCATCGGCAGCAGGAGCCTCCTATCGTCAATCAGTCCCCTTAGTTGTCCTGTTGAAACCTTCCGTTTCAGGATTTCAGATATAAAATCACTCAGTGTACCTTTCGTCAAGGGGTAAAGTAATGCTGATATCACATGGTGAAGCGACCCCAACGTATCCGCCTGAAGTTCAAATCTGACCAACAACCACAAAAACTGCTGGACATGGTATCGAGTGAAAGCGCTGAAATACCATCGAGTAGGCAGATAATGACGTCCGTTACACTAGCGATGTGGCTAGCTAGACGGCTACCTTGGGTCCTGGACGCCTGATGGAGAAATGAATCGAAGGGGTGGAGGAGGGGGCCGGAGGGAGGGGGGGAGCTGCTCGACTTGCTCCCTCCTACTGACTTTCCAAGCTTAAGGACACTGCTTGGACTTTGTAGCGTCTGAGTCTCCTTAGAGTTGACACGACTCGGTGGTGATGGTTCTTCCAGTCGGTGTGTGTGGAATCGCATCCGTCGCTCACGACAACGCCACCCTGTAACTGGCAGAAAAACACAAGCTCCTCGTGTGGTTTGATCATATTTCAGATACCGTCTTTCGTAATTAATGTCAATATTTCGATAGATCAGCGCGCCAGAATGCGTAAGCTTCTCCTGCTTCTTCACTGATAAACGCGGCAATTGCATCACTCGATGGCGCGATAACTCCCTTGACCTAAACTGATGACCACCAGCTTTCTTTTCTTGTGAGTCCGCGACACGCCTTTCAGCTTGCGCGAACTGGCTAACTGTAGTTCATCTTTTTATTATGCCTGGTTAGATAATGGTTGTTGAATATTAATAAAGTCTTGAATCTTCAATTCATCACCCAAATCGTGGCCACATTATGAAATTGCGAGCATGTTGAGTCAATAAATTGTTATTACGTCGTCAAGTCGTCGCTACGTCGCGTGTTCAGCAACTACACGACGTAATTCCAGAGATAACATATACTTAAGCAATGTTCAGAATGAGTCGTAATCTTGAGACAAATCGGTGACTGTTCACAGTTAAATAACCATGAATTCACTTTTCACTTCATAATATTCTAATAGTCAGTTAATTGTCACTAATACACATGATAATGTCTATTCAATTATACACGCGACACGAAGAATTAAAGTTTGAATCCAATTTTATTGTTCCTTGTAATTAATTGTCCCTACGCTGAGCACGCACACCGATTTCTCACTCAGGGAATTGCTTCCGTTTGCATCAGTAATCCTGTCGTTGACGACAACTTCTGACAACTCGGCGCAATTGTACGTTCTTCGTATTTGCGTTTGTCTGTTACCTACTCGAGTCTAATATTTGTTTTTCTGTCGGCGATCATTCCTTGTCAGCGTCCTTGAATGTTCGTGCTTATTCAGTATCACGAAGGCTAAGGCCAATCACAAATCTCACACGATTTAATTTCGTCGCGAATCGCCGTATCCCGTTATCTTGCTAATGGTAAAGATTACTTTGCTTTAGAAAGGCTTCTGAATAATACTTCAGTCTACATTGCAAAACTTTCAAACTTCAGATTAGCTTAAAACAATGTAGTAGCGCTTACATGTATGCTACTATCGCAATAGTACTAGAGAGCGACGAGATAGCAACTGAAGCTAAGATTTACATTTCCGAGTTACACTGTAGTCACATCGAACTTCCAGTTCGATGCGGCTACAACTTTCTTCTATGGTAAATGCTATATTTGCCCAATTTACCATCTGGGCTTTAACCTTCGTTATTAACTATTTTGCAATTCTTTCTTTGTTGTTTTTGTTACGTATCCTATCACATTCTATCGTTCAGTCTCTATTTCACGATAAATGTTATTATTCAAAAGACATCCCTGTTGATCAAATTATCACAAGTGTAAATTTTGTCGTCAATAGCTGCCATCACTGTCAGGATGACTAATTCTTCTACTTCTTTCACAACATAGGGTTGTTTATTAGGGTTTCTGTAATTGGATGTTATACGATGAAGTGGGTGCTTGATTTCCCACTTCAAAGTCCCTAACCACGTAAGGTCCTTGTTTTTATTGTTGGCACACTAACATTCACACACATACACGCAGACATACAAAATTGAAATCACTACAATGCTTTTTGTACAATAATATGAACTTAAGATTCATGTCTTGTGAGTAATTCATTTTTGATTTTATTTTCGGTGCATCGTCACACTGACGCTGCACCTACACCACACCATGCAAGGTGCAAACATGGCCCGGTTCTAAGCCAGTTTCTTCTCCTCCATCAACTATGGCGAAGCTGCCACAGCATCGTATCGTTTATGGCAGCGAGTACGATCCGATTACTCCTGCTCGTCCGGTTACTCTCGATGTCCAGTGGCTACTTTCCCGGTAGACAGCACTAACACCTCAGCAAAATCTTTTCCAAGAATGTCTGCATCACCACTGTTTTATATGTTGCAACAATTGGATCACTTCTCTTCTCGGTACATAACATGAGATTACACATTACTATCGCAGTAGCATATGAATATCAACGTCAGTTATTTACATAATAATATACACATAATTATACTACTTAATAAACTTTCAGTGAACAAAATGATTACGAATTTGTAGCTCGTCATCTTTCTTGAGGGCTTAACTAAATAAAATTTAATTGTTGGAAGAATTACTTAGCACTAATTCATTATCTACTAATTCTATAGAGAAAATTCATAAACATTGTTGTAATGTCCTCCAGTTTTATGATTTATCTTAGTTTGCATACCTACATCTAAACTTTCAATCAACTAAAATATTTCTTTAACTCTAGATGATGGTACACCCCATTTATCTTCTTGGTTTCTTCATCTTCCAGCAGGTAACTTCCTTCTTGTGGTATATTAATAATTCTGTATGGTTCTTTACACAAATTACACCATTTTCGATTTAATTTCCTTATCTTCGAATGTTTAGGATGATTTTTTAATAAAACAGTATCATCAACTTCATGGTTTAATGCTAAATCTAGCTTTTTGTTAAATTGACGTTTTCTAAGATTTGCTTTATGATGTAATTTTAGATATACCTTCTTTATAACTTCATCACGATCTTTCGGTTTATTATGCAGACGTGGTAAATTACCAAGCCAATTATTATTTTGCTTAATAAATAAGATCTCATTCGGCGGATACCCAGTTGATACATGAAGTAATTCATTATACATCTCTTCAAAATCGTCGACTAATTCGATCCACCTATGGTGTTGATTACGTCCATAAGTTCTTATAGATCTGTTCAAGTCTCTAAAGACTCTTTCTATTAGGTTTCCTGACGGATTAAAGCGGGCAATGAATATATGAGGAAATCCATATGTCTTCATTGTATCCTTCCACATTTTACATCGAAAATATGATGCATCATCTAAAATGAGCACTTCAGGGTTCACTAATGAATGCTGTATACTTTCTGGATTCCTTTGATATATTATTTTGCCAGTAGGGACTTCGGAGGTCGAGTGAGGTCAAGAATTTCACCCCATGAAATTTCTGCAATAGTTCTTTTAAGTTCTCAGGGCGAGTTCTTACAGGTTTGATAATCTTATTAATGTCACGAGCCTCAAGAACTAGTCGAATATCGGCGTTCGGTTTAGTCACCGCTAATAATGGACTTGAGTATTCGGAAGTTGAAGTCTCAATTATTCCCCAGTCTATCATCTTTTTAATCTCTTTGGTCACAGCTTCTCTTTTCGACCAGGGGACTGAATAAGTAGTTTTACAAAACGTCGAGTGCGAGTATGTTTAAATACAATATTCAAAATTCTTGATTACGCCTGGTTTCTTATCAAACACAGGCAAATATCGATGCAATACTTCTCCCAATTCATCCTGTTGTTCTGTTGACAGACATTCCGATTCGCGTACTTTTCCTACGGTGCTTGATACATCATCTCAGCATGTTTGTCTAACACGATCAGTACCCTTCAAATGCAAAGCGTTCACAGGTAGACAATTAACTATTATATTTTGGCTGTACTTTACCAAAATAATCCTTTTGTTTAATAAAGTTATCCTTAATGGTTTGCCTTTAACTATAAAAGTACATACACCCTCCTTAATATCAATTACTGCATCGTAGACGCATAAAAAACCCATTCCCCCAATACACAGCGTTACCAAGAAAATGCGTTCAGTGGCTACTCCTTGTAGTTCTATCGTCACCCGTACCTGTTTAATGATGCGTTGCGCTTTTGCGCTAAACGCTCCTGACACCGTGCAGCGGTAAGGTGAGTACTTTTCGTTGCCGACTAATCATATTCAAGCAACTCATTGTCATCACACTAACTGTCGCCCCTGTATCTATAAGTACATTAATCGGTACGTCAATAATTTTTGCTTCGACAATTGGTTGCAACGTATACCCACTCTCATTCATTTCCTGTTTTCGTTCCAACTTGAGATCTTCCTGAATATCGGTTTCCTTGCTATATTCCAGAATATTTATTAGCTCGCGACGTTTGCTTCCCTCCTCAATACCAGCCACCCGATGAAGGCCTAAAATGACTGGCATTAGTTTGACCGTCCATCTTTTAGGTCCCTCGGCTGTTCATGCACCTCAACTACATGAATTTCGTGTCCTGTTTGTGTATGTGGACTGTCCACAACTACGCCCCTCCCGCCTGATAACGGTATGGGTCTGTTGGACCCAGAAGACGCCCCTGTATTATCAGAGCTTCCCCAACTTACTTAGTGCATCGGACAATTTCCCCAATTCGATTTATTCTGTGGCTCCATAGGAACGCAATTATTGCTACTGCTATCTTCACAACATTGATTATTCAATGATTGCCTCCCCCCCCATACTTTCTTTTCCTGTTGGTAGTTACGATGTTAAATCGTTGACGACCTCCCGCTCCAGGTACTTGGTTATTATTTCCTACAAAATTCCCTTTTGAATATTGGTAATTCATGTTACAATTATTATTTTTCTTTTGTCAGCGATCTAAATGATCATTACTGCTCTTAGAATTACCGTTATTTCGGTTAAATTCTGGAAGATGACTGTTAATTTGATTGCCACTGTTCCAGTTGCTATTACTAGCGTTATTCCTAGAATAATAATAGTTATTGTTATTACTATACCACTGTTTAGCATCCTACATCAGCATGTCGACAGAATCGATTACTGATAGGAATTGTTCTGTGTCAGAGTCGGGAACATGAATTAGTTTTTCTCGATTATCAAAAGGTAGCCTGCCCTTCTGTATTCGAATCACTTCTCTACTCGAAATCGGTTCGGTCCAATAACGCGTCTTATTCAAATAGCTTTCCCATTCGCCTGCGGATGAAATGGACTAATCCGTAATTTTTTAATTCTCAGTAAATGGCGTAACTCTGACATTAATTCTGACATGAAGTTCGTTCCCTAATCCGTAATTATGGTATCAGGCACCCCAAACTTCAATAATTAGTTATTAACTAAACCTTGTGCTACCATACTTGTCTATTGGTCTGGTATTGCGACCATGGCTAGAAACCGCGAAAAGTGATTAATCATAGTTAAAACGTAACGATTCCCTGCCGGTGTTTTGTTGTATGGCCCACAGGTATCTAGCCCAATAAACTCGAATGGTTTCTAAGCCTCTGGTAACCGTTGCAATGGAATTCTTGCGCACGTCACATCCGCTCGCTGCGCACACGGCACACAAGTTGCTACGTATTGTTCCACATCCCTTTTCCGATTGCACTACCAAAATCGTTCTGCTACTCGTCTTCCTGCTGCTCGACGACGACCATGCCCGAGAGCACATGATCATGGGCCTGCTTTTAGACTTCCTCTCTCAAACTCTTTGGTACCACTGCCTGTGATCCTCACCTGGTAACTCTACACAACAAATTTCCCTCCACAATGAAATGTGGTGGAGTTCTAAGTCTCTGGCACTCCTCATCCTCTGCTTGTGCCCTTTGCCATTCCGCAACACTCTTACCCATTACTTCTAATGCATCTAATTTGCGAATTAATGAATCAGCATTCCCGTGTTTCTTCCCTGGCTTATGAATTACTTACAAGTCAATTTCACTTGATTTTAGAGCCCACCGTGTTAATCGACTAGAAGGATCCTTGAGTCCCAGTAAGCATCTCAACGCTGCATGATCCATCACGACCTTAAACTTCATACCATAAAGGTAACAACGAAAATACGTTACACCATATATTATAGCCAACATCTCCTTTTCCATTGTGGAATAATTGCGCTCTGCCCTATTTAACTGTCTAGAAGCATACGCCACCAGGCGCTCCTGTCCATTCACCATTTGCCCCAAAACACATCCTACTGCACCATTTGAAGTGTCACATGATAAGATGAATTCTTCTTCAAAATTCGGAAACAGCAACACCGGACCAGATAATAATCTCATTTTTAATTCATCAAAAGCTTCCTGACAATTCTCCGTCCATTGAAATTTAACCCCTTTCTTTAAAAGTGTTGTTAACGGCTCGCCTATTTTAGCAAAATATTTTACAAATTTACGATAATATGAACATAACCCATTATATGATTGTAATTGCTTCGTTGAACTTGGGGTCGGAAAATTTTTAATTGCCTCTGTTAACTGAGGATTGGCTTGAACCCCTTGTTCACTGATTACATGACCTAAATATTTGACCTGCGTCTGCGCAAAATTACTTTTTTCTAAACTTAATGTTAACCGTGCCGTCCGCAATCTCCTAAAGACTTCTCTTAAACGCGATACATGTTCTGGTGTATCCTTCGAAAATACTATAATGTCATCTAGGTAAATGATATATGTTTATGGTTTCAATCCCCTTAAAATCCCATCTAATAATCGCTGAAAGGTTGCCAGTCCACTCTTCAACCCGAACGGCATTCATATATACTGATACTGCCCTCCGGGAACAGTAAAAGCTGTCTTTTCCGTATCCTCTGGCACTACTTCCAACTGATTGTATCCACCCCGTAAAAACATGGTCGTAAAATGCTTACATTGCCCCAGATTGTCCAATGTGTCCGTGATATTCGGAATCGGATATGCGTCGAAAATGATTTTCGCATTCAGAAACCTATAATCACTGAATATGGACTGTCAATATGCCCTTTGATTCCATCCCGTAGTTGTTCTATAAACTCCATTAGTAGTGGTTGCATATGACATGCTATCCTATATAGTTTCCTAAGCACTGGTGTATTATCCTCCGTTGGTATGCGATGCTTCGTAATCAGTGTTGCCGGTAACCTACCCTCCGTTCCGAATAAATCGCTAAATTTCAATCACAATTCCTCCAATGCTACCCTGTCGTCTCCCTACAAATGCTGTAATTTTTCCTTTAATTGCGCTGCATCGACGTTTTGCATATGTCTCACCTCTAAATCCTTCCTATCGAGGTCATCTTCATCAAAAAACCCCAGCGTGGCCAATAATAACCCTTTCAACAAGCTAAAATCCGCTCTGCCGAAGTTATCTATACTTACAGGAACTCTGTAATCTCCTTCCACATAACTTGCGTGAGCTAAACTCCTCCGCACAAAACAGTGCGCATTATCCAACTCCTCATTACTCGAGAGTGGCTCCACAATGTACAACGTCTCCTTTGGTAAGTCCGTATTTATCTAAACCCAAACTACCTTCCCTGTACCTGCCGGTATGTTATCCTGCTGATCGACCTTTAATGAATCCGTTCGCAGTTTAGCTGGGGTCACCTTCATGTTAGTGCGTCTTGCGACATTCGTCCATTTGCAGCCGTTTCCCCCGAGCGAAATATTGTTCCACCGTGTTCCAATATTTGTTTGCCAAAGATCTATTTTCGCACTATGTTTGTCAAGGAAGTCCAGTCCGAGAATCACCGAATACCCCTCACCTACACATGGTAACACCTCTGTCTGCTCACTAAACTTAGTTCCTGCGATCACGAATTGAAGTATCGTCGTACCCAATAACTCCACTTTATTATCTCCCACTCCACGTAACCTATAACGTGGTGGTTCAAGCCTTCTCCTGTTATCCAGGTCTAAACTAATAACAGACACCTGTGCCCCCGTGTCAACCATAAACCTCTGTTCCCTTCCGTTCACCAAGCCTATTAAGCAGCATTCCGTCTGTGCACCTACAAGCGCATTACCCAATTTCACTGGGACTGCTCTCCGACGGTTGAAGCAATACCGTTCTCGGCTAACGGTTGCTGCCACCGAGGTTCCCCCCTACTTTTACGCCTGCAGCTCATTGCTCGGTGACCCACTTTCCCACATGAGTAACACCGCAACTGACTCTGACATTGCCTCCTAATATGCCCCACCTGGCCACAACCAAAACACTTAATTTCCGCTGCCAGGACTCAATGCTCCACCCTTTGCCTCGTCGCATAATCGGCCTCCTCTAAGTATGTGGCGATTCTTAGAGCCGCCACAAGATCACTGGGATTCTCCATTCTCAACCTATGTGACATTTTCGGCGGTACTCCCCGCAAAAACACATCTAACGTCCTGTTCTCAGCTTCTTGTAACAGCACTTTATTAGTCTCCCAATTCTGTGACAGTTCGAACGTTTGTGCATTCAGCTTTAGACTCCTGTCGGAGAAAACCTCCAGTCTCATTTCTCCTCATATCTAACGCACTTCATTTTTCACGAAAAAATCTGGTACTATTCTGTTTTTGGTACCTTTGGCGTAACCCAACCTCAAGTTCTGCAAACGTCCCCACATTGTTCATCATTTCATGGTACTTGGCATCCCCTGTCAGGCGTAACTTCGCCACTCTCAACATTGCAACGTCCAACCACCCATTGGCCTCAGCCATTGCTATAATGTCATTAAGGAATGCCGACACATCCTCTGTTGTTTTACGCGAAAAGGGGTGAATCAATGCCGCGATTGCCTGGTCGAACGGTCTATGACACTCCATGACCTGTAATTTTCTTTCACCTGATGTCCCTTCCCCTACTCGCAATGCCTCAAATTTCCCTGCTAGTTCTTCATGTTTTTCTTTGTCGCTTATCCTCACCTCTGACAGTACCCTAATTTGCCCCATTAGAGCTGCTACAGCTGCCGCTGTAGTCACTGCCACAGCTTCCGATGTTTGCTGTGTTTCCAACATTCTTGTTTATAGCTCTACTGTTGGCATTAATTTCATTCTGCTGCTCCTTAAACTTAGTTCTTGTGGTGAGTCATCGCCCATCTATAATCTGAACAATTGCGCGCCAAATGACCAAATCTCTTACAAATAAAACAATTCTTTGGCACAAAATTGGTACCCGGTAATCAGTGGCCTGACAGGTTACAAAAATAACATCGCTTAGGCGCTGTGTTGTCATGTCCCCCATTTTCCCTGAACCCAGATAAATCTACAGGCTCCTCCGTCCTTACAAAAGACACCTTTAAAAAGTCCATCCTAATTAACAAAAGAATGACACATAAAGCATAAATATAACTTCACTCACCCCTCCTCATTGTGCTCGTGTGCAGGTGAAAAGTCTTGCTTTCCTCCCTAAACTGGTATGGACGAACACCGCCCAAAGACAAGATGTAACAAGAAGTGTACGACCATCCATCACAAACGCAACCAAATGCCTCAATTACCCCTCTACACAAGCACCACACAATGCTATTTGCTCGACGTAAGATGCGGGAGTGGAAATCCGGTACCAGCGTTGTAACTGGCACCACTTCTGACACCACTGTCGAGGGGTTGGTGGTCGAACCTGGGACTCCAAATGGCAGAGCTGAAGCCGGGACCCACTGCGCCGTATTTCATCAGGAGGTTGAGCAAGTTCAAGAGCGTCAAGGGACAGCGCAGAGTGATACAGCGGTATTCACTAAAATTTCTTTATTCAGCTAATTTACAGTATTCAATGGGTGCAGTGTAGTTTCGACGCGCCGCCCGCAGTGCTGCCCCGTGAGTCCCACCGGCTCAGCAACTCCTGGTATGCCAACGCTGCTGCTGCTGTCATCAAAGCCACTCAGCTGAAAGTCGGCCGTGCTCTCTCACGTCGCTGCCCGCCAAGGCTTCACGTCTGGCACCACATAGCTTCCAGCGATTCCAGAAACTGCTACAGTCTCTGGTCCTCGCCACCCTCCGCCCCGTTTGGCCTGCTCTGTCCCACTATGGGATGAAGTTGGATGTACTGGTCACCCCTGGCTCTCGGGCCACCACTGCTCCCAGGACAGGACCGGATTCGAACCCGCGCCCTCCTTTACGCTGTGCCACAACTTGCAGCTAGTGGTGCTTGCTGGATGGCAACACCAGCCACCTCTCTGGCGCTGTCACAGCCCTGCTGCGCCTCCCGCAGCGTACACCTCGCCAGGACCCCGGTACGCCAGGTGGGAAGCGAACGGGGCCCATAGACTGGAGTGAAACCGAGCCCCTCCTGCACCTGCTGCAGACCACTGTGACTGCTCTCTTTCAGGCAGACCCTGCGATCTCCAAGTACCAATCTGCCTTTCCGTCCCGCCCTGGTGTTGTGTCCCTGGGGACGGAATATAGCCCAAACAAGTACATAAAGTACAAGTTTATGCCCAATACTTATAACATTGCTGCCAGACTGGCCACTATAAGCGTAGACCAGCACAGGTCTGCCCCACACTCAACTGATCTGTCTCTAGAGAAAATTGTGTCAGAGAGAGGCAGAAACTATGGCAGGGATAAATTCCCACACGTCAGACACTTACAAATCGCCACTCCTGGCTCTGGGCTAGTGCCCAGCCTCATACATTGCAATAACTTGAAGCAACGCTGCAGTTTCCTGCCTCGTTGTTGCTCCACTCAAAACAAATCGTGCGTGCAACACCGCCGTCACAGCTGCGCGCCCGCAAAGTACCATGTTTACCTTACCTGGCCTGCTCGCTATCGTCTGTTACCACACTCTGCCAGTGGACCCAGATTTCATCACCCAACAGTGCCTTCATTGAATTTTGATAAAATTTCCCTCGTCTAGGACTGACACTAGCGCAGCATAGGTAAGAACAAGGGTTGCTATGATTTCAAAGTCACCCAAATTTACAGCAGCTCCATGCTGGCCTATTAACTTTATCTTGAAGCACAATCTGTTTCCCATCGTCTGCTGATAGTGTTAAATATTACATTAACCCTCACGCTAGGGTATTCTCATTATGTTGTAGAACAAAACGTTTGTACCTTCTGCCGATAATTCTAACCTCTGCACTCATACAGTGGAGACCATATGAGAGTTTGGTGATTTAGTGCGTTGCACAGTAGTAATACGCATTCATGTAGGTAAGACCCCAGGTCTGCTATGCTCTCAAATACCAGTATCAAAGTTGTCTTTCAACTCACTGAATACCGTTGGAATGGGCATACCGTTAGTATAAATTCTCGATGCTATGATGAGTATCACTCTCTTCAAAGTATCACGGTAATTTAACACTGCCGCCCCTCTGGAAACCTGCGAGTTTTCGGTCAACAATGGTTCAGATTTTATGGATTTTGGGACGGCGAAATGAATTATTAGTCGCTGAGAGAGTATCTGTCGTAGCGGGACCTCATTGTGTGTAGGTTTTCTAACGCGCAAGCAGTTGGGTTTTACCCAGTGGCAGTAACGCAACTGGCTGAAGCATGCCCTTCTGTTACTTGCGCTACTTTGTGGTTCCTTGTTTACACTAGCTGCAGAGCCCTTTCATCCGTCAAAACAGATCATCCACTCAGCCACGGCTTTTTGTAATGTCTAATCGTTTAACCACTTCTTTACGTACCTTCCAAACTAGTATCAAATACAAGCTTTAATTCGAGGAAGAAATTTCTAAAAGTGTACGTCTAGAGCACAAAACTGTATGGAAGTCAATCATAGATTTTATACAGACCAAAAAAGAAGTGAATCGAAACGTTTGGAATATGGTGCTCCAGAAGAATACTAAAAATTAAGTGGACTCAGTATCTACAAAAAGCGATTCTCCACAGAATCAGATTTGAAACTAATAACGGAAAGCCCGTAGCCAGAAGGTCAATATGATGGCACATATATTAAGAGACCAGGAAATAATTCCCGTGGATTGGATGAATCCTTATAGAGAAAAAGCTATATTTAGGCTTCCATCATTTCTTTGACGATGCATATTTTCCGATAATGGGCTTAAGAGGAGTTACAGCGTGATATAGTTGGTTATGTGGGGGATACAGGTAATTTGTCAGCGGCTCATTGTATTCCCTTGGAGCGTTCTGTGTCATAAGTATATTACCATTTTAATTTAGCTAGAATAACCCGTGATGGAAATGACATGTCAGAGTCTAGTAATAAGTCATTTCTGGGACTTATTTTAGTAAATTTCATTTTGTTACTTTGGGATTTTTCTTTAGATATCTGTGTTACTTTTGTTCACCTATATTTATATACCTCCATATTAATTTAAGCCTTTATATGTTTGACAGTTATGTCTCCGTCAATATACATTTTCCTTCAGCTATAATTTTGTTAAGAATTTTAGTATCAATGTATTTTTTCACCATTACTGTAACGCACTGATTTTTTTGGCTTGGGCATACACTCTGTCACCTTCACGTGAACTCGTAGACCATGTTTGTTTTTGAAACTCTTTGTATCCCGCTTTTTAGCAGTCTACTCTCTTAGTAGGCAGTCTGATTTTATTAGTGACCACGTTTTCGGTTTCTTGTTATCTTGTACGCTAACATTATGCTTAGGACAATGAAGTATTTACCGCTTCCGTATGGTGAGAATTGGTGTTATCTATTGTCAGCTACCACCTTTTAGCTAGCTGCATTCCTAGACCCGAGTTGACACATTCCCCAGTTCACTTGTGGGAATTCGGTACGTCTTGACTGCATCTTACTACTATGATTAGGACCTGGATAGTTTATCAGCAAGTCAGCAGTCTCATTACTTCTCCATACAGCTTAGGGGGAATGCTGTGAAACCGTGCGACTGCTACGGTCGCAGGTTCGAATCCTGCCTCGGGCATGGATGTGTGTGATGTCGTTAGGTTTAAGTAGTTCTAAGTTCTAGGGGACTGATGACCACAGATGTTAAGTCCCATAGTGCTCAGAGCCATTTGAACCATTTGAATGCTGTGATGTTCTTACTAGATACGCGTTTTGGTGTTGATGGAGTTTGATGTTGACCTGATGTTAGTTATAAAATTTGTGAACCTATGGGCTACCACCATTGTACATAATCGGCTCGAGGGTCTACAGGTATTTGGACTGACATTAATGCTTTCATTGCCTTTGGACTAAACCGTTACCGGCAATGTTTTGAGTAATATTGGTTACTCCACGAGTACATTGTAATACGGTTCCAGGTAACAAACTCTTTTTCTCGCACAATAGGAACCCCTCTAGTGCGTAAATATGTTACTCACTTAGTGGAATTCAACTTTCATGATATGGTGATCCTTGCACACTCACATACCTTTTATCTTTCTCCATACCCACGTTACCTATCGTGACACAACTTGCTATGTCTTATTATTTAAGTGGGTTCGCCGTCTATAGATAGGTTGTTGGGGTATTGCCTTACATTCCCAGGGAAACAGTATGACATTGTCGGCTGAGAACTTGAAGGACTCCCCTTGGTTAAGTAGGATTTGAGATCGTCGTTCGTTTGTTTCACTGTGGTAATGCCAGCCTGTTCAGTGATATAAAGGAAACCAAGTCATACCTCTTTATTTAGAGCTATAACCTAGGCCAACTACGTATTTGCGCCTATTCTCAGCGTGCTCTTTTCATGCTGTTTTTCTCTTAATGTGTCGAATGACGTTAGGTTTTCGTCAGGTTCTTCTTGATGCTGTGACAAATAATTATATCACCAGATGTGATAGTACCTAGGCCATAAATATGCATACTATTGTACTTCATAGATTATTGTGTGACATTTTACTTAAATGAAGATAGGACCTCATATCTACTAGGGGTTTCCTCAACTATAAGAATTTTATATGATTTATATTAAAAAAGAAAAAAAAAGACAAGCTTCCTTTCAACAGTGCTCCCGATTGTATACTATCTAATTTTGATCTTTTTAACGTTTTTGCATGTTCTGTTGTATATCTGTGATGTTAAATAATTTTATGACTAACAAATATGTATACATGATTTAGTCTAATGTGCTGCATGTACACAGAGATTTAGTTTAACGCCACTACTTTCACTTGTAGCTTTAAGCACTGTTATGATTACCCATCACTTTCTGTAAGCTTGCTTTGTACACCCTAATGTACCCTACATGTATACTCTTTTACTGTTTAGGGGCCTGAAGATGACATAGTGAAATGTTGAAACTGGTAGCCTTCAAACTAAAATAAAATAACATCTTACGTTATATGGCTGTTGGTGAGATTCAGTCACATGGACAATTACTTAACCAGCCGATGTCTGATGTCCATGATGGACCAACAGAGACAGTAACGAAAACGTCCTCTGTCCTCGGCTCGAATCTCACCACTGCCTAAATTTTGAATTAATATCATAAACAATGGCCGCCGATGACGTCCGGCGTAAGAAGTCACCCTCGATCTGCCAACGGCCTTGTCAAAAAGGGTGGAGGTGTGGACAGAGGTTCAGGCAACTCTCTTGCCTTTGGAGCGGGAAACCAACCCTAAAAGGTAGAAGAATCAGCAGTTATCAACAGCATGGGAATGCATAAGGTAATGGAAAACACTTCATTAATAACATATAAGGCGTATCCACAAGGCACGTAACCTGTACTAATCTCTCATTCGGGTCTTCGGGAGGAGATGCCAAGGCGAGGTGACCATGACGAAAAGAATGAATATCTAAGGAAGGGTGACGTTCTGCGAGGTAGGGCGACATATGTTAGAAGTTTGAACGAAGTTGCGAAGAAAATCTAAAATGGAAATGCTAAGCTCCAATCTATATATAATGGGGTCGTTGAAGTGAAATGGAAAGAACACAAGAATTTCTGGTCAGATGAGTATATTCGTTAGGAATAGAAAATTAGAGCAGACGCTGTATTACTTGAACAGTTCAATGGTGGGGTTGATCTCATCAGAATCAAAAACTAACGCCGATGTCAATAGTTCATGTGTACAAGCCGATTTCGTAAGCGGAAGATGAACAGATATAAAAGGTATATGAGGATACTGAACTGGTAATTCAGAACGTAAAGGGGAATGAAAATCTAATAATCATTGGAAATTGGAATGTGGTTGTAGGGGAGGAAGCAGAAGAAAGGGTTACGGGAAAATATGCGTTTGGTAGAAGGAACGAATCAGGAAAATGATTGAGTTCCGCAATAAATATCAGCTAGTAATAGCAGATACTTTGTTCAAACATCAGAAGATAGGGAACTTAAACTTGAAAGAAACCAGGAGAAAAGGGATACATGGAAGACTTCATTCAGATTATATCACTGCTAGGCAGAGATTCCAAAGTCAGATACTGAATTGTAAGGTGTACCCAGGAGCATATACGGACACAGAAAAGAATTTAGTATTGATGAAGAGGAGGTTGAAGTTTAAGAGTGTGATACGGAAGTACTGAGGAGTGAAGAAACATCCTTAAAGTTCTCTGAGACTATTGATGTTGCCATAATGAATAGCTGAGTAAACAATTCAGTTGAAGAGGAATAGACAACTATAAAAAGAGCAACAACCGAAGTTGGAAAAAAAGCCGCGGGTACAAGGAACGTAACTGGAAAGAAACCATGGATAACAGAAGAAAGACTTCAGTTGGCTGACGAAAGAAGGAAGTGCAAAAATGTTCAGGGAAATTCAGGAATACAAAAATGAAATAAATTGGAAGTTTATTGACGCTAAGGCTAAATGTCCGCATGAAAACTGTGAAGAAATCGAAAGAGAATAGATTGTCGGAACGACTGACGGAACATATAGAATAATCAAGTCAGCCTTCAGCGAAATTAAAAGCGAAGGTGGTAACATTAAGAGTGAAATAGGGATTCCACTGTTAAACGTAGAAGAGGAGCGGATAAGTGTAAAGAGTACATTAAAGGCATCTACGACGGGGAAGAAGAAACAGGAGTCGACAGGGAAGACATAGAGGATCCAGAATAAGTATCAGAATGTTAAATATCATTGGAACAATTACGATTAAATAAGATTTAAGATTAAATACGGCAGAAGTGATAAGTAACATTTCGTAGCAATTTCTAAAATATTTGCGGATTGTTGCAACAAAACGACTATTCACGTCGGTGTGCACAATGTATGAGACTGGTGACATAACATCAGACTTTCGAAAAAACATCACCCACACAATTCCGAAGATAGCAAGAGCAGAAAATGAGAGAATTATTGCACAATCACTTTAACAGGTCTTGCATCCAAGTTGCTGATACAAGATACAAAAGAAAATCCAGGCTGTGATAGATAACGGTCAGTTTGACTTTAGGAAAGGTAAAGGTACCAGAAATGCGGTTGTGGCGTTGTTGAATGGAAGCAACACTAAAGAAAAACGAGGCCACGTTTATACACTCCTGGAAATTGAAATAAGAACACCGTGAATTCATTGTCCCAGGAAGGGGAAACTTTATTGACACATTCCTGGGGTCAGATACATCACATGATCACACTGACAGAACCACAGGCACATAGACACAGGCAACAGAGCATGCACAATGTCGGCACTAGTACAGTGTATATCCACCTTTCGCAGCAATGCAGGCTGCTATTCTTCCATGGAGACGATCGTAGAGATGCTGGATGTAGTCCTGTGGAACGGCTTGCCATGCCATTTCCACCTGGCGCCTCAGTTGGACCAGCGTTCGTGCTGGACGTGCAGACCGCGTGAGACGACGCTTCATCCAGTCCCAAACATGCTCAATGGGGGACAGATCCGGAGATCTTGCTGGCCAGGGTAGTTGACTTACACCTTCTAGAGCACGTTGGGTGGCACGGGATAGATGCGGACGTGCATTGTCCTGTTGGAACAGCAAGTTCCCTTGCCGGTCTAGGAATGGTAGAACGATGGGTTCGATGACGGTTTGGATGTACCGTGCACTATTCAGTGTCCCCTCGACGATCACCAGTGGTGTACGGCCAGTGTAGGAGATCGCTCCCCACACCATGATGCCGGGTGTTGGCCCTGTGTGCCTCGGTCGTATGCAGTCCTGATTGTGGCGCTCACCTGCACGGCGCCAAACACGCATACGACCATCATTGGCACCAAGGCAGAAGCGACCCTCATCGCTGAAGACGACACGTCTCCATTCGTCCCTCCATTCACGCCTGTCGCGACACCACTGGAGGCGGGCTGCACGATGTTGGGGCGTGAGCGGAAGACGGCCTAACGGTGTGCGGGACCGTAGCCCAGCTTCATGGAGACGGTTGCGAATGGTCCTCGCCGATACCCCAGGAGCAACAGTGTCCCTAATTTGCTGGGAAGTGGCGGTGCGGTCCCCTACGGCACTGCGTAGGATCCTACGGTCTTGGCGTGCATCCGTGCGTCGCTGCGGTCCGGTCCCAGGTTGACGGGCACGTGCACCTTCCGCCGACCACTGGCGACAACATCGATGTACTGTGGAGACCTCACGCCCCACATGTTGAGCAATTCGGCGGTACGTCCACCCGGCCTCCCGCATGCCCACTATACGCCCTCGCTCAAAGTCCGTCAACTGCACATACGGTTCACGTCCACGCTGTCGCGGCATGCTACCAGTGTTAAAGACTGCGATGGAGCTCCGTATGCCACGGCAAACTGGCTGACACTGACGGCGGCGGTGCACAAATGCTGCGCAGCTAGCGCCATTCGACGGCCAACACCGCGGTTCCTGGTGTGTCCGCTGTGCCGTGCGTGTGATCATTGCTTGTACAGCCCTCTCGCAGTGTCCGGAGCAAGTATGGTGGGTCTGACACACCGGTGTCAATGTGTTCTTTTTTCCATTTCCAGGAGTGTAGGATTTGTTGACCTAGAAAAAACGTTCGACAATGTAAAATGGTGCAAGATATTCGAATTTCTGAGAAAAATAGGGGTAAGCTGCAAGAATAGACAGCTACTACGCAATATGTACAAGAGGGAGTAATAAGACTGGAAGATCAAGAACGACGTTTTACGATTAAAAAAGATGTAAGAGAATGATGCTGTCTTTCGCCCCCACAGTTCAATCTACACATCGAAGACGCAATGACAGAAATGAAATAAAGGTTCAGGAGTGAAATTAAAATTCAGGTTGAGAGAATATCAGTGATAAGATTCATTGATGACATTGCTGTCCTCAATGAAAATGATGAAGAATTAGAAGATGTGTTGAATGGAATGAACAGCCTAATGAGTACAGAACACTGATCAGAGTAAATCGAAGTAGCAGAACTGAGAAGAGCGAGGAACATAACATCAGAATTGGGCATCATGAAGTAGACGAATTTAAGGAATTGCTTAGGGAGCAAAATAACCTATGACGGACGGAGCAAGGACATCAAAAGCAGAGTAGCACTGGCAAAAAAGAGGCATTCCTGGCAAAGGGAAATGTGCTATTATCAAACATGCGTCTTAATTTCAGGAAGAAATTTGTGAGAATGCACGTTTGTAGCACAGCATTGTGTGGTAGTGGAACATGGACAGCGGGAAAACTGCAACAGGACAGGCTGGAAGCATTTGAGATAGGTTGCTACAGAAGATCGTTGAAAATCAGGTGGACTGGTAAGGTGTGAAATGAGGAGTCTTCCCGCAGTATCGTATCTCTTACGTTAGGTACAAAAGTAATTGCAGAAATGTTACGCATTTAAGATTTTAATGCAAACTTTTATTTCCTATTGTAGAAACTGAAGATTGCCAACGTATCACCGAGTCTGTTTATGATTGTAATCATGTTGTGGTATTGTTTCTAGATGAAAACAAGCACCCAGAGACGAAACATCGGTTTTCCAAGAACTAGATGGAAATTTAAACGCTGAAAAACTATCGTCTTAATCACACTATGCAGCAGGATTGGCGTTGAATAATAGATAGGGCTGCTATATATCCTATGTGTTCGACACGGAGTAATGGGTTTCCAAGAGGCTCAATACGATACGATAATCTCCGGTCTGTTTCGTAGGCCCGATAATTTCGATACATCAATCGTTACTCTCAGTCGGCCAACTTAGTTGTGACACGGAATACGAGCAGGTCTACGTTTCGTTAGCTGCATGTTTGTGTCAAAGCCCGCACTTCCAGCAGACCTGGCAGACTATTAATCACTCACTTGAAGAGCGTTATGGTGGCTGTGGAGCGCTGTAGATCGTATAGAACAGCTTATAATGTGATCATCTGACCCTTCGCTGAGGATGTAAGCGGTGGCAGAGACGGGAAGTGCTTGCTCATGTCGTTTTTATGGAATCATCAGTATTGTGCGAAATATTTTGTAACACTACTACACAGACTAAATACGAGAAGCTACACAGGTAGTTAAATGGTTATGTTGCGCACTGTCTAGTTAACCACATTACTACTACTACACAATATTTTGCGTTTGAAATTACGTTTATGAGTTTTTTTGTCAGGTGTACTTACAAGCTACATAGCTTACCCTCTGAAAAAACGTAGAAAACATCATCCTCAAGAAAATACCTCTATGGAAATGAAATTTGTTTATTATTGCCAACTCTAAACATTCGCTGCTACATCGTTACAATAATACAACATATTATCGTTTAAACATATCTCCAGTACCGTTTAAGCAAGATTATTGCTTTCCCAAGTTGCGGGATACGCAGCTGCGGACCAGTTTTACAGCCACGCGAGGACGCATATCTTCGTTCACAAAGCACCTACATATTTTATACACATCCGCCGACGTCTAATGGAAGAGGTAGGCTACAAAGTATTACGACTGACTTTCACAACGCCGGAGGACGAAGTTTGTATGTAAGTGGAGCAGCGAAACCAGCGGTAACAAGTTCCAGAGACCGTGAAGTTATTACTCTATTAGCGTGAACCTGAAGCACCTGGCAGTCGAGAGCGCTGGCACTTTCAAGTCCAACTTTGGATCAGTTTACGCCGGAAGGAGCCCTAAGTGCTATATCGAGACGTGCAAGTTTTTCAGGCGGCTTGCTATCACGGCTGCAGCGGCAGCAGTACTCGTACAAAGGAGACTACGTTCCCGTCGAGGAGATCAGGTGCTTGCAGAGCGCCTACGTGGAGAAAATTCGTATCGTTCCTCAAATGATGTTTCACCAGAAAACAGTTTCAAAGAATATTAAGAATTATTATTTAAGAAAACCTTCCTGACAACTTAAGATTGTGTGCCGGACCGAGATTAGCGTTAGGGACCGTTTTCTTTTCCGGGCAAACGATCTACCAACTAGTCCACTGAAGCAACTTGAATATTTTATTTTGGAATTATTGTTTAGTTTTTCTTTTAGGTTCAGAATCGAAACAAAAAGAAAATGTACAATAAGTTTCATTTAATTTACGTCTATGGTCACAAACGTTTTGTTAACAGATTACCGGTTTCGGGCTATAATGACCATCATCAAATCTGCAGCAAAAAATGGAAAAAAAATAAAATCACTCGCATACTGTCTACAGCTTAAAAACAATAAATAGATCATAATGAAAAGTGCTACTGACGTATATATGCATTTGCGTGCTTTAAGTATGAAGACGCATACCTTCCTAATGTACTGCAGCCATAGTGGCATCATCAAATGTTTAATGCAAAATCAGCACCAGCATCGTCAAATATATATAAATAACATCATATGCACGAGTCATGTTGTCAGTAGCACTACTGATCAAAACAATCAGCCGTACGGTAGCC
Organism: Schistocerca piceifrons; assembly: GCF_021461385.2. Lineage (NCBI taxonomy): Eukaryota > Metazoa > Arthropoda > Insecta > Orthoptera > Acrididae > Schistocerca > Schistocerca piceifrons. The sequence goes on from NC_060138.1 coordinate 585,815,355, forward strand.
ACAAGATGTTTCTGTTGTAAGTTCACAAAATTTCGCTAATGTAGGCATACACTAGTTTTCGATAATTAATTTAACAGCATAAAATAAACGAGGATACAATAGTTGAAGTCTGTAATGAGCTTATAACGTATAAAAGGCATTACACTAATAAAAATCGATGAAATAGAACACGACAATAGTCAAAAATGGCTTTGAGCACTATGGGACTTAACTTCTAAGGTCATCAGTCCCCTAGAACTCAGAGCTACTTAAACCTAACTAACCTAAGGACATCACACACATCCATGCCCGAGGCAGGATTCGAACCTGCGACCGTAGCAGTCACGCGGTTCCAGACTGAAGCGCCTAGAACCGCACGGCCACCCCGGCCGTCACGACAATAGTCAGATTGTTAAAACGAGGAAGAGTCAAGAGACAGTAGTTGATATATGCTCAAGTGTCAATATTCTAGATAATGACATAAGTAATAAGTGATAGTGTACAGTATAATGTTAAAAACTATAAAACAAATCACTGAAGAAGCCACAATGAAAGAAAACATAATCAGCGCCCTCTGTTAGGTCTAAAGCCAGAATTACGCATAGGCGAGAAGTGGTTGGAGAAACGTGACCGCCAGAGGGTTCTTCGCACCCTGAGGCACTCCGTTGCAAGAAAAGAATGATAAAATTCCGTAACAGCGCATGAGCAACATTATCTAGTTAATGCAGTATATGAAATTAACAGGAAGGATCAAGAAAATACTAGACATGCATAAGACGTACGAAAACGAAGTAAATACTGTATGTGAGGCACACACATATGCATATATACGTCAGCATTTTTTTTTCTTTATTGTATTTCAATTCCCCATCGGGGCGGGCTGGCAGCAGAATATGCGCTGCTCTTCGGCCGAAAGACTTAGAACAAACAATAGAAGACATTTAAAAATAACAAAGGAGAGAATATGGTGAACATAGATATAAAAAAGGGGGAACATCATGGAAGGCAATAGACAAAACACGGGGTGACCATAAAATGGAGATAAAAAAACTGTTAAAACTGTTTAAAAGTAGAACGCACAAAAAGCCACACACTGCGACAATTAAAAGAACACAAGGCACAGTATGACTGGAGCATAAAAGGTATCGACAGAGGGTGTAGCACATAACAAACACTGACGGCGAACCTCAAGGCAGTACACAATTAAAATCACACCTCTTGACAGCACTAAACACAACACTGATGTAGCACACTGACGACGATCAAAACAGAGGATCTGCCAGGCACAAGGAGATGAGGGAGACCGGAAGAAGGGAGGGAGGGGAAGAGATGGGGGAGATGAGCGGGGGGGCGCGCTGAAGAGGGCCAGGTAGGGAGGGATGTGGGAAGGAAAGAGGCAAGTATAGGGTGCAGGGTCTCAGGGGAGGGGGTGGGGGGAATGAGGAAAATCCGCTCTGGGAGAAAGATGGAAGAGGAAAAAGGGAGCCCTGGGGAGGGAGGAACAAGGCCATGTTATAGTTGGAAGGAAGGGTAGATGTCACGACGAAGTTCATCATCCAGGAGGGGGAGGCATTGGAAATTGCCCTGATGAAGGAGATGGAGGGTGTGGAGGTGGAGAGAGGGAGGGATACAGCGATAGAGGCGCAGCAACGGGTGGGGGATGGAGAGGAAGGAGGAAACCAGAGGGTGGGGGGGTATCAAGCCTGCGGACAATGTAAAGGATACGGAGATGTTGGAGGAACAGGAGGAGGTGGGTAAGCATTTTTCATTATGGTCTATTTATTGTTTATAAGCTGTAGACAATCTGCGAGTATATTTATGTTTTTTCCCATTGTTTGCTGCAGATCTGATGATGGTCATTACAGACCGAAACCGGTAGTCTGTTAACAAAAAGTTTGTGACCATAGATGTAAATTAAAGGGAACTTATTGTATATACGGGTCACTGTTTTATTCGCGACAATGTCGCAGCGTGTGGAGAAAATGTACATTGCATATGTTCAGCGCAGCAGGAAGGCAAATGTCATTAAGGGCCAAATTTGACCTATGACAGTCTGCTTGTCTACATGCAGGAACAAGAAAAACACACGACGTTATGCCCTAACACAGGACAAGAAAAACACACGTCATTTTCCCTAACACTCTCTCAAGCAACAACCCTCCCCTAAGCCACTGCCGCCCCACACAACTCCCCTCCGCCCTCCCCTCATACTATCCACCCCCCTTTAAGCCGTGCCTCTTCCCTACCCTCACCATTCCTAAGCCACATTTCCTAATAAAGGAAATAAAGAAAAGAAATGGTCCATCAGTGACTTTCTAAACCAATTGAGTTACCTGTACAGGGTGTTTCAGAAGTATTGGCCAATAACTCTCACATGGAAAGTATAGGCCAAAAGTAGCTAAAAATCTCCAATAAACATGGACGTATTAATCAAGCGTTGTCGAGGTACAACACCTTTCTGTTGCAGTTCATCAGTGTCTAGGAACACATGGCATCTCTAACGTTAAAGTAGATGTTCACAATGTTGTCCATGTCTCTGAATGCAAATTGAACTCGTCTCGGAAATGAGTTGTGAATCCTCTCAGGCAGTCCTGGGGAATTCTGTAAGTGTTTGAAGGCTGCTTCAATCTGCAAGTGTAATTCCATGAGAGAGCTCACCTCGGTAGCGTAGACTAGACTTTTGACGTGACCTCATATACAGAAATCTATGGGACTTAAACCTGGATACCTTGGAGGCCATGTCACAGGTCATTCTCTACCTATCCAATCTTGACCATACGACCGAGTTAGAAGCCAGCGCGCTCGCAAACGAAAATCTGCTGGAGCACCGTCATCCATTAACCACATGTTCAGGCGTTGGTTCAGTGGACGTCATCATGTACATCTGGAAGTACAGCCCACAGAAACCGTATGTACCGCTGTCCGGTTAGTCTCTGTGATAGAAAGTGTGGTCTAATTATGCACTCTCCTAGCGGTCCTGCCCAGACATTCAACGAATTATGCTGCTGACGCCGTGATACATGTGTTGCATTAGGATTGACATCGGCCCAAATGTAACAGTAATGGTATTTAAAAACACCATCACGGATAAATCCAGTCTCATCGGTGAACAGAATACTGCTTACAAACAGGGGATTCAGGGTACACTGTTGTTGCACCCATTGACAGAAATCCTCTCTAGGAGGAGGTCTCCACTGGTGAGGGCTTGCAGTCGCCGGAGATGATATGGACAGAGTACTTACCAGCGTAAAATCCGCCACACACTGCTATGACTCAGGACACCCTCTTGCATAGTAATCCTCCTTGCTGAAGTACTCGGACATTCGAGTACAATGCGTAACATCTTTTCCTCAACATCGGACATTGTGGATCTGTGTCGACCTTCTCCCGTTTTCTCTAAGACGCTGATGTAACCGGATAAATGAAAGCGCCGGGTGGCTTCTGGAGAGGAAAACCTCTTTCATACAATCGTGCAGCCATACATGAAGTGCATGTCAGCGCACTCTTCATTGGTGTATCCTCTCTCCTTGGTGCCTTCATGTTCGTAACTGATTTTGAGCTGGTACAGCACAGTGCATGGAGGGGTAAAAGAGAAGTATTTGCAGCAGGCGTAAACAAACAGATAATCGATTCCAAACCTTAAGACACCAATATAAATATCGCGGTATCTAGGGACGTTTACATTTGGTTCCACGCTACCATCTTGAGGGTAGCTCCCTAAAAGACCATCTAAATCATCTAAAGCTATCCTCCGCCCGAACGGACCATGAAGGCCCAACGATATCGACCGGACGCCGTGTCATCCTCTGCCCACAGGCGTCACTGGATGCCCACAGGTGGGGTGGGGGGGGGGGGGGCATGTGGTTATAACACTGCTCTCCCGGCCATACGTAAGACCGGAAATAGGCCAATCAGATAGCTTCCAATTGCAAGCATGGAGAAGTTATCATTTTACTCTCGTCCAGAAGGGGTGGCAACTTATTAATGTCTGCATAACATCGGACACAATCACGTCACTGCCTACATTACTTCGGTTTCCGTACTTCAGGAGCATAAATTAGTGAAACATTATACTATCAACAGCGTGGGAGGGTGTGCTGTTTGACATCTTCCGAAGTAATAACTACTTCGTTGGTTCACAGGGGGAAGAGGAGAAGGAGGTTAGTGTATAACGTCCCATCGACAACGTCATCAGAGATGGAGCACAAGCTCAGATAAGGGAAGCATGTGAAGGAAATCGGCCGTGCCCTTTCAAACGAATCATCCTGGAATCTCACTTCACGAAAACCGAAATCAGGATGGCCGGAAGCGGGTTTGAACAGTCGTCGTTCCAAATGAGAGTCAACTGCACTAACCACTGCGCACCTCGCCTGGTTTCATTGGTTTACGGGCGTCGCGTCGGAAAATGTGGTGGAAGTTGCACAACGAGACGGCTGCCCGTCATCTTTAGATGCTTACCGACGTGTTGCTGCAGTGGCTCGCTAATACATAAGTTGGCCTGCCAGAAAAGCATTGCGCCAAGAGGTGAGACCATAACATCATCGCAGACGAATCATAGAGCACGACGACATCCAGTGCCTCCTGCTGGAGAAATGGGCCACGGTCTTCGCATACCCCAATCTGGAGAAGCGCAGTCAAAATTGCGGCTCGGCGCGCCCGCGGGCAGTATTGGCACCCAGTTTGCGGTCTCCGATTCCCCGTCTGTGTTGATTCTTTCGTCTGCCTTAGAACCGCCAACGCTGGTTCCCATACCTTGCTGAGTTGAAACCCGGTGTCTCTATGAATCAGGTCGTCATTTATGCGTATTTCGACTGCTTCTTTAATGTTGGCGTTCCAGTACGTGCTAGCGGACGAAAGGATATTTGTCTCTCCGTAGTTCACGCCATGTCCCGCTCAGTACTGTTTTGACACGGGACACGGCATTAACTACTGAGAGACAAAGATCCTTTCGCCTGGTTCCATATACTGAGGATCCATCATTTAAGAAGCAGTCGAAATAAGTAACTGCCTGATTAAGAGGGACAGAAAATTTCATCTCCTCAAGGCATGGGAACCAGTGTTGGCGTTACTAAGCCATCGCCGGCCGCAGAGATGGACAAATAAGATTCAGCATATACGGGGAATCGGAGTCCACGCACTTAAACTAGGCCCAAACACTCTGCCCGCGGGCCCACTAGGCCGCCGTTTTCGGCCGCTCTTCTTCTTCGTCGTGCGTGTGAAGACCGTGGCCCGCTTCTCCATCAGGGGTACTGGATGTCGCCGTACTCTGTGATTCGTCTAAGATAACGTTATAGTTCCACCCATTGGCGCCATGCTTTTCTGACAAGCCAACGCATGTACTGGCGAGCCACTGCAGTAACATGTCAATAAGTATCTGTAGATGACGAGCAGCCATGTCGTTGTGCAGTTTCCGCAACGTTTTCCGACGTGACGCCCGTGAACCAACGAAGCCGGTTTGGTTTATTTTGCTCCATTTTCGCTATAGCTGTTGTGAACAGTATCCGCTTAAACACAGACTGATGAGCTAGAACATTATGACTACCTACCTAATAGCTCCACCCTTGGCACAGATAACAACGACGACGCGTCGTAGCATGGAAGTAATGAGACCATAGTAGGTTACTCTGAAATATTTGGCACCAGATCTGGGCATAAAAGTCACCTGATTCCCATAAATCCCGGTGACGTGGGCAATGAACTCTGACGGCACTTCCAATCACATAACAGATGTGCTCGATCAGGTCGACATCTGGCAAGTTGGGGAGGGCCAGCACATCAACTGGAACTCTCACCTGTATTCCTCGAACCATTCCATTACACTCCTTGCCTTTTGACATGGCGCATTACCTTGGTTGTCTGCAACCAGCGTACGATACTTCTTGGCCGTCATAGTGCCTTGCACGAGCTCCAGTGGACCCATGGATGCCTCAGAGTATAATGTGGCCGCCGCCAGCTTGTCTCCATCCCACAGTATCGGTGTTAAGAAGCTGTTCCCCTGGAAACGGTCGATTCGCGGTCTCCCATGGATATGATGGGATTCATCAGACCATGCAAATGCTCTGTTAATGCGCCAACGTCCAGAGACGATAGTCACGTGTCCATTTCAGTCATAGCTGCCGATGTCGAGATGTTAACATTGGCACGCCAATGGGTCGACGGCTGCGGAGGCCCATCAGTATACGTGTTCAATGCACTGTGTTCAAACACATTTGTACTCCGCCCAGCAGTACATATGTAATGATAGGTGGCCGCCCAACCCCTCGACGTTTGGACGTTGTTTCACGATGGTCACGTCGCGTGTTGAAGACACTCACCACAGCATTCCTCGAACACCCGAGAACTCGTGCTTGCAGGCCATCAGAATCTACCCTCCGCCAGACTCAAATAGATCGCACGCCTTCCCCATTCTACACACGGACCACAGGCTCATTGGTACTACATACACCGTACGTGTCTGACTAGCAGTCATTCCTCGCGAGGTGACGCGGCTATCGCCTGGGCGGTTTTATATCGATACTAGAACGGTGGTCAGAATGCTCACCGGTGTATGTGTTTAACTTTGTAGACGTCGGAAACATATGGCAGTCCTACTTTGCATATTCCAAGTGAGATGCACTGAGTTTTGATGACAGTTTTCTTTAACGTATGGAGACTGCCTCTATTATTGCAAATAATGTTCAAGGAACAGTGGGCACAGGAAAGGAGCTGTCATCACCTGAGCTATTCAGGTTTCTCAGTAATGATTCACTTCACCGTTAGCCCCTGATAGCTGAGTGGTCAGCGCGACAGCATGGTTTCGATTCCCGGCTGGGTCGGAGATTTTCTCCGTTCAGGGATTTGGTGTTGTGTTGTGTTTGAGTCAAGTACAAAATCAGTTACCTCTCTATTGTATAGCGTAAATAGTTTAGCACGCTGGACATGGGCGTCTTAGTCTTAGTTTCTAGCTTTAACGTACCCTAATCTCTTCTAGTTAAGTTAGTTTTTAGGATGGTAGATGTTAAAGGCATGGTGAGCGATGGCCAGCGTCTTGAGAGTCATTCCAAGACCCGGGCCACCGCCCACAACCAGGTGACGGGCAATATTATACCTATCTCTTCTCTATTCAATTCTCTTCCTTCTTTCTAAATATTAATTTAGTTTTGTTTATTAATATCTCACTTGATTTTGTATTAGGTATAAGTTTTTCTAATGCTGCCAAAAAATGATATCAAATGGACGTAAACAAATAGAACCCTCCTCCACGTGGCGGGACACAGGCAACGGTGTGAGTAGGGACGGGAGCCGGGGTGGTGTTACTTTCAGTCACACCGGACCCCGCACCCAGTCACAGCGGCTAAGTGGCAACATACGACCCACCATAAGAAATTTGACGGTGGGTCATAAAAAATAAGCAGCTAGTGAAAAAAAAGTGTCCTTATCATCATCATTTCATCGACACGCAAGTCGCCGAAGTGACGTCAACTGGAAAGACCTGCACTAGGCGAACGGTCTAGCCGACGGGAGGCCCTAGCCACACGGCATTTCCATTTCCATTCATTTCACAAAATACCAGATTAATGGAGCAGCAGACAATGCATTTGACTAGTTAATGTAGCAGTTTTTTTTTCTTTCGCTTTTAGGTGTGGTTGAGGCACTTCTGCAGATAACGTTTGTTCTTATCTGCATGACAAACATGATTGAAGCTGCAGCTGAGGAAGAGTGGTTATGAAGATTCACTACATTGTGGAGATTCACTATACTAATATTCCCTATCAAGCATTTCGATCGTGAACATACAACACATACAAGAACACCTTCATGAAAACAAAGGACAACAAATAGTTTAAAATTCAGTAAGATCCGTTACCAATAGCAGTTATTCTCTGCCAACGCATATAAGTAAGCAAGAGACATTGGATAAACAATTAATAAAGTCTGCAGTATCGAAAAGAACCTGAATTAAGGAAAGAAGGTTATACTATTACAGCTTCCAGTACCAAGTTCCCAGAAATATCCTGTTGTCACATGGCACATGACAGACAAAGCCTGGAGCCACTCTGTAGCAATTCTGGACGTGTAGGGTGTCACATTTCCTGCTGGAATTGTTCAAGTCCGTAAGAACGCACAATGGACACGAACGATTAAAGGTAACGCTTACACACGTGTCGCCTGTCCGAGTCATTTCTAGACAGGGGTCCCATATCACTCCAAATGCACACGCCCCACACCATTACAGAGCCTCCACCAGCTTGAACAATCCCCTGCTCACATGCAGGGTCCACAGATTCACTGGGCTGTGTCCATACCCGTACACGTCCTTCCGCTCGATACAATCTGAAACGAGACTCGTGCGACCAGGCTACATGTTTACAGTCATCAACAGTCCAGTGTTGGTGTTGACAGGCCCAGAAGAGGCGTAAAGCTTTGTGTCGTGCAGTCATCAAGTTTACACGAGTGGGCTTTCGGCTACGAAAGCACGTTGAATGGTTCGCACGTTCACACTTTTTGATGGCCCAGCACTGAAATCTGCAGCAATTTGCGGAAGGGTTGCACTTCTGTCACGCTAAACAATTCTCTTCAGCCGTTGTTGCTCTCGTAGGACCTTTTTCCGGGTACAGCGATGTCGGAGATCTCATGTTCTGCCGGATTGCCGATATTCACGGTACGCTCGTGAAATGGTCCTAAGGAAAATTTCCACTTCATCGCTGCCTCGGAGATGCTGTGTCCCATCGCTCGTGCGCCGACTATAACATCACATTCAAACCCAGTTAAATCTTGATAGCTTGCCATTGTAGCAGCAGCAACCGATCTAACAACTGCGCTAGACGCATGTTATCTTTCACAGGCGTTGCCGACCGCAGCGCCGTCATCTGTCTGGTTACATATCTCTGTATCTGAATACGCATGCCTACACCAGTTGCTTTGGCGCTTCAGTGTATAATAGCCTCACGAGACCAGTTATCAATTACAAAACTGCTTCCACGTATCACATTGCAAAGTTCACACTCTAATACTTAGCTGAAAATTACAAACTAAAAAGTTATGGTAGCACGTGAAAAACTTATCTTTACCCCAAAAAATAAAATACTCACACAGTCACAAAATATGGACACTTTAATTCCATTCAGTGATATAATCAAAAATGAAAAACTAGCATAAAAAGTAGAAATCCCAAACAATACAACAAGTGAAATGATACAAATTATAGAAGTATTCAATCAGCAAAACAACATTTTGTTCAACAATTCATCTTTATACAAAGGAAGCCCAAATAGCAGGAGACCCAGTGACATACTTATTAGCAAATATCTTCCTAAGTCACATTGAAAACTGAACTGCAGAGGCGCTAATCGAATCTGATACAGTGATCTTTGCAAAAACAGTAGAAAGAAAAAATAAAACGCCATAGCGGCACATATATGTAGATATATAGAGTGTCTCACAGACGAACTGCAATTTAAACAAGCAGATATTTAACACCACAACCTTCGCTCTACTATGGAAATGGAATCAGACGAAACAATACAATGCCTCGACCACAAAATCACAACATCTAACAACAGACACAGCTCGAACATATTCAGAAATCAAACAGCTAGGGTCATGATAGTACAAAAAAAAAAAAACCACCCACATTTCCTGAACTCATTCAGTTTGAATATTATTACTATATTTATTACATTTCCCGTGTTATTCACAAAGAGCAACAGTGAGCTTGTCACGTTTAACAATGAACTTTATTACCGTTGTTGAGTGGTACTTAAGTAAATAAATTAGTGAAATCAAAGTGAAGTAGAAATTAGAAAATAAAGGAAAAACTTAGTTTAGTTTAGAAGAATTACACACTGGCAAGCAGCGGGCAGAACAGCAGAGCAGAAGAGACAATGACCATGAAGTCAGCAAGTTCCACATAAGCAGACGCTGTCGATTCAGCCGTCAGGGCATCACTCGACCGGCTCACGTGTTTCTCAGTTGTCACATGTGAGCAAAGGCCCTCGCCTACATTCCAAGAGCCAATGACCGACGTTAAGAAGATTCTTCGAGAAGCTTTTCAACGTGACAGAAGAGGCAATGACCGTGAAGTCGTTCACCTCCAGTAAACTGAAGTGAATAAATACGCAAGACGCAGTGGGCCCGAGAGACGAAGACGAGAGACAAAGAAGACGAAGAAGTGAAGAAGCGTAGCAGTAGTTTTCAGTCAGTTTCGGTGCTGAAGACCGTCATGCAAGAAGAGACTGCATCATGCACAGACGCACCAAGTCCGCCGCTGTAATGGAATAGCAGGCAGCAGCCTCGGCGCCAGAAGACAGAAGTTAAAAGGTATTTGAAGTCTAATTTTTACGTACCCGGGTGACTCGCGAGGACAGGAAGAAGACGGCCTCACATCAGCAGTCACCTGTGAGCTGGGATGATGATATGACAGCCGAGGACTGGCAAGCGGGAGTCCGCTGTTCGAGTACGGGACACTGGCCTTCCCCCGCCGCGCCGCTCCGCTGGCCGACGCACAACACACGCGGCCGCTTAGAGAAGAGAAAGAGAAGAGACACACTGGGACGCCACATCCAAGGTATCACCATCCGATGCACGACTTCGCTCTCAATAATTAAACAGGCCACCGCACGAGGCGCGTCTCCAGTCAACTGGGCGAGACGGCGATACGAGATACACACCGCTACGCGTAATCAGACGCCGCCGCCGCCGCTGCCGCAGCAGAAGGCTTCGCAAACGACACAGCTGCCGCTCTCTGAACCAGAACATCCAGTAGGATACAGTTGTACGAAACTTTCAATAAAAGTTATCTTATGTACAAATGCTGTTTCATTCTACCTCATACCCGAGCCAAGGAAGAACCCACCCTGCCCACATGTTGTTAAGAGAGAAAAATTAATTTATTTAGTATTTTCACCCTGACATAATGCTTTAGAATCAAATGCCCTTTTCAGTAATGCTCATCCTGACAATTGACTAGCATCAAAAGAGAGAACCCAGTTACATTTAGTACCAGAACAGTTACACCGTCAAGTATTCGAAAGATTTCTTTAACTACTACACCAGTTTCGATTGATCAGTCATTTTCAGCAGTCCATAAATACACTACTGGCCAATAAAATTGGTACACCAAGAAGAATTGCAGTTGATAAACGGGTATTCATTGGACAAATATATTATGCTAGAACTGACATGTGATTACATTTTCACGCAATTTGGGTGCATAGATCCTGAGAAATCAGTACCCCGAACAACCACCTCTGGCCGTAATAACAGCCTTGATATGCCTGGGCATTTAGTCCAACAAAGCTTGGATGGCGTGTACAGTACATCTGCCCATGCAGCTTCAACACGATACCACAGTTCATCAAGAGTAGTGTCTGGCGTATTGCGACGAGCCAGTTGCTCGGCCACCATTGACCAGACGTCTTCAATTGGTGAGAGATCTGGAGAATGTGCTGGCTAGGGCAGCAGTCGAACATTTTCTGTATCCAGAAAGGCCCGTACAGCACCCGCAACATGCGGTCGTGCATTATACTGCTGAAATATAGGGTTTCGCAGGGATAGAATGAGGGGTAGAGCCACGGGTCGTAACACATCTGAAATGTAACGTCCACTGTTCAAAGTGCCGTCAATGCGAACAAGAGGTGACCGAGTCGTGTAACCAGTGGCACCCCACACCATCACGCCGGGTGATATGCCAGTATGGCGATGACACATACACGCTTCCAATGTGCGTTCACTGCGATGTCGCCAAACACGGTTGCGACCATCATGATGCTGTAAACAGAACCTGGATTCGTCCGAAAAAATGACGTTTTTCCATTCGTGCACCCAGGTTCGTCGTTGAGTACACCATCGCAGGCGCTCCTGCCTGTGATGCAGCGTCAAGGGTAACCACAGCCATGGTCTCCGAGCTGATAGTCCATGCTACTGCAAACGTCGTCGAACTGTTCGTGCAGATAGTTGTTGTCTTGCAAACGTCCCCATCTGTTGACTCAGGGATCGAGACGTGGCTGCACGATCCGTTACAGCCATGCGGATAATATGGCCGTTGGAATCCAGCACGGCGTTCCGTATTACCCTCCTGAACACACCGATTCCATATTCTGCTAACAGCCATTGGATCTCGACCAACGCGACCAACAATGTCACGATACGATAAACCACAATCGCGATAGGCTACAATCTGACCTTTATCGAAGTCGGAATCATGATGGTGCACATTTCTCCTCCTTATACAAGGCATAACAACAACGTTTCACCAGACAACGCCGGTCAACTGCTGTTTGTGTATGAGAAATAGGTTGGAAACTTTGCTCATTCTGCACGTTGTAGGCGTCGCCACCGGCGCCAACCTTGTGTGAATGCTCTGAAAAGCCAATAATTTGTATATCACAGCATCTTCTTCCTGTCGGTTAAATTTCGCGCCCATAGCACGTCATCTTCGCGGTGTAGCAATTTTAATGGCCAGTAGTGTAACTCTACTCCTACGGCTGCATCAGAACCTCCTAAAAACGAAGATTTTCATGAGGCTCTATTATAGTACTTTTGCACTTTTCATGTTATCCGCACTTTAAAACTTTACTCCTTGTTTACGAAATTTAACTGTGGTTGTTCATATTTTATACTCAATGCCGTGTTACTACAGACGGTGTCCAAATGTGAAACCACACCATGCCACTGCTACTCTACAGAAATCAAAGCACTTCATAGAATAGTCCCAATGAAGCGTGAAATAAATATGAATAAATTAATATAGAAGGATCATTTCACTAACGATATTATTTTCTATCAAGCGGTATACTTACTTTTGGAAACTTGAATCTTTCAGCTGTAGTCCTCTTTTTCTCCAGGAGTTTTATGGCTAACGAAAGTTTCACATTTCCTTTTTTCAGTAGGTGCGTGGGTAAAATTTAAACCTGAAACTTTGCTTCTTATCATCTGAGGATAGTTTCAGGATCAAAGTTACTTATATTGAGAGTTTAATAAAGATCAATACGATACTTGCCTTATAACAAAAAGATACGTGGAGAATTTTTTGTTCGTTGATGAAGAAGAGAGTTTCTATTTACTATGGAAAGTAGGAGATAAAATAACTGTAACTTCTGTTATAATGTACAGGAGGAATTATGCTGCTGCTGACACTTGAAAAACGTCTTTGAATTTAACATTCGAACGATAAAGCTGATGTTTTCTGAGATAGTTGAGACACTTGTAATTTTCTCTAACTGCATTTGAGTAAGGTAGTCAGATAGCATTTCGCAAAGCTTAACGAAGATTCGAATCACACTAATAAATGTAAACCCGGAAATAAATTTTAACCGAATTGAAGCGCGAAATAAAAGTAGAGGGGAAGGTTTGAGAATGCGCAAGTATATACACATACATGATCTCTTAACAAACGAAACAGATCTGAACAAGTTTTAATCTAAGTGAATTTGAACATTTCGCATTCCAAGGTTTGTGTGATATCAAATACATCAAAGTGACAGCGTAATTTATCCTGCAAAATGAGTGAGCCTCGCAAGGGTTCAAAATGCAGAAGTTCACAGTGGTACACTGTCATTTTATCGTCAATTTAATCCAAATGGATGTACGGTTGTTGTGTTGATGATGAAACGAATGCTAAAATATAGACTCAACTACCTTTATAGTTGAGCCTACCTTTTTTTTCCTTCAGTTACACATATTTGATACAGTCCTTTAACCTCCACAATGTTTTAGCAACGTTAAAGAGAAAAAAAACAGTTGTTTTGATTTGAAAAGTTTCAAAACATGGCGACGAAGAATATCTAGACAACCTTTCTGGCTGTTCAACTTCCGTTCAAAAGTACTATTCAGAGCTGTTTTCAATATCGAAACTTTCCTTAAGTGATGTCAGCTATTCAGGGTGCACATTCTACTTCTTCCCTTTTTAGTACAGTACAACAATGCGAGCTCGACTTACATCAATTACTACTACTTTGAGGAGGTCTCTTTTCTGTTTGGTTGCAAAATTGTGCATTATTTGTGATACTATCATAGCAACAGAGGAGAAGGGAGAGTGCATTTGTGTATTAGTTTTAAGGTCCATAGTTGTGTTTCAGCAATTAATTTGCAGCGTTCTGTAAAATTAATTGCAAGATGAAGCTACACATGACGTATATTTTCAGTTTGGACTGTGACGAATTGCAGACTGGAACAACAGCAAGCATTGTCTAGGCCATATGTCACGGCCATCCACATAATTTTCATTGCATTGGTATTTGCGTACACCTATATTCGTTTATCCGAACGGTATATGGGTCAAGGACATTTCTGAATTCCAAGAGACAATCCTGAGGCGATGACACCTAGTCATAGATTCTCACCACTGTGTTCATCTGCGTACTAGAAACTGTAGGTGTTGTGCAGGTGTTCCCACGTAGATGATGCGACAAAATTATAGGCATAACTGCTAAACGACTTGAGGGAATATGTACCGGTTCACAATGCCGAAAAATGTGAAGCTGGACGTCAGGATCCCTAGTTACATTGAACGCGTTACACATCACTGCCGGACCGCTAGTCGACAGCCAGAGTGAACGAGAAAAATTCGCCGTTAAAATCGGAACGCACTGGGCTTTGCTTTCCTGAGGAGGGACCGCTCGCTCAGGAATGTTCAGCAGGACAGAAGACAAAACGGAAATATCTGAATGTACATTCACGGTCGGAGGCCTATTTTGAAATGTTCAGCCACAATAGCCACTAATTTACATTGCAACACAGGTGATTGTCCCCGAATGCAGAACTCTTGCGCAGATGCATATTCATGTGGTGGGGCGGCTTCACGGCTTATCGCTCCAGCGGCGCCGCGTGAACTGCAGCGGCGCAGGTCGTATCTGCAACAGTGGCGGGCGCGGTAATCTGTCACGTTTGTGGCCAGCGTGGGGCGACCTCCGAGGTCTGGGTGACAAAAGACTGACGCCGGCGCCTCATGTCAGCATCTCCAGACATATCTGACTACTACGCGGCTGTGTGAGCCCCCGAGAAACGGTGTATATTATATGGCCGAGACAACTAAATTTGAAACATAGAGGAACATAAGGAGAGGTGTCTTCGGGGTCTTCATAGGGTGCCGCGTCTGTGATAGAGGGAGTAGGATGCTTCAGAGAGTGTGAATGAAGATAGAGTGTCAGGTAGCGAAAGTGAAATGATCGGTGACGACGTTAACAACTGTCCGCCTCCACGCTAGTAACATCACTTACAACACTATACGACAAAATAAAAAGAAGAGCTGATCCCACATACAGAACAGTTGTACAGGTAACTGCTAGAATGCTTGAGGTTGAGATTTCTTTTTCATTTGGTTATTTTAATATATGATGCAGTCAAATGAAAACGAGACGTACGGAGAAAAAGTAAGTGAACTGTTTATTATTTCAAAAATACCTGCCTTGGCACCATGGGGGCGGGCATTATCCAGTAATGGAATGATGCCGTCCGTCAACATTCCTGGGCGTTTGGATTTAACGGCACGCTTGAGTTTTCGCTAAGTGTCCACATCCCATTAATTGTTGAAAGACAACGAGCAACGGGTACTTGCTGCCGCCGGCCGGTGCGGCCGAGCGGTTCTAGGCGCTTCAGTCTGGAACTGCGCGACCAATACGATCGCAGTTTCGAATCCTGCCTCGGGCATGGATGTGTGTGATGTCCTTAGGTTAGTTAGGTTTGAGTAATTCTAAGTTCTAGGGGACTGATGACCTCAGATGTTAAGTCCCATAGTGCTCAGAGCCATTTGAACCATTATTTACTTGCTGTCAGAGAAAAAGTTCACAGTGACTCTCCTGGAGTTGACGTACCTGTTGTTCCGACTAGACTGTAGAAGTTTCGCTGGGAAGTCCTTACACATCCTCCATACTGTCTCGGTGTCTCCCCACGTGATTTCGATATTTTTGGAACCCTGAAGAAAGACATTCGTGACCGTGATTTGCTTCAAACTAAGAGGTGCACGCTTGGCAACAATCACGGTTCTGTAGGCCACCGCAAACAATTTTTTCATGTAGGCTTTCATCATCTTGTCTTTCTTTCTTTCTTTCACTGGTGCCATGTCTCGCGCTGACGCAGGGTCGGCATTGTTAGGAACGGATTTCACAAGGTTAGTGGAAAGGAGTGGCCGGATGCCATTCATGCCGCCACCCTGTACCCCCCAGGATGGAATTAGTGTACCCCTCCTTTCTGTGACTAGTGTAATTCATGGAATACTGAAAACCTGTTCAAATGTCTGCGAGTCGTCTAACTGAGGCGGAACGTGGGGACCAGCCGATATTCACCTAGCGGGATGTGGAAAACCGCCTAAAAACCACATCACGGCTGGCCGGCACACCAGCCCTCGTCGTTAATACTCCGGGCAGATTCGATCCGGGGCCGGCGCGCCTACCCGAGTCCAGGAAGCAGCGCGTTAGCGCACTCAGCTACACTGGCGGGTTATCATAATCTTGTCTCACAGTGTTAAAAGTTAAGGTGAATACTTTTGAAATAATACAGCCTACTTACTGTTTTCCATCCGTCTCGTTTTCATTTGACTGCCCCTTACACATTAAATGGTGGTTGAGTGACGCATTTGCATCCATATACGTTACAAGAATGGATGTGGTGTGTGTGTGTCTGTGTGTGTGTGTGTGTGTGTGTGTGTGTGTGTATGTCAACATCTCCTCTTAAACCAACGGACCGATTTCCACCAAACTTAGTATACATATGCATTTCTGTCAGGCAACAATCGCTTTCGATCATAGTTCAGGTGAAGTGACGTCATAAACACTGAGATGCATGAAAAAGTGACGTATCATGAATGGCGTTTAAATTTATTACTTCTCTCCTAATAACTCTGTTCGCAACATATTTCGCAGACAATATCAACTTATGCCCTCGAATGTACCTACACGAATGTATCAGTGTACGACACATCGTTCAGGATGCGTGAAAAAATGGCGCATTACACACGAAGTTTTGAAACATCTATTCGTTACTACTATAACACTAATAGAGTCGAGGCAACTTGAGGAAATCCCTGACACCTGGCAGCGCTTTTGGTTGCTTTCAGATGGGAAGTGCAAACAGCTTTAGATGAAAACAATAGCTGTTCAAACAGATATGAAGAGGTGTTGCCCTAGAGACGTTAATAAAATCGCGTTGAAGAGAACGAAGCTACTGTGCCCAGTGGCTGTACGCGTCTAGCTGAAAACTGGCATGACGAATACCTGGAAAACAACGGGTTTGTCAGCTAGTATTAAATACAGGTATCACAACTTATTAAATTGGTCTTGATTTCGGAATTTCCAAGTTATTTAAAAAAGTGTTAGCAGCTAGAATATAAAGGAAGTAGTCACAAACATTTATTTTCACAAAGAAAGTATTTCTTGACCACGCCTCTAAAAGAAGACTTTCCACATTACAAGTGAAACGGAAGTAATACTCCCATTAGCAATAACAGGATTCTCTGGATCGTTACCAAGGTTTTAAAACGTAGTTACTATGAGCAGACGGAACTGGAAGGCGCACTTGGATGAGAAAGCTGTAGTCCAATTAGCGGCCGTGGACGAGATGATGGTGGCGTAGCTGCAAGCACGCTGAAACCAACCAACGAAATCTCCCGGCGGTTTGAAAGAAAAGAGCAGGCGCGAGGAGGTCGACCGTCTATTCTTCTCCGTCTTGCCGATAAGTGTCCTCCAGGACGATCTCCTTGCGTTCTCCAGATTGGTGAGCTTTCTTTTTTTTTTTTTTTTTTTTTTTTTAACCATCCAGTCCTCTGACTGGTTTGTTGCAGCCCACCACGAATTTCTCTCCTGTGCCACCCTCTTCATCTCATAGTAGCACTTGCAGCCTACGTTCTCCATTATTTGCTGGATGTATTCCAATCTCTGTCTTCCTCTACAGTTTTTGCCTCCGCAGCTCCCTCTAGTACCATGGAAGTCATTCCATCATGTCTTAACAGATGTCCTATCATCCTGTCCCTTCTCCTTATCAGTGTTTTCCACATATTCCTTTCCTCACCGATTCTGCAGAGAGCCTCCTCATTCCCTACCTTATCAGTCCACCTAATTTTGAACATCCGTCTGTAGCACCACATCTCAAATACTTCGATTCTTTTCTGTCCCTGTTTTCCCACAGTCCATGTTTCACTACCATACAAAGCTGTACTCCAGACGTACATTCTCAGAAACTTATTCCTCAAGTTAAGGACGATATTTAATACTAATAGACTTCTCTTGGCCAGGAATGCCCTCTTTTCCAGTGCTAGTCTGCTTTTGAAGTCCTCCTAGCTCTGTCTGCCATTGGTTATTTTATTGCCTAGGTAGCAGCTTCATCTACTTCGTGACAATCAATCCTGATGTTAAATTTCTCGCTGTTCTCATTTCTGCTACTTCTCATTACTTTCGTCTTCCTTCGATTTACTCTCAATTCATATTCTCTATTCAGTAGATTGTTCATTCCACTCAGCAGAGCCTGTACTTCTTCTTAACTTTCACTCAGGCTAGAAATGTCACCAGGAAACCTTGTCACATTGAATTTTGATCTCATTCCTGAACCTTTCTTTTATTTACATCAATGCTTCTTCGATGTACACATTGAACAGTGGGGGCGAAGGACTACGTCCCAGTCTTATACCTATTTTAATCCGAGCGCTTCGTTCATGGTCATACACTCTTATTATTCCCTCTTGGTTCTTCTACATATTGCAATTACCCGCCTCTCCCTGCAGCTAACGCCTATTTTTGTACATCGTGCACCATTTTACACTCTCAGATGATTTTTCCAGGTCGACTAATCCTATGGACGTTTCCTGATTTTTCTTTAGTCTTTCTTCCATTAGCAATCGCCACGTCAGAATTGCCTCTCTGGTGCCTTTACCTTTTTGTAAAGCAAAATTGGTCGTCATCTAACACATCCTCAATTTTCTTTTCGGCTTACGTTCTTCTTATGGCCAATGAGTTTATTGTCCTATATCATTATGAAATATTCTTATGAAATATTTTGTACCGCCCGCAGTTCCCACGTTAATAAAAGAAGACCACAGCAGCCGTCACTGTAGCTGGAATTCATTCACTGGGCAAACTACATGCCACCAGTTAAGAATGGATGGCGTTAGTCCAGTAGACTCACCCATCAACTATTAATGTCTGCTGTCATTGCATTTTGGCAAAGTGTGCCTTGGCCCGTCATCTCTCCCAGCAGGAGGGCACATACAGACACGATAAAAGGCTTTTATAGCAAGCGTTCCTTCGTGTGGGGTAATAGCAAACACCTTATCTCCAGTCTGAGAAGGTGCTCAAATCCGTATCCCTCGCAGACGTCTCAGCAGCACGCAGACCACTCGCAGGGCGCGAAGTACATTTATTCTCTCCATATACAGTAGTGTCTGGGTGAGGTACCCTGCTGTGTCTCTTGGGTTCGCCCCCACAGGGTGTGCCCTGCGAATTGTGCAGTACAGTTAGGCGCATTTCTCAGGTGGTTGTTGGACCTGCGCGATATGGTGTCGAAGCTCCAGCATATTTTCTATTCAAAACGCAGTTGCAGCTTTATAATGTCACATAATGGTTTTTAGTTAATATTAACAACTGCCCTGGAAGGTGAGCCAAGGCTTTAGTTCTTCAGAGGCTGCAGGATCACACTGAAGTAAGGTAGTATGCTGTGGTGTGGGCTTGACGCATATTCCAGCGTCACAGTCGCATTGGCTGCATTAGGAACTTATCCTTATCTCTATCTACCTTCTACCCATCTTTATCTCTTAGTAACATTACCTTAATTTTCTTAGTTAGTTCATACATTTTAGGTTAAGCAATATTGGACTGCATAAACTGTAACATTTATTTCGATATCACCTAACCTATTTCAAGTACTTTCTTAATGTGGTATCTGTGTCATCATGTTCTTTGGTGCAACTTATTTGTAAATGTTTTGGTCATATTTCATTTCAATAGGTATCACTGTAGTTAATGTACGTATGTAAGTTCAAAAGTAATGTTCTGCCAAAGTACTGAAATGTTCAAAACGCATCTATAGAACTGGTTCATGCATAGAGAAAACAGATTTGTACTGATGTAGAACCTGGAGGGAAGTAAAACCGCAAGAAACTCACTTGGCGGGAATGGAAATTTTGTCGATAGAACCGCAAGTAATCTTTGTGGCAGAAAAACGAATCGATGGCTAGCCCTGAAGACGACCGCAGCAATTCAGTCGAAACGTCGGCAGTTTAGCTGTTTTAGTAGTTGCAATGACGCAGCCTTATACCGAAAATTATTTTATCTATTGTGGAAGATTACTGGCTAATTATTCGTGGTATTTATCGATTGGCTCTGAAACACAAGAATCTGGCGCCAAGAAGATAATTTTGATTGCCTTTCATACATTAGAAGCCATTAGTACGTCTGCCGCCAACATCTTAGCCACAGATGATCATCACAGCTACCACCTACATCTCAATTTCAGCTGAGGACTGAAATCGTCGATGGACAAGACATCTGTTTTATCTGAAAGTAATAACTGCATTTAGTTCAGCTTTGTGTCGAGAATCGGTATTAGTTCTTAGTGAATTTACACAGACACGATATTTTTCCCGGTGAAGCAATATATCCGAGTGCCCTATTTAAACGAACTGCAAAAATACAATTGCTTTAACTGTGCTCATTAACTATTGTGGAGTAGTACGTTCCCTAAGTGTTCAGTTAGTTTTGTTTCCGAAATACTCCATGTAAATCTTCAAAAGTGAAGGCCGAAGTGTTGCGTAAGTGTAGATGCAAAGAAAAGAAATAATCACTTTACTTAAAAATCAGTCTTACTAAAATCTCTGTTGAGCGTTAAATATATCTAAATTGAAATGTGTGCATTTTAAGGGCAGATTTAATGAGTACCTGCTACGTTTACATTCATGTGTTTGTGTTTAGAAGTGTTTCCTCATCGTGCCTTGTCAGCAGTTTGTGGCTATATTTCAGTCAAATGTTAGAATATTTCCTGGGTACCCATGCTAAGCTTTGAGACAGTAGTGATAAAAAAAATTACAATAAAAGGATTCACAAAGTTCTGTCATGATTTCAACAGCTTTTTATTCTTCTTTTACAAATTAACTACCTATACTCGTGCAGGTTATACCATATTCAGGGACCACACGTTTCATTTTTGGTCTATTTGGTACAAAGAAGTGGATGCCCCTAAGAAAACAAATCGCAATTACATCAGTTACCGTAACCATTCAAACACGAACTGCATGTCAGTGTTTTTCCAAACTTTATTCACAAAAGCTCCTTATGTCCAACTTACTTGTACTTCTCCCTCATGTAATGACACTGCATAATGTGCATTAACTTTCTTGCAGTGAATACCGAAAATATAGATTACTGGGAGATGGTCTGTTGCCAGAACATCTTACCATCTGTACTGTTCATGACAAATCACTGGTTCATTGCTTTGCTAAATTGTGTTGTTGTATCGTGTACTATTTGAAAAGAAAGTTTGCACCAGGTTAAACTATTTATAGCAGTTAACTTTTTAATTAACAGTGAGACACTTGGTACAACTTTTTCTAATAAGGCTGGCCGCAGTATCATCTACGTAGTTACGATTTTCTTTACAACTATTATAACAGTGGTTCGATACCTGCTAGTCCAGCAACTGCTGCCTACAGAACATAATTTTTTGGATAGCCAAAAACAGTCCGATAACTGTATTCATTACCACATAGCCATTGTCAAAACTAAATTCCTTTAATACGAGTAATTTTATCAGCGAATTGGCTCAAATGGTTCAGTCCCCTAGAACCTAGAACTACTTAAATCTAACTAACCTAAGGACATCGCACACATCCATGCCCGAGGCAGGATTCGAACCTGCGACCGTAGCGGTCTCGCGGTTCCAGACTGTAGCGCCTAGAACCGCTCGGCCACTTCGGCCGGCCATAAGCGAATTGCTCTAATATTAGTTACCGATAATGTTCCAAAACCAGGAAAATAATTATTATTTTTCATACTATTATTGCACATTGAACCTACACTGTATGTAAAAGTGTAGATTAAACGCTTAATTCCATATTATTTCAGTATTTTAAGTATGATTGTTGGTTCGTTATTATTTGAATGTACCAACATCAGTATACACGGTGGACTTTTACGTTCTTGGAGAAAAAAATATAATAATAAACTACCCAGGATTTACTATATCGTCCCTCCCTGTGGCTGCGGTCGTTAATCGAGATCACTGTAGCAGTAGAGATCACTGTAGCAGTACTCCTCCCGGAGGTGCCTGGTCTAAATCCCGGCAATGGAAATAATTTTCTTTACATATATTTTCCAGTCAGAAGGTCGGTCTTTTTCCTTAGTCACACTCGAATCCTCGTCCGTTGAACGAGGACAGGTAATTCTACACACATCAAAAAAAGTTTTCCATCACCTCGGTTACGAGAGAACCGTAACCTGTACACAAAATTGGAATAGAGATCAACATAAACATCATTTCCGTCCTTTTTACTGGTCATGAAAACCATACATTGCATGTTGTACCACCATACAGCGCAACCTTCAGAGGAGGTGGTCCAGCTTGCTGTGCATATCGGTACCTCTAATACCCAGTAGCACGTCCTCTTGCAATGATGCATGCCTGTATTCGTCGTGGCATACTATCCACAAGTTAATCAACGCACTGTTGGTCCAGATGATCCCACTCCTCAACGGCGATTCGGCGTAGATCCCGCAGAGTGGTTGGTGGGTCAAGTCGTCGATAAACAGGCCTTTACAATCTATCCCAGGCAACTTCGATAGGGTTCATGTCTGGAGAACTTGTTGGCCACTCTAGTCGAGCGATGTCGTTATCCTGAAGAAAGTCATTTACAAGATGTGCACGATGTGGGCGCGAATTGTCGTCCATAAAGACGAATGTCTCGCCAATATGCTGCCAATATGGTTACACTATCGGTCGGCGGATGGCATTCAGGTATCGTACAGCCGTTACGGTGTCTTCCATGACCACCAGCGGCGTACGTCGTCCCCACATAATGCCACCACAAAACAGCAGGGAACCTCCACCTTGCTACACTAGCTGAACAGCGTGTCTAAGGCGTTGAGCCTGACCGGGTTGCCTCCAAACACGTCTGCAACGATTGTCTGGTTGAAGGCATATGCGATACTCACCCTGAGCGGTCCATTCGGCGTGTTGTTGGGCGCATCTGTGCCGACCTGTATGGTGTCGTTGTTGCAAAGATGGACCTCGCCATGTACGTCGGGAGTGAAGTTGCGCATCATGCAGCCTATTGCGCATAGTTTGAGTCGCAACACGACGTCGTGTGGCTGCACGAAAAGCATTATTCAACATGGTGGCATTCCTGTCAGGCTTTCTCCGAGCCATAATTCGTAGGTAGCGGTCATCAATTGCATTAGTAGCTCTGGGGTGGCCTGAGCGAGGCATGTCATCGACAGTTCCTGTCTCTCTGTATCTCCTCCATGTCCGACCAACATCGCTTTGGTTCCCTTCGAGACGCCTGGGCACTTTCCTGGTTGAGAGCCCTTCCTGTCACAAAGTAACAATGCGGACGCGATCGAACCGAGGTATTGACAGTATAGGCATGGTTGAACCACGGACAACATGCGCCGTGTTCCTCCTTCGTGGTGGAATGACTGGAACTGATACGCTGTCGGACCCCTTAGTCTAATAGGCGCTGCTCATGCATGGTTGTTTTCATCTTTGGGCGGGTTTAGTGACATGTATGAACAGTCAAAGTGACTGTGTCTGTAGTACAATATCCCCAGTCTATCCACGTCTATCTTCAGGAGTTCTGGCAACCGGGGTGATGCAAAACTTTTTTTGATGTGTGTATTTATGGCGATCCGGCCTGACATTTTGAGTGCGATGGCCCACTTGTTTCATTCCCTATCTCTTACTATTATTCTGATATTCATCCGTAACCACACAACGAATCGCTGCAATAAATATTCGTCTATTTCGACAGTGCGGTGCTGATATATACTCTGAGAAATAAAGGGTGATTTTTTCCAAGGGCTAGGGATTGATCGATGTGTAGATGCGGAACAAAAAGATCTAATGAACTTATCTCCGGAAATGCATGGTTTCCGTGCTAGAGACCATTTATTCAATCATACTTCGTTACAGACACTGCGGTCTAATATGTGCTGTACCATGCAGCCACATACATCATTTTCTAGCGCCCTCTCCTGCCATAATAATTGGGAATGTCGTATTCAATTCACTTGTCTTGCTGACTTAGCTTGTAGCGGCTGTAATACAGCGTTGTGCACAGTGGTTCTGAATTTGAATCGAGAGAGTGACAACAAAGAAATGGTTCAAATGGCTCTGAGGACTATGGGACTTAACTTCTAAGGTCATCAGTCCCCTAGAACTCAGAACTAATTAAACATAACTAACCTAAGGTCATCACACAAACCCATGCCCGAGGCAGGATTCTAACCTGCGGCCGTAGCGGTCGCGCGGTTCCAGACTGTAGTGCCTAGAACCGCTCGGCCACTTAAAAAAAAAAAAGGCAAATGGCAATGGGCAGCGGGCAGCAAGGTTGTATCAGGAGACCTATTCCCGCGAACAACAATCACAGCTTTCAGTGTTTGCACCAATGTTTCACCATTTGTCTGAGGCAAGATCGTTTCAGGAATCAGGAAATTATGAAGGACGTGTCTGAAATGTTTGGATACCAGATTTGGAGGAAAATGTGATTAACACTGCGGAAGGCGACCGCCATGTCAGTACAAGGCAGTTGGCCCGCCAGTAAAGAGTAAACCAGATGACCGTGTGGAACATTTCCCATGACAGTTGTTACTACCCTTATCACTTATAGCATGTACAAAGCTTATTAGCGACAGACTTTCCACATATGGAGCAGTTTTATCACATGCTTCTTCAGCAGGCAACCACGAATGCAGTATGCGTGTCATCCATCCTATTCACACATGCGGAACGACTTGAAGTGGAATGATCATATAAAATTAACTGTTGGTAAGGAGGGTACCAGGTTGAGATTCATTGGGAGAGTGCTTAGAAAATGTAGTCCATCAACAAAGGAGGTGGCTTACAAAACACTCGTTCGACCTATACTTGAGTATTGCTCATCAGTGTGGGATCCGTACCAGATCGGTCTGACGGAGGAGATAGAGAAGATCCAAAGAAGAGCGGCGCGTTTCGTCACAGGGTTATTTGGTAACCGTGATAGTGTTACGGAGATGTTTAATAAACTCAAGTGGCAGACTCTGCAAGAGAGGCGCTCTGCATCGCTGTGTAGCTTGCTCGCCAGGTTTCGAGAGGGTGCGTTTCTGGATGAGGTATCGAATATATTGCTTCCCCCTACTTATACCTCCCGAGGAGATCACGAATGTAAAATTAGAGAGATTAGAGCGCGCACGGAGGCTTTCAGACAGTCGTTCTTCCCGCGAACCATACGCGACTGGAACAGGAAAGGGAGGTAATGACAGTGGCACGTAAAGTGCCCTCCGCCACACACCGTTGGGTGGCTTGCGGAGTATAAATGTAGATGTAGATGTAGAGGGCACCTTTACGCAGAGTGGTATCTTTGACTTTCGTAACAGACATCTGAAGGACAGTATGCAGACCCTCATGGTATGATGACAGCGAATCAGCAGCATCGGTGCAGCCGGAATATATGGTCCGGGATCATTAACCACGTATTTTGGGACCAGTCTTCCTTCCACAGGATGGGGCTATCGGCGTTTCTTGCGGCTATTTTGCTTCACCTGATGGAAGAAGTGCCACTGATGATTCGAACGCTTATGAGGCTGCTACGTGCTGCTGCTCCAGCCCACTTCGCCGTTAGCATCCAGACGGATTTTAGTCGTGTCTTCCCTGGTCGATGGATCGGACGAGGGGACCAGTTGCATGGCCTGCTCGTTCACTAGATCTGAACCCATGCGATTTCCGGTTATGGGACCATCTCAAAAGTATTGTGTATGCAGAGCCCGTTCCAGATGTGGAGACACTGGAGCTGCGTGTTCATGCTGGTTTTAACACTGTTCTGTTGCAGCCTGGCCCATGTGAGAAATCCAATGTGTGTGAATTCCTAAGGGATCAAACTGTTGAGGTCATCGGTCCTTAGACTTACACCGTACTTAAACTAACTTATACTACGAACAACACGCACACACCCATGCCCTATGGAGTATTCGAACCTCCGGCAGGAAGGGCCGCGCAATCCGTGACATGGCGCAACAAACAGCGCGGCCACTCCGCGCGGCGCCGATGTGAACGTCTGAGACGTAATATGCATTGAGGCACATGGGAACCATTTACAAGTAACACCGAAACTATGGCTGAAAGGTAGAGCGCGTATTAGACTGCAGTCCCTGTAACAGTGAATGAATAAATGGTCTCTAGCACGGAAATCTTGCATTTCCGGACGAAAGTTAATTGACCTTTTCTGTTCCGTGTCCTCTCATCGATCAATTCCTACAGATAGTCCTCGATCTATACGTTCTACACGCACAGTGTTCGGCATTTGTGTGTAGTACCACTTTTAAAATACCTCTATACTGCTTACTGTCGACGCGTCACTACAATACAAGGTTACACTCCGGTCAATAATTGCAAACCATACTCACAGCGGCCGCATCCTCCTGATATTCTGATCACAGGCGCAGTGCCACCAAAGATTATTTGTATCACATGTATAATATTTCACAAAAAAGTTTGATACATGTAGCGTTTGACTTAGACTTCTTTGGTATGAAGTCATTAGTTATTTTCTCTTACGTATATTTTCTCTTTCATTTTAGACACACACACACACACACACACACACACACACATATATATATATATATATAAAAACAGGGTGGTGACCGGGCCAAATATGTCACGAAATATAAGCATCAAACGAAAAAACTACAAAGAACGAAACTCGCCTAGCTTGAAGGGGGACACAAGATGGCGCTATGGTTGGCCCGCTAAATGGCGCTGCCATAGGTCAAACGGGTATCAACTGCGCTTTTGCGCTTTTTAAGTAGAAACCCCCATTTTTATTACATATTCGTGTAGTAGGTAAATAAATATGAATGTTATAGGCGGACCACTTTTTTCGCTTTGTGATAGATGGCGCTGCAATAGTCACAAACGTATAAGTACGTGGTATCATGTAACATTCCGCCAGTGCGGACGGTATTTGCTTCGTGATACATTGCCCTTGTTAAAATGGACCCTTTACCAATTGCGGGAAAGATCGATATCGTGTTGACGTATGGCTATTGTAATCTAAATGCCCAACAGGTGTGTGCTATGTATGCTGCTCGGTATCCTGGACGACATCATCCAAGTGTCCGGACCGTTCGCCGGATAGTTACGTTATTTAAGGAAACAGGAAGTGTTCAGCCACATATGAAACGTCATCCACGACCTGCAACAAATGATGATGCCCAAGTAGGTGTTTTAGGTGCTGTCACGGTTAATCCGCACATCAGTAGCAGACAAATTGCGCGAGAGTTGGGAATCTCAAAAACTTCGGTGTTGAGAATGCTACATCACCATCGATTGCACCCGTACCACATTTCTGTGCACCAGGAACTGCATGGCGACGACTTTGAACGTCGTGTACAGTTCTGTCACTGGGTACAAGAGAAATTACGGAAGATGACAGATTTTTTGCACGCGTTCTATTTACCGACGAAGCGTCATTCACCAACAGCGGCAACGTAAACCGGCATAATATGCACTATTGGGCAACGGAAATTCAACGATGGCTGCGACAAGTGGAACATCAGCGACCTTTTCGGGTTAATGTATGGTGCGGCACTATGGGAGGAAAGATAATTGGCCCACATTTTATCAATGGCATTCTAAATAGTGCAATGTATGCTGATTTCCTACGTAATGTTCTACCGATGTTACCACAAGATGTTTCACTGCATGACAGAATGGCGATGTACTTCCAACATGATGGATGTCGGGCACATAGCTCGCTTGCGGTTGAAGCGGTATTGAATAGCATATTTCATGACACGTGGATTGGTCGTCGTAGCACCATACCATGGCCCGCACGTTCACCGGTTCTGACGTCCCCGGATTTCTTTCTGTGGGGAAAGTTATTGGATATTTGCTATCGTGATCCACCGACAACGCCTGACAACATGCGTCAGCTCATTGTCAATGCATGTGCGAACATTACGGAAGGCGAACTACTCGCTGTTGAGAGGAATGTCGTTTCACGTATTGCCAAATGCATTGAGGTTGACATACATCATTTTGAGCATTTATTGCATTAATGTGGTATTTACAGCTAGTCACGTTGTAACAGCATGTGTTCTCAGGAATTATAAGTTAACAAAGGTACATGCATCACATTGGAACAACCGAAATAAAATGTTCAAACGTACCTGCGTTCTGTATTTTAATTTAAAAAAACCTACCTGTTACCAACTGTTTGTCTACAATTGTGAACCACATGTTTTTGACTATTACAGCGTCATCTATCACAAAGCGAAAAAAGTGGTCCAACTAAAACATTCATACTTCTTTACATACTACACGAATATGTAATAAAAAATGGTAGTTCCTATTTAAAAAGCGCAGTTGATACCCGTTTGACCTATGGCAGCGCCATCTAGCTGTCCAACCATATCGCCATCTGGTTTCCCTCTTCAAGCTAGACAAGTTTCGTTCTTTGTAGTATATATATATATATATATATATATATATATATATATATATATATATATATATATATATGTGTGTGTGTGTGTGTGTGTGTGTGTGTGTAATATTATACATGTGATACAAATAATCTTTGGTGGCACTGCGTCTGTGGTCAGGATAGCAGGAGTATGCGGCCGCAGTGACTATGGTTTCCAATTATTGACCCGAGTGTAACCTTATACTGTAGTGACACGTCGACAGTAATCAGTGTAGAAGTATTTGAAAAGTGGTACTACACACAAATGCTGAAGACTGTATGTGTAGAATGAGTAACTAATTAAAAGGTACTGAATGGGGTCTAAAATAAATTCATTCCACAACTTTGAGAGATCCTAATTACCGAAAAATAGTCAGTTTTGTAATAAAGTGCAAAGGGGAAAAATTGTAAACAGATTATAACCGATAGGTGGAAGTTCAAGTGGACCTAGGTCGTAATAGTCATGAACTGTTGAGCTCACTGACATAGCATAGACCACCGTGGAGAGTTACACCAGACCTACGAATATATTTAAACGTTTGGAATAATGTTGTTAAATATTCTCTGTTAGTATATTATAAGCAGAAAATTGTAAAACTGACTTCTTGTGCCAGAATAGGAATTGTGAAGCATTCATTGTGCTCTCGCATACATAGCAGTCGCGACATTCCAATAGTAGCCATCGTGAAGGCAGGCTTAATTAAAGAGGTAGGTTATATGGATGTAGTTGCAGTGGCTAACTGAATTCATCAGTCTACTTGGGCGAGAAGACCAACTAACGCCGAAGTGTGAGTTTCTGAGCGAGTTTTGACGCTGACTGACTACGCCGTGAGACCAAACTAAATCTGAGTTTACAGCATTGGTGTGTCCGTTACTACAACTAGAGACAGATTATATGTCGCTATGAGGGATTTCTGATTTATAGTGTAGGCCTTTATGAACTGCACGTGTATTTTGATTTTTCGTGGTTGATAGATCTGTTAGTAGCTACAACGACTGGTAATATTTCTTTAATGCCTCTCAGCAGATTCAAGATTTCATTGCTTCATAACAGCTGTTATGCAATGAATCAGTCTCATTTTACTCAGTATGGCCACCCTGCGCAACCGTCAGCTATTTAATTACAAGAACTTCAGAGCACACCGATAACCGGTATTTGCTGTTTTCTACTAGGAGGTGGGTGGGGTCCACTTGTACATGGAGCCCAATTTTGTAACATATTTCACGAAAAATTACATGAAATGGTTTCACATGTAGTAGAGATGGTATCTATGACACCACTGACCCAAAGATGTTGCCTGAGTAGCAGAATCGATTGTAAGTAGGGACGCACGAAGCGCAGCAGCAGTTGCCGTTGCACTCTGCTAAAGGTAGGATGTAAGACTTTAAGCTAGTGACTAGTGTGAGAATACAGCTGTTGGCCTATGGAGGCAGCATAATACAGTTCTGTAAGGTAATGAAGTTTTGTATATTTAGTTTTAAGTATGCAGCAACACAATGTGGATTTTGTTAATTCTAACAGTACCGTCACTTGAATGTAGGAACCAAGTGTATTACATCAGATTTAATGTATAGGTTGATTAGGTATATCTGATCTGTAATATTTTGTGTATTTTGTAAACCTGATACAAGGAAGTTAAATTTGGGAATATATTTTGTCAAACGATGTCAGACCTTTTGTCATGTAACAATCCAAGTATTGTTAATACGTCAGTAAGTGAGAATTTTCGAACACTTGAGAAGTCCCCTGATTTTGAAGTTAACGTAAAATGTTTCATATCAGACTTTGTGAAGGAGAAAATTTATTTCGAATACAAGTTTCTAACTGAACCATTCGGTCTTAGCGTATCCCCTTATCAGTACCTCATCCTCTTCCACATCGTGTTTATTTAAATCCAATGAATATATTTTAAAAGAAATGAATTTTAAATCAGAGTCAGAAAAATTCCAATCAATATATTTTAAAAGAAATGAATTTTCGATCAGAGTCCGAAAAATTTAATGTGCCAGAATCAGAAAAGCATGAATGCTTGTAACAGCTTCATTGCGGGCAGCATTGGACAGAGCTGAGACAATATCCAAAATTATCACTGAAAATTTGCAAGGTTATTCACTTATCAACTAATCTACTGACGTTATTTGTATGAAGCTATTTTACGGCCGGCATTGCACTTCGCTGAGCCAAGATTGAATGGTTTGTATGCCTACTGTGGAGAGAACAGAAAACTAAGATTACATCCGTTGCGACTCAAGAGCTAAGAAAAATTTATTTCATTGTTTCTTTGCATAGGGAATTTTATCAGTTTATTTGCACACGGCCATAGCACTCCGTGCTCACGAGACTGAGTAAATTTCAAAGGGACTGATTTCATTATAGGCGTTACCTACTGGTTTTACAGATTAAGTAGTTTAATTTTTCTTTGGATTACAGTAAAACTGATTAAGCACATCACTTGCTCAACAACACATTACACAGTAACTTTCCCTAAGACAAAAATGACACATTGTATATTCAGTAACAAACACGAATAATTTAATATAATTAAAAGAATGTTACAAAGTCATAGAATCACAACGGAAGCCTGTACAGCACTTCCACTTATCTTCCGCCACTTTGTAGCACATCGTTTATAAGATATATGTTGAGAGATTATAGTGGCCCTCCGATGCACAGGCTCCTCAGTATGTTAATTACGATTATAGAAATCAGTGAACGTTAAATGAAGTACTGTATTGTTTCACGTTTATAAATGTTAGATACAGTTCTTAGTGCTTAATTATTCTTTTTCAAGCATTTAATTATGCAACCAGTAACCTCCCTAGGCTGCCCAGTATCTCGACCGGCATCCTATAAATTTTGAGGCTAATAACGTCACAATTTGATTCATTATAACTTAACGACCAAATCCGGGATATCAACTTGCATGTGTTTCTGCAAGAAAGGAAATGCGCAAGAAAAGGACGTTAGTGGAAATAACAAAATATTTGCGACAGACTTGCTCTATGGCCGCAGCACGGTTTTTCGTTTTCGTAATCTCGAGCATTACGTTGCCATCGCCTGCCAAACTAGGGCTGAATCTACGGATGGTATATGCCGAGTAACGGTAAGGACAAGTCCTTGTGAAGATGCCCGTTTGTGTTGGTAAGCAATGTCGAATGCTCCGAGAACCGCTCAACGAAGATTTTGAGCAGAGAGGCTGTATACAGCGGACGAATAATTTTTTACTCCCACTTAGTTGTAGACCGTCGCTCAGCTACAGGTTGTCCAAGAACACATGAACCACTTTTTCATGTAAAGCTAATCCCGACTTGATGTATACTCCACCGTCTAATATCGTGATAGATTTTGGCGGATAGCTACGTATTCTGAAGCATTTATTCCCCTGTAAAATTGATCATCTCTCTCTCTCCTTCCCTCTCTCTCTCTCTCTCTCTCTCTCTCTCTCTCTCTCTCTCTCTCTGGCCGTGTGTGTGTGTGTGTGTGTGTGTGTGTGTGTGTGTGTGTGTGTGTGTGTGTATGTTATTGTTATTCAGTCAAACTTTACTTCCAGTCAGTACTTCCTTTTTACCATGACTAGGTGTCAATCATTTCTCTGTTGTTATCTTCGTTCATCCACTCAGTGTTACTAAATTTGTACATAAACCCTATTACGTTCTTGTAAAGGTAGTTTGTACGTTTGGTGAAAGAAGGGAGATCCTTTACAAGCATGGTTCCAGTGTTATTGCGATAACCTGACGTTCGCAGCATGTAACTATTGCCTGGAAGTAGGACATAGTTTCAGTAGCTAGTACAAGAGGAATGAGGAAGGTCTTGAGATGAAGACCAAACTAAAATGTATTCTTAACAGATGTAAACATTGTCCTTTATTCCTTTAAATAACTGTCGCACAGGAAATGTTACAAAAGCATGACAACACTCTTGTTGGTTTATGTGTGTAACTTCAACTGCCAGTGACAGTTTTAACATTAGACCGCACCACTATGTAAGACTAAAAAAGTGATAGAAAACGAAATCGACGTTTCGAATATCGTTGTAGCAGCCCTCTTCGTCTCCACCTGAGCTTATCTGATTGTTTTATTTCTTACGATCAAAGAGTATTACTGTTTACGATGGCACTTGAAAAACGTAAGTTAAACGTTATTATGGTAGGCCAAGCAACTTTTATTGAATGCTTCTCGGCACTTAAAAGTGACGCAGATAACAGACACTGTTTCTCAACATGGTCCCTAAGTCTCTGCAAACAACACTCGGGACGTTCTGCCATCCTTTCAATTTCTCGAAGTTAACATCGGTTCCTTGGCCACGAAGCCATTCGATAACCACTGTCCAAACGTCGTCGTAGTTGGAAAACGGAATATCACTTTCCCCACAGATGCTTCAGTTTGGCGAAACGACTGCTTAGGCCTTGTCGTCTGTTGTCGACATCAATAGTCTTCCACCGGATCAGCATTACCCAATTCTATGAGGCCTTGGTCCAATTTTTGGCACCATTTCACTAAGGTTGCACGTGTCATTGTATTTGATCAATATAATGCCACAATTTCATGATGAACCTCTGTGCAGTTTGGACCTTTTGACCGCCAGAGTAATACTGACCACGTACTTCTCCTTTTCGAATACGTTTGCGGCTGCCGCGCCATTTCACTCGCTCACTGTAACGCGGGTCTTACCTGCGCCGCAACAGGACTCAGTGCCAAGCAGACCCAAAACACTTACTTCCTTTTGACGTGTGCTGCTCCTGTTGCTCAATGGTGTTAGCTTGGAACGATTTACAGGGTGTTTCAAAAATGACCGGTATATTTGAAACGGTAATAAAAACTAAACGAGCAGCGATAGAAATACACCGTTTGTTGCAATATGCTTGGGACAACAGTACATTTTCAGGCAGACAAACTTTCGAAATTACAGTAAATTGTCAACAACAGATGGCGCTGCGGTCTGGGAAACTCTATAGTACGATATTTTCCACATATCCACCATGCGTAGCAATAATATGGCGTAGTCTCTGAATGAAATTACCCGAAACCTTTGACAACGTGTCTGGCGGAATGGCTTCACATGCAGATGAGATGTACTGCTTCAGCTGTTCAATTGTTTCTGGATTCTGGCGGTACACCTGGTCTTTCAAGTGTCCCCACAGAAAGAAGTCACAGCGGTTCATGTCTGGCGAATAGGGGGGCCAATCCACGCCGCCTCCTGTATGTTTCGGATAGCCCAAAGCAATCACACGATCATCGAAATATTCATTCAGGAAATTAAAGACGTCGGCCGTGTGATGTGGCCGGGCACCATCTTGCATAAACCACGAGGTGTTCGCAGTGTCGTCTAAGGCAGTTTGTACCACCACAAATTCACGAAGAATGTCCAGATAGCGTGATGCAGCAATCGTTTCGGATCTGAAAAATGGGCCAATGATTCCTTTGGAAGAAATGGCGGCCCAGACCAGTACTTTTTGAGGATGCAGGGACGATGGGACTGCAACATGGGGCTTTTCGGTTCCCCATATGCGCCAGTTCTGTTTATTGACGAAGGCGTCCAGGTAAAAATAAGCTTCGTCAGTAAACCAAATGCTGCCCACATGCATATCGCCGTCATCAATCCTGTGCACTATATCGTTAGCGAATGTCTCTCGTGCAGCAATGGTAGCGGCGCTGAGGGGTTGCCGCGTTTGAATTTTGTATGGATAGAGGTGTAAACTCTGGCGCATGAGACGATACGTGGACGTTGGCGTCATTTGGACCGCAGCTGCAACACGGCGAACGGAAACCCGAGGCCGCTGTTGGATCACCTGCTGCACTAGCTGCGCATTGCCCTCTGTGGTTGCTGTACGCGGTCGCCCTACCTTTCCAGCACGTTCATCCGTCACGTTCCCAATCCGTTGAAATTTTTCAAACAGATCCTTTATTGTATCGCTTTTCGGTCCTTTGGTTACATTAAACCTCCGTTGAAAACTTCATCTTGTTGCAACAACACTGTGTTCTAGGCTGTGGAATTCCAACACCAGAAAAATCCTGTGTTCTAAGGAATAAACCATGTTGTCCACAGCACACTTGCACGTTGTGAACAGCACACGCTTACAGCAGAAAGACGACGTACAGAATGGCGCACTCACAGACTGCGTTGTCTTCTATATCTTTCACATCACTTGCAGCGCCATCTGTTGTTGAAAATTGTAACTACTGTAATTTCGAAAGTTTGTCCGCCTGAAAATGTACTGTTGTCCCAAGCATATTGCAACAAACGGTGTACTTCTATCGCTGCTCGTTTAGTTTTTATTGCCGTTTCAAATATACCGGTCATTTTTGAAACACCCTGTATGTAGCTTACTTTCCGAAGTCCCCGCCCATTTCTATGGCAAGATTCATTCCAAATGTGACTCGTTAATAGGTAGATGGGAAGCTACTTCTGCAACCTACAAGCAATGGACATATTTTAGACTTTGCTGTTTCAAACAGGCCTGACATTATCGATAGTGTCAGTATAGAGACAGGGAAGATCGATCATGATGTCATCATAATGACGTTGATTATTAAAGTTGGTAAATGCATCAGCTTGACTAGGAGACATTTTATTCCACAATGAACACATAAGCAGTTTTTATTATTATACTTAGATACTGAATGGACATCATTCAGTTAAAATATCGTGGCCGTATAGGAATTATAGGTAAAGTTTAAACTGTTCGTAAATGGCGCTCTGGAGAAGTATTTGCCGAGTATGTCAATTAAAAGTGGAAATGTTTTACCTGGTATTATTACAAAATTCGGAAAATGATGAGGAAGTAGAGACTGTTGCAAGCTCAGTGAAAAAGAGATGCGGAAATGTCAACAAGCAGAAGTGAGTAGAAATCCGAGTTCTTATAAAGAAATCGGTAAGCGAAGGATACAGCAACTTCCACTATCATACCTTAGTGATCTTGCCCAGAACCATAGAAAAACTCTGCTGCTACGTGAAGTCATTAAGCTGATTAAAGGCTTCCATCCTGTCACTTGTCAGCCTTTCTGGTTGGCACTGGAAGACCACAAAGGAATTGAAGTTTCAAATTTTACGTTAAGAAATCATTCACACAGGAGGATGTGCAGACATACATCGTTTGACGGACACAGAGACCATCATATGGAGGACATTGAAACATGCGTTCATGACGTCGAAATACAACTGAAAGGTTTGAAAATAAATAAGTTGACAAGTGCAGTGGAATCCTAATACCTTTTAACAGAAAGTACTCCTCGCAATTGGATCCTTATTTAGCTTACATTTATCGTGAATCCTGCGCCGAGGGCAAAACTCCAAGGATTACAGACCAATACCATTAACATCGGTTTGCTGCTGAATCTTTGAGCATATTGTAAGTTCGAGCACGATGTATATCCTTGAGGCAGAAAAGCATCTTTACACAAATCAGCACAAATTTTGGAAGCACAGCTCGAGTGGAACTCAGCTT
Organism: Schistocerca piceifrons; assembly: GCF_021461385.2. Lineage (NCBI taxonomy): Eukaryota > Metazoa > Arthropoda > Insecta > Orthoptera > Acrididae > Schistocerca > Schistocerca piceifrons. Next base: position 585,851,394 of record NC_060138.1, read on the forward strand.
GCCCAGTTTTTGGGAAGCATTGGGAACAGTGCCCCACTGCACACTCTTAAGCAAGATCCCAACATACGGAATAGGTTCCCAAGAATGTGAGTGGCTCGTTCTTAAGTAGCAGAACACATTACGTTGTACTCGACGGCGAGTGTTCAAAAGAGATGAGGATATCTTCAGAGTGTGACAGGGAAGTGTGATAGGACCGCTCTTGTACTGAATATACGGAAATGATTTGCTGGACAGAGTGAGCAGCGATCTATGATTGTTTGGTGACTGTTGGAGTATGAAGGCTGGCATAGGCAAAATTTCTAGTTGGTGTAATGATTAACAGTTCGCTCTAAATGTAGAAAAATGTAAGTTAACGCAGATACGTAAGAAAAACAAGCATATAATGATGAATAGAGTATTGATGGTGTGTTGCTTGACACAATCATGGCGATTAAATATGAGGAGGAAAAGTTGCAAAAGTATATAAAGTTTAACAAGCACACAAGGACGATAGTAGGGAATCTAAATCTGAATTACGTTTACTGTGAGAATTTTAGGAAATTGTAGCTCATTTATGAAAGACACGGCGTACTGAACGCAGAGAACCGGAATTTATGGTTGACTGTAGAACGGCTCTGCTCCTGCCAACGTGTATTTCGCGTAAGGACCTAGAAGAAAGGTAAGAGGTAAGAGCTCATGAGGTGGCGGGTAGCAGTCGTTTTTTCCTCGCTCCATTTGCAAGTGGAGCAGGAAAGGAAAGCAGTGTGGCGGCTTGCGGAACATGTATGTAGATGTAGAAATGTTACTACAGTTTTACGTTTCTCCGATCGCGGCAGTATTTGCGACAGGATGGTATTTGGATACATTTACAATTACAGCAGAACAGCTGCCACACACTGTCTGCAAATTTTCGTCAGTCGTGGCCTCGGGCGCCGCAGATGTGACTGACAGTGGGCATGGGGCCATATTGAGGCCGGGTGGGAGGGCAGAGGAGCTCGGCGTGGTGTGGCGCGGCGGCTGTCAGAGATCTGGCAGGCGCTGCCAGGCGCAGCCCCGGCGGGCACCGGGATTGGCAGCCCTGGCCGACCCGTCCCGCGGGCGTGCGCTACGGGCAGGCCCAGGTGGCTGTCTGCACGGCATTTAATAAAGCGCTCAGCCAACAGTGACGGCTCGCTCCCAAAACCCCAAGTCCCGAGAGCGATCTGGTGCGAAAGAAGACGTTACGTCAGGAGTTGGTAAACTGCTAGACTGCTGCTGACTGCAGGACACAGCAGAAAGCAAAACTCCGCCGTCGTGGCCTCAGACGAACCAGTCGTGACCGACCGATCGCCGTGTATCCTCTGCCAATGCAGGATGCATCATGGAGCGGCATGAGATCAGCAAACCGCTATCACTGCTTTTGTTGGCTTTGGAGGCCAAAGGGTCGCTACTTCTCATTCAGGTGGCTCCTTAATTGATATCACGACGCTGTGTGGATCCATATGCAGGGTGAGGCAGCTAAGCCATAACACCCCTTGTATCTCCCCAACCGGAATAAATACAAAGATGCCGTTTGGACAGTGAATTGCAGAGACAGGGTCTACTTGAATAAATTGAATTTCATGTTTGTGCTATTTTTTATTACAGAGATAAGAGGCCATTTTTTAAATGGAACCCTACTTTAAATTTTAGCGTAATATGATGGGCTTAAAAAGACGGTTTCAAATATGTGTACATCACAATATTTAGGCAAATAGTTTTTGAGACACAGGTATGTCCCCGTATCGCATTCGTCCTTTGAAGGGGCGTTGTCCAACGCGACCTTTCCTGTTGACCACTGTGGAACGTAACAGGGAAGGCGTTGTTTTCCTGTTTCTCGATAGGGTCGCAAGGTGACGCACGAGGTAGCTGGTTCAAATGGTTCAAATGGGTCTGAGCACTATGAGACTTAACATCAGTCCCCTAGAACTTAGATCTACTTAAACGTAACTAACCTAAGGACATCACACAACACCCAGTCATCACGAGGCAGAGAAAATCCCTGACGCCGTCGGGAATCGGACCCCGGAACCCGGGCGCGGGAAGCGAGAACGCTACCGAGGTAGCTGGAGAGAAGGGTATAAACGTATTGCTGGGGTAATGAGACATCGCATTTCCCTCACAGTTTCTTGGAGCAGACATGTACACCAACGAAGAAAAATTAGGTATGCTTCTAGTGTATGGTGAAAGCAGAAGAAATGCTGTTAGAGCTATAAAGCGATATGGAGAACTGTATTCTGATCGTGAGCGTCCTATGCGATAGCTTCTTGCACGTATTTGCAAGGAACTACTTGAATCGGGATCATGGAACACCATACAGAGGACAAAGCAGAAAACTGCAACTGGCGATGTACCTGAAAGGGGGCGTTCTAACGTTGGTGCATAACGACCCTACTGTACATAACGACCCTACTGTTTTCGTCGCGACGTATCGCCGCGGAATGTGGTATAAGCCAGAGAAGTGTTCTACGCATATTACACCGGCATAGATTTTAGACGTTTCACCTTTCATTACATCAAGCACTCTCCGGTGTGCATTTACAACGGCTGCAGGAATTTTTCCGGTTTGCTCTGCAGCGCCTACAAGATGAGCCAACATTTTTTCAACGGGTGCTTTTTACTGATGAAGCGACTTTCACCAACCACGGTAATGTGAATTTGCATAATATGCATTACTGGTCAAAGAGAACCCTCATTGGCTTCGTCAGGTACAACATCAGCAACCGTGGAGTGTTAACGTGTGGTGCGGCATCGTCGGAAATGTCATTGTGAGGCCGTACGTCATTCCGATTATACTAAATGGCTATAACTGTGCACAGTTCCTGCGAAACGTTCTGCCCATTTTGCTGGAAGAGGTACCACTAACAGCATGTCAGTGCGTGTGGTTCCAACATGGCGGCTGTCCTGTTCACTCTTCCCGTGTGGCTACAGAGCTGTTAAATGAAAAGTTCCCGGATTGTTGGATAGGACGACGTGCCGGAGTGAAGTGGCTAGCACGGTCTACTAATTTGACCCCTGTCGATTTTTTTCTGTGGCGAGCAATCAAACATAAATTGTATGCTCAAATACCAACTACGCCAGACAATATGAAGCAACGTATCATCGAAGCGTGCGCTGATATCTCACGTGCCACCCTCGCAGCCGTTCACAAATCATTCGAACGGCGACTACAAATGTGCATTGCATTTTGAGTACATGCTTCAGTAAAGTTTTGTATCATATACAGTATGTATTTTGCATCTTTGTGTGTATTTGTTTCTTATTGTGATCAATAGTAAATATTTTCAAATAAAAAACAAATTCGTACGAAATAATTGTGACTAATAATGGCCTCCTCATTTACATTTGTATTTCTGTCACTTAAAATGTATTAACATCTTGTAGTATTTTAATGCTGTATGTTGTCTACTATTTTGGTATCACTGCTGTCAAATAACTGGATAATATTTGTGCGACATCATCAATTAATTTTTGCACAAAATATCGCAGTATGTATTACTATCGTCGGGTAAATGGACGTGCTTGTGTAAGGACGGACTCGCGACGTTTACCATGTACTCCACACAACAGGAATGGTCGCTTTGGACAACGCCGCTTCGAGGGACGAACACAATACGAGAACATATATGTGTCTAAAAAACTATTCGCCTTAATATTACGATATACACATACTTGAAACCGTCCTTCTAAGCCCATCATGTTACGCTAAAATTTAACATAGGGTTCCGTAAAAAAAAAAAAAAAAAAACAAAAAAAAAAACAAAGATGGCCTCATGTCTCTGTAATAAAAAAATGGAACAAACATTGAATGTAATGTATTCAAGTAGCAATTCCCTGCAGTTCTCTGTGCAAACGGCATCTTTGTATCTATTACGTTTTGGGAGATACAAGGGGTGTTACGACAGCTGCCTCACCCTGTGTAGTTTATGGAACGTTCAAGTAGTAAAATCCACGTATTACAATGAGCAAAACTGATGTACATCTAGCTGAATGAAAGTTCATTAGTCTATTATTGTTGAATTTATTAAAGTCCTTGTAGACTCGCACTACAGGTTTCGCAACATTTTTGATTGCATCTTCTGATGCATCTTTGTACAAAAGTTACCAATAGCAGTGAATAAGTAGTTTCACTGTCGGAATAAATTATTTGTGGACTGAGTATTTAAAACATATGGAACTGTAAATAAATTAACCAGAATACCTATAAGCACTCCTTCTTCAGGCCACGAGGGGCCTACCGGGACCATCCGACCGCCGTGTCATCCTCAGGGGAGGATGCGGATAGGAGCGGCGTGTGGACAGCACACCGCTCTCCCAGTCGTAATGATGGTATTCTTGACCGAAGCCGCTACTATTCGGTCGAGTAACTCCTCAATTGGCATCACGAGGCTGAGTGCACCCCGAAAAATGGCAACACCGCATGGCGGCCTGGATGGTCACCCATCCAAGTGGCGACAACGCCCGACAGCGCTTAACTTCGGTGACCTCACGGAAACCGGTGTAGCCACTTCGGCAAGGCCGTTGCCCAGAATACCAATATGCTTAACCTTAAACAAAGAGTGATTGCACTATGAGCTTCTGTAGGGGGCGAGTATTGCGTATTAATTTTGAACATATATTGGCGTGTTGCGGACTTGCATACATTACTGTTACGTGTAGCTACTGTTTACAATTGACAAGATGTTACGGTCGACACCGACCGACAATATCCGCAGCGGCTGTGAAAATTAAAACTTGCGTTACCACCCTTTGCTGTACATAAAATTTATTCACAGCTGCGAATACGGAGAACCATCAGCTACATAATGGAGTGACAAGAAATTTGTGCCGGATCGGGAGTCAAATTTTAATATCCCGCTTATCGCGAGCGGTCGCCTTACCGTATGGCTACCCGAAGGTGACTCACGGCCAGATCCAAACTTCCATATGTCGTCAACGATGTCTCATGAACCAGTACTCTTACACACATTATGTATTAAGTAGTATCCACATAGGCGAGACATTTGACTTGAAAGTCGGTTGTCCTTTGTTGGCGGAATTATACGATATTGCAGTGCCTATATTATTCTGAAGTACGATGCATGGTTCCTACGCTTGCATGTATGAAGCAACAGGCACTGCGGCGACTACAGCCGTTATGAAATACATGAAACGTCTCAGCTGTAGAATGGAATGACAAAAATGAAAATTGTGCCGCACCGGGACTAGAATCCGGATTTCCCGCTTATCGTGAGTGGTCACTTTATCATTTCACACGCATTCATGTGTGAAGGAACGTTTCGTCGTAATTTGAAATAATGCAGGCACTGCAAGTCGTGTTCCATAAAATTTCGGGTGTTCAGCCGCACAAATTTCACTACTTCTTCTGATATTTCGGCTATATACCGTATAGTCATCCCCAGAGTGAGCCTACGTAAATGACGTTCCAGCACTTGATCCGTCCTTTTAAACCCGTGGAGCGCGCCTCCGTTCCTGCGGCGACAGGTATGCAAGGCACCATAGACGTTGCTCGACGGCAAAGAGGTACAATATTTCAAAGAAATTAGATCTATGACTGCACGGTCTATCCACACAGTGATATCGATGTATCACTGCGAGCTGCACCGTTGCAACGTCTGTGTGAGTTTATGACAGTAATTGCCGGATGCCATGATTTGTCTAAGCTAAAGCCACTATCTCTATAATCAGATTCTTCACCAATCGAATTTCATATGCTTCTTTCACTACTGAGTCCCAGAAAGATGAAGTCGAGGCTAAAATTTCGACGTTACGGCACACCATAGGGTGTCCGATGTCAAAGCAGTGCACCGCTACCGCCGATTTATTTGGCTGTAAGAGCCGGATGTACCGCGTGTGACGGTCCGCGCGGCTCTCCCCCCCCCCCCCCCCCCCCCGTCGGTGGTTCGAGTCCTCCCTCGATCATGGGTGTGTGTGTTGTCCATAGCGTAAGTTAGTTTAAGTAGTGTGTCAGCTTCGGGATCGATGACCTAAGCAGTTTGGCCCCATAATATCGTTCCACAAATTTACAAATTTACAAAATTTACCTGCGGTGTTCTGTGTATCTCTCATGGACTGTAGGTGTCGTCTGTCCGATGTATGAATGGCCACGGAAACCCCACGCTTCCGAAGCACCAAATCATCTTTAACGGAAACCAGGAGTGCTGCTGTCTTTGGCGGAAAGCGAAAAATCACTTTCACTTTGTGTTTCCTGTGGATCCGTCCTATTTTTGACGATAGGCTTTCCACGTGTGGCAAAAAAGCCATGGAATTAAAACTTTCGATGTCATCTTCTGCATTCCTTATACCCATTATTCGATTAATTCCTAGTGCCTTACGTATTTGCTGTGGAGACTACCCGTTGGCTTCAAGAACGCTTCTCAAGTGTAAAAGCTCGTCCTCCAGGCTGGTCTCGACGGCAATAACGTGCACACTGCGTACCAGAGTTCTGAGAACACTCATCGTCTGCGAAGGATGGTGCCAGCTATTTGCACGTAAATTTAAACTCCGAAGTGCCATCATCCACGCGTCGTACCAAAACATCCATAAATGGAAAGCATCCACCTTTCTCGATCTCCATTCTGAACTGAATTTGTCTGTGGATGGAATTAAGGTGATTTAAAAGTTCTTTTACTTTATCTTCACCGTGGCGCCACACTACAAACCTGTCAACATACCTCCAAAATACTGTGGTTTTCAAGCTAGCAGATTCCAGCGTCTTTTCCTCGAAATTGGCCATCAAGGGCGATAGAGGACTAGTCATGGCGACGCTGTCAGACTGTTCGTAAGATTCGTTATCGAATAAAAAAAAATGTCAAGGTCAATATATGTTCAAAAAAAAGTTGAAGTCTTCTTGTCGAAGGTTTTGCCAATGAGAAGTAATAATTCTGAAGGACGAACATTTGTGAACAATGACACTACATCGAAACTGACTAATATACCAGAACTCTTCAGTTTGAGTGATTTTAGTTTGCCACGGAAGTCCACAGTGTTACGAACGTGATGAACGCATTTTCCCAAAAGAGGTCTTAATAACGACGCTAAGTGATTGGCACAGTCATAGGTGAAAGAGTCGATGTTACTCACTGTCGAACGCAGAGGAACACCTTTCTTATGGATCTTTGGAAGTCTATAAAGCCTTCGAGGAACCGTTCCATTTGGCTTCAATCTTCACATAATTTCTGATGGAAAGGGGAAGGCGTTTGAAAGTGACGTAGCCTTCCTTTCAATCTGGTTGGTGGGGTCATTAGTAATCTTCCGGTATGTGCTATCACACAGTAAACTGTTCATTTTATCATAACAGTCTTCACCGGTCATTAAAACAGTAGCATTACCTTTATCAGCTAGAAGAACCACCGTCTCGTTAACCTGGCGAACCGTACATAGTGTGGCCCTCTATGCCACGGAAATATTACTCCTTTTTGGGCGAGCCTTCATAGCTACTCGACATGTTTCGCGGCGTATTTCGTCTGCTCTTTCCGTGGAGTAAAGTCGAATAGTTTCTTCAACGGCACTGATGAACGCAGCAGTTGGTAAAATCTTTGGTGTGGGTGCAAATTTCAGAGCTTTACTTAAATCCCGTTTGCTCAAACAGTATGAGATACATAGTGAACTCAAAGTACTTGCACCTTGAAATCACAAATTTCGTAACATAAAAACAGGCTCATGTTTCCAAACAGAGCTGTAGTGCAACCTCCCGCATGTGACCAGCTGAGAGAAAACGCAGATGCCAACTAAAAAGCGAAGAACTATCCCACTGATAACACCTTAAAGTGAAAAAAGGTGGAACACCTCCGCGAGAAATAAAATATAGTGCAGCAAGAGAAGACGTAATTTATTTTCAAAACAAATATTTATGATCTTGCTGCGGAGCATAGCCACGGAAACAAACTTTCAACTAAAAATGTTGCGAAATCTGTACTGTACGTCTACAACAACTTCAATAAATACAGCTATAGTGGATTAACCACCTTTCATGCAGTTACATGTTCGTGCACTTTACCCATTGTAACATCTGGATTTAGCTGCCTCAAACTATGTATAAGTATTTTACCTGTGGTTTCCCGTGGTTTAAAATTATCTAAATGGACTCAGGTCCACCCCTCTCTTCAAGGAAAAATCCCTGTCAGTACTGGTAACCGAACTTGGCACTGTGCTACGGAGGCGGACTAGGGACGCACTCTCGGTATTAACTCGGAGGTAAAAGGGTATCTCCGTAGGTTGTGGCAATCTGAATGGAACAGTGTTGCGATGGGTAGAATGACATATGATCTCCCGAAAGTTGGTGAGCGACTCAAAACAAAGCATATAAAGCTATTATGAGAGTTTATAGATTTTTTGATTGGTGAATCAAAGCTTTCACCCTAGCCGCTAAAACACTTTTATTAAAAAGTCACGAACGGTTTCGCATCAGTGAAGATGCATCTACAGGTGATAGGAGTCTATTTTTTAAACAGTCATGGTGGGACAAAGTACGTGCGGAACACCAAGTCCCATCTTTCATCATCAGGATTAAACCAAAGTGCGAATTTTGGCTACGGTTGCACTAACCGTACAATATTTTTTTTTGTTTGAGACGGATCACACCCCACTTATTTATTCAGAATATGCCTGTGTGGAGCAGGAAAGAAACCAGAAAACATAGGTTAAGAGTGTGATGATTTGGGTCTCCTGATAGGTATCCTTTGATATGTATCTACAACAGACCTGTAGGTGGGGCAGCGGCAACGCCGCAGCAAACCTCTCTCTACCTCCCCCCTCTTCCAATGCCTCATACCAACTTCCTCCTACACCTCCCACTCTTCCTACCCACAACTCTCTGACCAAGGCCTCCTTTTCTTATCTGATATTTCTCCATCTACCTCTACCCAGTCCTCTTCGACCATCTGTGTGTCCATCTGCTCCTCCAGCCTCTCTCCTTGTCCATCTCCTTCTTCACAAACACACATCAAAAAGTTTTGCATCACCTCGATTACGAGAGTTCCTGAAACTGTCGACAAAATTGGAATAGAGATAAACATAAAAATTATTTCCGTCCTTTTATTGCTCATGAAAACCATACATTGCATGTTGTACCACCATACAGAGCAACCTTCAAAGGTGGTGGTACAGATTGCTCTACACACCGGTACCTGTAACACCCAGTAGCACGTCCTCTTGCAATGATGCATGCCTGTATTCGTCGTGAAATACTATACACAAGTTCATCAACGGACTGTTGGTCCACATTGTCCCACTAGTCAACGGCGATTCGGCGTACATCTCTCAGAGTGGTTGGTTGGTCACATCGTCCATAAACAGCTATTTTCAATCTATCCCAGGCAACTTCGATAGGGTTCATGTCTGGAGACCATGTTGGCTACTCTAATCGAGCGATGTCGTTATCCTGAAGGAAGTCATTAACAATATGTGCACGATGGGGGACCGAATTGTCGTCCATGAAGACGAATGCTTCGCCAGTATGCTGCCTATATGGTTGTACTATCGGTCGGAGGATGGAATTCACGTATTGTACAGCCGTTATGGCGCCTTCTATGACAACCAGCGGCATACGTCGGCCCCACATAATGCCACCACGAAACAGCAGGGAACCTCCACTTTGCTGCACTCTCTGGACAGTGTGTCTAAGGCGTTCAGCCTGACAGGGTTGCCTCCAAACGCGTCTCTGACGATTGTCATCTGTGAAGAGAACGTGATGCCAATCGTGAGCGGTTCATTCGGCATGATGTTGGGCCCATCTGTACCGCTCCTCATAGTGTCGTGGTTGCAAAGATGGACATCGCCATGGACGTCGGGATTGAAGTTCTGCACCATGCAGACCATTGTGCACAGTTTGAGTTGAAACACGACGTTCTGTGGCTGCACGAAAAGCATTATTTAACATTGTGGCTTTGCTGTCAGGGTTCCTCCAAGTCATAATATGTAGGCAGCGGTCATCACATGCAGTAGTAGCCCTTCGGCGGCCTGAGAGAGGTATGCCATCGACAGTTCCTGTCTCTCTGTATCTCCTCCATGTCCGAACAACATCGCTTTGGTTCACTCCAAGACCGCTGGACACTTCCCTTGTAGAGAGCCCTCCCTGGCCCAAAGTAACAATGCGGACGCGATCGAGTCGCGGTATTGACCGTCTAGGCATGGTTGAACAACAGACAACATGCGCCGTATACCTCTTTCCTGGTGGAATGACGGAAACTGATCGGCTGTTGGACCCCTCCGTCCAATAGGCGCTGCTCATGCATGGTTGTTTACATCTTTCGGCAAGTTTAGTGACATCTCTGAATAGTCAAAGGGACTGTGTCTGTGATACAATACCCACAGTCAACGTCTAGCTTCAGGAGTTCTGGGAACTGGGGGGATGCAAAACATTTCTTGATGTGTGTATATCTGTCCTCCTCAGCCTCCCTGCTTTCTCAGTCCATCTCCAACTCTCCCTCTTTCTGCCTATCTCTGTCTGCCGTCTCATCCCATATCTCTATCTATCCTCTCCATCCCCAACTTCCCATCTGACCATTGCCTCATGAGTGTCTCTGTCCAACCTTTCTTCTATTCATCTCAACCTTCCTCCACCCATATCCATCTCTACTTAAGCACAATGCGCTTGCCATGCAAGAAAGCCTACGTACACTACGTTATCAAAAGTATCCGGACACCCACAAAAACATATGTACTTCATATTAGGTGCAATGTTCTGCCACCCACTGCCAGGTACTCCATGTCAGCGACCTCAGTAGTCGTTAGGGCAGAATGGGGCGCTCTGCGGAACGCACAGACTTAGAACGTGGTCAGGTGATTGGGTGTCACTTGTGTTATAAGTCTGTACGCGAGCTTTCCATTCTCTTAAACATCAAAATGGTTCAAATGGCTCTGAGCACTATGGGACTTAACATCTATGGTCATCAGTCCCCTAGAACTTAGAACTACTTAAACCTAACTAACCTAAGGACAGCACGCAACACCCAGTCATCACGAGGCAGAGAAAATCCCTGACCCCGCCGGGAATCGAACCCGGGAACCCTGGCGTGGTAAGCGAGAACGCTACCGCACGACCACGAGCTGTGAACATCTTAAACATCCCTAGGTCCACTGTTTTCGATATGATAGTGAAGTGGAAACCTGAAGGGACATGTAGAGGACAAAAGTGTACAGGCCGACCTCGTCTGTTGACTGACAGATTCTGCCGATAGTTGAAGAGGGTCGTAATGTGTAATCGGCAAACATCTGTCCACACCATCACACAGGAATTCCAAACTGCCCAGCATCCACTGCAGGTACTATGACAGTTAGGTGAGAGGTGAGAAAACTTCGATTACATGGTCTAGCAGCTGCTCATAAGCCACATATCACGCTGGTAAATGCCAAACGACGCCTCGCTTGCTGTAAGGAGCGTAAACATTGGACGACTGAGCAGTGGGAAAACGTTGTGCGAAGTGACGAACCACGGTACACAGTGTGGCGATCCGACGGTAGGGTGTGGATATGGCGAATTCCCGGTGAACGTCATCTGCCAGTGTGTGTAGTGCCAACAGTAAAATTGGGAGGTGGTGGTGTTATCGTGCGGTCGTGTTTTTCAAGGAGGGGACATCCACCCCTTGTTGTTTTGCGTGGCACTATTACAGCACAGGCATACGATGGTGTTTTAAGCGCCTTCTTGCTTCCCACTGTTGAAGAGCAATTCGGGAATGATAATTGCATCTTTCAACATGATCGAGCACCTGTCCATAATACACGGCCTATGGTGGAGTGGCTACACGGAAGTAGCATCCCTGTAATGGATTGGCCTGCAAAGAGTCCTGACCTGAATTCTATGGAACACACGTAATTCGTACCAGGCCTCTCCGATTGACATCGATACCTCCTCTCAGAGCAGCACTCCCTGAGAAATGGGTTGCCATTCCTCAAGCAACATTCAACCACCTGATTGAACATTTGCCTGCGAGAGTGGAAGCTGTCATCAAGGCTAAGGTTGGGTCAACACCATACTGAATTCTAGCATTGCCAAGGGAGGGCGCCAGGAACTTGTAAGTCATTTTCAGCCAGGTGTCCGGATATTTTTGATCACATAGTGTATCAGGGGCTAAAAATTATTTTTGCCTGTAGCTCCATTCCTATTGCAGCTAAAGGGTTATCACAGTGCCGGTACTCATGACGCTTGCTGTTTATGTGGCAAATTTGGTTGAAATCTTTTCAGGAGTTTTGGAGAAAATCCTGACGTATACAAATACATACATACAAACATGCTTGCTCCATTGCCTATTCCCCACAGCTTTTCATATGTATGTGCTCATCACTTATGTTGCACACATTTTCTCCTCCTCCCTACATGTATCCACCTCTTACTCCCCCCATCTCTGTGTCCATCTCAGCCCCCAGTTTCTGTTATCCCAGATCCTCTGCATCATACTCTCTGTCCCTTGATTTCATTTTTACCCTCTCTTTATCCCTCTCAACAGCCAATCTTCAACCATACCTTCCTTCCTCTTTCTGTTTCGTCATACCATTCTCTAGCTCCATCTCCTCCTGCACTTCTGGCCACCTCCTTTCCCCCATTCTCTGATTACCTCATCCTCCTCTTCTCTCTGTCCTTCTCCTCCTCACTAACCTCTCTGCCACCTCCTCCTCTATCTCCATCTTTTTCTCATAGTCCTCTCTGCCGATACCCTCACCCCAATCTCTTTGTCCATTTTCTCCTCACAAGTCTCTGTGTCCATTTCTTTCTCCCCTCTCTTCCTACCCACTCTTCTTAACCCTCTACGTCCATCTACTCCTACTCCACTTTCTTCAGTGCATTACCACTCTCTGTGTGTCTATTTTCTCCTCCCACTATTTCCTCTCTTCATCCACTTCTCCTCCTTCTCTCTCTGCCTGTCCCCTCACCCAGCCCCCATCTCTCTGTGACCATCTCTTCCTCTGACCATTAGCTTCTACTTCTTCTTCTTCTTCTGTCCATCTACTCCTCCTGCCCCATCACTCTCTTAACCATCTCATCCTGCAACTTCTCTGTCTTGTCCACTCCACCATTTCCTTCTCTCCCACTCGCTGTCACCGTCATTTCCCCTACTCTGTGGCCATCCCCTCCTGCCCCCTATCTCTGTCCATCCCCCCTGCCCTCTATCATTATCCATCACCTCCTACACTGAGCTGCTGTCTGCCCTTCTATCCATTTCGATCTCCTCCCCCATCCCAACCCCCCCCCCCCCCCACCCATTATCTTCTGCATGTTTAGCCCCAGCAAAACAGATTGATGAAGCAGGTTGATACATCCTCTCCCTCACAACAATCCCACCATGCAGAACAGCCTACATAGTAAGAGCTCAAAAAAATTAACACATGTCTCTCCCAGTATTGGAGCTTGGGGATTACAAATCCCACAGTCCCTATATTCTTGAAGTTTGCTTTTTGTGTGCCAAATTTAGTTGAAATCTGTACAGGGATTTGTAAGGATACCCTGGACATACAGACACACTATGCTTTATAAATATAGATATATAGACGATAGACAGAAAGTGGATGGACAGATCATCTCTCTGTCCCATAGTGGTTGATCAGAAGTGTGTTGTTGAGGCCAAGTTTCCAGTGTTAATGGAGCCATGAAGACACTTGCAACCATCGTATGGAAGACTTTTTGATCCCTCTATCGATGTTTTATGTGATAGCAAGTCTGTCAGATTGGTTGTGGTGGGGCAGTGTCGCCACTGCAACGGTGTTAACATTTCACAGATGTCAGTTACTGTATTAGTAACAAATATATTTCAGCTATTTGAATCGGTTCGTATCCACCGTGGAGTCGCTCAACATTATGTGTTGTAAAATACAGAAGACTGACAGAAATATCTCAGAAGTCATGAACCCAGTACGGCAGCTAGTTATTAAAGTAATGAAAGCATTTTCTTTTTGGTTGTTTTTGCTGACAAGCAAGCGAAAAAATGTGTTTTTAGTCTTGAATACACCTTTCCTAAAGCGCCATGGAATACTTGAACTCATATTTGCTGTTTCTCACTATGCAATCCTACCCCGCTTTGTAATCTGGATTATTGCGGATGAGGGAGTTGTGATGTTCAAAATTCCCATTGATGTGCTAAGTCTAAAATCAAGATCTCATCCCAATGCAAACTTTTACACCCCATATATTTAAAAATATCTCTCCTGTTGTGGATATCGTTGGAAAGATGCCAAGCGAATCTTGAAATTTCGCTGTCTTGTATAGTAACTGACGTTTACTCGTAAGTACATCTTGTAGTTCATTCGTAATGAGACGGTGATCAAAGAAGATTGATTTCGTGTCACGTTCTTTAGCCATCTGCCCTCCTGTTTTCCGTAAGCACTTTAGTTTAAAAAATTCAGAGCCCTTTTTCAATTGGACGTTTTATTTGTTGCAGTAGGCCTGTCAGCTGATAGCACAGTGTATATTTTTAAGCAAGTAACCTTTTTAAAATAAAAATAAAAAGTAGTTTATTTTTACATTAAATCTTCCACTTCATCAACTTTTACCACCTTCATCAAAATCTGCCACATGATTAGACAACCACTGCAACAAAATAGTTTTGCCATCTTCATGGTCGCCATAACTCCGATGCTTCTCCAAATGCAGGTGCTTGTGGTAGTCACTGGGCGATATATCGGGGTTGTACAGAGGCTGGTGAAGTTGTTCCCAGTCAAATGATCTTATCAGCTCCTGAGCTCGACTGACCACGTGCGGACAAACATTGTCATGAAGCTCACTGATCCTCTCCTCAGCAAACCACGTATGTTTTTTTTAAATTGCCGGGCGAAATTCCACAAGCAACACTTTCTTCCCGTTCCATAAAGCACAAAAAGCAGTACACATGATTTTCTAGATTGAAACGGTTAGCTTCAACTTCACTTGTTGGATGGTGTTGAATACTGCCATTCCATGGAATATTGGTTTGATTCAGGTGTAACGTAAGTCACCCAAGTTTCGTCATCTGTGACAATTAATCTTAAAAACTAGTCACCCTCCGCTGTACCACTCTAGGAAAGTCAAAGAACTAACTAAGTGTTTAATTTTGGTAACCTCAGTCAGCACTTTCGGTACTCCACGTGAGCATAACTTTACATAATTTAAATGTTTTGTGTCAACTGCATAAAGCACCCTTCTTGACACTTGAGGAAAATAATGACATACGTTCAAATCGTAAAGTATCTGTTCACTTTCACGTTTTGTCAGCTTTCTGAATCAAATCGCCAGTAAAATCTGAATGTCGCCTGCTTCGGTCCTCGTCGTGTACATTCTTAAGGCCGTCTTTAACAGCCCCCACCCATTTCCGTACTACTCCATCCCTCATAATGTTTTCTCTATACACTTTATTGATCTGACGATGAGCTTCAGCCACTTTCACACCTTTAGCACTAAGAAAACGAATCATAGCGTGTACTTCACATTCAGCGGGATTTCAATCGGAGAGACCTTTCAGTACATACAAACAAATGTGAACACTCCAAATGAGTCTTAATGGAGTCTGTAGCTTGCCAAGGGAGTGGGGTACATAGCGCGTTTACGCCAAATACCGACCGTGACGCTGCAGTGGTGGAATTTCAAAACATTAATTACATTCACAATAAAGGATGGCAGCCAAAAACAGTTGCAGGATAGAATTTTTTTATTAATAAAAAAATTCTATCCTGCAACTGTTTTTGGCTGCCATCCTTTATTGTGAAGAATTTTAACAGTTGCTGCTGCAGCCATGTTTAAAATCTTGAGATTAATTACATTAAAAACACACGTCATATATGGATGTGATCTTATTGTCGTCCTCGCATCTGGCAGCAAAGTTTTCCATGAAAGTAGCTTTATATATAATTTCTGCCGCAATTGGCAACCTGTTTCTAGAACATGTGACCAATTGACGAAACATTGCAGAAAGGAGAAACGGGCTGCATATCGTAAACCTGTAAACTGTTAATCTGTAAATCATGACTTCATCCATAGTTTGCCAAATTGGATCTTTGTTTCTGTCGATACAAAACTAGAAGATTCACATTCAATTTTTATCCTTTTCATTCAGTGATGGTAGTAAGAAAGCTTGAGCGGCATCTTCAACAATCACTTCTGTTACACCCTGATGAGAATTAAATTTGACAGTATTTAAGCCAAAAAATTGGGTCCTTTGCCTCGGCGTTAAGTGACGGCGAATCATTTTCTCATGCTGAATTATCAAAGACAATTTTCCACTTTGTAATTTCTAGTCTTTCTTTTTTTACGTGATGAAGTGTTCAGGACACATTATTTGAAGTTTCCTGCATATCCATCCTTCCAACGTGCTCATTCTGAGTGCAAAACATGTTTGTGAATGATACATCTCACGAAAATGAACGTCAATAGAGAAATTTTTGTGACAACATAAAATGTCTTACTGCGTTCTTCGGTCTTCTACGATTTGGAACGAATCATGGAAGTATGCAAAACGGCGGCATGTTGTGGTGAGAGTGATAGTTATTGTTGTTCTTTTATCTCCGTGAATTCTAGGTCCTAGAAGCGATACATATCATTCCCTAAGGAAACAGAATTTTCGTTGAGGCGCCCGTGGCTAACAATTACATACCTGACAATAATACGCTAACTCCGCATACTAAAAATCCATCTAAATCTGGAAGGAAGAACGACGTCTGAATCAGCAAGGTTCCGATCTCTCCCCACGAATTCCATACTTCTGGAGTGCCTAAGAAAGACATTCGTAGCTATCGATTGTATTCGGACGCAGAGGAGCACATCTTGGTACAATCATGGCTACACAGGCAACCGCAAAAATTTTTACAGGAAGGCACTGACCGTCTTGCCTCACAGTGCGATAAATACATGTATTAAGTCATGGTGATTAGTTTTGAAATAACAGTCAACTTACTTTTTTCCATCAGTCTCGTTTTCAGTTGACCGCCCTTTACAGTTTCTAAGGTGTAGAAAGTCAAGGTATTTTTTGTTATGACTCTCTCAACTTGAAGTGAAGGAATATGCGATTTACTGATCTGGAGTACGAACAGCTAATGGTTGGTGGGCGATGTTTCCTAATCTCAAGGTGTTGATAAAATTCGTTCTGACTTCCAGCGTTGAGTAAACAGCGCTTACGTTTCTTCAGCCATGTCCGACCTGTTATCCAAACTGAGAAAACTTGAGGAGACGTGAAGAGAGACAAATTAATATCAATCTTTCCCACTGAGACCTGTGGTTCTTCGTTCCAGATAATTACATGATGGGACTTCTTTCTTCCTGAGGAAACTAAATCATTTTTCTTGCTGCTTTCATTGATGTTGTGCCCCCCCCCCCCCCTTCTTAGACCCAGGAAACATCGGCTTGAGGTTTTCAGTTTGACGATTGTACCCTTGAAGCCCGATGTCTTCGTACACCCTTGTGCCCACTGCAGACGTCAATCACAAAACACGAAGTATTTTGAGTAATCTCTTTTCATGTTTCTACCTGTCTTCTTCCCATTGGTATTCACCTTTAGGGTCGCCGCTGTATATGTGAATATGCCTAAAACCGCTGCTACCTATAATTTTGTGGATAATCAGAGCTCATTCTATTTCATCGTTCAGAGTCTCCATTAACTTCGTGACAGCTTTCTGTAGTCCTCTCTCTTCTAACGTGAATTACCCAGGATGTAACTACATATTCCGTTAACGCACACACAATTTTGGGTTCTTACATGCGGCAACAATCGTCCAAATTTTCACCTAGGGCTCATACGACTTGTATGCGTTTGTTATATTTGATGCACGTAGCATTCAAGAGATCTGTTTGAATCATGTGGTATCGGTTTTGTAGTGTCAAGGTACCAGAGATGAGCCTGAAATACACAATTTTTGTCTCCATAGCGAGACGTTAATGTATGTTTCGTTCCCTCATAAGAATCCGCAGTGACGGGCATTCCTTCAACCTCGTTCATTGGCTCATCCTTTAAACTTTCTAAATATCATCGGAGGAAGACCTGTTTGGTTACTGTAGAAATCGAAGAATTACTGTCTATGGATGACTCAAACATTTCCCAATTTCTCCATTTCTCCTGAAAATAACTCTAGTTTGATGTTGGGGAGTTTGACGGTATGTGTTGTAAGTAGGCTGTTCAGGTTTTTATGTTGGTAACGCCACGTAGCGCTCTGTATTAAAATCGCTGACTGCGCTATGTGCAGTCTGTGGCTGGTTGGACTCGTTGTTGGAAGTTATTTGCCAGTGTAGTGTTGGGCAGTTGGATGTGCACAGCCCGTAGCGTTGGGCAATTGGAGATGAGCCGCCAGCATTGGTGTATGTGGGGAGAGAGATGCCAGAGTATATATATAAACTCTGGCATCTCTCTCCCCACTTATATACGACTTTTGAACTCACTATTAAGGTAAGTACATTGTTTCTCTCTACCAAAATCTTTCATTTGCTAACTATATGCTTATCGGTAGTTACTGCCTTCAGTAGTTACAATCTTTTATTTAGCTGGCAGTATTGGCGCTCGCTGTATTGCAGTAGTTCGAGTAACGAAGATTTTTGTGAGGTAAGTGATTCATGAAGGACATAGGTCATTGTTAGTCAGGGCTATTCTTTTGTAGGGATTTTTGAAAGTCAGATTGCGTTGCGCTAAAATATTGTGTGTCAGTTTAGTAATGATCAGAATAAGTAAAGAGAAAACAATGTCACTACGTTCAGTTTCATCCTGGAGTTTGAAATTCAAGTAACATAGACGTTTTACCAGCACAATCATTCTTTACATGCAAACGGGAAGTTTCATAGTGTCAAAGATGCGTGAGTTGATGTTGCAGATGAGATGGTGTAGATGTGAGGCTTCTAACCGACGAGGACAAACTAACTTATTGTTGCTTTCAAAACTGCCTTTCTAGCGATGTCTGAATATTCCTCAAACTTAACCGACGACGTCTATGACAGAAAGTAGATCTGTATTCCATCATCAAGCACTTTCAAACGATCTAAAACACCTTGTAGTCGCGTCTGAAAGTACTCACAATCTGTATCTTCGCCTGTATCTCCTTCAACAATTGTCGTACTGAACCGTGTTATTTGTGTTCTTTTATTTTTTCATTTCAAGTCATGTAAATGCATTTCTATATCCTTCTCCATCATCGTACCTTGAACTGACACCATACACGAACAATCAAATAGTGTAATACAAGGAACTGTCAACATTCCGCGGTCTCAGATTACCGCTACGGAGTAGTAATCAAAGATTGTATGCTATAAACAATAGAAGGCGCTGCTTTTGTTTCAACTGTCACAAATCAGTCCTTTCCTGTAGCTGACAGTATTAGCCAAGTCAATTAATATGTGCCAGCCAAGAAAAAAGCGTAACACTCAATATCCGGTGCTGAGAATGCGCGGCTACAGGTTGCACGGCTATGAGCTGTCTCCACTGGTATCTCGTTTCGGATACCTTAAACAAGAGGACTACGTTTCCTCTTGCAATACCCTTTACTAAAAATTATTCTTTGTCTAAAATTTTGTGTAATGATTTCAGATCAAAGAGTCAGTATTTTAACATATACATTACCTATATTAATAAACGAAGGCTGACCTTCAATTTTTTCGAAGGCAGCTAGGAAATGTCTGGCTGTTTGCCTTTGTCTTTTGCCATCCTGCTTCGTGCTCTGTAGCGCTATATAAACTGTGATATACTAACTTGACTCGTGAAGAAAATGTGTTCCAGTACTTCCTCGTCATAACAGTCCACGTATTTATGCTAAGTACCAATGTATAAACAGTTTAATTTGTCAGCTTTTTGTGGGAAAGATCCAACATTTAAGACCTTGGACCGATACGCCATTGGCGTGACTGAGTTACGAATTTTCAATATTTTTTTTCGCTGATTGTACAACCTGAATCAGCAGTCATTAAGAAAAGAAAACGAGAATTGTAACTAATTACGTAACATAGAGCGATTGCCAGTTAGTGATATGCGATTTACATTTCAAAACTCCATTGATCTACATCTTCAGTTCTGCTGTTTCCAATACCAATCTGATTGCTGATTATAAATCAGTAATTACTGATACACCTCAGAATGATATTAGACCTGAAGGTAAAACATATCCTATTTACATAGTGCAGCTTCGACATATATTTACTGGGGGGAGGTGGAAGCCAGTTCACACTCACATTACCAAATAATGTGTTTGTTGTTTTTTTTATGAGCGAGTCATCGTTGAAAACATCGCTATATGGTAACCATAAGTAAATGGGAAACTAAAAACTAAATGAAATGAATCACGAAACGAAAAGGCAAAGGAATCTATAAATGAAGCAGAATGAGAAAATTTAAGGTAAGAGAGATTTCTTTACTGCGCTTTACAGCTTGAAATAGGCCGCAACCTTATAATTTTAATGTCTTAGTAATAAATTACTTTTGTATGCCAGTCAGTCACTTACTTTCGCAATACAATACAATTGACAGTAACACAGCTAACAATACGCAGGTTAGCTGGTCCTAGATGGAAGATGTCTCATCTCGCGTGAAATGGCGTCTCACTATCGAAGTGAATGCAGTCAGTATTGTGGTCATTCAGCTGCGGTGTTAATATTTTCCATTGTCAGTTCATGTTATTTATTGAAAAAAAAACTCTTCATTGCGAGTTGTTAATATTCCAGATTATGGTCAAAATTGACAATAAATAAAAAAATCGTATATGCAAATTCTGGTAACATCTCTTCTGACGAAAAAGTAACGTAGTGGAAACTAATTCTGGCTTGGAGGCTATTAATGCTGTGGTGTGCGAAACCAATACGCAATTAGAAAGTGATACATTTCAATCAGATACGCAGTCAACTGCCAGTAATGGACAGATCCCAAATACAATGGTTCGAGTATCAGACGACCTTGCGTAACCGCCTCTGCGAGTTTCTAGTGAACACAGTAATCGACAATGTTGCAAAAAATATTAATTACTATGAACACTCAGTGAACTAAACTTTACATGACCTCTAATTTCCATGAAGCAACTAAAAATAGCCCAAGACAGATTTCAAATATACATATATGGTTAGAAAACTCTATAACTGATTTCTCTTTATTACCTTTTCCAAACGTTGAACAACTGGGTGAATGTAAAGTAGAAAATAATAGAAATTACATCTCTGTTCCACTGATCTGGCAAGAATCAACATGTAATTCCAAAAATAAAGAAAAATTTGAAAATTTCTTTACCACCTTGCCATTTGCTGACGACGATTTCTTTACAGAAAGTGGAAATGTAAATGAAAAATTAACAAGCCGAAGCAGAATGAGAAAATTTAAGGTAAGAGAGAATTCTTTACTGCGCTTTACAGCTTGAAATAGGCCGCAAACTTATAATTTTAATGTCTTAGTAATATATTACTTTTGTATGCCAGTTAGTCACTTACTTTCGCAATACAATACAATTAACAGTAACACATCTAACAATACGCAGGTTAGCTGATCCTAGATGGACGATCTTGTCTCACCTCGCGTGAAATGGCGCGTCTCACTATCGAAGTGAATGCAGTCAGTATTGTGGTCATTCAGCTGCGGTGTTAATACACTCCTGGAAATTGAAATAAGAACACCGTGAATTCATTGTCCCAGGAAGGGGAAACTTTATTGACACATTCCTGGGGTCAGATACATCACATGATCACACTGACAGAACCACAGGCACATAGACACAGGCAACAGAGCATGCACAATGTCGGCACTAGTACAGTGTATATCCACTTTTCGCAGCAATGCAGGCTGCTATTCTCCCATGGAGACGATCGTAGAGATGCTGGATGTAGTCCTGTGGAACGGCTTGCCATGCCATTTCCACCTGGCGCCTCAGTTGGACGTGCAGACCGCGTGAGACGACGCTTCATCCAGTACCAAACATGCTCAATGGGGGACAGATCCGGAGATCTTGCTGGCCAGGGTAGTTGACTTACACCTTCTAGAGCACGTTGGGTGGCACGGGATACATGCGGACGTGCATTGTCCTGTTGGAACAGCAAGTTCCCTTGCCGGTCTAGGAATGGTAGAACGATGGGTTCGATGACGGTTTGGATGTACCGTGCACTATTCAGTGTCCCCTCGACGATCACCAGTGGTGTACGGCCAGTGTAGGAGATCGCTCCCCACACCATGATGCCGGGTGTTTGCCCTGTGTGCCTCGGTCGTATGCAGTCCTGATTGTGGCGCTCACCTGCACGGCGCCAAACACGCATACGACCATCATTGGCACCAAGGCAGAAGCGACTCTCATCGCTGAAGACGACACGTCTCCATTCGTCCCTCCATTCACGCCTGTCGCGACACCACTGGAGGCGGGCTGCACGATGTTGGGGCGTGAGCGGAAGACGGCCTAACGGTGTGCGGGACCGTAGCCCAGCTTCATGGAGACGGTTGCGAATGGTCCTCGCCGATACCCCAGGAGCAACAGTGTCCCTAATTTGCTGGGAAGTGGCGGTGCGGTCCCCTACGGCACTGCGTAGGATCCTACGGTCTTGGCGTGCATCCGTGCGTCGCTGCGGCCCGGTCCCAGGTCGACGGGCACGTGCACCTTCCGCCGACCACTGGCGACAACATCGATGTACTGTGGAGACCTCACGCCCCACGTGTTGAGCAATTCGGCGGTACGTCCACCCGGCCTCCCGCATGCCCACTATACGCCCTCGCTCAAAGTCCGTCAACTGCACATACGGTTCACGTCCACGCTGTCGCGGCATGCTACCAGTGTTAAAGACTGCGATGGAGCTCCGTATGCCACGGCAAACTGGCTGACACTGACGGCGGCAGTGCACAAATGCTGCGCAGCTAGCGCCATTCGACGGCCAACACCGCGGTTCCTGGTATGTCCGCTGTGCCGTGCGTGTGATCATTGCTTGTACAGCCCTCTCGCAGTGTCCGGAGCAAGTATGGTGGGTCTGACACACCGGTGTCAATGTGTTCTTTTTTCCATTTCCAGGAGTGTATTTTCCATTTCAGTTAATGTTATTTATTGAATATTTGTAGCCAAACGGAATGCAAGTGAGGGACTATCACAAAGTAAACATGTCAGGGATGTGAATTGTGTCACTTTTGTGAAGAAATGTAAAAGAATGTTTCCAAAAATGTTTCCGAAATGGCAATCCAATCTCACTTGAATCATAAACACAATGCAACATGAGTCGAAGTTTGACGCCTTTAGTACAATCCGTATTTAAATGTCAGTAATGTTTTAAAATGCTACCCACAAATATGTCTTTTAACAAACTGCCCTGCTATCTGGGGACAGCGCTTGTTTTTTCTATAATTTCGACCTACGAGATCAACCAGCCTAGTAACATGCACAACAAAAGACATATTAAGACAATTTTCTATCACATAATGTCATATAAACTTGGGCCACTAACGGAATTTTGACATCTTTCCATTTTCTGTAAAATTTTGTTCAAACGTAGACAGTTAACTGTTTAGATTCAAAATTATGTTCAAAGAGTTTTAATTGCTAGATGATCATGCAGTCATACGAGGGCTATCTCAAGTCACGTACAACTGCAAGAAAAGAATGAAATAATAGTCCTCATCAGGCAGACTACCACTTGCATTATGCATTGGACTCGCATTCGTGAGGATGACGGTTCAAGCCCGAGTCCAGCCATCCTGATTTAGGTTTTCCTGTTTTCCCTGAATCGCTTGAGACAAATGCCTGGATGGACCCTTTGAAAAGGGCATGGTCGACTTCCTTCCACACCCTTCCCTAATCCAACGGAAACGATGACCTCGTTGTTTTGTTCCCTTCCCCTAAACAATTAACCAACCAATTTGCATCATGACATCCATGTTGTAGACAACGAACAAACAAAAACAATAGCCAAACGTACAGCACGCTACAGTCCGAAAGCACAGTGTCCAGTTTACGGCTAGTAACAAATAAAAGGCCGGCCGGTGTGGCCGAACGGTTCTAGTCGCTTCAGTCTGGAACCGTACGACCGCTACGGTCGCAGATTCGAATCCTGCCTCTGGCATGGATGTGTGTGATGTCCTTTGGTTAGTTACGTTTAAGTAGTTCTAAGTTCTAGGGGACTGATGACCTCAGATGTTAAGTCCCATAGTGCTCAGAGCCATTTGAACCATTTTTCGAACAAATAAACAACACGAAACAGGTACAGTATAACACATCATAAGCTTTAACTGAGATCACAAGTGGGGCAACATCCTTTCACAAGTTAATATCTAGAACCAAAATAAACAAGATAATAATCAAACAGATCTTCTTTGTTACTGAGATACAATGAAAACATGGATATTCATGGCAAGTTAACTGAACAATATATGGAATGTCATGGGGACAATAATATGTGCTGTATCGTACAGTTTGTATAAAAGGATTTCGTACTTTCCTGTCGACATATGCCAGATCGTGAGCGCAGTTAGCGTTAAATCGCTTGCGATTAAAAACAGGTTTTTGTGAAAATTAAGCTGGGAAATCGAGTAATGGCATTTTCGTTCCTAGTGATAGATCATTTCTTGTTTCCTGATAATCGATTTCTCCCTGGGAAAATGTTTATCAGTATGTTGTACCTGCACACACGTCAGTAGCTGGACAATACTATAGGGATGTGCTGAAAACATGGCAAGACCACATTTCCGCGAAGCAAACTGATAATGCGCGGCCGCATATTGGCAATGTTGTTGCTGAATATCTTGCAAAAGTGAAAGTGAAGTGCATCCCTCACCCTCTATATTGTCCGGATTTAGCCCCATGTGACTTTTTCTATCCCCTAACATGACGAAGCGCCTTCGTGGGAGGAATTATCAATCATCAGAAGCAGTGGTGAAGACTGCGGGGGCGATTCTGAAGGACCTCTCTAAAAATGGTTTCCAGCAGGTATTTGAAGACTGGCAGAAACGCTGGGACAAGTGCGTCGCATTCATGGGAGACTACTTTGAGAAGGACCATCAAAATTATGAGGATTAATAAAGGTATCTAGTCAAAAAATATTATTATCATTTTATATTGAACATCCCTCGTATGTTTTATTTGTTCTTTTTACTTGTTTGACAAGCCAACCTAATGTCGTTTCCTATGAGTGGAAAGTGTTGTCATCGTTGAGATGGCATGTACGCGTGTTAATAAGAATTTTTCACAGATCCGATGACGACATCAACATTCTGTCGTAACCGATCATTGTGAAATAAGATGAAATACTACGATATCCTGGTGGCAGAATAGCCTATTTATGAAGCAAATATTGTTTAGCTATAAGGAGCACATTAACCAGCAGGATTACCGTTCCTGTGACTTCATTTGTTGAGCTTAAGAACAGCAGCACGTCTTTTTTAAATAGCACCTTACATTATTATCCTGGAGACGTGTATCATACTGCACCATTCACATAAATATGTCATTACTAAGTCAACGTAACGTAAAGTAACTCTCCTACTTGCTACAGTTGACAGGAAACTAATGGAAGCGCAGTGTAAATGCGCATTGGTCACTGAATCAGAAGAGTAGCATTTCTGCCTTATACTCTCAAGAAACCTTCAGCTGAAGACGATTTTATTGGTTGAATGACCTGTGTGCGTTTTCCTTATGTTTCCATTTGTTTACTATCACCTCCAACAAGTGGACGAGCTACATTATCCCGAATACCTGCACTTTTTTGCTTTTTCTAGTACAGAAAAGTCAAATTCATTTTTCTGTCATGTATTTAATGACGTATTGTTCACGCGAATGGTATACTGTAATACGCTTTTGCAAAGATCTTGAAGAGAGGAAGTGGAATACAGAATAAAAAATATACGGCTCTGTTTAAGATGTAGTGCTGCCGTTATTTTCGTAACGAACTAAGCTAACAAGACAGGCAGTAATGATGCTTGATATCCCCTCAGTGGCTAAACAGAATTTGCTTGATTTTTTTTTTTTTCCTTCTGGACAAAAGATTATTTGTGGTGCTCAACATAGAAGGGTCACCTTGTTACGTGATAAGACTAGTTGCCCTCAGGGGTAAATAAACAGCTACTCGATGTGTGCGAAGACAGGTGATATTTTAATTTCAACCACAGTTAGTTAGCTTTGAACTTCATTTCTGAATTTTGCTTCACAGTATGTATTCGTTACAACTCCATGTGAGCAGGAAAAAAACGTCCCGTAATACAGCAACTCGTTCCACTAATGAAAGCAACATTAACGCAAGTAAACAACTTAGATTTCGCCGCTACGAGTATTAATCTTGCAATATCCGGCAACATTGTTTTGCATTTTCCCCGTCCGGGCTCTCAACTACACAGGAAGCGCTCGGAAGCAACCCGGAGGGCGGTACGTATAACAAAAATTAATGCTGCGCCTGCTGACGCAATTATGTGCCATTAGAAGCGGTGCCGAACGCAGATAAAAGTACGCGGGTCCCCGCGGCGCTGCCCGACCGCCCTGAAGCGACGGCGTGACCATTGCCAGGAAGCCCGCACAACCGACCCCTAATTAGAATTTAATTTGGCACGCGGCCGTAATTCCTCAAGATTAATGCTCTCGTTACTGCGTAATCGAAATTTACGACAACGGTGCTGCTTTTTTTTCACCGCTTTGTTCTCCAGAAAAAAATTTATTGCTAATAAGGTTTGCGATTTCAGGCTCAAATTATGAAATTTACCACCCCATTCTGTGGACTTTTCGTGCTGAGTCAGCAAATTTAAATCTCTCGAGCATTATTTTTCCCTGGGCTGTTGATATCATTTTCTACAGAGTCCACTTCTTCTTCACAGTCAATGGTCGGAACCCGACAAGTATCTTTCACGGCCTACACGACGCTATACGGAAGAGCAGGCGCATTACATAGCTGCTATATGCACCTGTAAATGAACGTTGTTTTTTTTAAGTATTTATCAGACAAGATCACGTGTAGCAAAACTGATAAATAATTTCAACCGTCACGCGTCTTCTTGAGGCGTAGCTCCGTATACCGATCCTGCCTTGAAGGCGGTTAAGTGGGAGATGTGTCTCAGAGCTGGATAGTGACAGATGGTAACGAGAGACTGGACGCGCACGTAGTTTATGTATCAGCCGATAGAGGACAATATTGGATAAGGGACTGATTTAGTTTCGATTGTGCCCACTAGAGTGCACTAAAGTAATAGAACGTTTTTCATAAACTGTTCTAATATTTTCATAAAGTGTTATTATGTATTTTTGTGTAGGTAAAATGTTGTAACTGTGTTTTAGCAGTATGAATGAGGCGTGAGTGTGGTTTAATGTTAATATGAAGATAATTGTTTAACGAGTTATGTAGTGGGATTTAGTGTGGGAACATTTCGAAGAAGTATTGATGTCGACAAAGGGAATTTTTGTAGAATAGATTTCTAAAGTAAGTTTATGGTAAAGGGAAAGTTAATTCAGGTATAATTAAGAATAGTAAATATCTTTATGTATAAACAAAACTTCAGCATATTAGATAATTACGTCGGTAAAAAGTGCAGTCGTTAGGTTTACTATTTTGCGATTGGTTATTGATGAAAAGCGCGGACTGACGCGGGAGAATGGTGTTTTGCTATTGGCTGTTGAGTAAACTGACCGATGGTAAAGCAATATTCTTCACGCGCCTTTCTCGGCTGGTAGAGAAGACTTTGAGTATTCTAGGGAGGAGTCAGAGCCTAGCCATGAAACAGTTCGGACGTGTGTAGTAGTAGTTCCGATGGAAATAATAAGTTGCCGGATCTAGCAGTGTTTCATACATCACAAATGTTGTAAAGTGACGGCATAATTATTCCGGTGGGTGCGCATAAATTTCGCAATTTTTAAGTGAATTTTGTGATGAGAAGAGACATATATTCCGCGTGACGTATTGAGCAGGTCGGTGGCTACAAACTGTGCATTAGGTACTGACAGACAATATTTGGCGAGCATCCTCAATCAAAAACAATCCGTATTTTTGTAGCTATTACGTTTTCGGGAAATGCAGCACCATAAACTTGCTAACGTGAGTGAAAAGGATTGTGAGTGACTGTGTTAAGACTAGCACAGGCTTGGCAGTGATACTTGTTCACCTAAGTTTCAGAATATATTAATTAAGGACAACATTTCCAACCTTTCATTTCGTGTGAAAACTTTCTCCCGAAACGTAGATTAGTGACTTTAATTGCAGCCTGGTTCATGTCGGAGTACAGTAGGTGTTGCTCGGCTTCCTTACTGATGATATGCTGAGACAACGTTCACAGGTAGGTACAGGTTCGTCGAAAAGGGACGGGAGGAACCGCGCCGCGACAATCTTCAGATCTGAAAGACATTGAAACGCAAGGCTACAAGAGAGGAACCGCATTCGACATTAGAGAATAATTTTAGTCACATTGTTCGCCAGTGCTTACCTAAGTATAAACAGCAGAGTACACTTTGAAATTGGCTGCAAACAAACCCTGTGATGTTGTTGTCTAGCCTTGGGGTTATCTGCCCGGGAGCTGAAGTTTGGCGAGAAGCGCTGGGCTTAGTTTGCCGTCGCTTGAAGAGAGGGCGTGATGGGTCGCGGGGTGCGTGTTGGTACACAGCGATGCCGAAGAGCAGTGTCTGTGTTGGACGGTGCTGCGTGGGGTCATCCTTGTAGCGGAACTGCAGTTTGGCAGCGGTCACGAAGCAGACGCTGTCGCTGTTTGTGGGCTGTTTTTGTCTGCCATCCTCCGCCGCAGCCTGTCCTATAGACGGTGCATCGCATGCTACCTTCCTGTGATTTTGTTGTTGGCTCCTGCCTTGGTCCTGCAGATCTGACCTTCAAGCGGGTTCCGTGTTGATTACGGCGTTGAAGTCATTTTGCCCCAAACTAGCTGTGTTGACGTCTTAGTCCCTCGACCAGGCTATCTGAAATGCTCTGGCAGTGTCCTGGTCGTTATTTGAATGTTGTGCTTGTATTGTTTAAAATTTTTGACCTTGTTGTAATTTGTGGGGACGTCGAAGCTTTCGTAGGAATCTGTCAGCTTTCAATAATGTATAAATGCACATACTCCTTTGGTTGTGAAATCTCCATGAAGTTAGTTGAGTCCATTACTTACAGTCAGTTACAGTATAAGGATCTGGTATCAATGTTTTAAAGGAAAAAGTTTTTGATGCTGCATCAAGGTTCAGAGTTGGTTTGAATATTAATATTACTAGTGGTTGTTTGAAGTGAGGTGAAAAGCATTGTAATTTTATATATGTGCAGCAATTACAGTTTTAAAATCATGTGTAAAACTAGGGGTTCTCTGTTCACTTAGGGGGGAGTCTGAAAAATATGTTTCTGATTATAATGTATGAATAAATTAACCAGTGGAATTAGTTAAAAGCCACTCTGTTCATGACAGTTTGTAAAGCTTGTTCAAAATGGGTCAAATAGCTCTGAGCACTATGGGACTTAACATCTGTGGTCATCAGTCCCCTAGAACTTAGAACTACTTAAACCTAAGTAACCTAAGGACGTCACACACATCCATGCCCAAGGTAGGATTCGAACCTGCGACCGTAGCGGTCACGCGATTCCAGACTGAAGCGCCTAGAACCGCACGGCCACACTGGCCGGCTGTAAGGCTTCTGTCCAAACGTTATTTACTTGTCTTATACGGTAAAGCATGGCTGCCAGGGTAACTTCTGAAAGTGAGCTTTGTGCTAACATCATATTCGTGTGTTTCAGATCGCTGTTGATGGTCTGCCTGTACTGCCTAAGGCCGAACGTTAACTGAGCGGGCGGCCAAAGCTGTTTGTGGCCTGTCCAGCTCAACAATTCTGTAATCTGTTTTAACTGTAAATTCTTTAACCTAGATGTTGCCAGTAAATTCTTTAACCTAGATGTTGCCAGTAAGTCTTGGTGAGTACGGTAAATCGGAAGGAAGATTTGAGTGGTTTTAGTTAACTTGTTAAATAAAATAAAACCAAATATTTGAAGTTCAATTTTCATGCTACTGAGGTTTGAGTCCTGCCAGATTTTTTAAACAGGGTTTGGCACCCAAATTAAGTTAAATTTGCTGCTTTTTTGTAAGGTTATTTATTTTGGCACACTTTGGTTGTATCTTAACTTTTAATGGCAGTAAGGCCAGAACATTTTGAAGGAATTTCTGTATAAAACTGCAGTTGAAAATCAGAGTGTGTCTATGCTGTTACCAGTACCGGATTTTTTCATGTTTTTAATGAATAAATAAGCATTAATTCTGTGTATCCTCAAACAGGAGTCAATGCTTCCACGCCAGGAGCCCTGTGCCCCGTAAACCTTCTCTGACAAATGACGTAAAAACTGACACAGAAGTATGGTAACGCAGGTCTACATACGCCCTAAACGACAATAAATAGTATGAGTTGCATGAGAACATTATATTAAAAGCATATCTTCGAACTCGTAGTTGTAACATGAGTACATCGTAAGTACAGACGAGCACAGCTGTCGAGCATACAATACCACATATACAACAGCCATGATGCCTGGTGACAGCGGTGGTCACAATTTCTACGAGAAGGTCGTACGCAGACTAAGTGCACAGGCGCTTAGGTGAAGAAAGTACCAAGTGTCGGCAGCCCACTATAACACAGATGGAAGTAGTATGTAACATGTAATATGTAGTTAATTATAAAATTAAATAATAACCGCTTAAATTACAATTTTTATAACGAAATTAATAAAATAAATAGAAAAGTTGCATGAACACAACTTATATACCTATGCGCACTTTCGTGTAACTGTCTACACAATTTCACGTGGTACTAATAAACTATTAAATGACAATATTCTGTGTTTTATTGCTTTCTATCGAGTTATAGAGAAATTCTTTCGATATCCTGAGACGATGAGTTGTCGAACGGTCATACTCGTTGTAACATACCAATCCAATGGCCATACACTGTCAGATATGTAATGGAAAGTCATCTACAGACATATTTTTCGTCATGGGCCAGGAAGTGTGTTTTCACTCTTGCTCTTCATGTTGTATGTTAATGACGTAGCAGTTAACGTTATAGTATCCTCAGATTTGTTCACATGAAACAGTTATCCATAATGAAGTTCTGGAAAGTGTTGCACAAATATTCAGCCTCACTTCGCTTAAAATGTTATGATCTGCATCTAAATTCGAAGCTGGGTAAGCTTTGCAGTATGGAATTTGATGCTGAAATCCTTATTGCAGCTGATATCTATCTGTCTGTGTCTCGTGGTCGTGTCTGCAGCCGTGCTCAGACAGTCTAACGGTCAGTAGGAGTCTCAGTATGGCCTCATGCCGAATTTTTCTAATGGATCAGGAATATTTCTAAGGTTTTAAATATTGTCGAAAAACTTTGAAGTAAAAATTAACAAAAGTTTTGGAAAATCTCAGGTAAATGTGTTGATAAAGGAGACTATCTGATTTCAAATTGTGTTACATTTCAACTAGATAAATTAGAAAATAGGACAACTGTTTACTAATGGGAACGCAAATATATACACGAACGAAATTCACCTTAACACAGTAGGAGACTGTGAAACAGTTTCTGAAAATTTAAGATCAAGTAAGATGGAATGCACAGAAAATATTCCAGTATCATTGAGGAAAGTGACAACCAAACAATCAAACAAGTCTTTTAGATGAATACGCGGTGTCTGTTCTTCCCGACATGTCCGAAAAACAGACACCACGCATTTATTTATTTGATCACCTACGTAGGCAATTACTCCACAATCTTCAGTGCGGATGAACATTTACATTCGACTTCCAGCGGGAACCTAAGATTAGCGAGCATGGAAGACATGCGGATAGGTCGCGCTAGGTGGGAGTATGGATCAGGTGAGGAGCGTGCCGAGACAGTCCGCGTATCTGCGGTAAACGCTGTGTCTGCGTGGAGGAGTGGTTAACGCAACTGACTACTCAGCAGGAGAACCTGGGTTCGACTCCTGATCCGGCAAAAATTTCCACTCGTCGCCGCTGATCTGGCGTAAAGTCCATGTCCTGAGACTGGTTTGATGCAGCTCTCCATGCTACTCTACCCTGTGCAAGCTTTTTCATCTCCCAGTACCTACTGCAACCTACATCCTTCTGAATCTGCTTAGTGTATTCGTCTCTTGGTCTCCCTCTACGATTTTTACCCTCCACGCTGCCCTCCAATACTAAATTGGTGATCCCTAGATGCCTCAGAACATGTCCTACCAACCGATCCCTTCTTCTGGTCAAGTTGTGCCACAAACTTCTCTTCTCCCCAATCCTATTCAATACTTCCTCATTAGTTATGTGATCTACCCATCTAATCTTCAGCATTCTTCTGTAGCACCACATTTCGAAAGCTTCTATTCTCTTCTTGTCCAAACTATTTATCGTCCATGTTTCACTTCCATACATGGCTACACTCCATACGAATACTTTCAGAAATGACTTCCTGACACTTAAATCAATACTGGATGTTAACAAATTTCTCTTCTTCAGAAACGCTTTCCTTGCCATTGCCAGCCTACATTTTATATCCTCTCTACTTCGACCATCATCAGTTATTTTGCTCCTCAAATAGCAAAACTCCTTTACTACTTTAAGTGCCTCATTTCCTAATCTAATTCCCTCAGCATCACCCAACTTAATTAGACTACATTCCATTATCCTTGTTTTGCTTTTGTTGATGTTCATCTTATATCCTCCTTTCAAGACACTGTCCATTCCATTCAACTGCTCTTGCAAGTCCTTTGCTGTCTCTGACAGAATTACAATGTCATCGGCGAACCTCAAAGTTTTTATTTCTTCTCCATGAATTTTCATACCTACTCCGAATTTATCTTTTGTTTCCTTTACTGCTTGCTCAATATACAGATTGAACAACATAGGGGAGAGGCTACAATCCTGTCTTACTCCCTTCCCAACCACTGCATCCCTTTCATGTCCCTCGACTCTTATAACTGCCATCTGGTTTCTGTACAAATTGTAAATAGCCTTTCGCTCCCTGTATTTTACCCCTGCCACCTTTAGAATTTGAAACAGAGTATTCCAGTCAACATTGTCAAAAGCTTTCTCTAAGTCTACAAATGCTAGAAACGTAGGTTTGCCTTTCCTTAATCTTTCTTCTAAGATAAGTCGTAAGGTCAGTATTGCCTCACGTGTTCCAGTGTTTCTACGGAATCCAAACTGATCTTCCCCGAGGTTGGCTTCTACTAGGTTTTCCATTCGTCTGTAAAGAATTCGTGTTAGTATTTTGCAGCTGTGACTTATTAAGCTGATAGTTCGGTAATTTTCACATCTGTCAACACCTGCTTTCTTTGGGATTGGAATTATTATATTCTTCTTGAAGTCTGAGGGTATTTCGCCTGTTTCATACGTCTTGCTCACCAGATGGTAGAGTTTTGTCAGAACTGGCTCTCCCACGGCCGTCAGTAGTTCCAATGGAATATTGTCTACTCCGGGGGCCTTGTTTCGACTCAGGTCTTTCAGTGCTCTGTCAAACTCTTCACGCAGTATCATATCTCCCATTTCATCTTCATCTACATCCTCTTCCATTTCCATAATATTGTCCTCAAGTACATCACCCTTGTATAGCCCCTCTATATACTCCTTCCACCTTTCTGCTTTCCCTTCTTTGCTTAGAACTGGGTTTCCATCTGAGCTCTTGATATTCGTACAAGTCGTTCTCTTATCTCCAAAGGTCTCTTTAATTTTCCTGTAGGCGGTATCTATCTTACCCCTAGTGAGATAGGCCTCTACATCCTTACATTTGTCCTCTAGCCATCCCTGCTTAGCCATTTTGCACTTCCTGTCGATCTCATTTTTGAGACGTTTGTATTCCTTTTTGCCTGTTTCACTTACTGCATTTTTATATTTTCTCCTTTCATCAATTAAATTCAATATTTCTTCTGTTACCCAAGGATTTCTACTAGCCCTCGTCTTTTTACCTACTTGATCCTCTGCTGCCTTCACTACTTCATCTCTCAAAGCTACCCATTCTTCTTCTACTGTATTTATTTCCCCCATTCCTGTCAATTGCTCCCTTATGCTCTCCCTGAATCTCTGTACAACCTCTGGTTCTTTTAGTTTATCCAGGTCCCATCTCCTTAAATTCCCACCTTTTTGCAGTTTCTTCAGTTTTAATCTACAGGTCATAACCAATAGATTGTGGTCAGAGTCCACATCTGCCCCTGGAAATGTCTTACAATTTAAAACCTGGTTCCTAAATCTCTGTCTTACCATTATATAATCTATCTGAAACCTTTTAGTATCTCCAGGGTTCTTCCATGTATACAACCTTCTTTCATGATTCTTAAACCAAGTGTTAGTTATGATTATGTTGTGCTCTGTGCAAAATTCGACCAGGCGGCTTCCTCTTTCATTTCTGTCCCCCAATCCATATTCACCTAGTATGTTTCCTTCTCTCCCTTTTCCTACACTCGAATTCCAGTCACCCATGACTATTAAATTTTCGTCTCCCTTCACAATCTGAATAATTTCTTTTATTTCATCATACATTTCTTCAGTTTCTTCGTATCTGCAGAGCTAGTTGGCATATAAACTTGTACTACTGTAGTAGGCGTGGGCTTCGTATCTATCTTGGCCACAATAATGCGTTCGCTATGCTGTTTGTAGTAGCTTACCCGCATTCCTATTTTCCTATTCATTATTAAACCTACTCCTGCATTATCCCTATTTGATTTTGTGTTTATAACCCTGTAGTCACCTGACCTGAAGTCTTGTTCCTCCTGCCACCGAACTTCACTAATTCCCACTATATCTAACTTCAACCTATCCATTTCCCTTTTTAAATTTTCTAACCTACCTGCCGATTAAGGGATCTGACATTCCACGCTCCGATCCGTAGAACGCCAGTTTTCTTTCTCCTCATAATGACATCCTCTTGAGTAGTCCCCGCCCGGAGATCCGAATGGGGGACTATTTTACCTCCGGAATATTTTATCCAAGAGGACGCCATCATCATGTAATCATACAGTAAAGCTGCATGCCCTCGGGAAAAATTACGGCTGTAGTTTCCCCTTGCTTTCAGCCGTTCGCAGTACCAGCACAGCAAGGCCGTTTTGGTTATTGTTACAAGGCCAGATCAGTCAATCATCCAGACTGTTGCCCTTGCAACTACTGAAAAGGCTGCTGCCCCTCTTCAGGAACCACACGTTTGTCTGGCCTCTCAACAGATACCTCTCCGTTGTGGTTGCACCTACGGTACGGCTGGCTATCTGTATCGCTGAGGCACGCAAGCCTCCCCACCAACGGCAAGGTCCATGATCCATATGCAGCTGATATTGTTAGTTCCTTCCCTTTCCTTACCTTTCTCCTCCCTCCACCTTCTACTTACATAATTATAGAAATCAGTGTGCAGTATCTATGACATTGGAGACATTCGGAAAAATATCATCCACCTTCCTGAATTGTAGTTGCTGATAAGAATACCATACGAAATAAAATCTGAAAGCTGTTAGGCAAGTAGTATAAGTGCTGTTTCACCAGGTATTTATAGGTATATCAATGCCGTGAATTTCATTAGAAATCGGTATGTCAAACATGAAGGAAGTATTATGTACAAACATGATGCCAAAGCGCCGACTGCGAGTGCTTACACACATCAACAGCTGACAACTGATTTAGCTGAGTCAATTATCAGTTGGTGAGGTGCATGCGCACTTTTAGTCGTCGCATTCATATACTGTTTGTCCGTAATACTTCTTTTGTGCTTGGCATACCGATTTCCAGTGAATTTCACGACGCTGACCTACGTACGCACTATATGATTAAAAGTATATGGACACCCCCGAAAACATACGTTTTTCATATTAGGTGCATTGTGCTGCCATTTACTTCCAGGTACTCCATATCAAGGACCTCACTAGTCATTAGACATCGTGAGAGAGCACAATGGGGCGCTCCGTGGAACTCACGGACTTCGAACGTGGTTAGGTGATTGGATGTCACCTGTGTCGTACGTCTCTACGCGAGATTTCCACACTCCTAAACATCCCTAGGTCACTGTTCCCGATGTGATAGTGAAGTGGAAACATGAAGGGACACGTACAGCATAAAAGCGTACAGGCCGACCTCGTCTGTTGACTGGCATCGCCGACAGTCGAAGAGGGTCGTAATGTGTAATAGGCAGACATCTATCCGGACCATCACACAGGCATTCCAAACTGCATCAGGATCCACTGCAAGTACTATGACAGTTAGGCGGCTGGAGAGACAACTTGGATTTCATGGTCGAGCGGCTTTTCACAAGCCACACATCACGCAGGTAAATGCCAAAGGACGCCTCGCTTGGTGAAGGAACGTAAACATTGGACGACTGAACAGTGGAAAAACGTTGTGTGGAGTGACGAACTACGGTATACAACGTGGCGATCCGATGGCAGCTTATGGGTATGGCGAATGCCCGGTTGACGTCATCTGCCAGCGTGTGTAGTGCCAACAGTAAAATTGGGAGGTGGTGGTGTTATCGTGCGGTCGTGTTTTTCATGGATGGGGCTTATACCCTTGTTGTTTTGCGTGGCTCTATCACAGTACAGGCCTACATTGATGTTTTAAGCATCTTTTTGCTTCCCACTGTTAAATAGCAATTCGGCAGGGCGATTGCACCTTTCAACACGATCGAGTCCCTGTTCATAATGCACGGACTGCGGCGGTGTGGTTACACGACAATAACATCTCTGCAATGGACTGGCCTGCACAGAGTCCTGGTCTGAATCCTGTAGAACACCTTTGGGATGTTTTGGAATGCCGAGTCTGTTGGTACAGAATACTGATTGAGAGTACAGCGAAGTGCAGCAACTACAACCAAATGGTAAAGATAGCGAGAAACTAGGAAGGATTGCTACATCTACATAGTGTTGCCTTGGTGTCTGATGATCAAATATATTGTCCTTTGTAAATATGATAAACAAGATGAAAGAAAGCTGATCATTACAGTTGAAAACCGTAATAAAGCTTCAGATGATTTTGGCCTCTTTAGACCCTTCTAAGTAAGTGATGCT
The DNA here is from genome assembly GCF_021461385.2 of Schistocerca piceifrons. Lineage (NCBI taxonomy): Eukaryota > Metazoa > Arthropoda > Insecta > Orthoptera > Acrididae > Schistocerca > Schistocerca piceifrons. Next base: position 585,888,226 of record NC_060138.1, read on the forward strand.
CCAGTTTCCAACTCCTAGCCTTGCCACAACGTTAAATTTGGCCTTTCACTACCAGATTCTAGAGCGAAGTGCTATAAGGCCTCCATATTCTTATATGGGAACCAATGTATTATTTGTAGCCGGGTTTTCACTGCCCCGTACAACTTCTACTGTTTGAAACTGATTGACTTTGACAGTGGCTAAATGGAAAACGACTGCGTGCCCCAAGGGTCGGCGTGGCAAAAGTATTTGCACTTACTCTATTTTGCAGTACTGCTGTAATAAATTCAAATGTGTGTATTAACATACGCAATGTTCAACAAACTGTCACTTAAACAGAAAGTTAATAAAGTCAACGGGAATAGACGATGTCACATGTTAAAGTATGTATAGTGTCACTAAGACACGAAAGGAGTGTAAGGGGAACATTGGGGTTTACACTACCGCCTTACACGTCACAGCGGGTGCCTCCTCTCCCATGGAGCACACAGTATGTAACCCACGGAATTCACTTTGACTCTCATTTCATTTCTACCACCAATCAGTATCCTCACTGGTTTGACAGAGTTCTCCATCTATTCTTATCTTATGCTAACATTTTCCTCCCTACAGAGGACCTGACTGCTACATTCCTATTATTTCCTCTCTACTGCATTTTCAGAACCAAGTAGCGTAGCAGATGACTCACTAACCTGTACTTACTACTGATACTAACTTCCCATGCGATTAATCTACACTTTCCAGTACTTTTTAGGACTTCATTTGTCCACTTTCTAACTAAACATACACTGACGGGAAAAAATAGCAACACCAAGGAGAAGTTGTGCTACAAAAACAAAGTTGCTAGGCGTGTTTCTACACCAGAAAGATGATGTCTATTCAAATTTTGCACCAGTCGCATAAGAGCAGCTCTAGTAGCGCCACTACAATGAAGTAAATCACGTTTTGCTTTAAATACACGCTGTAACGGTGGTGAGTGTTAGTTACCTTTGAGACTGGACGTGGTGTGTTGATGTTAATGAAGAATGCCATTGTCAACGCCTCACGGAACAAGATTGTTTAATAGGGATACGATAAGCTGGATCCTTCTTCTGCAATACTGCAGGAAAACTTGACAGGAATGTAGCCGCTGTACATAATTGATGGCAGCGGTGGTCACCGGAATGAACGGTGGCAAGTCGAATGGGCTTCGGATAGCCAGGTGTCACTACGGAGAGGGAAGAGCATTGTACTTGGCGTACGGCTCTGGCGCATAGTACTTCATCTGCGGCAGCAATCTGAGCAGCAGTTGTCACACAGTAACATAACAAACTGCTACAAATCGATTACTCCATGGAGAACTCCGAGGCACTGACACCAAACAACCGCCATTTGCGACTTCAGTGGTGTCAAGCGACGGCTCATTGGAGGGCAGGATGGACGTCTGTTGTGTTTTCTGATGAAAGCTGGCTCTGCCTCGGTGCCAGTGGTGGCCGTCTGTTGGTTAGATGGAGGCCAATTGAGGGCCTGCAACCAGACTGTCTGCCTGCTAGACATACACTGGATCTGCACCTCGAGCTATGGTGTGGGGTGCGATTCCGAATGACAGTAGCAGCACTTTCGTATTTATCCCACGCAACCAGACTGCGAATTTGTTCGTCAGCCTAGTGATTCGACCTGTTGTGCTCCCATACATGAATAGCATTTCAACAGGATAACGCTCGCCCACATACCGCTGTTGTAGCCTAACATGCTCTACGGAGTGTCTAAATGTTGCCTTGGCCTGCACGATTGCCAGATCTATCTCTATTCGAACTATGTGGGACATCATCATATGACAACTCCAGCCTCACCCACAACGAGCATTAACCATCCCATTGCAAGAACTCACATCCGATACCTGTACAACATAATGAATTTACGTTTGCATGCCTGGGGTCGACATTCTGATTGTCACATTGGTTATTAATACATCACGATTACACATTTGCAACGGCTTGTCTCGTGCTTACATTAACGTGCGATTTCGCAAACTTACAAGCGCAAATATGTTAACTGGACAAATGTATTCCGGAAGTGTGAAGAACCTATATTGATTACTTTTTGTGTATCGATTTTTTCCGTTAGTTTATTTACGAAGATCGAGCTGTCAAATTTCGGACAGTTGCCACATTCTCAGTAATATGTGCAGTTTTGGCGTTATGATTAATGAAGCGTGCAAGTGTCTACGATTTTGCACAAAACTTCTGTTTATTTACGTAAGAAATTGGCCTTGTAAAATAGCAGCTATGACGATTTCTCATGAAAAGCAGAATATACAGTTTCGAGTCCCTAACTGGTACTTTTTTTTGAAAACTTACTCATTTTATTTCAGTTTCAGCATGTCTAAGCAATTTTCAGTGATATTATTTCATATCGTTGCACATTTATTGATTTCACTCCCACTGACTCAGTTGATTTCATTTCACTGAATTTAATTCAGTTCAGAGCACTCTGTAACGCGAGTCAGTGCGCTGTGAGTTAAGCTGGGCTACGTTATTGGGCGAGTAAATTGCAACCTTCATGGATAATTAGTTAATTACTGATTATCTTTTATTAACATCACCTCATTTAGTTTCAGCTTTGTTTCACATGCGACGTTGTTGAATCGTAACAACAGCGCTTTATTAACAGATTCACCTGACTCCCACTGTGTCAGCAACACACAGGCTGGCAAACACGAGAAATTCCCATTAGTTGATTGTGACAATAACTGTTAACGGAATGAACTGTAGTACTTCCATGACGTACGAATGTGCCAGATTATCCAAGCCTGAAAAACTAAAATGTGTAGAGGTGACCAAAATGTACAAGAACGTTTACAGTATGACCATTGTTGATCCTACAAACGTTTATATGCATAGGGGATTTAAATTAGGCGATAGGAGAAGGGGGAGAACGAAAAATTATGTGAGAATAAGGACTGCCCATAAGAATGAAAGGGGAGGATGCCTGGTAGAATTTTGCAGAAAATAGAACCTTGAGACATAGGAAGGTTTAAAATAAAAAGAGTCAACGTGAGGCACAATTTCAGGGCGTGTTAATTAACATTCTAATGAGCACTCGCTATGGATTAAGAGGAAACCGAAAGCGAAACTAATGAGGAGAAGCAGTAACCTTTATATCAAAAGTTGGTCATCCCGAAGTGCTACCTTGGAAGCAAAATAATACATGAAGGACCAAGCAAGGAGGACATAAAAATACCAGAACAGCATAGCTAATTCTGGCCTAAGGGTGACTAAAATTGTAAAAAACCGCCTTAATTTGAGAAATAAGTCCATGAGACTGTACGTTTAGAGCACAACATTGCATGGAAGTGGCTCATGGACTCTGGCAAAAGTGAAAAAGAGGATCTAAGGGTTTGACATCTGATGTATTAGAAGGATGTTGAAAATTTGATAAGTGATAGGATAATAGGGAAGGAGATTCTCCGAAGTACCGCAGAGAAAGAAGTTTTGAAGGACATTGACAACAAGATAAGATAGAACATATGGTAAGACATCAGGGAATTACATCCATGATACTAGCTGCAGAGGGCCAAAACCGTAGGACGAGATTGAGATTGGAATATATCGAAAAAATATTTAATGATGTTGTGCGCATATGCTACTCTGAGATGAGGAGACTGGCACAGGAGAGCAATTCGCAATGGGTCGCATCATATCAGTCAGATGTCTGGAGAAAAAAATAGAATTAGCGAACTAGATTTTTACAAAATTTCGCCAAGCATTGTTTCTATATCTAATAGAAAAAGGCATATAACCTATTTCTCTGTTGCTAACCAAACTACTAACTAAAGGTTACAGGAGAATATGGGTATGGGACATGGAATCAGAGAGGGGTAAGACTAATTGTGTTCCGTAATAAATTTCAGCTTTTAATAGCGAATACTCTGTTTAAGAATCACAAGAGGGGGAGGTATACTTGGAAAAGGCCGGGTTATACAGCAAGATTTTAGTTAGATTACGTCACGGTCAGACAGAGAGGATCGAAATCATATTCTGGATTGTAAGGGGTACCCAGGAGCAGATATAGACTCAGATCACAATGTAGTAGCGATGAACAGAAGACTGAAGTTTAAGAGATTAGTTAAGAAGAATCAACATGTAAAGAAGTGGGGTACAGAAATACTAAGGAATGACGAGATACGACTAAAGTTTCCTAAGGCTTTAAATACAGCAACAAAGAGTAGTCCAGTTGATGAGGAATGGACATCTCTGAAAAGAGAAGTCTAGGAAGAATAACATAGGAAAAAAGAAGGTGAAAAAGAACAAGTTATACTCTCATCTACTTTTCGTGTACCAAAAATTAGTAAAGATTTTCTTACAATCTACACAACTTGAGCGTGACTCTAGAAAGTTAACAGCCTAAGTAGATGTTGATGGCGTCTTGTAGGGCGCTAAAAGCATGAGGTATTTATATGGTTCGTAGTTCATAGAAACGGCATGTTGGAAGTTGAAAGCAAGTGGCAGCGAGCCCATCCCTCAGTAAATCCTGCTGGATAGGCCCACTGTTGTACAGGGAAGACAGAGCAGCCCATAGTTGAGACAGGTCTCCAGCAGGACAGTGCCAGCCAAAGTCTGGGCTGGGGATGATGGACTGAAGGGACACGTCTACACAGTGGAGTTGTAAACCGGACAATGTGTGCAGTGCCACGTCTAATAAAAATTCACAGGTTTTCATGTTCGCCGACACTGAAAATAGGCCTGTGACCCACTTCTATGGGCCGCCTCAGTCGTATAAGAAACTCTGGCATCTGAGAAACGTTTAGAGATATAAACTTTATTACACCTCATAGGTAGGACTAACATGCTCCAAGGCACAGGCGATTTAGATAAAGATCTGTAAGATTGTGTCAGTTTGCTTGCTGTTGTGGGAAGCGATGCGATTTCGGAGAAAAACATCATCTCCCTCCACAAAAACTTAAAAATCCAGTAATTGGCGGTCCTTTTTTCCAGAGCCGCAGATTTCTTATCTCTTGCGCTGACATGAGTTTGTACTGTCATGTAGGAGAGCAGATTTTGCGCCTCTAAGGCCCTGTGATTGGCTCAAGATTGGGTGAAGGTGGTGTCGTTCATGCACTTTACGGATTTTTTTTTTTTTCTATCTGGAGAGTTGCGAAGGACTGGGGTTGTGGCCTTCGGTCTGGAAGCGTCTTCTGGTTGACACTCTGGCATGCGAGGTTAGTGCTTAGGACCTGTCCTGAGACTGACTTCCCTTGCAATTAGTTAGACTGGAGAGCATGTGGTGAAGTTCTTACTATTCCGACAGTGTGACTTCAAATGTCTCAGACAACTCATTTACCGAGGGCACACTAATTCGTTTTTAGTTTACCAGTCCTTGTGCGCTCTGTCGTATAAGTGAACAAAATTGGTCCGTGGTACGACCAGCGAATGGGTGCGTCACACACTGAAATCTACCGTGACTTCAGGTCTCTGGTAGAGAGCAAATTGCGATCCGTCTGCCTGATCGCTACACCGTAAGATTTTGCATCTCTTTCGTGGCCGCGATCGATTCACAGGTGTCGCCTTACGCATCGCCTCCACCGCACACATCTCACCAGCTGTAAGTTACGTCGCTGCACGAAGCAAACGGGGGAACGTACTGTTTCTCCGGCCTTGTCAGGATGTACAAATGCCAATCGCCACTTGCTCTCAGCTGCACCTATATAGACTTCTGTAGATTATCGATCAAAGTCTGCTCAGCGTCAGATCAATTCAGATTGCATCATCCACATTTTTAGGGCCAGGGTACTTGACTCACTTCTGCCACCCAGGATCCTTGTCCATTGTGGTGTTAAACCACCTGTTAGTTGTTTGGAATATTCTGTCACAAAGTCTTTAGCATAAATTATATCTGTCTTTGTTTTTGGGAAAATAAAAGTTGTCAGTAAACTTGATTTTGCATAGATTCTCAATCACCATTTTTATATAGTCCAAACAATATTAACCTTTCATTGTGTCGTGCCCTGCCAGGATCTAGGAATGATGGCATCTTCTGTGACTGTTGGATCGCGTTGATTAGCGTAGTCACCCAATTTGATGACCCCTGGGAAAAATTTTGAATTGATATCACTTTCTGTGACCGTCAGATCGTAGCTAGTGTTGCATAGTGAAGTTTCTGTTCCCCATATTTAATGTGGTGCACTGGGTAGAATACATTTGCGTTGTTGGCGCCTAGACATAGTACTAATATTAAATTATTGTATGTGTGAATTTTTATGCTGTGGTTGTGACTTCTGTGTCACTTGATTGTTTTGTTTCTGACGGCGAAGGGCATTGTGCTAATTTGTTAGGATGGATTGAGATTTTTATTTGTTAGCATAGACAAGCGTGGTGTTATTTGAATTCGTTGTCAGGAACTAGGAATCAGCAGCTCACAAAAGCGTAGTATGGAGTAGAATCTGTGTGGCATAGGAATGTGTAGTGTTTAAATTTGTTTGGGTCAGAATTAATGTGCATGCTTACAGGCTGGCCGCTGTGGCCTAGCGGTTCTAGGCGCTAGTCTGGAACCGCTCGGCCGCTACGGTCGCAGGTTCGAATCCTGCCTCGGGAATGGATGTGTGTGATGTCCTTAGGTTAGTTATGTTTAAGTAGTTCTAAGTTCTAGGGGACTGATTACCTTAGAAGTTAATTCCCGTAGTGCTCAGAGCCATTTGAACCATGCTTACAGGAAGCAAGGCACGTTTGCTACAGAGTAACGGAAGTAATTGTGTTTTGTTAACCATGGATCCATGTCAGATTATTAGCGATGAACAAGCAGATATTACTCGGAATCTCAGGTAAATGCAGTTGCAGACCAGGCAGAAATGTTGAACGTAGAACCTGCAGAGTATGAGACATGTCTCAGTCAGGTGACGAAAGTTAACAGGAGACCACAGCAGAACGAAATGTAGGCGCTGCTGGTACGACACGCACTATCAGTGAGACTGGCAGAACAGAATCACGAACGAAACATCACAGAATGACGGAATCTCGTTCATCTAGTCCGGAAGGTGGTAGCGATGGATCTCAGTTTGAGGCCCTCATGCAATTCATGTAAGAGGCAGAAAGAATGAGGCAAGAGGCAGAAAGGAAGAGACAAGGGGCAGAGAGAATGAGACGGAAGGAAGAGGAGGAAAGACACAAATTAGTCATAAGAATGGTCACAGATGGTATAGATGGAGTCAAGAAAGAGATCGCAGGAATCCAAGAAGGGCTAGAGAAAGTTAAGAAAACGACAGTAGACACGCGTGAGGTCGCGGACCAGGCGAAGCGCGAAGCCAAAGCAGCGCGATTGGTAGCGCAAGTAGCACGAAAGGACGCATCAGTGGCCAAAGAACAAGTTAAACTGGCAAGAACTGAGGCGCGTAAGACAAAAAAGACACTTGCAAATCTCCAAAAGCAGGGCAAAAAAAAAATAGTTCAAGAAACACAGGAAATAATGAGTGAGGCTTCAAAGCGAATTGAACAGACAGAAATCAAATAGACCCGAGCCGCCGCGCAACAAAACGAGTTGGCTATGGACGTTCGGCAGGCACATGAGCGGGTCGCGCAATTGCAAACACAATCTCGTCCGGTAGAGCGCCATCGAAAGCATCACAGAAGTGAAGAATATGTTTTGTGACTCTCCGAACCGCTATACGAGGACACATCCCCTGCACATGGGCGAATGCAGCAGGAATATGCTCGTGCTGCGGCGGAACGTTTAATAGAAAATGCTCTGTCGGTAACACGCAGCATGTCAGAGACAGAGCCGAAAACCAATTGTACACGCCTACGGAGGTCGGATACTTTATTATGTGAACCTGACAACACGACCGGACACCATAACAGTGCACAAAGATCGTTTGGGCACGGATACATGGAATCACGCGCTGTAGACGAGAGGGAAAATTCGTAGGCGGATACGTCGAACTTTTCGACCATCCAAAATTTTCTAGTCTACAAGGAGGTAAACAAAGCATTACATCCAAAGACATGGATGGCACAGTACGATCCCGTGTTACCAGAATTATGGCGACTGAAGTTTAGCTCCAGTGTAACTGTGGTTTCTTAGAAGGGTCGATTGCAGAACACATGCGCGGAGTTGCGGGGAGTTGTCGCTCCTACCCAGAACTTAAGGACGCATTTCTTAGCACATATTGGTCGCAAGACACACAGGAGAGGATAAACAGGAAGTCATTTTAGGAAAGGACTTAGAAGCGCCAGGATTCCGCAGTTCTGTCAAATTCTTCGAATCCCTGGTTAAGAAGAACCGATTATCGGACCAGCCCCAAGGAAATTACAAGCCACTGGTACATTAACTTACCTTTACGGTACCAGCAACTGCCCATCGTTAGATGCAATGATTCAATCAAAGCTTTCAAGAGTGTGTTGTGCGAATTCGGGTACGTGAATGATACAACTCGCGGGAAAGAAGTAGAAATAATGACCATAACCGGCAAGATTTGCCAGAGAGAAATGACGATGGACGAAATGGGGGAAAACATAGATCGAATCAAAACCAAAATTCAAACTTCATTGGGAATAACCAGCCGTCATGGGAAAATAGAGGAAGACGAAGAAATTATATTCATAACCACAACAACAACTACCGACGAAACGGAAACTAGAGAAAACAACAGAACTCGAACCAGGATCAGTGGGATTCTAGGGACCAACTGCAAAGCAACAGCATGACCTACAACGGTCAAGGTCAATGGAATGACCAACGTAGCGAATATGTGGAATTGAGGTCACCTAACCCATTGCTGCGGTCACGCAGAGAAAATTCAAGAAATTATACAATTCGTAGGATAAGTGTACATAGTAGATCTATAGATCAGAAAAGGTGCAGTATGTAAATAGTCTGTATTGATGAACAGTTTAACCTAATTTAATGTTGATATTGTGTTGCTTAGCGTAATTTTACATTTGTTGTATTTCGTGTTATTTTGTTTGCTTGTCATTTCCATTAGTTTTCAGCATGAGTCCTTGTTGAACGTGGTCGAATGAGTTGCGTATTTGTGACATCTTCACACTAACATTTACTGTAAGGTGTCAAATTGAATTAAAATTCCGTTGCCAGTTATATATAATTACCAGTTGACACTTTTTGTTGCATACCAAACCAGGCACGTTGCTATACTGAGTGCTCCAAACAACTTAATACTGCTATTATTTTTTTGGGCCTCACAATTGTCCGATTTCCGCAACTGAGCGTCGTACCCTGTCATAGCATTCACGTACAAGAGCCTACACGATTACCACAGCGGTTTACGTTCCGTGGTCTCTTGTACACTGTCCAAGGGATGGATGTACGTCACTTTATGTTTTTCGTGGTGTCTAGACGGTAAATCGTGCCATAGAGCACATGCGTCTCGATTTTTCGGATGTGTTTCGTATGGTGTTAGCAGTCCACGCTTTGGGCGCGTGTCGACGCTAAGACACTTTGTGTTATGAGCATGTTAGTCTCGATTTTCGTATGTGTTTCGTATGGTGTTAGCAGTCCACGCTTTAGGCGCGTGTCGAAGCTAAGACTTGGTGTGATATGAGCCATCGCCTGTCGCGCGATGAAGCCTGTCTCGTGGTGGCATTTTGCCAGAGCCATGTGAGCGCTGTCGGGGAATACTGTGTATGGAGAATTACCATGGGCAAGTGCAAGTCGTGGTAGAGTGGCGAACCACAGACATGGATCTAGGAAGCAGAAACGAAATGATGGACCATGGATGAGAGACAAATTATAAAATATCTACATACAGATAAACAATTCATAATGCTCGTGTTTCATTTCAGCAGCAGTGGTCCTAGCAGAGGAGACAGGAAGCATCATTGTAATATGTACAATTACGAGTACACAGTCACTTGAAGTTTTTCAGACAAATCACCAGCACCTGAGTGAGTAGACGTACGTCCTGGCCACTTCAGGACATCGAAAGATAAAAGAGGAGTTTAAAAAGAATAAAATGCACGAAAATTTGCTTCGGTGGTATTAGCAAAGGCATACGGTAGTGCAAATAAGTTAGTATTTAGTATTTGGAGAAGTCTGCACGTTTGGTGGAGGTATAGAACCACCATAAAAAAAAGAAAAAAAATTAGTGTGCATGACAGGAGTAGCACTAACCAAAAACTAACAAAAACACGTGCACACACAAACAAACACACCTCACACCACGTAATTTACGTCCATACAACGTTAACAGGGCCCTGTAGACATTAAATTTATTTTCGGATTGGCGTCCTTAGTAATAAAATAAATAAATACATTAAGTAAAGAAAAAATCTTGTACTCATCATTATGTTATTTTTATGTAAATAGGTTATATCAACGTAATGACATTTGTGAGAGAATATGGCACTTGTCCACTCTTGAGGATTGTGCTGACTCCGAACCACACGGCAGACTGGACGTCATGTCCCACTCCAGCCAGTAAGGGTGAAGGGAGGGGCCAGCCGTAATGAACATTAATTAGAACTTTTGCATTTCACTCAAGGCGATGGAAGCAATTACGCAGTCGGTTAGTACCAGTGAGATCAGTGACACGCCATCTGTGCTAACGCAGAGGAGGTATGGCGGAGAGAAATTTTCGAGGGATGAGGTTTATCACACGCAACCCTCTGTCCCTCTCTTTTTCAACTTGTTGTACTGTTGCTGCTGGGTTCCGGTCCTTACTGCATGCTCGAAACTGTTAGTGCGACCCACACATAGACCACAGATAACATAGCTGCCCAGGTGTGGGCTGTTATACACATTCGTAACGATGCTAAGTAGTGCGTTACGAATGTATTTCACAGCAAATGACAACTACATATAAATGTGTCAGCTTGTAAGAAGTAGACATGGCTTAAAGCCAAAACATCTCCACTTGATAATCGCCTAAGGCCGAAATTGCAATAGTGGAAATAAAATGTTTAACTATCACTGTGGTAAACATGATGTTTTTCAAGAACATTCACATGACTGTGAAATCTAGTTATGAAAAGTTAATATCTGCTTTGTGTCGTATGGTTCTTTATGGGGCGAGTTAACCCTCAGTTTAATAGTAGTTTACCGGTCGTTCTAACTTAAGTTGGTAAATTACTTTGTCTCGCTGGTAGTTCCGTGTATTGGCTTTGAGATGGTTGATAAATTTCTTGATATTTTATGAATTGGTGTTGTAATCTCTTGTTTACTACGCAAAAACAGAAGTTGAAATTTCCTGCCTTAGTAGAAGCCATGTGACGATGTAGTCTCAATTTAAAATAAAGCAATGTAGTTTGCTGAAGGTTACAGATACTCCTTTCTATTGGGTTTGAGCTTGGTATATAAATTGTCAGTATTATGTGGGAACGCTTTGGTACTCGTGGTTAATTTTACTACTTATCCTTGGATCCAGTTGGACATCGTTTTTTAAAATTTTATTTATACATCTTTCAGTGTTACGCATTTGTTTTACAGTTTTTTTTTCTATAGTGGCTCATTGTCTGTGCTCGTTGCGGGACCAAATGTTTATTTATATTGTCTTTATTATTTTGGAACTTTATTGAAATGTCTTTCTCTCTCCTTTAGTTCATACCATGGTTTATTAAACCTACGTTAGAACTGAATGTGGTGCTTCTCAACGGTTTGATATCACAAAGGTAAACAGTTCAATTTCTAAATTTGAAATGATGTTGTTATTTCCTTGTATTCATTTCAGTTTGTCAGACTTTGTGTATTAGAGAAATGATAAATATGTATTCGGAATACCATTCTAAAAGTAATATTGCAATCTGGTTCAATTGCTACGTTTTTGTGGCAGGGCATCTTACGATTCCCATCCCCTCACTTACTAAATTATTTCAAAAATATTTTGAGGGGATTATCTATCTATAAACTAAGACAAAGGAAATTAAGTAGCTTCGACCTGTATAAATTAAAAGAAACGGGTTTTAGGTAGTAAATTTCTTTATTTTCACACGACCGTGTGCAAATAAAGAAATTTACAACTAAAGCGGTATTTTTCAACCTCTGCTAAAATGCTCCGTTGCGGATGTTCTTCCAACAGAATTGTTTGTAGGTTTTTAGTAGATTTAAATGGACTATTAGACGACGATTGACTGAAACAGTAAACTGGAAAACAACAAAATAGAAATGGGTAGCATCTCAAATGAAATGGAGAAGGCAGCTCAGCATCAAATTGGCAAAAAGCCATTAATGATAAAACATAAGATACTGAACGTAACTGAGGAAAGAGAAAATATAAAGTTATTGCGCATTAAAAAGAGAGAACAGAGCGAAGCGAAAAACAGTCTACACAACGGAATAGTCTGAAAGAGTAAAATGATCACGTGTGAATGTCTAGAGAAGAATGCAAAGCTATAGAAGCATGACTATTTTAAAAATAGAGACCGTCTGCAGGAAAATTAAGAAGTTCTTTGGAGAAAAGAGAAGAAATTGCGTGAATATTAAGAGCTCAGATGGCAAGTCAATACTAAGCAATGAAGGGGAAATTGAAAGATGGAAAGAACCTGTAGAAGGACTACACGAGGGAAACGAACATAAAATCATTATGTAAACGGAATAGACATTAAAAGAAAATGTTAAGATGGATAAGGAATTGCAACTCACCTTTAAATGACCTAAATCGAAACAAGGCCCCTGTTGTGGACGAAAATCCCTCAGAATTGTTGGGATTCATGAGGCAGCCTGCGATGACAAAACTATTCCAAATGAAGTGCAAGATGTGTGAGCGAGTCAAAGTACCGTCGGATACCTTCACTAATAATGTAATACCGTAATTCCATTTCCAATGTAGATAATCTTGGACGGGTATAGACAATACAGAGCCATCAGTGTACTAGGACATGGCAGCAAAGTAATGGTTGGAACTGTTTAGAGTGGAATGAAAAGACTTGTGGAAACAATCTGCGAGGAAAATCAGGTTGGATTCTAAAGAAACACAGGAATGCATGAGGCAACCCGGCTGTACGAATTGTCTTAAAACATAGGATAAAGCAAAACCTACGTTTATAGCGTTTGTAGACCTAGTGGAAGCTTCTGACAGATTTGGTTGGAAGACACGTTTTGAAATTCTCAAGGTAGTAAGGAGAAAATACAAGTAACGACATATTATCTACAACAGGCTGCAATTATAACTAGGCTGCAATTATAAAAGTGGAAGAACACTTGCTTGCCACAGGTAGACTGTTATGGAGAACTGCATCTAACCAGTGTTTTGACTGAAGGCCACAACAATAACAACATCTCATGTGGCACGTGCTGTGGCACTGGCATCGAGAACGACGTCATCGTCTAAGATGACAAGATGATTCTTAATGCACGCTGTTGAATGTAAAATGGATGAAATGTATGTTGCAGATGCTGTGATCACCTACGAGGAAGCCTAGCACTGCAATGCACTGCATTACAAGATTCACTATTTGTGCAAATATGTGAGGGGAGAGTATAGACTCTCCCGACGTATATGTTGACAAAACCTTCCCAGGCTTCCATCCTGTCGGCTGCGTACAAATCACGCGAGATTTAGATGAGTGTCATTCTCATCACCTTCTGGCGAAGTGTCGATGATGCACGGCAACCCGTCTATACAGCCGAGTGCTGGCCGTCTCTCCCCCTCTCTTATCTCTGCGGTGGCCGTTGGGATGGAGGGGAGCGCCTTCAGTCTAGTCTTGCCCAGTCTTGAAGAGTGAAACGCTCGACATGATCTCGGCGTATAGGTGATAGTGCAGGGTTCCATACGGAACTTAACACGTAGCCCGTCCCCCCAAAAATCACTAGAGGGGCACAATACCTTTGTTTTATTTTTTTTATTTTTATTTTTTATTTTTTTTGGAGTCGTATGTATTGTTCCGTCAGTGCTAACAAATCAACAAGCCATAATCTGTACCATTAAAATGTTCATTCCATTCAACACATCTTGTTATTCTTCTTCACTTTCACTCATGATAGTAATGTCATCATAAGTTCTTACCGTTGATGTTCTTTCATCTCGAATTTTAAACCTAGTCTTGAACCTTTCTTTATTTGCTTCTTCGATGTATAGACTGAACAGCAGGGGTGAAAAGCACATCCTTGTCTTACACCCTTCTTAATCCAAACACTGGTCTTCTGGTCTTATTGTCCGCTCTTGGTTCTTGTACTTATTGCTCATTACCTGTCTTACCGTTATTTTCCTTAGACATTCAAAGAACCTGCACCATTTCAAACTGTCGAACACTTTTTCCAGCTCGACATGTCCTATGCAAGTGTCGTGACTTTTTTTTCAGTCTTGCTTCCAGTATCAGCAGCATTGTCACAATTACCTCTCTGGTGTCTTTATCTTTCCTAAAGTCACCTGTTGGCCATCTAACAGACCCTCAATTCTCTTTTCCAGCTTTCTGTATATTATTCTTGTCGGAACCATGGATGCATGAGCTGTTAAGCTGGTTGTTGAAAATCCTCACGCTTTTTGGCTCTTCCAATCTTCGGAGTTATGTGGGTGACACTTTTCCGAAAATCTGACGGAGTAGTTGTTTTGTTGCCACTTGCTCCAATGATTTTAGAAATTCCTCTGGAATGTTATCCATCCCTTCTGCCTTACTTGATCTGAAGTCTTCCAAAGCTCTCTGAAATTACGATTCTCATACCGGATCCCCTATCTTTTCCCAACGACTCCCGTTCCTTCTTCTATCACGTCATCAGACAAGTTCTCCCCCTCATACAAGCCTTCACCGAAGATTGTTTTGACTTTTTTGTAAGCTGAGTCAGTTTTCAAGACAATCATTTCATTTTCGATTTCTTTACATTTTTCATGAAGCCATTTCGTCTTAGCTTCCCTGCTCTTCCTATTTATTTCATTGCTAAGTGACTTGTATTTCCGTATTCCTGGATTTTCCTGAACATTTTTGGACTTGCTTGTTTCGTCGATTAACTGAAGTATTTTTTCTGTTAAACATGGTTCTCTTCCCAGTAGTCTACCTTGTACATACGTTTATCTTTGCGACTTCTTTTAAAACACCCATTCCTCTTCAACTGAAATTCGTACTGATGTATTCATTACCGCAGTATCTACAGCCTCAGAGAACTTCATTCCTTAGAATTTCCGTATCCCACTTCTTTGCGCATTGATTCCTCCTAACTAGTCTCTTAAATTTCAGCCTACTCTTCATCACTACTAAATTGTGATCTGATTCTATATCTGCTGATTGACACAATTCGATATACGACTTCGGAATCTCTGATTGACCATGATCTAATCCAAATTAAATTTTAGGTCCTGCCCTTTTCAAAGTATACCTCCTCCTCTTGTGATTTCTTGACCAGAGATCCACTATTACCATCTGAAATTTATTACATAATTCAGTCTTTCTCCTCTCTCATTCCTACTACCAAGCCCTTATTCATCGGTAACCCTTTTTTCTTCTCCTTCCACTACAACAGCGTTCCACTCTCCCTCGACTATTAGATTTTCATCTCTCTTTACGTACCGGATTACCCCTTGAGTGTCATATACTTTCTCTAAGCCTCATCTTCTGCTCGCGACGTCGGCTTGTATACCTGAACTGTTACTGTCGGTGTTGGTTTTTCTTTCTGTGTTGACGAGAACAACCGTATTACTGAACTATTCAAAGTAACTCACTCTTTGCCCTATCAGTTTATTCATAACGAATCCTGTTCCGGTCAAAACAGTTTCTGGTGCTGTTAATATTACCCTATACTCTTCTGACCACACATTCTTGCCCTTCTTCCATTTCATTTCACTGACCCTCATTACACCCAGATTGACCCTTAGCATTCATTTTTTCAGATTTTCTAGCTCCCCTACCATGTTCAAACTTATATCATTCCACACCTCGACTCGTTGGTTATTCAGTGCTTTTCCTTATGGTCACCCCGGGAATCCCCTCCCAGAGATCCGAGTGGGGGACTAGTCCGGAATCTTTTCCCAATGCAGAGCTACTGTTGACACTTATTTTTCATTTACAGGGCACATGGCCTGTGGATACACATTACTTATGTATCTTTAATGCAGTAGTTTCCATTTCCTCCTGAATCCTGATGCCGTTGATCACTGCTGATTCTTCCGCCTTTTAGTGGCAGTTTCTCACCCCAAGTGAGGTAGAGTGCCCTGAGCCCTAGTCCGCTCCTGCGTCCTCTTTTACAATGGCGTTGGCAGAGTGGATGTGATTTCTTACACCGGAAGTCGTAGACAGGTTCGAACCCGGGACCAAGGGCATTTTGATTTTGACTACTAGTCAAAGATCACATTACTCTATTTGTAATCAGAATTTACTCTTTCCGAGAAGGCAACACCGTACGATAATGCCACAATGACACCATTTATATCGTGGTTGTCTGAGAAGAATTTTGGAACGCTTCATGGGAAGCCTAGGAACAGCCTCACACGAGTAATGCTATTAACTGTTATTTCTAGGCTTTGAAGGCGGTGCAACATGTATCAAATGTCTCCGTTTGCCGCTGACCATTTAAACAAGCCGGCCAAAAATTTTTGCACCCCCACAAAATTCATTAGAAGCATCATTTAATATTGTGTCACTCCACCCATCAACTCGATAACACCTGGATTCTGTGAGGAAGAGAGTTCACGAAGTTGCACAGGTACGTTTCATCCATGTTAAGCCACTCGCTAGGGATATGTAGACGCAGTTCCACCTAATTGCGGGATGCTGATGTCGGCGTTTTATTCGCTGTTCCAACATGTGCCACAGATTTTTATGGGGCTGTGGGGTTAAAGTCAGGTAATTTTGCAGGCCAATCAAAGTGTAGCAGGCTCTGGGGTGTTCAGAAAGCCAATCAGATACTCGTCCAACCTGATGGACTTTGCTGCTGTCAGCTTGAAAAACAGAGGTATAAGAGGCTTATTGTCAGGTGACCGATTCCAAATGTTCATTGAATCTAGTTCCCGTGGCAGTGTTCTCTAACAGCTGAGGGCTGATCTTCGCTCACTGTCCGCAGCAAGTGCTGTGGGGTTTCGAAGCGTTTTTGATTAACAAACTCTGAGACTCGTCTCCACTCCCTCTCAGTCAGGATCTTTATTCGACCACAATTCTGACGTCGTGTTCCGTGGCCGAGTGTATTGTACCACTTCCCGTAGACTCGTTGAACAGCCCGCCACGAAACGCTAGCAGATCTAGCATCTACGGACACCATATTGCCATGGGCACGGCCAGACACGATTCTCACTGTTTGCCATAAATGTCTCAGTAATCGCTAGCGTCTTATGCTCACGTAGAAGCAGTGCGCGTGTGGTTGAGCACGTGAATCGACCACTGCGCCATCTGTAAAGACTCGACGATTCATCTGTGCATGGCCGCTGATGTGACCGATATCTGACCCAACCTCGCAACAAAATTTTACTGTTTCTGAACGATAGTTGCAGTATCCCGACAAACTGTGTATCCAGTACTCAGAATAGTTGGTTTGTAAGTGAAATATTCAGCAGTAAGCGTCTCGATGACGGCAGCGCAGAGACCCGATAGTTTGTTCTACATTTACATCTACATGGATACTCTGCAAGCCACATTTAAGTACCTGGCAGAGGGTTCATCTTTATTGCATAATCAGAATTTTTACGACGAACGAACAGAAGAATCTGATCTTTACAGCGACGATTGTGAAAGTGTACTGTCTTGTTGAACTAATTTACTATACACTAAAATTAAAGCAATAACAGACCTTGGTCGCAAAAATGAAGTCTTTTTGACCTAAATTTCGACCACTACTAAAAGTGCCTTCATCAGAAATAAAACATTTAAACTGGTATGTCACACACAAAATAAATATCAAGCGATAAAGCTTTAGTCACAAAATTTTAAAATAGAAAACATAGAAGGCTAGCAATTTTAAAATTTTGTGACTAAAGCTTTATCGCTTCATATTTATTTTATACGTGATATTCCAGTTTAAATGTTTTATTTCTGATGAAGGCACTCTTAGTAGAGGCCAAAAACTAGGTCAAAAAGACTTCATTTCTGCGACCGTGGGCTGTTATTGCTTTAATTTTGCTTTGTAACAGTAGCTGAAAATAGAGCCATGTTTAAAACTTTAAAATTACTGTACACTAATTTTTGTGTTGTAATAACAGCAAATATTTTATGTAAGTAATAATCTTCTCTGTAAAGTGGCTTCAGTAAGAGTACTAAAGAGATTTAAGAATCCCTTTATCAAATGTCGAAGAGAAATAATTGTTGTCGCATCACGTTGAAGCAGACAGTCGTCATGCCGCAGTCATGGGATGGAAGGATGGAAGCAGAAAGCGCGTCGTCAACACAAGGACAAGTCGAGAACCAAGAGGGTTCATATAATCCCCGCTGATCTTCCGCTCGATAGTTTTTATTAAAAATCTCGCACGCCTGATGCGAGAAATTTTCGCCAAAACCTGCAACCACTGCCGTCATCTGTTTCAAACGCATTGTAATTTTCGCCAACCTGCAACCACTGCCGTCATCTGTTTCAAACGCAATGGTTCAAATGGCTCTGAGCACTATGGGACTTAACATCTGAGGTCATCAGTCCGCTAGAACTTAGATCTACTTAAAGCTAACTAACCTAAGGACGTCACACACATCCGTGCCAAAGGCAGGATTCGAATCTTCGACCGTAGCGGTCGCGCGGTTCCAGACTGTAGCGCCTAGAACCGCTCGGCCACACCAGCCGGCGCATTGATATCGAAATTATACACGTCTCGTCAGCTGGCCAACTATTTATTATTTTTGTGAGCCAATTTATCCCATCAAGTTTTCACAATGAATGCATTAAAAGTGCCGGTGCGGGAAGTATCAGTAGAGGGGAAAAATTGTAAACGCAGACAAAGACTAGAATATGGAAAACGTATTATGCATGTTGTTGAGCGTAGAGATGAGATGGTCAGCACGAGATATGAAAAGTTAAGGACAGCATTGAACCAGCAGAAAAACATCACCGAAAAGTCATAAAATTTCGTATGACTGACAATCTCTTGTTACTGATGGTGGCTACTGAAATTTCGGAGAGTCTGTGACGTTGAAGGCAGTAAGTAATGTACATATTCGCTTCTTCCACTCCACGGCTGTTGAAGCTGGTCAGCGTGTCAAGATTCTGCGTCCAAAACTAAAGCATATACGGTCACTAAAAATAATGGAATTGCTTCCAAAAAATCTAATGATGGCGTTAAAATCGCAATAAAGAGTCGAGATCAGTACGATGAATATTAACAAAGTTATTAACATTTATATATACAATTATTTATAACAACAGCGAAAAAAGCTACAAACACACACACATTGTGTTCGACACAATATCTGATAGCACTTGATGTCAGCTATAAAAGAATATTTTTGTTAAAGTACAGAACAGATTTAGCAATTTCTATCAAAGAATTATTGAATACGTTGTTTCTGAATGTCAAAACAACGAGTTCCCCACATATGCACTGAAAATTTTGCAGAAGCGTGGAAACTGTACTGCACTACTACAGTTTATTTCTATGTATTTAATGCGGAAATTTGGTAATGTAACGCTGGAAGAATGTTAGTTTATCTGGGCGGTATCGCAGGGATATGAAGAATGAAGTAAACTTCGCTACGTTCCAGCAGTTTCTAATTGCAGCGTACAATAGATATTTAAAAACATAATCTTAGGTGTATATGACATTAATCTTTGTGGAAATGGATGGTGGAGATACGTTTCAATTATTCAGAATGGAATATCTTGAGAATTTTGTTAGTAAAACTGAACAGCTAAGTTAGCTAAGAGCTAACATGACCACAAGGACAGTCAGGCGAGAGAGTCGAAGAGGGAGCAAATCGGGTTGGAAGAAGGGTCTTTTGGTCGATATTCTGGGTAGGGTAAGGTGGTAAGTTTTGGTGCTGTCTATGAGGCTCTTCATCGTGATAGAATGGTGTGCAGCTAGTTTGTACTTCGTCATTTTGAGGAACAATTTGCAACTTTGGGAACATGTATTCCCTCAGACCAGTATAAAAATTTGTTGCTATAGTATGATTTACAGAATCATTCACTGCTAATAGACTTGAATGAACTAGTGTAATGTTAGAAATTTGTTCAAAGTAATAATTTGATACGCTGCACAGTGCTATTGGTATACATTAGTCGTTGCCTACGTGTGCTATGCTTGCTCTGTTAGGATAGTTACTTCTGATTTCATTTATAGTTCTGTGTGTAATATCATTCTGTACAGCGCCAAAATTCTAAGCAACATTGTGTCTACTGTGAATTCATTAACTGTAAAATCTAATAGTGTGATTAGCCTACATTGATATCCTCTAGTGTCATAACCTTCATTCCAATTTTATTTAGTCACTTACGTAATCCATGTGCTTTACACAAATATTATTCACTGACTGTTTCTTTAGGTCTCCCAAATAGCCATCAGACTTTTTCATAATGGCACAGTGCAACAGCATCCAAACAAAACTCCTAGAATAGCACTCAAAGAAACTAAATTAATAAACGATCCTGTGCTCGCCCGCCAGTTGCTGGATAGTAACAAGTTAGTGTCATTGGCGAATTAATTTGACTTCATAACTTACTTATAATAAACCGCCCCCGGTATGTTGCAACTCGATAATATTAACTACAAAATCCAGTTTCACGAGAATAGAGCATAAGTGTGCAAATTGTGATCCAAAAAGGTTTTACTAAACGAACAATAAATTTTTGTGTTCACTATTTCGATGTTAATTATTATTTTATTTAAACATTAATGCAGAGTTTTGAATAAAAGGCTACGGTATAACTTAACTTGAGTTACAGTTAAAGTTCTGACTATGGAATTACTATGGAAAAAAGGCGATGGTTTGATTTATTTAATTTCGTTAGAAATTTTACAGTTGTATTGCAAGAGATGCAAAAATCGATTCTTATACAAACACGAACTGAAAACCTATTGTTTCAGTTGTGATTTATATAGTTCAGTTTCTTAAGTCCGTTTTTATTTTAATTTTATTATTGGGTCAAATGTTTCCAGATATCTGCGTCAGATCCCTTCTACGTTGTGAAAAGCTACATCATCATTGTACTGCATTCAAAGTATTGTACCGCTTAATGGATGAAGTCTTATCTAAAACTTAGGAACAGTACATATTTCACCATCAGCAATATAACGAAAGCACGACTCTAAGGTATGACTTCCGGTTTCAATCTGTGAATTGTACCACCTATCAGACATTTCACTTAATTGAGTAATTAATTTAATCCAACAGAGATTGTGCATTTTCATACCGAACAGTTTCTTGTCAGGCTAAACTACAGTAAATTTGCTGTGAATTTCTCTTACGCTTCGTTAGCGTGCGAAAGGTAACTGTTGCTTATTGTGGTACGGTTCTGTTATTGCCGAATCAAGCTGACGAACATTTACTTATTTATTACCTTTTTACGACTGTTTTCGTAATTTCAGAAGTTCTCGTCCGTTTGTTTTCCACGCATCCTAAATGAGCAATAGAGTTTACACGATCGATAGCCGTGGAGGTGTACGAACGTGTGAGTCCAACCGTTGAATTTGGTTAATCGATTGCCTTTCCCGTTCAGCATCTACTAATTAACATATTTAAAGTGTACCATCACAAGTTCGCCATAAATTTGCAGAATATTTATCTGAATGGATTGTGGCAGCAAGTATATTCACGTAAATATGGCGGAAACAGATTGGTAACGGCGGGGCTTACGTATGTTGAGGAATAAAATGGTTAATGATCTGAGCTGCAATGTTGTATTCATTGATTTTCTGTTACCAAATTAATGTTTGCAACGTCTTTCTCCGTTTTATTAATATGTATCAGAAGTTTGATCCCTTTATTACGTCTTCCGTGAACGTCATGTTCAACACTATCAGTGAAGCTCTCCGGGAGCCACTATGGTATCTTTTTGTTTTATTTCCCTTCTGTTTATAAACTTTTCAGCTTCGTTCGTCCTTGTTACGGAGTATTTGTTGTGGACCTTTTGCTTTTCTTTCGGGTTGATCCTTTACTTTTCACCAGTACGTTAATAGTTAGTATCAGTTGCGTTTATTTTAATCTCCCCATTCTTCTTCCATATTTTCCTTAGTCTCAGTCATTTGCATTTCGCATGTAAACCTTTGTTGATGTAAATTCCTTACGCTTTCTTCCTGAAGAAGACGAACTTAAAATTTTTAAGTTTTGGTTTGGGGTTGTCTTTAAATTTGTTTGTTTCCTCCGTCTCATCCATATTTGAACTTTTGAAGTAACTAGGAAGCGATCAGATTCAATATATCATTACCTCTTAATAAATAAGTGTCCTGAATTCTACATCTTATTTTTTTAATATTATTACCTAATTAGATGCTGAGCTTGAACCTCTTGTGCTCAAGGTGTATTTATGTATTAATGTCTTATCATTTTCATTTAAAGGTATATCTCCAAATGTGCCTACTATTGGTACATTTCATGTTCTTGGATTTAAGTCTTCTCTTACTAACGAGTGATTTGTTTTATTATAGTTATTAACTTGTTTAAGCAGTTCTTCATTAAATAATTCTGAATAATTGCGTTTTCCTTCCTCGGGAGTGTATACTCCTGCTACACATAAAAATCTATAAGAATATCAACTCCATTTAATGGTCACCCATTTGTTAGAATTCACTCTAAATTAATTTGTTATTTTCCGTTGCTCTTCTCTGTTTTTGTTATATGTCAATGTTTATAGTTTTTGGTTTCAAATTTTATGTAGGCTTTGATTCCATTGTATTAAAAACAACTCTCATATTCAAGGTAACTATTTATAAAATTTCTTTAGCACCAACTCGTTTTCCTTTATCATGTCCTTGTCGTCGTCTTTACGAAATATCACGTTATTTTTTTTATACATATGGTTAACCACCCCGTTGCAGAACCGCCATCCTGGGGGACATTCTTTCAAATCAGAGTACCTCCTCCTAGGTATATGTAATGTATTCGTAGTTGGGATATAAACAGTCATCAGCTGCGTGATGAAATGACGACAGTGAAAATCTGTGCCTAACCGGAACTCGAAACCAGGTTTCCCACTTATTGCGAGCGGTCGCCTTACCGTTAGGCGATCCTAGCACGACTCATGTCCAGACACAAAATTCCATATGCCGTTAACCATTTGTCTACAACCTGTACTCCTACAATCATTACGTGTATTCCCGCAAGGGGGAGGCATTTTACATGAAGGCCGCAGAAAAATATGATATTGCAGTGCCTGTGTTATTCCGAATCACGATGCAGTGTTCCTTCGGACATCATGCATGTCCGAGTGAACATTGCATCGTGATTCGGAATAACGCAGGTATCGTCTTGACTGTATGAAACCAAACATGACGGATCCATCAAAAGTGTAACAAATATGACGCTAAAGTGACTGAAATAAATCAAGTTTCATGAACGAAGCTGTGGACCTCTCCAATGTATCAGATATAACTATGGAACTGACAGTATTGTAAAAGGTGCCACACCGAAGCTGTACATATGACTACTTACGAGACAATATGAAACGCCTAACATGTACGCGCTTCCTAATATGATCAAGCAAGTTTTAAAGAGGAGCTTTTTGTGGTGTCACCGTCAGACACCACACTTGCTAGTTGGTAGCCTTTAAATCGGCCGCGGTCCGTTAGTATACGTCGGACACGCGTGTCGCCACTATCAGTATTTGCAGATCGAGCGCCGCCACACGGCAGGTCTAGAGAGACTTCCTAGCACTCGCCCCAGTTGTACAACCGACTTTGCTAGCGATGGTTCACTGACAAAATACGCTCTCATTTGCCGAGACGATAGTTAGCATAGCCTTCAGCTACGTCATTTGCTACGACCTAGCAAGGCGCCATTACCAGTTACTATTGATACTGAATCATGTACCGTGAAGAGCGACGTTCACCATTAATGGATTAAAGTTAAGTATTCCACCAGCTATGTCCGTTTTTTTCTAAATTCTAATTTCCTTGTCCTGTTCCAGACCTCACGCCAGCCTGCGTGAGCTAAAACGCGTGCCTTTCGGCTTCCTCTAGTAACACGGTGTTGGCTCTCCTGCCAACCACAACACTTTTACATGGGCTCGACAGTAAAACTGCACGTGGGTTAGCGGAAACCAATTATTTTGATTGGTCGTTTTAGCTGCGTCCTGGAGCAGAATGACCTGTCATCGTAACTTAAATTTTTTCCGGAACTGCAAACATTGGTCTTCTATTTTTAGTGTCCCCTCTGGAACACTGTAACTATTATAAATTACTAATCTGTTCCTACAGCGTTTTTCTGGGGATTTCAATCGTTTTGCAACATTTTACTTTTTCTATGTTTCTGTATGAAAAAAGTCTAGCTTCCAACATCAAACGCAGTAGTCTTTCATGACTTCACTTTTTCTAAAGCCAAATAGATCATCATCTAAGATACAGTAATTTTCCTTTTTCGTTCTTCTTTGTATTATGCTAGTCAGAAACTTGAGCGTCTGAGCAGTCAAACTGATTATGAGATGGTCCTTCGATTAATGTGTCCATGCTATTGCCGGAACTGTGTCCCTAAGGGCCAATAATATGTGTTCAGTATCATATATTCGACATGCTAACATGAATAATTGGTTAGTCGTCATTCCCTTCGGGCAAATCCCGATCTCTGCCTTCGCCTACGGGTTGTGCCCACTACGGCTACTTATAATACAATCCATATGATTCCCTGATGACTCAACAAATCTGGCATCTCTTTACTTTTTCTGCTCGGTGTTTTCCGTGTGCTGTATTCATTCCCTCGCCTATCTGAAGACGATCTCCACATCTCATATTAGTCCACTTGATTTTCAAGCGTTTTTCTGTAGTACACCAAATGCTTCGATTCTCCTCTGTTCCGGTTTTCTCACAGCCCCCGATATACATAGTGTGGCATTCCACAAGCTCATTCCCAGAATTTCTTCCTCATAATAATGGTTATGTTTGAAAAGTCTGGATTTGTTTCAGCGAAGAGTGATCTCTTCCACTGTGTTAGTTTGCACATCCTTGCTTCATTCATCATTAGCTACTTTTCAAGACAGCATAATTACTTGAAAGGGTATACTGCGTGATGATAAGTTAATCTATAATCTCACTTTTACTGCTTCGAGTTACTTCCAGCCGACTTCCTGAACTTGTTGTAGGTCCTGTTGTCCCTGCTTAATTTCTTCTGTGCACAGTACTTTCGTAGATATATTTTTCTGTAAGGACAAATTTTGATCTACTCTTAGGTAGTCTTAACACTTGGGGTTTTAGTACAACGTCTGGTGCGTTTTTTGGCAGTAAAGGGGAAAACATACTAAATAGTCTCTACCAGGACGGAACCCATCCTGAAAGTTGAGTGTGTTAACGTATCACTTCGGTGATTCAGGCGGTTTTGCCAGCCCTGAATAAAATCAATCAGCGGATTACTGACGAGCGCCAATGTGTTGGCCAGACTG
This sequence comes from Schistocerca piceifrons, assembly GCF_021461385.2. Lineage (NCBI taxonomy): Eukaryota > Metazoa > Arthropoda > Insecta > Orthoptera > Acrididae > Schistocerca > Schistocerca piceifrons. The sequence continues at coordinate 585,913,558 of NC_060138.1, forward strand.
GATGTGGCTTTTAGGGAGTTCCTCACACCCTACTAGGTGTATACCACGCTGGTATCCATGTCCTTCCTAACTTGCATGATTCGTAAACATTTAGAAAACGTTTATACACTTTCCCATAGATACCACAGAGTCTGAGAACACATATTCCTCCCCAGGAGTAACGGAAGTGCGATAGGAAGGTCATCCAGCTACCCCTTAAATTAACCATATCAGTTCAAATAATTAACGCTAACGACCTTTCGTGGCCAAGCGGTTCTAGGCGCTTCAGTCTGGAACCGCGCGACTGCTACGGTCGCAGGTTCGAATCCTGCCGCGGGCATGGATGCGTGTGATGTCCTTAGTTAGGTTTAAGTAGTTCTAAGTTCTAGGGGACTGATGACTTCAGATGTTAAGTCCCATAGTGCCCAGAGCCATTTGAACCTAACGACCTTTCGCAGATGCGGGACAAAGGCAAAACGAAGAGAAGAAGCCTCCAACAGGACAGAACTCATGTTGAACCATAACAAACAGACAACAACTTCATACTGGTGATAACTGGTGTGGCAGATATCTGACCTCTTGCAGCCACAGCTGATCATCATGCTAATGTGAAAATCGAGTACGATGCATATTTCTCGGAACCTGGCTGGCACAGTACATATAATTATGCCATACTCCATACACAGCAGCGAGAAGGGATGACTAACAGTCTGCATTCGATATTTGAGACTCCATTCGGACGTCATATTCCACAATCAGCACCAAAAACAAGGCAGGTAGAAACCCTGCTGTCATTTCCCGTAATTCCGCGACATCCATCCGGGCGATGTATTCAATCCGACAGCACGAAATGGTAGACAAACTGCCTGCACTCGATGCCTGAACCCCAGTCGTGCCCTCGTAGCTCCAGTAGACAGGCTTGCAGCTACCCAATGTTCTCAAGCCGGCCATGTGTTCACTTCTTCGTTCCCAAGCAGACTGATTACTTAAACTCTGCACTATCCGATGCTGCTTTACTTTCTCTTTTGCCACAGATAACAAGGCATACAGCAGTCGCAACAAGATTTCCCTCCCATCGACTACCAGAGACATTTATGGTATGGCTCATAAACTTTTCATATATTTTTGGTTTCTTGAGGACCAAGTCAATGTTTGGTGAATTTTGTTCCTTTTCCATTTCTGCTTTATATCTGGAACTGCGGACATTCCAAGCAGCAATTTATAACAATCGGTCTGTTCCAAATCGTTTGTTCCTGCTGTACGCCACAATCACCGTAAATCTATCCATTGGGCATGTTTTTTTTTTCTAGAGATAGAGAGTGATATTATAATTCACCTACTAAGGGCTACATGCCTGTAGCCAGGGCAAATGTTTTGTTGGGCTGTCATCTACAGGAATCCAAACAATCCATCTTTTGTGTTGGAATTGTCTCTCTTGGATAGTTGTGTGCACTGTGGCTATAGATCTATCTCCTCATATCTTGTAAGTTTCTTTATCTGTTCTTCGTCAATGTTGTCTTCTCTAGAAATATCGACTACGTCCCTCCTCCTTCCCTGCGCGTTGTAGAGTGCTCTTTGTCTGACTTTTGCCCAAGAGATCTGTCTGGCCCTGTTAGGGACTTCAGCTCCCACCAGCACAGCCCTCTGGGCTATAACAGGATGCACAAACCTCCTCGCAAGGATGAGCCGGAAGTCTGGAAGTCTGCTTGATTTGATTTCTAATACACCTTTTCATCTCTGAAGATGGAGTGCTAGTGACACTAGTAACTGCAGAAAGCAATATTAAAATATTAAATATAAGCACAGTGAATTGATTGATTTTCAAAAGTTTGCATCTTATTACTGATGATATTTCATACGATTGTGCAAGAACTATGTACGATCAAACCATCAATGTCAGACCGTCAGTCTTTGGTAAAAGAAGTCATGAAACCGTTACAAGAAGAAGTTACTAGGTAATCCCTAGGCCGTCCACTTGCACAAAATAAACGTTGCTCTCTAGAGCCTGGAATAATAATGACACCACTAGAGAATAGCAAGTCGATGGGAAACTGACTACATAGCATAAATTTTTCCAGGACCAGAACTGCGTGGCGGCTACAAAGTGGAAATTTTAACTGCGAAGTGTTGCTGGAGATTTAAATAAAGTAGTACCCAGACGACCAAGTAAAAGCTGTAAGTTCCTAACAACACACCACATTAGCTTAAGTACGTACAAAAGATTAATTAATGAGGGTTAACTACAATAAAACAAGCGTAGTGGCTGGAGAACATTATAACTTAGAGCATAAAGCTGCTTCATTGGAGTCCTGAAGAAGAGCACTTGGCAGATAGAGGGCAATTCTGTTGGACCTATTCATGAGCCATTCATGACTCATTCATGAGTCACACGCCTCACTAAGATTGTAGCCTTGCCAAGACAGCTGACGTCACAGGTCTTCTCTCAAGCTGGTATAAGATTCACCGCATCCAGCAGATGAATCAAGGCTCTCGAGCTCCAGCAGTCACCATATAACTCGTTCCCACCTACGTCTCCATAGGGTACTGTTAATCAGTATGGTGGCAGTAATTTTCTGTCCCTTTTTGGAAGCCATGACTCATTACGTTCGATACTTTACACCCAGCTTTACAGGCGTCCCATGTAGGATAACTTTGTTTCCTGAGCGACAGACAGATGTTTTTTTCACTGCGTCGGCCATTAATTCTGAATTTTGTCATCAAATGAAACAATCAGTTTACTGTTATCAGTCATTGTTTATTTATTTCCAAGATGCGTTTCAAAGGCTTAAACATCCACTGTCAGGTTGATTTACATTTGTTAGTATGACATGTTTGTGTGTGTTGTGTTACGATTTTTTTGGAGGAACTTTTGGCTCTGTCAAGTGGAGAAACAAACACTATTTCAGAACATGGTTTTGAATTTTTTGACAAAAAGCTAAACGTGTAAGTAACGAGAAAAATAAAAACTTGAAATACAATATCTCCAGTGGCCACAGGTTCCTTTCACTATCGTAATACACCGCATGTATATTGTCATATTCTGTAAACAAATATGGCGTCTGGGAACTATTAGGCGCAAGGGTCATACAGCAGAAAAGAAACATTATCACGAAGTACAACAAATATACATCATAACAAAACTATTACCGAATGAGTTCTAAAGCGTTTTGTAGACTTTTTTTTGAGGTGTTGAATACGTTCTTTGGAGCACATATTTCAGGTGGTATATAAATTCCATTTTTTCAAGTTTATATAGTTTAAACTTCATACTCGTTTATTTAATCAGGTGATACATTGCAAACTTATGTTGGATACAGAGGTAAAAGTGAACATAAATAACAATTTTGGTTGTGATTCACACACACAGGAATGAAAGACTGAAGTCCAAGGGAGAGAAGTAGAAAGAAAAACATAATGAGTAACAGCCACAGAGGGGGAGGGGGGGAGTGGAAGGGGTGATTGGATGAGAGCAAACATTCCAAAGAAGGGGATCTTAAGATTATATCTGTCACATGTAATAACTGCCTAAAGGATGGGGTAATACACTGGTTAATGCTTAAATATGGAGAGAGATTTGTGCCATTAGTTGATGCACATGTAGTTTCAAGCTGACAGGGGGTACAAGCTGTTGGCGTGATGGTATAGTTGTAAATAAGGTCAATCCCTTGCACATTTGCAAGATGTCATGATAACATAACTAAGAGAGAGAGAGAGAATGTGTGTGCATTAAAAATTTAATAATGTAGACAGTTGCTGAAAATAGAGATGATACTATTGTAAATACTTTCATTTTTGTTATTTAAGATGGATTCAGGTTGCTTTGTTTGTCGTTGTGTTGTTAACATGGTGTTTTGTTTCATGCAGGTGGGTGGCTATTACTGATGCATGGCATTTTTTGTTTTTTAGTTCTGCCATGCGTTCTTCGAATCTAATCTCAAATCATCTACCTGTCTGGACTGTGTGGAAGCAGTCACAGCCCAAACATTCAATTTTGTACACTCCTGTGCGATGAAGTGGGTCTCATGTGTTGAAGTTGTGCGATGACTTCTGTAAAATCTTGTTGTTGTGGTAAAGGATATGCTTATGCCTTTTCGTTTGAAGACATTGGCAGTCTGATATGAAATATTTCCTAGAAAGAGGATTGTAAGTTAGATAGGTTTTATTTTTTATTTTTTATGATGTGATTACTTTGCCACTACTGAGTGTTTTAGAGTGTCTGCTATGGAGCTGTTATAATCATTTGCAGAAGCTGTTTGTTTCATTATTTCTATTTCTTGCTCACATATATCTTCGTAAGGTCGTATCTGGATAGCTCTATCGATTTCATCTCTTTAGACTTTTTCCAAGATAATGACATAACAGAAATACTTAAAGATCAAACAGCCAGAATACCAAAAGCGATTAAACACATTTCAGATAAGATAAAGTTCCTAATCTCCATCCAAGAAGCAAGAAACATTTTAACAATGAGAACACAAGCACCTTGCCTTAGATCACAACCAAAGACGCACAAATAGGGAACCCCCATCAGACCTATACTGAACTGTAGGAACAACCCATCACTCAAGCTTAACAAAATGTTCAAGTTCTCAAAGAAACATAATTATTCAATAATGGGAGAATACTTAAAACAGAGAATTCACTCAATATGGCAAAAACATAGAAGTTCCTAATGGAGCCACACTTACATCATTTGACACACAAAACCTTTATTCCTCTGTGATAATAGATCACACACTGCAAATATTAATGCAAACCTACAAAACCACAAAAAAAATCCTTTCAACTCACCTTAATACTACTCACCTACTAATGAACCTGCTTGAATTCACTCTTTCACATAACTGTTTCATGTTTTCCAATAAAATCTACAAACAAACAGATGGACTGGCAATGGGGTCAAACATTTACAGATTATTAGATGAAAAGTAATTTAGAAGACAAAATCCTGAATTCCAATCACAACCTCTTCAAAAATTTCATATACTACTACAGATGTGTAGATGATACCATCATTTAAATCAATGGCACGAAAGATGACATCAATCAAGTCAACCAGTTACTCAATAACTCCCATGAATACATAAAATCCATAGTTGAACACCAAGCAGGTGTCAGCATAAATTTTTTAGACCTTGCCATTAAAATAAATGAAATCAGATATCTTTTTGAATTTTATCAGAAGCCTACCACAACACTTACTATAATAGACAACTACTCTTTTGACCCCACAGTTCACAAAATGGTAGCATTCTGGTAGATAATCAACTACCACTTTCTGAAATAATAAAATAAACAGCTATTGCAGATGGTCATAACACCACCATAGTAGACACCCTAAAACACTCAATAGTGGCTAAGCAGTCACATCACAGAAACAAAAAGAAAACAACAATTTACACACAATACCATTTCTAGATAATATTTCATATCAGGTTGCCAATGTTTCCAAACAAAAAGGCATAACCATATCCTTTACCATAGACAACAAAATTGGGCACAAGTTACCTCACAACATCAACACACAAAACCCACTTCATCACACAATCATGCACAAAATTGAATGTTTGGACTGCAATTGCTTCTACATGGATAAGGCAGATAATTAATTTGAGATTAGATTCAAAGAACACATGGCAGCACTAAAAAAACAAAAACTACCAAACATCACAAATAACCACCCACCTGCATGAAACAAAACATCATGTTAACAACACAACATCAGCATCTTACACATCCAACCTAAAAGCAAAAGCTAGACATCCATCAATACTCCAAATATACAAACAACAAATAAAGGAACTTGAATCCATCTTAACTGACAAAAATGACAATATTTAGAATAGTCATCTCTGTTTTCAGCAAACCACCTACGTCATTAAATTTGCAATGTACACACCCACATCCACCCACCCACCCACCCACCCACCCACCCACCCACACACACACACACACACACACACACACACACACACACACACACACACACACGTATGTGTGTATCTTAATAGCTACCATAAATATTTAGTTATGTTAGCATGACATCCCCTAAATGTACAAGGGATTGAACTTATTTACAAATATACCATCACACCAACAGCTTGTAGCCCCTGTACATCAACTAATGGCACAAATTGTATGGCTGTCTGCAAATTAAAGCATTAACCAGCGTATTACCCCACCCTTCAGGTAGTTATTACAAGTGACAGATATAATCCCCCTGCTTTGGAAAGTTTATTCTCATCCAATCACTCCTTCCACCCACTCTCCCTCTCTCTCTCTCTCTCTCTCTCTCTCTCTCTCTCTCTCTCTCTTTCTCTTGTACATAAAGTTTATAACATGTCATCTGATTAAATAGACGAATATGAAGTTTAACCTATATATACTTGACAAAATTGGATTTATATACCACTGAAAATATGTACTACAAAGCATGTATTCAACACCTCAAAACAAACATCTCCAAAACCCTTTAAAACCCATTCTGTAATAATGTTCTTATGATGTATATTCTTTGTACTTTATGGTAACTTTTCTTTTTTGCTATATAATCCCTGCACCCAACAGTTCCCAGACGCCATTTTTGTTTACAAAATATGACAATATACGTGTGATGTGTTACGATAGTGAAAGGAACGTGTGGCCACAGGAGATACTCTGTTTTACTTTTTTTATTTTTATCGTTACATATATGTTTACATTTTGTCAAAAAAACCCAAAACCATTATCTGAAATAGTATTTTGTTTCTCCACTAGACAGAGCCATAAGTCCTCCAAAAAAATCGTAACACAACACACACATACATGTCATACGAACAAATGTAGATCCATCTGATGATGGAAGTTTAAACCATCGAAACTTGTCGTGGAGATAAATACAAAGCAAACTGGCTGTTTCATTTGATGTGAATAACAGTCACGGTACGACCTAACCTGATATTTTCGTATTTAAACTGATTTCAGTCATCTTCTTTATGTTTATGTCCAATGGATCAGTACGTATACCAGCCATGATAAAGCCTAATACCCCATACATCAGTATTCATCTCTTTCAGTGTTTTGTCTACACATGTTTTAATAAGCCTGGAGTGGCGAGCTTCGCACATCATCATTGAATTTATTGAACCACATTATATACTGTATGTATATTTCGATTTGTTTTCGCTTGTGGCCCTGGCTTTTAAAGTTCATCTTTAAACTGTTCTGATTAACGGACCTTCTCTACAAATGAATAAAATACCATCGATCTTTACAAATCGTACGAGATGAATAAAGATCATCATCGAACTAATAATTGAGCTGCAGGCATATAATCGTTTCCCTAGTTACTGTATAACAGGCATTAGGCAAAGAATCATGGTCATTCAACACTACTATCCTTAAAATCTTACTTCATTTATTTGAATTTATGAAAGCAATGAAATAGAAATCAAGATCTGTGATTTTAATTTGCTTTTTAGTAATGTATCCTAAGAATACAAAGGTTTTACAGAGAAGAATCAGATTACCGTTACATGAATCTCTCTATGCTTTCAGGACATTGTTATATGTGCAAACTAAGTCGACACTCGGCGCAGAAGCGATCATAAAGGCATTTCTCATTTACAGTTGCCCCCATCAGCCACAGCGCCGAGCGTCAACCTACTTTGCTTGAACACAGCAAAGACCTGCTTCATAACCTAGATTTGAAAAACGTGTAGGATACAAAAATATTTCTGAAAAAAATATCGGCTTGCTAAATCCGAGAAAGATTCGGACAGAACCGGATTTGTCCCTTTGCCCCACGCTGTTGGCAACCGCAAGTGCCGCGCCGTCACTTATTCACCGACAGTGCTTAAGTAGACTCACTATTACAATAAAGCTCGCTAGATCGTTAAAAAACAGTACCTTGCATTCTCGAGTCGATTAGAAAACATTACGTTCGATTCTCGGTACCATTGCCTGAATAAAACCATAAGCTGCTCTTAGGTATCACTCTTCACCAATTCAATGCAACCTCGTTCAACAGCGCACCATATCACCCACAGACAAAACACTTCTTCCTTCCAGAGCAGCGACAAAAAGAACCGTCTTGAAACAGAACGCTTTGTTTTCCTTCAAACTCACGCATGGCGACCACGCCATCGCTGATTATTGGCCGAATGCACTCTCGCGTCAAAGACTTTTGGGCAGAGAAATAGATGTATCTGATGCAGCAATGCATATGTGATAGTCGCATATAACAGGAAAAACATTGCTCATAAGAAACAGGCTCGTAATAAACAGAATATTATGGAATATGGCAAGTGAAGTCAGACACCTTTCAACTTTTACAATAAACTAACCACACCAATTAATTACCTTAGAAATTCTTGTTCAGTGTATGTTTTGTTCAATCAGAATGTGTTTGAATGAAAGACACCTCAACAGATTAGTGATCACAGTATCAATTAATACAGGTTAATATTAGGCACATATTCCTGACATATTCTTAGACTTCTATTTCACCTAATGACTATCGGTTTCGGTATCAAGTATTATCATCAGTCCATCCCCTGCGACTATAGACTAAACAAAAAAAAATATTTTTTATAAAATGAGGTAATCCCAATGCGCAGGCTGAGACATAATAAGTTAACTACAAGAGCGAAATGGGAAGAAAAAAGAAAAATGTCTTGACTTAGGATGCTTTTGCTTAAAGTAAATTACGTCAGTGATATGCTCGGAATGCTCCTTAACCAAGGACACGGCGGTTTCCTCTTCTTTTTATTGTTGTCGTCATTAGTCCAAAGACTTTTGTGAAGCAGATTTTCTCACTATCATATTTCATACAAGCATTTTCATCTCGGCATTACTACAGCCAACATCTATCTAAATTGTTTACTGTAATCAAACATTTTTCTGCCTTGACTATCAAACTAAAGAATTCATTATAAAATTAAAATGTTATCGGCAATTTCTGCTTCTTCTCCATGAAATTTGATTCATTTTTTGTTTTATGTTGTTGCTAGTGTGAGGTAATGGCCGAATTGTGGCGCCCTGAAAATATTCTAAGTTACCGTGGCCACACGGGTCGCTCGGTCAGTCGGGCCCGGCAACAAACACGTGGTGGCGAACGCGAGAGTGGTAGCCCCAATGTATGGTCCAGCCACGTGGCTGGGAATTCCATTGTGACACTGTGTTGATGAAGGAGACATGTCGGGAGTACCAAATATGGCGGACCTTGTGAAACCTTAATGGCAGACATTTCGCAGTTCGTATAGAAATTAATAGTAGCCAGATGAATCATGATACCTCAAAAGAAACGTGTACATTACTATTACGACGCGTCTGATGGTGTAATTAGATTTTCAGTATCTTTATTAGTTTAAAGTTTAGTATCTGACTGTAAGTTATACAAGTAGCATGCAGCAACGAATTTCCAAAATATAAATGCTTAATCCGATTTTGTCGATCGCCAAGTCTTTAGAAAGCTATTACTGTAAACTTAAATTGGTATGAATTACAGGCATGTAACTTGAATAGTATATGAGTTATTGGAGGTCAAAGTGGCCGATTACTATCGATCGCGTCAGGCCATAAGTACTCCACAATTACACGAAAAAACATTAGCAGCATGCTTATAAATATATTTACTCATCTATGTCTTTGTTTATATCCAATATTTACTATTCATTATGAAATTGGTTAAATACTTACTGTGTTTTAGAAAGGACGGAGACATTAGGCTACTGGACTACCTTTTCTTCTAATTAATTTCTTTATGTGTCTAATAATGTGCGTTAGAGCGTGTTTACGGTCCTGCCATAGGAATATTTATTTAATTTCAAGTTATTTAAATGTAACTCCAGTATTTCGTATGTGTTTAAATGTGTTTGTGAGTGTACGTTGGATTGAAGACATGGAGCGAGCGCTCTAGCCAATCACAGCGCTCGTGGATGGGGAGACTCGGGAAGTGCTGGACGGTACGGCACAGGACAAGGTGAGTTGGGAACAGGATGGTGACGGACGCGGAGTCGCGTCAGAGACTTGGAAAGTGTGGAGCGGTTTGCGCGTGATCGCGGCGAATGGACATACTTCGGAGTGCCGACTTGCGCACTCGTGAGATTTCTGTAGCTTCTACAGTGAAGACGTAGTGTGCGTTTAGAAGTGAATATCTCGCAAGCTATGTTGTTGTTCATGGCTAATTACGTGCCGTAGGAATCTACTGTTTCCCTGTTACTCAACTTACATTATATTTAATTGCTGGACGATGGAAACCCCCAAGTGCTTTGCAGAAATATAACGCATTCTCAAAAGTACTTCTACTGTCATAATCATCATTTAAAGTCGTTAAGATAGTACCTGCAGATTTTGTTCAATTGCAATCTTTCATTTATAAATTTATATGTTACATTCATAATTCGCAATTGCCGAGTGATAGAAACCTTCGACCATTCGATTTATGTGTCTATTCTTATCGTGTACTGTAGACTCAGCAGTATTTGGCCTGCAATGTGGCAACTACGTATCCCAGCCCCTAGACAATGAAACCAGCCAAAACTTATAATAGTGCAACATTGAGAAGGAGGGCCACCCACACCACCACTTCACATTTATTGTGAAAGCTTGTTTTATATTGTTTCTAGCTCAGTAAAAAGATTTAATAAGGTTGAGGATAGGCTGCAAGCTTCTGAACCACTGTTTTCCTTTCTTGTATTTCGATTCTGACATCTGAAGTCTGGTTTCTCTGCAAGCAGTGGATAACCTTTCGCTCCGTATATTTTCTCTCTGTTAGATTCAGTTCAATGAATGTATTCCAAGCAACATCGTGTAAAGCATTCTCTAAATCTACAGAAGCTGTAGACATAGGTTTGCCTTCCTTCAGTCTGTCTAAGATAGCTCATAGCGTCAGTACGATCTTGGATTTTCCAACATTTGTCCGAACTCCAAGCGGATCTTCCTCGATGTCAGCTGCGCCTGCCTTTCATTCTTCTAGAAATAAGTCGTGTCCCCGTTTTTCAGCCATAGCTCATCAAACTGATGGTTCCGTAATATTCACACATGTCAGCACCTGTCTTATCTGGAATTCTAAATACTACATTCTTGTTTAAATGTGTATAAATCACATATTCCATCTACAATGAATTCGACGCTCGCGCATTAAACTCGCTTCCTGATACATACCTATGTCCTGCAAATTACGATGATCTTGTTGAGATTCATTTTACAACATTTTTTTCTCTACTATGGACAGTAATAGTGGCTGAAGTGATAATCGCACGAAAGGGCTTTTTGCCGTTCCAACTGCCTCCATTCCTTTCTCCCCTCCCCCCACCCTACTTTCCACCCTCCCCCTCACCCTGCCCCCCACCATATCCCAGGCTCACCCGCCGCTCTGACTTCACGTCTAGCGTCCTCACGACTCGGCACGTCAGACTTGGCGCTAAACGAGGTTAGCCCCTTTCCCCTTCTTCCCCAACCCCCTCCACGCTGTGACAGCAGAAGACGTCGTCGCCTGCAGAGAGGGACAGGCAAATTGCAGGCTCCTCTAATCTCGCCCATCCTAATTCTGAGAGCTTGCACAGCCGGCTTAACGACGAATTCTCGTCCGCGGTGTCGGACATAAATTACTTTCTTCCGGCCATTTAACAAATTGTAGCGACGAGGAGAGCCGGTTACGTCCGGCTGCGTCAGAGCCGCGGGCGCGTGCGTCGTCGCCCAGGGGGAGGGGCGCCTGTTGCTGATCTACGGGACTCTTAATCGTCCTTTAGCTCCTCCGAGAACATTTTCTTCTCCCCTGAGTGCCTTCACTGTTAAAAGGAATGGAAACACCGGATTCAGCACGGTGAATTTGCAGATCAGCACTAGCGTCGTTTATCCGGCAAGTGTGAAACCGTTCCTGAGAGCCGTGCGTCTTCGTTCTCAAGTCGTCACTTAAGCTGAAATTTGGAGACGAGCTTCAACTAAAGCACGGAATGCCTCCATGATATATGGAAGAGCTCCTATTCACTTTGGGGACTGAGTCTGTGAACTATGCATTCTTTGAATTTAAATCGAATATAATTTGCTACCTACACACTTTACGTTTATTTCTTAGCTGGTAACATTTCTAGTGGTTTCTGTCACGCTCTGTTTTCATGACTCCTGGTCCGACATCAGTTTCACAACTCTGTTTCCAGAATAAACGTAACAACTCCATAGATAGATCTCGTACTAAAGACGGCTGCGTCTTCCTCTACTGACGGTGTATATGGATATCAGTATCGAAGGCCGTGTAATTAGCACACCATTAGCCGACCTGTTCCAGACTATAGCAGTTGCTTTACCTGTCACCAAAGGAATATCCTTTTCATTCGTAGGAACCGATACCGGATCCTCCGCGTGATGATCACACATGATAACTACACAGTTAGAGAGCACACCATCTTCGTATGAACTATAAGGTAAAAATATGTCCCTTGTTTTTTGCAAATATTGTATTCCAAATCATTGAGGAACCACATAGTGCCATAGCTTTCTGCAACACCTCATGCCACTTTTTGTGTTCCTCTGTACAGTCCACAGTTCTCCCGTGAGACTGACGACTTCGGTCTGCTGACATAGTATTTCGTCTGTAAGGTATAGATACCTTTAGTGCATGGTTGATTTACTGGTATGTCAGCATTAATGATGCAGTTAACTGTAACTTGGACGTAAAAAATTGTCTTCAGTGGACATTTAGTGCACATATAGCATAAATAAAGACTACGGATTTTACACAGAACAAAAAAATGTTATAACGGGGAAACAAATGATAAATGAAGTCGATGAACTGCTGACACCAAACGGACGAAGATGAAGAAAAAACGTCAATAAGGACACAATGCAATTACAATCGGCCCGAGGTGAATCGGCTAGATAATTATGTTCACTTGCGACAATCCAAACAATAATATTCGCCAACTGCATCGGGATATCTTCAGATGTCGCTGACCAGTAAGAGTTTTAATACCAACTTTCCAAAGATTTTCAAGTTAGACAGATATTTTGTTCCCAAGGACCGAAACATCGTGACATTACAAACTTCGCAAAAACCCGATGGAGCTAGGTGCAGGTGTGTTGCGCAGTGTCTCTATTATGCCCGTCGATCCCATAACGTCGCACTTTTTCTATTCGGAGCGTACAGTGGGTGCGTAGAACACATAACGAAGCCGTCACGCGTGAAATCAAAATGTGGCAATTGCGCAGAAACATTCAAACTAACGCACAGACATTCAGGGCGGAGGCGGTAAGGGAAAGAAGCGAGTTTTAACCGACTATCTCGCTCAGCGAGTGGGTTTGACAATTCGGAAAATCGTCTAGGAAGAGAATATTGTATTCCATATCATTGAGGAAGCACATAGAAGAACTGAAGAGAGATGTTGCGTCAGAGACGGTCCTGCATCATAAAAATGATCGGTTACAGACCGCAGCTGCAACAAAGATGCTCCTGCAGCGTTTTGTATGGGAAGTGTCTTATTTTCCACCATACAGCCCCGTCTTTGTTCTCTCTGATTTTCATCTCTTTACTCAGAAGCACCGCTGGTACGACGACAGCACTTGGGCACAGAGAGAAAATTGATGGAAAGCACACTTAGCTGCCTTTTATGACGACAGCATTGGACAGTTGGTACAAAGCTACAATAAATGTGTAAGTTGGATAGGCGACTATGTAGACAAGTAGCTGGAAGATGTAGCTAAATGTTCCAAATAAAACATTTTTTATTTTCTCTGTGTTTTCCGACCTTGAAAAAAATATCTCTTGTAGCATAAACAGCACTAATAGGAATGAAATTTGTCAGGAGCAGGAAAAATTAATTTGAAGTAGTCGATAGAAAGTATGCGCAGCAAGTGCACGTGTCGGTATATGCCGGCCGCGGTGGTGCTCAGTCCGGAACCGCACGAATGCTACGGTCGCAGGTTCGAATCCTGCCTCGGGCATGTATGTGTGTGATGTCCTTAGGTTATTTAGGTTTAAGTAGTTCTACGTTCTAGGGTACTGAGGACCTTCGATGTTAAGTCCAAGGTGCTCAGAGCCATTTGAACGTTTTTTGTCGTTATATGTTCCGGGGTCAAGAATTAAACCCTGACCTCTGATATGTATCTTTTAAAGCGGTTCTCATCTTCACTTCAGGCGTTCTGAAGACATTTTAAGTAGGCTGTTTATGTGTCTGTATGTTGGCAGTGTGATAGACTGCATTAATAATTCTGACAGCGCTGTGCGCACTCTGTCAGAGTCTCTGTGGCTGGTCGCACTAGCAGTTGGAAGTTAACAGTCAGCGGTGATAGAAGTTGAACAGCCAGCAGTGATGGAAGTTGGGAGTGAGTAGTGAGCAGTGATGGAGATTAGAGGTCAATAATTAGCAGTGTTGGAGGTTTGCAGTATTAGCGCGAGCGGACGGTCTGAATGTATATCCGTCACTGAGATTTATTACTGATGATTAAATAATGTTTGAACTGGTTGTCACATTCTTAAGGTAAATACGTTGTTTTAGTTAGAGCCTTCTGTAGTTAGAATCTTTTATTTAGCTGGCTGTATTGGCGCTTGCTGAATGGGAGTAGTTCGTGTAATGAAGATTCTTGTGAGGTTAGTGACTTATGATGTGTATAGGTTATTGCCTAAATTTCCTCTAATTCAGGGCAATTCTTTTGTATTAATTATTGGAAATCAGGTTATCATTATTGAGCAGTCAGACTGCGTTGCGCCAGGATATTGTGGGTCAGTTTTGAGATGATAAGAATTGGTAAACAGAAAGTAAGCTAGGTACGTTCAGTTTCATTCAGGAGTTCCAGAATTAAATTAAGAAGTTTCATCTTCCTAGTTATTGCAATGTAAGAAGAAAATTTATTACATAAAGAACTTTCACCTGTTAACCTTTAGTCGACGATACCTCACTGGAATCTTCTGACTTTTCTTGTAACTTGAATAATTTGTGCTTGATTAGAAATTAGTTATTGTTACTGTTAGCGCGTAATTGTATAGAGAATTTCTTTTGTAGTTGCAGTCTCTCATTGTTGTACTATACTGTATTGAGCAAAGCAGATGTGGCATGTATGTGGATTTGCACTAAGTATCTCGCAATCGCGTTTGCAACTAATCAGATATTATTCTCAGTGCTATTTTAGTGTATCTTCCAAGTTTTGTTTTTCAGATTGTGTTTTTCGTATGTTATCGTGTGAAACAGTATGACAATTCTGGCGGGTGACAAGCGCAACACTAGGCTGAAAGCAAATTGAGAAATTACAGTGAAGATGAGAGTAGCGTTCTACTATCACTTTATAACGAATCAAGAAATCTTTAAGACAGTAATTTGATAATTGTGCACAGGGACATGGATCAGGCAGTAAATTACGGTGTAGAGATGGAAACAATCAGTGAACTCGGAACTATTGTCGATCGATCGGTCGGTAACAGTTCGCCTCAGGCATATGGGGTATCAGAACGAAATCTTGCAAATTCCATAGATTTGGGTTTAGCGACATAGCCATTTCTGAATATACTCAAGACAAACTATCTGTTTTTCGATGTATAAGTATTGCCGGTGTGGATGCATTGCCGAAAAGCGCATTGGGACATGTTTCAGTAACTCATGCATTGTTATTGCTATTAATTCAGAAAGTTAATCGAATTAACCAGGAGCTTCAAAAATTTAACACAACTGAACGTCCACTTGAACTAACACGTGAAGATTTAACCGCTGAGACATCCGAAATTGAATCGAAACATCAAAAATTTCTGAAGATGTAAAAACAAAATTTTGTGAACATTTTCAGCCTATCTTTTCACGACATGAAGACACGTTACAGAATAATGAAGCTGACACAAATAACTGCACATCATTGTACATGAACATCACGACACATTGCAATCTAAAATTGACTGAGTTGCATCTACTGATTTGGATAAGCATCTTGCAAAAAATCAGTAAAACTTAAAGGACACAAAAGATACGATTACGACAAAAATGGACACTCTAAAATTTGGTTCAGAAAAACAGACGGAGGAAATTAACATTGTTATCGGAAAAAGTAGTCGAATCTTAGAACCAATTAAAAATTTAACTACGAAGGGAGATGATGATCTGAATGACACAGGACCGGTAGCCTTCACTGACACAGAGTAGTATAAGGGAATTAGAAAATTTAAACAAAATCAAAATCAAATTAATACACAATACAAAAGAGAAGCTGAGGAAGAACAGGATCAGTTGGCTCGCGTGATAAAAGAGTTACACATTTCAGAGGTCACTCACGCTCCGACACGTTAGGAAGTATTTAAAAATACGGAAAGGTTACAAAGCAATAATACTTGGTATTTCGGAGATCTTGAAAGGAGTCGGCATGGTGCACCGAACTTTGAGATGGAACCGCCGACACTATATAAGAATGACAGATTTGCAAATTGGTGACAAGATGATTTTGACTATAAGCTCATCATCACTACGCGAAAATTCAGAACATTCAAGAATTCTAGTAATGATACATCCACAGGCTTGGCTTTGTCAGTTTTCTTACTGTTTTCTCATAATTGGCCATTAAAGTACAAAAAAAATTACAAAAGATTACACCACATTTCTCGTGTAAAACCGATTACTGAGAAACAATTTACTTTCTGACTTAGTCTTTGTCATTACACTTTTTCACTTCACGTTACTATTGCGCTTTGTCACATTTCGCATGCAGCGATGTTTTGAAGTTATCTATCCAGTCAAGAACCTATGAAACTGACGGCGCAGCTGGCATGAATATCAATTAAGACAGTAATTTTAGGACGCCACTTTTATTGAGAACAGCCGACACAGTCTTATTGTGTGTGCGTTTTGCTTGTTGGTTACGCGATTACGTTACGACTATAAAACTCACATTCTTGAAACATATACCGCTAATGAGGTTTTACTGCAACATTTTGGCTTACTTGAAAAGGCATTTTTTATTTAAAGTATTTTCTGAGAGATTTCAGATGACACAGTATTTGGTTTGCTTGACAGCTACACGATTATATTGTGACGCTACTTATGAGTGACACAGTTTTCATTATTGCTTTTGCACTGTATCTGTTTTATGTCTGGACAGTTTCTCTACGTCTTCTGAAAAGTAAAATATATTTTGGTAATGACTTTTGTGGCATAGCTACAGTCACACAGATATTGTCATAACACAACAATACTTTACAGCGTAGTACTTTCAAAGTCACGGCAATGATCGTAATAATTACGACTCTATATGCATAGTACTTTACTTTTGTATATGACAAAGAGAAGTACATTGATTTTTGGAGAACTTTGCTTATGAACGACGATAACTACGACACTTGGCACATTTTTACCGTTAAGCAATGACAGAAATTACCTTGCAGCAAGAAGCATAGTTTAGCGCTACATGACACGCATTTGAATGATCACCTTTTTTACGTGGAACATTTTTGGAAATATTTTTGAATTACAATGATACACTGAAGATTTTCGGCGATACATTTCATTCCGCAGCTTTAAGCTGTAACATCTGAGGGTATAATTATATTACCCTCACGGGGGTACGCCTACTTTGCTCTTGCACTTGAGATAGGTGACGTCGACCAAGTCATCTGGAGATGATGATCGTGACATTTAACACATGTCATTAACATTCTCTGGCTTTGAAACAGTTGTATACCACCAGTTTTAGCATTTGACAATCGTCGATGCTGAGGGCAAGTAAATCAAGTAAATTATTTATGTTATGTAGTAATATATTCATCAGTTAATTTAGTCCTCATGTAATCTACGAATAACTACAGATGTCTGAGTTAGCTTGAAAAATATTAACTAGACACGGAAAGAAAGAAATAAAACTTGGTACGGTTCAGTTACCACAGAATACTGGAACCATGTGCTCTGAACTTAATATTTATCTGTTTTTGGGCAACTGCTTCTAAAAATGACGAAGAAGCATTAAATGCTTCCTTCAAGCATGAGGATATCAGCAGCAGAATTAAGAAGTTAATAGTGCTAATGGGAGTAATAAAAGAAGTATTGGCTAAATTCATAATCTACAATGGTATTTGTCGATCATAGAAATTTCTTGAAATAAAGAAAATTTCAAAATGGCTCCGAATCGAGCCTATAATGGTTAATGGTATATTTACATCCCACTGACGTGAGACTGTCATAATTTCCATGTCACAAGCCCACTATTAGTTAACCAGTTAACAGAGAACTGAGTTTGTTTCACCGTGTATATTTTGCAAGCTAAGCACCTCATATGACAGATACAAACATGACTGTATTACATGTTGGTTTCAATGGTGCGGTAGATTCATCGGAGTTCGAGGTACGGCTTCGGTCCGCACTTCCAGCATGTATTTCAAACACACACGAACATATCTCCTTCACATCAAGTAATGCAGGTGGAGAACGTAAGGTCGCAGCGTAGTTCAAATCTGCATTATAAATGTCATATCCCTTCGCAATCAACTGGGGCTGAGCCTGTTTAGGTTGGGACTTGGCGGAGGTCGAACAGAAACTCTGCCGCCAGTGACCTTCCTTACACTAGATAGTTCATTTTACTTAATGAGCCAATGCTCTTTTAAGGTCACAGGGCTCTTACTTTATTTGAACTTCTGACGTTGAAAATTTGGTGCTGGATTAGGATTTGAAAACTGATCTCCTTTTTGTGGCATATGACCCACTCGGAACATATCGTTCGACATTTCCTTGTTTTCCCTAAGATTGCAAACTCCTCTAGGTCTCTATGAATGGCGAATCTTAGTCTAACAGAAAAATTTTCATGATTTCATTTTAAGCCCTAGCATACGTGTACAGAACTACTAATGATCTCTTCATGTAATGTCAACATTAACGACGTGTGCCACCGTTTCTTGTCAAACGTGTACACATTTCACTACTGATGAGGTAGGTCGCGTGTTCGATTCCCGGTCAGGCAAAAAAAAAAGTAAGTGTATCCACATTTCAGTTTCAAACATCTCGCTGCTGGTGAAAATATTCGATAGCTAAAATGTGAGATTACTAAGTTATTAATCTGATTACTTGCTGGGTTCGAGTACACGTCACGAAACTTTACATCATGGCGCTTCTTTTTAAACACGTTCAAACTTTGTCACTTGAAATCATAGTAAACATTGTTGGTGTTTAGTTAACAGGAAGATACGGGTCTTCACAGGATTCCAGACAGAGCACAAAAATTTTCAAATTCTTATTTGCTAACTGACACTGGCGAAAACTTCGTACTTCTCGACTCTTAATGCCTTATCACTAATGAAGAACGTTGCTGTGGTCGAGTCTCGGTCAGGCACGGAAGCTTTGCATAGTTACAGTGGTTTCATGTGCTTTGTTTCAATCCCGACCCAGAACAAAAAGTTCGTCACCTCGTCGAATGCCAAACATGCGCAAAATAAATGCTCTGTCATCAGTAAAGAAAAATTACTAGTGAGACTTTGCTAATTTCGAGGTTGCCATGGAGCACTTGCCGCTATTAATAGCCTTGCTTTTAATTGGTTAGTACATCATTCAGTTTGTGAGAAACCACTCGTATCAGAACGTGGTTTCACTGAACAAAAATATTTAGAATTGTCAAATAACTTTAGGCGTCCATATTGTCTCAAAGTAACCTTGTTCATAAAAATATTTAATTTTTTCTGACGTTTACTGGAATGACTTTTGTAATAGAGTTAGTTAACTCAAATTCTAGTGAGTGTGGTAGTGATTTTGAAATGTCGCTTACTGTAGTAAAATTGAGTTTGCAAGCATTAAGGACTATCTCACTTCTAATCACTCGTTTCATGGCATTAGCATTATCGTGGTGTTGATTTACATCCTTATTGATTACCTTAAATAACAGTGTCCTCTAGTGATCTCTTATGTTCCTTTTGAATAGTCAAACGACAGTACTGTAGGGAAGCAGCCTACTCACGCCGTAGTAAATTCACATCAGTCTTTCCATTGTGCGCCAGCCAGTCCGCTGTAACTAGCTCTGACGTCATAAATGTTGCGCAATACTTTTAAAATCAAGCAAATAACCTAAAATCGGTTCTAGCATGTCAGGAGTAATACTAAATTAATATGTGTTGAATATCAGTTCGATAACTTTAACCATTTTCGAAATTTGGACGTTTTTCTGTAAAAATCATTGCCGCAACAGAAAAGAGCTAGAGAATTAAAAATTTATATTTAGATTCCTTTTTCATAATTATTTAATAGAAACAGTACTTGGGATTTCACAAATTAAAATTTTAGTGGAAATTCATGATTTTCTGGTTTTTGTCTTAAAAATTAAGGAAGCGAGATAGATTAAGTAGGTTAATAAATAAGGCTAGGATGTTTATATTTAAGTAGAATGGAGATACGCTATAACCGTAAAGATGTGAGAAGTTTCATTTGAATAACTATAAAACTATAGCGATAGCGTATCTCCAAACGGCAAGTTCAGAGCTCGTCTACTGCGTGTAGTGTAATTAAATTAATTCTCTCGCCCAAAATATTTTACTTAGCCACGTCAGACTTTTATTATGATTACTTACCTGTGTGCTGAATGCACATTTAAATTGAGAGCTTCATCGGCCATCAGCAAAAGAAGCTATGATTTATTCGGTAACTTAAAGTGGTGCAGTACTAGCCCAGCGGCTAGTCGGGAGAGCCGATTTGATCAGGCGTTCCCTTAGCCGTCCGTACCGTGGCTTTATATACAGGGTTATTACAAATGATGGAAGCGATTTCACAGCTCTACAATAACTTTATTATTTGAGATATTTTCACAATGCTTTGCACACACATACAAAAACTCAAAAAGTTTTTTTAGGCATTCACAAATGTTCGATATGTGCCCCTTTAGTGATTCGGCAGACATCAAGCCGATAATCAAGTTCCTCCCACACTCGGCGCAGCATGTCCCCATCAATGAGTTCGAAAGCATCGTTGATGTGAGCTCGCAGTTCTGTCACGTTTCTTGGTAGAGGAGGTTTAAACACTGAATCTTTCACATAACCCCACAGAAAGAAATCGCATGGGGCTTAAGTCGGGAGAGCGTGGAGGCCATGACATGAATTGCTGATCATGATCTCCACCACGACCGATCCATCGGTTTTGCAATCTCCTGTTTAAGAAATGCCGAACATCGTGATGGAAGTGCGGTGGAGCACCATCCTGTTGAAAGATGAAGTCGGCGCTGTCGGTCCCCAGTTGTGGTATGAGCCAATTTTCCAGCATGTCCAGATACATGTGTCCTGTAACGTTTTTTTTGCAGAAGAAAAAGAGGCCGTAAACTTTAAACCGTGAGATTGCACAAAACACGTTAACTTTTGGTGAATTGCGAATTTGCTGCACGAATGCGTGAGAATTCCCTACCGCCCAGATTCGCACATTGTGTCTGTTCACTTCACCATTAAGAAAAAACGTTGCTTCATAAGTTTCGCACTGAACGCATCAAAAATGGTTCAAATGGCTCTGAGCACTATGGGACTTAACTACTGTGGTCATCAGTCCCCTAGAACTTAGAAATACTTAAACCTAACTAACCTGAGGACATCACACACATCCATGCCCGAGGCAGGATTCGAACCTGCGACCGTAGCACTGAACGCATCCTCTTCCATGAGCTGTTGCAACCACGCCGAAAATTCAAAGCGTTTGACTTTGTCATCGGGTGTCAGGGCTTGTAGCAATTGTAAACGGTAAGGCTTCTGCTTTAGCCTTTTCCGTAAGATTTTCCAAACCGTCGGCTGTGGTACGTTTAGCTCCCTGCTTGCTTTATTCGTCGACTTCCGCGGGATACGCGTGAAACTTGCCCGCACGCGTTCAACCGTTTCTTCGCTCACTGCAGGCTGACCCGTTGATTTCCCCTTACAGAGGCATCCAGAAGCTTTAAACTGGCATACCATCGCCGAATGGAGTTAGCAGTTGGTGGATCTTTGTTGAACTTCGTCCTGAAGTGTCGTTGCACTGTTATGACTGACTGATGTGAGTGCATTTCAAGCACGACATACGCTTTCTCGGCTCCTGTCGCCATTTTTTCTCACTGCGCTCTCGAGCGCTCTGGCGGCAGAAACCTGAAGTGCGGCTTCAGCCGAACAAAACTTTATGAGTTTTTCTACGTATCTGTAGTGTGTCGTGACCATATGTCAATGAATGGAGCTACAGTGAATTTATGAAATCGCTTCAATTATTTGTAATAGCCCTGTATAAGAACGCTGCGCGAGGAAGCAAGGCCCCAGTTCTCTCCAGACACTGAATAGCACACCATCTGTGTCGGGAATCACGTCGCGTCGGTATCATTGCTATAAACAGTCTCGGATGCCGTATTAAGTTACTCGCGATACGCGTAACCATGAAAACATTTTCGAGTGAAGTGTTAATTCAGGGATGACTTTAATGATCGATCTTTAGTTTGCGTATGTCGTATTTTCACGTGCCGCCGCGAGACAGACATTCTACCATTATTTAGCGTGGCGTTTGGTGAACCTAATCATCAAATTACGGCGAGCATTCATTTAAACATTTAATTTGGACAGTTATAGTTGCATCAGCACATTAGACTCTGAACTGCTCTGTTAGTCAGATTGTGTGCATTCTTTTCTTTTTTTTTTTTTCATCTGTGACTTTCAGAATATAGCAAACGTTTTATTTTTTTTTTTACTATCGTTTTTGATTATGAATCCCAGACAATCTCCTAATTTCTCAGAGCTATAAGCTGCAGCTATAAGTGTGTTTCTCAGATGAAATGGGCACTAGGAATTCTAATTACAGGCTTCACGTTTTGCTAATCACTTTCTGGTTGCCAATATTGTAGTTAGAGAGCCAGTGTTGAGAACGGCAAAAGACAGCATAAATAATAGGAACATTTAACAACAATAATTCCACCCGCCGCCGCACATATGGTTAATCGGCCGGGAAATGCAGTGTTTCAACATTCAAACATTTATACTACAGTAAATTTTCTAACCGCCACCCCACGTATGGTAAAACGGCCGGGAACACTGCAATAATTTCTACATTACAAAACATTCTACATTGTATATTAACAAAATAATTTCCACCAGCCGCCCCACAGTACTGCAGAGAGTTTCGGGGACCTGTAAGATGACTATGTTATGTGGTCTGCATGCGAATCAGGGAAACACAATTCAGGTCGCTTGGATACTTTAGAGCATGATTGCACATAACTGAAGACTAAAGTCAGTATTTTCTAACGAAGTCTGATTATCTTTGCTATTTTTATGCAAAGCTGAATTTTTGCAATGCCCGTAACAGTTACACGGTCAGGCGTCACCAAGCTTACTATTTTCCAACAACATTGGTTATAAAATTTCAACATTCCGAAGAGAAAAGATTTGACGGTACCACAGAAAAAGTTGCGGCATATCATTAAATTTATTGGTCCTTTCTTGACGGCTATGAAATGGCGAAATTTTGTAGCATTACTCTGCATAGTTTATGAGTCCAGCTAAATAAGTGCTCTGTACTCCCCCTCTGCAGCGTACTTTCATGAAAGTTTCTTCCGTCGGCTGGATGTTGAGATCCGTGCCACTATAGGTGCTGACCGAATGGTTCAAATGGCTCTGAGCACTATGGGACTTAACATCTTAGGTCATCAGTCCCCTAGAACTTAGAACTACTTAAACCTAACTAACCTAAGGACATCACACACATCCATGCCCGAGGCAGGATTCGAACCTGCGTCCGTAGCAGTCGCGCGGTTCCGGACTGAGCGCCCAGAACCGCTAGACCACCGCGGCCGGCGTGCTGACCGAGTATTAGGTTCTTTTTTCAAAGAGGTTTTAGTTCAATTACCGGTTTTTTGCATCACCCAGGTTCCCAGAACTCCGAAGATAGACGCTGACTGTGGATACTGTATCACAGACACATTCCCTTTGACTGTTCAGACATGTCACGAAATCCGCCCAAAGTAATATACAATCATGCATGAGCAGCACCTGTTAGACGGAGGGGATCCGCCAGCCGATCAGTTCCAGTCATTCCACCAGGAAGGAGGTACACGGCTCATGTTGTACGTAGTTCAATCATGCCTAGACGGTCAATACCGTGGTTCGATCGCGTCCGCAATGTTACTTTGTGCCAGGAAGGGGTCTCAACAACTGAAGTGTCCAGGCGTCTTGGAGTAAACCAAAGCGATGTTGTTCGGACATGGAGGAGATACAGAGAGACAGAAACTACCGATGACAAGCCTCGCTCAGGTTGCCCGAAGGCTACGACTGCAGTTGATGACCGCTACCTACGGATTATGGCTCGGAGGAACCCTGACAGCAACATCAACATGTTTAATAATGCTTTTCGTGCAGCCACAGGACGTTGTGTTACTTCTCAAACTGTGCACAATAGGCTGCATGATGCGCAACTTCACTCCCGATATCCATCTTTACAACCTCGCACCATGTAGCGGTAAAGATGGGTCCAGCAACATGCCGAATGGATCGCTCACGATTGGCATCACGTTCTCTTTACCGATGAGTGTGGTGTATGCCTTCAACCAGACAATCGTCGGAGACGTGTTTGGAGGCAACCCGGTCAGCCTGAACGCCTTAGACACTCTCCAGCAACTACAGCAGGGTAGTGGTTCCCTGCTGTTTTAGGGTGGCATTACGTAGGGACGACATAAGCCGAAGGTGCCGTAACGACTATACGATACGTGAATGCCATCCTCCGGCTGATACGGCAACCATATTGGCAGCATATTGGCGAGGAATTTGTCTTCAGGGACGTCAATTCGCGCCCCCATCGTGCACATCTTGTGAATGACTTCCTTCGGGTTAACGATATCTCTCGACTAGAATGGCCAGCATGTTCTCCAAGCATGAATCCTATCGAACATGCCTGGGACAGATTGAAAATGACTGTCTATGGATGAAGTGACCGAAACCACTCTGAGGGATCTACGCCAAATCGCTGTTGAGTAGTGTGACAATCTGGAGCCTTGATGAACTTGTGGATAGTATGTCGCGACGAATACAGGCATGCATCAGTCCAAGAGGGTATTAGAGGTACCACCACCTCCGAAGGTTTCTTTGTATGGTGGTACAACATGCAATGTGTGGTTTTCATGAGCAATAAAAATGATGCAAATGATGTTTATGTTGATCTCTATTCCAATATTCTGTACAAGTTCCAGAACTCTCGGAACCGAGGTGATGCAAAACTGTTCTTAATATGTGTATGTTATACAATGCTACCACTCTGATAAGCGCATGTACATTAAGATTGCCAGATGAGAAACCCAGCAATGTGCAGCTATTGATTTTGCAAATATTCTATTAAAAATGGAACAAAAAAAAACTACGTTTGTAATGAAGTAGCGAAGAAATTTCATTTCGTTATATTCGTGAAAACACCTTTGAATTTATGAGACAGTTATACAAGGAAATAGGCATATTCTACAAGTGTATAATTACAGTATCCAAATCAAAAAACAGGTGCAGATGCTTTGCGTGTCTTCAACGAGATTTTGTGAAAGTCTCTATGGCACCGCCTCTTCATAGTTCTGTAGACAAATATCGTTTTCGTCTACAGCCGTTAGCCCTTGGCAGTTGAAAGCTGTCAAATGCGCTGCCAAGTTGAGCTATTTTCTGAAATTGACTCGTCTGTAGGAGTGTCTTACCCTATCTTCTAAGATACGTCGTAGGGTCAGTGTTGCCTCACATGTTACAACATTTCTATGGAATCATACTGATATCCTCCAGGGTCAGCTTCAAGGAGTTTTTCCATTTGTATGTAAAGAATACGTTTTAGTATTTTACAGCCATGACTTATTGAACTGATAGTTCGGTAATTTTCACACCTGTCAACACTAAAGGCATGAGCTATTTTTATGGTTCTTAGCTCGTAGAAATGGCATGATGGGACTTGGAAGCAATTGGCAGCGAGCCCATCCCTCAGTAAATCTTGCTGGACAGGCCCAGAGCTGTACAGGGCAGATGGAGCAGGCTCTTGTCAAGACAGGTCTCCAGTAGGACAAAGCCGTGATACCTGCATTGGCGCCAGCCGAAGCCTGGGATGGGGGCGATGGACTTAAGGGATGGGTCTCCACAGTGGAGTCATAAACTGGGCATTGTGTGCAGAGGCACACATAGTAAAAATTCACAAGTTTTAGTGTTTGCCGATACTGCAAATAGGCCTGTGACACACATCCATAGGGTGCCTTGGTTGTATACGAAATGTTATTAGTAAACTAAATTTTGCATACTTTTCAGTCATTTTACATAACAGCCCCATAGGGTTAACTTTCAATATTTGGCCTATCTCATACATCTTGCTCACCAGATGGAAGAGTTTTCTCATGGCTGTCACTCCCAAGCTATCAGTAGTTCAAATGGAATGTTGTCTCCTCCTGGGGCATTGTTTTGAGTTAGGTCTTTTAGTGTTCACATGTGGATATTGCCTGTGAAGTTTATTTTGAATACAGGTAGTAGCACAGAAATAACACATTTAAATTTCATGGATGATGAGGCAGTTTTTCTCACATCTCATTGTTTATGAAGACATATCTCATGATGCAAACACATCAAAAAAGAGTTTGGCATCACCTCGGTTTGGAGAGTTCTGGAACCTGTACAGAGTAATGGAATAGAGATAAACATAAACATCATTTCCCCCTTTTTATTGCTCATGAAAACAACATATTGCATGTTGTACCACCATACATGGAGACCTTCAGAGGTGGTGGTACAGGCTACTGTACACAATGGTACCTTTAATACCCAGCACCACATCCTCTTGCATTAATGCATGCCTGAATTCATCGTGGCATACATCCACAAGTTTATCAAGACACTGTTGGTCCAGATTGTCCCACTCCTCATTGGCGATTCGGTGTAGATACCTCAGAGTGGTTGGTGGGCCCCTTCCATAAACAGCCCTTTTCAATTTATCCTAGGCATGTTCGATAGGGTTCATGTCAGGAGATCATGCTGGGTACTCTAGTCAAGCGATTTCGTTATTCTAAAGGACGTCATTGACAAGATGTGCACGATGTGGGCGCAAATTGTCGTCCATGAAGATGAATGCCTCGCTAATATGCTGTCGATATGATTGTACTAGCGGTCAGAAGACAGCATTCATGTGTTTTACGGCCATTACAGCGCCTTCCATGACCACCAGCGGCGTACGTCACCCCACATATTGCCACCCCAAAACAGCAGGGAACCTCCACCTTGCTGCGCTCTCTAGACAGTGTGTGTAAGACGTTCAGCCTGACCAGGTTGCCTCCAAACACGTCTCCGACGATTGCCTGGTTGAAGGCATATGCGACACTCATCGGCGAAGAGAACGTGATGCCAATCCTCAGCGGTCCATTCGGCATGCTGTTATGCCAATCTGTAGCGTGCTGCATGGTGTCGTGGTTGCAAAGATGGACCTCGCCATGGACCTCGGGAGTGAAGTTGCGCTCATGCGGCCTATTGTGCACAATTTGAGTCGTAAGACGACATCGAGTTTCTGCACGAAAAGCGTTATCCAACTTGGTGGCGTTGCTGTCAGGGTTCCTCCGAGCCATAATCCATAGGTAGTGGTCATTCACCAGTAGCCCCTGGGCGGCTTGAGCGAGGCACGTCATCGACAATTCCTGTCTCTCTGTATCTCCTCCATGTCCGAAAAACGTCGCTTTGGTTCACTCTGAGACGCCTGGACATTTCCCTTCTTGAGAGCCCTTCCTGGGACAAAGGAACAATGCGGACGCGATCAAACCGCAGTATTGACAGTCTAGGCATGGTTGAACTACAGACAACACGAGCCGTGTAGCTCCTTCCTGGTAGAATGACTGTTACTAGTCGGCTGTCGGAACTCCTCCGTCTAATAGGCGCTGCACATAGATGGTTGTTTACATCTTTGGGCGGGTTTAGTGACATCTCTGAACAGTCAAAAGGACTGTGTCTGTGATACAATATCCACAGTCAACGTCTATCTTCAGGAGTTTTGGGAACCGGGTTTATGCAAAACATTTTTGATGTGTGCATGATAATAATTTAGCTCTTCCGGTGCACCCGCCCCGGAGACTTTGTTGCCTTACATTAAGGGGTATGTATACCAAATTTGGTTGGAATTGGCTTCCTCTCGGAACCGAAGTGATGCAAAACTTTTTTTGATGTGTGTAGATCATGAGATATGTGAGGACATGTACAACGTACACACACGCACACACACACACACACACACACATATATATATATAAATATATATATATATATATATATATATATATATATATATGTAATACACGTATACGTTTATGTAATGTGTATGGATTAAGTCCGATTGAAACGGTTTTGAGCATTGGTTTAGTCAATAAATGGTTACCGTTAGGTTGAGATAAACTGCTAGCGCTCCGTACTGCAAGCATTTCAGTCATCGCTGCACAGCTGCCTAATAAGATGCTTCATAGGCTCAACATGTCTGCTAGAACTGTGTGTGTCTTCCTTATATTTTTTATAAATAAGCCAAAGTGTATTTCTCTTATTACTTTGACTCTACCATTTATATATATGTTGAGTCGGTTTGATTAGAAAATTATGTGTACTCAAATACATGATTGTGTTATTTGGGCGTAAATTGATTTCTAATGCCCCGTTTTGTAAATATTGTGTACCTTTTACGACAACATTACTCTGTAGTTTGTAGACCTGAAGATGGTCATTATTTTCACACTGAAATTTTCACTCTGCGAAGGAGCGCGCGGTGATAGGAAACTTTATTGCAGATTGAAATTGTGTGCCAGACCGAGACTCGAGGACGAAAGGCAAAGGCCAAGAGTTCGAGTTTCCGCCCGGCACATTTTTAATCTGCGAGGGAGTTTCTCGATTGACCGAAATTAATAAGCATGTGTAAAAAAATTTTGGTTCATAACTGGAATAAATATGTATAAAAGTTCCATAGTTGGTTCGGCGAGTTTGCTTGAGCCGTCTGTAAGGACGTCAACGCGATCTGGAACTGTTCTGATCCTCAGAACCCCATTTAAGTCGTGCACAGTGCGCTGGTGGTCTCTCGCCCTGCGGCCATAAATCCTAGCGCGCTGCCGCTGTGCGTATATGTGCTGTGGTTGAGCTCTGGGCCAATTACAGCGTGTCACGTCACTCAGGGCGAGCCGCAGATAACCGCTTGTGCCGGGCTGGGACGGGCTGGGCTGGGCTGCGCTAGCCGGGCGACTAATTTGTTGTGGAGATAGCGAGCCGGGCCGCAGCAGCACGCGGCCGGAAGTCGCGCCCAGAGACCTGACGCATTTGCCACTGGATCTCCCTTATCAACACGCAGTTGCCAGCTTCCGCAACCTGCTTGTGAGATGATGGAAACCACGACTGGGACTGACACGTGGCATTTCTTTACAAGTAAAAATATTGCAATTTCGGGTAATTAGTTTTGCACGGGGTAGAATACACCCACAGGGAAATGTAGTCTGTATAATGGTGGATCTACGTTTCATTTGTGTAGTTAATATTTCCTTCTTTCCTTTAAGTTATACTCCACAGCTTTGTTAAAAGAAATTTTCATACACAGCCTGACAAAAGTGAGAAGCGTCCTGAAGAAGAGGCAGATACGAAATGAACTTCACGGGCTTTGTGATGTTGCTTCAATGAATAAACAATCAAGGTAAACTTACAAAAAACTTAGTACATGAATCCACTAATCAGTATCCCATTCTGCCTCTGTACGGTCTGGCAATAATTCGGTTGGGACTGGTACCTTCTTCTCCTGAGTCAAGCTGGTCGACAGCTGTTGTAACTCGTCTTTGATATCCTCAATACTTCTGCAGAGGATCATGTTGTCCAAAGTACCTCAACATCACGCAGACAGTTCATAGAAAAGTGCTCCACGATGAGATGTAGCACGTGAGGTTGCAGGATGTCTGTAACGTACGGTTGTCCTACCACAGATTCTTCAATCGTTTCAAGCCCTGACCTGAACTCATACCCGTTGGTTCTCCACACCACGACACTAGGAGTAACACCGTTTCTCCAAATCTTTGGAAGCTTGAGGTCTGTCCCCAAGTCACCGACAAAGGTCATCGGCGATTCGCTGCTGAACACAATGCGATAGCATTCATCAGCAGTTCATGCATTCTGCTTATGACTGCTACCAGTCTCTGACCAATGTTGCGGGATGACAAAGTATGGTGCGGTGTTGCGGCAGACCATCATTTGTCTTCGGATGGCAGGGGCAGGTGTGAGGAGGCTAACATGTGCTTGTGTATAATAAGGCGATCCTCCATGTGCTGGTCGGACATGGTCGATCAGAACTTCGACGGTGCCCTCACTTTCCAGGGCAAATCAACTTCAGGCAACTGTCACGTTCTAATAGCACACAAATCTTGATATTAGCATGACTGGATCAGCTTGCCAAATGGAGAACCACAATGTGGCCACTTTCAAATTCGGTCAGGTTCTAATAACGCTATCTCACACTATGAACTGACACCTCCGCGTCTTCCGCACTGGTGACTCTACGCCTGACACTGATCATATACCCTACAAGGGCTAGTAACAACTCTAAACACGAATAGCGCTAATGCCTTCTGGTTGCCGTTCTACGTGTCACAGAAGACTGCAGCTCTGGTCGTCTACATGACCACTGGTGGTGTGCATCATTGGTATGTCTTCTACGTGCCTTAGGTTTCGAGCAGGCAGTGTGTGTATACTGCAATTAATTTCGCCTCTGTCATCGTCATCTGGAAGACTTTAATGTTAAAAATGTTGTGTTGCGGACCTGTCATATGCAGTCTTAAAAAAGCGTTTAGAATATTTTAAGAGGTAGTACTATTCACCGAAACGAGACCATTAATTAGGGGTTTGGTACGGCAAACTTTCTCTGATCTAAATTCTTGTCCGTAAGGGGGGCTGAAAGATGTCTGCTTGCGGATATGAGCACAATCGTTTCATTGTGCTCCGTCAACAGGGTCTTCCCGTGTTCATTACCTAGGTACGCGTTTGCCTGACCATTAAGTAGTCTACAGTCACTTATGTGGTACGAGTTGTGCTGCATGAGTACTACAGTTCCACATGTGTTACTATGTCACTGTAACGTATGTTAGCTGCAAATGCATGCATGTATCGTAGCGTCTTAATTACACGCCACTTTGCTTTTTCACATTTTTAATTCTGCAGTCTTCAGTTGCGTAGTCATTGAAGTAAAATCGTCTGACTTATATTCCTCATCAAACTAGTTCGATTCTCGACATTTCGATCTCTCTTGTGGAATTCTCTCCAGTATTCCACCGGTGCATTCTGATGCTCAAATACGTCGAAACAAAGCGTTACGTTCACTTGTGACGAGCTAATTTACTTGCCCTGTTCCGGACGACTGGTGTTACTGAGTAAATATCTTCTGGCTTCTAGACCATCGTCATGGCATAAATGCTGAAAGCAGATATTAAAGAGAAGGGGAACTCAAAATATTATTGTTGTGCCGCCTCGGTTGCTTCCTAATAGCTATTTATGTTCCTAATCCGCCGAGGCTGTCTGTTTACTTGTTTAATAGCGGTTAGTAACGAAGGCGGAAGTTTATAGCCATCGATCTGTTTAAACAACACTCATTCTTCGAACTCTGCTTCAAGGACGTTCTTTCTACGAATATTACTTTCTCTGGCTAGAACTCTAATATTCTTACAAACAACAACCTGATAGTATTTTGTTGGTTTTTCACTACCGCTAATTTTAGATATCGTCATAAATAGGTGTGTCTGAGTTTCTGCGACATATACTTTGCCAATACCACGTATCACTTCATACACTTGTGTCGAGTGTAGGCAGTCAGGCTCATCAGCTGCAGCTCAGAAGTCCTTTGTCTTGTGTCGACAAAAAACCGTAGCCCGTAAACCATTCTTCTGAAGAACTCAACCTATTCGCTCGATTACTCTTGTAACAAATGGTAACCTTACAGATTATGCGGAAAGTCTCTCCTCTTGTTCGTGTTATTGATTTTACTGCTTCGTCCGAAAGATCATCATAGTCTTCAGTCATCAATGTTTCTCTTAGGAAATCTAGCTACTATCGCTTGATCTTACAGTCTTTCGACAGTGTTCAGCCATCCATGAATTACAATGATATCCTGAAGAACATCCCACCGGAGCGATCAAAAAGTGGAACATTGAAGAAGTTTGAAAAGGAATATGATGAAGCCTGAAGAATCATATTTTACTATCTATATTATTGTGCTTTTGTACATACAAATGGTTTACTAAACTTTCCTCTTCTCTTTACCGTTACATAGTAGCAATGGGAATCCTACTACTTCACAAGTAACATGACGTATATGACTTTCTACTGTTGTTTAAGAATCCCGGCCCTATGCGCTGAAAAACTACGCCGCAGAGAACCATCTCACAATCTGTTCGGCCAACTTTACTCCGTACTCCCCGGGATGGAGTATCGTGTGCTAGATTTACTGCATGAAAATACTGGAATCAGAGTACGAACATTAGCAGTTGAGTAAGGCCCTAATAATCTCCTTGTCTGAACGATACATGAACAAATGTTGTTCTTTCACAAATTCACTCCTGCGGTTACCAGCGGTGGCCCAGGCTAGATCCGCCCCTTGGGCGGCGTGTACCTCCGGTAGCTCACGCTCCATCTGTCAGTTATGGCACCAGCGGTACACTAATGCATGATCTGTTTCCTATTAGCCAGGCGCAACCAACAGCTGTGAATAAAATTTTGTGTTATTCTTCAATGAGAGAACTTCCTGAACAAATGAGGTATCACATAATGTATGATTAGTTAAGTGTAAAACTAGCCGACTATTAGCTCACCCCCATCTTCCCCCCTCCCCTTTCCATCTCTCCCAATCTCCTACACCCCATACTCTGTCCATATCCTCCTACCACTCTTTCCGTCTGCTATTTCCACCTTTTTCTGTCCAACTGCTCTTGGGCTGCTCTTGCCTACATTTTCTATCTGTTCCCCGCCCCCCTCCCTCCTTCCTCCCCTGTTCATCTGCTCCTTCCGCTCTGTCCATGGCTTCCTCTCTCCTCTCTTCCTGCCCCTTCTATATCCTTCTCCCTTCATCTATCTCATTCCCCTCTCTTTTTGTCCATCTCCTCCTTTTCCATTTCACTGTCCATTCTCCCCTCCTCTCTGTGTCCATTTCGTCCTCCCTCATATCTGTGTCCACTTCCTCCTCTATCCCCCTCCCCGTGCCCGTCTGTCCCCTTTTTTCTCCTCTCTCCATTGCAATAGGAGGTTGCTGGTCCTTACTCTCACAGTATGTCTTTGAGTTTGGCTCAAATCGATGCATGTGTTGAGGAGGAGTCTTCCATCCGCGGCTTTGCCGGCATACTCGCGCTTCACAGATATTTAAAATATCTGTACACACATTCCATCTGCATTTCCAGTGGATTTCACCTTGCAGTTGCGTTTTCACGCAAATTAGTGTTTATGACATGTCTCCTGACTTAAGTACAATGCTGTAATTTCGTATATGCATTCAGCAGCATATGTGGATACTGCCCACGAAAGGGGCTGCGAATAGAGTTGGCAGCCCAGAAGTAATAAGTTTAACCATCCTGAATTATGCAGCAGTTTTTCACGAAAATCAATGTTTATGACATCATGTCTCCTGAACTATATGCCAAACAATAATATAACTTTGGAGGCACATTCAGTGGTAAATGTGAATGCTATCTGCACAGTGCATCGCGATTACAGTTATTATTTAATTAGTAACTAAAACGTCGTGCTTGATGTGGTAGTTTAATTGCATGAACAACAAAAATGTAGAAGTGATAAACTTCTTTTTTTTGTAATTTTTTGTGGGTTGCCAGCGAGAAAACTTTGAATTATGCCTACAGTTTCTTGCAAGTCACTAAGTGCTCTCATTCTGAAATGTTGTTTGAATAAAATCAGTATATTTTAACAAACCCCTATGTTTCGCTGTGCTAGCGATGGAACCATTACACTTAAAAGAGAACTAATATCTATACATCAGTCAAAATTTTTTTCCGATTTTTCATCGGACTATGGTTTTGTAAAAAAGGTAATACTATATTTCTGTCTCTCAGTACCTTTCTTGTCGCGACTGCCATAATGTGAAGTCATGTATCTTCTGCGTTATGTAGTTTAACATGAAATAATAATATTTTTGAGCTTAACTATGTTTCCATTCATTAGTGATGTGAAGATATTTTCGGTCGACAATTCATAAAGCTTGCATTTATGTTTCAGTTTGTTAAATACGTTGGCAATGACTGATTTGGTGACACAAAGATCGCGCGCCTTCAGCGCAACATCATTTGTGCATTTTCACTTTTACAAATCGAGCCTGCAATCCAGTGCTCTTAACGAAATCCGATTATCACTTATTACCATGTAAATAATTTCGTTGCACTGAAACTGAATGTTAACACAGTCTTGCGTCACCAATCTTTCCCGCTCTCCAACAACGACTTTTGTCCCTGATGGTACAGAATTACATATGTGGCAGGTATGTAATTAACTCTGAATATAACAGATGCAGAGGGAGTACTTTCATTTAACTGCAATAATTTTAAAGTGAATTTTTGACTTTGGCGTCCTCTTGCAAATAGTCAGTGTGATGTGGCATTGTTTTGAGAACATTTTACTTCTGATTTTGAAATACTTTAAAAAGTCCGCACTGGTCGAAATGGAGACAGCATTGCACTGAGGACATTGGCAGGACTAACGCATGATGTACATCTTTGTATAAGCTTTCACTGTTATTACGATGGTTCAAACTTCTTTTGTATCTGTTTCACGTAACGCCAAAACCACAAGAAATAGGTTGAAAATTGAACAACTACAGAACAAGCTGCTTATAAAAAATTGAAGTCAACTGCTAGCAATCCAGGATATTTACTTTCAAAAACAAAATTTTCAAAAAAAATTTGGACAGCATGTATTTTATTATGTAAAGGAAAAGGTAAGGGCAACTTTGTTCACTCTCCTTTGCCTGTGCATAGAGTATATTCTACTGAATAATTATCAACATTCAATGTCCAATTTTCTTTGGTATTAGAATATTTTAATATTTTTGTATTAAGTTGTGTTAACAATAGTGAATAAAGTTGGTACAAGGTGGCTAATTTCTCTTTACAGTAACACAAAATGGTGCAGATCTTCTTCATAGTGTCAAGAAATTAATGTTGTCTCTCCAAAATGTTCATGCTCAAAATATTATTGTTTGTGTGCTAAGTTTCAATTAAAATATGTGATTTCACATACATAGATCCAGCCACCTTGTACGTTATAGGTAAAATAGGGAAGTCAGTTGCAATGGAAACTGAAACACGTAATAAGAAAGTTAATCCAGCCGTCAGCTACACACCAGACCAACTGAACGCAGTTTGTCATAAGTTAAGCACTGACGAAATCAGAGGCTGAACAATTAATAACCAATCAAAATCCAATGAAAATGAAATGCAACTAAATGTATAAATAAGACAGATTTCTGTTGCTGTTTCCTCAACACGAGCAGATAAATACAACAGTTGCATAAAACATATCTCGTATGACAGAAAACAAAACCTGCAATCAAATCCTGTCGTACACTATTAGATCCTATCTTGCCAACGAAACCACTACAGTTCTTTTCAGCTGATGATATTCATGTCAGTTCCGGCGAGTTAGTGCAGCGGCTCACTCACCTGACGATGGTGGCCAGGTAGACCGCCTAAATATTGTGTCAAGATGACGTTATTTTCAGCTGGAGGCGCGACATGAGGATCATCAATTACTACGCGGGGGAAGTTTACGGAGCCACGTTTCAGTTGATATTGCAGGACCTTTGGCCTTAGCTAGAGCCAGAGTTAAATATATAGTAGCATTGTAAAATGTTTTCTCACAGCCTGTCAAACTAAGTGCTACAGAGTCTAAGACAGCAGTCCTACTCTTTAAAACTAAATCATTACATTATGTCTACAGTTGGTATGTCTGGCGCATTGCAGTCAGAAAAGACATGTGACTTCACCTGACGAGCATGGAAAACATTACTACAAGATATGAAATCAAACAAATATTAATATCAAGACTTCACCGCAAAAGCAACACCACAAAAAGAATTTGTTGTGAATTTGACAGATTTATATGCACTTATACACGCAATCAGCAGACACATTGATTAGATAATGGCGAGTTCCTTGAACGTAGCATAAATAAGTTACCACAGTACGCCACACTCTGCACTCCAGCTGAATTACTATGCAGGGCGAAAGGGAAGAGTAACTAGATAGACCCTCTTCTACGTATTCAGAGATAAGAAGGTTCCTGGAGAGAAAAGTGAGGCCAAGAACAAGGATCGGGATTAATTTAAGGAAAACACGTGGAATTTGATGCGTCAATTATAATTCCCTAAAAAATATTTTTATTTATTAACTATTTAATAATGAGTCAACTTACAGATATCAAGATTATAGCGAAATACATACAAATATTTCAGATTTTTAAACTGAATTCACAGCGTATAAGGACATTTGCATTGTACATAAAACTACAAATAGTACTCATAAAATTTCAACTGCGGAACACAATGCTGGCCCGACTAAAAACAATTTATTACTTTAATAAACTGCGACGGCACTCTGTCTCCACAACTAGATCACAACTGTGGGTTAGTCTCACAACAGGATCGGAAGAGAAGTTCAACAAACATTAAATAAGAAACTGATTATTCTGCTGTCATATAGACAAGATACGGCCGAGATGTCCAAAGACTACCCATATGTAAAACCGAAAGAACAGTAGTACTTCACTGATTGACCACAAGCCTGTTCCACATAAATCATGGTAAGTACTTAAATAAACTGCCCGGCCCCTAAAACACATTTAAAATATAATTAAAATTAAACCCTTAAGTTCGTAAAGAAAACAAGAAACTCAGTGCTTTTTGCACAAAGACTTACCACACGCCCACAAGAGCCTTACAATAACAGAAATACTGAGTAGATTACTTCCTTATCCGGGGACATCCCCGTCATGGCATGATACCAATAGAATAACAACAAACTACTCAACTTGAGGCTGGAGATCCGCGGAACTACGTGTGACCTGCCATCGCATAGTGCGATGACGGGAAGGCCACCGAAGGAAAAGGATAACACGTTCCTGCCCCGGACCAGCAGAACAGCAATGAATCAACCGCTGCCAACGTAAGACTTACCAAACAACCAACAGCAAAACAAGTTTGATAAAAATTAGCGTAAACAGTAATACTTAAACAGGCAATTGGAAATTTAACTATTAAAACTTCGGTATGGGAGCAACCCGCTGATAATATTGCAAGTTAACCTTCCCAGCAATAACAGGAAGCAATGTAGAAGGTCATTTAAAAGAATACTAACAATAAGATTTTAAAAAAGTCGATGTGTACCTTTACTGAGGTCTCACACCGGGTAGGATTAACAGTCTTTAAGTACAGTACTTACTAAAGAGTCTTCTCAGATAATTTCAGCCAAATGCCAGTGAGGCCAATAGCTTCACGATAATACTGCCCTGCTACCCGCGGATGTCAACAACTTGTTCGCTATATCTCGGCGTATTTAGCACAATACAATTGACTGCTGCACGTCATAAGCAGGTTGCACGCAACAAGAGCCGCTCCTTGCTCACTATATTCGCCGGTAGCAACGGTCAACGCTGCAGGAAAATGCGGGCCACCATAGCCCAACGGTTAGCGGTTTCAACTCACTGCAATCGTCAGGACGCCGAGTACTGATACTTGAGGAATGCTTAATTTTCCAAAAAAATACTTCAAATGCAAAGATATCATGACAAGAAAACTCACTTGAAATCTTCACTTCTGCACGAAAGGAATTGTAAGTTCAGCTTCTTTATACAGGTAGCTATAAGATAGGCAGACTCCTTATGAAGGAAGACAAAAGTTAAGGGGTCGTATGCTCACCAGGATCTTGAAAAACATCTACATGGCTGATTAATCTTATCTGGTGATTAATCTTATCTGTATATTAAATCAAATTCTTTGATGCACTTCAATTATTAAATGTGTCTTAGAAGGTAAATTAACAAGTGGTGTTTGTGGAAACCCTTTGAGCCCTATGTAGTCTTGGTGTCCATGCTAGTTGTATAAGTTAAATGAACTGATTACTAGGTTTCAAGAAATATGACATGGTCCAAACAGGCTGAAATAGATATTTGCCCGTGCTATAAGCGACTTGCGACTGTTACCTATTTTCAAGCACTTTGCGTTTACTGCTGCTTGAAGACATTTTTTGTTCAAACGAATGCATTAATTCAACTTTACTATCTTTATTTAAGTCTGTTGGTACTGGATAAATTTAATCCGTGGCATATCTGGCAAAGTTGCAAAAATTTAGTTTTTATCCACAGCTTAAATACATTTTAAGAAAGAAAACGGAGTTCAAACAGGCTGTAATATATTTATTGCCTATGCTAATTTCGACGTTAACACAGTGTCGCCGGTGAGAACAATTGAACTGTACCTTGATTAAAAGTTTATAAAGCTGTTATCATAATCAGAGACTTAATTACAAGAACTTTAATTTCCAAAGAAGAAGCTATTAAACACTTGGTAATGTTGGTAAATCACATCATAAAGAAATTTCCTTTTTAAGAACTGGGGGGAGGGGGGATAGCCCATCTAATCTTCAGCATTCTTCTTTAGCACCACACTTCGAAAGCTTCTATTCTCTTCTTGTCCAAACTATTTATCTTCCATGTTTCACTTCCATACATGGCTACACTCCATACAAATACTTTCAGAAACGACTTCCTGACACTTAAATCTATGCTCGATGTTAACAAATTACTCTTCTTCAGAAACGCTTTTCTTGCCATTGCCAGTCTACATTTTATATCCTCTCTACTTCGACCATCATCAGTTATTTTGGTCCCCAAGGAGAAAAGCTCATTTGCTACTTTAAGTGTCTCATTTCCTAATCTAATTCCCTCAGCATCACCCGAGTTAACTCGACTACATTCCATTATCCTCGTTTTGCTTTTGTTGATGTTCATCTTATATCCTCCTTTCAAGACACTCTCCATTCTGTTCAACTGCTCTTCCAACTCTTTTGCTGTCTCTGACAGAATTACAGTGTCATCGGCCAACCTCAAAGTTTTTATTTCTTCTCCATGTATTTTAATACCTACTCTGAATTTTTCTTTTGTTTCCTTTACTGCTTGCTCAATATACAGATTGAATAACATCGGGGAGAGGCTAAAACCCTGTCTCACTCCCTTCCCAACCACTGCTTCCCTTTCATGTCGCTCGACTCTTATAACTGCCATATGGTTTCTGTACAAATTGTAAATAACCTTTTGCTCCCTGTATTTTACCCCAACCACGTTCAGAATTTGAAAGAGAGTATTCCAGTCAACATTGTCAAAAGCTTTCACTAAGTCTACAAATGCAAGAAACGTAGGTTTGCCTTTTCTTAATCTAGCTTCTAAGATAAGCCGTAGGGTCAGTATTGCCTCACGTGTTCCAACATTTCTACGGAATCCTAACTGATTCCCGAGGTCGGCTTCTACCAGTTTTTCCATTCGTCTGTAAAGAATTCGCGTTAGTATTTTGCAGCCGTGACATATTAAACTGATAGTTCGGTAATTTTCACATCTCCCAACACCTGCTTTCTTTGGAACTGGAATTATTATATTCTTCTTGAAGTCTGAGGGTATTTCGCCTGTCTCATACATTTTGCTCGCCAGATGGTAGAGTTTTGTCAGGACTGGCTCTCCCAAGGCTATCAGTAGTTCTAATGGAATGTTGTCTACTCCCGGAGCCTTGATTCGACTCAGATGTTTCAGTACTTTGTCAAACTCTTCACGCAGTATCATATCTCCCATTTCATCTTCATCTACATCCTCTTCCATTTCCATAATATTGTCCTCAAGTACGTCGCCCTTGTATAGACTCTCTATATACTCCTTCCACCTTTCTGCTTTCCCTTCTTTACTTAGAACTGGGTTTCCATCAGAGCTCTTGATATTCATACAAGTGGTTCTCTTTTCTCCAAAGGTCTCTTTAATTTTTCTGTAGGCGGTATCTATCTTACCCCTAGTGAGAGAAGCCTCTACATCCTTACATTTGTCCTCTAGCCATCCCTGCTTAGCCATTTTGCACTTCCTGTCGATCTCATTTTTGAGACGTTTGTATTCCTTTTTGCCTGCTTCATTTCCTGCATTTTTATATTTTCTCCTTTCATCAATTAAATTCAATATTTCTTCTGTTACCCAAGGATTTCTACCAGCCCTCGTCTTTTTACCTACTTGATCCTCTGCTGCCTTCACGACTTCATCCCTCAAAGCTACCCATTCTTCTTCTACTGTATTTCTTTCCCCCATTCTTGTCAATTGATCCGTTATGATCTCCCTGAAACTCTGTACAACCTCTGGTTCTTTCAGTTTATCCAGGTCCCATCTCCTTAAATTGCCACCTTTTTGCAGTTTCTTCAGTTTTAATCTACAGGTCGTAACCAATAGATTGTGGTCAGAGTCCACATCTGCCCCTGCAAATGTCTTACAATTTAAAACCTAGTTCCTAAATCTCTGTCTCACCATTATATAATCCATCTAAAACCTGTCAGTATCTCCAGCCTTCTTCCATATATACAAACTTCTTTTATGATTCTTGAACCGTTAGCTATGATTAAGTTATGCTCTGTGCAAAATTCCACCAGGCAGCTTTCTCTTTTATTTGTTACCCTCAATCCATATTCACCTACTACGTTTCCTTCTCCTCCTTTTCCTATTATCGAATTCCAGTCACCCATGACTATTAAATTTTCGTCTCCCTTCACTATCTGAATAATTTCTTTTATCTCATCATACATTTCTTCAATTTCTTCGTCACCGGTAGAGCTAGTTGGCCTATAAACTTGTACTACTGTAGTAGGCGTGGGCTTTGTGTCTATCTTGCCCACAATAAGGCTTTCACAATGCTGTTTGAGGTAGCTTACCCGCACTCCTATTTTTTTATTCATTATTAAACCTACTCCTGCATTACCCCTATTTGATTTTGTATTTATAACCCTGTATTCACCTGACCAAAAGTCTAGTTCCTCCTGCCACCGGACTTCGCTAATTCCCACTATATTTAACTTTAACATATCTATTTCCCTTTTTAAATTTTCTAACCTACCTGCCCGATTAAGGGATCTGACATTCCACGCTCTGATCCGTAGAACGCCAGTTTTCTTTCTCCTGATAACGACGTCCTCTTGGGTAGTCCCCACCCGGAGATCCGAAAGGGGGACTATTTTACCTCCGGAATATTTTACACAAGAGGACGCCATCATCATTCAACCATACAGTAAAGCTGCATGACCTCGAGAAAAATTACAGCTGTAGTTTCCCCTTGCTTTCAGCCATTCGCAGTACGAACACAGTAAGGCCGTTTTGGTTAGTGTTACAAGGCCAGATCAGTCAATCATCCAGACTGTTGCCTCTGCAACTACTGAAAAGGCTGCTGCCCCTCTTCTGGAACCACACGTTTGTCTGGCCTCTCAACAGATACCCCTTCGTTGTGTTTGCACCTACGGTACGGCCATCCGTATCGCTGAGGAACGCAAGCCTCCCCACCATCGGCAAGGTCTATGGTTCATGGGCGGGGGGAATTAAAGGATAACAGTAAAGAATTAAAGCATGCAACGACCTCAAAACTGAATAGCTTAAATTAAAAATTGATTTTAATCGCCACGATCTGCAACTCAAAGTAGCGCAACAGCTAACTGAATTGCATATTATCCTCAAAACCGAAATTGGTGAAGTTCGCAAAGATTTCACTGACACAGATGATATTATGGAGGGAGGTAGTCAGAAAAAATAGGCAATGAATCCAAACTTTGCTCTAATCGATTTGAGGAAGTAAATAGTAAAGTAAATGCTTGTCAAAAGGATACTAGGAAAATGATATCTGACTCCGTCAAATTATGTGAGGACGCTGATAAAAAGTTTCTGTCCGAGTACAGACAGTAGAACTACAAGCAGAGGAGCTAAAAACTAGTATTACTAAAACAGAAAATAGAGTAACCTCTATAACCTCTAGTAGGTCTTGTACCACTACTGTACAGTTTGTTGCTTCAGTTGATGCTGCTTTCATCGGGTGTCGTCAATTGTTACGTTTTGATCCAGACAAAGAAATTCATTCCTTACAGTTCTGGAATGATTTTGAGGATGTTTTGCCAAATGTATAGTCAGAACGTGAGAAAATTTCCTTCATAAGATGTCATTTGCGATGATGAGTTGACGTAATACTTATATGTAAAACTCTTTCTTAATTTAAAATTGCGTTTCTTGATGAGTAGTGGTCACACAACAAACAAAACAATGTTTTGAGAGAATTTTGTAATGGAAAAAATTTACCCCAGGCCGTGAATCAGTTAAAGAGTTTCCTAGAATTTTGGGTCTCACGGCTGCCACATCTGACAGGAAAGATGAAACGGAAATGATCATGGGACTAGAAGGTAAGCTGCCTTGGTATTGCCAGAAAAGAATCATTTCCAGATCTAGAGTAATGTAGAAAGGTTCAATGAATATGTGGAGTGAGAGGAAAGAGTACCTGCTGTTGAGGAGCAGATGCAGAATAATATTAGGTATTCTAATAGTAACACAAAGAACCTAAATAACGACAGTGGGAACGTGAATGTTAGAAGCTTGAAAGTTTAGAATACTTGAGCTAATTTCCGTGGTCATGGTCATGGTAGAGGAAGAGAAGGTAGACAGCCACCGTTCTTTCGCAATAGTTATGACAAAGCCAGAAATGTAAAAAAAATGTGCCTTTGAGGTAAGACGGAGAGCCGAATCTATCCGATCTGATTTGAATGGAATGAACATAACAAGCCGCGTATGGGAAACTAATTCCCATCTCTGAGAAAACGCGCTCATCAGGCGGAAATAGTAACGCAGCCAGTAACAAAAACACAGACCGCAGTCAGACAGCACAGGCAAACCGATAACAGGGATGATGAAACAGGAACAGATAGTATTAGTAATGTGCTAAACCACACTATCTAGTTGACAGCATTTTGTACGCTTTAGAAAAATGAGTCCAGAAGGAAAAACAAAACGCTACAGATAATAGGGACGAACAAATTAGCCTGTTTCAATCAGATAAGTACGAAGATGAAGTAAACGCTTATATCTTCGACAATAATGGTAATCAGAAGGCTAAACTTTCGGTAGACATAGTAGTGTCTGTTTTGCAAGGTTCTGAGGAGGAGAATTTGTTAGAAGGAGGGTGTAGAAATAATAATGAGGTCAGGGAAAGTATTAGCTGTATTGACTTGCGAC
This sequence comes from Schistocerca piceifrons, assembly GCF_021461385.2. Classification (NCBI taxonomy): domain Eukaryota; kingdom Metazoa; phylum Arthropoda; class Insecta; order Orthoptera; family Acrididae; genus Schistocerca; species Schistocerca piceifrons. The sequence continues at coordinate 585,956,720 of NC_060138.1, forward strand.
AAAGTGTAAAAGCAGAAGACAGACGACACTATTATAGATACATATGTCGCGCAAGGACGCTGTTGCTCAGAAGGGAGGGTAGTTTGGCTGAAGCGCAGCAAGTGAAAGTAGAGGAAGTCGTCAGGTGCTTTGATTTAAAATTGGTGGACAGACTGCAAAAGGCAGCAGAGGATGTAGAGTTTGATGACCCCGTGACTCTTGAGTATAAATGTACTTGAACTGAACAAATTAATTTAGCTGGCAAGAGATTGAAAAGAATTTATTAGAAGACTTTTATCAGTCACCTGTTCAGACTAGAATAGCTCAACTTATCATAAAAACTAATATTTCAGGAGAAGCGCTGCGTTTTCTTCTTGATAGTGGTTGTTGTGAATTGGCAGGAGCCAATTCACGGAGTTTGGAGGAAGCCGAAAGGCACGCATTTAAGCTCACGCAGACTGGCGTGAGGTCTGGAAAATGACAAGGAATTATAGTAGCCAAAAATAGCACATAACTTCTGGAATACTTAACTTTAATCCATAATTGGAGAACATCGCTCTTGATGATACATAATTATGATCTCAATATAAACTGGTAATGGCGCCTTGCTAGATCGTAGCAAATGACGTAGCTGAAGGCTATGCTAACTATCGTCTCGGCAAATGAGAGCGTATTTGTCAGTGTAGCACCGCTAGCAAAGTCGGCTGTACAACTGGAGCGAGTGCTAGGAAGTCTCTCTAGACCTGCCGTGTGGCGGCGCTCGGTTTGCAATCACTGACAGTGGCGACACGCGGGTCCGACGTATACTAACGGACCGCGGCCGATTTAAATGCTACCACCTAGCAAGTGTGGTGTCTGGCGATGACACCACAGTGGTAGCAAAGAATTCTTTGATTCTATTCCATATAATAATGAATTAACAGTTATGAAGCTAAATGGTCTGAGAATAATGGGTACTACTGGAAAAGATTCTAGAACGGTACAGCGCTAAACTTGTTTACCAATTGGTAGGTAACATAATAGTATATCATCCATTTTAATCGTGCTTTGTTTACGTGTTGAAATGTTAATTGCTCTAGATCTTTTAACGAAATTTCAAGGAAGACTGACTTCGATCAGAGCCACTTAATACTGACATTACTGGATGCTCGAGTGATTATGGAGCCTTTCATTAGAAACTATGTGAGCAGTAATGATGAAGCATGGGAACTTAATATTAGAGTAATGAGGAATAAGGGATACTTGCAGGAAGATACTGAATTCGCAAATAATGTGCAAGATGAAAATCCGGGAAAGATATATATCCTGAAAGAAATAGATGCTAAGGGACAGTCAGTCTGCAGTTCGTGGTCGTGCGGTAGCTTTCTCACTTCCCGCGCCCGGGTTCCCGGGTTCGATTCCCGGCGGGGTCAGGGATTTTCTCTGCCTCGTGATGACTGGGTGTTGTGTGATGTCCTTAGGTTGGTTGGGTTTAAGTAGTTCTAAGTTCTAGGGGACTGATAACCATAGATGTTAAGTCCTATAGTGCTCAGAGCTAAGGGACAGTCAGTAGATCAAAGTCCTGATAAACAAGCCTTGGACAGAAAAAAGCGGCACATTATGCAAATTCTTCCTCCCCCCTCTTGTTTTAACATACGTGAAAAAGTATTAGTCAAAACCAAAGAAAAACCTAACCAAATTTCTGTTGTGGGTTGGCAAGAGAGCCAACACCGGGTATGAGAGGAAGCCGAAAGGCACGCGTTTTAGCTCACGCAGGCTGGCGTGAGGTCTGGAACAGGACAAGGAAATTAGACTTTAGAAAAACGGACGTAGCTGGTGGAATACTTAACTTTAATCCATTAATGATGAGCGTCGCTCTTGACTGTACATGATTCAGTATCAATAGTAACTGGTAATGGCGCCTTGCTAGGTCGTAGCAAATGACGTAGCTGAAGGCTATGCTAACTATCGTCTCGGCAAATGAGAGCGTATTTGTCAGTGAACCATTGGTATGAACGTCGGCTGTACAACTGGGGCGAGTGCTAGTAAGTCTCTCTAGACCTGCCGTGTGGTGGCGCTCGGTCTGCAATCACTGACAGTGGCGACACGCGGGTCCGACGTATACTAACGGACCGCGGCCGATTTAAAGGCTACCACCTAGCAAGTGTGGTGTCTGGAGGTGACACCACAATTTCAGCGAAAACAAAGAAGTTTATGCATTTTCATGAAGAACCATTCAGGATAAAAGGCAATCCTGATACCAACATATACCATTTCGAATAACCGGGAAGTAAGAGAGAACGAGGACTACAGAACATTGCACATCTGAAGCCTTTCAAAACTGACAGTAACTAAGCCCCGTCGGTTGTCTGCCACTCGTTAGCGGATACACAGTTTGGCGTAATGTGCAGTCCCAACTGGATGAAACTTTATTTGCCCTTCATTCCCCTTTTCATTCTATTCTTCTGTTCTATCTATAGTAAGTAATCAGGTGCTGGAAGGTTTCTTGGCGAATGACACCCCATTCTTCATGGAGTGCTGCACGGAGGAGAGGTATCGATGTCCGTCGATGAGGCCTGGCACGAAGTCAGCGTTCCAAAACATCCCAAAGGTGTTCTATAGGATTCAGGTCAGGACTCTGTACAGGCTAGTCCATTAAAGGGATGTTATTGTCGTGTAACCACTCCGCCATAGGCCGTGCATTATGAACAGGTTCTCCATCGTGTTCAAAAATGCAATCGCCATCCCCGAATTGCTCTTCAACAGTGGGAAGCAAGAAGGTGCTTCAAACATCAATGTAGGCCTGTGCTGTGATAGTGCCACGCAAAACAACAACGGGTGTAAGCCCCCTCCATGAAAAACACGGCCACACTATAACACCACCGCCTCCGAATTTTACTACTGGCACTAAACACGCTGGCAGATGACGTTCACGAGGCATTCACCATACCCACACCTTGCCATCGGATCGCCACATTGTGTACCGTGATTCGTCACTCCACACACCGTTTTTCCACTGTTCAATTGTCCAATGTTTACGCTCCTTCACCAAGCGAGGCGTAGTTTTGGCATTTAATGGTGTGATGTTTGGCTTATGAACATCCGTTCGACCATGAAATCCAAGTTTTCTCACCTCCCGCCTACCTGTCATAGTACTTACAGCGGATCCTGATGCAGTTTGGAATTCCTGTATGATGGTCTGGATAGATATCTGTCTATTACACACTACGACCCTGTTCAACTGTCGGCCGGCCCGCATCTCGTGGTCGTGCGGTAGCGTTCTCGCTTCCCACGCCCGGGTTCCCGGGTTCGATTTCCGGCGGGGTCAGGGATTTTCTCTGCCTAGTGATGGCTGGGTGTTGTGTGATGTCCTTAGGTTAGTTAGGTTTAAGTAGTTCTAAGTTCTAGGTGACTGATGACCATAGATGTTAAGTCCCACAGTGCTCAGAGCCATTTGACCTGCCGGCGGTCTCTGTCAGACAACAGACAAAGTCGGCCTGTACGCTTTTGTGCTGTACATGTTCCTTCACGTATCCCTTTCACTATCATATCCTAAACAGTGTACCTATGTATGTTTCAGAGTGTGGAAATCTCGCGTACAGACGTATGACACAAGTGACACGCAATCACCTGACCAAGTTCGAGGCCCGTGAGTTCCGCTGTGCACCCCATTCTGCTCTATCACGATGTGTAGTGACTACTGAGGTCGCTGATATGGAGTACCTGGCAGTAGGTGGCAGCACAAAGCGCCTAATACGAAAAACTTGTGGTTTTGGGGGTGTCCGGATACTTTTGAACACATGGTGTATATGTCTTCATGTTATACATGGGCGATGACTGTTATGTCGTTGTATAACAAGAACGGAATTTCAAAATAAAGGGTCACTATATTAAAATAGTAGCCAAAGGCGTTTGAACACGACCACTACCCCATGGCGAGAAACAGAGCATACAATGTTGCCAGGCGCAGGAAAGCATGAAAGTACTAATACGCGCGCCTTCCCAAAGGGAGAAACACAGTTCTCCACGCCATCGTGAATGTGTTAAGGAGTGCGTGATTCTTAAAGAGTAGAGGGGTGTATTGGTACCGATGTACATTGTGCACAACGGACGTCACGCTGAGAGCTTCCTTTGAACTAGTGACCAGACCGTAAATCATGTGTCTCCGACACATGTTGATAGTGGTTTGTCTTGTTTCGATGTGCGGTAAACACTCTCAAGATATGCGACAATTTTTCTCAACTCTCTGCCCACCTTCCTGCACGCCTCCGTAGCTGAGTGGTCAGCGTAGATGGCTGTCATGTGGATAAAGCTGCTTCGTTTCCCCGCACTGCCAAGGATTTTTCGCACGTGTGAGAACTGGTTCAAAATTCTTCAAATGGCTCTAAGCACTATGCGACTTAACATCTGAGGTCATCAGTCCCCTAGACTTAGAACTACTTAAACCTAACTAACTTAAGGACATCACACACATCCATGCCCGAGGCAGGATTCGAACCTGAGGACTGGTGCGGGATGCCAGTTGAGCAGCTAGTTGAACGACGTTACAGCCTACCACGGGCCCTGTTTACGTTTATTAAACACATGGAGGCTGTGGATCGCCACACGGTGTAGAAGTAAAATGCCTTGAGAGCGGTTTACCGACCACGTGCCCCTCCATACCGCATTCGCATGACGCTTCAAGGCGTAGGATGACACATCCCTTGAGCCTTCACGGACTGGACGACGAGCTCGCTTCGTATGCCATTTGAAGCCTCAAAATCTCCCAGATGTAGCCGAAACAAGACTCACAAACACAGTTAAAGGATCACTTTTTTGAAATGCAGTAACTGTCTCCCACTGCAACCCAGTACTTTAAAATTTGGTACAAAGGTCCCTGCAGCCTACCTCTCTAGTGATGCAACGGCGTGGTCCTCTGGCTCTACAACGCAACAAACAGCGAGGCGTCGACATATGAGAAAGATAGGCTACGCCTCAGAAGTTCTCGGGAGGTGTCAGGTGTGTTAACAATGTCACATTGGTACTATATTTCACCACAGTTCTGCCCAACGCCATCGTGGACATTTCACACGAAGGGAAGGTCGTCACACATTCTCATTCCAACATTTCACCCCGTCTTTTGAACCATGATTGAAACTCTACAAATAAAATTTTTGCCTTTCATTAGAAACGATTAATGGCAACAAAATCAAATTCATCGATTTAAGTCGGGGCTTCGCCATTGATGGAGGATAGAACCGTCACGCCCAACATTTAAACGACGCGATTTTCTTGTAGGCTGTCTTGAACATGTAAGACAAACCACGGCTCAGAAACGAAACGAAAAGACTTCGGGGATGGGAATGAGAGGGCGTCATTGAACTCACACCTTCCCTTGCGGCCAGGGGTGATTCCAGAAGTCGGACAAGGGGTGGGGGGGGGGGGCTAATGGGGGGAGGGGTTTGGGGGAATGGAATATCGCTTAACAAAAGGAGAGTTGTTGCTCTCCACCGACAAACTGGTAATATTTGGTGTTGCTTAAAGTAGTTTTTCGTAACTGATTTGGAATTCAAGGTAAAAAAACTTATTTTAACGGTGAATATTTTATAAATTACATAAACCATAAAAAAGTTCAACTTACAACAAATAGGTTTTCATTCAATTTCTGGATACAGAAGACGATTTGAATGTGAAAACTTGAACTTGATATAAATATAAAAAAAATTCAGTAACAAAATTCACTGGATATTTCCGGCTTCTGCGCAATTGGTCATGCTCATTCGTCTCTGTTTCTTTTTACTGAATATGTCAATGCTATTTTCAATGTCCTTATCTCTTTCTCTATGGATATCTGCAACAGCCAATCCATTTAGGCTCACCTGCTCTTTGTGTTCCGCAAATAAGTCTTTATTCGTCTCAAAGAAGAGAATATTCGTTCAAGAGTGCTTGTGGTGACGGGAGTATCCCAGATATTTGAAGTAAAACATATATATTTGGGAGAAACTGCTTGTCACAGTTCTTTAAAGCTTCACCTGCTGTTTCAGGTCTTTTACTTTCATCAACCCACTTTTTCTGACATAGTTTCAGCTATCCATTCATTAATATACATCTATTGTATGTTAATAAATAATAAGATGCCCATTTTAAGTTAAATGCTATTTATTGGTTTACATAATAAGCTATTTGCCGCTCTTATTCTTTTGTGCTTGAAACATAATACATTGCAACGACCTATATTCTACATAATTATAAAAAATGATTGAATCTGTGGAAGTAATATATTCGCTGATTTCTGAAGTCACTTAATCCAGTGTGATATGATACTTCATTGGGATGGGGCTATAGCTTCTCGCTGTTGTGTGGCTTTCAATAGATGTGTGCGTAAACACCGTGCAGTCTGCCAAACGCTCTAGCGACCTCGGATACCAGTGAGCCACCACATTTCTCGACACCTCAGAGGAGTGTTCGTATACTGACAAAGCCAAACACTACTCGTATTAGCAAGATTACTTTCGCTGCATATAATGGTTTAACACCGAGGACGCTTATGCGGACCTCTGCTGCACATTTTATGTTGTCCAGCACGTCCGTCGCCGTTCCGGACGCACAAAAGTGAAAGAGTGCACAAGACAGTTTTTAGGACAGTTGCCGTTACGAACCAACACCACTCAGGTATGAAGTCTGTTTATATCTTGGTCGCACTGACTATGTAGCGACCACATGCGACGAGAGGAACTTCACTAAAAGTATTATCATTTCATTAATATCGAATCACCAGGAGTTTGAAGAGACTGATAAAACGTGTGACACATCGACGCATGTAAAGTTTATTACATTCACAGTAGTAACGCCGTTAATCAAGCGTTTATCCTTAATTATACTGAATTCTGGTTTTCTTGTCTCGGTCAGACTACTCTCAGTCGAAAGCTACTATTTCTTTCGTTAGTTTTAATTGTTGTTGTAGTAGTGTTACTCTGATTAGTAACCGAGACAGTATTTGGTGCTTCGCCTTTGCTAGCCATCCTCTGGGTGCACCGGTAGGTGTCTATGCTACTCGCAAAACCTACTGCACCAGTATTTTAGCCTTTAGGGTGATCATTTACGAGAGTCTTTGGGTTTCTTGATGTAAATTTTTTAAGTGGCAAAGATAGCCACCAGCTACTTCTGCCCTGACTAGCAAAGATAACACAGGTAACAAAATGCAAGTGCCTAACATCTTTAATTTATTGAATAGCTGAACGCAAAGAAGATTGTGTCGCTCGTGTAGCTACATTGTACAGTATGCCAAGGCTCACACTGTGACTATGAATGAGTCCATAATGGCTCTGGAAGAAATCTAGGTAAATTTGTGCACATTGTTCTACACTGCTAGAAGGGAAATTGATTCTCAATCATCCTCTACGGCAACTGTAGTGTTCTTTTGGGAAAGATGATTTGCTCCAACACGAACGCTGCTCGTAATTCAGTTTACAGATAGACTTATACCTTCCCAGCATTTCATATCCACTTCTCTTACGCGAATAGACGAAATAACCTCGCTAACCCCATCTTTATATAGCGGTGTTTTTTCAAGTTATTGAGTGTTATCTGCAGTTGCTAAGCAAACTATTATGTAAAACACCGAACAATTGGAGCTACCAACTGTCTACTACACAGATGAGCCTTTTCCAAGTGTAATATACTGTCAATATGTATTCGACAATGTCGATTTCATTGTATCTGGTATTACCGACCGGAATTCTTTTCACAGCATGAGGAGTATCAAACGCATCGATCCAGCCTCAATTCTCCCAAAATCTGAAAAGGCCCAGAGGCCTAAATTATCTGCCTTCACAACAGAAGAACTTAGGTCTTACAAAACTTCAAATATTTTTACGTAAGTCAATCGGTGCATTGCAACAGATTACTGTTGTAAATTTTAACATGATCAGTCCCCAATATCGGACGTATTCATAACCATTATGGAACATATATCGTGGATGTGTGATAAATGCCTCCATTCATGGGAGCCCACTCTACTAGTGCCAGCATTCCCTGAATGGAAAAGACTTATGTAGTCTACAAGTAACACAAGTAACTGTCAGTCAACTGCAGTAACTTCTTGGTCACTCAATAATTCACCACTCAATGACTAAAACACAATTATAAGGCTTTACAATATACTGTTATCGATAGGCAGCAGAGTGGTACCATATATTCCACTTCTGTACCTTTCCACCAACACTACACGCTTCATTGACAAATCACACTCGTCAATTAAACTCTCAGGAACGTTTTTTACATAAAGCTCAGTTAACAGCTGCAAATCAATAGTAAACTGAAAATAAATCGATGATATACAAGGTGTCGGTTATTGAAAGATATGAAATAAAATCGTCATACCGTATGAACAGTTTGCTTTACGACGTTCAAAACTGCACGGTTGGTCGCGGGACATGATAGGATTTAGTATGGTTTGGTTTAGTGACAAAGCTCGCTTTCATTTGGATGGGTTCGTCAGTAACTAAAATTCACAAATTTATGTGACTGTGAACCAGCATTTTGCGATCGACAATACCTTCTCCCACAACGGTAACTGTGTGATGTGCAATTTCCAGTCACAGAATAATCTGTGCGATGTTCCTTAATGGCACGGTGACTATCGAAGGGTATGCGAAGGTTTCGAAAGGTAATTTCATCCCCATTATCCAAAGTGACCCTGATTTCAACAAAATGTGGTTCGTGCAAGAAGGACTTGACCCCATCGAAGCAGGAGAGTGTTTCATGTCATGGCAGAGCACTTTGGGAACCGAATTCTGGCTCATGGGTACCCAGAAGCCACTGGCATGGGCCTCGATTGGCGCCATATTCTCCGTATCTGAACACATGCGACGCCTTTTTGTGGGGCTATGTTACAGACAAGGTGTACAGCAATAACACCAAAACCACTGCAGCTTCGATGTTCCGACACTTCAACGGGCCATGCAAAGTTTCGCTATTCGTCTGCGCCACATCGTCGCCAATCAGGGCAGGCTTATCGAACATGCCATAACCAAAATTGGAATATCTGTATTGTTGAATAAAGTGTGTGCACGCCGTAGTTCGTAATAAATTTACGTATTTTTTCGTATAACACATCAAAAAATAAAGTTTTACATCACCCCAGTTCCCAGAACTCCTGACGACAGACGTTGGCTGTGGATACTGTATCACAGACACAGTCCCTTTGGCTGGTCAGTGATGCCATTAAACCCGACCAAAGTTGCAAACAACGATGCATGAGTAGCGCCTATTACACGGTTACACGGAGGGGGTCTGACAGCCGATCAGTTCCTGTCATCCCACCAGGGAGGTATATGGCTCGTGTTGTTTGTAGTTCAACCATGCGTAGACGGTCAATACCGTTGCTCGATCGCGTCCGCATTGTTACTTTGGGCCAGGAAGGGCTCTTAACAAGGGAAGTGTCCAGGCGTTTCGGAGTCAACCAAAGTGATGTTGTTCGGACGTGGAGGAGATACAAAGTGACAGGAACTGGCAATGACAAGCTTCGCTCAGGCCACCCAAGGGCTACTACTGCAGTGGATGACTATTACCTACGGATTATGGCTCGGAGGAGCACTGACAGCAACACCACCATATTGAATAATGCTTTTTGTGCAGCCACAGGACGTCGTGTTACGACTCAAACTGTGCGCAATAGGCTACATGATGCTGGTGGTCATGGAAGACGTCGTAACGGCTGTACGATTTGTGAATGCCATCCTTCGACCGATAGTGCAACCATATCGACAGCATATTCGCGAGTCATTTGTCTTCATGGGCGACAATTCACGCCCCCATCGTGCTCATCTTGTAAATGACTACCTCCATGATAACGACATCGCTGGACTAGAGTAGCCAGCATGTTCTCCAGTCATGAACCCTATCGAGGCACGACGTGACTCACCAACCACTCTGAGGGATCTACGCCGAATCGCCTTTGAGGAGTGGGACAATCTGGAACAACAGTGCCTTTATGAACTTGTTCATAGTAAGCCACGACGAATATAGGCATGCCCATGCATCAGTGCAAGATGACGTGCTATGGGTATCAGAGGTACCGGTGTGAACAGCAGTCTGGACCACAACCTTTGAAGGTCTCGTTGTATGGTGGTACAACATGCAATGTGTGGTTTTCATGAGTAATAAGAAGGGAGGAAATGCTGTTTATGTTGATCTCTATTTCAAATTTCTGTAAAGATTCCGGAACTCTCGGAACCGAGGTGATGCAAAACCTTTTTTTTGTTGTCTGTAGCTCAAGAACTGTCACCCATAAATACGAGTTAAATGAAGTTATTTTGCCTATCCAGATACGTTAACTGTACAGGAAGTGCTGGGGAGGTGAGGTCTGTCTGTAAACTGAATATCGGACAATGTTCGTGGAGTAGGAATTCATCTTTCCCAGGAGAACACTATAGCTGCCATACAGGGCGACTGATAATCAATTGCCGCTATAGCAGTGTAGAACAGTGAGCAGAGGTTTATGTAATGACCATAAGCTTCAGTACCATTAGGAATTAATATCTGTTTTCTATGTAGCGTAAACGCACTTTGTGAAAAACAAAACAAAACGCCCTCCCCACCCAAGGGGCATGTGCAAAAAATCTACATAGCTTTGTGAATCACAATGTGTTTGCCTCTTGTGACTTAGTGGGGTAGAGAGAGCGGGAAACCACCTAATCGACCTTCAGTTTGCAGACCTATGAAGGAGGGAACTGCATGACCACAGTCGGGCGATATACCTTCCCTCACGCTTCTTCATCAAATGTCTTCCTTCTCCATCCTGTTTAATGTCCAGAACGAAATTTATCCCATAATACGTCTGTGCTACATCTGTATGTTGTACGCATGTGTAACATTTGTTTGCAACATATATCATTTAATGATTTGATACCACCAGGAAAAACAGTTTTAATAATCTGCTATTTTTCCGTCCCCTGCAGTGCGGAAATTATTATTCCTCGCGAAAAAGTGAAGAGCCCTTTTTTTCTAGGCAATGTAACGCAGTTTATTTTTTTCTGGCAAACATTTTCTGTAAAAGCTGCGTTTCTCGAGTTATTTTAGACAACAAATAGGGAAATGTTCGCTATAGGCCCCGCCCCCCTTAATCCCAAATCTCAACGCTCACATTTCACCGGTCAGCACATATAATATTATGTACTGGACACTCCGTCCTAGAACTCTGCAATAACTTGCGGCTACACGATTTTTTTCTCCCCTTTTTTGGTCTTCATTGACTGGGCTAGCTGTTCATAGTCGCTCATTCAAAATATTCAGCGTCGGTCTCCTATTACCGAGGTTCCCGTGTTCCCCATGCGGTACGGTGCACGCCCTGTCTCAGCGTACTTCAAAGGGTATAGCTCTAAGCATGATAAGAATTCCGCTGACAGCTGGAAAGACTGTTGTTTTGTTGATCTACAACGGGTTTCACGGCGTAACGCTGCATCATCAGATGCAACCTTCATACTAAACAGTGTCCTAAATTAGTCAATAACAAGATTAATAAAGGTAGTATCTCAAATACTCTCACAATCTTAAAAGGACATAGCTGAACCCATCGCTCCTAGTCAAAATATATTGTTCAGCAGATATTGTCTACATTACAGTGGCGAAAGAAGGCTGACAAAGACGTGATGCATTAATTTCGTGAATTTTACTTGTGGGTAGATCATGCAGTTGTAGGCACTTGGTCTAAAATTTACCTGCACCTAAAAGAAGAAAAAATATTTTGTGAGAGGACGCTTGATAGTCAGATCGACAATAAAATGACGTCATTACTGACGTGATAAATTGGGGAAAAATGTAAATTACTGTTTGGAATGGTATAAGGTGTCACATTCTTACTACTGCGGCGGCAGGGCAACCCCGTGTAGGAAAGAATAGAAGCAGCTTGCACTAGCGTTTAAGACTAGTTAACAGGCTGGCAGAACGAGAAGTGTCTTATGGATGGTGTGGCGTCATGTACCCATGATTATGAGCGTCGGGTCGCTCTCTTTACAATCAATACTGAATTATATTACGCTAGAAAACTTAATCGCATAAACAATCAAAATTAAACAGAATGCTGGTGCTTTAATTCTAATTGATTATTTTAAGTGAACTGTGCACTACCTTTTTTATATCTAAAAATTTCTGCTTCCTGTAATATATTCAAAATATAGGTTTTCTTATACAGAATTTTTAGTGCATTGTAAATGCAGGACGGGGGTTATATGAGCTAAGGTTTTCTTTAAATGTTATTCAAATTGCCAATCACCCTTTTTGCCGCCTGTTCTTTACAACTACATGATTGCCTCATCACCAAATTTTGCACAATTAATGGACCACGTCTTTGTCACCCTTAGGTGCCGCTGATGGGACCATTACGACCTTTTAATACTATTAGTATGTCTGAGATATTGGTTTCATTACTTTTAATATCTTAAAAGTTGAGATACTGTATATTAATGTTTACCATGTGTATTGTACCTGATAATGGGGATGTATGGCGCGAAACAGGTTGTGTATCAATAAAACATCAACTTTACCACCTGTCAGCGAAAATCTTCTTAACATCATGCCTTGCAACAGCGACTGATGCACAAAATATAAATTACTTTGTGACACAGATCGAAGGGCAACCAGACAGGGAATAGGGTTAAATGAAAAAAGTAAAACTGAAGTTGTTATTAACTGACAGGGAGCGTGGCTGGAAGTCTTTCGTGGTCCTACTCAGGCACTGCGCGTGCGGCGCATGCGACTGGCTGGTACAGCGATGCGTTGCGAGCTGCCGCCGGCAGCTCGGGCAGGAGGCAGCCGCAGCCACGGCTACAGCCAGCTACTGCTACGCGTGGCGGCCACTCTATCGAGCGTACGGCGCGGCGCGGCGCCCACTGCCGCGTCCACCCCCACCAACCAGCCCCACCCCCTCCGCCCTTGCCTGCTGGCTGCACCCTCCCTTCTCCTCCCCCATTCCACTGCCGGTGACCGGCGCCCGCCGGCCTCGTTTCACACGCCGCCGAGCCGACACGTCACAATCACCGCCAATCGGAGCCGCATTAGCGAAATCACCGACGACCTCATTGTTTTCCAGCGACCGTTAATTGTGGCCGGTGGCACTTGTTACCAATAGTAAACTCTAGTCCAATTTCGGCCTAATGGGGACTGGATTGTCCGTAAATATAGACAGCCCGACAACATGGCCACAATTTATACACCAAGTGAAAGCCCGTTGTACTTGAGTTCGCATCTGCCACATTTTCTTTTGAGAAGTATTAGACACTGCCGCTCCATTTGCAAAAGTTACCAGTGTGCCCTACTCAAAATAATCTCTTATGATGTACGCGACAAATTAAATGCATGATTAAGCCGTATCACTTATACGATCATCAAATTTCTGTATTTATAAATAGCCGTTAGTGATAGCCTGTTGTGATCTACACAGCCAACAAAAAAAAAAAATGAACCATGCCGTTATTTTCCAACAGCCATACCTCACTTCTCATGAAATGAAAGTAGTTTTTTTCTTGTAGGTCTGCTGTAAACTCTCTTATCATTCTCATCATTCTCATCAGTAGTTTGACGCGATCTGTCACGAATTCCGCTCCTGTGACAACCTCTTTCTCTCACAAACAACAGGTTGAGTGCGACGTCGCAAGTTCAATCCATAGTAAAGCTCATTTCAAATTGTATCAGCTGTTGTCATAGCGGCACAAGAATATTAGTTGCTGATGACTCATCATCTGCATCAGGAGGGCAACATCAAATGAGTGTCCGGAAGGTGCAGAGATCAACTTTCTAAAGGATGAGGAACGTATGTACTGCACTCCAGGAAATGGACATTATCGACATTCAAAAATGTTCGTTCGCAGCTCGTGGTCGTGCGGTAGCGTTCTCGCTTCCCGCGCCCGGGTTCCCGGGTTCGATTCCCGGCGGGGTCAGGGATTTTCTCTGCCTCGTGATGGGTGGGTGTTGTGTGCTGTCCTTAGGTTAGTTAGGTTTAAGTAGTTCTAAGTTCTAGGGGACTGATGACCATCGATGTTAAGTCCCATAGTGCTCAGAGCCCAAAAAATGTTCAAAGCAAACCGTTACCTTACACCATGAACACCGAATGAAAAATGGCGCGCACAATGATTAAAAAGGTTCGCCTCATCAAAGAAAGGGAGGAGTATTGCCTTTAACATCCCATCGACATCGTGTTCATTAGAGACGGAGCACAGGCTTGGATTGTGTCAAGGATGGGGAGAGTAATCGGCCGAGCCCTTTCAAAGGGATTATCCCGGAATTTGACTGGAGTGATTCAGAAAAATCACGGAAAACATAAATGTGGATGGTCGGATGTGGGTTTGAACTGCCGTCGATGCACCATCAGGATCGAAGGCGAAGGCGGTCTGGGAGTTATAAAGCGTGCAGAACATTCAACTTCGTATTCACTTTTAAAGGATGCATAAAGAATCATTTGGTAAAACTGGGTGATGAGACCTGATAGAATGTCATGGCATGCAATAGAACGCAACACAGTACGTCATTGGGTTTATCGTGAAACTGACTACCTTTAAGCCATAGCTGCAGATTTTTTCCTTTTGACTGGTTTGTTGGGGCCCACCGTGAATTCCTTTACTAACTGGTTTAATGGGACCCGCCATGAATTCCTCTCCCGTGCCGGACTCTTCATCTCAGAGTAGCACCTGCAGCCTACGTCCTTAATTAGTTACTGAATGTATTTCAATCTCTGTCTGCCTCTACAGTTACCGCCCTCTAGTACCACGGATGTTATTCCCTGGTGTCTTAAAAAATGTTCTATCATTTCGCCTCTTCAACTTGGCAGTGATACCCACAAATTCCTTTATTCTGAGATTCTGCACAGGATCTCCTCAATTCTTACCTTACCAGTCCATCTAATTTTCAACATTCGTCTGTAACACCACATCTCAAATGCTTCGAGTCCCTTCTGTTACAGTTATCTCAAAGACCATGTTTCACAACTATACAATACTGTGCTCGAAACGTACATTCTCAGAAATTTCTTTGTCAAATTAAGGCTATGTTTTATACTAGTAGAATTCACCTGGCCAGGAATGCCCTTTTTGCCAGTGCTCACTGCTTTTGATGTCCTTTTTGCCCCGTCTGTCATTGGTTATATTGCAGCCCAGGTAAAAAAACTCCGTAACTTCATCTACTTTGTGACGCTCAATCATGATATTAAGCTTCTCACTACTCTCGCTTCTGCTGTTTCTCATTATCTTCGTCTTTCTTCGATTTGCTCTCAGCCCATATTCTGTATTCATTACACTGTTCATTCCATTCAGCAAATCATGTAATCCATCTTCATTTTCACTCAGGGTAGCCATGTCATTGGTGAATCGTATCACTGATATTCTTTCATCTTGAATTTTAATTCCCCTCCTAAGTCACTCTTTTATTACCATCATTGCTTCTTCGGTATACAGATTGAACCCCCTTTTAATCCGGGCCCTTCGTTCTTGGTCGTCCACTTTCATTATTACCTCTTGGCTCTTGTGCATATTGTATATTTCCTGTCTCTCCATATACACTCCTGGAAATTGAAATAAGAACACCGTGAATTCATTGTCCCAGGAAGGGGAAACTTTATTGACACATTCCTGGGGTCAGATACATCACATGATCACACTAACAGAACCACAGGCACATAGACACAGGCAACAGAGCATGCACAATGTCGGCACTAGTACAGTGTATATCCACCTTTCGCAGCAATGCAGGCTGCTATTCTCCCATGGAGACGATCGTAGAGATGCTGGATGTAGTCCTGTGGAACGGCTTGCCATGCCATTTCCACCTGGCGCCTCAGTTGGACCAGCGTTCGTGCTGGACGTGCAGACCGCGTGAGACGACGCTTCATCCAGTCCCAAACATGCTCAATGGGGGACAGATCCGGAGATCTTGCTGGCCAGGGTAGTTTACTTACACCTTCTAGAGCACGTTCGGTGGCACGGGATACATGCGGACGTGCATTGTCCTGTTGGAACAGCAAGTTCCCTTGCCGGTCTAGGAATGGTAGAACGATGGGTTCGATGACGGTTTGGATGTACCGTGCACTATTCAGTGTCCCCTCGACGATCACCAGTGGTGTACGGCCAGTGTAGGAGATCGCTCCCCACACCATGATGCCGGGTGTTGGCCCTGTGTGCCTCGGTCGTATGCAGTGCTGATTGTGGCGCTCACCTGCACGGCGCCAAACACGCATACGACCATCATTGGCACCAAGGCAGAAGCGACTCTCATCGCT
Source organism: Schistocerca piceifrons (assembly GCF_021461385.2). NCBI lineage: Eukaryota > Metazoa > Arthropoda > Insecta > Orthoptera > Acrididae > Schistocerca > Schistocerca piceifrons. Next base: position 585,972,924 of record NC_060138.1, read on the forward strand.
GAAGACGACACGTCTCCATTCGTCCCTCCATTCACGCCTGTCGCGACACCACTGGAGGCGGGCTGCACGATGTTGGGGCGTGAGCGGAAGACGGCCTAACGGTGTGCGGGACCGTAGCCCAGCTTCATGGATATGGTTGCGAATGGTCCTCGCCGATACCCCAGGAGCAACAGTGTCCCTAATTTGCTGGGAAGTGGCGGTGCGGTCCCCTACGGCACTGCGTAGGATCCTACGGTCTTGGCGTGCATCCGTGCGTCGCTGCGGTCCGGTCCCAGGTCGACGGGCACGTGCACCTTCCGCCGACCACTGGCGACAACATCGATGTACTGTGGAGACCTCACGCCCCACGTGTTGAGCAATTCGGCGGTACGTCCACCCGGCCTCCCGCATGCCCACTATACGCCCTCGCTCAAAGTCCGTCAACTGCACATACGGTTCACGTCCACGCAGTCGCGGCATGCTACCAGTGTTAAAGACTGCGATGGAGCTCCGTATGCCACGGCAAACTGGCTGACACTGACGGCGGCGGTGCACAAATGCTGCGCAGCTAACGCCATTCGACGGCCAACACCGCGGTTCCTGGTGTGTCCGCTGTGCCGTGCGTGTGATCATTGCTTGTACAGCCCTCTCGCAGTGTCCGGAGCAAGTATGGTGGGTCTGACACACCGGTGTCAATGTGTTCTTTTTTCCATTTCCAGGACTGTAGTAAACTTTATTTTTCTCAGAAACCGAACACCTTGCACCATTTTACATTATCCAACTCTTTTTTGGGTTAAGAGCTTTTATGAACGAGTCTCGATTTTTCTTTAGTCTCGCTTCCACTATCTACCGCGAAGTCAGAATTGCTTCCCTGGTGCCTTTACCTTTCCTAAAGCCAAACTGAACGTCATATAACCAATCCTCGATTTTCTTTTTCATTCTTCTGTATTTTAAACATAGCATAGCTGCTAAGCTGATTGTGCGAGAATTCTAGCGCTTGACAGCTCTTGCAGTCTTCGGAATAGTGTGGATAATATTTCTCCGAATGTCAGATGGTATGTCACCAGATATATACATTTTACACACCAACGTGATTAGTCGTTTTGTTGCCAGTTCCCCCATGATTTTAGAATTTCTAATGGAATATTATCCAGCCCTTCTGCCTTATTTGATCTTAAGTCCTCAAAAGCTCTCTTAAATTGTAATTCTAATATTGCATACACTACTTCCACTCTTAATGTTACCACCCTTGCTTTTAGTTTCACCGAAGACTGTTACGAATTTTCTTCAAATTTCTCAAGCAGCCATTTCGTCTTAGCTTCCCTGCGTTCTCTAATTTTTTTCATCCTTCAGCAATTTGTAGTTCTCTATTCCTGAATTTCTCTGAACGTTTTTGTTCTCCCTTTTTTAATCGATCATCGCAGTTAGCATCTTTGTACCTATGTTTTTCTTTCCAACTTCTGTGATGGCCCTTTCTAGAGATGTCCATTCCTCTTCAATTGTACTGCCTACTGAACTTTTCTTATTGCTCTGTTGCCTTAGAGAACTTCAAGTGTGTCTCGTCATTGTTTAGTACTTATGTATCCCACTACTTTGCTTATTGACTCCTCGTGACTAATCTCTTGAACTTCAGCCTACTCTTCATCACTACTACACTGTGATCTGAGCCTATATCTGCTCCTGGGTCGCCTTACAATCCAGTATCCGATTTTGGAATCTCTGTGTGACCATGATGCAACCTAACTCAAGTCTTTCCGTATCACCCGGTCTTTTCCAAGTATTCCCTATTATTAGCTGAAATTTATTACTGAACTCAATTAGTCTTTCTCCTCTCTCATTCCTTGTCCCAAGCCATATTTTCCCATAACCTTTTCTTCTACACATTCCCCTATAACTGCATTTCAGTTCACCATGACTATTAGATTTTCATCTCCCTTTGCGTTCTGTATTACCGTTTTCAATATCATCATATACTTTCTCTATCTCTTCATCTTCAGCTTGCACGTATACCTGAACTGTCGTTGTTCTTTTTGGTTTCCTGTCGATTCTGATGAGAACAACCCCATCAGTCAACTATTCACAGTAACGCACTCTCTGCCCTACCACCCTGTTCATAACGAAAGTTACTCCAATTATACCATTTTCTGCTGCTGTTGATATCATCCTATACTCATCTGACCAGAAATCCTTATTTCTTTCCATTTCACTTCACCAGCACCTACCATATATTAACTGATTCTTTGCATCTCCCTTTTCAGATTTTCTGGTTTCCCTATCACGTTCACACTCCTGACATTCCACGCCCAGACTCGTACGATATCTTTTCGTTGTAATTCAATATTTTTCTGCTGGTCACCTCCATATTGGCAGTCCCCTCCCGAAGGTCCGAATGGGGACTATTCTGGAATGTTTTACCAATGGAGAGATCATCACGCCACTTTTACAGTTATTGGCTATATGTCCTGTGGATACACGTTATATGTCTTTAATGCAGTGGTTTTCATTGCCTTCTGCACCCTCATGGCGTCGATAATAGCTGATAATTCCGCCTTTTGCTCCATTTTCCCATCCTAATGACATGAGAGTACCCTGAACCTTTGTCCGCTCCTTCACTCTCTTTGACAAGACCGTTGACAGAATGAGGGTGACTTCTTATGCCAGAAGTCTTCAAAATTTCAGCGGTGGCGGGTTTCGTATACGGGACCGAGGATGATTTGATTACTAATAAAAGACGCTACCACAAGCCCGTGGGAGATAAATAATATAACAACGTGTTTTATAGGCAACGAAAAAGCAAACACCCAGAGGCTTCAATTGACCACAGGTTCTAGATGGTATGAACTGCAATGTCACTCACTTTTCCGGAGTGGTAGTTTACTCTGAACGATTATGATTTTCAAACAGAAATCAAGAATCAAACAAAAGCAAGTTTTTTTGATCAGCTATTCGCCAAAAGAAGTGCTCCTACCACAGTTGTAGTTCTCTTACGCTCATTTTCCCACCCTTTCTAGCAGTGAAGTAAATATTCCCTACTGCCCTTTAAATATCACGCACACGAGAAACAATCGTGGGGGACAGAGCACTTCCATCTTCTAGCAGCACAGTAGATGACTTTCCAGACAATTTACCATCCTCATTAACAGTCGGCATAATGGCATACTAACGCGTTAAGGGATTCATGTTAGTTGATCTTGATATAACTCTCTTCGTACCTCTGATTTCCGTGGTTCCTTTCATATGCATTTCCTCTTCAAATCCCAACTGATCGGAGTTGAAAGCAAATTCCTTACTGAATTATGGGATGAGTTTGTTTACGTCATCTACAAAGTTTCGGGCTGACTCCGCAGTTTTCTGCTCAAAAGTCAAGTTGAAGCTTTGATTGGAATTTTGTTATCTTACATCTTCCAATTCTGTAGCAGTGTTTGAAGCTAAGAAGCCATCTACTGCTTTCCTTGGAATCACTGTAACCTATATCGCGCGCAATTTGATGTGCATAACGCAGCAGTCCACTTTTATGTACATCCTGTAAATTGTACCTAACACATTTGTCGCGCACGACCACCAGCTTTTGTAACAAGTGCTCCTTGTCCTTCTTTGAATACCCATAGTTCTAGCTATGCACTACATAATCATATTGCTGCGGACTTATTCTAAATCTGTTCCTAATTGTTTTTTGCTATGCTGCGGATGATTTTCCATGTGCGTAATTATGTTTAGTATCCGTTCCTTGATCAACGATTGTCCTTTACTATGTTGCACTGGAGACGGGATTTGTGGCTTGCTGTCTGACAAGCCTGATAAACTGCATGGCTCGAAATCCGTTTCAATTATACTTTCACTTGTTAAGCACGTACCGTCCTTACTGCACTCCTAATATACATTGTCCTCACAGTGGAGCGTGTACAATGTACATCGTCACACATTCCAGTGACTCATCTTGCAGACACTCTAATATTTTTTCTCCCACTTCTTTTTCACTGTGTGAAATTTCTTGTGTTCCTTTCAGACGAAATGTCAGCTTCAGCAACTGTTGTTGTAGGTATAATGCAACCAACGTCACTAGCATTTTAGCACTGCTGCGAGTCGACTTAGCAGTTTACCTACACTCCGTAGCCACAAGCTGTGCTCACAATTGGATACCTTCAGTCCGACCCCTGTTGCCATTAGCAGCTAATATTGCGGTTGCATGGTAGACAAGATGTGTGATCTTGAATACCTTTCGCGAACTTGCACTCAAGGTGTTATTGTAAAAGTAGCACTTGCACTCAACGTCCTCGGTTACTTGTTGAATATATCCCAATCTACGCCTTCGTCTTACAGTTTTTATCCTTCACATCTCCCTCTAGTAGCATGAAAATCGTTACTTGATGTCTTAACATGTATGCTATCACCCAATATTTTCTTGTTTTAACCTCTCAGTTAAGTTTCTGTTAGAATAAGTTAACGGAGAGAATTAGGTGTATTTGAAATGGGCATCGTTATAAACACCAGAACTTCGCAGATTTTGTAATACGCCTTAGATAAAATACTCTTTATTGTGAGAGTCATTGTTTTGGCAGGACAAAGAGATCATTTGCATGGGAATACTGTACTCTGGGATTAATAATACTACGGAAAGTCAAACAGTTGACCAACTTACATTGGAACCTACAATATTACACAGCGATATAGAGAGCGCAATACGACATCCGAAGATCTATAAATCCCTTGGTCCCTTCAAGCTGTAAACTGATGGAAACCATTGTAGAAATAAACAGGTGTTTTTGGTTTGATGGTTTGATGCGGCCCGCCACGAATTCCTTTCCCGTGCTAACCTCTTCATCTCAGAGTAGCACTTGCAACCTACGTCCTCAATTATTTGCGTGACGTATTCCAATCTCTGTCTTCCTCTACAGTTTTTGCCCTCTACAGCTCCCTCTAGTACCATGGAACTCAGTATATCTGGTGAAATGATCAAGAAAATGAAGCAGGAAGGCGTTGATGTGCTGCATTCAATGCGTACAGGAATATGGAAAACTGGGGAGCGGCCAGAAGACTGATCGAAGTCTCTCTTCACCCCATTATACAAGAAATGTTCAATCAGGAACTGCCCCAGCTACGGAACAATTGCTCCCATACCCCATGGGAGCAAAAGTTTGCTCTACATCCTGAAACAGCGTTTGAAGTCATACACTCAACCTCACATATCCGGAAACAAGCAGATTTTGTTGAAGGGAAAGGAACCCGTGAACAGTTCTCAACGAAACAAAATTGAGCAAACGTAACAGTTCTGTGCTTGCATCTTCACATGCTTCCTTGACTATAGGATAAAATTCGACAGAGTTGTCTGGGAAAAGTTGTGGCAGGTGCTTGCAGAACTCGGTGTCCCACCACACTGACAGCACTGATCAGAGGTCTGCACAGTAATCACCTCGCAGCTGCTGATAAGTGGTGGCACATCTCATTTCTTCAGTATATCAAAAGGTGTCAGACAAGGTTGTGTTCTATGCGGAACATACCATTAGGATTGCTTTTGATGAATGGACTAAAGGCATCAGAATTGTTTGTAGAACTATTAACAATCTCCGACTTGCTGACGATACCGTGCTTTTAGCCAGCAGTGAAGACGAACTTGCTAAGCTGTCGACAAAAGTAAAAGACATTAATCTAGAATACGGATTCGATCTCGATCTCAGCAAGCCTAAACTTATGATAATTGTTGGAGGAGTACAGGTTCAACACACGGGAAGCTGTGAAAAAGAGACAATATGGCGGACATCGCTAGAGCATTGGCTGTGAAGAGGCTCACTAAATCTGGTAGAACAGAGCATTAACGAACATCACAAAGGTCTGATTTGTCGAAATATTCGTGTTTTCCGTCTTCTGTTGTGATTGCGACTCACACTTAAAGATAGAGACATACAGTACATTGGCGTATTTGAGCTTTAGTGATGGTGCAGGATGCTGCGCATAAAATAATTATTTGGCCATGTTGTGAGAAGAGATGAAGAAAACCTACAGAAAATAAACATAGAAGGGAAAATCGAGCGAGCCGGCCGTTGTGGCCGAGCGGTTCTAGGCGCTTCAGTCTGGCACCGCGCGACCGCTACGGTCGCAGGTTCGAATCCTGCCTCGGGCATAGATGTGTGTGATGTCCTTAGGTTAGTTAGGTTTAAGTAGTTCTAAGTTCTAGGGGACTGATGAACTCAGCTGTTAAATCCCATAGTGCTCAGAGACATTTGAACCATTTGAAGATCGAGCGAATGAGACCGAGAGGAAGAGCAGCGAGCCGTTGAGTGAATCAAATGAAGAAGATCTTGTGTCTACGTCTTCAGCAGGTAACTGTCCAGGATGGAAACGCTTGGTTCATGGAGTTTCAACGCTCAGCAATGAGCCCAGCGAATTGTGATGATGACTAAACGATTATACGGTACTCATTAGTTTCTAATTGTATTCCTTGTCCATGGCCTGAAGCCGTACATTTTCTGTGAATCTTAGCGTTGGCAAATGTTTCTCCTAGCATGTTGATTTCAGATGTGAAATTTTGGTTTCTGTTTATTACTTCTTCTACGTACAACATAATCAATGGCTGCAATTTTATGTACCAATTGATGTTTTTTATCCCTCTTCCATCTACCTACTTAAGCAATTTCATTCGTTGATAGAGTACACATTTTTGCTTCTTTAGTTTCATCCAGTATTGCAGTTGCAGTATTTCGAGAAGAGCTGCATTCACATTCGGAGCCTGTCATTCTGATGTAGCTCTACCACATGATTTTTAATTTACTTCAAGGAGAATAATAGGTAATTTTCTTGAAGAAGGCCACGCCTGATACTCATCCTAATCGCTTGAACGAGTGGTCTGTCTCTTAGTGCAGGGCATCCAATTCTGGACTATCTTCCTGCCTTCCTCATTTACAGACCACGCTCAGAACGAGGAACAAATCGTACGATTGGCAGTAGGACACACACACACACGCAAATACACACACACCCACACACACACACACACACACACACACACACACACACACACGCACTGAGCGATACGACAAAACGAGGTGCGGGCGGGGTGCGGAGAACGTAACAGATAACTGTTGTCGCTGCCAAGTAGGGCGCTTAATGAAATACGTCTGAGGGCCCGGGTTACGCATATTAGTAATTAACTTCGTAAATTACTCGGCGGCTGCGAGCCTTTTATTATGTGCATTATATTTTAATGAACATAAATTGTATCGCGCATCCTGACTGCGCCCGCAGCGCTGTTTCTCGTAATTACGAGTTAGCGGTGTGTGCAGCGCAGCGCACAGAGCAGACCACAGCGGGAGACCGCCAGTTGCCTTACGTTACAGTCTCCAGGCGACTGCAGACAACTCACTACACCTCTGGCCATCTGACACAACGCAAGCAACCACCATAGGCGCTTCATGTTCACTGTAGTTTGCTCCCATTCTGCGACATAGCATTTTTCAGTCAATGTCCTTACATTTAGTAACAAACGAAGAGTAAAGAAATACGAGGGTAATCCCTAAAGTAATGTCTCCTATTTTTTAGAAGTACAGGGTGATCAAAAGGTCAGTATAAATTTGAAAACTTAATAAACCACGGGATAATGTAGATAGAGAGGTAAAAATTGACACACATGCTTGGAATGACATGGGGTTTTATTAGAACAAAAAAAAAACTAAGTTGACAAATGTCCAACAGATGGCGCTGGACAGCAAAACTGCTACCGTGACGGGTGAGAGGTACGCCGATATGTTACAGAATCGCACCATCCCCAGCCTGGTTGATAAACATCTGCTGGAACGTACGATGTTTATGCAGGATGGCGCTCCTCCCCATATTTCTAGACGCGTGGAAGATCTCTTGCGCGCGTCGTTTGGTGATGGTCGTGTGCTCAGCCGCCACTTTCGTCATGCTTGACCTCCCAGATCCCCAGACCTCAGTCCGTGTGATTATTGGCTTTGGAGTTACCTGAAGTTGGAAGTGTATCGTGATCGACCGACATCTTTAGGGATGCTGAAAAACAACATCCGGCGCCAATGCCTCACCATAACTCCGGACATAATTTACAGTGCTGTTCACAACATTATTCCTCGACTACAGCTACTGTTCAGGAATAATGGTGGACATATTGAGCATTTCCTGTAAAGAACATCATCTTTGCTTTGTCTTACTTTGTTATGCTAATTATTGCTATTCTGATCAGATGAACTGCCATCTGTCGGAAATTTTTTGAACGCTTGTATTTTTATTTATTTATTTATTTATTTATTTTTGTTCTAATAAAACCCCATGTCAATCCAAGCATGTGTGTCAATTTGTACCTCTCTATCTACATTATTCCGTGATTTATTCAGTTTTCAAATTTATACTGACTTTTTGATCACCCGGTACATAGACCTGTTTATTTCTACAATGGTTTACACCAGTTTACAGCTTGAAAATTTAGCTATTTTTTTACATAATCAACATTTCTGTCGATGCGTTGTTGTAGACGCTGTGGCAGTTTTTGTATGCCCATATCATGCCAGCTCGCCGCCATGCTCTTCAGAAACTTACGGACCTCTTCGTTCACCTAGTCGTCGGAGTTGAATCGCTTCCCGGCCAAATGTTCTTTTAACCTAGGGAACAGGTGATAGTCACTGGGCGCCATGTCAGGCCTATAGGGTGGGTGGGTGATTATGTTCCACTGAAACTGTTGCAGGATAGCAACGGTTTGCCGAGTGATGTGTGGGCGAGCGTTGTCTTGTTGAATGTGTACGCGCTTGCTCAACATTCCTCCTCTGCGGTTCTGAATCCCCCGTTTGAGTTTTTTCAGAGTCTCACAGTACCTGCCAGCGTTAATTGTGGCCCCAGCGATTCAGCTCCGACGACGAGGTGAAAGAAGAGTTTCATAAGTTTCTGAACAGCATGGCGGCGAGCTGGTATGACATAGGCATACAAAAACTGCCACAGCTTCTACAAAAATGCATCGACAGAAATGGTGATTATGTCGAAAAATAGCTAAATGTTCTAGCTGTAAACTGATGGAAACCATTGTAGAAACAAACAGGTGGTTTTTTTTTTGTCATCAGTCTACTGACTGGTTTGATGCGGCCCGCCACGAATTCCTTTCCTGTGCTAACCTCTTCATCTCAGAGTAGCACTTTCAACCTACGGCCTCAATTATTTGCTTGACGTATTCCAATCTCTGTCTTCCTCTACAGTTTTTGCCCTCTACAGCTCCCTCTAGTACCATGGAAGTCATTCCCTCATGTCTTAGCAGATGTCCTATCATCCTGTCTCTTCTCCTTATCAGTGTTTTCCACATATTCCTTTCCTCTCCGATTCTGCGTAGAACCTCCTCATTCCTTACCTTATCAGTCCACCTAATTTTCAACATTCGTCTATAGCACCACATCTCAAATGCTTCGATTCTCTTCTGTTCCGGTTTTCCCACAGTCCATGTTTCACTACCATACAATGCTGTACTCCAGACGTACATCCTCAGAAATTTCTTCCTCAAATTAAGGCCGGTATTTGATATTAGTAGACTTCTCTCGGCCAGAAATGCCTTTTTTGCCATAGCGAGTCTGCTTTTGATGTCCTCCTTACTCCGTCCGTCATTTGTTATTTTACTGCCTAGGTAGCAGAATTCCTTAACTTCATTGACTTCGTGACCATCAATCCTGATGTTAAGTTTCTCGCTGTTCTCATTTCTGCTACTTATCATTACCTTCGTCTTTCTCCGATTTACTCTCAAACCATACTGTGCACTCATTAGACTGTTCATTCCGTTCAGAAGATCATTTAATTCTTCTTCACTTTCACTCAGGATAGCAATGTCATCAGCGAATCGTATCATTGATATCCTTTCACCTTGTATTTTAATTCCACTCCTGAACCTTTCTTTTATTTCCATCATTGCTTCCTCGATGTACAGATTGAAGAGTAGGGGCGAAAGGCTGCAGCCTTGTCTTACACCCTTCTTAATACGAGAACTTCGTTCTCGATCGTCCACTCTTATTATTCCCTCTTGGTTGTTGTACATATTGTATATGACCCGTCTCTCCCTATAGCTTACCCCTACTTTTTACAGAATCTCGAACAGCTTGCACCATTTTATATTGTCGAACGCTTTTTCCAGGTCGACAAATCCTATGAAATTGTCTTGATTTTTCTTTAGCCTTGCTTCCATTATTAGCCGTAACGTCAGAATAGCCTCTCTCGTCCCTTTACTTTTCCTAAAGCCAAACTGATCGTCACCTAGCGCATTCTCAATTTTCTTTTCCATTCTTCTGTATATTATTCTTGTAAGCAGCTTCGATACATGAGCTGTTAAGCTGATTGTGCCATAATTCTCGCACTTGTCAGCTCTTGCCGTCTTCGGAATTGTGTGGATGATGCTTTTCCGAAAGTCAGATGGTATATCGCCAGACTCATATATTCTACACACCAACGTGAGTAGTCGTTTTGTTGCCACTTCCCCCAATGACTTTAGAAATTCTGATGGAATGTTATCCAGCCTTTCTGCCTTATTTGACCGTAAGTCCTCCAAAGCTCTTTTAAATTCCGATTCTAATACTGGATCCCCTATCTCTTCTAAATCGACTCCTGTTTCTTCTTCTACAGACAAATCTTAACCCTCATATAGGCTTTCAGTGTATTCTTTCCACCTATCTGCTCTCTCCTCTGCATTTAACAGCGGAATTCCCGTTGCACTCTTAATATTACCACCGTTGCTTTTAATGTCACCAAAGGTTGTTTTGACTTTCCTGTATGCTGAGTCTGTCCTTCCGACAATCATATCTTTTTCGATGTCTTCACATTTTTCCTGCAGCCATTTCGTCTTAGCTTCCCTGCATTTCCTATTTATTTCATTCCTCAGCGACTTGTGTTTCTGTATTCCTGATTTTCCCGGAACATGTTTGTACTTCTTCCTTTCATCAATCAACTGAAGTATTTCTTCTGTTACCCAAGGTTTCTTCGCAGCTACCTTCTTTGTACCTATGTTTTCCTTCCCAACTTCTGTGATGGCCCTTTTTAGAGATGTCCATTCCTCTTAAACCGTACTGCCTACTGCGCTATTCCTTATTGCTGTATCTATAGCGTTAGAGAACTTCAAACGTATCTCGTCATTTCTTAGTACTTCCGTATCCCACTTCTTTACGTATTGATTCTTCCTGACTAATGTCTTGAACTTCAGCCTACTCTTCATCACTACTATATTGTGATCTGAGTCTATATCTGCTCCTGGGTACGCCTTACAATCCAGTATCTGATTTCGGAATCTCTGTCTGACCATGATGTAATCTAATTGAAATCTTCCCGTATCTCACGGCCTTTTCCAAGTATACCTCCTCCTCTTGTGATTCTTGAACATGGTATTCGCTATTACTAGCTGAAACTTGTTACAGAACTCAATTAGTCTTTCTCCTCTTTCATTCCATGTCCCAAGCCCATATCCTCCTGTAACCTTTTCTTCTACTCCTTCCCCTACAAATGCATTCCAGTCGCCCATGACTATTAGATTTTCGTCCCCCTTTACATACTGCATTACCCTTTCAATATCTTCATACACTTTCTCTATCTGTTCATCTTCAGCTTGCGACGTCGGCATGTATACCTGAACTATCGTTACGGTGTTAGTCTGCTGTCGATTCTGATTAGAACAACCCGGTCACTGAACTGTTCACAGTAACACACCCTCTACCCTACCTTCCTATTCATAACGAATCCTACACCTGTTATACCATTTTCTGCTGCTGTTGATATTACCCGATACTCATTTGACCAGAAATCCTTGTCTTCCTTCCACTTCACTTCACTGACCCCTACTATATCTAGATTGAGCCTTTGCATTTCCCTTTTTAGATTTTCTAGTTTCCCTACAACGTTCAAGCTTCTGACATTCCACGCCCCGACTCGTAGAACGTTATCCTTTCGTAGATTATTCAATCTTTTTCTCATGGTAACCTCCCCTATAATTCGTTTGGTATAATTGGTTTATTGTTTGTTGCTGTTTTTGGTGGTAGTCTTTTGTCTTGGTTAACTGGTTGGCAGTCCCCTCCCGGAGATCCGAATGGGGGACTATTCCGGAATCTTTTGCCAATGGAGAGATCATCATGACATTTCTTCAATTACAGGCCACATGTCCTGTGCATACATGTTACGTGTCTTTAATGCAGTGGTTTCCATTGCCTTCTGTATCCTCATGTCGTTGATCATTGCTGATTCTTCCGCCTTTAGGGGCAATTTCCCACCCCTAGGACAAGAGAGTGCCCTGAACCTCTATCCGCTCCTCCGCCCTCTTTGACAAGGCCGTTGGCAGAATGAGGCTGACTTCTTATGCCGGAAGTCTTCGGCCGCCAATGCTGATTATTTATCAAAATTTAGGCAGTGGCGGCGATCGAACCCGGGACCGAAGACGTTTTGATTATGAATCAATGACACTACCCCTAGACCACGGGTATGTAATTATAAAAAATAGGAGGACTTACTTTTGGTTCAAAATGGTTCAAATGGCTCTGAGCACTATGGGACTTAACTTCTAAGGTCATCAGTCCCCTAGAACTTAGAACTACTTAAACCTATCTCACCTAAGGACATCACACACATTCATGCCCGAGGCAGGATTCGAACTTGCGACCGTAGCGGTCGAACGGTTCCGGACTGAAGCGCCTAGAATCGCTTAGCCCCCGCGGCCGGCCTTACTTTTGGGATTACCCTCGTAAATATGACCTAATATTTTTCGATCTTCAGAAAAAGTGATATAAAATACTGAGATAAATTGGGATGGACACGTAAGTAGATAGGTAATCAACTTACATAAAGGGAAGTCGGCGCAGACTGGGATAATTTTTATAAAATAAAGTAATGCAAGATCACTCTTCTTAAAGTTATAAGAAAAGCACCTAGTAGTGTAACCTAATGTACCTTACTTGAAAATCATTGAGAAAAGTATGTTATACAGGGTGAGTTTTTCCGCCGTGTACAAACTCTAGGGACTGATCGTTGAGAGGATACTGAACAAAAAATGTGTAATGAACTAATGTCCGGAAATGCATTTTTTTCATGCTAGAGACCATTTATTCAACCCATATTCTTACAGAGACTGCGCTCCAACATGCGACAGTTACAGTATGTGTTAAAAATTGTTTACACGTGCCTTAACGACATGCGTGTATGCGTCGTAGCATTTTCTGTCTCAAACGTTCACATCGGCCAGGCTGCATCCGAACAGTGTCATGAATACGCTGCTCCATTGTCTCTACGTCTGGAATGGTCTCTGCATACACGGTACGTTTGAGAAGACCCCATAACCTGAAATGGCACAGCTTGAGATCCGGGGAACAAGCAGGCCATGCAACTTGAGCGGTCGACCAGGGAAGACACGATTGAGATGCTTCCGGACGTTAACGGCGAAGCGGACTGAAGCACCGTCAATCAGTAGCCACATAATCCTTCGAATCATCAATCGCAATTCTTCCAACAGGGTAGACAAAGTCACCTTCAAGAAACGCCGATATTCGACCTGTTAGGCGACGTGGAAGGAAGACTGGCCTCAAAACATGGTCGCTAAGCACCCCGATCCACACACTGTGGCTGCACCGATGCTGAGGATTCGCTTTCACGATACCGTTGGGGTTCAGCATTCTATCCCACAGATCACAGTTATGAAAACTCCGCGTAAAGGTGGCCTCATCTGTGAGTAGGATGGATGACACATATACCGAAATCGAAGTAGTCTGTGAAGAAACCAGTGACAAATCTGCTCCCGATGTGGAAAGTCTGCCGCTAATACTCCCTGCACGCGCTGTAAGTGATGAAGGTAGTAACAACACTGTTGTCTGGTTTACCCTGTACTGGCGGGCCAAACGCCTGGTACTGACACGGCGGCCGTCTTCCACAGTCTTAATCACATTTTTCTCCAAGTCTGGTATTCGAACATTTCGGGTTCGTCCTTCATGATTTCCTACTTCCTGAAACAACCTTCTCTTAGGCAAACGGCAAAATTCTTGCAAACATTGAATGCTGTGGTTGTTGTCGGCCGGCAACCTTGCTACATTCCGCCCGTTGCCATTTGCCTTTCCGTAAGTAAACACCATGTCGGCAAGTTCTCGATTCCAGTACGGAACCATTGTGTACAACGCTGTATAACATCCACTACAAGGTTAGTCAGCAAGAGAAGTGAATCGGACACAACATTACCAATTACTATGGCTGTAGAGGGCGCTAGGACATGGCGTTTGAGCAACAATACTACCCTCTAGGAGGAAACCAAGTATACTGTAACTGTGGCTGCATGGTTCAGTGCGTATTAGACTGCAGTCTCTGTAACAATGTATGATCGAATAAATGGCGTTCAGCATGGATGCCATGCATTTCCGGACATTAGCTCATTAGACGATTTTTGTTCCGTATCCTCTCATCGATTAATCCCTAGACTTTGTACACGGTGGAAAAAATCACCCTGTATAATTTTTTATACTTTTTCAGATAACTACATGGATATTTTCCGTTCTGTACGTTCCACGGGAGGATAAGGCAATTTTTGTGAAATATCGTCTTAAAACTAAGACATAAACTTGTTTAATGAACAATTATTCTTCATGGATATTTTTATGTACTGTCGTTACTTTACTGTTACTCTATTGAATCCCATCGATCGGGCACCACATATATTTTCTAGCTTGTGAACAGACAATGTAGCGTTCCTAGGAATAAATCCTATCAGACATTTCTACCAACTAGACAAGTTTTTTGTCAAATCTGCGTGGTAATTCATTTCTTTCTTATTGTTGATTCGTTAAGAATCTGACAATGAGACGTCTCATTGTTGGACTAAGAGTCTGTTCTGCACTGACTTCAGGAATGCTACAATTTCACCTTTTTGCTCTGCAGTGAACACATTTTTAAATTTCCTTTCTGATCTGTCAACTCTGCAATTGGGATATTATTGGTTTATTATTTACATCCCATTGTTGTCCATTCGTCTTTCTAATGTAAGTTCACACCATCTGGAGAAGGGAGAGAAATAAGATAAATATAGTTTGAAGTCTACTTGCACCAAAAAATATCTGGGCAGAACGGAACATTATCCCATTCCACCCCGTCCCGTTCCGCCACAAAACAAGTATCAGGTTTTATGAGGTACAATAACTGACGGATTTAAACAATTTATATAGCAAATATAAAACGAATGGCATGAATTTTAAGGTTACATGCCGTTCAAGGGCATAAAATAAACAAAAAAGGATTACCACGTGATGAAACTGACCGAAAGTTACAAAAACACAACTGGAAACCCGAACGACAACCGTGCGATCATGATCGCAACCTTTCCTTTGCAGACTCTCCAGTCTATAAAACAGCGTAATTCATTTGTGCTGTGATATCCCGTTCTGCCCTGAGTTCCCCTGCGAAAACCAAATTCTATGATTAAACTTGGATGACCAAGCATGCTAGGTACCTCCTAAGTAACACGTACAGCATTATAGAAAACAGACTTGCAACTTACTTCTGTACCGCTAAACTATACTGAAAATCGAGTATTGTTTCTTTTTAATTCAAGGTAGGTTTGTACACTTGTTTGCAGAGGTTATTTCCGAAAGCCCTTGTAAATATGCAAGTGACTGAAATTTGCATAGTGACAAGTTAACCCTCGCAAGCGCAACGTAAAACAGACTCTTGAATTCCAGAAGGAAACGAGTGATCATGAGAATGACTATTTATTCCTATGAAAAAGTTCAGGTGAACATTGGGGTTAGAATGCAGTTGTAGGGGAAGAAGTAGAAGAAAAGGTTACAGGAGAACAAGGAATTCGGACAAGGAATAAGAGACGAGGACGACTAATTGGGTTCTGCCATAAATTTCATCTAGTAATTGCGAATACTCTGTTCAAGAATCACAAGAGGAGAAGGTTTACTTGGAAAAGGCCGGTATACGGGAAGATTTCAGTTAGGTTACATCATGGTTAGACGGAGGTTCCGAAACCAGATACTGGATTGAAGGCGTACCCAGGAGCAGATATAGATTGAGATCACAATGTATTAGTGATGCAGAGTAGGCTGAAGTTTAAGAGATTAGTCTCTAAGAATCAATACCCAAAGAAGTGGGATACGTAGGTACTAAGGGACGTCGAGATACGCTTGAGCCGGCCGGAGTGGCCGAGAGGTTCTAGGCGCTACAGTCTGGAACCGCGCGACCGCTACGGTCTCATGTTCGAATCCTGCCTCTTGCATGGATGTGTGTGATGTCCTTGGGTCAGTTAGGTTTAAGTAATTCTAAGTTCTAGGGGACTGATGACCACAGCAGTTAAGTCCCATAGTGCTCAGAGCCATTTGAACCATTTTGATACGCTTGAAGTTCTCTAAGGGTATAGATACAGCAATAAAGAATAGCTCAGTAGATAGTGCAGTTGAAGAGGAATGGACATCTCTAAACAGGGCAGTTATAGAAGTTGGAAAGGGAAACATAGACATAGAGAAGGTAACTGCGAAGAAACCATGAGTAACAATACTTCAGTTGATCGACGAAAGAAGAATGTACAAAAATGTTTAGGGTATTTCAGGAATACAGAAATACAAGTCGCTGAGGAATGAAACAACTAGGAAGTCTAGTGAAGCTAAGACGAAATGGGTGCATGGAAAATGAGAAGAAACCGAAAAACAAGTAAGTGTCGGAAGGATTAACTCAGCAAACAGATATTCTGTTATCTAGGCAGCAAAATAATCAGTGACGGACGGAGCAAGGAGGACATAACAGATATAACATTAAGAGTGCAACGGGAATTCCACTGTTAAAGGGAGAGAAGAAAGCGGATAGCTGGAAAGAGAAGAATGAAAGAATCTATTAGAGGGATAATTTTTTCTGGTGTGATGGAAGAAGAAACAGGAGCCGATTTAGAAGAAATAGGGGATCCAGTATTAGAATCAGAATTTAAGACAGCTTTGGAGGATTTAAGATCGAATAAGGCAGAAGGGATAGATAATATTCCATCAGAATTTCTAAAATCATGTGGCCACAAAACGACTATTCACGTTGGTGTGTAGAATGTATGAGTCTGCTGATAAACCATCTGACTTTCGGATAGGTGTTATCCACGCTATTCCGAAGACTGCAAGAGCTGACAAGTGCGAGAATTATCGCACAATCAGTTTGAACAGGTCATGCACCCAAGATGCTGACAAGAACAATGTACAGACGAATGGAAAAGATAGTTGAGAATGTGTTGGATGACGATCTGTTTGGCTTCAGAATAGGTAAAGGCACCAGGAAGACAACTCTGACGTTGCGGTTCATAAAGGAAGCAAGGTTATAGAAAAATCAAGAGACGTACATAGGATTTGTTGACCTGCAAAAAGCTTTCTACAATGCAAAAACGTGCAAAATGTTCGAAATTCTGAGGAAAACAGGGGTAAGTTTTAGAGAGAGGCGCGTAATATACAATATTGTACAACAGCCAAGAGGGAGTAATAAGAATGGACAAGCAAGAACGAAACGCTCGGATTAAAAAGGATGTAAGACAAGCATTTCGTCTTTCGACCCTACTGTTCAATCTGTACATTGAAGGAGTAACAATGAAAATAAAAGAAAGGTTCAGGAGTAGAATTAAAATTCAGGGTGAAAGGATATCAGTGATACGAATCACTGATGACATTGCTATCCTGAGTGGAAGTGAAGAAGAATTACATGATCTACTGAATGTAATGAACCATTTGATCAGTACAGAATATGAATTTAAAGTAAATTGAAGGACGACGAAAGTATGAGAAGTAGCAGAAATGAGAAAAGCGAGAAACGTAACATTAGGATTGATGCTCACGAAGTAGATGAAGTTAAGAAATTATGCTATCTAGGCAGCAAAATAATCAGTGACGGACGGAGCAAGGAGGACATCAAAAGCAGTGTAGCACTGGAAAAAAGGGAATTCCTGGCCAAGGGAAGTCTACTAGTATCAAATGTAGGTCATAATTTGAGAAAAAAAAGCTTCTGAGAATGTAGGTCTGGAGTACAGCGTTGTATAGTAGTGAAGCATGGGCTGTTGTAAAACCGGAACAGAAGAAAATCGAAGTATTTGAGATGTGATGCTACAGACGAATGTTGAAATTAGGTGGGCTGATAAAGTAAAGAATTGAGGAGGTTCTGCACAGAGTCGGAGAGGAAAGGAATATGTTGAAAACACTGACAAGGAGAAGGGATAGGAAGATAGGAATCAGGGAATGAGTTCCATGGTACTAGAGGGAACTGCAGAGGACAAAACTGTAGATGAAGAGTTTAGCACAGGACAGGAACTCGAGGCGGGCCGCAGAAGACTGATGAACCAAGAAAAAAAAAAAAAAAGGATGCAGTTGCTTCGGACACTGAGGCATATGTCAGTGCAAACAGTTTGCAGTGGTTCACCTAGCGAAAATGGAAGTAAACTGCGACTTTTTGGATAAGATTTGTTTTTCCGACGAGTCAATGTTTCACGTATCCGGCAAAGTGAACCATCGTAATTTTCGTGTAGGAGTCAATAGTCTCTTCACATTAGAAAGAGTCCCAAGGTAAATGTGTGGCGCGGACGTTTGTATCACTAGTCCATTCTTTTTCAGCCAATCTACGAACAATTCCTATGATTACCTGTT
Source organism: Schistocerca piceifrons (assembly GCF_021461385.2). Classification (NCBI taxonomy): domain Eukaryota; kingdom Metazoa; phylum Arthropoda; class Insecta; order Orthoptera; family Acrididae; genus Schistocerca; species Schistocerca piceifrons. The sequence continues at coordinate 585,991,496 of NC_060138.1, forward strand.
TATTTTACAAAGGTTTTCTGTGCAACAATTGGAATACCTGCAACCTGACGTCATATTCCAGCTGGCTAGGGCTCTATCAAGCTAGTCGCTAACTGCCGGTCAATTTCAGGACGAAACATTTCCGGCTCAGTAGTTTGGTCGAGATGGTCCTATTTGGTGACAGTCATCATTTCATAAGCTCATACAAATAGACTTTTTGCAATGGGGTTTTATTAAGTATCACGTGCTATGAATAACGGTTACAGTTCCATCGAGCAGACGTTGACAATATCGCCGTTGTGTACCTGGTGCGTCAGGGAGAGAACCTGAATATCGACTTGCTGCTAACCGCAGCACTTACGAAGCACTCACTGACGTTCACGAATGGAAAAACGAATTTTTATGAGTTACCCTGTCACCCCTAGAAGACCACTTATTATTCATCATAGTTTTAAAGACTGATGTCTAAAAATCTAAGTATAACTTACAGTCACGCTGCATTATGTTAAGAAACAATGAAGGAAGCCTAAATAGATTTCAGACCTTGAATAAAAAGGCAAGCAGAATAGGTATCCATTCTAATAGTCGTGAATGACATAGGCATTCTGATTGAGAGTGCAGAATACCGACATCAGCTTAACACAGAATATAAGCTGTTAACAAAGTGGACACGAAGGTGAAGAAAAGGAGTAGAATAGAAAAGAAAACGCAAATGAACCTAACAATGAAACTAAGAATTACACAAGTGTCTACGCAAATATGTCCAAGTAATGAAGATATCGGCAGTTGACAGGCGCAGTCGAAAAAATCTGTGTTCAGTCAACTGTTCCTGCAGGTTCTGGAACCATTAAGAAGAAAAAGAACTGTATGGAAAGTACGTAAGCGAGGAAATACTTCTTTATAGGGACTTCTGCTGTGCTAAATGGTGATAAACTGCATGAAAGGATTCCTGAGAGATTGAGCACCAAGAAAGGAATTATCTACGTATGACTGGCAATGCTGGAGATAAGAGTTTTTCGAAAGTGTATGTTTCAAAGACAGAGCGCACACATCAGAATCAGGAACGTGGAATATTCTGTCTGTACTAGCATTTTAACTCACCGCAAAAAGGGCAGTGAGATGGAGCACCATCATGTAGTAGCCACACTACCCTTTGTATCACCAAAGTCACGTCTTCCAGCAAAGAAGGCAGGCTCACCCCGAGGCGGTCGCCAGTAACCCCGATCCCCACATTCTGGCTAAACCGGTGCTGGTGGTCCATTGACACCATTCCGTGGGTATTCTCCACAGCCCACAGGAATGTGCTGTGAAGGTTGACGATACTGCCCCTCGAAAAGGTAGCCTCATCGTTGAATTCGATGAATGACAGAATTCGCAGCACCATGGTGGGCTTTGTGGGAACTAGTGACAAAATAGTTGCCGGAAGGGTAATACGGTAGGTAATATCTTCTGTATTCGTTGTAAGTTATACGGATAGTGGTAGTTGTCGTGGGGAATGCTCCACCCGGTCGTTTCACTCAGGACATCCTTTCGGCCAACCTATCTGGTGCTGATACCGGGGTCACAGTCAAAGGTCAAATGTATCTTCTGGTAATGGATGTATCTTCTTTGAACTCATATCCGGCCACATGTCCACATCGTCCTTATCCTCTCGTTTCCTGCTGTTTGTCCCCATTTAGCAAACTCACCCTGTAGTGTGTGTTCCAAAGTTTGTACTTCTAATCCGCCAGTTTGCACGTTACTAGACGACACTTATGGACGTCGTAGCAGAAAATAACAGATGCAGGCCACTTCACTTTCCTTTCTTTTTAGTTCTCTCCCTCTGCTTTTCCCTTTCTCTTAAAGACTACCAGTTTACAGCCACTGGTTTGATGACTGTTTCGTTTCTTCATCAAAGGCTTCTCATTATTGCTCTTGCTAAATGTAGCGTAATCTTTCTTTTGGTATGTCCAGAGCGACCACACGCAGTTTCAATCTTCGATTGTCGAGCAATGTAATATGCTTTTTCTGATATTGTCAGTTGTCATCGTAGTTTCATTTTATCTTCGGGAGGAAAATGTAAAACTTTGAAATCAGTCATCCATTTTCTAGCAGTTGGAAACAAAATTGCAGATTCCTTATAAATTCTCAGCAGTTTTGGCTGAATTTCTATTGGCGATGAATTGTACCAACTAGAATTTTCGAAAGCTACGGTATTCCAGTTTATCCCATATGAGAAAATGAACACAGCGTGACTACTCCAAATTCCGCATAAAGAAAATTGTTACGCTATTAGGCAATATATTTCAAAATACATCGTATCTACATCATCTACATGGATACTATGAATATCACACTTAGGTGCCTGGCAGAAGGTTCATCGAACCTCCTTCGTAATTATTCTCTCTTATTTCTATTTCTAACAGCGTGCGGAAAAACGAACAGCTATTTCTTTCCGTGCGAGCTCTGATTTCCCCTCATTTTATTCTGATGACCATTTATCCCTATGTAGGTCAGCGTCAACAATATATTTTCACATTCAGAGGAGAAAGTTGGTGATTTAAATTTCATTAGAAGATTCCAACCCAAAGAGATATGCTTTTGTTTTAATTACGTCCACCCAAAATCCTATTTCATATCAGTGACACTGTCTCCCGTATTTCTCGATAATACAAAAAGGGCTGGTCTCCATTTAATTTTCTACAGCGGTTCTCGAGTACTCAGTTAAAATACAGACAGGATATACCCTTACAAGAAACAGCAAACCCTCTTTGAGAACGTTACAAGAATGGTAGCGATGTTCCCAAACTAAATAGTTATCAAAGACATGCGGAAAATAAGTCCATTTCTTAATCACAATACACGAAATACACACCAGCTAAAAGCAGTTCAAAGTTCAGCATGATGATTTACAAATTGACACATGCTAGATTACGAGCAGAAACTCATATTATGTCTTCAGTTCCGTAACACAAGTGGAAAAAGTTAGAGTCCTACACAGGAGCACATTCAGACCACACGAAATATAGTCTCTTCAGAAATTAAAGTATGGTAGCAGCCTGCTAGATCGAATACCGTTCGTTATCACAGGCAGGAAGTTCGTCCAGAACGAATATCTTGTCCAGAATCGCTCCTGTGAGCTCTTCATTCGTAAAGCTCCAGACTCAACATGATTTCGTAGTGTTCCAATACTGACTGCTTTTCCATTTCTTGAAAGGCAATCCTCGCCAAAAGTTGGTTGTTCTTAAGTTCTACACACATGATTTGAACTCACCATGACCACTTCTCAGACTAAAGCAATATATTAAAATAATTTTAAGCACAGAAATGCTATAAACATTCAGTCACACTCAGAATATTCACAATAAATATAAATAAAGGGTTGTACATAAATAACAAGCCAGCATTCTTGCTCAAGTATGCTGACGATAAACGTCAAAAGATTGTCGTCAAATAATGTTTAAATAGCTATTTAGACCAGTTTTTCGCAAGCGTCTTTTAGCACTCTTTTACAAAGGTGGTGTCAACTAAGACATGCAATTGACCATTTCTTACATTACAATGACTTTCTGTTATTATTAATATTTAAATAACATTACTTGCAGAATAATAAAGTGTTCAATAATTAAATACACAAGTATGACAAAAGTGAGATATTGCTCTTGTACTCATCTGCTGCGTAATAATGGGGGACATGATGTTCTGACATATTTTCATAAAGAATAGGTAAGAACACATAATTATTCAAGAAATAAAATAGACACAGATACGTAGCTTTCAGAGATGATAGCTATAATGTGACGCCTTCAACTGAAATATAGTATGTTGAAATTGCATGAAGCGTTTAAAAGTTGTGAATTCAGGGGTTCACTCTGAAAATGTTTATTCGCTGTGAAATATTAACTTCTGTAATTTTGAATATATTGAAACACAGTTGTGTCACCTCATTTTTCTGAGATCGGAGATGTATTCAGACTTACTTTAACACTTGACTGTGAACTATTATACATTCTTGAAGAGCTGTAAGAAGCCATTTTTCAGTTTGCCTGACACTCCATGCCATTTCTTGCACCATTGTCCCGTGCACGAAGGCCATGAAGGCAACAGCTCTCCATATTCCCAGCTTTGGGATTCATCCAATTTTCGACGACGCTCCCATGCCGGTCACATAGCGGCGGAGGTCACATAGCCGTACCTGCAACGGAAAGCTCTGAGTGCTGGGCTCGCTAGCGTTCACCCGTACAGCAGTTTCACCTCCCATCCTCCCACTTCCAAGCGTCCAATGGCTCGCCTACAAACGCATATCATTATGTAGCAAAATAAGGATGGACCAAGACTGTATAAATACTAATCATTTTAAACCAATGGTATCACACTCCGCCCACCACCAACCAAAATGGGGGATCTGCGTCAGTCTGTGAGTCTACATGAGTCAACCAGTCACCCTCTGCGAACTCTGCCAGCGCTATCTACGGCGCTGCTGCTGGTGACAAGTCCGGTGTTGTGGACTTGGCGCCCTCCAGCCAGTTGTTCAGGTATCCATCGTGAAGGCCTACTTCAGCTGTTGCTGGACTTCTACACTGAAGCTCTGCACCTGGAGTCCGGAGCCACCTACCGTTCAACCACCGTAGCCTGTGCAGACAAACTCCTTGCTCTCCAAACTGCATCAGGATCCACTGCAAGTTCTATGACAGTTACGCGCGAGGTGAGAAAACTTGGATTTCTTGGTCGAAAGGCTGCTCATAATCCAAACATCAAGCCGGTAAATGCCAAACGACGCCTCGCTTGGTGTAAGGAACTTGAACATTGGATGATTGAACAGTGGAAAAACGTTGTTTGGAGTGACAAATCACGGTACACAATGTGGCGATCCGATGGCAGGGTGTGGGTATGGCGAATACCTCATAAACGTCATCTACCAGCTTGTGTAGTGCCAACGGCAAAATTCGGAGGCGGAAGTGTTATGGTGTGGTCGTGTTTTTCATGGAGGGGGCTTGCACCCCCTGTTGTTATGCGTGGCTCTATCACAGCATAGGCCTACTTTAATGTCTTAACACCTTCCTGCTTCCTGCTGTTGAAGAGCAATTCGAGGATGGCGACTGCAACTTTCAACACAATCGAGCACCTGTTTATGACGCAGGGCCTGTGGCGGAGTGGTTCCACTACAATACCATCCCTGTAATGGACTTGCCTGTACAGACTCCTGACCTGCATCCTATAGAACACCTTGGGAGATTGTGGAACACCAACTTCGTGTCAGGCTTCACCGACGGACATAGACACCTCTCCTCAGTGCAGCACTTCGTGAAGAATGGGCTGTCATTCCCCCAGAAACCTTCCAGCAGCTGATTGAACGTTGCCTGCGAGAGTGGAAGCTGTCATCAAGGCTAAGGATGGACCAACACCGTATTGAATTCCAGCATTACCGACGAAGAGGGCCACGAACTTGTAAGTATTTTCAGCTAGGTTTCCGGATCTTTTGATCATATAGTGTATACGATGACAATGGAAAGTTAGCCTAATGCTGAAATTAGCTGATGAGTAGATAAATTATAATATGTCGACTATATCACCGAAGATGTTGTAATAGATATGAAGAGCGAAAATATTTAAAATTGAATGGAATGTGACGTGGTAGAGCAATAAACCATCGGTAGACTTTTTTGTCCTTGATGATTTGAGAACTCCACGGCTGCTTCTGCTAATATCACTAAAGAAAAAAACTACAGTAGAGGCTAGACTTTGTGAATGAATGATTTATTTGCTGCTAACTTGTTTCTAGCGTGGGTCCATCGTCAGATACCGGCTAGGATTTCTCGGTAAAATTTCGTAATTTTTGTACTACAGTGTAATGGAATACATGTGATTTTGTGGTTTACAAAAGTTCTTACCACATGTTGTCCCTCGTAAAGTACCTTTTACACTATATGCATGGTCTATGCATTTTAATTTCATGAGGAAGAATGTTAAAATGCAGATGGCAGCTTCATTGATATGGGCCATGCTGAACCATGAGTTAAAGACATCATGGTGAACTCGTATGTTGTCTGGTGGTACGTCAGTTAGTGAATCGATGGGTTGTACCAAAGACCAAAATGGCACAGTAATGAAGTACGAAAGCAGTAATGTCTCTTACCGCAAATATTGATGTTTTTAGCCCAAAGAATGGTGAAAGCGATAATTTAATTTACCTTAATTTTTGAAAATTAAAGCAATGTTCAGTGAATTTCTTTTTTATGATAATGTTTAGCTTTTCTTATTGGTTTAATATGCTACGCCAGTATAAATCTTCTCTCTATCACCTCAAAGCTATGTAAGAGAAGGATTTTAGAGGTACATGTGGTTTCTTAACTATTGTTGGGCACTTATGAAATAGTGACGTCTGTTGCAATTGCGATATCATATTTCTAATTCTTCCGACAAATTCATCTGTGCTATCTTCTCAACAAAATATAGCATTTCTTTCTTCAGTGCTACTCTCTATGTCTCCATGTTCTACCATGTGAGCAGCAAAAATTGATTTATTTGAGCCTTTTAGCCTGAATGCATCCACGTGATCCAGGTACCAGGCCCAACCACCCAACCGTCTTCATTCTTTAAATTCAAGTTGAAAATGAGTCCATCTTTCACTTTACTATTTTCAAAGAGACTCATTACTTTAAAAAGGAGCCAGTACAATATGGGAAGTAGTTGCGTGAAACCACGGAAGTCAAAGCCGAGAACTAAGCTCATGTGCGGAACTTGAGTACGAAAGCAACTTTCACACGCTGTGTCACCACCAAGGAACATAACAGGATGAAACTTGGACCACAGGGAGAAAGAACTGCTACATTATAGTACAGAAGGTAACTGAAAGAAATACGCAATGAGACGAACAGAAATTGCACTTTTATTCAGAGATAATACTTATACTAAAGTGCCCGAGATTTACGATGCTGCCCTGGACATTACAAAAGGCGGGATATGGTTCTTAGTATTAAGGTTACTGCACAAGTTCTAGCGCATTTTGTTTTGGATATTGGTATTCCGGTAGCTATGGATTTACTTATCGATTGTCATTTTTTATTTGTAGTTCACTGTTGCTACTTGAGTTTACATAATGTCATTTTGTCATTTGTAGATACTGAGTGGAGCTGTTGACGCTAGAAAATAGATTGCCAAGTGGAAAATTCGCAACATTTCGCATTTCCGATATATTCTTCTGTTTGAGCCGTGTATCGGGATGGTGCCATTGGAGAGCCCACAGGAAAAAAAAAAAAAAAAAATAACAGTTTTCTCGTTTTAAGGACACTCTCAATTTTCAGGAAGACTTTCGGCATTTGATGAAAATCGTTTACACGCATTAATGCACAATGATCCACGTCACAGTACTCAAGAACTGCCAAATGTGATGATCCGATCCGCGACCATTCCACCATCGTGCGACATTTGTATTCAATGGAGAAGGTTGAAAACTCTGGCGTATGGGTACGGCATGCTCTAAGCCAAAGTCACATAAATCAGCGGGTAGCCGTATGTTCTCGTACGTCTTTGTTTGCTCGTCATCAATTGGCTCTTTTACGACACTGACCATTCCTATCCTGTATCGTTACTGTTGACTAACATAATGAACAGGAAAGAATGTTTGACTCCAAACAAAGCAGCAATTCCCCATACAAAGACTTTCGTGCATCCACAAAAGAAAATCTGTTAGAGTAGCGACAGTGTGGTGTACTACAAATTACCTTCCCGAGGTGTAAACATCACTGCTGGCATTTATTGCCAACATCTGATACTTCTTGCACGACTCAACCCAAATCAACGACCACGAAGATTGCGTGAAGTGATAATCCACGATAACGCCAGCCCGCATTTTGCTGGACTGATATAAACACTATAAAACAGTTCGGTTGGGAAGACATTCCGCACCCATTTTATTCGTCTGGCTTACACTCTCAGATTTTCACCATTTCCGCCCTCTATCGACCAACCGTCAAGAAACTTCTCTTCCGGATGAAAACGCGTTCCGAACCTGACTTCACGAGTTCCTCGTCTCAAAATGACGAGATTTTTACCGTCGCTCAATCGAAAAGTTACCCCAGCGTTGGCAGACGTAAATAGTGAAGGAGAATATACTATCTATGAATAAAATGTACCTGATGTGTTTATTAAACTTACGGATAGACGCCACAACTTACACACCAATATATGTTGTCATCCTGGACGACAGTGAATGTGCTGCAACGTGCTCCACACCGGCCACGAGGCTTGTAATGAGTCCCAGTGGTGGGACATTCCTTTCTTCCACGAACGCGACCGACACTTGCCGGGTGGTCGTTACTGCATGTGGGCGTGCTACAATACAGCTTCACATGGGATTTAAGTCGGAGAAACGAGCAGGTAAGTCCATTCATCGAATTTCCTCTGGTTCCAAGAGCCCCTCTACCTCCACAGTTCAATGCGGTCGCGCATTGTCATCAATAACAAAAGGACTGAATGCACCCCTAAAAAGACGCACTTGGGAGAGAGGTTCAATGTCACAATAACGTTCGGCGTTCAGCTGTAAGTGTGTTCAAAGAAGTGGAGGTCAGTAAGCCCACGAAACATTACGCCTCCCCACATGACAATACATGGACCGCCAACAATGTTCCTAAGTGTACTATTGCTTATAGCTCAGAGGCTGAATTTGCTCTCATCCCAGAAGAGCACACGACCCCCCTCCCTGTTGGTCCAACACTACGCTCTTGGCACCATCGCGGGCGGGGCCGTCAGTGTGCGAATGCCAACGGAATACAATGTGCTGGCCGTCGAGCAAAGACATCACCTCCGTGCAGTCGCCGTATCACCATCGAGCGTGAGATTGCATGGCTTGTAATTGTGTCAAATGTAGATGCAATGGCATCCGCTGTTTAACGTCTATCCTTCTTGCTTGTTGCACAATGTATCCGGCATCTACTGCTGTAGTTGACTGTGGTCGATCGCCTTCTCTCCTTCGGGCGGCATTGCCTGTGGTTCGGAACGCTCCCCATGCACGTGAATCATGCTGTGAGCAATACATTCCGTCTTTCTTCCAGTTCCCTGATGACTCCTCCCGGTATGAAACCATCCACATTTTGTCTTTAGGCTATGTTGCAGTGAAGAACGCCGCCACGGCGCACAGTAACTGCTCACTGATCGACACACACTGTCTTTTCCGGTTCCTCGAACTGCCACTAGTTGCGCGGCCAACTCCATAGGACTCTATAGTCACATGTGACGTCCAGCTTTCTGTGCACGGCCTCTCCCTCCTCACCCACAGTTCTTTCGTGCGCTACTGGGAGGCCGCTAGCAACATGATCCCGCGGCAGCATGCGCACCCGATTTGTTCCAAAACGCCGCGCAAAGACCGGTATTTTCCGGTGCTCTTAACTCGGGTTCAATTGGTGATAAGCAGGTAAGTATTTTTGATAGCCCTTGGGCTAGTGACCATTTATGTACCCAACAGAAGGATCGTCTGAGTCCCAGTGTCGTACAGTATACTTAACTTTGTGGTCTGCTTTACGGCAGGTCTTGTCATGGGGGAAGCCTCGTCAGAGGAGTCCACCGCATGAGCGTCTAGGGAAGTGATTCCAGTGGTGGTTTTCCGCTGCCTTCCACTGGTGATGATGAAAGCATAATGAGGACAACACAACACCGAGTCCCTGAGCGGAGAAAATCTCCGACCTAGACGGGAATCGAAGACGGGCCCCTTGGCGTGACAGACTGCCGCGCTGACCACTCACCTATCGGGACGGATCGCACAGTATATGGTGAAATTAGGAATATTACTCATTTACTCCAACTGAGAAAATGGAGCAAATCAGTTGGTTCTCTTTGCATTTGGTGTGGATTTTGTGGACGCCAGCAAAATCGGACCTGCTCCAAGTCAGCGACTCCTAGTGTCATCAGGGATTGTAGATCTGATGATCTCTTTAGAAGTTCGAAACCTGTTATCTAAAAATAAAAATTAAGACCTTATATGCAATGACGACTATGTTTACTAGATAAACTTGAAAATTTTCGTGATATCTTCATCCCTTTGCAAGACATGGAGGTTGCCCTACTTAAGGGGGGTAGGACGTCAAACGGGCCGACTTGGAGCAGGAGAGGCATCTCAGGACATTTTAATTTCCAGTGTCTATAATTTTACAAATATATTCATAAAACTTTGTCAGCATCACCAGGAAGGATGCAGGATTCACACCCATTGCAGTGGGAGTTCGAAAACATAGCAAAGTAATTTTTTTTACGTTAGAAATTTCATCATTTTTTCACTTACTAATGGCTGCATTTGTTGCTGTAGGTACACTTTTCTTCGTAAGATAGAGAGATTCTTCGATGAATTTTGCACAGCATACATACCATACTCACAGGTGTATGAAACTCTAGAATTTATTTAATTTATGAAAAAGAAATTAACTGTTATATTTTAAACTTCATGTTTAGAAAAAGCACAAATTTTTTAGTTAATTACCTCAATTTTTACCACAATTTTTAATAGATTAGGAAAATTCTACAGTTTCATACACCTTTAAGTATGATTTGTAGGCTGTGCAACATTCATTGAAGAATCTCTCTTACTTATGAAGAAAAGTGTACCTATAGCAACAAATATTGCCATTAGTAAGTGAAAAAAATGATGAAATTTCACAAGTGAAAAAATTACTTCGTTATCTTTTAGAACTTCCATTGCTATGAGTGCGAATTCTGAAACCTTCCTGGTCATGCTGACGAAGTTTCATGAATTTATTTGTAAAATTATAGACACTGGAAATTGAAATGTCCTGTGGTGCCTCTCCTGCTCCAAGTCGGCCCGTTTGACGTCCTACCCCCCTTAATACACGTAATATCCGGTGTGAGACGAAAAGAAAATAATAAATAACAGCAGAAAATTGCTCAAGTTTTAACGGTATATTCTCTAGGCCTTATCTAGAAGAGCCTTCTCCCCGTTTTAAAAAACCTTTATCCGTTAATGAGAAGCGTCCCAAAAGCGAGTTTTTTGGATACCAAATCCCAGCCGCGGTCTCCATTTTACGATGTATGCCTAAGATCACAATCTCGAAATATCCTGAAAATTGTCTTCATATATTTATGCGTTTCCGAGATACAGAGGTGCAAAGTTACCCTTCTCTTTAGCACACGTAAAATGCGCAAGCAAAATCTAGTGTCAGGGGACTTAGCATTGAGTAATATACTATAAAATGTCTCCGTCATCATGTGGGAATCTTATGTTGCAGTACTGAAGCACATGCAAATTTTTTTGTAAGTAAAATCCGGTCTCAGGTGTAAAATTAGTTTTGCGTTATTTCAATTTCACGTGAGTGAACTATCTAAATCGTACTGACCAATACATTTCCTTTCATAAGAGTTACTTGTCCTGCTGTACATCTACATAAATACTCTGCAAGCCACTGTACGATGTCATTTCCTTTCCTATTCCATTCGCAAATATCGCGAGGGAAAAACGACTGTATACATAAATCAGTATTAGCCATAATTTCTCGTATCTTATCTTCGTGGTCCTTACGCGCAATGTATGTTGGTGGCAATAGTCTTTCGGTAGTCAGCTTCAAATGCCAGTTCTCTAAATTTTTTCAATAGTATTTCTCGAAAAGAACGTCGCTTTCCCTCCAGGGATTCCCGTTTGCTTCCTCGAAGCATCTCCGTAACACGTACGTGTTGTTCGAACCAACCAGTAACAAATCCAGCAGCCCGCCTCTAAATTGCTTCGATGTCTTCCTTCAATCCGACCTGATACGGATTCCAAGCAATACTCAGGAATAGGTCGCACCACCGTCCTATAAGCCGTCTACTTTATAGGTGAACCACTCTTTCCCCATTGCTATCCAACATTAGGCCCAGATATTTAAACGACTTTACTCTGTCAAGCAGGACGCTAGGAATCCTGTATCCCAACATTGCAAGTTTGATCTTCCTACTCGTCTACATTAACTTTAATTTTTCCACTTTTAGAGCTAGGTGCCATTCATCACACCAACAGGATGTTTTGTCTAAATCGTCTTTTACTTGCGTACTATCACTAAGCTTCGAAACCTTACCGTACACCACTTTGTCATCGGAAAACGACCGAAGATTGCTGCCCACCCTATCCCCCAAATTAGAGAACGACAACGGTCCTATAACACTTCCCTGGGACTCTCCTGATGATACCTTTGCCTCTGTGAACACTCGCCGTCGAGGACAGCAAACTTGGTTCTATGATTTAAGAAGTACCTTCGTTACCAGCCTGCAATATGTCACCACGTCAAATGCTTTCCATTAATCTAGAAACATGCGATCTGCCTGTTGCATTTCATCCATAGTTCAGCTTAGGCTGTAGTAGTGAAAAGAAGGGAACCAACTCAAAAACATTTCTACTGGGGCACGAAAAATGTGAATATGTTCTTACTTATTTTAAAAAAAACTCTGGTTGAAAAGTAGGGCACCAGCCGCCTCATTCTATACTCCTCAGCACCATTAACAGTTTTCCAAAGTATTTTGGCATGTGAATATATTTGTCCTTCTTTATTCTGAGACAGAAGAAGACAGTGACAGTGGCAAAGAGATGAAAAAGTAATAAATCATGGAAGATAGTAGACAATGCTCGTGTTACAGAATGCGTGAAGGAGACGAAGGCAGTGTGAGAGGAAGAGATGGGCTCATTGGCAGTATAGTGGTAGGAAAAAGTGAAAGAGACAGTTTCTGGTGTGTGGGGGGGGGGGAATAAGGAGAAACTGGAAGTGTATGAGAGCCAGTGATATTGAGTGACAGAATGTATGAGGATGACAAAGAGGTAGAGAGAGATAGCGACAGTGAGAAGAGACAGCAGCAGTAGGATGGAAGGAATAGAGTATTAGCAGTAAGAGAGAGCAAGAGGGAGACAGCGATAGTGAGTGCAGCAGTAAGACAGAACGAGAGAACTGTCACTGTGACACAGGAGACCATGTCAGAGAGACACAATGACGATGCGTTGGGCTCAATGAGTAGGACAGGGCTACTGGGAGTGGATGGATATGAGTGAGACAGGGGTACTGGGAGTGGATGGATATGAGTGGCTTACAGCGATGCACTAGTGAGAGTGAGTCACGGTTAGGGGAGTTTATTGACGTTTGCATTGAGCTGCACGTTAAAAAAATGCAAATATGTTCAAGCGCCAACATTTCTGCGGAAGTTTTTAAGGTGCTGAGGGAGGTAGAATGAAGCAGCTGGTATCTTACTTTTCAGTCACAGTCTTTTAAATAGGCAAGAATATATTCTTGTTTTTTGTGCTCCGATAGGAGCACTTTTGCGCTGTTATGTTACGTTAGTTTATCTGTCTTGTCTTTAAGCTCTGCGAAGTAGTGTACACTACTGGCCATTAAAATTGCTACACCAAGAAGAAATGCATATGATAAACGGGTATTGATTGGGCAGATATATTATACTGGAACTGAGATGTGATTACATCTTCACGCAATTTGCGTGCATAGATCCTGAGAAATCAGTAGCCGGAACAACCACCTCTGGCCGTAATAACGGCCTTGATACGCCTGGGCATTGAGTCAAATAGAGCTTGCATGGCGCGTACAGGTACAGCTGCCCATGCAGCTTCAACAAGATACCACAGTTCATCAAGAGTAGTAACTGGCGTATTGTGACGAGCCAGTCGCTCGGCCACCATTGACCAGACGTTTTCAATTGGTGAGAGATCTGGAGAATGTGCTGGCCAGACCAGCAGTCGATTTTCTGTATCCAGCAACGCCCGTACAGGACCTCCAACATGCGGTCGTGCATTATCCTGTTGAAATGTGAGGTTTCGCAGGGATCGAATTAAGGGTAGAGCCACGGGTCGTAAAATATCTGAAATGTAACGTCCACTGTTCAAAGTGCCGTCAATGCGAACAAGAGGTGACCGAGACGTGTAACCAATGCCCATACCATCACGCCGGGTGATACGCCAGTATGGCGATGACGAATACACGCTTCCAATGTGCGTTTACCGTGATGTCGCCAAACACGGATGTGACCATCATGATGCTGTAAACAGAAACTAGATTCATCCGAAAAAATGACGTTTTGCCATTCGTGCACCCAGGTTCGTCGTTGAGTCCACCATCGCAGGCGCTCCTGTCTGTGATGCAGCGTCAACGGTAACCGCAGCCATGGTCTCCGAGCTGATAGTCCATGCTGCTGCAAACGTCGTCGAACTGTTCTTACAGATGGTTGTTGTCTTGCAAACGTCCCCATGTGTTTACTCATGGATCGGGACGTGGCTGCACGATCCATTACAGCCATGCGGATAAGATGCCTGTCATCTCGACTGCTAGTGATACGAGGCGGTTGGGATCCAGCACGGCCTTCCGTATTACCCTCCTGAACCCATCGATTCCATATTCTGCTAACAGTCATTGGATCTCGACCAACGCAAGCAGCAATGTCGCCATATACGATAAACCGCAATCGTGATAGGCTACAATCCAACATTTATCAAAGTCGGAAACGTGATGGAACGCATTTCTCCTCCTTACACGAGGCATCACAACAGTGTTTCAGCAGGCAACGCCGGTCAACTGCTGTTTGTGTATGAGAAATCGGTTGGAAACGTTCCTCATGTCAGCACGTTGTAGGTGTCGGCACCAGCGCCAACCATGTGTGTATGCTCTGAAAAGCTAGTCATTTGCATATCACAGCATCTTCTTCCTGTCGGTTAAATTTCGCGACTGTAGCACGTCATCTTCGTGGTGTACCAATTTTAGTGGCCAGTAGTGTAATTGAGATGTGGGAGTTGCAGCGTATGCCTTAACAGAGGGCAACCATAATCTCTGGGCACGTTATTCGGCTTGCTCTGGAAACCTTCGGCGCAGTTTCTTTTGATAACAAGTCTGTCTCGTAGCGTCCAGATCAAAAGCGACATTTTATATCCGAAGCCTACTTTAGAGCACTTACAAGACGCGTAACAAGCCGCGCCGGACGAAACTAAGCGTGGGCGTGCTTGGGGCAGCTTATAAAGTGTCCATTAAGCTAAGTGGCGCCCACGCATGCGCAGCAGGCGGCGGAAGCCGCGACGAAGGCCGGCGTTGGCGCTTGTGGGGCAGCCTGTGCTCGGCCCTGCAGGCCGCCTTTGTGCGACGCGGCCGCCGCCGCATCACCTCGTCTCTTCTCCTCTTCCTTCACTCTCTTTCCTCCCCTCTTCCTTCTTCCTCATCTTCGCTCCCCTCCTCCCGGCGTCGCGTCGGCTCTGCACTGTTACCCCTAACATTCCTCTCGCATTTACAACTGGAAGCTCTTTATCCCCCACTATCCCCTCACAGGACGTTGCTGCGAGTAATGGAATTTCATTTCGTTTAAAATGCCGCTTATACTTTTGAACCTAGCAGAATAATTATTTGTGCAGATTTACATGTATCACTCGGCGGGCATTTAATGCGCGAGGAGCGGGCGTTTCTTTCCTTCCCCTTTCACCGGCCTCGGCGTGGCTGTCACAGCGACAATCCCGGAGCTAATAATCGTTACCACAGCCGTATGTAAATGTCGCGCCGTCTGAGCGGCTTAGTAGACAAAGAAGGTAAACTGGGGTACGGCGGCCGACGTGGAGCGCCTTGGCTGGTCGTTGTGTCACGTAACGATTAGGGCCGAGCAATATCTCGTCGCATCTGCATATAGAGCGCCAGGCTTCTCCGCTAGAGACAGGCCGCTATGCAGTCTCTCTCTCTCTCTCTCTCTCTCTCTCTCTCACACACACACACACACACACACGAACGCGCACTGCTGGCTGAGGCAGAATGCAACATACAGAGTCAACAGTAAAACATCTTGTAGGAAGAGCCGCTGGTAGAACAATTCTGTCCAGTAAAGCCCGTGCTCTGTCGCCCCCCTTACAGAACAATGTTTCTTCATCTGCCACGTAAATAACACAAAGCCGCATTATCATACGAAAGCCTCTTATTTAGAAGCGCATAAATAGTTTTTAAGAATGTTAGGGATTTACTTGATACAACTGAAACACAGTATATTTTGTAAGAATTACAAAACAATAAAGCGAGGTATAATGTGAAGATGATAAAACAACTATGTGAACAGATTCTAAAACATACATATAGATAAGAACTGGAAAAATCGTAAACATATAATGTGGCTTATTAAGCAGCTAAGATCAGTCCTGAAAAAGACGAAAAACGATTGAAACAGCAGTTACTTCGTTTCATTTTCGTAACGGCCATCGGGGCTCTCGTAATAATGTTTCTTTATTGACCCTCATTTGTACAAAATTGTTCCATCTTCTATCGACAATTTCTCATACTTTCCTTGTATTTATTCCTGTGATTTTCTTTTTTTTTCTTCTTTTGTCTACTTGTTAATCTCTTAAATTTTGTAATATATTCTTGGAAACAAGTAGTAACAAACTGGTTCTTTTTCAGTTCTCTTCCTGTTTCCTGCTTAAAGGAAGAGTACATGGTAAGAGTCGCGAGTCCGTCCTTACGCTAACATGCCCATTTACCCGGCAATAGTAATACGTACTGCGATATTCTGCGCAAAAGTTAACTGAT
Source organism: Schistocerca piceifrons (assembly GCF_021461385.2). Lineage (NCBI taxonomy): Eukaryota > Metazoa > Arthropoda > Insecta > Orthoptera > Acrididae > Schistocerca > Schistocerca piceifrons. The sequence goes on from NC_060138.1 coordinate 586,007,977, forward strand.
GACGTCACGCAAATATTATTCAGTTATTTGATATTCACGATCAGGATACAGTTCTCCATATCGCTTTATTGCTCTAACAGCATTTCTTCTGCTTTCACCATACGCTAGAAGCATATCTAACTTTTCTTCGTTGGTGTACATGTCTGTTCCAAGAAACTGTGACGGAAATGCGATGTCTCATTTCCCCAGCAGCACATTTATACCTTTCTCTCCAGTTACCTCGTGCGTCACCTTGCAGCGTTGTCGAGAAGCAGGAAAACAACGCCTTCCCTGTTAAGTTCCACAGTGGTCAACAGGAAAGGTCGCATTGGACAACGCCGCTTCGAAGGACGAATACGATACGGGAACATATCTGTGTCTCAAAAACTATTCGCCTAAATATTATGATATACACATATTTGAACATGTTACGCTAAAATTTAACATAGGGTTCCATTTAAATAAGCCAAAGATTGTCTCATATCTCTGTAATAAAGAATAGCACAAACATGAAATGCGATGTATTTAAGTAGCCCCTGTCCGTGCAATTTACTGACTAAACGGCATCTTTGTATCTATTGCGGTTGGTGAGATGCAAGGGGTGTTATCACTTAGCTACCTGACCCTGTATTATGATGTATAATTACTTTACTTGTTATCTGAGAGAAAATAAACGAAACCACTGATGCTGGTGAAACGTTATCGAAACATGTTTGGGTATTCAACAATAAGAGTTTGTGTTTACTCGAGACAGAACTATATTTCGGTAATCATATGTTCGAAAGCAAACATGGACAAAAAGTGATCAACTACAAAATGAATACTACAGCTTCATTTTGTAATGGGATGCATGAGCAAGCAAAGCAGTTGTTTTCTAGTGATTACGAGAACCTGATAAGGGCTTGACGTTTAACTTCCGTAAAAAGATGTGGGGAATATTTTTATCTTAACTTGAACTTTTTAATATTTTTAAATTGTTTATATTATTAATAGGTATACATTTGTGTCTTTTTTAGATTTTAAGTTCGTATGATGACTCATAGGAATCTAAATCGGTATAATAGGTACACTAAGTGGAATCAAGATATTTGCGAGTATAAGAGTGCATAACGATTTGGAGGACTGAGCTCGAAATTCATTAGTTCTATTTTCAAAGTCCGACCCACAGATCTCCCCATAGAGTCACCCATTAGTTACTTTTACCTATTAACAAACCGCATCTATTCGTAATCACTCATTTGTTTGATTTGTGTGTTGAATTAGATTTGAATTCTTAAAAGTGACATATTCCGTCAAAATATTCTTCTTGGTAGATACTGGCAACTTGAACCACTGAGAACGAAGTTGAATCCACTTCTGCGGGACTAAACGAACGCCATCACACACAAACTGGGTTCTTCAATTCCTCATAACGGTTTCACAACATATAGAGCTTTGGCTGCTCGTCATATAACCTTTTCTCTAATTTCTGAGGAATTTTCAAGTAATCTGCACTAAGTCTAGCCGTTCTTGTAATGATTCTCCACTACAAATGCACGTTTCACAATTTTCGGTGTCTCCGAGGAAACAAATCATCAGTAACGCACAAAGGCGCTCATCTAGAAGAATTACCTGCATTTCATATCTACGGTGGTTGGTATAGAGGCGTTGTATTATTTTCAAATTCAAATTGTATGTAGGATTAAACTTAGAATGGGGTTCTATTTTTTCGAGTTGTGTCTATAATTACTGTAGATATTATGCGGTTATAGTTAATGCAAATAAAAGTTTTTTATAGCGTTCCTCCACAGTTGTTAAACATTTAAATAAATCCATGTTGGAAACACCAATAATTGCAATGACTATCAGGTTAGAAACCGCATCATGTAACAGAAATCTGTCTCATTCTTTTATTTTGACTACCGATTACGGTGAAATCCAGGCCATCCTGGAACCATAGAAGATGTACTCAACCGTGCAGTCCCTAACTGAAATAACTAATCATTCTTGAAACTTTCAATTGGGCGTACTCTGTTTTGCAATATAAACATTAATTAACACGTGCTATACATCGTATGAAAGAGTATATGTTTGTTATAACAAACATTATATCTAAACACAACATCTGATGAATGATTAGTTTCTGCAGTAATTGTGGAATGCACGTTTGAGTACATCTGTTACGGTTCGTGGACGACCCGAATGTGATCGTAATCAATAGCAAAATAAAATATAAGAACATGGCTCCAGTGATGCAGTTGCTAGTATTTATCAAAGCTTGCGAAAGTCCACCTTCTTATTGACGTGGAACAGCGACTGATAGTACGAGGGTTGGAACTTTGATAGTGGCAACTATTTATTTACAGCTCGTACAAAATAGATACGTGTTTCAAATTTTTACTGACCTTCAAAGAAGTCACTAACATTGTGTATAACCTGTTGCCAGCGATGTGGAAGTCGCAGGATACTCTTAGCAATGTCAGTTGTGTTGACAGTTCGAGCGGCGCGGTCTATTGCCCGAAGAATTTATAGCAGTTGTGAAACGAATGCCGTGAAGTGTTTCCTTCAGTTTAGAAATCGAACTCACGAGAGCTTAAGTCAGGGGAGTGCAGTATGTGACATAGATTTTAAGAGCCTCATCAGTCAAACAAATCAGTAACAGCTTGCACTGTACATGATTGAGCATTGTCCTGCAAAATGGTGGTCAGATCCTGCAGAAAGTGTCATCACATGCCACAACTATTAAAATACTCGGCGCTATTATGCCGCATTCGCTGAGTGCCTCAGACCGCCTTATATGTTACAACCCTCGGCCTTGAAAATATCTTCCGCGTATGTGGTCTAAGCATTCGACTTCGCCAAGAAATTCATTCGACCATGACATAATGGACAGGAATATTTCAATGTGTTTCATCTTAGCGGCAGTCGGTGTTTTCACTTCTGTAAAATAATAGTAAATAATGAAACAAGTGGGTAACTATGCCAAATGACGTACCTTATAATCTTGCAAAATGGCATTCTCCGAAGAAGAAAGAAAGAAATGGTAAATGATTATACCACTACCCAAATCGTCCTCTTAACATTTTCGCTCTGTGACGATCTTCGTACTGAAGTTCTAAGCGCTCTGTGTGTTGCATATCGCTTCCTCCTAGCGTGAATGAATAATTCATTCACACAGCAAACGTAGAACTGCGGATGATAACAGACAGTCGCAGCGGGAACACTTCAGTACACGGGGTGCTCGGAAGCTTGTAACGCAGTTGGAACGAAAAAGCCAGGGAGATGTAAAGCGAGAGAGAGAGGCAGAACTACAGCTGGGAAGGAGGAACGGGGTTATTAACAGAAGTAAACGGCGGGAGGATTACTCTGTCGTTCGAAATTCCAGTCGCAGGTCGCCGTAATCTGGTTTTACGAGGCGGAGCGGCGCGGCGGTGTGGCGTGGTGCGCGGGCGGCTCAGCGCAGCGCAACTCGAAGCACTTTTCGGGGCGTGCCGACTCCGGACGGTACAGTACGCTACGGGCCGGCGAGACCAATCTGCGGAGTTTTCCGGCGTGGCAAAGGGCCGTGTGTTTTCAGAACGTAACGAACACGGGGCTCAGCCACTGCGGACTTGGGGCGGCGCCGCCTTCGGCGATGAATCGAATTATCTGCAGGGAAAATTAATGCGGCGGAATTTTGCGGCGTAACTGAAAACTGAATAATTTATCAAAGCCGCTCATTTGCATATATATTACGGGCGCGCGGCGTGCCGGTTGGCGGTACGTCTAGTGTTGGAGGCGGCGCGCAGCCGGCCACCTAAACGCCGCCATAATTAGCCGGCGCTCGGCCGCGGACGCGGTGGTCCCCGGGCCCGCCCATTCTGCACACTCGCTTGAGCCGGGAAGAGCGGTATTCCGGTCGGCTTGGCGCTCGAGTACTTCGACGAGAAGTCTTTGAACAGAATCTCGTTCTTTACACTTATTCGTGTCTAACGTACCTCCACTTCTTCTACTGGCTATCGATGGCGGAGACTGGCCTTGAGTACGTACAAGTGATAATTTTCGCAATGGATATTTTAACGCTACTGAAGTCGCCCTGACACTTATACGTCCCCCTGTAGGAGTACGCTATTCTCATTAATTACGTAAATTGTCAAGTGATAACCTGTGGATACGATAGAATGTCAGGATAAGCTGACAAAATCCAGTCCCCGTTTTAACGTATAAGTTATAAAATGTACACAAGAGGCAAGATTAATTGGTACAGGAAAATACTATATATATATATATTGGCCACGACATCTTGGTAGATGATTGTTGCAGTGTCTGTGTGTTTATGCGTCGCATTTTTTCATATGACTTGTCAAGCCAATGGCAGCACGGCATCTCTTGCCGCAGTTGTCACAAGTGTATCTGGCTGCTGAGGCTGGAGCAGTGGTAGCATTGCGAAGCTTTTTCTGCCTTAATCTAACAAACCTTCATGATGCTTCAACATTCCCGATGATATGCCATCACGCCACTCTGGTCTCATGCTAGCCCGTGCCTCCCATCTGTTTGGGTCGATTCCAAAGCTCTCCATATCTCGTTTACAGGAGTCCTTGAACCTCAATAAAGGACGTCCTACAGGTCTTTTGGCTCTCCAAGCATCACCAAGCACCAGGATCCATACGGTGGACGTGTCCCAGCCAGCGAAGTAGTCTCTGCTCCAAGATAGCTGAAATACTGTTGCAGTTAGTTTTAGATAGCACTGCTTCGTTGGTCACTCGGTCCTTCCACGTTACTCCGAGGATGGATCTCAGGCACCGCATGTGGAAAGCATTAAGGCGACGTTCTTGTTTGGCATAAGTAGTCCATGTTTCCGATGCATACAAAAGGATGCTGAGGACGCAAGTTTGATATACAAGAATTTTGGTGGTCAAAGAGAGTTTGTTGTTTTTCCAAACACGTGTAGAGAGTCTGCCAAAAGTTGTCGCAGCTCTTCCAATGCGAGCATCAATTTCCTTGTCAACAGACATGTTTGATTCTATAGTAGATCCAAAATAGCAGAAGTAATCTACGACTTGCAGAGTAGTGCTATCTAGTGTGATATTCGGCTTTGTGTTAGGACCCTGAACCATAATTACGGTCTTACTGCTGTTTACACTCATCGAGAATAGGTGGCATGCGTGACTAAATCTTGATACTAGCTCTTGCAGATCTTCTGCGTAGTTCGCAACAATTGCAGCATCATCAGCATACAGGAGTTCACGAGCGACTATCTCGTAGCGCTTTGTCTTACTCTTCATAACACTGACATTGAAAAGCCTTCCATCTTTCCTAGCATACGGATGTACTCCAGCATTCCAATTCTCGAAAGCCACTTGGAGCAGACCTGAGAGGAAAATTTCAAAAAGTGTAGGTGCCAACACACAGCCTTGTCTTACGCCACAGTTCATACTGAATGGTTTAGATGTGCTGCCATCGAAGATTACGGAGCCACGCATATTGTCAAGAAAAGATCTTATTAAAGACAGAAAAGTTGGGGGACATCCAGTTTTTTTCCAATATGCTGTAGAGTCCCTCCCTATTGACGGTGTCAAAGGCTTTGTTGAGGTCAACAAATGCCACATATAATGGCACTCTGTGTTCGCGGCACTTCTCTTGTAGTTGGCGTAAGGTGAATATCATGTCACTTGTGGATCTGCCAGTTCGAATTCCACACTGTGATTCAGGGTAGATCCGAGGAGCCAAGGTTTCCTGTCTCTCCAGGAATATCCTTGCATACGCCTTTCCAGCAATGCTCAAGAGAGATATTCCTCTATATTTGTTACAATTACCTCTGTCGCCTTTTCCCTTATAGATTGTTACTATATTTGCATCTCGCATGTCTTGAGGTACTGTGCCAATTTAAAGAAACTAAATAATGATTATAAATCTCAGGTTCTCCCTGTATTAATACTGGCCCTTAAACTGTCTGTCTCTGCCATATAATGTACTCGCGATCTGTGATTAGGCGAGGAGTAACTGACATCCCCTGTTGCACTAAATAGCAAGAAGGAACTACTATCTCAAAGAGCAGTGTGAAATCTCAGTGCAGAACGGAGTGGAACACGTGATTCACCAATGTAAATTCACTTTCCTACACGCCGGTGCATAAGCAGGATCACCGTAATGGTCAGAAGCTACAACTGCAGAACTTCTCGCCTCAGCCAGATAGTAGCAAAATTGTACTTCACCAAAATTACAGCCGAAGGCGTCCGTCGACTGCCGTGGACCTCCAAGACGACTCTCCTGCTCCACGACCACGCAACGACTCCTTTTTTACTTCTCTCCTCTTTTCGCTACTAATCGTCTTTTCTCCCCCTTAAATTTAGGTGTTCAATCATCTTTCCGGAAGGCGCTTGTTTCTGAACGCCGACCAGCCGCAGTTTAGAATCCAGATAGAAGTTTCTGGAAGTTCTTCCTATGTCATCATAAAACAAATAAACACCGGCACCACATACTAAGACTGTAGTAATAAGGTAATGTCGCTTGGGAGGAGAAGGCTCGAAGAACTTTTATTCCGAGGCTCCTTCTCCCCAACGACATCCTGCATAGTGTTTGAAGTACATTGCACACAAACAGTGCTGTGTTGCTCGTCTTATTGTGTGCAGACAGAAGTATATTCTCTTCTCTATTAAAAAGTACAATCAATGAATTTTATGTATCACAAATGTATTAAGTTATTTAAGGAATAATGCATTCAAGTAGCAATGAATTATATTCTACTTCTACTAGCAAGTTACAAACATAAGTGTATTTCTCATGTAAAGCTAAAATGCATGTATTCCATGTGTGGCGTGCTTAATTAGCATTTAATCTGTATAATCTGTATAAACGTACATTAGCACAAACCATTTGAGATGAGAATACCTCGAGGTTGTACCGAGACCTTCTCATCTGAAATAAGTATAAATAGGGCATTATTAACCGTCATGCTACTTAGACTGTTTTACACATCCAAATAGAACATATCTCTTCCCTAGACATAGTACAAACTACTTTCACCACGCTCATTGTGTTACATTTTCTTTTTTTATTTTTATTCGACATTTGTATTACATAAATTATGTTGTCATCAACTAGGTAGTAACAAATTACATAGTACCATTTTAACAGTTGTAAAGCATTCAATTCGCTGTAACCTCAGAGAAATGTTTATATATTATGTTCTTTATATTATTAAAAATGATTAACAACTGTGTACCAATAAGATTGTAACAAAGAGAAGTCTTTTCTATTAGATTCAGAAGCATCCGACCCACCTTACATTTCAAGGCGGTGGGTTACTCTGTACTGTTAAAGAAAGAAAGAAAGAAATGTGTCTGTAGGAAAATACGCGAATACCTGCTGCCATGTGTTTTTGGCTGACCAGGTCGTTTTCTCACTCCAAAATGCCGGCCACGTGTTCCCGTTTTCCGGGTTGTTCAGCTCACGGGCGGATCCCGGTATAAGCGCCGGAAGCACCTGTGCCGGCCTATTGTCCGAAGGAATGTGACAGTTTCCAGTGTGGTTCTGTTCTAGCACGAGTTTCACTGCTCTGCTTGTTCCCCATTCATCCAACATGCAGATATTATACAATAAATTAAGTGTACTAGACGATGTCGGTCACGTATATGTTTTTAATGAACGAGCACAAACTGACCTTTTCTATCATTGAGGGGGCTTATTTATGTCGTACTGGATGTAAACGTGGTTTGTAAGTTGTAAAATAACGCGACCTTACACATGTACAATAAGAGACAGATATACTACTTCTCCCACCCCTTCTACCAACACTCCAGAGCATTACCACTCCTTTCAAATCCTCGAGCACCATGCACCCCGTCTACTTGTACCCAGTCCCAGCTTATTACGAAGTTCTAACAAATAAAGTAACTGGAATAACGTCGGCAGTCCTCTATCTCTCACAAGATCGAATCCCCGCGAGCTCGGCAAATGTGGCCTTGTGCCATGCCTCTATCGCCACATCCCTTCTTCTTCTACATGGGTTGGATAAAGAGTAGTGGCAACACAGTTACAATTCATACCAGACTTTATTGAGAGACGTTCACAGTATTTCATGCCCTCCGCCCCGCATCTTCATCACCTTCCATCACAGAGATGGAAGACGTCGCTCACCACCATCGCATCCATCTCTGCCAATAACTCGCAAGCACTTCCATATGTCACGAATAATGCCCTCTCGCGTGTTGCAGCGCGTTTCACGATGAGGTTCCTTCATTTTGGCGAACATGTTGTAAGCACAGAGATCCATATCGGGCGAGTACGCTGGACGTCCCGGCGTCTCCCACCCAATGTACGCAGGCGCTCCTGTACGGCGTTCGCTGTGTGGCATCTTGTATTGTCAGGAAGGAAGGTGGGGCGCAGCGCCGAAGTAAACATTCTCGTGCGCTGCGACCACGTGCCACTTCAATCTTGATCCACGTACATCGATCGTGTACCCTAAACCTTCTGCTAGGGCGCTTCAGACAGAGCACACAGCAATTGACTCAAATACAGACATCATCGTTCACTGCTCTACTTCTGATGTCAGCTGCAGACAGCGGGCATGCCATGTGGCGCACATCCTTCATGTTACAACAGTGCTGTCGCTACTTTCTAAGTAACTCATGTCTTTCCAATTATCCTCCCAGGGTGATTTCAACAGCTTTCCCATCCCAAACCACGATATTATATCTGAGATCTAGTCAAGCTTTCACTGCAAATAATCGAAGTCCCTGACTGTATTTGTTTGTGTATCTTTACGAAGTTCCTTCGTGGATTAAGCACATCTGGAGAAGGCAACTAAGATCCGAAACCAGTAGCGTGAACACTTCATATACACACATCAAAAAATGTTTTGCATCAGCCTGGTTCCCAGAACTCCTGAAGACAGACGTTGACTGTGGATATTGAATCACAGACACAGTCCCTTTGAGTATTCAGAGATGTAACTAAAGCCGCCCAAAGACGTAAACAACCATGCACGAGCAGCGCGTTTTGGACGGAGGTGTTTCGACAGCCGTTCAGTTCCAGTCACTCCACCAGGAAGGAGGTACACAGCTCGTGTTGTCTGTAGTTCAACCATGCCTAGACGGTCAATACCGCGGTTCGATCGCATCTGCAAAAAAAATGTTCAAATGTGTGTGAAGTCTTATGGGACTTAACTATTAAGGTCATCAGTCCCTGATCTTACACACTACTTAACCCAAATTATCCTAAGGACAAACACACACACCCATGCCCGAGGGAGGACTCGAACCTCCGCCGGGACTAGCCGCACAGTCCATGACTGCAGAGCCCTAGACCGCTCGGCTAATCCCGCGCGGCGATCGCATCTGCATTGTTATTTTGTGCCAGGAAGCTCTCTCAATAAGGGAAGAGTCCAGGCGACTCGAAGTGAATCAAAGCGATGTTATTCAGACGTGGAGGAGGTACAGAGAGACAGGAACAATCGATGACATGCATTTCTCAGGCCGCCCAAGTGCTACAACTGCAGTTAATGACAGCTACCTACGGATTATGGCTCCGAGGAACCCTTGCAGCAATGCCACCATGATGAATAATGGTTTTCGTGCAGCCACAGGACGTCCTGTTACGACTCAAACTGTGCGAAATAGGCTGCTTGATGCGCAACTTAACTCCCGACGCCCATGGCGAGGTCCATCTTTGCAACCACGACACCATATAGCGCGGTACATATGGGCCCAAAAACATGCCGAATGGACCGCTCAGGATTGGTATCACGTTCTCTTCACCGATCAGTGTCGCATATGCCTTCAACCAGGCAATCGTCGGAGACGTGTTTGAAGGGAAGTCGGTCAGGCTGAACGCCTTAGACACACTGTTCAGCAACTGAAGCAAGGTGGAAGTTCCCTGATGTTTTGGGGTGGCATTATGTGGGGCCGATGTAAGCTGGTGGTGGTCATGGAAGGCGCCGTGGCGGCTGTACGATACATGAATGCCATCCTCTGACCGACAGTGCAACCATATCGGCAGTATATTGGCGAGACATTGGTCTTCAGGTACGTCAATTCGCGCACACATCGTGGACATCTTGTGAGTCACTTCCTTCAGCATAACGACATCGTTCGACTAGAGCAGCCAGCATTTTCTCCAGACATGAATCCTATCAAACATACTTGGGATGGATTGAAAAGGGCTGTTTATGGACGACGTGACCTGACAACCACTCTGAGGGATCTACGTCGAATCGCCGTTGAGGGGTGGGACATTCTGGACCAACAGTGTCTTGGTGAACTTGTGGATAGTATGCCACGACGAATGCAAGCATGCATTATGCAAGAGGTCGTGCTAGTGGGTATTAGAGGTGCCGGTGTGTACAGCGATCTGGACCACCATCTCTGAAGGTCTTGCTGTATAATGGTACACATGCAATGTGTGGTTTACATCACCAATAAAAAGGGCGGAAATGGTGTTTATGTTGATCTCTATTCCAATTTTCTGTACAGGTAAGGGAGCTCTCGGAACCGAGGTGATGCAAAACTCTTTTTGAAGTGTGTGCATGTAAATGATCATGGCGTAATAAATTATTACATAAATTACCCTACTCTTCCTCATGCTAATGAATTTCCCCAGATAACTGTATCCTATTTGTCTCCTGACGTTTAATCATTTTTCTAAAGTGAGGCTCTCTCCAATCCCTTCTGGCCTCAGATGTCTTACATTCGAGTTGATGTATAAAACTTTCTTAATCAAAAGCTGAGGAGCAGAAAAGTGACAGCTGCAACTCGCGCAACTTAAGGGAGGGCGGGGTTCTAAATTAACAGCTAAATAAAAAAAGGGAACTACATAATCCCTCTCCCACAGAATGAAATCCCCAAAACTCATTCAGCATGCTTCCAGAATGAGATTTCACTGTGTTCTGGACGGTAGAGCACTTTCACGTGAAAGGCAAAGGTCACGAGTTCGAGTCTCGGTCTGGCACACAGTTATAATCTGCCAGGAAGTTTCATATCGGAGGACACTCCGCTGCAGAGTGAAAATCTCATTCTGGAAACATCCCCCAGGCTGTGGCTAAGCCATGTCTCCGCGATATCCTTTCTTCCATGAGCGCCAGTTCTGCAAGTTTCGCAGAAGAGCTTCTGTGAAGTTTGGAAGGTAGGAGACGAGGTACTGGCAGAATTGAAGCTGTGAGGATGGGTCGTGAGTCCTGCCTGCGTAGCTCAGACGGTACTGACATTCAGGGCATCAAAGCAAAATTGCTGCAGCTCAACCGCATTCAAATGGAGGGACTGCGGACGAGGTCTCAACCACGTTCCCGTTTGACGTCGCTATATCATCTAGTCCGTTTATGGGCGCACCGGAAACGTGTGTGCTTTGCCTCCCTCACAAACCCTGACGGCCGCATGTTCACCTCTCACCGTGAAATTTCCGCCTTTATTTACACCTATATTACTGATGTGTACGATGCTCATGTCTCGGCTGCAAACTCTCTTGATGAATTTACATCCTTGCTGCAACGCGTCGTCACTCCTCAATTAAATGACGCCTTTCTGCTTTCCTTTCACAAGGATGATATATATGATACAGGTTCTCAGTCCCGCAAGTCGCCTGGCTTAACGGTATTCCTAAGGAGTTTTGTGTTCCATTTTGGCCACTGGTTGGTGACACTTTAGCGTCAATGGTAAATGAAGTGATGCGGGGTCTCACTTCCTACTCCTTTTCAGGAAGGTAAACTGGTCATCCTCCTGAAATCCACAGGTCGCCCTGCGATTAATTCCCTCCGTCCTATTACTCTCCTTAACTTCGATTATAAAACTGTCACTCGAGCAATTCATATCCGTCTCTCTAAGCTGCTCGTTAGCATTATTGCCACCCACCAGAACTGTGTGCCTCAACCCACGATACTGACTTCTGTTCTCGAATGTCGCGATGTTATTTCAGTGGCGGCTGACGCTAATATCCCAAGGGCTCTGCTTCTTCTTGATTTCCTAAAGGCGTTTGATCGTGTCAGCATCGATTTTTTAACGAGAGCGCTTACCGCTGTCGGCTTTAATAATGATGTTCGACAGGTCTTAACTCGCCGTTTTACAGGTATCAGTGACTCGGTGATTGTGAACGGTCACCCTAGCCCCAGGATATCGATCAGACGGGGTTTACCCCAGGGAAGCCACTTATCCATGTCACTTTTTGTCTTGTTCTTAGAGCTCTTACTTCGCCATGCAATTACGTGGCTGGATTATACTGGGGGAACTTTCTTTGGTCCGTTCATACGCCGATGACGTCATGGTTTTAGTACGACATGTCGAGGACATACCAAGGCTTAAGAATACCTTGGATTCATTTTGTCGTCTTGCTGGTGCTCGCATTAATGATCGTAAATGCACGTTCCTATCGTTGAGGGGCTTCGATCATGTCGCCATTCCTTGGGCGACGGTCGTCAATCGCCCTAAGAGATCTTAGTGGATCGCGATCCGATCAAAATGGCGACACTAAATTAGAGTGAGGTTACAAGTCGTGTTCACGGGGCGATCCTTGAACATGAACGCCGTTCCCTTAGCCTCCTTCACAAGGTACGGGTTTTAGAGACCTATGTCTTCAGTAAAGTATATTACGTTGCGGAAGTCTTCCCGCTTCCCGCGATGATGGCCCGCAGACTGAAAGAGCTGTCTGGTCGATTCCTGTGGCGCCGTCATATCTTTCGTGTCCGGTATGAAGTAGTGGCCAGGCCTCGACAGCTTGGAGGATTGGGTCTTTCCGACATCAAAGTGAAGACATCCATCTTATTTGCCCGCCGCAAAGTTTTAACCTGTACGCGGGCTACGCATTCAGTTACCTCTCGTTTACTTTCCCGCCTCCGGCTGGTCTGTCTGACCCCTCCTGTTGATGTTGGACGGATTAATCCTAAATTGCGGCACATTCGTGAATACTTTCAAATTATCGATATTCTAGGTGCTGATATACTTTCAATGACGCATGTTACTACCAACATGCTATCACCCCGTTCGGGTGCACCATGTCCCCTTTCTTCTGTTGAACTTTCTTCCTCATCAACGTCTTGGAAAACGATCTGGTCTCATCTTAGTCTTCCTATATTGCCGATGGAGATCGTTTCAACGTGGTATAAGGTCATTCACCGTTCGATACCTGCTGGTGATCATCTTTTCGTATTGGCCTTCGTTCGACTGATCAATGTGAGGAATGTCATCAACCTTACTTCACAAGCTTGTTGCTTGCGGACGGCATCATTGGCTCTGGATCCGCCGTCAATTAGCTTCCCCTACTCAAGGACCTGAAACTGCTTTCCCAGACAACATTTTCCTACATCCGGACACATCCTTTTTTCCTCAGACGAAAACGAACACGATTGTCTGGCTCTTGGGTTACTATGTTCAGTATATCATTGAGGGCGGGAATGACTCAGATCCCCTCGTTTTACACCATTATATGGCAACTGTGCATTGGAAATGGCAGCGGTTGCCACGATAGCGAACGCTTTTTGCGAATATGCTTTTTCTTGAGTTTAACCGTCAGGGTGTTGGTTAAGTTCCCCTGTGATCCCTGTTTCTCCCCTGGGCTTGAGTCCCCTCCCTTGCAGCTTTGTTTTGTCACTTTTTCTCTTCCACATGTATATTTTTTAAAAAATTGACGAGAAGTGTGGGATAATGGGTTAGTCTTCCCGTTTAGAATTTAATAATTGTTTGTGCTTGAACTAATTTGTAGATTTTCTTTTGTAGCTGATATTAAATGATAATTTGACTATGGTTGTCTGATTTTCATGGAAATACCAAGTCAATCTGATAATAAGAAAAAGTAGTCAGCGAGACAGAATGTCAATCCTAAGGGCCCCGGTTCAATTCCCGGGCGGGTCGGACATTTTCTCCGCTCATGGACTGGGTGTTATGTTGTCCTAATCATCATTGTTTCATCCCTATCGACGCGCAAGTCGCCCAAGTGGCGTCAAATCGCAAGACTTGCACCCGGGGAACGGTCTATCCGGCGGGAGGCCCTAGTCACACGACATTTACATTTTACTGAACAAATACCAAATCGATAGCAAATTCGAGCCAGTGGCGCCAGACAAGACCCAAGCGAAGTAAAATATGGCGCCACGGCTCAATAACTTTCGACAGAAAAATAACACAGCCAACTTGTTGCAAATCATTTTTTAATACTTTGACTTAGGTTTCGACAACTCTGTCTACATCACAATGAAATTTGTTGTTATTAAAATTTCTTTCTCATGAATATATCCATAGAGACCTCGAAACGTAGGTCAATGTGTAAACTGTTTATCATTTCAGACGTAATGCCCATAACTGTTAATACATTTATCCAAATGTGAGAAACGACTGTCAATCCTTCATGGAAAAATGTTTGTGATTGCTCCGGAGTCAGGATTATACCCAGGCGTACTCCTCTTCACCAAACCACATATTGCCAAACTTACGCCGGCGAAATTTCGCTGGGAACCCCTTACACATCCTCCATACAGCCCCATGCGATTTCCACATTTTTTGGAGCCCTGAAGAAAAACTTTCGTGTCCGTCGATTTGCTTCGGAAGAAGAGGTTGGTTGGTTGGTTGGTTTGGGGAAGAGACCAAACAGCGAGGTCATCAGTCTCATCGGACTAGGGAAGGATGGGGAAGGAAGTCGGCCGTGCCCTTTCAGCGGAACCATCCTGCCATTTGCCTGGAGCGATTTAGGAAAATCACGGAAAACCTAAATCAGGATGGCCGGACGCGGGATTGAGCCGTCGTCCTCCCGAATGCGAGTCCAGTGTGCTAACCACTGCGCCACCTCGCTCGGTCGGAAAAAGAGGTGCAGGCCTGGGTACAATCACAGTTCCGCCGGCAGCAGCAAACATTTTTCCAAGAAGGCGTTGATCTTGTCCCACACTGGGATACATGTATTAACACTTATGGCGGTTATCTCACTTACTCTTTTTTTCATCTGTCTCGTTTTCATTTGACTCATCCTTATGGGTAGCAGGATGACATCTATATGTTGTTTATAAGAAACGATTTGCTTCTCATTCAGAAAACGCACTAAATGTTGGTTGTTATTTCTCGTGCAAGAAGGAGAAACCTTTAGAAGCATCTGACGAAATTCGACAGAGGCAAGATCTCGACCTCTCGTTCTGTGATATTGTTGCTCACGTTGGTCGGCATCCTACGCCCGTCTGGCGAGAATGGGATCGCTTGTGTCATTAAGGCCATACTCAGCGCCGTGCAAAGTCTCAAAGGTCGAACGTGACTAATGCCCAAGAGGACAGACATATTGTCTACTCGACCTCGTAGGATCGTGCAGCTACGTCACATACCTTGACGGGGGATATGGGCTTGTTACCAGGAAGAAAAGCAAAGCATCCACTTGGACAGTCGGACGATGCCTACCGCAACGCGTTCAGTACGTCGACCACTCTTGCGCTCCGCTTTGACGTAGCATCAGAGACAATGATATTCCGTGATGCGTATTGACATTTTTTTTCTGCGTTTCGTTTCTTTTCGCGATTTTTACAATTTAACGTCGAGAAACGAGAGTAGACATCATTTTGGTGCCGTCTCCACAGTTCGCTGTATTGAATTCGCTGTGGTGGACGGTTGTTTTCCGGCGCGCACTGGCGGAAGTTAGTTGCTTGGGCGAGTTATCGCACGCTTTGTTTGCAGACATTGTGTTAGTATAATGGAATCTTACAACAGTACAACGAAAATTCAGTGCGTATTTCATAGGAACACAGCCCGCCCATCTAACTATGAACTTCAAGAAAAGGCTTCTGCAATCAGACGCAATGATATTTATCGCATATCTAGATTTTGACCACTGTGCGGTCATCTTCAGAGCTAAAAAGTATGTGATGAACCAGTTACAATAAGGTAACATGCATGCCTTATTAAATGTACAGTAGCATAAGCCTTAAAAGTAAGTCAATCATAATAAATAAATTAAAACATTAAAAATACTTGTATGTGCACATAGTCCCAACTGGACTATTCATGTCAAAGGCTGAGTTCACACTGAGGCTGATGTTTACAATTGCAACGCAGCTGTGTTCAGTGTGCGTAATACCACTCTACAGCATCCTCCTTGCATGTCTGGTGCATTGAAAACTTGTATTAACTTTCCAGAATGACATTTTCACTCTGCAGCATTGTGTGCGCTGATATGAAACTTCCTGGCAGATTAAAAGTGTGTGCCGGACTGAGACTCGAACTCGGGACCTTTACCTTTCGCGGCAAGTGCTCTATCATCTGAGCTACCCAAGCACGACTCACGCCCCGTCCTCACAGCACTTTCCCGCGAAAGGCAAAGGCCCCGAATTCGAGTCTCGGTCCGGCACACAGTTTTAATCTGCCAGGAAGTTTCATGTATTAACTTTTTTTACCTTCACAGTTCTTATGTTTTATCATTTTGTTTATTATTTCATACTTTTTAAAATTTTTCATAGATAAAATAAGTAGGGTGGTTGTAACTAAAGCAGTGATGAATGTTTTACAGCTTTACATGATGGTAAATTTGTGAATTAACCAGAGGCTGAACTTTTTACAATTGAACATAATTTAAAAAATACAGATAACCTTCTTCAGATAGCTAAGATAATAAAATTTTATTAAAATCGTGCTACATAGTAAGCACAGTTGATGGAACTGGAACAGAGTAGAAAGGTGCTAAAAGCTGACGTACTATCAGCGGTATGTCGAAATTGCAGGAATTTACCATTTAAGAGTAATTAACCCACGTACTCTACCCTTAGAGCACAAATAAATTCCACAAAAATATTTGCCTTTTAGACCGATTTTTAACAGTTGAGGTGGTTTTTTTGTAAAGTTAGAAAGCAAAACTTTGATTTTTTGAAGAATGCACATTGTTTTAACCCTCAGTACTCCATGAAAAATAGTACAAAGTAGTTGAAACACTTAAAGATGTACCAGTGTCAAATGACATGAAATTAGTTTCATTAGATATATATATATATATATATATATATATATATATATATATATATATATATAGTTTGTATACTAACTTTCTGATTAATGACACCATTGAAATCATTAACAAAACTTTGTCACAAAACAGATCGTCCATTGGTGAAATTAGTCAGTACATAGTGTTGATTATATTAATTTTGGAGTGTAATTACTTTAAATTCAATGCGAATACATTTTTGCTGAAGGATGGGGACCTCCCTTTCAGACCTCTCAGCCGATACTTTTATCAGCCATTTGGAGAAAAAGTTTTTCCAGAAAATTCACTTGTGACAATTAGACAAATACGCTACTTCAGATATGTTGATGATATCTTGCTGTTAGTTAGACGTAGTGACGAAGATGTCAAAACAATTGGCGACAAGTTCGATGGAATACGTAGCAAAATCAAATTCACATTTGAGAGAGTATCAAATACATGAATCAACTTTTTTGATTTGAACATTACTATTTTAAATGAGAAGCACACTTTTGGGATGTACAGGGAACACCTGTATGACGGTATTATAAATTACAACTCGGACCACCCCAGTCAGCACAAGAAAGTACAATTTAAATTCGCCATGAATCGGTTGCCAAAAATTTCACTTTCAGGTGCAAGGCATGAAGCTGATCTGAATATATATAAAATATATTGCTAAGATCATTACGTCGACGACATGTATAACAATATAGTAAAAAAGGCTGGAAAAATAGTCTCTTTGTAGTTGACGATATCAATAATAAGTACTTTTGTTTACAATACTATGGTAAAATTAGTGTCAGTATGGCCTCAGTTTTTAGAAAGCAGGCGCTTGCTACTACGAGGAACTAGGGAAGAATTTTAAAAAATACTGTTGAAAAAAGAAATCGTGTCCATAGGTAAGGCAAGGTGCCTACAGAACTAAATGTTCCGATTGCAGTTCTTGATACGCAGAAAAAACTGGCAGACGGCTAAAAGCCAGGTTCAGCGAACGCGTCGCAATAGATCGTAAAAGTGCCATAGAAAAATCTAACTTCGCTGTGCAGCTTCTTGGAAGTGGGCACAGTGCAACACTTTCTCACACATGAGGATACTCCACCCGTGAAAGAAAGCAAGACACCTGGATCTGTTGGAGGAGTTTGAAATCTTTTGCCGTCAAGCACCGTCTCGTGTGCCACTGCTTAATGAGGTGGCCGCGAGAAGTTCCCAGGTTTTGGAACTGTTTAAAAATCGTTGCGATTCGACTAGGAAGCGCCGATTCCGACAGACGCATTGATCTGACAAGAATGGTTATGCTCCTTCTAAGTCGCATATGATTATAAGGTTTCTGAGACAGATGTATTTGACACATTATTACATGATGTAGTCAACGGTTTATTAGTTTTAACACCAAACTATGTTACTTATATCGGATCTGTATACGGACATCATAAGAGAGGGTATTTTGAAGCAGAAAGATTCCTGGAATTTCGACATACCGCTGATGGTACTGTTCCAGTTCCATCAACTGTGCTTACTATGTAGCACGATTTTAATACTTAGCTATCTGAAGAAGGCTATCTGTATTTTTTAAATTATGTTCAATTGTAAAATGTTCAGCACTAACTGAGACCACTGGCTTATTTATAAATTTACCGTCATGTAAAGCTGTAAAACATTCATCACTGCTTTAGTTACAACCACCCTATTTGTTTTATCTACGAAAAATTTTAAAAAGTATGAAATACTGAACAAAATGATGAAACGAAGAACTGTGAAGGTAAAAAAAGTTAATACATGTTTTCAACGCACCAGACATGCAAGGAGGATGCTGCAGAATGGTATTACGTACATTGAACGCACCTGCGTTGTAACTGTAAACAGCAGCCTCAGTGTGAACCCAGCCTATGACATGAATAGTCCAGTTGGGACTATGTGCATATACAAGTATTTTTAATGTTTTAACTTATCTATTATGAATGAATTACTTTTAAGGCTTATGTAACTGTACATTTAATAAGGCATGCATGTTATCTTATTGTAACTGGATCTTTACATAGTTTCTAGCGCTGAAGATGACCGCACAGTGGTCAAAATCTAGATATGCGGTAAACATCATTGCGTCTGATTGCTATACCCTTTTGTGCTTAGAACAATTCTTGTTGGTACATTTCACAAGAATGTACAAGAAAACGTAGATATCATGCTAATAATTATAATATTTCATTTTACTGAACTCGTAATGTAAATAGCCTTAGACAAGCAGCACTGCATGTTCCATTTATTTGTAAATAAAGCAAAAGTTATTCGCAAGCTAGAAGAAGTGTTTGAAGACCAAAAAATTTGAGCACCTTGTTACCAGCGGAATTCTTTCGTAAGGAACAAATGTATAAAATATATTTAACAGTTTTCAAACTACAGTTTTCAAACTAATTATAGGGCACACTGTAAAGAACTCTTCGAAACATTGGGATTTTTATCTGCATCACATCAGTATATCAACTACGCGCATGAAATGGTTCAAATGACTCTAAGCACTACGAGACTTAACTGCTGAGGTCATCAGTCCCCTAGAACTTAGAACTACTTAAACCTAACGAGCCTAAGGACATCACACACATCCATGCCCGAAGCAGGATTTAAACCTGCGACCGTAGCGGTCGCGCGGTTCCAGACTGTAGCGCCTAGAACCGCTCTGCCACTCCGGCCGGCCCGCACATGAAAAATTAGCTTTATAATCAGTCCACAAACAGCGCTATCCATGTCCATGTAACAGCACCAAGACTAAACTTACATTCACCAAAATAGAATAAACATAAAATCCGAAACAGAATTTTATACTTGCAAAAAGTTTCATTTTGAAATTCATAAAGAGTTCAAAGAGATGACTTGAAAAGACTTATGTAAAATATACAATATCTGATCAGAAGTATTTGTGACGGCTTGAACTCCGCTTACAATGACGTTACTGTGGGTCTGTGGAGGAATGACAGACCATTTTTCCTCAGGAGTAGAAACCAGAGAAGGTACAGATGTTGGAAGCTTGAGTTCGGACATAAGTCGATGTTCTAACTCATCGCAAAAATGTTATTTTGGGTTCAAGACGGGAATCTGGGCAGATCAGTACCATTCAGAAATGTTACTGTCCACAAATCATTGCCTCACAGAGACTGCTTTATGATAGGGTTCATTGCCCTGCTAATATAAACAATCATCGTCTCAAATTGTTCCTCAACGGTACGCAATACATACTGCTGTAAAATGTGATCAAATCGCTTTACATTAAGTTTTTTCTCAAGCGCAGTATTGGGATCACCCCCATACCGTAACACCACCGCGACCGTACTTTACATTTGGCAGCACACATGACAGTAGGTAACGTGCTAAGGCATTCGCCAAACCACCTCAAGCTGTTCGACCATTTCACTCCATTCATCGTATTATCTGGGCTGTTGGTTGCCCTCTGAACCTTTCTAGTGATTCCTTCCGCTGATTTAATGAGATTTTTATAACCACTTGCTGCAATTCTCGACCGTCCCTGTCTGTCAGTTCGTCAGGTCTGCCCGGACTTGGTTTAACTCTGGTTCTTCCTTCGCGTTTGTACTTCAGAGTTACATCACCAACGGCCGATAGCTGACATCAATGACTAGATCATGTTCGAAGTTCTTCTCACCGACCCATTGTGCTGTTACTTCCTCTCAAGTGACGACATCAGATTCTCGCCGCCATTTGTGCTGGCGAGTCCATCTCTAGTGACACCTCATGGTTAAATCCAGATTATATAGTAGCGTCCTGATACATGACATCAGATAATGTACCTGTTAAGCAATGTATTACTTCCACAGAAAGATTGCTTGCGTAACACAAGGTTATGGTTTCGTAAAAAGTGTAAAACAAGTATATAACAACAAAAATAGAACTTCTCTCTCATTTCATAGCACATTTTCGCACTATAATGTTCTCCACTATAATGTCCTCTTGTTTCGAAAAACCCTTCTCCCGTTCTCTGAACTGTATAACATGAAGAATTCATCCTCGTTCTGAGCTCAACAGCTAACTCATGCTGACACAGATTTTCAGGCAGTGGGAAGTTGCTGGTCACGAAATGGAAACCAAACATCGTTCTATAGTCCAGACGTATGTAGTGTTACCTCATGAAATAATGTGTGTAGTATATGTGTCCTGAGTACTATGATTGGTATTGCTAAACGAATGTACATTGTAGCACTAACGTTTTACATGATTAAATAAATAATTCCTTTTCAGAGCACTATTTTATGCTAAGATAAAACCAAATAAAATTGTGCTTTTGTAAGCATACTGTCCCTGTGTTCGGTTGTTTCTGGAGGCTCAAATCTTCATCCAGCTATACTGATTTAAGTTTTTCGTGATTTTTTTAATTATCCCAGGAAAATGCTGCGATCGCTCCTATTGTAGTAAGGCCGCAGCCGATAACTTGACTCATCCTTGTCTAACTCGAGCTGCAAGTTTGCAGATGTGTGCATATACAGATTATTGTTTTCAGTTGTTGTTTTGTTCATGAACTGTAATACCATGACATGTCCAGCACCATTCTGAAAGTGATGCTCACATAATGCGTGAATAAAACTACTAACTACTATTGTTTTACGGATCACCTGTCGGAATTCAACTATTCATTTCCTCTGTACACAATAGAAAGGAAACCACACCGATAACAAAAGCAGTTCATTCCAGTTCCATAGGGCTATTTTCAAGTGCCTCCGTCAGAATAAGTATGCCTGCAGAGCCTGAAGCACATTCACTAATGCCTATGCAACTCACAAGTGATAGTCACGATAGCACTCGTCACAGTGTACATACATATACCACACCAAGAGTCCAATGAGCCTAGGTACGTTACTCTCAAGTGCATAAGCATGTGTACAACAACTATAGTTAACAGACAGAATGTCGTCAGCTTCAAAAAATTGACCTAAATTCAAAATATATGAAATGTGCCCATGTGCGAGAGGCGAGTTCTACTACAGACCAGCAGCAGAGCGCTTCAAGAACAAATTTCTGAGATACGGACGTGAAGAAATCCGGACACAGTGTTTGTCGCAGTGGTTAACGCAGCTGCCTAATAAGCAGCAGATCCTGGGTTCGAGTCCTGCCCCGGAACACGCATTCACTCGTCGCCGCTGATTCTGCCTATAGTCCCGATGCAGCTGGTATCGTTAGTTCTTTCTCTTTCCTTTCCTGTCTCCACCCTCCACTTTCAATTCACGTAATACACTCCTGGAAATTGAAATAAGAACACCGTGAATTCATTGTCCCAGGAAGGGGAAACTTTATTGACACATTCCTGGGGTCAGATACATCACATGATCACACTGACAGAACCACAGGCACATAGACACAGGCAACAGAGCATGCACAATGTCGGCACTAGTACAGTGTATATCCACCTTTCGCAGCAATGCAGGCTGCTATTCTCCCATGGAGACGATCGTAGAGATGCTGGATGTAGTCCTGTGGAACGGCTTGCCATGCCATTTCCACCTGGCGCCTCAGTTGGACCAGCGTTCGTGCTGGACGTGCAGACCGCGTGAGACGACGCTTCATCCAGTCCCAAACATGCTCAATGGGGGACAGATCCGGAGATCTTGCTGGCCAGGGTAGTTGACTTACACCTTCTAGAGCACGTTGGGTGGCACGGGATACACACGGACGTGCATTGTCCTGTTGGAACAGCAAGTTCCCTTGCCGGTCTAGGAATGGTAGAACGATGGGTTCGATGACGGTTTGGATGTACCGTGCACTATTCAGTGTCCCCTCGACGATCACCAGTGGTGTACGGCCAGTGTAGGAGATCGCTCCCCACACCATGATGCCGGGTGTTGGCCCTGTGTGCCTCGGTCGTATGCAGTCCTGATTGTGGCGCTCACCTGCACGGCGCCAAACACGCATACGACCATCATTGGCACCAAGGCAGAAGCGACTCTTATCGCTGAAGACGACACGTCTCCATTTGTCCCTCCATTCACACCTGTCGCGACACCACTGGAGGCGGGCTGCACGATGTTGGGGAGTGAGCGGAAGAAGGCCTAACGGTGTGCGGGACCGTAGCCCAGCTTCATGGAGACGGTTGCGAATGGTCCTCGCCTATAACCCCAGGAGCAACAGTGTCCCTAATTTGCTGGGAAGTGGCGGTGCGGTCCCCTACGGCACTGCGTAGGATCCTACGGTCTTGGCGTGCATCCGTGCGTCGCTGCGGTCCGGTCCCAGGTCGACGGGCACGTGCACCTTCCGCCGACCACTGGCGACAACATCGATGTACTGTGGAGACCTCACGCTCCACGTGTTGAGCAATTCGGCGGTACGTCCACCCGGCCTCCCGCATGCCCACTATACGCCCTCGCTCAAAGTCCGTCAACTGCACATACGGTTCACATCCACGCTATCGCGGCATGCTACCAGTGTTAAAGACTGCGATGGAGCTCCGTATGCCACGGCAAACTGGCTGACACTGACGGCGGCGGTGCACAAATGCTGCGCAGCTAGCGCCATTCGACGGCCAACACCGCGGTTCCTGGTGTGTCCGCTGTGCCGTGCGTGTAATCATTGCTTGTACAGCCCTCTCGCAGTGTCCGGAGCAAATATGGTGGGTCTGACACACCGGTGTCAATGTGTTCTTTTTTCCATTTCCAGGAGTGTATTTATCATAGCTGTAGATTCGCGTGGTGCCTGTTCCTTCGGACATATCCGAAAGAACAAACGCCACGCATTCATAGAACAGATTCGTCTCGATGGGCAATGAATCCACAAGCTTCAGTGTGTATGCACATCAACGTTCATCCTCCGGTGGGAATTTCAAATTAGCGAGCTTGGGGGACATGGACTATGAATGCAGATAGATGGCGCTGGATCGGTGTGTGAGTCGTGCTCCGCGCATTTCTGATAAACGTGGTGTCAGACGCCATGGAGGTTTGTAGCCCTTTTTTCGATACCGCTAGGGAAAATTCTTGCTGTTCACTACGACTCTGCGCCTGAGCGCACGATTCTGACTTCTGTAGCCGAATGCTGGGACGTTGTCTCGGCGTCTGAGGTGACTTCTGTCTCTGCTTTTTACTGATTTTAATAGGATATTTGATCGCGTCAGTCTCGGTTTCTTGATGCAGGTGCTCAAGGTGACCGGTCTCAATTGTCGTGCGTGTCACGTAGTGTCCAATCCTTTTACTGGTATTCAAGCAGCTGTTGTAGTGAATGGTCAACTTACTCCCCAGATCAGCATCCGACGGACTTATCTCAGCGGAGCCCCCTATCCATGTCGCTTTTTGTCTTGTTCGTGAAACCTCTGCTTTGCCGTATAGCTGCTCAGTTATGTAGCTGGAAGATACTAGGAGGAACCTTCTCGGCACAACCGTAAGCGCATGATGTTATAGTATTGCTACGTCATGTTGGTGGCAGATCGTTGCTCAAGGACATATTGGACTGCTTTTGTTCTCTCTCTGGAGCCCGCATCAATGAACGAAAATGTACCTTGTTACCACTGCATGGTTTCCAACACGTTGTCATTCCATGGCCAACGGTGGTTGCTGGCCACAAATCGTTCGGGATTGTCGTGGGTCACCGCCCGATGAAAATGGCTGCATTCAGTTGGCGAGAGGTGATGAATGGAATTCAAGAGCGATTCGTGAACACGAACACGGTTAGTGTTCTTCACAATCTGCGAATCTTAGTTTCCTACATTTTCAGCGAAGTGTACTACGTTCAGCAAATATACCCGCTCCCCGGGATGATGGCGTGCAGATTGATCCAAACTTGGAAAACTCATATCTTTCGACTTCAGTATGAAGCTGTTGTGGAGCCCCTTCCCCTTGGAGAGTTGGTGCTATACAACATCAAATTGAAAGGTTCAGTATTATTTATACGGCGTGTCATTTAAACATGTACTCGAGCAACTCATTCTATTACTTGTCGCTTATTTACCTGTCTTCGACCGGCCAGTCTGATTTCCCCTGCCGATGTTGGCTGGATCAACTCTAAACTGCGGCACATACTTTAAATTTATATCATAACAATTTTTCTGGGTACCGGCATTTTATCAGTGACACACCGTACCAACAGATCTTTGCTTTTTCGGTGCGGAGTACAATAATTCCTCTCCCCGGTTGAAATGACGCACCATTTATATCCTGGAAATCAGGGTGGTTTCACCTTACTGTCCTTGTCTTCACGATGGAAGTCTACTCAAGGTGGTATACTGTCGTTCACAATCTGATCCCGAACAATGCACGCCTCCATTGCATTGGTCTTAGTCCAACTGGTCTTTGGGACACATGTCGTCGACCTGGAACATCACACAGGCTTGTCTCTTGCGGACGAGAACATGGGAACACTGGCACTGTATTCGCTGATTTGGTTTTCCTTACCCGATCAGGCGAAGCTGTTTTCTCTGTTGAACTTCATCTGTGTCCGGACTTTTTAGTTTTCCCTCGGACGAAGACTAATTCGATAGTATGACTTCTCGGGCACTGCGCCCACTGTGTAGTTGGGTATGTCAATGATCACGACCGCCGTATTTTGCGCCAATAAATGGCTTCCAGGTTTTCGTGCTTTATTTGAAGAAGTGTTGCACCTTATCTTTAATGTCAAGGAATTGGATAGCTTTTTTTTTTCTTTTCCTTGTTCTGGAACCTTCTCTCACTGTTTTCTTCCTAGACAAAAAAATGTGCGCTACACATTTTCACTCGTCGCCGCTAGTTTCGCCTGTAGTGAAGATGCAGCTGATATCGTTAGTTCCCCTCCTTTCCTTTGCCTTCTCCATCCTCCATCTTCAATTTCTATAACGTGTAGATGACTTTTTCTATTTAGTCAGAAAAATAGCGGACGATGGCCGAAGAAGAGAGAATGTAAAATGCAGGCTGGCTATAGCAAGAGAACCGTTTCTGAAAAAGAGAAATTTGTTAGCATCGAAAATAAATTCGTTACGAAGTCTTTTCTGAAGTTGTTTATCTTATACAGAAGTGAAATCTATATGATAAACAGTTGAGATAAAAAGAGAATCGAAGCTGCAGAAATTCTGAAGATTAGGTCGATGGACGGAATAACTGAAGGAAAGAAATTGTACCTACCTGCGGAAAAAAAATTCACAGCACAGGTTGAATGAAACAAGTAAACGGGTGACAGGACACATCGTGAGGACGAGGTATCGTCAGTGGGGCAACGGTGGAAAGTGTGAGGCTACAAATTGTAGAGAGAGACCTAGGTTCGGATGCAGTAAGTAGAATGAAGTGGTCGTAAGTTTCAGCAGTCTTGCGGAGGTGGACAGGTTTGTACAATATTAAAAAAATGGTTCAGATGGCTCTGAGCACTATGGGACCTAACTTCTGAGATCATCAGTCCCCTAGAACTTAGAACTACTTAAACCTAACCAACTTAAGGACATCACACACATCCATGCCAGTGGCAGGATTCGAACCTGTATGTACAGGATCAACTAGCATGGAGAGTTACATCAAAACAATGATCTGAAGATTAAAACAGTAATGGATTCTGAAAACTTGAAGATTTAAGTGATTTGTGGTGCTAACATCGATTGCCATTAACAATCGTCACATTTTATGTGTCACTAATACCGAACTCCTGGTGACAACGGAAGCTGTCGCCGAAAGTCCATTCCCGAAATTCGTATGGCAGTGACGAATTTTTCAATACAGAAGAGACCGCTTGCAGACATGTTTCCATCAAGCACATCAGAGAGCGGACAGTTCACGTCCCTTGCCTTTGATGTTGTTATTGTCAGAGGTGAAGCGCCCTTCGTCCCTTTATCTCCCAGCCAGCCCTCTATTTTTCATGCACCGCTTTTCGGAGGTCGGAATTCGGCGGATAGTACACCTCTGGCTGAGCAAAGGCAAACAAAGGCGGGCCCGTGAGAGGTGGTCTCGTTTTTATTATTCCTGCTTTCAGCTGCTGCTGATACGTCAGCACAGCAAGGCACTCTGGATCGCGCGGCAGAAGTGACCGCCGTCGGGAGACAAAGCCTCCACGGCCCACTGCAGGCAGTAAAAACACGTTCGCAGATCCGTGGTTCCCCATTAGACGTTATGAACAAGATCAAATACCGTACTTCGGAATTGCTCTCCAAAATACATTCATCGATCGCAGTGTTGGCTAATATGCTAGTAAAGACTTTAATGTTACTGAATCTCTGCAAAACCTATTATGAATATTCAGGCTCTATTGATCCATTATTGGCAGGAGACATCGGCTGGTTAAGTAATTGCCAATGTCAATTAAATTTACAGACAGCCGCGTAACTTAAGACCTAATTTTGTTTTATTTTGAAGGCTACCAGTTTCAGTATTTCATTATGCCACCTTCAGACCCCATATGCACCTCTCCAAACGAACGGCCATAAATCACTGGATGTCGTGATCAGTCCTTTCACTAGTGCTTTATTCGAAACTTGATGGCTGCCAGTGATATGTTCTCCTGTGAGAATCATCAGTTTAGTAGAACATCTGCAACATATACGTATACTGGAGAAATCCGTTGCGAGAAAAATTACGGGACAGACAAATGTTAGAGCATGATATGCCAATTACTGGGAACATTGTGTGTTGTAGATATGCAAACATTAAGAGACTGGTACAGAGACAAACGAAGAAATCGAGCGAAATGTCTCAGTATTAGGATACTGGGCTCGTATTCTGGAGGTGTCTGGTTGGAATCCCTGTCCCACCATCTACTTTTATGTTTCCCGTGATTTCCCTAAATGACTAATGGGAATGCCGGGATGGTTTATTCGAAAGGGCCAGGGCGATTTCCTTCCGCACCCTCCCCAACCAAAACATGGGTTCTGTGTGCAGTGGTCAGTCGACGACGGCACACAAATCCCTAAGTTTCCCTTCTTTCTTCCGCAGGTAGCTAAACAATGGTGACTACAAATAAAATGGCTTCTAGTGTTTCATTAAAGTTTATTCAACAATTAAGTACTATATCCTTTTTCCTCAAGTCATTCAGGTGTCCTACACAGTTTTACATGCTTTGAAGTCACCTTCGCAAAGTGTGGACATACTTTTTTGGGGGGGGGGGGGAGGAGGGAAGGGAGAGGGGGGGCGGAATGATGAATGCTATTCAGCACTCCACTACGCAACTGTACAATGGTACACCGACGTCTTCAAATGAAAAGTTCTGTTCTCGTATATTTCCATTCGTCTTAGAGAAAAAAAAGTGTATCAAGTGAAAATCGTAGAGATGCCTATAGAAACAGAAGATGTTATTACTCGTTTCTTTGTAAGTATGTGTACTGTGGTCCTGATGAAGATGTTGCTTCTCTTAGAGTCCTTCCAAAATGGGGGGACAAATATTTGAATCACGCCTAAGGTCATACCCCATTATTACGCTTTATCCTGAGCAAAGTGACCAGCCGAGTAATCTTCGTCAATCATCCGGCAAGAGATTTTTTTCCCGCAGCTGAAATTCTGTTTGCGTTTGGTGGAGGTGCTTTCATCGGACAACCAGGGAAGAGCTTGGTGTCACTTGATTTCAAGTCTTGTCATCAGTCATCAGTCATTATGTAGTAGCGTCGCTAGAAAACCCTTCACGGACTTTTTGAAACATTGCTTGGGCAAGCCCACTTGTGCGGCTATCTATTCTTTCGGTATCACCTAACGAGACCTAAATGTTCTTGCAGAATGGTCCTTACTTCAAATGACACAAAGTGTTGAGTATTTTCGAGTTTTTCTTTTCCTATACCGCTTGCTGTGATGTTGAGTATGGTGAAAATATTATAGAAATGAGAGTCAGAACTCAATGTAAAATATATCATACGTTTAGAACGTCAGATATGACCTTCGCAGGTACCGCCACCAGGAAGTTCGACTGTGCTTTACCAAACAGACGTAGCGTAGAAGTTTATTCATCTTCTACTGGAGCTAAAAAAATGGTTCAAATGGCCCTGAGCACTATGGGACGCAACTGCTGAGGTCATAAGTCCCCTAGAACTTAGAACTACTTAAACCTAACTAACCTAAGGACAACACACATCCATGCCCGAGGCAGGATTCGAACCTGCGACCGTAGCGGTCGCGCGGCTTCAGACTGTAGCGCCAGAACCGCTCGGCCACCAGCGGCCGGCTACTGGAGCTAAAAACCTTTAGTACTGCCTACGTTGCATCCATGTCTACTCATTCACCGCAAGAGCTGTAAACTACAGCAACGAGAAGAGATATTTTGGCTAAATATTTTCAAGAATAATGTAACATGAAATGTCTCGGGATTAGTGTTCACTGCGCATGCCGTTTCCTGTCATAGGGTATATACGACATATTAGAAACCATGAACAGTAAACCAGACAGTAAAGTGGCGCTCGGTAAGATGTTAGCTGGTTGTAATCTAGCTGGTGCAATACATTTTAATTCCCAGCATTTATTTAGTAACCGTACGAGAAATACTGGTGTAAGCTTGTGATCTTGATATGTTAGGGCAAATTGCCAACTTCTCCGCTTTGCCTCCTACGATTCGGTTCATGATGACGTATGCGTCGAATCAGACTCTTAAACTCGACAGCTTCCTAGGTGGTATGGGAGAAAAGTGGAATATGTGCCGGCCCCTGGTTCAATCCATATCCATCCACACCAATAAAAACACAACTCTACACTGCCTAAGCATTTTTCACAAATACCACCGCTATATGCATTGTGACTTAGGAGCTCTTATGCGGATGAAATGTACAATGCAATAAAATATGAATTTTTCCACTTCGGCTTCATTTATTTCAACGTCTTCATTCTACAACTAGTATCGACTCTATAAGTCACTGTCTGGTGTTCAGGTAGACAAAGTCCCACACGCATAAAAATGGCAGCGTATTCACATTTTGTACATTCGTTCGTTTTGGTTTACTGCATCAATTGTTCATGAAGGTTTGTGGACAAACTATTTGTCAAACCATTAGGCACAGTTAAATTTGTAAAATAGAACGGGTGTACATATTACGAATAGGCAACCATTTTTCTACGTACAGCGCTTTTTTGTAGCTAAACGCTGGATAATGGCTTAAAAAGCATAAAATAGTGGCGGGGCGAAGAAGAACTTTAGGAGTAAAAAGGCCGTATTTATTTAACAAATTTGTGGCTGCGGTACCCACTACGAAAATATACATGAAATAACACTACTGCAGTTCGCGCAACGAATGGTGATTGTTTATCATAGCGATAAACAGCCATACCATAAAAAATGTTCCCGCAAAAGAAACGCAAAACACATTTATACACTGAAAGTCACCCTAGCATTTTTGTAAAGAATATGAGAAAAATATGAATCATTGAGCACATGTACTTTCAACGTAGATTTATACATTCATTCCATACAACTGAGTAAAATTTCTTTATACGAACGCAGTAATCAAAACATGAAGGGAAGAAATACGTTGATTCACACAACTGTGTCAGCTGAAACACACCTCAGTTACTCTTCACAGTCGCTTAATCTGAAGTATATAGTGTAGTAAATGGACCTAAAAATACGAACTACATGTGTATAGCTTAGCGGCCAAACACAATTCTTTAATTTCAAATATAAACTCCCAGGAGTAAGGCGGCGTGATTCTGATTAATAGGGGTCAAAGAGCCAATAAACAGCAAGAAAAATTTTTTTAAACTCTTTTTATTGAACATTCTAGAGACAAAACACTCAACTACGAAATTCATTTTGATTGAAATCGCTTGGACTCTGAAATCGCAGCGCCGTGTAGCCGCGTGGTCTTGGGCGCCTTGCGCCGGTTCGGGCAGTTCCCCCTGTCGGAGATTCGAGTCCCCCCCCTCAGGCATGGGTGTTTTGTCCTTAGCGTAAGTTAGTTTAAGTTAGATTAAGTAGTGAGTAAGCCCAGGGACCGATGACCTCAGCAGTTTGGTCCCATAGGAACTTGCCACAAATTTCCAAATTTAGCCATTCTAAATTCGAAGGTATTCGATCTACTTAATGGTAAATGAAAAATCCGCTTACGTCGCAACATATGCTGCAGTACTTTGCAGTCTTGTTACCACTGCAGTTGTGACATTCAAGCTGTTGCTGCCCCTTCATTTCATGTACGAAACTCCATCAGTTATCCTGGACGTGTCTTAAGGCTGGTGTTGGCGCCCTCTTACCATTACAAAAACTCCAGATTATGCCCTTTATCCATTATAACCAACATATGATTGCACATTGTGATCTACATCTACACCTAGGTTATACTCCACAAGCCACTAAACGGTGTGTGGCGGAAGGTGCTTCCGGTGCCCCCCACTGTCGGTAGCTTTTGTATTAGTTCAGATGTCTCGAATTTTCTTGTCGTTTATTTCGAAAAATGTATGTGGGAAGAAATAACACATTGTTCAACACTTCCCGAAAACCACTTTTTGAAATTTTCAATAGAAAACCTCTCCATGACGCACAACGCTCCTCTTGTAACGCATGCCACTGGAATTCGTTGAGTATCTCTGTAAATCTCTCGCACCGACTGAACGATCCCGTGACGAAATGCGCCGCTCTTCTCTGTCTCTTCGGTCAGTCTTACCAGGTAAGAATCCCAGATAGATGAACAAGACACAAAAATTGGTGGCTCTGAATGGATCACAAGTCAATCGGAGTCATAGAAGGGTCCAGTCTTGGGACGTGCCCAGTTGTACAATGCCACCGACCGCTGAACACTGTTTTGTGATAGGCTGGCTCAGTAGTGCTCCCAGCACGTGCATTTGCTTGCAGGATTACATCTACATAGTCTGAAGATTTTTGTTGTCCTGTCGACGAAAGCAATAAAATGGAGAATGTCTAAGCCATCTGACAAATTGACGACTTTGCAAAGGACAGAGAGTGTAGGAAGACTTAGTCTTTTCGTAAATGCTGTGGTCATCCTGTGGAAGAAGAGAAATTTCCACAGGATGACCACAGCACTTACGAAAGACTATGTAACATCAGTATGACCTTATTCTAAAGTTATTTTTGTAATGCCTTTTAGCCTGCAGATGAGGTATAACCCTCGAAACATGTCGCTGAATAAATTAGTAATACAATAGTTGACAACGTTTGTGACTGGTAGCGGTAATTTAAAAAAAAACTTTTACATATTTCTTGAGACAGTCACGGTCGAAAAATAGTCAAAATGGCTTAAAATTCAGGTTTATAGAGCTGTCCAGGACCGTTTATCCAAAGCAATATCAATGTTTTAAACGAATAATTGAAAAACTATTTACATATGGAGGCACGCTGTGACGAAGTGACATAATCAGTATCTATGTCTGCACAGAAAAGCTTCTCATGTTTGCAATTCGCATGTTACTCCCAGAGCACGTCCGCCTCCTTAGTTGAGTGGTAACCTGCTTGCCTCTCATGCAGCGCGCCGGGTTCGAGGCCCGACCATCTTGATGATTTTCTCCGCTCGTGCACTGGGTGTTGTTGTCCTCATCATGATTTCTTCATCACCGGCACGCAAGTGGCCCAGTGTGGCGTCGATTGAAATAAGACATGGCGGCCAACTTCCCCGGATGGGGCCTCCCGGCCAGCAATACCATACAATCATTTCATTTTATTTCCTAGAGGACATTGTGATCTATTGAGCCAGACTTTCACTTTTAACTGTACACATCCTATAATTTTGCACCATCATCTTTCGATCTTAAGCAAACACCCGATTTATCATTAAACATATTTTGACCAAGAGAAATTAGTATTCCATTATTTCTCTCTTTTCACTATAACTGTGTCAACCATACATAAGACTATTACCTTTTCTGGATAGGCAGTCTGTTCTTAAAGGTGTTTCGCCAAAGCTCAGTGAACCTTTTTCGTTAAAGAAGTCCCTCTGAAGCATTTAATTATAGTTTAAGTATTTCTGTAAATATTGGAGGTTTAATGAACATCTCGTTATCGCAGGCATGTCAGCTTAACACTTCCTTGAAGTTCCTCTAGTGCCTCTGCTACTTCCTAATTCTGTCACGGAATTAGGAATAGAGTTCATATGTATTTGTCTCGGACACAGGAATCAGTACCTACCATTCTATGACGTAGCACTGTAAAGTCGTCATCCAAGATTGAATCTGCGTTTTACTACTTATACAGAAGATTTGCGTTTAGCTACTCACCCTTTTACCTCAACTTCTCTCTTCTGAAACTTCATATTGGCGTTAAAAGTAACTCTACGCATTACGATCTTAGCTAAAATTTCAGTTTACAAGTTATCTACACACCTTAAAAATATGTTCATCTATGATTAAATTGTTACTCCGACTTCAAGGAATATTGAACAAGACGTTGGCACCGACGTCGACCAATAGAGTGGTACCATGTGGGCACACATACCCTCCAAGTAAGGTAGCATCAGGTTGTCGCATTGAAAGAAGATTATATTGAAAAATAGGAACTTGTAGGGAAAAATGTGACGAATAATATGACGTAACGAAGTCCTGGAGAAAATCAACATGCTTGCGGAAAAAATTCTTCCATTACTTACAGAACGTCCTATTATTTATTGAACATCCGTAATGTATTTTCAATTTTTTGAAAATTAGTTCATACCAATAAACATAAAAAAAATGGTTCAAATGGCTCTGAGCACTATGGGACATAACATCTATGGTCATCAGTCCCCTAGAACTTCTTAAACCTAACTAACCTAAGGACATCACATAACACCCAGTCATCACGAGGCAGAGAAAATCCCTGACACCGCCGGGAATCGAAACCGGGAACCCGGATGCGAGAAGCGAAAACGCTACCGCACGACCACGAGCTGCGGACACATAAAAATCAGGAGAACAAGAAACCGCCTAAGTGTTAGTCAACCTTCAACTGAGAGAACCGTGCAACTTTGTAAGGTGTCAGGCAAATCCAACACCTTCCATGAAAACACTGACATGATAAGCAAATCCAGTAGTATGTCACATAGCTCCGAATAAACCTTCCATGAAAACCCTGACATGATAAGCAAATCCAATAGTATGTCACATAGCTCCGAATAATTTAACCAAAGTAATACGAGTAACGAGTGAGCAAATGGAGTACCACAGACTAACACAAGAATGCCTAAATGCATGTCATACCTCCCCACCGTGAGACAGACGCAGTTCCGAGGGGAGAAACGAGAACAGAAGCCGAGAGCAGAACCGTGTTAAGCTGAAGGCCCTGCGACAAGGGACGGACACCCAAGTCGCCTGCTAACCGCTAGGACCACCCCCAGCCCATGTTAAAAGCTAGAGCCCTCCAGAAGAACAGCACAGATCTTACGATAACACAAAAAGGGCCACACCACCCGCAAGTTTTAGCGTGAGACTTTTTCGCGTCTCTGTTACGTAAGGACCACCCCCCAGCCCATGTTAAAAGATAGAGCCCTCCAGAAGAACAGTATAGATCTTACGATAACGCTAAAAGGACCACACCAGCTGCAAGTTTTAGCGTGAGACTTTTTCGCGTCTCTGCTACGTTGCAAACTTTAAAAATATTGCCCCACCACGAAAAGTATAACGTTTCTCAATGGATGGACAGAATTTTTGTAGGCGGAGCTTAAGGTTAACATTGAGACCCTTATTGGTCAGATGAAAAAACAGTCAGATAGTTTTTTTTAAACCAATTTCGGTAAATTGTAGTAAGGCGAAGTTAGGAGAGAGTTGCTTCCGAGACGGCGAGGTGAGCGGAGCTGTGCTGGCCGTCGCCCCCTGACGAACACCAACAAGGTAATGAACGCACGCGATGACGCATAACAGCGCATAAAGCTTCACTCAGAACTGCAGAAGTCTCATCTGTTACACCCCCTTTTTGCGTAATACTAGTGTCGATCGTCAATTAAACCTCATGGTGTTCACATTTGCCACTTGAAGTAAAAATCTGAAACGCGATGATTTTTCTGTTATATAGTTACTGAGAAGCCACATCAGCCACTGTAATTTACGACAAGTTAGATAAGTAATTAAAGATAATTGAGGGTCACTGTAGACCATTTTGATAGTTCTCTCTCTTGTGGAACTTAATTTAAACCTAGATTATAGATGTGATATGGCATATGTCATCCTTCGATCCATTGTAGAACTTGGAAACCCATTCAGGGAATATTCGTTCACATTTTTGTTGAACGCAGTTGGTTTTTACCATCCTGTATTAAAACATTTCCTTTTATCAGTGGCGCAATTTATAAACAATGTTTTGTTTGTAGAATAAAATTTCCAATGGTAAACTTAACTGCTTTTTCGACGTTATTTTACCAGCTAACTAAAAATAGGAAAGCCTTGAACCCCTTCCACTAAATTTAGTTAGTATTAAGATTCTTTTACAGGGAGTGGAGTGGAGCTGACGCTGAAATCATTAAGTATTTGGTTATATCATCTCTAGTCTCACTGAACTCTTCTGAATTCTACATTTCATGTGTAGTCTGGCGTCTCCTTAGCAGCAACAGGTCCCCGGTTCAAAATAGTCGATTCCCTAAAAACACGCTCAGAGCGTCGTTGCGTGAAAGTGGTAGGGAGACACGATATAGAACAAACAGACACCACGCAGAATGTTAGAACTTGTCTGTTTATTCCGATAACAACGTGTGCAGTACACCGGACGTTCATTTCGAAACAGATGTAGCTCATTCTAATGTATTCGGCGTCTTTTTAATAGCAAAAGCCGCAATGCAGCACCCATCCCCAATCACAGAGACGTCGTGGTGTCCAACCCGATTAAAATCTAACCTGCTTCATACATCACCTCCTTTACCGCGCCAAAAAACTGACGAAGTGGGTCGGATGTACTACGACCAAGCTGCCGACCGATGTTATCGGATGACCACCGGCGACGGCGTCTGACAACTGTTCGCGGTACTGCTGTGAATGGAGCCCTAATCGCTTAAACCAAATATCGGCATAGTACCTTCGAGAAGAACACAACCGGTTTCCATTTTTCCCCGACGCGTTCTCTGACCCTAATGACCTCGTCGTAGACGAGACTTCCTTTCTTATTTCACGCTTTTCGTTCTCTCGGTTCAGGGCTGTATCGCGTGGGATACTTCTTTTCCGGAAAAAGACAACCCCCGCGTAGTGTGCAGTCAGCTCGGGCGCGCCTTAATGGTGTCTTGTAATAAGACTGGGTCGCGGCTCGCCAGCCTCAGGTCACGGCGATCCATCTCCTTCCCCGGGAGTTCGTCAAGCGACGCCGCGCCCGGCTCTGCACCCCCAGCACACCGCGAGGCGCTGCCGGCACGTCATTCATGATTCATGAGGTGTCGTGCCGCCGAGACACCGAATTGATGAACGACGCAGAAATGTTTTATCCCGATCTCTGCAAAAACCAAAGTTCAAAGAAAAATGCTCGCTCCGCGACTCAATTCGCGGGCGACACGTACGGCGGGCGGCTGCCCGTTTGCATACGTGATGCCGCCCCAGGTGGTCGCGCGCCGCCACCCCTGCCACGTACACCTGCCGAAGACAAACGCACGCGCGCAACTAGGTTACGGCGAGCAGCAGCGGCAACCTGTGATCACACGGAGGCTGTATCACAAGCAATGGGCTCCGTTTCCCAGCGGCGCCAACTTCGTTAACTTTTTATCCGGTGCTGTGAATCGCCTGAGTCGAATGTAGAGGCGTTTGCGCCGCAGGCACAGTAGACTATACAGTTCTGTGGCTTGAATTCAAAGTGTCCTAGATATATCGCTTGACGAAGATGAAATCTAATAGTCACATTTCCATTCTCCTTAATTGTTTATGTCACGAAGGTGTTAATCACAATGCTGGGAACACTTCTGCAAAGTGTGTTAAAGACATCGAGAATGACCGACATAAGAGAGACGGAATTAAGAATGGTGTGCTTGAGTGTGGCGTTATGAACGTGTCATGATTTATGAAAATTGTGGCAGATCGTGATTCCGACCAGGATTCCCTGCTTTTCGTGAGCAGTAGCTATATCCATTAGGCTATCTGAGTACATATACAGGTCTGACTCAATCTTTCAACGCAATGTCTCCACCTAAGATTCCGAACAGTATTCTCGAATGATAATAAGAAATTCAGCCTTCAGTTCTAAGGTAAGATTTTTTTAGTTTACCTGGGTTTCGATGCCAATAATGGTATCTTCTTCAGAACAAAAATTAAATTGTTTTGAGGGCCAAACGTTGGCCACGTCATAGAATAAAACTAATACGGAATAAAGACGCATAGTCATAAGATTATGTCTGTCAATACTAAAAGCAATAAAAAAACGTAGATGGAGCTAGCCGGGCCAGGAATAAGGGTCACATGTATGCAACACGGAAATTGTCTGAACAGTTCACGGTTGCTGAGGCGCTGCATTATGTTAAAGATTTGTAAATTCTCGAATGATGAAGTTTTCTCGGGTTACGAGCCGGGTCAAGGCGTCGTCCTGCGGCAACGTTACGGCAAGTTTCCTATTCGCCAAGAAAACTTGCGTGCCCAATACTCTCGAATATTCTCCAAAAGGGTATATGAAAGCAATAGCTGTCAAAATGAAGAAATTACATTAAAATATTTGTCTTACTTTCATAGTTATGATAAAAAATACTACAAGGGATGTTTCAAAGAAATTCGAAATTTAGCGCAGACTCAAATGTTAGATGCTTACAGTAGTTTCCACCACGAATCTTTGTCTCGAAATGTTGCAGCAAATCCAAAGAGATTCTGGTCGTATGTAAAGTATGGTAGCGGCAAGACACAATGACTGTCTTTTGTGTACGATAACAATGGAAAAACTATCGATGAAATTGTTACTAAAGGAGACTTAGTAAGCACAGCTTTCCGGATTTCTTCACCAAAGAAGATGAAGTAATATTCCAGAATTCGATTCACTAACAGCTGCCAACATAAGTAACTTAGAAGCAGATATCCTCGGTGTAGTGAAGCAACTTCCGGTCCACATTTTATACCAATTAGGTTCATTTCAGAGTAAGCTCATGCAATAGCTCCATAGTTAACAATCATATACAACCGTTCGCTCGACGAAAGATCGGTATCCAAAGACTGGGAAGTTGCACAGGTCAGTCAAGAACGGCAATAGGATTAACCCACTAAATTACAGGCCCATATAATTAACGTCGATATGCAGCAGGATTCTAGAACATATATTGTGTTCGAACAGTTTGAATTACCTCGAAAAGAAGGATCTATTGACACAGAGTCGCCGGCCGCGGTGGCTGTGCGGTTCTAGGCCCTTCAGTCGGGAACGGCGCAACTGCTACGGACGCAGGTTCGAATCCTGCCTCGGGCATGGATGTGTCTGATGTTCTTAGGTTAGTTAGGTTTAAGTAGTTCTAAGTCCTAGGGGACTGATGACCTCAGATGTTAAGTCCCATAGTGCTCAGAGCCATTTTTGACACAGAGTCAACACGGATTTAGAAAACATGTTGTTGTGAGACTTATCCCGTTCTTCACTCACGCTAAGTGTTGAGTGCTAATGGCAAGGGATTTGAAATCGATTGCGTATTTTTAAATTTCGGTTACACGATAAATCAATCAAATCTAAAGGCCGCAAATTCAATGAAATGTCTAGGATTTCCAATTACGAACAACTTAAATTCGAAAGAACGCAGAGAAAATAATGCGTGGAAGGCGAACCAAAGACAACGTTTTATTGGTAGAACACTTAGAAAATGCAAAAGATCTATTAAAGAGGCTGCTTACAGTACGCTTGTCCGTCCTCTCTTGCAGTAATGCTGCGTGGTAGAACAGCCCGATTTGTATTATCGAGAAATAGGTAAGAGAGTGTCATGGACATTATACAGGATTTGGGGTGGACATCATTAAAACAAAGGCGTTTCTCATTGCGGTGGGATCTTCTCACGAAATTTCGATCACCTACTTTCTC
Source organism: Schistocerca piceifrons (assembly GCF_021461385.2). Taxonomy (NCBI): domain Eukaryota; kingdom Metazoa; phylum Arthropoda; class Insecta; order Orthoptera; family Acrididae; genus Schistocerca; species Schistocerca piceifrons. The sequence goes on from NC_060138.1 coordinate 586,046,602, forward strand.
CTCCGAATGCGAAAATATTTTGTTGACGCCGAACTATGTAGAGAGAAACGAGCGTCATAATAAAATAAGGGAAATCAGAGCTCGCACGGAAAGACATAGGTGTTCGTTATTGACACTTCCTAGAACTTTCTTATGTGTGTAACACAAGTATGTTCTGCAACATTCGTTGTTATTTACATTCCGTGTAATTTGAGATGTAAATACGAAATAAATGTTTAATAAATTCCGAGTATGTGGGCAGCCATGAACCTAAGAGGACAGCTTAAGTTGCTGCGACTGGAAAGAGCAAGAATAAATTTCATATTCTTCGTTCTCACAAATCTTCGGCTTTTTATATCTGCCACCTTCGAGTATGTGGTTAGGCAGGAACCAAAGAGGATAGCTTAAATTACTACGTGTGAATCGAGATATATAACGTTCATATTACTCCTTGTCACAAAGTTGATAGCCGATGTTGCGGTCACCGATATTGCGCTTAACGTCAAAATGTCACGTTTGTGGGAGGTGTTGCGAAAAGAGCGTTTCCCACTGCGAACGGGGCTACAAGGAGCATGCAGCTTAGCACATCATAGGATACACAGAAATTCGGATTTTATAGGGTTCTATTGTCTAGGGTGGATCTACAGTATCGCAGAGAGAACCCTTATAACGCATAAACCGATGAATAGGACGGCCACAGGCGTTCCACGAAAAGGCGCCACGTCGCTTCCACAGAGCAGTCGGAATGATCGACGCTCTGTTGTCAGTCGGACCACCGCCGATTCGAACGTGGAATACCAGCAACTCATTTCTACCAGGATTTTACGGAGACAGAGGCACCACATAACCTTCACAGTGGACGAGTAACTGTTATCACTGTACCTTGCCATGACCTTTGGCCACTCAATGTATATCTACCAAATGATATTCGCTGAAATGAAAGGCCGATGGTTATCAAATCAATGAAGATGTAATGACTCGAAATGGTACAACGGAGTTCTTATTTTCTTATGTCGTCAGCCTCCAGACTGATTTCCAGAATGAGATTTTCACTCTGCAGCGGAGTGTGCGCTGATATGAAACTTCCTGGCAGATTAAAACTGTGTGCCCGACCGAGACTCGAACTCGGGACCTTTGCCTTTCGCGGGCAAGTGCTCTACCAACTGAACTACTGAAGCACGACTCACGCCCGGTACTCACAGCTTTACTTTTGCCAGTACCTCGTCTCCTACCTTCCAAACTTTACAGAAGCTCTCCTGCGAACCTTGCAGAACTAGCACTCCTGAAAGAAAGGATATTGCCCGCGAAAGGCAAAGGTCCCGAGTTCGAGTCTCCGTCGGGCACACAGTTTTAATCTGCCAGGAAGTTTCCAGACTGATTTGTTTGCGGCCCTTCTCCTGTGCCGATCTCTTCATCTCAGGATAGCACTTGCACCCTATGTCCCCGATTATTTGCAAGTCGCAGTCCAATATCTATTTTGTCCTACAGTTTTTACCCTCTACAGTTCCCCCTAGTATACGTGGCCAATCACACTTTCGCTTCTTCTTGAATGTTTTCCATATGTTCCATTCTTTTTCGATTCTGCGGAGAACCGCCTCATTCCTTACCTTATTAGTCCACGTGATTCTCAACTTTCTTCTGTAGCACCACGTCTCAGACCCTTCGATTGTCCTCCGGTTTTCCCACTGCTCATGATTCAGTGCCACACAATGCTGCGCTCCAAACGTAAATGCTCTGAATTTTCTTTCTCAAATTAACACCTATTTTTGATATCAGCAGACTTCTCTTGACCTCTTTGCTTCATCTATTTGGGTTATTTTACTTAGATAGCAGAATTCCTTAAATTTGTCTACTTCGTGATCACTAATTTTGATGTTAAGTTTTTCGCTGTTCTCATTCCTGCTAATTCTCATCAACTTCGTCTTTTTTTCAGTTTTCTCTTAATCCAAATTTTGTACTCATTCGACTGTTCATTCCATTTAACAGATCCTGCAATTCTTCTTTAATTTTGCTGGAGATCGCAATGCCGTCACTGAAAATTATCATTGACATCCTTCCGCCTTGAATTTTAATCCCACTCTTGAAGATTTCTTTTATTTGCGTCATTGCTTCTTTGATGTATAGACTGAACAGTAGGGGCGAAAGACTACATCCTTGTCTTACATCGTTTTTAATCCGAGTACTTTATTCTTGGTCTTCCAGTCTTCCTGTTCCCTCTTGGTTCTTGTACAAATTGTATGTCACCTATCTTTCCCTGTAGCTTACTCCTACTCTTCTCATAATTTCAAACTTCGTGCACTGCTTCACATTGTCGAACGCTTTTCCTACACTGACAAATCCTATGAACAAAGCTTGAATTTTTAGTATTACTTCCATTATGAAATGCAAATTCAGAACTATCTTTACCTTTCCTCAAGCCAAACTGATAGTTATCTGACAGAGCCTCAATTTGGAGCGAACACTAATCGCAAATCCCTAATCTGCAGTCTCACTGCCACTACATCTTTGAGGCATTTTCAGACAGCCTAATGGCGAAGACGACAGCAATCCGAATTCGAATCCCGGTTTCGCTCAAATTGTCATTAGTCACTTCACATTCATCAGACTGGGACTTATTCATATTTGAAAGTTTTGTACTCATAACATTTCATTTTTATTGATTCCATCATCATCATCCATTCACATTGTTTCAGCGAATCTAGTTCATACATGCACGTTATATGTTTATCTATTCGCTGCTGTTCTACTGAAAATAATACACTCAGAATTTTTTTAAAATTCATCTATAATTTTGCTAAGAGTTATGTGAAGATAAATTTTATTTCACCCTGTTTCATAACTGCTACGATTAGACTACTCTTTTTAATATTTACTTGCATCTGATGTCCTCAGTTATTTGTTGGATTCTTCCGTTGGACGACATTACTCGCATCCGCAGCATACCTTAAGCAGTAGGTGTCCCTGATGATTCTAAACGAGTAATAACAATACTGGCGCCAGGCAATCAGGGTCATATAATCGCATACATAACCTCACTATAGCCCCGTTATAAGGCTAAACAGAGTAACGGTCCTTCTAAGGACACCTGCAAAGAAAATTACGCCCCGGTATTAAAGTAGGCCAATTGAATACTGAATTGATTAATAAACCGAAATGTCAAATTCTATACGCGGTATTAGGCAAGAATGAAATTGATTTGGTAGCTGTTCAGGAAACTTATGCACAAACTGAAGAGCAACTTATCTTAAGAGGTAAAATACCAGGATTTCATTTTCTTGCTGCTACAGGCGACAGGGTTTATGGCGTAGCAATTTACATCCGGAAATACATAGGAAAGGCCACACTGTCTAATCAATACCACGAATTATATCCACAAAATTATAGTCAGAATTGATGAAATAACTGTCGTGAATACCTACAATCCACAGGGCATCATGTGGCCTGCTCACGACCACCATACAGTGTATTTGAGAGACTTCAGCAAGCTTCTTAGGTTATGGAAATGGTCTGAACAAAATGGTCTGAACAACGCAACCTCCATCTCGTTTTTCATGGTAAAGGTCGGTGTACATTCCTTCCTGGTGTCTGGAAAATAGATCACAACCCTGACTTATGCTCTGCGTCCTCCGATAACAGGACGTCCTGCACATTCGACACCGTCCAATACTTCTCGAAATATATAAATGAATAACTGTCATAAGGTTATATGCCGAGCTAGATGGAACTTTAGAGAGCTAACTAGTCTGCATATTCTTAAAATCCGGACAGATGTGTGGGATGGATTGTATTAGTAAGCACAAACCATAAAAACTTTACTGGACCTGTGGTATGAATAGAAAAGAAATATAACCCATGAGGCTTCAAAAAAGAATGTACACATAGATAGACAGAAAAGTGCGAAGTTCTACCAAGAATTTTTGTTGCAGCAATAACAGTGAAACAGCTGACCAACTTCTGCACCGTATTGACGGAGTTGCCTTATGTTGTGAACTGAAACAGCACCTGAAGTAGAAATGCCTGGTCCTTGCTCATACAACTTACAGTTATCAATACACCATATTGCACAAGGGAGGCTGTTACTCCCAACCCAGTAGCAGAAAACATTTTATTCATCTCCAAAACTCCTCACATTCGATCATATACAATTAAGGACAACAAAGAACTGAAGGCCCTTCAGCTAGATTGTAAAGCTCTTTCAGACTACTCTAGGCCATTCAGCACCTCTCAAAGAAATGACAGCGAAGAAGGCACCTGGATAGCAGTATTCTTTCCTGATATTCTCCATACTGGTAACAAACTCCATGAATTCAGCAAAAAGGATACCTATCTTAAAACCAAGTGAAGCAAATGACATATCGCAAATCTACTGCTCTATTTCTTACCTTAGTACAGTATATAAACTACTGAAAAGAATGCCACAAAATTTTCGTAAACCTGTAGAACCTTTACTCAGGAGGACGACAGTTCAAACCGGCATCTGGCCTCCAGATTTAGGTTTCCTGTGATTTTCCTAAATCACTCCAGGAAAATGCTAGGATGGTTCCTTTGAAAGGACACAGTCGATTTCCTTTCCCATCCTTGACATACTCTGAGCTTGTGCTCCATCTCTAATTACCTCAATATCGATGGGACATTAAACCCAAAACTTTTTTAAGGTACACATGTTGTGCTGTGGGGAGATCAGTATGGTTGAAAACGACACACTTTGCACTCCATGATCGCTATGTAGGCACTTTTATTGCTTCAAGATGACCAGTTTCGACACGCTTATGCTGCCATCATCTGCTCTAAGGGGAAACAAAGACAATAAGAGGGGCAGAGGGAGACTACAATTAATATGACAGTTATATTAAAATATACCACATATCTTCTGAAACTTACTATAAAATACACATAGTTGGTAAAATGTACACAAATGAAAAAAAACACATAGCTCAAATCCTCATATTGTCCATGCTAGCTGGTGGTGAACATGATCCTCGCAGCTTCTGCACAGCACCAAACTGCTGGCAGGGTGTTGACATAGAGGCGGCACCTGCTACAAAGTCATGTATCTCACTGCTGGATGGCGTGCATTGTACATCCTAATTGATCACTTAAGTAGTAGGGCACAGCCTATTCTGGTGCATTTTGTTAGTGTGCATTGCATACATTCAGGGCAAACCTGACTGATTTATGAACTCCTCCCCCTCCCCTTAACCTATTGTCTAGCCAAGTGGTTTTTAACCCACAGATGGATGATTTATGATGCCCTGGCGATAATCCATTCTTCAGGGCCTGCCGGAGTGGCCGAGCGGTTCTAGGCGCTCCAGTCTGGAACTGTGCGGCTGCTAAGGTCACAGGTTCGAATCCTGCCTCGGGTATGTATGTGTCTGATGTCCTTAGGTTAGTTAGGTTTAAGTAGTTCTAAGTTCTAGGGGACTGATGACCTCTGAAGTTAAGTCCCATAGTACTCAGAGCCATTTGAACCATTTGAATCATTCTTCAGGTCTTCCTGCATGCTGGCTGCTTCATTGGGCTGCAACACACCCTCTCAAGCCCTACAACTGCTGTCGGATGATACACCACTAGCTGCCTCATGTATTACCACACACTGGTTGGGAGAGAGTTGCACAGTCTGGAAACCTCGTTAATCGACAAACAAAATGTCAGGTGATGGCAACTCTTTGATACTGATACCTTCCAGATCGTGTCGCTGACTGCTGGCTCAATTGCACCACACCACACATGCCACCAGCCAGGGACAACCACAGGTGTGGGACTACACAAATCCTCTACAAACAAAGCTTCAGGTGGCAGCATCCCTTTGAAATCTGATACTATACTCACTTCCTGTCTCTCTCTCTCTCTCTCTCTCTCTCTCTCTCTCTCTCTCTCCATCTCTCTCTCTGTCTTAAGTGGATGCTTCCTGTTTATGTGAAGCCAACATATGCAGTCACACACACACAGACACAGATATTCTCCTCACCCCTTCTCCTTCCCATCTCCCTCTCCCACATCACCACTCTTGCAGACTTGGCTTTGGTACTTGGTACATCCCTTTGTTCTCACATTTCCACTGCTATGGAAACCTGAAGTGGATGGAATAAAGATATTCCAGAAGAAGGAGGTAGTGTCTGTGGCGTGGCTCATTAATACAACCTTTGTCCTGAACTAAATAGTGGATATCTGATAAACCCTGAGCTGTGGATTCCCTCACTCCATCTGATTGACTGACTAATTGGTACCACTTGTGCGTGGCCAATTTTTCTATGCATCCTTTTGGTAGATAATAGGACTGGTATATTTGGTAGGATTCGATCTTGCAGCTGCCTGGTTCCCAGACCCTACTCTTCCCTCTTCTGGATTTTTTCCCCTTGCCCATACTGATAGATACTGTCACAGTGAGGCCATTAGATAGGAAGTCTTTTTTTTTTATTTTTTTTTTTGGTCATCGGTCTACTGACTAGTTTGATGTGGCCCGCCACGAATTCCTTTCCTGTGCTAACCTCTTCATCTCAGAGTAGCACTTGCAACCTACATCCTCAATTATTTGCTTGACGTATTCCAATCTCTGTCTTCCTCTGCAGTTTTTGCCCTCTACAGCTCCCTCTAGTACCATGGAAGTCATTACCTCGCAGATGTCCTATCATCCTGTCCCTTCTCCTTATCAGTGTTTTCCACACATTCCTTTCCTCTCCGATTCTGCGTAGAACCTCCTCATTCCTTACCTTATCAGTCCACCTAATTTTCAACATTCGTCTGTAGCACCACATCTCTAATGCTTCCATTCTCTTCTGTTCCGGTTTTCCCACAGTCCATGTTTCACTACCATACAATGCTGTACTGCAGACGTACATCCTCAGATATTTCTTCCTCAAATTAAGGCCGGTATTTGATATTAGTAGACTTCTCTTGGCCAGAAATGCCTTTTTTGCCATAGCCAGTCTGCTTTTGATGTCCTCCTTGCTCCGTCCGTCATTGGTTATTTTACTGCCTAGGTAGCAGAATTCCTTAACTTCATTGACTTCGTGACCATCAATCCTGATGTTAAGTTTCTCTCTGTGCTCATTTCTGCTACTTCTCATTACCTTCGTCTTTCTCCGATTTACTCTCAAACCATACTGTGTACTCATTAGACTGTTCATTCTGTTCAGAAGATCATTTAATTCTTCTTCACTTTCACTCAGGATAGCAATGTCATCAGCGAATAGTATCATTGATATCCTTTCACCTTGTATTTTAATTCCGCTCCTGAACCTTTCTTTTATTTCCATCATTGCTTCCTTGATGTACAGATTGAAGAGTAGGGGCGAAAGGCTACAGCCTTGTCTTACACCCTTCTTAATACGAGCACTTCGTTCTTGATCGTCCACTCTTATTATTCCCTCTTGGTTGTTGTACATATTGTATATGACCCGTCTCTCCCTATAGCTTACCCCTACTTTCTTCAGAATCTCGAACAGCTTGCACCATTTTATATTGTTGAACGCTTTTTCCAGGTCGACAAATCCTATGATAGTGTCTCGATTTTTCTTTAGCCTTGCTTCCATTATTAGTCGTAACGTCACAACTGCCTCTCTCGTCCCTTTACTTTTCCTAAAGCCAAACTGATCGTCACCTAGCGCATTCTCAATTTTCTTTTCCATTCTTCTGTATATTATTCTTGTAAGCAGCTTCGATGCATGAGCTGTTAAGCTGATTGTGCTATAATTCTCGCACTTGTCAGCTCTTGCCGTCTCCGGAATTGTGTGGATGATGCTTTTCCGAAAGTCAGATGGTATATCGCCAGACTCAAATATTCTACACACCAATGTGGATAGTCGTTTTGTTGCCATTTCCCCCAATGATTTTATAAATTCTGATGGAATGTTATCTATCTCTTCTGCCTTATTTGACCGTAAGTCCTCCAAAGCTCTTTTAAATTCCGATTCTAATACTGGATCCCCTATCTCTTCTAAATCGACTCCTGTTTCTTCTTCTATCACATCAGACAAATCTTCACCCTCATAGAGGCTTTCAATGTATTCTTTCCACCTATCTGCTCTCTCCTCTGCATTTAACAGTGGAATTCCCGTTGCACTCTTAATGTTACCACAGTTGTTTTTAATGTCACCAAAGGTTGTTTTGACTTTTCTGTATGCTGAGTCTGTCCTTCCGACAATCATATCTTTTTCGATGTCTTCACATTTCTCCTGCAGCCATTTCGTCTTAGCTTCCCTGCACTTCCTATTTATTTCATTCCTCAGCGACTTGTATTTCTGTATTCCTGATTTTCCCGGAACATGTTTGTACTTCCTCCTTTCATCAATCAACTAAAGTATTTCTTCTGTTACCCATGGTTTCTTCGCAGCTACCTTCTTTGTACCTATGTTTTTCTTCCCAACGTCTGTGATGGCCCTTTTTAGAGATGTCCATTCCTCTTCAACTGTACTGCCTACTCCGCTATTCCTTATTGCTGTATCTATAGCGTTAGAGAACTTCAAACGTATCTCGTCATTCCTTAGTACTTCCGTATTACACTTCTCTGCGTATTGATTCTTCCTGACTAACGTCTTGAACTTCAGCCTACTCTTCATCACCACTAAATTGTGATCTGAGTCTATATCTGCTCCTGGGTACGCCTTACAATCCAGTATCTGATTCGGAATCTCTGTCTGACCATGATGTCATCTAATTGAAATCTTCCCGTATCTCACGGCCTTTTCCAAGTATACCTCCTCCTCTTGTGATTCTTGAACAGGGTATTCGCTATTACTAGCTGAAACTTGTTACAGAACTCAATTAGTCTTTCTCCTCTTTCATTACTAGTCCCAAGCCTATATTCTCCTGTAACCTTTTCTTCTACTCCTTCCCCTACAACTGCATTCCAGTCGCCCATGACTATTAGATTTTCGTCCCCGTTTACATACTGCATTACCCTTTCAATATCCTCATACACTTTCTCTATCTGTTCATCTTCAGCTTGCGACGTCAGCATGTATACCTGAACTATCGCTGTCGGTGTTGGTCTGCTGTCGATTTTGATTAGAACAACCCGGTCATTGAACTGTTCACAGTAACACACCCTCTGCCCTACCTTCCTATTCATAACGATTCCTATATCTGTTATACCATTTTCTGCTGCTGTTGATATTACCCGATACTCATCTGACCAGAAATCCTTGACTTCCTTCCACTTCACTGACCCCTACTATATCTAGATTGAGCCTTTGCATTTCCCTTTTCAGATTTTCTAGTTTCCCTACCACGTTCAAGCTTCTGACATTCCACGCCCCGACTCGTAGAACGTTATCCTTTCGTTGATTATTCAATCTTTTTCTCATGGTACCCTCCCCCTTAGCAGTCCCCTCCCGGAGATCCGAATGGGGGACTATTCTGGTATCTTTTGCCAATGGAGAGATCATCATGACACTTCTTCAATTACAGGCCACATGTCCTGTGGATACACGTTACGTGTCTTTAATGCAGTGGTTTCCATTGCCTTCTGCATCCTCATGTCGTTGATAATTGCTGATTCTTCCGCCTTTAGGGGCAATTTCCCACCCCTAGGACAAGAGAGTGCCCTGAACCTCTATCCGCTCCTCCACCCTCTTTGACAAAGCCGTTGGCAGAATGAGGCTGACTTCTTATGTCGGAAGTCTTCGGCCGCCAATGCCGATTGTTTATAAAAACTTAGGCAGTGGCGGTGATCGAACCAGGGACTGAAGACGTTTTGATTATGAATCAAAGACACTACCCCTAGACCACGGGTAGGAAGTCTATAATGTTGTAAATAGCTGAAAATCTCAAATTTCACCTCAGATGTATGCTATGTCCTTCAAGAACTTGCAGGAGAGGCTGAACAGATGCATGCTCAGAATACCATAATCGGAAACGATAAACTAATCAACTAGGAATTTGATGTCTTGATAGGATGTGGTGTTGTATAAAACAGTCGTTGTAGTTTCAAATATTGGCATAAATTTATACAGTCATGGTTGTGGAATTCCTGACCTCTAGACATCTGCTACGTGTATTTTATAAAGCACTATAGAATTCCTAAGTTTGTTCTCTCAACTACATGAAGAAGGAGGAGGAAAGGATCTACTGCATGACAGGTTAGTAACAAAAACAAATACCACTGCAAGGCAGAGGGCACTGCAATGTATTGAGAGACACTAAAGCATGATCCTAAATCACTAAAAGGACTTGTACATACAGCCCACTAACCTACCAGATGTCCACATGCAGTGTGCCTGTCCCCTTGTACACCAATGTTGCGATGTTTAGAGGCCTGAGAGAACACCCACTGTGGCCACAGCTGGAGATGTGGATGTACATGTCTGCCAAAGAGCATCAGCTTGGCGATGAAGGGCACCCATAGATTACTGGAGTGGTAGGAATTCGGAGGTTATCAATACATCCAGTGACCAGCTATTAAAAACCATGATCGCAATGACTATGTTACTGCCACTCTGCATAAAAAGTGGTCTTTGTTCTACGGACACACATAAGTATCACTAACAATATCCATTTTATCAAATGTACATGCTTTGTAAATAGAGGTGTGATATTGCTTCCAAATGAATTGGTCTTCCACACAAATACAGTGACACTGAGTATAGACAGTGACTGTGGGGATGTGTATTAACAGAAAAACAGTGTAAGCTAGTAATAAAATCACCCTTCTCACTGAATTGAGAAAGTGATTCGGCTAAGGAACGTAGTATTAAGCTGATATTTGCAACTCCCTCATGCTGCTGCTAGATATTTCCCACGCTAACAAAGAGTATTTGTAATTCATTCTACCTTGATATCATGAAAACAGTGTAACAGAAGTTCTCAAATATATCCACGGTGTTATAAGTGAGGAGAGTGATGACTGATTGAGAATGATCCCATACAGTATGGTGCGCTACGTGAGAAATAACATAGAACTGCAATGCTAGACTGTACAAAATCCTCTAACCAATACAGCGGCTGTTGAGATCTATAGTGGTATGCTTTCTGGTAGAAATGCTGTCTGCAATTTGGAATCAAGTCTGTCCATTCAACCACATACTTGCACTGGATCCTATGGAGATGGCTTTTAATGATTGCAACCACTGGTGAATCATGTTCATGACAATCTCATGTCTCGAAATGATTCATCTTTCTAGATCCTGTCTGCTAAGAAGCCCACACAACAAAACTCCATTGTGTGTGTGTGTGTGTGTGTGTGTGTTTTTTTTTTTTTTTTTTTTTTTTTTTACACCATTCCTCTGCATTTTGTAACTGTTTCTCAGTCTCTGTCCCATCTTCCCCACAGATTTGTTCATGTGATCGAATTTAAGTCGGAACTGAGCAGAAGTCAGACAGCACTATATCTAAGACCTTTTGCGTCCCATGGAGAAACAGGGTGACCTGAGTTAACGTGGCAGGACCATGTTTTGATGACTCTGTCTAAATGCAAACATGTCATAGCTGCACCAACATTGTACAATGATCAGGGTCAGCGCCAAACGAAGCTTTCTCCTGCCATATGAGGTAGTACAAAAGACATACAAGCAGTTACAGTGCTGTTTCTTACCACAAAAATTTGAAATAGTCCACATCATACGGAAATTGGAACAAGGATGAAGATTTTGCGACTTCATTGCGATGCATCTCCAAACTACATACAGGTACTGCAGTCTGAAGCAGATCTGAGACCTTCAGGGCGCATTCATCTCTGTCACTCAACATTCTCTCCCTCTTCGTAATGTAGTAAATTCAACAGAGAAAACTATGAACTATAAAAACTTCACTAATATCACCTGGTAGAGAACTTGAGAAGATATTACCACGTCTCTCTCTTCTGATACATCGAAAACAAATACTGTCTGCGTGCTGACATCAGGCATATATGACATTCCTATTAAATATACAGGTATTGGTCCATTAAAGCAAGTGGCCAGTGATCGAAGTCGCTTGCACACACCAGTGTAAAGTTTCACCACCAGTACTGTAGGAGGAGAATATCCCCCAACTATCAGTAACAAGAGAGGGCCCCTGTGTTGTTCTATCATAAACAGTTTGATACATTGTTTGTCTGCTGTAGCACATCGAAGCAGTGTATCGCTGCAGCTTTGTGCGCCACCATACATTTTGTTTTTTCACCATGACTTTGGGGTCTGTGTTATGTACTACACTGACAGTAACATATTTTAATTCACTGTCTCTCACAGAAAGCTAGACATCGCATGCTGTAAACTACGCTACTTCCACATCAAACAGGATGGGCTGAAATAAAGGAAAGAGGCAGTGTTTCTTATTGACAAAAATGTGTATGAGATCACAACATGTGGAAACATATGGAAACAGCTGTCTGAAGCTGATGGTCTCCATAGTTAATCTCATCTTCCACAGTGATGGGTTGACGGATGTCCCAGTGTTCTGTATTTCAAACAGACCCTGAGCATTGACTCCTCATATTGGTGGTGCATATTGCACCCAAGTACATAGCACTCTTTCGGTGTCCTAGGTGGTAATCATCTTGACCTCAAAATCTTTGGATACCGCGCCTTTCATGTGGTACAAGGGGGTATTCTACAGGACTTAAACCCACAGAACACGGACAATGTGCACCATCAATTATCGATCGCACCGGTGGAGGAATGGGATGATTTTCATACACCCAGATGGGCATGTAAGTGCCCTCATCCCTCCATATTTTTCGTTATATTGTCGTCAGTTTTTGTATTTACCATCATGTGTTTTTACCCGGATTTCCGTAATTTCAACGCATTTACTCAACTACTTCAGGTCCAAACCATCACTCATCATGTCAACAGAACATCTCATTGAGTCGATCTCATGATGCTATCAGCCAATGACATCGCTGTATGGTTTTCATTTTCTATATCATTGCTGAACCATCCCCTCCATTAGTCTGAGATGGTCATATACAGGCGAACACACCATGAACCCTCTTCCACAACCTACATCACATGACACAAATACAGTTTGTCAGAGTAGAAAAGAGTCATCAGCAGAGAGGAGGTGCAAAAACTACGTTCCGTAGCCAAAATATTTTATAAATTCGGTAGAATTTGATTACGATTTTCCATCTCCTCCTGCGTCACAAAGTATTCTCGCATGGGATAAAGTTGGAGATTCAAAGCTCTAGCATTCAATCACCTATTTTGAAATGAGCTACTCCTTCATTGAACCTATAGGCTAAGGACATTGAGCAAAACTGCGTATGGCCTCTCTATGTTCATCTCTTTACTCTCTCTATGTCTTTAAGCAACCCTCCCTGCAACACTGTCTGTGATTTAATTTGAAACTGGCCAGAGGAAGGAGAGCACTATACCCGCTACATTCTAATCTAATTGTGAAATCGACTAATGACAAATTCCACTATGCATGAAGTAGATTATATTGCTAAAACAGAGAAATTTTTTGCAGAAAAAATGTGGTGCAAATGGAAGAAATTTCAATATTTTAGCGCTGAAATTAGAAAGAAGACTGATCAGTTCAACTTTCCTTTAGACAGTAAAATGAAAAGCAACCTAAAATGATGACCTTTGAAGTTCCTAAATGGAAGGCAAAAATTAAGATGCATTAAAGTGAAAAATCTATGAGGCCAGTAGTTGATGGCAGATATACAACCAAACGCTAAGTTAAACAGGTACCTAAATAATAAAATTAGAAAAGTGTACATGTTTGAACCATCATTTAACATTCCTGAAACATATTAAAACCCCCGATGGTGCAACATGGTTAGTTCTGAGATAAAAAAATCTGTATACTAACATTCCCATTAAGGAATTCATGGAGTTCATTAAAGCCAATCTCATGAAGTATTAGAAATTAAGCCAGGCAGAACAAATAGAATTTATTGGCCTGTTAGATTTGTCGCTTTATTTCATGTTTTCCCGTTCAACAATAAAATTTACCTTCAACATAATGGCTTAGCCATAGGCAACTGCCTTCCCGGTACTATGACCAATATCTTTATTAACAATCTGGAAAATACATTCTTTAATGATAACATTGATCTTGAAGACAAAACAGTGTATTCTAGAAGGGAAGTTGATGACATTATCGCTCTTATTGAACGCGATGTCAAGGGCATGGACAGCTATCTTATAGCTCTTAATCTGATGCACAAGCACATTACTTTTACTGTTGAACAGGAAGAAAACAATAGTATTAACTATTTAGACCTTAGAATAAAAAGGTAGCTGGCTATCATCAGTTTAGTAGTTTCAGGAAACCCGCCTCTACAGATCTGATTACGAAAAGCAGTTCGTGTCACCCCAACAAACATAAAAAAGCATACGTTTACCCTATGATACATAGGCTGTTAAGTATTCCATTGGAACGAGACACTACCATACAAGAAATGACAACGTTTAAGTACGTCACTTATAAAAAATGTTTATGATCCAGCTATAGTCGATGACATTTATAAACAAATGAAAAAGAAAAAAAAGATAAGAATAAAACTGCTAATAAAGCAAGCGAGAAGAAGTATGTTTCTATAACCTACAACGGCCCTGTGTCAGTCAAAACTGGGCAACAATTTCGTAACCCTGATATAGCCCTTCCCTGTAATACAAGTGACACTTTGCGTTCTAAGCTGAGACATGCAATAGAAAATCAGCAAGATAGGTATAGTAAAGCTTGAGTGTACAAATTGCTCTGCGGCAAGTCCGAATGCTTTTCAACTGTCCAAATATGGAGATCTTTTTTCACCCGCTTCAGAGAACGCACAAGTGTACATAACAGAACTACCTTAGGTAGGTGGTTTATAAATATAGTGTGTACATACTGGCATGTAGGATCTTATAGTAAGACAGCGTGCAGGTACGTACCATTACTCCGAAACCTTACAGGTAGCCTATCTCCTGTATAACCGTCACATTTCATAACGAATGTACACTTTGCATGCAACACTTCACGGGTATCTCATATGCCAGTCATTTAGTATCTCGTCTCTACAGATTTATTTCGAAGCCTAGTTATCATTATACCCCTAGCGGTTGCAGATGCTACGGATTCCGTCTCATTCCTTAGGTAGATTACTAATTATGGGCCTCGGGCTCAGCCCATCTTCTTGATTTTCAGTACTGTTATTTTGCCCCCATTTACTGAAGTCCTTGACACACAGCATGGATTACAGACATCCTCTACACACTATTACTACCTATCCATACCTTTAATTTCATTGTAGTCATCTACGTTGTTTTTTATCGTATATATAATTTCGATTGATTCTGCAGTACACATCTCGCACCCAGTGAGGTTTGCATCGACCTCTGGATTACATGACTTTTGAAGAGAGTTGAACACGCTGTTGTTTTTTGCGCGTGTCCCTCTTTCTTTTCTCCATGGGGATATTTCGTGGGATATCTCTAAATCTGGCCGGTTTAGCATTCCCGCTCGCACTATTGAGATTTTCATCTTTTTATGTAGTGTTGCTTTACAAATTAAAAATATTTGTTGATTATTCCTGTTGTTTTCGCGCTTTCAATAAGCAAACAGTACGTAATTTCTTCAGATTTTACACTGAAACGTCAAAGAAACTGGTATAATCATGCGTATTCAAATACAGAGACATTGCTACAATGGTGGGTTATCAAGATTTAAATGAATTTGAACGTGGTGTTATAGTCGGTGAACGAGCGATGAGACACAGCATCTTCGAGGTAGCGATGAAGTGGGATTTTCCTGTGCGACTATTTCACGAGTGTATCGTGAATATCATGAATCCGGTAAAACATCAAATCTCCAACATCGCTGTGGCCGAAGAAAGATCCTGCAAGATCGGGACCAGGGACGTCTGAAGAGAACCGTTCAACGTCACAGAAGTTCCGCAAATTACTGCAGATTTCAATGCTGGGCCATCAATAAGTGTCAGCGTGCGAATCATTCAACGAAACATCATTGATATGGGCTTTCGGAGCTGAAGGCCCAATCGTGTTCCCTTGATGACAACCTCACGAATTCATGGTGGTGGTGGTTGTTGGGATGTTTAAGGGGGACTAAACAGCGAAGGTCATCAGTCCCCCAACGAATTCATGGACCCTGCATGTCAGCAGGGGACTGTTCAAGCTGTTGGAGGCTCTGTAATGGTGTGGGTCGTGCGCATTTGGAGTGATATGGGGCCCCTGATAGTCGAGATACGACTCTGACACGTAAGCATCCTGTCTCATCACCTGCATCTATTCATGTTAACCGTCCATACCGACATACTTGTGCAATTCCAGCAGGATAACGCGACACCCCACACGTCCATAATTGCTACAGAGTGGCTCCAGGAACACACTTCTGAGTTTAAATACTTCCACTGGCCACCAAACTTCCCAGACACAAACATTATTGAGCATGTCAGGGGTGTCTTGCAACGTACTGGTCACAAGAGATCTCCAGCCCCTCGTACTCGTACGGATTTATGGACAACCGTGCAGGATTCATGGTGTCAATACCCTGCAGCACTACTTCACACATTAGTCGAGTCCACGCCACGTCGTGTTGCGGGACTTCTGCATGCTAGCGGGGGTCTACACCATGTTAAGCAGGTGTACCAGTTTCTTTGGCTCTTCAGTGTATATGGGCATAGGCCCATGGTAATTTTATATGTACGGTCAGGTGGCATTCCTAATTGTTATATCGAGCACTTTGAAAAATCAAACTTTCTTTCTGGTGCACCGCTATTCATTGCTGGCAATCACCGTATGTGAGCATTTAGCTTGTACTGCATACGCCATTCGGCGGCGAGATAGATAACTTTGAAGCAGGTGGTGCCTCTACATCAACACTCTGCCAGCAGCGTGATGTTGTGCGGCAAGCTTAAGAGAATCATGTTGCCATGCCACCAGTTTGCATGTATGATACGAGGATTTTAGCTGTCTGTTTTTATCATTTGTGTGCATTTTACCCACTGTGTGTATTTTATCGACTAGACTTCTATCGAGGCATGTATATGTGGAGAGTGCCTTATGCAGTATTGCATATTGTTATACATTCCTGACGTGAATTGCAGTCTCCCTCCACTCCCGCTCATTATCTTTGTTCCCCCTTAGATCAGATAAGGGCAGCATAAGACTTTCGAAACCGGTAATCTTGGAATGAGAAATGTGCCTACACTGCGATTTCGGAGTATGAAGTACGTTCATTTTCACCCAAACCTTTTATTGAAGCAGGATTTTAAACAAACAGTAAACTTCACCTGTGTTTACAGATCTAACAGTGGCTTATGACACTGTGCGGATGCAAGAGCCTACATTCGAACTTTTACGGGTTGTAACATGTCTTAAAATTGGAAACTTCTTCACTGATATGTTAAGCAATAGAAGTTTCCAAGCAATAAATAAGCACTCTGATGCAGCTTAACGATGGCCTTCCATGAGCGTCAGTGCTTGCCAGTAATCTATTTTCCCACTGTACAGCAAAATGGCTCTGAGCACTATGGGACTTTACATCTATGGTCATCAGTCCCCTAGAACTTAGAACTACTTAAACCTAACTAACCTAAGGACAACACACAACACCCAGTCATCACGAGGCAGAGAAAATCCCTGACCCCGCCGAGAATCGAACCCGGGAACCCGGGCGTGGGAAGCGAGAACGTTACCGCACTACCACGAGCTGCGGACCACTGTACAGCAAACACGCCTAATTTGGATAGGCTGACGGTTGGTCTCTTGCTGCGATAAACAGACATTTAGGCATTGCTGAGTGTTTTGGTGGAACCCCTGCACGGTATCTGGGGGTCACGCTTGGCAGAACACTCAGGTTTAAATATAACTTGCATAAAACTGCTGTTAAGATAAAGACAAGAAATAACATCTTGCACAACTTTGTGGTACGACATGGGGTTCACCAACCCCAGCATAAGAACTTTTGGTCTTCAACTGGTGTACCTTAAGTGAATATTGCTGTGCATTGTGGATTAACAGACACCCGACCGGTTACCAGCGAGCGTTAGCATACCGGCATTAGGCCAGGTGCACCGACCCCGGATCGAATCCCGCATGTGGATTACCAGTTAATACTCATGTCTCCCCTCAGTTACACGATTCGCAAACATTTATAACACGTCGACACACTTTCACACGGATAACGCTACACACAGACCGTTAGGGTACACACATCCCCTCTCAAGACGTGGGGAGTGGGCGATGGGTATCTAACGAGATGACGACATGAAGGGCATCTGGCAACCCCTTAAATTAACCATGCCAAATCCGTAATTAACCAAACTGACCCCGGGTAGATGCGGCCAAAGGTGAATGAAAGAGAGCAACAGACTCTTTGACGCGCAGCTAGATCAGACTACGCGCATCATCACAGGAACAATCAGAAGCAGTGAGACATTCTGGATGTGTATTCTAAGCTATATGGTTCCCCCATTTTTGCGGAGAGGATCTGCTCTCGAACAGGAGTTTACAGAAATAGCTGGTAATCCTTGCCCTCACTAAAATCAGTCTTCGCCCCCATCATCCACTCCTACAAAGGTGCAAAATTTTTGATGGACAACGAGTGATAATAACTGACCGATGGGCAGAAATATGACAGAACATTGCGACACTTGAACGGCTTAAGATGCCCTGTATTTCGTCCAGGCCACCAGGTTTTGAAGAGTACCGCAAGATCAAGTCTTCGCTCGTCATGATAAGGACATACTGTGGAAGATGTGCTGACTCAACGTAAAATGCGGATCAACCACAGAGCGACAAACTATTCAGTATATCATACGTTCGTGTTCAAAACGATCATTTCCTGGCGTTCTGGAGGAGTTCCCTTTGGGAACTATGACATCAGTTTAATATATTCAGCAGTTGGATATATGTCTGTGATCGGTGCTTTGCAACAGCTATAAATTTAATTAACTTCTAATTATGATGTTTTCTTCTTGTTAGATATGTGTATGTGTTAACGGAACGTGTACCCACACGTAACACGAAGAAAAATTATAATTAGAAGTAAGTTGAATAAAAAATTAAAATTAATTAAAAATAGTTTATCCTGTGTGATGTGGCACTAGACATAAGCTAAATAAATAAGTATTGGATTTATTCCAATCCGACCCTCCACAACTCCCTCGCCTTCCTTGAGGTTATTCCCTGATGTCATGTATCCTATCATCCTGTCCATTTTCTCGTCAATGTTTTCCACAGATCCCTCTCCTCGCCGAGTCTGCGAAGAACCTCCTCATTTTTTAAATATTATCCGTCCACCATGCTCTCAACACCGTTCTATATCACCATGTCTCAAACGCTTTAATTCTCCTCAGCTTCGGTATGCCCACAGTCCGTGATTCACTACCATACAATGCTATGCTCCAAACGTACAACGTGAGCAACTTTTTCCTCACATTAGGATAAGTCTTTGATACTAGCTATGCCAGTCTATGTGCTACTTTTGCTGTGTGCGTCGTGTTTTATCTTGTTTCTGAGGTAGCAGAATCCCTTCAGTTCGTCTATTTCGTAGAAACCAATTCAATTGTTACTTTTATCTCTAATCTCATTTTGGGACTATTTTTTTTATCATTTCATGCTTAATTTTAATACCACTCTTGAAATTTGATTTCCGTCATTGCTTATTTGATGCTTGTGTTGAACTATAAGATGGAAAAATAACATACCTCTCTCATGTCCTTTATAACCCTTTGTTTGTGGTTTTTCATTACTAGTTTTTTGCATCTTTCTTCTTGTACACACTGTATACTACCCACCTTTTTCCAACCCCTAACACCTATATTCCTGCTAATTTCGAATATCTTGCACCATTTTACAAACTCGAATGCTTTCTGTGAATCAAAAAAGTCCTGGGAACATTTCGTTAATTTTCTTACGACCTGTTTCCATTATCAAGCAAAATGTCATAACTGCCTGTATGATGCCTTTACCTTTCCTGCATTCAAACCGATCGTCATGTAGGCTATCCTTAATTTCCTTTGCCATTGTTCTGTACAAGGTTTGTTTAGTAATCAATAATCCATATTTTTGCTGCACCGTTTTCCTGCATAATCTGCATTACGTTCACAGCCCATGCCAGAATTTTGTAAATGTATTCCCTGTTGGCAAAAGCTGTTGTCGTGCTGTCTCTGTATGCAACCATGTCGTCGACATGGAGACTGAGACCAGCGTGTTCAGCGGCGCGTTCTGCTCTATTTCAAAGATGGGGCCCGCTAAAGATGCCACACGAGCAGACCGCTGCGGACTTAGCGACAAGTTGGGCGGCTGGACACTGGCAGCCTGCGCGACGTCCCATTTATGGCCCGTGAGATTCTGCCGGCCAATTACTGCTCGACCCCCGATTTAAATGCACCAAGTCTGGGAGACCCATCATCGTTCCTGAGTCATCGAAAGCTGTCATCAGGTCGCGGCGACCAGTCTCCCATTTACGACGACTTTCGTAGTGCTTGTGAACACGTTTTCTTCCAGATGCAGTGTGTTTAGCTTGGTACGCCAAAAAAATATGACAAAATATTGCAAGTATAATAGAGGGTGTGTGTTCAGTAATAAAGTTATTTATTTCTACGCATTCCACAATTCATAACTGTGTTCGTAACCATGTTTTCACTGAATGAATTGCGCTCCCATATCTTCAAAATACGTCCCAGGCTGAGAATCTTTAAGTGGTCCTAATAGAGCCCGAGGATTGAGCTGTAGATTGTATGAGGCAGTTCTGTCCGACCAATCTGGACCATGTTGGAGCAAAATTTCTTTTAGATTCTTCTCAGCCTAAACACTTCGGGAACGGTTCTCGAGTTTTTTAGAGCCGGTCGGTATATATTCTTATATGGATATGGTGTCTGTTCTTTCGGACACTTCTGGCAATACCGGCCATGACATTCTTCTTCTGTGCGGATGTACACACATTCCCCGAACGCTTACGGGACTTGGTAAGAATGTCTTCCACGAGTAATGAGTGTGTTGGGGTGGGACACTACGAACGCAGTGTGTGGACATACAAGGTGAGGATGTGAGTCTCGCGGAAGATGTACGCGAGATAGTCCCTGCAGTCGCACTACCTTCTGTGCTCTCGGTGGCTCAGATAGATAGAGCATCTGCCATGTAAGCAGGAGATACCGCGTTCGAGTCCTGGTTGGCTCACTCATTTTCACCTGTCCCCTTTGATGTATATCAACGCCCGTCAGCAGCTAAAGGTGTTAATATAATTCTAATTTCGTTCTAGACGGTTGCAGGTCATTATCCATAGAAGTATAACGTTTATGTATGTTCACCACGGCTTCTTCTTCCGCAACCCAGAATTCAATTACAGTACGTTGCTTGTAACTAGTGTTTTGCGTAGACGCCATCTGTCGAAATCGTTCCAAACCTTGTACACGTGCTGAAGGAACTAAGCGGACGTTTTCATAATGTATTAACAACTGTAAATAAAAAAATTAATTATATGACCTTCCTATTTTCAGGACTGTGTGGATGATATTTTCCTGAAAGCATCTTAGTTTATCTCCAAAATCCTAGATTCTACTCATAACAACCAACTTGAATAGTCATTTGGTTGCCACTTCCCCCAGTGGTTTTAGAAATTCCGAAGCCCTTTGCCTTATTTAATCCTAAGTACTCCAATCCACAGTTGAAATCTGAATCTAATACTGGATTTCAAGTGTCTGCTTCTTCTATCACTTCATCAGACAATTCCTCCCCCTGGTAGAGACTTGCAACGTACTCTTTTCACCTATCCGGTCTTCCCTCTGCGTTTAACAGCGGAATTCCTCTTGCACTCTTACTGTTAAACCACGCACCAACTAAATTCATCTACATACCAGTTTCACTGCTTACTGACTATTACCACTGTGCCTTCTTTGATCAGTACCTATGTTTATATCCTGAGACAAATGTGAGTAGACGAATTAACAATAATTGTTATTATTATCGCTTTCAGCACGTATTTCCTTTTCAGTCTACAGAAAACCAAAGGCTACGTCTCATTCAAGAACGAGTAAGCTACTAGACAAGTTTCCATAGAGCATTTGTGATCAATTGTTTACTGGAAATAGGTACGAGTCCGATTAACGACCTCCTGTATTATGATAGTGGAATCTCTCCAAACTCAAAATGTCGTAACTTTTCACACTTTTCAAGTTTTCCCTGATCTTCCCGCAGTGTTTCCCTATGGTTTCCGCTCTTCCGCTGAACTAGTCTTTAAAACTCCAGAAAGCAATCAAGCTGCACAAAGGCGAGAGCACCTATATCTTCTCATATTCCTCGCTTGCTCGTATTAAATGCAGCACGTTGCAGTGGAAAGGCCCAGTGAGTGTGGCCGTAGTAGCCCCTGGTAGTTTGGAAAATTATTCACCCCTCCATATGAACCCAAACACGCGTCTAGACGTCGATCTTTACTGTCACTATATTGATAATCCATAATCTGATGGACAAAAAAGACGATGAATAGATGATATAGATTTATTTTATATAAGGCCGGTGCGTAAGTTCGTAGCGTTTTTGTTTTGCATGTTGATATTCCTGTTGTTGTCGGTTTATTTATCGTTTGTCATTTTTTTATTTCTAGTTCAATATTGCTATTTGAGTTTTCATTTTACCATTTGTGACTCTCCACGTTCAGGAAAATCTTCGGGGTTCAGTGAAGAGCGTTTGAACGAATTAATCCCCAATCACCCACGTCAGTGTGCTTCAGAACTGGCATATGTGATTAACCGTGATTATTCCACCATCGTGTGACATTTTCATGCAGTGGGGAAGGTCCAAAAGTCGGGTGTATATGTATCGCATGCTCTAAGCCAAAATCTCAAAAGTCAGCAAGTGGTGAAATGTGCATCTCTGCTTGCTCTTCGTGAAGTGGCTCATGAATAACATCGACGATTCCTATCCTGTATAGTTACTGGCGAGTAAGAATAATGGCTCTATGCTAAAATATGGAAAAGAAAGATGGTTGAACCCCAGCAAAGCAGCAAGTTCCCGTACGAAGACCTACGCGCATCCACAAAAGATAATGTTATACATCTGGTGGATCAGCGACGGTGTGTTGTACTACAAACTGCTTCCTGGCAGTGTAATCACCACTGATAACATTTATTGTCAACAACTGAGACGGCTTCTAGGCGCAATCTATGAACAACGACTAGGAAGATTGCGTGAAGTGATGCTACTCCAAGAATACGTCCACCCGCATTTTGCTAGAAACACAAAAAACACTGCACAGGATTTGGGAAGTCATTCCACACCAGTCTTGCCACTTGATTTTCATTTTTACAACTCTCTATCGAATAACCTTTAAAGTATTTCCTTTCTGGATGAAAACGCGCTCCGGACGTGTCTCGACGAGTTCTTCGCCTGAAAACCACGTGATTTCCACAGTCGTTGAATCAAAAAGCTACCCCATCGTTGGCAGACTGTCGTAAATAGTTAAGGAGAATATGATATTTATGACTAAAGTCTGTGTTAAGTGCATGTGTTGTGTTTATTAAACTTATGGAAAAACGCTACGGACTTATGCAACAACCCAATAGCACTTAGCTATTGACTCTCCACGATAATTCATTCATTCGTCCCTCTTTCTTTCAATAAGGGATCCCAACTCCCTCTGGGATATCTTTTCAGATATTTTGTTATAATGTTGTACTCCCAGTTATGTTTGTCTCTCGTGTCCTCTCTTAACTTATAAGCGTTAAACAACGTGGTCTTACTTTCCAAATTTCATGCAGTCTCAGCTATTCATATTTTTTCGTCCTACTACGTTCAGATGCGAGGGTTAAGCCCTGTAAGAAAAGTATATTACACCTTGGGGAGGAGAATGAGCTTCATATGAGGCCTTCCCTTCACGTTGAAAGAGAACCAAAGACATGTTTTCTTCTTATGCAGACATCCGAGTCTCACTATCGTTCCCGCATTACGCACGAAGTGCTTTTTTCATTGGAGTGTGCTCTTTGACCTAATATTTCTCTCACCGTCTCTGGGTCGCCTCTCCGTAAGCAGTAATGCGCTCCCTTCTTTCTGATTACTAGCGGAATGTTTCTTACGTTATGAAAAGAATTTTTACAGAGGTGGTTCCATATGCTTGAGTAAATCTCATTTGTATGCTTCTCTGCATTCTGCGTAGGTTTCCTCCTGGCTCCATCTGGCTATCCCTGTGTGCCCATACACTGGCAGAGTTACCTACTACGGATGCCAGAACAGCATCGTACTACAATCTGGTTGTTGTCTAACAGTTAATGAAACTGGTTAATAGTTCCAGCTTTGTCCATGACAGAAAGAGAGAGAGAGAGAGAGAGACAGAGAGAGAGAGACAGAAATAGATGGGTGACGATTTCGGTATTTTTATGAAAATTCTGTCATCATACAACCTCACTACCACACATCATCTAATTGCATTGTCATACGTTTTTGCTTATTTGAGACATGCTGCCAGGGGACGGTAGGTCCGCAACCGTTCAGTATTGAGGAAATTGGGTGATTTTTTTTTTATGTCGTCCGTCCAAGTTGCATTGAATTAAATTCAGCTTTAGTGGTTACCGGTTTCGGGCTGTCACGCCCATTTTCAGACCACACACCTTGCCATTGGTCGTAATTACTCATACAATATTGTGTCAGAAGGCACGGAAAAATATATAGTGGGCAACAAGCACCTACAGTGATCTTAGACTATGCGTCCGTTGCCACTGACTGACATAGCCAAATATATGTTTTCATACTTTATTACCAAGGTAGGTTCCATTTTAAATCCTTATATTCCTTACTTTCAAGACATGAAGGCACACCATAATTTTCGTTCGCTTTTTTGTTAATTGCAAGTAATAATTAACTGTGTGATGTTTTGACGCTAGTCCCAAAATTAGCTAAACACAGTAAGTGAGGCTATCTGTTAGCGTCATAGGGAACTGCTTGTATAAACGATTGCACTTTAGTTCTGAGTAAAGTAGTAACTGCAGACATTATTCATGTGATAAATTCTCACAGAAGTTAAACAACAGAAACTTTATAATGTCTAGGAGAAAGAAACAAATTTATACCTGTAATTGCAAGAG
Source organism: Schistocerca piceifrons (assembly GCF_021461385.2). Classification (NCBI taxonomy): domain Eukaryota; kingdom Metazoa; phylum Arthropoda; class Insecta; order Orthoptera; family Acrididae; genus Schistocerca; species Schistocerca piceifrons. The sequence continues at coordinate 586,071,527 of NC_060138.1, forward strand.
AGTTGTGCCCGTTAGGCAGAGAATTCACATATTTTAACAGTATGGAGTAGTCTGTGTCTGACGGGATGGCAATATCGCTGTATATGTTGCTCGAAGTGAAGTATATTCTGGAAGAAAAGCATGGCTCGTAGTTGTAGAAGCCGTATATTTATAAGGGAAGAAGAAATCTGTTGTCCTGGATAACGACGTGTAATTGTGTCACGAAGATGCCACTAAAATACGCAACGACCACTTCAACAGTATATCGAAACACTTCAGTTTGTCAAGAAATATTATAAAGTATAGCTTCTCAGTGAATATGGCCGAGTTTCCTGCTGTTTAAATATATGGAGGTGTGATTTACTCTATTTCTATCATTCCACAAACTATCACTATAAAATAGTAGTAAGTTTGGCAACCAAAGCAGCTTCATGAAAATACACAGCCACTAGAGAAAATTAGTAGATTCTTTAGCTGCCCGATATCCGTTGTATTAATTTCAATGTTGCCTAGTGCGTGATCAGAAGTATAGTTTGCAAGAATGATTCTGTGATTGATTACTGTTGTTATTACGATGTCACATTACTATGTGTTTCAGTGCCACAGTATACTATTATGCCATTAGCAATATCTCTGTCAACCTTCCAGCTATCGCTAATATTTTGTTTCTTTTTTAAAATTCTGATTTCGAAATCCTGCAACACACAAACGCGAATTTCTACAGCTGTATGGGCTTGCAGTGTATTCGTTATAATACAGTGTTGGGCAGTCCGCTGGGCAGGATAATGGCAGCGTTGTAGGCATCAAGTGTAAAGCAGTTCCACAAGATCTAACTATGTCCCATACAAATTCTAGACCTGCCTTTTACAGTAAAGGATACCCAACTAAGTTTTTTGCTTGGCGTTGTTAGCCTATTTTTTTCTAGCAGAGTTAAGAGACCAACGTCCTAGAACTACGTTCTTTAGCTAGATGTTTTCTTAAACTCTCCTTGAGAGAAACACTTTTGTCTTTCTTTTTATGCCTCAGAGAGTTACTGGGCAAACTAATTACCTCCGTCTAGAAAAGAAGCCGTACTACCAGATAGGGTAACACTGTTATTCAAATTACTTTCTCAAGGTTTACCTTTTTTGAAACCGAAAAGAGAGTTGTTCGCATTGACTAGGTTACTAGGCACTATCATTCTGTTAAGTTACACTACCTGATAAAAAGGAGTTAAGCATCCAGAAAACACGATCGGACGACAGTGAAACTTCGTACGAGCATGAACCGTTGGTGGGTATGTATATGATAAGTTTCAACTCTCTGTGGCAAGTAGGATAACCACCAGGGCGCGTTAGCATTGTTCGTCTTTAGTGCTGTTACCAGACCTGGTAGGATGTAGAAGGGGCGCGAACAGAGTCAGATGTTGAGTGACCTCTGTGAAGGGCAGGGAGATGCCGCATACTTGTGGGGGACAGTGCGTGGGACGGCACCTTACGAAGTTTGAAAGCGGCCACATGCGCACCTCCATCGAATCACGCAGTATCCAGATTTGTAGATTATTCTGCTGTGACAGTGGCCAGATGTTGGGCTGCAATTGAACTGGAGAGAGCACACCGTCATCAGGTCACAAGTGGCCCATCGGGACCATCCGACCGCCGTGTCATCCTCAGCTGAGGATGTGGATAGGAGGAGCGTGTGGCCAGCACACCGCTCCCCCATCGTTGTGATGGTTTTCTTTGACCGCAGCCGCTAGTATTCGGTCGAGTAGCTCCTCAATTGCCATCACGAAGCTGAGCGCACGCCGAAAAATAGCAACAGTGCATGGCAGTCCGGATGGTCACCCATCTAAGTGCCGGCCACGCCCGACAGCGCTTAAATTCGGTGATCTGACGGGAACCGGTGTGTCAACTGCGACAAGGCCGTTGCCCAAGTGAGCAGGAGGATGGGCTTAATCGTCGAAGCTTCCAGACAACCACGTCTGATCACCACAAGGGATAACGACTGTATTGTCCCCCAAGCACTTCGAAACACTTTAAAGCCTTATCTACCATCCGATTGCAAGTAATTGAGTGCCAGTAATATTGTGCACCCTAGCAAGAAGCTAGCAGTAGCTAAACTTGGAAATATCATCCTATCCGTAGGCTAACGTTAACAGCACAACAAAATTCAAATGGTTCCAATGGCTCTAAGCACTATGGGACTTAACATCTGAGGTCATCAATCCCCTAGACTTAGAACTACTTAAACCTAACTGACCTGAGGACATCACACACATCCATGCCCGAGGCAGGATTCGAACCTGTGACAGTAGCAGCAGCGCGGTAACAGCACAACACAAACGGTTGCTCTTGAGCACTTACTGTAATCAGGGAACGTTATAAAACATTTTTAACCTTCAAACCTCCAGCGCCTTACTTAGTTAGCACATTTCAGACAAAGAATTTAACGTCATTTTTTCCGTTTCCCGTCATTCCTTCGTTGCCCCGAAATTCATGGAGGTGTGTTTCGTCTTTGCTACTAAATGAAAGACAGTTTGTTTTTTGCCATACGCGTTTCGCTTCGTTAATTTATGAACCATCTTCAAATGGTTTCTTTTCAAATATACAGGGTGTAAATTTTAAGTTGACAACGAGAAATATGCTTCACACAAAAAAAGTGTAGAATCCAAAGTTGATTATTTTCGAGGAGGACATCTGCTAGTGCCACCCCAGCCCGCTGGGGATACGGTGGGAGGCTACTTTAAAATTTCAAATGGGAACCCACATTTATAATTGCAGAATCAGATTCTACATAAAAAGCTACGTACATTTTCTCTTATACATTTGTTTTGATTCCTGGTAGTTGGAGCAGTAATTCAAGAAAATCCATGTTCTCATTTCTACGTGAAAAATGGTTACGGATAAATAAAAAGTACTTATTTACTTCGTAAATTTTGATTCGCTAAACCTAAAACTCTCCCTCTCCCCCCTTTGGGTGCGGTTTGAGAGAGAGGAATTAAGAGCTTTACAAATGTTGACCCAAATACTGTATTAATTTTTTCTGCAGATTCGGATAAGTTTTGTTTGTTCCATGGTGATGAGGCCACACAACTTTTAATTATCAAACAAATCATCTGACTAGCTAACTCACTAACCAAACATCATACTCACTAACCAGTAAATAATTACTTTTTATTTATCCGTAACCATTTTCCACGTAGAAATGAGAACACGGATTTTCTTGAATTGCAGCGCCAACTACCAAGCACCAAAACAAATGTTTAAGACAAAATGTACGTAGCTTTTTATGTAAAATCTGATTTTGCAACTAAAAATGGTGGTTCCCATTTGAAATTTTAAAGTTGCCTCACGCCCCACCCTAAGGGGGCTGGGATGGCGGGCTAATTTTAGCACCAGCAGATTTCCCTCTCGAAAATAATCAGCTTTGGATTCTACACATTTCTTCATGTGAATCTTATTTTTCGAGTTATTCTAGTTTGTCAACTTAAAATTTACACCCAGTATAATAAATATATTATCTAGTAGTTACGAATATATTATTAGTATGTTACGATTTCTCACGTTTTTTGTTGTTTTTCAGATTAGAAGCAACTTTTGTAGCGCAAGTTTCGTGAAGTTAAATTATCGTTTGGTGTTACTTATGAGAGTGTGTGTATGTGGTTTGAAATTTTTCATTTTTTGTGTATGTGTGCGTGTGTGCATTTTGTATATGTGAATGTGTCGTTCCTTGCGAGAGCGCTTTCTTTTGTGGACGTGTTATTCTTTATGTGAGAGGATTTTTGTTTATGTGTGATCTTTGGGACAGGAGAGAGAGAGAGAGAGAGAGAGAGAGAGAGAGAGAGAGAGAGAGAGAGAAAGGGGGAGGGGAAGTTACATTAATTATTTGTTCTGGCTATGCTTCAGATTTCTGTTTGTTATTATTTTAGTGAATAACATAATCAGTGAGGTACAGCTTACATGGATTTGATCATGAATTATTTTCTTTTTGATTGGAACAGCTCTTTGTATATGAAAGTTTTCCTGTAATGTCAGGAGGTTTTCGTTGTGACTCTTCACTCTAATAATTTTCATTTTTTGTTCCGTGTTAGGTGGTTCGTGACCATGCTTTATCAGGTGTTCAGCAAAGGTAGAATGGTGGTTTTTATATTTCCAGCTTTTTATATTTTCTATATACTTAGTTTTTAAATTCCTACTGTCATCCCCAGGTATACTGATTCACATTCTTGGCATTCTAACTGGCATGTACCTGCTCTTTGGTATTTATCTGCATTGTCTGTTGTTATTTGTAAATATGACTGGAGTGTGTTTCTTGTTTTGCATGAAATATATAATTTCTGTTTGTTTAGTATATTTGCTATCCTGTGTGTTGATTTTCATTTGTATGTTAAACTGTACCATTTCTTTCTGTTAGTCATGCCTTGACTGTTACTGTTTTATGTTTGCTTGTATGCTGTAGTGTCTGTGGGTTTCTTTGCTGTTTGTGTTCTTTGCTTGTTCTGATTTTTTGGCTGATTCTTTGTGCGATATGGATGTCGTAACTATTGTTTGTGTCTATGAATCGTACTGCCGTAATTCTCTTTCATAGGTTTCTTTGCTGAGGGGGATGTTATTTAGTCTGTGACACATGTGTCGCAAGACCGCTAATTTTTGATTTTGCATGTGGTTTGACGAAGCATGTATAATTATACTTGTGGTTGTTGGCTTTCTGCAGATTTCAAGTGTGTGCATATTGCTGTCTCTCTTTATTGTTATACCCTGGAAATGTATTTGCTATTGTATTTCTTTTTCCGTTATGAACTGAATATATTTATGTGTACTGTTTATGTCTGTATGAAGTTTATCTATTTTCTCTGTCAGACCATCTACGATACAAACTATAGCGTCCACACATCTGTACCAGTAAACAATTTTGTATCCTTTCTTTGTGATGATTGTATCGGAGACTGTTTTCTGCGTGGGTGATGAATATGTTTGCCAGTTTTCTGATATTGGGAATCCAATTGGAAGCCCTTCTTTTTGTAAGTAAAATTCATTTTTTAATTAGCAATAATTTTGGGACGTGGTTGTTTAAGGGATTTGATTATTTCATTAATATTGTTTGCAGGTAGTATACAGTGGGTTTTTTCATTTAGTTTTATTGTGTCTGCAATGGGTACCGAGGTGTACATATTGTCTACATCGAAAGATATGAGTGATGCTGTTTGTGGGAAGTGTCATTTATTTGTTTTGTGAGTTCATTTTTGTTCTTCACTGTTCTTCTCTTCTTCATTTCATAGTGTTTCATTATGATATTGTTCACCTGTTTTGCCACATGGCATGACGGTGCTTTCATGAAATTAGTAACAGGCCGCAACAGAATAAGGGGTTTGTAAACCCTGGGTCGGCTTCTGGTATTGGTGCTCTTGGGTTCTTCTGAGTATATGCTGTTTTTGTTTATCTGTGAGTATGTGTTTGATGTCACTGAGGTTTTTCTTATAAATGTTTGGGTACGTATAGTTGGATCAGATTTCAGAAATGTGATATTGTTATAGGAGATGACCTCTTTGATTTTTTATATATATTGTTCTTTATTGATCAGTACTGTGCTGTTCCCTCTGTCAGGTCGCGTGAGTGCGATGTTATGAGAATGAATTTTTTTCTTTAATTTCTTAGTGGGATTTTAGGGCTTGACGTAGATATAACATGTGATGAGCTGGCACGTGTCATTGATAGGGCATTAACGAAGGTAACTGCAGTAAGAATAAAGAACTGAATCAAAACTAAAACACCATGAAGCAGAGATGAGGATTCAAGGGATCTGGAGCAGAAAAGGCACTGAAATGGTGTAACATTTAGTAATGTTAAACAACAGAACAAATAGCTAATTAAAACGATACTCAAACTCAGTGAAACATAGGTTAATGACCAATTGCTATTAAATTTAAATTTGAGTATTTTTGGTAGTCTTACCATGACTGTTATTGATCGAATGAAACAACAAGTTTATTGTTACCATTCATAATTTATTTAGTTCCATGACAGCGGTGAATTTATGTGCATTAATAATTTATGTGTGTATTTGTGTTGCAATTTTGGGTTATCTATGACACGGTCTTGTAGAATAAGACAAAAATCAAAACATTGTTTTAGTAGGCAGTTCATAGTTCTCTGGGAGCCTTCGATTGAAATAATTAACGAATCAATAAATGTAAACAAAAACTGAAGGGTGAAAGAAAGCGTCTGGAATCTAATAAAAGTAAACAAAACAAAACACTATTCTTGATTGAGAGAGAGAGCAAAAGGAGTGAGAGAAGGAGAGCACAGTACTCATGATCGAAACTGTGCTCGCCTTCTCTCATTCCTTTCACTCTCTGACTATTCCACCATCACACACATACAAACACGCACACACACACACACACACACACACACACACACACACACACACATAACCATTTAACATGGTAATAATAAGTATACATTTTATATGAACTTTTCCATGAATGGAAACATATAAAAGTCGAATGTTCTTTACACTTCAACATGCTATTCTGATTCCCTAAAAGTGTACAAAGTACAGTGTTTCTGGATAGAGGTATACAAAAACATTTTTTTTTATTTCAGTACCTATTAAGGTTAATAACTTCATTTGTCCAGAATTATATACAGGAGCTCTAACGCTTTTATGCGTGTTGGTACAGTTCATTGTGTGCATCTTTTTAGTTCGACAGATATCGAAACGGTACTCCAGTTCTCGCCAGACGTTCATAAGCATGACAGGTGTTATGACCTCTATTGCGATGTAGATCCGTTGTCTCAGGTCTATCAGTTCTCTATCCGTTGTCTCAAATCTATCAGTTCTCTAACCTTAATTCTGTAAGCGACTCTATATTCGACAGTTATGTTGGTTAACTTTGCCACAGACGTAGAATGTAGATTCATCTCTGAACATCACTGCATTGAGATAGGCATTGTTTTCGTATATTCAATGCAACATTTCAACAGCAATATCACATCGTCTGCGTTGATCCTCAGGCTCAATGTGATACAAAAACTCTAGTTTGTACGCCTGTAACTCGAGACATTTGTCCACAATGTCGTGTGCTGCCGAACTATGGCGGCTAGTTTGTTTCTAGCTTGTCTAACTGATTTTATGGGCTTGCATGATCTCTTGAGTCACTTGCGTTTTAGGATGTATTCAGGCATTTTAAATCAAACTTCTCGTTTCTCGAAGAGATCTTCCCACTGAGAAATGGCTTTACGGGTGAGAGGAACCACGTTCCATTGTCTCCTCTAATGCTGCTGAACGCGTGTTACGGATTGTAATTCTGTTAACCCTAGCACATAGTGCACTCTTCGTTGCAGAGTCCACATGTTCACGGTTACAAGTGCATCTGCCTACTGGGCTTTAACCATTCGTTCGCATGCGCCAACAGCTCAGCACTGTTAATGAACTGCTGAGGATCACAACTTGTAATTTGTCTCGGACGATTTCATCTTTACCCAGTAACATAAAATGTGTTCTTTCTTTATAAACATTTTTTGATATACTCTAGTTCAATCACACTGTATTAAATGGTTCAAATGGCTCTGAGCACTATGGGACTTAACATCTGAGGTCATCAGTCCCCTAGACTTAGAACTACTTAAACCTAACTAACCTAAGGACATCACACACATCCATGCCCGAGGCAGGATTCGAACCTGCGACCGTAGACACTGTATTAAGTTATGTAAGCAAGACAGAAAAAAATATGTGACCACTGGAGATATTTTCACTTATATTTATTTTCATCTATCCAAACAAAGATCTCCACAGAGAAGCAGTATTTCTGATCGAGAGAATTTCGCTAGACGATTTTGTAACTCTCATCTCCAGTAATCATACACTTGGCGCGCAGGGAGCTACAGACGAGTAGCAGGTGGAAGTTCCTTTGGATGTCTGCCTGGGGGAAGTGAAGAGTGTTTCTCTTGCCGAATGTTATGTAATGTCGTTGTTTTATTTCGTTGTAGCTACAAGTCTGCTCAGAAATGATTCTGATGTTCTTGTGGAAAACCGTTTACACAAGCTAAAAACTTTTTTACAGTTTTCAGTCTTTCCCCTTCAAGATGAAACGGCTTGTTCGAGTTTTGAAAACATACCACAGTCATAATCTTTTCAGTCAAATACCACACTAGCTTGTAGAATGGTAGAGAAAGTCACAGTTGGGAATATGGATGTCCCAGTACCGGCATTTGCCTTAAAACTACGGGAGATCTTCCAAACACCTTGATTTGAACCGGAGGATTTTTAATCTGATTTGCGGCACTGTTTGAAATGCTACTGCGTGTGTGGGTGTATTTGTTTATGTGTGCACAGAGTGTAATCAATGACTCTCTCAACGCCTGCGTTGTACCCGTCTCGCTGTCCGTAGCAGGCGATGCTAACGATGCGGTTGGTCTACTAGATCTGTTTGGAATTCTGTTGTTAACATATCTCCACACGTCCTAAGACTTTTAGATCAAACATAATTTAATTTCTCATGTTCTTTCAATAATTTTGGCAATTCTTGCACTGAGAAAAATTCATAGCAGCGACCTCTCCGCTGACAGAGAGTAATGTCTGTCGTTTCGTTGTCAAACGATATGTCACTGTCACCACAAACTGATCTGCATTCAGCGAAGCTCATGCTATCTGTAAAACACATTCTCAACATTCTTGCAGAATCCTTGTAAAACCGATGACCTCGCTGTTTGGTCCCCTCCCCCAAATCAACCAACCAACTACTGTCTTTGTGTGTAAAATATTTATTTTATTTTATACACTACAAAAATTCTGTACTTCGGAGTAGCACTGATTTATTCCACCCAGTTGTGAGCTTCCGAAACCAGTCTTCGGACACTGGTAGTTGGTAAAGGCGACGACTTCGTGTGTTGTATGGCACTGAAGCCCTTATGAGCTCTTTGTAACGGTATCAGAAAAGTGATTTCTGAATTACCTAAACGTAATCTTAGTATGGTATACTAAGATACGTCATGTCACACAAAACTGGGATGTTTTCTGAGTACTTTTATACGGTGTGGTAGAATTATAATGCAGAAATATTTATCGGTGACTGAGGAAAGTGCAATGAACAACATTAAATCAATATTTACTTCATGTGCAGACTAATAATCATAGTTATAAGATGTAGTATGTTTTAGGGTGGTTAGTACCTCCAATTAAACAAGGCAAGAACAAGCCATTAATGTTTGTTTTCAACTAAACAGCAGGTGAGGTGTTGACGCGTGGCCGCGGGGACGCTAACCGTTTAGTCTATACCGACAGGGGTAGTCCAATTTGTGGTGCAGTTACGACTGTGCAGAAAATATAAGGTAGTAACTTATGTGACGAGTTACGGAAACTTTGTTAGACGCAGGAAAAAAACACACTAAAATGGGTACATATTAAGGTAGTATTTGCACTTATACACTACTGGCCTTTAAAATCGCTACACCATGAAAATGACGTGCTACAGACGCCAAATTTAACCGAGAGGAAGAAGATGTTGTGATATGCAAATGATTAGCTTTTCAGAGCATTCACACAAGGTTGGCACCGCTGGATACCTACAACATACTGACATGAGGAAAGTTTCCAACCGATTTCTCGTACACAAACAGCAGTTGACCGGCGTTGCCTGGTGAAACGTTGTTGTGATGCCTCTTGTCAGGAGGAGAAATGCGTACCATCACGTTCCCGACTTTGATAAAGGTCGGATTGTAGCCTATCACGATTGCGGTTTATCGTATGGCGACATTGCTGCTCGCGTTGGTCGAGATCCAATGACTGTTAGCAGACTATGGAATTGGTGGTTCAGGAGGGTAATACGGAACGCCGTACTGGATCCCAACAGCCTCGTATCACTAGCAGTCGAGATGACAGGCATCTTATCCGCATGGCTGTAACGCGTCGTGTAGCCACGTCTCGATCCTTGAGTCAACAGATGGGGACGTTTGCAAGACAGCAACCATCTGCACGAACAGTTCGACGACGTTTGCAGCAGCATGGACTATCAGCTCGGAGACCATGGCTGTGATTACCCTTGACGCTGCACCACAGACAGGAGCGCATGCGATGGTGAACTCAACGACGAACCTGGGTGAACGAATGCCAAAACGTCATTTTTTTCAGATGAATCCAGGTTCTGTTTACAGCATCATGATGGTCGCATCCGTGCTTGGCGACGTCGCGGTGAACGCACATTGGAAGCATGTATTCGTTATCGCCATACTGGCGTATCACCCGGTGTGATGGTATGGAGTGCCATTGGTTACACGTCTCAGTCACCTCTTGTTCGCATTGACGGCACTTTGAACAGTGGACGTTACATTTCAAATGTGCTACCACCTGTGGCTCTAGCCTTCATTCGATCCCTGCGAAACCCTACAGTTCAGGAGGATAATGCACGACCACATGTTGCAGGTCCTGTACGGACCTTTCTGGATACAGAAAACGTTCGACTGCTGCCCTGGCCAGCACATTCTCCAGATCTATCACCAATTGAAAACGTTAGGTCAATACGCCAGTCACTACTCTTGATGAACTGTGGTATCGTGTTGAAGCTGCATGTGCAGCTGTACCTGTACACAACATCCAAGCTCTGTTTGACTCATTGCCCAGGCGTATCAAGGCCGTTATTACGGCCAGAGGTGATTGTTCTGGGTACTGATTTCTCAGGATCTATGCACCCAAACTGCGTGAAAATGTAATCACATGTCAGATCTAGTATAATATATTTGTACAATGAATACCCGTTTATCATTTGTATTTCTTCTTGGTGTAGCAATTTTAATGGCCAGTAGCTTATTTCTAAGACCCTATGTAAGTGACACATGGTCTTCGATCGTTGGTTACTTAATAATAACGTAATTACGATTTATTTTGTTTTTTTGAACGCGATTACCTCTGCATCTGTGAAAATAGTTTTACAACAGTGAAAAATAAATACCTAAATAATAAAAGTGTATAACACGGAGTAACACAACAAACCGCAATGAAAACGTGACGTGATGAGTTTACTGTCGTTGCGAGAACAGCTCAGTATAACGTCGTTTCGACGCTCTTCCATAGTATTCAGTGATTCGACGCACAAGAAGCGTATCGTACAATTCCTTATCAATAAACCTACTTATATCAGTGTTAACGTACAATTAATACTGTCGGAAGAACCAACCGGAAAAACACCCGGGCAGTACTGGGCGCCAGCATGAGGGTGAACAGAAAAGTGGACATTACATTTTAAAGCAAAGTACCGTGAACTAACGGGACAAGTTTGCTTCCAAACAGGACACACAGCAGATACGGCCGACGTATGCGCTGTTCTGCAGATATTTTCCCTGTAACACATACAAAGATAAATGATGGTAAGGAAAGCAGTTACTCTGTGACGAGATACCAGAGGCCACGAGTCCCTTATACCACGCTAATCAGAAACTATCGCTGAAAGAAGTCCGAAATTTTGTCGTTGAGTTTTGTTCGCCCAGTAAGTCTGGACTTTTATGTCTATGCGTGACGTTCCACATTAATCTTTGAAAGAACATGAGTAGGCATTTATTTTGTTCTTGACAGTAATCTTACTTTACTAGCCCGAGACGAAGGCCACATTTTCCCAGGACTTGGAACAGGAAGGGGAACAGAGGACAATCAGGTAGCAGTGTATGAGATAGATGCGCTTTGCATCTCTAATACTGTAAATAAATCTCGTACGCCTAATATCGAAGTGCGCCAAGACGAGGGTCAGGGATACGTTCTTGGAGACCTCCAGAGCAGTCACATCGGAACTCTAGCTTTTCAGATACAGCCAGTAAGACCAGGTCAGCCATCGCTCCTGGGTTCTACCACCCAGGGACTGGCGCGCCTTTGAATCAGCAAGAACGTAGCGAAGATCATTACAGGTTGTACTCATGTAGGGTCTCCAGCCGGAACATATCATCATCTGGACACAATATTTCGGCGGTTTACCTGCCCGCCATCTTCATGGAGGGGGCCGTCGCACTGTCTCGCCGGAACTGAAATCAAACCCTTTTTTCCCCTTTATTGTTATTGTAATACCTTTTACAAAAGGTAGGCCGGCAGCGGCATATCTACGCCGCTCTTCGGCCACGGAAAACCATAGAACAGATAACATGTACACAGAGATACAGAAAATATGAATATGAAACAACAGGTGACACACATAATGATAAAAACGAAGACGTTCGACCTGAACAAACTGAATTGCATAAGCAAGTGCAAATGTAAACGAAGGCACAATGAGTGCACTGTCGAACGGTGGAGGACACTGAAGAGACACAATTTAACTGGAACGGAGAAACATTGCACAGTAAACACTGACGACGATCTTCGACGCACCACACACGATATTCCAAGAAAAAAGAATGGGGCTTGCCACAGGGAATATGAGAGGGTAGAAAGGAGGTGAGGAGGACCCCATTGGGAGAGAGGAAGTGAGGGGAGTGGAGAGAGTAGGGTTGGGTGTGGAAGCCCAGGAGGGAGGAGAGGGACAGAGGAGGAGAAAGAAGTTAGGAGAGAGAGAAGGGAAAGAGGGAGCCATGGAGGAAAAGTGCAACAGGAGGAAGGGGAGGATCAAATCTGGTAGGAGGGGTAGACGGAGGAGACGAGGGCTTCATCCGGGAGGGGGAGTTGGCAGAAGCCGCCTTGGACAAGGGTGTGGAGGGTGGTAAGATGGAGAGCGGCTGGGATGCAGGAGTACATGCGCGGCAGGGGACTGGTGTGGGGTAGAACGGGAGAGACAAGGGGGTGAGGGGGCTCAAGTTTAAGGGAGGTGTAAATGATCCGTATCTGTTCAAGGAAGAGGAGGAGGTGTGGGAAAGGAATTAAGACGTAGAGGAACCGTATGGGGGATGGGAGGCGGATGCGATAGGCGAGGCGGAGCGCATGGCGTTCCAGGATTTGAAGGGACTTGTAGAAGGTAGGAGGGGCAGAGATCCAGGCAGGATGGGCATAACAGAGGATGGAGCCGGTGAGAGATTTATAAGTGTGGAGGGTTGTGGAGACGTCCAGACCCCATGTGTGGCCGGAGAGGAGTTTGAGAATCAAACACACGCGGTTCAAATGGCTCTGAGCACTATGCGACTTAACTTCTGAGGTCATCAGTCGCCTAGAACGTAGAACTAATTAAACCTAACTAACCTAAGGACATCACACACATCCATGCCCGAGGCAGAATTCGAACCTGCGACCGTAGCGGTCACGCGGTTCCAGACTGAAGCGCCTTTAACCGCACGGCCACACCGGCCGGCCAAACACACGCGGCAGTTCCTTTATGCACCGACCGTCGGTCCACCGCACCTGCGTGAACATAACTGTCCTCTAGCGACAGGCACAACTGCGTACCGGTGGTGAAATGGCGCGGAAACTATAAACTGATATCAAACGATATTAACAGTTTCTGATGACCAAAGGCTTTCCCTCAATGGCAGGGATCTTGTAGACCCCGGTCTTTGTCAAACCCAAATCATCATTTACTGAGCCAAGCAGAGCTCTACTCGTAGCTGCCGGACGGAATACACTGCTAATACCAAATTTCTTTAAAATTCTTCATATTTTTGAAGATATGCTTCCCGAAAACGGAAGAAATGCCAACGATTTGCTTGTATCAACTGTTGGTTCCCGCGAAGGTCCAATTTGTAGAGCACGACGGATCTGATTTTCAGAATAACCATTGTGCTTGAATACAGGTTTTAGATGATCCAGTTCTTGTGTCGGACTATCTGTACCTGAGCTGGCGTAGGCTTTTTTTTTACGAATGTACGTAGGAACCCGTTGCGTTGGTACGATGGATTACAACTTGTTGCATGAAAATATCGGTCTGTATGTATGGGCTTACGACAAACACTGTCCTAATGTCCTATCATCCCTCCTGTAAATCAAGACATCTAGAAGGGGAAGTTTCCCATTCTTTTCAACTTCCATCGTGAACTTAACATTGGGATGCAGATAATTAAAACGATGTAGGGAACGATCCAAAGCACCTCTCCATGTGCCCATACCATAAACATATTGTCGATATATCTCCAGAACTAACTGGTTTTAAGAACGCCATCCTCAGTGCCATGTTCTCAACATCTTCCATACACAAATTGGCGCCTATTAAATAAAAAAATAAGTCGCCAACACATGACGTCAAAGCTTAGTTGTTTCTTCGTCAAATTTTTCACCAGTTAAGTACAATGAATTTTCAACAGGAACACTGCTAAACAGAGACCCAACATCAAAACTAACGAGAAAATTCGTGATCCGTGGGCGGCAATGAGACACAAAGACTTCAAACGCTGAATAAAAACCAGAGAATACCAAATATCGTGTTCGCATTTTCCGACATGGGGACAGAGAATGGACGCTAAATAACGGCTAAGTTGTAAATAGGAGCGCCCAAATTTCCAACAGTTGGCCGAAGAGGAACTCCTTGCTTGTGTACTTTAGGCAAACCATATAATCTCGGCGGGACTGCAGCACCACGTCAGAGCTTTTTAAGAACATCGTCAGATAATGATCTCTTCTTCACAAGTGAAAGCGTCTTGCGCCTTATACGTTCAGCTCGATCGTTTCGCAATCTTCGGCAGTCGGCAATCAAAAAATCCATTTTACTCTACATAGTGCAACGGCCTACTCACCTGAAGATGGCGGGCAGGTGAACCGCCGAAATATTGTGTCCAGATGAGGATATGTTCCGGCTGGAGACAGCCAGTTATTAAGCCGAGAAGGTTTACGGAGCCACAGGATCATTATAGTTAATAATCCATTTAGCTGCTTTATTGATGTTATTTTATGATTTAATACCAACAACAACAAAGGTGAGTGGATTGTCCAATAACATTATGTTAATTAAACATAAATGAACGACCTAAGGTTCCATTCATGAAGATAAAATGATGAGTATAACAATAATAATTAAATAATGGTTACACAGGAAAGGCAATCGCTCAGATCACACGGACAGTTTTCCAGGAAGCATTAATCATACATCGAGTAATACATACAGTAAAAGCAGTAAGGATAAATATTTTTTTGCTGTCTTCATCATTATCATTATCATCATTTCAGAGATTTTTTTTACCTTAAAAGCTATTCCCTGACATTTCATCACGTCTCATTATAACCTGTCCGTCCATCTGGTCATCGTTTTCCGTACGTTATTTTCCTCGCCATTTCTGTGGAGAACGTCCCCATTTCTTCTCAGTCCAACTAATTTTCATTATCCTTCTATAATACCACATCTGACTGTTTATAAGTTGCGCTGTTTGGTTGGCGCAAACATGGAGATTCCAGGAAGACGCTGTTTGGAAGGATCTCACATTTGGGCGCAGAGAAACTCTTCGACATTGATTCCAAAGTTTGTGGAAGAAAGATTCTTGGTCTTATACTCATGGACGATATTTCTGGGTAACTTTTATTGCGGTAAGTAATACTTGATAGAAACTAATCAATCTCACAGAGTGGTAAACACAATAGCGATTATGAAGTGGATGTAATTCGTATGTGACTTCATTAACGTCTTCATAAATTAGAGGCACCATGTCGAATAACGATTGGTTCCAAGTACGAATATATAGCATTTATTTCATGTATTGTGAGTGATTAACATCCAGTGGCAACTCTTTCATTAAGTAGATACCGGTATGTTGGTATTTGTTGCTTGTATCTTATAAGCCATTGTCTGCTTCGTGGCGTTCTGTTGTAACAGAATGTAATGCAGTACCAGTATGTACAGTGCGAGACGTTTTAATGCCAGCAGGCAAACCGTCAGTCCTATCAGACATGCTACTTTTCTCACGTCACTAATCTGCCACCTTACGAGATCTTCAACGATACGAAGTAGAAAACTGTAAGAACTTCGTTGTCTAAGATGTACATCTTCATCACTTCAAATTTCAGTCACCCTGCACGCGAAAATGTTTCAGCAAATTTGCTTACGAAATCTCGACTACACATAAATTTTGTTGCAGCTTGAGCTCACGTCACTAATCTGTCACCTTACGAGATCTTCAACTTTACGAAGTAGAAAACTGTAAGAACTTCGTTGTCTAAGATGTACATCTTTATCACTTCAAATTTCAGTCTTCCTGCACGCGAAAACGTTTCAGCAAATTTGCTTACGAAATCTCGACTACACATAAATTTTGTTGCAGCTTGAGCATCAGGCAGTCTTTCAGAACCAGCCAAGTTTCATACGGGCTGGCCACTAACGTCAATGTGGAACTGGGCGTTGCAATACTACTGTCGCTGCACCCTGTAACCCAGCGTTCTGCAGTCAGTGATTGACTCTGTTGCCGCATGGTGTGGCACAAGGTAACGTTTCCACAAAAGGGTACATGACAGTAGCCTACTGTAATAAACCCGGCTGGTAGGATCATCCCTTCAGCACGGTACGTCCCACCAGCGCAGTCACCACACCAGTCATCTGTTTAATGTACTACTAGGATACCCTGGTCTCATCGGACATCGTCACCAACTAAATGAACCCATTAATCTACAAGCCATCACGCAGCCCTGGGGTTATGAGGACACATTGGATCTGACGAGTGTCACACAAGATTCCATCAGCCTGGACCCAAGAAAGATGGGAATTGGACCACAGCAAAAAGATAGTTCAACAGTCAGAGTGATTTAAATGTAGCAAAAAAATAGAGAATCATCAGTATATCCAGTAAATAACTCGTTAGTATATAAAAATTCTGGGAAAACATTTGTGTGGGTAGCTTTGTAAACTTAAATACACAGAATTCATGTGAAGAAGACACTTTGAATGAAGATATCTCAACTGAACTTTTCAGTTGGGCTGATTACGGTGGTGTAAAAACCATTGCAGAACTAATTAATCAGCTAGTGGTGATCTAGTGATTTGTCATCTATTACAGAACATTTGTGAACACACACAACCTAATCAAATTAAACTAAGTAGTGGTATGACTGGTGTCAGTAATACTGAGGACCCATGCAGTGATGAAGGAGATGATGCAGCCCTAATTGGCGAAGCTTGTGAAGTCAAACAGCATATAAAAATGCAGAATATAGTCATTTTTATTATGCAAAGGAAGAATTTTCTTAATTATTTGAAGAGGTTACAATGATATATTCTCATCAGTAGTTATTATAAATGTAAATGACTTTTCAGCAATACTAAGCAGCAAAAATGTGCAAGCTTACCCTTCTGTATAGGCAAACAATATTAACACATCTGAAGAAAGTTACTCTATATTTTATGGCTGAAAGACAGTTGGTTCAGCAGAGAGATCTCGTACAGACAACTGTCAAAGCTACAGTTCAGAGTTTTTTTTTTTTTTTTTTAATATGGATGTGTAATCATAGATCAGCTTACTCAAATGAAGAGTGGGAGAGGTTAAGAAAATTTTTCAGATCTAGTTGTCGAACTTGGTAGGACAAAAATAAATTTAACATTAGCAATCTCCTGAAAAATAAATGAAAAAACTGCTTATAGATTAATGCTGTTGATTGAAAGCTACATGAATCACCAGTCGGATTAAACATAAGCCGCGCGGAGTGGAGTGGCTGAGCGGTTAAGGATGCCCTGTCACAGATTGCGCGGCCCCTCCTGCCAGAGGTTTGAGTCCTTCCTTGGGCATGGGTGTGTGCTGTTCTTAGCATAAGTTAGTTTAAGTAGTGTGTAAGTCTAGGGACCAATGACCTCAGCAGTTTGGTCCCATAGGAATTCACACACATTTGAGCATTAAACATAATGAAAAATGAAGAGTACTAACTGAGCAGCAACAGAAATGTTATGAATAGTGAAAAAGCTCTAGAGTTTAAAGTTATAGAAGATTATCCTCTAGCTGAGAATTTAGAAACATAGAAACAATGAAACTAGATAAACCTAACAATCTTTTCATCAGAGCAAAACTATGTACTTCAAAGGTTGGTGTTTATCATTTATTAGGAGTTTAGTTTTGACATTTGTTGCAGCTTTGAGAGATTAGATTAAGTATCTTAAAAATTACTTCGAATTGCCAGTAACATACGTCAGCATTATAGGTACCTTAGGGAACACAAGTGAAATAGTAAAGAGACAAGCCTTAGTGACACTCAGCACTGAACAAGTCATACTTGTGAAGTTGTTCCCAACGTTAGTGAAAATTTAACTTTTGGTATGGACTCAACTGAATACAATGAATTGTAAATAGAAATGTAGTTGCGCATAGTGTCAAATTTGTAGAGGGGAATTTCAAAATGAGAAAAATATCAGTCATAAGAATTTCGCCACATTCTGTTGGATAATAATCATTATTCGATACATCTTCTGAAGATTTAATGCATCTTATTCATGAAAAATTTGTTGAAACAGCTGTATCACTGCTGAATAAATAAAAGATTTTGAGAGAAGTTTTAATAAATTATAGGGATGTTTTGTCTCCAAAGGCAGCAAGAGTATGTAACTATGAATGTACTCTCCAGCTAAAACCTCGCCAACTCTGCTTCATCAACCCTTACAGCCTACCAATTGCAAAGGACCTTCAGTGGACAGTATACCATGAAAATTAAGACTTCGTGGCACATTTTTATTCCCAGCCCTCAGCTCATTATCCACCAAAGGAGTTCAGTTGTCATCATGTCTGATCACTGTGTGGAGGACTCCGGTTCAGTTCCTAGTACTTGGTGGGAGAGCTAGAGTGGGGTCATTTCAGTCTTGTGACACCAAATCAGGAGCTACTGGATTCAAAAATAGTGGCTCTAAGATCAAGGGACCCAGCAAAAGATTAGTGCACTGATGTCATGCCCCTCCATACCACATCCACATGATACCACTGGCTGATTGACTTCGTGATTGGTCAGTCTTGCTTGTCCCATTAGAGCCAGAATGTGGAGCTTTGCTCTTCCTCTGCTCAGCTGGTTGCGGCAGTATGATATCCGTGCCGAAATCTAGCGAGAGGATATGTGTGTTGCAAATAGGAAGACCAGCTCCATGCTGGGATGAGCTGTGGCAGAGAAACAAGTAGGAAGACATCACCTTGGGACAATACAGGTGGCTGCTGATGGCAGCGGCTGACAATTTGTAGGGTGGTGCTTGAATCTTGTATTGTATGCTAGAAATAGTTATTTTGGCCATAGGAGTCACCACAAAATTCAATTAGCGTTAAGGAATGGGAGCATTCAGACAGACGTGAACCAGCACAAGAGGCTGCTCTGCGTAGCAGCAGAAAAATCGTCGAATGGCTTCGGAGACTTGTTTGAGTGCCCACCTGGACTTGTCTTTGCATTGGCGTGGTTAGGCAAGGGGTTAGTTGCAGTCACTTGCTGAACCCATTGCGAAGAAGGCAGTGTGTGCTGGGAGTTCTTGGAAGTACACCACTGCATGCTAAACCTTGGAGAAGACATCACCACTGAACTGTGAGCAGCATGGAAACAGTAAGAATGTACTCCTGTTGTCAGTTTTGATCATGGCCAGCCGTAATGCATACATCGTTGAGCTGTAATCGTTCATAGTCTCTTTTTGTCAGTGTCCAGGATAAGATGGCAGCTCAATGTCAGTGAGGTGGTATGGTATTAAAGTTGCTTATGGCAAGAGCTGCAATAGGCGAAGTTCGTTATGGCAAGACAGAGGGAAACCAGAATATGATGAGCTGGCTTCATTCTGTTTGTTGTTATATGAAGGCACTACAAAGCTATAAGAAATTTAATCGTGCCAAAACTATTGTTAAGCGCTTTCCGCAGGGTGGCCGTGTTGGCATATAGTATACCATTTTGAATGTGAAACTGTAAATATGGCAACGCAGTTGTTCGTAGACTGTAGTATCAATAAGCTATTGTGTAACTTACTTACCTGGATTTTCTATTTTTATGCACTTACTTGCCTACATTGATAAAATTTTCTCGGGCTTCCAGCCGCGTCCATTGGTTTAAAATCCACGAGCTATCGTATCTTACTTATATTGTCTTGTGTTTGACACAGTAACTGTAGTTCTGCGTGGTTGTCATTTTCATAGGGGACAGTGTTGTTGGAGGAACATTGTAGGTATAAGGGACAGTCAAATGAAACGAAACAAATGGATGTTCATTATTTCAAAAGTAATCACATCAGCTGTTAATTCGCATATCCCTCAGTGAGACAAGATAGTCAGTGCCTTCATGGAAAAACTTTTGCGGTTGCCTACAGGAGCATTGTTGCACCCAAGCGTGCACTTCTTCATCTGAAGTAAATCGGCAGCCTCGAATTGTATCAGTGACGTGAAGGACGGGGAAGCGTAAAGAAATGTTGTAGACACAATTTATATCACCTGAGAATGCGCCTTCACTGGCGTGAAACAGGTCGCGGTTTTAATTAAAAAAATCCTTTTTACAGACGGAGTAGTGCTTTGGCAAGGTGGTTTTGATTACACTGCAGAAGTTTCACCGGGAAGCCCTAACATATCTTCCACAGAGTCACAGGCTCTCTCCATATGATTTCCACTTTTGGCAGCCCCGAAGAAAGACATCCGTGGCCGTCGATTTGCTTTGGGTATAGAGGTGCAGAGCTGGTTATACTCAAGGTTCCATACGAGACTGTAAACATTTCGCCATGAAGGCACTGACAGTCTTGTCTCATAGTGGGATATATGTATTAACTGTCAAGGCGATTACTTTCGAAATAATAAACAGTTTACTTACTTTTATTCCATCTGTCTCATTTTCATTTGACTGTCTCTTATAATTATAGTGAGTCCTGATTTTCTTTAATGTTCCCTTGTAAAGCTGCTAATGGACAGAAGGTAGTTTGTTTTCTTGTTTGGAACCCATTTATAACGTTAATCGTGGACAGAAACTATGTAGCTGTTTTTCTTTTTTAGTCTTCCTTTTAGTCATTCTGAGCTGAAGCAAGAATATTTTATTTATGTAATACATTTCAACATAATTCTGTGATATATTACTGATGTCAATTCAATGATATGCTTATTGTACTCGTACTGGTGTGCAATATAGTTTTGATGGCTCGTATCATTACATTTCTGAAATTTTTATTCCTGGAACTGACACTGAGTGCAGAGGCTTAGTAATTGTGTGCAATCTTAACGAATATATTGCTTGGATTATAAAACCATGCTCGCACAACTTGGAGCCAATGTCCACTCCACTCAAATCCTGTGCCACTATACCTCGAGAGATAACTTCAGAAAATGGAGAATCTGGCTTGTAGGGAGATATAAAAGCCAATATAATAGTTTTTTAGTGGTGGCTGCAAAGATGTGGGGTAGATTGGTTCTTGATTCCAGGCACTTGAATAAAATGTTATAAAGGGAGACAGATTATCTAGAAAATGTGGAAGAAAAGATACGTAAATTTTAAAATAAATAATGCTCATTGTGGACTTAAAAGTTGGCTTCCACCAGTTAGACTTAACTCCTAAGTTTAGAAAGTATTCTGGCAAGTGCTACCAATACTGTGTTCCACCACTGCTATTGAATATCTCTCTTGCACAGTTTTTAGCAGCCTTTGGCTTTGTGTTAAGAGCAGTTTTTGTATCCGAACTAACAATATTATGAAACTGGTCACTTAAATGCTTTTCATAAGTATAAGAGCCTCTGACGTCTTAACATGCCGGTGGTGCCTTTTTCTCCGTCACTTACGCACTGCTTCAACCACACAGAGACTTTGAAGAGGGGAGGAGCAGTCTTTGTATGTTTATTTGCCCGTACAAATCGCAATTTGTAACTATTTTTCCTTGTAAGTATATGTGTGTGGATAAACGCATACATAAGGATGTTTTGAAATTGCCCCCACATAATCATTAATCTGGTAGTCGAAAGTCATAGAATTCTGAAAGTTTGTCGAGCAGTGACAGAGCAAGGGCTAGGTCAGTGTACCCCTGGGAAGTAGTTGATACTCTGCCCCTGTCTAGGTCATCGGGTAAGTAGTAAGAGTTTGCCCTCCATGTAGCACTATGTTGCTGGCACTAGATTTTATGTATGGGGGGGGGGGGGGGTTGGTTTAGTAGTCGGTGTAGAGAAACAATGATATTAGTGTCTCTTATGATGATTCTAGAGGATCAATAATCTTTTCCTTGAGCCCTAATGTTAGGGTAGATGTTCTGTCATCTCACATTCATTTGCCGTTTTTATCCATATACCTGCTTGATTTTGCATGGTTGTGCAAACTTGAGGTGAGACCCTTCGTTTCGGTGGCAATTCCATCAGATATATTTTTATTGTTATAGTGTGTTGTGGTATCCATAGTATATCAGTTGTTCGTTCGTTCCCCCTGCCCTATAGCCTAGGTATTAATTTGAGAAAATATTTCTCCTTCGCGTAGGTACTCATCCGCCTCGAAACATTGCTATCTTTCTTTTGGGTGACAATTTTGTTCCAATAAAATACGGGGAGAGGTGTGCCAGGCTGAAAGCCAATTTACTGTACTTCCAGAAAAATCCAAATTAGAAAACTTATGGGAATTTCTACCCTATATAGTATTTGTCTGATTCTGCACATTCTGATCTTTCTTTTGAACAACACGTTTTAATCTAAAAGCATATTAGGGCCTGCTCTAGATCACTGTTTTTGTGACAAATGCCATTAGTTTCCTACATATGGAGTTATTCGGTTGGAGCATATTTAGTCTTCAGCCCACCACATGCCCCTCGGTACAGTTTCAGAGTCAAGCCATCTTGTCCAAAGCGTATACATGAAGCGATGTGTTGATTGACTGCTTACGTGTATGTTGGACTTCAAGCAATTTTCATAATTTTAAATTTATTCAAGTTTCATCCGCCCCATCTCCACGTGCCCTGAGTGCTAACATTTCGGATCTATGCATTCAACCAGGTTATCGTGCATATTATATTGAGAAAAATTATTACTTGCACGTGTGGGACAGTTCTCTCAGTAACTTAGAGATTTTTATTCCGTTTTGAGTGTTAACTCCGCACTGACAACATTCGATTCTGCAGACTCCGATCATGCGGAGGCAATTTCAAAAGGCGCAGAACACCCCTATTGTAATAGGTACATGAGCTTTTGAGGATCCTATATTCTCCCACGTCGATATATATGTCACTCTGTGTGACATATGTCGTAAGTTTCGCAACAAGCTTTATCGCAAATTATATATTATGCTACTACAGGTGCAGCTCGTTTAGCCTTGTCCAACATTTTAGAGTAATCTTTGTGCACCGACAATGCGTTCTGAAATTGTGATTGTTGTGTGGCGAAATAACTGCAGTATGGAGTTGGCTGGAGTCTCTCATTCGTCCACTGTAGACGTTAATGTGTTTTCTGGCTAATCAATCTGTGTCGCAGTGTGAAGCTTGTAACGTTTTGCAGGAAGTTTCTGAAACAAGTTAATTAGAACTGGTCTAGTATGGGATTTCCTCCAGATGTGCACTGACATAGGAAATTGTAGACTACTGTTCTAGGGCTCGGAATATCCATAAAACGGGTGTGATAGGACAAATTAAGGGCATTCGGAGATGCACTGCTAAGGTCGTAACACGTCAGGTAGCACATACAAAAATATAGCGTGCTCAGGAAAACAAAAAAGAGTATATTCTGAAGAAAGATGCTGTATTTTCTCGTGAAACGTTGTTAGGGAAATATAGAGAACAGGCAGTATTTCGTACCAATATCAACGAATTTCTTATTCCATTCGTGTACTGAGCGGGGTGTGGGGGGGGGGGGGGGGGGGGGTGAGGGGGAATGACTGTCTCTTAAGCAGGTGGCAGCAAAACTGTCGCACAATCAACTTCAACTCAAATTGCAAGATGAAGGAAGCACTTTATGTCATTCGTTTCAGAGCTAATACTGAGGTTCGTCGCGTAGTGGGCAGCTCCACTCGAACCATCAACACAAGTGATGCTGCTAAGGCTATCCTTCAACCTCCACATCGCTAGTACCGAGTGACACTCAGTGCTGGTAACTACTCTGAAGGACAGTAAAACATTGAAATGTACGTCTGTTTTGGATAAGTTATAAATAAATAGTAGCCACTATTCAAGTCCCATCACTCGTGCACTGTATACGGATTAAACATAACACTTGAGACGGAACACAAGAAAAGCAACTATGCTTGGTGCATATGAAAATGGAGCACATTGATGTGTACCAAAAATATGAAGGGATCAGATACCGTGGAAAACTAGCGACGATTTCTTCCCAGTTTCGAAAATTTCCGTGGCTGTACTACACAATTGCTTCCAATCCTTTATGTGGTACAATTTGTCCGATAAAAGGACAAAAAGTCCTCAGCGAAACTCTGTTGTCGTTCGACTGCAGCTGCGCCCTCAATCTCGCCCCAGAAAAGTCAATTCCAGCGCTTGAGCGGCGCGTTTCTTGGGAAGAGTAAGACCCAGCGGAGACCCCGGCAGCGGTCAATATCAGCCACCTTCCGCCTAGCGCGTCATCGAGATTTACTCCGGCCAAATCCTATTAGAGCAGGCTGGAGGAGGATTCGTTTAAATCGCATTACGCAGTGTTCTTTCCCCTGCGAGCCAGGTCACCTGCGGTTCCAGGCGGGCCCGGAAGACCGCCGCTAAGCCACCGTAGGCGCACAGTGGCGGGCAGGGCTCGCGAGCGCTGCCGCACCGTGTGCTCCTCACGCCTCGCAATGTAGTACCGTGTAATGTAGTACGTGCTGCGGAGAGCTCGCATTATCTGTTCTCAGAGATTGAGGTTTCTAAGATTCCGTCCATATCATTTTACATCCCCCCAGAACGTCTCCAGACACGTCTTCGCTGTTGGTCGGGGCTAATTTCGAAGCAGAACACATCACTGAAGGTAATCCTATTCCAGTCAATGAGATTCCAGGCCGGAGAGTGTGTGGAAATACCCCTGACAATGGTGGGACACCAACATGAGTGTCGCCCGTTATTTGCCCCGATAAGCAAGAGTGACTCTCTGTGGAGCCATTCCTTTTCATAGAAAGACCTCTTTGACTGTCTCCCGTGGCACAGCACAGTAGTAAGTCAATAATATTCTAGACTCCCTTTCTTGCCCGTAATGGTAAGCCATCCCAAGCTTGCATTTCAGCATGTTAGTGCCCGCCCATAAACGGTGAGTTTCTGCTGCTTGTCTTCTTGCTTGCCTCCCAACCTTGGTCAACACGGTCGCTGAATCGGTACAAAACTGGGAACGTGTAGCGCATTATGGACAGAGCCTTCCAACCATATCGTGATTTTCACGATCTAACACGCCCGTTGATCAGAATATCACACGATATCCCCTAAACGAGTAACCAATAACTCTATCAGTCAATGCGAAGGCGAATAACTGCTTGCTTATGGGCGTTATTGACGAGTTCGGTTTGTGAAACTGTTTCTCTTGAACAAACCATCCAATTTTTTTTATAACTGTAATTGATTCTCTAGTCAAGTCTCACTTTGAAGCGGGACTCAACACTGAAGGCAATCTTACTCAATCTAATGTGGTTCCAGAACGAAGACGTGGATGGAGGTGCTCCAGACAGTGGTGGTATACCAACTTGACTGTCACCTGCCATCTTGCGTTTTCCGTTCCATTTAAATAACTCCTTCGTGTTGCTCTTTTCCTTTAATTTATGTTATGTGTTGTGGCCTTATACGGCACTACCTTTGGCTTACAGAGCCACAGATAAAAGTAAAAGATGCAACGCAGTGACTTAGCAGTGGTAGTCTGCGCGGAATTCCGTCACCTTCGGAAACCAACAGGCGTCTGCTTTGTATTCCCGTAGCTCCACTATTCTCAATCCAAACTGTCATCTCTGTGACCTGTTGCACAACGGACACACACAACACGCTGCATACACCAGGTGCACAACCTCAGCAGGAATTACCAAATAGCCCAGCTCGCCATGAAAGCCATAGTAACTTGGCGTATGTTACTAAAACAGACTTCATTTACAGCTGGCTTAAAATTTCTATTAAATCATGATGCTTATGGCAACCACAGTGTTAATCGCTGAAAGCTGATATGCCACTGAAAAGCTATCAAAAATCACAAGTTCTAGCCAAGGCTAATCCTTTCCTTTGAAATTAACTACACCACGAAAGGACGATTGAGGGAATGAGACAACGCCGAACGAGCAAAGTGTCAGATGTGCCCCATATTGCCAGTGAAGCACATCACTCAGACCTGGCTTCGTGTCTCTGCACGTCTGCTCCTCTCGTGGTCCCTGTAAGTAGTGTCTTTTCGGACCTTCATCTTCCCACAGGCATTTTCCCCACTCTGTCACCTTAGGGCTTTCACATGGCCACACAAGTGGAAATAGCGCGTTTCTCCTTCCGTGGTGCGAACTGGATGTTTCTTTTCATGTATCAGAGCAGTGTCCTCCCCAGCAAACGTTCGCCGAAACAGTTATGGGCCTTCAGCGTTGACAGAAAACCGAGTAGTCGTCTGTCTCGGTAGCGGTACTCGTTAACATTAACTTCAATTAAAGATGAAGCAACACTAATTGTTTTCCATTGGTTCAAATGGTTCAAATGGCTCTGAGCACTATGGGACTTAACATCTGTGGTCATCAGTCCCCTAGAACTTAGAACGACTTAAACCTAACTAACCTAAGGACATCACACACATCCATGCCCGAGGCACGATTCGAAGCTGCGACCGTAGCAGCCGCGCGGCTCCGGACTGAGCGCCTAGAACCGCGAGACGACCGCGGCCGGCAATTGTTTTCCATTGACTTCAGTTAAAACTTCTGGATTGAAAGGCCTCCTCGACTTGTAAAATTATTCACTTTAGGGATAAATTGTCATCTTATCGTATATTGTTTGCTAATGACACCCTTGTGTACAGTATATTATCGTACTGTGATGACTTTAAGACAATGCAGAGCAGTTTAAATTATATTTCCAGTTAGCGTATTGAATCGTAATTCTCTTTAAAATGAATAAATGCAAAATAATATTCTGAAACAAAAATAGTAACACAGTAGTAGTGGATAATAAATGTACTGGTTAACGTCTGGAGCCTGTCGTGTCGTTTAAATACCTAGCGGAAATTTCACAAGAAGGCATTAAAGTAGACGAACCCATGAAGTCAGTATTGAGGAATGGTGTGGAAGGTTTATTGGGAAATTTATCTGTTGACGAAATCCCATATGCGACGGTTTTGCGACATATTCTGTTGCAGTCTATTTTAGAGATCTTTGATCTTTATGAAGCTGCCCAAACGTTAGACGTTAAAGGATATGAGAAAGTGCTGCTGTGTAAATACAGATACAGTCCGTAAGAAAATGTTACAGCCATACTCAAGAAACTTACTTGAGAACCGCTGGAAAAATAGCGACATTGTTCTCGGGAATTTGTGCTGGATACATTGAGAGAAATGGTATTCGACATTCACTGTTGATGAGATGCGCTGCGCAAGTCATACATTTCACTTAGTTAAAGAGAATCAAATAGAAGAGATTAGGATGTCATTTTTCTGCCACTCTGTTCACGCGTTGGATGGGAATGAGCGTAGCTAACATTGGCAAAAAGTTGCTTTAGCCATGGTCAGGGCAGAGGTTAGTGGAGTGTGTGTAAATATAGGGCGAGAGAAAATTTTTAGACAACATTTGTGATGTTACGTTCTCAAGCGATAGCGATACAACTCCATAATTAATTAAAGAAAGTGAAGCACTTGAGGATTCAAATTAATTGAAGATATCGGTTGTAAACAATGGTATTCTTAAAATACGTCATTGTGTACTTAACATTGTTTACTTGCAATCTTCGTGCACGTAACATGAGGTGCTTTTGACTTAACACTGTTTACTTGCTGGGAGAGTTAACTAAACAATACAGTGAAACCTCTTATAAATATAAATTTAAAAGGTCCAAAGCTTTTCAGTTCACGTTTGCGTTATTAAATTCCAAAGTAATGATATATAGCAACCTCAAAATGTAATCTACGATATTAGGGAATTTAATGTGCTTCGTAACTCATTATTCGTGTTTTTATTGGTCAAAACAGTTTTTGATAGTAATGTGGAACAACGTGCTATTACAAGTAAAATTGTGAAATGTACGATTTGTTTTTAAAATATTAGACAGCAGGTCTGTATATACGGATTAAATGAAAGAAATTAAATTCCCAGGTTACTTGAAAGGTTCTACTGTCGTTGTCATTATTTGACAGAACATCTCCCTCTCTCACCAGTCATTTTCTCATGTTCTTGAGTAACTATTATCATTTAGTGAGCAGTGACTGCTGGATCGGAAACCACTAAAACTTGAAGAGTTTGTGCATCCTCTCTAGCTCATTTCAGTGCTATCATATTAATTGATTAAATGAGTTTCTCTTATGTATAACTGCGGGCTTTATGCAATATGCATTTTTATGCGATTCTGTCTTCCTATCGTTGTAGTCCTCCTGCTTGTCCTTCATTTCTATTAGTAGCTTGATCATAATCATAGTGATTAAACGATAGGTTAAATGTACCTCGAAGTATGCGAGGCATCTCGTGCCTGGGTCATGTATAGGACAAGAAACTGTAAGACAGGTGTCCATATTTGTAGGAATAGACCACGCCAGGAAGGGAGCTTACACACATTGTCATATTTCGTATGATTTAGCTGGCATTGTAAATCCGTTGTCCATTTTTGCTGCTACAGTTAGTAAATATTTTACTATTGGGTTGGACGGTGGATGGTGGCTTCACATCTGTAGATGACATTAATTGTTAACAATGACCAGGTACCTGAGTAAAATGCGATCATGATTAGACTTCTTGTTTTATATGACATATTCTTAATGAATGAAAGGCTTGGGATAAGAATTGTCCTAACACTGATTTTCACTATGGTTTGTGTTTGTTTTCAGATTCAAATACTGCATATCCATTCGAAGTTACACACCTAGTTTATATAACATCATTCTATCTTCCGAGCTGAGCAGTTCGTTAAACGACGTGTCAGGTTATTAGCACTCTCGAAGTCAACATCGCGTGAGGTCTGTTCGCTGTTTCTGTAACTCGCACATGCGGAACTTTATACTAAATATTCTAAGTACGTTCAGTAGTCACTATATAGTCGTTATGAGGGTGAAACAGTCGATGAGAAATTTCATTTAGACCTACAGCAACTGTGAGCATTTTAAAAACTTTGTGGTACATATTGCGAATTTTGATACATTTGAAGTCGTCATAATACACTCCTGGAAATGGAAAAAAGAACACATTGACACCGGTGTGTCAGACTCACCATACGTGTTCCGGACACTGCGAGAGGGCTGTACAAGCAATGATCACACGCACGGCACAGCGGACACACCAGGAACCGCGGTGCTGGCCGTCGAATGGCGCTAGCTGCGCAGCATTTGTGCACCGCCGCCGTCAGTGTCAGCCAGTTTGCCGTGGCATACGGAGCTCCATCGCAGTCTTTAACACTGGTAGCATGCCGCGACAGCGTGGACGTGAACCGTATGTGCAGTTGACGGACTTTGAGCGAGGGCGTATAGTGGGCATGCGGGAGGCCGGGTGGACGTACCGCCGAATTGCTCAAAACGTGGGGCGTGAGGTCTCCACAGTACGTCGATGTTGTCGCCAGTGGTCGGCGGGAGGTGCACGTGCCCGTCGACCTGGGACCGGACCGCAGCGACGCACGGATGCACGCCAAGACCTTAGGATCCTACGCAGTGCCGTAGGGGACCGCACCGCCACTTCCCAGCAAATTAGGGACACTGTTACTCCTGGGGTATCGGCGAGGACCATTCGCAACCGTCTCCATGAAGCTGGGCTACGGTCCCGCACACCGTTAGGCCGTCTTCCGCTCACGCCCCAACATCGTGCAGCCCGCCTCCAGTGGTGTCGCGACAGGCGTGAATGGAGGGACGAATGGAGACGTGTCGTCTTCAGCGATGAGAGTCGCTTCTGCCTTGGTGCCAATTATGGTCGTATGCGTGTTTGGCGCCGTGCAGGTGAGCGCCACAATCAGGACTGCATACGACCGAGGCACACAGGGCCAACACCCGGGATCATGGTGTGGGGAGCGATCTCCTACACTGGCCGTACAGCACTGGTGATCGTCGAGGGGACACTGAATGGTGCACGGTACATCCAAACCGTCATCGAACCCATCGTTCTACCATTCCTAGACCGGCAAGGGAACTTGCTGTTCCAACAGGACAATGCACGTCCGCATG
The DNA here is from genome assembly GCF_021461385.2 of Schistocerca piceifrons. NCBI lineage: Eukaryota > Metazoa > Arthropoda > Insecta > Orthoptera > Acrididae > Schistocerca > Schistocerca piceifrons. The sequence continues at coordinate 586,101,529 of NC_060138.1, forward strand.
TATCCCGTGCCACCCAACGTGCTCTAGAAGGTGTAAGTCAACTACCCTGGCCAGCAAGATCTCCGGATCTGTCCCCCATTGAGCATGTTTGGGACTGGATGAAGCGTCGTCTCACGCGGTCTGCACGTCCAGCACGTACGCTGGTCCAACTGAGGCGCCAGGTGGAAATGGCATGGCAAGCCGTTCCACAGGACTACATCCAGCATCTCTACGATCGTCTCCATGGGAGAATAGCAGCCTGCATTGCTGCGAAAGGTGGATATACACTGTACTAGTGCCGACATTGTGCATGCTCTGTTGCCTGTGTCTATGTGCCTGTGGTTCTGTCAGTGTGATCATGTGATGTATCTGACCCCAGGAATGTGTCAATAAAGTTTCCCCTTCCTGGGACAATGAATTCACGGTGTTCTTATTTCAATTTCCAGGAGTGTAGAATGTTTCATTCATCAAAGGCAAATTCACTACAAAAAGTATGATTCATTCTGCATCTATCATACAAATAGCTCACCCTCAATGAAACCACTCGATGCACCTCCGGTTCGAAAACAATCATTTGTCCCATAATACTCAGATTATTGTTCTGTGGTAAAAATAGCTAAACTTGCACTAACTGTGCAGCTGCTCAAAGATAATCACCATTGGAAGGAAACATATTACACTGCCTCGGCCAAGTCTGAGTGCTCGTTGTACACTTACATGTTGCAGCATTACAGTACGCCATTAATGATTCAATTGCTTGTTTCAAACTAACTGTCAGTGGTCTGCTGCGTGTGACTTGTTTTAGTTTGTTTTATATGTACATGTCAAATATAAGATGACCTCCACAGAATGAATTAATGAAACCTGACTTGTACAACGACTTCTAAAATACGTTCTCATAGCAGTTTCTTTACGAAGCGAAATCAAATAGGAAATCTGGCGAATTTGAATATGTGCATTTATGTAAATATTTTCAGGAAACTGGCAAGCAAATTTTAACTGAGAGCTCTTGTGTGGGCTATGTGGTGTGACATTCATGTGTTTGTGAAATTTTACGTCGTTCCTTGCTTCATTTATCCTTAAATTGCCCACGGTTTCGGAATTGCTCTTTAAATGAGTGTCTGGCAAATACTCTCCCTCTCCAGAGTCCTTGATTTCCCACACAGTGCTTATTTCTCCTGCATCTGGATAACTGCGCCAAACACACAGTAAATCTTGTTGCAAGCACACGTTTCTTAATTGATTTTTCTATCCTACTTGATGATCATGTAAGAAAATAAAACAGCAGAATGTGGAGCGCAAAGTAGAATCTTAAGGGATCCTCTGATTCATAGACTGGTAAGGAACTGCACAGTATCTCAAGTTGACTTCCACTATTTCTCTGCATGGCACAGAAGCCCAGGGAGGGGTCCCTAAAGTTCCATTCTCCAGCGTCCGGCGCCGCCAGGTCTCTCGGGGCTGTAGTATCCTCTACTTCCAGCGCTTTATAAATAACACGGTATCTCCTTCCTCCTTCTGCACCGTCGGCTCTCTGACCTGCTTCCTGAGCGACTTAAAATGGTAGAACTTGCCACGGTTTTTGCAGATCCACGACCGCACATCGTTCATTTCGGGAAGTAGACGCAGTTTCGCGAAGCGGCCATGTGGCAGCGCCGGCTTACCGCAGCGCCCCGCCACTGGTTCGGCCAGAGAGCCCGCCTCCCTGCCGCCTCCTCCCCCCCCCCTCCTCTCTCCCGCCCCACAGCCGAGCGAGAGTAATGAAGAGTGGAGAGGCGAAGTGGGCCGTCTGTCAGCGGTAACGACGCTCTCTGGAACTAAATTACTGCGGCGCCGCCGACCGGCCCGGCGAGGCCCCAGTTAGTGCGCGTTATAAATGAACTTCGGTTGCTCGCTAGTGTGTACCCACTGCTCGCCGCTGTGCCGGTGATTGACGTCACAAACTGCGAGGGTGCTCTCAGGAACGACTATCTCTCGCCTCTGGAATCTTTGTGCCTCAACAGTTCCCTCTCCTTCTTTAACCATATCTGAACTTCATTCTTTACTCTGGCCCCTCCTTATACTCAGTTTTCAAGAAAACCCAGAGAACTGGATGTTTAAAATGTGAAATTTAAATAACAGTAAGGATCAGTTATGAACTGAGCTTAAATCAGAACACAATAAAAAAATTCATTTTATTAGTCACTAGTCGAAAATAATTAAAACGATTTTTTTTTTACTTTTAAAAACTTTACATTATATCTTAGAAATTAGAGCAAAAAGGGCAAGTGTATATCTACATCTACATTTATACCCTTCAATCCCTCGTGCGATGTGCAGCTTCTGACAACACTATCATTTCCCCTCATTATGTGTTCCATTTGCAAATGGTACTTGGAAAGAACGATTGTTAGTGAACCTTAATCTTAGATAGTTTACTTACAGCGAATTTCTCGTCACGGTCATTTCATGATACATACATATGAGAAAGTAATGTGCAGCTTGACTCCTCTTGTAACATACATTCTCAGAATTTAAAAAGTAACACCTCTGTGATACACAATGCCCTTCTTGTTGCATCTCTTCTGGTACGTATTGCTCAACTCTGTAGCACTCTCACGCTTATTAAACGATCCTGTAACGAAATGTGCTACCATTTGTTGAGCCCTCTCCACCTTTTTTTATTATCACAATCTAGTAAGCATCTCTTAACTGATAATCAACACTCAAGTATTGGTCTTATAAGTGTTCATTTGGAGGGAGTTACGTTTACTTTAAATACCTATAACGAATGTCAGACTGGCATCTGATTTTCCTAGAACTCGTTTTATATTTTCCATTCTAATTTGTGTCACTCTGGGCTGCATATATTTAGTTAACTGATACCATAAAAATTGTTGTATTTCATAAATACTACTCTTAGCATTATTGCCCATTTATGTGGCCATAATTTCCTTAGTTGCTTTGCAGTTATTAAAGAGATGTTAAATCTGTATCTGCAATAAATATTTATTTTAGCAGTTGCAAATACAGGTTTACTACACCCGCAATAATTCTTACAAACATTCGGCAGTTCTCCCTGGAATTTTGTGGAACAATGGTTAAGATGTAGTTTGTGCAAGTCATAATTTATACATAATTCATTTTATAGTTCTACAATATTTCTATAGCTATTCTGACAACTATTTATTCTAATAAATTCTAAATATTCAATGTTATTACTCCTTCTTATCTAATAATGAGATCTATTTCTCCACATTTTTCATAGACTGGAGACAGATTTCAATCTCACCAAATTTAAACTTCCTTACCCCATTCCAAGGAGGTCATAAATACATTTGAGTAATAATTTATTATTTTAAATACAACTGCACGAATATATTTATTTATTTAATGACTTTAAATATTGCAGACAGCACCAAATATTAACCAGTAGATTATAACAAAGTTAATCAGAAAGTGTGATATTGTGTATCAATTTATTTCTAGGCTGACAAAAATTAAAACATTACTAACCTACTTTCATTATGTGGTACGGGCTTCACACTAGAATGAGATTTTCACTCCACAGCGGAGTGTGCACTGATAAGAAACTTCCTGGCTGTTTAAAACTGTGTTCCGAACCGAGACTCGAACTCGGGACCTTTGCCTTTCGCGGGCAAGTGCTCTACCATCTGAGCTAGCCAAGCACGACTCACGACCCGTCCCACACAATTTTAATCTGCCAGGAAGTTTCATATCAGTGCAAACTGCGCTGCAGAGTGAAAGTCTCATTATGGAAACATCCCCAAGGCTGTGGTTAAGCCATGTCTCCGCAATATCCTTTCTTCCAGTAGTGCTTGTTCTGCAAGGTTCACAGAAGAGTTTCTGTGAAGTTTGGAAGGTAGGAGACGAGGTACTGTCAGAATTGAAGCTGTGGGGACGGGTCATGCGTCGTGCTTGGGTAGGTCAGATGGCAGAGCAGTTTCCTGCGAAAGGCAAAGGTCCTGAGTTCGAGTCTCGGTCTGCCACACAGTTTTAATCTGCCAGGATGTTTCAGGTTGAACACTACTTACATACATGATACCATGATAACTGATAACTAAATACATTACAGTAGGACCAATGCCAGGGTGTTTGAAAAAAATAAACATACAACAGCTCATTGATGTATTTAGCTTATAACATACCAAGTAACACATATATTACTTGTAACACCTACTGTAATGGATGTAATACAATTCTAATGGCAAATATATTATTTATATGATGATCATGAAATAACCAAAATACCATATTGTGTTTGAGTTAAAATTTCATTTCACAACCCTGTACAAATAGAAGACACATTTAACTACCCACTCCAATCAGTCTATGTCATTGTGATTAGTACCATGATGTGTATAAAAATAATTTACCAGTTATCAGGAAGTTTTTCTGTAAAATTTTTAAACATATTGATTATGAAAAGTTCAATTTAGTTTCTGTACCAATAACTAAATAGGAATGAAAATCTAATTTGAAATCCAAACAATATGAAAACATGAAATAAATGTACTAGATATCTCATCTTATTAAACTGATTAAAAATGCATGAAGAACATTTTGAAGTATTCAGATTTGCCAATTTGGAAAACTAACTTTCTCTTCCCACATAAAGTAGGTAATTCATATAATTAAAAGGAATACTACAACTGATCTTCGGTTTCCAACAATGGAGAAATAGTCATAATACGTAATCTAACTTTCAAGGGCAGTTGAAAATGAACATATTTCAGTGCATTAACATTGTTTCTGTGTTGTGCACTACAGCTGTATAAAGATCGAAGAAAGCCTGCATTCCCTGTCATTAGTCATTAATTATCTCAACTGGCAAGATTTAGTTCAGGATTTATATATTAATTTGATCTGCCGCCTTACACCGTAACTGGCGTTGTAAGGTATTTCATTCTTGGCCGTTTCCATGTATGGCGTAAGACATACTTTTTCCGAGTGATGGAATCCCTTGGAATGAAGATAGCATAGTTCTCACAAAACCCTGTTGAGTAAGTTTGGAGAACCTCTATTGGAGGACGACAGAGCAACCATTACACTGCCACCAACGTAAGACTGGATTTATGTTGTAAGGTAGGCATGTAGTTTCGATTTTGTGAGTTATCGATGTGCACGTGTGACAGAGATCGAGTAAGAATGAAATTTTCACTCTGCAGCGGAGTGTTTGCTGATATGAAACTTCCTGGCAGATTAAAATTGTGTGCCGGACCGAGACTCGAACTCGGGACCTTTGCGGGCAAGTGCTCTACCACCCCCAGGCTGTGGCAAATCCATGTCTCTGCAACATCCTTTTTTCCAAGAGTGCTAGTTCTGCAGGTTCGTAGTTGAGCTTCTGTGAAATTTGGAAGGTATGAGACGAGGTACTGGCGGAATTAAAGCTCTGAGGACGGATCGTGAGTCGAACTTAGGTAGCTCAGATGGTAGAGCACTTGCTCGCGAAAGGCAAACGTCGCGAGTTCGAGTATCAGTGGGGCACAGAGTTTTAATCTGTCAGGAAGTTTAAATTTATGTTACAATTAAACAGTCTTTGGTCTTGTCATACAACAGTCTTTGCTTGCATACACTCTGATAGATTGTTAGTTGAAGTGTGATAGGTGATGGATGTATTCAGTACAGATATGCTGACTTGTGATTCAACCTGTTAGACGAAGAAAGATTTACAGTAAAGGACAGCTAGGACAAATACGATTTATACATGGGAAGGCGAAAAGAATGCTTGCCCTGAGCTGAAAGAAAGACCACTCCACTTCCCTGCACCATGCATTAACATATCAACTGATTAAGTGCTTTTGTTTTTATAGAAATTCTCAGTTGACATTATACTCTTTTTAAATCATTCTCCACTTTGTTAAGCATATTAAGCATACTGTTGTTATGTTATGTTGTTATATGTGAAACCATGGGAAGTTTTACTCTGTCTTTTTGAATACATACTTCATTCTCAAATCATTGTCTTAGGCTATCATTTCATAGGAATATTTACTCTTACCATTTCACTGTTTAATGAAGGTTTATCATTGCATATTACCATATTGCACCATGTGATATGCAACGGTTTAAATATTTATTTACAAGTAGAAATCTAGTTTATCCGCTGCCAGTTTGCTGTTGAACTTTGGAGAAAGTTCTAACACACTGTCAATTCATGAGGTAAGTGGAAATTTTTGTTAGAATCAGATAAGTGTTTTACTACAGTTGTGTATCTAATATCAAGGCAAGTTGTATTCAGACAAGTTATAGTACAATTCCAGCTTGGTTCCGTTTAGTCGAAGCTTGGCGCACAAATTGGATAACATTTGGTGGGTACATAGTTTTGATAATACCAATATTGTATATGCAGTGGGAGGTAAGTTTGGGCTAAATTTCAAACTGAAAAACATAGTGGGGAGCTTATAACGTATTTATCCACTCATACATAGTGTTTCGTTGACCTAATCCTCAAACAACAATTTTATAGATCCAGTCGTAGTATGTATTAGCAAAGGCACTACAAGCTTTAAGAAATAACTTTACAATGATTACTAGTTCGTGCAACATTAACACAAACTTCATACTGTAATCTAGTCTGTTATGTCAAAAGGCTAACAGAAAACAACGACTATTTTCTATATTTCTATTCACAAATTATTGATAGTCTTTGGCGCAACAATCACTATTGATGACCAGTTTCGTCATTCATATTTCAGTCTTCAGGCCATCCCATTTTCGTACAAGTTACACCCGTAATGTGATAAAAAGTACTTCTTGTCTGGTGAGATTTTAGATACTAATCCGCTTGTTACATGCAAAACCAGAAGGGAAATGGATCTGAACATGGCTAAGTATGAGTTTAAAACCAGTCACAGTCAATAACGACAGCGAATTAGGTAGATGTTTATGTATATATTTTTCACTGTTTTGAAAGTGTTTATTTACTATTACTGTGACTTCGTTATTCACAGAACAGCTGGATTCAGCCTACAAAATTCCACTTCATTTTTGAACAGCTTTACATTATTAGTCACAAATTTCATTTTGGGGTTAATTCAATGTGAAGTGAATTTATTTCTGAAGTGTTTGGAAAAAAATATGAGCAAGATTGACGAAAGAACATAAATAAGTTAAGGGATTAACACTCTGTCGACGTCGAGATCTTCAGATCACATGCTCCTAACCACTGTGCCATCTCGCTCGTTACTCTTATGGTTAGTCATCGATGAGTAAGCACTTTATTGTTTCAAGCAGGATTAACTCAGACCGCAATACCATGAACCAGCATGTAGCTTAATTAATCAGGCTCATTTAGTGAATCGGGGTCACGAAATCAAAAGAAATTGTACCGAAACGTTGCAAACGAATGAGATGTCAAATGCAAAGTGTCTGCATACATGAACAAGCTCTAAACAACTAAAAATGTATACTGTGTTTCAAGAAATTCCATCCTATTTCACAACACTATTTCTTCAGTGCAGATGAAGATACAAACTAAATGTGAATATTGTCTTGTGCATAGGATTGAAACGTTTTCGTTTTTCTAATTTTACAAGGGTAAATATTTTACATGCTTGCCCACACAACTTTGAGGTGCTTTTGCAATCCATTCATTAACCTTTCACAGATGTTCTACGCACCGACCACAGGAGCATGACAAATACCCTGATGTTAGTTAAGCACTTATCATACTATGGCGTGCATGTCTGGAGTTACGAAACTGACTGCGGTTATTATGAGGCGTCGCACGACACCCCAAGTTGTTTGAAGAGGAGGCAGATATAATGTTCCTCAAAGTACCACAAAAACCACCACCTTGAAATCAGGCGACCTAGGAGGAAAATGTACAACATGAGATCGGTACGCCCTACCCATAGCTGGGGCAGCTCAATGTTAAGAAGTGCTCTTACACGCACTGGAGTGGTACTATGTCACGTCAAAAATGAAATATTCGGTATGTTCTTGTAATTGTGGGAAAGGCCAGACCTTCAACACAGCCAGGTATGTGATTCCTGTAACGTTGTCCCCAAAAAGAGAGGGCTGGATATATTTTTTAGGGAAACAGCGCAAAACACATGATTCTCCCAACAGTCTGTATCGTACTCGACTATGGAATATCGCTGCTGTCGTAATCACTTTACTTCGTTATGGCACTACCTTTCGCACTTTTAAATGGAACGAAGCCCCACTATTGAATACTAAACGTGAAAGGAAATTGTTATCAGCTATCTCCATGTCTAGAACAAATTCATAAAACAGTTCTAGTAATTGTTTATCACTGTCATGTAGGGCTCGTAACAGTTCAGTACTCGTTCGACATGACGAAGACAGTTTAAAAAAAATTGTCCGATGAGAACGTCAGAGAGTAAAAATAAAAGAAACATAATGAACTAAATAACATATGAGAAAAAGTATTAAGCAGATAGAAAAAAAACACTAATTTAATGTAAGCTCGGCAAACAGATAGGACATCTGAAATGAAAAGCACAAAACACAACGAATCTAAAGGAATTATGAAATAAGAGCAAAATTCTGTTCATGAAGTAATATATACATTATGCTCACTACAGTCAAGTAGCACACCAAAGACTACTCAATCACTGGAGGGCTTCTTCATAGACATAGTCGGCATTTTTAATTTCTCCTCTTTTGAAACAATAAATTATACAGTTTTAAATATGGTCAATAGTTTTAAGTTCACCACACTACTAGATAGGTCATAACCACCTACGGAAAGCTGACATACAGCAACAAGCGACAAACGACGGCAAGCCCCTGCATATCAGCGACGTTGACTGGATGTGCTGGCTGCTGTTAAAGCCGACCAACAGGCTACAGCAGGGAAATCGATGAACTCCCACACTGACGCACAAACAAATCGTCGACATCACCCACACTGTGCATCTGATATATGACGTATCGGACACAAAACGATGATGAACCTGACCGAGAGATCAACACCGGCACCAAGCGGCAGCCGCCGAGTAACAGCACCGCACAACGTCAAAGGTACCGACCTCCATGATACCCACTACTGACAAAGCCTGCCCTTGCATGACCTGTCGCTGGCAGCTAGACATCCGCTACTGCTCTTACTGCCCGACTTAACTATCGCAGGGTTTTTTTCCCTTGGTTCTTGCCTTGGCAAGAATGATGAATTAAGAGATCACCCTCGTTTGATAACTTCTTCCACTCATTCTTCATTGCAGCTTTGCAGCTGATGTTTGGTGCTTGGATATTGGCTATCACTTGTACCCAGGTTATGGGGATTCGGATCAAGTGAGCCAGTTACCATCCCCATCTATTCATTGAGCTACAGATCAACTTTTATTCTCATGTACTGCAATACTATGTACTGCAGTATTAAACAATGCCAATGTTCATGTTGCTTCCCTACGGACTGCCTGTTAGTTGACAAGTATAGAGTTTCTGGATTTCGTTTTTTGCTTTACTTCTTCGAGACCGTGTCTGTAAGAAAGTCTACGATCAAGTTTAATTTCTAATATTCAGGGATGTTTCCGTGTTTACTTGGTTCTCCATTGAGTTTAACAGTTTCCTGTTCGCTTCTTTATTGTTGAGATTCATAGGATTTGGCTTCAAGCGCCATTTGGTATGGTACTAATGGAAATCACTATTCAGATAAGCTTCTAGCTGTTCATATGACTTTGACTGTGTAGCAGTAACTAAATCATCGGTGTAAGGAAATTTATGTGACTGTTGGACAAATCCAGTATACGTAAGTTGAAAATCAATGGGGGCGATCACTGAATCGTGAAGTAGGCCATTGTGAAGTGTTCTGACACTGCTTATCTTATCTCTCAATTCGAATCTGAAAGTTCTCTTCAGTAGCGTATAGTTCATGAACTTCAGTGTATCCTTTCATTTAGTGACTTTTGAGAGCCTACAAGCTCTTGGATCCAGATTTTGCCGTACGCTGGTAATCCAACAGCAGTACTCCTGCGATCTTTTGATCTTGGAACACGTGTCCGAAAAAAATTTGTAGATCTGGAAAAACGACATCACTTTTGATCCGTTTACGGCATATGCCACCTGGGAAATAGATGTACCGATAATGGTGCTCCAACAGAGAGCGTAGTGGCATAGCTACCAAAACGCCATCCGAGTCTACCCTTTAATAGGGAACGCTCACAGACAAAAGGATCGCTGTGCTGCGAGCGTGTGAAGCAAACAGTCAACCATGCCACAGATGCGTACTCGTGCTTCTTACAGGCGACCGAGAGTTTAAAAGGTGCCACATTGTAACCTTCCGAGTGGCGGGTAACTCCTTTCGGAGAACTGCAACACAAGTTGGATGTGCTGCATCAGATGGGCACAATGCTGATATCAATGAATACCGACGTCTCTTCTTTTCATATTTCTTGAGCCCGGCTTCGTGAGATCTCTTGTGAAGAGACACGATAAAAGTTTAGTAGTGGGGTGGGGCAATCTGTTGTGGGTGAATTCGTTTCCGACTAATAGTCTGTCCAGTTAATGTGAAATAATAATGTATAATGGAAGTGTTCAGATAAACGTTATTAAACTTCCACGAGACTTTAATAATTCCACCTGGTACAGTTTTAAAGCTCCAAAGTGTCCCCACTTCAGATGTGTATACCACAGTAAAGATTCCAGATGTTCCTTCGGAATGCATACTTTCCATGCTTCGGTATGTGTTTTTCTTCGAAGTAATATATTAGATTGTAAAGTATATAGACTACCAGAATGATTCGTAGCTATTTGTCTGATTACATCTCGAATAGGTTTCCAATAAGGATCTTGTTCTTGCAACTGCGACATATTGTGACACAACTTTGAAATTTGTTTCTCACAAAATGCAATAGACAGAGTCATTTCTTTGAAATTTAAATTCTGTTCCTCAAATTCTTCATTATCCTGTCTCCTAGGCAAAAGAGATTGAGCATCAGGTACAACGTTGTCTTTCTCTTTTACATACTGCACTGAAATGTTATATTTTTGAAGTAACAAGGCCCATCTGGTTAACCTTGAATGAAACATTCTTCCCTTTAAAAGACAAAGCTTTATGGTCACAAAATATGGCTATTCTTTTTCCATAGACAAAATATCTAAACTTTTTAAGCGCCCATACCACAGCTAGTATCTCTAACTCTGTGGTACAGTATGTCCTTTCACATTTAGAGAGCGTTCCGTTTGGTAATCCTATAATCTTAATGGTATTCATATCTTGTGGATCACCTATTTGGAAAAGCGTAGTGCCTAGGCCTATTTCGGAAGCATCAGTGCCAATGTAAAAATCTTGGTAAAGTTTCGGATGATGTAACAACTGAGCGTGAACTAAAGCGTCTCGGGTTTTCTCAAACACTTGACTACACTCAGGGATTCATTTCCACATGATGTTCCTTCGTAATAGTTGTAATAAAAATTCTTGGCTGATTAACTGATTCGGCAGAAATCGGCAGAAAAATGAGGCTAATCCCATGAAAGATTTTAATTTCTTTTTTACATTTAGGATAAGGACACTCTTTGATAGCACTCATTTTCTTAGGATTCGGCGTAGTACCGTCCGGCGTAATTATATGCCCTAGGTCCTAGGAACTTCAGTTGACTTCTGGTGAATCTCGATGTCATTAAATTTACTGTTACTCCATACTCTAAGAATTTTGTAAATACTTTTTCAAGCAGATCGAGATGCCCCTCCCACGTTTCGGTAGCGGTCAATAGGTCGTCCACATACAACGTAGCTCTATCGAGCAAATCTCGTCCTAGTGCAGTGTCTAGCACCGATATAAATACACCTCCACTAATATTTAGTCCAAATGGTATAACAGTGAATTAGTAACTACTGTCCAGAAAAATAAAAGCAGTATACTTTCGAGATTCAATCGAAATTTTCGTTTGCCAGTACGAACTTCTCCTATCAAGGTATGTCAGGAAGTTGGCACCACAGAATTTCTGAATTAACTCATCCAAATTCTCAGGTCTTGTCTGTACCGGTATGATTATCTTGTTTATCTCTCTGGCGTTTAGAACTAACATGAAGTCGCCATTCACTTTGAGGACCACCAAAAGAGGACTACAATATTTAGAATGAGAGGGCTGTATAATTCCCCACTGTAACATTTTGTTAATTTCTTTCTTAACTGTCTTTCTCTTTGACCAAGGAACAGAGTAGGAAGTACGACAAAAAGATTCGTCTGAATACGTCTTAATGTCATGTTCAAAACCTTTGATTATTCCGGTACGTTTGCTAAATACTGGCAGATAATTACTTAACAAGCAACACATATCTTCTCGTTGACTTGCAGATAGGTATTCGGATTCGAAGACTTTCTCCTGAAGTGAAATTTGACTTATTTCTTCTCCAGCATATTAAATATAGAAAATATCAACAACTAAATTACAATCAATACCAATATAGCTAACCATTAACTTCATGCAATAATGATCCCGGACTATTTTGCCCTTTATCATAGAGACTATCAAAACGTCACCTTCTGAGTCCAAGGTACATGTTCCTTATTTTAAATTGATGACTGCTCCAGCATCACACAAAAAATCTAGACCCCAAACACATGGTACGGTCATTCTTGAAACAATTAAGAAGGTACTTTCTATTGAAGCCCCCCGCATCATAATGTTGACTCGTGCCTGTTTTGAGACCTTTTGCACTTTCGCACTAAATGCTCCAGATGCAGTACATCCAGTAATAGGAAATGTAAACGCTTTTGCTCCTCTACTAATTTGTTTAAAACAACCCTGCGTCATTACGCTAATGGTTTCACCAGTATCTATCAAAATTTCAACATCAATACTATTTATTACTGCATTAACTACTGCCTGCAAAATTCGTCCACACTTATTCGAATTGTAAGGTGTTTCTTCAATCAGTTCCTCCCTTAGGTCCAAATCATCATTATACCTCAGTACATTCACTTTACAATGATGCATGCCCTTCTAATCCTTTTCAGTCATCAAAGGAAGGTTTTCGGTGACCGTTTCTAGTTTAATCTTTCGGTATATGTATTCAATGGTTCACGTACTTCAACAATACGTACAGTATGGTCGGAATTAGGTAGTTGTTCCCTTCCTGACTTTAATGCTCCGTTACCGTGTGGTATCGGTCCTTGTGGTTGATGTGCTTGTTGCGTTACATTTGTATCTACCCATCGAACTTCAGGGGTCGAAGGGTCTTTCCAAGGCTTTATACTATCAGGATTGTCTTCTGGGTATATATCACTGCTGCGTAAATCACTATAGTGATTGAAACTTCCTGGCAGATTAAAACTGTGTGCCACACCGAGACTCGACCTCGGGACCTTCCCCTTTCGCGGGCAAGTGCTCTACCAACTGAGCTACCCAAGCACGACTCACGCTCCGTCCTCACAGCTTTACTTCTGCCAGTACCTCGCCTCCTACCTTCCAAATTTTACAGAAGCTCTCCTGCGAACCCTGCATAACTAGCACTCCTGAAAGAAAGGATATTGCGGAGACATGGCTTAGCCACAGCCTGGGGAATGTTTCAGGAATGCTAGTTCTGCAGGGTTCGCAGGAGAGCTTCTGTAAAGTTTGGAAGGTAGGAGGCGAGGTAGTGGCAGAAGTAAAGCTGTGAGGACAGGGCGTGAGTCGTGCTTGGGTAGCACAGTTGGTAGAGCACTTGTCCGCGAGAGGCAAAGGTCCCGAGCTCGAGTCTCGGTCCGGCATACAGTTTTAATCTGCCAGGATGTTTCATATCAGCGCACACTCCGCTGCAGAGTGAAAATCTCATTCACCATACTGATTATTCGAATCATTATATCTGCGTTTACGATTTGGTTTTCCTGCACTAATCTGATACAGCTGATTATTATTATTTCCATAGGTTTCTTTAGCATAATAGGTGTTACGTTTATATTCTCTATTATTATTGGCTTTACTATAGCCATAAAATGTCGCTTGTCCTCCTTCGCATAGTATAGGTTTAGTATTTCTATCTCGGTTGTCGTTATTGTTAGTATTATTATTATTATTATCGTTATTATTATTACGTTGTGAGGTAGACGTTTGATTATTACTCCATACTCGGGCGTCTTCTAGTATCATATCGATCGAATCGACTACACACAGGAACTGTTCCATGTCATTTATAGGTTTCCCGCGTTTGATTAATGTACTTTCGTAGACTCTCTAGTTTGCTACTCGACCAGTATTTTGCTAAGAAAACTTGTTCAAAGTCCGCGCATGTATTACGATTTTCACTCGCTTCTGCAGCCCACAGTGCTGCTTCACCTATGATCTTCGATACACTAAAATGAAGTCTATCATGTTCAGACCAACTGCGAGGAAAAATACGCTTAAAATTGTTGATGAAAATTTTTGGATGGTTGATATCTTTTTCAGTCGAAAAGGTAGGAAACTGTCTGCTTTTGAATTTGCTTGTCTCAACCTTTAAAGACGACAAGTACCCTCTTTGGACAAAAGTGTCATTTTCATTTCCATAACAGTCACAAAATTTGTCGGGTGTTTTCCCACAACAGCTAAATTTTACTTCACTACATGGTTTATTACTCCTAAGCTTGTCTTCGGAATGGTTGTCTTTAGTGAATACATTTCGTAAAGATTTTTGTTCTAATTCTGACAATTTACATTTTGTTTCCTGTTGCCAATTACGTAATTCTCCAATTACTTTATCTTTAATAGCTTGAAACTCACTATTAAATAACTTGATAAGTTCACCATTTCCATTTGTTTTTCCTTAATTACCTCTGCTTGTTTCAACTCGAGAGAGGTATTGACTTTCACTTCGATTTCCTTGTTTTTAACTTCTATCCACTCAGAAAGATCATCATCTAATTTCTTAGTTTGGTCCTTTAAATATTTATCTATGCCCTTGTAAATGTCTGTTTTGGATTCTGACATCTTTTTAGACAGATCCTCAATTTGCACGTTAGTCTTCAATTAACTACTTTCACAGTTACAGATTTTATCTGACAAATCACTATGGCCCTTTGAAATAGTTTCACATTTATTCTCCATCTCGTTAATTTTACCCCTTAATTCGGTGTGTAGGTTAGTCATATCCATGGTAACTTTTATTTCTAATTCACTAAATTTAGTATTTAATCGTTGCTCCTACTCTCCTTTTAAGTTCTGGAATTTCTCAGTTAATTTTGTATTATCATCTTTAAGTGAAACGGTTTGATTCTCAAGTGACTCGAACTTGTCAAATTTTTCATTTAGTGAACCCACATTTTCTTTGAGTAAACCCATTTGAGTGCTGATTTTTTCAGTTTGGGAATCAAATTTAGTATCAAACTTATCATCTAAACGTCGCATATTGTCAGTGAACTGACGTTGCATACTCGATATGAATTTAATAATGATATCATCATTAAGCTCTGTAACATTTGACGTAAAATTCGCACTTTCCTGTGTAACTATGGTATTTACAGACTCCTGTATATTACTATTTCTACTTCTACTCGGGTTTGCTTCTACTGTCACCTCCATATCAATGATGTTACTATCACTTAAATTATGTGACTGCTGTCTTATATTTATTTCATTTGGCACTCCTTCACCAAGATTTTCCTCACTCAAATTATGTGATTGCTGGTCCATACGTGGTTCCTTACTTACCTCATCATGAGGATTATATTCACTTTCACTTCCCTCACCCGTCACTTCCAAACTCAGGGTTGCATTATGACGCACTCTCCTTGTTCGAGTGTACATTTTTCCTAATATCTTTACACACAGTTCAAATATCAGTATCGACACAACACACAAATTATTTGTCCACAACACATATGAACAACTGCGCTCTGTTCAAAGAGGATTGTTTGTGATAAAATCAAAGCCTTTGCAGGCCCCACGTTGGGTGCCAGTATACCGATGTCTCTTCTTTTGTTGTCTCTTGATCCCGGCTTCTTGAGATCTCTTGTGAAGAGTGACAATAAAAGTTTAGTAGTGGCGTGGGGCAATTTGTTGTGGGTGAATTCGTTTCCGACTAATAATCTGTCCAGTTAAGGTGAAATAATAAAGTATGATAGAAGTGTTCAGATAAACCTTATTACACTTCCACAAGATTTTAACAGTTCCACCTGGTACAGTTTATCCTAGAATTTCTCTGTTTTAATGAAGTAAGGCCCGTTTAGTTATATTGGCATTTATTGCTGGTTGTGATGTGAACTGCTGCTTGGCAGTGTTGGTGAGTATTCAAAATCTACTTGCAGTTAATGTTCATTTATCTGTAAGAATAGTGTTCATCAGTGTAATGCAGTATCAATGAAGTTACACAACAGTTGGTAATTTAACTCTTGAAACCGCTGGCTTGTAGGCGTTTCTGGAAAAGAATACTCTTATACTCTCATTCGATCAGCAAATTCCGTGTACCAGTTTGTATGCGTAATGGGACTTATTACGTCGCAAATCGTTCTAGTGAATGAATTGATTTGCATTACAGTGTTGATAAGCAACGTGATCATCATGGTGATACGTGTCCTAATTAAAACAGAACCTCGATACTTAGAATAAATTTTCGGTTCGTTTTTATCAAAAATCAGTATTTGTCTCTAAAATTAATTTCAAACTTCGTGCATTAAGTCCAAGCACGTTTGCAATTATTATACGCGATTTAATGGAAAGCTCAGTCACGTGCTAACGTGTAACGTGTTTCAAATCGAGCGCGCAGGTTTCAATTTTCCCTGATGGGCTAAACGACTATTTGTAATAACGTGATGTGTCTATCTCACGTAAAGTCTAAATGAAACTGGATTTGTCTCTATTCGGCTCAAAATCACAAAATGAAATTCACCGCACAGGCCAGCGAACTGTACACGCGCACTTTTAGTGCTCTAAGTGGTAACTCGTTTAAGAGTAAAAGCCGCACATAAATTCACATTTTGTACATGCATGTAAAATCAAAACACCTTTGTATTAAACAGATAAATTATGGCACCAATTACTAATTAAACATTTCCTATTATAAATAAACATCAAGAACTTGTATATCATAATAAATAAAATTTTGTCCCGTGAAAGAAACTATTAGTCTGCTTAAACGCATTCAGATTACTATCAACACGTGTCTGGACGATGAGGTCACGAATTGATACTTGCTTGGAATAAACGAAATACCTGTACTGAAAAATACTATCAGTTGAGTAATTTACAGACTTTTATGACAAATTTGGTACTCCTTGCATCGCTACAAGTAATGACGTGAACATTCTCACACCCTTGGACGAGGAACTTGAGATGCACCACCCAGTTCTATTCTTATATGGATCAGTTTTCGCCTGTAATTGACTGTGGTTGTCGAAGTATTCGTAATTATAATGGGCAGACGCTCGCATGCAGTAAGACTTCAGTGTTGATTTCACTGATCGTTCTAAGCACTGCAGAACTAAGCTCTTACCATGAAATATTTAATTTTAAATAACTGGAACCGATATAGTAAGTTGACAAGCAAACAAGGGGGGCGGGGGGGGGGGAGGAGGGGGCAGAGGGCACACGATATGTCATAAACACATTGAGATAGCGACATACATAGCATATGGACAATATGGATCCTGAAACTTCCTGGCAGATCAAAACTGTGTGCCCAACCGAGACTCGAACTCGGGACCTTTGCCTTTCGCGGGCAAGTGCTCTACCAACTGAGCTACCGAAGCACGCCTCACGCCCGGTATCACAGCTTCACTTCTGCCAGTACCTCGTCTCCTACCTTCCAAACTTTACAGAAGCCCTCCTGCGAACCTAGCAGAACTAGCACTCCTGAAAGAAAGGATATTGTGGAGGCATGGCTTAGCCACAGCCTGGTGGATGTTAGATTTTCACTCTGCAGCGGAGTGTGCGCTGATATGAAACTTCCTGGCAGATTAAAACTGTGTGCCCGACCGAGACTCGAACTCGGGGCCATTGCCTTTCGCGGGCAAGTGCTCTACCAACTGAGCTACCGAAGCACGACTCACGCCCGGTATCACAGCTTTACTTCTGCCAGTACCTCGTCTCCTACCTTCCAAACTTTACAGAAGCTCTCCTGCGAACCTAGCAGAACTAGCACTTCTGAAAGAAAGGATATTGTGGAGACACTTCAATCAGTGCAGAATAAATCTATTTAAAATACGAGACGCTTTTATGTAAAATAACAGTGAAATGTTGAATGAAAAGATCTTGCTGAGCATTGAAGATGCATACCTACTGTAGTGGTGTTATTTGTAGTTTCTGTGATAATCAACATCTTTCTTTAACATTATCCTTACGCAGAATTGACCACTGACTGAAAAAGAGTTTTTAAACTAATTTTTCCTGATAATTTTTGACGTGAAGAATTTTTGAACTGGTAGTACTTCAATGCAACGTAACACAAACACTTTCCTGCGCTTTTGTTGAAACATAAACTTAGTTTGTCACACACCATGAATCAGTAAAATTGTAATAAATTCTTTACACCACGGTGCTAACCTTTTTTGTAGTAATGAAAATGTGCACAAATTGTTCTCTTCTTCTGTAACTGCTTTTATTATGCTTGTCAATGGAATAAAATAGCTGGTACTTTGTACACTATCGGATACTTTGCTTAATGTGGCAAAAATTATTTTAAGAACTTAATGTAGACCTACGTATAACCAGCTTATGCTCTGAAAGTGTTGCTGATTCAATATCAAAGTAAATGGAAAGGGGATATTAAACATCTACTAAAATAACAACACTAAGATAAAGCGTGTTGCTTTTAAACACTTAACTTACATTACTTAACTTGAACAAGAGGATGACGAATCATGACTTTTGCAATATGTCCATCACTATGAACAATAGAATATACTGAACTTCAACACAGAAATAAATACTTCAGTCCTTTTATGGTGCTGAGCAAAGTATTACAGTCTCTGACGAGATTTTGCTATTGATGGATCGTTTAGCAGCTTTTACACAGTGGCTTCCAAGTCGTAATTTCCATCTTAATATTTGGCTAGTACAGTGGGTAACGTTGTTACATAATGTCTGCCTCTTTCCCAGCAAACAACGACATCCCACTGGCTCTCGTAATAACAGTGCCACTTCAACTTCGTTTACAAATAGCTGCTTAAAATGTAGGGTTACGTATAGCAATAATTTGCCGTCCATCTGAGGCCGTTTAAAACGACTGTGCTCATTTTGATTACCACACAATACAGTACGTGGGAATTGTACCACTTGCTACTTCACAACCCTTTCGACTCACAAAGAGAACTCCTCTGGAACTTTCTGTCACAACGTTTCACCCGCCTTATCGTTCCGCAGGGAAGCCTAAAGCCATAACTCGTTACAGCTTTAATTACAAAGGTTCATAATACTTTTAAAACTAAGATCTACTTAACAATATATAGAGATTAACACAAGAAACGTTATTAACAGCTATACATTTAAAACACAGTTACAGATTATTGGTTGCGTACTTTGCAGGCTGGTGGCAGCACCCTACACCGGCGAGCTGCCTTTCTTTATCCTGATGCCATTAGATGGCATATGCACCCTCAGTGCTCTATGATCTCACTGCTTGCCTTATACAGGTTTCTACTACTGCCCTGCTACTGATCGTATTTTTTAAGTTGACAGAGAATAATGAAATAACTTCTACAATATGAAATGGAACAATTTCTGTGTGATGTATATTTATGTCCTTACAATTTGGACGTTGCCAGGATCGTCGTATTGTAAGGGCACCAGTCGCAGATCGTACAGCTACCATAGTCCAGATAAGAGGGCTTCTGAACCCAAACGTGTCAACACGAATTGTTGCGAACTGGTTTATTAGGAGAGGGACTATGAGTACGTACAACTTTAGCCTGTCTTCCACTCACGCCACAGCATCGACGTGCGAAACTCGAATGGTGCCGTTTGAGGATCACTTGGAAGATGGAGCAGTGCACCGTGGTTTTCAGTGATGAAAGCAGATTCTGACTGCACGCAAGTGATGGTCGTCTGCACATACAACGCAAACCTGGTGAGCGCCATTCCGTAGAGAGCATTCGTTAAAGATATCCTGGCCCCAACCGACGCCTCATGGCCGGGGGTGCGATAAGCTACAACTCCCTTTCACCTTTGGTGTTTCTGGAGTGGACATTTACCAGCGCTCGGGACATGCAGGATGTTGTTAGACCCTTTCTTTCGTCGTTATTGCAACAGAAACATTATTTGTTGCTCCAACAGGATAATGTTCGCCCACATACTGCCCGTGAAGCTCAAAGTGCATTTCAAGACCTGCAGGACATCACAACCTCCGGTTTTGCCTCCAATCGAGCACGTGTGGGATAAGACGGGACGAGAAGTGACTCATGAGTCTCATCGACCCGGAAATCTTACAGAACTACGTGAACATCGAGCAGGCGTGACACAACATATCCCAGGACAGTATTCACCATCTGTACGAACGGCTGGGTGCCACAGTCAGCGCCTGCATTGCCGCCCTTGGAGGCTACACCAAGTATTAATATGAGTATTTCAGCAAGAGTCGGTACCTGGTACTTCAGAAAGGCTTGTACTATTGCCCAGTAAATGCAACTATTTCATGTGCTCCATATCCACAACTACAGCAATAAATCTTGAGTTAACTGAAAATCTCTAAAAGGGTGTACCTATATTTTTTCTGGGCGTGTGTATGTCATCAGCATCAGTCATTGTTCGCACCAGCTCCTGTTTTTCAGGTAACCTGCTTGTTCCACCAGCAGCAAAGCGGCCTTAATATGAGGGCCAATAACCTCTCAGTTTGTAAGCTGTATGCAGTACAGAGAAAGTCTAATCTTCTTCGGATCGTCTGGTGTTTTCCCTGGTCTTAGAATCACCTGTGCCTCCTCCCATATCATTGGTGGTTTTGCATAGTAAAATATTTCTTTAAAGACTCTGGCCAACCAGACTTTGGTTTTAGGAGACCATTCTTTTGTAATAAATTCCGGAGCTACATCAGCGCATCTGCACTTGTTTCAGAGCAGCGTCTGTTTCAATAATATTGACTGCATTGCCTTTTTTTTATATACAGCGAAGGCAAGCCACATGGAAACTGCAATCGCTTTAAATCACGAACTGCCTTACGTTTGTATGGACCTGTGGATTTTAATAAACAAAATAACTGTGAAAGACGTACTAAATTATCTTCTAGTGTATACGTCATTTGCAACAACGGTAACTAATCAATAAATAAGAGTTTGCCATTATATTTCTGTCAAATACTCGATCTTTCGCTTGTACCACGATCTAGTGGCGTCTGATGGTACTATCTCCAAGAGGGGTGTTGCCGTTGTAATTTATCGTGCGATAGGAATTACAGTTATTGTTTCATATGGATGAGGAAATATAAGTAAATCGCTCAAATACTTTCGGAGATGTTTGGTAACAGCGTTTCTCCTTTATATACACAGGGTGGTCAGTAAAGGTCAGGGATGTTTCAGGGCAGAGAATAAATGTTGAGAAAAAAATTCATTTATGTTGTGTCGTTTCCAAGTTATTTAGCAGTGAAGTTACCCAATCAGGTCGTCGCGCACGCAAATTCAAGTTTCAGCTGACCAACAAAGCACTCGCTGGGCAACACCGCCAGTGGAGAGCCGATTGGCTAATTCCTATTATAAACAACTCGGAAGCGGTGCATGCTATCGAATTTTTTCCTTAACATTTATGCCTCAATACAACCTTTCCTGCAACATCTCTACAAGCGTTTCAGGCATTTTTTTACGATCCTCTATGTACCTGGTGATCAAAAAGTCAGTATAAATTGACACACATGCCTGGAATGACATGGGGTTTTATTAGAACCAAAAAATACAAAAGTTCAAAAAATGTCCGACAGATGGCGCTTCATCTGATCAGAATAGCAATAATTAGCATAACAAAGTAAGACAAAGCAAAGATATGTCCACCATCATTCCTCAACAGTAGCTGTAGTCGAGAAATAATGTTGTGAACAGCACTGTAAAGCATGCCTACATCTACATCTACATTTATACTCCGCAAGCCACCCAACGGTGTCATTACCTCCGTTTTCTGTTCCAGTCGCGTACGGTTCGCAGGAAAAACGACTGTCTGAAAGCCTCCGTGCGCGCTCCAATCTCTCTAATTTTACATTCGTTATCTCCTCGGGAGGTATAAGTAGGGGGAAGCAATATATTCGATACCTCACCCAGAAACGCACCCTCTCGGAACCTTGCGAGCAAGCTCACCGCGATGCAGAGCGCCTCTCTTGCAGAGTCTGCCACTTGAGTTTGCTAAACATCTCCGTAACGCTATCACGGTTACCAAATAACCCTGTGACGAAACGCGCCGCTCTTCTTTGGATCTTCTCTATCTCCTCTGTCAACCCGATCTGGTACGGATCCCACACTGATGAGCAATACTCAAGTATAGGTCGAACGAGTGTTTTGTAAGCCACCTCCTTTGTTAATGGACTACATTTTCTAAGGACTCTCCCAATGAATCTCAACCCGGTACCCGCCTTACCAACAATTAATTTTATATGATCATTCCACTTCAAATCGTGTAATCATGTAATCATACAATAAAGGATGCTTCTTTCTATGTATTCGCAATACATTACATTTGTCTATGTTAAGGGTCAGTTGCCACTCCCTGCACCAAGTGCCTATCCGCTACAGATCTTCCTGCATTTCGCTACAATTTTCTAATGCTGCAACTTCTCTGTATACTACAGCATCATTCGCAAAAAGCCACAATGAACTTCCGACACTATCTACTAGGTCATTTATATACAGGGTGAGTCACCTAACGTTACCGCTGGATATATTTCGTAAACCACATCAAATACTGACGAACCGATTCCACAGACCGAACGTGAGGAGAGGGGCTAGTGTAACTGTTTAATACAAATCATACAAAAATGCACGGAAATATGTTTTTTAACACATACCTACGTTTTTTTACATGGAACCACGTTAGTTTTGTTAGCACATCTGAACATATAAACAAATACGTAATCAGTGCCGTTTGTTGCATTGTAAAATGTTAATTACATCCGGAGATATTGTAACCTAAAGTGGACGCTTCAAACCACCGACGTTCAGTTGCGTGTTGTAACAAACACGGGCCACGGTCGGCGAGCAGGATCTGCATGGACATGTCCCACTGGAAACTCGTCGACGTATGTGGTATCAGCATGATGGTGCACCTACACATTCCGCAATTAACACTAGGCTGACCCTTGACAGGATGTTCGACGGGCGTTTCATAGGACGTGGAGGACGCATAAATTGGCCAGCCCGTTCTCCTCATCTTACACCTCTGGACTTCTTTCTGTGGGGTACGTTAAAGGAGAATGTGTACCGTGGTGTGCCTACAACCCAAGAGGATATGAAACAACGTATTGTGGCAGCCTGCGGCGACATTACACCAGATGTACTGCGGCGTGTACGACATCATTACGCCAGAGATTGCAATTGTGTGCAGCAAATGATGTCCACCACATTGAACAGCTATTGGCCTGACATGTCGGGACACACTCTATTCCACTCCGTAATTGAAAACGGAAACCACGTGTGTACGTGCACCTCACCCCTCATGGTAATGTACATGTGCGTCAGTGAAAAAGACCAATAAAAAGGTGTTAGCATGTGGACGTAATGTGCTGTTCCAGTCTCTTCTGTACCTAAGGTCCATCACCGTTCCCTTTGAATCCCTACGTAATTCGGTGCTCTCCGATACACACGATCCAACAGCGGAGGAGTGGTACTCAAGCGTCAACTTCAGGTTACAATATCTCTGGATGTAATTAACATTTTACAATGCAACAAACGGCACTGATTACGTATTTGTTTATATGTTCAGATGTGCTAACAAAACTAACGGGGTTCCATTTAAAAAAACGTAGGTTTGTGTTAAAAAACATACTTCCGTGCATTTTTAATGGTTTGTATTAACCAATTACACTAGCCCCTCTCCTCACGTTCGGTCTGTGGAATCGATTCGTCAGTATTTGATGTGGTTTACGAAATGTATCCAGCGGTAATGTTAGGTGACTCACCCTGTATATTGTGAAAAGCAATGGTCCCATAACATTCCCCTGCGGCACGCCAGAGGTTACTTTAACGCCTGTAGACGTCTCTCCATTGATAACAACATGCTGTGTTCTGTTTGGTAAAAATTCTTCAATCCAGCCACACAGCTGGTCTGATATTCCGTAGGCTCTTACTTTGTTTATCAGGCGACAGTGCGGAACTGTATCGAACGCCTTCCGGAAGTCAAGGAAAATAGCATCTACCTGGGAGCCTGTATCTTTTTCTGGGTCTCATGAACAAATAGAGCGAGTTGGGTCTCACACGATCGCTGTTTCCGGGATCCATGTTGATTCCTACAGAGTAGATTCTGGGTTTCCAAGAACGACATGAAACTCGAGCTAAAAACATGTTCTAAAATTCTACAACAGATCGACGTCAGAGATATAGGTATATAGTTTTGCGCATCTGCTCGACGACCCGTCTTGAAGACTGGGACTACCTGTGCTCTTTTCCAATCATTTGGAACTTTCCGTTCTTCTAAAGACTTGCGGTACACGGCTGTTAGAAGGAGAGGCACGTTCTTTCGCGTACTCTGTGTAGAATCGAATTGGTATCCCGTCAGGTCCAGTGGACTTTCCTCTGTTGAGTGATTCCAGTTGCTTTTCTATTCCTTGGACATTTATTTCGATGTCAGCCATTTTTTCGTTTGTGCGAGGATTTAGAGAAGGAACTGCAGTGCGGTCTTCCTCTGTGAAACAGCTTTGGAAAAAGTTGTTTAGTATTTCAGCTTTACGCGTGTCATCCTCTGTTTCAATGCCATCATCATCCCGGAGTCTGGATATGCTGTTTCGAGCCACTTACTGATTTAACGTAAGACCAGAACTTCCTAGTATTTCCTGTCAAGTCGGTACATAGAATTTTACTTTCGAATTCACTGAACGCTTCACGCATAGCCCTCCTTACGCTAACTTTGACATCGTTTAGCTTCATGTCCGGAGTTATGGTGAGACATTGGCGCCGGATGTTGTCTTTCAGCATACCTAAAGATGTCGGTCGATCACGATACACTTGCGACTTCAGGTAACCCCAAAACCAATAATCGCACGGACAGAGGTCTGGGGACCCGGGAGGCCATGCATGACGAAAGTGGCTGCTAAGCACACGATCATCACCAAACGACGCGCGCAAGAGATCTTTTAGGCGTCTAGCAACATAGGGTGGAGCACCATCCTGCATTTTGGTTATAATAAACCCCATGTCATTCCAAGCATGTGTGTCAATTTTTACCTCTCTATCTACATTATTCCGTGGTTTATTAAGTTTTCAAATTTATACTGACTTTTTGATCACCCATTATATACATGGTGTCCCATTTATCTTGGTCGACTAAAATAACATTTTTCTGATGCATTAAATGAAAAATTGTTTCAACTAACGTTTGTAACATCATTGGATAGTTCATCCTAAGAGTATACGGTTTATGTGTCACCACAGATGTAGGAGATAGGGGATAGAGGTTAAATTTTTTAAATGGAACCATGTACATATTATTCAAGAATACATTAGCCCTCTTTAAGAACTACTCGAAGATGTATTACACTGTACCATGTTTGTTAATAAAATGTGGATGTGTAAAGGTAAAGAGTATATAGGTTGTGAAGAAACCAAGCTGTTTACTGACTTGATTGTACACATACGTACCCAGCGTAGCGCTGTAGTAGATGTGTGGATTTGTTCCCCCCCCCCCCCCCAGCCACCCCCCCCCCTGACGCACCTCATTTGCTGTTTGTAGGGAAGCAGCATACTCACGCCTTATAAAATTCACATCCGTCTTTCCATTGTGTGCCAGCCTAGTCCACTGTAACTAGCTCTGACGTCAAAAATAATAGGAACATTTAACAATTATTCCACCCGCCGCCCCATATGTTGCATTAGCATACTTTACACTCGTACCAGTGTAGTCATGCATAAGAGTAGCTTACTAACTGCATGGCAGTAGAACACATTAGGAATACAATTTTTGTTGTATAAAGGTGTAAGATGTACACACATGACGATAAGGTAAAAATACTGGTGATCTTTGGAGAAAGTACGTTGACAGGATATAATTTAGTAACTTGAAATTTTATTTTCGGTTCTGTTAGAGAACGTTATGGTTACTATGTCATTATGTCTATTTTCTACTCTACTGTACATACCTGTACTGTAATTTGCTGTAGGCGGGCGAAATTCTGTTCAGGCAGAACTACTGTACAGCAGACGATTCCCTGAAAAGTCATCGCCTTTTCTCTGAGTGTTTGGTCGTCTCATTTCTCGTCTACGTGAAACGGTAAGTTTAAATGCAAGACTTCAAAATCGTCGTGGAACACGAACAGACGAAGCTGCTGAGTTCTCTGTGCTCGCTGCCGTAGCCGTGAATCCTCAGGTCAGCACAAGACGAATTCAACATGAAGTTGGTCTCTCGAAAACAAGTGCACATATTATTCTGCAACGCCATAAATTCCATTCTTACCGTGTTTATTTACACCAAGAACTTCATGGAAATGACTTCAACATTAGGATTAATTTTTTCAGTGGGCTTAGCAACAAGACAGATCCCAATTTCTTCTCAAATGTTATTTTTACCGACGAGGCTTCATTATCCAAATAAGGAATTGTCAGTTTGAGAAGCATACATCTATCAACAGTCCACGATGGCTCCGACAGGTAGAGCATCAACGTCCATAGAACGTTTATGTTTGGTGAGCATTTATTGGAGGTACCATTATCGGACCTTTCTTCGTAAATGGCAATCAAAATGGTAGACAATATGCTCAATTTTTAAGACATGCTCTGTCTGTCCTCTTGTACGACGTATCTCTGAATCACCACGATGGATGCCTTGCACATAACGTGTTATGTGCACTACTAAGTCGGGGCGTAAATACCCTGGTAGGTGGACTGGACGTGGTGGGCAAGTTAGTTAGCCACCCCGATAACCGGACCTTTCGGCACTGGATTCTGTGAGGACAGTCAAGAATATTGTCTATCAAAATATTCCAACAACGCCAGGCGACATACAGCAACACATTACTGATGCTTGTAGATCCAATTCAGAGGAAGTAGTACTACGACATAGGGCGTCGTTCATTCACAGAGTGACCCTATATATGAATTTCAATGGTCACCATTTTAAGCGTGTGATGTGATCGCTCTCTTTTTCATGTCGTGGTAGTATCACAGTAAAAGTTACTACAAAGGTTCACGTTACTTACGCATATTCGTAAGTACTGTGATACAGTACTGTACGATAACAAGATTCAGTTATTTTACAGTGCAGTGTTGTTGCATTCAGCGTTTATTGATAGTTTGTAAAATGTTAAAACGCGCCATGAAGATGTTAAGTGATTCAGTTAATGAAATTAAGTGATATTCAAATTAGGGAAGTTATATATTACGAGGGTCACTCCAAAAGAAATCCACACTATTTTTTTAAAACCCATCTTGTATTCTACATGTTTGAAAGTTTTACAGTATGTAGATACATCCTTTAGGAACAATATTTTCATTTCTCCACATAATTTCCATCCCTGTCAACTGCCTTACGCTATCTTGGAACAAGCGCCTGTATACCCGCACGCTAAAATTCTGGACCAACCTGTTGGAGCCACTGCTTGGCAGCATGCACAAGGGAGTCATCATCTTCAAACCTTGTTCCACGAAGAGAGTCTTTCAGTTTCCCAAAGGGATGATAGTCACATGGAGCCAGGTCAGGACTGTAAGGCGGGTGTTTCAGTGTCGGCCATCCGAGTTTTGTGATCGCTTCCATGGTTTTTTGACTGACATGTGGCCGTGCATTGTCATGCAACAGCAAAACATCCTGCTTTTGCCGATGTGGTCGAACACGACTCACTCGAGCTTGAAGTTTCTTCAGCGTCGTCACATATGCATCACAATTTATGGTGGTTCCACTTGGCATGATATCCACAAGCAAGAGTTCTTCGGAATCGAAAAACACCGTAGCCGTAACATTTCCAGCAGAAGGTGTGGTTTTGAATTATTTTTTTTCTTGGGCGAATTTGCATGATGCCACTCCATTGATTGTCTCTTCGTCTCTGGTGAAAAATGAGGGAGCCTGTTTCATCACCTGTCACAATTCTTCCAAGAAATTCATCTCCACCATTTCCGTACTGTTCCAAAAGTTCGCTGCATACCGTTTTTCTTGTTTCTTCGTGAGCCACTGACAACATCCTGGGAACCCACCTGGCACAAACCTTTTTTAACGCCAACACTTTCAGTATTCTGCAAACACTTCCTTCCCCTATCCCAACGTAGCGTGACAATTCGTTCACTCTGATGCGTCTGTCAGCAGTCAGCAATTCGTTAACTCTCTGCACATTGTCTGGAGTGTGTGCAGTACGAGGCCTGCCTCTGCGAGGACAATCCTCAATATTGCCGTGCCCGTTTTCATCACGTAACCCGCTTGCCCACCGACTAACTGTACTGCGATCGACAGCAGCATCTCCATACACATTTTTCAACCTCTTGTGGATGTTTCCCACTGTCTCGTTTTCACAGCACAGGAATTCTATGGCAGCACGTTGCTTCTGACGAGCTTCAAGTGTAGCGGCCATCTTGAAAACATGCTGTGACGGCGCTACTCACGGGAACAGGTTAAACTAAGTTTGAAAACAAGCGGGAAGAGTGTATTTACATACTGTAAAGCTTTCACACATGCAGAATGAAAACCGTATTTTTAAAAAAATAGTGTGCATTTCCTTTAGGGTGACCCTCGTATTTATTATTTCCATAGCTATTAGTTTCGTTGATAAAATGGTACACTGTAATATATTTTTGAATAGCTCTTGCAGAGGGTGGGTGTATTCTTGAATAAAACTTACATGGTCACATTTAAAAAATTTAATCTCTACCCCATATCTCCTATATTTTTGGGGATATATAAAACGTATGCCCTCAGCAAGAACTGCCCAATGAAGTTAAAAAACATTGGTTGAAACAATTTTTCTTATAACGCATCAGAAAAAAGTTATTTTTGGTGAGCAAAATAAATGGAACATCCTATACATATTTAAAAAATGTATGGCATATGTTCAACCAAATATTCATTAGGGGATCGTGTAAAAATTTTAAGTAAAACGGCCAAGAACTTTTAGAGATATTTGGTAACAACCCTTCCCCTTTATTAGTTACATTCCTATATCTTTCAAGTCAGATTACGAGATCTTATGTAGCCAGCGGACTTCGTCATGTCTTGAACGTAAAGTATGCAAAATTTCATCATGATCAAGATCGGAATAAAACTGTAGATTTGTACGAATTACAAACAAAGAAACGGACACTCTTCTTTAGATAAGTAATTTCTTCCTTAAATGTGGAAGTAGTCTGGTTCGGTGAGACACTGGTGGCTCCAGCTATCATCTGGATTGCTCATCTCAGTTTTGGTAGTAATTTCCTGCCATTGCATATTCTTGCTTGCTACGGCATCTCTCTATAAGTTAAGTTCTTAATCTTTATGGAATCTGCACTTAATTTTACATCAAAGTGTACGCCACTCTAAGCTATCCTAGCCAAGGCTTGCCTCGTCTTGTTATTGCTGCCTCAACGTTT
This sequence comes from Schistocerca piceifrons, assembly GCF_021461385.2. Taxonomy (NCBI): domain Eukaryota; kingdom Metazoa; phylum Arthropoda; class Insecta; order Orthoptera; family Acrididae; genus Schistocerca; species Schistocerca piceifrons. Next base: position 586,131,033 of record NC_060138.1, read on the forward strand.
GTTTGATTCGAAGATTTTTCAATCCTTCATTGTGGAATGCTGTAAATTTTAAAATCGTTGTTACGTTCTGTTCCAAAATTTTTAGTGCCCAAATTGTCACTCCAAGTCTTTTATCGTAATCCTGGACCTGTAAATTTTAAAAATTATCAAATGCTAAACTTGTAAAGTTTTGAATATTGTTACCTTCCTCTTTGAAAGGTTGCTAATATCAAACAGTTTTGTTAAATGCCGAACACATAAATTAAAAAAAAAAGGGGGTGGTGGGTTATCCTTCGGTTTCTACACTGCTAGAGCCAAAAACACTGTCAAGTTATTTTAATCGTAATCGTGAACTTCCAAAATTTTTCTAAATAAGGGCTACCTTTCTTGTTTGAAGTTTACTATTTAATGTGTGGTTCTCAAATTGTTATCGTAATGCTCTTTCTGTAATTGTATAGAAGTCTCATTTGCCTGGTTGAAATTTTACGAGTGCGTAAAGGGCTCTCGAGTTGCATTTTTATGACTACTGACCTTCTTATTTTAAAGAGGCGTTACTTGTACTGAAAAAGAAAAAAAGTATTTATTATCGGTTTCGTCTTTCTGGTTTGTCGCCTTAAATCAGTCTGAAACAGTTACAATTGATTTACGTGTTACTGATGTTTCAAGTACATCTTGTTACATAAAGAATTACCAACTATTGTGAAGCAACAAATGGCTTTTCGTAAACTCAGCCTGCACCTTACTCCCACCAGTTAAATTGATGTCGTATCCTGGAACCACGACTGAGATCTCATTTAGATTTCCCTTCACATAAACAATTTGTATCTTGAACCGGCTATTGCTGTCGACGAATACTAAGAGCTGTAGCAGATGCAAGCAGCGCAGCTATAACTGAATTCCTGTGCTGACGCGGCGAACGTAGGACGCCTTTTGTTGCTGTTTTGTCGGCACCTTGACACGACGTACTTTGGGTAATGAACGATCAAGTGAGCTAGTTGAAACAGATTCCAGCTGGTAATCACATGGAACGGCAATTTGCACCTGACACCAACGTAAACTCACAGTTTTGATGTGTCAGTTTGAATTCACGCGAAGTTTTGTCTTCATTCATGTGGATGATGTAGTCTCGTGAAATCGAATGGGTCTTTAATAAATGTCCTGCATGTAAGAGAAGATGAAGAGAGTGCAGTTGTACTACACAACGCAGAGAGCCGCGATACGGAAGCGACGGCGAAACACGGCGGCGCCTGAACCGCGCGCCGAGCCTTTATTGCCGCCGCACAAATGGAAGCTCCAACTTTCCGCGGATGTCGGCAGCGAAATTAACTTTGTCTCGCTAGCAACGCTGCTTTATGAGCATTAGAATTCCAGTTAAGATCCCTGTCATTCCATCTCTGCAACAACTCTCGAAGTAAACAATTTGCATATCCGTCAGTGACAGCGCTTGCAACACAAGTTACGTTGCTCTTCGAGAAGTTTCTGTTTCATTACGAAACGTAAAACCTTACTATCTAAATCTCACGCCAGAGAAAAAGGAAACCAAGAAAATGTCTTTTCATGGTGAGACAGATAACACATGATCGAAACAATAAAGGTATAAACTTCTAGCACTTGTAGAGGGGAATAAGTACATAATACTCTGAATAGCAACCCGCGTCCAGAAACGTCATCCAGCGACGTTACACAGTGTCAAAGCTATAGGGGCGCCTGTAAATGTATGTATATACAGTGTGACTCCGTGATGTTGTTATAAAACTTCAAGAATGATGGAAAAGAATAAATGTGTGAATTTGAGGTAATGTTTCCAGGTTCGGAAACGAACGAGTCGAAGGTTACAAGAGAAAATCATTCTTACACTTCTGACAGTGGAATACATGTACTGGTGCTGTTGTTGCTGAGAATATAGGGTATGCAACTTTCACTGGTCGTATAATGGATCAAAACAAGAAAAAAATGTCAGGTAAACAGGGCTTCGAAAATCCATATTTTAAGAGCTATGAACACTTGTTCAATACAGATGTGTTTCACATTAGTGAGGATGAACAAATGCTCATAGCTCCTCAGGTATGCATTTTAGAGCTCATGTTTACTAGACATTTTTTATCCTTTTTGTCCATACTACTACCTCCGAAAGTTGCATACCCTACGTTCTTAGCAACAACAATACTGCTACAGATATTTCACTGTCAGAAGTATGACAATTTTCGCTTGTAACTTTCGACACTTTCGTTTCCGAACCATATTATCTTCCATCCTTCTGTGTCTGCACAGTGAGTGTACTAATGTGTGCAAACTCAGCTTACCACTTAGCACCCAAATGGACAAAACATCTGAACTGTCTTCTCAAGCCCAAAGTGTGAAACAGACACACTAAATAAATACGAACTTGGCTGTGTAATCAGCTCATATCAGGTGCGGATCGAAACAAAAATCATTAGAAATGCTGGTGTCACTTGACTACAATGCATGAATTAATAAAACTGAAAGTTTGCGGTCTATTCTAGAAAAACAACACAGCTATTCCCTTTTTTATTCTAGATATAATTTATCAACTGTGCTTTCAGGGGTCAAGTGATACTCAACATGCATGTTCAATTAATTTGACACTCAATAACAAAATATTTAACTCTTGGACATGCTGAACTGACGATTATTACAATCGTTAATGCCGTATAGCCACTTACCCTCGCTCCCGGCCATATTTACGTTAAAATGAATAATGTATTGTTCCGGCCTTATCCCTTTCTGCGCTGAATCTCGCCGTTCTCTTGCTAAATGTGGTTTTCCGATACCATTAACCACCTGCTCGGTTCGTCTCCAAAATGCGTTTCACTTTAACTTGTTGATTCATGCCCCTGTCCATGTTTTGGTAAATATTGTTTTGTTAGTTTCCGGCACATGAGGTTAACTGCAATTGACTTTTGTTGATATAATTGAATTATTATTTTCTGATGATCTCATACCGTATCGCACTGTGTTACCGATCAAGCTCATGTAAGGTCCGTAAAATCCGGACGCCTTACAACACCCCTAAGTGATACGTTCATCCGTCTCCATCATCCTTGAAAGTTTTTATCATCTCCATGGAATCACCCTGTATATACACGCATCAAAAAAGTTTTGCATCACACCGGTTCTCACAACTCCTGAAGATAGACGTTGACCGTGGATAGTGTATCACAAACACTGTCCCTTTCACTGTTCATAAATGTCACTGAACCCGCCCCAAGATGTAAACAGCCATGCATGAGCAGCGCCTATTAGACGGAACCAGTCGTTCCACCAGGAAGGAGGTATACGGCTGGTGTTGTCTGTAGTTCAACCATGCCTAGACGGTCAATAACGCGGTTCGATCGCTTGCGCATAGGTACTTTGTGACAGGAAGGGCTCTGAACAAGAGAAGTGTCCAGGCATCTCGGGGTGAACCAAAGCGATATTGTTCGGTCATGGAGGAGATACAGAGAGACAGGAACCGTCGATGACATGCCTCGCTCAGGCCGCCCAAGGGCTACTACTGCTGTAGATGATCGCTACCTACGGATTATGGCTCGGAGGAACCCTGACAGCAACGCCACCATGTTGAATAATGCTTTTCTCCACAGAACGTCGTGTTACGACTCAAACAGTGCGCAATATGCTGCATGTTGGGCAACTTCACACCTGATGTCCATGGCGAGGTCCATCTTTGTAAACACGACACCATGCAGCGCAGTACAGATGTGCCATACAACATGCCGAATGGACTGCTCAGGAATAGCATCACGTTCTCTTCACATATGAGTGTCGCATATGCCTTCAACCAGACAATCGTCGGAGTTGTGTTTTCAGGCAACCCAGTCAGGCTGAAAGCCTTAGACGCACTGTCCAGCGAGTGCAGCAAGGTGGAAGTTCCATGCTGTTTTGGGGTGGCATTATGTGGGACCGACGTAAGTCGCTGGTGGTCACGGAAGGCGCCGTAACGGTTGTACGATACGTGAATGCCATCTTACGACCGATAGTGCCACCATATCGGCAACATATTGGCGAGGCATTCGTCTTCACGTGACAGTTCGCGCCCCCATCGTGCACATCTTGTGAATTCCTTCAGGATGACGACATGTTCTCCAGACATGAATCATATCGAACATGCCTGGGATAGATTGAAAAGGGCTGTTTCTGGACGACGTGATCCACTAACCACTCTGAGGGATCTACACCGAATCTCTGTTGAGGAGTGGGACAATCTGGACCAACACTGCCTTGATGAACTTGTGAATAATATGCCACGACGAATACAGGCATGCATCAACACAAGAGGACGAGCTACTGGTTATTAGACGTACCGGTGTGTGCAACAATCTGGACCACCACCTCTGAAGGTATCGCTGTATGGTGGTACAACACGCAATGTGTGGTTTTCATGAGCAATAAAAAGGGCGGAAATGATGTTTATATTAATCTCTATTCCAATTTTCTGTTCAGTTTCCGGAACTCTCGGAACCGACGTGATGCAAAACTTTTTTTTCTTTTTTGTGTGTGTACATACATTTACAGGCACCAACGCCTATAGCTTTGACATTCTGTAACACTTCTTTCTGTAAGTCCAGGGAATTTGTAACAAGTTATTACGAACAACCTGTACGTCGAAAAAAAAGTTGAGGGTTAATAGATGGAAATAGTTAAGACAACGGAAATTTTAAAACTTCTAAATTTATGTTATTGATATTTTGGGTTTTATCTGTCAAAATATAACGTAATGAAAGTAATGTCCTATAAAACTTTCACATAATGTTATTTGTTTACTTATGAAATGCATTTTGTGAGGAGCAATTTAATCCCTATGGAATTTCTCTAGCAGAAGCTGTGAAATAGTTTTTTCCTCAAAACAGTATTACAGAAACATAATTAATTCCTAAAAGCCGTATTCTTATTTTTGCCGTTCCTTGGTGTATAGTTTTCAAGACCTCCCGTACTAATTGGCCAACTGGGCCTCCATGAGTCGCCTACGAGTTCTAATTGTATAAATAATTAATTTCTTAATGTATATACTTAGGGTGAGAAGAGAAAACCATTGTGCTGATAACATTGTTTTTATGCTACTGTAATGCTCTGTAATAAGTAATGTAATCCAATCTAGTAACTGAAGCCAACATTTTTCTCCTGAATGAGCACTTTTACATAATGTACATTTTTACTTTTGTGCTGTTTTTACCGTTTTCTACAGAGCAGTTAAAAGCGTATAGATTTTAAGGCATAAAAATATAATATGAATGTCTTACTCAACCACAAATGGCACTAGATAGTAAGGCTGGGTAATAATGAAACTATTTAATATATTTATCAGAGATTATAATGCACTCAGATGCGCATTTGTTTTTGTAGACTGATTATTTTAGAGTGTGACTTATCCTCACGATGAACATCGACAACCAGGGTAAACAATGTTCAAAATCTAAACGCAGATATGTCTTCTTTCCTTTCTTTCATTTCTTATTTGCCCTCCTTAGGCGTACTTCGTTTTATTAACTATACACGTGTCTGTTTACTTATCATCAGTGAAATCTCTGATTTGATCCTGTGCTTAGAAATTTTTTTCTTCTGCGATTTCTTTCACTCATGAGACTCAGAAGCCAGACTCGCAAATACTGAACACAAATAAAGGCGCGATATTATTCAGGTTAAAATTTTCTGTGCTGGTGTAATAAAATCTCTATAAGTTTTGCACCGGCGTCTGTTTGCAGCTACTCTACGTATCGATACGAACAGCCAAGATAGTTGGTGCCGAACGTAAGACACAGTGTTCCATTTCGGCAGAATGGTTTCTAAATCCCCGTACCGTCATTCCAATTTAGATTTTACGTGGTTGCAGTAAATCGAATGCGGTGAATGCTGATGACGTGGCTGAATTTATTACCATCCTTGTTCAAACCTAGCCTTGTGCTCGATGTCTGGCGATGTGGTCGTTGGGACGTTAAACCCAAAAAAATACTCTCGGCAGTTCTGCATCTACAAACACATGATCACTCTGCAGTTCACAAATAAATACCTCTCAAACAGCTCAGCGAACCAACTTTAAGCTACTTCTCTAACGTTTCACTCTCGAACAGTGTGCGGGGAAAACGAACGCTTAAATATTACCGTGCGAGCTAACACATACCCTTTTCCCTCCCTCCTCCTTTTCTCCCCCCTCCTCCCCCGGGCCTCCCCTCCCCTGTCCCTCTCCTCCTGCCCCCGTCTCCTCAGCCATTGGCATGCTTTTTCTCCCCTCTCCCCCACCTCACCCCTGTTCCCCTCTTGGCAGGTCCCCGGACTCGCACACGCTACGTGGACATTCGCGCGCCGGAGATCACCGCCATCAGTGTTTCGTGTGTGCCGTCGTGTTTAGTGTTCAGTGTTCACCGTCACACTCCCTCGTTCACCAGGGCCATCGTCATCTTCAGTGTTCGTGCGTCGTCTCATCAGTTAGCAGTGTGGATTATCGACGAGTGTGAACAGCTCCGTGTTTGTCTCTGTGTGTCTCCTGTTTCTTTTTTTTTTTTTGCCCACCGTTCTGTAACTTGTGGCTTCTCATTGTTTTTGCTGCTTGTGTCTTCTATGACTGAAGAGCAGCGTAGTGTGCTGCTGACAGCCTGCCTGTTGTACAGGCTTTAAAATAACAACAAAGTAAAAAAAAAACTAACACATAAATATTTCAGAGTGAATTCTGATTCTCTTCTTTTATTGTGATGAACATTTCTCCCTATGTAAGTAGGCACCAACAAGATATTGTCACACGCTGAAGAGAAAGCTGGTGATTGGAATTTCGTGAGAAGGTCCTGTCTCAGCGAAAAACGCCTTTGTTTTAATGACTGCCACAACAATTCGTGTATCATATCCGTGACACTCTCTTCCCTATTTAGCCCTTCTTTGAACTTTTCCAATGTCCTCCGTAAATTCTGTATGATGAAACTCCCACAGCGCACAGAAATACTCCATAAGAGCAAGGACAGGCGTAGTGTGAGCAGTCTATTTAGTAAACCTGTTACACTGTCTCAGTGTTGTGCCAATAAATCGCAATCTTTGGTTTGTTTTCCTCATAAAATTATCTATGTAATCGCTCAAATTTAAGTTATTCATAACTCTGATCCTTAAGTATTTAGTTGAGTCTCCCGCTTTAAATTTGTGTGATTTATCGTGTAACTGAAATTCAGCGCATTCTTTTTAGTGCTCGTGTGAGTGATTTCACAATCTTTCTGATTTAGAGTCAACTGCCACTTTTTGCACCATATACAGGGTGGTCCATTGATTGTGACCGGGCCAAATATCTCACGAAATAAGCGTCAAACGAAAAAACTACAAAGAACGAAACTTGGCTCACTTCAAGGGGGAAACCAGATGGCGCTATGGTTGGCCCGCTAGATGGCGCTGCCATAGGTCAAACGGATATCAACTGTGTTTTTTTTAAATAGGAACCCCCATTTTTATTACATATTCGTGTAGTAAGTAAAAAAACATGAATGTTGTAGTTGGACCACTTTTTTCGCTTTGTGATAGATGGCGCTGTAATAGTCACAAACATATGGCTCACAGTTTTAGACAAACAGCTGGTAACAGGTAGGTTTTTTAAATTAAAATACAGAACGTTAGGTACGTTTGAACATTTTATTTCGGTTGTTCCAATGTGATACATGTACCTTTGTGAACGTATCATTTCTGAGAATGCATGCTCTTACAGCGTGATTACCTGTAAAAACCACATTAATGCAATAAATGCTCAAAATGATGTCCGTCAACTTCAATGCATTTGGCAATATGTGTAACAACATTCCTCTCAACAGCGAGTAGTTCGCCTTCCATAATGTTCACACATGCATTGACAATGCGCTGATGCATGTTGTCAGGCGTTGTCGGTGGATCATGATGGCAAATATCCTTCAACTTTCCCCACAGAAAGAAATCCGGGGACGTAAGATCCGGTGAACGACCAATCTACCTGTCATGAAATATGCTATTCAATACCGCATCAACGGCACGCGAGCTATGTGCCGGACATTCATCATGTTAGAAGTACATCGCCATTCTGTCATGCATAGTATATGTTCCAAAATCCTACTGCAGATTAGCGTTAGTGATATGGGTCTGTAATTCAACGGATTAGTTCTACTTCCTTTCTAGGCTTTTGGTGTGACTTGTACAACTGTGCAATCCCTGCGTACGGATCTTTCTATGAGGAAGTGGTTGTATACGCTTCTGAATATGGAGTTATTGTATCAACATGCTTTGAAAAGAACCCTACTGGTATACAATCTGGACCAGAAGCCTTACTATTCATAATTATTTTAAGCTGCTTCGCTGCACCAAAGATATGTACTTCTAAGTTACTCATGTTGGCAGTTGTTCTTAATTCGAAATCTGGAATATTTTCTTCGTCTTCTTTTTTGAAGAAATTTCGTAAAACTGAGTTCAATAATTCTGCTTTAGTGGCGTTGTTATCTATAACATCACCATTGTTATCACGCAGTGAAGGTATTGATTACATTTTCCCACTGGTGTACTTTATATACGACCAGAATGTCTTTGGGTTTCCTGCCAGGTTTCAAGAAAGAATTTCCTTGTGGGAACTATTGAAAGCATCACACACAGAAGTTTGCCCTAAATTTCGAGCTTCTATAAAACTTCTCCTATCTTTTGAATTTTGCGCTTTTTTTAATTTGACATGCTTTTTTTTCTACTGCAACAGCGCTATGACCTGCTTTGTGTACCATGGGGGATCAGTACCAGCTCTTATTAATTTATTTCGTATGTATCTCTCAGTTGCCGTCGGTACTATTTGTCTCAGTTTAAACCAGATCTGGTCTATGCGAATATTTATCAGATTTCTTAAATACATGCATTTTGCGTTTATTTTTGGTGGATTTGGATGTTAAGGTATTCAGTCTGGCTACGTCGAACTTGTGATCAGTAAACCTTCTATCTGTCATGATGCCCCTAATTTGGTCAGGATTATTTCTTGCAAAGAGGTCAAGTATGTTCTCACAACCGTTCACGCCTAGAGTCGGTCAAAATATTTTTCTGAGAAGGCGTTCGGTACGATTTCAGACGACCTTTTTTGCCTACCACAGACTCTAAACATGTATTTTCGACAACATAGAGAGGGTAGGCTGAAGTCAGCACGAACAGTAATTGCATGAATGGGGTACCTATCTTAAATGACACTGAAGTTTTCTTTGAACTTTTCAGCAACTATGATCTGAGTCAGGGGGTCGGTAAAGTGAACCAATTGTTAATTTATTCAGGTTGTCAAGAAAAACCTCTTCCCATCCTCACTCACAGGAACTATCCACTCCAATTTCACTACAAGGTAACTACTTCCGACAATACTTCACCACCAACTCTACTTAACCTATCCTTTCTGAACACTGTTAGATCCATTGTAAAAATTACGGCTGAACTTACGTCCAGCTTTAGCTAGCGTTCCGTACCTAGACGATCTGAGATTCAGTGTTTTCTATTAGTGCTTGGACTCTGATTCTTTTCCAACGCAGATAGGACAATTTACAGTAATAATACTGACTGATCCTACATCCACCTTCTTCCTGTGTTCGTTCTGCACTCTTTGAAATTGAAGCCCTATTTGCACGTTCCCGAGACCCTATAACCTAAAAAACCGCCCAGTTCCCACCACACAGTCTCCAATACCTATGTAGCCGCTTCCTGACGTATTTACAGGAACCCAGAGACCCACCACCCTGTAGCACAAGTCATGAATTCTCCAACCTACAGAATCGCAGAAAGATCTGATTCAGACACTTCACTCGGTTCTCGATAATACTACAGATAGTGATCTCCGCCTTCATCTCGCATGCAAGACTGGCAGTCTTTACTACTTCATCTAGCAGCTCAAAACCAGAGAGAACCTCTTCTAATCCAAAGCGACACGCATCGTTAGAACCAACATGATCCACCATCTGCAATTGACAGCAACATGTGCTCCTCATGGCACCTGAAAGCACTCATTCCACACCTTTCAGGCAGAGAGAATTCCTCTGGAACAGTGTAAGTGACTTCATCTGGCTCAGGGACATCGTCAACCACAGATAGCACCTGAACTCCGTTCATCAGACGAACTGGGTAGGCCATCCCATCGGGCCCTCGTAAAGTCTTTCGCTGCAGACCACTCCTTGGAATGCCCTCCCACTCGACCTCAGGTCCAGGTAGAAAACGGAGCGGCCACAGTAGTAGACCGATCGGGAGACACTTGTCATGCTCGGCGTCCCTCAGATCGGCCCGTCCGGCCCCCCCACAGTGATTCCCAATGGCAATAGCCTCAAGGAGCGTGACTGAAGCCAATGCCACCTGGAGCTATGAGTCAAGAGTCACCCACTCAGCTCACATCTGAAAACAGCCATCACAGTTCCTAACCACACTAAATACGGACTGATAAATACACAGACAAGCACAAAATATAGTAGTTGAAAGTAAAGAACACTGACTAAATATAAAGTAAGTCGCTTTTTACGAGAAGCTGTGTCAGTGTACTCTAATTCACTGCTGTTGCTGCTGCTAGGAGAGCTTCTTTATGGCGAATACTCATATTAGCCCTCAAACAATGACTAGGATGCACTGCATAAAAACTTTCCATCTACAGAATGAAACTGTGTGTCACAGACATGATCAAAATGACCTGAGAAACGTCAGAAATCTAATATTATTCAGTTGGAAGATATGTCTCTATGACAACTGATGCAACATAGTATATTCTAGATATCACATAGAATCTTCGCCAGCCAGTTCATGGAGTAGAGATGCAATGCAAGCACGTCTGCACTTACTGATAAAACAGTACATGCGATCTACTAGCAGTCAAAGCAAAACCCCATGACAACTAGAAATAGATATAGAACAATAAACTACAACACGATAGTCCAAAATTACCAATGTGGAGGCCGTGCGGGGTAGCTGCGCAATCTAAGGCTCCTTGTCACGGTCCGTGGAGGTCCCCCTGTGGGAGGTTCGAGTCCTCCCTCGGGCATTGGTGTGTGTGTTGTCCATAGCATAAGTTAATTTAAGTTAGATTACGTAGTGTGTAGGCTTAGGGGTCGATGACCTCAGCAGTTTGGTCCCATGAGATCTTATCACAAAATCAATGTGGAAACAAGGTCTAGTACTTTGCTTGCCCTGCATTTAGCGTTAAAAAGGTGTAATATCATGACAAACTCTGAACTATGACTGCGTTCTGTGAAATAGGAAACACAAGAGACATCTGTCATCAGTAAAGAAAGACAAAGGTAAGCTTAACCAGCTGTGTTCCGAAATCCCTGACACTGCAATTAACCTTTAATAGAGGCACATGGAATAGGCATATTACGGTGGAATCACTCTAGCAACAGAAGTGCCGATTCGTAACTAGGCATTCAAAGCATTACTATAGCACGACTTTGACTAGTGCACTATTAATAATAAAGTACGACAAAAATCGGCTAAAGCAATCCAACAATCTATTCCACAGCAGGTGCAAGCTTTTTCTTGACACCTTCTCTCCCTAGGCTTAAATCAGCAGACGTTGCGCTGACATTGTTAATTTTATTGTTAATTATATTGTTCAAAACGAGTACTGAAGCTGCTCCACGTCATCGTACTCACCCTGTGTTCTGCGCGGAAACGAAAGCTTACAGTCCGCAGCGAAGGCAGGAAAGTTTTGCAGCTGTACTGTATAAAAGGAATGAGGCTTGCGCCCTCCACAGTCTGTGTGTATGACGAAGCTGCACTACTTTCCTCGCTGCAATGCGCGTCCCTCAAAACGCAGGAGAGAAAGGCACGCGGTATGTGTTGACAAAAATGGCTGCTATGATAATATAATGAAAAATGCGGCTTGGTTTTTCGTTATGTCGACTCAGTGTAATTTTTCCGTAATGTTGACATTTTCATTTAACATATTTCTGAGCGACGTTCCCTCCAGAAAGATAAAAGACGCGTTATAACGACTTTAGCCCTCTACCTTGAACAATAATGCCTGTCGTAATTCCGTTTCAGTTTGAATCGTATCGGGAGTAAAACCGCGATATATTGACGCTCCCTTACCTTTTCTGCTGGTGCCAGAAGTCAGAACAGAAAGATAGCACAGTGATTCACCTTTCGGTACAGCCGTCATCCACCGTTTTGAGTCTGCCTTCCTGCAAACACACGTTCTCACGTTAATACTGCATCACTGCCAAAAGTTAACCCTCCTTGAAACAGTGGTACGGGGTGAAACTTTGAGAAAAATATGCATGAAGTGTTGTGGTTCTCTTTCTATATCTTTTTCTTCTAAAGTCAAGATCAATTACCTTTTTGTAAAAGGTAGTCGGAAAAAATTTAATCACCATTTTTACTCATCATTATAATGTAAAATGCGGCCCAGTTATTATTAATAGCACATGAATATGTTTAGTTACCAATGTTACATTCCGCTCAAAGGAGCAAATCAATATGGGTACATTCCTTATCATTCAAACTCTTATCAGCGAAAGAAAGAAACAATTAGCAATAATAAGTGCAAAAACCAAAGAAGAACGCATGCGAGATATCTTAGAATTGGTCTTCTTAATATCTTTGGCCTACGCGACCCTCTTCAAAAATGTAAATAAATAATAATTACAGCACCGTGGTCTAGGAGTAGCGTCTTTGCTTGGTAATCAAGACGTCCTCAGTCCCTGGTTCGAAACCCTCCACCACTTAAATTTAGATTAATAATCAGCATTGGCGGCCGAAGACTTACAGCATTAGAACCCACCCTAATTCTCCTAACATCCTTGTCAAAGAGGGTGGAGCGGCGGACAGAGGCTCAGGGCACTCTCTTGTCCTTGGGGTAAGAAACTGCCCCTACAAGCGGAAGAATCACAGCGATCAATGCCATGAGGATGCATAAGGCCATGGAAACCACTACACTGAAGACACACAACGTGTATCCAAAGGACATGTGGCCCATAATTGAAGAAGTGTCATGATGATCTCTCCATTGGCAAAAGATTCCGGAATAGTCTCCCATTCGAATCTCCAGAAGGGGACTGGCAGTGGGGAGGTGACCATGAGAAAAATATTGAATAACCAACGAAAAGATAACGTTCTACAAGTCGGGGTATGGAATGTCAGAAGCTTGAATCTGAAAAGGGAAATGCAAAGGTTCCATCTAGATGTCGTAAGGTTCAGTGAAAAGGAAAGATAACAAAGATTGCTGTTTAGATGAGTATAGAGTAGTATCGACAGAACCAAAAATGGGTTCATTGGAGTAGGGTTCGTTGAGTTAGAGTTAGAGAAAGTATATTAGGGTATTGAAAGGGTAATACAGTACGTAAAGGGAGATGAAAATCTAATAGTCATGGGGGACTGGAATGCAGTTGTAGGGGAAGGAGTAGAAGAAAAGGTAACAGGAGAATATGGGCTTGGAACAAGTAATGGGAGAGGAAAAACACTAATTGAGTTCTGCAACAAATTTGAACAAGTAATAGCGAATACTCTGTTCAAGAATCGCAAGAGAAGGAGGTGTAATTGGAAGAGGGAGATTTCACTTAGACTACATCATGGTTAGACAAAGATTCCGAAATGGCATACTAGATTGTAAGGCCATCCCAGGAGTAGATATAGACTCAGATCACACTGTAGTAGTGATGAAAAGTAGGTTGAAGTTTAAGAGATTAGTCAAGAAGTGGGATATGGAAGTACTAAGGAATGACGAGATATGCTTGAAGTTCTCTATGACTAAAGATACAGAAACAAGGAACAGCTCAGTAGCCAGGAGAGTTGAAAAGGAATGCTTATCTCTAAAAAGAACAATCACAGAAGTTGGAAAGAAAAACAGAGGTACAAAGGAGGTAACTGTGAAGAAACCATGGGTAACATAAAAAATGCTTCAGCTGATCGATGAAATAAGGACGTACAAAGGGGCTCAGGGAAATTCAGGAATACAGATACAAGTTCATTTAATTTTCACAATCATGATTTCCGCTCTGTAGCCGTTCTGAAGTGCACGTTGAACTGTTAAAATGTGTCTGACCTATGTGTGATATGTCACCGTCGAAAAAACGTATTTCTCGTCATATAGATAAGTTGTCGTACGATTGTGTAAAATAAATGAACAATTAACACTCAAATGGCGGAAATTTGATTTAAAAAATTCTACGTGACGGTGATACCCCACGAAGGAAATATCACTTATTTCATTCACAAAAGCAGATTTAAAATAACTTCAAATACTCCAAAGCAGCTAGTTTAGCGTAAATGGAAGTACAGACCAAATACAGAGTTCCCAGAACAAGCCGCAGCATATCTATCAGTTCCAGCGGGCCAGCGCTTGTGGGCTATTTCATTACATTACTGTGACGGTCTCAAATTTGGGTGTTACTATCGCCTCTGTAACATGTTGACCTGGAAATATTAATTACCGTGGAATTTATTCTTACTTTATTCCACCGTATCCGCTACCACTTTCTATCGCACAATTTTTCTTCGATCCCCCCTACATAGCGATCTTTTTTTACTTTCATTCATCAGTCTTCTGACTGGTTTGGTACGGTCCGCCCCACCTTTGCCCATTTTTTCGTCTCAGTGAAGCACTTGCAGCCTACGTCCTTAATTATTGCTGGATGTATTCCAGTTTGTGTCTCCCTCTACAGTTTTTACCCCCTACTGCACGCTCTAGCACCACGGAAGTTATTCCCTGATGTCTAAACAGTTGTCTTATCATCCTGTTCCTTCTGCTCATTAGCGATGTCCATATATTCCTTTCCTCTCCGATTCTGTACAGAACCTCCTCATTCCTTACCTTATCAGTCCACCTGGTCGTAGGTTGTGTTCCAAATATGAACAGCATAGAGACAGAGGTGATGACACTTTCTGCAGGGCCTGACCATCACTTTGCTGGACAATGCTCAAGCATGTACAGTGCAAGCTGTTACTGATTTGTTTGTCTGATGGGGCTGCTAAGCGCTATACCACCTACTGCACTCCCCTGACTTCAGCCTCGTGAGCTTAACTTGAGTTATAAACTGAAGGAACACTTCACGGCATTAACTTCAGAACTGCTACAAATTCGTCGGGCAATATGAGACCTGAGTTTCTCCTGGCGTATACAACTTTCGGGCAATAGACCGCGCCATTCGAAATTTCAACACAACTGGCACTGCTAAGAGTATCCTACGACTTCCACAGCGCTGGCAACGGGTTATACACAGTGCTGGTGACACTTTGAAGGTCAGAAAAATTTTGAAACAAATATATATTTTGTACAAGCTGTAGATAAATAGTTGCCACTATTATAGTTCTAACCCTCGTATATGCTGAGTCAGTCCTTCCGAAAACGATATATGTTTCGATTTCTTCACATTTTCTAAGATGCCATTTGCCTTAGCTTCCTTGCTCTTCCTATTTATTAAACTCCTAAGGAGCACCCACGGACTAGGAGTAACGTCTATAACAAGTAATCAAAACGTCCCGTGTCTGAAATGCCGGCATGGTAGCTCAGTGCGTTCGGTCAGCGGGCTAGCCGCCCTTCTGTAGTAGCAAACTGCGCCTAAAAGCGGATGAATCAGCAATGCTCAACGGCATGAGGATGCCGAAGGCAATGGAAACCACTGCATTAAAGACACGTAACGTGTGTGCACAGGACGTGTGGGTTGTAGTTGAAAAAGTGTCATGATGATCTCTCCATTGGCAAAAAATTCCGGAATAGTCCCCCCATTCGGATTTACGGGAGGGGACTGCCAAGGGGGAGATGATCACGAGAAAAAGATTGAATAATCAACGAAAGGATAACGTTCTACGGGTCGTGGCGTGGAATGTCAGAAGCTAGAACGGTGGTAGGAAAACTACAAAATCTGAAAAGGGAAAGCCGGCCACGGTGGTCTTGCGGTTCTAGGCGCTGCAGTCCGGAACCGTGGAACTGCTACGGTCGCAGGTTCGAATCCTGCCTCGGGCATGGATGTATGTGATGTCCTAAGGTTAGTTAGGTTTAAGTAGTTCTAAGTCCTAGGGGACTGATGACCTAAGATGTTAAGTCCCATAGTGCTCAGAGCCATTTTTATTTTGAAAAGGGAAATGCAAAGGCTCAGTTTAAATGTAGTTGGGGTCACTGAAGTGAAATGAAAAGAAGACAAGGATTGTGTAACGGGAGTAGGATTCGTTATGAATAGGAAGGTAGGGCAGAGAGTTAGGTACTGTGAACAGTTCAGTGATAGGGTTGTTCTGGTCAGAATCGACAGCAAACCAACACCGTCAACAATAATACACGTATACATGCAGACGTCGCAACAACATGTATGAGTATATTGAAAAGGTAATAAAATACCTAAGAGGCGATGAAATCTAATATTCTTGGGGGACTGGAATGTAGTTGCAGCGGAAGGAGTAGAAGAAAAGGTTACAGAACAAAGTGGATTGGGATAAGAAATGAGAGAGGAGAAAGGTTAATGCCGTTCTGCAACAATTTTCAACTAGCAGTAGCGAATACTCCGTTCGAGAGTTACAGGAAGAGGAGGTACACTTCGAAAAGGTCGAAAAGATTGGTTAAAATGGCTCTGAGCGCTATGGGACTTAACAGCTGAGGTCATCAGTCCCCTAGAACTTAGACCTACTTAAACCTAACTAACCTAAGGACATCACACACATCCATGCCCGAGGCAGGATTCGAACCTGCGACCGTAGCGGTCGCGCGGTTCCAGGCTGAAGCGCCAAGAACCGCTCAGCCACTCCGGCCGGCCCGAAAAGATTATATCATGGATAAGGCAGAGATTTACAAATCAGATACTGGATTGTAAGGCTTACCCAGGAGCAGATATAGACTCATGTCGCAATTTAGTAGTGATGAAGAGGAGGCTGAAGTTCAAGAGATTAGTCAGGAAGAAACAAAATGCAAAGAAGTGGGATACAGAAGTACTAAGGAATGACGAGTCACGCTTGTAGTTCTCTGAGGCTATAGATACAGCAATGAGCATTAGCTCAGTAGGCAGTACAGTTGAAGAGGAGTGGACATCTCAAAAGCGAGCCCTCACTGAAGTTGGAAAGAAAAATATAGGTACAAAGAAGGTAACGGCGAAGAAACCAAGGGTAACAGACGAAATTCTTCAGTTGATCGATGAAAGAGGAGAGTACAAAAATGTTCAGGGAAATTCAGGAATACAGAAGTGCAAGTCACTGAGAAATGAAATAAATAGGAAGTGCATAGAAGCTAAACGAAAAATAAATGCTTGTCGGAAAGATATAGGAAAGTCAAAACGACCTTCGTTGAAGCTAAAAGCGAGGGTGGTGTCATTAATAGTGCAACACGAATTCCACTGTTAAACGCAGAGGGATGAACGGATAGGTGGAAAGAGTACATTGAATGCCTCTATGAGGAGGAAGATTTGTCTGATGTACTAGCAGAAGAAACAGAAGTCGATTTAGAAGAGATAGAGGTTCCAGTATTAGAATGAGAATGTAAGAGAGCTGAGGAGTACTTAGGATCAAATGAAGCAAAAGGGATCGATAACATTTCCTTAGAATTTCTAAAATCATTAGAGGAAGTGGCAACGAAACGACTGTTCACGTTGGTGTGTAGAATGTATGACTCTGGCGACATACCATCTGAATTTCGGAAAAGTACCATCCACACAGTTCCTAAGACTGCAAGAGCTGACAAGAGCGAGAATTATTGCACAATCAGCTTAACAGCTCACGCATCCAGCTTGCTGACAAGAATAATATACAGAAGAATGGAAAAGAAAATTTTGGCTTCAGGGTAAGGTAAAGGCACGTCGACCCGCAAAACGCATTCGTCGGTGTAAAATGGTGCAAGATGATCGAAATCCTGAGAAAAATATAGGTAAGATATAGGGGGAGGCGGGTAATATACAAAAAGTACAAGAGCCAAAAGTAAAAGTGGACAACCAAGAACGTAGTGCTCGGATTAAAAGGGTTGTAAGACAGGGATGTAGTCTTTCGCCCCCACTGTTCAATCTGTTTATCGAAGAAGCAGTAATAGAAATAAAAGAAAGATTCAGCACTGGAACTGAAATTCAGGGTGAAAGGATATCAGTGATAAGATTCACTGATGACATTGCTATCCTGAGTGAAAATGAAGAACAATTACACGATCTGCTGAATGATATGAACAGTCTAATGAGAGCAGAATGTAGACTGAGACTGAATCGAACAAAGACAAAACTAATGAGAAGTAGCAGAACTGAGACCAGCGAGAAAGTTAACATCAGAATTGATGGCCACGAAGTAGATGAAGTTTAGGAATTTTACTATGTAGGCAGCAAAATAAACAGTGACGGGTGGAGCAAGTAGAACATCAAAAGCAGAGTAGCACTGGAAAAAAGAGCCTCCCTGGTCAAGAGAAGTCTATTAGTATCTAATATAGGCCTTAATTTGAGGAAGGAATTTCTGAAAATGTACGTTTGGAGTACAGCATTGCATGGTAATGAAATATGGACTGTGGTAAAAGCGGAACAGAACGGAATAGAAGCATTTTTGAGATGTGGTGCTACAGACGAATGTTGAAAATTCGGTGGATTGATAAGGTAAGGAATGAGGAGGTTCTGTGAAAACTCAGAGAGGAAATGAATATGTGAATAACGCAAAGGGACGGGATGGTACGACATGGAGTGACTTCCACGGTACTAGAAGGAGCTGTAGAGAGTAAAAGCTATACAGGAAGACAGAGATTCGAATACATCCAGCAAATAATTGATGACGTAGGTTGCAAATGCTACTCTGAGATGAAGAGGTTGAGACAGGAGAGGGAATCAGACAGTCAAAGGACTGATAACTCAACAGAAAAGTGACTTATATTTCTATTTTTCAGAATTTCCCTGAACATTATTGTACTTCCTTCCTTCGTCTATCAACTGAAGTATTGCTGCTGTTACATTTTGTTTCTTCGCAGTTACCTTCCTAGCACTTAAGTCTCTCTCTACAATTTCTGTGTTTCTCCTTTTTAGAGATGTCTATTCCGCTTCAACTCGACTGCCTAGTGAGCAGCTCACTATAGCAATATCTATTGTCTCAGATAACTGCAATCGCATTTCTTCAGTCCTTAGTATTTCCGTATTCCACTTCTTTACGCATTGATTCTTCATGACAGTTCTCTCAAAATTTAGCGAACCCTTTGTCACTACTAAATTCTGATCTGAGTCTATGACTGTCTCTGGCTACGCCTTACAATCCAATATCCAATATGTGCCTAACCATGATTTAATCTAATTGAAATATTCCAATGTTTCCCTGCCTTTTCCCAGCATACCTCCTCCTCTTGTCATTCTTCAACAGAGTATTCTCTTTTACCATTTAAAATTCGTTGTAGACCTCAATTAGTCTTTCTCCTCTCTCATTCCTACCACCAAGACTATATTCCCCTGTAACACTTTCTCCTGCTCCTTCCCTTTCAATTATCCGTTCAGTACCCTATCTATTCGCCTTCTGCTTGCGACGCCGACATGTTTTCGGTGTTGATTTGTTGTCGATTCTCATGATAACAATTCAGCCACTAAACTTTCTGTCTATCTTCCTATTCATAGCGAATCCTAATGCCTCTATAACGTTTTCTGCTGCTGTTGACACTATCCTATACTCGTCTGAACAGATATCCTTGCCTTCTTTCCAATTCACTTCACTGACGCCCACTGTATCTAGGATGAGCCTTAGCATTTCTCTTTTCAGAATTTCTAGCTTGCCTGCGACGTTCAGAGTTCTGACATTCCACGCCCCGACTCGTAGAACGTTATCAGCTCATTGGTTCGTACGTTTATTGCGTCTCGTATTTTCTGAAAACCGATTGTTCACCTACCTCAATGTTCTAGGACATTCTCGACGTTCCGCACGGAATCTCCACGAGGACATCTTTGCTTCCCGCCATGCTCCGACTTCACTTCTCTCCCTTGCATGGAGGTTTTACCCGTACGTCATCCCTTACCTCACCTCTGGATGCTGTTTCCTGTTACGGGTGAAAATGCAATGTTTTGCCCTGCGTCCCACTGTGTTTTGGCTTCTGTGGTATTGCTTTTAATTAATGTAGAGACAACGTACGTTATTTAGCAGAAAACTAATTACATTTTATGTTTCAATAAGATATCACCTTTCATGTACTCATAATATTGAAAATCTCGTCCGCTGACTATTTTATCAAAAATAAAATTTATGTAGTTCTGAGGAGTACGGGATGCAACGTGGCCATGAAAGTTTCACGTTAGTCCAGCTCATAGACACAAACATGTCGCGCTTCCAGCGGATGTAATCACTGACTCAGTGATTCAGTGTTAAAAATTTTTGTGTACATCACGTTCAAATAATTTTCAAGTGACCAGCGCTCAGTTTATGCTCGAGTGGTAGATTAATACTAATGACTACATAACGGAGAAAGCGTTCTCTAAATTAACGTGCTACCAAACAAGACAGTGTCACAGTTAACGGATATATCTACTAAGTTCACATCAAAAATTAGGAAACATTGTTTTGAGTCGAGCGCTTAATACACGGTTCTCTTAGATTAATATGACCACCGCTAATGTTCAACGTCAGCTTGCAATAAACACTCACAGACGGCAGATAGCAGCACTGGCAGCTGGTGGGGGGGGACTGTGCAGTTGGCAATCGTTGTCGTAATGCGGAAAGGGAGCGATAAATCTGACATCCAAAAGGGAGCCGGCCGATGTGGCCGTGCGGTTCTAGGCGCTTCAGTCTGGAACCGCGTGTCCGCTACGGTCACAGGTTCGAATCCTGCCTCGGGCATGGATGTGTGTGATGTCCTTAGGTTAGTTAGGTTTAAGTAGTTCTAAGTTCTAGGGGACTGATGACCACAGATGTTAAGTCCCATAGTGCTCAGAGCCATTTGAACCATTTGAACATCCAAAAGGGCACGATCATTGGCTTTCAGGCGAAGGGTGGAAGCATTTCCGAAACGGCTACGTGTATAAACTGTTTGCATGACGCCGTGCTTAAAGTATACCACGCATGGCAAAATGGTGCTATCCAAATTCTGTGATGCCGAAGTAGCTGTGTGGTGCACCATGGACCTTAGATGACAAGCTGCGGCTGCAGAGGTGTGTATACGCAAAAATATGTACAACTGTTGAGCAAATGACCGCCCAGGTGAACCAAGGCCTCCTCAACGACCGTTCAGCGAACTTTGCTGCGTATGGATCTCCACAGCAAGAGCCTGGTTCATGCGCCCATGCTGACTGCTGTTCACCGGTGGCGAAGGCTTGAATTTGCACGCCAGTACCGCAACTGGATGTCCACTGATTGGTGACATATGGCATTTTCAGATGAATCACGTTCCATTCGATGTACAGCGCGAAAGGACTGAAACCAGGTGGGAGCGTTATGCTCTGGAGAATGGTTTCGTGGAATTCCATGGGTGAGCTAGTCATTCTGGAAGGCATAATGCATCAATACTAGTATGCATTCCAAGATACTACTCCAGGCGGGTATAAAATGAATGTGCGCAACGGAAATACTGAACGCGAAAAATGAAGATTTGGCCCTGTTTGACTACCCCCTGAAGCAGACTTAGGATCTCTTAGTGGTGATTATCTCCTTCTTGCTCTTTAACATACAAATTACAACATAAACAGAAATGAATGATTAAGGGAACTATTAACTACCAAATGATAAATGCTGTTTCCGCTTACACATTTATTGTATATTAACCCCTTTATATTACACATGTTTATATATCAATGTCCAATGGACATACAGAGATACAAATACGATTGATCAATGGCCAAAATCTGCCCCTTTTTATGGCTACGCGATCTAATATAAATAACGTGAGACGACTGACATCATCTACGTACCAAACACTAGAAGACACTACTTTCAAAGATGATCTACAGTGGTGAGCAACCTCAGTGGAAATAAAATTTACGTGATCACAACTGTTTAGCTTTATCGCCCCAATAAGCCGAAGCGATTAGCAATATCACCGTATGTATTGCGTCCGGTGCGTCGGAGTGATGGATCTCGTACACGTCTGCGACGACGGAAGAACTCCAGCCACAAAAATACAAAAAAAGAAGAAACTCATTCAAACACTAGGATGGCAAAAGAAGGTCCTCGAACTAGTATAACGTATTACTGTCTCCTCCTCTCTGTGTTCTACAGACGAGAAACGTGAACTCCCAGCCACAAGGACAGAGTTGAGATAACGTCTCAACGTGAGTACAGGCAGAAGTGCTCTCAATCACTGAACGCTGTATACTCAACGACGACTGCCTACCTGGAGGCGAAGTCCAGTATCGTGTTGTTGTGGTCTTCAGTCCTAAGACGGGTTTGATGCAGCTCTCCATGCTACTCTATCCTGTGCAAGCTTCTTCATCTCCCAGTACTTACTGCAACCTACATCCTTCTGAATCTGCTTTATGTATTCATCTCTTGGTCTCCCTATACGATCGTATCGTAAGTTCGCAACAGTACAGCGTGTAACCGTTCTAAGGCGAATCATATTCTCGAAACCATGCAATATTCTCCCTGTCTACAGATTCTTCTGAACACCAATCAACCATATTTTAGTCTTTTGTCGTCCAGCACGGAAAGTTTGCGAGGAAATACCTATACCCATACAATGGTACGCTTCTCAGAGTCCTCGGAAACAACCCAACCTGCGATTTCCGAGGTAACTCTTCCTGGTTCCTCTCTGCGGCTGCGTCTAAGATTTTCAAAGTTTCCGAAGTATTATCCGGTTATCCTTCTGGCCCCCGCTCCAAACAGGCCGGCCGTCAATGTATTGTGCTTCCACGCTCAGTTGCCCAGACCGTCCGTCTTCGCCCTTCCTGTGTGAAGCAGGACCAATACACCTGTGCGGGATTTTCCACCCAGCGCTTGAGTTACGCCTGCTGTTTCATTTCCACTGGCGTTCCCACTTTTACTAATATAGGCAATCATTCAGTACACCGTTTTGATAATAAAGACACTCCGTACCCTTTCATGAATTATTTACAAGGTGTACGTGACAATGTCAGTCTTCTTTAAATATTCATATATACGATGTACAACCTATCAGATGATACCTAATTCCGGTTGTAAATCACGACAAAGTATTTAGATGAGTGCTTGTAAGGTGTGAAATTATAGCCACTTTACAGCATCTATCCCGTACATAGGGTTTATTTGTCTTCGTCACGACTGGACCTACCTGCAGGACAATGGAACTTGTCACACAGCTTACAATACACCTGCATGGTTCGAAGAGCACCAGGATGAGTTTGCCGTACTGGCCTGGCCACAAAATTCCCCAGATTTAAGCCCAATCGAGAATGCGTGGGACCACCTCGATCGGGCTATTAGCGTCATGGGCTCCTCAACCGAAAAACCTAGCGCAGCTGTCCACAGCAGTGGAGTTAGCATGGCGCTACATCTCTGTTGATATTTTCCACAACCTCACTGCCTCTGTTCCTGCATTCCCATCAGCGGTTCGCTCTTCCAAAAGCGGTTATTGAGGCTTTGAACAGGTGGTCACATCAATGTGACTGTACAGTGTACGAGTAACATCCTCTATAACCTGTTGTCCACAACCTTTGTATGTGGCCACAAGGTCGACGAGTATTATTCCTGACCACAAATCAACGTCAGCACGTTCTGAGTCCTGTGTTCGCAGCTAGCCACCGCTAAAAGTTTTGAATAAAAATCGTCAGCTATGGCTGCTGAAGGAATAAAGAGTCACATTTATTTGCCAATGTCTTGTTAAAGATGGCGAAGGAGCAGAGTTTTAAGGAATACTCTTACCCTTGCGATGGTAAACGGTTTGTAACATGCGAAAGAATCGACAGTTATAAACGGCAGCATAGACACACTGTACAGCCGCAGGAATGTGACCTGTAACTGGAAAACTGTCACGATAGTTTCTCTGATGGCAACATATTCAAAATTAGAACCTCATTCCAATATCTGAGAAAGGTCTGCCAAGTGGGAAGTACTCACGACAAAAGACTGAATAACAAACAGACAGGGTAACATACTATTAGTCGGAGCATGGAATGTCAGATGATATGGAAGCCATAAAATCTGAAAAAGGAATTACAAAGCCAAAGTGTAAATACAGTAGGAATGGATGAAATGAAGTGGAAAGAAGACAAGGATTTATGGTCAGACGAATATAAGGTAATGTCAACAGAAAATGACATGACGAGAGTAGGATTCGTTATGAATAGTAAACTAGGGCCGAGATTGAATTACTGCGCACAGTTCCGCGATAAGGTTGTTCTCATCAGAATAAACAGCAAACCACCACCGACAACATTAGTTCAAGTATACATGCCGATATCACAAGCTGAAGATGAGGTGATAGAGAAAGAATATGTGGATATCTAATTCAGTACGTACAGGCAAATGATGTCCTTATAATCATGGGGAGTTGGAAGGCTGTATTGTAGGAAGGAATAGACGACAGAGCTCCAGGAGAATATGGGCTTGACAGTAGGAATGAGAGAGGAGAGGGTCTAATTGAGTACTACAATAAACTTTTGCAAGTAAAAGCGAATACACTGTTTAAAAATCGGAAGAGGAGAAGGTTTACTTGGAAATGATTGGATACACAGGAAGATTTTAGCTGGAATCCATCGTGATGAGACAGAGTTCGAAATCAGATGTGGGACAGTATAGTTTACCCAGCAGCAGATATAGACTCAGGTCACAGCTTAGTAATATTGAAGAGTGAACTGAAGTTTGAGAGAATCTCCGAAAAGAAACAGTGTGGAAGGAAGTGGGATACTTAAGTACTGAGCTATGATGAGAGGCGTTTCAAGTTTTCTATGCAAGGTGTTTCCATAACAGCGATAAAAAAAATTAATAGGACCTTAAAGGATGCTCCACTGAACAATTTTAGGTAGCGGAACGCGTGGTCGGAGAAGCCAGCTTCAGTTACAGTTAACTGCAAATACCGTTATCGGCACAATGAAGGTACCATTTGTTCTGTATCGTACAAAATGTGCTGAAAGTGACGGCCATTAATCTCAATGCAAGCATGAAATCGACAAATAAGATTCTGGAGCATCTGGTGTGTTTCGAATTACATCACAGGCAACTACAATTCTGGCAACTAATTCCGTCTCCGTATCCAGTGGGGTTTCATGCACAAGTGACCTTAGATATTCTCATAGGAAATAATCAAGGCGATTCAGGTCAGGTGACCTCGCGGGACGCGGAATAGGACCTCCCCTTCCAATCCATCAACCATAAAATACAGCACTGAGATGGGTGCGGACATCCACACTGAAGTGAGGCGGTGCACCGTCAAGTTGTATCCACATCCTCTCACTAACTGCCATGGGTACGTTCTCCAGCAACTCAGGCATAACTCTTCGCACAAACCTCAAGTACAAGTGTCCACTCAGACGGCCAGGTAGAAGGTATGGCCCAGTGAGATTGCCACCTACAGTGGTGGCCCAGATACTCACAGCAAAACGTACTTAATGGTGTGACTCTACTACAGCTTGAGGGTTTTTTCAACCCACACTGGGCTATTCCTGCCGTTCGAAGTACCATTAGGATCTAATGAGGCTTTGTCAGTAAACAGCACGATTTAGAGGAAATCTGGTCGATCAACACATTGCTTTAGCAGCCATTGACACAATGCCACGCTTGGTGTAAAGTCAGTCACAAGCATTGCATGGGCTCGTTTCGGTGATGTGGGTGTAACTATTGTTCGTGGAGTACTTGCCACATACTTGTATGTTGTGGAACATATTTTACATAATTTTTTGTCGTAAATGGGATTTTATTTCGTATGTGTTCCATAGATACAGGTAGTATATGGTTTTGAGAGTGGTTATATTACTTGTTGCTGGTTATCTATGAATAAAAGTTTTTTTTTATTTTCTTTCTTTACAGCAAGCTGTGTCTATCAGAGTTATTTCTATCTGTGCTTTCTTTCCCATAGTGCTTTGTATGGACAGGGTACGTGCCCATTTTATAATAACGAACAAATAAATAGAATCCATTTGACCAGACAAAGGCTCCAGTAGATGAAG
Organism: Schistocerca piceifrons; assembly: GCF_021461385.2. NCBI lineage: Eukaryota > Metazoa > Arthropoda > Insecta > Orthoptera > Acrididae > Schistocerca > Schistocerca piceifrons. The sequence continues at coordinate 586,156,949 of NC_060138.1, forward strand.
AACACGAAAACACTTGTGCTAATTGTTATGTCCTAGCCAGTAATGCCACCCGACCCCGCTGCCCAAAGGGTGGCAGCATCAAAGTCCGGACGCCGTTCGCATAAGCAGCGCCAGCGAGACAGCAAGTCTGCGCGCGCCACCGCTGGCTTCTGGCTTCTTAACCGCTGGAGTCGCGAGCGCTAGGACAGTTCTGTATTCGCCGCTCAGTTGTATACTCGCCACCGAATTGTGTACTTGCTAGTCAGTTGTGTGTTCATCGCAGCAGAGTTGTTGTTTGTCGTCAGCCGACGCTGACCTAGCCGCTCCGACTCGAACTAGACAGATTTCTGTAGACACCGAGTTCACTACTGTGTTACTGTATCTTCATTAATAAAGATAAGTACCGACTTTTATTTAATATGAGTGTTTGGGTTTTCATCTTTCCGTTTACTGTTCCAGCGGACCGGTCGGCCCGCTATTAAAAGTGTGGCGGTGACTTCGTAAGCCGTTTCTACAGCGAATTGCTTGTCGCTACGAACACCGCCACAAAACTAATGACAGTATTATGACCGTCAGGTGCATAGAGAGACATCATAAAAAGAGCTTGCAGTTGTGTGTCTGATGTCTTTCGGAGACACAAAAAGCGTTTGTATCTGAAAAACAAGTATATTCGTGTACGATATAGTGTAGTTGCTCGTAGTTGCTTCATCAACCCGTCTTGTGTGCTCAGAGACAAATATCAGAGTACTCTGATTTGTGATTTTCAGTAGACAAGACGGATTGCTGCCACAACTACTTAGGTATGAAGATGATCAAGTGTGATTGAAACATGTAATCTAATTAAAAATGTACAACCGAGACGGAACAATAAATGAGAATTACCTCAAAGTACATTTCATCGTGGCTATTTGATCAGAAAGGAAAGAAGAGTTGACGATGTTAGCTCTTGATAACCATATTTTGAGTCAATTGCCGCAGTTACATCCCAAACATCTCTGCAAGATGTCACACTTGATCTCTTAGCAACAAATAATACTGAGTTAATAACGAGCATCAAAACCGAATCAGGGATTTGTGAACACAGAGCTGTCGTAGCAAGACTGAACATTGTAATCCCCAAATCCCTGAAAAATAAGCGAAAAATATACCTATTCAAAAAATCAGATAAAAATTCACTTGACGCCTTCCTAAGAGACAATCTCCACTCATTCCAAATTAATAATATAAGTGTAGACCAGATGTGGCTTAAATTCAAATAAATAATATCGGCAGCAATTGAGAGATATATACCAAATAAATTAACAAACGATGGAGCTGATCCTCTTTGGTACAGAAAAAGGGTTACAACACTGCTGCAGAAACAACGAAACAAACATGCCAAATTTAAACAGACGCAAAATCCCCAAGATTGGCGATCTTTTACAGAAGCTCGAAATTTTGCGCGGACTTCAATGCGAGATGCTTATAGCAGTTTCCACAACGAAATTTTGCCTCGAAACCTGGCAGAAAATCCAAAGCGATTCTGATCGTATGTGAAGTATGTTAGCGGCAAGAAATAATCAATGCCTTCTCTGCACGATAGTAATGGAGATACCATCGAAGACAGTGCTGCCAAAGCAGAGTTACTAAACACAGCCTTTCGAAATGCCTTCACAAAAGAAGACAAAGAAAATATTTCAGAATTCAAGTCACGAATTCATGCCAACATGAGTAACGTAGAAGTAAATATCCTCGGAGTAGTGAAGCAACTTAAATCACTTAATAAAAGCAAGTCTTCTGGTCCAGACTGTATACCAATTAGGTTCCTTTCGGAGTATGCTGATGCATTAGCGCCCTACTTAACAATCATATACAACCGTTCGCTCGACGAAAGATCCGAACGCAAAGGCTGGAAAGTCGCACAGGTCACACTAATATTCCAGAAAGGTAGTAGGAGTAATCCACTAAATTACAGACCCATATTGTTAACTTCGAAATGCAGCGGGATTTTAGAACATATATTGTGTTTGAACATAATGAATTACCTAGAAGAAAACGCTCTATTGACACACAGTCAACATGGGTTTAGAAAACATCGTACCTGTGAAACACAACAGCTCTTTATTCACATGAAGTGCTGAGTGCTATTGACAAGGGATTTCGGATCGATTCCGTATTTCTGGATTTCCAGAAGACTTTTGACAGTGTACTACACAAGCGGCTCATAGTGAAATTGCGTGCTTATGGAATATCGTCTCAGTTATGTGACTGGATCTGTGATTTCCTGTCAGAGACGTCACAGTTCGTTGTAATTGACGGAAAGTCATCGAGTAAAACAGAAGTGATTTCTGGCGTTCTCCGAGGTAATGTTATAGGCCCTTTGCTGTTCCTCATCTACATAAACGATTTGGGAGGCAATCTGAATAGCCTTCTTCGGTTGTTTGCAGATGACACTGTCATTGATCGACTCATAAAGTCATCAGAAGATCAAAACAAACTGCAAAGCGATTTAGAAGAAATATCGGAATGGTGTGAAAAGTGGCAGTTGACCTTAAATAACGAAAAGTGTGAGGTCATCCACATGAGTGCTAAAAGGAACGCGTCAAAATTCGGTTACACGATAAATCAGTCTAATCTAAAAGCCGTAAATTCAACCAAATACCTAGGTATTACAATTACGAACAATTTAAATTGGAAGGAACGCACAGAAAATGTGGAGAAGGCTAACCAAACACTGCGTCTTATTGGCAGGACACTTATAAAATGTAACAGACTTACTAAGGAGACTGCCTACACTGCGCTTGCCCGTCCACTTTTAGAATACTGTTGCGCGGTGTGGGATCCTTACCAGATAGAACTGACTGAGTACATCGGAAAAGTTCAAAGAAAGGCAGCACGTTTTGTATTATCGCGAATGGCGAAATATGGGACAGAGTGTCACAGAAATGATACAGGATTTGGGATGGACATCATTAAAAGAAAGGCGTTTTTCGTTGCGACGGAATCTTCTAACGAAATTCCAATCACCAACTTTCTCCTCCGAATGCGAAAATATTTTGTTGACACCGACTTACATAGGGAGGAACGATCACCAAGATAAAATAAGGGAAATCAGAGCTCGTACGGAAAGATATAGGTGTTCATTCTTCCCGCGCGCTGTACGAGATTGGAATAATAGAGAATTGTGAAGGTAGTTCGATGAATCCTCAGCCAGGAACTTAAATGTGATTTGCAGAGTATCCATGTAAATTTAGATAATGAGGTCTTTGAGGCTATTGATGATGTAGCATTTCTAGTGATACGTCACTATCGTCAGTCTTGCTGGTAATATCTGAGAGACACAGTCTGTGTGCCAGATGCGCCACCTCTCTGCCTTTCACTTCACAACCATCCACAAGAACACCAAACGGCAGTGTACAAACATTGGTCGCAGTCATCCATATGGTACAAATTCACAACGGGTGAGGCAATAACAATATGACCTTTCCCAGCAATTCCAGGATTAGTACGTAGTTTATGTCTGAATGTAAGAGTGACTTGAAGTCAGGGTCTACATTTTGCTACTGCTCTACTGGCTAAGCTGACCTCGTGATTAAGACAGTGGATTCATATTCAGGAGCACAGTGTTTCAAATCCCCGAACGGCCATCCAGGCTGATGTATTCCGAGTTTTCTTAAGCGGGTTAAGGTAAATAGCAATATATCTCGTTTGAAAAAGACATTCCGATTTTCTTCCCCATCCTTCGACAAGCCGAGCAGGTGCTCACTCTCTAACGAGGTCGTCGACGTGACGTTAAATCCTAATTTTTCTTATCTTGCAGTAAGAAGCAGAACAAGGAGACGAAAAAGGAGAAAGCCAAATCGGAGACAAGGACTGAAAGCGTGTCTTAGACTTTGGGGGTTATAATATTGAGAATGCAGATTACGGTGTAGTGAACTCAGTGGGATAAGACTCCAGTTTATTTCCGAAACATAGCAAACCCGTAATTTCCTTGATGTTACAGGGAAAACTGCTCCAGAGTTCAGTTCTTGCACCATCGAAAGACTTTTGATAAACACTTGCAAATGTTTTTCATCACAGTAGCTTATTTTTCTAACGTCCAGTTAAATTTATTGGGCTTACTAAAATGTCACCCCAAAAATTTCAACATTAAATAATTTTGCTGTTGTCTGCCATAGGCAGGGTGACTGTGATGAATCGTTCCGATGCCTCTGATATTCACGTACATATACCAGCACTGTTGTTGCAGAGATTTTACGGTAGGCAATTATCAGTGGTGGTAGTATGGACTAAAACCAAAAAAAATGTCCACCAAGCATGAGCCCTAAAGTGCTTCCCAGAAGAGCTATGAGCACTTGCTCATCTTTGATACTGTGAAACACATCACTGGTATTGAACAAGTGCCCTTAGCTCTTAAGGTATATATTGCAGAGCTCATATATATTGGACATTTTTTTCTTGTTTTGTCCATACTACCTACTTAAAAAATATGGAAAGCGAAGAGCTTGCAATACAAGAGATTTGTCTCAGAATGTCGAAGATGAAGAAGTGCTCATAGTTCTTAAGGTATGCATTTTAGGCCCCTTGTTTACTAGACGTTGTTTTCTTGTTTCGGTCCGTACTACCACTTTTAAAAATTGCGTAGCTGACAACCTTAGCAACAACGCTACCAGCCCATGTTTTTCACTGTCACAGATATCACACGAATTTTCGCTTATAACTTTCGACTCGGTCATTTCTGGAGCAAGATCCCTTACCTCAAATTGATACACTACTGGCCATTAAAACTGCTACACCAAGAAGAAATTCAGATGATAAACGGGTATTCATTGGACATATACAGGGTGAGTCACCTAACGCTACCGCTGGACATATTTCGTAAACCACATCAAATACTGACGAACCGATTCCACAGACCGAACGTGAGGAGAGGGGCTAGTGTAATTGTTTAATACAAACCATACAAAAATGCACGGAAGTATGTTTTTTAACACAAACCTACGTTTTTTTAAATGGAACCCCGTTAGTTTCGTTAGCACATCTGAACATATAAACAAATACGTAATCAGTGCCGTTTGTTGCATTGTAAAATGTTAATTACATCCGGAGATATTGTAACCTAAAGTTGACGCTTGAGTACCACTCCTCCGCTGTTCGATCGTGTGTATCGGAGAGCACTGCAACATACATCGCGTTTCTACAGAATGATCTGCCAACGTTGCTCGAAAATATCCCACTGGAAACGCGTCGACGAATGTGGTATCAGCATGATGGTGCACCTGCACATTCCGCAATTAACACTAGGCTGACCCTTGACAGGATGTTCGACGGGCGTTTCATAGGACATGGGGGACGCATAAATTGGCCAGCCCGTTCTCCTGATCTTACACCTCTGGACTTCTTTCTGTGGGGTGCGTTAAAGGAGAATGTGTACCGTGATGTGCCTACAACCCCAGAGGATATGAAACAACGTATTGTGGCAGTCTGCGGCGACATTACACCAGATGTACTGCAGCGTGTACGACATTCATTACGCCAGAGATTGCAATTGTGTGCAGCAAATGATGTCCACCACATTGAACAACTATTGGCCTAACATGACGGGACACACTCTATTCCACTCCGTAATTGAAAACGGAAACCACGTGTGTACGTGTACCTCACCCCTCATGGTAATGTACATGTGCGTCAGTGAAGAAGACCAATAAAAAACTGTTAGCATGTGGACGTGATGTGCTGTTCCAGTCTCTTCTGTACCTAAGGTCCATCACCGTTCCCTTTGGATCCCTACGTAATTCGGTGCTCTGCGATACACACGATCGAACAGCTGAGGAGAGGTAATCAAGCGTCAACTTTAGGTTACAATATCTCCGGATGTAATTAACATTTTACAATGAGACAAACGGCACTGATTACGTATTTGTTTATATGTTCAGATGTGCTAACAAAACTAACGGGGTTCCATTTAAAAAAACGTAGGTTTGTGTTAAAAAACATACTTCCGTGCATTTTTTACGGTTTGTATTAAACAATTACACTAGCCCCTCTCCTCACGTTCGGTCTGTGGAATCGGTTCGTCAGTATTTGATGTGGTTTACGAAATATATCCAGCGGTAACGTTAGGTGACTCACTCTGTATATTATACTAGAACTGACATGTGATTACATTTTCATGCAATTTGGGTGCATAGATCCTGAGAAATCAGTACCCAGAACAACCCCCTCTGGCCGTAATAACGGCCTTGATACGCCTGGGCATTGAGTCAAACAGAGCTTGGATGGCGTGTACAGGTACAGCTGCCCATGCATCTTCAACACGATACCACAGGTCATCAAGAATAGTGACTGGCGTATTGTGACGAGCCAGTTGCTCGGCCACCTTTGACCAGACGTTTTCAATTGGTGAGAGATCTGGAGAATGTGCCAGCCAGGGCAGGAGTCCAAAGGCCCGTACAGGACCTGCAACATGCGGCCGTGCATTGTCCTGCTGAAATGTAGGGTTTCGCAGGGATCGAATGAAGGGTAGCGCCGCGGGTCGTAACACATCTGTAATATAACGTCCACTGTTCAATGTTCCGTCAATGAGGTGACCGAGACGTGTAACCAATGGCAACCCATACCATCACGTTGGGTGATACGCCAGTATGGCGATGATGAATAGACGTTTCCAATGTGCGTTCACCGCGATGTAAGCCAAGCACGGATGGGACCATTATGATGCTGTAAACAGAACTTGGACTCATCTGAAAAAATGAAGTTTTGCCATTCGTTTTGCTCCTGTCTGTGATGCAGCGTCTAGGGTAACCGCAGCCATGGTCTTCGAGCTGATAGTCCATGCTGCTGCAAATGTCGTCGAACTGTTCGTGCAGATGGTTGTTGTGTTGCAAACGTCCCCACCTGTTGACCCAGGGATCGAGACGTGGCTGCACAATCCGTTACAGCCATGCGGGTAAGATGCCTGTCATCTCGACTGCTAGTGATACGAGGCCGTTGGGATCCAGCACGGTGTTCCGTATTACCCTCCTGAATCCGCCGATTCCATATTCTGCTAACAGTCACTGGATCTCGACCAACGCGAGCAGCAGTGTCACGATACGATAACCCGCAATCGTGATAGGCTACAATCCGACCGTTATAAAAGTCGGAAACGTGATGGTACGCATTTCTCCTCCTTACACGAGGCATCACAACGTTTCACCAGGCAACGCCGGTCAACTGCTGTTTGTGTATGAGAAATCGGTTGGAAACTTTCCTCATGTCAGCACGTTGTAGGTATCGCCACCGGCGCCAACCTTGTGTGAATGAGCTGATAAGCTAATCATTTGCATATCACGGCATCTTCTTCCTGTCGGTTAAATTTCGCGTCTGTAGCACGTCATCTTCGTGTTGCAGCAATATTAATGTCCAGTAGTTTACATTTACACTTACGTGGTCGCCTTCGCCTGATAAACAGGAAAAGAAAAATCTTGAAACAAGAAATGTGGTACATTCGTCTGTGTTTATTTCTTCAGGGTTTGAGATATCGTTTCCGATCGATGAAGAATGAGTCAGTGGTCTCGCAAGTCTACATAATGACTTGTTGGTTACTTATGTGTTGGAGGCAACACGCCCGCATTGTTTCGTATTTGACTAGGGTGCCTCATATCATCATGTTGTTGTTGTGACAGACTTTTAAATTTTCTTTGAGTAACGCAGAGATGGGCTGAATCGGGTACAGAGGGAGAAGCTAGGTGCCGGAAATAATAACGCCTTAAAGTACGACTAGTGGTGAATTGGAATGGATCCTTCTGCAAGCTTCAGGGAAACGGCTTTGCGGTCTGTTTTGCTGCGTCGGCGTCGGGGGCCACCACAGAGGAAGGGTGCGACGGCCGGGCGGAGACGTAGTTGCAGAAGAGGAAAGGAGGGGATGTGGTCGAGATAAAGACGGGGCGGCGCGCGGCGCGGAAGGAAAGGAAAAGAAAAAGAAAGTCAGAGAAAGGGAAAGGGCAGCCGGGCTGGCGGGCGGCCGCCACAATCTCCGGTGTGGAGATAAAGCCGCGGCTCTAGCGCGTCCGTACGTCTCGGCGGCTGACACATCGGGCCGGCAGAGCCCCGGAGCCCCGGCGCGGGGTTAATAAAACAGCGGCCGCGACACCTCCACAAATCTCGGCGACAATCAGCTGCTGGGCAGCTATTGCCGCTGTATTTAACGGGCCCGGCCGCAGCCGCAGCGGCAGCGCAGCCACTTGCTAGGAGCGGACAGGTGCGGCCGCCTGGCAGGGCGCGTCTAAATGCAAATGCGTGCCCGCGGCCAGCAGTCACCGGCCGACAGCCGCTCCTCCGGGAACTGGCCGCTGCCCGAGGTGCCAGCTGCGTGCGCAGCGGTGTCTCGTAAAATATGCAAGCGGCGCATTGTTAAAAGAAACACTGACACTCCCGGGCACCCTGTTTCCAACTTCGTTTCGCTGTCGCAAGCAATTCTTATTTATCGTATGGCAATAAATATGCAAAGATCACGGAACTACTACACTTCAACGTTTAAGTACAGCTCTCCAGCATAAAATAACATAACAACAGCTACAGATGGATATCAAGGTGTTTTATGTATTTTGTAACATCACTCGTCACTGTGAGGAAATATTCGAAAAGGCCCCTTTAGGCACGTGTGGGACATGCCGATACAACATGAGCAACTGTCATTCCGCCCCACAGCCACAGTATGATGAAGATTTGCCCCACTTGTAGTGATGTCTGCGCATCGTCCATGGCTCGTCTTCGAATGCGGTTCAAGATAGACCTAAATTGCCCGAGGCTGGTCGAATTCAGGAGGTTTCTTCTGGATGTAAGGCTGCTTCAGGCATTGTGGGGAACAGTTCTCTTGCCAGCAACGTTTTCTTTCATCGACTGGATTGAATTAAGTTTCCATGAGAGTCCCGTCTGTGATGAGAATGGGATGTCTTGATCTTAGGATGAAGGTGGCAAGCAGTCTAAATGCCACCTTAATCCTATCGCTCATCATTAGTAAGGCCACTGACGCCTATAAGCCTCTACATATTGACCAAAGGGTTAATAGCATATTGGTCCAGCTGTGGAACGCAATACAGTAGCGATTATGCGTGGCATGGATTCCAAGAGCTCGTGATAGTTTGCCATAGATACGTATCACGTTATGCAAATGCTACACAATTCCCGTAAATTAAGAGCTGATGGTTGGAGGGCACAGGACTGTCACCCAATAACCTCACTGAGGTGTTTTATCGGTTTTAGATCAGGTGAATTTGGTGATCAAGACGTCAACGTAGGTTCACTGTTGTTTTATTTGCCTAATCTATTTGGCTTGAAATGCAACCATGTGGCATCAGGAGAGCCCCTTACCACCGAAAATAGTTGCTGTTACAAATTATGCAGCCTTGACTTAGGGCCAAACAGGAACACAGAACAGCTACTACAGAGATATGTGGCAACTCAAGTAAAGGAAAACTTACAATAATTTAGTAATAGAAACATTACAAATAATTGTAGTAAGAAAATGTGCATGTCAATGCAGTTCAGAGTTCACTTGCTCTGATCTGTCTTTGGACGATGTTATAGTGCTGACTCTAGTAAACTGTGGATGATGATGATGATGATGATCATGTTTGGTTTGTGGGGCGCTCAACTGCGCGGTTATCAGCGCCCGTACAATTCCCAACCCTTGCTCAGGCCAGTCTCGCCATTTTCATGAATGATGATGAAATGATGAGATCAACACAAACACCCAGTCATCTCGACGCAGGTGAAAATCCCTGACCCCACCGGGAATCGAACCCCGGACCCCGTGCTCGGGAAGCGAGAACGCGACCGCGAGACCACGAGCTGCGGACGTAAACTGTGGACGTCGCGACATAGCCCATACAGTGGCAGGTGGAATGGCTGTTGGTAAGTCAGGATGGGGTGGCGTTTCCTCACCTGGAAGCAGGCTGCGGAGGTGGTGGTGACTAAGTATTTTTTTGTGTCAGTTACAAGGATAGAATTGTAGCCAGAGAGAAAATGACCTTTGTGACGTATCCAGCGCTGGTCGCATGGCGTGCCAGCATCAGCACCTTGTCCGCTTGGCAGGCAGCAGTGCTTGTGGCGGCGGTTGTGGTGTCAATGTGGCCGCAGAATTCTCACCTTTGGACGTCGATAGTGCAGCTGGGCAGCTACCTGGCGCAGGCATAAGCCTGTTGGGCGCCAGATGAAGGTAGTCACCCAGCAGGTGGCCCAATGGTACGAAGGCACCAAAAGCATACAGACTTCAACCCCGGCAGAAGCTGGCTGCTTCACCTTATAATGCAAGTGGTCTTCGTCTTGTAGTCATAGGCTGGCGTACATTGTATTACTCGGCATATTGTGTGCTATGTAGAATGAACATCTGAGCACAAGCGTCTAATAAGGGTGATATATTTGCGAGTTGTCTGCCTAATGTGTCTGCAACGGGCTGGAGCATCTGGGCGCCATAGCGCTGTAGTGATTATACTTGCCCCAGAGTTATTGCCCGGTCAGGTTATCACAAGCCTTGTCAGAACTGTAAGTGATAGCTAGGTATTCACGTGGGAAGATTTGGGATCGGGTCACCCTAGTGGAAGGACTGGCGTCCCCTCATTGCTGCTTCAGCGTTCATCATTTTTAATACATAACTTGGATTTATTATGTTCAAACGAGTTTTTAAAAACAATCAACAGTAAAATTGACTGAATAGACTTTAGAAAAATGACTTTTAAACAGCTGCCACCAATTAAGAGCTGCTTAAACTTCTCCAACGAGAAGAGAGCTCCTAAGGATAATAAACGCCTTGCCAAAATCTGGGATAACTAACACAAGAGGGCAGAGAAGGAAGTTTGATGTCTCTCTGCCCGAACTGTTGTGTCCAGCTTATTCGTCAAATATGGGAAGCCTAGTAACTTGCTTCCTCGGATCGCTAGACTACAATTCAAGCAAATCGTATAAATGAGTTTTTATTACAGTAATATAAACGACAAAACTCTGAGAATTTACGGTGATGTATTGCAAGCAAAGGGCGACAGACAAAACAAGAAATCTCTTCAGTATATGCAGTGCTACATGGTACATGCTATTCTTGAAGTCGCTGTCGAAGTCGGCGAACTGGCTAGTCTTCAAATGGGCCGCAGCCAGGCGGCGCGGCGCGTGATGTCCTCTTAGTGCCGAGGGCGCTGCCGTCAGGTTGCCGTCTAGAGAGGCGTGCAACTGGCCGACGTCTTCTTCACAGCCCTCTCTGCTCCAACGTTCCCGACCGGCGGGCCGGCGCTTGACTTTACGCCGGAACACAAACGAAGGGCTCGTCTTTCTCACGCAAGTTATTCAAGGGCGCCGCTAACTGGACGAAATTAGGAACTGTGGTGTCACCGCCAGACACCACACTTGCTGGGTGGTAGCCTTTAAATCGGCCGCGGTCCGTTAGTATACGTCGGACCCGCGTGTCGCCACTATCAGTGATTGCAGACCGAGCGCCGCCACACGGCAGGTCTAGAGAGACTTCCTAGCACTCGCCCCAGTTGTACAGCCGACTTTGCAAGCGATGGTTCACTGACAAAATACGCTCTCATTTGCCGAGACGATAGTTAGCATAGCCTTCTGCTACGTCATTTGCTACGACCTAGCAAGGCGCCATTACCAGTTACTATTGATGCTGTAAAACATGTACCGTCAAGAGCGATGTTCACCAATTATGGATTAAAGTTAAGTATTCCAGCAGCTACGTACGTCTCATTTCCTTGACCTCTTCCAGACCTCACGCCAGCCTGCGTGAGCTAACACGCGTGCCTTTCGGCTTCCTCTCATAGAGGGTTGGCTGTCTTGCCAATTCACAACAGGAACAAACTTCAGAAAGAAATTCGGGATTCCAATAAATCTTAGGGAAGGGAGGGGGAGGGGGGGAAGAGAATGTCACGCAAAGAACGTGTCCACTCCTGGTCAATGCTGACCCCTGAGCTGAACTTAGATGACTCGAAAAGGATTTAAAATGGCAAGTCAAGGTAATCTTAGAAGGTTTGACAGTAAGCCTGGCCTCCCTAAGACGTAACAAAATTTCTTCAAGGTGGTCTTTATGCTCCGCCGTGGGGTGGCTATTAAATAAATCTAATGATCTCCTTCACCATTTACATGAGCCTGAAAATTATTTTTACAGTCAGCGATAAAATGATAGCCGAGCGTGTTAGCCGCACTGTCTGTAGCGCCTTGCCGTGGTTCGCGCGGCTTCCCTGGTCGGAGGTTCGAGTCCTTCCTCGTGCACCAGTATGTGTATTGTCCTTAGCGGAAGTTAGTTTAAGTTAGATTACGTAGTGTGAAAGCCTAGGGATCGATGACGTCAACAGTTTGGTCCCGTGGGATCTTACCACAAATTTAAGAGAAAATGATGGAGAACATACTGACCATAATTTCCAGTCTGAAAGTCCACATTACTCATTGCATTCACTGAAAGAAAATGTTACTACTTGTTTTTTACTCAGCAGAATGAGGAATTATGACTATAGATAAAGGTTTTGACTTGTAACTGATTAATATATTCAGTAAAAGTTCATATGTACAAAGATAATAATATTTCTGATAATAATGTCCCTATTAGAAAGAACACTATTAGCAGTTGAGAGGAGACCTCTAGGGAAGTTCCATGCAAAATGGTCTATCACCTTAACTTCTAATCATTAAAAGTTAATTGCTCACCTTAAAAGTGGAAAATATTCTCGCCCCTTGCCATGCAGTTTTGTCAACGGCAGCACATAAAGAGTTACTTTTGTGAAAACACTTTTACAGAAAACACTGTTTGTAGCCATCTGGCTGTAACGTCAATCGAGGCACAGCACACACAGTCGTTTGAGTGACACGGACAGATTGATAACTTGGTATGAAGTGTCTTACCTCACTGCCTCACTGACTGTATTTACATATGGGCACAGCGGACAGGAACGGAACACCATCTACCAACCGCTCTAGGCACCGGTAGCAGCATCTAAATGGTCCCTTTCTTGGAAACATATTAATTAATATCTCTGTAGTTAAACAGTTTACAATTTTCTTAATTTTTATATGAAAGGAATTCAGTTTGCTTTAGTTACTGCAAAAGCTTTAGCTCGAGTGCATTTAAACTTTACCGGCTAGAATTTTTAGAACAGAACTGACAGTAGAAAATTACCTCTGACTGCCTTATTACATTCCTTGCAATGATTGTCATTTACACTAAAGATATTTAATTTTGGTACAGCTGTATTATTTCACCAATGTAATTGGGTGTAGTAATTAAAATTTTCTATAAAAAATGCAATTGATACTTAATCTACGTATTATGGAATAGGAACATTTTTGTTCCAAATTTAGTTTAGCAAATTATTAGAGGTAGCTTAAAGGAGTAATATAGTTAATGTTTTTATATCCATCTGAGGCTACATACCAATTTTTATCTTTCTGCGTCTAATATTTCAATTTTTCACCAAAACATTGCTCCATACAAGTTAAGACTTGTAACTTTTGATTGTGACTTACATCTGCACATTCTGAACAGCTTTAGCTTTCTAGCTTCATTCTTTAGCGCCATTTATTTTTCTCTTAAAATACTATATTTAGCGAGTCTTATTCGTCTGATCAATCTGAGATTTAACAATTGTAACATTAATATACTGAAGCGTACCCTGATGAAGTCTGGAAAAGTTATTTTAATTTTCAACTTCGTTCTTAGATCATGGATGAATACTTTGTATGATACGCACAGACTCATTATGATGGCGTGGCGCAGGTAGCAGTGAACTGGCGTTAAGTCCCAGCACACTCGTTCGCCTCGGCATCTCTCAACGATACAGCGCTTGTTTCGCCACTTCAACCACGTTAATTGTTGTGGAAAAAGTTTATTTTTGAACAAAATTAACTTTTAGAAATAAGTGATTTTGCTATAGTGGACCTCTTGTAAATGAAATTGATTTGAGCAAAATTTTCCTTAATACTACACCCACAAAATTAACCATATAAGTACATATGTACATACAGGGTTATTTTTCCACCATGTACAAACTTTTGGGATTGATCAATGAGAGGCAACAGAACAAGAAACATATGTTGAACTTCTGTCCGGAAATTCATGGTCTCCATGCTACAGACTATTTATTAAATCATACATTGTTACAGAGACTGCAGTATAATACACATTGTAGCATGTAGTCACAGTTCCACTACGCCTGGTTTTCTAGAGGATGGTACTGTTCCCTATACATCATGCCCGTGTGCCCTCTCCTACCATGGTAAGTGGTAATGTTGTGTTGGATTCATTTCTATTGCTAGCTCACCTTGTGGATGTGATACAGCGTTGTTCACAATGTTTCCGTATTCGAATCAAGAGTTTTCCGACATTGTGTTTACTTATAGAAAGGCAAATGGCAATAGCCGGTGGACAGCAAGGTTGTATCAAGAGACTTATCCCCACCGACTACAACCACAGCATTCAATGTTTGCAGCAGTGCTTCGCCGTTTTACTGAGACAGGTTCGTTTCAGGAAGATGGAAATCATGGAGGACATACCCGAAATATTCGGACACCAGACTTGGAGGAAAATAGCTCTAACATTGTGGAAGGCGACCGCCGTGTCAGCACCATGCAGTTGGCCCGCCAGTATAGGGTAACCCAGACAACTCTATGGAACATTCTCCATAACAATTGTTACTATCCTTATTACTAACAGCGTGTGCAGGTCTTACTAGTGACAGAATTTCCACTTGTAGCAGTGTTCTCACTGGTTTCTGCACCAGGCAATCACGATTCCAGGATTTGTGTCATCCATCTTGTCCACAGATAACGCATCTTTATGCGGAGTCGTATCTTCACCTTTCATAACAGTCATCTGTGGGACAGTATGCAGACCCCTCATGGTATGGTGAGAGCGAATCATCAGCACAACTGCAGTCGAAATGTGTGGGCCATAATTTGAGACCGGTCTTCATTCCACGTCGCCTAACAGGCCGAAACTGCCGGGGTTTCTTCTGGATGACTTTACCTCTCCTGTTAGAAGAAGTTCCATTGATGATTCGAAGGGTTACATGGATGCTACATGTTGGTTCCACAGCCCACTTCGCCGTCAACCTCAGGACGCATCCCAATCGTGTCACTGGATCGGACGAAAGGCTCCAGTTGATGGCCTGCTCCTTCACCGGATCTCAACCTGTGCGATTTCTGGTTTGGAGACATCTCAAACGTATCGCGTATGCAGATCGCATTCCAGATGTAGAGACACTGGAGCAGCGTATTCATGCTACCGCCTTTGACACTGTTCGGATGCACACTGGCTGACGTGTGAACATGTATGACAGAACATGCATTGAGGCACATGGAAGCTATTTTCAACTCATATTGTAACTGTGGATGCATTTTACAGTGTATATTGGACCGCTGTCTCTGTAATAGTGTATGATTGAATAAATGGTTTCTAGGATGGAAACCGTACATTTCTGGAATAAGTTCATTAGATCTACCATCGATGAATCCCTAGTCATACAATGTATTTTTACAAATCCTGTACATAAATAACATAGAAACACTAAATAAAATTTTCGTTTATTGCAAAATTAAATTTGTGATATAGAATTTTCAGTTTTTACCTGAAACAGAAACAGAAAAATATTTCTCTTTACAGTACTCATTTAATCACAACTGTAGGTACTGTTGTGTGTGTCCGTATGAACAACTTACATTAATACATTTAAGGTAGAGGGTAGGAAGTCACCATATATGTCGTTCTTCACGATGTTCTACACTGAAGAGCCAAGGAAAATGGTACGCCTGGCTAACATCGTGTAAGGCCCCTGCAAGCACGCAGAAGTGCCGCAACACGACGTGGCACGGACTCTACTAAATGCAGGAGGGAACTGACACCATGAATCCTGCAGGGCTGTCCATAAATCCGTAAGACTACGAGGGGACGGAGATCTCTTCTGAACAACACGTTGCAAGGCATCCCAGATATGCTCAATAATTTTCATGTCTGGGGAGTTTGGTGGCCAGCGAAAGTGTTTAAACTCAGAAGAGCGTTCCTGAAGCCACTCTGTAGCAGTTCCGGACGAGTGGGATGTCACATTGTCCTGTTGGAATTTCACAAGTCTGTCGGAATGCACAATGGACACGAATGGAACCAGTGATCAGACAGGATGCTTACGTATAGTCACCTGTCAGAGTCGTCTCTAAACGTATCAGAGGTCCCACATCAGTCCAACAGCACACACCCCACACCATTACAGAGCCTCCAGCAGCTTCAACAGTTCCCTGCTGACATGCAGAGTCCATGGATTCGTGAGGTTGTCTCCATATCTGTATACAATTTGAAACGAGACTCATCCGATAAGGCAACATGTTTCCAGCCATCAACAGTCCAATGTCGGTGTTGACGGGCCCAAGCGAGGCGTAAAGCTTGGTGTCGTGCAGTCATCAAAGGTACACGAGTGGGTCTTCGGCTCCGAAAGCCCATATCGATGATGTTTCGTTGAATGGTCAGCACGTTGACACTTGTTGATGGCCCAACACTGAAGTCTTCAGCAATTTGAGGCAGGGTTGCACTTCTATAACGTTGAACGATTCTCTTCAGACGTCGTTGGTCCCGTTCTTGCGGGAACTTTCGTCGGCCGAAGCAATATCTGAGATTTGATGTTTTACTGGATTCCTGATATTCACGGTACATTCGTGAAATGGTCGTACGGACAAATCCCCACTTCATCGCTATCTCGGAGATGCTGTGTCCCATTGCTCGTTCGCCGACTGTAACACCACGTTCAGACTCACTCAAATCTTGATAACCAGCCATTG
Source organism: Schistocerca piceifrons (assembly GCF_021461385.2). Lineage (NCBI taxonomy): Eukaryota > Metazoa > Arthropoda > Insecta > Orthoptera > Acrididae > Schistocerca > Schistocerca piceifrons. The sequence continues at coordinate 586,173,701 of NC_060138.1, forward strand.
TAGGAGCAGTAACCGACCTAAAAACTGCGCCAGACACTTATTGTCTTATATATGCATTGTCGACGCTGCGCCGTATTCTACTGTTTACCTATCTTTGTATTCGAATACGTATGCTTATACTAGTTTCTTTGGCGCCTCAGTGCATTGCAAAAGGGAAATGGGAGGATTCACTGTGGTATGTAACCTTCTTGCTTTCTTCCCCATTACATGAAACCTCCATGTCCCTGTGATAAGAGATAACGTAGCCTAAGCTTCTGTTCTCAATTTACATCTAATGGGGGACAAGATACATTCTATATTCTATTTTCCTTATATAATTTAAATAAACAATTGAGAAGTTATCAGAAAGAATTTCTGTTTTTATAATTTCATTATTTGGAAAAAAAATTACTTACTTTTTCAAAATGATCATTGGCAATATGTCACTTCATAAAATCGGTCGTTTTACTTCATTATTAAACTTGAATCCCGGATTTTGTAATCCTTTTTTAACGATGGCTATTATGGTCTGAAAGTCAACAAAGATTTTTAAAATAGTCACATTTTGGGCCGTTTTGCGATTTACTTCATTACCTTGGATGTTGGTTTAGTTAGAAAACTGAGTAATCTTTGTAAGTTCTATCTTCATATGGTTCAATCATCATACGTATTAATATCCTAAAGAAGTGATTTGCTTGAGAGCATTTACTTTGCTTTGTCACACAAATAATTGGAAAGCTGTTTTATTGTACCCTACCTACACTCTACAATCAGCACTTTTTAACTCATGCGTTTACCTGTGTTGTTGTCTGTATTTGTCAATATTTATCTGTTAAACGATCATCTGCTTTAAGCAAAGTTATATGTTTCTCAATCTTTTTACGAGCCGTGATGAAATTACTTATCAATTTACCTCCATTTTACCATATATGTCAGCCTACCGATTTCATTTCTTCTGTTTCTTCCAATTTCCCTTTATCCATATATTCCGATGCTCCTTTCTACGTTTCATCTCCGTCATCCTACTGACCTCACTATTTACATATATTTTTAGTGTGACCCTCATGCCACTTCCATACGTCTCCTTTAACAGATGTCAAAACGCTTTTGCTTGCCTCTAGTGACACCATTTTATTATTCTCTCTTACCTACAGACAATCTTACTTCCAACATGAAAATTATTACTTTAGGCAGAGTTTATTCTTTCAGATTTTAGGAAGTTCCATCTTCAATTACATTTCTTAACGCAAAGCATCTGTATTTTACTGTTACTAATCCTTTTATTGTATCACAATTATTATTTATTTACTTCAGCCATTATTTTCCAGTCGTCGACCTCATTAGTTGCCCACTATTATTTTAATATTTAGAATTTGCTACTGCAAACTGCCCCTCATATTCTCTTGTAAGTCATCATTCAGGTATACTGATTTTCGGGATTCGTTCTTATTTATTAGTAAGACATTACAAACTAACAGCATATACGACATGAAGGCATGTATTCTTTATATACCATAGATAGAGCAGGAGAACGGAATGAAAATTGAAAGGAAATAAAGTTTTATCCAGCTGGGGCAGCCCATTACTCCAAACTGTGTATCCGCCAAAGGGTGGCAGACTTCTTACAGAATATGACATAGATAGGACAAAAGAACAAAATAAAACTTAAAACGAAGTTTCATCCAGCTGGGACTGCACAATACGCCAAACTGTGTATCCGCTGAAGAGTGACAGATTCCCTACAGAATCTACTATAGGTAAGACAGAAGAAGAGATCGAAACCTGAAAAGGAAATAAAGTTTCATCCAGCTGGGAATACAAAGTACAGCAAACTGTGTATCCACCAAAGAGTGGTAGTCTTCAGACCTACACTGTTTCGTAGACATAGTTCTTTCTTGTTTTTCTGGTATTCCAAACGGTATGCATTTTCATGAGGCTTACCTATTGTGCTGAATGGTTCTTGATAAACGTGCATGAACCTCTTTGTTTCCGATGAAATTTTCTTAGGTTTTTCTTTAGTTTTGACTAACACTAATTCTCCAGTGTTGAAACTAGTGGTGGAACATTTTTCGTCATGTCTTCTTTTTCTATCCCAGCCTATTTTATGGGAAATTTGATCTGTTGATTGTCCCCTAGCCTTTATTTCTTTAAGGATATAATTTTCTTCCACTTCAGCATCATGCACATTACTCTCGAATTCAGTATCTTCATGCAAGTATCCCGTATTCCTTATTACTCTAATAGGAAGTTACAATGCTTCATTATTACTGCCCACCAAATACCCAATGAAGCGCCCTGTAATCACTCTATAATTTGGTAAAGTTAATACTAAGTGACTCTAATCAAAGTCAAACTTTCCTTGATATTTCATTAAGAAGTTTGTGCCAGTTAACATCTCAACAGTTAAATCGAGCACGATTAGACAAATATGATTTATTATTAGGTTATCTATACCAGTTAGTATCAAAGCTTCTTTCTGTACTGGTCTCAAAACTTTTCCAGTAGTACCTGTTATTTTTAAATCACACAGTTTCATGACAGTTTCTTCATTCTTATTAGGAATAGAATCAAAGAATGCTTAAGACAAAGTGCTTGCTTCACTGCAACTATCAAGAAGACAACTTATTTTTATTTATGCGAACATAGGGTGAGTTATTCTAGCCTTATCATGTTCCTAAAAAACGTCTTCTAATAAATCCTTTTCAATCTGTTTCGAGCTAAAGTAATTTTTTCAGTTGCAAGTACATTTACACTTAGATCCACTGGGTCATCAACCTCTGCATCTGCAGCTGCCTTTTCCAACCTGTTTACGAACTTTAAAGCAGAAAACTTGGTGACCTTCTCTACTTTCGTTTGCTTTACATCAGCTAAACTATAATCTATCTCTGAGTGACTGCGTCCCTGTGCAACACTGCTACCTATAATACTGTCGTCGACTTTTACAGTTTGTGGCAAGTTAATACAGCTAATATGTTCCAGGACCTCATTATTATTACTACCCTCTTCATCCAACAACTCCTTCAGAACCCTGCAAAACTGACTCTATTTCCTCTAACGAAACTTTAACCTTCAGATTGCCATCATTGTCTTCGTCCTTATCTGATACAAACCCGTTAATTCGTTCCTCCCTATTATCTGTAGCGTTTTTTTTTTTCTTCTTCACTCATTTTTCTAAAGCGTCTAAAATGCTGCCAACTATACAACAAGTGTGGTTTAGCAGATTACCGGTATTGTCTGTCTCTATTGCAGCATCCCTGTTATTGATTTCAGTGTGCTGACTGACTGTGTTTTGTGTTTTTGTTACTGATTGTGTTACTGTTTCCACCCGTTGAGCGCTGGTTTCCTCATACACAGGACTTAGTTTCCCACACACGGCCTATTGTGTACATTCGAGTCAGAATCGGGGGATAGCACATTAGTTACATTTCTGCCTTCGGCAAAGTAATTATTGCGAAAGCGCAGTTGCTGTCTACCTCCTCTTCCTCCAACAGGGCCTTGGCCATGACATTTAGATCTTGTATTCTGAACCTCCATACTTCTAACATTCACGTTCCTGTTATCATTATTTCGGTTGTTTACATGGTTGTGAGAAGACCTATTATTTTGCTCCTCAACAGCAGCTACTCTTCCCACTCGCTCCAGATACTCAATGAACACACCCACATTACTTCTAGGTGTGGAAATTATCATTTTCTGCCAATATCAACGCAGCTTACCTTCTACTCCCACACAATTATTTCCAGCTTCATCTTTTCTGTCACATAAGACAGCCGTGAAACCCGCTATCTAGAGAACTCTTCAACTGCTTCACGATCTACAGTAAACGTTTTACCACTCTAAAATTCTCTCGAAACAGTACTCATTAAGAGATGCTGTTTTAAATTCAGAAAGAGTTTTGCATCTAATCATTACATCAGCTAGCCGGCCGGCCGTGCGGTTCTAGGCGCTTCAGTCTGGAACCGCGTGATCGCTACGGTCGCAGGTTGGAATCCTGCCTCGGGCATGGATGTGTGTGATGTCCTTAGGTTAGTTAGGTTTAAGTAGTTCTAAGTTCTAGTGGACTGATGACCACAGATGTTAAGTCCAATAGTGCTCAGAGCCATTTGAACCATTACATCAGCTGACCATCACAAAGCATTTCCTGACAGAGTTTCTTACAAAAAAAAAATTCTCACGTTCTGACGAAGCATTTGGCAAAACATCCTCAAAATAATTCCAGAACTCTAATTGGTGAATTTGTTTGTATGGATCAAAACGTAAAAATTGACGACATCCGATAAAAGCTGCATCAACTGAAGCAACATACTGTGCTGTAGTATTAAAGTGTTACCAGAAGTTACTCTATTTTCTATATTACTGATACTTGTATTTCCTTCTTCTACCTGTAGTTCTAGTGCTTCCACTGGATCAGAAATTTTTTTATCAAATTCCTCACATAATGTAACACAGTCAGATTTTACTTATTAATATCCTTTTGATAAGCATTTACTTTACTAGTTGCTTCTTCAAATAGATTAGAGCAAAGTTTGGATTCATCGACTCTTCTTTCTGGCAACCTCCCTTCCATAAGATCATCTGCGTCTTGGAAATCATTGTGAAATTCAGCAATTTTTGTTTTGGAAACACTATGTAATTTAGTTAGCTGTTGTCCTAATTTTGATGTACAGATCACGGTGGTTAGAATCAGTTTTATAATTCAAGTTATTTAGTTTTGAGGTCATTTCATTCTTTACATCTTTACTACTCGTACTATCATTCAGTTCTTTATGCTGTGATTCAAGTTTAGAAAACTGTAATCGCATCCATTTTGGTGCCTCTACCTTGCCATTTGGCATTTCCAGCGACTTCAAAGGAGTTTCTAGTATTCCCTAACTTGGCTGAATTTCAGACATATTGTTCTCAGTTTCATTATTTGATAACTACATTAATTCTACTTTTTCTTTTTTTACTTCAATTTCAATTACCTCATCTCCAGAAACTGGTTCTAACTTCACAGTAAGATCGAAATTTCGCTTACACTAGTTAGATCATCTAATGCGAGATGACTCAGATCTACCTGCAGCTCCCTAAACTGACTAATTAAGCTATCAACGCAGCACTTTCGTCGGGCTTCAGGGATGCCTGCTTCAAATCGCCGAGGCAACTCACGCAATGTGTGGCCTGTGCTCAAAGTATGTACACTTGTTTGTGCGTAGTTTGACTGTACCGTTAGACCTTCACATTTTCCCGCAGTCCTGTCAATGCCGCCAAACCGTCACGAGCACGGCACCCACCTCACCAGCGGCGCCGAGGCTGAGGTCCAAGGCTTTCCCCACGGCGTCGCGCAAACGAGCAGGTAATTCAGGCACTGTGCCCTCGCCTGACCGCTGCCCAATTCGTAACTCTTACAAAAGGTAGTCTTTCTTGAGGTAACCTATCCCTGGACACGGCCTGTTCCCGTGCTGTCGGTTGCTACCTGGAAAACAATATGTAATTAACCAAACATAGTTTACAAAAAAATGGTTCAAATGGCTCTGAGCACTATGGGACTCAACCGCTGAGGTCATTAGTCCCCTAGAACTTAGAACTAGTTAAACCTAACTAACCTAAGGATATCACTAACATCCATGTCGGAGGCAGGATTCGAACCTGTGACCGTAGCGGTCTTGCGGTTCCAGACTGCAGCGCCTTTAACCGCACGGCCACTTCGGCCGGCCATAGTTTACAGTTAACACGAATAAAGTAGTAACTGAGAACACTGTCGCAAGAAGAAAGAGTATACCCATTTCGCCCCTCGGAGTCTTTCCAAAAAAAAAAAAAAAAAAAGGAAAGAAGTCACGTTCTTGGTTACCAGCTGATAACTAGGAATTCGGGTGGGAAGACTTGAAAGCGGCTCACACTGATGGAAGGAGTAGGGACCGCACATAATTGCTTCAGCGTTCATCATCTTTAATAGGTAATTTGCCTTTATTAAGGTCAACGAGTTTAAAAAATCAACAGTAAAATTGACTGAGGAGACTTCAGAAAAATAACTTTTAAACAGCTGCAACAAATTATGAGCCATCAGTCATTAACTATGCACAAAAAGTACAGACTTTTAAAACAATTAACCGTAGTTAGAAAAATTCACTGAGCAGTTTTTAATAAAATAACCTTTAAACAGCTGCCATTAATTATGAACTCATTGTCACTCAGTATACATCAAAGAAACATAATTTTAAAAATAATTAACAGTGGCTGAATAGTCTGATAATATTTTCAGCAACTGATCTTTAAACAGTTGTTATTAATTATGAACCCATTATCATTCAGTTACCAACAAAATACAGCTAACCATAATTTACTGATCAGATTTTAAGCAAATGACTCTTAAACAGACGTTATTAATTATGAACCCACTGTCATTCAGTGCACACACAAGGGACAGAATTTTAAAAACAATTAACAGTTACTGAATAAGAAGTACAGTTAGCCAAAATTCACTGATCAAATTTTCAGCAAATGATTATTAAATGGCTACTGGTAACTATGAACCCACTGTAGTTCTGTAGACAGCAAACCAACGAATTAAAAAAAGAGAGAAAAAAACAAGTCCCTGAACAGACAGCTACAGTTTGCCAAAATCACTAATCAGATTGTAAGTAAATACTTTTAAACACCTGCTATTAATTATGAGGCGAGGAGGGTTGGCTGGGGAGGAGAAGAGGGAGAGGTGTTGACATACATGGAAGTTACTTAACTTGGACAGGGTGGCCGCCATCCTTCCACCACTAAACTTATAAGAGTCCGGACCACCTTCAGTAGCGTCGAACCGGTCACACAACCTCCAAGTCGCTGGTGTGTTATCCAAAATACCACGTCTACAACCGCTTCGCAGGGTAGGCGATAACCGACAGTATAAACCGGGCTCGGCGCCTTTACAGGAGCCGATTCGTTGCTTCGTGTACAATCCACACAACTCCAAACCTCTCGTGCGCCCAGTCGACTCTCTCCGCACACCACGCACTCACTGCCCAACAAAACCTTCCTGTTTCGCAGCTTTTGTCCCCACCGATGGTGCTGCCGACCTACCTCCAGAGTTATCCAAATAGAAATCATCAGCGAGGTGTGAAATCGATAAAAGACCGAGCCTGCACGGCTCTGTAAGATGTCGCAACTTTGGCTTTCAGAGACGGTAGCTAGCGTGTCCAGAACCATCAGCTTACTGAATGATAATTCTTTCGTCCTGAATACGCTGTCTTGCTCAGTAGTTTCTGATCTTATGGCTAATGTTTCCTTCTCACTCTGTGACGTCGTTTTGGTGATCGACGCAGGAACAGCTCATGAACCCTGGCGGAGCAGAAAAATGATTAATATTAGTTGCAGCATTTCCAGTTGGCTCTTCTTGGCGTGCCCCACACCTGATGCTGTCTTAAGGTACTGTTGATACTGTGGTGCTGTGTGGATAGTGAGCTGATAAAGTCTGAGATGAACTGTATATCCACTTATATCCGCATCTGGCAGTCTGGTTTGGTGTCCCTTGGGAATTATTTGCGTGCCTAAAGTCGGAAGCATAAAATAGGCCTTGCGATCTCTCTGATGATTGCCTGGACTCAGTTGCACATGAGTATTGGCAGCTCAGCACATAAGGCTGTCTTCTGCGTCTTCCGGAAAACGCCGCAATTATCATGCTCCTCAGTCACTGTAGAACGATTCTGGCCTTGTGTCACTAACAGTAATCTGCTGGCTTATGACATAGCAGTTGTGGAAGATAAGAAGCATGAAGGAACGCAAGTGGTCCGCAGCTGCCATACTACTACTATAGGGGCCATGTAAACATATTGCGCAAGCCACCTAACGATGTGTGACGGAGGACACTTCAGGTACCACTAACTGATGCCTCCTTCCCTGTTCCACTCACGAATGGCGCGTGGGAAGAATGTTTGTCAGTAAGCCTCTCTATAACTCTAATTTCTCGATTTATCTCATTGTGGTCATTTTGCGAAATGTGTGTGGGAGGAAATTATGTGTTGTGTGGCTCTTTCGAAGATTCAATAGTAAACCTTTCCGTGAAGCACAAAACCTTTCTTATAACATCTGCCACTGGAGTTTGTTGAGTATAATTCTCTCGCTCCGACTAATAGATCCCGTGACGAAACGTGCCGTTCTTCTTTGATCTTCCCTATCCCTTCTATCAGTCCTACCTGGTAAGGCTAAAAGATTGACTAACAATGGTAAGGATCAGTAGATCAAACACCTTGTCAGCCACAGTTAGGTTTCCTTCAAATTCTTCCTATGAAACTCAGTGTGGCATCTGATTTACCTACTATTTTTTTTACAAGTCTGTGGAGATTACACGTAAAGTCGTTCTGGATAGTGTCTCCTAGATATTTTACGGTACGAGTAGATACTATTTCCAGCAATTGATATCAATAGTATAGTTGCACAGTAGTGGATTTCTTTTCCTGTTTATGTGCAATATGTTACATTTATTTACGTTCGGAGGCAGTTGCTAGAGCCTGCACCATACATCAGCCCTCTGCAGGTCATTCTGGAAATCGATACTGTCTTCTGGCGTTGTTACTTTCTTATAGGCAACCACATCATCTGCGAACAGTCTTAAAGAGGTTCCAAAGATTTCTACTAGATAACTTAATTATAAACAAAAACGGTCCTACCACAGTTCTTTGCGGTACTCCGGAAATTACCTTTACATATTTGGAATTTGTTCCGTTAAGAGCGACTCTATCCGCAAGGAAGTCTTGAATCCAGCTGCAGATCTGGTTGGATACTCGGTAAGATCGGATTTTTTTTCTCACTAAACGGCAATGTGGGACGGTGTCAAATGGCTCCCTGAACTCAAGGAACACGCCATCAACCTGAACGCCGCTGCCTACAGCTCTATAGATCTCAAAGGCGAAAAAAGCGAGCTGAGTTTCGCAAGATCTCTGTGTTTGGAATCCATGTTGACTTTTATATAAGAAGATTTTCCATCTCCAACAAAGTCATAATTATTGGGCATAAAACAGGTGGATGTACCCCATAGTATAACAACGCCCCCACCGGCCTGCAACTGTGGCGCGTTGCATCTTTCGAGTAGCTGTTTGGGTGGCAATGTATGTGGGTACGACAATTGAATTGGTGCAAGAAGAATTTTGATTTAGCCTACAAAACGACACTATTCCATTGATTCACGGTCAAATTTCGATGATCCCGTGCCCTGCGCTGGCATAACTGATAATGTCGTTTTGACAAAGTGGAAACATACAGGGATCCTCTAATGTGGAGCGGCATCAAGAAAAATGTCTGCTAAATGGAGTGCTCCGAATCCTTCGTCTGCACCAGTAGTGTACTCGATGGTCGTATCGGCCGCAGATTACCGGCTATTCTGCTTTATGGTGCGAGGAAGTCTCCGTCCACAACATTTTGTGATGCTCACGGCAGTAGCGAACTATTTGCCGACCGGCTTTATTAATTCTGAGATGCTTGTTCCCAGGGCTGATCTATTTCAAAGTCATTTATGTCAGCGAATTACCTCACTTGCTACCATTATCATCGCTAGGACTATTCCCATTCGTCTCTGCTCCTCTTATATATTATGCTTTCCTTACCGTGTCACATGAACACAACGCCTCCATGTGGCATTTACTCATTTGGTGGGCAGTGGTCATAATATTTTGGCTCATCAGTGTATGACGATGATGGTGATGTTGATGATTATGTGTTCTACTCACTGGATAAACCCATCATTGCAAGTCTAGCCCTATCCAGTCCTCCCGGTTTGCTGCAACCCTTTTCACACCCATGAATGATGTATTTTTCTTATTTTTCCCACAATATTCGTATACCCACTGGTGCTGCTGCTTCATACTTCGACCTTATACGCTTTATCACTAATTCTCTTTTTAACTGTAGGGCATAGCCTCCATCCTCTACAGTAGTATCACCTTGCATACAAAATTTAAAAATTATATATATCTTAGCGTCATACGGAATGAGAACCACACCACCAGCCGTTACATGGAATGTAGTAGTCATAACTTTTCACTACTACCTGAATGTACTGTCATGTTCAAAAGTATGTGAACAATCTAAATTGCGTTCTATCCTGCCTGATGTGTATGTGGGACACATACTATAACTGCCTTGCAGGTCCTCTGCTCTTTTTCCGGTACTGTCGTTTGACTGTACATAATTGTTATTACACGAGACCACTAGAGAAAACTCTGTATGGCTACCAATCCAAATTCAGATTAATACCACGTTAGCGCAAGAATCAGAAAACGTGTCAGTAGAGATGACGTAGTCTTTAAAGCTTGTAAATTCAAATTTATTACAGAAAATGACATTTCAAAAAGCAAATTTCAACTTGAAATTTCATGACGAAAATTTTTGTACAGGACTGGGACCAGGGACTCCAATCTGGCAGCCATTGTTCCTCTTAACTAAAGACGAAAGCTCTTTCACGTGGTTTCAGTCACAAGTAACGAAGTGCGGACATGAAGTTGTAACGTCCCCTTTGAACAATTTATACATGACTGTGCTTAAACTGACACACAATATTTTTAGCGCAACGCAATCTGACTTTCAAAAATCCCTACAAAAGAATGGCCCTGACTAACATTAACCTATACGTTTCACAAATCACTTACCTCACAAAAATCTTCGTTACTCGAACTACTGCAGTAGAGCGAGCGCCACTACTGCCAGCTAAATAAAAGATTCAAACTACGGAAGGCACTAACTACTAATAAGCATAGTTAGCAAATGAAAGATTTTAATAGAGAACAAACAATGTATTTACCTTAATAGTCATTATATATATATATATATATATATATATATATATATATATATATATATATATATATATATATATATATATAGCAGTTCATGACAAATTTCAAAACTCCGCCATCTCTCTCCCCACATCCACCACTGCTGGCGGCTCACCTCCAACTGCGCAACGCTACGCGCTGTTCACATCCAACTGCCGCTGCCCAACACTACAATGGCAGACAACAATGCAAACTAGACACTGACTGCACACAGCATAGCCAGTGATTTTTATACAGAGGTGGTGTTACCAATAAAAAAACCTAAACAGCCTACTTACATAGCCCCCATGCTCCCCACAAAAAATTTTACAAATTGTTATGGGCACTGGCCAATACATATTTGTTAAAAAATTTTCACAATTACAATAACAAAGATATCAAATGCACACACTTATTGATACAATGTTGGTCAAAAGCTAAACTTTCTCACAGTCCATAAAGACAGTCCTAATCGTTCATCACAGTAACATTGCAGTGTTTTTCTCAAAGTCTGAGCAGTAAAATAAAATGCACACGGAAGTAGCGGATTTCCATGCAGTCTTGAAGAAGTAGTGTTGTCCTTCCAACGGAAAGACAGTGGACTCTCGACATGCAGACAGGTAATGGTCCACAGCAGAGCAAACCCACAGCACAGTCAGTCGAAGTTTTGAAGAATATTGGTAGGTAGGTCGTCACAGAGTAGACCCACTGTAGTCCTGGTAGAGATCATGGTATTGGCGGGCCACCAGAGGTGCAGACCCACTGCAGTCTTTGTAGAAATAATGGTATTGGTGGGCCACCAGAGATGCAGACCCACTGTAGTCCTTGTAGAGACGGCCAGCAGCCATCTGTTGCGACTGTGCAGGAGCACAATCACCATCGAAGAGTCTTGTGGACAATATAGCAAGTCCATAAACCACCACTTGTGCACTCACAAAGTTTTTGGAATTGTCCTTAGAACCAGCAATGCTGTTAACCAGTCCCTTGCTAAATTATAAACACACGTGCAAACACTAACGGTCCCAACTTCTCACACATTGTGCATATACCATGACCAACAGAAACGTGTGCACTGAAATGAATGCTTACAAGTTACTTAATTTGCTGAACTGTGTGTCCATTACAATTTTATAACATGAGAATACAATTACAAAGGTACAAAATACAGCATTAAAGAACATAACAACATAGATAACATTTTTAGTAATACAGGCTTTACAAAAGAATAGAAATAAACATGTACATCAGTGTTACAGGAATTATGACATAAGTACATACATAAAAGATCAGAATAACTTTCGAAACATCAACTTCACACATGAGCATTAAAACACAACACAATAAATAATGTCTAAACATCTTTACAAAGTAAATAACATATTATAAATGCAAATTACATTTGAGGATAACAGTATTCCTCGTCATAGTGAATGTAGCTTAGTATTAGAAGGAAAAAAAAGTTCTATGAAACTACACAGAGACAGGAAGAAAACAAATACACAAGGGTACACAAACACATAGTGGGATAACACAAAAGGAAAGGACAGGGTTTGTTTTACTGCAGTATTTTGCATGGAGATCTCCCTTGGTTCATCATTATTCCCAAAAGTCCTATCTATACCTGCTTTCTGTACTTTTTTTCATATAACTTCTCAATGCATTTCTTCCAATTCATCACAACTCGTTCTCTCATATAGCTAACTTAAATCTACTGAGCTCAGATGCTAAACTAAGGAACAAGGCAATGCAGCAGCACAAAACAATTAACACAAAGAGCAATGATAAAAAATACAAATGGCAAAGCAAGCAGCATAAGTTAGCAAAGCAAAAGCAATATTACAACTAATATAAGGCAATGTGCAGCAAACAAGAAAAATAAATCCGTAGTAAAACTGGCTTAACAGAGTAATACCAAGTCAAATTCAGTAACATTATGCCTGGCAAGCAGCAACAGCAATGCAAAAACTTATATCTGAACATGACAAAGCTCAAGCAGAAAAAATATTACACTAAAGACTGCAGTACAGCGAGCGCCACTACTGCCAGCTAAATAAAAGATTCAAACTACGGAAGGCACTAACTACTAATAGGCATAGTTAGCAAATGAAAGATTTTAATAGAGAACAAACAAAGTATTTACCTTAATGGTCATAATATATATATAGCAGTTCATGACAAATTTCAAAACTCCGCCATCTCTCTCCCCACATCCACCACTGCTGGCTGCTCACCTCCAACTGCGCAACGCTACGCGCTGTTCACATCCAGCTGCCGCTGCCCAACACTACAATGGCAGACAACAATGCAAACTAGACACAGACTGCACACAGCACAGCCAGTGATTTTTACACAGAGGCGGCGTTACCAATAAAAAAACCTAAACAGCCTACGTACAAAGTTTTGTGTTGCACAGGGATTCGAACTCATTAGCTAACCGAATTGTTAACTACGCGCAATAAAATTTCGGATATCAGAATTTTTCACCAGCAGCGAGGTAACTGAAACCGAAATGACGACGTGAAAAGTTTCTAGCCACGAATAGAATTTATTTCAGCAGTAGCGAAATGTTCAGGTGTATAAACTGGATACAACTTGAAGAAACCTTCTGTGCTGACTGGGAATCGAATCTTGCATATACCATTGTTGTTGACTACACACGAAGAGACGCTAACTATCGTATTCTTTTCCACCATAATAGGAGTGTCACGTATGAAACTGAAACTTTATGACTAAATGTTCTGCTTGGGATTCGAAACCTGAACCCGTTATTGTTGACAACGCATGGTGAGGCGGTAACATCACAATCATTTTTGATCTGTAGTTCGGTGTGTGCAAGCTGTAACCTGGAATTGCCACTATTGAAAGTTTTCGAACCAAGACACGGCCCATTTGTGGAGACTGTGAGAAGATTGGAATCTTTGAAAAACAACGAAACGATGGAACGGTATCGCCCCAAAGGTGTCGAATCCGGCGAAAGGGGAGATCTTAGTCCGACTCCCAATCCATCACCAATACTTCCGACATGTTGAGTTCAAATACAAAAACAAATAGGTGCCCTGTGACCTTACATGACGTTTGGCGCCGGCCGAAGTGGCCGTGCGGTTAAAGGCGCTGCAGTCTGGAACCGCAAGACCGCTACGGTCGCAGGTTCGAATCCTGCCTCGGGCATGGATGTTTGTGATGTCCTTAGGTTAGTTAGGTTTAACTAGTTCTAGGTTCTATGGGACTAATGACCTCAGCAGTTGAGTCCCATAGTGCTCAGAGCCATTTTTTTGACGTTTGGCTCATTGATGAAATAAAATTTCTGGTGCAAGAAAGCTTACTGGTAACAGTGTTTAACCTGACCGTGATTTCCACCTCTGTTAAGGTCTAACCTACTCGACTCTCCTCCATCAGCCAACGGAAGTGCTTCATGTGTAATACTCTACGTTGAAGTTGACGTGGTGTTATCAGAGGTGAAGAGGGAGTATGGTACCTTGTTGTGGACATCGATAAAATGTTAATTGATACATGTATTCTAATGTAATAGGATTTATTTGCTTATGACATTTAGGCAATTAAAAATTAAGGCAAAATGATATTCGAAAAATCGCATTGATAATTAATTCTTCACAAACAATAATTCGAACCTGTGGCAACTTATTAATAAACGTTTGACTGATGAATCTAACAAAGTACCGACAGATTGTGGTGAAACTGATTAGTCTGAAACAGTGCTACTGAATGTAATACATGGGAGTATTTAAGGTAAAATGTAGATTTACTGAAGGTAAGATTTCACACCTGTTGTTGGTTTTGGAAGCAAACTTTCATTACTTTGCAGGGATAATCTTGAGAGTGAGGCTCTGAGATTTCATAAATAATAATTTGAAATGCACTCCATCTCACTATAGTGCGGCTACCGGTGACTGAAACACTGCGACCTCAACCAGCAGCGCCAGAGGCCGTCCTAGCGGCTAAGCGTTGGATGGCCCAAAAATTTTCTAAGTCACCCAGACGCATTAGATCAGCAGCTGGCTGAAGTCACAAAGCTGGCAGGCAGCAACAGTGCTCCAAGAAGAGAGGAGAGACGACAAGATCTGATGTTTGATTGACAAGAGGGAGTAGAAGAAGAAGTGGTGTAGTGATTCCTGTGCAAGAGCATCTGACAAGGAAATCTCTCTTTGCCACATTTATCGATAAAGTGATTGGCTGGGCTTTGAATCTTCCGAGCTCCGACCGTCTAAAATTATCTCAGAGAGCACGTGTCCTCTTATCTGGGCTATATTTTACTTAGTTAACCAATGATTTCCTCACTACCATTCTCCTCTTAAAAAAGTCATTCTTCTCCTTGGCCAATGAGGCAGCTTCCCTGTCACTCTAAAAATGTGTAGATGAACCCCATAGGTCTTACGTCCTTAAATAATGTTTTCTGTAAGAGCTACGCAATCGGTGACATTCATGGGTTTTATTTTCACTGCAAGACAACGACCTCCGGAGTCTAAACCAAAAGTCCGCTCGCTACGTTCGGCTGACAATATCACCTTTCGCTGCAAATCCCTCCTGCACAGGACCTTCCTGCACGGCGGCACCACGAGGTGTCACTGAGCGGCGTGGGGTTTCCGACAGTGTCAATGGCCACCTCCCCTCACCGACCTTCCAAGAAGGACTCACCAGACTCCCTGTCTGTTCCAGCATTCGGCTCCGCGCCCGTATTACCCAGTGTACTTCCAGAAAATTCCCTTATATCCAACAACCAGAATGTAAATATGTTTTAGATTACTATGGAAAATTACAGTGACTTGTACATTTAGTACAAATTCATTGCTACCACTTCCAACTAATCATTCAGGTCGAGGATGGGTCTCTACTATGATTTTACATATATTGTGTGGCTGTTCTGAAAAACTGTCCCTTAACGATGGTCTGTTCTTGCTTGTCAAAAAAATGGTTGCCTGATGTGTGACTCAAACCCAGTCCCTAAGCAAATAAAGCTAAAATCGTTACAACAGACCAGCTGAGTGCTTATACAGCACAGGCTAGTGATTTTTTCGTAACGAAGGATGCTCCTGACTGGATGAGAGTTCTGATCCATGGAGGCTGATTGCAGCCTGTTCAAAATGCTCATTCTGTATTGATTAGCACTTGCTGCCTCGGGCAGCGAACGCCTACTTTTGATTGATTTTGTAGGCACTGAAATAAAATCGCATAACAGCCAGCTGCACGAACTAACAACACGGTAGGATGCGGAAATTTTGCAGGAAGTGTCGCTTTTCACTTGAGCGTGTTGTGCAGGTTTCTATAAGAATATTTATCAATCATTAACTTTTATTTAAGGTTCTAAACTCTGTTTGCAGCGACTTTTTTAATGTTGAATATTTGAAGGTTATTAGCACTGTTGTTTGTACATTAGAGTGTGTGAACCGGGAAAAATGTCTAACAAGAGTGACATTTAGTTCTTTTTGTGTTTAATGGAATGTTGTAGGCAGTAGTGGCAATTGGAAACGTGTGCCATGTACGGGGTGTGTGCATCGTAGAAATCGCGTTATAAAATGGATTTCTCGTCTCAGCTAGGATCGTTCCGACATAATTCTACGCCACACTCAAGAAGATCAACAGGTTTTGGTGAATGACTTTTTAACGGTTTACCAAAATGCGACATTCGATTAGTGCGAAATGTCATGAACTGCGACCATTTAATCTCCGTGAGACACTTGCAACCAATGTTGGGGAAAGAAGAAAGAAGGGAAGCTCAGGGTGAAACGTCCGACCGCCTAAGAGATAATTATAAACGATGCAGAAGCTACGATGGGGAAGAATGGGGGAGGAAATCAACTCCGCCCTTCCTAAGGAAAGATCTCAGCATGTGCCTTAACCAGCTAAAGGAAATAACTGTAAAGTAATCAGGACGGTTAGACGAGGATCTGAACCACTGTGTGTTAACTTCATAAGAGAAAATAATGGTTGGCACTAACAAAAAATATCTAAATCAAAGGAAAGTGTTAGTCTTCAAAATGTAGCGTTATGCATCTGTTTTGTGTACTGGATCACAGGGCTATGACCGTACCAGCTGGCATGTAATGCCAACAACTGAGACACCTTGCAGTCGCAACATAAGAAATGCGACCAATGAAAGTGTATCAGGTGTTGCTACTGTACGAGAACACCTATCTGCACTCTGCTGATTTCACAATGAAACGTATTCAGGGGCTTGGCTAGGAACGAATCCCTACTGCAATAATTATTCCTCTGATTTAGCATCTTCAAGCATTTACCTTTCTCATTCCTTATGGAACAATCATCAAGAAAATTTGCTTGTGGATGAAAATGCGCTTTAAACTTTGACTGACGGCAATTTTATCTGTCTACAGACGTGGGAAGCAAATTTGCCTGAGCATAATCAAACTGTTTTACTTAATGTGCTGGAGAGTATTCTTGATGATTAATTTCTCTCTTATATTTTTCTATTATTTTCAGTAAACCAAAGATAAACGCTACAAAAGTAAGCACTGTTCTAACACAAATGAATTACAGCTTACCACGACACTCTTAGGATTGAAGTCTTATGTGGTAAAACAAATAGTATCTGCGATACGCATCTGCACAAGACATAAGGCATTAAAGACATGTTACGCGCTTTTGACCTTCATATGATCTTCGGTGATCTACACAAGCAGTATTTCGAGATTACGCAAAAATATATAAACTTGCAAGTGAGAGTACACCCGAAAAGAAACCCAGTTAACAAAATACGCAAAGACGCACATAGAATGCATATCCACAAAAAAAACTAAAAATTATGTCGGTATAAGCAGAAAAATAAGTTTTAAGAAGCATGCGATGTCACAGTTTCTTAAACTTTTCATCTTTCAGTGTAGCGTGTACTAAATTGAGGTTTTGGTAATACTTTGGTAATGCCTACTGATTTACGATCTAGAAGCTCGTAAGTCGGTAAGAGAAGAAGTAAAATGCAAACACAAACAAAATGTCTAGCTCTCTAACGATATTACAACCTAAAAGCGAAGCAGCTTGCCCATGCATTGGGCCTTAACGCTCATTTATCTAAATGGGTATATGTTTTATTCTTCTCTGTTTATTTTTATCCCTTATTTCACCTAAGTAGTTTACGGCAAAGATTAAAATGCGGTATGCTCACAACAATCAAGCCTGTGGAGATAGTTGGAAAAAATGAAGAACATTAATTTTCTTATGTTTTGTAAAAACTTCTACCGGATGTTTCATCGATCTACTATTGTCTGTCTTTTCCAGTCCATGATAGAAAGTGGACGTGAATTTCTGTTTAGTTCACCGCTAATCTGAAATACATTTATCATTGTAGTAATAAGCCAATGCAGTTTATTAGCTCTTTATTTCACCTGGCCTATGTATCTGTGTCACCAGTACCTGTAATCCTTCGGAGAAGCAAGAAATTTAAACAGAGCAAGCTGGTCGCCGTAACACAGTTTTCAAAGAAGAATAGGAGGTAAGTAACTTCAATCCTAGACGAAATATCATGTAATAATCGATAATTATATGTTACAGATTCGTAAGCCTGACTGGCTGGAGGGTGCGCCCTTGTCTGTAAATTAATTAATCGGTAGACCCCTTCTAAAGCTACCATGTTACCAAATAGCACGAGAGCTGGTAATGCCTGCGCAATGATCTCATTGTCTTGAGGACTGATACCACATACACTCCTGGAAATTGAAATAAGAACACCGTGAATTCATTGTCCCAGGAAGGGGAAACTTTATTGACACATTCCTGGGGTCAGATACATCACATGATCACACTGACAGAACCACAGGCACATAGACACAGGCAACAGAGCATGCACAATGTCGGCACTAGTACAGTGTATATCCACCTTTCGCAGCAATGCAGGCTGCTATTCTCCCATGGAGACGATCGTAGAGATGCTGGATGTAGTCCTGTGGAACGGCTTGCCATGCCATTTCCACCTGGCGCCTCAGTTGGACCAGCGTTCGTGCTGGACGTGCAGACCGCGTGAGACGACGCTTCATCCAGTCCCAAACATGCTCAATGGGGCACAGATCCGGAGATCTTGCTGGCCAGGGTAGTTGACTTACACCTTCTAGAGCACGTTGGGTGGCACGGGATACATGCGGACGTGCATTGTCCTGTTGGAACAGCAAGTTCCCTTGCCGGTCTAGGAATGGTAGAACGATGGGTTCGATGACGGTTTGGATGTACCGTGCACTATTCAGTGTCCCCTCGACGATCACCAGTGGTGTACGGCCAGTGTAGGAGATCGCTCCCACACCATGATGCCGGGTGTTGGCCCTGTGTGCCTCGGTCGTATGCAGTCCTGATTGTGGCGCTCACCTGCACGGCGCCAAACACGCGTACGACCATCATTGGCACCAAGGCAGAAGCGACTCTCATCGCTGAAGACGACACGTCTCCATTCGTCCCTCCATTCACGCCTGTCGCGACACCACTGGAGGCGGGCTGCACGATGTTGGGGCGTGAGCGGAAGACGGCCTAACGGTGTGCGGGACCGTAGCCCAGCTTCATGGAGACGGTTGCGAATGGTCCTCGCCGATACCCCAGGAGCAACAGTGTCCCTAATTTGCTGAGAAGTGGCGGTGCGGTCCCCTACGGCACTGCGTAGGATCCTACGGTCTTGGCGTGCATCCGTGCGTCGCTGCGGTCCGGTCCCAGGTCGACGGGCACGTGCACCTTCCGCCGACCACTGGCGACAACATCGATGTACTGTGGAGACCTCACGCCCCACGTGTTGAGCAATTCGGCGGTACGTCCACCCGGCCTCCCGCATGCCCACTATACGCCCTCGCTCAAAGTCCGTCAACTGCACATACGGTTCACGTCCACGCTGTCGCAGCATGCTACCAGTGTTAAAGACTGCGATGGAGCTCCGTATGCCACGGCAAACTGGCTGACACTGACGGCGGCGGTGCACAAATGCTGCGCAGCTAGTGCCATTCGACGGCCAAAACCGCGGTTCCTGGTGTGTCCGCTGTGCCGTGCGTGTGATCATTGCTTGTACAGCCCTCTCGCAGTGTCCGGAGCAAGTATGGTGGGTCTGACACACCGGTGTCAATGTGTTCTTTTTTCCATTTCCAGGAGTGTATTTTGCTTAATAAAATATGAAATTAGTTATAGATTCTGTGGGAACGACGTTCCTGGAATCAAATAATGAATTTGAGAACCCACTGTTACAGGTTAAGTGACGATGACTCACATTATTATTATTCACGTATGGGCCCAATAGAACCTCGTGATGTACAATCCCTCAGTGTCACTTTTTTAGGTTGGCCTTCCTTTGTGTCCAAATTTGTTTCATCCTTCCACAATGAAGTCTCTTTCTTTCATCAGACCACGATGTTCCAGTCCGTTTTCTAATTTCCCTCTGACCAGCTTTCCAAACAAATATCTTTTGCCTGAATGTTTTTCTGTCTGTAACGTCTGAGTTATACCGGCCACTTTAAGATCTTCCTTAATCGCAGCGATCCATTTCACTAGCTCAGTTTTGGACTTACTTCTGTTTGCGTAGAACTCAACTATTTGTTTTCCCAACTTAATGGGTGCCATTCTTTTAATGTGTTCATAAAATTTGTCTTCGTTTTCTCACGTCACCACGTATGTCTGTATATTCTTCTATTTCCTTATTAGTTCTCAGTCTGTAGGTTTCTCCAACAGCAATTCTGGGGCCTAATATTTTCCTAACAATCTTTCTTTCTTCCTTTTGAATTTCTTCAATATCCCTCTTTCTATTTAAAATTGAAGTTTCTGCTCCATAAAGACATTCAGGTTTGATTACAGTGTTGTAATGGCTAAATTTACTGAATTTAGAAAGTGATTTTTTATTATAAATATTTTCTGTTAATCTGAACGCAGTTACCAATTTTTGACAGCAATTTTCGTTTGCAAACTTTTCTCTTATTATTTCCCGCAAGTATTTAAACTGAGATACCATTTCTATTTTTCCATATTTTGTGTTCAAAAACTTTGATGCTTTTCTTCCGCATGTCATATATTCCATTTTTTCGAATGATATTTGTAGTCCCACTTTTTCCGCAACTTCTTTAAGAATTTCAATTTCTTATTGAACTGTGTTAATATCCCTAGTTAAAACTGCCAGATCATCTCCAAAGGCGTGGCTATCTACTCTAATATTACTTTTGCCTAACTTGATTGATTGATCTGTATTGTGATTCGACTTTTTCTCTCGCCATTTTGTAATAACCTTTTGCAAAACACAGCTAAACAGTAATGGGGAGAATCAGTCTCCCTGTCTAACACCAGTCTTTATATCAAATAGTTCAGAAATTTCTCCCATGAATTTAACTTTAGAGCTAGTGTCAATTAACGTTTCCTTAATCAGTGTTAGAATTTTATTATCAAGCCCTTGCTCCTTTCAAATTTTGAAAAGAGATTCACGATCAGCTGAGTCGTAGGTCGTTTTTAAAATCCACAAATTTACATGTAATGATGTTACCAGAAATCCTTTCGTGCCTAAGGTTAGTTTTAAACTAAGAATTTGTTTTGGGCAGGATCACTAACATTTAGGAAAACTAACATTTAGCCTGCATGATATTCGCCAGTTTAAGTTTCTAACTGTTCTTCCGCTTGATCAAGTAAACAATGTGAGAGAATTTTGTATGTGACCGGGAGAAGAGAAGGTCCTCGTTCATTACATCAGTTCTATCCCTTTTTTACGCAATGGATTAATTAGGGCAGTTTTCCAGTCCTCTAATATTTTCTCAATTTGCCAGATATTTCCTGTTAGTTAAGTAATGTCTTTTGTAGTGTTAGGGCCAGCTCATTATAGTAGTTCTGCAATTATACCGTCTTCTCCGGATGTTTTATTGTGCATTGAGTCTCTTTATTTGTTTAATTATTTCGATGTCATCAGGTTCTTTAAAGTTAGGGTTGGTGTTATTAGTCTGCTGCGGTTGGAATTTATTCGCTGGTTCTGGACAGGTTAAATTATTTTTCAAAATAATTAGCAAGTACATTACAATTTTCCTCGTTTTTAAGAGTCAAACAACCATTTTCATTTTTGAAGCAAAGACTTTGAGGTTGGTAACCAGTTAGCTTTGTTTCGAATCTTTTATAGAAGTTTCTTGAATTTTTCTTTTGGAAGTATTTTTCGATTTCTAAGAGTTGGGCATTTTCGCAGTTTCTTTTAGTCTGTAGGATTAATTTAGATGAACCTTTTCTTACAGTATGAAAGATGTGTACTTTTTTTCTGTTTTGTTACTATTCCAATATTTGAATGCCTTTTACCCAGACTTTACTACTATTTCACAACCCACTTGCCACCAAAGGTGTTCTTGTTCCTTTCCAAGCGGAATTAAATGTTGTGCTGGTGTGATAAAATTTTCTTTTAGGTATTGATATTTTAGCAGTGTCAGATTTTGGGATAACATTTTTTATTTTGTAGAGTTTTTGAGGTTGAATTTTTACTTTAATTCGCATTAAATAATGGCCTGAACTGTATTAGCCCCTTTCCTAACTTGGACATTTAAAATTTCTTTGTAGTTAGGGTATGAAACTGCTACTTGATCTATTTGAAATTCCCCAATAAATGTATTTGGTGCTTGACCAGCTTTTTGTTTAGAAAGGTTCTTTTTAAAATGTGTTGATATGATCTTAAGGTTAAAGCCATTTTGGTTTGTCTATTTATGCGCAGGAAATCCATCCACCGTTTTCTTCTGTTTCCCCCCCCCCCCCCCCCCCCTAATTGAGCGTTAAAATCACCCATTAGAATTTTAGCATGATTTGAGGGAATTTTCGAGACGATTCTTTCCAATGCTTCCCACGTTTCATTAACTTCTTCTGATTTTTATGCTTATCCTCATGGACTGACACAAGGACAGTAATTAAAGTGTATGCCTTTTTTGCACATTCAAGAGAAATTGTTATCAGTCTATTATTAACGGATTTTGCCTCCGTTACAGAATTTAAAAAATTTTTGGAGACTGCAAAAGCGACTCCGGGATGTGGCGTGTTATTAAGTATTCTTTTATTAGTTTTACTTTTAAGAAGACGATATTTACCATGAAGTGTCAAAATTTGAATATTTTGTTCTTTTAATGTATCTTCCAATTTATGAAGTTTACCTGGTTGAAAAAGTGTTTGTATGTAAGTGTTCCAAAAAAATTTATTTGCTTTAGTTTTAAGTTGGCCAGAGGACACCGACTTTCTCTGTTGGATCATACTGCATTTTAACCTGGCCGCCCCAGAACCCGAAAGACAAGTTGCACTTGTAATACTGGCGGTGGATTGATCATCTGGGGTAATAATGTGATTGTCAAAATGCTCGATGATGATTGCACCTGGTATCAGGTGGGGTTGAGTAGACTCATTGAGTGAACTCAGAGTGTTAAGACTGAAAGGGTTAGACCCAGAATATAAATTTCAGCCGCGCCACTGGTGAACAGACATTGACCACTTCGCCGCTTGCTACAAGACATACGCAAAGTGGATTTGGTTTTATTTTGCCTTGATCATGGACTGATTATTCTGTGTTCGCAGCTATCCACCATATCTGGTGGAACGTTCACTATCTGCCACCTGTGACCCATCCAATACCTGAGGTAAGGTCTGCTTCTTAGACGTTTGGTTACAAAGTCTTGAAGCCTCACATCATTTATTGGAAATAATAAGAAAAGATCAACTGAATTTAGCAGGACAAGACCAATCAACTCCAGGAAAAAAATCACAGATCACATATCAGCCAAATCGATTCTACAATACTACTTATTTTCTATTACACTAGCTACAGGAAATTACAATACTCATCTCGCATTGCTTCATAGGTTTTGTGTCTTACATTTTAACGGTTGCTCTCACGCTGCATTAAAAGTGTTGAGGGCTTCAGCTTGAGCCACAATCAAATGTAGTTTGTTAGTGTCTTTGTATTTTGTGAGAATTAACCCTTCATGAACAGGCAATGGTAATAACTGTGTAAAATATCTCTGAGTTTCGTCTCTTTAAAAGGCTCCTCAAATTAATGTTATCGTCACGAAGCCTCTGCAAAATTAACGAATGGTATCAACTGTCCCTGTGACTATATCATGGCGGCGTCAATAATTTTCACTTAACTGCCTGCTGTTGTTTGGCAGACAGAAATTTATTCAAAATGTCGGCCTGAAATTCATTGAAATTAATGTCACTATTAGCTACTATCATGCCCCTTCTGTCTGCACTATCTTTGAAGTAGCTCACACATATATACACTTTTCGTGCGATGTTGGGAAAGCATGTAGCAATTATTGGAGCATGAAAGCAACAGTATACTACTCGTGAGAGTTGCATTAACCTACGTTGCATATACCTCGTATACTTTTATCAACAATCAAGTCTGGCGCTGCACTCACGTCAGCATACCGCCATATTTCGTTTTACTGTATTATTTTGATTTTGTGTCCCAACATACGTTCGCCTAAAGTGGTTAACTCCTGTGTTCAAATTTAGCATACAGATCTGTCCATTGTTCCTGTGTACCAGTTACAATTTCAATTAGTGACTTTTTATGCTGTCAGTAATCACTCTTTATTATTTTAATCTGTGCTTTGTGTCCATTCATTTTTTCTTGCATTTTGTTGAATGTTATTTATTGTGCAAGCAATCTTCGACTTGTTTAGACCTTGGTACTTCAGCTCCCGTTTTCAACGTGAGTTGTTCCGTCATGCATTTGTCACGTAATTTGTACGGTTTCCTCGTGAACATACTGATCATTTCCATTCTAGAGTTTCCTAATGCTTCGCCAAAATACTGAACATTCTTTTTTACTTGACCTTCCATTAGATTTTATTTGCGTTGGTTTTTAGTCTGCTGTTTGATACCGTTGGTTTGTTCATTTAGTGTCTAGAATGCCTCCGTTGCGAGAGAAACAGAGAGGAAAAGAACAATGAATAATAATAATAATAATAATGATAATAATCACTGTCATTTTGTATTGTGCGGAGTGCATTTATCGCTACTGATCTCTTGATTCTGTATCGTTTCTCTTTATACCAAGGCAGATACCTGATTTCTACATCTACATCCACATGGATATCTCAAATCACAATTAAGTGCCTGGCAGAGGCTTCATCGGACCACCTTCACAATTCTCTATTATTCCAATCTCGTATGACCTCTGATTTCAATTATTTTATCGCGGTTTCTCCCTATCTATGTCGGTGCCAACAAAATACTCGTATTTTCGCATTCGGAGGAGAAAGTTGGTGATTGGAATCTCGGGAGAAAATTCGGTCACAACGCAAAACGCCTTTCTTTTAATGATGTCCAGCCCAAATTCTGTATCATTTCAGTGACACTCTCCCCCATATTTCACGATAATATAAAACGTGTTGGCCTTCTTTGAACTTTTTCGATGTACTCCGTCAGTCCTATCTGGTAAGGATACCACACCGCGCAGCAGTTTTCTTAAAGAGGACGGACAAGCGTAGTGCAGGCTGTCTCGTTAGTAGATCTGTTACATTTTCTAATTGTCCAGCGAATAATACGCACCTTTTGCTAGCCTTCCCCACAACATTTTCTATGTGTTCCTTCCAATTTAAGTTGTTTGTGATGTGTCGGCAGCTGGGCCAACACCTTGTAGATCGAGATGGCTGAAAATGCACGCTAGACTAACGCAGACGGGCGTGAAGTACTGGAACAGGCTACGTAATTAATGCTATGAAGAAAAGTACGTAGCTGGATTAATACTTATCTTTAATCAATCATTGTGGTACATCGCTCTTGACTATACACAGGAGACTTTAATTACAATCACTGTAAGGCTAATGGCGCCTTGCTAGTTCGTAGCCATTAACTTAGCTGAAGGCTATTCTGTCTCTCGGCTAATGAGAGAGAAAGGCTTCGTACATCTAGTCGCTAGCTAGGTCGTCCGTACAACTGGGGCGAGTGCTTCTTCGTATCACGAGACCTGCCTTGTGGTGGCGCTAGGTCTGTGATCACAGTGGCAACACGCGGGTCCGACATGTACTAAATGGACCGCGGCCGATTTAATCTACCACCTAGCAAGTGTGGTGTCTGGCGGTGGCACCACATTCCTCCCCCGCAAATCGGCGAACGGTCGTGAGATAAGGCTTCCGCCCGCCGTTGGGAGGACCCCATGTTGACGTATGCGATGAGGTGGGGAACCTAACAACAGGCGAGGCTGTGCCACCCGCACCCGGCCATTCGGTCCGAGGGGAGCTAGGAAACGCCTGAAAACCTAGTCCAGGGTGCACGTCAACATGCGGTGTATGTGCCCGTAAAGAGACAGGAGGGGCCGAAGGGTCGACCTCCATTGCGTCGGGGTAGCCGACGCGCGATGACGTCATGTAGTCCGGAGCGGGCGGGAGTTCCATGGCGGAGGACATCTGGTCACGGGAAGAGATCGGCGGCGCGTGACCCAGGGAGGCGCTGGGCGGCTGCAGCGAAGCGTCGAATGCGGGCGGCGCCGGCGCGAGTACCGGCGGCGGCGGCGGCGGCGGCGGCGGCTGCTGCGGCGGCTGCTGCGGCGGCGCGTCGCCATGGGGCAAAATGGAAGGCATCGTCGGTAACACCTGGGGATGAGGCGAGCCAGTATATGGGTCCCCAGGGCGCTGACCGGACGGCACCGTCGCTGAAAGCAGACGGGGAGCGGCAGAACCCGTGCGACTACAGAGGCGCAGCTGATTGAGATGCCGACGCACCTCACCAGAGGCCCCCAAAACCAAATACATCGCGCGGCCGAGGCAGCGAAGAATGCGCCCTGCGAGCCAACGCCGGGAACCTCGATAGTTGCGATAAAATACAACGTCGCCTGGAGCAAAAGCAGGACTCTGCCGCTGCACAGGAACCTGATGCGGCGGATGCAGCAAAGACATCAAGGGGCGATGAGGACGACCATGGAGCAACTCAGCCGGCGAGCGACCATCTCGGGGCTGAGAGCGATACGAAGACAAAAAGAGCAACAATGCGTCCTCCCGAGAATGCGACTCTTTCAATTTCAACATCTGTGATTTGAAAGTCCGGACCAATCGTTCAGCGGCACCGTTTGACTGAGGCGAAAACGGCGCGGACGTCAGATGTTGAATACCATTGGCCTGGCAGAATGACTGAAATTCTGCGGACATGAATTGTGGGCCATTGTCGGAAACAATAGTCTGCGGAAGACCTTCAATGCAAAAGATAGCAGACAACGCTTGGATGGTGGCGGAGGACGTCGTGGAAGACATCCGGACAACAAAAGGAAAATTACTGAAGGCGTCGACCAGAACCAACCATCGAGCATTCCAGAATGGACCAGCAAAATCAATGTGCAAGCGTTGCCAAGGGGAAGTGGCTCTTGGCCATGCAAAGACTTTCGGCGGCGGTGCGGATTGTTGTTCGGCACACGCCATGCAAGAAGAACACATATTCGTAATCGCAGCATCGATTCCGAAACAAGTACAGTGCTGACGAGCAAGTTGTTTCGTTCGCACTATACCCCAATGTCCTTGGTGAAGAAGCCGTAAAATAGAGGACTGCAACGAACGTGGGACCACGACTCGGGACTGATCATTATCAGAACGCAACAACAAAACACCACGTCGAACAAAAAGTCTCTCCTTGTGAGCAAAAATGGGCGAACCAACGGATCCTCGATCCGAGACTTTGACAAAGGCCATTGCGTAGCAACAAAACGCAAAACAGTAGCAAGGACAGGGTCAGCAGCTGTGGCTGTAGCGACACGACGAAAACAATTGGAAACGATTCGACCACTTCATCGGTTTCCGAATCAATGAACATGCAAGCAAGTTCGGAAGAATCGAATGCTTTATCCTCAGCAACAGGCAAACGGGACAACGCATCGGCGTTTCCGTGCTTAGCAGTGGACCGAGACAAGATATCGTAGCGGTACTGCGAGAGGAAAATAGACCAGCGAATGAATTTCTGCGCTGTACGCTGAGGTACAGGCTTGTTCGGATGAAAAAGTGACGTCAAAGGTTTGTGGTCTGTGATGATGGTAAAGTGACGACCATACAAGAAATCATGGAACTTATTAACACCAAACACGAGAGCCAAAGCTTCTTTCTCTATCTGTGAATAATTTCTCTGCGCAGACGAGAGCAATTTGGACGCAAAGGCAATTGGGCGATCATGCGAGCCAACTTTGTGCGCAAGCACAGCACCGATCCCGAAATCCGATGCATCTACCATCAACAAAAGGGGTTTCTGGGGATCGAATGGCGTAAGGCAAGTATTAGAAAGCAACGCCGATTTCAACTGGCGAAAGGCGCGTTCGCATTCCGTCGTCCAGACGAACGGAACACCTTTACGGCGTAAGCGATGAAGCGGAGCTGAAATGGAAGAAGCGCGCGGCACAAATTTATGATAATAGTTAATTTTACCCAACACACTCTGTAGCTGCTTCATATTTTGTGGCGAAGGCAATTCTGGTATGGCACGGAGGTGCTCTGGACTCGGATGTATGCCTTGGGCATTAATGACATGTCCCAGGTATGGTAAGTCACGAGCAAAAAACACACATTTGTCCTTCCGCAAGCGAAGATGTAGATGTAGATGTAGATGTAGAATGGACGTGCAAAATCGATGTATAAGCGTTGCCAAGGGAAAGTGGCTTTTGGCCATGCAAAGAATTTCCACGGTGGTGCTGACTGTTGTTCGGCACACGCCATGCAAGAAGAGCACATATTCGTAATCGCGGCATCGATTCCTAACCAGTGCTGACGAGCAAGTTGTTTCGTTCTCACTATACCCCAATGTGCGTGGTGGAGAAGCTTTAAGACAGAGGACTGTAACGAACGTGGGACCACGACCCTGGACTGATCATTATCAGAACGCAACAGCAAAACACCACGTCGAACAAAAAATCTCTCCTTGTGAGCAAAAAATCGGCGAACCAACAGGTCCCCGATTCGTGACTCTGACAAGGGCCATTGCGTAGCAACAAAACGCAAAACGGTAGCAAGGACAGGGTCAGCAGCTGTGGCGGTAGCGACACGACGAAAATCAATCGGAAACGATTCGACCACTTCATCCGTTTCCGAATCAATGAACAGGCAAGCAAATGCGGAAGAATCGAATGCTTTATCCTCAGCAACAGGCAAACGGGACAACGCATCGGCGTTTCCGTGCTTAGCAGTGGACCGATACAAGATATCGTAGCGGTACTGCGAGAGAAAAATAGACCAGCGAATGAATTTCTGCGCTGTACGCGGAGGCACAGGCGTGTTCGGATGAAAAAGCGATGTCAAAGGTTTGTGGTCTGTGATGAAGGTAAAATGATGACCATACAAGAAATCATGGAACTTAGTAACACCAAACACGAGAGCCAAAGCTTCTTTCTCTATCTGCGAGTAATTTCTTTGCGCAGATGAGAGCAATTTTGACGCAAAGGCAATAGGGCGATCATGCGAGCCAACTTTGTGCGCAAGGACAGCACCGATCCCGAAATCCGATGCATCTACCATCAACAAAAGGGGTTTCTGGGGATCGAAAGGCGTGAGGCAAGTATGAGAAAGCAACGCCGATTTCAACCGGCGAAAGGCGCGTTCGCATTCCGTCGTCCAGACGAACGGAACACCTGCACGGCGTACGCGATGAAGCGGAGCTGAAAGAGAAGAGGCATTGCGCACATTCACTCACACCTTGTGATTCTACATTGTTCAATGTTCTTGCGACCTCATGACGCAATGCGTGAGGAACAGTGCGCGCTCTGAAAAATTTCGGTTGCGCGTTGACCTTCAGTTCCAATTGTGCTTCACAGTTTTTAGCGCAACCTAAGCCCGGTGCAATAATGTCTGCAAATTCTTCACATGCTCTAGAAACACTGTCCGTAGGTACAGTTGGATTCACTGATAGCACCTGATTTACAATAGACATGTTAAACAACTGAAACAAATCTAGACCAAACAAGTTCACTGCAGTAGAAGAACGAAGAACGTAAAACGACACAAGTTTTGTTTGTCCTTTATATGTTGCAAAAAGAGTGCACTGTCCTAACACAGGAATTGTCTGTCCGGAATAACTTTTTAACTGAACATTTGCGGCACTCAACGGAGGTGCGCCCAGTTGTTTGTACGTGTCGTGCTTGAGCAATGAAACAGCAGCTCCGGTATCGAGCTGGAATGGTATCACTTTGCCTTCAAAGTCTAAGTCCACAAAAAGTTTATTGTCCTGCTGACGACAAGAGCGACTGTTTTGTGCAATGTGAACAGACACTGGTACAGAATCACTTGCTAATTGACGTGATTTCCGGCGACGTCGACGCACAGTTTTTTTGGGACGAACACAGTCACTGTTAGAGAAAGGGGCACTGGACGAATCGGAATTAACTACATGAATGTCCATGGGCGAAGGTCCACGATCCTGAGTGACCTTGGTTCGATTCCGGCGCGAAGCAAAGGGCCTGGAATGATTGTGATTGTCTGATCGGAGCTTTTTCTAGCAAACACTTTGAACATGTCCTTTCCTATTGCAGAAAAAGCAAATAGCTTGGCGTGACGGGCAATGTTCACGCGAATGTCTAGTAGCACACCGCGGGCATGATTTCACTGCATTTGTGGGCTGGCGCGGCACACGTGGCTTAGCGCGCGGCGGCAGCTGCGTTTGTTTGTGCGATGGCAGTTGACCGGGCCGAGCAGCTCGCCCGGCAGGCCGGTTAATGTTACACACTGCTGGCGAAGTTTCAAAAGATTCCTGAGCACAGTCAAGTGTGTCTTGTCTATCCAATATGTCTATCACTTGTTGAAGGGAGGGATTAACCAGTTTCAAAATGTGCTCCCGTATGCGAACATCAGAAACGTTCTGTGCAATTGCATCACGTACCATCGTATCTGAATAAGAAAGACCACAGTCACAGTCAAAGGCACAGTCCCTAGTAAGTCCTTGCAATGTTGCTACCCACTCCCTATTAGTCTGACCGGCTGTACGTTTTGTACAAAAAAACGTATACCGTTTTGCAACCACATTAACTGTTTCTTTGAAATAGGCATCTAAAGCAGACAAAATTTCGTCGTAGGACAGAGTTGCTACGTCGCGTCGGGGAAACAATTTCACTATCACACGGTAGGTGGACACACCGACACAAGAAAGCAAAAACGGCTGCCGCTCATTACCTTGAATTCTGTAGGCGGCGAGGTGAAAGGCAAACTGGCGGGACCATTCCCGCCAAGTCTCGTGGGTTTCATCAAAACTTCGAAATGGTGGTGCAACGGCAGGTTGTGGCTGCGGTACCGGTGAAGCGGCGGCGGCCGCATCGGTTTGAATGGCACGTTGACCCTGGACGAGCTGTCCAAGGGCATCCAATAACGCCTGCGTCTGCTGATTCTGCAAGCGATAAAATTCGGACAGTACATCTGGAGATTGTGGCGAAGCCATGACACAAATAAATTAGGGCAAAGTAAAACACAAGATCCTTTGTAGACTCGTCGCCATGTGATGTGTCGGCAGCTGGGCCAACACCTTGTAGATCGAGGTGGCTGAAAATGCACGCTAGACTAACGCAGACGGGCGTGAAGTACTGGAACAGGCTACGTAATTAATGCTATGAAGAAAAGTACGTAGCTGGATTAATACTTATCTTTAATCAATCATTGTGGTACATCGCTCTTGACTATACACAGGAGACTTTAATTACAATCACTGTAAGGCTAATGGCGCCTTGCTAGTTCGTAGCCATTAACTTAGCTGAAGGCTATTCTGTCTCTCGGCTAATGAGAGAGAAAGGCTTCGTACATCTAGTCGCTAGCTAGGTCGTCCGTACAACTGGGGCGAGTGCTTCTTCGTATCACGAGACCTGCCTTGTGGTGGCGCTAGGTCTGCGATCACAGTGGCGACACGCGGGTCCGACATGTACTAAATGGACCGCGGCCGATTTAATCTACCACCTAGCAAGTGTGGTGTCTGGCGGTGACACCACAGTTTGTAATTGTAATTCCTAGGTATTTAGTTCAATTTTTTGCTTTTACATTTGACATTATTTATCGCGTAATCGAAGTTTAACGAATTCTTTTTAACAATCATGTTATTTAGGGTCAACTGCTAATTTTCGCACCATTCAGATTTCTTTTCTAAATCGTTTTCCAATGTGTTTTGATCTTCTGATGACTTTATTAGTCGATAAACGACAGCATCACCTGCAAACAACCTAAGACCGCTGCTCAGATTTTCTCCCAAATCGGTGCTATAGACAAGGATCAGCAAAAGACCTATAACATTAACTTGGGGAGCCAGAAATCACTTCTGTTTTACTCGATGACTTTTTTTTTTTTTTTTTTTTTTTGGTCATCAGTCTACTGACTGGTTTGATGCGTCCCGCCACGAAATCCTTTCCTGTGCTAACCTCTTCATCTCAGAGTAGCACTTGCAACCTACGTCCTCAATTATTTGCTTGACATATTCCAATCTCTGTCTTCCTCTACAGTTTTTGCCCTCTACAGCTCCCTCTAGTACCATGGAAGTCATTCCCTCATGTCTTAGCAGATGTCCTATCATCCTGTCCCTTCTCCTGATCAGTGTTTTCCACATATTCCTTTCCTCTCCGATTCTGCGTAGAACCTCCTCATTCCTTACCTTATCAGTCCACCTAATTTTCAACATTCGTCTATAGCACCACATCTCTAATGCTTCGATTCTCTTCTGTTCCGGTTTTCCCACAGTCCAAGTTTCACTACCATACAATGCTGTACTCCAGACGTACATCCTCAGAAATTTCTTCCTCACATTAAGGTCGGTATTTGATATTAGTAGACTTCTTTGGCCAGAAATGCCTTTTTTGCCATAGTGAGTCTGCTTTTGATGTCCTCCTTGCTCCGTCCGTCATTAGTTATTTTACTGCCTAGGTAGCAGAATTCCTTAACTTCATTGACTTCGTGACCATCAATCCTGATGTTAAGTTTCTCGCTGTTTTCATTTCTACTACTCATTACCTTCGTCTTTCTCCGATTTACTCTCAAACCATACTGTGTACTCATTAGACTGTTCATTCCGTTCAGCAGATCATTTAATTCTTCTTCCCTTTCACTCAGGATAGCAATGTCATCAGCGAATCGTATCATTGATATCCTTTCACCCTGTATTTTTATTCCACTCCTGAACCTTTCTTTTATTTCCATCATTGCTTCCTCGATGTACAGATTGAAGAGTAGGGGCGAAAGGCTACAGCCTTGTCTTACACCCTTCTTAATACGGGCACTTCGTTCTTGATCGTCCACTCGTATTATTCCCTCTTGGTTGTTGTACATGTTGTATATGACCCGTCTCTCCCTATAGCTTACCGCTACTTTTTTCAGAATCTCGAACAGCTTGCACCATTTTATATTGTCGAACGTTTTTTCCAGGTCGACAAATCCTATGAAAGTGTCTTGATTTTTCTTTAGCCTTGCTTCCATTATTAGCCGTAACGTCAGAATTGCCTCTCTCGTCCCTTTACTTTTCCTGAAGCCAAACTGATCGTCACCTAGCGCATTCTCAACTTTCTTTTCCATTCCTCTGTTACCTATGGTTTCTTGGCAGCTACCTTCTTTGCACCTATGTTTTCCTTCCCAACTTCTGTGATGGCCCTTTTTAGAAATGTCCATTCCTCTTCAACTGTACTGCCTACTGCGTTATTCCTTATTGCTGTATCTATAGCGTTAGAGAACTTCAAACGTATCTTGTCATTCCTTAGTACTTCCGTATCCCACTTCTTTGCGTATTGATTCTTCCTGACTAATGTCTTGAACTTCAGCCTACTTTTCATCACTACTATATTGTGATCTGAGTCTATATCTGCTCCTGGGTACGCCTTACAATCCAGTATCTGATTTCGGAATCTCTGTCTGACCATGATGTCATCTAATTGAAATCTTCCCGTATCTCCCGACCTTTTCCAAGTATACCTCCTCCTCTTGTGATTCTTGAACAGGGTATTCGCTATTACTAGCTGAAACTTGTTACAGAACTCAATTAGTCTTTCTCCTCTTTCATTCCTTGTCCCAAGCGCATATTCTCCTGTAACCTTTTCCTCTACTCCTTCCCCTACAACTGCATTCCAGTCGCCCATGACTATTAGATTTTCGTCCCCCTTTACATACTGCATTACCCTTTCAATATTATCATACACTTTCTCTATCTGTTCATCTTCAGCTTGCGACGTCGGCATGTATACCTGAACTATCGTTGTCGGTGTTGGTCTGCTGTCGATTCTGATTAGAACAACCTGGTCATTGAACTGTTCACAGTAACACACCCTTTGCCCTACCTTCCTATTCATAACGAATCCTACACCTGTTATACCATTTTCTGCTGCTGTTGATATTACCCGATACTCATCTGACCAGAAATCCTTGTCTTCCTTCCACTTCACTTCACTGACCCCTACTATATCTAGATTGAGCCTTTGCATTTCCCTTTTCATATTTTCTAGTTTCCCTACCACGTTCAAGCTTCTGGCATTCCACGCCTCGACTCGTAGAACGTTATCCTTTCGTTGATTATTCAATCTTTTTCTCATGGTAACCTCCCCCTTGGCAGTCCCCTCCCGGAGATCCGAATGGGGGACTATTCCGGAATCTTTTGCCAATGGAGAGATCATCATGACACTTCTTCAATTACAGGCCACATGTCCTGTGGATACACGTTACGTGTCTTTAATGCAGTGGTTTCCATTGCCTTGTGCATCCTCATGTCGTTGATCATTGCTGATTCTTCCACCTTTAGGGGCAATTTCCCACCCCTAGGACAAGAGAGTGCCCTGAACCTCTATCCGCTCCTCCGCCCTCTTTGACAAGACCGTTGGCAGAATGAGGCTGACTTCTTATGCCGGAAGTCTTCGGCCGCCAATGCTGATTATTTATCAGAATTTAGGCAGTGGCGGGGATCGAACCCGGGACCGAAGACGTTGTGATAATGAATCTAAGACGCTACCCCTAGACTATCCGTCAATTACTACGAACTGTGACCTCTCTGACACGAAATCACGAATCCAGTCACATAATTGAGACAATATTCCATAAGCACGCAATTTCACTATGTGTCGCTTGTGTGGTACAGTGTCAAAAGCCTTCTGGAAATCCAGAAATACGGAATCGATCTGAAATCCCTTGTCAATAGCACTCAGCACTTCATGTGAATAAAGAGCTTGTTGTGTTTCACAGGTACGATGTTTTATAAACCCAAGCTGATTGTGTGTCAATAGACCGTTTTCCTCGAGGTAATTCATAATACTCCAACACAATATATGTTCCAAAATCCTTCTGCATATCGACGTTAATGATATGGGCCTGTAATTAAGAGGATTACTCCTACTACCTTTCTTGAATATTGGTGTGACCTGTGCAACTTTCCACTCGTTGGGTACGGATCTTACGTCGAGCGAACGATTGTAAATGGTTGTTAAGTATGGAGCTAACGCATCGGCATACTCCGAAAGGAACCTAATTGGTATACAGTCTTTACCAGAAGACTTGCTTTTATTAAGTGATTTAAGTTACTTCATTACTCCGAGGATATTTACTTCTACGTTACTTATGTTGGCAACTGTTCTTGATTTGAATTCTGGGATATTTACTTCGTCTTCTTTTGTGAAGGCATTTCGGAAGGCTGTGTTTAGTAACTCTGCTTTGGCTACACTGTCCTCAATAGTATCTCCATTGCTATCGCGCAGAGAAGGCATCGATTGTTTCTTGCCGCTAGCGTACTTCACGTACGACCAGAATCTCTTTGAAGTTTCTGCCAGGTTTCGAGGCAACGTTTCTTTGTGGAATCTGATATAAACATATTGCATTAAAGTCCGCGCTGAATTTCGAGCTTCTGTAAAAGATCACCAATCTTGGGGGTTTTTTGGCTGTGTAAATTTGGCATGTTCGTTTCGTTGTCTATGCAACACTGTTCTGATACGTTTTGTGTGCCAAGGAGGATCAGCTCTGTCGATTGTTAATTTGTTTGGTGTAAATCTCTCAATTGCTGCCGATACTATTTCTTTGAATCCAAGTCACATCTGGTCTACACTTACATTATTAATTTGAAAGGAGTGGAGATTGTCTCTCAGGAAGGTGTATAGTGAATTTTTATCTGCTTTTTTGAATAGGTATATTTTTCGTTTATTTTTGGAGGATTTGGGGGTTACAATGTTCAGTCTCGCTACGAAAACCCTTTGTTCACAAATCCCTGATTCGGTTTCGATGCTCGTTATTAACTCAAGATTATTTGTTGCACTACTTTTAGCATTCATTCAAACTTTATGTGCTGTCATTTCTGAAAATGCATCCTTACTTCTATTATGTCACAACAACAAACCCACTGAAAGAGTTAATAAGTTGACCTTCCTTGCTGTGCAACTATATTGACTGAGGACGGCAATATTAATGAAAAAATGAGAAATTGAGTAGAAAATTTGGTAGGGAATGGAACCCATAAATATGTGATGAAAATACAATGCAGACAATCATTTGCAGAAATGATTGGCCGAAGCACGATTGGCATAATTAGATTCCATCCTGCCAGATGTTCATGCTACTGAAAACTCGATGGCAAAACTTTCAGTGATTGACATTTCAAGCTTGCTGCGAGTCGAACGGCCTGATGCATGTAACAGGTAACAACCGTATTGTAGTACGTACTGTATTTACTAATACTTGAAGTTTCGCTACAAAAACCAACAATTCACGTGTCACAAGACCGCACATTTCACTATCATAGACAGTTCACATTTTTCTTGAAACTTAGCGACACAGTCGCTTCTCTCGTAAAGTATGCGCTGTCTCATCGTTACAAGGGAATTACAGCAATGTCACCTCTTGACTTGGCGAATTATCCTGCCAGATGTTCATAAACAGATCTTCAAGCGAAGAGGGGCAAGGAACTTGAATAGTACAGTGTTTAAAGGTTCGCGGCTTTTACAGTCTTATAGCCATACAGTGTTCACATGAGGACAGGAGATTACAGAAGTTCTTCGGATAGCCCTATGGATCCTCCCATTTCCGTTAATGAGCAGCAGCATCTCGAACTCAGATCCTCGTTCATCAAGCGCAAGCACCGCACACAAAGAACATGGTAGAATATCGATGGAGCGCGTCGTGACTGGGAGGCAATGACTATTAGAAAAAAGGAGCGAACTCCAAACGTGAGACCAGCAGAGATGCTTTTCCCATCCGTCCATCCCAATTTTCGCTGTCGGCAAACCCCCTGCCCTTACACAGACGCGCAGCTGCACCACTTCATAAAAAGTCACGCCCTCTTCCTTTTTTTTTATCCGCCACAGATTTATGGCTGCGACATTTCTCATAAATAACAAAACTTCTCGGCAGGAAGTTAGCTCTTAATAATTCAGAGTACAATTGTTCCCGCTGTCTACGAGCATTCCGCGAAAGTTGCGCTTTTGACGAAAAGTTCGGGGGATTCCAACTTGGCTTTCAAGCACTCTTAACGGGGCGTAAGTGATTCCTCTGCCACAGAACAAAACACTAGCTGCATAAAGAGAGACGGGAGAGAGAGAGAGAGAGAGAGAGAGAGAGAGGTAGGCGGGTCTTCAGAGCGAATGTAAACCAGCTTGTTGCCTTGTTATTCTGAACTGGAGGGTAGAAGGAAGGGTACAACGAAACACTGCACACAAGTTTATGCGGAGCTGCAAATGGGTGCTTTTGGGAAGATAGGACACTGTAGAAAATTAAGTCTGTTGCACGTATCCCTACTTGCCTTCTTCAGAATTTGTCAGTCAAAGTGAATATACTAGCGGAAGATGGTATTTTTCGGCTCTAATATACACTTACCATAGACTAATGAAACTCGGTTAAAACAGTCGAAAATTAGAAGATTGAATGTTCCTCTGGTATACTCTTCCAATGTTCCTCTGTTATCAGTAGAATTTGAGAAAACAGAGATTAAGGATCAGTTAATTCATAACTGCTGTGATTAGAAACGATACTCGGACAAATTGTAGCAGATCGTGGCAGTCGACTGTATTCCAAATCAGGTAGTGTTTCATTACTAACTGAGGTATTCCACTCAGTTTCAGCAAGGTAAAAAATAGTAAAAGACACCACTGGGCCAATGGAAAACAGAGTAGCTATCAAGATGGAACAATGATCTTTGATTGTGCCTTTACAAAACCCTATTCAGTTACAGAATCTGTTACATGTACAGGTAGCTTAAGTTCAGATAATTTGAGAGTATCCTAGTCTCGGACTATCTGAATGATTAATTTCAGATTATTTCCAGATTTGATTGCGATCTTCTTCTACAAAGTTGACGTTAATTAGAGAACTCACCAGCTTTTGAAGTTTCAATCATTACTTTTAACGTTATACAGAATAAAAGCAAAGCCTAAGCAAAATCTAGAGAACTTATGAGTAGGAGGGTAAAGCCAACACAAGCACAGTTACATTCTTCCAATTTTCCTTCCCCTCCCCATACCTGTTACAGGGTTGCAGTGGTAATTGGGGCAATGTTGCAATTAAATTAAGCAAATTACAAATTTTAATTACGCAAATTACGCTTCCCCCACTCGCTCCCCTTCCCTCCCATCCCCCTCGCTCCCCCCCTCCCCCTGCCATTTTGGCAACAATATCCAGTTCGGCCGGGAAATTCATAACATGATGGGAATTTCAAAACTGATGGGAATTTCTGTGTCCCAAGGCTGTACTGACGTACTAGCCTTACCCCGAACCCGGGAATTGGTGTGAATTTAAAAATGGCGGGTGCCATTTCCGCGACTCGAACCACCAGCCTGCTGGGCAGAAAGATCAGGGGCATCCCCCTGCACAGGGAAACGGGCAGTCTCTGACCAGTTGCAGGAGAGGAAACTAAGGTTAGTGCACTTTATTTACTTTGGATCGGAAACGGAACTAAAGATCATTCCTATTTATGTGATCAATCATAAGGATAGGTCCTAATTACCATCTATTTGCTTAGGACTACACAAGGAAAGCCTAAAATCGCAATACAACTAAAAATAGACGATATCATACAACTGGTGTAATCTTTCTAATAAAAAAAAAAGAAATTCACAATACCAATCGAAACTAGCATCAGACGTACTCAAAATAAATAGTAATTCTACATATGATAAAACCGTCGCTTAAAGTCGAAGTAAATCTCTCTGCTCCACTTGTCAATCGACGGCAAAAGGCTGAAGTGGAAGGTTCTATCTTCATTTTTGGCGGAGAATGTGTTCCATTGACAAGATGTTGATGTTGGACAGAGAGGAATTTAGTAAGTGGTTGTAATCATAAGGATAGGTCCTAATTACCATCTATTTGCTTAGGACTACACAAGGAAAGCCTAAAATCGCAATACAACTAAAAATAGACGATATCATACAACTGGTGTAATCTTTCTAATAAAAAAAAAAGAAATTCACAATACCAATCGAAACTAGCATCAGACGTACTCAAAATAAATAGTAATTCTACATATGATAAAACCGTCGCTTAAAGTCGAAGTAAATCTCTCTGCTCCACTTGTCAATCGACGGCAAAAGGCTGAAGTGGAAGGTTCTATCTTCATTTTTGGCGGAGAATGTGTTCCATTGACAAGATGTTGATGTTGGACAGAGAGGAATTTAGTAAGTGGTTGTAAGCATACAGCTGAGGACTGTGCTACAGCCTCCTACATGAGGAATCGAAGGAGGTGATAATGGATGAGTATAAGGTAAATATTTCCAGCAAATAATGGTGATGCAGAGGGATGGCCTGAAAATGAAGTTCACAACTCATAGGAACTATTGCCAGTGCTGGAGCTGTTCGGCCGGCCGCGGCGACCGTGCGGTTCTAGGCGCTTCAGTCCGGAACCGCGTGACTGCTACGGTCGCAGGTTCGAATCCTGCCTCGGGCATGGGTGTGTGTGATGTCCTTAGGTTAGTTAGGTTTAAGTAGTTCTAAGTTCTAGGGGACTGATGACCTCAGATGATAAGTCCCATAGTGCTCAGAGCAATTTGAACCATTTTTTGGAGCTGTTCGTATTTCGGAAATGAGCAGTCAATCCACAGTGGAGGAGATGACAACACGCTTCCACTGCTCTCCTTTCTAACAACTGCATGTGATTCTTGCTGTTTGACGTCGTAGTTCGCAGTAGAGCCCCCCTCCCCTGCGGCATAGCTCGACAAACACCCCGCAGCCCTTATGTTCGGAATTCAAATAACTGGTGCTCTCTTTAATTCTCAACAACTTCGACCTATTCCACTGCCCGCGAGAGATCACCTTGGTATAGATGTTGAGTAACTTGTACATATAAAATTAATAAAATAAAATAAAATAAAATATTAATTATTTTATCTGTATGATGGTGAACGTTTAATTATTCTGTATCAGACGCTTGACAATGGCTTTTCCGTAAAGGCAATGTTACTCGTAGTTGACCGTGAAATAAGACTCAAATAATCGGACTTCGTATTTACATCGTTTCCAAAGACTGCTGGGGTAGGTGCGGACTCAAATCTAAATCTCAATATTAGAATAATTTGCCAGCCATGTCAATACGTCGTACAGAGGTGACTGTCTACTAAACATAAAAATTACACAGTTAGTTAAATCAGATATATTCAATGAATAAGCCTACAGTTCATAATCCTACTTACTTTTATAAATATAAATTCTTTTCAGAATCGAGTGCCTAGTGTGGTT
The DNA here is from genome assembly GCF_021461385.2 of Schistocerca piceifrons. Classification (NCBI taxonomy): domain Eukaryota; kingdom Metazoa; phylum Arthropoda; class Insecta; order Orthoptera; family Acrididae; genus Schistocerca; species Schistocerca piceifrons. Next base: position 586,214,007 of record NC_060138.1, read on the forward strand.
GCAACTCGCAGTAATTTTCTATAACATGAAATATGGCGGTGTGCCAGACAATAAAATAAAATACGTGCTTCTCGCACCACTTGAACCAGGACCTCTTTCTCCTTAATCAAACATACGAGTAACGTAATTCTGTTTTTGTTTTATCAGCGACACAGCGCTGCAGTTCTGTGCCATAGGCTTTATTTATTTGTCACTGATTATTTATTTAATTAATATCTCGCGTTTCCGAGGAAACTCACGCTCGGCATGCAAATGTGCCTTTATATTGCCCCCTGAATTGCGAGGCGAAAGGACACACCCGCAGGCGAGCAATTCACCTAAAGGCACAAGAAAATCTAAGTTATCTACAACTATTTACATGACTTACATTATACTGTATATTATATACAAAATTTGAATGACGCGCGTGCGCCGAAAAAGTTCTTATGTTGGCAAAACAGAGTGCGCGCATGCGCAGAAGCGTCTGTGTAACTACGGCACTGCCGTTATTTCGTAAATTTAGATCACGCGGCACAGTATTGCAGTTCATATTGTTCGTGTGCGCGCGCATTTCTTAGTCGTTGCACAAAGAAAATATTCCACCAAGATTACATATGAAGACTACATTCTATGACAGGTAACTTAGTTTTAAAATTACAATATTTGTTATAATACAATACAACTTTAGATTGTTGAATGTTCTTAGTTACATAGCATTGCAATGAAATGCTTCAACGAAAAATGTTCTGTTGTTTCAGGTGCGTTGACCTATACACATGGTGTCGTTATCACAGTTCATATTCATCTGCTGCACAATAATTTTTTACAGGTTAGTATCGTCGTGGTAAAGTTTTTTGATCACAGTAACATCGTTGTATAACAACGTGATTAATACATAAGCGTGTCCATTTCCTATTTCCATTATAGTCGTTGTGATGCAGTTCGTTGTGACAAAAAGCATTGTTTATTACAGATCAGACGTGACCCGTCGAGTAATTGGTCCACGTGCAGTTCGTTTTTTTTTTACATTCCGTGGAAGCTTGGTTGCAGAACCTCGGACGGCACATAGCTGGCGTCGATCCTTGGACAGTCCAGGTATGAGTGTCCGTCACATTTCGAGAACATTTCATTCCCTGAAGTTCCAACCAAAACTCTTCCACCCGTCGTGTTGTTTTCTGGACAGGCACTTTGTGTCCATTTAATCCAGTTAACATCTTGAAGTTGGGTACTGTAGTAATGTCACTAGACGATGCACGAATTATGCACTTCACATATTCAGTTTTTTTTTTAAATATAGCTCACCTAAATGTTCGTGGTTACTCATCGAAGAAATCGTTCATCGCGTTAACAAAGGTACGATGCATCATGAATGTCATTAACAGTTTCTTTCACATAGGTTTCTGCGTAGTTGCAGACTTAGTAATGTACGTTAATGTCCGTGAACAGTGGTTCACTACGCATTTTTTTTTTTTTAAAAAGTTTTTCACATTTTGGCACTCGTTATCGTTCAAATTTTCACACAGTAACAGTTACATTATACATCAGTTTAAAAAAAACATAAGTAATAATACATACACACGTCACATATTTTCTTAGCATAAACATAATACAGTTGCACATAAACATGTTTACATCATCATTACATAGCTATAGGTTATTACATTGTGTCACATTTGATTACATGAATTGCAGATATTTACATCCTCTTTAGCGGTTTTGCTGGGATATTATCGATGTTTTTTGTGATGTCATCTGAAATTAAGATAGGTTAGACACAACATTCATTACATCAGTAGGCAAGACCAGGCGTTTTCACTACTCAATAAATATTCAAAATAGTAAGAGAGAGAAAATGTTCGATTCCTCGCGTTTTGTGCGTGTGTGTAGAGTGTCTGTGTGGCCTTGACTACTGATAGATGCTTTTCGTGTTGAGAGATGTGCGTCTAATCTATTTCTCAAAGTAAAAGATCGCTTCACAGATGACGTCTGTCAGTTCGTCAGGTGTCATATCAAGTCAGTGGTACCTACAATAACAAATGTTCCGTGAAAAATTTATATATCATTCACTGCTACGTAATCATAAATTTTACTTCAATATTCAGTCTTCTCGGTGGTGCCGCGGCGTTGAAAGAAAAGTTCTTCTGTCTTCAACTGCGTCACTGGAACCGCTGAAATGAAAATTTCTATACTACTTATAATCTATGTTGTAATTTGTTTTAGTTCTTGCCACACAGCAGGTCATTGAGATAACGGTACGTTATATGTCTTATGGTAGAAGATCTTGTGAGGCTTAACTTCAATCTTGTACACATACGTGTTGATAACACCTAATCGTTTGGTAAAAACTTGTAAATATTTGGATAACACTTCCTGTAGTTTTATACGTTCATGTACACTGAGAGCTGTAGCTTCACTTATCTTATGATCAAGCAATGTTTTCAAGTCCATTAGCTCTGTGTCAGATGAGTGTGTTTGCATGTCTTGAATGTCTTTGTCAAGTACTAACTGAACCTTGTACCCTGTACAGTGTTTGTCATGCTTTAGAGTTCTCCTGTCCAAATCAATAATAATTACACTGCCTTTATCATTTAAAATACATTTACCTTTGGAGAAGTCTATAATGCAGTCCTTCTCGCTCATAATATCTATTCCTAATATGCAATTTGTCACAAGGTTTTGTACAACCAGGAATGGCCATTGTACGGTTCCATTACCTATTTTAACGTTTACAAAAACTTGCTTCGTAACCCTACATGACTTATTACCTAGTGCAGTAGTTATTTTACAGTTTTGGGCAGGAAACTCAGGCACAGGTTCCAATTCACACATCTTTTTATAAAAATTAAAAGATAAAACGCTCACAGCTGCACCTGTATCTAGGATAATAGTAGTTGGAATCCCACCTACTACACCAGTAGTGGATGCTAAAACAATTTCATTTGTGTTTAAACGACATTGTGTACTGTCTTGTAAAAGTTCATCTGATATATTGTTATTGTGGTTGTATCTTATAAATAAAACAGGTAGTTTTTGTTTAGAATTACTCGGCATATCATTATTCTGTTGTTCAAGTGTGGTGTCAAATAACTGATTAACATTGAAGTCGCCCCCCAAGGATTCTTCAGCCACGACCTGGGGCAAAGTAGTGACTGTTTCTAGTTTGTTGGATTAGCATTTGTACTAGGTACTGACACAGATTGAGGTTGTGCATCAGGTGTCATTTCTATTATATTCACATTCGGATATTGCCTATTATGATCTCCAAACTTTTGCGGTTGTTGTTGCTGTTGCGCATTATAACTTACCTGTCGGTCGTAAGGTATGCTCCAATTTTGACCTGGTGGCTGCTGTGGTAAAGCAGAGTTTGAATGAAAGTACTGATCGTTACGAGTCCAACCTTGATGCTGTCTTGGCTCGTAGTTATTATTATTTCTATTTCTGTTTGTGTTTTTGTTATTACCTTTGTATCCGTTGTTACCGTTGTAGTTATTACCGCGGTGCCTTTTGTATGGATTGCCGCATGAAATGTTATTACTGTTGTAACTATTGTTCGTATTGGAATACGCGTGTTGATTTTGATTTCCGTACTGAGACGGCATGTGAGTTTGCTGTTTTTGTTGTACCGCGTATCCAACTGTGGGCGCGCCAGAATTGTGTTGGCAAGCCTGCATGTTTTGCATACCACTAGTGTAAACATTGTGGCTGCTGTTTTGCCGCGCGAAGCGCTGATCTTCAAGTAACATGTCAACCGAATCTAAAGCTGTTAAAAAATAATCTGAATCGTCATCCGGGATATGTAGAAGTTTTTCCTTAATGTTGAAAGGCAATTTGGCCTTCAACGCTCGGAGTATATCACGTGTTGCGACTGGTTCGTCTAAAAAATGTCCCATGTTCAAGTATTTTTCAAAATATCTACGTAAGTTACCATTTTTACTGTTAAAAGTTTCAGGTTCTAAAATTTGTCTTCTGAGTCGCTCCTGGACGGATTGCGACCAGAATTTGTTCAGAAAAGCACGCTCAAACTCACTGTACGTGGTACATACGTCAGCTTGACTGTATGCCCAGACAGCTGCATCGCCTTGGATGTAACCGACAATATATGAAATCTTTTTCCGGTCACTCCAAGTGCGTGGAAATGCGTTACTAAAAGATTTGAGAAAAATCACCGGATGAATGGTTCGTTTTTCTGGGATAAAAATCTGAAATTGCCTGTGTTTCATTAAGCTTTCTTCTTCCTTTGCATTATGATATGGATTTGTACCACTGTAATTACTGCAATGCTCAGCTGGCGAGTAATTACGATAATGTTGCTGTGGTTTACCATGATAATACCTTGTGTTTGTGTTTGCACGTTGTGGTATGTGTTGTTGTCGTGGTGTGTTTTGTTCTTGTGTGTATGTTGTGTGCGGTATGTGTGCGTCATACTCGAATGTATATTGATTTCTGAACTGTACATTTTGACTGATATTTTCGTTACATTCAGACTGTGGTTGATCGGTGAATTGTCTCATGGGTGCAGTGACGGATTGTACTGCGTCACTAATCAGCTGTTTGTTATTAGTGATGTATTCCGCTACGGAGTCGTGCACAATTGTTGGTAAATTTTCACGTATGCATCTATCAAAATGTTTGTCTTTGTTCTCTACCCAATCATGAAATTCTTTATTAATATTTTGAAAATGAGCTGTGGCATCAGATTGTAAGATGTCAGTCAGGTGTTGTTCAACATCGTCAAATTTATTCTGCACGTCAGTAATTCGTTTTTCAAGGTTGTCATGTACTGAAGAATATGTTTGAATTTGTTCAGTAAGAGCTTCACACGTGACATTAAGGTTTTTTAATTGTGTCTGTAAAAGTGCTACGTCATTTGTAGTCTTTTCTTGTCTCGTATTAAGCTTGGAAAATTTCGTACTGAGTTCAGTCATCTGTTTGGTCAGTGTGGCGTCTATAAGTTCCACACGCTTACATAAAGTGTCATTAGCTGTCTTGAGTGCTATGAGATCAGATTTGATTCCGTCATTTTGTGTCTTTAACTGTTCATTTTGCATCTGTAAGGTTGCCATGTTTTCGGCGTTTTGCTTCATTAGTATTTGTAACATGTCGGCAATGTTTACCGTTTGCAAGGTCTCTGCCCCCGCCGCGTCATTAGACGTGACGTCATGCATTAGCATGGGCTCTGATTGAGACTTTGAAATTTTTGTGGTGGAAGGCCTATTGTCGAAATTTTCGTCAACACTTGCGTCAATGTTTGATGAATCGTCACTACCGGTTGCTGTCGTAAAGTCATTTTCTAACATTGTCTCTCGTCCGAGTCGGATTGCGTCTGAATAGTACGTCTTTGCTGTTCCATTTTTGCGTATTGTTTTCTAGTTATTACCATGCCACACGTGATATATGTTTCAAGAAAATATTTGACACTGATTTTAAAATAAAATGCAGTTGAGCATGAATCGCTCGTAGCAACAATGGCTGACTGTTAATTTAAAAATATAAACTGAATTTGAGATTATTGGTAATGGCTGCTGGCCATGTTACATGATATCGTACAGAAGTCGGCCATATTGTACACTCGTGTATTGGTATTGTTGCATACGTTATTGTTTAGGGAAAAGTACTGAGAATGAAATTTATCACTGAAACTGTTATGCGGAAAAGAAACACTAAAGAATTTTACTGAAAAGCTAATACACTGAATTATACGTCTGGTCAAGCCTGCTAATGCAAAGATGCTGCGTCTTACCTTATTTTGCTGGAAGTTTCATTGCGTCTTCCCGCAAAATTTTAGAATTGGAAAATATCTTCATATTTTTGTTATCTCTCATATATTCACGTCCAGGTCCAGAAAGTTGATTTTTTACATGAAACAAAGAGAACAATGTAACAAATGACAAAATAACAAGTCCGACACGCAGTCGCCAATATAAAATTAATAAAATAAAATAAAATAAAATATTAATTATTTTATCTGTATGATGGTGAACGTTTAATTATTCTGTATCAGACGCTTGACAATGGCTTTTCCGTAAAGGCAATGTTACTCGTAGTTGACCGTGAAATAAGACTCAAATAATCGGACTTCGTATTTACATCGTTTCCAAAGACTGCTGGGGTAGGTGCGGACTCAAATCTAAATCTCAATATTAGAATAATTTGCCAGCCATGTCAATACGTCGTACAGAGGTGACTGTCTACTAAACATAAAAATTACACAGTTAGTTAAATCAGATATATTCAATGAATAAGCCTACAGTTCATAATCCTACTTACTTTTATAAATATAAATTCTTTTCAGAATCGAGTGCCTAGTGTGGTTGCAACTCGCATTAATTTTCTATAACATGAAATATGGCGGTGTGCCAGACAATAAAATAAAATACGTGCTTCTCGCACCACTTGAACCAGGACCTCTTTCTCCTTAATCAAACATACGAGTAACGTAATTCTGTTTTTGTTTTATCAGCGACACAGCGCTGCAGTTCTGTGCCATAGGCTTTATTTATTTGTCACTGATTATTTATTTAATTAATATCTCGCGTTTCCGAGGAAACTCACGCTCGGCATGCAAATGTGCCTTTATATACACTGATACAAAGTAAGAAGGGACAGGGCAGGAAACCATTACTGAAGTGTGGGAAGAGCATTACACACTACCACAATTGATGGAAAATGCTTCATTATTCTAATTACACATCGAAATTGTCGTGAAACAAAATCAGCATTCGTAATAACCGAGAGCGCTAACGCGTTGCTTCCTGGACTCAGGTAGGCGCGCCGGCCCCAGATCGAATCTGCCCAGCGTATTAACGACGAGGGCCGGTGTGCCGGCCAGCCTGGATGTGGTTTTTAGGTGGTTTTCCACATCCCGCTAGATGAAACCGGGCTGGTCCCCACGTTCCGCCTCAGTCACACGACTCACCGATATCTGAACACGTTCGCACTATTCCATTAATTACACTAGACGCAGACATCTGAGGAACACTAATTCCGTCCCAGGGAGTATGGGATGGCGGCAGGAAGGGCATCCGGCCACCCCCTTCATTCTAACCTTGCCAAATCCGTTCCTAACAATGCCGACCCTGCGTCAGTGCAGGACATGGCACCAGTGAAAAAAAGAAAGAAAGAAAATCAGCACTTGTAAACAACAGGTCGTAATGGAACACATGTACTGGGAAATGAGAAAAATCATTGTAATAACAAAACTACCAAAAAAACTGAACGTAAACACTCAGACCAGGAGAGAGGGGTGGCAGCTGCGCTTCTGTTCTCCTCGCTGTGCAGTCACAGACTACCCACCTTAGAGCCAGTCTCATATCCCCCCCTACCACCCCATTTCCCCCCCGCCGCCTCACCTTGCTGTAGGTAGGTATACAGCCTGTTCTATCCCATCGCAGATGGACTACAAAGAGATTAATCTAGAAGCAATGATATACTGTCTCTGGTCTGCAGAAATCTGTCACAGGTGGACAAAGGACTCAAGAAGCCGTTAAATGTATTTCTCGCAAAGTCTGGCCCCCGGGAACGACAGCAAAATTCCACAGAACTCCACAGAACGCTTTTCCTAGTGTCCACTGCCACTCCCCACCACCATCCAACATCCACTACTAATTGCTGTAGCGGAGAACACAGACATCGGCCAGCCGTAGCCAGATGCATCTTCTCTGGCCGAGCACGTGGCTGAGGGCAGCCAATGCTATCGATGCGGACAAAAGCTACACGTTCACAATAGGCCACGACACCAGCAGGCCACAAAAGAAAGTGAGATAAATGATGGCTATCCTGAAGAAAGACATTTGCGTGTTGTTTGTCTAAAAGTGAAACTGTGGGTGCCTGTGGATCATGTGCCATGCCGCCAGTAGCAGCCCCTGCAAGTGCACGCTTTTCTGAGAGAAAAAACATTTCAGCGTCACAATTGTATTTAACATCAACACGCCTCATATAATTGAGCATCTATTAAAAAAACAATCGCGATGTTCATAAACGTTCTCTTTCTACAAAAATAGGAGCAGTCCATCTTACTTTAGTTTTATGAGTAAAATCGTTATAGATTTTAAAGTTTGAATGCTGGATATACTTTACATCTTTCTTTCTCTCTCTCTCTCTCTCTCTCTCTCTCTCTCCCTCTCCCTCTCTCTCTCTCTCTCTCTCTCTCTCTCTCTCTCTCTCCACCTCCCCTATATTGTGATATGCAACGACATGAAAATATAACTAGAGCAGTGGTGCCAACTACAGATGATCAAAATGAAGAGGTCAGAGCTCTATAAATCAAAGCACTCCGTCTTCAGGCCACAAGTGGCCCATTGGGACCATCCGACCGCCGTGTCATCCTCAGTTGAGGAAGTGGATAGGAGGAGCGTGTGGTCAGCACACCGGTCGTTATGACGGTTTTCTTTCACCAGAGGAGCTACTCAATTGGCATCACGAGGCTGAGTGCACCCCATAAAATGGCAACAGCGCATGGCGGCTGGATGGTCACCCATCCAAGTGCCGGTCACGCCCGATACAGCTTAACTTCGGTGATCTCACGGGAACCGGTGTATCCACTGCGGCAAGGCCGTTGCCGGAGCCGTACAGTAATACATCCAATTGATGTATTAAGTTTTCTCACATCTCCAATACAGGTCCACCCTGCATAAAATCGATTAGACTTCCATTGTTTTGCTGCAAGAACGACCAATCACTACAGAATATCCTCGTTATTTCGAAACTTTTATCAGAGTAAGGAAAAAGCGAGAATTTAAGCTCCGAAGAAAAAAAGTACTTACAGTCTAAGAAAACCTGTATGTAAAGCGATGTCTTACAGTTTGATGGATCAAATTACGTGCTACACTGAAATGATTTCTCTCTCTCTCAAAAAAGCGTGCAATTGCGGGGGCTGCTAGTGGTGGCATGGGACATGCTTTTGACAAACAACAAGCAGATGTCTTTGTTTAGGGCAGCCATCGTTTATCTCACTTTGTTCTGTGGCCTGCTGGAGTCGTGGTCTATTGTGCACGTGTAGCTTTTGCCAGCATCGATATCACAGGGCACCTCCTCCTACGTCTACGTGCTTGGCCGGAGAAGTTGCCTCTGGCTATCACTGGCCAAAGGCTGTGTTCTCAGCTACGGCAGTCAGTAGCGGATGTTGGATGGTGGTGGCGAGTGGCAGTGGACGCTAGAAAAAGCGTTCCGGCGAGTTCTGCGGAATTTTTTTGTTGTTCCCAGGGGCCAGACTTTGCGAGAAATACATTTAACGGCTTCCAGCAAGCGACCTGATCTTGAGTCCTTTGTCCATCTGCGACTGATTTCTGCAGACCTGAGAGAGTATATCATTGCCACTAGATGGGTCTGTTTGTGGGCCATCAAGGATGGGGTAGAACAGTCTTGTATCTCTACCTACAGTGGGAAGAAGGATCGGTGGTATGAAGGGAAATAAGACTGGCTCTACGTTAGTTAGTCGGTGACAGCACATCAAGGAGAACATACATGCAGCTGCCACCCTTCTCCCCTAGCGTGAACTTTTGAATTCAGTTTTTGTGGTACTCGTGTTATTACAATGACTTTTCTCAATTCTCAGTACATATGTTGCATTATGACCTGTTGTTTACGAGTGCTGCTGTTTTTTCATTATAATAACGATGTTTAATTAGAACAGTGAAGCATTTTCCATCAGTTGTTGTACCATGTATTGGTCATCCCACAATAGTGATGGTTTCCTACCCACACCTTCTTACTACACTACTGGCCATTAAAATTGCTAAACCAAGAAGAAATGCAGATGATAAACGGGTATTCATTGGACAAATATATTATACTAGAACTGACACGTGATTACATTTTCACGCAATTTGGGTGCATAGATCCTGAGAAATCAGTACTCAGAATAACCACCTCTGTGCGTAATAACAGCCTTGATACCCATGGGCATTGAGCCAAACAGAGCTTGGATGGCGTGTACAGGTACAGCTGCCCATGCAGCTTCAACACGATATCACAGTTCATCAAGAGTAGTGACTGGCATATTGTGACGAGCCAGTTGCTCGGCCACCATTGACCAGATGTTTTCAATTAGTGAGAGATCTGGAGAATGAGCTGGCCAGGGCTGCACTCGAACATTTTCTGTATCCAGAAAGGCCCGTAAAAGGACCTGCAACAAGCGGTCGTGCATTATCCTGCTGAAATGTAGCGTTTCGCAGGGATCGAATGAAGGGTAGGGCCACGGGTCGTAACACATCTGAAATGTAACGTCCACTGTTCAAAGTGCCGTCAATGCGAACAAGAGGTGACAGAGACGTGTAACCAATGGCAACCCACACCATAACGCCGGGTGATACGCCAGTATCGCGATGACGAATACACGCTTCCAATGTGCGTTCACCGCGATGTCGCCAAACACAGATGCTACCATCATGATGCTGTAAACAGAGCCGGGATTCATCCGAAAAGATGACGTTTTGCCATTCGTGCACCCAGGTTCGTCGTTGAGTACACCATCGCAGGCGCTCCTGTCTGTGATGCAGCGTCAAGGGTAACCGCAGCCATAGTCTCCGAGCTGCTAGTCCATGCTGCTGCAAACGTCGTCGAACTGTTCGTGCAGATGGTTGTTGTCTTGCAAACGTCCCTATCTGTTGACTCAGGAATCGAGACGTGGCTGCACGATCCGTTACAGCCATGCGGATAACATCTCGACTGCTAGTGATACGAGGCCGTTGGGATCCAGCACGGCATTCCGTATTACCCTCCTGAACCCACCGATTCCATATTCTGCTAACAGTCATTGGATCTCGACCAAAGCGAGCAGCAATGTCGCGATACGATAAACCGCAATCGCGATAGGCTACAATCCGACCTTTATCAAAGTCGGAAACCTGATGATACGCATGTCTCCTCCTTACACGAGGCATCACAACAACGTTTCACCAGGCAACGCCGGTGAACTGCCGTTTGTGTATGAGAGATCGGTTGGAAACTTTCCTCATGCCAGCACGTTGTAGGTGTCGCCACCGACGCCAACCTTGTGTGAATGCTCTGAAAAGCTAATCATTTGCATATCACAGCATCTTCTTCCCGTCGGTTAAATTTCACGTCTGTAGCACGTCATCTTCGTGCTGTGGCAATTTTAATGGCCAGTAGTGTATGTATCAGTATACAAGTTATTCTGCTGCTGTACTATGGTGATCTCTCGAGGGCAGTGGAATAGGACGGAATTGTCGAGAGATAAAGAGAGGATCGCTTATTTGAATTTCGAGCACTATGGCTGCAGGGTGTTTGTCGAGCATTGCAGTAGTAGGCGACTGTAGTGAACTCCAGTGTCAATCAGCGAGACCCACACACAGTCGTCAAAAAGGGAGAACAGTGGGAGCATGATGCCATCTCCTGCCCTGTGGACTAATTGTCATTTCAGAAACACGAACAACTCCACAAGAGGTAATAGTCTCTATGAGTTGTGAAATACATCTTCAGTCCATCCCACTGTAGCTCATTTATTGGCTGAAAAATATTCTCCTTACACTTGTCCATTATCACCTTCTTTCATTTAATTAACATGTAGAAGGCTATAGATACCATACCCAGTTGTTTGTTTATAGGTAATACACTTCATATACTCCTTTCTGTCCAACATCAACATCTCGTCAGCTGCACACATTTCCCGCCAAAAACAAAAATATTACCTTCCAGTCCAGCCTGTTTCCCACCAATTCACAAGTGGAGCAGAGAGATTTATATCGATTTTAGGTGAGGGGACAGTATGTAGAGTTACTATTTATTTTGAGTAAATCGACTACTAGTTTTGAGCAGTATTGTGAATTTCCTTTTTTTCTGGCAACATAAAACCAGTTGTATGACGTAGTCCATTTTTGAGCCGTATTGCGATTTCAGGCGTTTCTTGACTAGCATTATGCAGATACATGTGTAATTTTGACCAATATGTATTATTAATTACGCAATTAGAACCGATCTCTACTTCAATGTCCCATCCAAAATAAACAAACTTTCCTCTCGTGCAGATGGACAGAGACTGGCCGTTTCCCTTGTTTCCCTTGTAGGGGGGGGGGGGGGGCGCCATTGGCCTTTTCATCCAGAAGGACTAGGGTTCAAATTCTTGAAAGGGCACTTGCCAGTTTGTATTTTCTGTCCATTCCCAGGTGGGAGATAAAGCAATTCCATTTCTTAAATTCACTCCATTTTTTGAATTTCCTGCCAACATTCGAAATTTCCGTCAAAATCGGAATTCCCACCTGCAAGGCAGACGAGGAGGGGAACTAGGAGGGGCAGTGGCGGTGGAAGACTAATTTGCATAATTAAATTGATTAATTTGCATAATTAAATTCTGAAATTGTCACATCTACAACTAAAACCCTGAACCAGGCCTGGGGGAGGGGGAGGATATTTGGTAGCAAAGCAAACTGTGCTCATATCGGCTTTATGCTCCTACTCTTCCGAAAAGATTTTGGCTGGCATGTTTTAGGTAAGAACGAAAAGATTTTGGCTGGCATGTTTTAGGTAAGAAACCTTTTCCCATTGGTATCTTATTAGCAAGTGACTGAACTTACCTCTACACATTCTTTCCCAAAGTGACCCGACTGATAGTTCTGCAGAGTTACAGAAATTAATTCATGTGCAGTAATTATAATAATACTCAATCTATTGCTATCAGCCAAGTCCACAACATTGTAAAACTGATGTGTCTTATAATATCTAAACATTCAGCCTCTACCCCGAGACCAATCGGCAGTATTAACGAAAGTGAAGATTAGAATTCAATTAATTAATCATCGTGATCAATGAGTTGTAGCAGAACGAAATTATCAGTACTCTGAAAGGGATGTTTTCGTAGTAACCGTGTCTTTCTGCGGAGTTATAACTAGCAGAGAACGACAAAGGACAACATATAGCAAGTGAAATTTAGTTTTACTACGAACTGACAGAATATTCCGACCCACTGCTCTGGATAAAGCTACTGAAAAAATATATATTGACAATAGCTGTCATTTACGTTTAACAAGCCGTACATAACTCACAATATACGAGTATTCATGTCACAACCGGTCATTAATCAAAAGATTCCAAAAGCGACGCGAGATGTAAATTAAATGTATCGTGCAACTCAACTTCGTACTGCTATACATGATGGCTATTCTGACATTTGATATTAATCCGATGGCTGATAATTCCACAAAATAGTGCTTCAGAAGTTGAACAGAAAACATAGATTCGCAGACGAGGAATATTCCAGGTAATTCCATTCCCTGACCACTTATCCCAACAGTTAATCGAGAAGCATCGTAATTCATGATAAGATACTGTCTATTCTAAATATACATCTATTAAAAATGAGACTGCAACTTTTAACATCGCATGGTTTTCCGTTTTTTGCTCCATCGCGGTCTCAAGTGTGGGGAAATTTAAGTAACATTTCCGTAGATTATGCAGCACCGACAATGTAAGCAGAAAATGATATTTGGGCTTCGCAGATAATATATTCCATTTTACGTTCAGTGGCGCTGAATGCCGTCAACATATGGGCAAAGTAATTCAACAATTGGACGAAACATTTAGAAGTTTTAAACATGTGAAATTTAATTTAGATTGCCCTGTGTTTTACATTCAGACCATTCACTCCCTCATTACATTTAGTAACACGAAACATATCATCTGTCATCAGTATTTGGAAGTTGACTTCATACACGTGACCGGAATATAATGTGCTGCAAGACCTTCATTAAATTCCGCAAACAATATAAGGATTGCTGACTTCTCCCACTTGGCCACATCGAAAATGCAAATTATTAAGTTGTACGTAATTCTGAGAGTACTCGTCATCAGTCTGTTGACGTTCCCGGGTTCGATTAGTAGAAGAGGTGGAGATGTAACGGAGAAGGGTAGCAGTTTCCGTCACAGCTTCGTTCAGTAAGTGCAAGAATGTCACAGCTATCATCATCCGACTGCAGTGGCAGACTCTACGAAAGTGGCGTTTTGGATTCCGGAGACGTTTGCTGTTGCTATTTTGAGAGCATATGTCCCAAGAGGAGTTAAAACCAGGCTTATTATCTCCATATATGTCTCGTGAAAAGTCAGTGACCGTAAGGCCAGTAAATTACAGTTATTATGGAGGCTTCGTAGAGACATTCTTTCCGTGCACGGTTCTCAAGGGCAATAGGAAAGGGAGTCAATTACAGTGGTACACGAAGCACACGCCGCCACATTCGGTAAAGTGGCCGTGAAAAATATGTATAAATACACAAATGTCACAGTATTTATCAACTGTGTCTATCAATGTGACAACTACTGCTATAATTTTGTCTTTCTTACAACCTGTGTCTCCTCATGATGAATCCCAATACGTTTTTTAAGGATATAGTTCACACTTTTACAAAATCATCTCAGCATTATCTCCCGGTATGCGTATAATTGAGCATGAGTTGGTAGAGCAGGGAAGGAATGCATACCTGTTAATCACTTCAGCTATTTTCTGTTTATTAAGTAAACAAGATGCAAAAAAACTTTGCGATAGATATTTCAGAAAAAATTGTGAATTTCTAGTCTTAAGAAGCGATGAACGTATCGAAACCTCCCTTAATTCTCTTTTGGATCAGACTGATACAGAAAAAAGGCTTAATGGAAGAATGTCGAAATATTGTACACTTTATTTAAATGAATTTTTTCACGAGGCCTCTAATGTCGTACTACTGTAACATGATCGCTGAAACTCATAATTCAGCTGTCACACAAATAAACAGTTCAAAGCGAAGAAGTATTATTACATTCCTATTCTATCGATCACGTTGTTCTTTTAGTCTTTGTCCTAGTTTATACTAATCTAGAATCTCTCAAACATCGTACATCACCTTGTAACTAGAAAAGAGGGCATGTTATTATTGTTTATAAGAAATTAAAGAGGACCGATGCTCAGAATTACTTACTTATTATTTTAGGATCCATCGGTTTCAGGATTCTGAAACACATTCAAAGCTTGATTATGGTCTCTTCCTCAAGAAAACGAAGCTCTCGCAATGAATTAACCTAGGTTCAGGAAACACCACTTATGTAAAACACGACATCTGAAACATTGTAAACGCAACAAAGTAGGCTCCTATTCCGTAACAAAACCCAGTACGTCATATTGGACGCCGAATGACCAATAGAAATGCAAGTAGTATAGTTTGTTCCCGATGGGAGTCTATCAGGACCCCTAATGTTCTCAATACACGTCAACAATTTATTAGATAACGTCAGCAGCATTCTCATTTTGTTCATGATGACGTTCGCAAAAATGTGTCGTCGTTCGATGCTTGTAACTAAACACCGAACTAAGGATGTAGAGTTTATATTTAGTGCACTGAGTAACAATCCTTTTAAAAGTAGAAAAGACATGTTAAAGAACTTGTTAGACGAAGATCATACCTATAAAGCACCATATTTTTCCTCACATAGTTACGATTTTTACGGATCCAGATGAAAGATACGATAGAATTCGATTCTAATATAAATGCCAAACATTCTGACCTATCACTTAGTTTAGATACGTCGAACTAATATCACTAAGCGATATGAAATGTAAAGAACGGACAGGTAAAATCGGTAAAATGGAAGACGAATAGGAGATTTACGTAGATATACTGGAAGGATACTGAAAACCAGCAGTTCATCTGCCGAGGAAACCATATACAAGACATTGTGCAACCTACTTCAGTCCCACATACCCTACAGGTCTGGGGCCTGAAGTCAGACAGTCAGGAACTCGGGGGGGGGGGGGGGGGGCGGGAGGGGGAAGGGGGGGGGGAACTGAAAAAAAGTAGTAGCAGATCTGTACGTCTCACACTAAAGTATAGTGAGGATTGTATCGTAGCAAGTTATTACGGGATAACATTCCTTGCAGTAAGGCAAGCCGCCGTGCAGCACTTCAGGATGGCTCCTTTTTTTCTTCGCTCTGACTCACAGCGCAGCTGACGCGGGCTACCCGCCATGTGAACGGTCTCAAGTAACATTCAGTCGGTACGTAAATTCATACCCCCTACGAATCTAAATAAACAGTAGTAATTATCATCCGGTTTTGTTCAAACTTTGTACGCAATCTTTTGTTATTAAGGAAGAGATCCTGTCAAGATTTCTGATTTTTATCTATTATAGTTACGGAGAATGAGAAACTTACTTGTCCTAAAACCGACACTTATGATTCAAAACTCAGTTAGGAACAATAAACAAATGCCTATTATTATCATCTGAAGTCATAACAAACATCACAATATGTAAAATCACTTAACTGGAATTTTCTTTTCAAATCTTTCACTACTCTACGTTCTGTAGTATGAAAAATCATTCAAAATTATTATTTGTTTATTATTTTGTTGTGTGAATACATGGAAATGAATGAGAGAGTGTGTGGGACATACGTTAAAACTTAGTGTTATTTTATGTAAAACCTTGAATATATGAAACATGGGAAAATTGTGTTGCAACCACGATGTAGATGACGTATGTCGATGTTTGCTTGTTTTTGTGAGAGAGCAGCCAGAATAAAAGTATGAAGCGGACTAAGTTTCGAAATTAATTTAAAGAATATTTTGCATTTTGTTTTATTTTATTAAACAATATATTAAAATTGGAATTGTAATGACGTAAATGACAAGCTGATTAGTGGTTGGCCAAGGCAAGTTTTGCTACGAGAATGATCTGGAAGGATCATTCTGACTGGTCATACAGATCAATAACCAATCAGAATTAAGCTATTCCCGTGCGCAGATAGATAGAAAGGCAGAGAGGAGAGGAGCATCGAGAGAGCCACTTGCTAACCTGCTTCCGGGTAACACCATCCTAGATGTCTCCGTGAAAATAGTATGTAAAATGAAGAGCTAGTGAGATCATTTCAGATAGAACGTGTCGTGACTAAAGCGGTTTAAGTTTTGAACATTTTGAGGAACGTGTGATGTTTCGGAATTAATTAGTTGAAGCTTTATAATCGTGTGAACTTTTGGTCGTAGAGGCAATTCCGCGTGGCATATTCCGTGTTCTTTATGGAATACTTTGGTGAGCACTTATGACACAGAAGACCACTGAAACGACCGAATGTTCAACTCGCCAATAGTGGTGGGTCAGTGACTGTTAGATCGCAAATTTAATCGGGTAGGACTTGCAGAAATTCTGGCTGCTTTTTCATATGAAAATATGTTGTATAGACTATGAACGTGGAATGATTGAGCCTTTGCATCATTAAATACGGACTTGATAGCCATTTCATGTGCTTCCTTATGAATAAAAAAGCCGTTTCAAAAGAATTTTCAAATGCGTACTGCATTCCCCTACCGCCTGAAATTTGTGAGAATGAACTTACAGGAACTGATTTGCAACTTGAGTTACTGGGCCTCTGTGTGGTAGGTATTAGGTAGTGGTTTCATCAACGCTGCTTTACACTGCCTAGCGCGTATCTACTACTGCAGAGTGAAGGGACGTCGGGAGAAGAAATATAGAGGTAGGTGAACTGTTCAATGAAAGGGACAGAGAGAGAGAGAGCATAGGAGACCAAAGAATGACAGAACGACCCCGCCCCGACGCAGGATGTTTAGGGAAGTAGTGAAAGACTCTTTGAAAGAAAGACAATCATCTGGCTAAGTCTTGTTGAATAAATTCAGTGACCTGATATTCAAGATAGGTTGTGGACAGTTAACTACTTCCTTCGTATGGGGATATGCTGGAAGTCACCGTTATGCCATATGAGAATGGAATAGTGAGTAATATTGGTACAAAGTACTCTCCAAAATGAGCTCATAATAAAGACCTTTTTATTACAATCGATTTCTGTTCTTAAAACATCATTAGGAATCATGATACATTTAAAATAGCTTTGATGGCCATATAAAACATTTGGCGTCGAGTAGCATAAACTCCATCCTAAATCACTGTCGTCAAGTAGTGAAATATATCACTGTTTACATTTTTTAAATTGAAACTTCCCCTTTGAACAATTTTACATGACTGTGCTTAAACTGACACACAATGTTTTTAGCGCAACGCAATCTGACTTTCAAAATTCCCTACCAAAAGAATGGGCCCTGACTAACATTAAACTATACCTTTCACAAATCACTTACCTCACAAAAATCTTCGCTGCTCAAGCTACTGCAATACAGCGAGCGCCACTACTGCCAGCTAAATAAATGATTCAAACTATGGAAGGCACTAACTACTGATAGGGATAGTTAGCAAATGAAAGATATTAATAGAGAACAAACAATGTATTTACCTTGATATCATCATATATAAATATAGCAGTTCATGACAAATTTCAAAACTCCGCCATCTCTCTCCCCACATCCACCACTGCTGGCGGCTCACCTCCAACTGCCCAACGCTACGCGCTGTTCACATCCAGCTGCCTAACACTACAATGGCGAGTATTACAACAATGCAAGGCAGCCACAGACTGCACACAGCACAGCCAGTGATTTTCATACAGAGGTGGCGTTACCAATAAAAAAACCTAAACAGCCTACTTACAAAATATTTAACAGCAAGAGTTGTCTGCAGGGAAAACAGTGACTTGCAATTAAATCTATCAGGACAGCCACAAGTCGCATTCAGTATTTTTTATTCAAAGGTTTCACTTTATTTAACAAGAGCATCGTCATAAACCGTGGAATTTAGAGTTCAAGGTAACTGGCTGATTATATTACCTATGTAATCAGACAACCACCTTTAACTGTAAATTACTCAGTTTCTGACGATGCTCTTGTTAAGCCGGTCTTCCGAAACCGGCCAGTAACAAATATTGAGTGCAACCTGAGGCTGTCCCAAAAGCTTAATTTACTGAACAGAAGCTTATGTGTGTACACGTAATCAACGAGCGTCCCGAAGTGGATACACCGGTTCCCGTCAGATCACTGAAGTTAAGCACCGTCGGGTGCGATGGCTAGTGATGGGATGAGTAACCGTGCAGGTACGCAGCGTGCAGTTGAGGAACACACGCCGGCCGGTGTGGTCGAGCGGTTCTAGGCGCTTCAATCTGGAACCGCGCGACCACTACGGTCGCAGATTCGAATCCTGCCTCGGGCATGGATGTGTGTGATGTCCTTAGGTTTAATTAGTTCTAAGTTCTAGGGGACTGATGACCTCAGATGTTAAGTCCCATTGTGCTCAGAGCCATTGGAACAATTTTTTGAGGAACACACACACACGCACACATACACACATATTACATTCACCTGCACTTAAGGGATACACTTACCTACACAGCTCGGATACTTCGTGACGGTAAGGAGCTTGAGGGTGTGAAAGATAGGGAAAGCCTTTCCAATTAGGAGGCTCGCAGCCATTCATGTCGTACGACTTTACTTCTTTTACTAGTATTTATCTAGTTGTAAAGTAGATCGGTCTTATCAAACAGGTGTGGAGGAGTAGGTAAACTCAAAACTCACACCAGGTCAAGATGTGGATGTGATTCTGGAGAAACACTTCGCAGGCTGAAGCTCAGCACAGCTAGATCATTGATGGAAATGAAAACGCCGTGTGGGTAGGGCCTCTCGTCGGATAGACGGTTCACCTGGTGCAAGTCTTTCGAGTTGACGCCACTTCGGCGACTTGCATGTCGATAGGGATGAAATGATGATGATAAGGACAACACAACACCCAGTCCCTGAGCGGAGAAAATCTCCGACCCAGCCGGGAATGGAACCTGGGCCGTTAGGTATGACATTCCGTCGCGCTGACAACTCAGCTACCAGGGGTGGACAGATCATTGATGACATTGCG
This sequence comes from Schistocerca piceifrons, assembly GCF_021461385.2. Classification (NCBI taxonomy): domain Eukaryota; kingdom Metazoa; phylum Arthropoda; class Insecta; order Orthoptera; family Acrididae; genus Schistocerca; species Schistocerca piceifrons. Next base: position 586,233,708 of record NC_060138.1, read on the forward strand.
TGAATAGTGCAAATTAATAAAACTGTATATCTGTTGTGTATTAATATTCTGGTCAATCACTTCTCCTCCAATATTTTCCAAATTCCGATGCTATCTTCCTCTTTACAGTCCGCATCCTGCCACGGAAACTTCTGAATACTTTGGCTTATGGAAACGTTCTTGTTGACTTCTAGAGTGGATCGAAATATCGCTTAATTAATAGCGCCGAAAATATGTGATGTAGAAAAGGCAAAAATTCTTACGGTGACGTTTTCGGCAGAATTCGGAATTGCTATGGTGGAAGTGCTGCTAACGATATGAGCAATGGTCAAGTGTTACAGCTGCCCGCTTGACTCGAAAAGCGCGGAGGAAAAGTAGGCGCTAATTGGTGAGCGCATTTGTCGCCAGGAATTCTCCTCCTCTTGATGTGAGCCAGCGACCGTAAAAGCTGCAGGTGCAGCGGACAAACACGCGGCCCGTCCCTTAGCCGCCGCTCAGATTCCAGAGGTAATTTAATATTCTATTCCTTGCGTCCCTCATTTTTGCTCTCCGCCTTCTACAACCCATCACTCTTTTCCTTAGACGTGCGCTTGCCTTTTTAACGAGGGAAAGGGAGCGAGAGGGAAGGGGGAAAGAGATTCCGTCAGCGGTTTGGTGTTTGCGCTGAGGCAGGCCGGAGGAGGGAAGCCGGGGCCCGGCCGGCGCTTACAAACATCCTGCCCCAGGTCCATCCGCGACCCCTGCCACTGTGCCTGCCGCTGCTGGCCGCCAGAATGGCGCGCGCTCTGCAAAGCGAACGATAACATATTTACGAGGAGTGCTCGGAAACCTCTTTTGATATTACCTGTGCCGCCAGAAGACGGGGAGGGAAGGAGTGGCGAGGGTGCACTCCCGTATTGATTCCGTGACGAGTTTTAAAATATCCTACTGTCGGTCAGCGTCTCAAGCCGTACACGAATTTCGGGAAGCGGGCTGCGTTACTCCACTGCGTTCACGGATCGGTGAATACGTACCAGAGACGCGAAAGGAAAAAGAAAGTTTTTGTTTTAAATTTGGGACTCGTATTTCCAGTTTCAATTCGTTCTCTGTAGATGAGCCGTAAAAAGCAATTGCGCGAGTTAGCCCAGTGGTTATCAAACTGGACTCGCATTCGGAGGGATGGTGGTTCAAACTCTTCGTTGGCCGTTCCCATTTAGATTTGTTGAACCATCTGATCTGTAAACGTGTTAAGGAAATGTTGGTATGGTTCCATTGAAAAGGATACGGCCTGTGCCATTGCCCGTCCTCACCCAATCTGAGTTCTTTCTCATGAACTCATCCTCTCTTTAATAAAATTTAAGTTATGGGGACTTACGAGAAATAGTTGCGGTAGTATTTTACACAGCATGAGCAACAATTCTATCGCTTGAGCCTTGTCCCGCAGTGTCAGCCATCGTCATTCGGAATTGGCATGTTAAAGGCGAAGGGGCGCCGGAAGCCCTTCCTGCCGCCACCCCGCACCCACCGGAACGGAATTAGTGTACGCCAACTGTCTGCGTCGAGTGTAATCCATGGAATAGTGCGAATGTGTTCAGATGTCTGCGAGCTGTGTAACTGAGGCGGAACATGGGGACCAGACCAGTATTCACCTAGTGGGATGTGGAAAACTGCCCAAAAACCACATCCATGCTGGCCGGCACATCGGCCCTCGTCGCTAATTCGCCGGGCGGATTCGATCCGGGGCCGGCGCGCCTACCCGAGTCCAGAAAGCAGCGCGTTAGCGCTCTCGGCTACCCTGGCGGGTCACAGCATGAGCAGCAATGTTGTCATCATATTGAATGATAAAAGTACACTTATAAACCCGAATGCTAGTTTGAAATAGATCTTCAAATATTTCTAGACACTGATCCAAAAATCTAACAAACTGGCGAAACTATTGACGTATGTCTGTCACGTTCGCTGAATGGTGAATTTAGGGCTGTTCACAAAGTAGTGATAACTTAGCGGATAAGATATAGTTAGGTGAACTAGTGCCTCAAGATTCAATGATGTGGTATTTGACATGCACGTGCGGAAAAATATTGAGTGCGATACGGTAAAAGTGCTTCAGGTGACTGTAGTTTGAAGTATAGGACATTGCTTAAGTTTGGGATAGGGTTTACAGTAGGGAAAAGTGTGGCGGCACGAATAAAATAACCAATGCACAAGTTTACCGTAAATTTAGAGCTCAACGACGGTGACTGACGTAGTAGAAACGATCGAATAAACAGCCTGACAGTCTGTAAGCCATACAACAGGGACCTTATAATTTGATGTCCCGTGAAAGATGAGGTCATTACAGGAAGAGTATAAGCTTGGCTTGTAGAACAGTGGGGAAGGAAGCTGGACATACCATTTTCAGAGGAGCCATCCCAGCATTTGCCTTAAGCGATTTAGGAAGATAACGGAAAACCTATATCTGGATGGACGCGAGACAATTTGATTCGCCGTACTCCCAAATGATAGTCCGCTGTCTTGTTACAGTTGACTGTATAGACTCCCGGAAATCACTCCAGCGACACTGCACCCGAATTTACCATTTAGAAATGAAGGCAGAAATTGCAATCTACACTGTAGAAGGTATGATTTTATCTTCGAATGTCTGATTCGTCATTATTTTCACCAAATTTAAATCTACACCTCCAAAGTTACATATATCATATGTTTCGATATATTCTCTGCTGTTGGATTTTTTTTTGTTTCTGCTGTATTTATTGATCTGAAAAATTTTTAACATCGGCACCAACACACTTAAAAAGTACTGATTTCAAACTCTGCTAATAAAGATCAACAAAAATCTGGAAAACAGTTTCAAAATAAGATAATTCAGTGACAATTAATTTTCCTTTACCCATTGTAGATACATCCTTTCGAGACATCCTTGAGTATCACAACTTTCAGATTTTTGTAGCCTAGAAATATTTTTTCCCTTTATAGATTCATAAAATGTTTCCATACTTTTCTTTCTGACCACGAGTAAGCTTCATCAAAACAGGACGTGGAAATCACTTACTACAGCCCTTCATACATGTTGCAGAGGCAGCTTACAAGGGAATGGTCCAACAAGACATGTCGAAACAAACTCTGAAATTTTTTTCACAGGAAGAAGACGACGAAAGAAATGCACTGTCAAAATTTTAGCTGCTAAGAGGCACTGCAAGTATTTAAAAAAAATAGCTCAAAGTTGCCAAATTCGTAGCGCGCCAGGTCCGCAGCTCGTGTTCTAGTGGCTAGCGTTGCTGCCTCTGGATCGCGATGTCCCAGGTTCGATTCCCGGCCGGGTTGCGGATTTTATCTGCCCGGGGAATGGGTGTTTGTGTTGTCCTCATCATTTCAGTATCATCATTCGTGACGGCGGCTAGATTGGACTGTGTAAAAATTGGACCGCGTAAGCAATGGGACTTTGTACGGGCGCTGATGTCAGCGTGGTTGAGCGTCCCACAAACCAAACATCATCATCATGATAATCATCATCATCGCAACGCGCCAGGCGGCGGTAGAAATATACACCCTACTAGCGCTATTGCAACTGCGCATGCGCAACTAAGCACACACACACACACACACACACACACACACACACACACACACACACAACACACACACAAATAGCCGAGGTCGGCGGTACGTTTGTAAAGAGGAAACATGACAGAACCCATTAGTTATTTGTAAAGGACCTTTCAGGTTACCGTTTGTTGATAGTTTCTCTGAAACTACTGTACACACTTACTACTCTCTCAAATTAGCCACTCAAGTAACATCTATTACAAATTATCAGTTGCTCTTTGCAGTATTGGTAAGTATTGACTATACAGATAAAGCTGAATTAATATTTATTGTACTTTCGTAAGGCAAGCCTGCTAATAGTACTTTTTTTTTCTTCCAGTTACACAATAATGAGGAATCTAATTAACGTTCTCAATTTAGCGATTATTAAATATGAAGAACGTGGTTTCCAGTCGAAATCGCCTACTTCTTCCAAGGACGTACATCTGTGTCATTTATTAGCTGATTTCCTAGACATTCATTCGAATGACATCGATATTTCGTTCAAATTGTGGATACGTTAGAAGAAATAGGAAATAACAATGATGATTCCATGAACTGTGGTTCCGAAGACGTCAATTGTGCCAGTAACAGTTCTGAAGATGAATACCTTCCAAGCCTAAAAAAATAACAGCTTTCAGCGAAAAAGAAAAGGCAGTGAAATACTGGTTAAACGAAAGAGGGAAAAAACGCTTGAAGTTACGCAGTCTAAAATCTGAGAGTGAACTGTACACATGGAAAAATGAATTACAAGAAGTAAGAAATATGCGCCAAACAGAAACCCGGTCCATCTGAATGAAAAACTGTTCGAAAGGTTTGTAACTGCTCGTCAGGGGCCATGCACCGTTACCGATGGAGACCTACGAAACCGGGCCCTCCGAATTACATCTGACATGAACACTGCTGATTTCCAGGCTTCGTCGCCCTGGCTACGCAGGTTCATGAAATCGTATAGAATAGGAAGTCGCAGGGTTACCAAGTTTACATCAAGTAAACGTGTAGAGCAGCTGTCAGTGATAGACAACGTTATTGAGAAATTCATAGCTGACGAAAGACGTAACTTGCAATCCCCGCAATTGCCGTTTATTACGCTAATCAGTCAGGTTTCCTGAAAGAACTGCGTGCATACCGCACTTTATCATTTCGGGGCGAAAAAAAGACGGACTCGGTTGCTCAATCAATGAATGCAATGACACATTCATATTTACATTTACATTTATACTCTGCAAGCCACCCAACGGTGTGAGGCGGAGGGCACTTTACGTGCCACTGTCATTACCTCCCTTTTCTGTTCCAGTCGCGTATGGTTCGCGGGAAAAACGACTGTCTGAAAGCCTCCGTGCGCGCTCCAATCTCTCTAATTTTACATTCGTTATCTCCTCGGGAGGTATAACTAGGGGGAAGCAATATATTCGATACCTCATCCAGAAACGCACCCTCTCGAAACCTGGCGAGCAAGCTACACCGCGATGCAGAGCGCCTCTCTTGCAGAGTCTGCCACTTGAGTTTGCTAAACATCTCCGTAACGCTATCATGCGTACCAAATAACCCTGTGGCGAAACGCGCCGCTCTTCTTTGGATCTTCCCCATCTCCTCTGTCAACTCGACCTGGTACGGATCCCACACTGATGAGCAATACTAAAGTATAGGTCGAACGAGTGTTTCGTATGCAACCTCCTTTGTTGATGGACTACATTTTCTAAGGACTCTCCCAATGAATCTCAACCTGGTATCCGCCTTGCCAACAATTAATTTTATATGATCCTTCCACTTCAAATCGTTCCGCACGCATACTCCCAGATATTTTACAGAAGTAACTGCTACCAGTGTTTGTTCCGCTATCATATAATCATACAATAAAGGATCCTTCTTTCTATGTATTCGCAATACATTACATTTGTCTATGTTAAGGGTCAGTTGCCACTCCCTGCACCAAGTGCGTATCCACTGCAGATTTTCCTGCATTTCGCTACAAATTTCTAATGCTGCAACTTCTCTGTATACTACAGCATCATCCGCGAACAGCCGCATGGAACTTCCGACACTATCTACTAGGTCATTTATATATATTGTGAAAAGCAATGGTCCCATAACACTCCCCTGTGGCACGCCAGAGGTTACTTTAACGTCTGTAGACGTCTCTCCATTGATAACAACATGCTGTGTACTGTTTGCTAAAAACTCTTCAATTCAGCCATACAGCTGGTCTGATATTCCGTAGGCTCTTACTTTGTTTATCAGGCGACAGTGCGGAACTGTATCGAACACCTTCCGGAAGTCAAGGAAAATAGGATCTACCTGGGAGCCTGTATCTAATATTTTCTGGGTCTCATGAACAAATAAAGCCAGTGATAAGTATGAGTAGTTTACTGTTTCCGTAGCTATCTATCTGTCTTCAAGAACCGCAAGGCAAATTAGGATCAAAAATTAAAAATGTACTGTTTAGTTGCAAAAATCTTGTAATCGAGTATCAAAGGCGTTCCTACCAGCCGCAGAATCAAATTCATTGCTTTTGTTGGATTCATCGTCTGAACATAATGACGGCTCTGTTTTTTGTGGAGGACGACGAAAAATCTATAGATGTAATGTGGATTCCGCCTGGAACTATTAATGCGGTTCAACCTCTCGATAAAGAATTTTTTCGAGAGTTGTAAGCATTTTTCAGCGAATTATCAGAGAACATCATTTCCGATACCTCTCTCTCATTTCAAGATTATCAGTGGAACAGTATTCTTAAGCTCCAGTCATTTGTGCATTAGAAGTTTTCTTCGCCACGCTTTACGAATTTGATCAAGTATGACTAGTATGCAGCGCAATATGTAGAACAACGGCCGGGACAATTTCTGACTCCATCCCAGTTCTGTCTAAATAAAACTAGTGCTTACTGCTAAATACCTGACTGCATCAATTTTTCCTTTGTCCGCTGTGCCTGGAGCAAAATAAATATTTGTTTTTGTCATTCAATAGACACTTCGCATTTCTGTGGCGACTACAGGGAATAAACAAAGAACCGTTCCACTGATAGCCAAATGTACAACATTCAAACATTATTATAAGGAATGGCCTACTGGTATTTTATAAAATGTAGTACTGAAAGACACATTTTATTTCAACAAATTGATGTCCTCATTGATGGAAGTCATATGTGACACTAAACACTGCCATAATTTTACTTTCGCTGTTAACCACTTTTATCAGAATTACATGTGCAAGAATTTCACTGTCTATGTGAAGGTATGTGTATGGTTTAAGCCAAGTTTTCACGATGTAACAACACCAACGCTATACTATTGGACATATAATAAAATTTTTCTTCTGATTTTCGATAAATTAGTGTAAGCGATGTTCTGATTTCATTTCTTTTTTCTTTTCATGTCACTATTTTAAAGAAACTGTAAACAATTTTCGATGTGAATATTAATATTTATGTCAAATTTCAAGTAATATTATAACAAAATGGAAATGTAAGAAATGTTGAAACTTTTGTAAGATGTTAAAGTTGTACTTGTGCGTCTGGTCCATACGTAGGCAATGTATTAGGATATGTGGAGTGCAAAACCTTTGGTGAATACCCTGTCTGTAGGGGAGCGGTAAAAGGTGGATGGCAGGCGACCGCGGGAAAATCCACACGGGCGCGGCGCGGCATAACGGGCTCAGCAGTAGTAGTCGGAGCTGGGCTTTGATCTGAGCAACACGTTCTGGATCGAAGAGGCTCTCTCGGAAAACGCGATTTCATTGAGCCTCGGATGTGCCGTTTCCGACGACTATACAGCATGGCAAAATTCCATTGGCACTAAATGGAAAAATATTGCGACGCTATGAAGAAATAAAGTGCCGATACATCAAGAGCCATAGCTGTGATTGTATGTGTGCTCTGCGCCTCGCCATCTCGCCGCCCGCCAACCGCCGCATCGATACGAACAGGTTGAAACTTTTAGTACTGTATTCGTGTGGACCAGTGTTACTTTTGTTCCTGACTGTTCAATAACAACTGTCCTGTGATTTGAGACTTTCTCGGCGTATTCCATTCGTGAAATCTTCTCGGGTGATCAGCCGAGTAAAGGCGTCGTCTTCTCGCAACGTTTCGAGGGGTTTCGTACCCATCATCTTCAAGCTTGAAGATGATGGGTACGAAACCCCTCGAAACGTTGCGAGAAGACGACGCCTTTACTCGGCTGATCACCCGAGAAGATTTCACGAACAACTGTCCTATCATTTATTTATCCTCATCACTAACCTAGACAGGGTCATTTCCACATGTTGTGCAATCCGAGTGTCCCGACATGAAGATTTAAAGTTTTTAATAATAATTACCTGCAGACCTATCTATGGTAGAATGATGTTTAAAGAACTTTGTTGATAAGGAATCTATAAGTAAAGAACTAAGGTCTGACAAAGTTGGAAGATAATTTTGAAAGTGGTTTAGTAATGAAGTTCAATTAATTTGAGACAAAAATAATGGTAGTTAAATGAGCAAGAAATAAGACAAAAAGAGTAGTAAATCATATATCGGAAATCTTGAGTGCTTAATGATTTAAATAACCATAATTTCAGTACAGTGATCATAACAGTTTCAGCCCCCCCCCCCATCTTTTTCTTTTCTATTCATTTAAATTCTGAAGTGTAATGAACTGATTGGACCAGCAAGGTTAAAGTCAATATAAAATCAAAATTTATTAGTGTTTTACCTTTTTCAAAATTGACATTGTATGTGTGTTTCGAAAGTGCTGTTTCTAGGGTAATCTATGCCCGATTTTAATCAGACCAATAGACAGTACGAAGTTTGTAGTAAACATTATAGTGTATTGTTGTGTATTTTTGGCTTGTCCGTATTAGTACAGAAAGTGAAATTATTAGTTCCGTAGATTTTCTGGTTCTAAAATTTACCATATTATGCAGTGTAGTTACGTGTTGTTTTGTATGAACGTACTTCAACTTGTACTGGGAATAAACTCAGTTAATGCCTAATTAGGCTGGCGACCGTATTATTAACAATTTGGTAGCATCCGCGGTGTTGTTTCTTGTCCGTCCTAATGTGTAGTTGCACTTCAGACTTGCTTGACGTATTATTGTTGTTACTGAGTGGGTGAAAGTCTGATTTTGCCTCCATTCAGGTACACGCGGTCAACATATGTACCAAAATCCTTTCTTATAAGGTGAAGCCCGTCAACTTACCATAGTACAGACTTTAATAAGTATCGTGCGCAGTAGCGTAGTGTTACAAGTGGCTTCCCGGTGACAGGACATCCAGTTGTTGTCGGTCACAAATTAATGTGAATACCGAACAGTGGATGTTCAGTGGCACGAATTGCAATAATATTTAGTTAAGTAAATAGCAGTGAACGTCAAGTACGGTGGAGTGGGGTGCAATTTGCATTCAGTATGGACAGGAGCGTAGACATGGTAGATGTGCCAAGCGTAATGGAAAATGCGGCTGGCAATGACAGGAGTGTACGCAGCCAGATAACAGATGGTTAGCGGTAGACAATTGGCGTACATACAATATCATGAACATGTTAACGAACAGATTGAAATGTCGAGAGTGCCTCGAACACAGCAAGGGATAAAACAAGAAGTAGAGGGTGACTTTGTAGATGATAGTGGGTATGTGAATGAATCCACTGACATGTTTGATTCTCCACAGGTAAAGAAACAACCGAAAGAAACTTCTGAAGTAGGATCGGAACACACAGATTCCGTAGAACAAAACAGTGTGAAAATTTTAAGCATGAACGATTTATTTGAACAGTTAACCAAACAAATTGCGGGACAGAATAATCAGCTTAAAACACACGTTGCAGAGCAGCTCAAAACACAAAATGATCAGCTTAAAACACACGTTAATCAGCAGCTCAAAACACAAAGTGATCAGATTAAAGCACAGGTCGAAGAACAGGGAATCAAAATTAGTAAACAAATAGAACAGGTAGAACAAAAAGTGGGAAGTTAAAGCTCTGTAGTAAATTCTATGAAATTTGAAATTGACACAATTAACAAGAATATGGGGAAATTGACAACATTAACAGTAGATTTGATGTTGAAATCCTCAACATTCAAGAGAAAGTAGAGCCTCTAGTCGAAACAAAAGTAGACGAAAAAGTTTTCGGTCTTAAAGCTGAGATCGTAAACAAATGTCAACATGGAATCTCACAATTGAAAAAGGCAGTTTTAGACACTGAAAAAGATTTAGGTGAGAAAGTTACCGGATGTGTACAAAAATGTGAACAAAATACTTCGAAAATTCAAGGCAAAATTTTCGATCTTGACAGTAAAATTAAAGATAGACCTGGTGTTGTCTGTAGTGGCACAGCACTTACGAAGCTGTTAGAAGGTGAGGAACGCTTCGATCCCGCCAAGAAACATAACGGATGGCATCCGTTAGATTTCATCAAAAATTGCGAGAGGATAATTCCTGAACACTTGTCTGATCAGGAAAAAATAAACGTAGTAATTAGCGCCTTAGCAGGTGACGCTAAGCGCTGGGGAATTAATATGAATACCGAACGAATGACGTTCGAAGGATTTAAGCAAAAATTTACGGAAGAATATTGGTCCGAACAAAACAGGATCATTTGCGGCGCGAGTTTATCATGGCCAAACATCATGATAACAGGGGCAGAAATTCTTTGAAAGATTTCTGCGAATATTGGTACCGAAAGTTGACACACTTAAGATCCGATTCCGAAATAATATGGGAGCTATACAAAAAGCTTCCAGAAGATTCAAAGAGATACGTGGGAAGCAATCATCGCAGCTTCCAAGCATTTCCCGAAAGGGTCGAAGACGAAGACCACTGGCGCGAAAGTCGTGCCAATTTTCAGAATTTTAGTAACAGGAATAACCGTAATAATGACGAGAGAAATGACGGCGATGGGTTTCGCGTCAATATGATAGAGAGAGATAGAGGCAGAGGAAGAGGAAGAGGAAATTATCTAGGTCGCGGTAGATGGTACACCGCGCAAAATAATAACGACGCGGGAAACTGATTTCCGCGAACGGTGCGGGCCAAACGGAAGCGGACAGTATATACCGGCCCCGATTTAAGAAATGTTACCGGACCGACAGTAAAGTTATGAGACAGGTTAGAGACAGGCGTGGAACGACGCAACGTGTTGTTGCGAAACAAGCGTCAGGTGCGAGCGCGAATGAGTCATCTTCGCCGCACAGAGCGATACTTGTTAACAGGCGAGTGGAGCATCAGAGCGCAATGGCCCAGCCTAGCAGAACAGCTGTTCAGAGAGAAACTGCTAGCAATGCGGCAGCATTAGGTACGAACATTGCTGTAAGAACTGGTGAATACGTTACGAGTGGTAATTCCACGGCGAAGGAAATAATAGATGAAACTGTGGATACACAGAGAGGTGCGGTTAGCAGTGTTAGCAATGAAGTAAATCGCGAGAATGAATTAGCAGAAGTAACTGATTGGCGTGTGCAGATCGACGATCTGTACAAGGGCCTAAAGCAATGTGAGTGGGAGGATGTTAAGAAGGAGTATGAGACAAGGAAGTTAGTTAGTGGAAAAGAAGATTGTAGGGACGTCGATAAGGTGACGTGGCCCGAATTTGAAGAGGAGAGAGTAAATAGTGCCACGCAGAGTACGCGTGCTGCCGATAGGACGAAGATTGAAGATAGGAAGGAATTGGAAGATGAAATCCTAAACATTGACGAGGAAGTAACTTCTGTTAATGTTCCGCCAACAGTACAAGCTGCTACCGAAAGGCACAGTGGAGAAGGGGCAGATAATTACCTAAAAGTAATTGAAGTACACGAGGATTACACTAAATATGAAGTAACAGTGGATGTGGGTAAAGTGGAGAATGAGGCCGTTTCGCCAAAAGAGGATATTGAATTAAAATTAAAGCCTGACGAAAATGCAGAGGGAGGACTTAGTGCCTGTCTCAGAAAAGCTTTTATGTTAGAACCTGAAAGCGAGCCAGAATGGTCGGATTCTGACGAGTGTTCAGATGACGAATATTTTGGTAATAGTGGAAATAATGGAAATACAGTTAATTGCGATATTGTACCTATTGATGACGAAGTTTCAAAACAAAATCCAGATGTTGAGACTGAACAAAGAAAGAAAGAGCCACCGGACGACTCAGTGTTTATTTTGCAACGAGTTCAAGTAAGCAAAGACTTTGAACTCCAGAAACCGAAAAAGCCACCAGATATAAATGGTTCACAGGTCAGGAACGTATCTTGGGACAATGTCACAGTCGACCAAGGTGCGTTGTGGAAAAAACAGGAAGGGGCATGATTTAGAGTCTGGGGCAGATTTATATCGGATTTTGAGAATGTCATGAACACCTTACATCATGAATCTACTGGGTTCCCACCGGAAGAAATTTTGTTAGACAGCAGAAGTAAAAACTAGAGTTTCCACCCTGTACAAGTTTGGGGTTGAGTCAAAAGAAAGGATTAGCCAGAAAAAGGGCAAAGCAAAAAGCTGAATCTAGATCTAAAAGACATGATAAAAATCTGAAAGTTTCAAAATTTAAAATTGGGGATTATGTTCTTTCAAAAACCCACGAAAAGTCTAGTGAACTGAACCATAAAATTTCCAAATTTAAATATATTTATAATGGACCATATATAATACAGAACATTCCACACGATAATGCTTACTACTTGATCTACCCAAAATCCAAAAGACCTTTAGGTGTAAGAAATGTTGTGGACCTGAAACTGTATGTTCCTAGGAGTGAGTGACCTAAGTACTCTCAGAGAGCAATTTGCATTAAATATGCTGTATCTTACGCTGAAACTAATTTATTCCAAGTGTAACTAATCTTAGTAAATGTATGTATACCAATGACAGTGTGCTAATGTACTTATGTGAGTTTGAGATTACCGAATATAATGTAAATGTAAAGATGTATGGAGAAAAGGCTGAAAAGAAAGGCTAAATGCTGCAAGCCAAATAAAAGATGGGACTGTCAAAAATTAAAGTGGGCAGTGTATGAGTCATAATAAAAAGGACTGCCAAACACCAATGAGGGCAGATAAATGGTCAATGAAGAATTGTGAGTGTGGTACAGGTGATGTGGTAAAATGATGCGAAATGGACTGCCCAAAATCTGAATAATAGGCAGCAAATATATGTAGTGATTTTTCTAAATATTATTGTGTGTGTGTTTTTTTTCTTTTTTGTAAGTAAGGAAATGGACTGCCATTCAATGCAAGCAGCAATAAATTGTCTTATAGTGTATATAGATATTTGCATTTGCTTTTGTAGTTAAATGTTTGTGTTCCAGATTTTGAAATCATTTCTTTGAGAAATTTATTAAAAATGAGAACTTTGCTATTTAAATAATGTTGTGATAGGTGGTTGGACTGTGCCAAAGGCACTTAAGTAAATGATAAGGAAATGTTCTTGATATGTTAAAAAGTGTAGACCTATATAATGTGAGTGAAAGGAAGTTTGTGGTATAAATTTTTTTTGGGACATTCACGTAAAGATTCAGAACCACTGTATAAATGTAAAATTTAGTGTTCCCATCAAATTAGCACTTAGTGAAATTTACTGGAAACAGGGGCATGTGTAACAACACCAACGTTATACTATTGTACATATAATAAAATTTTTCTTCTGATTTTCGATAAATTAGTGTAAGCGATGTTCTGATTTCATTTCTTTTTTCTTTTCATGTCACTATTTTAAAGAAACTGTAAACAATTTTCGATGTGAATATTAATATTTATGTCAAATTTCAAGCAATATTATAACAAAATGGAAATGTAAGAAATGTTGAAACTTTTGTAAGATGTTAAAGTTGTACTTGTGCGTCTGGTCCATACGTAGGCAATGTATTAGGATATGTGGAGTGCAAAACCTTTGGTGAATACCCTATCTGTAGGGGAGCGGTAAAAGGTGGATGGCAGGCGACCGCGGGAAAATCCACACGGGCGCGGCGCGGCATAACGGGCTCAGCAGTAGTAGTCGGAGTTGGGCTTTGATCTGAGCAACACGTTCTGGATCGAAGAGGCTCTCCCGGAAAACGTGGTTTCATTGAGCCTCGGATGTGCCGTTTCCGACGACTATACAGCATGGCAAAATTCCATTGGCACTAAATGGAAAAATATTGCGACGCTATGAAGAAATAAAGTGCCGATACATCAAGAGCCATAGCTGTGATTGTATGTGTGCTCTGCGCCTCGCCATCTCGCCGCCCGCCAACCGCCGCATCGATACGAACAGGTTGAAACTTTTAGTACTGTATTCGTGTGGACCAGTGTTACTTTTGTTCCTGACTGTTCAATAACAACTGTCCTATCATTTATTTATCCTCATCACTAACCTAGACAGGGTCATTTCCACATGTTGTGCAATCCGAGTGTCCCGACATGAAGATTTAAAGTTTTTAATAATAATTACCTGCAGACCTATCTATGGTAGAATGATGTTTAAAGAACTTTGTTGTTAAGGAATCTATAAGTAAAGAACTAAGGTCTGACAAAGTTGGAAGATAATTTTGAAAGTGGTTTAGTAATGAAGTTCAATTAATTTGAGACAAAAATAATGGTAGTTAAATGAGCAAGAAATAAGACAAAAAGAGTAGTAAATCATATATCGGAAATCTTGAGTGCTTAATGAATTAAATAACCATAATTTCAGTACAGTGATCATAACAGTTTCAGCCCCCCCCCCCCATCTTTTTCTTTTCTATTCATTTAGATTCTGAAGTGTAATGAACTGATTGGACCAGCAAAGTTAAAGTCAATATAAAATCAAAATTTATTAGTGTTTTACCTTTTTCAAAATTGACATTGTATGTGTGTTTCGAAAGTGCTGTTTCTAGGGTAATCTATGCCCGATTTTAATCAGACCAATAGACAGTACGAAGTTTGTAGTATACATTATAGGGTATTGTTGTGTATTTTTGGCTTGTCCATATTAGTACAGAAAGTGAAATTATTAGTTCCGTAGATTTTCTGGTTCTAAAATTTACCATATTATGCAGTGTAGTTACGTGTTGTTTTGTATGAACGTACTTCAACTTGTACTGGGAATAAACTCAGTTAATGCCTAATTAGGCTGGCGACCGTATTATTAACAATTTGGTAGCATCTGCGGTGTTGTTTCTTGTCCGTCCTAACGTGTAGTTGCACTTCAGACTTGCTTGACGTATTATTGATGTTACTGGTTGGGTGAAAGTCTGATTTTGCCTCCATTCAGGTACACGCGGTCAACATATGTACCAAAATCCTTTCTTATAAGGTGAAGTCCGTCAACTTACCATAGTACAGGCTTTAATAAGTATCGTGCGCAGTAGCGTAGTGTTACAACCGGAGCAAACAAGCTAACATGCACGAGCAAAAGAGATTTGTGTCTGGTGTACCCGGTAGGTCTCTTGCAGGTCTTTCAAATGGGCGCCACTGCAGCTATTTACGTGTCCCTAACCTTCTCCAGTCACCTGATCGGAAAATGGAGACCTGCAGTTTAACGTGGAATCCAAACTACATGTCTTTCATGGCCACTGCAACATCTGTGAAAAGTGAATGCAGGGTTAAAAATCATAGCGAAAAAGTTGTGGTCCAACGGGATTCGATCCCACACTCTCTGGATCACGAAGCGCGCGCTTTGCCACTAGACCATTTTTGTCTTAGAAAAAAAAAATTATATGAGGATTAGATCTTACATGGAAATGCTAGCTCTGTCACCTCTTGAGACGATGCGCGGCGTCGGTAATTAGTGTTATTTTTGTAAATATCTTCTCAGTGGTAATGAGAAGGCAAGGAAAAATAGCAGCCGACATACAAGGAAAATTTTGGACCAGTGCTGAGGAGACATGGAGATGTAGTTCCGTGTAAAGTGCACGATCTCCACGCATGTCACGCTTCTATACAGAGTGAGACACTTAAATCCTTCCTTCCTTGCACCATTTCGTATACCCCGTCAAGAACAGTGTGCTCATCATGCAAAATAATCCTTACTGAACAGTAGAAGCCGGCCGGCGTGGCCGAGCGGTTCTATGCGCTTCAGTCTGGAACCGCGAGACCGCTACGGTCGCAGGTTCGAATCCTCCCTCGGGCATGGATGTGTGTGATGTCCTTAGGTTAGTTAAGTTTAAGTAGTACTAAGTTCTAGGGGATTGATGACGTCAGATGTTAAGTCCCATAGTGCTCAGAGCCATTTGAACCATTTTTTTTTAATAGCAAAATTCTGCACTATGGCTCTAACAAGATATAGTTGCATCCTGTATGCCGAATATTAGCTCCAAACTAATAACACGTATTATAAACTATTCTACCCATATACAAGAGAATGGTAGTGAATTTTCTGCAAACGCTCATTCGCGCGTGTTCACTTCCATTCTCTCCATTGTAAACCAGGCTTTAGCTGCTTAAAAGTGGTGTCTGTGAACTCCGGATCATTCCTCTACGCGGCGCTGCGTGGGTGATTCGGTGAGTTGCGACCTAGGCGGGCAGTTCTGTACAGACCGCTTTTATAAGCTGTTCTTCATGAGGCAAAAATGCGTAACCTCAACATTTTCTTTTTTTTTTTTCAAAACATCTGCATTGCCTCTTAGCAGCAAAAATTTTGGCACTGCATTTCTTTCGATGTCAACATCCTGTGTAAAAATTTCAGGGTAGGTTTCGACATGTCTTATTGACCATATAAAATTAATCGTCGGTAAAGCAGATGCCAGACTGAGATTCATTGGAAGAATCCTAAGGAAATGCAGTCCGAAAACAAAGGAAGTAGGTTACAGTACACCTGTTCGCCCACTAGCTGGAACTCAGTCACTGGCTGATGTTTCAGACAGTTCCACGTGACGCAGAAATGTGGTTACTTCTGCACAGTCAGCATCCGATAGCTGCATTAAAACCCCCGGCACATCAAAGTGGATGATCAGCAAGACAGGTTAATGCACGGCGGACGCTATGTGCCAGACATCACTAAGAGATGTAATGGCGCAGCATTAAGGTCTGTGCCATAAGTATTTTGCTTCCACCGGAGTCTGCCAGCTTCCCGGCACTGCTCAGTCTCTCATCCAGAGCCTGAATCTGAGTGATCCTGAAAATGAGTGCAAGGCCAGAAGAAGCCGCTGGCCGCATAATGCCTGCAGCGAAGCGGTTTGAGGATGCCACGTCAAGGAGCGAACGCCGAGCTGGCATTCTCCATGCAAGCCGCCTGCCCACCAGTGTCAACACTACAGGCTATTTGCTTCACATGCAGCAACTACTACACCAAGACGACATGCCCTGCCACTGACGAGGGTACGTCTATATAACTGTTCTGATCAGATGTAATAATAAGTGATTCGTCCATCCTCATACCTGTCTCCGGCCTCTTCAACGTTCCACTGTCTAGGGTTTTGTGAACCATTAAACAAATTCATTTACTAATTACTTTTGAATACATTATGGGAGTAGCAGTGATCAATGAGTTACAAATATTTACTATTAAAAACAGTCTTGATCACGATTTATTTATTAAGGTGACCGGTTTCTTTAATGTATGAGCCCTCTAATTAAAGCTTTGTATACTTGTAGGTCTGAAAATGACCACAGTAGTGGTCGAAACCGGTCACCTTGCTAAATAAATCGTGATCAAGACTGTTTTTAATAGTAAAAACAAATTCACTTACAATACAACATTGCAAATAGAATTTTACAATTTTGAAACGTCCCCTTAGAAAAATTATGAATGACTCTGCTGGTAAACTTCTACGTTATTTGATACAAAGAGAGCTGAGTAATTCTCTCTTTACTCATTCTGATCATCACTAAACTGACACACAGTATTTTTTAGCGCAACGCAATCTGATTTTCAAAAATCCTTAAAAAAGAATGGCCCTGACTAACAATAACCTAGACCTTTCATGAATCACTTACCTTACAAAAATCTTCGTTACTCGAACTACTGGAATATAACGAGCGCCAATACTGCAGCTAAATAAAAGATTCTAACTACTGAAGGCACTAACAACAGATAGGCATAGTTAGCAAATGAAAGATTTTGATAGAGAACAAACAATGTATTTACCTTAATAATATGCAAAAGTCATCATATATATATATATATATATATATATATATATATATATATATATATATATATATATATATCAGTTCATGACATCCATTTTTACAAATTTCCTTTTTCTGGCGGACACATGTCCAGGTTGTCCTCTTATAGTAGTAACCCCTCATACCTCTGGCATCTCTCTCTCCACATCCACCACTGCTGGCGGCTCACCTCCAACTGCTCAACGCTACACACTATTCCCATCCAACTGCCCAACACTACACAAGCGAATATCCCAACAATGAGCCCAACCAGCCACAGACAGCACACAGCACAGTCAGTGATTTTCATAGAGAGCGCTACGTGGCGTTACCAACATAAAAACATAAACAGCCTACTTACATAGCCCCCATGCTCCCCACAAAATATTTTAAAAATTTGTGTTTTTACATCATTACAAACTTCTTGACATTTCGATTCGGTATTAAGTAACTCAGCAGTTAAACCTTCACATGTTTGTTCAAGCATGGTGTCTAAGTTTTGAAGCTGTTGCTGTGTTTGTCTCTGATTTTGTTTGATTTGTTGCATTAATTGCAATAATAATGTATAAGTGTCTGTAACCTATCCCTCTGTGCTTTTCGGCAGTGTATTTGCACCCGCAAAATTTGCATTTTGACAAGTAAAGAGTGAGTCTTAACTTGTTTGAGAAACGGGTAATGGTGCAAAAACCTGAATCTACGGTATTTGCAAGATTGTGTCCTGTCATTTCGGGTTCCTGGGGCGAGTTTTTGCCGACCGATCGATCGGCAATACTACCCTGTTCACTAGCTGTTTCACTGTCTACACGATTATTTATTGCCTGGTCCATTCCCCTATGCACAATTACCAAATTACTATGTTGAAAAAATGGTTCAAATGGCTCTGAGCACTATGGGACTTAACATCTATGGTCATCACTTCCCTAGAACTTAGAACTACTTAAACCTAACTAACCTAAGGACATCACACAACACCCAGTCATCACGAGGCAGAGAAAATCCCTGACCCCGCCGAGAATCGAACCCAGGAACTCGGGCGCGGGAAGCGAGAACGCTACCGCATGACCACAAGCTGCGGACTACTACGTTGAACATTAGTTAATTCATTACACGGCGGTGGTAACACACTACTCTTGTCATCACTGTCAATTCTCAGTTTACTTTGGAGCCTAGTATTACGTTTTCCACACGCCATAATTGTCACAATATTTTACACGATAACACAGAAAAGCACAATTTGAAGAGTAAAACAAAAAACATTAACATAGCACGGAAAATAATATCTAATTAATTGCAAGCACAGCTGTGAAGTATTTTGTGCAAATCTACATGCATGTAACAACCGTTTTACAGTATAACAGAGAAAAGCTACAATTACAAAGGAGATTTCTCTACAATTACACTCTAGCAAAAAACAATAACTGCACTAATTACACAAACTACAAGGAAAAAATCAGAAGATTCCAGTGAGGCATCCTGGCAGGGTCACCACATGAAACGTACCCTTAGAAACATTATGAATGACAGTGCTCGTAAACTTCTACGTTATTTGATACAAAGAAAGCTGAGTAAAACTGAATGTACTCAGACAGTTCTCTCTTTACTTATTCTGATCATCACTAAACTGACACACAATATTTTTTGGTGCAATGCAATCTGACTTTCAGAACTCCCTAAAAAAGAATGGCCCTGACTAACAATAACCTAGACCTTTCATGAATCACTTACCTCACAAAAATCTTAGTTACTTGAACTACTGGAATACAGCAAGCGCCAATACTGCCAACTAAATAAAGGATCCTAACTACTGAAGCCACTAACTACGGATAGGCATAGTTAGCAAATGAAAGTTTTTGATAGAGAATAAACAATGTATTTACCTTAATAATGTTCAAAAGTCATCATATATATATATATATATATATATATATATATATATATATATATATATATATCAATTCATGACATCCATCTTTACAAATTTCCTTTTTCTGGCGGACAAACGTCCAGGTTGTCTGCTAATAGTAACCTCTCAAAACTCTGGACTCTCTCTCTCCACATCCACCACTACTGGCGTCTCACCCTCAACCGTGCAACGGTACACATTGTTCCCTTCCAAATGCCCAACACTACACAAGCGAATATTCCGACAATGAGTCCAACCAGCCACAGACTGCACACAGCACAGTGAGTGATTTTCATACAAAGCGTTATGTGGCGTTACCAACATAAAAATCTAAATAGCCTACTTGCACTTTCAACGAGTTAGAGCGTGGAATGTCAGGCTTTAGACAGTAGTAGTACAGCTAAAAATCTGAGAAGGAAAACGCAAAGCGTAATTTCAAGAAAGTGGCAGTCAATGATGTTACATGAAAGGAAGTTAAGGACTACAAGTTAGACTAATATGTGGTAAGATCAACAAAAGCAGAAAATTCTCTAAAAGGAACAGGATTAGTCACGAACAGGAAGATAGGGGAGAGATTGAGTTACTGCGAACATTCAGTGATAGGGCAGTTCCCATCTGTAAAACAATGCCAACAATATTTTAGGTATTCTTATGTAAAGGGCGGTGGCAGATTTGAACGTGGTAGTAGGGGACGGAATATGACATATTTTGGCTAGTATATGGACGTGGTACTAGGAATGCGGGAGGAAAAAGAATAATTGAGCTCTGTAAGGAATGTCAGCTAGTTATAGTGAACAGAATGTTGAAACATCACAAAATGAGGAAGTATACTAGAAAAAGGCGTGGACACACGAGAATGTACGTGTTTGGTTACATCATGTAGAGACACAAAATATGAAATCACATATCGGATTGCGATACATACTCAGGGGCAGATGTAGATTTGCTTTACAATTTAGTAATGATGAAGAAGAGACTGGACGACAGTAATGACTAAGGATGTGGACAACAAACTATAATACAATCCATCTGTAGTGCAGCTACATAATGATTTACTGTTGTTCATCTAAAAATTTTGCTTGATATCTAAATGATTTGCTATTCACAGATATGTATGTACGTCTTACGATGGGGTTTACAATACAATGTTACATACATACATACATACATACATATTTGCTGTCAGACTCATTATTAATGTTCCCTGTCTACTCCTTTGTTGTTCTTTTTAATGACATAGATACCATACATGACCTTCCCCATTGTAGTTTATTACATATGTATGTAAATGTGTACCCTATTAATATTATTATATAGATCTCTGGCGTTAAACAGTAATATAGTATTATTTCTTGTTTTCTCTGTAATACATTTCAGAAGAAGTTAGATTTCATTGTAAATTTATTGTATAGCATTCAGCAATTCCAAGAGTTATAACTCATGGTACTGTGAGCCAGTGTTTCATTAAAGTTACAAATCTACAGTAGCTTCTACTGGATTGATCATGTTTTATAAAATGTATGTAGCTTCATTCCTTTTATTTTTACACTGCGTATGTTAAACACTCAAAAATTCTATTTTTCACGTTTACTACATTTGTCATGCACTTCTGGTCAATAAGTTGCCTTTTGTGAGAATTATGTTCCTACTCTCAAGATGTAGTTCTCATTTTAAAGAACAATGCGTTATATGTTTCTTTTTCTGTAATTAAAACTGTTATTTCGAATTCTATTATGAGCATAACATCATGTATTGATGTATTTGGTAAGTCATCTGTACCTCAAGCTCTACATTCTGTTTAATGCTTTTAAGTCTTTTATAAGAAAGTACACATTTGTTTAGTAATGGATTAGGAAAAATTTTTTCATTTGCCTCTCAAAATATATTTTCATGGGTGAGTCTCTTACACTTTTAGGTAAAGTTTGATGAGGAAAGTTATTCAGCACTACTACTATTATGCCGTATGTATGTGTCACCAACATTCCTTAAAGCCAATTTTGGACACATGGTTGGTTATGCCGTATTTACTTAGGCCTCCCGTTCTTTATGATATTAGTATTACTGGTATACTAGGCTTCTAATTAAGCACTTTCACCAAACTTTATTTGCATATATTTTCCTCTAAATATAGACAATATTTTACAGTAATGATTCATTGCTGTAAATTAGATGCATATGATGCATATATATGCTGGGTGACATTCCAATTTGTTTCTCAACACTGTATTTTAGCTTAATTTTATGATATGCATGTTATTTTCATTACATTTGTGATATAATTGACGTTTGTTTATTTACATTTCGTGGAGTACATGAAATTATTACGGTGCTGTTTAACATTAGCGTCTTATAATGATTTGTACCTTATGTCGTAAGATAGATGTGATACACTCCTGGAAATTGAAATAAGAACACCGTGAATTCATTGTCCCAGGAAGGGGAAACTTTATTGACACATTCCTGGGGTCAGATACATCACATGATCACACTGACAGAACCACAAGCACATAGACACAGGCAACAGAACAGAGCATGCACAATGTCGGCACTAGTACAGTGTATATCCACCTTTCGCAGCAATGCAGGCTGCTATTCTCCCATGGAGACGATCGTAGAGATGCTGGATGTAGTCCTGTGGAACGGCTTGCCATGCCATTTCCACCTGGCGCCTCAGTTGGACCAGCGTTCGTGCTGGACGTGCAGACCGCGTGAGACGACGCTTCATCCAGTCCCAAACATGCTCAATGGGGGACAGACCCGGAGATCTTGCTGGCCAGGGTAGTTGACTTACACCTTCTAGAGCACGCTGGGTAGCACGGGATACATGCGGACGTGCATTGTCCTGTTGGAACAGCAAGTTCCCTTGCCGGTCTAGGAATGGTAGAACGATGGGTTCGATGACGGTTTGGATGTACCGTGCACTATTCAGTGTCCCCTCGACGATCACCAGTGGTGTACGGCCAGTGTAGGAGATCGCTCCCCACACCATGATGCCGGGTGTTGGCCCTGTGTGCCTCGGTCGTATGCAGTCCTGATTGTGGCGCTCACCTGCACGGCGCCAAACACGCATACGACCATCATTGGCACCAAGGCAGAAGCGACTCTCATCGCTGAAGACGACACGTCTCCATTCGTCCCTCCATTCACGCCTGTCGCGACACCACTGGAGGCGGGCTGCACGATGTTGGGGCGTGAGCGGAAGACGGCCTAACGGTGTGCGGAACCGTAGCCCAGCTTCATGGAGACGGTTGCGAATAGTCCTCGCCGATACCCCAGGAGCAACAGTGTCCCTAATTTGCTGGGAAGTGGCTGTGCGGTCCCCTACGGCACTGCGTAGGATCCTACGGTCTTGGCGTGCATCCGTGCGTCGCTGCGGTCCGGTCCCAGGTCGACGGGCACGTGCACCTTCCGCCGACCACTGGCGACAACATCGATGTACTGTAGAGACCTCACGCCCCACGTGTTGAGCAATTCGGCGGTACGTCCACCCGGCCTCCCGCATGCCCACTATACGCCCACGCTCAAAGTCCGTCAACTGCACATACGGTTCGAAATGGCTCTGAGCACTATGGGACTTAACATCTATGGTCATCAGTCCCCTAGAACTTAGAACTACTTAAACCTAACTAACCTAAGGACAGCACACAACACCCAGCCATCACGAGGCAGAGAAAATCCCTGACCCCGCCGGGAATCGAACCCGGGAACCCGGGCGTGGGAAGTGAGAACGCTACCGCACGACCACGAGATGCGGGCACATACGGTTCACGTCCACGCTGTCGCGGCATGCTACCAACGTTAAAGACTGCGATGGAGCTCCGTATGCCACGGCAAACTGGCTGACACTGACGGCGGCGGTGCACAAATGCTGCGCAGCTAGCGCCATTCGACGGCCAACACCGCGGTTCCTGGTGTGTCCGCTGCGCCGTGCGTGTGATCATTGCTTGTACAGCCCTCTCGCAGTGTCCGGAGCAAGTATGGTGGGTCTGACACACCGGTGTCAATGTGTTCTTTTTTCCATTTCCAGGAGTGTAGTTTATAAATTTGTGTGTGCATACGAAGTACTTTGAATATTTGGTTTATTAACGCTAGATTACAACTACTATTTCACTCCACATGTGTCAATGTGCGTTTTTAAAGTGATTAGTTTCAAATCTGTATAGGTGCGTTTTTAAAGTGATTAGTTTCAAATTTGTATAGACTGGTGTAACTGTTAGAGGCCTTCAGCCATGCAGTATTCATTTTATTTATTTATTGATTTATTTAATGTGCTGTAATTATGTCCATCTTGAAGATTTTGTGTTCTCTTAAATTTGGCATACTTTTTCCGTTGCTTTTTCAACTGTGTTCTGATCAATTTTTCCTTACTATCCTTCGAAGAGTTAAACATTAACAGTTTATTTTAAAATGATAAGGTCTGAAACAATTATAGCATTATGACAGCTGTTGAACTGATAGTTTTCTTTAATGTTGTCATAGTAACAGTGGCTTCCCGACGCTCTACAACGGCCAGAATATTGTCGCCCGCCGGCCGAAGTGGCCGTGCGGTTAAAGGCACTGCAGTCTGGAACCGCAAGACCGCTACGGTCGCAGGTTCGAATCCTGCCTCGGGCATGGATGTTTGTGATGTCCTTAGGTTAGTTAGGTTTAAGTAATTCTAAGTTCTAGGGGACTAATGACCACAGCAGTAGAGTCCCATAGTGCTTAGAGCCATTTGAACCATTGTCGGCCTGGTGTCACTGCAAACGCAGCCCTGGCGACTTTACGTGTTCCCACCTCTCGCCATATGAGTGTTCGCAGTGCACCAGCAACATGGTCTAACACGATCATCTTGGTGGTCCGTGTGTTATGGTGTGTGGAGGCATAACGTTGCATGGGCATACTGACCTCCAAATATTTGAACACTGTGCTCTTACTGGATAACGCTATTTTGACACCGTACTCCTTCCCCTTTTCGGCCCATCTTCATTTTTTATGGGTGACAATGCGCGACCGCATCGAACAGAGCAGTTGGAAGAGCTCTCGGAACGAGTGGTTATTCGCCGAATGGAGTGGCTTCCGCGACTTAAATCACATCGAGCACGTGTGGGGTGCGTCGGGGAACGTACTGCAGCACGTCCGGATGCACCAGCGATCATCCAGCAACTTAGCTGCTGGAGGAACAGAACGCTCTACCACAAGATCTCCTTATAAACTTTGTCCAAAATGGGGTCACGTTGCACAGCATGCATTACCATTCGTGATGATCACACACCATATTATGAAACATGTACTGTAACACATCTTGTGAAAGTTGCGTTTGTCGTTAAGTTTTTCACACCAGTGTTTTATAAAATCGCCTCCTTTGGTTGTGAGAGAGTAGTTGCTTAAATGCACTCGTTGCAAGTGTTGTTGCTTCCTAAAGCAATGTCTCGATGAATGCAGCTTTTTTAGAATAATGACTTTCACTGCCTACGGAAGTCTTAGAAGTAATTATAGTTACCACAACGTTTCCCCTCTGGCCATTACAGTATCGACAAAATTTGGTCTACGTCAATCTGACATTTATTGTTTGAATATCAGCCACACTGTAAGTGCGCACTTGGCTTTTTGTCTCATGCTGCGTTTTTACGTTTCATTTATCTCTAACAACGTTTTACATCATATACGACATATAATTTCAATCATAAACATGTTTCTAGGAGTAGTCTACTAAAATAATACCCTCACTGGAATGAATGTAGAAATTATTCCGAAATAATTTGATAGACAACACAATACAAATGTACCATCAACTTGTCGCTTAAGTCAGGTGACTGTAAACTTAATTTATGTCGCTCCTGTTGAATACAACAGAGTTTGTCTTGTTGTTGTTGTTGTTGTTGTTGTTGTTGCTGTCTTTAGTCCGGAGACTGGTTTGATGCAGCTCTCCATGCTACTCTATCCTGTGCAAGGTACTTCATCTCTGAGTAACTACTGCAACTTATGTCCTTCTGAATCTGCTCATTGTATTCATCTCTTGGTATCCCTCTACGATTTTTACCCTCCACGCGTCCCTCCAGTACTAAATTGGTGGTCCCTTGATGCCTCAGAATGTATCCTACCAATCGATCCCTTCTTTTAGTCAGATTGTGCCACAAATTGCTCTTCTCCCCAATTATATTCAGTAGCTGCTCATTAGTTATGTGATCTACCCATCTAATCTTCAGCATTCTTTTGTCTAAACTATTTATCGTCCATGTTTCACTTCCATACACGGCTACACACTTCATGACATGAACGGAGGGTTTCCGGCAGTCGTTCTTCACGCGAACCATATGCGACTGGAACAAGAAAGGGAGGTAATGACAGTGGCACGTAAAGTGCCCTTCGCCACATACCGTTGGGTGGCTTGCGGAATATAAATGGAGATGTAGATGAAATCTATTCACGATGTTAACAAATTTGTCTTCTTGAGAAACGCTTTCCTTGCCATAGACAGTCTACATTTTATATCCTCTCGTCTTCGACCATCATCAGTTATTTCGCTCTCCAAATAGCAAAACTCATTTACTACTTTAAGCGTCTCATTTCCTAATCTAATTGCCTCAGCATCACCTGATTTAATGAGACTTCTTCCCATTATCTTCGTTTTGCTTGCGTTGAGTTTTATTGCTCAATTTTGCTAAAAATTGACATTCTACAAAGATGGTATAAGTGCAAGACACAGAAAAATATCTAAGTCAGCTTCGTTTAAACGTGAAACAAGACGAAAGTAAGCTCGTTCACGTTCAGGACAAGATTGGGCCCCAACCTGAAACCAGAAAAGAACTCAACCAGCGTACTTACTTGTAATTAAACCACATCCCCGAAAATAATAATTATTCGAAACTGAGTCCCACGCCGCAGTTAACTGGTTTGATTGCTGCTGGTGTACTCGTCGCAGGAAGCGCTTGGATTGGCGGGAAGTTCCTTTTGACAAAAAGCCGCGGAGACATGCTCTTGGGCTCCTGGGTGTAGCGAAAAGTGTTTATCGCTGGCACCGGCGGCACAACTGCGGCGAGAAGCTCCCACAAGGCCGTTCCGAAGTTGTTGGCAAACTTAGATCCGATCGCCCTGCTGAGGCATCGAAGGACGCCGGAGGGTAGCGCCTGGGAGAGGCGCCTCGTGCTGGCAGCTGCGCCCGCCCCGCCGCGTACACACGACCAGCCTTCAGTCGAGTGTACTATCATCCGTATAGGCTCCATGCGCTCCCAGGTAATGTTTCTACTATTCATTCATTTCTTTGACGTTGTGTTCTCCAGAGGCCAAAACGGGATAAGAATATTCAGAATGATGAAGTGTCACAGTGTGGACTGAGCCGATTAAATGTCAGAATCTACTTCTGCAAGTGCTACGCCATTAACCTGACAATTTGAATTTGTGATTATGACTATTCTACATATAAGTAACACTGTTTTAAGAATAAAAAATAAAAAAAGACGGAAAGAAGTTTTGTCGTCGTGAAGAAACTCAGCGATTGTAGTTAATACAGAAAAAATGTAGCAGTTGAGATCGCAAGTTTAATTTACATCTATAGCTGGTGACAAGTTTCGGTCGTTCAACCAGTTTGAGACGAAGACTTAACGATGAAAGGCGGCCGTGCCCAGAGAGGCTGTGTTATATCAACTGGTATCTGTCACTGACTGCAGTTCGTCCATTGACAAACTATGGTCAGGAATGGTGGATATTCATTACGTAAAAATAAGTTAATGTTGGTCGGTTGTAAATCTGGCACGTACCCTGGATAATCGAAAGAGCAGCTTAACACGTGAATACTTACTGAGGTGTCGACTGGCTAGATGAAAACGCAGCATAACAATACTATGTGGACGTCTGAGACGGGAGACGGTTCGACGTGCTCATTTTTGAAACAAACTGCAGCTACATATTACTGTCCAGTTTGATCCTGAATGAGTTGCTTGACTGCAGCAGCTGTCATTTTCGACCCTTAAGAGGCACATCGTGTGCCACAATTATCTACTTTATTTTATATTTTGCTTTCTGCCAATTACATTTACGAGACAGGTACACCGATTCCCCAGCCTTCGTGCTGAGGATAACACGGCGATCGGTCTGTAGCAACGGGCCTTCCGAGACCTGTTTGGACAGGTAGTATTGTGGTCAGGCATCCTGTGAGATCAGTGGTTACTAATGCATGGTTTCTCAGCGGTATATACACTGACAAAATTCTCTCGAGCTTCCAGCCGCGTCTAATGGTTTAAAATCCACGAGCTTTCGGCTCAGTACTCTTCAGTCATTGTCAAGCGGTGACTCTCTTTTTGTTGCTACTACGGCGATACCTTCTGTGACGTGAACACTTGACAATGGCCGAGGAGTAGTCAGCATTTTAAACCACTTGGTACAGCTGGAAGCTCAAGACAATGTGATCAATTGTTACTGTTTGTAAAGCAAACTCTCTCCAACTGATTTCACAGACTCAGTTGTTAATGCCATTTTGCAGTAACGCATCTGCTGTTCGCATGAACTCATTGGCTTCCAGCGCCTGTTCCATGGGAACCAGCTCATGATAATGATACCCTCGACGGCATGACTTTCTTTTATTCAAAACATTATGTTAATCAGAGACAAAAACACAAGTTAAACACTTGCGTAGAATAATATCTGGAGCCCCTGGTAAGAGAAGAGCACGTACATACCCAATTTAGTTCAGGACAAGTATGAAGCTCGCGAACCCCTAGTGACAAGACCGATAATAATTCAGAAGTAAATCGCTGGAATGTTGCAAACAGCATGTTTACTATTTCTCAGAATTAATCTAGCAGCTACCTGCTTTGATGCTCCTTCAGCATATAGTTGACAGATGAGCCACACAGCACGAAACGCGACGCTGGAAGACCGCTGACGTCCACATGGTTGCACACAATCCTGATAATCTTTGGGAGCGACATCGGCTACTGTTCTCCCGCAACATATAGTTAGTGGAATTTCGCATCGTCTGAATACGGTTAGAGCTCGGCGTATAATTACTCTGCTCCGCTTACCGCGGCAAATGCTATTACATCGATAGTTCTATTCGCTCACATGTGGCTAGCTTTGATACGACAACATTCCTCTCCGACACATTTCTACGTTAGCGAGTATTCGAGAGATTCGAAAATGGGTAAATTTGGCACCAGAGAAAATTAAAATATCTGGTACTTCGTGAATAATGTTACAACGACACGTACGTTCTATATGCGAAGGAAATTTAGTTTAAATGCACAGCGCTACATCACATTCCTCTGAAGCGAAAATAGACTAGTGGGTTTTCGAATTTAAATTCCGTATTATAGCAGGTGGATCTGAAATAATTCTCGATTCTCAGTCACATTTATTCATTTGTTACACTGGTGACCTAATTTCTGCTTACTACAGATCTTGACGCCTCACGTGAAAATGAAGTGTACAAGTCTAAACTACTGCGTAAACCTGTAATACACATTATTTCGGCCGGCCGGAGTGGCCGCGCGGTTAAAGGCGCTTCAGTCTGGAACCGCATGACCGCTACGGTCGCAGATTCGAATCCTGCCTCGGGCATGGATGTGTGTGATGTCCTTAGGTTAGTTAGGTTTAAGTAGTTCTAAGTTCTAGGGGACTTATGACCACAGCAGTTGAGTCCCATAGTGCTCAGAGCCATTTGAACCACATTATTTCGTGTACATAGACACCCAAATCCATCGATAACGTCTGTAGCCATAAGAGTAACAAGCAGGTGCTGTTTTGGCATCTGGCTAAAACTGGAACCGTTACAAAAGCATTGCGACATTATAAACTATAACCATTCCTGCGTAGCGGACTGAAAGGACATTAATGATACTGAGATCGCAATGGTTTGTTTTTGCTGTAAGCAGCAGCAATAAATAAACACTTTTACAGTTACAGCATTTACTGTCCACCTAATATTGATATCGCTTCAAACGTTTGATTCAGAAACCGAGGAAACATTAAATCCCACAAGTAAACAAATGAATTGCATAGAAGTAACCGACACTTGAATCTCCAGAAGTTCAGCGTCTATGTTGTTATTGTTGTTTACGTTTCTAGGTGTTGCTTTTATTGCTTCTTTTCACGAAAAGGTCCATCCCGTCCAGCTGCTCTTCCAAGTCCCAGGTCATCTCTTGACAGGATTACATTGTCAACAACAAACCTTGGAGATTTTATGTTTTCTCCTAGAACTATGTTTCACTTTCCGAATTTCTGCAGGGTTTCTCTAACAGCTTGCTTAGTGTACAGAGTGAACAACATTGAGGTTGGGCTACAACTCTTTCTCACTTCCATCTCAACTACTGCTCACCTTTCATCCGTTTTGTCTGTTATAACTCGAATCTGGTTTCAGTATAAGTTGGAAACCATTTCGCTTCCTGTATTTTTATGCCTGATACCTTCAGGATTTCACAGACTATAGTCCAGTTAGCATTGTGAAAAGTTCAGAATTTACAATTTCTACTGAATCCTGTTTGCCCTTCCTCAGGATTCCTAACGAACTCCTACATTTCTTTAGAACCCAAACTAATGTTCCAAGAGATCAACATCTTTCAGCCTTCACGCCCTTCTGTAAATAATTCGTGTTAGCCACGACTTATTAAATTGATGTTTCTGAGCCGGTCGTTGTGGCCGTGCGGTTCTACGCGCTACAGTCTGGAACCGCGAGACCGCTACGGTCGCAGGTTTGAATCCTGCCTCGGGCATGGATGTGTGTGTTGTCCTTAGGTTAGTTAGGTTTAAGTAGTTCCAAGTTCTAGGGGACTGATGACCTCAGAAGTTGAGTCCCATAGTGCTCAGAGCCATTTGAACCATTTTTATCGCCCTGAAAGATGAAAGATTTCTTCCATCTTTCATCTTTCTCTTTTCTACGTAATATTGGCTTGCCAGCTGAACTCTTGACATTCATACAGCTGCTTCACTTTTCTCCAAAGGTCTCTTTGATTTTCCTATAGACGACATCTATCTTTCCCCTAGCCACACATACTTGTACAGTCCTACATATGCCACCTAGTCATTCCTGCTAAACTATTTTGCGTTTTCTGTCAGTCTCGCGTTTTAGCCACCTTTATTTCCTTTTTCCTGCTTTATTGGCTGAATTTTTATATTTTCTCCTTTCTTCAGTTAAATTTAAAATACCATGTGTTATCCAAGGACTTCTACGGGGCCTGGCTGTTTTGCCTACTTGATCCTCTACAGCCTTCGCTACTCTATGTCTCGAAGCTATCCTATCGTTTTCTTGCATTTCTCTCCCCCGTCTCAGTCGGTGTGTAACTCATCCATTGAAACTGTCAACAACATCTGGTTCTTTTAATTTGTCCAGTCTCGTCTCTCTAACTTCCTGCCTTCTGCAGTTTCTTCATTTTTAACCTACAGTTTAAAAAAAATACAAATTATGGACAGAATCGAAATATCCTCCTGGAAATGTTTTGCAGTTTAAAACGTAGTTCATAAATCTCTGTCTAGTACCTTCCAGTGCCTCCACGACTCTTCCACGTATATAGCCTCCTTCCGTGATTCTTGAAAAAAATATCAGCGTGTAACGAATCAATACTAAACATATACACGCAGGACATGTATTAGTATTTATTTTGTCTAACGTACTTTTACTAAATATTTTACTTAACTTATTTAAGGTTATTTTCAAGTCATTTGATTTGTAACGTTGCATTCTCCTCGTCTTTTCATTTACTCAAATGTAGCAGTAGAATTGTGCAGAAATATGCCAAAGTAATACTTTTGTAAAACATTATGAACAGTCGCACTCTGGTTAAGATCGATATTTACACATGAATGAAACCGGAAAACGCAGATGCGTTAATGGCGCATGAAGACGAGAATATGCAAATGTTATGTTTGGTCTGGAGCCACGTCTACGACGAGCCACAAACCGAGCACAGAATTCATCGATTTCGATCACCAAGGCAAGATCGAAACATTGTATACATACCAGAATGAAATTTTTATTCTGCAGTGGACTTCCTGGCAGTTTAAAATTATGTGCCGGACCGCGACTCGAACTCGGGACCTTTGCCTTTTGCGGGCAAGTGCTCTACCAGGTTCGGAGGAGAGCTTCTGTGAAGTTTGGAAGGTAGGACACGAGGTACTGGCGGAACTAAAGCTGTGAGGACGGGTCGTGAGTCGTGCTTGGATAGCTCAGCTGGTAGAGCACTTGTCCACGAAAGGCAAAGGTCCCGAGTTCCAGTCTCGGCCGGCCGCTGTGGCCGAACGGTTCTAAGCGTTTCAGTCCGGGACCGCGCTGCTGCTACTGTCGCAGGTTCGAATCTTGCCTCGGCATGGATGTGTGTGATGTCCTTAGTTTAGTTTGGTTTAAGTAGCTCTACGTCTAGGGAACTGACGACCTCAGATATTAAGTCCCATAGCGCTTAGAGCCATTTGAACCATTTTCGAGTCTCGGTCCGCCAGAAAGTTTCATATCAGCGCACACTCCGCTGCAGAGTGAAAATTTCTTTCTGGAAACGTCCCCCAGGCCGTGGCAAAGCCATGACTCCGCAGTGCTAGTTCTGCAGGTTGGCAGGAGAGCTTCTGTGAAATTTGGAAGGTAGGAGACAAGGTACTGGCGGAATTAAAGCTATGAGGACGGATCGTGAGTCGTGCGTGGGTAGCTCATTTGGTAGAGCACTTTCCCGCGAAAGGCAAAGATTCCGAGTTCGAGTCTCGGTCCGGCACACAGTTTTAATCTGCCAGGAGATTTCGTTGTATACATTATTTATGTAACAGGGTATAGATCCACATTTTCTTTTACATCGAAAATATATAGAAACTATAAATTTAAGTTTTGCTAGTGACTCAAGACTACTCTATCAGTCCCATTATAGTTTATAAATTTGTGTGTGCATACGAAGTACTTTGAATATTTGGTTTATTAACGCTAGATTACAAGTACTATTTCACTCCACATGTGTCAATGTGCGTTTTAAAGTGATCAGTTTCAAATCTGTATAGGTGCGTTTTTAAAGTGATTAGTTTCAAATCTGTATAGACTGGTGTAACTGTTAGAGGCCTTCAGCCATGCAGTATTCATTTTATTTATTTATTGATTTATTTAATGTGCTGTAATTATGGCTATCAGTCCCTGTCTTACAATGGACCAAAGTTTCAAACATACAGTACCTGTTTTATGTTACCTAATAATTAACAATTTCACTATGACAAATGGTGTTAAAATGATCTGCATGCCTGTACTGACAACGTAATTAAATAATACTGACTATAAACTAATGAAGTTAACACTAGCTATACATGTACGACTGCTTCAAAATGGTTCAAATGGTTCTGAGCACTATGGGACTTAACATCTGTGGTCATCAGTCCCCTAGAACTTAGAACTACTTAAACCTAACTAACCTAAGGACATCACACACATCCATGTCCGAGGCAGGATTCGAACCTGCGACCGTAGCAGTCGTGCGGTTCCAGACTGAGCGCCTAGAACCGCTAGACCACCGCGGCCGGTCTGTACGACTGCTGCTGCTGCCACTAATAGTGATGATTATAATAATAACAGTGATAATAATAACAATAATGATAGTGGCAGACATAAAAAGAATTTATAGGTGCACAAAATAATTTTTTTCTTATACAGCGGGTTCAGGGGAAAGACAATTTAAGGAGAATGTACCAGTTAAGAATACTGGGAAATGAGGAAGATGTGGTTGGGGAGAAGGATGTACAACGGTAACGAGTGTATACAGGAGGTAATAATTATTGTTGCTTTATTAAATATGTCATTATCTATATTCTGAAGTTCCAGATTATTTTCAGTTCTCTGATCTAATGTGGGAGGTTATTAGAGAGTCAGGTTCCTGCTACTGAAAAGGACTTGGAGAAAGTGGCAGAACGGCGGAGTGGGAGAGGAAAGATTTTACTCTGATGGGGACGGGTATTTGTGCCACGTTGTTCAGAGGAGAGCGTTGACATCGTGGAGAGATCGAGGAGAGGTACGGATAGTGTACGTCGATGAGGCAGTAGGGAAGGCAGAGTGTATTTAAATCTCTGCACTTGTCTGCATGCAGCCACGATAGCTGTGGTTGTGATGGTGAAATACGATCAAAGAGGTGAACATGACAGATATAACGAACACAGGCATTCACAACCAGTTCCAGGCACCGTTAGCTTTTCTGAGAAAGCCATTGCAGGATAACATCACTGTAATCAATAATTGGAAGTATGTTTGCACAAGTTTCTTTCTCAGCTCAAAGGTGAAGAGCTTTTTATATTTTTGTAGAGCATGGAGAGATGCTGATGCCTTCTTGTACAACGCAGTTATGTGCTCAGTACAATTTAGATTTTCGTTTTTTATTATTCCTAGACTGCTGAAAGCGAGAAGTTGACATTTGTCCTATTTAGGGTTAAAGATCGTTGGGATTTTCGATGTTTCGGGCTAGTAAGACTAGAATGACTAACAAATTCCGCTTGGCTTTATGATGGATTGTGCTTTAGCCCTACCTATATCTTGCGCCCATACTGATAGTGCGCGCGGGTCGGTATTAATATTCCCGATAGCTGTCTTCAGGTTTATGAGCTTTGCACTTAGATACAACTGGGATCATCATTTTACATGTGGTATTTGAAGTAGAACAATACTCGTGACACATCACTGACACACAGTGGAAAGAGTACAGGACCTGATAATGAAACCTGGATGACGTCTGATACTATCTGCCTCCCCTGGGACTTTATAATGCGGACACGACGCTCGGCTGGCGAGACGTCAGGTATAAGCGAAACCATTGCGCTGTACTTTGTGAGATGTTTAGGCTGCCAAGTTTGGCAAGAAAATATCGAAATCGTCAGTGTCAAAAGCTTTGAAGATGTCTAAGTTGCATATGGTAGTCGCTTCTTGTACGGGGTAAGTTTCAGGTCATCTACTACTTTTATTAAGGCAGATGCGCTGCGATGTTTAGGGAAACCTGATTGGTAGTCGTCTAGTAGATTGTTGGAGGTCATATAGTTTGAAAGCTGGTCGTGGACTACATATTCTAAGGCCTTGGATAGTGCAGGACGAATGCAAACAGGCGGATAATGAGAGAGTGCTGTGGCAAAGTCCATTTTTGGCAGTATGATAACAGATTTGTTTAAAATCGCCTAATCAGGAGTATTCGTTTCAAAGCAGTTACCATATATTCTAAGAGAAAGTACAGGAAGTCACACTCTGTTGAAAACTTATTAAAACGGCTGGTCCCGGCGGAGGTTCGAGACCTCCTTCGGGCATGGGTGTGTGTGTTTGTCCTTAGGATAATTTAGGTTAAGTAGTGTGTAAGCTTAGGGACTGATGAGCTTAGCAGTTAAGTCCCATAAGATTTCACACACATTTGAACATTTTGATTTTTGAACTAATTAAAAGAAGGACTGTTTAAGTGCACACCTCTTCAGCTATGGTAAATGTGGTTGTTTCGCTGCTTGTTAAACCTCATGTAAGTTTCACAAATACACACGTCATGATGGCAATAAGACAGTCGTCAATTTTACTATCTATGAGCCAACATAACAGAACAGTAATCGAGTGAACACAGTCTTACGTTTAGAAGTAAGCGTAATAAAAAGTTTATGGTTTTATCACTCAGCAAGCGGAAACACACAACTTGAGTATTATTAGCTACCGCCATAGCCAATAACAGAAGGTCTTAGCTGTTATTTTTAACTCCAGGTACTTTAACTATTTTTGTAGTCACTTATCCTCAGCTTTGTAAGTAAATACGGTTTGTTATTAGTTCACCAAGTTCACGCAGATGCATAATTTCAAGTTTATGCTTATTAGTGTACAATTGAAAATAGTTATTCTAATTTATCCAGTTTAATAACAGCTCTCATCTTCTCTGAGTTAACGCTTTTAAACAAACAGTTGACGCTGACATACTATACTGATTCTGACAAGGGTAAGTTTCAGTTCAAAAGCATTCACAGTATTTTTAAAAATTATCAAAAGCTTTCAGGTGAACTGACTAATGATAAGTACTTGCTTCTGTCTCAGGTCTGTGTAATGCGCTGCCACAAACACTGCTGTTGTGGAAGAAAAATAAGTAAACAGAAAGAGATGTTGTTTAGTAACGGTTATGGTGCAATTTGTCATTGTGTCTTAGGATACTGATTGCCTTTAACGTTAGATTAGGTCACATTGGAAATGTAGCAGGGTAGATGCTGTGTTAAATCTGAAGTGTTTACTGTTTCTTTGTTTTAATAGCAAAATGGTTTCATTAAAATAACTTTATAAAGCGACCGTTTATTTAATTAACTACTGGTAATGAAACAGTTCATCAGTTGCAGAATACTAACATAGATTGCCTTGAATAGCTACTGTCGTTGCAAGAGCAAATACACTCCTGGAAATTGAAATAAGAACACCGTGAATTCATTGTCCTAGGAAGGGGAAACTTTATTGACACATTCCTGGGGTCAGATACATCACATGATCACACTGACAGAACCACAGGCACATAGACACAGGCAACAGAGCATGCACAATGTCGGCACTAGTACAGTGTATATCCACCTTTCGCAGCAATGCAGGCTGCTATTCTCCCATGGAGACGATCGTAGAGATGCTGGATGTAGTCCTGTGGAACGGCTTGCCATGCCATTTCCACCTAGCGCCTCAACAGGACCAGCGTTCGTGCTGGACGTGCAGACCGCGTGAGACGACGCTTCATCCAGTCCCAAACATGCTCAATGGGGGACAGATCCGGAGATCTTGCTGGCCAGGGTAGTTGACTTACACCTTCTAGAGCACGTTGGGTGGCACGGGATACATGCGGACGTGCATTGTCCTGTTGGAACAGCAAGTTCCCTTGCCGGTCTAGGAATGGTAGAACGATGGGTTCGATGACGGTTTGGATGTACCGTGCACTATTCAGTGTCCCCTCGACGATCACCAGTGGTATACGGCCAGTGTAGGAGATCGTTCCCCACACCATGATGCCGGGTGTTGGCCCTGTGTGTGTCGGTCGTATGCAGTCCTGATTGTGGCGCTCACCTGCACGGCGCCAAACACGCATACGACCATCATTGACACCAAGGCAGAAGCGACTCTCATCGCTGAAGACGACACGTCTCCATTCGTCCCTCCATTCACGCCTGTCGCGACACCACTGGAGGCGGGCTGCATGATGTTGGGGCGTGAGCGGAAGACGGCCTAACGGTGTGCGGGACCGTAGCCCAGCTTCATGGAGACGGTTGCGAATGGTCCTCGCCGATACCCCAGGAGCAACAGTGTCCCTAATTTGCTGGGAAGTGGCGGTGCGGTCCCCTACGGCACTGCGTAGGATCCTACGGTCTTGGCGTGCATCCGTGAGTCGCTGCGGTCCGGTCCCAGGTCGACGGGCACGTGCACCTTCCTCCGACCACTGGCGACAACATCGATGTACTGTGGAGGCCTCACGCCCCACGTGTTGAGCAATTCGGCGGTACGTCCACCCGGCCTCCCGCATGCCCACTATACGCCCTCGCTCAAAGTCCGTCAACTGCACATACGGTTCACGTCCACGCTGTCGCGGCATGCTACCAGTGTTAAAGACTGCGATGGAGCTCCGTATGCCACGGCAAACTGGCTGACACTGACGGCGGCGGTGCACAAATGCTGCACAGCTAGCGCCATTCGACGGCCAACACCGCGGTTCCTGGTGTGTCCGCTGTGCCGTGCGTGTGATCATTGCTTGTACAGCCCTCTCGCAGTGTCCGGAGCAAGTATGGTGGGTCTGACACACCGGTGTCAATGTGTTCTTTTTTCCATTTCCAGGAGTGTAGTTAACGGGTAGTTAAAACTGAGACCGTCAGATGTGTCTAACAAAGTTAGACAGAGAGAGGTCATTGCCTCTGGTTTTTGTGACCATAGACGTGAAGTAAAGGAAATTTATTCCATATTCGGTTCACTGTTCAATTCGCATCTTGTGTGACCTCTTTGACAGGAAATCACGAATCCAGTAACATAACTGTGACGATATTCCATAATTACGCAATTTCACTACAAGCAGCTTGTGTGGTACAGTTTCAAAATCCTTGTGGAAATCTAGATTACGGAATCCATTTGAAATCCCTTGTATATAGCACTCAACACTTCGTGTGTGTAAAGAGCTAGCTGTGTTTCACAAGAACGATGTTTTCTAAATCCTTGTTGACTATGTGTCAATGGACCGTTCTCTTCGACGTAGTTCATAATGTTCGAACACAACGTTCCAAAATCCTGCTGTATATGGACGTTAATGATATGGGCCTGTAATTTAGTGGATTACTCCCAATATCGCTCTTGAATATTGGTGTGACCTATGCAACTTTCAAGTCTTTGTGTGCGGGTCTTTGTGTACGAATCTTCTATTCCGCAAACGTTGCGTAAATTAATTAACGGAAAATGCGTAACGTCAGCTATGACACTGTGCATTTTTCGGGAGGAACGTATGTTAAATCTCTCTTCTGATTTTCCTAAATCACTTTTATTTGTAACAGTAGCAGACGTAGTTAAAAGCAGCGCTACCTCCACGATGGAAATAATAGATCAAAGTATGGGATCTCAAAGGCTACAGAGGAGATCTGCCGATACTCTGCCGCTCTCCGGGCAGGAAATCAGCCACAACTACCGCTGTTGCAGAGGTAAGGGAAAGGAAGGCAGCACATCCATCAAATTTCCTCGGAGCGCTCGAGTGCTGAGCCTGCGGGGAACTGCAGCACAAAGGCAGGTCCTTTCACTGCGCGTCATTATCATGAAAACGGCGCAGAGCATCAAAGCTTTCTTCTCGCAATGGGCGGACTCTTCTGCTCAGTTTGGTGCGCTCGAAAGAGAAATCACACCCTGCTGTAGCATCGGGATTGTGCATCGTCTTCTAAAACACAGGATTCGTCGTTCAGTTGTGAGTAGTTTATAAGTTATTGTAAGAGATACTACTCGATTACAATTTTTTCTCACAAAGTAATTACTGGATGAGACCTTATTAATGTCAGTTTCAACAGCTATCACAACTGATAGAATTTCCAATCTGACAAACTGCCTACTGGCTTCTGTCTCGGGTTCTTCGGCCGACGTTCATCTAATGATTTTTCTGACGTTTCGCCAGCACGAGTGGCTGGCATTGTCAAAGCTTCACCCTCCATTGCCGGTGGTGAACTGGAGCCGAGCTCGTGGCCGCAGACTATATGTACCTGGCGCGCCAACGTCCGAGGGCTTCTCCGCGGTCATTTCCGGTGCGGTTCTCCTCTTGCTACCTGCGACGGTCGTTCGCTGCAGTACGGGAAGCCAGGATCCGTTTACCTTAAGGCTTTCCTCTTTCTTGTTCAAACTGTTCGCGTGCTTTTGTATTTCCACAGCTTCTCTGAACAAGCGCGTGTGATAGTGCTTCTCTACAGCTAGAACTTCCGTGTCGGCGAATTTTATTATGCGGTCGGTCTCATTCAGTGCGTGCTCTGCCACGGTCGATTTCTCCACCTGCCCCAACCTGCAATGTCGCTTATGCTCTTTGATCCTGGTGTTAATGGATCGTCCAGTCATTCCGACATAAACTTTTCCGCATGTGCAAGGTATACGGTATATTCCCCACATTGCAAGTGGGTCTCTTTTCTCCTTCGCCGATCTAAGACACTCTTTGATCTTCCTTGTCGGTTTGAAAATCGTCTTTACGCCATGTCTGCGCAATGTACGGCCGATTCTGTCCGTCACTCTGGGAATGTAGGGCAGAAAGGCCGTACCCGACATTTCTTTTGCTGGTTCCTTACTTCGCCGAGTGTTTGACTCTGTTACACTTCTAATATAATTTGTGGGGTACCCATTGCTCCTCAGGACAGTTTCCAGGTGTTGCATTTCTCGTTTGAGGTGTTGCGGCTCACATATTCGTCCTGCTCTCGTTACGAGCGTGCTACTCATGCCTCTTTTCTGGCTCGGGTGGTGGTTTGACAGTTTGTGCAGGTATCGGTCCGTGTGTGTCGGTTTTCGATACACACTGTGTCCCAGGTTTTCGCCGTCCCTTGTGACCAACACGTCTAGAAATGGCAGTTTCTTGTCCTTTTCTACTTCCGTGGTAAATGTTGTGTTGGCTTGGAGGCTGTTCAAGTGTCTTAGGAAGTCACCGAGCTGTTCTTCACCATGGCTCCGCACCACGAAAGTATCATCGACGTACCTGTACCACACCTTCGGTTTGCAAGTCGCTGAGTCCAGTGCCTGTGCTTCGAATTGTTCCATGAAGAAGTTGGCCACCACTGGACTGAGAGGACTACCCATGGCGACGCCTTCCAGCTGTTCGTGGAAATCGCCATTCCACGTGAAATAACTCGTGGTGAGACATGCATGGAAGAGCTTTCTGATGTCTTGCGTGAAAATGGAACCGATGTGCTCCAGAGCGTCACTGAGTGGCACTTTCGTAAATAACGAAACAACATCAAAGCTGACCAGGATGTCGTTTGGTGCAAGTTTCAGTTTCTTCAGCTTCTCAATGAAATGTTCTGAGTGCTTAATGTATGTGTCGGTCTTCCCCACGTGTGGCTGGAGCAGAGAAGCCAGGTGTTTCGCCAGTTTATATGACGGTGATCCAGGAGCGCTAACGATCGGTCTCAGTGGAACGTTGTTCTTATGGATCTTGGGTAATCCATACAGCCGAGGTGGTAGGGCTTCTGTGTTGCGCAGGTTTCTCTGTATGTCCGCCGGCAGAGAAGATGCCTTGATTAATCGATTCGTATTCCGTGTGATACGCTGCGTCGGATCTGCGCTTAGTTTTCGGTACGTCGTTGGATCTAATAGGTCTCGGATCTTTTGCTCATAATCTTCGGTCTTCATTACGACGATCGCATTCCCCTTATCGGCAGGCAGTACCAATATACTTCTGTCGACGTCGAGACTCTTAATGGCTTGTACCTCTTCTCTCTTCAGGTTGCAAGCTGGTGGTTTTGCTCGGTGCAGTATCCTGGCTGTTTCAGTGCGCATTTCCTCTGCCCTTTCACAGGGAAGGGTCCGAATGGCTGCTTCGGTGTTGGCAATGATGTCCTCCATAGGTATAGTTCTCGGGATGATAGCGAAATTCCCTCTTTTTTGAAGAACAGACACTTCCTCTTCGGTCAGTTGTCGTTCAGTGAGGTTGACCACTGTGTGTGACATGTCGGGAATCGCCACGAGCTCGGCTCCAGTTCACCACCGGCAATGGAGGGTGAAGCTTTGACAATGCCAGCCACTCGTGCTGGCGAAACGTCAGAAAAATCATTAGATGAACGTCGGCCGAAGAACCCGAGACAGGAGCCAGTAGGCAGTTTGTCAACAAGTGGCCACGAAAGCCTCAACAATTTTGAATTTCCAATCTGTTTGAAAGAATGCTGCATCATTTTATTTCTAGGTTAATCTGTCTTACGAGTTCTACAAAAAAGCTAGCGATTTTATTTCATCTCAGAATGTGGAAAATAGGATTCTCAGACAGACAGAAGCTTAGCGTCCATAGTCGTTGACGGTAGTGGTTTTAGATCTAGTAATTGCATCAGTTATTAGAAAACATCAGTTCTTTCCCCAGGTATTCTTCGCAGATGAGACGAGTTGCTGCTTATGGAAAGATAAAATTCCATTTAGGCTCACTGACGGTTAGAAATTTGGTAGTGAACGAGTGTTAGCGAAAAACTAACAATAATTAATTATAGGCTAGGTAAAATAAGAGTGGTTTACAATAAGACTGAGGTGGAACTGATCCCTGTTAACAAACGCCACAGAAGGTGCTGGAAATGGACACCGTAAGCGTCGATTACTCAAACTATGAGAGACGCGTAGCAGCTCTGCTCGATGGATAGTAACAAAAGCTTCTCCATTGTTCTACTGTAGCTCTTCCAGTGTGTGAGGATTATGTGAGTCTACATGACTCTTCAGTTTTGCCCACAGGTAATAATCAAAGGGAGAGAGATCAGGCAGTCGAGGGTACCAGGAGAGTCAACTGCCTGCGCTGGTCGTCCTCTCCTCACCTAACATCTCATACACTCGTTACACGGTTGTCAAGGCTGTTGGTGCTGTTGCTCCCTCTTGCTGAAAATATACACACAGTTTTTCATTTTCTATGAGTTGCTCGACACATGGATTATACAGTTTCTGGTCACAACGGTTACCATTTTACATTTTAGATGTGCATCACGGTTTTACCGTCGTTTACACTGATAGCTCCAAACAGGAGAATTTCATTGGCTGTTCTGTAGTGTTCCCTGATCATGCTAGCCGGATTCGCCTCCCTGATGAATATACCGTTTTCGCAGCGGAGCTCCACGCGATCCTGAAGGCACTGGAACAGATGAATCGTGTTCGGGACAATCGATTTTTTCTCTGCTCCGATTCTCTTAGTTCCTTACAATCATTGCAGAATCTGTATCCAACTGAGGGGATGGTCCAGCTGATATATGACCAACTGTACTTGCTGCAACGGCAGGGTAAGGAGGTGTCCTTCTGCTGGGTGCCTGGTCATGTAGGAATATGGGGCAATGAACAGGCCGATCGGGCTGCCAAGGAGGCCTGCAGAGAGCAGGATGTGGTCCAGTGTCCTATTCCCTTGCAGTCTGTCATGTCTGCACTCCGCAAGAAGTACATGGAGTTGTGGGAGGAAGAGTGGCTGGCGGTGACGGCCAATAAACTGCGGTTGGTCAAGTCAACAACTCGGCCGTGGCGTTCCTCCTGCCGGTTGCTCAGGCGGAAAGAAGTGACCCTCACGCGTCTTCGTATTGGGCAATGTCCTCTCACACATAGCTTTCTATTGCGGCGGGAGGAGCCCCCCGTTTTGTGATACTTTCGGTGTGCACATCTCTGTCCGCCACATTTTAACAGTCTGCATTTTATACCGTGATGCAAGGGCAGAAGCACAAGTTGATGGGGATCTACCCTGTGTTTTAGCTAATGATGAGACGTGTGTGTCTAGGGTTTTAAAGTTTTGTGATGTGTCTGGACTCTGGCCTAAACTTTTAGGCTGGAGGTTTTAGTGTATTGCAAAGTGGCTGGCTCCTCCCGTTTTTCCTTGCGGTCAGCCAGCCTCTTCCATCTGCTATATTGTTTTAGCTCCCTCTACCACTTTCTTCCTGTGTTGTCCATGTTTTACTGCTGGCGGCATGCTTTGTCCCACGCTTCGGTGTGGGTAGGCACATATTTTTCCAAGCTTGTTACCTGTGTTTTACGTTCTGTTTTAACTTACTATCCTGAGTCTTTCCTTCACACCCGTCTCAATCTGTTACTGAGCGGGCGCTGAAGACCTTGCCGTCGTGCGTCCATACAACCCTCTCCATCCATCATCACGGTTACCAAGTTTGCTGAAAAGAATGTGCAACGAAACATCTATCTTGAGACTAAGCAATGGCTCTTCAAACTATTTATGGGGATTTTTCCGATGCATAATGGCGCGTGCTCTGTGACTTCAGATTCCTTGACACGATGAACCAAGCCTCATCTGAAGAAACGAAAAAGCCTTGATTTGACTTCACTGAAAAACCACCAGCAGAACGCAACACGCGGAAGTTCGCCTGGACTTTTTAATTCATGCACAACAGTAAATTTATAAGGATCCGGATGCAGTTCCTTTTTTACGATGTTTCGACAGGAGAACTCTTAATTCCCACTCTCACAGATCACAACGCTGAGATTTCGTCGGACTCTGGTACAGGCTTTCCTTCACTCGAGCACTTTTTACGTCCTTCGAACACTTT
Source organism: Schistocerca piceifrons (assembly GCF_021461385.2). NCBI lineage: Eukaryota > Metazoa > Arthropoda > Insecta > Orthoptera > Acrididae > Schistocerca > Schistocerca piceifrons. The sequence continues at coordinate 586,276,798 of NC_060138.1, forward strand.
TCGGTTTTTATTCGCTACAGAGCCCATTTCAAGTCGTTGCACCTCTAAGTATTCCATTGCATACTTTTCTGTGGGTTTTGCCAAAATACTCCTGTTCTTAACCTCTTGCGCAAGCAGTTCCAGACATGTTTCTCACGAAATGTGCTTCCCATAACAATCGACAGTGAACACTCGCTGAATTGTCGTGGCCACCAATCTAAGAGGGACGTTCAATAAATAATGCAATACAATTTTTTTCTCGGCCATTTTCGGTTGAATTGTTGTAGGACATTATGGAATGTTCCCACTTCAGCCCTTATATTTTCATGAAGATCCGATAGGTGGCGACTCTACACGTAGCCTTCAAAATGGCGTCTGTAATGGAGGTGCTTTCAAAGTAGACAGCTGACACTGAGTTTCTTTTAGAGGAAATCCAAAGCATCCCAAATATTCACAGACGCCGGAGACCTGGTGGTGAACGAAAGCACGGTTGGCCGCTGGGCGAGGTGCCTGTCATCATCGCAAAAATGGTTCTGAGCACTATGGCACGTAACATCTGAGGTCATCAGTCCCTTAGGCTTAGAACTACTTAAACCTAACTAACCTAACGACATCACACACATCCATGCCCGAGGCAGGATTCGAGCCTGCGACCGTAGCAGTAGTGTGGTTCCGGATTGAAGCGCCTAGAACCACTCGGCCAGATGGCCGGCACAGCATCGCAACAGGGTCAAGCAAACCTGTCCGATCTTCGACGTGCCGGCCGGCCGCGCACAGCTGTGATTCCTGCAACGTTGAAACGTGCAAACGATCTTCTCCTTCTCCATGACAAAGCAAGGTCTCACACAAGTCTTCGCACCCGAGAGGAGCTCACAAAACTTCATTGGACTGTTGTGCCTCATTCCCCCTAGAGCCCGGAATTCGCACTTTCCGACTACGATCTGGTTGTTCCAATGGACGATGCACTCAGCGGGAAGTAGTACATGGTTAACGGGGAGATTACTGATGCAGCAAGACTCTGGCTCCGACGTCCACCAGTCGAGTAGTACCACGCAGGCATACAGGCCCTGCCAGCAAGGTTCCGTACGGCAGTCGCAAACAGAAATTATGTCGCAAAATAAGACTTCCTAGCCAAAAGATTGGGTTATAATATGGTGTATTGGAATCCTGAATAAAACCACCCTGCTTTCAAGAAAAAAATTTGTTGCGTTACTTATTAAACGCCCCTCTTACAATGAAAATGGTTACGAAACTAATCTACTCCTTTCACTCAATCAGTCACACAGTCAAGTACCCGGGACAGAGCACGCTGTAGACGTGCGTGCACAGACGCGTGCCAGCAGCGCCAAACTGGTGCGTCGAAATGACTGTTCCCAACATTTTCCGTTTAGGCAGATCTCCTAACAAAGGTCAGTTCCGCATCAGTCTTATAAATGCTGGTATTTCTCAGGCCAGTTTTATTTTGCACGCGCTGAATAATAGCTACAACGGAAGACGGCCATGCAACCAAACACATTAGGACACTGATAAAATTATATTTGAGGCGAAGACTATTGTATTTTCGTTGAGATGGCCGCAGATCTCTTACGAGGCTTTTACCAAAAATGATATACTGCTATAAATTAGTATTTAAACGTTTAGACTTCAAAATGTTGGCAATTTTTTTTAAAGAACCCTAGTTCTAATTTCAAGAATTTTTCTGAGGAAACGTGAAACTGTGTCAATTGATGTTGCCAAAAGAAAGTTTAGGCAAATAGACCATCTTTTTTTTATTTGATTTATTTTCAGCTGTTTCTTTTCAAAGAAGAATACAGAAAGGCAGCAGTTCAGCAATAGACAATATTTTTCATTTATGTTGAATTAGTCTACATTACTAAAATAAAGTCCGCCCCCGGTAGCTGAATGGTTAGCGTGATGGCTTGTCAATCTTCTGGGCCCGGGTTCAAATGGTTCAAATGGCTCTGAGCACTGTGGGACGTAACATCTGAGGTCATCAGTCCCCTAGAACTTAGAACTACTTAAACCTAACTAACCTAAGGACATCACACACATCCATGCCCGAGGCAGGATTCGAACCTGCTATCGCAGCAGTCGCGCGGTTCCGGACTACAGCGCCTAGAACCGCATGGCCACCACGGCCGGCAGCCCGGGTTCGATTCCCGGCTGGGTCGGTGGGTCGGGGAATTTTCTCCGCCCTGGGACTGGGTGTTGTGCTGTCCTCATCATCATCCTATCATCCTCACCGACTGCAGGTCACCGAAGTGGCGTCAGCTTGGAAGGTCGGCACCGGGCGAACGGTCTGCCCGACGGGGGGCCCTAGCCATACGAATCAATAAAAAAACTAAGATAAAGTTCGAAACGGAACAAATAACGATAACTCAACACAATTCGTGCTTTTACTTATTATTATTGTCAGTATTAGTGTTAGTACTTCATCGAGTGCGTATACTGTGTACATTGTAAAGCTATCTAAGTGTGAGCAGACTTCGTAATGAGTTGTACCGTCGCCTGGACAGTCGTTTAGATGTTAGCGGGCGAGAAGAATCCTGTCAGTCTGCAGCATTAGTAGGTTTTCTGCGTGTACCCATACGGGTGAACCTGCAAGTATCAGGGTCTCCGTGAATGAACCGATAATACACAACATAAAATTTAACGTACAGAGCTTTCAGCGTTACTTTTTCCACCATGCTCTGTTCAAGCAGGCAGGCGCTGCCTTGTGCTCAGGAGCCGCATCTATCTAGGTAACGTAGCACGTATCGACTGAAGCACCTATCGAAAATATGATACCCAAAATACGTAGACTCGTACATCAGATGACGCAAAGGAATCTGGTCTTCAATGTACACTGAAGCGCCAAAGAAACTGATGTAGGAATCCGTATCAAAATACACAGATATGTAAACAGCCAGAATACGACGCTGCTGTTGGCAACGCCTATATGAGACAACAAGTGTCCAGTGCAATTATTAGATCGGTTATTGCTGGTACAATGGCAGGTTATCAAGATTTAAGTGAGTTTAAACGTGGTGTTATAGTCGGCGCACTAGCGATGGGACGTAGCAACGCCGAGGCAGCGATGAAGTGGGGTTTTGCCCGTACGACCATTTCACGAGTGTACTATGAATATCAGAAACCCGGTAAAACATCAAATGTCCGACATCGCTCCGTCGGAAAAAGATAGTGCAAGAACGGGACCAAAGACGGCTGAAGAGAATCGTTCAATGTGACAGAGGTGCAACCCTTCCGCAGACTGCTGCAGATTTCAACGTTGGGCAATCAACAAGTCAGCGTGCGTACCATTGAACTAAAGATCATCGATAAGGGCTTTCGAAGCCGAAGGCCCACTAGTGTACTCTTGATGAGTGCATGACACAAAGCTTTATACATCGCCTGTTCCCATGAATACTGACATTGGATGTTGATGACTGGAAACATGTTCCACCGGCGGACGAGTCTCTGTTCAAATTCTATCGAGCAGATGGACGAGTACGGGTGTGGAGACAACCTCTTGAATCATGGACCCTGTTCAAGGCGGTGGAGGCTCTGCAGTGGGGCGTGCGCAGTTAGAGTGATATGGGACCTCTGATACGTCTAAAATGACTCTGACAGGTGACACGTACGTAAGCATCCTGTCTGATCACCTGCACCCATTCATGTCCATTGTGCATTCCGACGGACTTGTGCAATTCCAGCAGGACGATCCGACACCCTACACATCTAGAATTGCTACAGAGTGGTTCCAGGAACACTTTTCTGAGTTTAAAAACTTCCAGTGGCCACCAAACTCCCCGTACATGAACGTTATTTGAGCATATCTGTGATGCCTTGCAACGTGCTGCTCAGAAGAGATCTCCACCCCCTCGTACTCTTACTGATTTATCGACAGTCCTGCAGGATTCATGTCACCAGTTGCCTCCAGCACTACTTCAGATATTAGTCGAGTCCATGCCACGTCGTGCTGCGGCACTTCTGCCTGCTCTCGGGGGCCCTACACGATATTAGGCAGGGTACCAGTTTCTTTGGCTCTTCAGTGTAGTTCCGCAATAAGAGGATTACCTTTAACGGGAGCGTATATCTGTATATGTTCAATGAATTCAACACAAGGCTGATCATGCAGTGATAAAGTCTGCTGTACAATAAATATTGCATAAATAACACCATTCTAAGGATAATTCTTGACGATATACGTAATACAGGGAATATTATGAAAACAATTACTTAACAGTTGTAGGAGCCCCACAACTGTGTAGTGGAACGGACTCACCAGTTACTACTCTTCCATCTTGCAAGAGTAGTGTAAGATAAGGATGACTTATTACCGATGTTTTAGATTTCAGAAACATTAACATCTTACGCAGGTGACTACGAAGAATAACGCTTTGGTTCTCATTTCTTTAAAAAAAAAAGGAAAAAGTAGTTCTGAACTTAAGAGTGCGAATTAACCTTCACCATTTTGAAGTGATCATATTAATACATATTACTAAAATATTAACTCCTTTGGTGTGTTCTCAGGATCGTCAAAGTCCTTTTGACCCACCGTGCATGAGCCTTATGATGTTATAATGTCACCTTTCCACGTGATACAGTTAAAAGTTTGGGCTTGTTAATTACTCAGATGGCTTTAGGCATTATTATTGCATTTATATGTCTACTCACATGGAATACAGTGTGTGGTATCGTCCGCAGAACGAGGGCTCATGCAAAAGTTGATACCTCACGAAGCCCCATAAGTAAAGACAGTCGGTAGCAACGAAAGGCGTATGTCGGCGTAGACACGCCCCCAAGTGTTCCCTTAAGCCACTGCAGCTGGGAAAGCTATCTGTGTCCGAGCGTAGCGCAGCTCATCCCAGTCCATATGTATTGAGCGATAGCTTTAAGTACACTTGGGGCGACAGTATCGTAATACAGGTCCGGCTGTGTGCTACTATAGCAGTTATACTGAAGGTTATGTCGTGTTAAAGACAAATAGACTCTGATGTGCAAGTACCATTCTGTAATTAAGTGCTTAATATTATAAGTTAGCGGCAGCACTAATTTCCTTTCATTTGTGTGAACACTACTTGTTTCCAAAGTATTTACCATATTCAAATTTTAATAAATTACTAACAATCTGTATGCGTGTTGCATTATTCGCTCGATCTTCTCCTGAACTAGACTTGCTACAGTGCGTGACAATGTGTATAGCAGAACTTTCGACAGGAATTTTGCGCGAATGCTCCATTTTAAAGTAATGTGTCAAGGTCTCGATGAAGCATCACAGTACAAGAATCAGCTTGTTTATGAACTTTACCTAGGACTGTTAATTTGATATAATAAACAACACATAGTATCTTTCTTTGTAATTTCAGTTTCCCTTAAAAAATTCTGTTTTGTCTTGACGTGAATGACTTTCGATGTGAACGACAACGTGGATTCCATTGATGTCATGCAGAATTTTATCATGTACGGCAGTAGAAGTATGAAAGTTCTCAAGGATCAAGAACGAATTCTGTTTCACAGCTACTTCCTATAATACTTGGCTTAAATTCGAAAACATACAAGTCTTTCTTCTCTTGAGATGAATGCGACTTGAGGCAGGGCATTTAAGACCAATCAGTAGTACTGTAGCTAATAACGGCCAGTGTAATTAAGTTTCCGTTTTTCTGTAATTAAAGACCCGCTCCATTTTGACAATTATCGGCCTACTAAAGGAAATTTTAAAACTGCAGAAACTGTACATTCTTTCTTATTTTTATTGCATAAGGTGCTCTTTTATAGTCTTTTATAGTCTTTAACACACACAGATTAACAATAGTTAATTGTTTCGAAATTACTACTTCAGTCATGTGAGACATGGTTTGAGGAGTGGAGTTTACCGGTTTTTCTACTACACCTTACAATATTTAAAGAACAATTGCCATTTGTCGTCTATTACAACAATATGCAAAAGTTGCTGCACAAACATTTACAAGAAATCGCCTAGTATCTAGTATACATATAATCTGTGCTGGTTATAATGTACCGTACGATGTGTTTGTTACAACATCAATATTGTTTTATTTTGTAGAATGATGGGGACTCCTCATTAATAGGCCTGACATAATCTTTTATAGTCTAAACTGTGTACTGTAATCTCTAACATTGCATGTTCTGTCCACTGTCCACTGCTTTTAGTAATATAACGCATGTGAGATTAATGGACATAATATACTAGTGAATATGGCGCTAGTAGTTCACCTTATGTTGTCGACCTTCCACAGATAATTTTATAAAATCTTTATTTGTATCCTAACAGTTGTGACTACCCTATGATATGATATCTTTGTGTTTGTGAAGGCTAATAATTTACGTAACCATGTACAATAGTGTATTGATTTAAGCCACATACGCACAGAAGTAAGATGTACTCGTATCCAAATATACCAGCAATGTATTATAATGTAAAATGAAGCTGGAAGCTTAAGATATGTAAGTAACTTGGGTTATATACTTCTACATAAGAGCTTGTAGACAATTGGCTTATAAACAAATAGTACCATTTTTGAACGCTTTACAGATGCTTGAAAATATAAGCGAGTGTACACTCACTTTAAAAAAATTAACATCAGAGCTTTAACTAAACTATAATAGCATTAACACTTTCCCTTGCAACAAATTTAGTAAATTTTAATGTAACGATTTCTGATCTTAAAACAAACCTTTAAAAAATATGCATTATGTGCCCTCTTGTAATGTAACAAGTTTTAATTCAAGAAAAGGCATAAATGTAAATTACAAATGTAAAACAAGTCATGAAATTTAATAGCTCCTGACTTGTTTTAATAATTTTTAAAAGCAGAAATGTAAAATGAAAACACAAAATTATAAGAGGGCTTTTTGATCAACCAGAGTACTCGTATTTCCATGACCTTATGCTCATACACATCAGAATCAGATGAACATGTTCCGAGTATGATTAACTTGCTTGTAAGAGATAATATACTCCGTGTACTGTATAGGTATAACCAATACACCTGACTTTAGGTGACAAATACGCAGACTACTCAAGCTATAACCAATAACCAGAAATAAAACATTTAAAGAGCTGACATCGCAACGTCGTTAAGAGAATGCTTAACCAACAACATCGTTAATAACGAAAGAACAAATGAAACGCAACGTAGCTAACAGGCGCTGCCCTGGTGTTGTGAGATTTCCTTCAAACAGTCTTCCGATAACATCCATTTGTACACGGTAGCCACCGTCGAACAAAAATTTGTCGAGCAGCCTTATGATATGTGCGATTTAATGCAGCTATTTGTACTCTTAAAGAAGCAGCCGTTAACTCTGTACACCAGATAACGTTCGATAAGGCTGTACCCCCACTGTTTCCTTACAGTATGGTTGAAACGCCGAGGATGTGGCAGCAGAGTCGCAGGTTGTCAAGAATTTCGTCCTGTTACTCATCACATTGCAAACTGTAGTTCTGGAAGGTGAAATTTGTGGGAACCAAAGCCCCAATGGAAGGGGTGATTTCATTGACGCCGTTTATGCCATCCCCTTGGATCTTTTAGTGTCGATTTTGAGCGGCGGTCTCTCTGAAATGTTTCCCCCGGCCAGCCATAAGAAAACCGCGTGATTCCGAGGCTAAGTGTCGCGCTCCTGACCTCTATCGCAGAGACAACAAAAGGAGGGGCTGAAATGTGGGTAAGAGGGGGTGTGACGGCCTTCCCATAATGTGGGACGTCCACGGTGCCGTTGGGCAGAATTGCGAAGTTTGGTGTCAATGTGGTATCATTAACGCACCTTACACCTCACATCAACTTCTGGGCTGTGGCCTTTTTCCTTATGTTTCGACGCCTTGCTGTTTGATGCATCGCTGAGCCCGAGGGTGGCGTCGCAGGGCGCCACGCTTTTGCGCCGTTACAAAGGAAGGTTGTAGCCATCTTTGGGCCAAATTTAAACTTATCCTTCGCAATGGTAGACAAGTAAGGGGTTTCGAAAACAATATATCTTAATTTCATTGTACATAATAAAACTTCATTTTTGTGGGGTCCACAGTCTCAATGTGTTTTGGAAACGAAAACATAGTCCACGAAGGCTGTATTCTTTTTATGATCGCTGTGATTGGCCCATTTCAACCTCTGTGATTTTCAAGCATCTGTAACGCGTTCAAAAATGGTACTATTTGTTTATACGCCAATTGTCTACAAGCTCTTATGTAGAAGTATATAACCCAAGTTACTTACATATCTTAAGGTTCCAGCTTCATTTTACATTATAATACATTGCTGGTATATTTGGATACGAGTACATCTTTCTTCTGTGCGTATGTGGCTTAAATCAATACACTATTGTACATGGTTACGTAAATTATTAGCCTTCACAAACGCCGCGACCGAACCCAGTTCCCTCTGAGCAGCCATAGCGTACGGATCTCCGTGCCGGCACGTTCACAGGAGCTCAGTCCGTCATTTCACCTGATGATGGCGACATGTATGATCGCCGAAATATTGTGCCCGTTGGACACTATAGACCGGCAGCATACCCGTGGATATTTTGATGATGTATGATGTCTGTTCCAGCTTCGCTCCATTCGCATAACAGTGGTACTAGTAGCGCTACTATGAGGATGCAAATCACGTTTTCTTTAAATACACACCATACCGATCGTGAGCGTTAGCCACCTTTGAGACTGGACGTGATGAACTGATGTTAGTCAAGAATGCCTTTAACTCCCCAAAGTAGCTATTATGAACACCTCAAGTGAGTTTGAAGGAGGTCGTGTAATAGGACTACGACGAGCTGGATGTTCCTTCTGCGATATTTCAGATAGATTTGGCAGGAATGTAGCCACTGTACATGATTGCTGGCAGCAGTCGTCAACAGAATATACCGTGGCAGAAAGACTCAGCTCCGGACGGTCACGTATCACTACCGAGAGGGAAGACCATCGTTTTCGGCCCATGGCTCTGGCGCATCGTACTGCCCCTACAGAAGCAATTTGAGCAGCAGTTGGCACCAAGATGACACAACAAAGTGTTACAAATCGGCTACTTCAAGGACAGCTCCGAGGTAGAAATCCTGCAGCGCGCATACCACTAACCCCAAATCACCGCCATTTGCAACTTCAGTGGTGTCAAGCAAGAGCTAATTGAAGGGCAGTATGAAGGTCTATTGTGTTTTCTGATGAATGGTGGTTCTGCCTCGGTGTTAGTGATAGCCTGTGTTGGTTGGAAGAAGGCCACTGGAAACATGCAATCAACCTTTCTGTGTGCTAGACACACTGGACTGCACCTGAAGTTATGGTCTGGGGTATGGTTTTGTATGACAGAACGAGCACTCCCGTAATTATCCCACGCAGACCGACTGCATATTTGTACGTCAGTAAGGTGATTCGAACTGTTGCGCTGCCGTTCATGAACATTATTCCAGTGAGTATTTTCCAACAGGATACCGCTCGCCCACACACCGCTCTTGTAGCCCAAGGTGCTGTACAGAGCGTATATATATTGCCTCGACCAGCTCCATCATTAGCTCTGTCTCCAATAGAGCGCATTTGGGACATCACCGGACGACAACTCCAGTGTCATCCTAAGCCAGCATTAATTATTCCTGTGTTGACCAACCGAGTGGAACAAGCACGGAACTCCATCCCACAAGTTGACATCAGGGACCTGTGCAACACAATACATGCATGTTTGCGTGCTTGCATTCACCAGTCTGCCATACCGGCGTTAAACATTTATAATGGCTTTTCTCGTGCTTAAATTAATCTGTGATCTTACAGTGTTCATCACTTAAATATGTATTATATATGAAGATAGTAACTGTTCTCGAAAGAACAGATACCATTGATGACTGTGCAGCTTCTCTAGAATAAATGATAATTAATTGAAACCCTCAGCTGCCGACAGGTGTTGTTTATATACCTCGACTGGGAATGTGGGTCTCACAGGAAGCGTGCAAGGGATAAGTGCCTGCAGTCGTGCTATTCACCTGTGTGCTCGGTGGCTCAGATGGATAGACCGTCTGCCATGCAAGATCTCGTATTCGAGTCCCGGTCGGGGCACACATTTTCAGCTGTCCCCATCGAGGTATATCAACACATGTCGGCAGGTGATGGTTTCAATTAATTATCATTTAAATATCTTTTGCCGAAATTTTATTGTCCTACATTAATTATTTTTTAGTGTTGAGATTTTTTCCGTCAGTGTATTAAGAAACGTAACTTGGTTAAATTCTGCAGCGGTTGATTATTTTGAGTGGTCTGCGGTGGCCAGTTAGTGAGAGGGCGCCGTGGCGATGTGTGTGTGTAGGTTAGGGGCTGTTTGTGGGGACAAGACGGATTGGTAGGCAGCCTGCGCGGGATGCTGGGCACGGCTCCCCGGCCGCCCTCATTGGCGATGCGGCGGCGGCGGCGCCCCTGTGTGCCCGCGGCGCGCACCAGGCCGCACGCACGCACTCTCACGCACGCTCACGCAGGCACGCAGGCCCCGGCGGCAGGCGAACCTCGCCCGCCTACAGCGCGCCCTGCTGTTTGCCAGCCCACAGACCAGCGACGGCGCGGCCGCGCGGTTCCCCGACAACACCGCCGCCACACCTCGTCGGCCGTAGACAAATACCGTGCCTAATCTGATGTACGAAAGCTTGCTGTTATGTGTTGTTGTTGTGGTCTTCAGTCCTGAGACTGGTTTGATGCAGCTCTCCATGCTACTCTATCCTGTGCAAGCTTCTTCATCTCCCAGTACCTACTGCAACCTACATCCTTCTGAACCTGTTTAGTGTATTCATCTCTTGGTCTCCCTCTACGACTTTTACCCTCCACGCTGCCCTCCAATACTAAATTGGTGATCCCTTGATGCCTCAGAACATGTCCTACCAACCTATTCCTTCTTCTAGTCAAGTTGTGCCACAAACTTCTCTTCTCCCCAATCTTATTCAATACCTCCTCATTAGTTATGTGATCTACCCATCTAATCTTCAGCATTCTTCTGTAGTACCACATTTCGAAAGCTTCTATTCTCTTCTCGTCTAAACTATTCATCGTCCATGTTTCACTACCATACATGGCTACACTCCATACAAGTACTTTCAGAAACGACTCCCTACCACTTAAATCTATACTCGATGTTAACAGATTTCTCTTCTTCAGAAACGCTTTCCTTGCCATTGCCAGTCTACATTTTATATCCTCTCTACTTCGACCATCATCAGTTATTTTGTTCCCTAAATAGCAAAACTCCTTTACTACTTTAAGTGTCTCATTTCTTAATCTGATTCCCTCAGCATCACCCGACTTAATTCGACTACATTCCATTATTCTCGTTTTGGTTTTGTTGATGTTCATCTTATATCCTCCTTTCAAGACACTGTCCATTCCGTTCAACTGCTCTTCCAAATCCTTTGCTGTCTCTGACAGAATTACAATGTCATCGGCGAACCTCAAAGCTTTTATTTCTTCTCCATGGATTTTAATACCTACTCCAAATTTTTCTTTTGTTTCCTTTACTGCTTGCTCAATATACGGATGTTGTTCAAACATCGGGGAGAGGCTACAACCCTGTCTCACTCCCTTCCCAACCACTGCTTCCCTTTCATGCTCCTCGACTCTTATAACTGTCATCTGGTTTCCATACAAATTATAAATAGCCTTTCTCTCCCTGTATTTTACCCCTGCCACCTTCAGAATTTGGAAGAGGGTGTTCCAGTCAACATTGTCAAAAGCTCTCTCTAAGTCTACAAATGCTAGAAACGTAGTTTTGCCTTTCCTTAATCTAGCTTCTAAGATAAGTCGTAGGGTCAGTATTGCCTCACGTGTTCCAATATTTCTACGGAATCCAAACTGATCTTCCCCGAGGTCGGCTTCTACCAGCTTTTTCATTCGTCTGTAAGGAACTGTGACTTATTAAACTGATTGTTCGGTAATTTTCACATCTGTCAGCACCTGCTTTCTTTGGGATTGGAATTATCATATTCTTCTTGAAGTCTGAGGGTATTTCGCCTGTCTAATACATCTTGCTCACCAGATGGTAGAGTTTTGTCAGAACTGGCTCCCCATGGCCGTCAGTAGCTCTAATGGAATGTTGTCCACTCCTGGGCCTAATGCTTTTTAACTAAAACAACTGTCACTCATTGACGATGTAAGGACTTGTACAATGTTAAGTTTAAGGCTGTTCCAAGCCCGAAAAAGGCATTCCAAGATAGTAAATCAGAGGCACAATGCAGCGAGCAGGCAAAAGCAGTAGCATTTAGGTTACCGGAGGTCAGCGGAAGTGCTAGAGCCCCGCAGATTCCAGACGATCTAAGCAGCTTTACCAGGGAAATGTTTCACTTCAGAGAGTTAACTGGTAACTCCATCGAACGTCTAGACTCTTTAGTAACACGTCACAGTAGAAAATGGTCAGAAGGAGGTACGTCGTAGCAGATACAGCAAGCGTGATACTTGTCCTTGAAAACCGCAATGTCAGTGTGTTTAAACTGGTCAGAGCGCTAAGTCAGCGGTCCCCACTCACGAATGGCCTTTGGGCGCGATTCAAATAGTTCAAATGGCTCTAAGCATTATGGGACTTAACATCTGATGTCATCGGTCCCCTAGACTTAGAACTACCGGCTGATCAAAAAGTCAGTATAAATTTGAAAACTTATAAACCACGGAATAATGTAGATAGAGAGGTAAAAATTGACACACATGCTTGGAATGACATGGGGTTTTATTAGAACAAAAAAAAAAGTTCACAAATGTCCGACAGATGGTGCTGGACAGCAAAACGTCAATACCGCTACCGTGACGGGTGAGAGGTACGCCGATACGTTACAGAATCGCATCATCCCCAGCCTAGCTGATAAACACCTGCTGGAACGTACGATGTTTATGCAGGATGGCGCTCCACCCCATATTGCTAGACGCGTGAAAGATCTCTTGCGCGCCTCGTTTGGTGATGATCGTGTGCTCAGCCGCCACTTTCGTCATGCTTGGCCTCCCAGGTCCCCAGACCTCACTCAGTCCGTGCGATTATTGGCTTTAGGGTTACCTGAAGTCCCAAGTGTATCGTGATCGACCGACATCTTTAGGGTTGCTGAAAGACAATATCCGACGCCAATGCCTCACCATAACTCCGGACATGCTTTACAGTGCTGTTCACAACATTATTCCTCGATTACAGCTATTGTTGAGGAATGATGGTGGACATATTGAGCATTTCCTGTAAAGAAAATCATCTTTGCTTTGTCTTACTTTCTTATGCTAATTATTGGTATTCTGACCAGGTGAAGCGCCATCTGTCGAACATTTTTCGAACTTTTGTATTTTTTGGTTATAATAAAACCCCATGTCATTTCAAGCATGTGTGTGAATTTGTACCTCTCTATCTACATTATTCCGTGATTTAGTCAGTTTTCAAATTTATACTGACTTTTTGATCACCCAGTACTTAAACCTAACTAACCTAAGGACGTCACACACATCCATGCCCGAGGCAGGTTCAAATGGTTCAAATGGCTCTGAGCACTATGGGACTTAACATCTGAGGTCATCAGTCCCCTAGAACTTAGAACTACTTAAACCTAACTAACCTAAGGACACCACACACATCCATGCCCGAGGCAGGATTCGAACCTGCGACCGTAGCGGTCGCGCTGTTCCAGACTGAAGCGCCTAGAACCGCTCGGCCACTCCGGCCGGCCCCGAGGCAGAATTCGAACCTGCAACCGTAGCAGCAGTGCGGTTCCGGACTGAAGCGCCTAGAACCGCTCGCTCACAGCGGCCAGCTTTGGGCGGGGTCAAGTGGCGTAAAACACTGTTGTTGTGAGTCATAAGAGAAACATTAGTCGCGTTTAGCTTTCAGCTGTACGCAGCTGCCACCAGACTAGGAGTTTGTTAATGTGAAGTCCAGGAATAGGAGAAGGGAATGGCTCTGAATGTGGTTGGCCGGAGGCGCCCTGGAAGTGCATTAGCGACTCGTCACATTGTTTAAAGTGCCGGTGGCTTGGTGGGCGGACTATGGAAAGGGAGAAGTAATGGGCCCCCGAAATCCTTTTAAGAAAGCGCGTTTTTGAATTCAGACTGAATTCTCAGCAGATCATTCGGTCGCCAACTCCGTGTCGCTCGTTGTCAGCCTCGGTACGCTCCGACAAGTCTGTTTCTCTCACTTGGAATGCTGCTCTGCAAGTCTGTACTTAGTATGCTACTACTATCCGCTGCTCCTGTTAGTGCTCACCCAAGGGCAACCAACACTGACTTCTGTTGTACAACCAGTTGCAGCCTTTGCTTTTCCTAATGTTTAAATTTAGCCTTCAGTGTAGTAGTTAGTCTCAATGCTGACAGACATTGTTAACTTGATCCCCAAGTATACTAGTGTCTCTTGCTATGAGCGTCCTACAGAGTCTTAAAGTCCACATCCCTCGTAGATTGGCACTACTGCAGACAATCTACCATTATTGAAAAGGAACTACAGACTGAGCTGTAACCCCCGTCGTCCCCCAGTGTATCATTTTCTATGCTAGGCGACGACTTCTCTGCCACCAGAGGGCTCCGAATTTCAGCGTTTAAGACGACAGCGTGTAACAAAGCAGTGTCGGTACGTGAGAAACATCGTGCTGTAATAAGAGTTGTGAATTCGAAGATTTCGTCCACACATGGAGCACCCTCTCCTTCAGCTTGACAACGCCGCAGAAACACGGACACTGCGACATCAACAACCGTCCTCTGGCAACCAACATCCTCCGCATAGTCCTGACTTGGTCCAATCCAATTTCCATCTTTTTGCAACACTTAAAGAACACCTTCAACGACTTCCCTTTGGTAGTTATGAAGCGGTGCAAACAAATGTGAGGCTGTGGCTACGTCAAAAAAACAGAACATTTCACAGTGTCGGTATCAAAAAACGGTTCGTCGCCAGAATGGCTATGATGAGGAATAAATATGTGGATATGAAGAATAAATATTGAGAACATTGATCACATTTGTTTCACATAAAATTTTCGAAAGAAGAGGAGGAAACAAACTTCACTGGCTGAGAGGGAATGCCATGTTATTTCAACAAAATGAAGTCACAATTACAAAGAACTTGACGCTATCAGACGACTTACCAGTATGACGTTACACTGCCTCTGGACTTGAAGCAAGCACTATGTCGGTTGGGATGGGTGTCATAAAACCGTTGTATCTTCTCTTG
Source organism: Schistocerca piceifrons (assembly GCF_021461385.2). Classification (NCBI taxonomy): domain Eukaryota; kingdom Metazoa; phylum Arthropoda; class Insecta; order Orthoptera; family Acrididae; genus Schistocerca; species Schistocerca piceifrons. Next base: position 586,291,911 of record NC_060138.1, read on the forward strand.
AGGAAAGCTGGCCTACAACTGTTGTGACTGGTCCTTTGATGTCCCCTATACTGGTGTCCGAGCTACTTTCACAGATCTATGAGGGACTGATCTGAAGATCTTTCTGTCCACAGTACATAGAGACACTTGCCATGTGTGCACAAGCATTGTCATGTTGAAAAAGGCCAACAGGATATTCTCATATCGGAAGTAACACAAGAGAACGCTGCATATCAGTACAGTGACATATTGTTGTGTCGCTAAAGGGCACTCAATCATTATCAGCCGTTACTGAAGTCATATCCAATGGCTCCCCCATCAAAGCCCCAGGAGTAACGCTGATGCATCTCTCCTAGATATTGGAACGGTGCCACTTCTCCTCGGACTGCCGCCATACTAGCCGACACGGGTCATTCAGGTAGCAGAGAACCGCAATTTATCGCTGAACACGGGATACGACGGCATTCGTCAGCAGTTCACGCTTCCTGGTTAAAGCACCACTCGAATCGCAGCCAGCCCGCATCTCGTGGTCGTGCGGTAGCGTTCGCGCTTCCCACGCCCGGGTTCCCGGGTTCGATTCCCGGCGGGGTCAGGGATTTTCTCTGCCTCGTGATGGCTGGGTGTTGTGTAATGTCTTTAGGTTAGTTAGGTTTAAGTAGTTCTAAGTTCTAGGGGACTGATGACCATTGATGTTAAGTCCCATAGTGCTCAGAGCCATTTTTTTCGAATCGCAGCCGTTTGTGCTGCACTGTCAACAGGAACCTACACATGAGACGGTAATTACCTAGTTCAAATGGCTCTGAGCACTATGGGACTTAACATCTGATATCATCAATCCCCTAGACAGAACTACTTAAACCTAACTAACCTAAGGACATCACACACATCCATGCCCGAGGTAGGATTCTAACCTGCGACCGTAGCAGCAGCGCGGTTCCGGATTGAAGCGCCTAGAACCGCTCGGCCACAACGGCCGGCAATTAACTAGTATAGCTGCTGCTAATTTCCGGGGAACTGTATGGAATAGCACAGAATGTCGCAGGGAGTCCTTCACTTATTTTCGGGTGGAAGCACAGATGTGAATGTGTTACATTATGCTTGGTGCACAGTAAGGCGATCCTGCCTTGTTGTAGTCAGATAACATGGACCAGAACCTTGACGACGAATATGCCTGCTCTCATGTTCCCATGCTGTCTAACATGTGGACACTGTTACAACAGGATGCCCACAAATCTGGATGTGGCACGATTCGATCTGCCTGCCAAATGGAGACCCAGTGACAGGCTCCTTGCAATGTCAGGTGCTGATAACGCTGTCTCATATGAGTACGAGACATCTCCATGTCCTTCACAGTGATCACATCTGACGCTGTTCACGAGCATTATGTACCTTACCACGTTTGGTTACAGCTCTCAACACAAGCAACGTTATTCTCCTCTGGTGGCCATTCTGTCACAGAGGATTGCAACTCTAATCACATACATACATTCAGATAGTGTGTTCGTGGATGAAGTTACATTGACATCCAAACACATCCTCTGGGGGTTCATATTTTTTTCTAAGGCAGTGTACACTGAGATGACTAAAGTCATAGGATACCTTCTAATATCATGCCGCAAGCTCTCTTGCACTCTGTAGTGCAGCAGTTCTACGTGGCATGGACTCAGCAAGTCGTTGCAAGTCCCCTGCAGAAATATTGAGCCATGCTGCCTCTACAGCCGTCTTTGGCCTCTCGACCGTATCCCAAAAATATTCGATGTGATTCATGTTGGACTGTCTGAGTGACCAGATCATTCGCCTGAATTGTCCAGAATGTTCTTCAAAGCAGTCGCGAACAACTGTGGCCCCGTGATATGATGCAGTGTCATCGATAAAAATTCCTCTGTTGTTTTGGGTCATAAAATCCACGAATGGCTGCAAATGGTCTCCACTGCCTTGTTGACAACTTAGATCCATGCCTCTGTGAAGCCTGCGCCACACTAGAACCGTACCATCAGTCTTACCAACTGAAATCGGGACTCATCTGACCAAGCCACGGTTTTCCAGTCTTCTATGCTTCTACGTTCACGAGCCCAGGAGAGGTGCTGCAGGCGATGTCGTGCTGTTAGCAAAGACTCTCGCTTCGGTTGTTCACTTCCATAGCCCAGTAAAGTCAAATTTCGCCGCGCTGTGTAACGGATACGTTCGTCATACATCCCACATTGATTTCTGCGGTAATTTCACGAGAGATGCTTGACTGTTGGCACTACCAACTCTAACCAAGCGTCGTTACTGTCGGTCGGTAAATGTACGCCGTCGGCCACTGCGTTGTCCGTGGTAAGAGGTAATGTCTGAAATATGGTATTCTCGGCACACTCTTGACACTGTGGATTTCGGAATATTGAATTCCCTAACAATTTATGAATTGGAATGTCCCGTGAGTCTACCTTGTAAGGGATCCGTGATCCCACGAACATAGATATCAGTATCCGATACCCAGGTCGATAGCAGACAGGAGTCGATTGTCGAGCGCTGCAGGAGGCAGTGAACCTAGTGTCGAGTGCGCAGTAGTAGTGGAGAGTGTCGGGTGAAGAGCGGTACTGGAGAGACGGACAAGAATGGTGGTCGAGTAAATTCACCGGAGTATGACAAATGAGCGCGTCTCCCTGATCGTCGTGGGGTGGACCCTCATCGATACCGATTCACGAGTGATATGAAACCAAAAGTGACAAGTGCCGAATTACGTGATTCGCGTCAACCGCGTCGGCCAGCAACAACCATGGATTGCAATGAGGATTGTTGTGGATATTAACCATCATTATTGCGTGTGACGAAGTACTTAAAATCGGCAACCAATAAAAAGATATAACCGTAATTAGACGTGTAAGGCGAAGGTAGCAACTGCCTCAGAATTTGTGTGTTATTGTAGAAAATACATATCAGTTTGTACATCGCAACCTTTGTGGTCCTTAATAGACAAACTCTCAATCATTAACAATTCCGTCTCAGAACAGCCGCACTCGGTTGAAATACCCCCGTAACCACAGCAGGAAAACCGATAGCCTTCATCCATTAAGCACACGGTCATATAATCATAATAATTAACTGTTTGGCGGCTTCGGTAAATTACACAAAAACCAATAAAAGAATTTAAACAGGGGTGTTTCAACCTCCAACTACCACCCTGCGTTCAAAGTCTGATTATTCCCGTCGTGCGGTCATAATCACGTCGGACGTCTTTCACAATTGATTACAAATGACAGCTCCACCTACGCACTGCCGTTTTATACCTTGTGCACAAGATACTACCGCTAGCTGTATATGTGCATATGGCTACCCAATGACTTTCGTCTTCTCAGTGTACATTAAAGGTCTTTACAACATTAGCATAGAGATGGAATGCAACAAACGCCAGGCAGGAAGTGTACCACATGTTTAGATACGCAAATGGGTAGCATTATAGCCAACTTGACAAAGAAGATAGGAGTCATGCCACATACATTTTGCATGTATGGAAAGGTTGAGCCGTGGGTTTTAAACTCAGAAATCGCATTTGAATATGCGTTTTTTGTGAGAATATCGTTTTATGCCTCGTGTAAGAAAGAGAAAGGTCTAACAGCATACTCCGGATCGTGGCCTATTGAGGCAGCAGTTTGTAATTCCTTTTGTCAGATAGTTACTGGGCTTTTCTGCTGTAAGTCAGGTTATGAAAGGTTTATACTTTAACCGAAATGATAGTAAATCACGATTAGCTTTGTGTGTTGCCACTCGGTGCGTCACTGAAAGCAAGTATAATGAAAATTATTAGGTTATTCGGAACATTCCCACTTTAAATTCCTTTGCATACTGAACACATGAGCGACACACAGTCTCTCTTTCCAGAGATTGCATTACTGATAAGAGCAAGGACAAAGTAGTGAGTAACAGTTGAGTCGAATCACAGCCTTGCGTAGGTGTAGTTGTTGAATCGCGGAGAGAGGGTACTGTATGATGGCGGAATGAGCAGCTCGGATATCATAGGTGCCGCACAGTGATTCCTGTTTGGGATGTTCCACGATGTGTAACTCGAGGATGAAGGATGATTTTTAAGATGACTGTATAAAGACACGGCACTTCAGAAAAAGATAACTTACTTCGAGTTTGTTAGCTGCAAGGGCGAGTCCAGTCATTGTCATAATAAATATGTGCTGGTAATCGGGAAATACTACCAATCATATATGCAGAATGCTAGTTAGCCTTTCCTCATTTAGATTACTTAAATGATATTGTACAAGGAAGTGAAGAAAATTCTAAATGGGGAGGGCTAATTAGAACACTGAACAAATGACTTATAGTTTTCCTCATTACCAGCACGTAGGTATTATTGGCCATAGTGTAATCTTTCCTATAATATTTATACATAAATAATTACTGAACTCGCTTTTCCTGGTAGCAAACTCGAAATGAGTTACCTTTTTCAGAAGTGCCCTCTCTTTACACAGAAATCTTAAAAATCATCCTTCATCCTCTGATTACATTTCATAGAACATATCAGACAGAAATCTCTGTGAAGCACCTGCGCTATCCGAGCCACTCATTCCACCATGATACAACACCCTCTCTCCATGATTCAACGACTACTACAGCGCAAGGTTGCAATTCGATTCGACTGTTACCTATTACCATTCCCGCGCTTTTCTCAATAATGCAACCTTTAGAAACCAGAGCTGTTTATCACTCATGTACTCGGCATGCTACTTTGTCTGTTAAAATAACTTTTTTCTCTGTGTGTGTGTGAATTGATACAGACAGTTGAATATATCTTGCAACGTCTCTACGGTCAAAGTTTTGGTTGATCAAAAGCTTCCATAGAATTTTGATATTTATGTCTCGTGTAAAGTTGCGTTTCGAGTTTTTGTGAATAAAGTTTGTTAAAATCAAGATTTTATTGGTCCAGCACATTACCACTCTCCTCACTCGGTTTCCACCGCTTCACTTTCTCAGATCAGCTATTATAGAGAGAACAGAGCGGTCCCATCACACTCCTCTGGAGTACTCATGGTCATACCTCTGTCTCCGATAAGCAGTCGAGGTCCAGGACAACGCCGGTGGGTACTACTCCTCAAGAAGTGATCAAACCGTTCACATATCTGATAACCTATCCCGTATGCTCAGACCTTCGTTAACAGTCTTCAGTATGGCACTGTGTCAAACGCTTTCCGGAAATCTATAAATATGTAAAAAAATGGTTCAAATGGCTCTGAGCACTATGGGACTTAACTTCTGAGGTCATCAGTCCCCAGTCCCCACACATCCACGCCCGAGGGAGGATTCGAACCTGCGACCGTAGCGGTCGCGCGGCTCCAGACTGTAGCGATTAGAGCCGCTCGGCCACTCCGGCCGGCTATAAATATGGAAACTGCCAGCCACCAGTCATCCATCGTTAGTAGCATATCGTACGACGAAATGGGACACTGAATTTCGCACATACTATGCTTCCTAAATTGATACTGATTTATGGACAGAAGCTTTTCTGTCTATAGAAAACGTAGCATATTCGAGCCGATAATATGCTTCAGAATTCTACAGCAGGGCGACGTTAAGAATGTCAGTATATGATATCAGTACAGATCTGTTACTGAACTGCACCTTACAGTATTGAAGGCTACCTCTATATCCACAAATACTAGGAAAGCATTCCCATTTTTTTTTCTTTTTGATTCTGCTTTTCACTGTCAAACGCAACATTATAACCGCTTCTCTAGTACATTCGCCATTCTTGAAACCAAAATAAACCGCTGTGAGTAAATCTTCAATTTTTGTTTGTATTCTTCTATATACTAGTCAACAGTTTACAGGCATGACTTTGGCCCCATATTTGGCTCTTTTCTGGTTTTTCTTTTTTTAATCGTCACTGTGAACAATGGCGTATGCTACAACAGTACATTTCTCTTTTTTCGATCTCTCGCATTCTGTTGGCATTTTTTTCCAGTGAAAAAATATATCGGGAGACGAAACATAATACTCACTCCCTTTTTTCACGTCACTTAATGAAAGCTTTGGTCGATACTTTGTAATATGCATGAAATGTTTGATATCGATTATGATCACAATATATAAGGTTGTTTTTATGCAGGGTGGATCACAGGGTGATTCCGTGATGACGGTACAAACTTTCTAGGACGATGGCGAAGGATAAATGTATCAATTTGCGGTAAGTGTACCTCTTTTGGAAACGAACGAGTCGAAAGTTACAAGCGAAAACCGTTCTTATACCTTTGACGGTGGAATACACGTACCGGTACCGTTATTGTTAAGATTGTAGTATAGGTAACTTTCAGAGGTGATAGTATGGACCAAAACAAGGGGAAAAAATATCCAAGAAACATGGGCTTGAAAACGTAACCCTTAAGAGCTACATGTACTTATTTAGTGTTTAGTGTATCTGGGATTGTAAAACAGTTACGATCCTAAGACGCCAGGAAGGCATCTGGCCCAGACGGTATGCCCGTAAGATTATACGTTGACTATGCTACAAATATAGCACCATTATTATCCATCATCTATCAGAGATCATTGGAACAGCGGAAAGTTCAACGAGAATGAAGAAGGGCCAGGTCATAGCAATCTACAAAAAGGGTAGAAAATCGGATGCACATAATTACCGGACACTTTCACTGAAATCGATTTGTTGTAGAATCATGGAACATATTTTGCGTTCAGACATAATAACCTTTCTAGACTCGGAGAAGCTCATCTGCAGAAACCAGCATGATTTTAGGATACAGCGGTCATGCGAGACACAGCTGGTCCTCTTTGTGTATGATGTACAACAGGCTCTAGATACCGGCTCCCAGGTTGATGCCATATTTCTTGAATTTAGAAAGGCGTTCGACTCGGTTCCGGACTGTCGCCTGCTCCAAAAGGTGCGCGCTTACGGTCTATCCGATGACATATGCGGTTGGATAGAAAGTTTTTCTAACAGTCAGGGAGCAGTATGTCGTCCTCAACGGGATGGCATCAACAGAAACAAGCTTAACTTCAGGTGTGCCCCAGGGCAGCGTAATAGGTCCGCTGCTTTTTACGATTTACATAAACGATCTGGTTGGTGGTATTGACAGCGGCATTAGACTGTTTGCCGATGATGCTGTAGTCTACAGGAAAGTAGTATCACACGAAAGTTGTGAACAAATCAATGAGGATTTGCAGAAAATAAATGCGTGGTGTAATGACTGGCAGTTCTCTCTCAATATTAGTAAGTGCAACCTAATGCGTATAACAAAGCGAAAATCCCCATCAATGTACGAGTACAAAGTAAACGCCCAGTCTTTGGAAGCGGTAACATCCGTCAAGTATCTGGGTGTGACTATTCGAAATGATCTCAAATGGAATGATCAGATTACGCAAGTAACGGGTAAGGCAAACTCTAGATTGAGGTTTATTGGTAGAATCCTGAAGCGATGCAGTCCTTCAACAAAGGAAATAGCTTACAATACGTTAGTTCGTCCAGTCTTAGAGTATTGTTCGTTTGTATGGAACCCTTACCAGTTGGGTCTGATTCAAGTGAAGAGCGGCAAGATTCGGGACTGGTACATTTAGCCATCGCGAGAGCGTTACAAATCTCATGGAAAGTTTGAAGTGGGACACACTTGCAGATAGACGGCGCGCTAAATGGTAGGGGCTGCTGACTAAATTCCTAAATCCGATAATCACCGAGGATGTAGAGCATATATTTTTAACACCAACGTTCAAATCGCGCAATGATCACCATTCAAAGATAAGGGAAATAAGAGATCGTACTGAGGCGTTCAGACAGTCGTTTTTCCCTCGCGCGGTCCAAGAGTGTGGCACACAGGGTGGGGGGGGATATGACTTTGGCGTGAATTGTGCCCTCCGCCACACACCGATTGGTGACTAGCGGAGTATATATGTAGATGAAACTTCCTGGCAGATTAAAACTGTGTGCCCGACCGAGACCCGAACTCGGGACCTTTGCCTTTCGCGGGCATGTGCTCTACCATCTGAGCTACCGAAGCACGACTCACGCCCGGTACTCACAGCTTTACTCCTGCCAGTAAGCTGTGAGTACCGGGCGTGAGTCGTGCTTCGGTAGCTCAGATGGTAGAGCACTTGCCCGCGAAAGGCAAGGGTCCCGAGTTCGAGTCTCGGTCGGGCACACAGTTTTAATCTGCCAGGAAGTTTCATATCAGCGCACACTCCGCTGCAGAGTGAAAATCTCATTCTGGTATATATGTAGGTGTAGATCTTCGCTACTGCGGTACGTGTCTCCTCTATTGAACAAGTGCTCATAGCTCTTTTTTTTTTAAGGTATGCATTTTACAGCCCGGGTTTACTAGACATTTTTGTTGTTATGATCATAACTACCATCTCTGAAAGTTGCCTGCCCTACAACCTTAGCAACAACACCGGTACGTGTATTCCATTGTTAAAGTTATCAGAATGGTTTTCGCTTACAACCTTCGACTCTTGAAACGCGTACGTTTCATATGTTCTCATTACCAGCGATGCCGAGGCATGACAGAATCTCTGACCATAGAGTTGTTTATCGTGGCTAGTCTGCGCTTGACTGCGCGAGAGTTCAGTTGCGAGTTGTACCCAGTCGGAAGTTGTGTATGTGAGGAGTCGGCGGGCGACGACATAGGTCTCTGGTCAAGGTTCGGGACGAGGTATATTGTTAAATAAGGTAATGAAGCAGCATTGCGCACATCTGATAATGTAATGTATGTTAATTGTAATTAATTTGTTCAAGAAATGCCGCAATAATAATTTTGTTTCCAAAGCAATCTTTTTTAAGAAAAGAATCATTCCAATTGAAACAATATTTCCTATGCTTTTCCTCCCAGAATCAATTTATCAGATTAATTATTGCACAGAGCCTAAGGTCAGCGATGCTGCCCTATTATTGTGAGTTTAAGGATTAATGTTCATTTCTCAATTTTTGTGTCGAGTTTACATTGTGCCATTATTTTTCAATATTTTTGTAGCGAAGGTACAGTCGCTTTTATTTCAATTTAACGATGTTTTGTGGGAGCTTAACAACATTTGGGTCATTATTATTCAGTAATTTTGTGGGGAGCAAACATTTGGCTCGTTTTCATTATCATAGACTTTTCTTTTATTTCTGCTGGGAGGTTACGTTTAGCACGATGACCATTAACATTTAAATCATTTACTTTCATATCTGCGGGGAGGTTACACTCTTTCGTTTGCAGTATAGGGACCCTTACCCCAAAGTGATCCACTCATCGTTCTCCATCATCCTTGAAAGTTTGTAACATCATCACGGAATCACTCTGTGAGTACTTTTTTTACAGGCTCCCGCGCTTATAACTTTGACGCTCTGTAGTCTCGTTGGATGACATTTCCGGACATGGGTTCCTGCGTAAAACTTGACCTACTAAGTGCCCTCTACAACTTTTAAAGGTGGGTAACATGAATTGTGATATACCTTTCATAAAATATGACAGTTATTCAACTAGAAACAGCATTTTTGATCTTCAGAAGGCAGCATATTGCATTATTTACAGTTAGACGCAATGGTTCACATCGGGGTGGGAGACAATACGCAGTAAGCTAGTGAAACCTAACGACAGATTTGGAACTGAAACAGCTGTCGTTCTCGCGTGAAAGAGTGCAGGTCCAAATTATGAGCCAGCGGACACGACGCTCCCATGACGCGCTCGACGGAAGTAGGCCCGCGCCGTTGGCACGGACGCTGTTTATGCATGCTGTTGCAAACAGGCGTGTCTGGATGGAACCGACGCGTCTGTCTGTCTGACGTGCGCTGTCAACAGCTCGAATGAGCAGGAGGATCAAACGTGATGGGCCGGAAACCGGGACTACCAAGCGTGCGTAATACGGACCTGGCGCGCTCGATGCAGCCCCGAGGCCACGCAGTAGTGCATCTGCACTGATGTTATAACGCATCCAAACTACTTGTAATTGTTGGCAGAGGAGAATAACTGCAAAGCTTCGCATTCGACTTTCCTACCTAAATAGTAATTTAACATTTATGATTGAAGATTGGTAAGGGGGGGGGGGGGGGGGAAGGGGGAGAACTGGAGTGGAAACTGCAAGGGAATGTCGCATAAGATTTTATTGATAATTGTTGAACACACAGTTACAGAAATTTTAATCAGATCAGCAGATAAGCTTTTTAACATTTTTGAAGAAAAATCCAAAATGATAACAGGAAACAAAAAAAATTGTTCAAATGGTTCTGAGCACTATGGGACTTAACATCTGTGGTCATCAGTCCCCTAGAACTTAGAACTACTTAAACCTAACTAACCTTAGGACATCACATACATCCATGCCCGAGGCAGGATTCGAACCTGCGGCCGTAGCAGTCGCGCGGTTCCGGACTGAGCGCCTAGAACCGCTAGACCACCGCGGCCGGCGATAACAGGAAACGCAGAAGCGTTTTGACATACAGTTACAAAAAAAAAATTTTACTCAAAATATCATTAAATCCCCTTTTTCATGTTTTGATAACTTTTCTGACGTCTTGACCACACTTTTTATTATTTCCAAAATCACCTTACCTGATTCGGTATTCCGGCATTTTCAAAGGCTATAAAATACAACAGAAACCTGGTATCAGAAGATATTAAAATAAGTTATATTTCGCCACTGATTAGAGACATAATATAAAGAGTACAATATAGCTTCCTAGCTTTACCAGTGTCACGTCAATCAAATAAATTTTTTCCATTAGATACATTGTATCTCATCAACATTGGCAATCACTAGACAAGTGCGAACTGCTACCAAGGGACAAATTGAAAGACAACTGAACTAAACTGCCAGGTATTGCTGGATACGTGATACACGCTTCATTTGTTTGTTTACAACTGCGTTTTCATCGTTACGGAAATTGGAAATTTGTAGTAAGTTACTATGGAACCAAACTGCTAAGGTTATCGGTCCCTAGGCTTACACACTACTTAATCTAACTTAAACTAACTTACGCTGACGACATCACACACACCCATGCCCCAGGGAGGACTCGAACCTCCGACGGGGAGAGCCGCGAGATCCGTGGCAAGGCGCCTTAAACAGCACGGCTACCCCGAGCGGCTTTCATCGTTACATCGTATAAAATATTTTCGTCAGTACAACAGTTCATGAAATCCAATTTACAATGTTTTAAAAAAAGTATTTCTATATACAACAATGCGTAACAGATCCTTTGAGTGATCGAAAATAATGTACTGGAAGAGCACGCTGTGTGACGCTAGGGTCCACGAGACCAACTGTCTTCAAACAATGTTTATAACCTTACAGAGTATAAATTACTAGCATCAGTAAAAATTCATAAATATCATTTTATAGGAATTTGGAAAGTCTAGATACACCAGCTGAGGCCACGGCCTTCACTTAGAGGAACAGGTGGCGCTCATGCATTGCAATTCCCGCCAGCGAGAGTAAATGCATGTGTACAGGAAATTTACACAATCTGAGAAAGCGCGCCGGCCGGGGTGCCCGAGCGGTTCTAGGCGCTACAGTCTGGAACCGCGCGACCGCTACGGTCGCAGGTTCGAATCCTGCCTCGGGCATGGATGTGTGTGATGTCCTTAGGTAAGTTAGGTTTAAGTAGTTCTAAGTTCTAGGGGACTGATGACCTCAGAAGTTAAGTCCCATAGTGCTCAGACCCATATGAATCTTTTTTTGAGAAAGAGCGATCTTGGAAAACCTTACATCATTTCCATCAACAGTATATGGCAACCATCCCATATTGCCTTATCGAGACTTCTTAGGCCCAAACATCAGTTTATCTAAAACACTATCCAAAATACACCCATGTAAAAACCTGTCCAATATTACTGCCAGTGGTACACTGGCAGTTGCGCTACTTTACACAACGTGTTCTCTTTTACTTATACTACATGTCATGGTTTTTTTCTCCAGCAGCCGTATGGCGTTTGAAAGCAACTTATACCGAAACGCGCGAGGTGATTTTTGAAACAATAAAAAGTATGGTCAAGACATCAGAAAAGTTATTAAAGTGCATCCAAATGGTCGCTTCGCCTCGTTGCATTTTCGTGCAGTTGCTTTTTATAATCATTGAAGAAAATTCCAAAATATTAACAGAAATCCAAAAGACTGAAACTTTCTGGCAGATTAAAACTGTTTGCCGGACCGAGACTCGAACTCGGGACTTTTGCATTTCGCGGGCAAGTGCTCTACCAACTGAGCTACCCAAGTACGACTCACGCCCCGTCCTCAGAACTTTAATTCCCCCAGTACCTCGTCTCCTACTTTCCAAAGACTTTTTAACACATAGTTTTCAAAACTTCTTGTAGCGCGGGATTAGCCGAGCGGTCTTAAGCGCTGCAGCCATGGACTGTGCGGCTGGTCCCGGCGGAGGTTCGAGTCCTCCCTCTGGCATGGGTGTGTGTGTTTGTCGTTAGGATAATTTAGCTTAAGTAGTGCGTAAGCTTATGGACTGATGACCTTAGCAGTTAAGTCCCATAAGATTTCACACATATTATCTATCTATCATCAAAACTTTTCTAATCAAAAAATCATTAGATATCATTTTTAAAGTAGTGAAGAAACTTCAAATAGCCTCAATTTATAAAATTTTTAATCAAAGTGTATCCATAATAGCAAAACATTTAACAAACAGGCAAGCACGTTAAAAGAAAACGCATGGACTGAACAGCTGAAGGCTTTTTCATGCAAGTCACTGTTATTCAATTAAAATTGCATAAGGAATACTATTTTAAAAGAAATAGGCATGTAAGGCAATTTTGGGCGTAAGGAATAAAAACAGAAATACCAAAGCTGGATAAATGACAAGTTCCAGCGAACTGAATTTTAAAAGCCTAAGGGCAAATAGAGCAATAAAAATACAGTCACAACAGACTGCTTCCGCTACAGGTGACAGTTCAAAATTTACAGTGCACTACCTGGCTCCCAGTAGACAGCCTTTCACGATCTTATCCGCTCTAGTAACGTCAGATTAACTGCGACTGAATAGCCGACCACTAATTACATGACAGACAACTGTGACCGGTACAATAACAGATAAAAGGTACAATTAAATACAGCCTTATAAATGGTTGGGGGGGGGGGGGAGGAGGGAGCTGCATCAAAAACCGTCCGCCCAGAAACGCGAGCAGGTATAGACGCGTGCTTGTTAAGAACGTTGTGGCAGTTCTGGAACATTGGATAAAAGTTAATTCCTTTTAGTTTTGGTGTGCGGCTTGGTACTTCCTTTTCATCCCAAAGATGTACAACAATGATGTCGTGGTTGCGACGGCTTTTCACTCTTCGTGTTGAGTTCGTCTCCGAAAAGGACCATTTAAAAATCAATTTCCAAGTCGCATCGGGAGAAGACAATTAGGATGTCACTTGGCAGCACAAAAACAAATTCTGACTTCCGCATATTATAATTTTTACTTAACACGTACTGAGAGATCGCTTGTGTGCTGTCCTTAGGTTAGCTAGGTTTAAGTAGTTCTAAGTTCTAGGGGACTGATGACCATAGATGTTAAGTCCCATAGTGCTCAGAGCCATTTGAACCATTTTGAGAGATCGCAATTATATACGTCTTTATCGCACCAGCTCAAAAGACTGGCGATACCGAGATCACTAAAACAAACAAATGAGATACATTAAAAAACTGATTGTTTTGTTCTTCACTTTTCTGCGAGCATAGATACAATCATACTTCCCTACGATATCTTTGCCTCAAGGAGACGGCACCCCCACCCCTCCCCCCCCCCCCCCCCCCCCACACACACACTTTATACTGGCCTTATCCATATCACTGGAAGTCAGTATACTTTTGCGGTGCGTTACACTATTTTCACCTTTTTTGTACATTAAAGTCTTGGCCTGCCATGATACTGAGACCTTTATTCGTGGCCAAGTTTATCTCGTTTACTCCCGGAACCTGTCATAACATTACACGTATATAATTTTGTTTAATGTACACTTTACAAGTGATTACTACTACTACTTACAAAAAGTTTTTAAAGGTTGTGTCAATAGGCACATTTAAATTTAGAGTCTGTAGTTTGATCATTGGAATCTAACGCTGCAGTTAAGTTGAGCTGTCCATGAGTGTGCTACAGCGTCACTTGTTTATCCAAAGTCAATAAAAGTGTTCATTCCATTACTGCAATTTGGTCTGCTGAGGCTTGTGCAGAATGGAACCATCGACGCTATGGCGAGGAGATTCATTATTTACGGCCCAGGCACTTGTTCCTGCCGTAACCCACATATTTCAGTGGTTGAGCTAGGCTCACGCTATCAGCATATCGCGAAGACGCTCGAATGGGTTCAAAATAAGTCTCCAATGCCTTTATTCTTTTCCATACCCTCTCTGCAGTAGAATTTTTTTTTTTTTCACGGGGACACAGGGAATTACGGGCTTCAAATCTTCACAAAATATGAACCACATTTACAATTATTAGTTTACATATGCTGTCGTGGAAGACATATTCAGTTTTATATTGCATCATAGTTGTTACATTTCATCATTGTTACAATAACCTGAGTAAATATATTTTAAAATATGTTGACACGCCGGGTTTGTATATTTCTTACTCCGTACATATTCAATTTCGTATGGCATTTACATTTCATTACATAAATAATGTAAAAAAAAATACGTAAAAACTGTACAGAAATTATACATACACGACAGTTAATATTACGTACATTTCTTGTGATTTTATGTCACATAGCATCTTTCAATGTTTACATGATCATTTTTATCACATTTTACTCTCGGGCGTTATCCTTTTGAATGTTCATTTGTGAACAATATGTATCATCTTAGTTTAACATTACACAGGTTGTCATTTTTTCAATCTCAGTCTCCAGTATGGACAAAACATTTGCATATAATACTATCACATGATGTGCATAAGTTTTGTGCTCATACGCCGCACTCAACTCGAGTATCCATGGCTGCAGATGCGGGGGAAGGAAAGCTTCATAACATGAAATCGTGATAAGCTTACATAACTAGCCTCTGACACGTTTATTAGGGTACGTCTACTGGTCTATATGTCTACTGGTCTACAGGAAATGTTATGGACAGGGAGAAGCATTCATTTTTACTCCATCACTGCAATCTTTCCTTCATCACGAGAGAACTATTGAGTACATCATTTCACGACTGTCTACTTGCCTTAATCCACTAACTTCGTGTGTACTACCTACTGACACATTCTGGCAGTATATTATTGTGTTACACACGTGTGATCATCGACTGTAAAGAGTGTACTGGTGACATATACTTCCTTTGCGACATGATATCGGTCTTGCGTTTTCTGTTGTGCATGAATATGTCTTTACAAGAATTGTGCCAATGAACAAATGTAAGCCAATGTTGAGACAACTTGTGTCCGTATGCAAATGCACTGTAATAACTCTTGCTTGGCGCTCTTCTCAGTCACATGAACTTTTAAAATCGTTGTACGACCACTTTTCATTTGGTGGCACAAGACCTAAGTTCAACCTTTTTTACGTCTTGCGCACGGTATCTTTCTCATACACACGTCCACACCATAACACACACATATTTTTGTATGTATAATTATTTATTTTCGGTGCTTCCCTTACGATTTGGTACCAAATACCTAACTATTTTGTTCCCTTTTTTACCCAGGATGTGACTCTGCATCGTTCACTGGAAGGACACTTACATACTAAATTAAAACTAAGTGCACAGTTGCTGGCTCGCTATGAATGCATCACACTTTCAATATGCATATATTTAATTCCTATTAGTACGCAGTTCATTCTTTAGTATATTTTGTGATTTGTAAGAGCGCACGTGCTCGTATTGCAGTTGTCGTTTTGACTTACCTTTTTTCAACTGGAGAGAAAAGTGTTGTCGTACGCAGGGCACAATCCTATCTCTCGTAGTATATTCCAGATTTAATTTATATTCCTTCATTCCTCATGTAGATATCCCCTTTTGTGCAGCGTGTGAATAGCCATTTGCGTAAGTGTAAACAGCTTGTACATAGTATCATAGTGTATAGCTAGATTTCTGTAGATAATGTTTACTCCGTCCTCTATTTGTATATTCCTTAGCTTAGTTCTTCTTAATTTCTTAATCTTAGTTTAGTTCTATAGTGTAGACTTTTATTTCCTTACTAGTCAGCTCATATTATAAGGCGTACTCTAAGTGTAGGCTACTTCGCGTTCCTTTGCTAGGCGACAGTCGCCGTCTAGCCGCGATCCGTCAGCCTACGCTGTGCTGTGCGCATGGGTGGACGCTGTCAACCTTAAAGCCAGCTTCTGCGCGTGCGCAGTTCTGTCTGCACTCCACTATTTGTCCACGATAAATTGACGACTGGTGCTGTGGCTGTCGGGAACGGCCGAGCCCCCGCATTATGGCCGTCGATGAGTGAGAAGCGGCGAGGGGAAGGCAGCATCGGCTTCTTGCAGCAGTGCCATCATCACTACTCGTGTTGCGCCCTTAACAGGAAATCGGAGGTGGCACTCACGGAATTATTGACTGCTGAAGCGACATTTCCTTCGGATCGCTTATCACCTAATTTGTTGACATATTCAAGCACGAGAATTTTACCTATAACTTATGTATTATTTATTTATCGAAAACAATGAAAAATGAATGTAGATGAAGGTATGACTTACGACACTATAACTCGAAAATAAGAAACTGATATTTTTAATCTGTTTGCACGTTGTATTTATTAAACACAAACAGCAGTAATTTCTACAAATTGTATTTAATTGTGCCTGAAAGAAGCGTCAAAATGGTGTTAAGTAAAGATCGCTGTCATTTATGTTTGTTTCAAGATCATCACCAGCATCATCGCTTGAGGGCAAGGTATTGATAATTTCATCGATGGCCATCTCCATTATTAAATCTCGTGTCCAATATTCTTGCTTCAGCTGTTGCACTAACAGATGCTCACATTTATTTTCCATTCTTCGGTAGATAGGGGAGCGTAATAGCTATCGATGTGAGCACTCGCACTGATCGATGATATGTTGTATTACGTGTAACGGGAGGAAATTGGAGCAGAAGCCAGAGTCTAGAACTGAAACGAAGCTGCAGCCAGACAGAAGATGCTGGTCATTGAACTGCGCATCGGCTCCCGTGTCATCGGATCACGAGCGCCGAAATCAGGCTACAAGCCACGGACCTCAGCCGCAGCCGGCCGCCGCTCCTGCTTCACCAGTATCCCTCAGCATCACCAAGACTTACGTGACACCGTCCCGGGTGTCAGTGACCTGGGCCAGACTTCGAGAAGCCACTCCGGTTCGACTGACTTCCGCGTCGTGGACGATTATGCCAGGCACCGGCCATTGCCCTGTTCCAGATGGTTCACTGTGATCCACAGCAGCAGCCCTTCTGCAAATTCAGCGCCGGGAACCAATATTTAAACGCTGGGCCAGCTGAGAAAGTCACATTCGGGCACAGCGGGGCCACACCAGTCGCCCGCTGTGTGTCAGCTGGGAGTCCTCGCTGTGAACTCTGCCGCCACCGGTCCGCGAAGGAACCTCTGCCTGTCTGCCCAGCCCGAGCAGGCAACACGGCGCCTTCTGCCCGCCTCTGCACCTCACCATCGGTCCAGACTTCGACTCCGGGCAGTGACACTGCCATGCCACTGAAACGACGCGACCTTCCGCATTAGAGAGGACCTGGTGGCCGCCCGTGATCGTAGAACGGACGCATCCTGACGTCTCAGCTCGGCTCAAATACCGGAGACGCCAGCGCAGCTCTCTGTCCCCTTGCAGCGCGTCCACGCCGATCGCCATACGTCTACATCTGCAATCTACAACGTCGGAACATTTAGAGGGAACTCCGGACTGTCCCAGAGAATGGAGCACAACCAGAAGAATCCCTGAACTGTATGAATTACTAAAGAACTGATAAACAGTTCTTGTATCTTTATCAGGAGCGTTGACAGGCGGAAGACAGAGATCTCAAGAATGTGGGACGGCAAGGACTGTAAGTAGAAGCACAAAACTTTTTACTTGTGGTATTTCCTATATCTTTTCATTTGACCTTTCCCTATTTTTGGCCGTAATGTCAGCGTTAGACACCGCTGTAGTGTTCAGTAAGGGACCGAGGGCCGAACCGTTGACTCCAGTAGTAAGCACCCAGTGGAGTTTACCAGGGCACTCCGCCCCATGAACTGAGTCACATCCCGTGGTATGTTCGGTTTGTCATGAAAAAGTGCATTACACCAGCCAGTGGAGAGAGTGTGCCTGAGTGAGATTTGGAAAACCATGGGTACCGCGTAATCCTCGGTAATTTTGTTTAAGGTTGAGGCGGAAAAGAAGTAAGAATTACTGCTGTAAATATAGAATTATATACAGTAAGTGTTTTAGGGTGAGAAAGGACGATAGGAGTAACACGTGTACTAGTAACTAGAGATAGGCATAGTGTCGGTTCAAATGCCTCTAAGCACTATGGGTCTTAACATATGCGGTCATCAGTCCCCTTGACTTAGAACTACTTATACCTAACTAACCTAAGAACATCACACACAGCCATGCCCGAGGCAGGATTAGAACCCGCGAACGTGCAGCAGCACGGTTCCGGACTAAAGCGCCTAGAACCGCTCGGCTACAGCGGCCGGCCATAGTGTAGGATTCAAGATCATGGCAAAACTAGGAATATTAGGAGATGTAATCAGGAGAATGGGACACGCAAGTAAAATAGTTAGCAGGTACTACTTAGTTCGTTAAGACAGGTACAGTGCCGATGGATATGAACTAGATTAATGAGTCGCAGCGGTATTGTTTGGTTAGGATTCACTGCCTTCACATCATGCGGCACTGTCTCAAAACAGCCAACGCGTTCAAACAACTGAGCTTTCGAATCACTGAGGTGTAGTTATGTGAAACGAAAATTTTCACTAGCAGTTTAATTTCGTTGAATGACGCTATCCATTGTTGTAACAGTGAGAGAGCATATCTTGGAGATAAGTTAATACTTACTTCACAGTGCAACAAGTTTTAAGTTAAGTTAGTGAACTTGCTAGTCGACGCGGTGGCAATTTGCCGATACAGTGCAACCATATTTTGCGCATCTTCTCATTCTCTGGAACACTTAGAAACAACTTTTCAAGAATTTTTGTGGATGTATTTGTACAGTATGGTACTACACACCACTTGCAACCCATTTTCCGAAACGTAAATTCCAAAACAAGACATCACTGTTGATTTAACATTATGTCAGTAAGAGCACGCGAGCTAGCCAGTGACGTCACAGGCATCACGTTATTCGAATGGATCGTTTTAGTAAGTGTTCAAATTACTTGAATTTCGTTTCCGTTTTTATAAAAGAATACTGAAATTCAAGAGGAAAACGGCATGTTAGGAGCATAAAGTAACGTAATTAATCACTTAAGACCATTTCCAGAAAACAGTGAAATACCCTATTGACGTCTTAGTCGAAAGAGTTACCAATAACGCGAGGACATAATGTCGAATTTCTACGCACCGCTATCGAAGCAGCTTTCGCGAATATGGACAGCGCTGTTTTAAGGAGTGCGTGCGATCGTTTCAGGACCAGATCGGAGGCGGTCATTACGGCTGATGGGGGTTACATCAAGTAATGCTACTCTTGGCAGATACCACTACTTATACGTAAAGAATTTTCATCTTTATTTTATTTTAGTAAATATATCTTTAAAAAAAGTTTCAATTGTCCGGATTTAAGCGGCGCACCTTGTATTTCCTTTGCTCTGTTGCGTTTCTTTGTACCCGGCCCACTTTCATTGCCCCACCTTGTAGAATATGTACAGCTTGCAAGAGAGAACATTGAAAATGGAAGACCAAGGACGAAGTGCTAGGGTTTAAAAGACTTGAAACAGGGATGCAGTCCTTGGCCCTTGTTGTTCAGTCTATACATCGAAGAAACGATGACAGAAAGGGACTGAAATTCAGGGTCAAAGAATGTAAGTGGCAACAGTCACTGATGACACCGGTATCCCCGAGTAAAAGTGAAAAAGGAATTGTGGCGAAAGAAGCGCTGTATCATTTGAGAGGCAGAGAGGCGAGCGAGTACGCCGGGACTTACCCCATTTCACTGCTACTAGCGCCACGGCATTATAACGCGCCTGGGCGTAGCAAACAAGTATTTCCCGCCATAATTTAAGAATGAAATTAAAAATTATAGTAGCGTTTCCAAATTTTGTCAACAAATGCTTTAGTATATTAATTTTTAGTTGTTAATCAGATGCATATGTTTCTCCAAATCCATGGTTTTAAATAAAAAACAAGTGGTGCTAAATAATAAAGCTATAAATCCAAAAATCGGTCAGAATGTGCAAATGTATGTCAAAATTAGCTACTACAAGTTTCAACTTGAACGGAACAAAATTTTGGTCAAAATTGGCGGTTTTACGAAAAATTGAAGGCGCGAGATATTAGTCTTAGAAATATGAAAATTGGTATGAAGTTTCAGTTCGATATAAAAGCATTAACTATATGACCCCATCAAGCTGCCTCTAATACTTTTCGAGTCATTTAGTGAATAGTAAATTTGGAACAAAAATGTCCTTACTTGTAATAGAAAAAGTATCATTTATACTAACGACAGAAAGTCTTTATTACAACACCTGATGAAAGCGATTAAATAATGAAGATGTAACAAGTTCAAGACTTCGGTGCCAATACCAATCAATACAACGTCTCTTGAAGATGTCGTTCAGAGGTCATGCTCTACTCTGAATTCTCTTCTAAAAATTCTAGACGGCAAAGTTTAAATGGAGGCGAGCTAAAACTTTTTCTGTGATTAAAGCCGACTTAACTCCATTCATACAGAAATTACTATGATTCTAAATTAATTCATGTATTGAGGCAGCGACACTTAACTTCGCACCGAGCTATCAATCGGTCCGCGTCAGTCAAACCCCAGCTCCCCTCTGCCTTGGATGACGTCACAGCCATGCTGCTGCTAAAGAATTCTTTCGGTACAAATGGGAAGTGAACTCGCGAGGACTGTACACCGTCCTGGTCTGCTTAGATTTCAAGGAAGTAACTGTTTGTGTACCACCAGTAACTCTAACAAAAACCGCGTGGCAAGTCATGAGATTATTTTACACTTTTGTGGCGAGCAATTAACTTTGATTATTAAAGGTCAGCGCGAAAGACCATTTAATGTTAACTTACCGTAGGGGTCGCCTCTGAACTGCTCATAGTGCTGCTAATGATACACACCATTATTATTATTATTATTATCAGGAATATTACTACGCCGCGCGGGATTAGCCGAGCGGTCTCAGGTGCTACAGTCATGGGCTGTACGGCTGGTCCCGGCAGAGGTTCGAGTCCTCGGGCATGGGTGTCTGTGTTTGTCCTTAGGATAATTTAGGTTAAGTAGTGTGTAAGCTTAGGTACTGATGACCTTACCAGTTAAGTCCCGTGAGATTTCACACACATTTGAACATTTTTTATTACTACGTTGGACGTGTGAAATTTTCTTAAATACGTCTATAACTGAATTAGTTAGAACTCAAAACTTTTATTTATAATCACAGTTCCTGAGTCCTCTGAGTAAACATAGAGTAGAGACATGTCTTTAAGTGAACAAAATATGAATGTGGACTTGCAGACTGGAAACTGCGGTCAGTACGTTCTCCATTGGTTTCTGACTGACCACAGAAATAGTTTTCAGGCTGTCGTAAAAAGACGGTGCCACCGTCCCACAAATTACAAGATCTATGAATGGATTAGACTGTTGGAGTGCACTATGAATTGAGGACAAACCGAATAAAGGCAAAAAAGTAGTGGCGAATACCATATTAGCGATAAACATAACATCAAGGTTGTGACCACGAAGTAGCGGAAGTTCGGTAATTCTGCTACCTTGGAAGCAAAATCACACGTGACAGACAAAGCAAGCAGGGCATAAAGTGCAGGTTACCATATTCAAAGAGGGCACTCCTGGTCAAAAGCAGCTATTGTTATCAAAAATAGGCTTCAATTTGAGGCAGAAATTTCTGTGGATTGCACGGTAACGGTAACTAATAATGGAGCGTATAAAAAGCAAAAAAGAAGAGAATCGATGCATTTGAGATGGGTTATTAATATAGAATGCTCAAAATTAGATGATCTGATAAGATAAAAAATGAGGTGCTTCTCCGCAGAATCGGTGAAGAAAGAAACATACGGAAAACACTGACAGGCAAAGAGTACTCTACTCTTGCATCTTATGACAGTGATTAATCGCCGACGCCAACAGTGCGTAAAAGGTAAGTGCAGG
Source organism: Schistocerca piceifrons (assembly GCF_021461385.2). Lineage (NCBI taxonomy): Eukaryota > Metazoa > Arthropoda > Insecta > Orthoptera > Acrididae > Schistocerca > Schistocerca piceifrons. Next base: position 586,314,085 of record NC_060138.1, read on the forward strand.
CAGGTTACAATAATTTATGGGATGCAATTGGTAGTCTGCAAACAGAGCTCATAGTAGACCGAACCAAAGACATGAATTTGAAATTTGAGTTTCAGTTCAAACAGCAGGAACTCAAAACTGAATTTCAAGATCTTAAGATACAGATTGACGAACAATGGGTATAAACGAAAACATTGGTTAACGAGGTTCACGATAAAATTCGTGTCCAAGAAGGAGAAACTGAGCACGCAAAGATTGCTTGTCGCAGTAATAGTGAGAGGAAAATGATATTAACTGGCGGCATTAAGACCAGTGCAAATGAGTTCGGAAGCGAAGTAGACAATATTTACTAGAAAGCCTTAGAATGTGACAAAGAATCGAATGAAGTAAATAAAGACATTGTGCGGGAAGAAATGCAGTATTACGTTTAATAGATCGTAACATTGTTAACGTATCCTAAGTAATAATTATAGGCAATGGAGTAAGTGCTCCAAATTTCTACGAATACGAAACCAAACGAGGTATTCGTATCGTAACTTTTACTAAACAGTTCAAACATGCGTTTTCGAATCATTATACAGAACTGACTAAAATAGATATGTGCATCAGCCACGGGAAAGGCGAAGCACGTATCTGTGGTATCAGTGTACCCGATAATTATTCCACCAGCAAAGAATTTCACACGGCATGGTATCGAGAAAAACAGTGGGACATAAAACCAAAAATTCTCACATCACCAAAGTACGTAAGACACCAAGGTACTATATGAAAGTATAATTACGCAGAAATATTGGAATGAGAATGTCTTCCTTGACGATCAGGTTAAAGAGGAAGAATTAATGTTAATTCTAGCACAAAAATTACCACACACAGTTCGTGAAAAGTTGGCGCTCACGCTGCATTTGAATATGGAGCAGGCATCTTTAGTTGTCAATCGAAATGCAGTCCTCGCAGCGTAATGAACACAACGAGAAAGAAATGATGACGATCGTCGGGACGTGCCTGTAGCTACGATCGCAGTTTACGAGTAGGTGTGCCGATAAAGTAAATAAAGTTTCGGAAGTGGCCCGCTCCGAAATTAATGTTACGGGAAACGGAGCAAAAGTCACAATGAATGTCGTTACAAGTGAGCATATCACAGATGTGAATGGAGATCTGTACAAAAAGAAAGAACAGCATTATAATGAAATTTTAATGTCTTTTGTAAGAGTGGAGATTTGAAAAATTGTTATGGACGCCTTAGTGGTCTCAGAACGAATGAGACAAGTGTTATCTCGTAAAATTTATCTTCACAGATCAATAATCATGCTACATTCCCAACATTTCCTGTTAATGTCATGCATGTCAGTGCCGCAGGTAATTGACAGACACTACTAAAGTTCAGAATTCAGAAAGATATATATCAGTAGAATGAGTTGATTACTGAGTGTTTTATAGGCATATGTGGGGGTAGACCGGCTTTTACGTAAAAAATACCTGAAACGTAATAAATAAATAATCAATTAAAACTGAAGTACTATGAACGGTTGTATCGAACGTAGGATACAACCGCAAAAGCAAAAGTAAAATTGCGTCACTCAGTTGTTTTTGTGAGCCTTTTTGTTTTAGAAGAGAACTAAGACGGGCGCTTTTTTTGCGATTACGCAGATTTATATGGCACACCGCTATAATCGTTTCTATTTTGTATAGCCGCGAACATACAAGGTGCACTTGCATATTGTTGCATTCAACGACTGATTTAATGTAAGTCTCATTCTAAATTTATTGTTTATGTGTGATAATAAAATACAGTGATATCACTTAATATTATTTCATTTTGTATTAAAAGACGGCCTCAGCTGTACTGCGTCTTGACATGGTAAAATGTTCCGTGTTCGTTAAGTGCACATAAATTGCCTAGTAGGAAACATTTCTTCGGCGAGTAAATGTTTTCGAAGTCCGATATTGTGTTTCTTTGTTGCATGGCCAATGAGAACATACACGAGGAGCCATTACCATTGAAAAAATTGTAACAGCCAAACTGGGGAGAAATTTAATGGAAATTATGATGAAACCTGTAATCTGCATTGAAAAATAAGATCGAGGGTAAGATACCACTTTTATACTTTAGCACGTTAGTTTAAGCGCATTCCATAAAGTCGATAAAAATTTTCCGAAATTATGGCAATCACTTTTGCTCAAAATCGCGAATTGCATTTTATTTTACCGTACAGTCCGCTACAGCAATAGACTTACATTATTTTACAAAATGGCTGAATTATGTCTTGTAAAATGCAAAATGGCGAGCAGCCATTACAGCCAAATATTTTCCGGTCAATTGCTATTCTTGCCCAGTAAAACCATCATTCTCTCTTCTCTGAATTCGACGAAATTAATTATCACCAATTTAATTTCTCACGAGTTCAAAGATTTCTTCCTTCCATACTATATTACGTATAGCATGGTAATAAGACGTAAACAGTTCGCGGAAATGGAACACAACAGACAGCAAACACAAGAAGGATCTGACATGTACAATGAACAGAATATTGACAATAATTCTAATGTTGACACAGACGCTAATGGGCAATCAGTAGTTGGAATCCCTACTGACGGTAATTTTGTTAACATGCTGACCAATAGTCTGTTATTAAGAGCCAGCTCTGAACCAATTCTTGACCGTGACGTCATGCCAAATGACGTGGCGGGGCCAGATCAATTTCAGTCGATAAACATCGCTAATATGCTTAATATTATTATCAAAGGAATGACCACATGCGTGACATCAATACAAAATCATATGACCATAAATATGCAAAAGCACATGACCAAAAATAAAAAAAGATACTGAACCGCGTATCGAAGAACAACGAGCAGACATGCAAAAGGTATGATGACGAGATTAAGAGCGATCTGGTAACACTAAAAACCACTAACGAAACTTTATATGAAAGGGTAGACGAAATAAAGGCAAGACTGAGCGTACAAGTGACTGAATCTGATCAAAAAATTTCCGAACAAAATTTACAACAGGAAAAAATCACAAATGATATAAAAACATTCAAAATGAAGTCAAACAGGTACACGCCACGTGTGAATTTGTTGCGACTCACATGTCAGTACATGAATCAGTAACTAAGTGGGTTACAAAAATTTATGACAAGGTAAATATGTTGACCAAACAATTAACAATCTTTAGTTAGACACAGACCACTTCACGAACATAAACGAAGAATTTCACAACTGGATTGACGAGAAGAACAAATATTTCGATCAATGCATACATGAAAAGCTACCGACAGTTGTGCATGACACCGTGGCTGAGTTTATTAAAAATAATAAACACATCATAGCTGATGCAGCACAAAATAGCGCAACACAGCAGAAACAATTTAATGACTATGTACAACCGGACTGTACTAACGACCGCAGTCAAAATATTCAGTAAAACAATGAAAATCGATACGGGTATGACACGTTTCCCATGTATACATATACACGCCACTTTGTCAACGAAACACACAAACATACACTTCACCAAATCACAATCGCTATATCAATATTCACAAAACTGATAACTTACTAGTGAAGCACTTGTTTTAAATAAAAGTAGCAAAAAACAGCAAATAATCATAGACTGGCAGCTTACTGAAGTGCAATGTAATGTAAATAGTGAATTATTGCCTCTATGTTGAACTATCTCGTTAAAAGCACAAAGCGGACAAAAGATCTAGTCATTAAAATGTCCTTGAAATAAGTAATAAAATTATTTACACAAATGAGAACAGGTACCATGTAAACCAACTCACTTTCATGCCTTCAATTAAACAGACAACTGAATGTAGTATAAGGTTTAAGCAAAGTAAAAGTGACATGTCTATATTCAATCGATGTCGTCGTCAAGGGATGTCAAAAACATCAGATTTCAAGATCATGTAAAAGTTTCTTAATTATATAAGTAAGAGCAATGGATAGTCTGTATTTGTAAGAAATGCAACTATGTCAGATAGGTAACCTAAACATAAATGATAGATAATTTTGGTATTGCGTGAAGACTAAAGAAAAATTTCAATGGCAAGCACATTTATATCAATATTTATGCAACTATTTCAAAGAAGTATCATACTACCACAGACAGATTAATGATTATTTAAAAGTTATCACCTGAAAAAAATTAACAAGAACGGAACATGATTTGTATTCTACTTATACAGTAATATTTACATTTCTTTACATATTTTGAATTGATTCATGCACATACTGATAACAAGCCGAAATGAAAGATTCTAATACTTTATGAAAACTGGTCACTGTCATTGTGCACTGAATAGTTGTAAACACTTCATTAACTTTTAGCTATTTGCCTACATTTTGAACTGTACTCCACGGTTTATTAAACCACTGAGCTGTGACAACAGTGCCTATGGAGGTAAAAAAAAGTCATGAACACATTGTGGTAGGTCAGCTCTGAATACACTGCCAATATGTTGAATTTTAATCGAAACATAATTACACCATTTCTTGAAGCAATGGGCTGTGATATCAGTGGCACAGGGACTGAATTAGGCATTGTGGTGATCATGACCACTTGAAAGGCTTATAACCATGGCAGTGTGGTAACAGCTGATTGCGCACACCAGTAGTCATTGTTACATGCAGCAAGTATCTCAACCAACTGTGTCAACTTCCCATGGCTCTGTACAATGATCTGCCACATTCCGCGAGAAGACTCACCAACGCTGAAACACAGAAATGTTATGGCAACACTGTAAATAATACACAGTCGCACTGTGGGCACATAATCTCACGTCCCTGGATGGCTACGGAACTTCAGAAACAAAATATTGCACGCTCTGCTGTCATCTCATACTAGAGTTTCTCTCATAGTAGAATGTTTGAAAATGATAGTGTAGCACTCGAATGCTCTTGTAATATTTGTTGATTTATTGGTTTCACGTTTTCAACATGTTGAAGGCTGTAATATTTCCCAGAATTCGCCATCTCCATTTCAACAGACTTAAGGTTAACTATGTTCCTTGCGAATGGTCCGGCGTCACAGTGACTGAACTTTTTTACTTCTTTTTTAATGCTAGAGGATTAAGTATATGTTTTAATTATGACCCAGTCACCCACGTTATACATAATTAGTTTCTCAGGTCTGTCATGTGCAAATTTCCTCTCTTCTACCCCTTTTCTCGCTTTTTTTAATGCTAGTTACAGCTAAACGTCTTGTATTAGCTCATCCTGTATTCATCAAAAATACTGTCCAATCAGAGCAGTGAATGACTGTGATCCTGTTGAATCATGACATAAGCCATTGGTAACTGAGTCAAAGTCTCCTCATTTTACAATAAATCCACTGGTTATAGCTTTTTCTATGGTGTACATGGGACAGACATCCCAGCTCAGACATTATTTATTGTGGTGAATTTGATGCTGGTCGATAAGAATATATCAATATGATCCAAATTCCCTCTTCCAGCATAAAATCTTTCCAAAGACTTCAATAAAATTAAAAATGAATACTGTTATCTGAAGAAAAAACACTCTGCTCTGGTAGTATTTTTGAAGTATTCATCTTTCAATTCTTTTAATCGTAATTTTGATATTAGCTTTTCTTAATGGATAGATTTCAAAAAGACGTCCAGAACGACCATAATTTGTGTGAAGTTTCCCTCAGATCCCTTAGAGCCCATAGATCTTAGAAATGGGCTATAGAGATCAATTGCTGTAATTTCTCCAGGTTTCTATAGTAAGATTATATGCATAATATATTTCTGATGAACAACAAACATCGTAGTTTTTTGATAGGAATTGAGAGACTTCATTGCTGTATTGAGTTTATGTGCCACTTTGTCAAAAACGACACTCTTGTGCAACTCCAGCGTGCAACTGTGTAGTTCAAGGTGAGCGTAGCTATGTTCATATTTTATAAGTTTGTCTACAGTGTGTCTGGTTACACGTCACCTCCAGTGATCTGAATTCACATTAGTTCTTGTATATAACAAGTCTTCATATTTCAAATAATATTGATGTATCTTGTCTTTATCGTAATCTTCACATTTCTCTTTGCCCATTTTAAGAAATTTGTCCCCCTCCTGTTCCCATCTGATATTATGCAGAAATTTTCGTATAATATTTTTGCCTCCTGTACCTCTCATAAAATGAGTTTCCACATCTTTCTCTCTGTGACGAGCAACATTAATAGATTCATTTTCCTCTGACGGTCTTCAAAGAGCATCTGGCACGATATTTTGACGTTCTGTTATATACTGAATCTCAAAATCGTATTCCTGAAGTTCTAATGGCCCGTAGGTTAACCCACTGTGCATTATTTCGCAGTTTAGCAAGACTGAAAGTGCCTTATAATCTGTAACGACGATAGAATGTCTTCCTAGCAGGTAGCAGCGAAACTTTTCCAAATTCCAAACATCGACATGTGTTCTTATATCTTCGATTACGTATTTTCTCTCTCAGTTAGCGCACAACTCATGAAGGCGATAGAATGGTGTTCATTAACTCCGTTAGCTTTAGTCTGTTGATACAGTTCTGAACAGACAGAATAATCGCTGGAGTTACTACCAAGATCGAAATTTTCCTCAAATCAGGATGATGTAATATGAGCAACTCACAAAGTTATTTTTTAAATAACGTAACTACTTCTTGATGTGCCTTATTCAATTTCCCAAATGTATTCTTCTTTGAAAATTCATTGAGTACAGGGGAATACAGAGAAGCATGGAAGAAAACGACGATATAAACTGCAAAATCCAAGATAAGATTTCGTTTGTTCATGACGCTTTGGAATGGAAATATTTCATACTGCTTCCATTTTCAATGGATGAGGCTCAATCAGACCGAGCAGTTACATGTCCTAGGAATTTAATCTATGATTTCCGATTTGTCAAAGTTTACTGTAATACCAGCTGTCCTAAAAGCTTCCAGCATTCGGCATAGAAGTGTTGTTCCCACAAAGCGGTGCTAAACAGAATATCGTCTATGTAGAGGTTTTCATGTTTCAATAATTTTCCTTACAGAACTACTTCTTGTGCCCTCATAACAGCCGCCAATGAGACTGAAACACCGAAGAGAGTTCCTTTAAATTGGTAGCATTTTCTGCTATGAAACAAGGCCACGTATTTTCTACTATCTTCACACAACCACATTTACCAGCAACTACTCGTTAGGTCACTGCTGCGTAAATATCTCACTCCTCTGAACTTTTGTAAAAGATGTTCCACGTTTTCTGTTTGGTTACTTTGTGGGAGAATGACGCAGTTCACTGCATAAATGTCGATAACCATACGCAATATGCGATCCTTCATGGTTATGGCACGGATGAGGTTAGAAAATTCGCTATCAGAATGTTCAATTATCTGATTGCCCTACATCATCATAATTTATTTTTGATCGCTTATGTCTTTGCCAAAATTATTGGGTAAGATTTAGTGTGCAATGTTTAATGAATCTTGACTTTAATTTTGCAGATATATTCTTTTATCAATGCAGGTGCTTGTGTAAATAGACTGGTGTAGCATCTTCATACTTCTGTCAATTCTACATTTGACTTCAAGCAGGTAAATAATGTTTGAATCTTGTTCCGAATACAGCATCTTCATCATTACTATTCTTTTGCAATTCAGTATCTTCCATTGACGTATTTGAAACTGCAGTTTCCTCCTCCGGTAAGAAACCCATTAACCTCATGATAACACTTGTCACAAACAAATCCCTAAAACTCAGTTCTCTTCTACCACAACATTCCCCAAAATCTTTTGCTTCATGTCATTTAATCAATCAATACTGAGGACTAAACCAACATTAACACACCATAATTTTTTATTATTAATTCTGACGGATTCCTGCATGGATAAATTCTAGGGAGTGATTCATACTTATTGAAATAATTAAGTAATTTCTTAATTAAATAATGTTTGTTAATATACTACTTTTGTTTTGGTGCGCTTTTAATTTAAGCTCGTTCGTATCTGGATCGGGACAATACAATGAATTATAGTAATGAATATTAAATAGAGATCAATTAAGTTTACGGATTGGTAAAATATGTTTCATACAAACTCTCGGCGCTTGAGCACGGCTTTTTCTGTTGAAGGTCCGTTCAAGTATTTTTAACCGTGCTTCTTCTCTCTGTGTTTTCACTAAAATCGGACTTCGTAATAAGACAGCTCCCGAAAACGACGGTGGATCGAACTGGACGATATTTTGCTTAGAAGTACGGAACTTTTTGCCATGCCAAGTCACGCAACAATCTTACAATGACTAAAGATAACAAATAAAACATACATAGGTTAGTAATAACGGTATATTCTGAAATAAAACGCACTTAAATTATGACACATACATTGAGACTTGCATTATGCAATTTCTAGTGCCGATTGGTTGCAACTCGTGAATGTATTAATAAAATAATGTAGTACTAATGGCAGTGTGCCAAAATACGTCCGATCTGGCCAAGACCCAGAAAACAAAACGTGACTCTTATTCCGCCAATAATCTGACGATGAAAAATCTTCAAATGGTTCCAGCGGCTGCATACAATATTTATATCTATGGCTCAAGTTATTTCTTCGTTTCATTACTTATAATTACGTATTCTGTTAATAAAAGCTCAGTATACAAATGTGCGGTTAAATGCTTCACAATTTCTTTGTGTGTATGGTCCGTTCTGATTCTGCTCTTTATACCCTTAAATCATACCTAGTGCTTGATTTCTTTCAAATTCATTTCGTTTCGCCTTATGAGCCTTAAATACAGCCAGAAGAGGGAAGTCGGTTGCGCCGAAGTGGCCGTGCGGTTCTAGGCGCTACAGTCTGGAGCCGAGCGACCGCTACGGTCGCAGGTTCGAATCCTGCCTCGGGCATGGATGTGTGTGGTGTCCTTAGGTTAGTTAGGTTTAAGTAGTTCTAAGTTCTAGGCGACTGATGATCTCAGAAGTTAAGTCGCGTAGTGCTCAGAGCCAAGTCGGTTGCGGACTACAGCACTGGCCTCTGTTTCCATTGAACTTCTGTTAATCTTCAAAATTTCTTTTTTCGTCCCATTATTGCTTCTTTGAGATACAGAGCGAAAGATTCTTTTTGCAATCTCGCGATGTTCACCAGAAATATCAACGGGTATAACAATATACTCAATGGTACAATTGCATAAAACTGTGTTCCACATGATGCAACAATAGCCTTGCCCGGATTTTACGTCGCATGTTAAATTGTCGATAAGTTGATCCATTCAAACCGTCGCTTACTCATACTACTCGCTGTATTTATTCCTTCTCTTACCCATTACGCAACTTTAGCATTGGTCCATTGCCCTCTAACTCGATATTCGGCGTAACTTCCGTCGCGAGCTCCTTTGATGTGATTATTCCTCTACTTCAGCGCCAACCTACTGAAGCAATGTACCAAAAAAATATATAAGTGTGTATCTCGAATTAGCATACTCATTACGAACTTTCAAACTCAAAATTAATGCAATATTCCACAAAGAAGCGGACACTGAAAAGTCATTCCAACTTTTTCGATTAAGCTACGTAGGTCGAAAAAAGATTATCGTTTAAGCAGGCAGAGAGTCTGTAGCTTGGTATGGTTATCCCCAATGCAGCTTTCTAAAGCGCTTACACATCTGCAAGGCTGCTGAACGAAAGTCTAAGTACCATAACTGTCAATGCGAAAGGAATATGTTATACAAACAGAGATGCTGAGGAAAAAAACTTGTTTTTACCTTGCCTTCCTGTTAATACTGAGGCAGTGGATTACTTATGTCGCTGGTGCCAGTTGCTACTTGCTTGTATGTTAGTGTGAGTGTGTGTGTGTGTGTGTGTGTGTGTGTGTGTGTTCGTGCGTGGGTGTGCATGTTTGAACGCGTGCGTGCGGGTATGCGTTTGCGCTCGTTTCGTATGCTGAGACAGTAAAGATGAACATAGCAAACCCTTTACAAATATTACTGTAGTTCCCATAACCTCTAGTTAAATTATTACAGATGCTAACTGTAGGCATATTGGTTCCAAACGACATGCACACCAAAATAATAAAATAAATGTCATATAAAACTATAGCTAGAAATACATGGGTGGATGAAAATACGAACGCACGAGAAACACATTACCTTACCTGATACGGTGTAGGAAACCCGCCGGCCGGAGTGGCCAAGCGGTTCTAGGCGCTTCAGTCTGGAACCGCTCGACCGCTACGGGCATGGTTGTCTGTGATGTCCTTAGGTTAGTTAGGTTTAAGTAGTTCTAAGTTCTAGGGGCCTGTGACCTCCGATGTTAAGTACCATAGTGCTCAGAGACTTTTGATCTATTGTAGGAAACCCGTTGACATTCAAAACAGTTTCCAGTCGCCTCAGAATGGGTAAATTCAGGTCCTGTTTTGTTTTCAAGGAAATATTTTACCATGTATACTGACGTTCAGATAATGATGATGAAGGTGGATAGCGATCACACATCCTTCTCTCCAAAGTAGGCCAGCTGACTCTGTTGGCCTGATGAGGTGCGAAAATTCATCCTCACAAAACCAGTCAGCCATGGAACCCGTGGAGTATTACGATACGGCCGCCAGAATCATCACCGAACCATCGCTACGTGCCGCTCTTGCGTTGTAAGCTCGGCCAGAAGTGGAAAGTGTGGAACAGGACTAATCTGACCGAACGACATTCTTCCATTGCCCCATAGTCCAGTTCTTACGGCTTCGGCACCACGTTTTCCTATTATGGACATTTTTGTGTTACTGATCAGTGGTTTTGGAATTCTAGCTCTACCTTCAGTTCCCGGGTTATGGAGTCCCCTACGTATTGTTTTGGTGCTAACAGCCTTCGCGAGTGCGACATTCCGTTCTGCAGTGACTTTGGCAGCTGACATCCACTTATTTTTCGTCACAATCCGTCCGTCCGTCACGATCACTCAACTCACACTTTCGTCCGCGTTGTCACATAGCGGATTGTGTTTTCCCGCTTTCCCTGTATGCGGTATAAATCTTTGATACGGTGCCTCTTGAAACACCAACCACTCCGGCTACCTTGGAATTCTTTTACGTACTTGAGATAATTCGGGCTCGACCTTGAAAAGCAAGTTATAAACACACTGTTTCGCTGTAGTTATTTATGGTTCTGCAGACGCACTTCAATTAACATATAATGACTGTTATTTAGCACACGAGTGAAAGACAAGCGTGAAGTGTAGCATAAGACACTCTGCAAACCTAAAGCATTTAAAAGTGGAAAAACATACCGCACAACAAATGGTTCAAATGGCTCTAAGCTCTATGGGACTTAACATCTGAGGTCATCAGTCCTCTAGACTTAGAAATACTTAAACCTAATTAACCTAAGGACGTCACACACATCCATGCCCGAGGCAGGACTCGAACCTGCGACCGTAGCAGCCACGTGGTTCCGGAACCGCACAACACATTTGCAAACCAGTTCATATTAACAGAATCACTACCATACTGACAAAACGCCAGTGCAGTATTAATAATTTGCGGACAACCTACCACAGAAAAGATCCAGTAGAGCAGCTATAAGCATATCAGGTAGGTCACCCTTTTGACCTGAACGAATTATTTTTTGACGTTATAATCTATGCCTAAAATTTCTGATAAAGATTTTGCCTATTTGAAGTTTTGAATAACCTGCGATTTCAGTCCGTAGATTCCGAACTATATGCCGATTATGATATTTTCATTCTCAGGATGGCACAAAATCACTCTTTCTTGGACTAAACTTATCAGTTTCTCACGCTCCATATTTCATGTGCGAGAACGTCGATCTATTTGGCCGAAGAAAACAAACTGATTTGAATTTCACCTATTATCCTCCGAAATCTGTATGTTCGGGAAATAAGATCGGTTATAGTGTAACGCACACGTAGTGGCCTACCGATTTTTAAAGATCGCCGGCCGACGTCGGCAGAAATCTACCTGTGTCAGAGCCATTGTGATCGCAGCCTTACGGCGAGCACAAAACCGCTCAGGCCAGTCCGAAATCATCTACTAAGGCCATAGCTTCGTCTTCATTGGAGCACTTGTGTGATCAATGCATTAAACAGAGCTTTACGTGAAAGTTATTGTTAAATTTACATCTTGTCATTATCAAGTAATACGTTAATGTTCAGAAACAGTTATAAATACTCATGACAGTCCTGTGGAAATGGACTGTACAAAGTTGAGGAACTTTTTGTTATCTGTATTATAATAAAGTGGTTCAAATGGTTCTAATGGCTCTGAGCACTATGCGACTTAACTTCTGAGGTCATCAGTCTCCTAGAACTTAGAAGTAATTAAACCTAACTAACCTAAGGACATGACACACATCCATGCCCGAGGCAGGATTCGGACCTGCGACCGTAGCGGTCGCTCGGCTCCAGACTGTAGCGCCTAGAACCGCACGGCCACTCCGGCCAGCATAATAAAGTGAACTAATATTTCATGGGTTACAGTATCCACTCGACCTCTTGCCGGAGCAAAGTAAAGAACTCATCATTGTACCGACGAGTACATTTTCGTTCGGTACAACAGTAATGATGAGTCAAATGGCGCACCACAAACAAGGAGAAAAATGAAAGTATAAATCAATGTGGACTGTCCCACGTACATTTGTTACAGCATGTGATGAGCTTGGCAACTGCCTTGCCGCAATGGATACACCGGTTCCCGTGAGATCACCGAATTTAAGCGCTGTTGGGCGTGGCTGGCACTTGGATGGGTGACCATCCAGCCGCCATACGCTGTTGCCATTTTTCATGGTGCACGTAGCCTCTTGATGCCAATTGAGGAGCTACTCGACCAAATAGAAGCGGCTTCGGTCAAGAATACCATCATAACGACCGGGAGAGCAGTGTGTTGACCCCACGCCCCTCCTATCCGTATCCTCCGCTGAGGATGACACGGCGGTCGGATGGTCCCGGTAGGCCACTCGTGTCCTGAAGACGGAGTGCTTTTATGTCATGAGCTTAGGATACAATTATAATAGTAGAGTGTAACTGACTCTTATAGTTTCCAAGGTTTTATTTAGCTTATGCTTTAACGCGTAAATGATGTCCTTGACGTTATTTCGCGTTGCAATGTGTAGCTAAAACAATGTGATTCTTCGACGGAACATAATCGCGCAGGTGACGACTGTCAGTGCAAGACACCAGCAAGATGTCAATTTTCGTGCTCGACAAGGAGTGCAACGGCCATTAACTGCGACAGCCTGATAATAGCACACACTGTGGAAAGCTGCTAACATGCAGAACACTGGACAATGTGCTGAATGAAAGGACTGGAGAAAATGCCTTCTTAGTTGTCTTTCATTTGTTTGAATGTGAAAAAATTAAAAATAAATCCTAGTAATCTGTCCGTCTGTATTTTTCTGTGCGTCAGTTTTATTAAATTCCCTTTCGTTGTTGCACACTAATAAGTTTTATTTAAACTGTAGAAGTGGCGCGGCGCAATCATAATTATGTTCCCACAGATTTCTTTTCTTGCCTGCTACAGATAGCGTCATCAAGATTACGAACAATAACTTCCTTTTACCATACCAAACGCCTTCAGCAGTCAGAGTTACGTGTGATGAAATACGGCTGACGTGGTCGTAGAGCGTGTTCTAAATAACACGCAATTAATTTCACTGTTGAAAAGCCTATTACGATGAAATCTGAATAGTATCTTTGTCTTAACAACTATGAGAGACGTGGTGCAGTTTTTCTTTTTTTTTCTGTACGCAGCAGTGGATCCTTTCGTCCGTAATTACAACCATTTCCGCTTAAGTTGTGCTCAAGCTTTGTGATACAAAAAGTGGGATGAAGGGGCGTTCTTCATCGTAGCGGGCCCACAGAAGCCGATGCAAAAGAGCTTGAAGTGTCGTGCCAGGAGTTCATTACGGGCGGGCATTTATGTTAATTTGGGCCCCGGTGAAAGCTGCCGGGCTGGGCCAGCGGCGTCACAAAGCCAGCGCGGCGCCGCGTCGCCTAGCGCGGTTTTGTTTTAATGGCCCGCCGGCTGGCACGCACCCACGCACCCACGCACGCACGCACGCTCGTAGGCGCTCGCATTGATCCTCTCGTTAGCGCAGCCAGCACCTGCTGGCCCGCTCGTTATCTGGATAACAGGTGCCCCTCTGCCCTTGTCCCACCTCACCTCTTGTGCGACAAACTGCTGGAAACTCAAGGAGACTCGCTGCATAACGGTAATTTGGGGTTCCCTTGCAAAGTAGGCATTGTACCGACGCCTGTAAAGTACGCCTGGCTTTCTTTTTGATTTTCACAGGCGCTGAGGATAGCTCATTGTCGCACTTTTCATCTACGGCTTCTATTCTGTAACATAGATAAATGGTTGCCGTACTTTCTTTTCTCGTTTATGAACAAGTCATTTCCGATCCATTTGCCTTCCACTGCTCACACAGCTGCCTCCAGGACCCCGTTTCGGAAACGACCAAGATCGCCTCTCGCGAGAAGAAGCTGTTGCTCTGAATGACACTACCTCCAAGCGAACTCGTATCCGACAAGTAAAAGCTGAACTACATATCGCTGCGAGCAAGTTAAAGCGCGTGTCGTGCAAGTTATTGAATTTTCTTCATTACAGTCTAGGCTTATATGGGTTTGCTTGGAATAGTCAGAGCAGCAAATTACACTCATGCTTATAAATTAAAGATAATGCTGATACATGGTGAAACAACGCTCTGGTGGGCGGTTTGCGGGTTTAAATCACCATGCGGTGCATTTGACCTGCGGTCGTCGCACGGTGGCGCTGGCAGGAGTCCTCATACGCAGAAGTGTGTTGGTGCATGTCAGAGTACGGTGCAGCGAGTAATAGTGCAAACGTTTTCAGACGTACTAACGGTGGCTGTGTCTTGTAAATGGCTCAGAGAACACATATAGATGTTATGAGGGGTAGAATACTAGAGCAACTGGAGGCTGGTCAAACACAGCAGTGAGCTTAATAAAGAGGATGTGGCTCAATTTTTCCTTTTGGGGAGAATGATAGCGGAGCTACTGATTGAATTCAGTGTCAAGGCAACGGAAGGGTACGGTATTATGAGAAATACGTTGATCTAGTGGGGAAAAAGTGATTTATTTGTGGGACATGTGTTGTTATTTTAATGTGATACGTACATTATATACTATTCGCCAGACTTATGAACTGATTCACCTTACTTGACAAAGACGAATAAATCATGCAGCTCTTTCTTCAGTAAAATTTGTGAAACGGTGAGCTACTAATATATAGTATATATAATGTAGAGGGAAAAGGGCATAATCATTAAGTGTTAACAGAGAAAATCTGTTGTGAAAATATATCCGATTCAGACGGCTTTACCCTAGTTCCAGTACCCCGGTTGCGGCCAGCATTTTCGAGAAGTGGACCTTGGGCTTTGGTATATATCGTAACAGATAACCACCTAGAAAAGTTCCAGACTGGAACACTCTTGCCCACTATCATTTCGATGGGATATGGATGAAAAGAACAACGAAAATTACAATGGCTCGCTCAGCCCACTAAGGCTCAAGTAGAGAATTAAATAAGGGGGAAAATCAGTTAAAATTGGCGCTCTATGCATCTGTTTCTGCATGGTAGAGATCTTTGAGACCTTAAGTTGTCTATGAGCTTTGGCACCCACGCCTCTGGAGCGGCTATGATATTCAGTGCTATTGGCTCAGTTTACGTAGTGTCACATCGTATTTACTTGTGGAATCGGTTCTCCGTTGTATGATGTGTGTAGCATCAATCTGCATGCGACTAAAATGTTTCGACTTGTGCCTGATTTTGCACTATGTAATCACTTACATATACTACTCCATATAAGTATACCCGTGATTCGTCACTCCACACAACGTTTTTCCACCGTTCAATCGTCCAATGTTTACGCTCATTACACCAAGCGAGGTGTCGTTTGTCATTCACCGGCGTGGTATGTGGCTTATGAGCAGCCGCTCGACCGTGAAATCCAAGTTTTCTCACCTCCCACCTAACTGCCACAGTACTTGCAGTGGATCCTGATGCAGTTTGGGATTCCTGTGTGATGGTCTGTATAGATGTCTGCCTATTACACATTACAACCCTCTTCAACTATCGGCGGTCTCCGTGTCAACAGACGAGGTCCGCCTGTACGCTATTATGCTGTACGTGTCCGTTCACGTTTCCACTTCACTATCACATCGGAAACAGTGGACCAAGGGATGTTTAGGAGAGTGGAAATCTCGTATGACGCAAGTGACACCCAATCACCTGACCACGTTCGAAGTCTGTGAGTTCCGCGTTGCGCCCCATTCTGCTCTCTCACGATGTCTAATGACAACTTAGGTCTCTGATATGGAGTACCTGGCAGTAGGAGGCAGCACAATGCAACTAATCTTAAAAACGTATGTTTTTGAGGGTGTCCGCATACTTTTGATCACATAGTGAAGCATGTTAAGTTATCGGACGCATCATGTAAGCGATCTTCTGTAAGTTCTTGTGTCCCACGGCTACTTTCCAGTCGTCTTTCTGACATTGTGCTCTATTTTGTCGCCATTCTATTCTAGTGTAACTCTTACTGTTAACCCAAGCCGTAAATATAGTTTGCATTTTTTGCCCCAATTCTGAAACGTACTTTTTTCATTTGCATTCTAAGTATTTGTAAGTAACCTCTTTGTATGTTGACAGCGCTATAGACTGCGTTAATATCGCTGACAGCGCTCTGCGCCCTCGGCAAGATATTCTGCTGTTGGACGGACTAGCAGCTAGCGAGTGGGTAGGGAAGTGTATGGGCATGATATTGTTAGTGAGATTCTTTGTTGTTAGGACATGCATTGTAAAGTGAGATGAAATTATCTGTTTATAAGGAAATACGCAAGGAAAGGTATGAGGATGGAATTATTGACAAATATATAATTTTTGGAACTGGGTGTAACATTAATAAGGTAAAATTTTATGAATTCATTGTTTGCTCTTCAACAAAAACTTTCTTTTGTTAACCATAAGCCTCCTAGTAGTTAGAATCTATAGTAGTTAGAACCTTTGTATTTAGCTGGCTGTAATTGCTGTAGTTCGTGTTATGAAGATTTTTTGTGAGGTAAGTGACTTATGAAAAAGAATGGGATTTCCACTATCAGGATTCGTAATTGAAATGAGTTTAGGCATTTAACAGAGTTGGAGGTAGTTTCATATTTCTTTAATTTCATATTTTTTTGGATTTGTATTATTGTTAGGATTTCTTGCAATTCAGGGCCATTCTCGTATAGCAATCAGATTGCGTTGGGCTTGTACAATGTGGGTAATAAATGAATTCGTGAAGTTTGAGTTGTTTTTCTCAGGGAAAATTCTGTAGATCAGTGTTTAAGAAAAAAAATTAATTTACGAAAGAGTTTCAGTATTCATGTCATTTGTACTACAGGTCCTGGCAAATGATCTTTGACCGAAACCGATGGCTTATTATACAGTAGAATACTTTTAACAGCAGGTTATGATGTTACAATATATCATTTCTAAAATTTATCCAAAGGGCAACAACAGAAACGAATTGAGTAATGACATATCATTAAGAATTAACGATCACACATTAAACAGTTATACACGGTGAAGGGGCAGGGGGCAAAATGCCCTTTCTTTTAACAAAGGCGACGGTTCAGTACGCAACAATGTATTTTTAAATTTTCAGTCCACTTCGCTGCGAGTTTATTGCATCTAGTTTCCAAAATAACTTTATATCAATCATTGTCTAAGCACTGTTGAAATTAATTTTCTTCGACATGTTTTTAAATATATGACTATTTGTGCTTCTTGCTTGTGCTAGAACATGCGGTATGGTGGGACATTATTTAAAAACTTTCTGTTTCACATAACACGAACGATAAGATACACAATTGTACAGGGGGTGCACGTACTGACGATTCGGTGTTATGTCTTGACCTGTTAGGCGGTCGAGTAACAGCCTTCTCTAATCTTTGTGATGCGTGGATGAGGTACATATTTCTATCATGCTGGGACCACTGATTGTCTGCAATAGATTGTTCATTATCTGTTAAAATAGTTACATAAATAAACTGGATCATGTTCAGATGTGAAACTTCAGTAAAATATAAACCATCTACACAAGTGATAGGTCTTCATGCCTTTTTTGTGGGTTATTTACTCCAAGAGACAAAGTTTTGTTTCCTCACATAGTCAGAAAAACCGAAGTGCGTTTCGTCACTGAAGAAAACATTCTACAGAGAGGCATTAATCCTAAGATGTTTTCACATCCTTAGATTATCAATTTTCCAATTTTTTTGAGATAGTATACATGGTCAGCAATGTGTGTTTCCATCCAAAATTTAATAAATAGTCTCCCTGAAATCCGTGTAACAACTCAATACCATAAGTGACGGATAAAAACTCGCAACACCAAGAAGGTGTTGTTCGACAGAAGTTGGTAGGCGTGTTTTTACATATTACAAATGATATCTATTCACATTTCATGCCAGTCGCCTGAACGAAGACATGTAATAGGATTACGTGAGGCTGGATATTCCTTCTGCAATACTGCAGAAAGACTTGGTAGAAATATAGCCACTGTACACGGCTGCTGGTTGCGAGAATGTACTTTCGCAAGAAGACCGGGCTCCGGATGGCCGCATGGCGCTACTGAGAGGGAAGACCACCGTGATCGGCGCACGGCTCTGCTGCATCGTACTGCATCTGCAGCAGCAACCTGAGCAGCAGTTGGCACCACAGAGACACAACGAACCGTCACACATACGATTACTTCAAGGACAACTCTGAGCCACACAGCTCGTAGCGCGCGTTCCACCTATCCCAAAACACCACCATTAGCGACTTCAGTGATCTCCAGCGAGAACTCATTCGATGGTGGGGTGGAGATGTTTTGTGTTGTCTGATGAAAGCTGCTTCTGCCTTGGTGCCAGTGATGATCGTGTGTTGGTTAGAAGGGTATCCAGTTGAAGGCCTTCAACCGACCTGTCTGCGTGACAGGCGCACAGGACCTACACCTGGAGTTATTGTCTGGGGTGCGATTTCATATGGCAGTAAGAGCACTCTCATGGTTATCCGACGCACCCTGACTGAAAATTTGTATGTCAATCCGGTGATTCGACCTGTTGTGCTGCCATTCGTGAAAAGCATTCCAACGGATGTTTTCCAACAGGATAACGTTCGCCACCATATCATTGCTGTAACCCAAAATGTTCTACATTATCGACATGTTAACTTGGCCTGCTCGATCATCAGATCTACTTCCAATCGAGCACATATAGGTCATCATCAGACGACAACTTGTAATGCATCCATGCATTCCCTTCACGTGTTTATGCTAAGAATTACGAACGTTTATGCGATCGGGAATGCTCACTAGCAGCCAGGCTACATGTACATCTGACAATTATGCGTCAGCAAGGAGCAGAACGGTAATATCATAGGAGGCAATGTTGTGCAATCTTAGTAGGGACAAGATCCGACTATTCGGGAGTAAGATCTTACAGTCTGAGGCAGTGTTCCGAGACAAACTTTCGTCACAATGTCCGCAAACGTGACGTCAGATCCGCCTGGTAACAGCGATCTAAACTCCCATTGGCTGAAAGTTTTGATATATATACGCGTAGGAGACGACTGAAGTGTCCCTGTTGGCTGAGGGAGAAAGGTGGAGCCTCTTTTGTGCGTCGGGAAGACGGGGCCAGTTATTAGCGAGGCGCCACTCAAAACGCACGGTCGAGTAACCGGGGACGGCTCCAAAAGGACGGTCGCGAATAAATATTCCAGCTGTTAAACAAGATATAAAGTTAAAGTGAACGTATTAGTTATCATTGAACACCACGTGTCGTGGGCATTATCTATCACGAGTATGGAAAGTGATAAATGTGTTGGTTCAAATGGCTCTAGCACTGTGGGACTTAACATCTGAGGTCATCAGTCCCCTAGACTTAGAACTACTTAAACCTAAATAACCTAATGTCATCACACACATCCATGGCCGAGGCAGGATTCGAACCTGTGACCGTAGCAGCAGCGCGATTCCGGACTGAAGCGCCTAGAACTGCTCGGCCACAGCGACCGGTATAAATGTGTTGAAAAGGGTTGAATATAACGGCGTAGCCAAGAGCCGCCATATTGGAAATACTGTGACGTGTGTTTCAAAGTATTCTTCATTAAAACTAGTATATTACAAAACGTTGTTAACATTTAACAACTGACATCCCGACACACCCCACTTCAGCAGGATCGCAAACCTACATTCAACCTGGCGCCTGAGCGCTGCTATGTGCGACGAGGGACTACCGAAGCAGCAAGACACCAGATTAGTAATACAGAAACCAGAGAAGTTAGGCAGAGGGCACTGTAAACTCCAACGTCATCCACAAACATCATCAACCATCCCTGTATTGACCGACCAAGTACTACATACATGTAACTTCATCCCACAAACTCACATACGGCACCTGTACAACAAAGTGAATGCACGCTTGCATGCTTGCATTCAACGTTCTGCTGGTTACACCGGTTATGAATGTACCAGCATTTCGCAGTTGCAATGGCTTTTGTCGCACTTAAATTGACCTGTGAACTTGCAGTGTTAAATACGTTACCTACACAAATGTATTCCTGAAATTTCACCACTCTACATTAATTATTTTTTTGGTGTTGTGATAGTTATTCCGTTTGTGTATTTGCGAGACGTAAGTGAAGCATTTAGCCAGGGGAGAATGGTTGTTCGGAACTGAGTACTGAAATGTTGCAGACGTAGGTTTGACAGCGAAATCACTACTCTCGTTAGTATAGGACAAGTTAACTAATGGCTTCGCCTCAAGAGGAGCTTCCGACTGCTTTACGTACAGTAATATATCCTCTTCCCTCCAGTAGGTATAGTGAATGTCTACTGTAATACTGACGGTGGCATTGCTGTTATCGCAAACACTTTTTTAATCATGCGGGTTTTTTGTTGAGTAAATAGTTTCCCAAACAAATCATTTCACGCAAAACTTAAGCAATTTTAAACGGAAAACTGCTGTACTGTGATCTACTTGTAAGAACAGTCTGTACAGTTAGGCTCAATTTCGTCATGGACTCAGCTCTGTTGCGAATTTCTCACATGTGGATGAATATTTTAATAGACCTAGATTAAGAGCGTTTTCCTAAAAACTGTTCACTACAAGTCTCCCTATTCCTTCAGTCATTCTTGGAGTCATTTCGTACCAAACTTCAGATCAGCTGACACAGATCTGGAATCTTGTAACGTTGCTCTGGCTTATACCTGTATGAGCCGCACTTGGCGAATTCCAATATGATGACCAAATGATGAAAGGTGTACCAAATACTTTTGCAAATGACCGATCGAGTTGGCGAAATGGTTAAAATGGTGAACCTATATTGCGGGCTAGAGCCGACGAGGAGGAAGGAGGTCCAGATGCCGTGTATTACATTTATCGTGGTTACCCACCATAACTTCCATCTAATGCGGTCTAGTTCCTGTATTTGTCTATAGTGGTAGCCGATAACGATATTCGTTTGGAGTATGAAAAATACACACTGGTATTGGCAAATAGCTCGGCTAGGAATTGCACACAACGCAGACTGCGTTGATTGCCGGCGGTTAATTGAAGATACCACGCAGGGAACTGTTTTAATTGAATTTGACGCAGGTGAAATGGAAAATAACCAATCGTCCGAATGAAAACACTTTACTTTTTACATATGCTCCTCGGAAGTTTCAATATCTGACGCAAAGCCACACTTTGTACTGACGGAACAGCTTGGCTGCGTCGCAACCATAACTGCAAACCGTTATTCGTTGAAATACTTTGCGTAAGTATAGCTTACATAATACATTTTCCACTGAACCACAGCAATCTAGACCAAACGAAATTTAATTCGTAAACATTTACCATCAATCGAGCGTTTTGTGTAATCTCTGCATTTGTATGAAGCTTGGCAGTTTGAGGTGCAATTATCTTCTGCGGTTCCTATCCTGTAAACTACGTTTTCCTCATTTTATATCCATAGCGTACTATTTATTTGCCTCTGATCCTTTTCCGTTAGGTAGAATATTATTGAGTTCCTTTCCACACTCTGGTGTAAAGGGCAACTGAAAACTACTCGCCGTACAATGCCCTTTTATTCCTTTATGAATGGCTCCAGGGTGACATATTAGCGGAAACCTTCTACCCACTGCTTCACCATTCTTTTCTTAATTACTTTCATAACGAAGTAAGTGTTTGCTACCTTTAACACAAATCAGATAACAAATTTCTTTGTTGTTTTCCTTTGGAATTATAATTCTTCCGTTAGTGATATAAGCGGCAATATGCTCCAGGTGACGAGAAAATTATCTAGTTTTGTTTTAATGGTGAAGTATACATTGTCAACTGTGGTCTTTTCTCGACCACTGTGTTAAGGATATGAGTAAGCAATTATGACTACGCAGAGTCTCTATATTTTCTCAGTTACGCTAGCGAGTTAATTTTCCACTCGGACGGTAGAGCACCGCCGCGTGGAGTGGCCGCACGGTTAGAGTCACTGACTGCGCGGCCTCTCACGTCGGAGGTTCGAGTCCTCCCTCGGGCATGTGCGTGTGTGCGCGTGTGTCTGTGTGTGTGTGTGTGTGTGTGTGTGTGTGTGTGTGTGTTGTTCTTGGCATAAGTTAGTTTAGGTAGGTGTAAATCTAGGGACCGATGATCTCAGCAGTTTTGTCCCTTAGAAATACACACACATTTCTAAATGCTGGAGCACTTGCCCGCGAAAGCCAAAGGTCCCGAGTTCAAGACTCGGTCCGGCACACAGTTTTAATCTGTCAGGAAGTTTCATTTCCAGACTTCTTTTTCTTATTATCCTACAGCAAGATACGCTGTTTTAAACACTCGGTTCAGTCACCTAAAAGCCTTTCTTTATTTGACAAGAGATTACTGCACCGACCATCTTCTGGTTGAAAATTTTAAATGATTCAAAACCTTCAAAATTTATGGAAGCACCTTCCGAAACACCTTTTGCACTCACTAATTTCTCTCTTACTTCTTAAAACTACAGAGTATTGCAGTGACCAGAGACTTTCATTTTTATTTGATTTTTAATCAATGAATTCTCCTATGTAGTAAAATCAGTGCTGCCTATCATACATTTCATTAATTACTGTTATAAGCGACCATATTTACAGGTCATTCACCGTAGAAACAGCAACAGCGTTAATAGATCAGGTCTAGTCTGTCTCAATCTAGCCCCAAAATTCCATTAGGTTTGCTAGAAACAAACTGCAAAACGATTTAGAAAAAATATCTGAATGGTGCGAAAAGTGGCAATTCACTCTAAATAACGAAACGTGTGAGGTCATCCACATGAGTGCTAAAAGGAACTTGTTAAACTTCTGTTACACGATAAATCAGTCTAACCTAAAAGCCGTAAATTCAACTAAATACCTATTTATTACAGTTACGGACAACTTAAATTGGAAAGAACACATATAAAATGTTATGGGGAAGGCTAACCAAAGGCTTCGTTTTATTGGCCGGACACTTAGAAAATGTAACAGACCTACTAAGGAGACTGCCTACACTACGCTTGTCCGCCCTCTTTTAGAATACTGCTGCGCGGTGTGGGATCATTACCAGGTAGGACTGACGGAGTACTCGAATAAGTTCAAAGAAAGGCAGCACGTTTTGTATTATCGCGAAATATGGGAGAGAGTGTCATAGAAATGATACAGGATTTGGGCTGGAAATCATTAAAAAAGGGCGTTTTTCGTTGCGACGGAATCTTCTCACGAAATTCCAATCACCAACTTTCTCCTCCGAATGCGAAACTATTTTGTTGACAGCGACCTACATAGGGCAGAACGATCACCACGACAAAATGAGGGAAAACAGAGGTCGCACGGAAAGATATAGGTGTTCATTCTTTCCGCGCGCTTTACGAGATTGGAATAATAGAGAAATGTGAAGGTGGTTCGATGAACCCTCTGCCAGGCACTTAAATGTGATTTGCAGAGTATCCATGTATATGTAGATGTAGATGTAGAAAATTGCAGTGTGAATGGCGGGATGGAGGGGCGGAGGAGCAAGGAGAAGGGTAGGGCAGTTAAACAAACTACTTTCTTCGATCTACCTAGGATCGTGTCTGTACACATTAAAGCTTAAATAAAAGTCCCCTACCGTGCTTTTATGCCTGTACGTGAAGCCTTATCTCACGATCAGGAACTACTGTAGGAATTTTTTTACGGTTTTCACTGTTAGATAGTTTGATTCAGTAAGAACGTTTGTGTATACAATTCACTACCGTTACACCAGACAAGTCGTCCGACGAAGATACTTAGTGCTACCTGCGCGAAGCCGCCGCGGGTCGCTAGCAAATTTGAATTTAAATCCAACAAACCTAGTTTATTCAAGAAAGGCACACTACGTCAGTGATGGTTTATGCACCACTATCTGATCTGTACTCTCCGAATCTAAACTCACATCAATAAAAGAATAAAGATGAACCTGTATTCGGCACCGCAGCTTTCCAAAAGATCTCCCTGTCCAGTAATTACCCCTGAGCGGTTTTTCTCTTCCACTATCTAAAATTCACAAATTCACACAGGGAAATGGATTAGAAACTACATTCTTTGAGACAGAAGCGAATTGAGCGTGTTTCTACATCATGCAGGGTGCTTCGAAAAGAATGACTTAACTTCAAAACTCCATATTTACACTCCTGGAAATTGAAATAAGAACACCGTGAATTCATTGTCCTAGGAAGGGGAAACTTTATTGACACATTCCTGGGGTCAGATACATCA
The DNA here is from genome assembly GCF_021461385.2 of Schistocerca piceifrons. Classification (NCBI taxonomy): domain Eukaryota; kingdom Metazoa; phylum Arthropoda; class Insecta; order Orthoptera; family Acrididae; genus Schistocerca; species Schistocerca piceifrons. Next base: position 586,338,772 of record NC_060138.1, read on the forward strand.
CATGATCACACTGACAGACCCACAGGCACATAGACACAGGCAACAGACCATGCACAATGTCGGCACTAGTACAGTGTATATCCACCTTTCGCAGCAATGCAGGCTGCTGTTCTCCCATGGAGACGATCGTAGAGATGCTGGATGTAGTCCTGTGAAACGGCTTGCCATGCCATTTCCACCTGGCGCCTCAGTTGGACCAGCGTTCGTGCTGGACGTGCAGACCGCGTGAGACGACGTTTCATCCAGTCCCAAACATGCTCAATGGGGGACAGATCCGGAGATCTTGCTGGCCAGGGTAGTTGACTTACACCTTCTAGAGCACGTTGGGTGGCACGGGATACATGCGGACGTGCATTGTCCTGTTGGAACAGCAAGTTCCCTTGCCGGTCTAGGAATGGTAGAACGATGGGTTCGATGACGGTTTGGATGTACCGTGCACTATTCAGTGTCCCCTCGACGATCACCAGTGGTCTACGGCCAGTGTAGGAGATCGCTCCCCACACCATGATGCCGGGTGTTGGCCCTGTGTGCCTCGGTCGTATGCAGTCCTGATTGTGGCGCTCACCTGCACGGCGCCAAACACGCATACGACCATCATTGGCACCAAGGCAGAAGCGACTCTCATCGCTGAAGACGACACGTCTCCATTCGTCCCTCCATTCACGCCTGTCGCGACACCACTGGAGGCGGGCTGCACGATGTTGGGGCGTGAGCGGAAGACGGCCTAACGGTGTGCGGGACCGTAGCCCAGCTTCATGGAGACGGTAGCGAATGGTCCTCGACGATACCCCAGGAGCAACAGTGTCCCTAATTTGCCGGGAAGTGGCGGTGCGGTCCCCTACGGCACTGCGTAGGATCCTACGGTCTTGGCGTGCATCCGTGCGTCGCTGCGGTCCGGTCCCAGGTCGACGGGCACGTGCACCTTCCGCCGACCACTGGCGACAACATCGATGTACTGTGGAGACCTCACGACCCACGTGTTGAGCAATTCGGCGGTACGTCCACCCGGCCTTCCGCATGCCCACTATACGCCCTCGCTCAAAGTCCGTCAACTGCACATACGGTTCACGTCCACGCTGTCGCGGCATGCTACCAGTGTTAAAGACTGCGATGGAGCTCCGTATGCCACGGCAAACTGGCTGACACTGACGGCGGCGGTGCACAAATGCTGCGCAGCTAGCGCCATTCGACGGCCAACAGCGCGGTTCCTGGTGTGTCCGCTGTGCCGTGCGTGTGATCATTGCTTGTACAGCCCTCTCGCAGTGTCCGGAGCAAGTATGGTGGGTCTGACACACCGGTGTCAATGTGTTCTTTTTCCATTTCCAGGAGTGTATAAACGTTAGATAGATTACAAAATAAAAAATCTTAAATTTTGCTATTATAAATGCTCTGTGTGTCGATCAGAAGTAGCACGAACAACATCTTGACGATAGCTAAATTCGTCATAAACAATACATAATTCATCTGCTTTTACAGAAGTTATGGACGCTGTTATTCTGTTCTTCACGTCTTCTATGTCATGAGATAAAGGAGAAATGAACACATTTTCCTTCACATACCCCACAAGAAAAAAATCACATGGGGCCACGTCTGTCAGTCTTGGAAGCCAAGAAAGCGTACGACCTATCCAGCGTTGAGGCAGAGTGCAATTAAGAAACAGAAGTACTTGTTGTGCCTGTGTGGTGGAGCTCCATCCCGTTGGAAAATGAAGTAATCGCAGTCCTCCAACCGTTATGGAAAAAGCCGGTTCTGCAGCATTTTGAGATACCTCGTACCTGTCGCTGTACTTGTCTCAAAAAAATAAAGGATCGTACACTTACCTCTGCACAGGTAACCTGACTCTTCATATTGGCACTGTCAACGAAGAATGGTTTTGGGTGCAGGCGAATTAATGCCAAAACGCCGACGAAAAGCACACTGGGCCGAAATCACTGACTCACTCTTTGCAAACTGCAGCACACAAAAAACCTTCTGTTGAACGGACGTCATCTTCCTTCTGACTATTTGGAAACTGAGAAGACGCATTGACTGATATCTAACTCCGATTTCCTGAAACTTTAGACTACACCTACACAAACAACACATATTTCATCGCCAGCACGTCCCAAGTTTCGTAATTATTACCGTCCAAAATCGGGTCATTGTTTTTGAACTACTCTATATACTCAGGGATCGTAGCACTTGCCTCCCGTACATCTACGTCCCATTAACTTAAATAATATCAGTTTAAAAAATATAAAAGCTAATGAAGGCCGCTTTCGCTCGAACTGTAAGACAAGATGCGAATCATAATTACAATAGTGGCTGCCTTTTTAGCAATCAGCAGAATGTGTTCCATTTCCAACAGGTCCCTCTACTGAATCTAGTGTAATTTCATCTCACAGGTTTGAAACGCCCTCCTTAAACTTTTTGCGATGCAAAACCGTTATGATTATTATTAATTTACAGAGCGAATTTTCATTCCGTAGTGAAGTGTGTGTTCATTCGAAACTTTCTGTCAGATTAAAACAGTGTGCCAGACAGGGACTCGTACCTAGAACCATTGCCTATAGCGAGCAGGAGCTCCGCCCTACGGACCTCTCCTTTTTATATTGTTTAATTATATTTTTTATCTTACTTTGTTACAAGACCTACAATTTCTCTAGTCACCGCCTTCTTTCCCCACGTTCCTCCATCACCTAATAGTAAAGTAATTCTTCTTGCGGAACATTCCTCTTTGCGAATAACAATAAAGTTAAATCCTTCTTGAACTTCTCTTGAAATCCTCTTAGAATCCAAGATTGTTATTCAAATTTAATTTATGGAGGAGCATAACTTTTCATAAAACAAAAATATTTTCGCCCGCAGTGGCCTTCAATCAATTGAAATGATTTTTGGAACATTCTGCTTGGAGAAAAAGAGTAACTCATAGGAATACCAAAATCTTATCTCCTAAATGATTAAACCAAAAAACACTCCTTACTAACAAAAATGAAAGAAACAAAAAATAGGAAGAAACATTCCTGAGCTCGCCTACATGAGAAACCTTATTGTCACAATGAGAGGTGTTTTGTTGAATTGCTGAAATAAACTCTTCTTCAATTCCATGCTGGTTAGCAGCGATTTGGTGTATACGACACAACGCTTGTTTCCTTTAGCACCTCCGCTATTCAGCTGGCTTGCTATTCTCCAAAATTAGAGTATCTAGTCCAGAAAACTTTTAAGGTTGGAGTGTTGTGTCAAGGAAATCCATTATCCACTCTCTGAAACTGAGACTTTGTTTTAGCTTGGAATATTCTGTGGTAAGAAACTACATGTAGTCTAGATGTGTGTGTGCGACTTGTTTCCTATTGCGTAGTGCACGAATTGTCCTAGTAACCATGTGACGCAATTATTCCTAGTTCTGGGATGCCAGTGTCACTCTGGTTTCATGATAAAATCTGTTATAATTAACTAAGGTTTTGAACAACGAGATTTGCCACTTCTTTTGTTCATTCCCATGTTTCGAATTGTGTCTTGCATATAAATATATGGAATTAAGAGTTAATTATTTGGCATTCATTGCATTATCGTGTTTGGGAAAGGTTGTTCCTATGTGGTATTTCTTTTTAGTTGTTGTGACATCATTAAGGTGTCCAAGCTCAGCTCACGAGCAACTTCCACAACGCTATCTCCATCAGTATCTCCTGCCTTCCATAGCTCACTGAAGTTCTCCCGTAGTAGAGCGCAAATTCGTTATGGAAAAAATTCCTTAGGCTGTGGCTGATCCATTTTCCCGTATTAGCCTTTCTTCGAAGAGTGCTGGTGCCATAAGGCATGCAGAAAGACTTCTGTGAAGGTTGGAATGTAGGAAAGTGAGACGCTGGCGGAAGTCGTGTTTGGATAGCGAAGTTAGCAGAGCGCTGATGCAACTATAGCAAGAGTTCGAGTTCCAATCCAGCATACAGTTTTTATCTTCCAGTAAATACCATTATCAGACGATGTTCTTTTCGAGAAACACTATTGTGAAAATTTAGAGAACCATATTTGAAGATGGCTGCCGAATGATTCCGCTGCCGCGAACACGCTTTGCGCGTGAGTACCACGAAGACAAGATTCGAGAAATTAGGGTTCATACGGAGGCATATAGATAGTCGTGGAACAGGAAAGGAAATGGTGCCCTCCGCCACGCACCTTAAGGTGCCTTACGGAGTATTGATGTAGATGTAGATGTAGATTTAGATGTAGATATTAGGTACAGCTTTTCCACGACAACCATGTTTTTCAGACATTCGCGACTTATTCGAAACGCTTCACTTAGTGGTGAAAATAAAATGAAAACTCATTGATTCGCCACAATACCCAGATTTCTGAAATTGATTACAAAAGAAACCCTTTCAAACTAGTGACAAAACAGTTAAAATCCATGTGGTTTTAACAAGAGATTTTAAATTGATTCCGTATTTCTAGATTTCCAGAAGGCTTGCTGGCCGGCCGCACGCAGCTGTGACTCATCCAGTGTTGCAATGTGAGAACAGTCTGATTTGAGGTGATATACGGGTCTCAATCAAACACCTCGCTAATCAATTGGACATCACTTTGCGGTACTCAAAGATGTGTGACCTTTTGGTTTCTCTCTGCCTAACGGAATAACGTAAGAACAGCAATGAAGGACCATCTGTGCGCATTACGAGGCTGGTCGTGACAATTTTTTGTCGGACTCGTCATAGCCGATGGAACATGCGTTCATCACTTCGAACCGGTAATAAAATGGCAATCCATAAAGTGCTGCCACACCACCTCTCCTCAGAAGAAAAAGTTCAAAGCCGCGCCCTCAGCTGGTAAAGTCATGGCGACGGTCTTTTGGGTCTCTGAAGGGTTTATTCTGTTCGTTGTACTTCCTCATGGCACAACGATCAACTCTAAAGTACATTGTGCTACCGTCAGCAAACTGAAGAAACGACTTCAACGTGTTCGCCACCACAAACAGGCAAACGAACTTCTTTTCCATGACAACGTAAGGCCTCACACATGTCTGCTCACCCGACAGGAGCTCAACAAAACTTCAGTGGACTGCTTTTTGGCCCAATGAAGGATGAACTCCACGGGAAGCAGTGCATGGATGATGGGGAGGTTAATAATGCAGCAAGACGTTGGCCCCGACGTCCATAAGTAGAGTGGTACCATTTGGGGATACAGGCCTCCCTGTAAGGTGGCGCAGCCTAAGACCGAGACTATGTTGCAACCAGTACATGTAGTGGTGAAAAGCTGTGACCATGACTTTATCTACCAAGGTACGAAATACAGCGTTATAGTGTACTGTAAAACAAAGGGTGAGATTGAAAGCAACGCAGAAAAGATGTCTCACATAGCTTCCCGATGAATGAAAGGATGGCGTGGATACACAAAATATCGCGTCTACTTAGTGCAGTGCAGTAACACTAAATTCTCTTTTTATTATTTGGTCAATTTCCACACATGCTATGTCCTTGAAGCTCTGTTTGAAGGGTCTTCTCAGTGTTGCAAAAAAGGACGATGCCATTATCTCGTAACTATGATGGTTGAAGATTATTTGCTTATATAAGAAAACTGAGCCATAAAATCGATATCTGCCGCTTCTTAAACTTTCTGCACTTCCTTTCCTAGCGACGTGTTCACCAGCGTCCCAAGAGACGCAGCGTGGCCACACGCTGGGCTGATTTAAACGCACATCCTCTGCTTCCTGGCTCTCAGTCTTTGCTTCCTGTTCTGCGTAATACCTAGGGATGCTCTCCAATGACAGAGGTCTATTTCGTCGTATTACGAGTAGCTCTGGAAAGTTTGTCTACCATATATGAAGAATTACTGCTTCCTGCCTTTGTGGTTACAGGTCTGCCTCTTCAGGTTCGACATGTTTTTTATTCGTATTGCTGTAATTTGTGGATGCTAAGCTGCAAATATTTACGGTGCGCATGTTCTGTTAGGCTTACTGAAGTACTGGTTCTGACCTGCGAAAACTCACTCTCTTTGTGTGAGGATCTTTTTCTTTTTCAAAGATTCAATTTGGGTTATCGCGTGTTATGCTGTATAGGCGACGGCCTTTATTGGTCTTAGTCCTCAATCTGAATTACCATTCTGGGTTACCAGTCATGCACGAACTGTTTTAAGCCTATCTGTAAAAAGCAAAACAGACTTTAGATTTTTGTAAAAGCCGTATTTCTATTGGACGAGGATTTCCGCCTTATGCAAGACATCTTTTTCTGTTTTGTTTTACCCAGACATGTTTTAACACTTTTTGTGCTATCTTCGGTGGGTTGTTTTTTTAATTTTCTTATTGTAAAATTGTCGTTACGTATTAACATTTAGCGAAACTTTTGGTACATAATGTTTACAAGTGTGAATGAATAATTGTTGGAAAATATTATACATCATTTGTTCATAGTTGAAATATGTATTAACGACCTGATGCACTCTGTGTTGTTTATAACACTATGCAAGTTCTATTTATAGCTTAAATGGCAAAAAGAGTGGATGTATTCATTAATACTACACAGCCACAATAACACGTAATGGTGGGGAAAATTCTGCCTATGTTTTGAAAAATCGGAGAAAGTGCAGTGTCAAGCGACCATAGATCACGAAATCAGCCCATTCACTTCGCCAACAACATATGAGAAAGCACTACAATATCAAAACCTTAAGTTACACACAAAAACGTTATATATACTCGTTTCCGTTTGTAAATGCATAATCAACAGAAAAAAAATACTTTTTGCTGTTTGCAGATGAGAAGTTGAAGATTGTGCAGCATAAAAGCTACCAACATAAATGTCCAATAGCATCATGTAAGGCATGTAAACTAATGCATACATCCACTCTTTTGCCAATTAAACTATAAATAGTACTTTGACATAATGTAATGAACAACACACAGTGCATCAGGTCGTTAATATACAGGGTGATTCAAAAAGAATACCACAACTTTAGGAATTTAAAACTCTGCAACGACAAAAGGCAGAGCTAAGCACTATCTGTCGGCGAATTAAGGGAGCTATAAAGTTTCATTTAGTTGTACATTTGTTCGCCATTTCAGCCAATAAAGTTTTTGGTCCCTTTTTCTTCGAAGGTGCTACTGTAACTGGACTACAGTATCTGGAGATGTTAGAGATTTGGCTGTTCCCTGAGCTCGAACAAGAAACACAACAATTCATATTTCAGCAGGATGGAGCGCCACCACATTGGCACTTATCTGTCCGTAACTACCTGAACGTCAACTACCCGAGGCGATGGATCGGCCGCCAGGCAGCCCGTGACAGAGCACTTCATCACTGGCCTCCAAGAAACCCTGATCTTACCCCCTGCGATTTTTTCTTATGGGGGTATGTTAAAGATATGGTGTTTCGGCCACCTCTCCCAGCCACCATTGATGATTTGAAAAGAGAAATAACAGCAGCTATCCAAACTGTTACGCCTGATATGCTACAGAGAGTGTGGAACGAGTTGGAGTATCGGGTTGATATTGCTCGTGTGTCTGGAGGGGGCCATATTGAACATCTCTGAACTTGTTTTTGAGTGAAAAAAAAACCTTTTTAAATACTCTTTGTAATGATGTATAACAGAAGGTTATATTATGTTTCTTTCATTAAATACACATTTTTAAAGTTGTGGTATTCTTTTTGAATCACCCTGTATATCTCATCTGTGAACTATGAACGAATGATATATAATATTTTACAACAATTATTCATACACTTGTAAACATTATGTGCCAAAAGTTTCGCTAGATGTTAATACGTAACAACCATTTTACAGTAAGAAAATAAAAAAGCAACCCACTAAAAGATAGCACAAAAAGTATTAAAACATCTCTGGGTAAAACAAAACAGAAAAAGGTGTCTTGCATAATGCGGAAGTCCTCGCCCTATTTTCATATTAAGCACGGACGTAAGAAGATGAACTGCAACACCACAAGATGACGTATTTCTATATTTACCTATTATTAAGACATTAATTTTGTATAACTTGCGTGCTATTTTTTGAAGGCTCATGTGTTAAAAAGTAACAGAAATTGTCTTTTGAAAGAGCATGTCCTCTTTTAAATACTCAAGTGTCAAATAATCACAGTTATATTAATTCATAGTTAAAACCTCAAATCGCCTTATGAGATTTTTTGACACGTTATTTTCAGTTCCTTTGTACTGTTACTTTGTGATTGTGTGGCTTTAAACTTTACTCTCTGTGTGTTCTTCAATATCTAATGTAAGCTGGGCTAATCTCAGTTGCGATAAATATTCTTGATGGTTCCACTGTTTAAATTTTCTTAATGATGATTTTCTCCCTGTATACCGTGCCTAAAAATCAAATGCACAAACTCTAAATTTTTCTTTAAATGCTATGCCATTTTCATAGTGGTAATCATTAGCGATTTAATGGTTGCCATTACATGGTTACATTAGATTCTTCATTTTCTCAACGTTAGAATGCCGTTGAGTCTCTTGTTTTTTGGATACAGCACCCAACTAATACGAACTACATGCTCCCTTTCATTTCAAAAACTTTCCACTTCATCCGCCAACACTTAGATAAAACTGTGCATTCTTAGTAATATACAGGGTGGTCCACTGATCATGACCGGGCCAAATCTCTCACGAAATAAGCGTCAAACGAAAAAACTACAAAGAACGAAACGTGTCTAGCTTGAAGAGGGAAACCAGATGGCGCTATGGTTGGCCCGCGAGATGCCGCTGCCATAGGTCAAACGGATATCGACTGCGTTTTTTAAAAATAGAAATCCCAATTTTTATTACATATTCGTGTGGTACGTAAATAAATATGAATGTTTTAGTTGGACCACTTTTTTTTCGCTTTGTGATAGATGGCGCTGTAATAGTCACAAACATATGGTTCACAATTTTAGACGAGCACTTGGTAACAGGTAGGTTTTTTAAATTAAAAGACAGAACGTAGGTACGTTTGAACATTTTATTTCGGTTGTTCCAATGTGATACATGTACCTTTGTGAACTTATCATTTCTGAGAACGCATGCTGTTACTGCGTGATTACCTGTAAATACCACACTAATACAATAAATGCACAAAATGATCACCGTCAACCTCAATGCATTTGGCAATACGTGTAACGACATTTCTCTCAACAGCGAGTAGTTCGCCTTCGCACATGCATTGACAATGCGCTGACGCATGTTGTCAGGCGTTCTCGGTGGATCACGATAGCAAGTAACCTTCAACTTTCCATACAGAAAGAAATCCGGGGACGTCAGATCCGGTGAACGTGCGGGCCATGGTATGGTGTTTCGACGACCAATCCACCTGTCATGAAATATGCTATTCAATACCGCTTCTACCGCACGCGAGCTATGTGCCGGACATCCATCATCTTGGAAGTACATCGCCATTCTGTCATGCAGTGAAACATCTTGTACTAACATCGGTAGAACATTACGTAGGAAATCAGCATACATTGCACCATTTAGATTGCCATCGATAAAATGGGGGCCAATTATCCTTCCTCCCACAATGCCGCACCATACATTAACTCGGCAAGGTCGCTGATGTTCCACTTGTCGCAGGCATCGTGGATTTTCCGTTGTCCAATAGTGCATATTATGCCGGTTTGCGTTACAGCTATTGGTGAATGACGCTTCGTTGCTAAATGGCACGCGTGCAAAAAATCTGTCATCGTACCGTAATTTCTCTTGTTCCCAGTGGCAGAACTGTACACGACGTTCAAAGTCGTCGCCATGCAATTCCTGGTGCATAGAAACATGGTACGGGTGCAATCGATGTTGATGTAGCATTCTCAACACCGACGTTTTTGAGGTTCCCGATTCTCGCGCAATTTGTCTGCTACTGATGTGCGGATTAGCCGCGACAGCAGCTAAAACATCTACTTGGGCATCATCATTTCTTGCAGGTCGTGGTTGACGTTTCACATGTGGCTGAACACTTCCTGTTTCCTTAAATATCGTAACTATCTGGCGAACGGTCCGGACACTTGGATGATGTCGTCCAGGATACCGAGCAGCATACATAGCACACGCTCGTTGGGCATTTTAATCACAATAGCCATACATCAACACGATATCGACCTTATCCGCAATTGGTAAACGGTCCATTTTAACACGGGTAATGTATCACGAAACAAATACCGTCCGCACTGGCGGAATGTTACGTTTGTGACTATTACAGCGCCATCTATCACAAAGCGAAAAAAGTGGTCCAACCAAAACATTCCTATTGTACTACACGAATATGTAATAAAAAATGAGGGTTCCTATTTAAAAAAAACGCAGTTTATATCCGTTTGACCTATGGCAGCGCCATATAGCGGACCAACCATAGCGCCATCTGGTTTCCCCCTTCAAGCTAGACGAGTTTCGTTCTTTGTAGTTTTTTCGTTTGATGCTTATTTCGTGAGATATTTGGCTCGGTCACTATCGATGGACCATCCTGTATATATAAGTTGCCTCCTCGAATGTAATAAGACCTGCACCAAGGCGGGCGGACCTGCCCCGTAAGCGGCCTCCCGGCCAATGACGCCAAACGCTCATTTCCATTACCGTTTATATGTGGTGACTGTAATGCAGCTACTCACGGAGGTACGATGTAAAAAATTAGTTACAATTTTGGCCACTGAGTGCAGATCTGGCGCTGTAATCTGTTTGTATGGAAGTATGACACTCGAGCTGTCATTTGACAATCCATAACGTAAACTAAAAGTATAGCTGCTGAGGACAGAAACCGTGCACTGTTAGTGAAACTGTTTTATGTGAAAGCAACAATTAATCGTTGCATTGACAGCGTATCGCCGACTGAAAGGTCTCAGGAGAGACTTTGTCATTAAATGGTTTAAAGAGATGATAATGAAATTCGAAAGCATGAGTGATGTTGGTGTCCCACCTGGAAGAGGAAGTCGTCCTACTTCGGTGGAAGTTATTGACGAGGTTGCTGTTGCTCTAACTGACCATTCAGCACGTGCCCGGGGTAGTGCTGGCGCTCGCGCAATGTCACGGTAACTATCCATCCCATAGATCAACAGTACGCAAATGTTTGCTGTCTTTATTACATTGGTGCCCGTACCAGTTCCAGACGGAGCACCAACTGAAACCTCATGATCCACAGCAAAGTATTGAATTTTCTCTTCAATGCCTGACATCGATCGAAGCTGATGACATATGGCCGGGTAGTATTTTATGGAGTGACGAGTCACATTTTACACTACCGACGCTACCGAATTTGGGGTAATGTCGAACTGTGTGTTGTGTACGAAGAGCCATTGCACTCGCCGTATGTGACTGAAAGGCGTGCATTAACAGGCATCTTTGTTCTCGGTCCGTTCTTCTTTTAAAATAATACACCCAGAGGGCCCGTCACGTGTATTGTGACATCTGCATGTTATCGGCACCTCCTTGACAGCCTGTGGTTCTTGCTTTAAAATAACGAAACGGCGTGGAAACCAAAGTTTTCATGCAAGGTGGGGCAACACGGCATGCCACTCCACGAGTGAAACATCTGCTTAATGCAACGTTCCACGAACGTGTTATCTCCAAACTTTAACCAGATGCACGGCCTGCAAAATCATCTGATCTGAATCCATCTGACTTGTGGCTCTGGGGATATCTAAAAGAACGTGTATGCCAGAGACACGACGCTCTCAACTTGATCTGAAGGCCAGTATACAGGAACACGTTGCTCATATTCCATCGGAACTGTTGCAAACAACTATTGATCACGTCGTTTTAAGAGCGCAGTATGTCCGGTGCTCTTGCTGAACAAACTGTGTAAGCAGAGGTTAATAAGAAAATCAACATTTTACCTTTCTTACTTGTTTGATACTTTCTGCCCATGTGCCGTTCCTAATCCACTACATATGGAAACATTTCTAAACGCCTTTCTATCATTCACAGTATCAGATTGGCACATGGTGGACAACTGGAACTATTGTTTTCCCAGCATAAATCACTTCCACATTAACGTATTATAATATCTACCACGTTCTGCCGTCTTACGATAATTACAGCCCACACTAGACCTTTGTGACCAGCTGCACTTTAATTATTACCATCCAGTACTAAGGAATACGTGGATCATAACTGTTCATCGACGTAGCAAGTGCTTAAAGACCCTGGAGCTATTTTCTTCTTTAAATTCCAAAGAATAGTAAAATGCAATAGATAATATCGTTGTTATGACGAAACTACAGTCGTCTAATGACAACTGTGGCTCCTTGACTGCTCTGGGAGATGGCTGATCGTAGCTACAACACATGAAATATTAGTCACTTTATTACTGAAGTTTATACAATCAATTGCCACAGGAGTGTGTCGAATGTTTACAACGGTCTTTGAGCACCAAAGCATAACTTTATTCACACAATTACAAACTCTTCTCTTGAAGTACAAGTTCAATGCTAAAAAAAGTTGATTTCCACCTGAAACTTGAATAGCACTGGCGTGCTAACTGGATGATGAAGGCTACATCGGAAGTCATGAACTGGGGCAGAGCGAGCCCATACTCGGCTCTCTATCGCCTTCTGTGCGATGGCGATGTGATGCTGAGAGAGAGGGCGAGTGGTCAAGAACGCCTCTCATTCGTCTCTGCAGGTTGGAACGAGACGTCTTTAATGTCAGTGGTATCGATGAGCGTTGCCAATTTTGATGCGGCACCGCGATCCTTGAACGATACCACAACCGTGATAGGGATATACGAGGGCTATTCGCCGGCCGGAGTGGCCGAGCGGTTCTAGGCGCTTCAGTCTGGAACCGCGTGACCGCTGCCGTCGCAGGTTCGAATCCTGCCTCGGGCATGGATGTGTGTGATCTCCTTAGGTTAGTTAGGTTTAAGTAGTTCTAAGTTCTATGGGACTGATGACCTCAGATGTTAAGTCGCATAGTTCTCAGAGCCATTTGAACCATTTTTGAACTGAGGGCTATTCGGAAATTAAGGAACGATCGGTCGAGAAATGGAAACCACAATGAAAATCAAAATAGTTTCATTTGCAACACTTAGGTAAACTTTCCAGCTACTTCCCTAAATAGTCGCCGCTCCGACTTCTCCGTTGCAGCGTTGCACCAACTTCCCAAAACTCTCCACACGGAAGGCAGCCTCCTGTGCTTTCCGACAATTCTCTACGCTGGACTGCAACTTGATGTCTGTGCAAAATATTGAGGGAGCTAAGTTCGCGCTGTATGGTGGATGATGTGGTGGATGATCAAACATTCTGATCGAAAACGCTGCAGGAGTGTCCTCGATTCCCCTGCGGTGTGCGGCCTACAAAGGAAGAAGGAAATGCTTGCCAGTTACAGTACGCAGGTCTGCGTGAAATCAGGCGAAGTCTCTCGGCAGCCACCCACAATTGGCAGGAGACACTATTTTCTAGACGTTTTTACGCGCTCACTTTGCACTCTGAACTAAGATGAGCGACGTGATGGTATCAACGGGAATACAGGTTGTAATCTTACCCTCCCACACATCACTATTAAAATTCTCTGTCTTTGCACAAATTTTAAAAGCTTCGAGAGGCGTAAGACAAAAGAATAACTTTTTCCTTATCTTCATTAACTCGTTGTTGTTGTCGATGGCTCAGAGTCTTGTCTAGGGGTACACTCTTGCAGCTGAAATTTCGATTTTGTATGTTCTTGATGACTAAATAATTGATGAAGATTTGCCTGTATTATTCTAGAATTTTATTCTTTGTTACATTTTTCAACATCACACCATTCTTACATTTTCCACACTAAGAAAATGAATACTTACATTGTTGGTGACAAACTTAGAAAATGTCTACTTCCGTCAGAGGTATGCCCATCACTCCTTACATTCTGCTGTACTCACATTATTCCAAAGAGTTTACAAAGCAGAAGAGTTCACAGACTTACTTTACGAAAGAAGAATCTTAGGTAAAATATATCATTACTTTGTAAATCAATCTATCAATAAATTTAATAATTATCGTTAAATTGTGCAATTAATAATATGTATTTTAAGTATGCCACAAATTTTGTAATTTCAATTATTTTCGTAAGCAGAGTAATTTTAACTGTTAGCACATATCGATTGTTGAACATTAATTTGTTTTTTATACATTTTAGACTGAAATATAATACTTCGTGTACAGAATCATATGAATTCTTTTAGTGAAACAGCTGAGATAATTTTAACCTGTGCAAGAATCGATAGTTTACATGATATCGATTATCCGTATAAAAAAAGGTAATGTTAGAGGAGATTGACTCATTATAAGGTACTAGACACAATGCCGAACACATGTGTGCGAAGGTTCATGGATTTTCACAGTGGTTTCCATTTCGCGACCGAATGTTCCTCGTCTTTCTAATTGCTCCGGTAGAATCTGTAACACCAGGCCTGCGACAGAAGTCTCTCATTAATGCAGTTGATAACAAAACAGACATTAGAAGAAGTGTAAATATTGCCCACCGTGAGATTGAAACTGAATATCACCTGATGGCATTGCGAGCACTTGTTGTGATAAGGAAAGCTGAAACGGAGCAGAGACGAATAGAGAATAATTGATTCAGCTGCTAGTTGTCGTAACGTGTTGTTAACCCGGGTTAGCCGATTTCAAGGTGTTAGATAGACGACTCATTTGTCAAGGCCTTCTTCATCTGGCGTAAGCCTGCGAATTTGGCGATCAAGGTTAATTACTGCATCTGAGGCCATCGTATTTCAAATTCCCACTCCGTCCCAATCTACTATTGAGCTCCTAGTGACTAGCATAGCTGAACTTTCCCTTCCACCCTCCCATTTCCCAATCAGACCATTTTTTTCTCAGTCATCAGTCTTCTGACTGGCTTGATGCGGCCCACCACGAATTCCCCTACTGTACCAACCTCTTCATTCAGAGTAGCACTTGCAACTTATGTCCTCAATTATCTGCGGGGTCTATTTCAATCTCTGTCTTCTTCCACAGTTTTTGCCCTGTACAACTCATTGTAGTACTATAGAAGTCATTTCCTGATGTCTTAACATGTGTCCTATAATCCCGTCCCTTCTCCTTGTCAGTGTTTCCCACATATTCCTTTCCTCTCCAGTTATCGCTCAGAACCTCCTCATGCGTTACCTTATCAGTCCACCTAATTTTCAACATTCGTCTGTAGCACCACATCTCAAACGGTTCGATTCTCTTCTGATCTGGTTTTCCCACAGTCCATGTTTCACTACCTTACAATGCTGTGCTCCAAAGTTAGATTCTCAGAAATTTCTTCCTCATGTTAAGGTGTATGTTTGATACTAGTAGACTTCTCTTGGCCAGGAATGCCCTTTTTGCCACTGCTAGTCTGCTTTTGATGTCCTCCTTGCTTCTTCCGTCTTTGGTTATTTTGCTGCCTAGGTAGCAGAATTCCTTAACTTCATCTACACTCCTGGAAATTGAAATAAGAACACCGTGAATTCATTGTCCCAGGAAGGGGAAACTTTATTGACACATTCCTGGGGTCAGATACATAACATGATCACACTGACAGAACCACAGGCACATAGACACAGGCAACAGAGCATGCACAATGTCGGCACTAGTACAGTGTATATCCACCTTTCGCAGCAATGCAGGCTGCTATTCTCCCATGGAGACGATCGTAGAGATGCCGGATGTAGTCCTGTGGAACGGCTTGCCATGCCATTTCCACCTGGCATCTCAGTTGGACCAGCGTTCGTGCTGGACGTGCAGACCGCGTGAGACGACGCTTCATCCAGTCCCAAACATGCTCAATGGGGGACAGATCCGGAGATCTTGCTGGCCAGGGTAGTTGACTTACACCTTCTAGAGCACGTTGGGTGGCACGGGATACATGCGGACGTGCATTGTCCTGTTGGAACAGCAAGTTCCCTTGCCGGTCTAGGAATGGTAGAACGATGGGTTCGATGACGGTTTGGATGTACCGTGCACTATTCAGTGTCCCCTCGACGATCACCAGGGGTGTACGGCCAGTGTAGGAGATCGCTCCCCACACCATGATGCCGGGTGTTGGCCCTGTGTGCCTCGGTCGTATGCAGTCCTGATTGTGGCGCTCACCTGCACGGCGCCAAACACGCATACGACCATCATTGGCACCAAGGCAGAAGCGACTCTCATCGCTGAAGACGACACGTCTCCATTCGTCCCTCCATTCACGCCTGTCGCGACACCACTGGAGGCGGGCTGCACGATGTTGGGGCGTGAGCGGAAGACGGCCTAACGGTGTGCGGGACCGTAGCCCAGCTTCATGGAGACGGTTGCGAATGGTCCTCGCCGATACCCCAGGAGCAACAGTGTCCCTAATTTGCTGGGAAGTGGCGGTGCGGTCCCCTACGGCACTGCGTAGGATCCTACGGTCTTGGCGTGCATCCGTGCGTCGCTGCGGTCCGGTCCCAGGTCGACGGGCACGTGCACCTGCCGCCGACCACTGGCGACAACATCGATGTACTGTGGAGACCTCACGACCCACGTGTTGAGCAATTCGGCGGTACGTCCACCCGGCCTTCCGCATGCCCACTATACGCCCTCGCTCAAAGTCCGTCAACTGCACATACGGTTCACGTCCACGCTGTCGCGGCATGCTACCAGTGTTAAAGACTGCGATGGAGCTCCGTATGCCACGGCAAACTGGCTGACACTGACGGCGGCGGTGCACAAATGCTGCGCAGCTAGCGCCATTCGACGGCCAACACCGCGGTTCCTGGTGTGTCCGCTGTGCCGTGCGTGTGATCATTGCTTGTACAGCCCTCTCGCAGTGTCCGGAGCAGGTATGGTGGGTCTGACACACCGGTGTCAATGTGTTCTTTTTTCCATTTCCAGGAGTGTACTTTGTGAACATCAATCTTGATGTTACGTTTCACGCTCTTCTCACTTTTGTTATGTCTAATTATTTTCATCTTTCTTCGATTTATTCTCAATCCATATTCTGTACTCATTAGACTGTTCATTCCATTCACGCTATCATTAAATTCTTTTTCACTTTCACTCGGGATAGCAAGTCATCAGCTAATCGTATCATTGATATCCTTTCACCTTGACTTTTACTTTCACCATTGAACCTTTCTTTTATTTCCATCATTGCTTCTTCGATGTACAGACCGAACATCAAGGGCGAAAGACTACATCCTCGTATTCCACCCTTCGTTCTTCGCCGTCCATTCTTATTATTCCATGTTATATTCGTATTTATCCATGTCTCTTAATAGCTCACCCCCATTTTTCCGAGTATTTCAAACGTCTTGCACCATTTTACATTGTCGAACGCTTTTTCTAGGTCGACAAATTCCATGAACGTGTCTTGATTTATCTTTCGCCTTACTGCCATTATCAACCGCAAAGCCAGAATTGTCTGTCTGCTGCCTTTACCTTTCCTAAAGCCAAACTGATCGTCATATAACACATCCTCAATTTTCTTTTCCATTCTTCTGTATGTTATTCTTGTTAGCAATGCGCATTCATGAGCTATTAAGCTGATTGTGCGATATTCTCGCACATGTCAGCTGTTGCAGTCTTCGGAATTGTGTGGATGATATTTTTCCGCAAGTCGGATGGCATGTCTCCAGATTCATACATTCTACACACCAATGTGAGTGGTCGTTTTGTTGCGACGTACCCCAATGATTTTAGAAATTCTGATGGAATGTTATCTATCTTCTGCCTTATTCGATCTTAGGTCCCGCAAAGCTCTCTTAAATTCTGATTCTAATACCGGGTCCTCTATCTCTTCTAAAGCGACTCCTGTTTCTTCTGCCATATCAGAGAAATCTTCCCCCTCGTAGAGGTCTTCAGTGTTCTCTTTCCACCTATCCGCTCTCTTTAGCAATGGAATTTCCGTTGCGGCCTTAATGTTACCACCCTTGCTTTTAATTTCACCGAAGGTTCTTTTGGCTTTCATGTATGCTGAGTCAGTCCTTCCGACAATCATTTATTTTTCAATTTCTTCACATTTTTCATCCAGCCATTTCGTCTTAGCGTCCTTGCACTTCCTTTTTATTTCGGCCCACAGTGACTTGTATTTCTGTATTTCTGAATTTCCCTGAGCACTTTTGTACGTCCTTCTTTCATCGAACAGCTGAAATATTTCTTTTGTTACCCATGGTTTCTTCGCAGTTACCATCTAAGTAACGACGGTTTTCTTTCCATTTTCTGTAATTGCCCTTTTTAGAGATGTCCATTTCTCTTCAAGTGAACTGCCTGCTTAGCTGTTCTTTGTCGCAGTAGCTATAGCCCCAGAGGACTTCAAGTGTAGCTCCTCGTTCCATAGTATTTCCGTATTCCACTTCTTTGGGATTGATTCTTCCTGACTAGTCTTTTAAAGCCCAGCCTACTCTTTGTCACTACCAAATTGTGATCTGAGTCTATGTATGCTCCTAGGTACGCCTTACAATACAATACCTGATTCCACAGTCTCTGCTTGACCATGGTGTAATCTAACTGAAATCTTCCTGTATCTCGAGGCCTTTTCCAAGTATACCTCCTCATGTGATTCTTGAACAGAGTATTCGCTATTACTATCTGAAATTGATGACAGGATTCAATTAGCCTTTCTCCTCTGCTTGTCCCAAACTCATATGCTGCTTGATCTTTCCTTCTGACCTTTCTCCTACAACTGCATTCCAGTCCCCCAAGACTATTAGATTATCATCTATTAGATTATCATCTCCCTCTACGTACTGTATTACCCTTTCAGTATCCTCATGTAGTTTCTCTTCTTCGTCTTCAGCTTGCGACATCAGCATGTATACGTGAACTATCGTTGTCGGTGTTGGTTTGCTGTCGATTCTGATAAGAACAGCCTTATCGCTGAAACGTTCACAGTAACACACTCTCTGCCCTACCTTCCTACTCTTAACAAATTCTACTGCCGTCATACCATTTTCTGCTGCTGTTGGTATTACCCTATACTCATCTGACCAGAAATCCTAATCTTCTTTCCATTTCACTTCACTGACCCCTACCATATCTAGATCGAGCCTTTGAATTTCCCTTTTTCAGATTTTCTAGCTTCCCTACCACGTTCAAGCTCCTGACATTCCTCACCCTGATTCGTAGAACGTTATCCTTTCGTTGTTTACTCAGTCTTTTGCCCGTGGTCACTTCTCTTTGGCAGTCCGCTCTCGGATATCCGAATGGGGGACTATTCCGGAATCTTTTGTCAATGGAGATCATCATAACACTTTTTCAATTACAGGCCACATGTCCTGTGGATATACGTTGTTTCTTTAATGCTGTGGTTTCCATTGCCTCCTGTGTCTCCATGCCATTGATCATTACTGAATCTTCCGCCTCTAGGGACAGTTTCCCACCCCTAGGACAAGAGAGTGCCCTGAACCTCTGTCCGCTCCTCCGCCCTCTTTGACAAGGCCGTTGGCAGAATGAGGCTGACTTCTTATGCTGGAAGTCTTCGACCGCCAGTGCTGATCATTAATCAAAACTTAAGCAGTGACTTTTCTTTTTTTTAAATCTTATTTTCTTCATTTTTGGTCGTTATGTTTGCTCGGGGCGGACGTCCCATGACGCTTGTTCAAGTTCGTCGTTGATTCACTCAATCAGGTTTTTTTTTTTTTTTATTACTGAGGTCAGTTATCCCTCTGACCGAACACGCTGGGCTTACCGTGCCGGCGGTTTCGAACCCGACTCCGAGGACGTTTTGATTACTAATCAAAAACGTTATCCCTAGACCACTGGCGCAGATCGCAGGGTCTCACATCACATGACGCACACTTCCTTGGTACGAAGATGCCGAAAAATCAAAAAGGAAGAAAAGCGCAAACAACTAAATGCGCCCTCAAAGGAAGGAGAGAGGGCTTGTAACCTCCCCCTCACTTATCGACCTTAATGACAGTGAAAAATTAAACCGCGAGTACCTAATGGAAATTTGGGAAAAGCAATCGTCACCGAAGTTAATCTGTCGATAAAGAGGGAGGAAAGGGTTACATCTAAATGAAAGGAAAAATGCAAATGAAATTGGTGAAAATTAATTTTGAGAAAAGGGTAAAATTAATAAAGAAAGTAAATGTGCAGTCGTTACGTCAAAAATTAATTAGCGTTAATTAGATATTTGAGACTTGGGGAAAATTACGGTCGCCAGTCCTATGGACAACTACTATAATAACTCAAAATGGAAGATTAATGCACATATAATTAGCACTAAAGGCGTGGCAACTGAAGGTTGACACGTGCTGTGAGAAAACTGAATGTTTGTCTGAAGTAATAAATTTCGCTACACTCTGACTTAATTTAGCAAAAGAATTAATAAAACCGGAAAATTGAAAGTTAATTTAGTGACTGAAATTAATAGTGAACTTTGTTTCTGAAGCACTACGAAATTCGATAAAATAAGGTTAGTCTTGGGCTACCTCAATAATCATTTCAAAAGCTACTTGAATCTACGCAATTAAGAAAAAAGAGATTTAACTTTGAACTTGGATTAAATGATTCAGAACAATTAACAATAGTAAAATTTAGTACGTACCCAGCTGAGCTGCAGTCACAGGTAAGCTAAAATATGGTAACAAAACTCGCACTCTTAATTTGTGCTTGTGTAATCTAAATATTGTAGCCAGCTATGAATGCCTTAACTGAACTTTGAAATTAAAGCAGTGAAATGGAATGATATTATTTTGATGCTGGCGTTTGAATTTCAACGACACTCGGGTTCATTCCGGAAAAGGAAGGGACCCTGCTTGGTAATGCAATTGGGACAATGAGTAACAAAGGTTCATGCTACGTTGCTGTAATTTAGTGAGAAAAATTTAACAGTTTGAAAAGCTGAGTTCTGCCATACAGTTCTATAACTTTACGTGCTTTTAGTCTTCCTTGTTGGTTGATTGAAGGTGGCGACAGTCACTCATTGTCGGCCGTCGCTGTTGCAGAAGCTGGATGTTGGCGCGCCTTCTTCTCGACACGGTCACCAAGCGAAACGGGCTCTTGATGTGCGCCAGCTAATGCTTCCCGTCCGCGACACCGTGTCAGAAACTATCTTAGCAAGTCGAGCGCAATTACATGCTGCCAAACCCCGGAAGCGCGGCAACTCGCGGGAGCTTCACACAATACACCTGCTCCACCGCCCTACTCCAGCCAGACCCTGCTCTGCTCGCGCTCCACGCGGCAGAGTTAACACTACCAAAGATCCTAAACACTTTGGTTCTCCACACGACCTATCGATGTAATCGTTCGATAGCATAGTTTTCCCTAGGCCAGACCCAGCGTAAAAATACAAATAACATTTACAAAACAAACCAAGGCGGGTGACCTTGAGTGGGACTTAGTCGCTTAGCGAGGCAGCCGGGCAACACGGGCCCTAGTATTACTAGGCCCGTATTGCTGGAAAATCAAACTGTGCGTTGCGCAATCGGGACTGATAAGGCGCGCTGGCGCTGTGCGCGCCTGGTGGGGGACAGGAAGTACATCCTGTTCTGAGGCAGCAGCATGCTCAGTCGACTCGAGGCAGCCGCACGAAGCACACAGCCATGCCGTACCATCGCAGAAGATACAGGAGGAGCAGACTACCAGTCTACAAGACAGTGGATACTTTTAGTTTTGTTCCGAATAATGTTTCTCAAGAGGAGCTACTGACTGGTCCAATCACATTTGTTGGATGCAAGATTAATTTTTCATGTACCACTACTGAACTTGTTCCTGGTAATTCATGGTTAACACTTGCTGTAGTACGAGGTAGTGATAAAGCACTACTATATATATATATATATATATATATATATATATATATATATAAAGACACAGAAATGTCATATCTTCAGGTAGCAAATAAAGGAAAATAATTTATAGTACAATAGATGGAAATAGGAGGATATGCAGTTTCGGCGTTACAGGCTGCACATTCCGACGTAAACAGAATAGAGACATCTACATTTATATTATTACTTTGCAATTTACAATTAAGTGCATGGCAGAAGGTTCATCGAACCACCTTAAAGCTATTTCTCTATGGTTCCAACCCCTAACAGCGCGCAGGAGAAACGAGCACTTAAATCTTTCTGTGCAAGCTCTGATTTCTCTCATTTTTAAATGACGGTGATTTCTTGCTCTTTGTAGGAGCGACTAGAACGTTTTCGCATTCGGAGGAAAAGATTGGTAATTGAAATTTCACGAGAAGATTCTGCCACAACGAAAAACAGCTTTCTTGTGATTGCCACCCTAATTCACGCATTATGTCAGTTGCACTCTCTCCCCTATTTCTCGATAATACAAAACGAGCTGCCCTTCTTTGAACTTTTTCGATGTCTTCCGTCAGTCCCGCCTGATGCAGATTCGACATTGCACAGCAATTCCCCAGAAGAGGGAGAACAAGCGTGGTGGATGCAGTTTCTTTAGTCGATCTGCTGCATTTTTTAAGTGTTCTACCAATAAATCGCAGTCATTGGTTTGCTTTACCCACAACATTATCTATTTGATCGTTCCAACTGAAGTTTTTCGTAATCGTAACCCCTAAGTATTTAGCTGAATTTACAGCTTTTAAATTTGTGTGACTTATTGTGTAACCGAAATACAGCGGATTTCTTTTAGTATTAATGTGGACAACTTTTTACTTTTCATTTATTTAGAGTCAATTGTCACCTTACAGATATTTGGTATAATTGATTTTGCAGTTGCTTTTGATTATCTGATGGCTTTACAAGACGGTAAATGACAGTATCATCTGCAAACAGTCTATGAGGGCTGCTCAGATTGTCTCCTATGCCGTTTATCTAGATCAGGAACGGCAGAGGGCCTATACGCTTCCTTGGAGAATGCCAGATATTACTTCTGCTTCACTCGATGACTTACCCAGGAGCAAATATACATTCACTTAACTATTTAATAATGATGAAGAACAGATTAGAGTTCAAAAGAATCGTCCAGAAGGATGTACGTGGAAGGGATAAGGAAGTACTGATAAATGATAACTTGCGTCTGCAGTTCTGTAAGGCTGTAGGTACAGCCATAATGAATACCAAAATAGACAGTTCAGTTGAAGAGGAATGGTTATCTCTATAAACATCAGTCACAGAAGATGAACAGACAAATATAGGCACAAGAAAGTTAACAGCGAAGAAGCTATTGGTAACAGAAGATATCAACTAACCGACGAAAAGGAGGAAGTAAAAAAAATTCAGCAAAGTACGGGAATACAACAGTGTAAGTCAATTAAGAACGAAATAAACAGGAGGAGAAATAGCCGCAGGAAAAATGTGAAGAAATAATAAATGTTATGGCCGCCAGATGAACTCATTAACCATATAGGAAAGTCCAAACAAACTTCGCTAAAATTAAAAGCAAGAAGAAAAGAAAATTGAGAATCTCTGAGTTAACGATGAGTTTGTCTTTATGGCAGGTAAATGCGCCAGGGATGTAGATCTCGCATCGTGCTTCATAATGGAGGGAAGACTTTAGAAAAATCAAGATACGTTCACAGGATTTGTTGACCTAGAAAAAATTTCGACAATGTATAATGTTGGAAATTCAGGGATAGAGGACATCAGTGATGAAATTCTCTTACGATATTGTTATCCTCAGTGAAAATGAGTAAGAACTGAAGGACCTGTTGGATAAAATGAACAGTCTATGAACACAACGCTGTTGATAGAGACTAATCCGAAAAAAGACATGAATAATAAGGAGTAGCAGAAATGAGGTTAGTGATAACGTTAACACCAAGTTATCTGTATACGCTGTAACTGTTCGTTACACATCTTTGACATCTTCGGAAATTCCATTTTCGACTGTGTTACGATGATTTGAAAAGGGTGTCAGCCCGAAACTAGTCATCGAGTGAATAAAAAATAAAATTTGCAGTTTTGGACTGGTTTTTCCATCTACTAACACCAACGTTTCGAACTGCAAGGTAGACGAACTGAAGGATTTCTACTATCTTGCAACAAAATAATATATGTCGGTGGAAGCTCAGAAGAAATAAAATGTAGCAAGGACAGGCAAGACAAGCCTTTCCTGTCCAAAACAGGCAACTAGTATCAAACATCGGGCTTAATTTAGGAAGAAATTTCAGAGTACCTACCTTTGAAGCACAGCACTGTATGGAAGTGAATCATGGACTGTGAGGAAACCAGAAGAGAAGAGAATCGAGACATTTGAGACATGATATAATAGGATATTGAAAAGTACATGTACTAATAAGGTCAGAAATGAGGTTCTCCGCAGAATCGGCTAGAAGAGGTACATGCGGAAAACATCGAAAAGAAGATATGTTGTTGTTGTTGTTGGTGTTGGTGTTGTGGTATTCAGTCCTGAGACTGGTTTGATGCAGCTATCCATGCTACTCTATCCTGTGCAAGCTTCTTTATCTCCCAGTACCAATTGCAGCCTACATCCTTCTGAACCTGTTTAGTGTATTCATCTCTTGGTCTCCCTCTACGATTTTTACCCTCCACGCTGCCCTCCAGTACTAAACTGGCGATCCCTTGATGCCTCAGAACATGTCCTACCAACCGATCCCTTCTTCTAATCAAGTTGTGCCACAAACTCCTCTTCTCCCCAATTCTATTCAATACTTCGTCATTAGTTATGTGATCTACCCATCTGATCTTCAACATTCTTCTGTAGCGCCACATTTCAAAAGCTACTATTCTCTTCTTGTCTAAACTATTTATCGTCCACGTTTCACTTCCATACATGGTTACTCTCTATACAAATACATTCAGAAACGACTTCCTGACACTTAAATCTATACTCGATGTTAACAAATTTCTCTTCTTCAGAAACGCATTCCTTGCCATTGCCAGTCTACATTTTATATCCTCTCTACTTCGACCATCATCAGTTATGTTACTCCCCAAATGGCAAAACTCATTTACTACTTTAAGCGTCTCATTTCCTAATCTAATTCCCACAGCATCACCCGATTTGATTCGATTACATTCCATTATCCTCGTTTTGCTTTTGTTGATATTCATCTTATATCCTCGTTTCAAGACACTGTCCATTCCGTTCAACTGCTCTTCCAAGTCATTTGCTGTCTCTGACACAATTACAATGTCATCGGCGATCCTCACAGTTTTTATTTCTTCTCCATGGATTTTAATACCTACACCAAATTTTTCTTTTGTTCCTTTACTGCTTGCTCAATATACAGATTGAATAACGTCGGGGATAGGCTAAAAGATGTTAAGATATCAGGAAATAACTTCCATGTTAGTAGAGGGAACTGTAGAGGTTAAAAACTGTAGTAGAAGACGGAGACTGGAGTGTATCTAATATACAACTGAGGAGGTTGACTGCAAATGCTGCGCAAAGGAAAGTTGACACAGGAGAGGAATTTGTGGTGGGCAACGTGAAACCAGTCACAAGACTGTTGACAGGCAAAAAGGGGTGAGCAAATTTCTAAATTTCTTCTCTCTGTCAGAGTGAACATCTTCGACTAAAATCCCAATGACTGTGCAGTGCGTAGTGCTTTTGACTGAACTGTGAACAGTTCATTACTTTATGTAGGATATAAATATCTTTAAATAATTAGTACCTGGAAATTTATGCATTACAGGTGAAGACACGATGAATTTTATAAATTCCTTTTAACTTTTATTGTCACCATTGATGGCAGATGGCGGTATCCGAGTTGACGGTATCAGTGTCTTGCTTGAAAGGGGGTTCCCAGACACTTAAGAGAGTCAGTGACGGAAGCGGCGTGGGATGAGCCGGAGAAGCCAGTTATGAATGCTGATGTGAACACCCCCCCCCCCTCCCTCCCGGTGCCTGTATGTTGTTGTGCGGCGTTGATCGGTCAGGGTGTCGTTCACATATGGGGACAGGGTACTAGTTGCCCGTGGTTGAGACACAAGGAGCTGTCTGATGCAGGAAAGACATCGTTAAGGCAATGGCAACGTTGCTCAGTGCTGGATGAAGTAGCAGGTCCACATCTTGAAGGTGAAGTTTCTTTTGGTGCGGGTGAGTCGCTGTCCTCCTGCAACGACCGTGAAGTTACGGTGACGATGAGAGCCCACCTCCGTGCATGGAGAAGCTCCAGCCTGCGGCGAAAGGTAAGGGCCCAGACTAGACAACCACGATGGCAGCTCATTAGATACCAGCGGTCGATTACCGATGCTCTATACTTTTCTAATAAAACAAATAAAAGTGCCCACAAGCTGGTAGTTGCTAAAGACTCGAATTCACAAGCGGCCAGAAAATAACTGCCGTGCGGCATCCACGTCTTGCTACAGGAAAACGCAGCCACAGAGCACGGAGCCAGATTCACTGTTGCCTGCATATCATATGCTGGAATAGGCGGGCTTTAGCCTTCCATACAAACACCTCTCCACGGGCATCTGCACTTTGCACTGACGAATGACGTTCCATTATACAAACGCCAGTGGTCAAGTGACAAACGTACTTTGCGTACATACGTTCTCCGAGGACACGAATTTGGAAGCTCTAAAGAGTACCCCCCAAAGATGCTCGAAATATCAGTTTTAACAGGTGCTTTTAGTTTCAAAATTGCGTGTCCTAATGCATAAAAACTTTTATTAAAAGTAAACGCTTCATTTACACTGCTTTTTGATTGTCTGCCATCAACTACAAAAATGTGAATTATACACGTAACAAAGTTATTTACAGCTTCGATACGATATGAAACTGCTTTTGTCGTTAGACCGATACGTGAGTAATGCTTGACAGCCTGGGAAGGAAGGAAGGAAGGAAGAAAGAACAGCGTTTATCATCCCGTCGACAACTAGATCATGAGAGAGGGAGGAAAAGCTCCGTTTGTTTCGTGGACGGGGAAGGAAATCGGCTGTGTCCTTTCAAAGAAACCATCCTCGCATGCGCCTAAAAGAAATCATGGTAAGCTAAATCTGGATGGCCGGAAGCGGAGTAGACCTGCCGTCTTCCCCAGTGCGAACCCATGGTGCTAACCACCGGCGCCACCTCGCTAGGTGACAGTGTGGGACACTTTAACAGACACGATTGTTAGAAAAGTTAGGTAAGATCCAAAGAAGACGAGCGCGTTACGTCACAGATAAGTTAGTAAGCACAGAGCTGTTCATTCAACTTGATTAGCAGATGCTAAAATGGCGTTGTTGGTCATGGTGTGGTTTATCCTACAATTCAGAGAGCGTACGTTCCTAGAAAAGTAATCCAGCATATTGTTTTCTCCCAGGCATAGGTCGCGAAAGGACCTTGAATGTGAAAATGGTGATTTTCGAACTCAAACAAAGCCTTACCAACAGCAGTCTTTCTTCCTGTGCACTGTCTGCAACTTGATCAAAAATGGTTCAAATGGCTCTGAGCACTATGGGACTTAACATCTGTGGTCATCAGTCCCCTAGAACTTAGAACTACTTAAACCTAACTAACGTAAGCACATCACACACATCCATGCCCGAGGCAGGATTCGAACCTGCGACTGTAGCGGTCGCGCGGTTCCAGACTGAAGCGCCTAGAACCGCTCGGCCACACAGACCGGCCAATTTGATCAGGGAAAGGGGAGCGAGAGAGTGG
This sequence comes from Schistocerca piceifrons, assembly GCF_021461385.2. NCBI lineage: Eukaryota > Metazoa > Arthropoda > Insecta > Orthoptera > Acrididae > Schistocerca > Schistocerca piceifrons. The sequence continues at coordinate 586,366,151 of NC_060138.1, forward strand.
TTCACTAAGTACCCTTGCAATGCATATGTGCCTTCCCTTCACGTGTTTAAGCCAAGTATTATGCAAATTTATGCGATCGGGAATTCTCAGTAGCAGCCAGGTTACATGTTCATTTAACAATTAAGCGTCAGCAAGGAGCATTAGAGAGGTAAATTATAGGAGGCAATGTTGTGCCACCTTAGTAAGGACAAGATCCGACTATTCGGGAGTAGGATCTTACAGTCTGAGACAGTGTTCCGAGACAAACTTCCGTCACAACGTCCGCAAACGTGACGTCAGATCCGCCTAGCAACAGCGATCTGAACGCCCATTGGCTGAAAGTTTGGATATATATATATATATATATATATATATATAGTGTCCTTATTGGCAGAGGGAGAAAGGGGGTTCTCTCCTGTCCTTCGGGAAGACCGGGTGAGTTAGTCGCGAGGAGCCACGCAAAACGCACGGTCGAGTAATCGGGACGGCTCTAAAAGCACGGTCGCGAGAGCATACTTCAGATGTTAAACAAGATATAAAGTGAAGTTATTAGTTATCAGAACGCCACTTGTCGTGGGCAGTGTCTATCATTATGTTAAGTCAGAAAACGGTGTTTAAGTGTGTAAAGGGTCGAATATAACGGCATAGTCCAGAGCCGCCATATTGCAAATGTTGAGTCTGTGACGTGTGTGACAAAGCAATTTCTGTATTAAAACAAGTATAGAACAAACGTTGTTGACGATTAACAACTGGCATCCCCAAACACTCCAATTCAGCAGGATCGCTACCTACATGGAACCTGGCGACTGAGCGCTACTACTGTGCTACGAGGGACTTACCGAAGCAGCAAGACACCAGGTTAGTGATTCTGCCCAGAGAAGTACTTCCTTCTCGCTACAATGCCACAGAGGCTGTTGTACCCTCCGTCTACACCATAAGGTGGTTTGTAAAGTATAACTGTAAACGTAGAGTGCTAGCAAATTATGCTTCCTTACTACTTTCTGAGAATGGCAAAAATGACTATTTCCTTGGTTTTAACGATTCACGTATAGTTATGAAAAGTTGTATGCTTGTATGCACAGTCCAGCAAAAAAAAAACAGCATTTTTAAGGGGAAACCATTCATTAATTTGTTACTTTCTCACCGTTGGAATTGCAGGTGCATCTCTAGTAACAAGTTCGTATTAGCGTCAGACTTCCGTTTAAAAAATTCTAAGATGCGCAGAAAATGCTAACCACCGTTGCGACCACCTTCTCGTCTTTTAATGCTAGTTGCTCTTGTCCCAATATTTTTTCGGTAACGACGAGAACGCTCCCTCCGCTAACTCGGATTATACCTCCTCCTTTTCCCCCGAGCAGGCCACTTGACCCTTTCTACCGGCCTTCCTAACTGTTGTGGCTACGCCATTATGTTAAATTCGACGTCTTTTAATTAATTCGAAGGGTTTAATTAGGCGGAGTGAGCCGCCTTAATAAAGGTGCTAGGAAAGGATGCGAGCCGCTGTGCAAAAGCAGGGAGACGTGCTGTGCTGCGTCGTCCGAAACAGCCGAGTGACGTCATATCGGCTACTTGCTGCTGCATGGGGTAGCCTTCCAGTCTGCTAAAACGGAAGGTTAAATGGAAATTGACAGTCAGTATCTCTAGCTCTGTTAGCAGTGTGACTCATTACCCATGTTTGGTGGTGGTGTGTCTCTCTGCTTTTCTGCTGCCATATAACCAGAAGCACAATAGTGGGCCTAACACTTAGAAGGGGCACCAAACAGTGCTGAATATCATCATGTTTTCTACAAACACAACATAATAACGTTTTAAACATCAAATTTTGGATCTCGTTTTGATTAAAAGCGTCTGTAATAGCTGCATCGTTGCTAAATGTTTTACTGGCCAAAGAACATATTGGTTAAAAAGTAAAGGCGACAAAGGTAAAGTACATGGAGCTAAACGTTATTTACAATTATACAGAAATCAGATGGCAGTTGTAAGAGTCGAGGGGCATGAAAGAGAAGCAGTGATCGAGAAAGGAGTGAGACAGGGTTATAGCCTGTTCCCCATATTATTGAATCTGTATACTGAGAAACCAGTAAAGGAAATAAAAGAAAAATTTGGAGAAGGGAATTGAAGACCAGGGAGAAGAAACAAAAACTTTGAGGTTTGTCGATGTCGTTGTAATTATGTCAGAGACAGCAAAGGACTTGTAAAGGCAGATGACCGAAATTGACAGTGTCTTGAAAGGAGAACGTAAGATGAACATCAACAAACGCGAAACGAGGTTATTGGAACGTAGTCAAATTAAATCAGGTGATGCTGAGCGAATTATATACGGAATTAAGACACTTGAAGCAGTAGATCAATTCTGCTATTAGGGCAGCAAAATAACTGATGACGGCCGAAATAGAGAGGATATATAGTGTAGACTGGCAAAGCCAATAAAATCGTTTCTGAAGAAGAGAAATTTGTTAACATCGAGTATAGATTTAAGTGTCAGGAAGCCTTTTTTAAAGTATTTTTATAGAGTGTAGCCATGTATGGAAGTTAAACATGGACGATAAATAGTCTAGAAAAGAAGAAAATAGAAACTTTTGAAATGTGGTGCTGCAGAAGAATTCTGAAGATTTGATAGGTATATCATGTAACTAATGAGGAGATACTAAATAGAACTGTGGAGTAAAGAAATTTGTGGTACGGCCTGACTAGGGGTAAGGGATAGGTTGGTAGGATAAGTTCTGAGACATCAAGGATCACCAGTTTATCTCGGGGGTAGGGTGGTGGGGGGGAGGGGAGATTGTAGAGGGAAACCGGGGACGAGGAATTGTAGAGGGAGACCAAGATATGAATATAGTAACCAGATTCTGAAGGATGTAGGTTGAGTAGGTGCTCTGAGATGAAGAGACTCTCACAGGACATAATCGCATGGAGAGCTGTTTCAAATCAGCCTTTGGATTGAAGACCATAACAACAACAACCAAAACTGATGGCCATTCTAAGATATTTAAATACTGCAGTGGATATGAAACAATTGCGTGGTATGCTGTATGGTAGTTTCCCAGTACAGTGGTCCGTATTATAGTAATGCTTAAAAACTTTCTATTTTTGACCAATCAAGAACTCTTAAATAGCAGTTTCTGTTGTTTCTTTACAGACCGGCATAAACAGGTGGCTTCGGTCATAGCCTCGGCAGAGAGTTCGCCGGACCTGAAGACGTCGATCGGTTGCGCCGACAAAATATTGTGGAAACTTCATAATGACGTCCGACGTCTCGCCCGGGAACCATATTTGTAACTAGTTCGTTGTGAAAGCCTCAAGCAACACAATTTTTGTTGTATTTAATTCAAAATCGCTCAGTACTTCACCTGAGGACACTGTTTCCTAGGCTTCAGATACTGAACAAAGAAGTCACACTAACAGCGCACTGCCTTTCTTCCTGCCATAAAGTGTCAGCTTTGGCATATTTTTTGTCTTGATAGTAATTTCAAACAAATGATTCGTTGTGAAAACGAAAACAAGTGCCAAAAATATAACCATTACATTTAAACTACTACTCTTTACTGAATTTCATTAGAAACATGAGATCTTCAACAAGGACACACAGGTGTGCGTACACACACACACACACACACACACACACACACACACACAGACAGGCACACAAACACCGCAAGATCCAAAGAAGAGTGGGTTGTGTCTCAGCAGGGGTGGGGTGTGGGGTGGGGGAAGGAGGACAAACCGGGGTATCTGCCCCGGGCGGCCATTTCAGGGGGCGCCAAATCCACACTCTTGAAGAAAAAAAACTTTGTTTCAGAAAGTGCCTAGCATCCAGCGCACGTTGGTCTATCGATTATTCATATGATTTTGAAACACAACCCTGTTGGTTTTTTAAGACATTCAAAGTTGATTTCTGAACGAATCCAATCACAAGTAGATTTCTGAATGAGTGCATAGTGTACGTGATGTCTCTGCCAGGGCAACCATTGTCGCATCTAGAAATAAAAAACTTTCCCGCAGATAAAAACGGACGGGGGGCTGTACGTGCTGAGCCGAAATAAACCGGAACAGATTAATGCCAATCGCTGTTTGTTTATGTGGTTGACTGGGTGTGCGTATGATCAGCGTTGTTACAGTTCGTAGTGGAATCCACAGATTCAGACTACCAGTGTGGAAATAAACTACTAGCGGGAATAACAGGTAAGAAATATTACATTTTAATCTTCTCGGTGTTTCCAAGAAAATGAAATTTTGATAGAAAACCTTTGCCAAATTGCTACACTACTAAGGGCCAGTTGTACAGTCCCCGGTTACCAAGCCGCTTAAGTTCTATTCTCGGATTAGAGCGGAAAACGTATTGTACGAGCAAATAATAACGCCTAACCGGAGAATAAACGCGGGGTAACTGAACTAGTGTTTCTGCCTTGGTTAGTGGAGTTTGCCGGAGAATAAGTTTTGACAGTGGCAGGAATAGTTGATGAATAAGTCAAGACAAGATTATTTGTTAGATCGAGGACGGAGAAGAAACGGGGAAAGCACACAAATAGTATGGAAGAATATGACGATTCCAAATTTATATAAAAATTTCGTACTACTACTTTCCATCTCATGCTTGAGGAACTGGAGCGTATGAACGAAAAGTGTGAAACTATTTCCTAACATAAAACTTTTTGCTTGTAGTAGACCTAATAGGCATTTGATATTGGTACTTTGTGAATAATATTCTGTCGTGTTATTTGTGTAAATGAGGTCGATGAAAATGACCATTTATGGCAAAACAGTCTCGCTTATTTGGCGTGTGTTACAACTGCTGCAACATTAGAATAACCTGTTTTGTTTTATCTAGTAGACAGTGCCAAAATGCATGTAATCAGATCGAGAAACCACACCTGTCTTGGGCACTATTCGTATCAATAGCTTTGTCGGTAGTAGACAACGACAATTTGATTCTTCATGCAGCAAAACATTTGACGAATTTTGATGAGGTAATAGATTCTTTGGCAGAAAGGAAAGCACGCCGTTTAAAGCTGTAGCAAGATTAGATAGAAATAAATTCTATGACCTAAGGATTGAAGAAATGTGTACTGTCTTGCTTGTCTCTATTCTTTACTGGTTTGATGTTTCTTATATTTAATTTTATGTCACGCAAATTTTCTCAAGAGTTCGTATTCTCTCGGTTATAAATAATCCCATCCAGTATTAATTGAGAGTTTTTAAGGGGGTAGGAAGTTAGACTGGCCGACTGGGAGCAGGAGAGGCACAACAGGACATTTTAATTTCTACTGCCCTGAATACAGATTTGATAGCTACCATTATAAAATATACACCTTTGACCACAGAGCAAAATACAGAGACGTACGATAGAAGAATGCTCTGCGAAGAGGCGTCTCACTGCACTTTGGTACACTTAAGACCAAATAACATCTCTAACATTTCCTCAAACATATATGTTTAATATATCAAACTCTTCAGAAAGATGTGCGCTAGAAAATGAACATATTATTGAAAAATAGAATGGTTCGGAAATATCGTAGATCCGGGGCTGTGTCGCAGAGGTGCTCATCCAACTCAAAAAAGGTGTAGTCGACCACAGTGTTTGTGGCGATACGCCACATAACGTGGTAAAAATGATATTAAATAACTTCGCAAATGTATCAAAACTGACGTCATAACGCAATATAAATATTACCTCTTCTCAAACAAATAACAATGGCTCTGTAATCAATTAATATGAACAGCGAATGTAATTGCAATCTCCGTTTTTTTAACAAAAAGATCTCTCGCTTCCATTTTGTTTCTTCGTAGTGTAAGAAGGCATTTTGTGATGAGGCACGAAAACGTGTAAGTTTCATGTAATATTTAGCCTAAATGTAGTCACATATTACTTAAAAGTGTTGTCAGTTCTTATATGCACCACCTCCTATATTCATGAAGTGTTAAAATTAATTTACTTATGCAAATTCCATAGGGGAACATTGGTGCACAGGTCTCACGCCATTGTTCTAAATGACAACGGCCTAGAGTAGTAATAAATATCGTAATATTCGCTAATTTCGACAAATAAAAATAAATGTAAATGTAGTAGAGTTCTCTTGATTAGCGGCTCTTCCTTTGCAACAATCAATATTTCCAATATTGAATCATATATGAGTAAACTGAGCTCAACAAATTTTTTCGATCCTCGCTTAACGAAATCGCGAGAACCTCTTTGGTTTTGCATCTGCACAAACGTAAAAACAAATAACTAAATAAATTTTAGTAACAAATACTGACATACATCTACAATTTTGTTTGCATATTGGATCACAAGATTAAAGCCTTCACAGAGAAAAAAACGTCATACGTATTATTTTCAACAGTACATTGCATTACGAATTATGTGGCGTCTTTTACTATAAAAACACCGTGTCGGGCCAATGATCTGCGAGAAGCACCACAACTCAGTCACTGACGTAAATAATTTTCCAGTCTTGAAGTAAGCACTCAATTTCAACTTTTCATATTATATACGAGGGCTATCCAGAAAGTAATTTCCGATCGGTTCCGAAATGGAAACGACTATGAAAATCTGATGAAGCTTTCCAAAGATGTGTTGGGCAGTGTCTCTAGTATGACCCTAGGTAGAATTATGTCGCCCTTTTCATTTCTGAGCTCACTGTGACCGCCTAAAGATGTCTAGAAAATAGTGTCTCCCGCCAAGTACGAGGGCCTGGTGAGAAATTTCCCCTGAAGCTATGAAGCCAACATTACATAACTGTCGTGCGGTTTCTTCTTCAAGACAATGCTCATCCGCATTCTGCAGGGGCATTGAAGATGTTTCTACATCGTTTCAACTGGAAATGTTTGATTACCCACAATACAGCCAATAATTGTCTCCCTCTGAGTTTCATATCTGCTCAAACGAACCTCTGGCTATGAAGACAACATTTTGGCACAGACAACGAGCTTTAGGCCAGCGTAGAGAATTGGCGGAAAGCACTGGCGTTTGCCTTTTATGATGAGGGTATTCGAAAGTTGGTACAACGCTACAATAAATGTCTTAGTCAGAACGGCGACTACGTAGAGAAGTAGCTGGAAGGTGTAGCCAAGTGTTACAAATAAAACATTTCTGATTTTCACTGTGGTATTAATTTCGCAATCAATCGGAACTTACTTTCTGGACAGCCCTCGTAAATACCAATACATAAAGAACCACAACATGTTTCTACTGTAACAATTCCGAGAGCGTACACACACACACACACACACACACACACAGAGAGAGAGAGAGAGAGAGAGAGAGAGAGAGAGGAAGACCGGTGAGGTGCACGACTGATTATTGTCTTACGCCGAGCTGCGAGAGGGAGGTGTGAGGTAGAGGCCGAATATTTCTTTGGTATTTTCCGTAAACCGCTTGAGATAAATGCCGGAATGCATCCTAATATAAGGCGTGGATTCGTTTTCTGACTCATCCTACAAAATTGAGTTGTTTCCCTAATGACCTCGAAGACGACATAAAATTTAAAGGTCCTGCGGATGGGGGTGGCCGAGCGGTTCTAAGCGCTACAGTCTGGAACCGCGCGACCGCTACGGTCGCAAGTTCGAATCCTGCCTCGGGCGTGGATGTGTGTGATGTCCATAGGTTAGTTAGGATTAAGTAGTTGTAAGTTCTAGGGGACTGATGACCTCATAAGCTAAGTCCCATAGTGCTCAGATCCATTTGAACCATTTAAAGGTTCCGTATTTCTCCCCATTACTCCCTCTTTGTCACATTCACATTCACTCACACACACACACACACACACACACACACACACACACACTATCTCTCTCTTTCTCTCTCGCTCAATTACGCACTCGCGCACGCATACACATACACAGATGCACGCACATACATAACTGAGGACGGAAATTCTATAAATATTAAAACTGCCAACCGTAGACAGCAATCAAGCGCATCGCCCATTGGCAAAAACGTTACGGTACGACGTGATACCATGAAAAAGTCAATGTACACAGTACGTTCCGTCTTCTATGCTGACCATAAAGTGTTGTTCAACTGAAAAAGACACAATGTATTGCACATATTGCGTATTTCCCAATCCCTAAAGAAACAAGTCTTATATATTGAAAGGATCCCACGCATTACAAATCACCTAGTTTTCAGTAGTACAGTATCTCTTTTCGACAAAAGAAGAAGTATCTGATTCGAGTAGGCCAAACTAAATGCGCTTTAGTTTAGTATACGCACCATAACCATTCGCCTGCCATGTACACCAACTGATCAAAAGAATCCAGGCACCTCCGTATTACAGAACTGACCACTATGTCACGAGACGTGGATCCGCCAGTGTACGAAAAGGAGAGGAGCACTGAGTTGCCAGTAGAAAAGGTAACGCAATAGAATAGGTCTGTCAGGAGAGTTTAGTTACTTCGAACGTGGACTAGTAATAGGATGTCACCTGAGTAACAAATCCGTCAGGGACGTTTCAGTCAAGCCGCCTAAGTCGACTGTTGGTCATGTGATTGTGAAATGGAAACGCGAAGGAACACATGCAGCTGAACCAAGACCAGACAGACTTGATGTACTGATCGACAGGGACTGCTGAGCATTGTGATGAATGGTTGTAAAACTGAGAGAGTCCTTCGTGAGTTTCAAAGTGCTACCAGCAACCCAGCTGGCACTACGACTGGAAATATAAAGAATGGAGTACGGCGATCGAGCAGCACGTCATAAACCACTCTTTTCTGTAATCAGTGGTACCTGATGCTTGAGGTGGTGTAAAACGCGACGCCACTGGATAGAGGATGACTGGAGACTAGGAATTTGGAGTGACGAATCACGCTATACCCTCTGGCAACCTGACGGAAGGGTTTGGATTTGGTTCATGCCTGTAGAGCCCTGTTTCCATCACGTGAGGTGTCAACAGCGAAGCACAGAAGAGCGGTCTTTCGATGTGGGCGTGTTTCTCGTCGTTCGGGTGTAATCCCCATACTGCGCTTAAGCAAACGCTAAATGCGGAAGTATATGAACATGTTTTACAGCATTCTATACTGCGAATAGTAGAGCGACATTTCGGAGACGGTAACTATATCACATTACAATGCGCGACGTTCAGGAACTGTCAAGCAACGGTTTTTTTGGCAATAATATTCCTGTCTTGGACATAACTGTACAGAGTTCCGACCCGAATCCAGTGGCATGCTTTTGGGATGAGCTAGACCGCCGATTTCGCTGCTGAGCTCAGCGGCCAACATCAGCACCTTCCCTGGTCTCCGCTATTGGGGGCTCATGGGTTGCCATTCCTTCACAGACATTCAGACATCTCACTGAAAGTGTCCCCGGCAAAGTCGAAGCCGTCATAATGGCGAAGGGTGGAAGCACTCTATATTAATCGTCACTAATAGGTGTCCGGATAATTCTGATAATGTCTGAATGTGACCGCAAAAGTTGCAACTAGCGGAAATGGTCACCGCAGTGTATCAAGCTGCGAGCAATAAGTGACATGTGAGGTCTGCCCCATGTTCTTTGGTTGGTAGTGGCCACTGAGCTTCGAACAAAGTGGAGTCGTATTATTAGCACTTGTTCGTGGGACAATAAGGTTCCATGTATTTTATAATATCTATTGTGCAATAATTAACTAAAAACCAAAGACTTCGATCAATCTCGAGAGCACAGATTGCAACGGTACTATATTTCTGTACATTTGGTACGAATTGAGCTTATCTCAGAGTATTGCAAAAGTCTGCTAATCGCGTACGGCGATCGAAATGACTGCAATAGACGCCAACAAAATTCCAAGAAAACACTGAAAGGTGTCGGGTGGGCGTCTCCTGCTCACAGGCTAGTGACTCGGCCCATAGACTGACTAGAAGTGTGTAACGCCACGTTTGAGCGCAAAACCACCAGAGTGAATCGGTGAGCGGCTACAAATTAGACTGAAGTTGAGAATACGGCGTGTTCGTAAATTCCCGTTACAAATTTCTAGGACTTTAGAACGGAATGAGTACATATTTTGAATAGGAATCCATTACGACGGTTATCTAAAGAGGACTAGGCACATTAAGGGCTAGTGCACAACAACTTAAGGAAAACTTTAAAACTGTAAAATTTAATTCAGCCACAGGCGAGTCCATTCCTCGCTTTTGGTAATCTTATTTGATTTTTAATGCTAGAGGCAGAAACCGTGCTGCATTAAAACCTCCTTACGGAAGTATCTTTATATGTAAATATTTTTTTTAAATGGGAAATTTAACATTTCGCTTTCTGTTTACTGTCTACGATTTCAACAAAGAAGACTGAATGAAAGGTTTGTATTCAAGACTTTCTTGCAGATAGAACTCAACACGTCGCTCTTAACGGAAATAAATCGACAGATGTATTATCCGGAGTACCACAGGGAAGTGTGATACGAGCATTGCTGTTCACAATATATATAAATGATCTAGTAGACAGTGTCGGTTGCTCTTTAAGGCTACTCGCAGATGATGCAGTTGTTATACCAAAGTAAAAAGCCCACCTGATAGTAAGACTTTGCAGAACGACCAGCAGAGTATTGATGAATGGTGCAGGCTCTGGCTGTTGACCCTGATTGTAAATAAATGTAACATATTTCACACACACACACACACAGACAACGTGGTGGTTTCTTTGTGCTCGTCCTACAGAAATAATTTTCACTCACCTTGCGGTGATTTCTTCTTCTGGAGTCCGGTCCACACGCCTTCCCTGTTAAAAACGAATGATGTTCCTCTACTGGAAAATATGTAGCAGAATCTGTAGCAACTGGTGCAACAAATCTCTTCCAGTATCAGGTTAACTCGGTAATTAATTTAAAGGTAGTTTGTGGGTGAAAACTTCGATATATTAACACTTGTTCGATACAAAAACACTGCCAAGCCCCTGCTGATCTTAAACTGTAGTTTCAACACTCACACGCAATCATAGTACCCCGTAATAGCCATCTTACAGCAAAAATTTGTTTCAGGCGACTGTCAACAGCATTGATATACTCGTACTTGGAGAAATGCATGATACCCACTATACTATCTTACAATATATTGATTCACTACCGGTTTCGAGCACAGCACGTTTTCAAGTCAGCAAAGCGTATACTTTTATGGTTAAATAGCTTGTATGGCACATGACTTTATCACAATAGATATTTTTCCACTGTGAAGATGATACATGATAGAAACCGGTAGTGTTGTAAGACAGCACAGTGTGTATCATATATTTCCCGAGCTTATAGTAAGTAACCGAACCCGTTACCAAACGTATTACCAAACGGATTATCTGTGACAGACTGCTCGCTCTAACATAACAAAAATTGACCACTACAAATGTTCGGTTGGGGTCACGGCTTGCATAACATGCCACTCGGATTTTTGGTTACTCAAAATTGACAGTTTACATATTAAAAACGGAATTTCACGTGATTGTTTTTCTCACACATTCGCATCCACTTTGCGACACTCCATGAACAAGTTTGAAGCATTATTCTGGAAAAGTATCGCATCTATTCGGAGATCCTTATATCCGAATCCGAACATGATGATGGTTGACCTCCAAACTGCCCGTTAGACTTCACAAAGCAGTTCTTTAGCTCACAAAATACTCGTCAATGTACTGTCCTCTGATTAGCTGATAAATATTGTGACTAATCCGATATTAAAAGTCAACTGCGCAATCCCGTGTCTTTTATATTTGACAAATCACAAGTTAAAATATGGTACAAATGGCTCTGAGCACTATGGGACTTAACTTCTGAGGTCATCAGTCCCCTATAACTTAGAACTACTTAAACCTAACTAACCTAAGGACATCACACACATCCATGCCCGAGGCAGGATTCGAACCTGCGACCGTAGCGGTCGCGCGGTTCCAGACTGAAGCGCCTAGAACCGCTCGGCCACCCCGGCCGGCAACAGGCTAGTTGTAGAGTGTTTCAGGACGTAGTGTCCTGGTGCTGCCTATCTATTCCGCCCGCTAACCGTGCCAGTTTCTGATCAGATTGTTCCAGACATATTTTAACTAACGTCCATACAATGCGAAGCTCAGTTGGAAATGCCTGTCCCAGTTGACAACATCGTCAGGTATTCTATATCTAGTGCATTTTGATCACCGAATGGCAGAACCTCATGGTGCGACACAGCGCCTTTGCTCAGAAAAAAACCACATGACATTCGTTGATGCTGTGATCTGCCACAGCAGACTTGTCAGACTGGTGCAGACGAAATCTGCTGGTACAGGCTTCCTTCACAACGCAGTCAAATCAAGAAAGCGTATCCTAGCGATGCCTGACGCTGTAGGTAATCCCTCGGCGATTCCGTCTCTCTGCACATAAAACATTTCACCATGTTGGATGTAGCTGCGGTGAGAGCGTGTCGTAACTGTTTCGCCGTCTCAATATCAAAGTGGATCTTTAGTAATGCCATGGAATCTTCTAGGGATAGCCGTGTCAAGAGAGACATAACGTCGAAACTCACTAGATCAGTCTTGCTCAGAAGTATCTCTTGAAGCACTTTCACAAACTCTGTCTACTTATTGACGGGGTGTGGAGATTTTAAGTGTGCCAGATATTTGTCAGTACCATATATTGCAGAAATTAACAATCTTCACAACAGGACATAGTAGAAATTATATATATATATATATATTTGTAATTTTGTAACATAGAATCTGTGAGAAAACTTAAACATCTCATAGATTCTATGTTACAAAATTACTTGCCTCAAATTCCTTTCAGTCCAGAAATCTCTATTTTAACCTATACTTTTTTTTATAAGATGGGGTAAATCCTGCCGGGTGGGTAAACCCGACCGCCCCCTATTTTCACAATAGTGTTACCATACAGAGCATTCGAAGTAACGAAAATGTCACCTTGACAGCTTTGCCGCATTTGACATTTAGACACTCAAAAACAAGTTTGTTTCCGATTGTTTCAGTTTAATTTTTGTGCATATTGCATCACTAGATTTACCTTATTAAATAAAACTATCGTAAAACAAACGGTAAGTGATTTGTGTAGTGCATTTAGTGACCTATTCAGTGTACGTATCATTTTTGTTGGAAATTTTCGTGTAAATTGTTTCTGTGTGTGTTAAATGAAAAATGGCATGGTGGGGTCAATCAGTCCGCTAAATGGTGGGGTAAATCCGACCGCATATTTTTTATCATTTATGAGTATTGAATTATTTATTTATGTAAACAAAGTGAATTTTTGTTTATTTTTAGGAAAATGGTACGAAATTACAAACTAAAAACGACAAAACGCAATCAAAACGATATTCGCCGAGCAGTTGCTGCAATGCAAATGGGAATGTCTTTACGAGCTGTCGCTCTAGATTCTAACATTCCGAGATCGACATTGCTGTTACACCGCCGTGCTAATGAAGTGAATACTCAACGTACTGAAGTAAATTGAATGATATTGTTATTGCTTCTGCAGGCCGTAGCACGGTAAGATTGCAAACGTTTTTGACTTTCGTCTAGTTGGTTTTATTATATGAAGCAAATTTTTTGCCATTTTTTTTGCATTTTTCTTCACTTTTTCGACTTCTTTTTCATAGGTGCTCACCGCAGAACAAGAAAATGCTTTGGAAGACTATTTAAAGCATGCGTCTGATGTTTTCCTTGGTTTGACGAGCAACCAGTCAAGATCATTAGCATTCTAATTCGCCACACAAGTACAAGCCAATGAACGCGATTCATGGAAAAGTGAATCGAAAGCGGGACAAGATTGGTTCTGTGGATTTATGCAACGGCATCCGACACTTTCGCTGCAAAAGCCAGAAGCAACACAGTTTGGCAAGAGCAAGTGCCTTCAATCGACATAATGTGGCCAAATTTTTTGAAAAGTGTAGATGTATGATGAACACACATTCATTTGGTCCACATAATATTTGGAATGTCGATGAAACGGGCGTCACAACGCCGCATAGGTCTGTACGAGTGACTGCTCGTCGTGGCAACCGACAAGTTGGGCAAATCACTTCAGCCGTGAAGGGGAAACTGGTGACAGTGCTTTTACCTGTCTCAGCCATCGGAATTCGGGTGCCACCGCATTTTGTGTTTCCCCGAGCCCGTTTCCAACCGCATTGTTGGAATGGCAGCCGAACAGGTTGCGTTGGCGGGGCGTGTCAGTACGGATCTACGCGGCTGCTACGATCGCAAGTTCGAATCCTGCCTCGGGCATGGATGTGTGTGATGTCCATAGGTTTGTTAGGTTTAAGTAGTTCTAAGTCTAGGGGCCTGATGACCTCAGATCTTAAGTCCTATAGTGCTTAGAGCCATTTAAACTTTTTTTGGGGGGTGGGAGTGGGGGGGAGGGGGGACACATGCAACAGGATGAATCACGAACGAACTATTTCAGGACTTTTTAAGGCATTTCCACGCCTTCACGCGTTGCTCGCCAGACCAGCCGGTGTTGCTGTTCATGGATAACCATGAAAGCCACCAGTCACTATCAGCGTTGCAATACTGCCGAACAAATCGGATTCATGCTGTGTCGTTTCCGCGACATTGCTCGCATCGATTGCAGCCACTCGATGTTGTAGTATTTGGTCCATTCAAAACAGCGATGAAGCAGCAATGCCTCAACTTTCTTCAGATACATCCCGGCCGGCCGATCCAAATTTTCGATTTACCCGCAATGGTGAACCGCGCGCTGGAAATCGGTGCCACGGAAACCAACATTAAACATTTTTGGGTCGATCGGCCAAATGGCACTTGCACGGGCAAGTGGCATTTGGCCGATGGACCCACAAATTTTCCATGAAACAAGCGATCGACCGCTGAAAAAAGTCGCTATGGATGTCGATGATGGCGGTGGTAATGAACAAGAGGATGACATTCCATTGAATCCACCACTCGCCGCTTCAACATCGACATCCAGTTTGAACGAGACGTTACAATCGATTCGTCCGTTCCTGCGCGCGCCGTCTCGCTAAGGAACAAAACGTGGCCGTAAGCCTGGCCGAACGTCCATCCTTACCTCAGATGAAACCATTTGTGAAGTGGCAGAAACTGAGCGAAACCGGTTAGGGAAGCAAACAAAGAAGGCCAGCAATAAAGCCAAGAAGGCAAAAAAGGTCACTGAAAAAAAGTCCAATAATCGAACAAATGCCGAACAACCATCAACGTCGCAGCCAACCAGACGTTCAAATCGAACCAAATGTTCGCAAATAAACTATTTCGATGGTCAGTCAGACTTGGATTAATTAATTAATTCTTCTCTTTCAATGAAATCATCTTTTTTCAATTAAAATTTACGTTCATTTAACTTTCAGTACATTTAGTACTCCAAACATTGTTATTTTTTGAATAAAGATTGTTCATTTATGTAAAAAACGTAATTGCTCATAATTATTTCCCAAAAAACCGTTCATTTAGTACTATTTCTGTGCAAAATTAGCCAAACAAGTAGGGGGTCGGATTTACCCCACCATTTTTGCAAATGGCAAAAAATGGACGTTTCTTAAAATACGGATATCTCAAGAACTATTGATGATACAAAAAAAATATTTGGTAAAAAGTTGCTCCTGTATATTACCTGTAATTTAACGTGTATAACGTTAAGATCCGACCTCGGATAAGCGTTCTATAGCCCCAAGAAATTACTGGGTCGGATTTACCCCACCTTACCTTATATATAAGATGACTTTCTGTCAAGTTCGTACATTCATTTGGCCCAAAGATGTACTTCACAAAACCAGATTATTGGATGTAATGTGTATCTAACTCCCGTGTCCCATCAGAATCTGTTAAAAACTTTCCCTCAAACAATGTTTTTCGAAGAAAACATTCGAAAGTGGCACAATGTCAGCTCCAGTTTAAGGCAAGTTTATTTTTACAAAAGCCGCTGTGACAACAATTCACATTTTAGCAACCAGTCCATGCATTCACAATTCCATGTCACTATTTTATTTTGTTTAGATACGGAACTTCCGTCCTTGTCTATTTTTAGAAGAAGTAAATCGTTTAATCGGTTTACTCAGATTACAAAATTAATACGCTATAGCCCTCCAGCACTTCAGATTACATTTGATACTTCTCACAATTAAAATAACGTCATCGTTTCATTATGCCGATAAAAGTTTACACAACATATCCAGCTTTTGGTTTATACAGAAGCCTGTCATCAATATCAATCCTGATAAATGTTTTAACGAACCTCCGAAACTGTACAGCCCCGCGCTGAAACCATTGTAAAAATTTCTTGTTTCATCCTTGAAAGTACTCATATTTCCTCTGCACATACTATCACGTTATTTAGCGCAGCAATTTATTCGGGAGGATGGTAGTTCAGCTCACAATCCGATCTTTTAGATTTTTTCCCGTGATCTCTCTAAATCGCTTAGGGTAAAAGCCTTTGAAGGACACGGCATATTTCCATCCCTTGCTCTTACCCGATCTGGGACTCCAATGACCTCGTCAACGGCGAGAAGATTCCTTTTACACATGTTAATTGGGTGTATTTAGTGAAGCCAGTATAGTACCCAAACAATGTAAGAAACCAGTGAGACCTTTCTCTGAATATTCCACCTATAAAACTGGGATGGTATTCACAACAGGACCATAATACATATGCGATGGAAAATCATTTATAGTTCAAAGCCACCACAGAGGTGGCTGTCCTGCAAGGTTCATCCCTAACAAACGCATTTCCCTTCAGTTTGATACAACAATGCAACAAATACCAAGAGTAGATGATCTACTCGATCTATACGGGCATAGCTCTTCAACATCTTTTGAGTCACAATGTCCAACACGTTCATACTGAACAAGGGAAGTGGATAGACTAGGGCATATTTCCATTATACTTATGAGATCAACGAGTAATACTGATCTGATATAAAATTAACGAATGTCAACACAAATAATACCGGCTCAAGCACTGTGAGAACTGTATTATAATTGTCACTGAAGGGTCTCTACATGAGCGCCTTCATAACATTTCAATGAAATTTAACGTCATGCTTCGAGAAAGATTTAGCAGATGAGTACGTTCCACTCAGCCACAACTGCAAATATATTTGTTTAATTCATATTTATTCTTTGTCTGTTTTATATACACACATTGATTTATTATGTATCCATGCTTTCTGTATCTCCCCCACACTCAATTCTAATATATTTATTTTATATCCGAATACTGATTTATTATGTATTTGTGCCTCCTATATCGTCCACATACTTAACTTTAGTTTATTTATATTGTAGCGCTATCCTTCTTTCTCATTTCTACCACCTTAGAATAACAAAGTGATGAATGCGTCTGTGTATTAAGTTTTTATGGTGTCTGGTAGCAAGTAAACTTCTTGTCAGGTAAAGTGATAGTTTAGCCAACTTTTGTGGAAGCTTATAGAGTGGCGGAGCAGTTTCGTTCCCTTATGGTCGAAGCGCTGTTGTTGCTTAAGTTGGCAAGGTGCGGTAAGGGTGTTCTCTGACAACTTCCGCTACCTGCGCGTGGAGCCCGATTTGATCAGGCTGCTGGTCAGTCGGTTGTGCGAATTTAGTGAGTGAGATTGTTCATAGGAACTGGTTTCTAATAGCTTAATATGATAGCTGAATTTGTGTAAGCCTTGACCGATATTTCCAGCAGTCTCAGTCGTTAATAACCGGTCAGAGTATTTTATTCGGTATGAACGATAGTTTTCGTAATAGTTCAGTATCATAAATAGCGGCTTTGTTAACTCAGAACTTGGAGAGTTGGAGCATGGTGTGGGGACTGTGCCTGATTACACTGAGCTAATCGGTTTTCATGTGTGCGTGTGTGTTTGCGTTTCTTGTATCGTTCTTGAGCCTCTCATAATTGATTGTCACAGATCTCGTGCCGCACTCGAGGCCACATTAGCCTGGCGCCTACCGCTAGGAGGCGATAGAGTCGCGACTCTACGAAATACAGAAGCACGGACAGCACGGCTAAGGGGTCTCTCGGTCCGTCTGCCAGCAGAAGTCTATGTGAGGCCGGGCGATTAGTGTCTGCACCGCAGTCTGCTGTTGTGAGCTGAGGGAAGATCCTGCAGGAGTTGTGCAGTGGCGTCCTTCCTTGGCCGATGTAGTGCGCCTCCTTACAATGGAGTAACCGTGGTAGCCATAGAGGGGGGTTACCGGATACAGGCTATTAATAAAGGTGCTGCACATCGGCGATCAGGAACTGTCAGCCATTCCCTATATTAGCCACCTACTGTTGATGCTTCCCGAGGAATGCTTACTAATGCACGACAAAGAGACACTTCAGTGCATGGTGAGCGTCACGTTTGCGTGGAAATAGCTTTTCGTGGCTTTAGGACAAGAGGCTCATTTGTGCTGTGAACGTTCGTGTGTGCCTGGGTTAAGGAGTTCCTGGGTTTCACTGGCCCTAAGTCTTAGTTGGTTTAAGGATTTGTTGTTTTGAGAATAGAGGTTAAATTTTTTAAAAACTCATTATGTGATTGTTGGCGCAATATTTATTAAACGTCATTATTGTGCTGGCCCATTTATTTTAGTGCCGTTAAACTTTCTGTAGTTAATTTTGAATTTAAATCCTTACGATGCCTGAGGCAATTTACGAAAGATTACAGCTGGCCTGTAAAGCCTTCTGGCTCTATGTCAGCTGGTAATACTGAGCCGAAACTGAGTTTACTTAAACTTCAACCGTTAAAATTGTCATAAAGTGCATTTTCTGTTAAAAAAATTGTGTGCTACTCCTGGGCGTAAACTTTTTTGTGAATATTAAATTTTATTACTGGTTCTTAAGCTTACCTAATTTAATTTGATTTGTACCCCAGGACTGTTACGTAACTATCAAGCAGGTTCCCTTTCAATTGTGTTGAATGATTACTTGCCGGAGTACGTTTTGTAACTTTTTAGTACATGTGTCTTTTAGATTTCGGCTGTGCGCGACATGTGTTACTGAATCCTTTGAAGGCGACGGTCAGCAAGGACGTACGGGCTGTTTGTTTGGACGCTGCGCCGCTCGTTGTGTGCCAACGTCACTGTCATTTGAAAAAAATTGTAATACTATTCAGACAGTTGTTTGTTGATAATTTATTGTTGAATCAATATACATATGTTATGTATGTTTCTCTGTGTTTGTAAACAATTTATTGTTGAATCAATATACATATGTTATGTATGTTTCTCTGTGTTTGTAAACACAGTCATTCGTTATGTTTTTTGTCCAATAGTACGGCTTGACCAGCCTCAGTTCTATTCTTCCGTTCGTTAATATTCAGCTGTGTTCAGCATTTTCTATCAGTTTGGTGTGTGTGTCTATGTCAAATCGCTCCACGTTTTTTCAGTAACGGTTTAGAGAGCCATCAGCTCTCAGTATCAGCTTTAGCTTGCAACGGTCTAACAGTAATTTATACATGAACGTAGTTCCTTTCGTGAAATAACTGACTTTCCGGAATATTATGTTTCCCTTGGTTTAGCTTTGTGTGGTTCGGACCATGTGATTCTGTTCTGATCAGTGTTGGCTTCATCTGTATTCTTATAAGTAAATGAATCTATTTTGTCGACCAGAATTACATTTCCGATCATAGCTTTCATTTAATTCGACGGATGAATTTTCTGGGTGGCATTACGCCACTGGAGCAAGCCTCTGCCGTCCCTCCTCTGCCTGTCGTGGGCATGTTGTATGTATTTTTCTAGTTCCTTTTCTTCCTTGTGTGCTCTATTAGTGTGGATGTGAGGAGTGTGCGCGTTTCCTTGCTGTTCCGATCCCTGATACTTACTCAGTTATCTCAAAGCCCATCAGGCGCAAAAATCTAACTTCTGTGATTGCTTAACAGTCCAAGACAGGCACGAGCAACCTTAACGTTTCAGTTAAATGAGCTACATTTCGTTTTAATTTGATTATATAAAATAAATGTTCGATCTAATTTAAATTATATTTAACTGTTAATGTTTTATCTCACTCGTCCCTTTGTGCATGGGATAAGTCCTATATTGTTTGTCCCTTATGCAATTCTTGCAACTCTTTTTATTTAGTTCCTTGTTGAGTTTCAGTTTTGTAAAGTACATTTTCTATGAACAAATTATGTGTCTGAGAATAAAATTCTCACTCCCGTTTTATGAGAGGCCTATCCTCCATGTGCTAAATTAAAATTTATAAACTGTCGAATTCATTATTATTTCAGGAGACTGATAAGTCGATTATGCAGTTGACCTTATATAGACGACACTCAGCCTTTAATGCGACCCAACTGCTCGATAAGAGAGACAGAATCCAATTGTACATTTCACAGATAGCATTCGCATAATTTTAATAAATACTGTTCTAATTTTTATAGATACCGTTTTAATTTTAATTGATACCGCTCAGTATTCTATGATGTCTATTTCTCCTAAAACAAACCCGCAATCAATAAGCACTACATTACTATAAAAAATAAATGTTTGAAATCAAGACGCTCCGTTCTTACCCGTAAGATATTCAGTCCACAAAACGAAAATACTAATGTAGAAACTAAACTGTCTTATTTAGCAACCCAAGAGCAATCGAAGAGGAACTTAAGGCAGTCTGCATTTCACGTGACCTAGTTTCTTAAGCGACGCTGGACAAGAGAGAGAGAACACTATGTAGAGGGGGGGGACTTCGCCGTATCCAAATTAAAGCGTCTGTGCTGCAGCAACTACAGTCGGCGGCCTGCACTCAGCTTACGAGGCAAATCTCAGGGCGTATCTTAATCCCGCCATGAACGAGACCGCCTCAAGCTAGGGACACTGGTGTCCAAACGCGCCAGTATTTGTGCTTGCAACGTTTGCAAATTCTGTTCCTCCCTCGGCAGCGTCTCTGTGAACCGACAGAGTTCCGACGCGTACAATCACTAGTGACTCCGCCTGTAATCTCTGTTTATCTTCTGGAAATCTGGTGACCTCGCCCATATTCTGCAGTAATCGCGCGACACGAATGTTGTCTATGAACTGCTCTCTGGTTACTGTTGCGGAAGAGTTCGACTATTGTCTGTTTGCCGTCCGGCCGCAGAAACTACAACATGCCTCTGAGGTGCCTTACCCTACTGTGCCCGACAGTGGATTCACAATGTGGAAGCAGAAAATACCTCCATAGTACCGCTGTACAAGAAATTAAATTTCTTCTAACTGAAGCACTGTACCTTAAGAAACCAATCAAAGTATCATATTTGCAACAATTGTTTTCCTTTTTCAACGACTTAGTGTGCAGATAAGCCTGGAAATTGTTTTATTTGCCGGTGATGCTCCGAAATTGGTAGTGATTCAAGTGTCGAACCGAACAATAAAGCTAACAGGCTGATTCAGTTATACACTGATGCGCAAAACTTAAGGACGAAAGCAAGAGTCATGTTCGACAACGATAGACATGTCTTCGTGTAGCGAGACGTAGGAACACGTAATACATTCAGGAACACTGTCGATCACGGTCATTTTGGTGGTCCAGTTTGTATGGTGTGAGGAGACTCATGTTGCATGGGTGTACTGACCTCCAAATCTTTATACATGGCACACTGACCTCTTTACGTAATTGTGATACTGTACTCCTTCCCTGTATGCGTCTCCTTAGTGGTGCATTCGGCCATGACTTCATTTTTATGACTGACAATGCGTGTCCGTTTTTAACAGCGCAGGTGGGGGAACTCTAAGAACGAAAGGACATTCGACGTATGGATTTATCTGGCCGTTCCGTTGACTTAAATCCCATGGAGTACGTATGGAATGCGTTGTGGAGACCTATTGCAGAAAGTCCACATGTAGCAATGCAGCCAGACAAAATTGTGCTGATAGTTCGAGTGGAGCGGTCTACTGCGCAGCAAGCACAGGGAGAGTCACGACCTATTGCCTCCTCACATAACTCCGAAAGTATGATAGTAGCTGATGCGTTTTTGTGACAAATGTTGCATGGTGCCGGCCGCTGTGGCCGACGGTTCTAGATGATTCTGTCCGGAACCGCGCTGCTGTTACGGTCGCAGGTTCGATCCTGCCTCGGGCATGGATGTGTGTGATGTCCTTAGGTTAGTTAGGTTTAAGTAGTTCTAACTCTAGGGGACTCATGACATCAGATGTTAAGTCCCATAGTGCTCAGAGCCATTTGATTCTGTTGCATGGGACAACGGGGCCCATAATGTGACGTTCGTTTTGTGTTGCTAGGTGAGGTCGCCTCAGAGATATGGTGGTTCAAATGGTTCAAATGGCTCTGAGCACTATGGGACTTAACTTCTGAGGTCATCAATCCCCTATAACTTAGAACTACTTAAACCTAACTAACCTAGGGACATCACACACATCCATGCCCGAGGCAGGATTCGAACCTGCGACCGTAGCGATCGCGTGGTTCCAGACTGTAGCGCCTAGAACCGCTCGGCCAGTCAGGCCGGCAGATATGGTGGTCAACTTTGTTTTCTTTTATATCGGATACTATAGTTTGGTACTAATTTTTTTAAGATATCGCGACGAATCCAATGATGTGTAACAGTAAGCTCTTTGAAGGTCAACGAAGGTGAAAAAGGTGGCATGAACGTCGATTTACAGAAGGTGTTCGATGTAATGACCATTG
Source organism: Schistocerca piceifrons (assembly GCF_021461385.2). NCBI lineage: Eukaryota > Metazoa > Arthropoda > Insecta > Orthoptera > Acrididae > Schistocerca > Schistocerca piceifrons. Next base: position 586,388,611 of record NC_060138.1, read on the forward strand.
GTATCAATGCAGTGCTTCAGTCTTCTTATCATGGATTGAGTGGTATTCCTTCGGCACTTATTGAAGCACATGCTCTGACAATTCTCTCTCGTGTATCGTGCAAATAGTAAATATTCGCTCAATGCGGCGTATCCATCTAACGTGCCATTGACACGTAAACACCATTCGACGGTTTCGCAATACAGCACTAATAGGAACGGTGAGACCAGTATCGTCGAATCAAGCGAATGTTAATGATGTATCCCTTCGAAGAGCAAGTCAATATGCTTCTCATTTACGGAGAATGCCAACGAAATTTAGCGAGAGCTAGAGACTTAAACGCTGAAAGATATCCTCAACGTACTCTCCCTACACGTCGTACATTTAAATATGTCTATGATAACTTGAGAACAACTGAATCTTTAACGCATTGGAAACATATCCGGCAAAGGAAAGTTACTAATGAGGAAACGGAAATTGGTACTTTTGCCACTATGTCTCGAGATCTTTGTGTTAGTTCGCGTCAAATCGCAAGGGAATCCGGCACGAGCCAGGGTAGTGTTGTTCGTCTTCTGCATCGCCATAAATATCGTCATTACTATATGTCTCCACCAAGAATTAACTGGTACGGATTGTATGCGTCGCACTGAATTCTGCCGATGGGCTCAACTTCAGATTGAGAGGGATGACGCATTTATTAATTTGATTTTATTCACTGACGAGGCAACGTTCACGAACCATGGAAATGTTAATTTGCATAACATGCATTATTGGGCAACTGAAAATCCATATTGGCTGCGGCAAGTTGCACAGCAAATACCGTGGTCGGTGAACGTATGGTGTGGGACTCTGGAAGACAGAATTATAGGCCCCTATTTCATCAAAGGAAATCTTAATGGTAGGAAGTACACCACATTCCTGCAAGAAAGTTATGTCTGCTATTGGAAGAAATACCTTTAGGAAAAAGGGACAGAATGTGGTATCAACACGATCGGTGTCCGGCACATTTTTCACTGATGGCTAGAAATGAGTTGCACAGACAATTCCCAAATTGTTGGATTGAATGCGGAGTAGATGTGTCGTGTCCGGCTCGTTCGCCAGACTTGACGCCTCTCCATTTTTTCTTGTGGGGATTCGTAAAAGACATTGATTATAAAGACGTTCCAACTCCACTTGAAGATACGGGAGAGAGAGTTGTCAGAGCATGTGCTTTGATAAGTGCCGATGTGGTAAGGCATACCACTCAATTTATGTTAAAAAGATTGCAGCACTGCATTGATACCAACGGTCATCACTTCGAACAGCTTCTGTAAATGGACGTTCATGCCACCTTTTTCACCTTCGTTGAGCTACAAACATCTTAGTGTTACACATCACTGGATTCGTCTCGATAGCCGCTATCCGAAAATAAGTACCAAACTATAGTATCCCACTTAAAAACAATGTTGACATCCATATCTCTGACGCGACCCCACCTAGCAACAAAAAAACAACGTCATATTGTGGTCCCTGTTGCACCATGCAACTCTTGTCCCACAAACTTTTCAGATCCTATCATACTTTCGGAGCTATTCTTGGTGGCAATGATTAGTCACTCACCCTGTATATTTAACATTTCCGAAGCGAATGCTGTGAAGTGCTACCTTAAGATAAAGTAACAAGAGCTTAAGTCTGGGGAGTGTGGCGGGTGGTACAGCACTTCCAAACCGCACAGATCGAACAAATCAGTCACAACTTGCGCCAAATACGCTCGGGCATTGTCCTGCAAAGTGAAGGGTTGGCCCGGCAGAAAATGTCGCCACTTCTACATCTAAGCTGATCACAGCCTGTTGGGGGACTGATGACCTTCGCTGTTTAGTCCCTCTTAAACATCCCAACAACCACCACCACCATCACAGCCTGTGTTCCAAACAACAAAAGCTTGAAGATAACAGTTGCGACAGTTGCTGCAGGACCTGGAAGACACAAACGTAGGCAAATGACCTATCCGTTGTAGTTTCAATAGTGATCTTTATACTGTCTGGATGCCGAACTCCAGCCGTCTGCACGTGTCGGCCAAAGACGCTGATATTTCGTTTCTTGCCTAATTACAACGTGGCTGCCACGAAATGTCAGGAGAACGCAAAATAAAAATACTTTTCGATCCTATTAATCGCATGTTGAAATAAAGTTCAAGGCCAAAAATAAGTAAAGAACTCTTCATCAAGTACAAAACTATGAAAATTTTGTTGCCGAATTACAACATGATGGACTATGCAAATGATAAGAATCTGCAGACAACTCGAATCTCCATGATCTGAAAGCAAAGATCTACATCCACGTAGCATAGACATCATCGTGGCTAAACCACTGTTTGCACATTATTGGACTGGTTGTTATTAGTGATTCAAATGTCATGACATTTTTATGTGACTGCAAGGGCCCGGTGTTCCGGTGCTCATTGATTTTCTGGAACACGGCGCCACAATTAACTGACAGTGGTTATTGGGCACTTTGCAAAAATTGAAGTGCGCCGTCAGGTCCAGACACCCAAGAACGCTGACGGACAGGATTATTCTATAGCAGAATAACGCCTGCCCCCATGTTGCCAATGTTGTTTCGTCTACGCTGCACAAGGTTCACTGGGAAGCACTTACGCAACTAGCATTCAGTCCCGATCTCTCCCAGTACGATTTCCATATTTTTGTAGCCCTGAAGAAAGACATTCGGCTGATTTGCTTCGGACGAAGAGATACACTCCTAGATAGAATCATAGCTCCGTTGACAACCGCAAACATTTTTTCATAAAGTCACTGACCATCTTGCCTCACAATGGGATAAATTCAGTTATGGTGATTACTTCTGAAATAATAAACGATTAACTTACTTTTTTCCATCTGTCTCATTTTCATTTGACTGCCTCATATGCATCACTGTAGCTCCAATTAAAGTTATAGCCAAAAGCTACACGGACAGGAATCATAACACAAGCAGTACATCGATAACAAGATCCATGTATTCAGGACAAAGACGGCAGTAAGTCAGCTGTATAGCAGACATCCATCATTTTTTACCGCAGACACTGGTCAGGACCCGAGGAACTTACTGAAATCATTCGCCAAATAGAGCAAGTGAGATGACGTCATGAGTTTGGTAAGTTTGGACTTTAACTTGGATTGGTTAGAGACCAACAAAGAGGAGCTCCATAGCTGGGACGAACTGCAGACCGAGCTGAAGGGAACATTTGGTGACGAAGAACAACAAGTCTGTTTAATGGAACAACAATTGGAGAACAGGGTCCAGCGTCATGGGGAAACTGCACAGTTCTATTTACAGGATGTTTTGGCTCTGTGGCGTATCGTGAAACCTAATATGACAGAAGCCGATAAAACTTCACACTTGATGATATTAATCGCAAAAGTCATGTACCTAGGTCTTTTCGTAAACAATGTCACAACGGTAGAGAAATGGATTCTACCAACTCGAAGTTCAAAGGACAACTCAGCATTCATCCAAACAAGGTACAACCAACACCTCCATCAACTGCGGACGATTACAGTCGGCCTGGACAAAGTCGGTATCCGTCACCTAGTATCCGTTCAACATCATCGTACACAAGTACCAGGTGCTCGCCTAGACGCCCAGGTCAGGAAAACTATGCGAGGTGAAGCCGCAACAGAGGAAAAACCTCCATGGATCAAGGTTACCAAGATGTTAGGAAATATCATCACGGTCATCATTGCTGGCCCACCTATCTGTAAGCTAGTTGATTCCATGGTTTCTCTTCCTGTAATGTCGAATTCTTATTCAATGCTTTTGTCTTTACGTAATGTCGAATTCATAATGTCATCAGCAGAACAACATTATGTTCCGTGATTCAAAAGCGATTGTGCTGAAGATCGTACGTTGAAGACACGTCGAGCCCACAGAAAAATGAAAACAGGACATTCAATGACAGAACACAGCCCTTCAGGTACGTCATACCCTATTCTTGGATGGGGCTCTTTCTAGACAGCACAAGTAGACGTAGAGTGTGGAAGATAAGAGCTCCAGACTGAGTAAGTTATTCCAGTAAACACACTTAGCAAAGATTGTTCTGGGCGGATGGTTGCCGTTGAAGACGTTATTACCCGCAGTCAACAACGAGACGAATTTCAGTCCTTAATCTAGATTCTAAGTTAAGCTGTGAAGCTCCTGTGGGTTTCAGTAAGCTACACAAATTCACGTAAGAACTCTCCATGCCAGCGACATCGATCATAAGCATTGCAGATGGTCGAGGAGAACTTTGGATCATTAGTTGTCACGAGCATGCACAACTCATCCCTCAAGGCATGTGTGAATGAATAGCCGAAAAAGTCCAGGATGTGTACCTCAGTGCCTTTGACAAAGAATCATGATCCGCTACCAATACAGACAATGCATGGGAGGAAGCTACTGTCGAACTGTCAATAGGATAGGATCTGATCGAGGGACACTCTCGCTGAGTAATAGTCATTCCGCAGAGAAATCCAGCGGAGAAACGGCAGAGAAAGTGACCAAAGGTAAAACACCGTATCACCACTGGGATCATTCACCTAATATGCCTAATGACGAGTAATTCTAGAATAAGTGGAAAAAACGGTGCAATATGATATCATTTAACGTTTATGGAGTCCTTGATCCTCTCCAACGGTTCTTCTGAAGAAAAAGGATGGCACATTGCGTTTCTGAATTGGTTACTGATGGATGACGAAACTCACGAAAAAAAAAATGTCGATCCATTGCTGCGCACTCATATCTCCCTAGGTTGCTTGAAAGGAGCCGAGTATTGCTATGGACGCAGACAGGCTACTGGCAAATCAAGGTTGATGAGGCTGATATGAAACTTCCTGGCAGATTAAAACTGTGTGCCCGACCGAGACTCGAACTCGGGACCTTTGCCTTTCGCGGGCAAGTGCTCTACCAGTGGTAGACAGTTTTAATCTGCCAGGAAGTTTCATATCAGCGCACACTCCACTGCAGAGTGAAAATCTCATTCTTGATGAGGCTGATTGGGAATAGGCCACCTTCGTAAGTTCTGATGGTCTCTTGAGTTCAAAGTTATGCCGCTTGGAATATGGAATGCTCCAGCCACATTCAAGCTTACTATTGGCACCCTGCTTCGACACTTTAAATGGACGACATGTCTTTGCTACCTGGGTGATATTGTCGTGTTTTTGGAGACATTTGAAGAATATCTAAGATGCCTGACAACCGTATTGAAGTGTTTTCTGATTGCAAACTTTCACCTCAGTCTGAAGAGATTCCTGTTCATCGCGCAAGAAATAAAAGCATTGAGGCATAACTTAATAGCGATGGAGTCCTTCCTGATCCAGAGAAAATAAGAGCAGTCAAAATTTTCGGACTCCTCGACACATTCGTAGTGTCAGAAGTTTTCTCACAACATGTTCTTACTACCGGTGATTCACAAAGATCTGCTGTACCAGGGCACATCCTTGCAAAAACTACCGCAAGAAAATGTCAGATTTTACCGGAACGAAGTCAAAGAAAGATCTTTCCTTGTCCTTCAAGAGGTGCTAGCATCTTCTCCACTCCTAACATCGTAAGGCATGAATGGCAGGTGAGAACCTCACTCCGATGCTAGCTGTCATCAGAACCTCACAACAATGCTACCTGTTATGGGTACGTGCAGTTCCAGTGCAGATTTAGGAAGATGCTCAAAAAGATGACAGCGTATGCTTCCAGGATATTCCCCCATTCCGAAATGAACTACTCTACTACTGAGAAAGAGTGCCTTATTTGGGCCATCAACAAGTTCTGGCCATATTTATTTGGCAAACCATTGAACGTTTTTACAGATCACAATTCTCTGTGCTGGCTCACAAACCTGAAGGAGCCGTCGGGTAGACTGGAAAGATGGGGGCAGAGATTTCATCAGCACGACGCCAGAGTGATATTCAAAAACGGATGCAAAGACGGAAGAACTCTGATTGCCCTTCAGTGACTCCTTTGACGCAACACAGCAGCTTCGATGTAATCTCAGTCTGCTGAAAACCATAGAAGCCTTGAATGAGGAAGAACCGACATAGAGAGAATTCAAATTAATAAACAGAACAAGGTATAATATTGTAAGATTACCCGCTGGTTCGTCTACATAAATGACTCAATAATATTTTATTCATAGGCTGTCTCCTAGTCTCGTTACACGTTCCACCTCATCCTTAACAACTATACTTCAATTTTTCAAGGCAAACAGCCGAAAAACACCTATAAACAGGTCAATATCGGCTTTCTATCAAACTTGTTAAACAAATTAATTACATGCACAATGGATACCATTAATGGGCCGAGTTACCATGAAGCAACACACAAATGTAGAAGGAGCTTGTAATCTTATCATTGGGATTGGCATAGGTTCATTCATTAATTTATTCATTGAACTCTATTGCCACTATTAATTCAATAATTGTGTCAATCGTTTAAATTCTGGGGTGAAATTAGATTCACAAGGATTAGGCAAAAAGGGGAGTTAGAGCAATTGACGAAATTTAGTTTGCTGAAATTTGCATTTATTTATCCTAAAATTGGCGAAACAGTAGCTCCAAAATTTATATTGCTTTCTATGCAACTTATTCTAGACATTTTGAATTACCTTGACGATCCGATTGCAGAATACACCATCAATGGTCTCACTAAGTACATAATTATGGTCACACGTTACTCTCTTGGAAAATAATGCGAAGGAAAATGAACGATTCACTCAACTACATTGTACACACCAATTCAACTACTTGTCCATGGAGTTAGAACAACAAAGGGCGTGGACCGAGATCTACTTGAAAATAGTGAGCAAATTTCTGCAAAGTAATCAAGTGCATACATATTGATTAAGTGTCTGGTTCATAATTATTGAAGCCTCTAATAAGCAACACATACAGAATTTACTTTCTAAAGTGAACAATGAAATACTTATTTATTAAGTTTGGTGCAACATGTGAGTACATAGCTAAATCTAGGCAATGGATCAAATATTACTGGTGGCTTTTACTACGAAAATCGGGACCAGATCTGATATAAAAGAAAACTTTAATGCTGAAAAATTATTAAATCAGTACAAAATTACGGGAACATTTGAAATGGGTGGAATGCCTGAACACACTCGGTTCATTTCCAAACAACTCTAAAGTTACTAAGCTTCATGGTTAAAATGAATCACTGTTTGTAATTGAATCTCAAATAATATGGATCGACTATACAATTCTTTGCATACGATTGCAGAAGTGGACCTTAACTTTTCTGTAACGTAAGTAACACAAGATGTGGTCATACACCAGGCACAAAGAATACTAGAAAAACAATCAAAATTCTCGTAATAAATCTCTGTGGCATAGCTCGTATTCTCATAATAAAGTTTGCAGGGGCCTTAACACCAAAACGAGCTAGCAATAGACACTATATAATCTAATAGAGGTCACGTGCTGTATGGTTGAACACAACACGCAAAGGAAACTACACAAATAAACTGACATTCCCCCACAAAACTGCTGCTCCGCGAAAGATTTTGAATTTGCTTTTAATGAAACGTGTTAACAACAAAACATAGTCCCAGACAAAATAGGCAAAAGGAGTGAATACGTGCTTACTCACAAATCATGAAAGAAACACTGAAAATTAAATAAACTTACCCCACACTAAAGCAGACATGCAACAAATGGCGCTGACATATGCCCAAGTACATCATACAAAAAATGCCTAAAATTATTTAAATAATGTACCAAACCTATACTGTTATGGCAACAAAAAACATTTTGCATAAATGACAGACAAATAAAAGCTTCTAGCAAACGAAATAGCAGCGTGAATTGAAGGTCTACATGTTCACTCACAACTGAGTCCCTACTTTCTATCGCTTATCCCAGCAAAATCGTGATAATTAACTCGAAATTAAAACTTTCACTGATGAAATTGAGCCTTAAACCCACATCATTCGCTTTCTCCACAACGAAGTAATACTTCCTGATACCTCCTTTTTGTTTTGAAATATGAAGAGCTGCACTTGGTTGCGTCCGCTCATCTCTCCAGTTCTCGCTACACTGTAGACTAAATCACAGTGTGCTCCCAGAAAACGGCTCTCCCGCTTGAACTTCGGTGGTGGGGGTCCGACGACCACCCATGCGACTAGCCTGGTGATTCTAACTCTGCTAGCTAGGTTGCCTTTGGTGCTACTTCCCCTTTGCTGAACTTGCCTCTACACTACTTTGTCTACCACTGGTCCGCCCTTATCCTGCTAATTTCAACCTGTACTCAATCTCACATGATCACTCACAAAGGTGAAGAAGAAGAAAAGGGAATGTGACACGTAACACAGAATAAATAAGGTAGTCCAACGTTTCCTCCACCAGGTGAAGTTCAGGGTAATTATAATTAAAGTTAAACTTTCAAACTGCTGTAGAAATAACACCACTGGTCAAAATGAAGTCAAATTGCAACGGAATATTGTCGGAGAAGGCGGAAAAGGTGTGTCGGAAAAAATAAAATAGTTTCAAAATATAGCAATAGATGGCGCTGTAAGCATCATAATTTAGTAGTAGTCAACTACAAATGAGAAATGAATCGTACAACAATGCCTAGGGTGTACGTTAACGTTAAAAATTATACTACTCAGTGGTATGGTTGTACAGGTGTGATATTATTAGTTACGTTAGCCCATCCACCATAGCAAGGTCACATCACATAGGATGGGAAAAATCAGTTTTTAATTGTCCTGAAGCCATAAACCGCATAAAAAGAATCAATCAAAATCAAATCGGATTATTAGTTCCCGTGTGACTGCCGAAAACGTGTTCAGTATGCTGTCCACCGTTTTCTGCCACAAGTTGAAATCGAGAAACAACATGTTCCACAACTGATAGAAGTGTTTCTGGGGTCACGTTCAGAATGTGTTGCGCAATGCGTGCCTTCAATGCAGCTAAGTTTGCAATCGGAACACTGAACACAACATCTTTCAGATAGCCCCACAGCCAAAAGTCACACGGATTAAGATCGGGTGATCGAGACGGCCAAGCTGTAAGGAAATGGCGACTGATAATTCTAGCATTTGCGAAATGGCGTATGAGCAGCTGCTTAACTAGATTTGCAATGTGCGGAGGTTCACCATCTTACATAAAAATCATCCCATCCACACATCCACGCTGTTGGAGAGCTGGAATGAAGTGGTTTCGCAAAAGACCTTGCTAGAGCTTTCCAGTGACGGTACAGGTAATAGGACCGGAAGCACCTACCCCTTCGAAAAAATATGGCCCTATGAAAAATGATGCCGTAAACCCGCACCACACAGTGACCTTTTCAGAATGAAGTGGTACTGGTTGATTTGCGTGTGGATTTTTCGTTGCCCATATTCGACAATTCCGAAATGAACTACTCTACTAATGAGAAAGAGTGCCTTATTTGGGCCATCAACAAGTTCTGGCCATATTTATTTGGCAAATCATTGAACGTTTTTACAGATCACAATTCTCTGTGCTGGCTCACAAACCTGAAGGACCCGTCGGGTAGACTGGAGAAGATGGGGGCAAAGATTTCATCAGCACGACGTCAGAGTGATATTCAAAAACGGATGCAAAGACGGAAGAACTGTCAGATGGAAGTGGGCTTCGTCTGTCCATAAAATCTCTCACGGCCAATCATTGTCCACGTCCATGGGAGCAAGAAATCCTAAAGCAAAGGTCTCTCTTCCTGGCAGGTCAGCAGGAAGCAACTCGAGCACAGATGTAATTGGGTAATTTTCAACGGATAGCAAAGAAGGATGTTTCGTAGGATTTTACGCGCCGTGCTCACGGATATGTCCAATATTAGGGCAATTCTCCGTTTGCACACCACCAATCGTCTTCTCCTGCGTCGCTGTGGCCACTGCTTCCACTGACCTCGAATCAATTCATTTCCTCTCTCTACCAGGTTACACACCAAAAGAACCCATATTCTCGAATTTCCGGATCATTTTCTTCAGACCCACAGCAGTCATCCGGCCAACGCCATTTTTCAGACCGTTCAGTGTCCGGAACATGTGCAGAAGGACGTTTGCACAGTCATCATTCTTGCTCATAGTACCGCTTTACAAGCATAGCGCGATCCTGCATTGAGACAGTTATGGCGAACGTCGCAGACGCGAAAGGAGGAAAATCCGTGTGCTTACACCAACTTCAGTGGGTCGTGCGCATGACAGGTGTTTTCATTTACGTATTCTTACACATACAGCGCCATCTACTGATCAATTTTCACACTATTTTTTTCTTCTGCCACTGTTTTCTCCTTCTCCGATAATATTCCTTTGCAATTTGACGTCATTCTGACCAGTGGTGTTATATTTACAGCGTTTTGAAAGTTTAATTATAATCACTCTGTATAGCAATGAAAAGTACGAAATAGATATTGATATCGCAGTTATCGACATCAAAACCATTATTACTTGAAAGTAATGAAATGAAGCAAAACAAAACTAATGCTTCTCGATGAATGATGATCCAATGGGACGGAAATGATGCTTCTCGTCTTAGCTCGTCTACAGGCAGGCTATAGTGAAGTATTTCCACGATGCTCTAACATCTGGTCATCTGGGTCTCATGAAGACTCTAGACAGAATTAGATGTGTGTATCACTCTTCAAGTCTCTTCAATTCGTTAGACATTGTAAGGAAGGTCCTCGAAATTTCTTATCTTTGTAATGTTACCATATTCTGGAATACTCTAGGTTCTGTTCTGTCTGTACGTGGGTGTCTATAATAATCCTGCTTTCACTGCTAAGTGTTTTACTTGATTGATGACCATGATCCCGGATCTGGACTTCATTGTGATTACGGCATGGCTGTATTTACAAACATGTCTATTTAGCTTCAGGAACCACTGGAGTATTTCTTCCCACACTACAGTTTCCATCTTGATAGACATTCATTGGAATTGATGTGAATATATACATTAAAGCTCAGTATCGATGGGGAACGCTTGTCATAATGGCTTGATTCCTAAAAAAATCTTTCAATGTGCTAATGAATAACATCAGTAATGAGAATAAAACACTATCAACTCTACTGTTACCAATCAACCACAGTGTCTGAATTTTTGATTTTAAACAATTTTATACTTCTTGCACCATACCATTTCATATTTATTTATTGTCCAGTTCTACTAAAAATGGCTGCAAAATACTTGCTCAGTTTTATTATTATGTTCAGAAAATATCTTGAATCTTTAATATTCTCTCCGTTGCGCTCGACTAGTGATAATATTAGAACACGTTCAAGGAACTACTGCAGTTATAACAACTGAACGCTACTACCAGTAATTAAAATATGATAAGCATAATAAACATTTACTGAAGAGACTAGTGTCAAGTATGTCCTTTACTAACATCACGTACATATCAGTGACTTATATAACTACATCTAGATCACAGGTTTATTTACCTCACTTAATTACACAGTAATGGAAAACATTGTTCCACAGTTCATTCTTTAATTTTTATGAAATCCCTTTCACACTGACATTCCACTTCCAGAAAATGTTTGCTCACATTAGACTTATCAGTGGCTCTCTAGCACTTCTTTAACCATAAAGTGTCGGTAGAATCCAATTAAACAGAAAAATGAACGATTTTTTCATCAGGATGGCCTAGCAAAGTTTTATGCAGCTTTCTTCTTCTTTGGGTTGGGCAAAATTCCCTCTGTACTAACAATATGGCCCAAAAATATACCTTAACTTCTTCCACAATGACATTTACACAGCTTAACTGTCAGTCCCTGTTGCTCTACTTATGTAACAATATTTTTCAATATTTGGAGGTGTTCCTCCCCATATAAATTTTTCTTATCTCTTATCCCTTAATCGTTCCCCCAGGGCTTGGGCTAAAGTGGAAACAAATACGCTCACTGCCAGATTATACCACAATGCTCAGAGGGAAGAAAGAGAAGTCCACACAACGTGAATTTGTGTCTCAAAATAATTATAAAACAGTTAACTTTAAAAACTGATCCTGGCTGGAAGGAGCTCAGACTAGATTAAGTGTGGAAATTCTTGGTCCAGGTAAATATATTAAAATATATCATGCCTCCAGACCCTACTCTGAAAAGATATTTGAATCTGAATGACTATTTAGACGATTTTTGAAACTCTGAGTATCTTGTATGTAATTTTGTAAATCGATTGTCGTTCTCCATAAGAGAGAAGGATATTGTCAGAGATCTCAGTTACATGCTAGACTACTTTCATCATTTTGATAGATTAGAAAAATATAGATTAACTGGGGAACAGCACGAAGAGGAGGACCTTTAAGAGAGTCTTTTGCTCGCACCTGAGTGGAGTCAGTAACTTTTACATAGAGAACATCAAGAAACATTATGTATGAGTTGTTCCTCAACGTAACCAATGATGAGACTGGAAAAGATATTTCTTTATTCGTTTCAAAGCTATTTGTTAACATTTTTCTACCCCACTTCATTACGTAAGGAGCAATTTATTATTTATTTATTTATGTCTTTAAAGAAAAGCGTAATTTTGAAGTTATTTATCACACCTTAACTAAGGTTGGCAGAGCTTAACTTTTACAACTGCAGTAGCTGCTTGAGCTTGTTCCAGTGTTACCGCTGGACGAGCGCAGCAGAGAAAATATTAAAGATCCTTGGCCCGAGAGTAACTGGAAAACTAAAGTAGTTTCTTGCAGCCACTTTCAGTAGAACTTTCCGATAAAAAAGAATGAAATAATTTTATTCCTCCAACTTTGTACGAAAACTAATCTCCCATGCTTTATTTTTCCAGTCTCCCACCATCCCTTCAAAGTCTCACAGTTGGGCCACAGAGCAGCATTCCTCTCATAACTCAGTACCATTCAGGACTAGAGCAACTGGATTACATTCGCCACCCCTCCCACAGTAGCATTCCGCCACCCACCGAACCTACACAAAATACTCGTCCATCCTTACACAACCCCTGCTCCCAATCCCTAACCTTATGGCTCATACCCCTGTAACAGACGTAAATGCAAGACCTGTCCCATACATCTTCCCACTGCCACCTACTCCAACCCAGTCACTAACGTCACCTATCCCAACAAAGGCAGGGCTACCTGTGAAACCAATCATGTGGTCTACAAGCTGAGCTGCAACCACTGTGCTGAATTCTATGTAGGCATGACAACCAACAAGTTGACTGTCCACATGGGTGGCCACCGACAAGCTGTGGCCAAGAAACAAGTGAATCAACCTGTTGCTGAACACGCTGCCAAGTATCATACCCTTCATTTCAATTACTGTTTCACAGCCTGTGCCATATGGATTCTTCCCAACAACATCAGCTTTTCTGAACTGCGCAGGTGGGAACTTTCCCTGCTATACATCCTACGTTCCTGTAACCGTCCTGGCATCAGCCTTCGTTAGTCACTGTCCTCATCCATCCAGCCCCTCCCATGTTCCCATTCCATCACTACACAGCCGTCATTCCAACACCATACCCAGTCTTTTTATTTCTCTCTTTTTCCACTACTTCCTCCCCCCACCTCTCATTCCCCACTTCTCCCCTGCCCTCTGTCTACTCTGCAGCAGTACACTGTCAGCCACCCCCCGCCATACTATCCCTCTCCCTCTCTGCCCCAGCCTTTCTCTTTACTCCCTTCCAGTCGCCAAGCCCGTCATGCACTGATGCTTCTGTTAGCAGTGTGGTTTCAGTTGCCTGAGATTGCAGTCGTGTGTGTGAGTTATATTTGCGTAAGTGTGTGTATGTGTGTGTGTGTGTGTGTGTGTGTGAGAGAGAGAGAGAGAGAGAGAGAGAGAGAGAGAGAAAGAGAGAGAGTGTGTGTCTATTGCTGGCGAAGGCCTTAATGGCCAAAAGGTATCTGCGGCTCAGCATCTCCGCTATATGGTGAGTAGCAACTTTCCTTCTCATAATATTGAAATGATGTTAACAAGAGATATTTTTTGGATTAGAAAGTAGATATTCCCACTACCTGACCATTACCATTAACTTAGGGAATTTCTTAAGGGGTAGGTCTGTATATGCTATCGTCTGTTAGAGAACTCGTGAGAAGTTTGTTGTATAGTGAGAGGAACGTTGCAAGTAATACTTCGAATGCAGAGCCTGGGCAGTCAAATAGCTCGCTGGCGCTAAGATTAGACTTTGGTTGCTTCTCTTGCTGTCTAGATAAAACTTACTTTCATTTCCTCTTTTGTTATTTCGTACCAACAAGACGCTGTTACATTGTGCTACATTCTAACGACCGGCATAAAGTTCAAACATTGTGTCTTGTAAATGATCTGAGATGAGAATTTCTAAACTGCAGCTTCCAAGATTTATGGCGAGTGTTGCATAATGTCATATTATATGATTTCAATTTGCAAATATGTATTCATGTGAGCAAGGTTAGCCCTTCGTTCAGTTCATGTTTCTGTCTAACAAAGCAAGGGTTAATATCTGCCCTGCCTGAAAAATTACTGAAACATCCATAAGAGGGAATGGAAACGAGATGAAACTTTGTGGGTTGAGAGGGCGTGTCGTTTTATTTCTTTAATTACAAAAAGAGTCAAATTTACAAAGATCATGTCAATATAAGCCCTCTCATCTGTATAACGTTGCCACCCCCCCCCCCCCCCTCTGGCCTGGATCTATGCACTGATTTGATTAGGAATTGCGACATATATCCGTTGTAACCTCTAGTGAGGCAAGCTGGCCAACGACTTTTGTAATTGGTCTTTCATATTCTGGTTGCTAGTAGTGGGACGGAACTGACATTTGAGTTGGTCCCCCAGATGATGTATTGGGGACAGATTTGGGAATCTTTTTAACTACTGGAGTACCTCAACATCACAAACACAGTTCGTAAAGACACGTGCCGTTTGTTGAGGAGCGTTGTCCTGCTGAAAAATGACACCATGATACTGTCGCATAAGAGGATGCAGATGTTTGTGACCTATTGTTATTTCGTCAGAGTTCCCTCAGTCGCTATCAGCCATAAACTGATGTCATGCCCAATGGCTCATCATACCGTGACGCAAGAGCGACACAGCTGTACGTGTCCAAAACATTGGAAAAATGGGATATCTCTACAGGTCGCCGCTATGTTCGCTGAGAATTACAATCTGAGATAGTTAAGAATCGCGATTCATTGTTGAACGCCATGCGACTCCTTTCATCGGCAATCCATGCGTTTCAGCCATGTTCCTGTTCTAAAGTCAGGCGTTTCTATTGTGGTTTTGACGATGGTCTATCCACGGGATGTTAATTCCCTAGTCAGGCTGCTGCTAGGTTCAAATGGCTCTGGGCACTGTGGGACTTAACTTCTGAGGTCATCAGTCCCCTAGAACTTAGAACTATTCAAACATAACTAACCTAAGGACATCACACACATGCCCGAGGCAGGATTCGAACCTGCGATCGTAGCGGTCGCGCCATTGCAGATTGTAGCGCCTAGAACCGCTCGACCACCCCGGCGGCTGCTGCTAGGTCTGACCAGTGGTGCAGGCTGACAGAATGTTGCAGAGAGTCTTTTACTTGTTCTCGGATGGCAGGTGTAAATGTGAAGGGATTACGATATGCTTGACGCAAAATAAGGCGATCCTCCTTTGTGGTGAACGGATGTGATCGACTGGTAATCTGACAATGGGAACATGTGCCTCACGTTCAATGCCGCGCCGCTGTCACATCCGAATGCCCCACAAATGTGGATATTGAACGACGTGAGCAGCCAGCCAAATGGAGGACCATAATGAGACTCTTTTCAAACTCTGTCAGCCGCTGATAATGCTGTCTCGTACAAGTACACATCATTTCCGTATCCTTCACAGTGCTAACACAACATTTGACACAATCCTCCCTTTACATACTTAACTAGGCGTAGCAAGAGTACTAAACAAGAACACTGCACTGGCCTTTCTATCACAGGGAATTACGGCTCTAAATATTTACATACTCACTGATGGTGTGTACGTGCACGAAGCTGCATTGACGTCCAATCACGTCTTGTGAGTGCTTCACTTTTGTTTGTCAGGCAGTGTTTCTTTGACTCGATCATCTGCACATACCATCAGTTTTCCATTTTGCTTTCCCACTCACTGCATAGTATTGCAAGAATTTGAAATCAAATGAGGTTAGTTTTCTGTTTTTGTGAGTAGGAGCTATTATACCTCCACTTGGTCCACGGAAGGACATCTATATGAACTATTCATAAAATTTCGTGCTACTTTCTGAATAATAAGTGAATATCATATCTATCATTAATTATTTGTCCTGAAGTCCTCTTTCAATATTAAAATTTTCAATTGCACCTGTGGTTGTTCAGCCTTCCTCCTAAAATCAGCTCTCAGTACTGCGCTGTTCAGTTGCACATAAGCTCGATCAGCCTTTGTTCATGTTAGTAGTGGGTGAGAAGATAGTTTACTACCCTTAGCAGAATCAATAGTACTTTAAACTGCCCTTATCAAACAAAGTATTTTCTCGTTCTTTCGGCCCATGTCTGAATAAAATGTTCTCGGTTTTGAAGCCGTGTCAGTTCGAATAAAATTCTTGAGCTGTCGAAGGCCATCTCCGCCATGGTCGTCAGGAGTAAAACCACAGACTGCCGGGGCTGGCACGGTTTCCCACTTCTATAGCCACGATTGCGGCCTCTGGCATCAACCACAACGGGCCAAAACGACATGTGTGCAGAAGTTGATTGGGCAGCTAGTAGCACCTCCGAACAGGTGACGTCAGGTGGTGTGGGCAAGGGGGGGGGGGGGGGGCGCCATGTTTGAAGCTGTCGCTCCCTTGTAGTTCCTTTCACACCCAAAGCCCGCCTCCTCGCTCTACTGAGTGTGTATCCCTGGTCTCTGTTAAATTAGTTGCTGTTCATTCTAATCTTAGTCGTTCCTTACAGTCCCGAGCTCTGCCTAGTCATAGTGTATGAGTCGACGTTGATTTGTCGTTTGCCTACTAAGGCGATGTTGTTTTTCGTACACGTCCCGTTCTGTCTGGGATTTATAGGCGGCAGGGCTTAGGGTATTTGTCGGCTACTTCAGTCGGGCAGAGGTAAAACATGAATAGGGCCACTGACAGGATTCCGCGACTCTGCTAATCTTCCGCCACCCCTTGACTCGACAGTGTTACACTGGTCGACCGACGTCCATCCTCGCATGCTGCCGAAGGCGCCGATAGTGACGCTGCCCAACTAAGGACTAAGAACGGAGCGCATCGTGCCTCCCGCCACAAGGCCCACTGGGCCTCCTCGGGACTCCACCCGTGGCCGAAAATCTAAACGTTCGTCCGCTCGCACCCATCGCAGCCGACGTAATTCAGATGCCTCCCACCAGGAGCAGCCACAGGTGTTGGTGCCATGGACCAGAACTAGGGTCCTCCTCCCGACCCCACTTCTCAGAATCCACCGCCACCACCATTAAAGAGGGAGAAGATCGCTCCAGTCGTGGTTTACAATTCCAAGAGTTGCATTAAACTGAACACTGAACTGCAACGCCTGTTACAGACCAACTGCGGGCAGTTTACCAGAAGGACAACATCAATTACCTCCTTCACAAAAAGGACAGATACCTCCTAGTCCTCAACTTCGTGCAGTCCAGGGCAACAAATTACAACACCCATCAGGCTTCTGGAGACAGGAGACTAAAAATCGTTGTCAAAGATCTCTGTGAAGTTACGGAAACAGACGTCAGGGATGAATTACTCTGTCTCAAGTTCCTTGACCATTTGGTCCACCAATTCAACAAGAGGGACCCTGAGATCTGGCAGATAATTCCTATTCCAGTCCATGTTGTCTCCCATATTAGGAAAGAAGATGTTGAATATATTTACCAAATCAGGTATCTCCTGTGCACCAAGGTGCATACTGAATCATATGGAGGCCACATCTTCTTAGGCGTCAACGTTTGCGACACACCATTAATTACTGCTCACTGGCGTTCCAGTGTGTCAACTGAGCTGGACCCACATGCGTTGGAGGACTGAAAACTTCCGGCCTCAGAAAACAACACATGCACCTGCTGTTTGGGCACCTCTCTTGACGCTTCCCATCTGGGCTCCTGGAAGGGATGTCCTGTACACCATTAAGTGATGATGTCTTCCCGCCCTCTGAGAAGGAAACCAATGGCGAACTGTGCACTGCCATCACCACACAACTGCGCTCATTTCCCCGTCTTTCTTGGTAAACCCAGCGACCAGCAAATCACAGACGCTCAGGCACCTGACACATCTGCAACAAAGCAGCCCTCTCCAATTCCGCCCCTATGACCACCTTAGCCACTGCACTCGTTCTCCTCCTGCTCTTCTGTCTCTGGTGACGAAGACCAAAGCTCACCAAACCGAAAGGTGTTCGGCAGACTCTTCATGCACACCTGTTGAAGTGCATCTTCTCCACCTGTTGTAACACCCAACCCTGCACGTCGAAGGGTCATGCGACCCACATGGGTTATCCCTCCAGTGGTGGAGACAGATGCTTCATTTCAGGATGACAAGCGAGAGATCTCTAGGTCATCTCTCTGCCCACGCAACCCCACATCCGAGCTGCCATTCGTAAAACAGCTCAGAAAAGATATCGGTCGGAGGACAGGTTCACAAAGGTCATTGCCCCGGTTGAAGGGCTCAGCCAGGTTTTGTTATAATGGGTAATCACCTACCACACAGCCACCAGCTCTCTCAGGATCTAGTCATCTGTTTTTTTAATAGCGTTAAACAGAAAACTGAAGGGAACATCTTCCTCTATGACCACTATGTGCTCATCTTACTTATTTGAGAAACCCACCTCAAACTGGCTGACGATATTCGTCTGTTCAACATGGTTTGCTATGGCACAGAGTGGCTCCTTTGCTGAAGTATGAGCACAGCAGTGTTCCTGCAAAGGACACGCATCCACACATCCACAATCGTGAGGCTATGCAAACACTGTAGCATGTAGAGGCCACTGTAGTCACTGTCTCTACCTGACTTGGAGCTATTACATTTGCTGCTGCGTATTTGAGCGCTAACCTGCCACTTCTTGAAGTGGACCACTGCACATTGACGTTATTTAACAGATTCATCATTGGGGCTAATGTCAATGCCAAGCATCTGGATTTGCATTCTTGCATCGCTAACCCGAAAGGCAGACTCCTCCTTGAAATGGAAGATGCCCTGGCGATGTCTGTCTTGGGCCTCACACTCCCACGCACACACCAGTTTGCTCCAGCTGCCAGCTAGACGTCCTATATGTGGCCATTTTCAAAAACATCACGCAGCTTTCGATGGAAATACTCCACGAACTGCCCTCTGACCACAACCCAGTGCTCCTGCACCTTACCAATGTAGCTCTGTCCTTAGAAGTCCATTCTACCTTGGAACAAAATTGCCAGTGGCCTGAACAACACCAGCTGATAAAACCTCGACCTGACAAAGACTGCATATAATATTTTTCTTCTTACTCATATCTGGATCAAATTATTTTCGTTATTAAGAAAAAACACACTTATTGCTGCTCAAGCCAAAGTTACCGAGTAGCTACGGTTCGCGTGGTTGTATTACAAACATATAACTACTATAAAATTATATACACCGCGTAAAACAGTATGGGACTTCGAAAGCATAAAAACAAGCGCAGGTTCTGTTGAACGGTAGATACAAGTAATAGCTATTAAGAATAAAAATAAGTTAATGGCGCTACACAAATCACACCAGCTTCCAGTACTACAATTACAGTGTCTATATTTAACTCTAATGTTTCGAAATGGTAAAAGACAGAAAATGACGTAAAGTAGGTTGAAAGAATCTTTTCAACTGTCGTTATTTTAATCAGCAACAGACATTTACCTTCATCCGAACAAAGGTAGTAATCGTAATGTTAATCGCAAAGACAGACAGAAGAGAATGGAATAGAAGAATGAGTCATTGTCATAAACAGTTATATAGACTGATACTTGAAACAAATCAGGTGCGATGGCTCCTTACTGTGTGCTCAGTTTTAGACATACACTATGTGACCAAAAGTATACGGACAACTGGATGAAAATGAATTACAAGTTCTTGGCGCCCTCCACTGGTAATGCTGGAATTCAATATTGTATTGGCCCACCCCTAGCCTTGATGACAGCTTCCACTCTCGCAGGCATACGTTCAGTCAGGTCCTGGAAGGTTTCTTGGGGAATGGCAGCGCATTCTTCACGGAGTGCTGTACTGAGGAGAGGTATCGATGTCGGTCGGTGAGGCGTGGCAAGAAGTCGGAGTCCCAAAACATCCCAATGGTGTTATGTAGGATTCAGGTCAGGACTTTGTGCAAGTCAGTCCATTACAGGGATGTTATTGTCGTGTAACCACTCCGCCACAGGCCGTGCATTGTGAACAGGTGCTCGATCGTGTTGAAACATTCAATCGGTATCCCCAAATTGCTCTTCAACAGTGGGAAGCAAGAAGGTGCTTAAAACAACAATGTAGGTCTGTGCTGTGATAGTGACATGAAAAACACGACCACACCATATCACCACCTACTCCGAATTTTAATGTTGGCACTACAGACGCTGGCATATGACGTCCACCGGGCAATCGCCATATCCACATCCTGCCATCTGACCGCCCAATTGTGCACCGTGAGTCATCACTCCACACAACGTTTTTCCACTGTTCAATCGTCCAATGTCTACGCTTCTTACACCAAGCGAGGCGTAGTTTGGCATTTACCACTGTGATGTGTGGCTTTTGAGCAGCCGCTCGACCATGAAAGCCGGGTTTTCTCACCTGTTACAGTACTTGCAGTGGATCCTGATGCAGTTTGGAAATCCTGTGTGATGGTCTGAATAGATGTCTGCATATTACACATTACGACCCTCTTCAACTGTCAGTGGTCTCTGTCAGTCAACAGACGAGGTCGGCCTATACACTTTTCCACTTCACTATCACATCGGGAACAGTGGACCTAGGGATGATTAGGAGTGTGGAAATCTCGCATACTGACGTATGATGCAAGTGACACCCAATCACCTGACCACGTTTGAAGTCTGTGAGTTCTGCAGAGCGTCCCATTCTGCTCTCTCACGATGTCTAATGACTACTGAGGTCACTGATATGGAGTACCTGGCAGTAGGTGGCAGCACAATGTACCTAATATGAAAAACATGTTTTTGGGGGTGTTCAGATACTTTTGATCACATAGTGTACATGAAACTTTGCATTAGTCACAACACTAGAGAAAACATCTATTTTCATTATATACATATTTGAGGTAACGGGCTAGTTGTGGCGCCCTGAAAATATTCTAAGTTCGGAGTTGGCATAGCCGCGCGGGCCGCTCGGCAGGCCGGCTGCGGGGTGCCGAACGTTTGTCGGGGTCCAGGCTAACCACGTGGCTGGGAATTCCTTGGTGACGCTAACGCTGTGTCGATGAAAGAGACTTGTATGCCGAGAGTACCAAAGATGGCGGAGTTTGTGAAACCTTAATGGCAGATATTTCACAGTTTGTATAGAAATTAACAGCAACCAGGTGAATCACGATCTCTCAAAAAGAAACATGTACATTACCATTATTTTCACGACAATTCTGATGGTGTAATCAGATTTTCAATATCTTTATTAGTTTAAAGTTTAGTATGTGATGATAAATTATACAAGTTACACCCAGCAACGAATTTCCAAAACCTAAACGGTTCATCCGATTTTGTCGATCGACGTGTCTTCAGAAACCTATTAGTATATACCTAAATTGGTGTAAATTACAGGCATGTAACTTGAGTAGTACATGTGTTATTGGAGATCAAAGTGGTTGATTACTATCGATCGCGTCAGCCCATAAGTGCTCCACAGTTACAAGAAAAAACGGTAGCAGCATGCTTATAAATATGTTTATTCTTCAATGTCTTTGTTTATATACGATATATACTATTCATCCCCCCATGAACCATGGACCTTGCCGTTGGTGGGGAGGCTTGCGTGCCTCAGCGATACAGATCGCCGTACTGTAGGTGCAACCACAACGGAGGGGTATCTGTTGAGAGACCAGACAAACATGTGGTTCCTGAAGAGGGGCAGCAGCCTTTTCAGTAGTTGCAGGGGCAACAGTCTGGATGATGGACTGATCTGGCCTTGTAACATTAACCAAAACGGCCTTGCTGTGCTGGTACTGCGAACGGCTGAAAGCAAGGGGAAAGTACAGCCGTAATTTTTCCCGGGGAAATGCAGCTTTACTGTATGATTAAATGATGATGGCGCCCTCTTGGGTAAAATATTTCGGAGGTGAAATAGTCCCCCATTCGGATCTCCGGGCGGGGACTACTCAAGAGGTCGTCGTTATCAGGAGAAAGAAAACTGGCGTCCTACGGATCGGAGCGTGGAATGTCAGATCCCTTAATCGGGCAGGTAGGATAGAAAATTTAAAAAGGGAAATGGATAGGTTAAAGTTAGATATAGTGGGAATTAGTGAAGTTCGGTGGCAGGAGGAACAAGACTTTAGGTCAGGTGAATGCAGGGTTATAAATACAAAATCAAATAGGGGTAATGCAGGAGTAGGTTTAATAATGAATAAAAAAATAGGAGTGCGGGTTAGCTACTACAAACAGCATAGTGAACGCATTATTGTGGCCAAGATAGACACAAAGCCCATGCCTACTACAGTAGTACAAGTTTATATGCCAACTAGCTCTGCAGATGATGAAGAAATAGATGAAATGTATGACGAGATAAAAGAAATTATTCAGGTAGTGAAGGGAGACGAAAATTTAATAGTCATGGGTGACTGGAAATCGACAGTAGGAAAAGGGAGAGAAGGAAACATACTAGGAGAATATGGATGGGGGGGAAGAAATGAAAGAGGAAGCCACCTGGTAGAATTTTGCCCAGAGCATGACTTAATCATAGCTAACACTTGGTTCAAGAATCATAAAAGAAGGTTGTATACCTGGAAGAATCCTGGAGATACTAAAAGGTATCAGATAGATTATATAATGGTAAGACAGAGATTTAGGAACCAGGTTTTAAATTGTAAGACATTTCCATGGGCAGATGTGGATTCTGACCACAATCTATTGGTTATGAACTGCTGATTGAAACTGAAGAAACTGCAAAAAGGTGGGAATTTAAGGAGATGGGACCTGGATAAACTGAAAGAGCCAGAGGTTGTACAGAGTTTCAGGGAGAGCATAAGGGAACGATTGACAGGAATGGGGGAAAGAAATACAGTAGAAGAAGAACGGGTAGCTCTGAAGGATGAAGTAGTGAAGGCAGCAGACGATCAAGTAGGTAAAAAGACGAGGGCTAATAGAAATCCTTGGGTAACAGAAGAAATATTGAATTTAATTGATGAAAGGAGAAAATATAAAAATGCAGTAAATGAAGCAGGCAAAAAGGAATACAAACGTCTCAAAAATGAGATCGACAGGAAGTGCAAAATGGCTAAGCAGGGATGGCTAGAGGACAAATGTAAGGATGTAGAGGCTTGTCTCACTAGGGGTAAGATAGATACTGCCTACAGGAAAATTAAAGAGACCTTTGGAGAGAAGAGAACCACTTGTATGAATATCAAGAACTCAGATGGAAACCCAGTTCTAAGCAAAGAAGGGAAGGCAGAAAGGTGGAAAGAGTATATACAGGGTTTATACAAGGGCGATGTGCTTGAGGACAATATTATGGAAATGGAAGAGGATGTAGATGAAGACGAAATGGGAGATAAGATACTGCGTGAAGAGTTTGACAGAGCACTGAAAGACCTGAGTCGAAACAAGACCCCGGGAGTAGACAACATTCCATTAGAACTACTGATGGCCTTGGGAGAGCCAGTCATGACAAAACTCTACCATCTGGTGAGCAAGATGTATGAGACAGGCGAAATACCGTCAGACTTCAAGAAGAATATAATAATTCCAATCCCAAAGAAAGCAGGTGTTGACAGATGTGAAAATTACCGAACTAAAAGTTTAATAAGTCACAGCTGCAAAATACTAACGCGAATTCTTTACAGACGAATGGAAAAACTGGTAGAAGCGGACCTCGGGGAAGATCAGTTTGGATTCCGCAGAAATGTTGGAACACGTGAGGCAATACTAACCTTACGACTTATCTTAGAAGAAAGGTTAAGGAAAGGCAAACCTATGTTTCTAGCATTTGTAGACTTAGAGAAAGCTTTTGACAATGTTAACTGGAATACTCTCTTTCAAATTCTGAAGGTGGTAGGGGTAAAATACAGGGAGCGAAAGGCTATTTACAATTTGTACAGAAACCAGATGGCAGTTATAAGAGTCGAGGGGCATGAAAGGGAAGCAGTGGTTGGGAAAGGAGTGAGACAGGGTTGTAGCCTCTCCCCGATGTTATTCAATCTGTATATTGAGCAAGCAGTAAAGGAAGCAAAAGAAAAATTCGGAGTAGGTATTAAAATTTATGGAGAAGCAGTAAAAACTTTGAGGTTCGCCGATGACATTGTAATTCTGTCAGAGACAGCAAAGGACTTGGAAGAGCAGTTGAACAGAATGGACAGTGTCTTGAAAGGAAGATATAAGATGAACATCAACAAAAGCAAAACGAGGATAATGGAATGTAGTCAAATTAAATCGGGTGATGCTGAGGGAATTAGATTAGGAAATGAGACACTTAAAGTAGTAAAGGAGTTTTGCTATTTAGGGAGTAAAATAACTGATGATGGTCGAAGTAGAGAGGATATAAAATGTAGACTGGCAATGGCAAGGAAATCGTTTCTGAAGAAGAGAAATTTGTTAACGTCGAGTATAGACTTAAGTGTCAGGAAGTCGTTTCTGAAAGTATTTGTATGGAGTGTAGCCACGTATGGAAGTGAAACATGGACAATAACTAGTTTGGACAAGAAGAGAATAGAAGCTTTCGAAATGTGGTGCTACAGAAGAATGCTGAAGATTAGATGGGTAGATCACATAACTAATGAGAAGGTGTTGAATAGGATTGGGGAGAAGAGAAGTTTGTGGCACAACTTGACTAGAAGAAGGGATCGGTTGGTAGGATATGTTTTGAGGCATCAAGGGATCACAAATTTAGCATTGGAGGGCAGCGTGGAGGGTAAAAATCGTAGAGGGAGACCAAGAGATGAATACACTAAGCAGATTCAGAAGGATGTAGGTTGCAGTAGGTACTGGGAGATGAAGAAGCTTGCACAGGATAGAGTAGCATGGAGAGCTGCATCAAACCAGTCTCAGGACTGATGACCACAACAACAACAACAACAATACTATTCATGAAGAAATTTGTTAAACATATACTGTGTTTTAGAAAGGACAGAGACATTAGGCTACTGGCCCACCTTTTTTTCTGTTCGTTTGATATACGTTTATTTGATTTGTTTATGTATTTAATAATGCGTGTTAAAGCGTGTTTATGGTCCAGCCGTAGGAATATTTATTTAATTTTAAGTTATTTAAATGTAACTCCAGTATTTCGTATGTTTCATTATGTTTGTGAGTGTGCGTTCGCTTGAAGACAGGGCGGGAGCACTCTAGCCAATCACAGCAATCGTTTCCAAAAAGGACATGTGGAGAGACATATGGAAGTTGGGAAGGAGCATCGTTTCCGTAGAGGACAGGGAGTTCTGAACAGTGCGGCGCGAGGGACTGGCGCAGAGAACGTGGGAGTCTTCTGGCTAGTACGGGAGAGGATACGAGAGAGTCCTGGACAGTACGGCGCGACGGACGAACAGTAGCGGGAAAGACTTGGTGGGTGGAGCAGTTTTGCGCGTGTTAGCGGGGGATCTAAATATTTCGTAGAGCCGACTTGTGCACTCGTGATATTTCCGTGGCTTTTGCAGTGGAGACGTAGTATGCGTTTAGAAGTGAATATCTCGCGAGCTATGTTGTTGTTCATAACTAATTACGTGAAGTAGGAATCTATTGTTTCCCTGTTATTCAACTTATATTTTATTTAATTGCCGGAAAATCGACACCAATAAGAGTTGTACAGTAATAAAGGGCATTCTTAAAGGTATGGTTCAAATGGCTCTGAGCACTATGGGACTCAACTGCTGAGGTCATTAGTCCCCTAGAACTTAGAACTAGTTAAACCGAACTAACCTAAGGACATCACAAACATCCACGCCCGAGGCAGGATTCGAACCTGCGGCCGTAGCGGTCTTGCGGTTCCAGATTGCAGCGCCTTTAACCACACGGCCACTTCGGCCGGCTCTTAAAGGTACTTCTGCTATTGTACTCATCATTTAAAGTCGTTAAAATAGTACCTGCAGAATTTATTTAATTGCAATCTTTCATTTATAAATGCCTATATTACGTTTAAAATTCGCAATTGCCGAATGATAGGAACATTCGACCGTTCTATTCATGTGTATATTCATATTGTATACCGTAGACTCAGCAGTATTTGGCTTGTAATGCGGCAACTGCATATCCCACCCCTAGACAACGAAACCAGCCAAAACTTTTAATATTCAACTCTGATTCGGAGGGTACGTAGTTGAGGGCCACACATTTCATTCATTATTTGTAAGCCCATACGTAGAACTACTTTGAAAAATGAGAAACTCTTAAATTATTATGCAGTTCATAAAGAGACACCACAATTGGAATTCTTTTAACGTGATGTATCCTCAGAGTGAAAATGCACTCTTCTGCAAACCTTAAGGACGAGCTAGCTAAAATAATATAGCATATTAACTACTCCGTGGAAATGAATGAAAATGCGGGAGCTTGTTGGCACAGATGCTCCAAACGTGCACAGACAGTTGGACGTAAAAAAAATGGTTCAAACGGCTCTAAGCACTATGGGACTCAACTGTTGAGGTCATTAGTCCCCTAGAACTTAGAACTAGTTAAACCTAACTAACCTAAGGACATCACACACATCCATGCCCGAGGCAGGATTCGAACCTGCGACCGTAGCGGTCTCGCGGTTCGAGACTGCAGTGCCTAGAACCGCACGGCCACTTCGGCCGGGAGTTGGACGTCACATGGCATGAGGCGAGCATGATTATCACGCCAAATGGGGCTGGCCCCGCTACACGAGACGGTTGAAGGAACGGGGTATGGCAGCATGTGTCAATCAGCAAGCCGTTACGTTTCAGTGTGGTGGTATTCTCCATTACAAAATCTGAATGACTTCACATGGGGAAGAACCAATGGAAACCGGAAGGAGGATGACGTGTAACGAGTGTAGCCCAGGAGTTTGGTATTGCTCACTGCATGGTTTCACGTGATTAGGGAACGTTACGAACTGTAGGCGCTGCTGGACAGAGGAGAAGAGATCATTGACCACAATCAGCTACAGCAGCAGATGACCGGTACATTGTCCAACAGGCAAGAAAGGGCCCATGTCAAATAGCAGCTGTATTTCTAACCACATTCAATTGGTCTTGAGGCAAGCAGTCTCACGCTCCACAGTGGCACGGTGACTGCATACGAGTGGTCTCTCTGCCCGGCGACCGCTACGTTCTGTTCCGTTGGTGCCCTCAAATCGGCGGCACATTTTGCTTTTCATCTAATGGCATAGGGACTGGACCAATGAGGAATGGGATCACGTGCGATTTTCGGTTGAAACCATATTCAGCCTGAGTACCGACTCTGAGAGGACACTCATATGGCGACAGGTAAGAACTCGTGATGCACCCAGGAACGTTGTCGCACATGTCTGTTTTGCTAGTTCAAGCGGTAGTTCAAGTGTTATGGTGTGAGGAGACAATCTCGCATTGGCTTACTGACACCTGTGGCTGTTTTTTCGTATCATCAATATGGACAAATGCAATGATTATGGATGATATGATACTCTATGGTATTCTGCGGTTTGAATTCACTCTGTTATTTAGCAGTTGCATTGATTTGATTTTGTAAATGATACTGACAATATTATACACATGTATAAAGCGTTACTCATACTACAACTTCTCCCAGATAATTATTTTGTTCAAATTGCACAAGAATTCCACCTGACGCAGTGTAATAATGTTGAATATAAGTAGTGTTCATATCACTAAAATTACAGATCGTACATCAGAGCTTTTATAATTTTTGTCTTCGATGGATTTAATTATTCTTAGCAAATTGATCATGAAAAGGAACCACAGAATACCACCCGCACACAACACTGACGTATGCAACCAGAAATATTTTTCTCCGTGATTCGTGCGTAGTTTGATTTTGGCCCTTCGACCATAGATACTAATAGACTGGGCAAGCAGTGCAGCGGCTATACATCTGGCGTGGCTGCAACATAGAATCACGTGACTGTTGGCAGAACATCAGCGGGAGTTCAAGGCAGCATTCTGATTCCTGATTTCACTTCCAGTATTTCTCAGTGGATTTCCTACTAACTTCACCACATTAAATGTAGCTTATGTAAACACAGCTAGAAGTGATAAATTATTGCGTAACCACTGTACAAATTTAGTTTTACAGCCATTACTTCACAATGAACTTTGTGAACTGCTGAAACACTATCGATGTTCGGCAATATATTGGCCGCGAATATTTCAGTGTTACCAATTATGAGATGCATTCTCTACTAACAATACGCGTTATGCACTGCGTAAAATGTAAATATTGCGTGTGTGTGTTTTAGTGACTTGGTTGTAGAAAGTGTTATAGACTTCATAAATCGGCATAAACGACGAAACCTGTAACGTAAACACACGTGTTCACATCGAATGTAACGAACTCAATTGTGTCGTTCACCCACAAAACGTAAAGCAGTTTAATTTGGAAGCTCTTTTTTGGTTTAAACAGTTTGTTTCGTAAATGTATCAAATAAGATATCTACAAACTCAGTGCCTACTTACATGAATACTTGTTCCACAGATCATGAATACGATACTTCACAATGATGTGTCAGTTTAATGAAAGGTAGACCTATCATTACATGACAATTCTTCCAATCACTTATTTATACCTAAAAAATCGTCTACTGAGTAGGAGCTGTCATTCATAGATTCTTTTAGTTTGATTTTAAATGCTGGTTGGCTATCTGTCAGGTTTTAATGCTTTTTGGTAAATGACCAAAGATTTTTGTAGCAGCGTATTATTTATCCCATACATTACAGCTTATTATCTGGAAACTAACATAGGCCACACAACTACCTTTTGCAAATGGTATTCAGTATTTGTTTCTGATATTCGTATGTTTTGTAACTGGGAAGTACAAAATAAAACTAAACCCTTATGAGAAATCAAACCCCTAACTTGTTTTTGCAAATTGTTCTTTAAAATAATACCAGCATAATTCACTCGTTTTTGTACCAAAGTCAGATTTAATCCAGGATACTAAAAATCATCCTTTCTTCTTATGTAGTAGCAATGCACATTGCCATTGCTTTTAGTGGGAACGGTTATTGGTAATAAATATATATATATCTCTCTCACACACAATATATATATATATATATATATATATATATCTATGTGTGTGTGTGTGTGCGGATGGATATATGTGTGTGTGTGTGTGTGTGTGTGTGTGTGTGTGTGTGCGAGTGTATATCTATCCTTTTTTCCCCCCTAAGGTAAGTCTTTCCGCTCCCGGGATTGGAATGACTCCTTACCCTTTCCCTTAAAACCCACATCCTTTCGTCTTTTCCTCTCTTTCCCTCTTTAGTGACGAAGCAACCGTTGGTTGCGAAAGCTTGAATTTTGTGTGTATGTTTGTGTTTGTTTGTGTGTCTATCGACATTCCAGCGCTTTCTTTTGGTAAGTCACATCATCTTTGTTTATATATATATATATATATATATATATATATTCTTCAAAGTGTTTTATAACAGATGCGTGTGTGAGCAGTAGGCTTGAAATCTTTTCGTTTCACTGCCTGTATCCACATCTGCCTGCGCCCTTCATCCTTTGGAAACCTATACGAAAGAGAAAAAGCAGCTTTGTAGCTTACCATTTCAAGAAATATATACGATTGCAATGTGCGCCTGGAAACACACACAGCACTTCAAACCGCCAATTTACGTAACTGTGGCGTTCTGGGTAAGGATATGATACACACAATAGTTTATCAGTATTCAAGAAATGCCGCTAAACTATACTAATAATACTTACACGTGAAATTTAATGTTACTTCCCTTCACAAAACCCTCGGTACAACCATAAGCACAACAGGATACCACCACTGTTTTGCCAATAGTCACGTGGTATAGCAGTAGAGATGTTGGTGCCACGAAATATACGTCATGACCAGTCTACCAATATCTATGGTCGAAGTTTTGGCCTCATACATCAGCAATGAAATCTTATTCAACAATAAATACCATCAGCACTGTTCTTAGAAAGTGCAGTCTGATTCGATTAATTTTTTTCTTTTATAAATAGAGTTCAGTACCACCGGTGCACATTTATTTCTTATACATCGGAATACTGTTTGCAGTTTCAAGTACTTTAAATTTGCCGCTGAGATAAAAGTTAAGATGGCGGCCAACAAAAGATAGAGGATTTCTTATTTTATTAAGATTTTTCTTTGTTCAATCGACACCAATAAGAGTTTTACAGTAACAAAGGGCATTCTTAAAGGTATTTCTGCTATTATACTCACCATTTAAAGTCGTTAAAATTATACCTGCACCCGGCCGTTGCGGCCGAGCGGTTCTAGTCGCTTCAGTCTGGAACCGCGTGGCTGCTACGGTCATTTAAATTGATACCACGAATAAAAAAAATTATTAAATTGTTTTGTAAATTATTTTAACACAAACCCATGCTATTTTCAACTAGAAGTACAGACGAAATTGCTGTATAATGGCAACTAACAATGGCTGCGCTTCTTGTAGCTCAAATCGATTCGCGTCTTGCGTCAGCGACGTACATCAGAATAAGACGACAAAAGGGTACAAAACAAAAGAAAAGAATGACATAGATTAACAAAGAATGTGAGACAAATATTGCCTCTGTTTTACATAATTATCATCTTTTTAAGAAATAATTACATAATTGAATGAATATTATTGGGTTACGTAATTTTCCACAAGTTCATATTCCACTCGTAATAATATATATATATATATATATATATATATATATATATATCGTGGATGTTATACACCCAAATGTTTGAATGCGGTACACTCACCGTTCAACGGTACTGTGACACCGTATTCCTTCCCCACGTATGTCTTCTAGGGGGAGCACTCCACCCTGACTTAATTTCTGTGGATGACAGGCCGGCCGGAGTGGCCGAGCGGTTCTAGGCGCTACAGCCTGGAACCGAGCGACCGCTACGGTCGCAGATTCGAATCCTGCCTCGGGCATGGATGTGTGTGATATCCTTAGGTTAGTTAGGTTTAAGTAGTTCTAAGTTCTAGGGGACTGATGACCTCAGAAGTTAAGTCCCATAGTGCTCAGAGCCATTTGAACCATTTTTTATTTTATTTATTTATTCATTTATTTTTTTTTTTTTTTTTTTTTTTTTTTGTGGATGACAATACGCGACCGAATAGAATAGCGCAGGTGAAGAAGCTCTTGTAACGAAAAAATATCCATACAGCAGTTGTCAACCGCGCTGGTGGAGGAAGGGAACGCACTAATGGGGGAGGGGGGTGGGGGAGGAGACGTTGCAGAGCATGCATTGTCGTCTCTAGTGATGTGATGATCACACACCCTATTAACAACAATTTTCAGCCTTTTGTAGTGTCCAGGGGACCATGACAGATCGCGGTAATTTTAGTGTAATTATTGTCTTTGAAAAAAATGGTATTTCTTTTCGTCTACGTATTTCTTTCGTTTACCTCTGTACTATACTGTACCAGTGCCTTCTATGTGTGGTCCAAGTTTCAGTCAGCTGTATTATTTGTCAGTGACACATGTAATGCAATTTAATAAAATTTTGAGTTTATTATATCTGCTTTGACAGCTTTTAATAAAGTGACGTCAAAACAGAAGAGAAATAACTCTAATAATACTATGAACAGTGTAATGTAATTTAATTTAGCCCGACGCCGATCAGCAAACTAGCTCAGTACTCAGGGTGGTTACGGGACCATAAATAATTAACTCTCTCTCTCCTGAATCCTCACAGATATTCTCCCATTATATATCAAAAGTATAATTAAAACTCATGTGCTTATAGCACAGATAATATTTCGTATGCCATTTCAATTTGAAGTAATAAAACCCGTAACTGCATATAACCCGTAACTCACGTTCGTCTCGAATACCAATATAAGATAACAAGCATAGTCTTTTGCAGATGACATCTTATATTAGAAATAGAATCCTGTGACCAGGCCTTTCTGCCTGGGATATTATCTCGCAACCCTGAGAAAATCTGAAAGTGAAATATATTAAGTTATTCGTAGCGGCCACAATCTCGTAGACTCTGAAAGAAAGTTTAGTGTCCTAACCGGCGGCACGTCTCGAAAATGAGCTGAAAGAAAATCAGTAATTATTTTCTAGTATGGCGCTTAACAATGGACAATATTCCGTTAAGGCCACGTCTACTCAGGACAAGTAAGGTTGAAGAATGTACTTTATTGAATACCGTACACAAATTTTACGTTATGAACAACTGTATTTTTTCTTCGTTTTCATCTTATGTAGGCTTTTACAGCAAGATGAACTTCAGACAATCGTTCTTTTCTCTTCAAGTCCAATATCAGAAGAAGATGACAAAAGAATAGAGAGTTCACACACAGAATCTCGAATGTCCATGGAATTGCTATATAATGCATTTGTTATTCGCTGGCATGCTTCGCCAGCTATTCATACAATAAGTAGCAATACATGACATTTACACACTTCAAGTTCATGACCACCACAGGACATACAGTACGCAAATCACACGAAAGCTACTTTTGTGCTTAAGTTTTGCACACCAGTGTACTTTAAACTAATCCGTTTAGAAGAAGATAAGTGAAACGTCCAATGTCTCTGCGAATCAGTATCTTCTGGTAGTACGTATGATACAGGTGAAGCACTGTCGACCGAATTTTAATAGACACTGAGTGATGCTGAGTTTCATAAAATACAGGTCTTTAACAGTGCCTCGTTTTTGTACAATAAAGTTCATAGATCCTTACTGTTTACTTATCATTATGACTTTCCTCAGGTACAAGTGGTTCGCTAGGCCACGACGGAGAACTTCCACTGATATCTGTGATTCCCGAACGCTGTAAGGGAATGTCACCAATGTTCTTTCGTGGTCATTTTGTTTGCATGTTCGACAGAAAGTAAATGTACAGATTACAAGCTACTGTCGGATTTTATAAATTTTCATAATTTGTTCGTTTAATGCTGCAGTGCTGACTGAATCAGTAGTCAGTATATCTTAAACTTTTGGTTAGGCATTTTAAAATATAAAAATTTTCCTGTTTATACTGTATTTAAAAATGAGTCAGAATTCAAACTCAGTAACTTATTAGATGTTAGATTCTCAGTGCAATCACGACGGAACTCTAGCAACTAGGACGTAAGCACTCAAGTTCTGACTTTTCAAATATCCTGCTATTTAGGAAAGCTCAAGCATGCCGACGCTTCTGCAATTCGAAAAGATAATCTGCGTACTGTTGTGCTTAAAAAAATGTGGTTCACAAATACCGGTTTCGAAAAAGACAATGTCCATCGGAGCAAACAAGCTGAAGAAGATTTTGAAGAACTATACACGATCAGCATCACAAAAAAACTGAAAGCTCTAAATCGGAAATTCTCTTCTACTAGTTATTCAAAGTAAGATAAGCACTATAATTATGACGACGTATAACAATATCATAACGTATCTGTGATGAAAGAGATGCCCAGCGGGTTAATGTGGCAAGCATCATACGTCACGTCAGTATGCTCACATTTCCATCTTCCACGTAAGGATTTAGCTATTACTCAATTCAGATAACTCGGTAACATTTCCAAGTATATTTTATAGCGTCTATCATCGCTAGCCATTTATTTAACAACATCCACTGCAGGACGCAAGCTCTAAACGCACTTTATGCATTTATTCAGTTAAGATAAAACAGGCGCTGTTCTACAGTATGTACGCATTCTTGACACGTTCAGCATACACTGTTACATCGTAATGGCATCTCATATGTTCATTACTATTAAACAGATAGCGTAATTCACATGTTGCCGCAATTGATATGCAAATAATGTAGTTCAGTGCTAAAACATTGCCAAATATTATGCCAGAAACATGCATATTCAGATAAGCCCTCTTTGTCCCGCAGTCTGATGAATATTCTGAACCGTGGTGGAATTCATAAATTTTCTGTCCTAGCCTTTTTGACGCTTATCTTTTACAAAACGGCATTCATATTCAAATTAGTGCCCGCAGCGAGAAGTCGTCACTTGTGCATTTAACACCCTGCTTAGCTGGAGGTAGAATCTGCACTACTTTCGAGGCCACACACTGCTGGCAGCCATTTTAAAAAGATAGAGTTTCAAAATGTCAAGGAGCTAATACAGTATTTTTCACGAGACAGCAACAATCCTGGTAACGACTGACTTGATAGTGAGCCGAAGAGAATAAAGCAGTCTAACGCAGCATTTAGAACTCTGTCAGTGCCGAAGGATATATAGCAGTATCTTACACATTTTAGAGGCAATAGGGAAGAAATTATGTTTTGATCGGGACTGAAAAATGTCTTTACTTTATATTCTAGAAACTCCAGTGGAATGCGAAAACTAAGTCTGTGGTGGTTTCCTTTCACATAAGGAGGAGTACATTATTTAGAAGTTATTTCTTAGCGTCGTATCCCGAGCGCTAGAGTTCAGCCCAAACGTATATTCAATTTATAATTTGGTACAGTGAACTGCCGCAATAAGTTGCCTAAATAAAAAATCCTGGGACAATTAAGTTACCTATAAAAAAAAAAGTCATAACTGGTACCCTAGGTTTAGCATGTGACTGCGCTAGTGAGTTACTCCACTTCGGGTGCCGCTAACAAAAAATTTAATCAGAAACAGCAGTAAAAGGAGTAAATGATTGTGTTAGTTTCATGCAACGATTTCAGAACCGAAAACTACGCGGAACTATTGAAAGTAAATGAGCGCACTTTGATACCAATTTTCTCTGTAAAGCATGCGTTTGATAGTTATATACATAAATTTATATAAATATGTAATTATAAATGAAAAACGAAATACAGTTTGTGTTCTAAAGTATTAATTTCCTTTGTTAGCCAGTTTTCTGTTTGAAAGGCCATCATCAGACGTTGACTGTCTTTCACCGTCAAGGAGGCTATAATGGGTAATATTCATTTCACAGGATTTACTGCAATATAACGTCATTTTGACGTCACACTCAATATCGACGACCGTATGGTCGGCTATCGACATTGTGAGAAGGAATAATACGAATTTTATTACTGCTCGTTTCAGTCGCAGCAATTTAATCTGTTCTGTTAGGTTCCTGCCTAACTGCTCACTCCAAAATCGCTAAATCTTTATTTCATCTTCCGTTGTCTGATCAGACGGAAATGTAAACAACATCGAATATTGCAGGACATACTTGTATTACATTGACAAGGAAGTCCCGGAAACTGTTAAGAATGCTAATATGAACAAAAACGAATCTCCCGACGCCAGAAACCACAACATTGGTTTTCAAACTGCGGGAACGTATAAAAAATGGGGCACGTCCGAGGCGGGCGGTCCAGTGCATAACGCTGTTAAGAAGACAAATGTGTCAGTACTTACGACGAACTGTCTACAGGGTACCCAGTTTTTCCTGTATACTCTGATGTTCATTTTCGTCTTAGATCCTCAGCCTGCACGTAAAAGCAGTAACTGAGCGTAGCCAATGTGATCTCTGGAAATTTGTAGCGTACGGATACAGCAGACGTGCGAAAACTTGGCCGATCGTCGCACTTCGGCCCCATTCGGAATACATTGCTCCAACTGTCTTCTGTATAGGATGTCTCACAGCTTCAACGCTATAGTAATTGTTGCCAGTAGTGGCTTTTGTTTCTAAGCAGCGTTGGCGCTCAAGTCTTAGTTGAACTGAGTTGTTCGGTCAGTATCGATCAAATAATCAGTTTAGTCGTGTGTACTTTTGATGTCTACTTCTACAACTACATGGATACTCTGCAAATCACGTTTAAGTGCCTGGCAGAGGGTTCATCGAACCACCTTCACAATTCTCTATCATTCTAATCTCGTATAGCGCGCGGAAAGGATAACCACCTATATCTTTCCGTACGAGCTCTGATTTCCCTTATTTTATCGTGGTGATCGTTCCGCCCTATGTAGGCCAGTGTCAAAAAAAATATTTTCGCATTCGGAGGAGAAAGTTGGTGATTGGAATTTCGTGACGAGATTCCGTCGCAACGAAAAACGCCATTCTTTTAATGATTTCCAGCTCAAATCCTGTGTCATTTCTGTGACACTCTCTCCCATATTTCACGATAATACAAAACGTGCTGCCTTTCTTTGAACTTTTTCGATGTACTCCGGCAGTCCTACCTGGTAAGAATTCCACACCGCGCAGCAGTATTCTAAAAGAGGACGAACAAGTGTAGTGTAGGCAGTCTCCTTAGTAGGTCTGTTACATTTTCTAAGTGTCCTGCCAATAAAACGCAACCTATGGTTAGCCTTCCCCACAACATTTTCTGTGTGTTCTTTCCAATTTAAGTTGTTCGTAATTGTAATACCTAGGTATATAGTTGATTTTACGGCTTTTAGATTAGACTGATTTATCGTGTAACCGAAGTTTAACGAGTTCCTTTTAGTACTCATGTGGATGACCTCACACTTTTCGTTATTTAGGGCCAACTGCAACTTTTCGCACTATTCAGATATTTTTTCGAAATCACTTTGCAGTTTGTTTTCATCTTCTGATGACTTTATTAGTCGATAAACGACAGCGTCATCTGCAAACAACCGAAGACGGCTGCTCA
The DNA here is from genome assembly GCF_021461385.2 of Schistocerca piceifrons. Taxonomy (NCBI): domain Eukaryota; kingdom Metazoa; phylum Arthropoda; class Insecta; order Orthoptera; family Acrididae; genus Schistocerca; species Schistocerca piceifrons. The sequence continues at coordinate 586,425,298 of NC_060138.1, forward strand.
TATTGTCTCCCAAATCGTTTATATAGATAAGGAACAGCAATGGATCTATAACACTACCTTGGTGAACGCCTGAAATCACTTCTGTTTTACTCGATGACTTTCCGTCAGTTACTACGAACTGTGACCTCTCTGACAGGAAATCGCAAATCCAGTCACATAACTGAGACGATATTCCATAAGCACGCGATTTTACTGCGAGCCGCTTTTGTGGTACAGTGTCAAAGGCCTTCCGGAAATCCACTAATACGTAATCGATCTGAAATCCTTTGCCAGTTGCACAGCTAGTTGTGTTTCACAGGAAGGATGTTTCCTAAACCCATGTTGACTGTGTGTCAATAGACCGTTTCCTTCGAGGTAATTCGTAATGTTCGAACACAATATATGTTCTAAAATCCCGCTGCATATCGACGTTAACGATATGGGCCTGTAATTTAGTGGGTTACTCCTACTACCTTTATTGAGTATTGGTGTGACCCGTGCAGCTTTCCAGCCTTTGGGTACGGATCTTTCGTCGAGCAAACGGTTGTATATGATTGTTAAGTATGGAGCTAATGCATCAGCATACTCCGAAAGGAACCTAAGTGGTATACAGTCTGGACCAGAAGACTTGCTTTTATTAAGTGATTTGAGTTGCTTCACTACTCCGAGGACATTTACTTCTACGTTACTCATGTTGGCATCTGTTCTCGATTCGAATTCTGGAATATTTACTTCGTCTTCCTTTGTGAAGGCATTTCGGAAGGCTGTGTTTAGTAAATCTGCTTTGGCAGCACTGTCTTCGATAGTATCTCCATTGCTATCGCGCGGAGAAGGCATTGATTGTTTCTTGCCGCTAACATACTTCACATACGACCAGAATCTCTTTGGATTTTCTGCCAGGTTTCAAGAAAAAGTTTCGTTGTGGAAGCTGTTATAGGCGTCTCGCATTGATCTCCGCTCTAAGTTTCGAGCTTCTGTAACGGATAGCCAATGTTGGGTATTTTGCGTCCGTTTAAATTTGGCATGTTTATTTCTTTGTTTCTGCAACAGTGTTCTAACCCGTTTTGTGTACCAAGGAGGATCAGCTACGTCGTTTGTTAGTTTATTTGGTATAAACCTCTCAATTTTTTTTTTTAATATTACGGGACTTAACTGCTAAGGTCATCAGTCCCTAAGCTTACACACTACTTAACCTAAATTATCCTAAGGACAAAAACACACACACATGCCCGAGGGAGGACTCGAACCTCCGCCGGGACCAGCCGCACAGTCCATGACTGCAGCGCCTAAGACCGCACGGCTAATCCCGCGCGGCAAACCTCTCAATTGCTGCCGATACTATTTCTTTGAATTTAAGCCAAATCTGGTCTACACTTATACTCATTAATTTGGAGCGGAGATTGTCTCTCAGAAAGGCGTCAAGTGAATTTGTATCTGCTTATTTGAATAGTTATATTTTCGCTTATTTTTCGAGGATTTGGGGATTACAATATTCAATCTCTCTACGACAACCCTGCGTTCACTAATCCCTATATCGGCTTTGATGTTGGTTATTAATTCAGGATTATTTTTTGCTAAGAGCTCAAGTGTGCTTTCACAACAATTTACTATTCGCGTGGGCTCATGAACTAACTGCTCGAAATAATTTTCAGAGAATGCGTTTAGCACAATTTTTTCGATGATATTTTATGCATACCTCCAGAATTAAACATGTATGTTCGCCAACATATCGAGGATAAGTTAAAGTCACCACCAACTATTATCGTATGAGTCGGGTGCGTGTTTGAAATCAAACTCAAGTTTTCTTTGAACCCTTCAACAACTGTATCATCTGAACTGGGAAGACGGTAAAAGGATCGAATTATTACCTTATTCCGGTTGCCAACAATGACCTCTGCCCATACTAACTCACAGGAAGTATCTACTTCAATTTCGCGACAAGTTAAACTACTACTAACAGCAACAAACACGCCCCCGCCAACGGTGTTTAGCCTATCTTTTCGGAACACCGTTAGGTTCTTCGCAAAAATTTCGGCTGAGCTTATATCCGGCTTTGCCCAGCTTACAGTGCCTATAACGATTTGAGCATCAGTGCTTTCTATTAGCGCTTGGAGCTCTGGTACTTTCCCAACACAGTTACGACAATTTACAACTGTTATACCAATGGTTCCTGTATCTATGGTCTTCCTGTGTTCAGCCTGCATCCTTTGTGACTGAAGCCCATCTTGTGTTTTCCCGAGACCCTCTAACCTAAAAAACCGCCCAGTCCACGCCACACAGCCCCTGCTACCTGTGTAGCCACCTCATGCGTATAGTGGACACCTGACCTATTCAGCAGAACCCGAAACCCAACCACCCTTTGGCGCAAGTCGAGGAATCTGCAGTCTACACGGTCGCAGGACCGTCTGAGTCTCTGATTCAGACCCTCCACTCGGCTCTGTACAAGAGGTCCGCAATCGGTCTTGTCGACGATGCTGCAAATGGTCATCTCTGCTATCACTTGCAAGCAAGACTGGCAGTCTTAATCACTTTTTTTAGCCGCTCTAAACCAGAGAGAATCTCTTCTGATGCAAAGCGACACATATCATTCGTACCGACGTTAGCAACCACCTGAAGTTGGCTGCACCCTGTGCTCTTCATGGCTTCCGGGAGGACCCTTTCCACATCTGGAATGACTCTACTACTGCCTGACTGACAGTGAACTGTCAACTTGTAAAGTTTTTTTTTCTTTACATCTTCAAGAGCTTTTCAAAGAAACGCAGGTACAGTGATGATTTCATTAAGTATTGTTTCGTTGCTGTACAAAACACTGATGTCAACCAGCCGCCATGTGTTATTTGTTATGAAATATTGAGCAATAATGCCATGAGACCTTGTCGTCTCGAACGGCATTTGTGGACTAAACATAGCGCTTTAAAAGGTAAGCTGATGGAGTTTATTGATGCAATATGTGCGAGTTTGAACCGTATGACGTTTGATAGTATTGGATCCATTACTCAGTCTCTTGAAAAAGCGTTACTAACTTCCTATGAGTTACTGCTACTCATCGCACAGTCTGTCATGTTGTCTGAGAAACCCAGGTCAAACTCTGTTTGTTGAAAGCAGCTGATATATAAAATACATTGATTTATTTGTTCTTTGTTACCAAATGTGTATGCAAATTATATAAGTCTACAAAAATATTTATATTATAGAGTTTATGAACTTTTCCTTTATTACCTTTAGCCGTGCGAATAGTTGCGACAGGCCGCAGTTCGGTCGTCCAGTATTGCCCCCATTCAAAGCACTTTGTGCGAGACTTCGTGTGAGCTGCCTTCTGTTTCAAACCGCTCGCAGCCTCGCCAATCTATCGGCTGTCGCCATTTTTCTTATATTCATCGCCATGTACTCCAACAGACTTAATTATTTTCACAATATTTGCTACAAATAAGCGCCGCATTTGAGACTGGCCATCTCGGTAATGAGCAGAGTCCAAATTTCCTTGCAAATGAGTGTATTGACGAATTTAGGTAATAAACGCACTTGCTGAAGAATTTTTTTTATTTAATTTTTTATATTTACAAATTTGTAAGAAATACAAATAATTTTCCTGGCTTCAATGGAATTGTTGCAACAACTTGCATAGGCATAATACGTACTCTCTTTTCTCACGTGAATTGTGATTACACTGAAGATTATGTAAAATTTATGGTAATTTAGTTGAACTAATTATTAGAACTGAAAAATGCTGTACAATAGGCCTAAATAATTTTCCTGTCATTTGTATGTTAAGATGTTAGTCGACAAAGCAGAAGCATTTCCTTACCACTCACAAAGAAAAGTGGCCGCGGGAAGTACAGTACGCACATTTTAGTTGTTCTTCCCGTGGCATCTGAGAACAAGTCAAAACATTTCGTATCGACAAACCTCTTTTTCGCAGCGGCAACATTGTCGAAATCTTACTGTTATGGCACTGAAGATGAGAAAGAAGCGTACTGAATCGTGGTGTATTGTCCGCCGTTGACAATTTAGATAATAACGAAAAGAGAGATTAGTTACTACCAGTAATAATTGTATTTCTATAAAATTATCTGACACAACCTAACATGCTCAATACGTTTTTGAAATGTCGGTTTTGTCTATTAACTGCGTAGCGCTTCGACACCTTTAAAACAGTTTCATTTTCCTTGATACATGTGAGTCACGCATTTGAAAATTAGCGTCTTTCTGCATAATGCGTAATCTTGAATCTATATTTCTTCTGTGCCAAATGTATAGCATTGAAGCATTTTGGTAGATACGTGCGAACTCGTTCGGTTGGCAGCTACGAACCGGAGACAGATAAACTTTACCCCTTTCACATCAGCCCTCAATGCAAAAAGTCAATGGTACTCTCCCGCCCTCATCCACCTGCGCGCACTTGGATAAAACACCAACTTCAGATGTTTCTACAGCAACAAATCCTCTATCTCTGCCAATGCAATGAACGCGTGAACATGCTTATAAATTTTTGAAAATCTGTGAAGCGTTCTCCTCGCACTTACCAGTACTGCAAGATGAAACCTTGTACCAAAATGAACTGAGGAAGCAATTTTTAAAAACTGATATTGATGTTGGGGCATGCGTGATGCAGATGGAGTGTTGTTTAGCCGCAGTGTTCGTGATGGGGGGCGTTGGCCCCACATCGGTGCTGTTAACCCACAGAAGCGTGGGCTTCCTACGGAACGGAACGGGTGCCCATCGGCCGACGTACTGGATAAAAGCACGTGCCGAAGTGAAGTAAATATAAATGTAAAAATGAAGCTAAATTTTGATACTGCGCATTTTTATTGCTTTTTGCTACATTGTGCAATTTTGGCCTTTGTGACAAATCGTGAACGAACGCTTGTTTACGATATGACAGGGCATAGATATTTGGGCTCTAATAATGAGTCTTCACGAATCCATGTTAACTCCGTGCGCTGTTTGCACTGTAGTGGCTGATCTGTACTAGGTGTATACACCACTTTTATGTTGACAGTGCCGAGAGAAAAATTAATATGTAGGAATTTCCCCTTTCACGACACACCGAGTCCTTACTACCTCCCCCCCCCCCCCTCCCCCCTGTGGATAACACAGTATTATTAATGTGAAGGGGGCCACGAAGTTTCAATTTTTTGCAATAGAGGGGCGCGACAAACAGAAGTTTGGAAATCCATGAACCCATGAACCACAACGTTATCAGCTAACACTTGGTCATGGGGTATTTGTCTCCTGTCTTGGTTATCATAGTGTCTCTTGAAGGCTTATATCGTTGATGCGTTATTAACTGACATTTAATCATAATGGTGACGTGTTTGCGATAAACTTTAAATGTCCTATTACCTTGAAACAGCACGCTGCAAATTATGATACAAGTGCGTTTCGTGCTTAATTTGTAAATTATTGACGATAAAAATTCACTCCTGAGAGAACACACTTGTATGTGTTGTATACGACTTCGTGTCCGCCCCGATAGCTGAGTGGTCAGCGTGACGGATTGCCGTCCTACGGGCCTGGGATCGATTCCCTGCTGGGTCGGGGATTTTCTCCGCTCAAGGACTGGGTGTTGTGCTGTCTTCATCATTTCATCCCCATCCAGCGCGCAGGTCCCCCCATGTGGCGTCGAATGTAATAAGACCTGCACCAAGACGGCCGGACCTGCCCCGCAAGGGGCCTCCCGGTCAATGACGCCAAACGCTCATTTCCATTTGCATATACGACTTCATATGCAATAGTAAGGAGAGATGGGCTACAGAGTGATGTGGCAACTATCGTTGTAGGAGATCTGGACAGGAGCAGAAGATTTACTTAACTTGTATTTCTCTAAGCTTACAAAGACTCATTGCAAATAATGGCCGGCCGGAGTGGCCGAGCGGTTCTAGGAGCTACAGTCTGGAACCGCGTGACCGCTACGGTCTCAGGTTCGAATCCTGCCTCGGGCATGGATGTGTGTGATGTCCTTAGGTTGGTTAGGTTTAAGTAGTTCTAAGTTCTAGGGACTGATGACCACAGCAGTTAAGTCCCATAACGTTCAGAGCCATTTGAACCATTTTTTGCAAATAATGCTGCAAAGAGCAGTGTCCAGCTGATTGCTGGCAACATGTATAAGGTTTCCTGCACTATAATATGATCTAGGTGTTAGATAGACGGCATCTAGGTAGCGTCTCATGACGATGTGACTCCAAGTGCATGTGGGCTGAGCGGTTACCTCGGGCCGCCCTATACTGCAGTGGCCGTAGGGCGCCCATAGTCCAGAGTCACTGGGGGTGTGGCCCAGCAGACACGCATCATTGGGTCCGAAAATCCTGCTCGACTGCTAACAGCGTCAATCAGAAATTTGCGATTCCAGTACCAACATAATAACGCCATGGGATAGTATCGACATGTGATACCATTGTATTAACGCATTAAGCGTCGACAAATCATTGAGTGAGTTTTAATTACAGCTATAATTATAACAAATGTTCCAAAAATGATGCGTTTTTATAAATCTCCAACACACATGCACGATACCACGCTAACAAAAGTAATAGCAGTCCCTGTCATCACTGACAATCCACTTGGCGTGTTGCAAATGAGTGTTACTCAGATGCAATACTCGTCAACACTGAAACACTGAAAAAGATGTTACAGATCGAGGGTGAGATACACTATGTGATCAAAAGTATCCGGACACCCCCCAAAAACATCCTTTTTTCATATTAGGTGCACTGTGCTGCCACCTACTGCCAGGTACTTCGTGTCAGCGACCTCAGTAGTCATTAGACATCGTGAGAGCAGAATGGGGCGCTCCGCAGAACTGATGGACTTCGAACGTGGTCGGATGATTGGGTGTCACTTGTCCCACAAACCCCTAGGTCCACTGTGTCTGATGTGATAGTGAAGTGGAAACGTGAAGGGACACGTACAGTGTACAGGCCGACATCGTCTGTTGACTGACAGAGACCGCCGACAGTTGAAGAGGGCCGTAGTACGCAGACACCTATCCAGACCATCACACAGGAATTCCAAACTGCATCAGTATCCACTGGGCGGGAGATGAGAAAACTTGGATTTAATGGTCGAGCGGCTGCTCATAAGCCACACATCACGTCGGTAAATGCCAAACAACGCCTCGCTTGGTGTAAGAAGCGTAAACTCTGGACGATGAACAGTGGAAAAACGTTGTGTGGAGAATCAGGGTGCACAATGCGGTGATCCGATGGCAGGGTGTGGTATGGCGAATGTCCGGTGAACGTGTAGTGCCAACAGCAAAATTCTGAGACGGTGGTGTTATGGTGTGGTCGTGTTTTTCACGGCACTATCACAGCACAGGCCTAAACTGATGTTTTAAGCACCTTCTTGCTTCCCACTGTTGAAGACCAATTCGGGTATGGCGATTGCAACATTCTACATCTACATCTACGTGATTACTCTGCTATTCACAATTAAGTGTCTGGCAGGGGGTTCAGTGAACCACCTTCAAGCTGTCTCTCTGCCGCTCCACTCTCGAACGGCGCGCGGGAAAAACATGCGCTTAAATTTTTCTGTGCGAGCCCTGATTTCTCTTATTTTATCGTGATGATCATTTCTCCCTATGTAGGTGGGTGCCAACAGAATGTTTTCGCAATCGGAGGAGAAAACTGGTGATTGAAATTTCTTGAGAAGATCCCGTCGCAACGAAGTCACCTTTGTTTTAATGATTGCCACTCCAATTCACGTATTATGTCTGTGGCACCATCTTCCCTATTTCGCGATGATACAAAACGAGCCACCCTTCTTTGAAATTTTTCAGTATCATCCGTCAGTCCCACATAATAAGGATCCCACACCGCACAGCAGTACTCCAGAATAGGGCTGACAAGTGTAGTGTAAGCAGTCTCTTTAGTAGATCTGTTACACATTCTAAGTGTTCTGCCAGTGAATCGCAGTCTTTGGTTTTCTCTACCCACAACATTATCTATGTGATAGTTCCATTTTAGGGTATTTGTAATTGTAATCCCTAAGTATTTAGTTCAGATTTGTGTGGCTTATCACGTAATCGAAATTTAGCGGATTTCTTTTAGTATTCATGTGAATAACTTCACACTTTTCTTTATTCAGGGTCAATTGCCACTTTCCGCACCTCACAGATATCTTATCTAAATCATTTTGCAATTAATTTTGGTCATCTGATGACTTTACAAGACGGCAAATGACAGCATCATCTGCAAATAATCTAAGAGGGCTACTCAGATTGTCTCCCATATCGTTAATATAGATCAGGAACAATAGAGGGCCTATAACACTTCCTTGGGGAACACCGGATATTACTTCTGTTTTACTCCATGACTTTCCGTCTATTACTACGAACTGTGACCATTCCGACAGGAAATGATGAATCCAGTCGCACATCTGAGGCGGTAGTCCATAGGCACACAGTTTGGTTAGAACACACTTGCGAGGAACGGTGTCGAAAACCTTCTCAAAATCTAAAAACATGGAGTCAATTTGACATCACATGTCGGTAGCACTCATCACTTCATGAGTATAAAGAGCTAGTTGTGTTCCGCAAGCACGATGATTTCTGAATCCGTGCTCATTATGTGTCAGTAAATCGTTTCCTAGGAGGTACTTCATAATGTTCGAATACAGTATATGTTCCAAAACACTACTGCAAATCGACGTTAGTGATATGGTCCTGTAATTAGGCGGATTACACCTACTTCCCTTTTTGGGTATTGGTGTGACTTGAGCAACTTTCCAGTCTTTAGGTCGGAACTTTCTGTTAGCGAGCGGTTGTGTATAATTGCTAAATATGGAGCTACTGCATCAGCATACTCTGAGAGGAACCTGAACTGGTATACCATCTGGACCAGAAGCCTTGCCTTTATTAAGTGGTTTAAGCTGCTTTGCTACACCGAGGGTATCTACTTCTATGTTTCTCATCTTCACAGTTGTTCTTGATTGGAATTTGGGAATATTTACTTCGTCTTCTTTGGTGAAGGAGTTTCGGAAAACCGTGTTTAATAACTCTGCTTTGGTGGCACTATCATCAGTGACTTCACCGTTGTTGTCGCGCTGTGAAGGCATTTATTGCGTCTTACCACTGGTGTGCTTTATATGTGATCAGAATCTCTTTGGGTTTTCTGCCAGATTCCGAGACAGAGTTTCACTTTGCCAATCTTCGGGATCTTTCGTTCTTTTAAATTTGGCATGCTTATTTTGTTGCTTCTGCAACATCGATCTGACCCGATTTGTGTATTTTCAGCACGATCGAGGACTTGTTCATAATGCACGCCCTGCGGCGGAATGATTACACGACAATAACATCCCTGTAATGGACTGGCCTGCACAGAGTCCTGACCTGAATCCTATAGAACGCCTTTGGGATATTCTGGAACGCCGACTTCGTACCAGGCCTCACCGACAGACAGCGATACCTCTCCTCAGTGCAGAATTCCGTGAAGAATGGGTTGCCATTCCCCAAGAAACTTTACAGCACCTGATTGAACATATGCCTACGAGAGTGGAAGCTGTCATCAAGGCTAAGGGTGGGCCAACACCATACTGAATTCCAGCTTTACCGATGGAGTGCGCCGCGAACTTGTAATGGTTCAAATGGCTCTGAGGACTATGGGACTTAACATCTATGGTCATCAGTCCCCTAGAACTTAGAACTACTTAAACCTAACTAACCTAAGGACATCACACAACACTCAGTCATCACGAGGCAGAGAAAATCCCTGACGCAGCCGGGAATCGAACCCGGGAACCCGGGCGTGGGAAGCGAGAACGCTACCGCACGACCACGAGCTGCGGACGCGAACTTGTAAGTTATTTTCAGCCAGGTGTCCGGATACTTTTGATCACATAGTGTACGAACGTGAACACAGACGAAAAGCCACCTTTGTCAGTGCAGTGGTGACGCAATTAAAAACACTATACAGTAAAAAATATATAAAGGAAAAGACAACAGAATAACATTGTCACTAATTCGGAAAACTGGTACCTGTTTAACAATTTCACTTTATAATTCAAATAAAATAAAATAAAATAATATCGTGCCAAAAATACTGAAGAATAGTTTGAAGAAGTGATATGTATGGAAGGTGCTTGCAGTCATTCATGTTCTCACTTTCACTTTCAGTGTAGAACTTCATGACCTGTGGCCATTAATTATTTCTTCAGAACGGTTATTATACAAAGGGAAGGAGCAGATCTTGATGGACAGGGCAGTTTCCTACACTGCAGATTTTTCATTATGACAACAAATTACTCAGACCGTTACGTGGTACCTCATTTACAGTTACTTCATTAGTCATGGATTGAACCAATATTGTTTACGATTTATGTATATTATTTTAACGTAAGAGTTTATTAAAACGTTGATCGACATTTCAGCTTATATCGTATGTGTTATTTATCGTACTTGAAAGATACGTTGTCATTTTTGGCTTTTATTTCGTAAAGCATGTTTTTCTCTGTTAAGAAACAGAAGATGTAGCGTTACGCTTGATGTACAGTACCTTATCCCACCTCGCCGGTGAACCTATTTGAGAGATGGATATACTTCAACTATGTCATGGTATGGAAAAAATTGAATTAGCGTTATAATGCCTACGTTTCCTGGTCGCATTTACTCAAGGAGTTACAGTTCCTTGCATATTTTATTTGTCTTTTGAGGTATCGAATGCCTGTGAATAAAATATTCTGCAACGCTTCGCACTATCGCTAACATCAGTTTAGTTGGAGATTAAGTTCTGTTCCCATGTACTTCCCTATAACGCTTCATTGCTGAAAATTCCTTTTTATTGTATTTCTCATTTTTACTTCACAGTCGTAGCTGATTTCTTGTAAGTTGCCATTGACTATCTTCTACTATCCGTTCCTATGTGTGAACAGCTACAAAAGGATATTCTGACTATTATGATATCCATCGTAGAATATCTATACCATTTTGTCAGTTAAGCCAGAAAGATAAATTTGATTATGGTTTTGCTATATTTAACCTACTTTTAGATCTGTAAAAGAGATCAATCGAGTTCCTATTTGTCATTTTTCCTCTATTCCAAGAAAGGCAGTTGTTTGTACAGTTTGAATTGAAGCCTCGGCCATTGCTGGTCTGAACGTCTAAATATGATTTATTTCGTTCGCAAAGAAAAGAGTATTCAGGGTAGCAGCTATAAATTTATAACTACTCTTTCTTCAGCTAACGAGCTAAATGCTCAAGTAAATGGATGGGGGCGCAAGTTCTAAAACATAATTTTCTATAAACCTCCCTGTAGAACAGTCATGTAGTTACTTAGCAGCGACTCTATTACTGTACTCAAATGTAACACAACTAAATTTTTTTTTCTAATCTCCCCTCCGTTAGTCACTTCAGGTGAACCTTTGTCGAGGGGGAGGAATGTACAAAATATATCTTCTGCTAACAAAACTGTAACAGTTTCTTTCTTCTTTTCTTTTATTTTCCTGGGCAATGAGTTTGCCCATTGACTATAGAAAATGTTTACCCATCAAGCTGGGTGGCAGTGACCAAGTGTCATGAAATGGCACTTCCAAGGGTAAATCAGGTAAATACAACATAACTGATTTTAGTCTTTTATCGAAATGGTATTCCAATTGCGCTGATAGTTTAAAAGAGAATGTGATGTTACCACAGTGGAAAATATAAACAGCCATCCACTACAGTTCAAGGCTACGTTATAGGCCTGGGGGATTATTGTGTGGTCATAGCAGATTAGGGCAACAGTCGATGGTATATGCATAGAGCAAAGTCTGTTATTTTATGAATATAGGTGACTGTAAAGTTGTCACAATTCGTGGGCACAGGGATTAGTGCACTCAGCCAACGTTAAGTGTTAACCCACGAACAGATATGTCCATTCAAACCATTAAATCGGCGCACAAATAATTCTTTATTCGGATGCAGTGCTGCAAGTCAGCAAACGTAAGAGCATCATGCATTTGCCGGTCTTTACTAACAGCTAGGAAATCGCAGGTCTGCTGGGTAATGCGCTTTTGCATGGGTCCCCACACAGCAGGAAGAGTATGTAGTCGGTAACTCCCAGATTCACAGGTGCTGCAAGTGATTGTTAATTTTACTAGCATGACAAGACTGTCAGAAAGCCTAGCTATTTCATCTGCAAGAGGAAAGACAAAAGGAAGGGGGAAAATTGCATCAACTGACTGACAGATTCTGCTGTATGCGTGGCGAGCCGGATACTCATCTCTACCTGTACTGCAAGCAATACCACTTGACATGGAGTATCAGGAACTGAAGAAGACGAGAAACGTAAGCGCTTCGCCTTTGTGCAAAAATACACATTATTCCCTGTCCGTTCGAGTAGCGTTCATCCAAAGATTTAGATTGAACAATTTAAAGATGGAATGCTGAGGGAGTGGTCTGCACAATATAAGATTAATTTTATTTGTGTACATCTCATAGAAGAAGCAGCAGCAATCACGCAGGAGAAATTTAAGCAAGTATTTTTAAATGAGTACTGGACACATGGTAAACTAAAGTAACACTGAGCATCTTAATGATGTAACCATACGGTGTATCGCAATACTTAGATTCGATATAGTATTTCAGAGAGATGTTGGAACGTAATCAGTTTCTAGACGACCTTACTAGCAAAAGGAACTGATCAAAATCTGCCAAACAAAAGTACTCTGTCCAATTCTGAGAGAGATCATGGTCGCAGGCCACGGTACGAACAATATTAATGGATTACAGCGCTTCTTACAAGAACTTGGGTTCGATCGTGAAGCCAGAGTAGGGGGCCTGTACATTCGTACACACTCAACCAGAGTCAGAACAATATAGTTCAAACAATCCGAACTGGTGAGCAAGACACCCACCTTGCAAGAATAGGAATTATTAGAAAAAGAATAACTATTGTGGATCATGGGGCCACCGTACCGACCAGATGACAGATACAACAATAGAGAACGCAACGATCAGCACAGAGAAGGCACCGAAATTGTTGAAGTCCATAGTCCTCATCCACGACGACCGAGGTAGGAATAGCCAGCGCCAGTGGCTAGAGCTCCGATTTAACAGTTAAATGGTGTACAATTGCCCAGAGCCTTACTTGTCAATTGCGACGGATTAAAACAGAAGTTGTCAGAAGCTATCGCAATGTTTGACAACTTTATGGAGGATTTTGCCTATTTCATTATCGATATGGAGACGGATGAAGTAGTAGTGCCACGCATTTTAGACTCAGGCAGTCAAGTTTCAATTGCATCTATAGGAATTTATGAGACTTGTGACAAGAAAAAGCAGTGGCCGATATTCAGACCACACAAAATGAAATAGCAGGATGCAGTACATAAGACGCACGTAGAAGGCAGTCAGGGCTGATTTCCAGTACCAGTCGCAACACTCAGTGCAGTCTTTTTGGTCTTACAGAACCTAATAGCGGAGGCTATTCTTGTTCTCGACCTTCTGAAGTTCTACCGAATAGTACAGTATCTGAAACAAGGATATACATTGGTGAGCCTGGACAGAAAATAAATTAAATTAACATTCGGGGACGATTAGATGTCTTGTCTGATGAGAATTTTGACATTTTAGGGATTGTACTCTCTGGCGGAGGGAAAAATTCGAGGACGATCAGTTAATGGACGTCGCCGAGAAAGAGCTAGACCAAGAGGAAGAAAGGAGTAGTGAACCCGAGTCATCGGATGTACAAATGACAAACGCAATGCCAGAATTAGTGATAGAACAGAGGTATCAGCTATTGAGGGAGATTTTGACGATGGTGACGAGTGAGAAGGTGTTTGGTCCAGCGACTCTGAAGATGAGCAAACAAATTATTTGGGGCTTAACTCTTTAGAAAAGGCTGGTAAGATGGTTGACATACTTCTTCAATCAAGAGATTGGGTAGCTGGGATGCGAAACATCTGAAGAAGATGATGACTCGAGTGGTGATGAATATGAATGTGTAAATGGCGGATGCGTGGTAAAACCATGAGAATAGAAATGTGTTATAGTTACAGGAAGTCCAGCTGTTCTGATAGCTGAAACAGAAGAGAAAGGAGGAGCCCTGATCAGTCAAGACTGAAGGTTTATTCACCATGGAGTAAGATAGTAAATACCGGAAGTGTGGGAGTATATGCTTGTAAGGTGTCAGGCAAATCCAACACCTTCCATGAAAACCCTGACATGATAAGCAAATCCAGCAGTATGTCACATAGCTCCGAATAAATAGTGACATTAAATTAACCAAAGTAATAGGAGTAACGAGTGAGCTAATGGAATATCACAGACTAACACAAGAATGCCTAAATGCATGTCATACCTTCCCACCTTGAGACAGACGCAGTTCCGAGGGGAGAAACGAGAACAGAAGCCGAGAGCAGAACCATGTTAAGCTAGAAGGCCCTACGATAAGGGGTGGACACCCACGTCGCCAGCTAACCGCCAGGACCACCCCCTAGCCCATGCTAAAAGCTAGAGCCCTCCAGAAGAACAGTATAGATCTTACGATAACACTAAAAAGGCCACACCAGCTGCAAGTTTTAGCGTGAGACTATTTCGCGTCTCTGTTACGTTGCAAGCTTTAAAAACATTGCCCCACCACGAAAAGTATAACTTTTCTCATTGGATAGACAGAATTTTTGTAGGTGGAGCTTAAGGTTAACATTGAGACCCTGATTGGTCAGATGAAAACACAGCCAAATAGGTTTTTTTTTTAAACCAACTTCGGTAAATTGTAGTAAGGAGAAGTTAGGAGAGAGTTGCTTCTGAGACGGCGAGCTGTATGGAGCTGCATCGCCCGCCGCCCTATGACGCTGCATAACCAACGACAAGGAAATGAACGTACGCGGTGCCGAATTTTTGAGCGCATAAGGCTTCACTCAGAACTGCAGAAGTCTCATCTGTTACATCCCAGTTTTGCGTAATACTAGTGTCGATCGTCAATTAAAGCTCGTGGTATTCACATTTGCTTCGTGAAGTAAAAATCTGAAACGCGATGATTTTTCTGTTATATAATTATTGAGAAACCACATCAGCCACTGTACGTTACGACAAGTTAAATAAGTAATTAAAGATAATTGATGGTCACCGTAGACCATTTTGATAGTTTTCTCTTTTATGAAACTTAACCTAAATCTAGATTATGGATGTGATATGGCATAGGTCATCCTTCGATCCATTGTAGAACTTGGAAACTCATTCAGGGAATATTCGTTCACATTTTTGTTGAACGCAGTTGGTTTTTATCACCCTGTATTAAAATATTTCCTTTTATCAATAGTGCAATTTATAAACAATGTTTTGTGAGTAGAATAAAATTTCCAATGGTAAACTTAACTGCTTTTTCGACGTTATTTTACCAGCTAACTAAAAATAGGAAAGCCTTGAACCCCTTCCACTAAATTTAGTTGGTATTAAGATTCTTTTACAGGGAGTGCAGTAGAGATGACGCTGAAATCATTAAGGATTTGATTATATCATCGCTAGTCTCACTGAACTCTTCTGTACTCTACATGTCATGTGTGGTCTGGCGTCTCCTTACCAGCAACAGGTCCCTGGTTCAAACTAGTCAATTCCGTAAAGAACACGCTCAGAGCATCGTTGTGCGAAAGTGGTAGGCAGACACGACTTAGAACAAACAGAAACCACGCAAAACGTTAGAGAATGGCGACCCTGCCAGCATGGTAAAATACCATGATTGAAGGTCGACCACATGCCTAACTAGGACAGAAAAATATCTTGTTGAAAAAGTTTTCTAACAAATTTTTTATCCTAAAGTTATAAAATAGTCGAAAACAGTAGCTGCAGCGATAGATAGTAAGAAAGTATTCAATATAATGTGAGACTTTCTAGCAGAGGCAATAGCATAATTAAGTTATGAATTTTAATATTGTTAGAATTAAGTTTTCTCTCCAATGCAAGCGCACAGGTGGCGGGTACATCGTTGACAAGTTGGTTCTGACCCAACAAGTAAGTGAATGGTTTGTCAAGTTTATGAAACACGTGAGAACGTATGAGCGCATGTTAACGTAAGTAGGGCGCGTGAATTGCTTTTAAAACAGAAAATAAGGGATTCGGAAAGATTAGCAATGGCAGATCGAGACACTGACCGAATTGAGGTACAGACCCAGCATGAAAATGGACAGAGAATAGAGGACAGTACGACAGACGTTGCAGTATCTCGAGAAATAGTACAGATAACGCACCATAAGGAGGATAATGTACGCCAAGGCATAGAAAACATAAGTCAGCATACGACAGAGGAGCAGGAAAGTAGAGAGACAGCCAATGAGGATTCTAACTTGCGTCTTGAATGCGTAGAACCTATAGTACAAGTAATCAGAGCTCCCTCACCACAGAGTACAAGGAATTCGAGCAGAAACGTGACACCGCACAGTTCAATGCAATCAGTTGCAAACCAACACTTGGGCGAAAACACAGGGCGTAGGACGTCGGAAGAAAATGCAATAAGACCCACCAATCTGGCAGAATTATTACAATTAATGACGGAAACCATGACAATACAAAATAAAGAAATTGCGAACCAAATTAAAATTCAGAATGCAGAAACGACGAAACAAATTGAAGAAACCACGAGACAAATGCGTGAGATTAAAGAACAAAAAAAAATTCAGTTACACCTAATTCATATTGAAGACGAGGCAAAAGAATCTCGAGAAGTGATAGGAAACTTAGTAACAGGTCACAATCAATTGAGAACAGACATTGACAAGGTACAAGGGGACGTACAAACATTGTGTAATGACATTCAGGACGAGATCAAAACATTACGTAACAACACCCAGGGAGAAGTCAAGAAACTAGAGAAACAGATAAACGTAATTACTAGACAAGCAGCAGGTACAGCGCGTGAAATTGTTGAAAACAGTGTGTTACGCAAACGTATCACAAAAGCAGCGTTGAGAAGATATGATAACCGCATAATCAAAATAGAAGCGCAAACGAAGCAACAATTTCAGAAATTGCGAACAGAGTTGTTGCAAACCATTGAAGAGCGTAGTGAACAAGATCGAACAAGCACTGAGTCTGCAACCACATCCGTAACTGTAACAGCACCGGAAAAACAAGCAATTAACGATGATATTGCGCATTTGCGATTCCAGTCACAGGCGGAAAGTAACATACATGAAATCAGACAGCCTGCACAGCAACAAACACGTTTCGAAATTCTTGATGAACAAACGGCACCACAAACACATGCAGAACCACAAATGTACGTTTCAAGACAGTCTGGATCGTGCAATGAAGCGGCAAGGTTAGCCAGACAAGATACCGAACCAAATCGTGACAATGGAAAGCCAGGTCGCGAAGAGTACAGTGCAATGCATTCTTCTACACGTTCACAACCGATGGAAGAAAATTATTGCGGACCACTCCAACGATACTACGCAAGGGTACGCGAAAGTTACAGTGGACAATATGCAATGGATCTACCACAACCGGAAAGAACGACGGGAGAAATGATCAGAAACAAAAGTGGCGAAGAATCGCGAATTTCATATGGAACTATGACGAAGTACGACAACGATCATTTCCTCACAGTCAGAAAATTTCAACACTTTCGAGAAGGAAACTCATTACATCCAAGAACTTTTATTGATCAATTCCGAGTAGGATTACCAGAACACTGGACGCTAGCACACAAATTAGACTTTATATGTGCACACATGTCAGGAACAGTCGCAGAAACCATGCAAAATGTTGCAGCGACTTGCCGATCGTACGAAGATTTCAGAGAGAAGTTTCTCTCACGATATTTGTCCAGCGAAGAACAGAACAGAGTGAAGTACGAATTATTACAGAACCCATATTTTGAAAATCCAGGAGAGAAGAGACCCGTGAAATTTTTGGAATTAATGGCAAAGAAAAATCAATGCTTAGATGTACCATACAGTGACGGAGAGTTGATTAAATTATGCGCGATGAAGTTACCATTGAAATACCAGCAATCATTAGTAGGTCGCGGAGGCAATGACGTCGAAGCATTTAAAAGTATTCTAAGGGGACTAGAGTTCATATTTTCGGAAGATGACGCAAGAAAAAGACGAAACGCATGTGAAAACGAAAGCAAAAAGCAGTGGAATCCACAAGACACAGTACGAAGAAACAATAATTACGAACCACGTGATAACTTCACACCAAGAAACGACAATAGATTTCAACAAAGAACCGGTTATGGATTTAGAAGAGAATATGGAAATAACTATAATTCACCCAGGAACAGCAACAACTATTACAGAGGGAATAACGACAACCGGAACGGGTATTGGAGCGCCAATAGACCGACAAATTATCGATAAAGAAACCACTATCAACAAGCTGAACAAGAAAAGAGAATACAGATAGAAGAGGTGGCGTTAAGACCACCAAACCACGATAAACGTTCGAATTGACAGCTAAGCGCCCATGCCAAAGAGAATGACGCACCGACCCAGGACAACTGCAGCACCTTGAACAGAGAAGTAAATACCTTATAACGAGAAGAGAAGAAGGAAGAAACAAATCCGCAGGGACCACATGAAAACGAAGACAGGAAAATAACAATATCGTGTTTGGAAGAAATTAATTGGGAGAATACTGACGAGGAAGATGAATTACCAGAGGCATGCACAACGAATGTAGGAGGAAAGGACGAAGTAATGAGTATTGCAGTGCTATTTGAGATGGAAACCAGGGATAGCGAATTCAATGAGGATAATGCGCAGTCGACAGAAGTTGAAAATAAGTTACTAGTGGGCACACAACCCAAAGTATATAATGAAGGAAGTTATGAAGCGATAATTAGAGCATTTAGATGCGATTATGTGGAAGTAGCGACGAAGAAGGAGAAGATAGACGAGGATGAGGAAAAAATAGAGGATGTTGAAGAAAGCGTAAATGAAGGAAGAAATAGAGAAGAGAAATAAAAGAGAGAGAAGTAGCAGTCGAAGCTTATACTACAGAAAGTTCGAATTCACAAGGGAAATTCCTGAAAAGACTCATGTATGATTCAGAGGAGGATTCGTTGATGCAAGAAGAAAAAGAACAGAACCATCCCTTTCAAATTCAACCAATTGTGAAGGCCATGGTAAAGCATATCCCAGTCAATATTGTAATTGATAGCGGAAGTGAACTGACTGCGATCTCAGAAAATTTATCCATGCAGTGTAATGCCAATGAGGAATTGCCAGTTCTGAAAATACGTAAGATTAAAGTAAGAGGTCCTATTAGAAACAATGCTGCGGAAGTTACGAGACAAACAAGGTTAACTCTTTCGTGTCAAGGTCAAAAGATCGAAGCCAACTTCGTGATTATACCTAAATTAACTGTAGATTTGATTATAGGTGCAGATTTTTTTAAATGAGAGACGAGCGATAATAGATATGGGGAAAGGTAGCGTAACATTCGGGAATGTCACACTTCTCTTTGAGCAAAAGCTAAAATTAGAAGAAATACCAGTTATAAACAAACAATTAAGAATGACGCGATATAAAGAGGATGAAGAATTAGAATGGTATGTGCAAAAGGGGGAATCGCCTCAACTCATGTTAGAAGTCCATAAAGAAATCGACGAAAAATTGCAAGAAGTTCAAGGTATTTCGGAACACAGTAAAAGAGAATTAGAGGGTATTTTACGAGATAAAGCAGAGGTATTTTTACCTAAGACTGGCAGTATTAAACACTTTCAGTACAAGTTTGAAGTAAAACAGCACAAACCATTTAGAGTGCCACCCTACACAATCCCATTAAGCTACAGGAATAAAGCATTCCAGGAGATATCTAAAATGTTAGATGATGATATTATTGAACCAGCTACCTCCACATATAACAGCCCGCTCCATATTGTACAAAAACGTGATGGGAGCATCAGTTTAGTGCTTGATTCCAGACAGATCAACACAATCATAATCACTGAGACAGATCGCCCAGAATAATTAGAGGAAGTGATACAAAACTTCCACGGTGCTAAGATATTTCCAGCAACTGATTTACAGAGTAGTTTATGTCAAATAGAATTGGCCCCAGAATGTAGAAAATTTACAGCATTTATCGTATTCGGTAGATGTTACCAATTTAAACGATTGCCATTTGGTTTAAACATATCATCAGCAGCGTTTATTAGGGGATTTAATACTATACTCAGTCCAGAAATTTTACAAAAAATTACTTGTTATGTTGATGATGTGATTATAGCAGAACCCTCTTGGGAACATGACAACGACACATTAAATCAGTTTTTACAGATCATGAAAGAGCATGGGGTCACAGTAAATATAACAAAATCCAAATTTGGAAGGCGAGAGGTCAAATTTCTAGGACACATACTTTCAGAGAAAGGGGTAATGCCCGACCCAGAAAAACTAACGGCAATCAAAGAATTCTGTACTCGATATAATGAGAAAACTCTCAGAGGATTTCTAGGTCTCACCGGATTCTATAAAAAATTTATTTGGATCGACTCTCTCGCAACACCACGTCTATGTGCATTGACTGGAAAAAACAAGCCATGGGTATGGGATCAACATGCCAATGAAGAATTTTTAAAAGTGAAAAAAGCACTAACAACAGCACCGATTTTAGCACATCCTGATCTAACACAAAATTTTTATATGGCCACTGATAGCGCGAAAACAGGTTTAGGAGTTGTTTCATTCCAAGAATACGAACAGGCAGGGCTATGATCATATAGAACAATTTCATTTGCCAGTCGGGTACTCACAAAAAGCGAGAAAAACTATTCAGTCACGGAGCTGGAAGCATAGCCCATTCCATGGGGCTTCCAACGTTTTCGATACTTCCTATTCGGAAGAAAAACAAAAGTATACACTGACCACAAAGCATTAGAATTTCTGTTATCCGCCAAACTAACTCATGGGAGGTTAGCCATATGGATGTTAATACTACAAGAATCTGACTTCACTATTACACACATACCAGGACCAGCGAATGTATTAGCAGATGCTTTATCACGATGTCCGCAGGGTGCATCCAATAACATAGGTTTGGAAGCAGCAGAAGACCAGTTTACAATGTACTATATGAAACAAGTACCTTTCAAAAACTACATTACGACAGCATTGAAAAACATAGGCAAAGAACAAGACAAGGATCCCGAAATACTAGGAATCAAACACAAGTGGAGAAGTAAGGATTTTCCAGACATTCGACAGCACTATCTCGTAAAAAAAATGTTTTATTTTTTAGACGAAATGTTGCAACGAATGAATGGTTAATTTATATCCCAGATGACCTAATTAATAAGTACATATGGTATACACATTTAAGTAATGGCCACTTTGGACCAAAGAAATGCTTTATAAAAATAAAACAAAGGAGCCATTTTCCTAATATGGAAAAACGAATTAGAACAGTATTAATCAAATGCAAAAAAAGTATGAGGGCTAAACACGTCACTTTCCAAACCAAACCACCTATGTTTCCAATAATTCCTAAAAGATTAAAACAAATAGCTACAACAGATTTGATGGGGCCCCTCCCACGCACAAAAAATGGATATATTTTCATATTTGTCGTTTTGGAACTTACTTCTAAATATGTTACCTTGACATAATTAAAACGGGCAACAGGTCTTACTATAAGTAAAGCATTTAGACAAGATTTTCTCAGACAAGTAGGTCGAGTGGAACGAATAATTTCGGATAATGGCCCACAATACAAATCAGTGCAATGGCAGAACACATTAAAACAACACAAAATAAAACCCATCTACATATCTAAGTACAAACCTAGCGTAAACCCAGCAGAATGATCTATGAAGGATATAGGCACTTTATGCCGATTATATGCAGGCCAAAGACACAACACTTGTGATATATTCCTTAAAGATTTTCAAGAAGTAATAAATGAAATGCCACATAGCACTACACTAGTACCTCCTGTTACTGTACTTAAAAATATTAAACCCCCTAACATAACCAGAGAAAATGTTAGATTTCCTATTGTACCACGTAGACAGCACAAACAAGTCATAGCAGCAGCACTCTCCAACACCAGAAAGGCAGCCATTAAAAGAAAAAAAAGAGGAGATAGAACAGCAATTAAATGAACATTCTCAGTAGGTCAGAAAGTATTTGTAAAAACACACCATCTCTCCAGCAAACAGAAACACAAAATACATAAGTTTTACGCTGCATACAAAGGACCTGTCATAATTAGCCAAATTGCTCATGATAATGCTGTGGAACTAATGAACCCAAAAACAGGCAAAACCTTATGACTTCACCTTGTGAGCCATATCAAAAAGTTTGAAGATTAATTTTATTACTGGTAAATAATCAGCACAATATTTCAAGATTATGTTGCAGATAAGATCGTCAGGAGAAAGAAGAATGAAGAGAGAGGAAGGAGGGAAAAAAAAGTAGTTTCAATAAAAACAAAAACAAAAATAACACCAATAGTACCATAGATTAAGGCGAAGGGATAAAGCGTAGATAGTCTAACAGTATGAAATACTAAAATGCTATACACCATGACACTACACAAAAATAAAAAAACGAAATTGAGGATTCTTGTAGAAGTTAAGACTCAAAATATCTTAGAATTGTAACATGGAAAGGGCGCCGAAACTTGTAAAGCTTTTTAAGAAGGCATAAAACAATGTAGGTACTAGACATATGTTACATGATTATAAGTAAAAATTTTTGTAAGAACCATTGTAAAAACTCCAGCAAAGACTAGATGCAATGACCCACAAGTTGCAACACAAGAAGTATCAAGAAAGAAAAGGACGTAATTAGCAAGACAAGATTCCTACAACGCAGAAGCCTCGAGAGAAGGGAAAGGACAGCGAAACCAACAGAGGGCTCTTGTAGCCAAAGTGGGCAGTAAATCTGCTGCCAAGCGAAACCACAGAGTGGCATAAACCTGCTGAGACATAACACAGAACCACAGAGTGGCGGAACCCTGCTGGGACAGAACATGGAAGGCCAAGTGTGTCTTGGAATGCCCTGATTCAGTGGAGCGAGCAAAAAACGGCCCGACGAGAAGACCGCTTGGGCAAGCCACCACTGGCAAAAAAATATGTGTAAAAGTCACACTACTGCTATTAAACAGCACGCTGATGCACGAAACTGAAGAAAACTTCCACAAAGTAAAAATGACGCGCCCAAACAATTTATCTAACTGTTACTAAGAGGAGAACTTCAAAGCGACTACTTATCAATAAATATTTCCATATCCTGCCCAGAGAAGAGCCAAGGATCAAGTAACAAGCAGAGAAAAAGCAGGAAGAACAGAAGTTGAAAATTCGCAAGTTTGAGACCAAGAAAGAAGATGGGTGAAGAATAGACCGCATACCTTCCCAAAACCCTATCCTATTGTAAACTAGTTGTCTGTGAAGTATTACAACGAAAAACGACTGCTTTCAGCGACACATAACGATGACTTTCACGCATACAAAGCCAGTAAACCACGAGATTCTGCACTCACAGCTCCTTTCCATTATGGGACCTCCACAACAGCAACACACACTTGCAAAGCCAACAAGGAACGACGAATGAAGCTGTACATCAAATACTTGCCCACATCCATCTCGCTCAAGTCCATCACCTTTGCGCAAAAAACATTCGCCAACCTCATGCTTAAACATTCATAGGATTGTGTGAATGCGTGAAATCAAATTTTATGATGTAGGAATTGCGCAAAAAGAAATGTGTGAAAAACTAAGTAAGTTAAGCACACCAGACAGCTAATAAACTACAAAATAACAGTCATTGACTATGGGCTCAAGTAAAAAATAGACTGTCGATAAAAATAAGACATTATTTCTGAAATGGACAGTATATAAAGAACAAAAGTAAGGCATAATAAACACTAAAACTATATGCCACTTATTTTCTCCTCATAAAAATAAAAGAATAACTATATTTTACTTATTTTCTCCTTATAAAAACAAAGAATAAAAAATTGTCTTGTTGGATGTTTTCCCCTTTTTGTAACATTTGTACCATTTGTTAGGATAATATCTCAATACTTGTGTATGTATATTTCTTTGTCAAAGCAATTCTTCAAAGTAATTCTTATTTGTTAGTGTAACAATGTTGAAATGAGTGTCTAGAAACAAAAACATTTTACTTGTACATGATATTTAGAAAATGTGTTAGGAATAGATTTTTACTTAATTACTACATTTATAAAAAAAAATATATTTCTAAGAAAATCGATGTGAAAGACTCCTCACTTTCGATAACAAACTTAAAAAAAAAAAAAACTTCACACTTAAATAAAGAAAGAAAATAATTAAAAATAAATAATAATAGTAATAATAGCGTAAAAATATTCTTCTCTTGTCAATATAAACATATTTTTGAGAATAATGTGAAAGAATATAAAAATATAAATTAGTAATACAAACTAGCATAGAACCAGAATAACATGGCTGAACAGTAAGCAACAAAATTTAGATAAAGGAATAATTTTTGACTGACTTAGACAACGATTCAATCATTGCCTAACTTCAGTGCAAAAATTAACTTCGAAGGGTGGTGATATGTAAGGTGTCAGGCAAATCCAACACCTTCCATGAAAACCCTGACATGATAAGCAAATCCAGTAGTATGACACGTATCTCCGAATATATCGTGACATTAAATTAACCAAAGTAATACGAGTAACGAGTGAGCAAATGGAATACCACAGACTAACACAAGAATGCCTAAATGCATGTCATACCTTCCCACCGTGAAACAGACGCAGTTCCGAGGGGAGAAACGAGAACAGAAGCTGAGAGCAGAACTGTGTTAACCTAGAAGGCCCTACGATAAGGGACAGACACCCACGTCGCCAGCTAACCGCCAGGACCACCCCCTAGCCCATGTTAAAAGCTAGAGCCCTCCAGAAGAACAGTATAGATCTTACGATAACACTAAAAGGGCCACACCAGCTGCAAGTTTTAGCGTGAGACTATTTCGCGTCTCTGTTACGTTGCAAACTTTAAAAACATTGCCCCACCACGAAAAGTATAACGTTTCTCATTGGATAGACAGAATTTTTGTAGGTGGAGCTTAAGGTTAACATTGAGACCCTGATTGGTCAGATGAAAACACAGCCAGATAGTTTTTTTTTTAAAACCAACTTCGGTAAATTGTAGTAAGGAGAAGTTAGGAGAGAGTTGCTTCTGAGACAGCGAACTGTATGGAGCTGCGTCGCCCGCCGCCCTCTGACGCTGCATAACCAACGACAAGGTAATGAACGCACGCGATGCCGAATTTTTGAGCGCATAAGGCTTCACTCAGAACTGCAGAAGTCTCATCTGTTACATCCCCGTTTTGCGTAATACTAGTGTCGATCGTCAATTAAAGCTCGTGGTATTCACATTTGCTTCGTGAAGTAAAAATCTGAAATGCGATGACTTTTCTGTTATATAATTACTGAGAAGCCACATCAGCCACTGTACTTTACGACAAGTTAAATAAGTAATTAAAGATAATTGAGGGTCACCGTAGACCATTTTGATAGTTTTCTCTTTTATGAAACTTAACCTAAATCTAGATTATGGATGTGATATGGCATAGGTCATCCTTCGATCCATTGTAGAACTTGGAAACTCATTCAGGGAATATTCGGTCACATTTTTGTTGAACGCAGTTGGTTTTTATCATCCTGTATTAAAATATTTCCTTTTATCAATAGTGCAATTTATAAACAATGTTTTGTGAATAGAATAAAAATTCCAATGGTAAACTTAACTGCTTTTTCGACGTTATTTTACCAGCTAACTAAAAATAGGAAAGCCTTGAACCCCTTCCACTAAATTTAGTTGGTATTAAGATTCTTTTACAGGGAGTGCAGTGGAGATGACGCTGAAATCATTAAGGATTTGATTATATCATCGCTAGTCTCACTGAACTCTACATGTCATGTGTGGTCTGGCGTCTCCTTACCAGCAACAGGTCCCAGGTTCAAACAAGTCAATTCCCTAAAAAACACGCTTAGAGCGTCGTTGCGCGAAAGTGGTAGGCAGACACGACTTAGAACAAACAGAACCCACGCAGAATGTTAGATGCTATAGTTAGGTAGCAAAGTGAACATCCATGTGTGTGTGCTACCGATTAAATGTGTGTTTTATAAATCGTCAGAAAGGCGCAATGTGGAAGACTAAGTTCATTGTAGATTATGAAGTTTTTTTGAAGACAAGAAAGACATCACGGAAAAGTAAGTTTTTCAGCGACAAGTTTATTCTAAGTCTGCTGAGGACTGTGTTGTGTTATCAGAATATATATATATATATATATATATATATATATATATATATATATATATATATATATATATATATGTGTGTGTGTGTGTGTGTGTGTGTGTGTGTGTGTGTGTGTGTGTGTGTGTGTGTGTTTGTGTGTGTGTGTGTTGTATGTTCCACAACTTATATTCAGCAATGAATATCAGCTAAGGTATCGAGAAGAATTCAGCAAACTATTTTAAAATGATTAGGACGATCTGCCAATAATGAGAGAAGTACGCAGCCACGCAAGTAGTTGGATAAGGGTGCATAGCTTGGATGCAAAGCTACAATAATACACCGTAAAACTGTGATAGCATAATACATGGAAAGGTATCAGAGACGTCCGCAAAGTATTGGCGGATATCCCAGGTGTTAGGACATTTGCGTGTGACAGAACTACAGCGTAGGGACTAACAAATTAACAAACCCATTCACTTCCAGTATTATAAGAAGAGATCTGTAGAACTACAGCATAGGGACTAACAAATTAACAAACCCATTCACTTCCAGTATTATAAGAAGAGATCTGTAATAATAAGTAACGTTTGTAATCAATATAATGAGTACCATATTGTGCTATTCTTATGGACATTGAAACTCTTTTTTGCCTCCTGAGCTATGACCCATTCTGTCTTGATCTTATATTTTTCAGGATAACACTTTATAAAATTTATTATGCGTATGTGTGACATCATTTACTTTGCATGGAGCTTGCACGAAAACACAAGAAACTTCACTATCGTCCAAACCATGCTAATCAACGTGAATCAAAGCAAACCAAAGCGAATCAGAAGCGCCACTTGTGTAGCTATCATTTTAAGCTCTAATATTGGTGCACATATGGTCTATAGAGACAATCTGTTCTAGAACAGAAGGAACGTCAGCGTTGGTCGTAATACCATCTGTCTTTTTATTGCACTGCAGATCTACATTTCAAATGATAGTGCAGCTAACGTCAGTGCGTTAAAAGTAGTCATGTAGATTGAAAGTAACTATAAAGAAACACAGTCCACTCTAACTCAAGTACGTATAATCATTAGTCCAACTTGGACTATCACTTGTACATGCCGGAGTTGGATTGGAATATATGTCGATACAATTACGTTCAGTCTATATGACTACTTATAACGCACTGATGATAGCTGCACTGTCAGTTGAAATCTAGATTTTCAACGCAACAAAAAAGACGAATGACATTACGACTGATGCTGGTCCTTCTGTCCTGGATTACATCACGGTCGTTGATGAAATTCATTTCCGTGGAATCGAATATGATGAACAATCTATTCTACCTACTTTGACGGACACTAGAGTTTTCAACTTCATTTGCCAATTTGTAAGAATGAAAATTGATATGCAACTCACAATATCATCATTTTATAAATCAATGACAGACATCCTATGTGTAATTACCATATGAATATTCTACTTCAATTCTGAATATAAACAGTACTGTTCTTTACAACGAGAAGGGTGGTGTTTTATAACGGTCTGATTGTTTACGTTAGACTGCCTATGGACATTCACAATCATAATGACTAGCACTTGATAACCAGACATGAATGTGTAGTGATGTTAAAAATATAGCTTTGTATTCAAGCTTGCATATGGTTTCACACTTCTGAGAATTGATCTCTTAAGTGTGAACAATCATTTAGTGTATGGTACTGCTTTGTTTCTAATGCGAGACAAATACACGGAGCAATTCGTGTGATAAACAGTGTGGTTTGCCCGAGCCAGGGAAGTGCCATTGTGCTTTCAACACTCTTTTTTAGGGGACAATATATTTTTGATATAATATTTGTGTTTCACAACACTGTATTTTCAGGGTTAATATTTTTAAATGTGGTTTTTATGTCTTTCAAGTCTGAATTTTCAGGCACAACGTAATTTTATGCAATATATGTGCATTATTGACTGTCTGTTCTCAAGGATTGGCTTTTTGGTCAGTTCTGTGGTACATCTCTTATGTAACATGCCTGATGATAATGAGGTCCCATACTCCGAGGAGCGCTGGGGACGATGCGGGAGACCCACACCGCTGTACTAGGCAAGGTCCTAGTGGAGGTGGTTTGCGATTCCCTTCCTCCATGTAACCTGCCTGGTAAAACTTCTAAGCACACCATGAGAAGAGTTAGATGTCAATTTTTTATAAACTTGTGCTGTTTTTCTCATTTTTTCCTTACTTGAAAACCACTGTATTCCAGGTAGAAATACTTAATTACGTGTAGTGGGTTAATTTAGACATACGTCGCCTGCGTAAGATTTAACAGATTGTACGTAATCTTGTCATACAGTGGCACCAGCCTAAGTACTAACGAATTTTATCATGTATCAGATATTAACGTTGTGTATTCGTGCAAACTTTTGTTTCGATTTTGGGAATTTTGTATGACATACCGATGTATTTAAGTATTTTCTGCTCTCAACTGTTAGTCATTCTAATTCTGGTATACAAAGAGTAAATGTTTATTCGATATTTCTCTACTAAGTAATGAACGTGACCGATTTTTAATTAATAATCCATCCACGTGCGACTGAGAATTTGAAGGTGCTCCCATTTTCACTAATTATAAAATTATGAAGTAAGAGTGAATGGAGCTTTGCGAGCTTCTTCTGCTTGCTTATAGCCAACTAAATAAAAGCTTGCCCAGCTTATCAGCATATATGAGGAACTGTGTGAAAGCTTATGTTTAAGTGTGTTTGTGAATTTAAAACAAAAAAGTTGTGATCCTGGCAAGAGAATAATCTCTTCAGTCGCGTAATCCATGCCACACAGCACATTAGTCCAGTCCCTACAAAAATAAAATGGAAAAATAGAACCCAAAGCCAAGTAAAATTTAGTTGATGTAGGTGTGCTATGGACAAGTGTCGGCACAAATATATCGGCATTAATTTGAAAACCAAGGAAGGGATGATGTTAAGGGATAGTTTTTTCCAAAACTGATCTCTAGCCAAATTAATAACCCACTGTTCAAATTAGCTTCCCAAATTAATTCAAATCATGAAAGTACAGACGCAACTCAAGTAAACATCAGTGATTGTGAATCTCATAAGTACTTCTTCATTTCATTTCTGTATGGTGAAGGGTGTACGTAATGTCTTTATGTAAGCTGGATCCACTGGCTGACTGTAGGAGAGTGAGGACAGCATGGGTACAACTGCAAGCGAATCATAAACTGTTCTCGCTGAAAAACAGATTCCCAGCTAGGTACATGCTGAATGGGCCGGCGCTGTCAGTAACAGTTCCTCGCTTCCCGATGAGAGCCGCCCAGAGGGCAGGAAGTGGCATTCAACAGGCTGTAAACTTCCGTTGTGAGAGGCAGCGTAAAGAATATTTTCTAAAAAGTTTTAAATCTGCAATGAGGAGGGAAAACCGGAGGCACTGAAGAGCGTTAAGAATCCGTTGGATCCAGAGGCGGCCAGCAGCAACTAGTGCTTAAATTTTGTAAGGGAGCCCTGGACTGGTTCACCAAAATGCTTATTATATAGGGATGAACATTGATGGGTGCGCATGTTCAACTGCTGTCATTTGCCGGAACGTGAAACCACTCTCATAGTGGAAGAGAATTCCTACTTTCTACCCCACTCTAAGAGAGAAACGTGTATTGTTGGCTAATCAGAGTAGATACTTTAGGAGAAGGGACATTGTTGCTATTGCTATAAATTTTTCATTGAGAAGGTGAGCAAATATCACTTCATCTTGAATCGTCAGAGGAAAACATACGTTCGCTTTAGAACTGCAGGGAGAGTATACTCCGTCCTAAAGCTGATCGTAGGTACTGGGGCTGAACTTGTAACTCTCAACTATCACTGTAGCTGTCCCCCAACCTGAGCATTAGAACAATGACTAGCATGATCTGCATTTGCGTATGTTGTGATGAGAGAACCACAAAATCGTCTGTTTCAAGTTAGTGTTTTGCTTTACTAAACCCATTCATGCAGTGAGTTAGTTAAATTCAACATACACTTAACCAAGGGAACTGGTGTTTCTACGTGCTTTTCTGAGTCTTCCCTTTAATTCGTTCAGAAATTCAGTAAGTAATTTAGTAATCATTGGCAGTTTGCATGGCAGCAGCTAACTGTATCATTTTAATTACGAGCCACACATCAGTGCCAGGGTATAATAATTGCATATGTTTAACATTTCATTAGAACCCTTGCGCAATTTTTAATTATTTGTATTAACTGTTCAACGTTTGGAGTCAAATCCATGCATCTAAGTAATAAATAGGATTTCATTGCGACCTTTAGTTTCGTTCTAGTAGTTTCATGAAACAGTTGCTTATTATGTCTGTCTGAGCTCTCGTACCTATACTGTGTGGTTGACGTACAATAGCTTCCTTTGCATGACCTTGTCTGAACGTTACACATGATCTTATAGGGAGTGATCTGTTCACTGTATAGGTCACTGGGTTCAGATCTAATTTGCTCAACTGTAGTCTCACAATTGCAACGCTACAGAACCTGCAATCGATTCCACTATCTCTGCACATTACGCTTTTCCCCTGCACATCAATATAACTTCACATATATGACATATGATACAAAACAAACCTTAACTCAGATCCCTTATGATACAGAAATACCGTATGAGGTAGATGTTGACGTACAGGGTGTCCCACTCAAACCTCCCTGATTTTAATGACCCAGGAGAGGAAAACAACAGTAGATACGACAATGAAAAATACACCACATCGTAGAACATCTCAAAGAATTTATATTCCCGCATCAGAAGTGCCAAGTATCGTCGCCAGAGTGCAGCATGGTCGCATGAAGTGAAAATGACGACACCACAGCAGCGCGCGCAAGCAGTAGTGTGGTTTGCAGAAACAAAATCGCCGATTATTGTGCAAAGAAATTAGCGTCGTGTGTATGAATGTGATCCACCTGATGTGAAAACAATTAAGGAATGATACAGGAAGTTTCTGGCAACAAGAAGTGTTCTAAAACATTCTGGCGGCGCACGCTGCAGAGTTTCAGAAGAGACAGTGGAAGACATCAGACAAACGTTTCACAGAAGCCCAATTCGTCAAGCATATAGGCAACTTGACGTACATCGATCAACATTGCATTGTGTAGTTCACCAGCGTCTTCGTATGTGTGCTTACAAAGTGCAAATTCTGCAACATCTGACGCCAAACGACAGACCACGCCTACAACAATTTGCTGTGGATGTGCTGCAGCATATTGATTTGGATGCCAGCTCCCTGGAAAGATGTTTATTCTCAGATGAGCCAACCTTTCAACTATCAGGAAGGGTTAATAGGCATAATGTTCGGATTTGGGGTTCGCAAAATCCGCACGTTGTCATTGAATATGTCTGTGATAGCCCTAAACTAAACGCCTGGTGCGGGCTAATGAACGACAGGACTGTTGGACCGTT
Organism: Schistocerca piceifrons; assembly: GCF_021461385.2. Classification (NCBI taxonomy): domain Eukaryota; kingdom Metazoa; phylum Arthropoda; class Insecta; order Orthoptera; family Acrididae; genus Schistocerca; species Schistocerca piceifrons. The sequence continues at coordinate 586,456,855 of NC_060138.1, forward strand.
CTTCTCTGCGGAACAAACCGTGAATGGCTCAGTGTATCTGAACATGTTGGAGCAGTTTGTGTACCCTCAGATACAAGACTTGCAACCCAACATTGGTCAACGGCCGTTCGCAAGTTCCTGGATAGGAAATTTCCAGTCGTTGTATCGGATGGGGAGAACCCATTGCCTGCCCACCACGCTCACCCAACATTACACCGCTTGATTTCTTCATGTGGGGGTTCGTGAAGGACCACGTGTATGCGACCAAAGTAGACGATATTCCTACGTTTCTACATCGTATCACTAATGCGATTGCAACAATAACAGAGGAAATGTTATAAAGAACTTGCCAAGAAATTGAATATAGACTCGATAGTGTTCGTGCTACAAATGGTTCATATGTAGAGGTGTAATGATGATAAATAAATTCTTTGAGCTGCTCTAAAATGTGGCGCATTTTTCAGTGTCGTATCTACTGTGCTTTCTTTCCTGGGTCTTTGAAATCAGAGAGCTTTGAGTGGGATACCCTGTAGAATAATGCACCAAACCGGAAAGACAACTGTTACCAACAAGCACTGAATATATCGTTCAGTCAGATGGGCACTTTCTGTGTAAAACTTGACAAGCGACATGGATAGCGTCAGATGCTATCAGAAGAGTCACGCGAAAGATATCAGTGCACCAGGGGCCACTCTAAGCATGCCAGACTGTGGCAGACAGCGGAACCGAGCAGACTAGACAGGAATGCAGACTTTTGCAGATATGGCCAGGTAGTAAATGTGGCGGATTAGAAGTATTGGTAGTTAATTTGATTTGAACAAGGGGGATTATTTGCCAAAGGGAAGAAACTATAAGGAAGTTATAAGCGAGACCTATCATGTGGTTATCGTAGTGTGGACAAGCTTATGTTGCAAGAGTGAACAAGGGTGATGCAGACAGGTAACAAATGTCTGGTTATGGGGCTAGTGTCACAACTAAAGTGGAATCCGAATGAGGATAATAAAAGGAAGTGATAATGGGTATTTCCTATAATTTTCAAACTTGTTCATTTAGTGGTAATTTCCGTACAGACAGAAATGATGGAATGCATCACAAAAACAAGTCATCACGAGGTAACGGAAGAACAAACTAATTACTTTACAGAAGTTACAGAACTCTGGTTCAATATGATTTGATTACATGAAACTTGTTTGCATGGCACAGGAACTATAAGTAACTTTCATTTGCAATTAAACTCAGTTCTGAAATTCAGTAAGATCTTTTATAAAACACAGCCAGATTAAATAATATGAATAGTTATAAGATTTCGATTGTGTTCAGGCACTGATAATTTTCATGTGGAAATCATAATAAGATTCTATAGACTTGGTTTAAAATGAAAGAATCTTAGAAATATAGTAATAAGCAGATTATACTTGATTTGAAGTGCAGTATTATTAAGATCAACAGTGTAGCTGACTTATACTTAGTTGCACATTAATATGATTCCGCGAGATAATTACAGTACTTATTATATGTGCCACAAACATACAGATTAACCAACAGCAAGTGCATTACACTTCGCGACCCTGTAAGGATTCAGAATAGTGGAATATTTTAAGGACACTGCACATACAAGTATTTACAACAATGTCAAAAGTAATAAGAATAAGACAGTGTTAATTATTGACAGTATTATCATTGTGTAAAGTGCATTGAAGTCATAAAAATACACATGTTCTGGCAATGTAAACAGCGTTGCATCTAAAAGGCATTGAACTTTCGCAAACAGTAATTCAAGTAGTAAACATATATTATGTTATCTGTAAATGAAGTGTACTTGAAACTTCTGTTCAGGGAGAAGAGAGTACTTAAACAACATTCCACATAGAAATTAGATACTTTTGGTTCATTAGCGTGACATTCGAATGAAAAGTTATGGAAACTAGACACAGTAGATCACACGACAGGAAAGGCAATGAAAAGGATGAAACGCGTATTGAAGAGCAAAAAACTCCAAGAGTACGATCGCATTCGCGAATAATTGCATTAAAATAAGACAGGACGCCGGAGGAGATCAAACAGTACAGCGGGCGGAAGTCAGCGTGTAGCCGAAAGCGAGCACGATGCAAGCTCAAGGTTAGGCATCAGTAGGGCGAGCAGCAGCTGTTTCCTTTGCCCTACTGATAACAGAAGGCAGAACGACGGTGAAAGCAAGCGATGCGTTGACCTTGGAGGCAGCGACGAGACAAGGTGGGAGACCTGAGGTGCACAGTAAGCGACCGGAGGGAGGTAGTTGGAAGAACAGTTTTCCACACCCTTAACCAAACAAGAGACCATCTGGAGCGTAAATTTATAACTCGATGCAGCAGAAGTGCGGCATATGCTTATGCAAGGAAGAGACGCTGATACTGTGACACAGAAAAACATTCCAGCAGCTGGCCAGACAGACGCAAGAGTACTTTGTGCAGAAGGAATCGAAAAGTGAGTTTTAGAGCAAAAAGAATTGAAAAGTGAATTAATTAAAAAACAGTATGAGGAACAGAGAGAAGCTGCACAACAACAGGAGCAAGCTGCCAAAAAGCAAAGTGCATTGACGAATAATACTGAAAAATCGGTGGAGGACATAGGACACAACCTGCAGAATCAGCATAAAGGACTGGACAGAAATGACAAACAGCTTACGAAGGTACAAGGTACTGTAGGAAATTACATTACCATTTCGTTCAACAGAGTAAGGTTTTGATGCAAATTGACAAAAAAGTTAAAGGTATGAAAATATGTCACAGTAAACAGCAAAGCAATGTATAGAAGAATTTTACAGATGTGAAAGAAAACTTACATAAATTTAGCGAGACCTAGGACAAAATAATTAAGAAGAAATAGCGAGAGATTCAGTTAGTTAATAGTTAACTAGTTAATGGTTAACAGTTAGTTAACACGGAACTTGTAGCACATGTAAACAGTACTGGCGATCAGCAAAGACCTCAATCTGTGAGTCGAGATAATGCTACAGAGCCTGTATATGCGAGAAGGAATGTGGTCAAGACAGCGGGTAATGCCACCCACAACCAACAAACAGACAGGAGGCACGGTGAGATGAATACAAATTTCAGAAGTGACATCGACTTTTAACGTACAGTAGTAATGAAAAATCGAGCAAACCAGTTCAGCACTGTAATGGAGTCAAACAAGAGAGAAAATTGGAAGATGGACTTGATATAAAACTTCTTTGATGTATATTTCAGACTATATAAATGACTCAGCAGTGTAGAGCTGCAGAACACTTTCGAGGCAATTTTTAGAAATATTTTGTTCACAAATGTCACTCAAAGGACAAGGGTGAAATATTAAATGTAAAGAGTTATTCAGAAAGTGGTAAATTTAAATGGGTGCCTGAAAGCCTCAACTCTCAACTGTTACAACCAGAAGAACATCACAACTAGCAGACTTAATTCGCATATTCATATCAAACTTACCACAACACATACAGGCGATTGCTATTACGAGCAGAAGAGAAACCAAAGAAGTTTATCGACTTTCAAAGAACTGGATAAACATTATCAGAGGGGCATCAATTACAATAACGATATAAAATGCTTCGCACAAGAACAACAATTTGAACAGCAGGAAAGGACTGTTATACCATGGAATAGAGGAAACAGGGGTTACGTCGAACAGTGGAATAGATTCGGGAGTAACTGGCAGAGGAATACGAGGGTTGTCCAGAAGGTAATGCACCGTATTTTTTTCTCAGCCGAAAACAATGCTACGAATGGGAAGCGTTACGTATGTATAATTTGAAATCTCCTAAGTGAGCGCGCCAGTTTTCCCTTACTTCCGACAGATAGTGTAGCTGCAGGACAGTTTCAAAATGGCGTCTGTGGGTCATGTACGTTACAACCATCGCGCTGTCATTGAAATTCTCACCGCAGAGAAAGAAACTGTGGGGAATACTCACAAACGCTTGCGCAAAGTCTATGAAGCACCTGCTGTCGACGTAAGTATAGTTTAGTCGCTGGGCACGGAGGGTGAGGTCATCAGAAGGAGGTTCTGCGGAGCTCCTCGATTTGCAACGATGGAGACCATCGACGGCTGTTGCGCATAACATGTTGCAGCGGTCTGATGTCATTCGCGAGGACAGACGCAGCACGACTCGTCAGTTGGCGCTGTATCTGTCAGAGAGCGAAGGAAGTGTGGATGCAATTATCCGCACTCTTGGATATTCAAAAGGGCGAGCAAGATGGGTCCCACGGTGTGTAACGGTGGACCACAAACCGCACAGAAAAAACATATGTCTTGATTTATTGCAACGTTTTGAAGCTGCGTGGCAGGCCTTCTTGTCCCGGATTAAGAAGGGTGATGAAACCTGGGTTCGCCATTTTGAGCTCGAAACGAAACGACAGTCGATAGAATGGCACCATTCCCAATCCCCACAGGTAAGGTCACGATCACCTTGTTCTGGGACCTAAAGATGTGATTCTCATTTATGTGATGCCAAGAGGCGGTACCATTAATTCAGGAGCATATGTCAACACGTTAACCAAACTCAAGACGCGCTTCCGGCGACTTAGGCGCCACAGCAGCCCAGGAGATGTTTTGCTGCAACACATAACGCTCGGCCCCACACTAGTCTGAGGACTGCTGAACACATCGCAAAACAGGGTTGGACAGTGTCACCCTATCCTCCCTACAGCCCTGACTTAGCCCCCTCGAACTTCCACTTTTTGTGGCATTAAAGCATGCCATTCGTGGAAGACATTCTGAGGACGATGAGGAGGTGATTCACACAATGAAGCACTGGCTCCACCACCAGGACAAGGCCTGGTACCGACAGGACATACACGCCCCTGTTTCGCGCTGGAGGAAGGCCATAGAACGGGAAGGAGATTACGTGGTAAAATAGGGTGTGTAGACAAAACACCATTCTTTCGTGTGTGTAATCTTATTATATTCAATAAAGAACTGTTGAAGAAAAAAATTACTTTCTGAGCAACCCTTGTAGAAGCGAATTTCGTGAAGGCAACACACATCTTAATAATCGTCCTCAGCAATGACAAGAACAGATTCACATGATAATAATGTAAAAATGCGACCATCTGGTCCACACACAGAGACCATGTTTATGGAATGTATTAACAAAATGGAACTGCAATTGAAATGTGGAAACAGTTAAAAGTGCTCAGAGACAGAAAAAGAAGAGAACAGAAGATCAGTCCCAGAACAGGGTAACAATGAGTTCCAATAGATTTAGAGATGTGGAACATTATAGATGTGACGAAAAATTAATTTCTAGAGATAGAAGACATCGAAAAGGAAGTGTCTTCAAGGAGTGGAATTTATGTTGCATTCTTGGAGATTCAAACAGTGGAAAAGAAAAGAAAAAGAATTTTTTATAAATACTATAGATAAGGGACATATTCGTAAAAATTGTTAGCAGAGAGTCAAATAGTGAAGAAATTTGTTCTATATCCAGAGACTTGTGTAGGATTTGGCAAAGTCTAAATGGTAATGATAGCAGACACTGCAAGGGAGGCTACAGTGACTTCAAGGAATGCTTTGAAGAAATGTGAAGATGTTAAATTGGCTAAGATAGTACCCACACTGAAAGTGAAACTGAAAGGTGCGTTTCTCGAGAAACGTGTTGAAGTAACTGGGCAGGCCGAAATTGTGTTGGAATGTTAATGGAAATAATTGGAATTAATTCTATTAATAGTGGAAGGCATTACTGTAGATGTTGTAGTATGCATCGATTACTTGGCGAAATATGGAAATATGTAGTTAGAGGTTAATGATCGGAAGGTAGTCTTATGGTTTGAAGTAAACCGGAAGAAGAGTGTGGAATCGGCATCTTAAAGTGTAGTTGAAGCAGGCCTGGACGAGTCACGGGTATGGATAATGCATCAGCACACAACGACGAATTTTTGCAAGGACAAGAAGCAAACTTGGAAACCACCAAGAACTCAAAACAAGGTCGGGAATTAATAAGTGACTGGAAATATGTAGAGAATATGTGGGGTGTTAGTGAAACAGAAGAAGTACCAAAAGATGAAGCTGAGCCTTGTGTCTACAGTAATTCGGAAGATGTACTGAAACCCCAACTTGAATATAATAGTTTGAAAATCGAGTTACAAAATAAGATGAGGAAATATCAAAGAGAAAGGATGGAAGTGAAACAGCTATATGAGGAAAATTAACAACTGAAATCGAAGTGTTATGCCGCGGAAAATGAAGCACAAGCGGCGAAGATAACAATTGCAGAGAGGAAAAGGGAAATTTGCATAACAAGAACAAGGTTGAATAAAACAATTGACAGTTAAAGTGACATGAAATAAAACAATTAAATGCAAAAATACATGATGATCATGTGAACTCTGTACATAGTCGACGTATTCTTCAATGAACGCAATGGAACGAAAAGAGGTTGCTTGAAGAGATGCAATCATTGTCTTATAAGAGACACACAGTGTGTTGGAGACCCATATATTCTGAGAATGAGACTGGCGATCCCAAGAGCAGTATCTTTTTCTTAGTAGTAGTTTGATTTATTGCCCTGCGACAGGAGCATTTGAAGACTGGCATGAGTAATAGAAGAACGGACTAATTACTTCGCAGGTGTTACATAGACTTCTACAGTCGGAGAGGACGTTGCTTCAAGACTCTTTCATTATACAGTACCCGTTTGGATGGCACAAGAATTATAAGTAACTTACATTTGAAGTTAAATTCAGTACCGAAACACAGTCAGATTTCACCTAAAACGCTGTAGGATGAAGTAATACAAACATTAACAAAATTTCCGTAGTACACAGACGTTCAGACATTGATAAGTTTCAGGCAGGAGCCATAAGAAAGTTATATTGACTTGGTTTAAAGTGAACGAATTTAAGAAAGCAAAAAATAAGCAGATTATTCTTAGTTTAAAGTGACAGAATTATTAAGATGGACTGCGTACCTGATCTGTACTTTCTCTATGTTCCCCTGAGTCAGTCAGATAACGATAGTGCTTGTTATTGCTTAGTTCCCTCGAACAGGCTGACTACGTAATAACAAGTAAGTTATAACTTTTCGGTGATAATGCATGAGGTAATCATGCCCACCTTACGAACATTATCCTCCAAGCGGTAGGGACGAAAGGTAGGGACCATCTAAATGTAATCTGCCGACAGCAATCAGATTGAGAATGGTGCAGTGAGTCGATAGACGCTGGATGACCGTAGCAGGGACTTCTGTCGCGTAGTGGGACAGAGTTCAGCAGCCATGTCTCAACTACATAGTGGCGACCATGGCAAGGTGGATTTAAGAACGCTATACCACACGTAGTTGAGCAACAATGTATTGATTTTGACTCAATATCAGATTCGATTTCACAGATGTGTAAAGATGTGCATTTTCTGACTTACTGCTTTTATTTTGGCTACTTCTTGCCTCTAATTCATATTAAAGTTATTTTTGTTTTTCTGCTTTGTTTAAGCCTGATTCTTTCATTCTTCATTCTCTTTGAATCTGAATCCACACAGGTTCGCAGATATGCAGGTGGTAGAAAACCTTTTCAGAGCACTTTACAAGTCGGTCTGCCTCTGCGACTCGCTCTGTCTACAGTCCTTTCAGTTACAGATTTCAGGAACGATTCTTGTCGTAATACATTCTCAACTACTCTATTTCTTGAATTCATTGCGTTCTTTATTAGAATTTTTTCTCGTTCACTTGTTTCATTGCGTGTTTGCTACTCGATAAATCCATTTGATCCCGTAAAGTCTACCGCAACACCAAATTCTAATCGGTTCGTATTTGCCTTTTCCATCGCCTACGTTTTACTCCTCTGCCGACCACTATCTCAGCTGAGTGGTCAACACGTCTGATGCCTTGCAGCGGGCCCGGGTTCGATTTCCAGCCGCGTCGGGGATTTTTCCTCCTCGGATACTGGCTGTTGTGTTGTCCTCCTCCCTACTGCATCATCATACAAGTCGTCTCATGCGGTGTCAGCTGAAAAGACTTGCAAATCGGCGCTCGTACTTTCATGATATGAATTCAAGGCCATTACTGCCATACGATCATTTCATTTCACCTACCACACTGTTATTCCACACTCAAGACTACTTTTTGGACTCAAGTATATCTTTGGACATTAGAAATCTTTTAGATTAGTGTAATCATTGCTTCTAAGCCTTTCTTGTTTCTTATGTATCTATTCTATTTCTGCGATTGTCAAATTAATCCACATCGTAATAAGTCTACTGCCAAATTCAACACTTAACCATTCTCGTATATCATTGAATATCACCGTTTGTGATTTAATAAATGAGTATTACGTTAAATTTATAGCCCCTTTGAAGTTATTATTATGACCTTGACTGCTGAAATCACGATAGACGAGAACAATTTGCTTTCTCCACAACCTCGTCACTATCAGTAAACTTGTTCTGCGAACATGGAAATCTAAGGGGATTAGTAGCAACTATTAAATGATAAAGACAAAGCTTTCTTTACATTTTTGGTATTTTTTTATTCTTATTTCCACCACTGTAAATTCTCTACTGCCAACGTGCACGCATATACGCTAAGTTTATATGCTAAAAACATTAGAAGCTGCGGTAATAATCCGTCATTTTACACTTCAACAACACGGTGGAAGCTCTTAGTACAAGAAGCGTCAATCGCCGACGAGTAATTAACTAATCTCTGATAATGTCCGAAATTGCTCATGAGAGAGTAAAAAAAACGTGTACTTGGCTGCCTGCGGCTCGATGTGGCGACCACCAACGTCGTTACAGACGTTGTACCTGTGAATTATGTTCTGGTACACTCTCTCCATCCCATCTGATCACTTTTCAGTTTCTAGTGCAGCGGTCAGAAGTTGTGTCGGCAGATCCTCTGTCTCTAAAGGACTCTCGTAAATTAAACTCTGCATACGACCCCATAAGAAGTAGTCCATAGGAATTAAATCCGGTGATGGCGGCGGCCAGGCGAGTGAACCACTCGGCCTATCCAACTTCCACCTCATCGATTTTGAAACGCCTCCCATCCGCACGTGATAAATGACGTGGTGCACCATCATGCTGAAACTAAATGTCCTGAGGGATATTCAGTGGCACAGCTTCCAAGAACGGGTCCAAACCCGTTATCCTTTCTACCCTACATACCAGGACCCTGCATACCAAGACAAGCAACTCTTTTTCTCTTTCCCTCGGCAGACATGGACGCGTCACACATCTGAATTAAAACAGTCGTCGAACGGAAACATGGGTTCCTGCTCAAAATATTATGTACTCTCTCCCATCCACAAGTCCAAGAATTTTGTAACGGGTATTTCCGAACACCCCGTATGTCTCTTTTCTCACTGACTGAAGACGTGTAGTGTGCTAACTACATTAAAAATGTCTTTCCTTGTGAAGTTAACGTAACTTATCTTCGAGATATGCTCTCCCACTGTTACAACGAAGGATAGCGTCATTCAACGAAATTAAACTCCTAATGAAAATCGTCGTTTTACCTAACTACACCTCAATCATTCGGTAGTTCAGTTGTTGGAACGGTAAACCGTCGACTTGTATAAAACAATGTTCATCATCGCTGGTTCGAATCTAACCCGAAAGAACATTAAACTTGAAACTTCCTGGCAGATTAAAACTGTGTGCCAGACCGAGACTCGAAATCGGGACATTAGGCGATGATCCCGAGTTCGAGTCTCGGTCCGGCACACAGTTTTAATCTGCCACGAAGTTTCATATCGGAGCACACTCCGCAGCAGAGTGAAAATTTCATTCTGGAAACATTTAACTTATTTGTAAAACGACTCGACAATCCTCTGATATCAAATCACAATTACAAAACTTCACCACGCCGTTTAGAGACAGAATATTATTGTGCTTGCCTTGCTGTTCACATGCGCTTACATTTGCAATCGCTGTTCACGCGTGTGACGTGCGAAAAGACACTTCCTAGTTAATGTGGCGACACACATTTTACATTTTTAGAAACAATGTTTTTATCTTCGTAGTGTCATCTAGGGTCTTTATTGTTTAAACTTTTGCAGTTTCATCCTGTAATGCTGCGGGAATTAGATTAGGAAATGAGACACTTAAAGTAGTAAATGAGTTTTGCTATTTGGGGAGCAAAATAACTGATGATGGTCGAAGTAGAGAGGATATAAAATGTACACTGGAAATGGCAAGGAAAGCGTTTCTGAAAAAGAGAAATTTGTTAACATCGAGTATTGATTTAAGTGTCAGGAAGTCGTTTCTGAAAGTATTTGTATGGAGTGTAGCCATGTATGGAAGTGAAACATGGACGATAAATAATTTAAACAAGAAGAGAATAGAAGCTTTCGAAATGTGGTGCTACAGAAGAATGCTGAAGATTAAATGGGTAGATCACATAACTAATGAGGAGGTATTGAATAGGACTGGGGAGAAGAGGAGTTTGTGGCACAACTTGACTAGAAGAAGGGATAGGTTGGTAGAACATGTTCTGAGGCATCAAGGGATCACCAATTTAGTACTGAAGGCAGCGTGGAGGGTAAAAATCGTAGAGGGAGACCAAAAGATGAATACACTAAGCAGATTCAGAAGGATGTAGGCTGCAGGAGGTACTGGGAGATGAAGAGGCTTGCACAGGATAGAGTAACATGGAGAGCTGCATCAAACCAGTCTCAGGACTGAAGACCACAACAACAACATCCTGTTACATAAACATGAAGTAAGTCTGCTTGAGACACCAACGTTAGTTTACACTCACAAACACCACAGGTTTTATGTTTGTGTCACCTGCCTGTTGTACACGCTTTATATCTCTCCGTATAGCCTCATCGTCCTATACCTCGCAGTATCGTGGGCGTATTGTGATATCTGCACTACTAGCAATTCTTTTCAACAAAGTAAATTGCTTGTTCTCAAAGTAAATGGTTCAAATGGCTCCAAGCACTGTGGGACTTAAAATCTGAGGTCATCAGGCCCGTAGACTTAGAACTAATTAAACCCAACTAACCTAAGGACATCACACACATCCATGTTCGAGGCTGGATTCACACCTGCGACCGTAGCAGCCGTGTGGTTACGGACTGAAGCGCCTAGAACCGGTCGACCACAGTGGCCGGCCTCAATGAAAAAGCATTTATCCTCTGTTGTCCATTTGTCAGACTAAGACTAATGATAATCTATATATAACACATCTCACGATCGAAACAACTGCTACAATCAGTTCTCACTAATGCTCTTTTCGTATTTAGTGTAAAACCTCCGAAACTGTATGACCCTTCAACGATTTGAACATGTGGCCTGTGTCAGTGAAGTCGAATTGGCTAGCCGTTGCGCCACGGAACGCCTGACGTGTGTAGTGTCTGTGCTGAATGCCTTCTACAAAGGAAATCATCACTAAGTTTTTCCAATAATACTTTTGTTGCGCTTTGGATCGTAGCACATACTGATAGTTTGCAAAATTTCAATTACTCCTTAGTTTTGAGCGAATTTAATGACGTTGCAGGGAGCAGGGAAAAACATGTCAGTCGTTGGACATATTGTCGCGTTAAATGGGTAGAGCGGTAACGGATCAGCTTTCGTGGGGCTTCGAGTAAAAGCGTTCACAAAATTCGTGTCTATTGTTAATTAAAAGCTGTAATTGCGTTTGCCATCACTAAATGGTTCAAATGGTTCAAATGGCTCTGAGCACTATGGGACTTAACATCTGTATTCATCAGTCCCCTAGAACTTAGAACTACTTAAACCTAACTAATCTAAGGACATCACACACATCCATGCCCGAGGCAGGATTCGAACCTGCGACCGTAGCAGTCGCGCGGTTCCCGACTGAGCGCCTAGAACCGCTAGACCACCGCGGCCGGCCCATCACTAAATGTACTGTTTGCAGTAAAAGTACATAAAAACCTCGCAAGTTCAGTTAACGCTCCTGTAACACAAGTATTGCTTCGTCTGATTCCTAGCCTGTGACGTCACCAGAGCATCTGCCAATAACCGAGCCCTTTCGATCACATGAACAGATGTTGATATTTAACGATTTTTAAGCTCCAATTACATAAAAATAACAGATATTTTGTGAGAATATTGACCGTAAATGCAATTTAAGTGTTATAATCAACCAGAATAACAGCAATCTGAACCATATTTTTAACACAAGAAAATAGTCTATTGCTTGGTATCTCCGACGAGGCATGGATGAAAGCGCGGGGTAACCGAGCGGCGGTCTGAGGCTCTATGTCAAGATCCGCGCGGCTGCCCCCCCCCCCCCCCCCTCCACCGCCCTCGGAGGTTCAAGTCCTCCCTCGGGGGCATGGGTGTGTGTGTCCTTAGGTAAGTTAGTTAGATTAAGTAGTGGGTAAGCTTAGGGACCGATGACCTCAGCAGTATGGTCCCATAAAATCTTACCACAAATTTTCAATTTTTAAAAAAATCCATTGTTGAAACCAAGTTTTCCGCGTATTCACGTGGCAGCAACCGCCAAATGCGTCGAATTTCAGTTTACAGATGTTTCAGAGTGAAGACCTTTCTTATTTGGAAATTCTTTTTGATGTAAGACCGTACGTTTTCAATAAGATTAGAGCCGGCTAACTGTGAGGGCCATTCCAGTTCCAGTACCTGCACACCTTTCTCTTTTTTCGAGTCACTGCAAAGCCCTCTGCGATACTTCGGATCATTGTCCTCCTGCAGTGTCCAGTCTTCATTTCTGTCAATGAACCAACGTCTGGCAGTCGGCATCAAACATATTTGATAAACGCCACGCTTAAGCTACGCTCATGTCTCCTCTTGTATATGTCAGTCAAGAATTCAAAGTAAACTAAAACTTTATGAACATTGCATGAATGCCAAATTTTGCCTCTGTTGATTTGTGAAAGAACTAAAGCGACATCTCTTACCAACTGCGTATGATGCCGACAACACTCTTACTTAACAGACAGTACATAAATGATCTGTCGGACAGGATGTGTAGCAATCTGAGGCTGTTTGCTGGTGATGCTGTGGTGTACGGGAAGGGATAGTCGGAGAGTAACTGTAGGAAGCTACAAGATGACTTAGACTAAATTTCCACTTGCTATTATGAATGCTAGCTAGCTTCAAATGTAGAAAAATGTCAAGTTAATGCAGATGACTAGGAAAAACACGACCGTAATATTCGGATAAGCATTAGTTGAGTGCTGCTTGACACAGTCATTTCGATTAAATAGCTAGGCGTAACTTTTTTTAAAAAAGTTGACTTTCGGGCTGCGCCAATCAGCGACCTCAATAATGTAATTTCAATCATGACGATACGATAGCACAACACTCCCTCCGACCCGACCGGGAACAGAACCCTAGTGCTTTCGTATATCAATCAAGCGCACTAATCGTGCATTTACCGAGACCGACTAGACATACTGTTGCAACGCAATATGAAATGGAACCAGCATGTAAGGATGATATTACGGAATGATCGACTTTGGTTTATTGGGAGAGTTTCAGGAAAGTGTGGTTCATCTGTGAAGTAGACGGCGTACAGGACACTAGTTCGACCCATTATTTGGTACTGCTCCATTATTTGGGATCCGCACCAGTTTGAACCGAAGGAAAGCATCGAAGCAGTTCAGAGGTGGGCTTGTAGATTTGTTACCGGTAGCTTCGAACAACACTCAAGTATTACGGAGATGCTTCAGGAACTCAAATGGAAAACCTCGGTGGGAAGGCGGCGTTATTTTCGAGGAACGCCATTGACAAAATTTATAGAAGTTGCATTTGAAGCGGTCTGGAGAACGATTCTAACGCCACCAACGTACATTTCGTATAAAGATCACAAGATGAGAGGAATCAGGGCTCGTACGGGGGGGTACAGACAGTCGTTCGCTCCATTTGCGAGTAGAACAGTCTAGTAGCGGTATAGGGTACCCTCCGCGATGCACAGTTCAGTGGCTTGCAGAGTATCTACACTGAAGCAACAAAGCAACTGGTATAGACATGCTTATTCTACACAACTGGCCACTAAAATTGCTACAACATGAAGAAATACAGATGATAAACGGGTATTCATTAGACAAATATAGTATACTAGAACTGACATGTGATTACATTTTCACGCAATTTGGGTGCATAGAGCCTGAGAAATCAGTACCCAGAACAACCACCTCTGGCCGTAATAACGGCCTTGATACGCCTGGGCATTGAGTCAAACAGAGCTTGGATGGCGTGTGCAGGTACAGCTGTCCATGCAGCTTCAACACGATACCACAGTTCATCAAGAGTAGTGACTGGCGTATTACGACGAGCCAGTTGCTCAGCCACCATTGACCAGACGTTTTCAGTTGGTCAGAGATCTGGAGAATGTGCTGGCCAGGGCAGCAGTCGAACATTTTCTGTATCCAGAAATGCCTGTACAGGACCTGCAACATGCAGTAGTCCATTATCCTGCTGAAATGTAGGGTATTTGCAGGAATCGAATGAAGGGTAGAGCCACGGGTCGTAACACATCTGAAATGTAATGTCAACTGTTCAAAGTGCCGTCATTGCGAACAAGAGGTGACCGAGACATATAACCAATGGCACCCCATACCATCACGCCGGGTGATACGCCAGTATGACGATGGCGGATACACGCTTCCAACGTGCGTTCACCGCGATGTCGACCAACACGGATGCGACCATCATGATGTACACCATCGCAGGCGCTCCTGTCTGTAATGAAGAGTCAAGGGTAACCGCAGCCATGGTCTCCGAGCTGATAGTCCATGCTGCTGCAAACGTCGTCGAACTGTTCGTGCAGATGGTTGCTGTCTTGCAAACGTCCCCATCTATTGACTCAGAGATCGAGACGTGGCTGCACGATCCGTTATAGCCATGCGGATAAGATGCCTGTCATCTCAACTGCTAGTGATACGAGGCCGTTGGGATCCAGCATGGCGTTCCGTATTACCCTCCTGAACCCACCGATTCCATATTCTGCTAACAGTTATTGGATCTCGACCAACGCGAGCAGCCATGTCGCGATACGATAAACCGCAATCGCTATAGGTTACAATCCGACCTTTATCAAAGTCGGAAACGTGATGGTAAGCATTTCTCCTCCTCACACGAGGCATCACAACAACGTTTCACCAGGCGACGTTGTATGTGTCGCCACCGGCGCCAACCTTGTGTGAATGCTCTGAAAAGCTAATCATTTGCATATCACAGCATCTTCTTCCTGTCGGTTAAATTTCGCGTCTGTAGCACATCTTCGTGGTGTAGCAATTTTAATGGCCAGTAGTGTAATACAGAGATATGTAAAGAGGCAGACTGTGGCGTTGCGGTCAGCAACGCCTACAGAAGACAACAGAACTCTGGTGTAGTTGTTAGATCCGTTAGTGCTGTTACAATGGCCGGTTATCGAGATTTATGTGAGTTTGAACGTGATATTGTAATCGACGCACGAGCGATAGGACACAGCATCTCCGAGGTAGGTATGAAGTGGGGATTTTTCCGTACGACCATTTCACAAGTGTACTGTGAATGCCAAGAATCCGGTAAAAGATCTAATCTCTGACATCGCTGCTGCCGAAAAAAGATCCTGCAAGGACGGGACCAACGACGACTGAAGAGAATCGTTCAACGTGACACCCTTTCCGCAAATTGCAGCATATTTTAATAATAAATGAAAAGCACCAGTTTGCTTTTGTTCTACAATATTGTAGAACAAAAGCAAACTGGTGCTTTTCATTTATTATTATAATGCTGTTCTACCAAGAACCGACGGAAGATTCTGTTAATACGCATATTTTAATGTTTCGCCACCAACCATTCAACGAAACATCATCGATATGGGACACTTGTGTATCCTTGATGACTGCATGACAAAAAGATTTACGTCTCGCCTGGGCCCGTCAATACCGACTTTGGACTGTTGATGACTGGAAACATATTTCAAAGTGTATCGATCTGATAGACGTGTACGGGTACGGAGACAACCTCATAAATCGATGGACATTACATGTCAGCAGGGGACAGTTCAAGCTGGTTGAGGCTATGTAATGGTTGGAACGTGTGAAGTTGGAGTGATACGGGACCCCTGATACGTCTAGATACGACTCTGATAGGTGATACGTACGTAAGCAACGTATCTAATCACCTGCATCCATTCATATCCATTGTGGGTTCCGACGGTCTTGGGCAATTGCAATAGGACAATGCGACACCCCACACGTCCAGAATTCCTTCAGAATAGCTCCAGGAACACTCTTCTAAGTTTAAACACTTCCGCTGGCCACCAGACTCCCCAAACATGAACATTATTTAGAGTAACTGGGATGCCTTGCAATGTGCCGTTCAGAAATCTCCACCACCTCGTACTCTTACGGATTTATTGACAGCACTGCAAGATTCAAGGTGTCAATTCCCTCCAGCACTGTTTCAGACATTAGTCGGCTCCACGCCACGTCGTGTTGTGGCACTCCTGCGTGCTCGCGGAGGCCCTACATGTTATTAGGCAGATGTGACAGTTTCTTTGGCTTTTCAGTGTGCGAAGATGTAGGTCGAATGTGCGGTTATTTCAATGTCGTCTCAACCTTGATTTCTCCGGAGACGTAATATGCGTGTCAGGAACATGTCGCTGGACAGACATTGGCGGTGGACAGAGGCGACGACCGCCACCCCGGGGCGTGGTTATTGGTGCAGTCCGGTCACTGGTGCGGCAGCTGCACGGTCACGAGCGGCCGGCGTTCGCCAGGCGACGCAGCTGCGGGCCACGGGTGATTGCAGATTGGATTGCGCGCTGCGTTCTCGTCAGGCGGTCCAGGCCGCCGCTAACGAGCCAGAGCCCACCGATCCGGCCGGCGAAACCTTATTAGCCGGCGAGGCCACACGTGCAAGCCGTCACACGTGGTCCGCCGCCTGGCGCGCGCTGTAGTCGCCGGCAAGGACACCTCCACCCCTCCTCACGATACACCAGTAGACCAACACACAATTTCATCTGCAGTGCCTTCCTCTCCGATGAGGAAGAGTCTGTGACCTAATGCTTCTCCGCTGTCATGAACAGGCAACACTATTTATCTCATGACGTAGAAAAGCCCGAAATACTAACGTCTTTTACCAAGATCTCTTTCACAGAGGAAGATTACATTGTACTTCCAACTTTAAATCGTCGCACGAACAATAAAATGACAGATACTGAAATACGTTCACATTTTTCTGCCTGTACTCAGGCATAGGTGATCTATTGACCTAATGGAACTACATTTTCCTGGAGACATGTCAGTCTCAACTTTATCTGTGATAATGGTAGCCGGCCGGAGTGGCCGAGCGGTTCTAGGCGCTTCAGTCTTGAACTGCGCGACCGCTACGGTCGCAGGTTCGAATCCTGCCTCGGGCATGGATGTGTGTGATGTCAGTAGGTTAGTTAGGTTTAAGTAGTTCTAAGTTCTAGTATACTGATGACCTCAGATGTTAAGTCCCATAGTGCTCAGAGCCATTTGAACCATTTCATAATGGTAGAAGCTGAAGAAATACGTTGAAATTTGTGCCGCAGCTAGGATTGGAACCAAAGTGTCCTGTTTACGAGGCGCATGTACAAACCATTATGCCTCTGTAGCGGTGTGGCCAACACAGCTACTTAAACTACCCTAATCTGCTGCCCTCCCGAATACAAACTTCAGTTCATGCCTCCAGCCTATTCTCCCTTTCTTAAATGGTGCAAGTGTGTTGCTGCAGTAATGCAATGGTTAACACATTGCCTTGTAAGCAGGAGACCTGGATTCAAGTCCCGGCTCTGGTACAAATTTTAATTCATTTCTTCAGCTTCTATCATTACGGAATATAACTCCAGACTCATATGAATCGAGGAAAACGTAATTCCATCAGATCAATAGATCACATATCCCTGAGTTACAGGCGGATTTTCCCATTATTTAGAAAGCTTGTGTGCTGTTCCAATACCGAAGAGCCTCGCCAATACTAACAGCTTAAGAAGGGGAAAATGGTCTGAAGGTGTGACTTGACGTTTCTGTTAGGGAGAGCACTATGCTACAGTAGTCCGCGCAGCTCTGTTAGCCCCATTACTATGGTGTAATTGTTACCACATCTGGCTTGTAAGCAACAGATCTGGGTTTAACTCCTGACCATACTGCAAATTGTAATTCATTTCTTCACATGCTATAAAACTAAAATGAGCCACCAAGGGATCGGAAAGCAACTGAAATCACTCAACAGAGAGAAGGCCACTGGACTTGACGGGATACCATTTATGAGGTGACTATCTACTGGTAGAGATACTGACGCGTGCGCACTGTTTGATGCTGCATAGCGCCAGTGTGGTTTCACGCCGAGGAGAAAGTGGCCACACTATTTATCGTCCACTACCGAACATGCAGCGAGTAAGCAGCAACAACGAGGAGTGATTCAATTCTTGGCGGCGGAGGCAGTTGAAGGCCGTGAAATGTATCGAAGGATGAAGGCTGTGTGCCGTGAGTACAGTCTGAGTCGTTCAAGTGTTGTGGAATGGTGGAAACGATTCTTTGAGGGATTAATGTCACTGGAAGACGATGCTCGTCCTGGACAGGCTCATCGTCTCTCCAACACCGGAAATGTTTGCGGAAGTGAATTCTTTAGTCTTGGACAACCGCAGAACCACCGTGGACGAGATCCATCAATTACTGGGTATTAGCGTGGGCACCGTCCACAACATAGTGCATCAACATTTGAACTTTCGAAAAATCTGTGCGCAGTGGATTCCCCACCAACTGACCGCCGAAAAGCGCAATACTCGAATGGCGCTATCTTTAAGTCATCTGTAACATTATTATGAGGAGGAATACAGCTTTGTGTCGCGTATTGTCACTAGTGACGAAACATGGTGTCATTATTTTGAACCGGAAAGCAAGTGTCAGCGCAAGCAGTCGAAACATGCGACTTCACCACCTACAAAGAAATCAAAGGCCGTGCACTTCTTTTTGGCCGCAAGGGCCCACTTCACGTCGAGTTCCTGGAACGAGGAACCACCATCAATGTCCATCGTTATCAAGCCACTTTACAGAACCTTAGAGGAGCCATGAAGTCGAAACGCCAAGGCATGTTGTCCAATGGCGTTATACTCCTGCATGATAATGTCCGCCTGCACACGGCCAATGCGGTGAAGATGACATTGCAGCAGTTTCGGTAGGAACCGCAGGAACATCCACCGCACAGTCCCGACCTTTCGCCGTGTGACTTTCTCGTGTTTGGACCTCTAAAGGAAGCTATTCGCAGAAACCGATTCGCAACGGACGATGAAGTGTTTGACTAGGTCCAGGCTTGGATCCGATAGGAGCCTACTAGCTTCTTTAAGGATGGAATCGACCGGGTAGTGTCACACTGGGACAAATGTGCCAACAGTTTTGGCGACTATTTTTGAGTATGTGTACCGTGTACTGCTGTATTTTTTAGTTAATAAAATCGTTACCATTACTTAACACTAGTGCCTGGGTTTCATTCGAATGCCCCTTATAGACTCTACACAGAGAATGCGAAAGATCTTGCCCCTCTTCTCTCAGCAGTGTATCGTAGGTTTCTAAAAGAGCGAAGCGCTACTAATGACTGAAAAAAAGCACAGGTCATTCCTGTTGACAAGAAGGATCGTAGCACAGACGCAGAATACTATAGGCCCACGTCTCTGACGTCGGTCTGTTGCACGATTCTGTATTTTTATGCTCGCCCAATTTGACATCTCGGGAAACTGAAAATCTCCTCAGTAGGAACTATGGAAGGGAAAAAACGATCGGTTAAAACCGATACCAGTATTTTACTTCTGAATAACCGGTATCTTTCGGTATTTGTCCGGTTTCGTTTATGACAGGTGTCAATTTTTCACTAATAACCGAGTAAAAAAAGCTAAACATTAATTGTCCCAAGCAGCAGCGCAAAAATTTTTCGTTTTTAAATAAACCTCCTCCAAAAAAAGTTATAATGTTTATTCGTAAAATTTTCATCGGTTTGAAATATTATGTTATTATAGAAAATTGAAAAAGCTATCATTTCTATTTTAATAACAATGCCGGCAGAAATGAGCAACAAACACGTGCCATGAGAATTGGTACAGAGTACAGCATTGCCGAAACAATAACGTCCCTGTTTCCGCGTGTAGTTGCTTGCGGTACGTGTGTGCGTGCTGTGTGCAAGACCTGCCACCATCTTGTCTATACAGTAGTTTCCCGCTGTCGTCTTCGAACATCCGTGGTATCGCAGTATGGCATCAACCTCGGTTTAGAAATATTTTTACGAAGTAATGTAGCAATGAAGTACAATTCTTTATATGGATTAAAAGATTAAAGATTTGTCTGCCATTTCTATGAAATAATAAAAGAGGAAGGAAACTTTGGTTACAGTAGGAATTAAAAAATTAACAGCAGTTCATTTATAGTATACAGGAACAACAGAAAGTGGCTGACCCAATGCGTGTGCCTACACAAACGCCTTTATTTGCCTGTAGCCCTTGAAAACACACAAATTAACATGGAAAGGAGTTATTAAGCTTCAGCTTTCACCCTTTATCACTGGCTATTCGTAATGCCCAGATATTTTTGAGAAAAGTTAAAAAAAATGAGAATCAATAGAAGAATAATGGTGGTTTTTTGTAGCATTCAACGGCTTATCACATTTCGAGATGAGCAGCGAACGGAAAACTGACTAAGTTTCCTTTTATTGGCCTATTTAATTTTATATTTTAGTTCTATGTTTCTTGAAACTGAGAGAGTCAAAATTTTTCGTCTTTGTTCGATTTCTACGTTTATTCCGGGAAATTCAGAAATAAAAAAACAGAAACCCGTTATTTCAGAAGCTAGTTTTTTAAAGGTTTTAGCAGTCTTGTTAAACTGGCGAAGCAAAAAATGAATATAAGCGGAAATCGGTTGTTTCTGCGACAACAGCCGCGCGGGGTAGCCGTGCGGTTTAAGGCGCCTTGCCACAGTTTGCGCGGCTACCCCTGTCGGAGGTTCGAATCCTCCCTCGGGCATGGGTGTGTGTATTGTCCATAGCCTACATTAGTTTAATTTAGATTAAGTGGTGTGTACGCCTAGGGAGCGAAGACCTTAGGAGTTTGGTCCCATAGGAACTTACGACAAATTTCCAATTTCCATTTGCGACAACCGTCATCCCTAGCACGCACCAACATAGATTCTGAACACAACGATCGTGTGAAACCCAGCTCGTTCTGTTCGTCAACGAGACTCAGAAAACAGTAGGTAAAGTTGCAGGTGGCCTGGTTGATGCTGTGCTCCTTGACCTCCGGTAAACATTACATACCGTCCTGCACTGCCGTCTAATGGGCGAAATACGAGCATATAGAATATCAGACCAGCTGTGTCACTGGACTGAAGAGTTTCTAGCAAACATAATATAGCATATCATTCCTAACGGAGAAAAGTCGTCAGATGTAAAAGTAACCTCGGCCGTGCCCCAATGGGACTGTTACAGGATATTCCCTACAGGATATTATCTATTAGATAATGTCGGAAGTTTGTGTAGAGAGTGGCAATAGATCCTCAACATCAAAATTTGTAACGTATTGCGAATATATAGGCGAAAAGATCCTTTACTGCCGCGCATAGTGACCGCGCGGTTTGATGCACCATGTCACGGATTGCGCGGGCCCTCCCACCGGAGGTACGAGGTCCTCCCTCGGGCATGGGTGTGTGTGTGTGTGTGTGTGTTGTTCTTAGCATAAAAGTTAGTTTAAGTAGTGTGTAAGTCTACGGACCAATGACCTCAGCAGTCTGGCCCCTTAGGAATTCATACGCGTTAGAACATTAGATCCTTTACTGTAGTTGCAGACCAATCATTGGAAGGAGTTGCTTTCATAACACATCTAGGAATATGCTTACAGAGAAATTTGAAGTAGAACAACCTTACAAAATCATTCTCGAATAACTCAGAAGCCTGACTCGTATTGATTGGAAGAATCCTCGGGAAATGTTGTCCATCAACAAAGGAAGTGGCTTACAAAATAGTCGTTCGACCAATACTTGAATACTGCTCGTCAATATGGGATCCTTACCAGACAGGACTGATACAGGAAACAGAGAAGATCGGAAGACGAGCACATTTTGTTACAGGTTCATTTAGCAGGCGCGAAGGCGTCATGAAGATGCTCAGTCAACTCCAGTGGCCGACGCTGCAAGAGTGGTGTTCTGCATCACGGTGTGATCTAATGTTAAAGTTCCGACAGCGGACCTTCCTGCAAGAGTCAGTAAATATAGTGCTGGCTCCTACGTACACTCCTGGAAGGGGAAACTTTATTGACACATTCCTGGGGTCAGATACATCACATGATCACACTGACAGAACCACAGGCACATAGACACAGGCAACAGAGCATGCACAATGTCGGCACTAGTACAGTGTATATCCACCTTTCGCAGCAATGCAGGCTGCTATTCTCCCATGGAGACGATCGTAGAGATGCTGGATGTAGTCCTGTGGAACGGCTTGCCATGCCATTTCCACCTGGCGCCTCAGTTGGACCAGCGTTCGTGCTGGACGTGCAGACCGCGTGAGACGACGCTTCATCCAGTCCCAAACATGCTCAATGGGGGACAGATCCGGAGATCTTGCTGGCCAGGGTAGTTGACTTACACCTTCTAGAGCACGTTGGGTGGCACGGGATACATGCGGACGTGCATTGTCCTGTTGGAACAGCAAGTTCCCTTGCCGGTCTAGGAATGGTAGAACGATGGGTTCGATGACGGTTTGGATGTACCGTGCACTATTCAGTGTCCCCTCGACGATCACCAGTGGTGTACGGCCAGTGTAGGAGATCGCTCCCCACACCATGATGCCGGGTGTTGGTCCTGTGTGCCTCGGTCGTATGCAGTCCTGATTGTGGCGCTCACCTGCACGGCGCCAAACACGCATACGACCATCATTGGCACCAAGGCAGAAGCGACTCTCATCGCTGAAGACGACACGTCTCCATTCGTCCCTCCATTCACGCCTGTCGCGACACCACTGGAGGCGGGCTGCACGATGTTGGGGCGTGAGCGGAAGATGGCCTAACGGTGTGCGGGACCGTAGCCCAGCTTCATGGAGACGGTTGCGAATGGTCCTCGCCGATACCCCAGGAGCAACAGTGTCTCTAATTTGCTGGGAAGTGGCGGTGCGGTCCCCTACGGCACTGCGTAGGATCCTACGGTCTTGGCGTGCATCCGTGCGTCGCTACGGTCCGGTCCCAGGTCGACGGGCACGTGCACCTTCCGCCGCCCACTGGCGACAACATCGATGTACTGTGGAGACCTCACGCCCCACGTGTTGAGCAATTCGGCGGTACGTCCACCCGGCCTCCCGCATGCCCACTATACGCCCACGCTCAAAGTCCGTCAACTGCACATAAGGTTCACGTCCACGCTGTCGCGGCATGATACCAGTGTTAAAGACTGCGATGGAGCTCCGTATGCCACGGCAAACTGGCTGACACTGACGGCGGCGGTGCACAAATGCTGCGCAGCTAGCGCCATTCGACGGCCAACACCGCGGTTCCTGGTGTGTCCGCTGTGCCGTGCGTGTGATCATTGCTTGTACAGCCCTCTCTCAGTGTCCGGAGCAAGTATGGTGGGTCTGACACACCGGTGTCAATGTGTTCTTTTTTCCATTTCCAGAAGTGTATATCATTCGAAAAGACCGTGAAGATAAAGTTAGTGATTAGAACCCAGTCTGAGGCTTACCAGCAATCGTTCTTCCCTACAGCGAACCGACTGACTTATGCTATATGGTATTTTGTCTGTCTCCAGGCGGCGTTAAGACATGTATCACAGCTTAACTGATTCACAAGTGGGTGAAGTCTGTTATCAGTCAAGGCTTATCACTGTTTATAAAACGCGAATCCACGCTTTAACGCACACCTTAACAATTAAAATCATACGGCATTGAAAATTCCTGGCAAAGTAAACGTATGAGATTCGA
The DNA here is from genome assembly GCF_021461385.2 of Schistocerca piceifrons. Classification (NCBI taxonomy): domain Eukaryota; kingdom Metazoa; phylum Arthropoda; class Insecta; order Orthoptera; family Acrididae; genus Schistocerca; species Schistocerca piceifrons. The sequence goes on from NC_060138.1 coordinate 586,480,689, forward strand.
ACCTAGGAGATTTTCCATTCGCGACCAAGTGTTCTATTGACTAAGTCATCCAATTACTTCTCACGATCCTCCTTCACAGCACTTCTGCCACCAGTACCTCTTCCCCTTTGTTAATTTACTTATTCATTTTTCGGCACTCATATTTATCCTGCTGCCTATGTACTACAACATGTCGTGTCACATCTAGTTTTACAAAATTTTAATTGATTTTACATATATTCTGCTCTAAAATATAAGGGTACCATAAAGGTTATGTTAATGTCTTAGTACATTAGCAATACATTTCTTCTGATAAAATATATATTCCTGGCATTGTGCCAAACTGGAGACGATCCGCCTTGTAATAAACTTAAAAGAAAACCTCCCGACACACATGGTCGCTAGTGAAGCATTTACTCGTATTTCGATCACTGGTTTAGGTAAGACTACGTTATTATCTTCGAATCCGATGCTCGTGACACAACACATAACACAGATGGAGGAGGTTACGTGAATTTCTGTAGCTTAAGATCCGAAGATGGTAACGTAGTCTCACCGAAATATCGAAATAAATACTGTACTACCGAATTTTTTTTTTTAATATTATTGAGTAGGTACATAAGTTCAGGGCTCAACATGAAACTTCTAGGGCAGTTCCGGCTGAGTTAATGTTGGCATATCCGGTCAATTCGCCTCTTTCCAATCTTTGGCACATCAATGACTTGCCGCTTTCCATTACTTCGGATACCCTTAGGGAAAATTGGCATCGTGCTCGAAACAACTGGAGTAAGGCCATCGTCGGCAAGCCCAACGTTATAACCGAGGCAGAACCTTTTTTCAGGCTAAGAACGGGGATAAGGTGTTTATTAAGAATATCGCTGGTCGGAATGCTCGTGGTATGGGAACTCGTAAGTTTGTACAGCGTTACTTGGGACCGTGTGTCGTCACCAGGGTCTTAGGTTCTGTTCATTTGTTAGTTAAGGAGCTTGCAACGGGCAGGGTGTTCAGAGTGGACCTTAGCCAAATCAAGCCTGTTAGATAAGTCTCTTTTCCTTCTTTATGTGGTGATAAGACGAAAGAGGGGGAGTGGGGGAGGGCTGGTCAGGTTTGAGCGGGGCAGACTGTGCCGTGGGGCGCCATTTCTGGCACACCAGCTCTTTGGCACGTCACTATCGATTACACCGTCGCGGCAGTTGCGGTCGGACTCGCTACGAGGCGTAAGGACGTGCTTGCGGGGACGGAGGAGGAAAACACGCGGGCTCGGCCAGCAACGGCGCGGCCGGCCTACCTTGCAGGACGGTCAGGAGTTTGTAGTGCACCTGCCTGATGTCAACTCCGGGCGCTGTTCATCGCATTGCTTTGGTGCCTGTTTTCTCCCAGAGACGCATCCCTCGAGACCGTCTCGAACAACGCTTTCCATCGAAGGTGTAAGTGATTTAGGAGCCTTCGTTTCGTTGAATGATTTGCGTTGCAGCGAGTGTACTTGTTGGTTGGTTGCCCTAATGTACGTCACGCGGAAGTAAGAGAAGCCGGTAAGGTGGATGACCGCAAGGAGACCAGCAGACACTACTTCCTTTAAAAAATCAGTGTTCCCAAATGATGTAGTAGCTGCAAGGTATTGTAGATATTAGGTCATAGTCTAGTTGTAATTTTATGCATACCAAACTTACACAATTGGCAGCTACATTGCAGACCTATGGAACAAAATTAAAGTGCAGGAAACCTAGTATCGTTGTGAAGATGCGCATTTGCATAACGTGATATTATCTTGAATTTTCTTTTTATTTCATCTTTGTACACATTGTTGGCCTTAATCATATGTGGAAATATTGTTTGGCAAACTATATTTTCAGCAATGGATTTGTGTACAGTTCTTAGTATAAATGTTTTACACTAGTCGGCCGTGATGGCCAAGCGGTTCTAAGCGCGTCAGTCCGGTACGGCGCGACTGCTACGGTCGCAGGTTCGAATCCTGCCTCGGGCATGTATGTGTGTGATGTCCTTAGGTTAGTTAGGTTTAAGTAGTTCTAAGTTCTAGGGGACTGATGACTTCAGATGTTAAGTCCCATAGTGCTCAGAGCCATTTGAACCATTTTGTTTTGCAGCATTGATATTGCAATAAAAGTTGAGTCACTTCTAATGAAAGCATTTATTGGTTTTTCTTTTATATTGTTGTTTATTGATCTATTAACTTACATTAATTGATGTTTGCTTGGTGTTTACCGTGTTTTCTGCGGTATGTTTGTGTTCCAGTCTTCTGCGAGTTGGGGTGTGTGGGAGCGGCGCCACTTTCCGCTTCGGTGAACAGAAGCTGTGACGTGTCGTCTAAAGGGAAGTCACTCCTGGTTGCGACCCAGCGTTTAGGTGTTGTTTTGGATGGCTCGTCTGCTGCTTCCGGCATCTGAAGTTAAGTCATTTTTGCCCAGGTAAGCCTGGCGTCACTACCCGTTTGGTAGACATTTCATCTGTTTCATGTATATTTAAAAAAAAATGGGGGGTGGTTAATTTGCTTGTGAATCAGTTGTATTAATTAAGTTGTGGTGCTCCTTGTGTTATCTGGGTTCGTAACGAACTGGTGTGCTTGTAAATCACTTTCATATTGCAGATTATTGCCTTTAAACAAAAAATACTATCTGTGCCACTTTTTAAAATCATCTTCAGATTGTAATTTATGTTTCTTAAGTATTGAAATCACCGTGGCTCAGCTCTTAAGTCAATTGTTGTGAATGTATATTTTGATATTGTCTTAAACACGGCCAAGTGCTGATTGCCTCTTATGTGTTTTATAAATGCTTGTTTTGAATAAATTATTAATTATTGATTTGCTAGTTGTTGTGTTAAGGAGTAACGTAGTAGGGACCTTGACCTTCCATGCTAAGTGAAACCCTCATCCCTACTTCCTAAGTCACAGATGCCATGGACGAAAATCTACAAATATATGGTCGATTGGTGTAAGTCTTATGGAATGAGCAAATGAGCTACTGGGAATAGCCAAGATTGTTGCCATTTGATGTGACCATGCTAACAATAGGGAAACTGTACACTGATTATGTGGGCCCAATCCCACGGTTACGAGAGGGTAACCGCTACATAGCGATGTGTGTAAACGCCTTTACACAGATTAGCTGATTGATAGTGACACAGAGTATGACTATTTTCCCACATTCCCTGTAGGGTAGTTATTACGGACTTCATTTCTCTGAGCTTTAGGAAATTTTGTTTCGAGGCAGGAATTTGTCGTACTACGTCCACCCCACAATATCCAACGTTCACGGAGAGGGTCGCTCTTCCCACACACCACCATGTGGACCATACACGGTGGGAAGTATGTTTGTCGTGGTTGGGATTGGAATTCAACATGGCAGTGCACGCAGATAATGAGCAGGACCCGGTCGCCATCATGTTTGCATTTAAACCCAACAGCCCTCTCTCGAATTTTTGGTCACTAAATGATTTACTGCCGATGCGGATCGATGCTGCGCAAATCAGAGACAATATAATAGCAAGCATAAAAATTTGAAGCTCGACGTCCACAGGATAGCACAGAAATGCAATGCAGGAAGGCTGCCAACCCTACTTCGGCCAGGGGACATTGTGTAGATTAATAGCTTCAGTGCAGCAAGCAGGGGATCGGTTAAAGTGATAAGGAAGCTGTTACCCAGATGCTGCGTTTCATGACGCCCGTCACCTTGCTTATGAGGGATCCGCATACCATACGAATATTGAGAGGTCTACGTTTGAGTCTGTTGCGCCATCTGGGAACTTGCACCACATTGGACTCTGACGTTGGTCTCACCCACTGTAATTTATTCGTGTTTGATACATTTCCTTCTTGTGACAGGAAAAATCGTGGTTATAGATTAAAGTGAGGCTCGATTGAAATTATATTCCTTAAGGTTGTTGGTACCGAAAAAAAAATAAACAAACCGTTTGTGCCTGGTGATCTTAAAGTTTATATTGTTCTAAAGAAAAGATACATTTATTCTTGGACGTTGTAACATGTTAGTAAAGAGTTTTGGTTACAAGGACTTCTAAGTAATTGGCGATGTTCAATCAGTTTCGCAACCTTCCTCTAGGACCCTACTGTTAGTGTCCTGTAACTTGCTATACGTCCTTGTCGAGTGGGATATTATTCAAATAACAAGTGAATCTTGAACTTGGCCAGCGTTTGTGCTCTTAAATTAAGCCTTTGATTGGTTCTAGTTAATCGCACTTTACTTGAGAATTTTGGTGCCCACCTTAAGTACCACTTAAATTGTAACTGAAGCTCGCATTAGACTAAAATTTGTGCTATTGGGCTAAATCTTATATTGAGTTCTAGTCAACCAAATTTTTACTTCAGAATTTTGCTGCATACCTTAAGTACCATTCAGGTAATAGCTGAAGCTGGAGCTTGACCTGCATTTGTCCCAGTGTAGTACTTTGTATTGATTTATGAGTATTGTAAATGTTGGAACTGTGCCTTGTGTATTCTTATAAGTGAATGTTGAGTTTTGCAAATTTTCATGAATACTATTACTACCAAATTTAGATTAAGAGGTTGATTATATTGTGGAACAGTTTTATGTATAATTGGAACTGGGTTCACACCGTCTTGGGTGGAAATCTTTATGTATATTTTTGAAATGAAGATGATCAAAGAATGCATACACGTGTCTCACACCAGCACCACCGCTCCCCAATGACCAATTCCACCACACATAGGTTACCTTGATGACTATAGCGTCAAGGAGGACATTCGGCTTATACTTAAATAATGATAAAATGAAATTGGCCAAATGCTGAGAAAGCGGACCCTGTGCTAGACAATATGAACGCTAGAGAAATGAATAGTCACTGTTGGGGAGAGTGAGTAAATTGTTATGCAGTCTGGCAATGTTCTACATCTCGGTTTTGCTATTGTTGCTGTGGCTACCATAATCAGTCTGTATTTATTTATTTATTTATTTACACATCAAGTTCCGTAGGACCAAATTGAGGACCAAATCTCCAGGGTCATGGAACGTGTCAGTACATGAACTTACAACATAAAAGTAATAACAGATAAAAATAAATGTTCATGAACCTGAAAGAAAATCAGTCCATAAGTTTAAGCAAACGCTATCAGCAATACAATGAGAATCAGCTTAATTTTTCAAGGAACTCCTCGACAGAATAGAAGGCGTGACCCATGAGGAAACTCTTCAGTTTCGATTTGAAAGCGCGTGGATTACTGCTAAGATTTTTGAATTTGAGTGGCAGCTTATTGAAAATGGATGCAGCAGTCTTTTTGCACAAGAGTGAAGGAAGTCCGATCCAAATGGAGGTTTGATTTCTGCCGAGTATTAACCGAGTGAAAGCTGCTTATTGTTGGAAATAAACTAATATTGGTAACAAGAAACGACAATAAGGAATATACATATTGAGAGGCCTATGTCAAAATACCCAGACTCGTGAACAGAGGTCGACAAGAGGTTCGTGAACCCACACCACTTATTGCCCAAATCGCCCGTTTCTGAGCTAAATATATCCTTCTGGAATGGGAAGAGTTACCCCAAAACATAATACCATGCGACATAAGTGAATGAAAATAAGCAAAGTAGACTAATTTACGTGTCGAAGTATCATTCACTTTCGATACCGTTCGAATAGTGAAAATGGCAGTATTAAGCCTTTGAACAAGATCCTGAACGTGGGCTTTCCACGACAGCTTACTATCTATCTAAACACCTAGGAATTTGAACTGTTCAGTTTCACTAATCATATGCCCGTTTTGTGAGATTAAAACGTCAGGTTTTGTTGAATTGTGTGTTAGAAACTGTAAAAACTGAGTCTTACTGTGATTTAACGTCAGTTTATTTTCTACAAGCCATGAACTGAGGTCATGTACTGCACTACTTGAAACCGAGTCAATGCTGCACACATCATCCTTTACTACCAAGCTAGTGTCATCAGCAAACAGAAATATTTTAGAATTACCCATAATACTAGAGGGCATATCATTTATATAAATAAGGAACATGAGCGGCCCCAACACTAATCCCTGGGGCACCCACCACTTTACAGTACCCCACTCAGATCCCACACCACAGCCGTTATCAACATTGTGAATAAAGACCTTTTGCTGCCTGTTGCTAAAGTAAGAGGTGAACCAATTGTGAGCTACTCCCCTTATTCCGAAATGGTCCAACTTCTGGAGCAATACTGTGAGATCAACACAGTCAAATGCCTTTGTTAAATCAAAAAATACGCCAAGCGTTCGAAACTTTTTGTTTAGCCCATCCAGTACCTCACAGAGAAAAGAGAATATAGCATTTTCAGTTGTCAAAACGACTTCTAAAGCCGAACTGTACATTTGATAGCAAATCGTGTGATACAAAATGATCAATTAACCTTACATACACAGCCTTTTCGATAACTTTTGCAAACACTGATGGCATAGAAATAGGTCCAAAATTATCTACATTATCCCTTTCTCCCTTTTTATAAAGCGGCTTTACTACTGAGTACTTTAATCGCACAGGAAACTGACCATTCCTAAAGGAAGAATTACAAATACGGCTAAATACAGGGCTAACATGTGCAGCACAGTACTTTAATATTGTACTAGACACTCCATCATAACCATGAGAGTTCTTAGTTTTCAGTGATTTAATTATTGACTCAATCTCCCTCTTGTCTGTATCACAGAGGAGTATTTCAGACGTCAATCTTGGAAAGTCATTTGCTAAGAAATTTATATGATTTCCTGTAGAAACTAAATTTTTATTTAATTCACCAGCAATGCTCAGAAAATGGTTGTTAAATACTGTACATATATCTGATTTATCAGTAACAGAATTATTATTACTGCGAACTGACTTTATATCAACAACCTTGCGCTGCTGACCAGACAGACAGACGATAAACCGCAATCGCGATAGGCTTCAATCCGATCTTTATCAAAGTCGGAAACGTGATGGTACGCATTTCTCCTCCTTACACGAGGTATCACAACAACGTTTCACCAGGCAACGCCGGTCAACTGCTGTTTGTGTATGAGAAATCGGTTGTAAACTTTCCTCATGTCGGCTCGTTGTAGGTGTCGCCACCGGCTCCAACCTTGTGTGAATGCTCTGAAAAGCTAATCATTTGCATATCACAGCATCTTCTTCCTGTCGGTTAAATTTCGCGTCTGTAGCACGTCATCTTCGTGGTGTAGCAATTTTAATGGCCAGTAGTGTAATTGAGCAACTCTTCTGAAATTCAAATTGTGATTTACTGAGGATATTATTGGTCTTCAGGTAGGCTACTATTCTAGAATACATGACATCAAAAATTTTGGAAAATGATGTTTCTAGTAAAATTCAGTAATCATTAAGTAATTTGGTATGCTGCAACGTTCTGCCCGAATGTCTCACACTTTTACCGAATAACTTCCTGCATGTTGAAAACAATATTAATTGATAATAAAGTAGACTTTAAAAATTCTATCACGAATATTTAAGATGATGCTTGTGAGGTTTAGCGTGCATTCAGGAACACAGACGCCACGCAGTACCTCGCTTTACTTCAGGGACACACGGTGCAATTTCCGTCGGGCGAGCTGTCTTTTACTGCGAAACGATTTCCGGCTCGGCCGTGGCCACTTACTTATTTCGAGAGGCCTGTCTCTCCTGGAGGCGAATTGAAGTCGTCAGACGCGGCCTCTCCCCGGAGACGGCGACTTTTAATTTATAACTCACCGCTGCTTAGAGCGACGGTCGCTGGAGGCTGTACGCACCCGTACTCCCCAGTTTCAATTAACTAAATGTCAAAGGTGGGCCGTACCGTCCCAGACACTCACAACAAGGTATGTCTGTCTCTCTCTCTCTCTCTCTCTCACACACACACACACACACACACACACACACACACACAGAGTCTGCTCAGAGTGAGCCGTTTTCTACTTTCTCCAAAAATGGATGAGAGGTAAAGCCCCATTCTTTTAAGCAGAAAGGTAAGGGTAGCGTTGCCATGCCGAAGGCCGTTTTTACGCCAAGCCGGTTTACGAGACATAATCCTCTTCTCTGATCTTCCGAAGACTCTTTACTGCTTTACTGCTTGCATTGTTGAGAAGTCCGCGTCTTTATTTTGATCATGTCCTAGCTCCTAGGGATGTTTCCCCATCTGCAGCGGTCGTTCTTACTGCCTTGTGACTTCTCTTAACAGCTGATTAGGAATCATCGAAGCTGGGTGGCAAAAGAAACATCAATAAAAGAAAATTTTTGTGAGCCTAACTGACGCTGCCGGTCGGACACCTAGTTTTCTCCAGTGACGTTCCAGTAGAAACGGCTCCTGATGAGTTATCTTGAACGGCTGAGTATAAACTCTGAGTGCCGGAGCACCAACTCACAACCCATATAAATAAAAATATAAATGTTCGTTTGCTCAAAATCTTAAATTTCCGATAGTCCTTCCCCGATTAATTCAGATTTTTACACGATAATCTAACGAACAATCGGATGGACGTAAGCTATATGTATTTTAATATTCATATAATATATAAACAGTTTAGTAATATGTAAAGAGAAGCGTTGTTACCAATAAAGTCGAAAACTTCTTGACTGATTAATTTCGAATTTTTACACGATGCTCTAATAAACATTCAGACTGGCATTTAGTATACAAAAGGGAAATGTTTTCGCTAAAAATCTTCAAGAGTTCTTCCCCGATTTGCTACAATTTTAACACAATACACAAAAAGGAAACGTTGTTGCCGAAAATCGTCAACAGTTTTTCGCCAGTTTACTTCAGATTTTAACGTGGCACTACCATAAACAATCAGGTGCACTTAAATGATAATACACAAGTTTTCTGATACAACAGACAGAGAGAAACAAAATTCTATGGTGTGCTACGAAAACGCACAGTTTCGGTTTCTTTCTCGCAGCCAGCTTCAACTAGTATAGGAGGAGATGTAAACCACTAGATAAACTCCAGAATGAGATTTCCACTCTGCAGCGGAGTGTGCGCTGATATGAAACTTCCTGGCAGATTAAAACTGTGTGCCCGACCGAGACTCGAACTCGGGACCTTTGCCTTTCGCGGGCAAGTGCTCTACCACCTGAGCTACCGAAGCACGACTCGCGCCCGGTCTCACAGCTTCACTTCTGCCAGTATCTCGTCTCCTACCTTCCAAACTTTGCAGAAGCTCTCCTGCGAACCTTGCAGAACTAGCACTTGCCCGCGAAAGGCAAAGGTCCCGAGTTCGAGTCTCGGTCGGGCACACAGTTTTAATCTGCCAGGAAGTTTCACTAGATAAACTGTTTCTTCCGTATGTTTTCTTTCTCCTTATATATTTTTCAAACAGAATTTGTATACACAACAATCCATGTGCTATCTTGTTTTCTTCCTCCCCATAGGTTTTACAAAAAACCGGAAAGTTGCTTTTTTGGCATTTTGGCTTATGATTATAATACTATTAGAAAATCTGAATCGTCCAAAGCTTCGTAATACTATCCATTCACAGCTAAAACTATGCTTAATACAGACATTGAAGCTACTTTTCTCACAGACCCAAAAGCTGGGGAGGTGTGTGCATACCCCGTATATCAATTATCCCAACCGATTTACCCATTCATTTTAAGCGACTTCAATTCGCAATCATGTCAGGGATACAGAGAGAGTGGTGGAAGGAAATGTATATCGAGAGAGGAAGGAGGAAATGAACGTAGAGAGGCTGTACGAAGAGATGCACAGAGCGAGGGGGGACGAGTAGGAGATGGACAAGCATAGGAGGGAGGAGCGGAGGGGTTGAGGAAGGGAAGGAAAGGGTTTACGATGTATAGCCAATCCCCGCACATTTGTCATCTGTGAAGCATTGCTGGGTTTGCTAGTTCCCATATAAAAGTCACAGGCACTGAAAAAGACACAGGCTTGATACTGATAGTCAAGGGATTAGATGGTGGTTTGTTAGGATATATTGTTCTAAGTGTAGAAAACTTGTTCAGCTTCTAATAATGAGTGTATAAATGCACGCTTCAGTATTAGTATAATTACAATTTATGTGATACAACTTGTATAGGTATCGAGAGTGCAGGTTCAGTTTTTTAGCAGCAGCAAAGTCGTGACATAGCGATATGCACATATGCAGCTGGTGTGCATCAGTCTGGACTCGCTAGTTCCCATATATAACACAAGCGTAATACGGACTTAAATACAACGCAAAGTATGAGCTTTCGTACGTTTGTGAGTCAGGATTGCGTTTTGGTTTCTGATGTTCAGTATTCTTTGGCTATAATCGTCCATGTAGTTACTGTAAGATGCGGACTCTAAGTATTTCATGCGGCCCGCCACGAATTCCTCTCCTGTGCCAACCTTTTCACTGCCGTCCGTTTCTATTTGCGATTTCGTAAGTAAACACTATGTCGGCAAACTCTCTATTCGAATAAGGAACCATTGTGTACAACGCTGTATCACATCCACTACAAGGTGAGTCAGCAAGAGAAGTGAATCAGACACAACATTACTATGGTAGGAGAGGGGCTAGGGCATGAGGAACAGTGTCACCCTCTGGGAGGAAACCATGCATACTGTAACTGTGGCTGCAAGGTACAGCGCGGATTGGACCACCATCTCTGTAACAATGTATGATCGAATAAATGGTCTCTAGCATGGAAACCCTGGATTTCCGGACATAAGTTGATTTGACCTTTTTTGTTCCGTACCCTCACCAATCAATACCTAGAGTCTGTACATGGTGGAAAAAATCAGCGTTTTTAAAATCACTTGGAAGCAGTTTGAATAGCTGTATATTCGTCAGTCAGGAAGAGCTGTGTCAAATAGGCTACGTGAACATAAGAGAAGTTGGCGACTAAGGAAGGAATATTCCATCTTTGCTGATCTTCTTTTAGTAAAAAACCATTCATATGATGTAGAATGTGCACTTTTACATTCTGTCAAGAAAAGCAAAAACATGACGCTACTGGAAATACTGGAAATTAACAAACATGTGACATAGAATATCAGCCTAATATTAAATAATCAGACTCAATTTCCACCTTTACCTTTGTTAAATTAAGTTTTCGTTATAAATACTAGATCAGGCCATAAATTCATCTTGTTTCTCATCATTTGTTCAATGTATATCGGCATAAAAACTTTGTTTATTCCTTTTTAGGTAATGTAATTACTGTAATGTTTTCCAATGTAAACACTTCGTCATGTCTGTATCTTCTGTACAAATAATACAAGTGTAAGTCACACATCTTGTTTATCTATAATTTAGACATTCAGTTGTCACCTGGAATGGCCTGAGAAGCCGAAAGCCGGTTTGTGACGAAATAAATATAATTTTGCAGAACGTCTGGAAGTATTTTCCTTTCCAGTATCAACATTATTCTTTGTAAATGATGTGATACGACAGACATCATGTTTAAATATACAAAATATGGTAACATATTGATATTTTTGTTTCGAAAACTAATAATTATGTACAACACAAAGTATTTGACCTACACTTTTTCTCGTTTGTACATCCTCCATTTCGGAAGATGTGATTTCGAAGAATTATTTAGTGTTGATATGCCTTGTGGCTCTCTATTAGGTTGAGAAATGTACAGTGTGTTTAACGTATTCTGTACTGATTTCTCACAATTAATTGTTGCACTTGCTAAATGATGAGCCTGAGTATTTCTGTTGATTAGTTGTGTCGAACTACCTTAACCTACGGCATTCAGCCAAAACTGTGATGAAAAACGATTCCGAGATAAATGTGGTGAGCCCACACAATACCTTATTAAAATTGGGATATTACTGTTGTCAAAGTAATCCCAAGTGAAATAATGTAACGCAGTTAGATAAAACTATTCCCAGATTTCCTCTTTGTTTATTCTTTATATGTATAGCGCGAAAATAAAAATTAATTTCATTTGGTTACAACATTCACTTAACTTTAGACTAACACGCTACAGACTACCAATTAATAATATTATTTCAAAAATAAAGGGTAGGTTGAATAAACTGGAATTACGCCTTGTCAGAGATATTAAAAAAAAAAAAACAGTATGAGTTTTGTGGCTTTTCCTCGGCACCCACAGTGAATTGAATTCTTACATAGCATATCACGATATCCTTAGGTGATGCACAACGCTGAGATGTAATTTATGTAACCCTAACAACACCAACACATAGGCTATAAGGCGTCGAACAAGGAGGAAGGGGCGAAGAGAGGGGAGAGGCGTACTTAATGCCCACAACAACAAAACAAAAAATGCGTTAATTGTCGTTAACTTATAGTAACAACATCTTTTTTAAATAGGTATCGGTGTGTAAGTAAGTTCGAAAACCTGTAAATATCTTTTGGCACAACCTTAGCGATACCAACGCATTTTCTATAGAATGTACGCAGAGGCGGGGGGTACTTTGTGACCATCACAAAAAAGTTTTTAAAAACACAGGTTTCGTTAATTGTCACTGATTTTTATCCGCAACATACTTTTCAAGGATATGAATTTGTGTAAGCAGTGTTCTGAATTTGAAAATATAAATATGCCATTTGTTGCGAAACTCACATTCAATACTAAGACTTAAACTTTTGGGTTACATTTTACTGAAAAATTTAAAGCAATTATAGGATCTGGTATCAGATATTATTAAAAACAATAAATATTTTTTCCAAAATTTTAAATTATCAAGTACGTGACTACATTACAATACTTTCAGAAGGTGGGCATAAAGTATCCACCCTCTCCCCCCTGTGTATTGCAAGCGTTAAAGAAATGATCTGAATTTTACATGTAACATCAGCATAACTTTATTACTGAATTACCTCTGGAGTTGTGTGAGCTGAGAAATGTAAATAACAATGTTATCTTCTTCCTAGTGCCTTCCCATAGGATAGGGGTCAGCTTTTTGGATCAACGCACGAAATTTCTTTCGATGTAACGTTTCCTGAGGACTTAAATTTCTTTAGCTTAAATCTGTCCGTCCTCCACAGATGAGTGGTCAACACGACGCGCTCTCGTGTGTAGCGCTCGGGTTTGTTTCCTGGTATTTCCAGGGAGTTTACCTTGGAGGAGGGACTGGACCAGGGTGCACTCAGCCACGTGATGTCAGTTGAGGAGCTATCTGAGTGAGATCTAGCTGCTCGAAGCTTCAAACGTCGACAACGCCCGGGAGTTTCGGGGTGCTGACCCCATGCCCCTCCATACTGTGTACAATAATAAATAGCTAAGGATGACACGGCGATCGGTCGACAATCTCGAGACGTTCACGGCCTGATCGCTGGACTTCTTTGATCTTAATGAGATCTGAATTTATAGTGTCTAACCACATCAGTTCATGTCTTCCACATTATCTCCTGCCTTCACCTTCGACAGTAACATGATGGGCTGAGCTGATGACTGAAGTAGCTGGTGCTCGTGCGAGGTGTCCGTACCACCAAAGTCGCCATGCTTACATCTTCTAACTGAAACTAGTTTTCGGCTCTTTGTGTTGTTCATGTGATATTAGTTTTTCCAGAAGCCAAAGAGGACCAAAAAGTTAAGCTAAATAAAAATAATTTGCCACGATACAGCACTCGATATCTCAAGGAATAATGCGAAGACACATATGTATTAACAATTTCGTCTGTTGTGATGACAGACTTTCGCGGCATATTAACTGATGATATTCTTGTGGGGCCTACAGCCGGATCGTGATATCACCTCGATACAATATTTCAGCTGTCCCTCTGGCTGCAATCTTAAGGTGGGAACGCGAGATGAGAATACCAAACAGAGTTCTGACCTCAAGAAGGCGGCGAGATGGACCGCGGAAACATTGTGTCGAGATGTGACGTCGATGATTCTGCGGCGGAATAAGACTTGAAACGTTCTTCGGGTTTTCCGCTGGATCAGAAAACAAACGTGATTTAATATTTCAGCAATCCAGCTGTCCGCCATCTTCAGGAGAACGGTGCTGCTGCTGAGCCGCAGTGAAAACTGAAGCCAAGGCTGCAAATCGACATCCTATATGGGCCTCTGGGGCACCCGTGGGTTAGGGATGGGTCTTCCATTAATAATCTAAAACGTTCTCGGTCTCGGGTTAGAAACCCGCCACCGCTCAAAGTTTTTATAAAAATCAGCATTGGCTGCGTAAGACTTCCGGCATAAGACGTCACCCCCATTCTGCCGTCAGCCTTGTCAAAGAAGGCGGAGGAGCGGACAGAGTTTCAGAGCATTGTCTTTTCCTTCGGGTGGGAAACTGCTCCTAAAGGCGGAAGAATCAGCAATGATCAACGGCAAGAGGACGCAGAAGACAATGGAAACCACTGCATTAAAAACAGATAACATGTATCCACAGGGGATGTGGCCTGAAATGAAAATTGTTATGACGATCTCTCCATTGTCAAAAGAATCCGGAACAGTCACCCGTTCGTATCTCCGGGACGGGACTGCCAAAGGCGAGGTGACCATCATGAGAAAAATATTGAATAACCAAAGAAAGAATAACGTTCTGCGACTCGGGACGTGGAATGTCAGAAGCTTGAGTGTGGTAAGGAAGCTAGAAAACCTCAAAATAATAATCCAAAATCTCACTCTAGACATAATAGAGGTCACTGAAGTGTAATGGAAAGAAGACCAGGATTTCTGGTCACATGAGTATAGGGTAATATCAAAAGCAGAAGAAAACGGTATAATAGGGGTAGGATTCGTTATGAATAGGAAGATAGGTTAGAGAGTGTGTTACCGTGAACAGTTCAGTGATAGGGATATTCTTATCAGAATCGACAGCAAACCAACACCGACAACGATAATCCAGGTATACATGCCGACATCGCAAGCTGAAAACGAAGAAGTAGAGAAAGTATATGAGGATATTGAAAGGGTAATACAGTACGTAAAGGGAGATAAAAATCTAAGTCATGGGAAACTGCAATGCAGTTGTAGGAGAAGGGTTAGAAGGAAAGATCAAGGAGCACATGGGTTTGGGACAAGGAATGAGAGAGAAGAAAGAGTAATTGAGTCCTGTAACAAATTTCGGTTAGTAATGGTGAATACAATGTTCAAGAATCACAAGAGGAAGAGGTATACTTGCAAAAGGTCGGGTGATATGGGAAGATTTCATTTAGATTATATCATGGTCAGACAGAGATTCCGAAATTAGGTAATGGCTTGTAAGGCGTATCCAGGAGCAGATATAGACGCAGATCACAATGTAGTAGTGATGAAGAGTAGGCTGAAGTTTAAGAGATTGATCAGGAAGAATCAATGTGCAAAGAAGTAGGACAGGAAAGTTCTAAAGAATGACGAGATACGCTTGAAGTTCTCTAACAGTACAGTAGGCAGTACAGTTGAAGATAAATGGACATCTCAAAACAAAAGAGCAGTCACGTAAGTTGGAAATAAAAACATTGGTACAAAAAAGGTAACTGCGAAGAAACTATGGGTAACAGAAAATATACTTCAGCTGCTCGACGAAAGAAGAAAGTGTAACAATGTTCAGGAAATTCAGGAATACAGAAATACAAGGCGCTGAGGAATGAAATAAATAGGAAGTGCAGGGAAGCTAGACGAAATGGGTGCTCGAAAAATGTGAAGAAATCGAAAAAGAAATAACTGGCGGAAGGACTGATTCAGCATACAGGAAAGTCAAAACAACCTTCGGCAAGAATGGTAACATTGAGTGCAACCGGAATTCGAGTGTTAAATGCACAGGAGAGTGCCGATAGGTGTAAAGAGTAAGTTGAAGGCCTCATTGAAGGGTACGATTTGTTTGATGTGATAGTAGAAAAAACAGGAGTCGATTTAGAAGAGATAGGAGACGCAGCATTAGAATTAGAAACTAGGAGAGCTTTAGAGCTTTAGAGAACTTGAAATCAAATAAGGCAGAAGAGATAGATATCATTCCATCAGAATTTCTAAAATCATTGGGGGAACTGGCAACAAAACGACCATTCAATTTGGTTTATACAATGTATGAGTCTGGCGACATACCATATGATTTTCGGAAAAATATCATCCACATAATTCCGAAGACTCCAAGAGATAGCACGTGCGAGAATTGTCGTACAATCAGCTTAACGGCTCATGCATCAAAGTTACGTACAAGAATAATATACAGAAGAATGGAAAAGAAAATTGAGGATGTGGTAAATGACGATCAGTTTGGCTTTAGGAAAGATAAACCCACCAGAGAGGCAATTCTGACGCTGCGATTGATAACTGAAGCAAGACTAAAGAAACATCAAGACACGTTCATAGGATTTGTCGACCTGGAAAAATCCTTGACAATGTAAAATGGTGCAAGATGTTCGAAATTCTCAGAAAAATAGTGGTAAGCTATAAGGAGAGAACGGTAATATTCAATATGTGCAGGAGCCAAGAGGGAATAATAAGAGTGAACGAACAAGAAAACGGCTCGGCTTAAAAAGGGTGTAATACAGTAATGTAATCTTTAGCCCCACTGTTCAATCTGTACATCGAACAAGCAATGATGGAAACCAAAGAAAGGTACCGGAGCGGAATTAAAATTCAAGGTGAAGGGATATTAATGGTACGATTCGATGATGACATTGCTACCCTGAGTGAAAGTGAAGAAGTAGTACATGATCTGCTGAATGGAATGAACACTCGAATGGGTACTTGGGGAATGGAGCATGAGCCGTTAATAGTAAATCGAAGGAAGACGAAAGTACTGAGAAGTAGCAGAAATGAGAGCAGTGAGAAACTTAACATCAGGATTAATGGTCACGAAGTGGAAGATTTTAAGGAATTCTGTCACCTAGGCTGCAAAATGGCCAATGGCGGATGGAGCAAGGAGGACATCAAAAGATGAGAAGCACTGGCAAAAAAGTCATTCCTGGCCCGTCTACTAGTATCAAACATAGGCCTTAATTTGAGGAAGAAATTTCTGAGAATGTACGTTTGGAGCATAGCATTATATGATAGCGAAACATGGAATGTGGGAAAACCGGAACAGAAGCGAATCTAAGTTTTCAGACTGATGCTGTAGACTAATGTTGAAAATTAGGTGGACTGATAGGGTAAGGACTGAGGACGTTCTGCGCAGAATCATAGTGGAAAGGAATATGTGGTAAACACTGACTATAAGAAGGGACAGGATGATAGGGTATCTGTTAAAGACAGCAGGTTCAAAAAATGGTTCAAATGGCTCTGAGCACTAAGGGACTTAACATCTATGGTCATCAGTCCCCTAGAACTTAGAACTACTTAAACCTAACTAACCTAAGGACAGCACACAACACACAGTCATCACGAGGCTAAAGACAGCAGGGAATGACTTCCATGGTACTAGAGGGGCAAAAACTGTAGAGAAAGACAGAGATTGGGTTACATCGAGCAAATAATTGAGGATGTAGGTTGCAAGTGCTACTCTGAGATGAAGAGGTTAGCACAGGAGAGAAATTCGTAGCCGGCCGCATCAGACCAGTGAGAAGACTGCTGACTCACATTCATCGCCCAACACAGTTGTTGCCCTCCAAGACTGGACTGGTTTATCTAACTTCATCAGTTTTCAGCAGGACTCAGTAACAGCAGCGTTCTTCTAAAGATGGCGAACCGGTGGGTCACGTTGAATCGCGTTGAGCTTAGATTGCAGCAGGAAACTCAAGGAGACTTTCAAGACTTACTGCGCCGGGAAAGCCTTCAGAGTCACATCAGATACCTCTATTGGGAGGAGATGGTGACCCATGTACATAAGTCGGATAAAATTCGGAGGAAGAAAGGATAGCTGTTGAGCACACTGCCTTCTTACTGAGATGCCAGGACGAATGTATTAATCCCCCTTTTGCCAGATTTGTTCATTTTATTAATAGTAAGAGGGCTAACAGAATTAAGGAGCGTGCCAACCTAGGACTGATAAGAGAACGCATTCGTTTTACCCGTAGACAGCAGGATATATTTACAAAGATTTATTTTACTTGCATTTGGACTTGTCATAGCAGTTTTCAGGAGATGAGTGAGAGTGTGTTAATACTTGCACGTGGGCACTATCGGAATGGGCACAAAGAAACGCTATTACCAGATAGATTTCCAAATTTGAACACCTTTTTTCTCGTTCTGTATCATCAGAAAGGAATAAACGTGGGTGGACTGTGGTTTATCTTTCCAGTAAGGCGTTGGATGTTCCCACAGTGGCGGTCTTGGAGAAAGAGACTCTCTATTACAGTATTTATCTTCTCTGTAGAAGAAGCGGTACCCAGCCTGAACACCAGAAGGGAGAAATAAGGCAAAAATCATCCCTCACATTGCGTCGTACTAGGCCACCGCGGGATAACATCTCTTCTGTAGAGAGAGCAGCTATTCGTTCCCTTAGTAATTATGGTGAAGCTGTAATTTTACCATGTGGCAAGAAGACTGCCACAGTTGTACTGCAACGGGCTGATTACGCCCTCTTCATCATCTCCATCCGAGGGTTAGGTATTGTAATCACCTTTCATCCATCCATCCATCTCTTACGTGGTTTACTTAGTTCTCTCTTTCCACTCGGCCAATAACTCATTATCTTTTTTGGCAGTCTGTTTTCTGTCATTCGATCAACATGATCCTTCCATTTCATTTTATTCTCTTCTACTTTGTCATTAACTAAATCTTATTGTTTCATTCCTTATTTTATCCAGTTTCTTAGAACCTCTTATATATCTCAAGAACTTCATCTCTGCTGCTTGTATAATATGATTTCTCTTTTTTTGCAGCTATCCATGATTGGGAACCATATACAAGAGTAGGCACAGCCATAACAACATCGAATTTCATTTGTGCTACTTTTCTTGTTTTTCTTCCCAAAGCTCTCCCAATTGCTCCGCAGATAGCTTGATATTTATCAGTTTCCTTCTCAATGCCTTTGTCATAGTTAAAACTAATATCACATTTCAGATAACTGAAGTGAGAGACTTGCTCTAAAATTTTCTCATTTATTATTATTTTCGATCTGACTGGTTTCTTTCCTCTGAAAGCCATCATGTTTGTCTTATTTTGCAAATACAGTTAAGTGTGATACATTACGTCTTTAAAATCGATTTAGTACTCAACGTCCTGGTTTACGGAAGACTATCTGGTACAGAAAAGATTAAGCGAAAGACTCTTTCATTCTTGAAGAAACGCAAGAAACTTCATCCTGATGCTGCTGGTCCGCCTAGGATGTATGATCTGCCGAAGTCACATAAGGAAGGGGTTCCTCTAAGTCTTAGTAGTGTGGGTGCAACCACTTACAACCTGGGGAAGTATTGAACATCTCTTCTCAGCCCATATATTGGCAAGTGTGAACACCATATCTTCAACTCGGTGGATTTTATTCGACGATTGAAATCTGAGTCTGGGTCGTTCCGACGTAGTATCTCTATTTACACGAGTGCTTCTTGAAGAACCCTGAGTATGAGTGGTGAAAAACTAGATGAAGATTTGGTAAAGCTTTATCGTATGCGCTGACGTGCATATATTTTCCATTTAAAGCAATATTTTTGAATTGAATGACGGAGTGGCTATAGGTATTCCTTTATTGCGCATAGTTGCCAATTTGTTTAAGGAGGACTTTAAGGATACGGCACTAAGGACTTCAGCTTTGCAATCACTGTGCTTTTGGAGATACGTAGATGATACCTTTTTCATCTTGCCTCGTGGATGTGAAGCTCTCAACACTTTTTTGGACTATTTAACTGTTTTCATCCCAGCATAAAATTTACCAAGAAGGTCGCAAGTAATGGGACGCTTCCATTTTTGAACATCATGGTTTATAAAAGAATGAGATAGCATTCTGCGACATAGTATTTGCAGGCTAAGAGTTGCTATCCATCATATCAATGCAATGGCGCACTTAGGACTCTGGTACGCAGAACATGTAAGTGGGCTGCTTCTGTGTTGGCGGCGCTGTGTAGCGCTTTGTATTGGATTTCTGGCTGCACTTTTTTTGTAAGAGACTGTGTGGCTGGTTGGACCCATTGTTGGAAGTTAATCGCCAGTAGTGCTGGGCAGTTGGAAGCTAGTCGCCAGCAGTGATGGAAGTACTGTTGGGCGGTTGGATGTGAACAGCCAGCAGTGATGGAAGTACTGTTGGGCAGTTGGATGTGAACAGCCAGCAGTTATGTATGTTAAATGTGAGAAGTTATTTCTGATGGGGGGTAGAGGTCTGAAGTGTTAGCATAGGCTAACAATCTGTACATAATCGACTTGGAATTTGAATGTTATTCATGATTGTATATCTTTGTACTAGATGTCAATGACGATTTATATTCGTGTTTGAACTGGATGAAGCTGCGCGGGATTAGCCGAGCGGTCTGAGGCGCTGCAGTCATGGACTGTGCGGCTGGTCCCGGCGGAGGTTCGAATCCTCCCTCGGGCATGGGTGTGTGTGTTTGTCCTTAGGATAACTTAGGTTACGTAGTGTGTAAGCTTAGGGACTGATAACTTTGGCAGTTGAGTCCCATAAGATTTCACACACATTTGAACATTCTTGAACTGGATGTCACATTATTAAGGTAAAAAAATACATTATTTGGTTTGCAACAAAATCTCTCCTTTGCTAACGACATGCCTATTAGTAGTTGGTGATTTTAGTAGTTAGAATCGTTTATTTAGCTGGAAGTATTGACTCTCGCTGTATTGCAGTAGTTCGCGTAATGAAGATTTTTGTGAATTAAGCGCTTAATGGAATGTATAGGTTGTTGTTGTTGTTGTTGTTGTTGTGGTCTTCAGTCCTGAGACTGGTTTGATGCAGCTCTCCATGCTAATCTATCCTGTGCAAGCTCCTTCATCTCCCAGTACCTACTGCAACCTACATCCTTCTGAATCTGGTTAGTGTATTCACCTCTTGGTCTCCCTCTACGATTTTTACCCTCCACGCTGCCCTCCAATGCTAAATTTGTGATCCCTTGATGCCTCAGGACATGTCCTACCAACCGATCCCTTCTTCTACTCAAGTTGTGACACAAACTTCCCTTCTCCCCAATCCTATTCAATACCTCCTCATTAGTTACTTGATCTACCCACCTAATATTCAACATTCTTCTGTAGCACCACATTTCGAAAGCTTCTATTCTCTCCTTGTCTAAACTATTTATTGTCCATGTTTCATTTCCATACATGGCTACACTCCATACAAATACTTTCAGAAACGACTTCCTACCACTTAAATCTATACTCGATGTTAACAAATTTCTCTTCCTCAGAAACGCTTTCGTTGCCATTGCCAGTCTACATTTTATATCCTCTCTACTTCGACCATCATCAGTTATTTTGCTCCCCAAATAGCAAAACTCCTTTACTACTTTAAGTGTCTCATTTCCTAATCTAATTCCCTCAGCATCACCCGACTTAATTCGACTACATTCCATTATCCTCGTTTTGCGTTTGTTGATGTTCATCTTATATCCTCCTTTCAAGACACTGTCCATTCCGTTCAACTGCTCTTCCAAATCCTTTGCTGTCTCTGACAGAATTACAATGTCATCGGCGAACCTCAAAGCTTTTATTTCTTCTCCATGGATTTTAATACCTACTCCAAATTTTTCTTTTGTTTCCTTTACTGCTTGCTCAATATACGGATGTTGTTCAAACATCGGGGAGAGGCTACAACCCTGTCTCACTCCCTTCCCAATCACTGCTTCCCTTTCATGCCCCTCGACTCTTATAACTGTCATCTGGTTTCTGTACAAATTGTAAATAGCCTTTCGCTCCCTGTAGTTTACCCCTGCCACTTTTATAATTTGAAAGAGAGTATTCCAGTCAACATTGTCAAAAGCTTTCTCTAAGTCTACAAATGCTAGAAACGTAGGTTTGCCTTTCCTTAATCTTTCTTCTAAGATAAGTCGTAAGGTCAGTATTGCCTCACGTGTTCCAACATTTCTACGGAATCCAAACTGATCTTCCCCGAGGTCGGCTTCTATCAGTTTTTCCATTCGTCTGTAAATAATTCACGTTAGTATTTTGCAGCTGTGACTTATTAAACTGATAGTTCGGTAATTTTCACATCTGTCAACACCTTCTTTCTTTGGGATTGGAATTATTATATTCTTCTTGAAGTCAGGGTATTTCGCCTGCCTCGTACATCTTGCTCACCAGATGGTAGAGTTTTGTCAAGGCTGGCTCTCCCAAGGCCGTCAGTAGTTCTAATGGAATGTTGTCTACTCCCGGGGCCTTGTTCCGACTCAGGTATAGGTTATTGTTAAGATTTCTTTTTAGTCAGGGCCATTCTTTTGAATTAATTATTTGAAGTCAGGTTGTAATCTTTAGGCAGTCAGATTGCGTTGCGATAGAATATTGTGGGTCAGTGTTAACATGATAAGAAAAAGTAAAGAGACAGTAGGCTCAGTACGTTCAGTTTTACTGAGCTGTTTCACAATCCAATGACGTAGAAGTTTCATGTTCTCAGTCATTCTGCAATTTAAGTACAGACACACTAATTTAAAGAAAGAAGTTTCAAACATATGCCATTTCCGACGCAGACAGTTGAATTTGCACATTTGATGGCTGCTTTTAAGGGGAATAGATACTCTAAGAAGTAGATTCGTGGGGCTATGGAGTTTCGATCATCTCCCAAGGTGCATGAAAAGGAGCATAGCTCAGTAGCCATTATGACCCCTTGTTCTGAGAGCATATAGTTTAAGACTGGAAGAATTTTAAGCGTTATGGAACTATTCGTCTCTGTGAAACATGATTTGGGGCTTAGGAAGCCTAGCATATATAAAATTCCGTGTCAGTGTCGGAAAGCTTACATCGTCCGTTCGATTCGCACAGTTCAGGACAAGTGTGTGGAACATCGCCGTCATGCGAGGCCACAACTACAGGAAAAATTGGGCGTAGCACAACATTGCTTAAACGAGGGACACGTGACGAAATATGATAGGACTATGGAAGCTGCAAACACTTCCTGTTTTTGGAAAAGTGTTTAAAAAGAGCCAACTAAAATTAATTAAATGTATTCGCAGTTTCGAATATGGCCAACAATCAGGTGTATAATGGAATGACGACAGTGAAAACCTATGCAGGACCGGGGTCGAACCACGATTGCTCGTTTATCGCGAGTAGTCGCCTTAGCATTAGGCTATACGAACTCGACTCCCGGCCAGACCCACACTTCCATATGTCAGCAACCATCTATCTACAACCTGCACTCGTACGCCCGTTAAGTGTATTCCCCTAAAGGGAAGACATTTTAATTGAAAGTCACTTGCCCGGTGTCGGCGGATAAGTATGTAGTGGCTGTGCTTTTCAGAAATACGATGCATGTTCCTTCGGACATGAATGCATTGCATCGTGTTTCTGAACAACACAGGCACTGCAATATCGCAATTGAAATACGGTCGACAAACAATTTGATTAACAGAGACAATGGTTTTCCTCTGAGCAGGACGTGGAAGCCTGCACTACCCTCATAAAAACATAACATTCTTCGGTGGGGCCAGTCTTTGATTGCGACACATCGTTGCCGCCGGTGTTCTACGAGTATTAAGGGCGGCGCTACCTGCGCAGTCTTGGAAGGCCGTAGCTGTCATGGTCGGTGCATGCGCCGTGTACGGTCCGGATTCCTACTCGTGTACTGGACGACAATTTGCAGCCTTGGCTTCAGTTTTCAGCGGGCCTCAGCAGCAATTGCAGCAGCGTTCTCCTGAAGATGGCGGACAGATGGCTCGCCGAAATATTGAATCACGTTGATTTTAGGATCCGTCAGAAAACCGGAGGAGACTTTCACGACATTGTGTCGAGATGATTGCATGATCTTGTACAGACCTCACAAGAGCAGCATCAGTTTCTTTTATTGCTTTTTGGCTATCGTCTGAATGGCGTAGTAGTAGCAGTTTTATTCAACCGTGCATCTCTTTTACGACGATAATGGACACATCCTTGTATTACTATTTAATAACAACAAAAACTAAATCACATTGACACTCAGTGACTGATTTACAGGTCTAGTTGACAAGGATGGGACGGTTAGTCGGCCGTGGCTTTATAGAACGAACCATCCCGTGATTTTCCTGAAGTAATTTAGGGAAAGTACAAAAATTTAAATCAAGATGGTTGGATGAAAACTGGAGCATCCATCCTCCCAAACTCGAGGCCACTCTGTTTAAAACAGTAGTATCTCATTCGGTTTAACCCTAGTGAGCAATACTGTTTTACAAAAAAAAATGTTTAATAGTGAAGAAGGTTAATGCTATATTGTCCATTTATTTCTCACTCCCAGTCGCTGCATGCATCGCACACATATACACACAGTGTTTCATAACACTACAAACACTATCAGCTGATGTCAGGGCCTTTTGTGCACCGCAGCTTCCCATTTGCTAGCCTGATAAACTGAGTCAGCATCCCTCTATAACGAGTGAGCTGTTAAGATCAGAAAGAAAATAAGGTGTCAGTATTATACATAGCATAGTTTTGGACGTAAATTAATCCAGAAAAGGAAAAAGAAAGAAAGAATAGTGTGAAAGTATGACGTGGAATATTAGATGTTTTAGTATCGTTATTATTATTTACTTTTGTTGCATTTTTTACTGTAACCCAACTCTGGGCTATCTGTGCAACACTTCAACGTATAGAATGAATTACTTCACGAGAACTTTTAACTAAGTTTGTTTAAGCAATTTCCTTACGAGGAGCAGTACGTGAATAAATGTCAAACAATCGGTTTTTTTTAAATTTTTGTCTCAAAAAATTCTCTGTAATTTTCTGAACAAAGAAAAAGTTTACTTCGAAGAAACTGTATCGAAGAAAGGCTCAAAATTAGAGGAATTTGAAAGTGCCTGTACACATGACTATGCCCAAGTCACTCAGACAGCTCTGTTAAAAACAGAATTTTGTTCTTTTTTTCTTTTTTTTACTTAGTGATTATTAGAGAAGTAATTACATCGTAGGACTTAAAACCCAAATGAGAGCTTTAACAACTGTATATTGAAGGGACAGCAAAAGTTGTTCTGATAGGACTAAATATGTTCTTCTTGATGCTCTGCTACGTTTCAGTGATGATTCAGTGACAAGGTTTCAGATTATGGAATTGATTAGAGTGCTTGGAAGACTAAATGTGCAAAGAACTTTAATTGCTATTGATCGCAGGAGACTCTTCGAAGCAGATAAATCAGTATTGTAAGCCACCAAAGAAGCAAGAACAAGAAGAAGTAGTCTGAAAAAGAAAAGGGAGGGAGACCAACACCATGAAAGAGATAAATATGAGACTGGGATGCATTAGTGCTATGCAGGACAGGTAGAGAAATAATTTTTAACGTTAACTTGAATTTCCTGAATCTTCGCTCTTATCATATTCTGGTACACATTGGTTAAAAACTATTAAAGATAGAGGGCTGACGTTGTGTATACTGTCTTAAAATACACTTAAAGTATTCTTAAGACGGAAATTTGAAAATTAAGACTTTTTAAAGAAAAACTAGGAGTTAATTACTGATGTTTCTATAATCATTATTAAAAAAATTTGATTCATAATTTATGGCAGCAATGTCGTCCAAAAGTTTTCTTTAAACGCAGTAGTGTAAAGAATTTTCAGAAAAAAATTAAGCTTCTGCTTTGTTTCTGTTTCGAGGTATGTGTACCAATATTGTACAAAAATAATTAACATGCTTTATTTCATTTGCTACACAAAATGTAATTCAGAAGGTATGTGACAAAAAGCTGTAGTTCATACATGAAACTGTTCCCAAGGATCTGTTAAATGACAGTAAGCATTACATGGGCTTAAAATTCTTGTTCTTTTAGTTACTTTGCTTAGAAAACTGACAAATTTTCAAGACAACCCCTTGTGTTCACGAACCAGTCCCCTTAAACTGATTTGGTAATCTATTGCACAATTTTATTCCTTGGTAGAAAACTCTGTCTTGAGTTTTATGTTTATTCTTTCTTGGTAAATGTAAGTCCTGTCCAGATCTTGTTCCATGGTCATGGACAGAGCTATTCGTGCATTAATTATAAATGTTTTTTTTATGTGTACAATTGATTGGTAAACGTTTTCATACAGTGTGGTCAAAATCCACAGCACTATGTGTGCCCAGTGGAGAACACTTGAACATTTATGAAATATAAATCAAAACTGTGATCGGAAACATTCAACAGCCAAGAGCGCATATATATTTCTTTAATTAAGACAACCGGTTTCGACAGATTTTGTTGTCATCTTCTGGTCTTAAAAAATCTTTTTTGTTATGAAACGTGTTCATTTTACATTGAACCTCATGCCAAGTTGTTATGTGAATAAAATCAGCACATTATAAAAGGTCTGTCATAACTAAACTATTTAAAAACTTAAAGCATCTTATGCAAATAGCTATGACCATAATGTTTAGAGTTTGTCCAGGTTATGTAAGAAATGTGCTACTATGAACTGTGTTTTGTGTGTAACAAACATCTGTGAGCGATATACCTTCTGATGACCTCACCCTCCGTGCCCAGCGACTAACGGTACTTATGTCGACAGAAGATGCTCCATAGATTTTGCACGAGCGTTTGTGAATAGTCCACACAGTTTCTTTCTTCGCAGTGAGAAATTCAATGACGACACGTAGCTTGTAACGTACATCACCCACAGACGCCATTTTGAAACTGTCCAGCAGCTTGCTATCTGTTGCAAGTGACGGGAACCTGGCGCGCTCTCTCAGGAGACTTCAAATAATACATATGTAACGTTTCGCACTCGTAGTATTGTTTTCGGCTGAGAAAAAAAATGCCGTGCCTTACCTTCTGGCCAGCCTTTGTATATATGGACTTGGCCATTTCCACAAGGCGCTTTATGTTTTTAAATATTTAAATTATGACAAATCTTTAATAACGCACTGATTTTTATCCACATCGCAACTTTGCGTGACTTCCAACGTAAAACGAACACGTTTCATCACAAAATTATTTTTTAAGGCCAGAAGATGACAGCAAAATCCATCGAAACCGGTTGTCTTAAATAATGAAATATATATATGCGATCTCGGATGTTAATTGTAAGAGACACATATCCCTCGTTCGGTCTTCTCAGAACGGTAAAATTCAAAACTGTGATCCTAAACTTCATTGTAAATAATACCCCAAGATCGTGTGGGCACGCACGTAGACTATACACCCTTGTAAAATAGGAAGTGTTTTTAATAAAAATAAATTGAAGTCCTGTGCGGAAGTTAAAATTTACTCCAAGGTTCTATCTTCATTCTTGTGGCAGGTATAATATTGTGAAATGGAAAGAATCTTCTTGAATCGCTATCGATATTCCTACCACGTAAGTAACAATTAATATGCATGTAAGAACGAACTTCCACAGGAATCAGTGAGATGTTAACTTCCAGCACTTGTTCTCGCTCCCGTATGCCTTGGTTTATCCGCTCTAAGACGAGACAGTTGTGAAAAGTACGAAGTAACTGGCAGGCGAAGACGAGAGCGCTGAAGTTGACCGAAATTGGTTGAGCAGCAAACGAGAGTAACATACGGCGGTGTTGTCTTCCGATGGCGGCGTGATAAACACGGCCATAAAGTTGTATGCTTGGCATTGCCATTGTCCAGCGGGTGGCGAAAAGCCTGAAGGAGAGCGCGCACACGGCAGCAGCGGCGGAGGCCGTCCAACAAGTTGGCTGGCGGCGCGATGCTCAGCTGTTGCGGGCGGACAGCCACTTTGCGGAATGTCGTGCATGATTCATGAGCTTCGCGCTTCCTCTGCCGGCTCATCGAACGGCGGCGCGCGGCGCGGAGAACGGCGCCCGCAAAGAAAGAAGCGCGCAACCCAGTCCGCGTCCAGAATAAACATGGCCCTTCTCAAAGTTTAAAGCACCTCCAGCACGCGTGCGGAGCCAATAAATAATGCACAAATTGCGCTCCGCCTTTGATATGGACGCAAGTCAAAAAGCAATTTGCGGCTAGAGAGTGCCTGTTAGTGGTTCTTTTCCCCGCGAAGTTGTTCCGGCTGTGTAATCAGACCGATTTCATCGCATACTTCGTTAGTCACTTCCCAATCTTCCTAAAAAAAAACTCATCTGCATCTACATCTACATTTACATTTATACTCCGCAAGTCACCCAACGGTATGCGGCGGAGGGCACTTTACGTGCCACTTTCATTACCTCCCTTTCCTGTTCCAGTCACGCATGGTTCGCTGGAAGAACGACTGCCGGAAAGCCTCCGTGCGCGCTCGAATCTCTCTAATTTTACATTCGTGATCTCCTCGGGAGGTAAAAGTAAGGGGAAGCAATATATTCGATACATCGTCCAGAAACGCACCCTCTCGAAACCTAAATAGCAATCTACACCGCGATGCAGAGCGCCTCTCTTGCAGAGTCTGCCACTTGAGTTTGCCAAACATCTCTGTAACGCTATCACGGTTACCAAAGAACCCTGTGACGAAACGCGCCGCTCTTCTTTGGATCTTCTCTATCTCCTCTGTCAACCCGACCTGGTACGGATCCCACACTGATGAGCAATATTCAAGTATAGGACGAACGAGTGTTTTGTAAGTCACCTTCTTTGTTGATGGACTACATTTTCTAAGGACTCTCCCAATGAATCTCAACCTAGCACCCGCCTTACAAACAATTAATTTTATATTTGTAACTGCTACCAGTGTTTGCTCCGCTATCATATAACCATACAATAAAGGATCCTTCTTTCTATGTATTCGCAATACATTACATTTGTCTGTGTTAAGGGTCATTTGCCACTCCCTGCACCAAGTGCCTATCCGCTGCAGATCTTCCTGCATTTCGCTACAAATTTCTAATGCTGCAACTTCTCTGTATACTACAGCATCATCCGCGAAAAGCCGTATGGAACTTCCGACACTATGTACTAGGTCATTTATACATATTGTGAAAAGCAATGATCCCACAACACTCCCCTGTGTCACGCCAGAGGTTACTTTAACATCTGTAGACGTCTCTCCATTGAGAACAGCATGCTGTGCTCTGTTTGCTAAAAACTCTTCAATCCAGCCACACAGCTGGTCTGATATTCCGTAGGCTCTTACATTGTTTATGAGGCGACAGTGCGGAACTGTATCGAACGCCTTCCGGAAGTCAAGGAAAATGGCATCTACCTGGGAGCCTGTATCTAATATTTTCTGGGTCTCATGAACAAATAAAGCGAGTTTGGTCTCACACGATAGCTGTTTACGGAATCCATGTTGATTCCTACAGAGTAGATTCTATGTTTCCAGAAATGACATGATACGCGAGCAAAAAGCATGTTCTAAAATTCTACAACAGATCTATGTCAGAGATATAGTCCTATAGTTTTGCGCACCTGCTCGACGACCCTTCTTGAAAACTGGAACTACCTGTGCTCTTTTCCAATCATTTGGAACCTTCCATTCGTCTAGAGGCTTGCGGTACACGGCTGTTAGAAGAGGGTTAAGTTCTCTCGCGTATGCCATACAGTTTGGTGAATACTTCCAGTGTGCTTTGCAATGAATTTCGTGGCAGTACGTCTTAATAATTGGGAGAGTCGAATTTGAGCCACCGGTGATACACGTCGTCTGATGGGAGGATCTAGCGTGAGCCTCAGTTGGTGCATGTTGGCGTGAATATGAAAATGCTCCGTAGACAACGAGGTAATTAGAAAAAGAGCAAAAGCTCAGATTCGGGTAGAATGAGGAAGGAAATAGGCCGTGATGTTTCAAAAGAAACATCCCGGTATTTGCCTTTAACGATTTTGGAAAATTAGGATATGAAGGACATTAGTGTTTAACATCCTGTTGACGACGAGATCGTTATAGACGGAGCAGAAGCTCGGATTAGGGAAGGATGGGGAAGGAAACCGGCCGTATCCTCTCAAAGGAACCATCCCATCATTTTCCTGAAGCGATTTAGGTAAATCACAGAAAACCTAAGTTGTAAGTAGGCTGTTTATGTGTTTGTATGTTGGCAGCGCTATGTAGCGCTCTACATTAATAAGTCTGACAGCGCTGTGCACACTCTGTAAGAGACTCTGTGGTTGGTCGCACTAGAAGTAGGAAGTTAACAGTCAGCGGTGATGGCAGTTTGAGGTGAACAGCCAGCAGTGATGGAAGTTGGGACTGGGTAGTGAGCAGTGATGGAGCATTAGCATTGTTGGAGGTTTGCAGTATTAGCGCGAGCGGACGGTCTGAATGTACATCCGTCATTGAGATTTATTAGTGATGATTATATAATTTTTGAACTGGTTGTCAGATTCTTAAGGTAAACACATTGTTTGCTCTGCAACAAATCTTTTCTTTGCTAACCACATGCCTATTAGCAGTTGGAGTCTTCAGTAGTTCGTATCTTTTATTTAGCTGGCTGTATTGACGCTTGCTGTATGGCAGTAGTTCGTGTAATGAAGATTTTTATGAGGTAAGTGACTTACGAAATGTATAAGTTATTTTTAGGATTTCTACTAATTCAGGGCCATTCTTTTGTATTGATTATTTGAAGTCAGGTTATCAATTTTAAAGCAGTCAGATCGTGTTATCCTCGAACATTGTGAGTAATTAATGAATAGGAAAAGTTTGAGTTCTGTTTGTCAGGGCAAATTCTGTTGGTCAGTGTTGAAATGATAAGAATAAGAAAAGAGAAAGTAAACTCCGTGCATTCAATTTCACTCAGCAGTTTCAGAATTAAATTTAGAAGTTTCACCTCCCAGTTATTTCAGCTTAAGTAAGTAAAACCGTATTAAGAAATTTCAAATTCAGGATGGCCGGACGCAGGTTTGAACTCGAATGCGAGTCGAGTGTGCTAACCACTGCGCCATTTCGTTTGGTCCGTACCTATGAAGACAAGGCAATTGCGGTCAGCGACCACTGAAGCAGATTCCTCATCGCGTCAGTGTGAGCGATTAGTAAGATATGTGTGAAATCTTATGGGACTTACCTGCTAAAGTCATCAGTCCCTAAGCTTACACACTACTTAACCTAAATTATCCTAAGGACAAACACATACATCCATGCCCGAGGGAGGAGTCGAACCACCGCCAGGACCAGCCGCACAGTCCATGACTGCAGCGCCCTAGACCGCTCGGCTAAAGCCCGCGTGGCGTGAGCGATTGGAGGAATGTGGGTTCAGAGATGGCTCAGAGAAACTTAGAACCTGTAGTACAGTGGAGACGCTGCTGATGTGCTATCCTGTGCCCAACAAATCGAGAAGACAGTGAATGTTGATTGGGAAGTTTCACGACTGATCCAACTGCAGAAAACAATCTCCTAATAGGTTAGACACAATTGAAAAGAATCAGCCAATGCTAGTGGAAGAGCAAATAAGGAAAATGGAGCGAGAGTAGACATCAATATTACAAACAGTGTTATTAATAGTAGGATAACTAGTTAAGAGGTTAATACTAGTTTTTTAGGGGTTACAAGTCATTTTCTTTCTTTTAATCATTATCTGTAGTATTATGTTTATTTTAGTGTTAGTATGTAGCAAGTAGTAATAGCTGTTACACACATTTCTGTTCTTTCCTCCTCTGCAGTAAAGTTAGTACTTTCCATGTCCTAGTTCTGATCTCTTCTCGGTTTTGCTTTCTTATTTTGTCTTTATTCTCTCTCAGTGTATTTCTATCCTGGGGATATGAGCAAAGGGCAACTTTACTTCCGTAACCTTTCACGTAAGGAGTCACACCATTAGTTTATGACAGAAGATTACCTTGTATAAATCACCCGTTTAAGCTAGATTCTGTTTTTAACTACCCTTCTGGGGTACCGACTCTACTTGTTCCCTCAGTGTTTGCCCCCGAAAGGAAGGGGCTTCGCCAATATGAAAGCGGAGGCTGCCTTTGACGTCTTCACGGTTTTCCTATCAAGGGGCCCTTGAATGGTGCCAGCAACTGGAACCAGTTGAACCTTTTTAAGGGCTTTTTGTATGGCTTTTTAGGTGTCCATACAACAGTCTGTAACTGTGATGAATGGTTAAATAAAGGCTATAACTCTTCAGACTGGAGGGGCGGGGGAACTAGGGCGGAAGCAGAGGTGACACAGTGAGGTAACGATCACCTGTCTAAAGGCACAATTTGATGCAGCCCAGAATGGACTCGGTGGAAGTTAAAGAAGAAAACAACACAAATATAGCAAGAAAATACACAGTGAAAGGGAGCCACCGTAATACGCAATGCGTCTTAGGCGGTAAACATAAAGACAGCGACGATTGGTGAACGCAAAATCCTAGCCGCATGAGGAACCTTGTCTGGTTGGTCTAAGCGAATCACTTGAGATGGTTATATGGTGAGTGCTGGCTTAACGCCTAGGAGGAAGTTTGGAGTACGCGATCGAACTCCATAGACGCTCATGAACGGGAGGGGGCGGAGAAAATGTAAAAAAGGTCGCTAACAAATGATAGTGAAGCGACAATTCATACGAATCCTTGAAGCGGAAGGAATTTCATCACTGGTGATCAGTTTAGCTTTATGAAAGGTAAGAGCAACAGAGAGGCAGTAATGAAGTTACGCTCGACAGATGAAGTTATATTTAAATATTTTAATAGGATTTGTTGACTTAGAAAAAGCGTTCGCTAGTATATATTCATGCAAGATATTTTAAATCCTTAGATAAATAGGTATACGTCAGAGGGAACGATGAGTAGTGTGTAATATTTACAAGAATCAAGGGGGAACAGGAAGAATAGAAGACCGAGGAAAAGCTACTTCGAATAGAAAGGGCATAAGCCAGGGTGCAGTCTTTCCCCTCTACTGTTCAAATTGTATGTCATAGAAAGAACAAAGTAAATAAACAAGAACAGCAGGACAATACAGAGGCAAGAGAAGAAGAAAGGTAAGAAAAAAATAGAGGAACAATGGAAGACGTGGAGTCGGATTATATAAACTGGGAAATAGCCGTGCATCTCGTGGCTATGGGGTAGCGTAAGAACCTACAAAATTTGGCGATCAACCTGTAAAACAAGGAACATCTGCACTAATAAATAACATACGGAAAAATTAAAGCATGCCAAAGGATTGGATAACTGGAGTAAAGGCCCTATATATAAGAAATGAGAAAATATTGTTTGTGAAAACTATAGAGGCATAAGACAGTTTTATGGTTTCTGAAAAAAAGGATAGAAAAGGGCACTAAAAATATCTTCGGTTAATACCAATGTAGTTTCCAGCCAACTGGGGACGCTCCCAACCAGTTTTTTGTTTTTAGACAAATAATTGAAATATTTATTGGATATGGTAAATATACAGGACAGAAAGGTGAAAGTAATGGCAGGCAACAGGGTAATGATCTCTCTGCTGTCTTGTTCAATTTAACATTAGACAGACTCAAAAAATAAACCACGCAAGTGAGGTAGAATAACGATCAAACCCATTCAGATACGCGGGTATGCAGATATTGTAATTGTGGCAAGTGATGTTAATACTCCTAAAGAAACGTACGAAGTAACTAAAGCAGAAGGAACAAAAATTGGACTTACTGTAAACGAAAACAAGACAAAATACGTGCTAGTATCTAATTCTAAGCCTAGAAGAACACCGAATGCCCTGAAGGCATCCGATAAATGTTTT
The DNA here is from genome assembly GCF_021461385.2 of Schistocerca piceifrons. NCBI lineage: Eukaryota > Metazoa > Arthropoda > Insecta > Orthoptera > Acrididae > Schistocerca > Schistocerca piceifrons. Next base: position 586,514,027 of record NC_060138.1, read on the forward strand.
AAAGCTGTCCCCTGCTATAACACTGAGGACCCCGATGAGAAACAGGAGAAAGACAACAGGAAAACCAAATCTCACCTTAAATAATCCAAATCTTCATTGAATTCTGTGCCTTTTCCTCTGGACGACATGAAATGCAACCAACAAAGTAACGAGATTAATATTCACGTTTAACGACTGCTTAAAGAAAATGTATCACAACAGACACCTGGGACTTGTACTACTTTTTAATGTTCTGAAAAAAAAGTGTCTCAGAATGCTCACTAAAGTAGCTGTTATTAGCCTACTTTATCTCCTAATTTCCTCTACTCCCTCGTCATTGTTTCATCTTCGATCAAACAGAATTAATTTTTTTATAATCCTTCATACTTATTCAACATTTTTCTGTGTTCTCTACTTTCATGTAGAAACAGTATTTCAATTGGAAACTTAAATACTGGTTTATGTTTCCTTTGTATATTCCTCTTGTTAAATTCTGTCATTTTTTGTATTGCTTTTCCAGTACTTGTACTAAACGGATGTTCAAATAAATTGTAACATTAATTTATACCGTTGATAACAAAATTTTCTCATAATTGTGCCAAAACTCTATATCAGTAACACTTTATTTTGCGAAATAGGGGAGCGTATTTCACGTGAACTAACCTACTGCTAATGTGTCCCTAACTGTGTGGTGCAATTTGTTTTCCGGATATAATATCTCCTGTTCTACACAACGATTATATCTGTACCATAATAACGTCTTAAAATACAAATTTCGTGTTCTTGTTTTTTACCAAGCGTTATCATACTACTGCATACCAGTTATAAAAGTGCGAACACAATATGTCGACTAACTGTTGATGCCGTATGTAGTATTGCAAATACTGGCTTGGTGTCCATCTCGCCGAATAGTATCATACCACAACACTTTCGTAAAGATGGAACCCTCTTTGAAAACTGATAATTAGGAACCTAAGTTACAAAATAAAATGTTCTGTGATTTACACAATTGGCACACATAAAAACTATGAATAAAAACAATAACGTTTGTTCTTGGATGAGATGCAGAAGTCAGCTAGTAACCTTTTCATTACGGAAATAAATACTATCTGTTCCCCTTTTCCTTATTTTTTGTGTATTTACTGTTTTTCCTTAACTTCAATCGTTTTCAAAGGTACACGGCTTTGTCCACAGGCAAACAATGAGGGAATTAATATGGTATTCAAAGCGGTAATTGATATACCACATGTGTGCATGTATATCAGGTGACTGAAAGGCTATGTTTAAGTTGTAGCTCTCACTTGACGTGTGTGCCCTCGCCCCTAGGCGGATAGACGCTGCCTCTCGCTCGCATTATATACTTGCAGATGTTTAATGTGTCGGTTCCTGCATTGTGTGTCTGAGCGTGAAGCCTTGTGGCTTTGAAATACACTCAACTGGCGGAAAGCGATAAACACAATTTTCCGAATATAAGAAATAACAAAAGAGAAAAGTTTGTATTTATTTCCACGGTGAACGAGAAAGTCAGTAATAACGGGTGGTATCTTTCGCCGTAGCATACTAGTCTTCATGTGAAAACAATCCATTTCTACGCATTTTATTGACGCGAAGCGTTTGCTCCGCCATATGAGCAGCTTGTATGAAATGGGAGGAAAATAAAATTCAGTAAAAAGAAAACAATAAAAAATAAAGTTACCAACAATGTTCACAGATAACATTTCCATTGTATCAGACAGTAAGACAAGCTTAGATAAGAAACGGAAGAGGTAAGTACATTGCTTAGTGAAGAAGTGAGAAAACATTCTATTAGATGTCAGTTATGCCAGACGCTAATGTCGGGGCGAGCCAAGTTTATCCTCTTAAAACCAGAAAAATTGCAATAGGAACAAGAACCAAAGAAGCCATATAAACTACACCAACGCACGTGGAAATGGGCTTTAAGCTTTATATCAAATGTGCCTCGATATCTTATATGTCAGCTGGTTGGCTTGAACATGAACCTTTCCAAAACAAAAGTAATATCCAACAAATGGGTCCCAGCTGGAGATGTGAAAGTCAAGGACAGTCTACTAGAAGAGGTCAGTGAATATGTCTACCTTGGCCAGATTATAAATATGAAGGGAGACATAAAACCAGAAATCTATCGACGCATCAAGCTTGGCTGGCAAGCATTTGGGAAGAATTCAAAAGTATTCAGATCAAAAATGCCAGTAAATCTGAAGAAAGCAGTATTTGATCAATGCATTCTTCCTGTGATGACGTACGGATGCGAGACATGGACACTGAACTCATTCACAAAAGGGAAACTTAGGACAGCACAGAGAGCCATGGAGAGATCAATGCTGGGCTATACAAGAAAGGACAGGAAAAGGGCAGATGACATCCGGTCTGTGACGAAGGTTAATGACATCTTAGAGAGAGTAGGTTCCTTGAAATGGCAGTGGGCTGCCACGTCGCAAGAAGAAAAGACAACAGATGGACGAAGCTAGTACTGGAGTGGAGTCCGAGAGAGCACCGGAGGCCTAGAGGAAGACCACCAGACAGATGGGACAAAGACATCAAGAAGATCGCTGGTAACACCTAGCAGAGAACTGCCCAAGACCGTCCCACTTGGAGAAGACTTCTGAAAGCCTACCTGAATCCACGACTCGAAGAGGCCACATCATCTAATGATTGAATTGGCTGATGATGATGATGATGATGATGATGATCTTATATGGAACCGCATTATATGCTAAATGTAAGGGACGAACTACAAACACATTGTTTAAATAATTCAGAAAGAGACATTGCAACGTACACATCACTGCACGTTACGTGAACATGCTTAGTTCGAGTCCGCAAATGAAAACAGCAAGCAACGTAAGTAACTCATGAGATATCGCGGTTATTCACTTCTACATATAGCGAATATTTTCTTAACGTACGGAAATGTTTTATTTTTATTTTTTAAGTCTGCAGACATTTTCGTTTTGGAAAGCGAAAGAAACTGCTTCGTAGGGTTTTGCGTCCTTCCACTTTTCACCCCACCAGTCCCCCGTGCGAACTGCAAACCGCGCAAACGGAGGCCAACGTGGACCTGTGCATGTAAATCAAAGATATTACGCGATTACGAGTAATGGCCATGCGCAGACCACGGCGCGTCATTCGTCACAAAAGCACGACACGGCTTTTCCAGTCCAGCTGCTCGGTTGGCTGACAGTTTCCTTGATTAAAGGCCACTAAATTGCTGATACCTTATCTCGTAATTGAATTTCAATTAAACGTGGACGCGGATGGCGCGCCACAAATCTTGCCGAGATCGATCCTTTGGAAACCGACGCCACCGCAGCAAGAAATTGCCCCGTCCTGGAACAGCGAGCTTTGCGGCGGCGGATTTTAATCATAGAAGTCCGTAGTCTGCGGTATTTATGCGGTTACCTTTGAGCCTCGGAATTCCGCGTATGCGCGCCAAAATCGTTCTCCGCGAGTGTGAGAGGAGTTCTCTGCACGGCTGAGTTACGTTTTATTCAAACTCCAGCTCCCGAACCGCTCTACTTGCTTCTCCTTTCGTACTTTCCACGCAACTGAGATATCGCAGCACACTGCTAACTTACTAGAAAGAGTGTTGTTTTGTGACGTCAATTAACATGGTAGTCTTCCTGTATCTATTTAAGTGATTATAACTTTTTCTAGTCGTTAGTAACTGATAAGTTGTAATATCCGCAAAATGTTCTTGTTAAATCACCATGTGATCCGAATGTAACCGAAAATGTTAAATAAATATTTCAAAATAATATTACTATTAGAGTGATTTGGTTTACATGGAAAGTTGCGATACTTCCTGTCGTTCCAGCTGAGTCCAATTTTTACGATTACAAAGCCACTGACTGAATACATGTTTCATCGACAAGTGTTGTTAGATCCCGAAGCTACTAACCGACGCTATTCAGATTTACTTGCTGTTCAACTACATCTATACTCTGCAAACCACTGTGAAGTACAACTATACAACTAGTTAGGACTTTTTCTCGTCCCATTCCTGTGAGGAGCGCCGTTAGAATGACTGCGTAGAATACCTCTCTGCACCCTGTAGTTGGTCTGGTATTACCTACAAGGAAGGACGCGAGGGTGTTCCGACTGTGCGGCTGGTCCCGGAGGAGGTTCGAGTCCTCCCTCGGGCATGGGTGTGTGTGTTTGTCCTAAGGATAATTTAGGTTAAGTAGTGTGTAAGCTTAGGGACTGATGACCTTAGCAGTTAAGTCCCATAAGATTCACGCACTTTTTAACATTTGAGGATGTTCCCGGATTCCCGCTTAATGCTCAATCTTGATAGTTTGTAGGTAGATTTTCGCTGGATATTTGGTGCGTGTCTTTAAGCACCTATTTGTTCAGGTTTTCCAGTATCTCCTGGATGCTCTCCCATTTGTCATATTTGTGCTGCTCTTCTCTGTATACGATCAATATCCCTTTTAGTCCTATTTGGTATAGGTCCCACATACTTAAGCAGTATTTTAGCATGGGTTGCACGAGTGTTTTGTGAGCAATCTTCTTTGTAGACTGATTGTATTTTCCCAGTATCGAACTAACGAACTGTTGTCCGCCACTTGCCTTTATCTACGACAGAGTCCGTGTTATCCTTCCAATTCATATCCGTACAAATCGCAATGCATAATTATTTGTGTGATTTAACTGACTCCAGTTGTACCTCACTGATATTGTAGTCATAGAATACTAAGCTTTTTCGGATTGTGAAGTACACAGTTTTACATTTCTGAACCCTGAAAGCAAGTTATCAATCTTTGTGCGACTTTGATATCTTATTAAGATTTGACGGATTTTTTTCATTTAATTCAAGAGTTAGGTCTTTTGATCTCTTGTGGACTTCATATATCCTTTGTTGGTATTTCCATTTGCTCTTTGCCCTACGCTTTCTGCAACGAAATGTTTATGCTAATCTTGACAAAGGTGTGCCATTCACTCACATTATTCGAGATCTGAAATTGGGTGAAATTTCGTGATTTTTATCAATTTTTAAGTAAATATTAAATAACTGGTGTGTATCTACTACATATAAACCGATGAGGGACAGTCAAATGCAAGCGAGACAGATGAAAAAAAGTAAGTGTGTTGTACAGTGATTTGCACGCTACAGGTATTATGGAATAAAATCAATCCGCTCAATTCGTAGAAGGGTCGTGGCCACTTCATCCCGCTGAAGTGACCGGCATGAGGAATGCCACGGCCACACAGTAGGTTTGACAAACTGCAGCTTATTGTTTGCCACTACCAGCCACTCGTCCCACCCACTATTTCATGGATTTCCGCCTCATCAGCTAAATGACAGACTATACGGCAATAGCACTTTGTGTAACACGGTGTTCCCTGCAAGTCTCCCTGTCGGCATTGGCTGATTGTTCATTTCCCCAAATTCCCACGTGAACCGGTAGTTGGCAGCTTCCTCCGCTGCTGTAGGACGTACAGTTCGTCCTGTATTAGCTGGACCATTTTTTCTCTGTCAGGTGCATGTCCTGCAATGACCGAAAGGCACTGAAGGAATCGGAACAGATTATAGACTGAAACTTCCTGGCAGATTAAAATTGTGTGCCGGACCGAGACTCGAACTCGGGACCTTTGCCTTTCGCGGGCAAGTGCTCTACCAACTGAGCTAGCCAAGCACGACTCACGCCCCGTCCTCACAGCTGTACTTCTGCCAATATCTCGTCTCCTACCTTCCAAACTTTACAGAAACTCTCCTGCGAACCTTGCAGAACTAGCACTCCTGAAAGAAAGGATATTGCGGAGACATGGCTTAGCCACAGTCTGGGGGATGTTTCCAGAATGAGATTATAACTCTACAGAGGAGTGTGCGCTGATATGAAATTTCCTAGCAGATTAAAACTGTGTGCCGGACCGAGACTCGAACTCGAGACCTTTGCCTTTCGCGGGCAAGTGCTCTACCAACTGAGCTACCCAAGCATGACTCACGCCCCGTCCTCACAGCTTTACTTCTGCCAGTATCTCGTCTCCTCCCTTCCAAACTTTACAGAAGCTCTCCTGCGTTCCTTGCAGAACTAGCACTCCTGAAAGAAAGGATATTGCGGAGACATCGCTTAGCCACAGCCTAGGGGATGTTTCCAGAATGAGATTTTCACTCTTCAGCGGAGTGTGCGCTGTAATGAAACTTCCTGGCAGTTGGTAGAACACTTGCCCGCGAAAGGCAAAGGTCCCGAGTTCGAGTCGCGGTCTGGCACACAGTTTTAATCTGCCAGAAAGTTTCATATCAGCGCACACTCCGCTGCAGAGTTAATAGCTCATTCTTGATTATAGACTGCCAGAAGAAGCCTAATTGTCTTCAGAACTGCATGGAGGTCTCCTATAAATACAGTTTATTCACAAAAAAAGCGAATTCTGAAGACACGATGGGGAAACGGTACTGAAAATCCAATGTAATCCCCTTGTTTGGATCCATGGAGCATATTACTGTAAAACTGTAATTTGTGTCGAAATCTTTAGAAACAAAGACTCATATGTAAAATCCGGAGTGCTATGCTTCTTACAGTCAGTCATCTAAAACAATTCTGGACCTCTTAAAGTGCGAAGGTGGAGATCTGTTCCAACCTTGGCGTAAAACTTTAAAATCAGCAATACCTGTCTCTAAAAGGCAATCCTTCGCACCAATTCCATAGAGCCTCGTCGCTCGATAATGAAAAAGCCTTTCCACTGGTGGCCGAGCAACGGATCGTATGCAGGTGAGTACGGCGTGGTTAGTGTTTTATAAAACTGTCTCACCGTTAGGAGGTGTCACCTTATGTGGAGAGGCCGCTTGTTAGCCTCAGTACAGAGGCTCTGTTTGGAGATGGTTCTGAAGGTCCTGATGGCCAGACGAATTTCCTCTCTGCGCACCACATCCAACATCTTTAAATAAGAGAATCTTGCACACTCGCACACCGTGCATTTATAACCAAGTCCAGATTGCACGAAGGCCCTGTAAAATTGGAGAACAGAAGTTCAGTCAGCTTCTCACGAATTGCGGCAAAGACACTTTACAATACTGATGCTTTCGGGACAGTTGTCCCAGTTACCTAAGCTGTGGTAACCAAGTAAGCTGAGAGTCAAACGTGAGGTCCAGAAACCTTACTGTGTCTTTAAAACTAAAACAGTGTCCTCCAACCTCAACTCAGGAAAATTTAAAACAGAAAGTGAATGGTTAAAAAGAAAGAAATCTCCGTTGAGGAGTTAAAATTTCACTTCTACGTCCATTTCTCCACCTGTCGCTAGTCAATTGCTACTGGCGAATTGTTGCAAGGCTTGAGGGAACAAAAGGTAGAGAAGTTGTCAACATACAAAGAGCACTCGACAGGACATTTAACTACCAAAGTGATACTGTTAATGGCTATGGCAAAGATAGGCACAGTTAAAACACTACCTACAGGACAACGTTCTTCTGCTCAAAGTTATCAGAGAGGACGTCATCGACTCGATATCTAAAATAGTGTGATGAGAGCAAGGACCGTACAAAGATTGTAAGGCATCCTCGAAACACCATTCGTGGAGCTGCTCGAGGATAATATGGCTCCAAGTCGAATCGTAGGCCTTGTCAGTGTCCAGAAATATATCCAGGAAGTGACACCGGCGCAAGGAAGCGTCTAGTGTAGCCGCCTCCAGGAGCGTCAGTTTATCAAATATGGAGCGATACCTCTTGAATCCATACTGAAACCGATTAACGAACTGCCTCCGTTCTAAGATCCACACAAGACGGCGGTTGACCAGCCACTTCCAGGTTTGCGCCACACAACTAGTGAGGGCAATAAAAATGGTTCAAATGGCTCTGAGCACTATGGGACTTAACATCTGAGGTCATCAGTCCCCTAGAACTTAGAACTACTTAAACCTAACTAACCTAAGGACATAACACACATCCATGCCCGAGGCAGGACTCGAACCTGCGACCGTAGCGGTCGCGCGGTTCCAGACTGAAGTGCCTAGAACCGCTCGTCCACACCGGACGGCCACTGAGGGCAATACTACAATAACTACTCGGTTACGTGCGATCATTCCGGGGTTTTAAAAATGGAACTAAAATGGCCTCCCTCCACGGGTCGGTAAATGACAAGACCCCCAAATGAGGCTAAAAAGGCTGTGGTGCCTAACATACTATAACACACTGTATTGTGACTGGGTGGCGTATCACGAGCTGCCGCTAACGCGGAATCCAGCTTCCATAGGGGGAAAGGGCAGCTGTATTCTCCTCAGCACCCACTATGTAGCGCTGGAAAGCAGAATTCTGTCTTGCAGTCACAACTGTGCAAAATAAGCCGCCAGAGTTCGGGCAGTGTTTCGTCGGTAGATCTGGAGACTTACATTCACCGTTACAACAGCCACTGGACACCTCCCTCCTCTCTCAGAAATCCTTCTGATGGTTTCCCATAAGACTGTACTTTCAGTGGAAAGATTTATGGTAGTCAGGAACTGCTGCCACGATCTCTTGTTGTTCTCTCTAATAATTCGGCAACATTTCGCCCTCACTACCCGAAAGGCTGCGATGTTCTCCGCTGTTGGCCAACACTTGCACTTGAACTCAGAGTCGCTCACCTGGTCCCGATTACAGAGTAGCATTCGTCGTTTCAGCAGTGGATAGGTTGCTTGTCCAGCTACGAGCGCTCGTTCACCTTTGATGCTGTGAAAATCATCTCTTCTACTGAACAAGTGTTCATAGCTCTTAAAGTAGGCAAGTATGCATTTTAGAGCCCATGTTTACTTCACAAGTTTTTTCTTGTGTTGGTCCACACTACCTCATAGCAAAATATGGAAAGCAAAGAGCTTTCAGTAGAAGTAGTCCACTATGAGAGGTGCTTTTGCTTACAGCTTTCGACTCGCTCGTTCCCAGACCAGAATCCTTTACCTCAGATTGATACATTTACCCTTCTCCATCATCTCTGAAGGTTTGTAACATCATCAGGTAGACACTCTGCATATTTTAAATTTACACTCTATACCATACGTTTGCCATCATAGAGAGAAAACAATGCCAAATGTTTAACTACGTACTGTGATTTTTTTGATCATCGGGGATGGTCTGCGGATGGCACCATGTACTGAAGCTGATAGCCAATAGGCAAAGTAAAAAGTTGCAACAAATACTATTTTCTGATTGTGTTGGCCGCTGTTCCAAGAGGCAGTATGTCTGCGATATGTAGTATGGTTATCCATCAGACCGGATCAAGGTCGCATTATCTGATGATTTCGGACCTGATCGTTTTGGCCAGTTGCCTTTCGTTCCCAGCTTGAATTTTGGGCACAAAAGTAGGGTGGATTAAACAGAAACATGTTTTTGGTTCTTTTCCTTCAGTCTGTTGTGAGGGTTTGCTGTTCTTTCCGACAGCCACCAATATTTCAATAGTAAGAAAGCTTGGTTGTGGGTCTAAATGTTCAGGTTTGCAGCTGCCTTTAAAGGTGCAGATTGATGTGCTCTGCTCATATTTCGAAGCCCGGGTGTGAACAGTGGGTTTTTGTATAGGCTGCTTCAATGTGAGGCAAAGAACTACATGTAAGAGGGAGTTGCGTGGGTAGAAACTTCTCCTTCGCATTAGAGTATAAGACTCGTTGTGTCTAATCTCGTGATATTTTTTCCCTTATCTGAAGACAGGACAGACATTGCTCCAAACAAGATTGGCTTGGAAACAATTGACAGATAGGGCAGAACATTGAACACCAGATTCATTGCCAACAGAGCATAATTATCCACATGTAGCCTGATGTTACATCGCATTGTGGTATGGCTAAAGCTTGACACTTAAAGCACCACATCGGAATAGCCGCATAGGGCCCAACTTTAAGTCTTTCTAGATTTCTGACATATCAGGCAACACCGGTAAATTTAATGTCAGGACAAAAGATGCTGTCACCTGGACCTGAAAATAACCCTCACCATGAAATTCATAACTTCAGTGACTTATTCCATTCCCCATTCCTGATGGAGTTCTTTGGTATCTATGTTCATATTGTCCCAAAACATTATATCTCCTTTACAGAAATTTAGCGCAGTGTACCATAGTCTAGCTGTTTGGCATTTAACAGCTTGGTTACTTGGGTAGCTTTCAGAGGCTGAGTCAGGAATCAACAACTGCGGTGCCTCTGATAGATTTAAGCTGTCATGGAGATACCTCTAGAAAATAATAGATCTAGACAGGTGACAATTTCAAGTTTAACAGCAACAAATATATTACCACAGGATGTATTCCATTGCTATTGCAGCATCTGCTTACATTCGTAAAATTTTCTGGGGGCCTAGCCAAACTGCTAGAAGTATAAAAAGGGGATTTAACCTTCAAGGAAGTCCCACGAGCGGCTAGGGAGCTAAGTGTCCGCCCAAACTGAGCCTCGCTTGCCTGGGTTAGCCTTATGCTAAAGCGGCACGTTCCCCAGAGGTTCCACTTCAACAGCCAGGCGCCTCATCAGCACACAAATCACTTGAGAGTGACTGATTCTTTACAGCAGTTTTACCATTCTCACGATCCGGACGGTGAAGCCAAGATCCCTGTTCCCTGTGACACACAACGTTCCGTACCCGTGCTGCACGGGGCTCTCTGAAACACGCCTAGAACTCACAGAGGATCGTTGGTACGTAGCAGTGCCTAGCTCAGGAAACTGTGGTTTGCCAGGCCTGAATCCAGTAAAAGAATGCTGAGCTCCCAGAGGCATTCGCCATTTAAAACGACCAGAGTGGTACATGTGACTTCATCTAAAATACCACAGATACCGCAGCATTACCATGTGTTTCTCTGCATTAGTAGTTAGTTAACATTGTTTGTGATAAACTGATATTTTTGGTCAAAAGTTTGACCAGAATTAAAAAAAGACTCCCCAGAAATTAAACTTCGAAGTTATGTCCGAATTTTCATAGCTAAACAAAGCATAGGAAATTAAAAAATGGCATATCAAACTGACCAGTGAGAGGTCTGTTTTTGCAAAAAGACGTTTAGTTATTTGACAGTAATAGAGAAAAACAAAATTAGTGATTTGAGGAAAGCTTTTTTTGAATTTTAATAGCCAAACAAAAAATGGGAAATGGACAAACAGGATATCATATTGACCATAGTGAGGTCTAGTTTAGCAAATATATATATATATATATAATGGCTTGAATGTAATTAGGGTACTTACGAGAACTTAATTGGTGATTTGAGAAAAATATGATATACACTCCTGGAAATGGAAAAAGGAACACATTGACACCGGTGTGTCAAACCCACCATACTTGCTCCGGACACTGCGAGAGGGCTGTACAAGCAATGATCACACGCACGGCACAGCGGACACACCACGAACCGCGGTGTTGGCCGTCGAATGGCGCTAGCTGCGCAGCATTTGTGCACCGCCGCCGTCAGTGTCAGCCAGTTTGCCGTGGCATACGGAGCTCCATCGCAGTCTTTAACACTGGTAGCAGGCCGCGACAGCGTGGACGTGAACCGTATGTGCAGTTGACGGACTTTGAGCGAGGGCGTATAGTGGGCATGCGCGAGGCCGGGTGGACGTACCGCCGAATTGCTCAACACGTGGGGCGTGAGGTCTCCACAGTACATCGATGTTGTCGCCAGTGGGCGGCGGAAGGTGCACGTGCCCGTCGACCTGGGACCGGACCGTAGCGATGCACGGATGCACGCCAAGACCGTAGGATCCTACGCAGTGCCGTAGGGGACCGCACCGCCACTTCCCAGCAAATTAGAGACACTGTTGCTCCTGGGATATCGGCGAGGACCATTCGCAACCGTCTCCATGAGGCTGGGCTACGGTCCCGCACACCGTTAGGCCGTCTTCCGCTCACGCCCCAACATCGTGCAGCCCGCCTCCAGTGGTGTCGCGACAGGCGTGAATGGAGGGACGAATGGAGACGTGTCGTCTTCAGCGATGAGAGTCGCTTCTGCCTTGGTGCCAGTGATGGTCGTATGCGTGTTTGGCGCCGTGCAGGTGAGCGCCACAATCAGGACTGCATACGACCGAGGCACACAGGGCCAACACCCGGCATCATGGTGTGGGGAGCGATCTCCTACACTGGCCGTACACCACTGGTGATCGTCGAGGGGACACTGAATAGTGCACGGTACATCCAAACCGTCATCGAACCCATCGTTCTACCATTCCTAGACCGGCAAGGGAACTTGCTGTTCCAACAGGACAATGCACGTCCGCATGTATCCCGTGCCACCCAACGTGCTCTAGAAGGTGTAAGTCAACTACCCTGGCCAGCAAGATCTCCGGATCTGTCCCCCATTGAGCATGTTTGGGACTGGATGAAGCGTCGTCTCACGCGGTCTGCACGTCCAGCACGAACGCTGGTCCAACTGAGGCGCCAGGTGGAAATGGCATGGCAAGCCGTTCCACAGGACTACATCCAGCATCTCTACGATCGTCTCCATGGGAGAATAGCAGCCTGCATTGCTGCGAAAGATGGATATACACTGTACTAGTGCCGACATTGTGCATGCTCTGTTGCCTGTGTCTATGTGCCTGTGGTTCTGTCAGTGTGATCATGTGATGTATCTGACCCCAGGAATGTGTCAATAAAGTTTCCCCTTCCTGGGACAATGAATTCACGGCGTTCTTATTTCAATTTCCAGGAGTGTATTTCATGAAAAGCTACTGCTAGCTACGTGAATGAAATATTAATCTCTTCGAGGTCTGCCTATTTGTATTGGTGTGATATGTAACTCTCAATAAAGAAAAGTTAAGGAAAGTGAAATGATTTGTCTACAAGTAAGAAACAAAATAGAGTAGAGAAACATCTAAGATGCGTTTGAATGATGTTTACAATCGTGTACAGCAAATGAGGTGCAGACTGAGGACCTAAATTTCAATTTCTAACTTAGAATCTTACCATTTAAAGAGTGCACGCAGTTCACACTGGGACTGCCTCTTGGGGCTTGAGGAATTCGGAAGGAACCTTGTTGGTTCACAGCTTGGGCTTGCTTGTTGTATTGGGTGTATTGTAGGATAGAAACGATTGAGCGGTTCCCTGCAGGAGGCACGTGGAGGAGTGGGCAATGAATGCAGTCAGTTAATAAAATACTTCAATGATAGATATGAAGAGACAAGGTTCAGTTCATCCGAAACAGACTGCCTACAGCTACAGACGATGGGAGGTGATCAGCCCCTGGCACTCCAGTATGGATGCACTCATGTAGGCATTCCCTGTGGAAGGAAACAGCAGCCTGACTACTACAGCGTGATGGTGTAGGGCAGCGGGTGTCTGCTGCATGATAGTGTGGCAGTGAGGCGACGTCTGTGTGCCTGAGTTGGACAATCAGGCAGTGGTCGTTAGTTTGCAGCCTGCTGGAGGCAGTGTCATGGATGTGACAAAGACTGATACTGTCCATCATCAGATGCCCCAGCTGTGACGACACAGTGATATGTATTGAGGCCACAACGAAATATTTGGAGCAGAGTCAATGGCCAGGCGTAGGGCAACGAGTATGTCGATCGGTAGTGCGGCAGGGGACTGCATGACATCCGCATGTCATCACACTGGTTGACACGTGTAAGCACCAGCTGTGGAATCGGTGACTCTGCTGATGTTGCTAAGCTGGCTGGCTGGCTGGTGGAATGTGGTCTGATTTCATTACTGGGCTGCGTCCCTGCCTGCTGGATTCCAGGTCGGTACATTCCCATGGACGTCCACTCACAGGATTTGGATGACACATGTTTACTGTGAGACGCATACAATAGCCTACTGGAGAGTCGGCACTTCCCTCTGTCCTCTGTCTTTGCAAAACTCAGTAGTTCGACTAGCCCTGTTTCTGTTACCTTACTTGGTGGATGTAGCCACATACATCGTCCTAAATTCTTCTGGGCCTGATGCCGGAATAATGCTTAGCATCATGCTGTTAAGTATCCACCGTGGTTCAAGAAAACCACTGGGCTGTTGCTGTTGAGCTTCGTTTGGTGTTCTTGCTGTAAGCGGTCCTAATTTGTACTGCTTTTCATTACTTCGCAGTTCATTTTATGTGGATCAGTATTCCAACCATAAGAACGCGTCAGAGTTAAACATTGACTCTATTACAACAAGTGTTTGTGAGTAATTTGTTTACGTGCGTTACTGTCTTCTTATGTCTGTTTACCTTTAGCTACGAAAACTGACTTGTACATCAACATCATACTCTGCAAGCCACCTAATGGTGTGTGGCGGAGGGTACTTTCGGTACCACTATCTGATCCCTCCAACCCTGTTCCACTCGCGAATAGTGCGTCGGAAGAGTGATTGTCAGTAAGCCTCTGTATTGGCTCTAATTTCTCGAGTTTTCTCCTCGTAGTCAATACGCGAGATGTCTCTGGGAGGAAGAAATATGTTGTCTGACTTCTCCTGAAAAGTTCTGTCCCGAAAATTCAATAGTAAATCTCTCCGTGATGCACAACGTCTCTTTTGCAACATCTGCCAGTAGAGTTTGTTTAGCACCTCCGTAAAGCTCTCTCGCCAGCTAAACGAACCCATGACGAAACTCGCCGCTCTTCGTTGGATCTTTAAATAACTGCATCATCTGCGAATAGCCTTAAAGAGCATCCGACGCTTTCTACTCGGTCACATATATATTTACCTGTGGTACTCCGGGTCGATTTAGTTCCGTTAAGAGCGACGTGTTGAGTTCTACCCGCAAGAAAGTCTTGAATCCAATCGCAGGTCTGCTCCGATACTCCCTAAGCTCGTATTTTTTTCATTAAACGGCAATGCAGAACGGTGTCAAAAGCCTTACTGAAATCAAAGAACACGGCACCAGCCTGAGCGCCGTTTTCCACTGCGCTGCAGATCTCATGGAGGAACAGACCGAGCTGAGTTTCGCAGGATCTCTGTTTCCGGAATCCATGTTGGTTTTTATAGAGGAGCTGTTCATTTTCCAATAACGTCATAATTCTTGAGCATAAAACATGTTCCATAATTCTACAACAGATTGACGTCGACGATATAGGCCTATAATTGTGTGGATCTGTCTTACGGCCTTTCTTGAAAACGGGAATGACCTGCGCTTTTTTCCAGTCGTTAGTTACCTTCCTTGCTCAAGCGATCAACGATAAATTGCTGCTAGAAACGGAGCAATTTCTTTCGCATAATCTTTATAGAATCCTATAGGTATCTCATCTGGTCCTGAAGCCTTTCCATTAATAAGAGATTGTAGCTGCTTCTCAGTTCCGCGGTCGGTTATCTCAATATCTTCCATTTCGACGTTCGCACAACGATTGAAAGGAGGGGCACTGTTACGATCTTCCGCGGTGAAACAATTTCGGAAGACCGAATTCAGTATTTCGGCCTTCTCTCTCTTATTTTCCGTTTCGGTGCCGGTGTGATCACTGAGAGAATGAATAGATGATTTTGACCCACTTACTGATTTTACATACGACCAAAATCTCTTAGTGCTTTTACTCAGGCCTGAACATCACGGCTGACACTGTTAGTTAGGCAGGTGATGCATGCGCTGTGTGCAGTAGTTTGCTGTCTGGTGTGCAGGCTAATAACGAACCACTGCAAGGCAGAGTTCATTCGTAGTCACAGGTCTTTAAGATTCAAGCACATTTGAATCATTTGTGTAGATGCACTGAGGATTTAAGTATGGCAAATAACCATTCTAAACAGGCCCCTCTCATTGAGGATCTGTACAGTAAATTCATTCGGTTGCAGGTTGATGTGATTTTGTTCAATTGGCAAGATAGCTCTTGGTGGGATAAAGAAGAGGGTTCTCTTCCTGATCCAACTGCTCGCAGTGATAGAGTCGGAACCTCAGGTAGGAATAGTGAAGTAAGGTGGTAACTGTTTAACAGATTACCTAATCTGCTTGTGCCGATAGTATAGAGCATCGATAAGCTATCAGTAGACACGAGTAGAGAGATTATAGATCTTTTATGGTTAACCATTCGTTTGCAAAATCAGGCTACAGATCTGCAAATTGCCTGTTCAGTCATATTTTACATTTTTTCCCTGTTAACTCAAAGTAAATTATGCAGTATTGTAGCTTAGCCCATTGATAAGGGCGAGTCGTTGGTAGGCATCCGTAGAATCTTGCTGGAGGATAATTTGTCAAGTAGAATTAGGAATGAGTTGACCAACCAACATTTTTATCTAGCTCAAAGTCGTAGTGAGCCACTCATATGTTGTACTGAGGACCTTAAAATACCCATGTTGGCCCTTTGTCTCAGGATTATGTAACTGGAGATAGTCAACAACATTCTAAAAGGCATGAATCCAGACGATTGGCCATTTATTCCCTTCATTACTAAACCCGAGACTTTTGCTGAATTAAATAAATTATTGACGACCGCAGAAATATTTCGTCTTAGCGATGGGAGGTGTGGCTTCTTTGAATGTAGATCAGAATCCTTTGCAGCTAAAGACATACTCCCTGACAATAACTTTAAAGAGGTACATCTGACAGAACATGCTTTAGGTGCAATGAGTCAGTTCATTTAGTGCGGGACTGTCCTGTACCCCGAGACAGGGTAAAATGGAGACAACGCCATTGGGCGGCGGCTCGTGGTTCAAAATGGTTCAAATGGCTCTGAGCACTTTGGGACTTAACATCTGAGGTCATCAGTCCCCTAGAACTTAGAACTACTTAAATCTAACGAACCAAAGGACATCACACACATCCATGCCCGAGGCAGGATTCGAACCTGCGACCATAGCCGTCGCGCTGTTCCAGACTGAAGCGCCTAGAACCGCTCGGCCACTCCGGCCGGCCGGCTCGTGGTAAGACGTGCCGGGGGGTTGGTTAAGGGCTGTAGAAAGGTAAAAGCCATTTCCAGCTCTAGTTTAATATTTTACCACTTTAAATCATGAGCCAATACGTGCTTTATTAGACTCAGGTACCAGCATCTCTTTCCTCGATTATAAGTGGTATAGCGAGTACATTCAGATTTGTAAAATTCCACATTTTCGCCAGTGTTGGGCGAAATCACGGTCTGTCATGGCCGACAAGTTTCATTACTGCCAAGGGTCCGTCGACCGACATATTGCTTGGTCGTAACTTTTTACAGAAGACAATGTTATCTAGACTGGACAAGTAGAGTCCCCCCTCAGGTTTCAGCCCAATGAAAGTGGTGAGGCGTGGTGGTCGTGTGAGCATACCCCTTAATGCAAGATTAAAAGTCCCCGTGATCGGAAAATGAAGTGAAACCCCCTAGAGAATCATGCGAATTTACTTTTAAGAAGGTAATGAAACAAGTCGCTTACTTAAGCTGAATTTAATAAGGGGTAGGCCCACCTTTAAAAGTTAATAATCATGCACGTAAGGCACAGGTCGACCACAACATGACACAGTGTTTTAGTTACTGCCGACATCTAACTGTTAAATGAAATTGCACGCTTATAAAGGTGCTGTTCATTTACCTTAACAGCATTTGTATAGAAGAATTCTAAGAGGGTAACAATGAATGCAACATAAGAGATAATTATATCTAATTCATTTTCTGATACCTGTTTGGGATTGAGTGAATACAGTTGCTAATGGTCATGCGAAGAGCATATCATACATAAAGTGCTATTGAAAAGATAGCTCGGAAGATAAAAACCATACAGAGATGCAAAATGCGTCCTGCAAATCAATCAACTAACTCAGATGATGAGGTAATGAAGCTCTCCCACAAAGTTGACAAGTATCATGTCCCCTGAACCATTCCGCACAGACGCACGACAGGCCGAAGCTCACCAAATAAACTTCCAGAACTCGCAGCGTGTCCATTGCCTGAGAGCGGCTGTTAATAGCGCACTCGCCCCACCTGCATGTGTGCCGCTGAGAAGCGCTGCAAGACCTTCGCTCAAGGAGTCAGAAGGCCGAGTCCTTTTTCTAAAATCTCCAATTTAGGAAAGTTATCCACCAATGATAGTAACGATTCCGAGCGCCGTCCAATCTCTGGCCAAGTTTACCTGAGACTGCGACTAGTGCTCCAAAAAATTTGCAGATTTTGCCAGAGCGTCAGCAGGAGTGAGGCTTTTTGTTTATTTTGAGGGCAGAGACACTGGCAGCAGCAGAACTGAAACGCTGTATTCTTCGGTTCCCGTGGAGAATTACAAACCGTTGTTTTCTTAAAGAAAAGGAAGAAAGTATGTATATTCAAGCGATGTGTAATCTGAAAGAGAAAGTCCCCTTCCCCCTTTTAATATTGCCTCTGAGGTGATTTCCTAACGCTATAGAAATCAAAGTGTTTGTTTTTAAATATCTGTGTTATTACAGAAACAGTAATTTTAACCTTTGCCTCTGTAATATAAGTACAAATATTGTTTTATAGAATAAAAATTCTTTCCCGCTCCCAGATACTATATCCCTAACATTTCAATTAATTTTATGAAGATGACACTCCATCCAGCATAACGTGCTGCATCCGATTGCAAACTTGGCTAGGTCATTCCTGTTCCTCACAAATCGAAACTTCCCTTTGGTATCTAGTGACCTAATCGACGATGGGACGTCAATCCTTAAATTTTCTCCTTATACACACAACATAGACTAATTATTCCTTATCCTGATAGTCTGTTTCTGGACAGTCTCCACGAACGGAATGTGGAACTTGTTAACTTCTAGGATTCTTTTATTACGATGATGTTATAGAAGGTTGCGGATTCTCTAGATATACATACCGTGCATTTCCACTTACTTCAGCATCACTGATCCTTTTTCCACACGAAGAGCTAGAATGTGTTCTGAAGATCTGTCTTCTCCTCCAACCTCTGTTCAGATAATTTACGTGATATTTTACGTTGTAAATCTTAGTCCACTGCCATTTACGAGTTTCTCAAGATTCAAGAAATGACCAGAAGCTAAACCGAAGCCGACATACCTGTATTCAAATACGCGAGTCACTAGTATAACAATTATAACATTTTTTCGCACTTAAATTAAGGTTGGTGGTCACCACATTCGCCGTGTCACTAGATTATACCCGTCGTTGCTTGATTAAAGTTCGTTGTATTGCCGTCGAAAGCCATAAATTATACTAATATTACATTACTGATGTACTGTTTTGATCCAACATAAAAGCTACTACGCTCATAATTAAGCTTCACCGCAAGATGAGTTGGGAATAATTCTACTTTCATTTATTATGCTCAAAGCCTTTGTCCACAAAACCGCGAGCGCGCATGTGTGTGTGTGTGTGTGTGTGTGTGTGTGTGTGTGTGTGTGTCCGGGTGCGGGCTCCGACTGTGCTACAGCTGGTGTTTGCTGTGGCAAGCTTATGAGCCAAAGTGGTAACAAAGGGCACCCACGCAACGCTACTACCATATTGAACTTCTAGAAAGAGACCACAACAAATGGAAGAGAAGAGGGCTGTATTGTCAATGGGTGGCTTCAGTGATCCGATGCAGTGCCTCTTGTAACGTCGTACCGTAGTGCGAACAGCAAGGCCTAGAGAGCGGCGCTAAGGGTTTCCCGCCCTGAAACAGTACAGTGAATCACCGTAAGCTGGGCGCGATGGTCGGTGGCGATGCGTTAAAGCCGTGCAATTAATAACGAGCGGCTGGCGGACGACGTCTGACCCTGATAAATACGTATCGTAATCCGGATATTAATGTAATCCTCTGCTGGCACAACTGTAGAAATAATTCAAGTGCAACCAGGAACAGTTGTCGCGCCACAGGCACAGCACTAACTCACCGCCTGACAAATCCTGCTACTTGCAAGTCTCGCTTCCGTTCTGCTGGATTAGCAACCTCCCAGCATCACTGGCGTCAAATGACTATGCTTTGTGTTACCAATGTGACGCCAGGCCCCCCCTTCCCCGGCCACGTGAAAGATGCACCATTACGTATAAACACTGCAGAAATGGTGTTTTACAGAAAGTGTCACATTTCCTACAGGAGGTATTACTGATCAAAACTAGAGAAAAATTTCCCGTTATTGCATGTCGTGAAATCATACCTATTGAGACATGGGCTGAAGATCTGCACTTCACAACCTGCATTTTATTTCCAGATGGGGCAGGAGATGGTATAGTACATTAGCACAATGAGTACGCGTGCAATCACTCTAGACAGTGAGGGATGTGAAACATTAGGAACGCCTCAGTATCAATGTATGGGGAGGAACTGTCGGTGACAGAATCATCTGTCGATGCTGCACGTCTCTGATTCCTGGGCGACAATTTACCAGAATGAAACACCTTCGAAGTTTTTACGGATCGTGCGACAGTACTTTCGCCGCTACGTTTCAGCGACGGTGGATATTCGAGTTCTGGTAGCGTAGTCTCTCCCTTCTTCGTACCTGAATCCGTTGAATGTTTTACTGTGGGGACGTTCACTGAGGTGACAAAACTCATAGAATACCTTCTGACATCGTGTCGGACCTCCTCCTACCCGACATAGTGCAGCAACCCGACGTGTCGTGGACTCAACAAGTCGCTGGAAGTTACCTGCGGAAATATTAAGCCATTATACCTGTATATACATACGTCCATAATTGCGAAAGTACTCCGGTGTAGGATTTTGCGCACGAACAACCTCTCTATTATATCCTATAAGTGTTCGATAGCATTCATTTCGAGCTAACTGGCTGGCCAAATCATTTGCTCTAATTGTCCAGAATGTCATTCAAACCAGTCGTGAACAATTGTGACCTGGTGACATGGAGCGTTGTCATGCATAAAAATTCCATAGTTATTTCGGAACACGAAGCCCATGAGTGGCTGGAAACTGTCTCCAAGTAGCCTAACGAGCGCCTCCGCTAACGGAACGACATCGCCTCCTGAGCTCGTGACCATATTGGTTGGACCCTAGACGACTGCAAGACCGTAGTCCGGTCAGATGAGTCTCTATTCCAGTTGGTAAGAGCTGATGGTAGAGTTCTGGTGTTACACAAACCCCACAAAGCCATGGACCCAAGCTGACAAAAAGACATTGTGAAATTTGCTCATGGCTCCATTATGGCGTGAACTGTGTTTACATGGAATGGACTGGGTCTATTCCATTCCATGGAATGGTCACCATTTTCAGTCATTGATCGGTTCAGTTGGAATGCAATGGAGTGGAATGGCCTCTGACTGAAAATAGTTACCATTCCCTGCGTCACACTCGAGCCCTACCATCAGCTCTTACCAACTAAAATAGGAACTCATCTGACCGGACAATGGTTTTCCAGTCGTCTAGGATCCGACCAGTATGGTCAGGAGCCCAGGAACAGACACTGCAGGCGATGTCGTGCTATTAGCAGAGGATCTCGCGTCCGTTGTCTGCTGCCATAACCTATTAACGCTAAAGTTCGATGCACTGTCCTAACGAATACGTTCTTCGTACGTCCCATACTTATTTCTGCTGTTATTGCACGCAGTGTTGCTTGTTTGTTAGCGATGACAACTCTACGCAAACGCCGTTGCTTTCGGTCGTTAAGTGACGGCCATCCGTCACTGCGTTGTTCGTGGTGGGAGGTAATGCCTGAAATTTCCTAGCAATTTCCGAAATGGAATGTCCCATGCATCTAGCTCGAACTACCATTCGGCGTTCAAAGTCTATTAATTCCCGTTGCGGCCATAATCACCCTAGTACAATTGAAAGCTCCTCCATACTGTATGTGTGTATACCGCTATCCCATGACTTCTGCGTCTTAAGTATAAAGCCTATATCTCGACATCTATTGATTTCCGGAGATATCATTGCAGGAACTTTTCTCCAAGTTTTAACTAATACGCCGGCCGGGGTGGCCGAGCAATTCTAGGCGCTACAGTCCGGAACCGCGCGACCGCTACGGTTGCAGGTTCGAATCCTGCCTCGGGTATGGACGTATGTGATGTCCTTAGGATAGTTAGGTTTAAGTAGCTCTAAGTCAAGGGGATTGATGACCTTAGAAGTTGTCCCTTAGAGCTCAGAGCCATTTGAACCATTTTTTAGCTAATACTGCCTTCTCTAGAATGTGTTATACTTCCTTTTGGACGCCATAGGTACAGGGTGAGGCATCTAAGACAGACCACCCCATACATATTCAGAATGAATAAACATATCGCGGTGCGGTTACCTCCAGATCACAGCTGACAATATGGCGAATTTTCTGACGTTCGCATGTCTTTTTCGTTTACAGTCGCCGAATTACGACACCCACTATTGTTTTCTCACGAAGCTATATTTTTTTCTGTGATGTTTAAAAGAAGGCCCTAAGAGGACTTCAACGACGTAACACGTATGCGACTCGATCCAATAGTATCAGCCGGCCGTTGTGGCCGAGCGGTTCTAGGCGGTTCAGTCCGGAACGGCGCTGCTGCTACGGTCGCAGGTTCGAATCCTGCCTCGGGCTTGGATGTGTGTGATGTCCTTAGGTTAGTTAGGTTTCAGTAGTTCTAAGTCTAGGGGACTGATGACCTCGGATGTTAAGTCCCATAGTGCTCAGAGCCATTTGAACCAATAGCATCGAGATAAGAGTGCCGCAAACCACTGTCCCGCGGTGAGAAGAAGAGGTTCCACAATCTTCTGTCCTATTATACCAAATGTAAGCAAGCATGTAACTCAGACACGGTTCGTATGTTTATTACCAAGGCTGTCATATCACGTGCTGAGAATGTTGGCTTTCAGCAGTGCTACAAGCTATAAAGTGATTCTGCAGAAACAATACAGCACGTTGAATTTCATCTGGAGTTAACGGCAGCTCATGCCCATGTTATAAGGCATTTGATACCTTCGGGAGTCGCCTGTGCTTCCTAATAGACCTGTTGTTTCAGTTTTCACCAAAGTTAAGCGAATAGAAGCGGTAATTTTGCTGAGCATGCATGCCACTTTGCGTTTCCTGAATGACTGTTTCCAGTGTTTTCCAAATGTTGTCTTACGAGGGTCTGTCATTACAATGCGCAATGGGAAAGACGTTCGTCATGTCGGTACCACACTGAATGTTATATGTCTACTGGGATGTTTTCAGTAATTGCGGCAACAGAATATCTTAGGAACTCAAGATACTTGAGTGTATTTAGGTTCTCACCGATAAAACAGGAACCAATCACGCGGATCTTGTAAACCACACACCAAACGTTGATAGACCAAGAGCATTGTTTTTATCCATTTTTTTGAGTCAGTGTGGGTTTTCTTATGACGATTAATACATAATGCAAATGTTCACTTGTCCATAGTTTGTAAATGATGCTTTTTCAGGAATGTAGTGTTCCCAGACCACTAGTTTGGTTGATCCATCTCGTACTTCCAAAATGGCTCTTAGCGAAATTTGCGTCGCCTGTCACTGCTGCTGAAACGTTAGTTTCATTTCTTTCATCAGTAACTCTTACACATTGTCAGTTTCTAGAACTTTTTTATAAAGTTTGATTAGACAGATCTTGAGTGTTTGGTATGATCTGGATACTCTTCAGCATACAATCGCACTGCTGTCCTAATAATTTGTGGCTATAAACGATATTCACTTTTTCGGTTGTCGTAAATGAGGGGCAGGCAAATGAAAACCGAACATACACCACAACGAGAACTTGAGGTGATTCTATTCAAAAGCAGTCACCAGCCGCGTTAAGAAATGTATGTCATTGGGAGACGAGACGATGAATTCTTGTTCCGAAGAACGTGGCCGGCCGCAGTAACTGCATTCATTCTTCCACCTCCTCGTCCTAGAGAAGTAGACGTCCATGCATGTCAGACCGCCAAGATGTGGAAGTGACACGGTGATAGATCCGGGTTGTACGGAGGACGTTGCACCAAATCGCTGAGGCGTAGTCTTCGTCCGATTGGCAGTGTAGGGCCGAATATTATCGTGCAACAGAATGATTCCGTTCGGCAGCATTTCTGAGCCTTTTGACTTCGTGGTGCGTCGCAGTTTCGGAAAAGTGGCATATCAGGGGTAATAGCTCGAAAGGCCTGTCCTGGGCGCGGATCGTTTTGTAGTGATGTGCGCCATTCCTGTAATCACCCATGCGCAGATTTGAGAGTATCAAGCTGGACTTAGGAGTAAGGTCTTATCCAGAGCAAATTCTCGACCTTAAACAAGTCATCAATTATATTTATATGATTGTGTGTTGTCTGTTCTACTCGGACACGTCCGAAAGAACAAACACCACGCGGTATCCGCAGCTGTGAAACATATTATGTAAATCGAAGAGGGTGATGAGATACAGGAAAGGAAAGGGAAGGAACTAGTGATATCAACTGCATCAGGACTTCATGCGTAATCACGGTGACGAGTGAAAATGTGTACGCGACCGGGACTCGAACTAAGGAGCTCGTGCTTACGCGGCAGTTGCGTTAACCACTGCGCCACCTGGACGCAATATTTATAGCAAATGCGAGGTCTATCTCGTGCTTACGCTCCCCAGTCAACTCACATCGCCACCTAGCGTTACCTATACGCGGTCCCTGAACGTGTCCTCCACGTTCGCTAATTTTAAATTCCCACCGGAGGTCGGCGCAAATGTGCGTCTGCGTTAAAAGCTGTCGATATTGCCCATCGAGATGAATCAGTTATATGAATGTGTGGTGTCTGTTCTTTCGGACATGATTCCCCTCGATGGGCTATGAATCCACAGCCTTCAGTGCCGATGCACATTAACATTCGACATGCAGCAAAAATATAAAATTAGCGAGCTTAGAGGACATTGATAAGGACTACAATATGATGAGGACTACAATAGGTGCGCTTGGTGGAAATGTGAGTCAGCCAGAGTGCGTGCCGAGATAGTCCACTTATTTGCGATAAGCAATGTATGCGGCTGGTGCAGTTCTTAACGCAACTGCCTTCTAAGCAGGAGATCCTGGGTTAGACTCCCGGTCGTGTACACATTTTCACTCGTCAGCGCTGATTCCTCACAAAGACCTGATGCAGCTGATATTATTAGTTCCTTCCCTTTCCTATTTGCTCCCTCGCCCTTCAGTTTACATGATTAGGTATATGAAAATACCCAGGTTTTAAAATTGCTTATGATTCGATTCCCTCCTCGAAACCTTTAATGAATTTGCAGTAGATAGAAAAACTCTGTAAATAATTAAATAAACTATCATAATCACGGCATCTATAGCAAAATTTCTTGGAACAGCTTCTAGTCCCTTCCAAGTTGCATCAGGATTCAGACAGTCTGTCACCAATATTATTCAATTGTGTGCTGGAGAAAACTATAAGAGAATGGAAAATGAAGGTATAAAAACAAAAAACTAGTCAGTTGATCATTGTTGTGTTTAAAGCAAAACGTTTTATGCTCGTGTGAAGTGTGGTATGATTTTGAACTGGATACTTTTTATTTACAAACTTAATTTCTTTTGTGTGGATGTTGGTTGACTGTCGTTTTTAAAGTAAAAAAAAAATTTTTGCTCATTTGTCGTGTGGTACGATTTTGAATTGAATGATTTTTATTTACAATGTTATTTTCTTTAGTGTTGATGTCTGTGTTTTTATGAAATAACATGTCTTTATCACGAACAAGAGTGTCAAAAACAACGTGCAAAATTAAGCGGGGTGGCATTTCGGGGAAATCAGCGAGGGAAAAGCGAGAACGAGAATCCAATGTTCGCAAATCGCAGAGTAGACAAATTTTTCACAAAAAAACGTTGCTGGTTCGACTTCGAGTACAAGTAGTACTAATGACAGGTCAAGTACTCCAGATGTAGTAAAAGAACTAAATGCGAACGAAATAATAGTTATAAATGACGAAAAATAAATTGTACCTGTACTCGAATCTCACAAAAACCTAAGTTTCGGATCAGATATGACAAGAATGAGTAATCTTGTTCGTGATGTACCTGCGGAATACTGAGTTAATGAATCAATAATCGACTTTCTTTTACATCATGGCATTAAACAAAATTGTAACGGTGACTTTTACAATTCACGAAGGTCAATAGGCGGTAGAACCAAATATTTTACTAAACATTTATTAACTTGTAAATCAATTAGTACACTTCCGTAGCACCGGTGCTAAAACAATTATATATATATATATATATATATATATATATATATATATATATATATACACTCCTGGAAATGGAAAAAAGAACACATTGACACCGGTGTGTCAGACCCACCATACTTGCTCCGGACACTGCGAGAGGGCTGTACAAGCAATGATCACACGCACGGCACAGCGGACACACAACGAACCGCGGTGTTGGCCGTCGAATGGCGCTAGCTGCGCAGCATTTGTGCACCGCCGCCGTCAGTGTCAGCCAGTTTGCCGTGGCATACGGAGCTCCATCGCAGTCTTTAACACTGGTAGCATGCCGCGACAGCGTGGACGTGAACCGTATGTGCAGTTGACGGACTTTGAGCGAGGGCGTATAGTGGGCATGCGGGAGGCCGGGTGGACGTACCGCCGAATTGCTCAACACGTGGGGCGTGAGGTCTCCACAGTACATCGATGTTGTCGCCAGTGGTCGGCGGAAGGTGCACGTGCCCGTCGACCTGGGACCGGACCGCAGCGACGCACGGATGCACGCCAAGACCGTAGGATCCTACGCAGTGCCGTAGGGGACCGCACCGCCACTTCCCAGCAAATTAGGGACACTGTTGCTCCTGGGGTATCGGCGAGGACCATTCGCAACCGTCTCCATGAAGCTGGGCTACGGTCCCGCACACCGTTAGGCCGTCTTCCGCTCACGCCCCAACATCGTGCAGCCCGCCTCCAGTGGTGTCGCGACAGGCGTGAATGGAGGGACGAATGGAGACGTGTCGTCTTCAGCGATGAGAGTCGCTTCTGCCTTGGTGCCAATGATGGTCGTATGCGTGTTTGGCGCCGTGCAGGTGAGCGCCACAATCAGGACTGCATACGACCGAGGCACACAGGGCCAACACCCGGCATCATGGTGTGGGGAGCGATCTCCTACACTGGCCGTACACCACTGGTGATCGTCGAGGGGACACTGAATAGTGCACGGTACATCCAAACCGTCATCGAACCCATCGTTCTACCATTCCTAGACCGGCAAGGGAACTGGCTGTTCCAACAGGACAATGCACATCCGCATGTATCCCGTGCCACCCAACGTGCTCTAGAAGGTGTAAGTCAACTACCCTGGCCAGCAAGATCTCCGGATCTGTCCCCCATTGAGCATGTTTGGGACTGGATGAAGCGTCGTCTCACGCGGTCTGCACGTCCAGCACGAACGCTGGTCCAACTGAGGCGCCAGGTGGAAATGGCATGGCAAGCCGTTCCACAGGACTACATCCAGCATCTCTACGATCGTCTCCATGGGAGAATAGCAGCCTGCATTGCTGCGAAAGGTGGATATACACTGTACTAGTGCCGACATTGTGCATGCTCTGTTGCCTGTGTCTATGTGCCTGTGGTTCTGTCAGTGTGATCATGTGATGTATCTGACCCCAGGAATTTGTCAATAAAGTTTCCCCTTCCTGGGACAATGAATTCACGGTGTTCTTATTTCAATTTCCAGGAGTGATATATATATATTCAATTCCTTACGTAACGGTCAATTTGTGATGTCTCTTAAACCTATAACTGAGTTCGATCCTTTTCTGGCAGAACACATTGAACGATATGGTAATCCGGGGCAGGGACGCACAAGTTCTCCATATTCAATAATCTGTGATGAAATAATAGAGCTGCTTACTAAACGAATAAAAAGAATTATCGCAAGTGATATCAAACAGGCCGAATATTTCTATATAATAATAAATTCTACTGCAGACATTTCACATGTTGATGAATTATCTTTCCTGTTAAGACATGTGAACAACAATGGTTAGCCTGTTAAACTTTTCCTTCTGTTTTTACCAAACCCAGGACAAGTCTGAAAACCTAACTGACGCCATATTGAAAGTCCTGTCTATAATTTCCATTGATACTACTGACTGTAGACGCCAGTTATAAGACAATGCGAATAACTTGTCAGAGGTCTATACTGCTCAGCAGACATGCCTTAGAGAAAGAAACCCGAGAGCGCATTATGTGCCTTGTGTGGAACATTCTTTGAGTTTAGTCGGCACTAGTGCTGTTGTCAGCTGCTGTCAGGAAACGTGTTCATTTTTCAATTTAGTGCAAAACGTTTATAATTTTTTCTCTGGTTTTGCACAACTCCGGAATAAACTACTTTCATTTATGAACTCAGGAAGCAGAATAGTTAAAAGTTTATCAAAAACACGTTGGTCAGCAAGGTAAGAGGCACGTATAAGTTTTAATTGAAAATTGGAGAGCGTTATCAATGACCTCACACATGTTACCAATAATTCCTGTGAACTTGCGCGAAATGAGGCTTCAGCCTTACTGAATCAACTCAGTAGACTAGAAACACTATCCATGATGACAGTTTAGAAGGACATACTCGAGACATTTAATGATATAAATGTGAAATTGCAAAGTGTAAATATTGATATTGA
This sequence comes from Schistocerca piceifrons, assembly GCF_021461385.2. Taxonomy (NCBI): domain Eukaryota; kingdom Metazoa; phylum Arthropoda; class Insecta; order Orthoptera; family Acrididae; genus Schistocerca; species Schistocerca piceifrons. Next base: position 586,542,262 of record NC_060138.1, read on the forward strand.
AATAATGCCTGAATTATATGAATCATTTGTAGAGTTTATTAGTCCTATTCGTGGCATGTTCGACTATTATGAAAATAAATCCATAGAGATAATGATTGATATGGACTACTAATGCAACTATAAAAGATCAAGGAAACGCAAACTTCATGTTGACGAGGAAGCGGACAGTGAAGAAGTTGTTCTGGCTGTTAGGGATAAATTTAGAGTCGAAACATTTCTACCAGTAATCGACAACTCGTACGCTGAATTAGTGATGAGGAAGGAAAGCCATAAAACACTATTAAATAACTTTATAGTTTTCAGTAAACTTAAGAATAGTTCACCAGACCTAATTTCTGAATGCTTACGAAACTGATCTAGAACATTTCTTCCCAAGTGAATATGTATATTTCGTGGCATTTTTGAAATCTTGTGAAATTAGTAATGTACCGTCGAAATGAGTAAATTTCTGGGACAGAAGTGGTTATAGTCCTTGGCTCCGAATGTTGACATTGCTCTTAAAACATTTCTGTTTACGGTGCTTACAAATTGTTCAGCAAAACGCTCGTTTTCGGCTCTTAAAAGGATGAAATCATACCAGCATTCCACCTTGTCTGAGGGGAGACTGAATGCCTCGTCCATTCTTCACATCGAAGCTGACCTCCTGACTGTTGACCGTCCCAGTTGTGAAGGTATGAGTAACGAGTTTGTTGCCATCAGAGCCAGACGCAAACTTCGCTAACTGGCGAGTTTTGTTTATTAGCTCCTATTAGTTCTAAAAACTCCAGGTTGTAATGTGATTTTTTATTAGCAACTTAGAGCACATTCATTATGATTTAAAACGTGTATGATTATTGTTTAAAACACGTATTTGGAGTTGCGCATATATTACCATGTGCCTAGGGGCGCAAAAATTTTAAATCCGCCACTCCGTACACCCCTTCATGACGACATGTTTCCCAACGGCAACAGCATTTTTCAGCAAGATAACGCCCCAGGCCAGTAGTGTGATGAAGTGGTTCGAGGAACACAGTGGCGAGTTCTTGTTGATGTGCTGCCCCCCCCCCCCCCCAGCTCGCCAGATCTGAATCCAATCGAACACCGAACACATCTGGGATGTGACTGATCACGGCGTCAGAACTCATAGACCCTCTCCCCTGATTTTACGGGAATTAGGTGGCTCGCGTGTGCGGATGTGGTGCCAACTCCCTCCAGCGACCTACCAAAGCCTCACTGCTTTGCCGTTGTTATTGTGCCAAAGGTGGACCTACCGGCTGTTAGGTAAGTGGTCTTAATGTTCTGACTGACCAGCATGACATGTGTGTACGTTCAACACTTCCTCAAAAATCACTGGACCAGTTTCAACCAAACTTCGAACACATATCCCTTACTATCAGCAACAATCCCGTTGGGGGTAATAGCCACCTACTTATCATAGTTCAGGAGATATGACGTCACAAACAATGAGAAGCGGGAAAAGCTGCTGCATCATACATGACGTTTAAATTTATTACTTCTGTGCTATTAGTTATAATAGCAATAAATTTCGCAGACAGAATCCACGTATGCAGTTCAATGCACCTACAAAATTATCCCATGGTTCCATACATAGTTCGGGAGATATGATATTATACACACTGAGATGCGCAGAAACTGCCACATTGTGCGAGACGTTTGAATTTATTACTTGTTTGCTACTAACTCTATTCACATCACATTTTTCAGACATTATTCAAATATGGCTTTGAATGTACACACAAAATTACACTCCTGGAAATTCAAATAAGAACACCGTGAATTCATTGTCTCAGGAAGGGGAAACTTTATTGACACATTCCTGGGGTCAGATACATCACATGATCACACTGACAGAACCACAGGCACATAGACACAGGCAACAGAGCATGCACAATGTCGGCACTAGTACAGTGTATATCCACCTTTCGCAGCAATGCAGGCTGCTATTCTCCCGTGGAGACGATCGTAGAGATGCTGGATGTAGTCCTGTGGAACGGCTTGCCATGCCATTTCCACCTGGCGCCTCAGTTGGACCAGCGTTCGTGCTGGACGTGCAGACCGCGTGAGACGACGCTTCATCCAGTCCCAAACATGCTCAATGGGGGACAGATCCGGAGATCTTGCTGGCCAGGGTAGTTGACTTACACCTTCTAGAGCACGTTGGGTGGCACGGGATACATGCGGACGTGCATTGTCCTGTTGGAACAGCAAGTTCCCTTGCCGGTCTAGGAATGGTAGAACGATGGGTTCGATGACGGTTTGGATGTACCGTGCACTATTCAGTGTCCCCTCGACGATCACCAGTGGTGTACGGCCAGTGTAGATCGCTCCCCACACCATGATGCCGGGTGTTGGCCCTGTGTGCCTCGGTCGTATGCAGTCCTGATTGTGGCGCTCACCTGCACGGCGCCAAACACGCATACGACCATCATTGGCACCAAGGCAGAAGCGACTCTCATCGCTGAAGACGACACGTCTCCATTCGTCCCTCCATTCACCCCTGTCGCGACACCACTGGAGGCGGGCTGCACGATGTTGGGGCGTGAGCGGAAGACGGCCTAACGGTGTGCGGGACCGTAGCCCAGCTTCATGGAGACGGTTGCGAATGGTCCTCGCCGATACCCCAGGAGCAACAGTGTCCCTAATTTGCTGGGAAGTGGCGGTGCGGTCCCCTACGGCACTGCGTAGGATCCTACGGTCTTGGCGTGCATCCGTGCGTCGCTGCGGTCCGGTCCCAGGTCGACGGGCACGTGCACCTTCCGCCGACCACTGGCGACAACATCGATGTACTGTGGAGACCTCACGCCCCACGTGTTGAGCAATTCGGCGGTACGTCCACCCGGCCTCCCGCATGCCCACTATACGCCCTCGCTCAAAGTCCGTCAACTGCACATACGGTTCAAATCCACGCTGTCGCGGCATGCTACCAGTGTTAAAGACTGCGATGGAGCTCCGTATGCCACGGCAAACTGGCTGACACTGACGGCGGCGGTGCACAAATGCTGCGCAGCTAGCGCCATTCGACGGCCAACACCGCGGTTCGTGGTGTGTCCGCTGTGCCGTGCGTGTGATCATTGCTTGTACAGCCCTCTCGCAGTGTCCGGAGCAAGTATGGTGGGTCTGACACACCGGTGTCAATGTGTTCTTTTTTCGATTTGCAGGAGTGTATATCATTGTATCACTCATAGATCAGGAGATTGACAGCATAAACACTGAGATGTGTGATAAACTGCCGCACTGTGTGTGACGTTTAAATTTATTAATTCTTTGTTACTAACTCCGTTCGCAATAAATTTCGCAGACAGTATCCACATATGCCGATAACTGCATACAGAAAATAACGTCATGGTACCACGCGTAGTTCAGGAGATATGACGTCATAAACACTGAGATGGGTGAAAAAATGTCGCATCATGCATGAGATTTTGACACATTTATTCTTTACTTCTAAGAGACCCTTACAGTTGAGTCAAGTTAAGGAAATCCCTGACACCTGGCAGCGCTTTTTATAGTTTTTAACTATGAAGCGCAAATAGCTACAGGCGAAAACAATACCCGTCTACAGGGCTATGAAGAGCTGTTGACGTAGAGGCGTTTACAAAAGGTCGCTGTAGACACGCCATGCAGCTGCGCCCAGTGTGCATACACTGTCCGGCATCATCTCACACCGAGTGTACCGCAGCAGCACATATGAGGATGTAATAAACGCAAGGAAAATATTCGAGTTGGTCAAGGATGAAATTGACAAAATGAATGCCAGGGCAGTGCCGCTTCTGTGGCTAACGTTGATATAAAATATCAATTACGTCAAACTTCACAACATTCTTGTCCATGCCAAATCGTGCAAATACTCTGATGAGCCAAAACATTACCACCACCTGTTTAATGGCTTATTTGCATTTTTTATGGTTTTAGGGCTCAAAACTGCTACGGTCATTAGCGCCCGGTAGGTGACTTAGGAAAAAGTATAACCAAACTGGAAACCAACAGCAATGGGAGCGAAACTCAAAAATTTGGGAAACTAAAAACAGAAGGAAAGCTTTAAAAAACCACTATAGATGGGGGTTGGTTGTCCCCAAAAAGAGCTTCAAATGAGTGACGTCATCTCACTGACACTAATAAACTCGAGAACGCGATCGGCTGAGCGCGTGTCATCTGCTAAAGTGGCAGATATGTCAGGTGACAGCTGTAGACGGGCGCGTAACGGAGTAAAATAGGGGCACTCAAGTAAAAGGTGTCTCACCGTCCACAGTTAAGAGCAGTGGGGACAAAGCGGGGGAGGATCGCCATTTAAAAGATGTCGATGGCTAAAAAAAAACAGTGCCTTATCCGGAGTCTAGTTAAAATTACCTCCTCCCGACAACGAGTTCTGGAGGAAGAGGTCCAAGCACAGGGAAGAGCTTTCACCTCTCGCAATTTACTATTGGGAAGTGTCGACCAATGTGCGTGCCATAAAAGAGCAACACGACGACATAAAATACTCCGCACATCGGCGAAGGGAACCATGCGAATAGCAGGCTGAAGAAGAAAGACTGCAGCCTTGGCCGCTATATCGGCCGCCTCGTTTCCACAGATACCAACATGTCCTGGGATCCAGAGGAATGCCACAGAGACGTCCCCCAAGTGGAGCAAGTGGAGGCAGTCCTGAATCAGGTGGACCAGAGGGTGGACAGGGGAGAGAGCATGGAGACTGCGGAGAGAGCTGAGCGAATCTGAGCATATAATATACTGTATCCGCTGATGGCGACGGATGTATTGGACAGCCTGGAGAACAGCGTAAAGCTCCGCAGAGTAAAATCAGAACACCAAATGATGTTTTTGAGCCGTCAGTGTAAATAAATGTGGCATCCTTCATTTGAGCGCATAGAGTAGCAAATGCCCGACGATAAACAAGAGAAGGGGTACCAGAAAAGCGGAAGCCGGTTTCGATGCTCCAAGAGTGGAGGCCATCGAGAGATCCTTGAAGACGTCGTTCAAGAAGGCTGGTCCGTTGAGAGCTGTAGTAGATCGCAAAATCGTCCACAAAGAGGGAACCCGAGACATCGGGAAGGAGACAATCCATAAGTGTATTTACGGCAATGGCAAAAAGTAGAACACTTAGCACGGAGCCCTGGGATACCCCGTTTTCTTGGGAGAAAGTACGGGAGAAAGTAGTGTTCACCCGCACTTTAAATGTGCGCTCTGCCATAAATTCACGAAGAAAAAGGGGCAGCCGACCTCGATAGACCCAAGAGAACAGTGTGCGGAGCATTCCTGTCCTCCAACAGGTATCGTATGCTCTCTCCAGATCGAAAAATATTGCTACTGCTTGGCGCTTCCTGAGAAAATTATTCATGATATAAGTGGAGACAGCAACAAGATGGTCAACGGCAGAACGATGGTTTCGGAAACCGCATTGGGCTGGTGTTAAACGACTTCGGGACTCCATCCACCAGGTTAAACGGTAATTCACCATACGCTCCAAAACCTTACATATACTACTCGTGAGAGAAATGGGGCGATAGCTAGAGGGGAGCTATTTGTCCTTTCCAGGTTTCGGAACAGGAACGACGATAGCTTCCCGCCATCTTCTGGGAAAAGTACTGTCGGTCCAAATTCGATTATAAAGGCGATGGAGGTAGCGCAGACTATGGTATGATAAATGAAGCAACATTCGGATGTGGATACCATCCGGTCCTGGGGTGGAAGAGCGAGAAGAAGAGAATGCGTGTTGGAGTTCCCGCATGGAGAAAACAGTATTATAGCTTTCGCGATTTTGAGAGGAGAAAGCAAGAGGTCGCACTTCCGCTACACGTTTCTTCGGGAGAAAAGCTGGCGCGTAATTTGAAGAACTCGAAATCTCAGCAAAGTGTTGACCCAAAGAGTTAGAAATTCCGACGGGGTCCACTAAGGTATCATGCGCGACAGTGAGCCCAGAGACCGGGGAGAAACTAGGCGCGCTAGATAACCGTCGAATCCGACTCCAAACTTCCGAGGTGTTAAATGAGCTAGTAAAGAAGTCCCAGCTTGCCTTCTTGCTATCGCGGATGACGCGACGGCATCGCGCACGGAACTGCTTATAGCGGATACAGTTGGCCCAAGTAGGATGGTGGAGGAAAACGCGAAGAGCACGTCGCCGCTCACGTATTGCGTCACGACATGTCTCGTTCCACCAAGGAACTGGGGGGCGCCGGGGCAAATCGGAGGTGCGATGTATTGAATGTTCCACAGCTGTAAGAATAACTTCTGTAATATGAGTGACCTCATCGTGGACGCTAGGAAAGTGACAGTCATCGAATGTCGCTAGAGATGAAAAAAGTGTCCAATCGGCTTGGGCAAACTTCCAGCGTCTCGGTCGTATATATGGCAGTTGTGGCTGCAATCTAAGGACACATGGACAGTGGTCACTCGAGTGTGTATCAGCAAGAGCGAACCATTCAAAGCGCCGAGCTAGCGGAACAGTACCGAGTGAAAGGTCCAACTGAGAGAAATTTGTCGTGGAGGCAGACAAAAATGTAGGGTCCCCAGTGTTGAGGCAAACAAGATCCGCTTGGTGGAAGACGTTTATCAATAGTGAGCTGCGCGGACAAGGATGCGGAGATCCCCAAAGCGGGTGGTGGGCATTGAAGTCCCCAACCAGCAAATAGGGGGGGGGGGGGGGGGGGGCGGAAACTGACCAAGAAGATGAAGGAGATCAGCTATTGTATACAGTACAAAGAGAGAAGGTGTATCCAGAAAGGGAAAGACGGACAGCAACAGCTTGGAAGGAACTGTTTAAGGGAATTGGGTGACAATGGACGGTATCATGGAGAAGAATCATGAGTCCTCCACGTGCTGGAGTGCCATCAACAGAAGGGAGATCAAATCGGACTGACTGAAAATGAGGGAAAACAAAGCGATCGTGGGGATGCAGCTTTGTTTCCTGAAGACAGAAGATGACCGGCGAGGAGGATCGTAAGAGGATCGACAATTCATCCCGATTGGCGCGAATGCCACGGATATTCCAAAGGATAATGGACATAGGGTGGACAGAGAAGGGAAGAATGTGACCAAGGTTGCCCTCAACTCAGAGCCAGCGGCCGACAGCTTGGAACGGCATTCAGCCGAAGGCAGAAGGTCCTGATCCATAGGTTGTTTTGGAGCAGCTCCTGCCACCAGCGATCTGCCGGTTGATCGGCCGCCAGCAGTGCGCCTTGGCGACACAGAAGACGGCCGAGGGCGGTTACCGCCAGGTGGTGCTGTAGGTGAGACACGCTGTGGCGGAGAAGGACAGCAACTGGGTTTCTTCTTGGAAACAGGACGTTGAGATGAGGGAGGAATCGATGGTTGTGAAATCGAGATACGTAAAAAATCTTCATGAGTAGGCTCTTTCTTGGAAGTCCGGGTGTCTGATTTTGGGGCTCGTGATTTAGCAGAACCTGATGAAGGGTGAGCCATAGAGTGAGCAGGTGATAGTGGGGAGGCTGAACGGGCGATCTTTGCGCTGGCCGATCTGACGACCATGGCACTAAAGGTGAGATCACAAGTCTGCATGGCTGCCTCCTTTTGTAAGCTGAGGAGACGCAAGGACAGTGCTGTATTTACCTGCATGAGGCACAGTGGACTTTCGACTGGCGAATAACTTTGGAGCAGCAAAGGTCGACACCTTTTCCTTCACTCTTATTTCCTGAATGAGCCGTTCGTCTTTGAAAATGGGGCAATCTCTAGAGGAAGCAGCGTGGTCACCCATACAGTTGATACAACGAGGGGATGGAGGTGGACAAGCACCCTCATGGGCATCCTTGCCGCACGTAAAGCATTTGGCCAGATTGGAACATGACTGGCTGGTATGATTGAACCACTGACACCGATAGCAACGTGTAGGGTTTGGGATGTAAGGGCGAACGGAAATTATCTCATAGCCCGCTTTTATGTTCGATGGAAGTTGAACTCTGTCGAACATCAAGAAGACAGTACGGGTTGGAACCAAGTCATTGTCAACCATTTTCATGACTCGATGAACAGCTGTTACTTCCTGGTCAGACAGGTAGTTTTGAATTTCCTCGTCGGACAACCCATCGAGGGAGCGTGTATAAACCACCCCACGTGATGAATTTAAAGCGCGGTGTGCTTCCACTCGGACAGGGAAGGTATGTAGCAGTGAAGTACGCACCAATTTTTGTGCCTGGAGGGCACTGACAGTTTCTAACAACAGGGTGCCAATTCGTAATCGGGAAAAAGACTTTACAGGACCTGCAATTGCGTCGACACCTTTCTGGATAATTAAAGGGTTGACTGCGGAGAAGTCTTGACCTTCATTCGACCCAGAAACAACAAGGAACTATGACACTGATGGAAGAATTGTCCTTGGCTGAGACTCATTTAACTTTCGCTTGTGAGCAGACATAGTAGATGATGAGGAAACCATTGCGGAAGTATCCCCCATGATTACCGGCGTCTCTGATGGCGCGCTCCTTCCTTGTGGGGGCCCTCTCCGGGGGCACTCCCGCCTTAGGTGATTGTTCACACCTCAGGTCACACCTCCCGAGAAACGGACGGAGGGACCAATTGGCACTTTCGGAAGGTACCAGCTCGGGTAATCACCCCTCCCTGGGCCTGGCCGTTACCAGGTGGTACATACGTGTCCTACCTGTCAACCCGGGGCAGGGAATTACGCGTTACCCCGTCACCGGCTACGCGTGGGAATGCGTGGGTCGGCCTTCAGACACGCATAGGGAGGAAAAAAGAGAAAGGGAAGAACAAAGAAAAGGAGTGGAAAGAAGAAAGGTCTGAAACGCCGCAGCGGAGAAGAGGGTAAAGAGAAGAGGTAAGGAAAAAAGAAGGACAAAGGAAGGACAGAGACTTGCCAGCAGAGGAAGCGAAGAAGAGAGACTGTTTTACAGTTTCAAGCGTTCCACTCCGGACGTAGGCAGAAGATGATGGATGGGGAAGGATGTGGAAAAGGAAGGTATGCAGCCCGGAAATGAAAGAGGGCCACACTAGCTCGGGGTCCCGTGCTCGCTACGCATGTATCCACAAAAGTTGTGGACCGCCTGGGGGGCCTTATTTGCCTGTCTTCGAAACGAAATACATCACTGATTGTGCATATCAGGGATCCGGAAATTTGTTGGTAAGCTTGTGGAGGTATGTGGCATTATACGTCTATGCACGGTTCTGGCTCCCAGATAAGGCCAATTAAAGTGCTGAAAGATGACATAGCCGTCGGGGAAGATATCAAGCATGAAGGGACGCAGGTGGTCCGCAGCTGTCACAGTGTCTTCGATTACTACCACAGGTTCCATACAAAGGGCAGGAGAATGTCTCCAGTAGCATAATTAATGCTGCTCTCGCCAGCCTGCGTCTGTGGCAGGTTGCACGTTTCGAGCCGCCGTTCACCTCGATGACGGCGTTTGTGGAGATAACCATCGACCTACTGTAGCAAACACGTGATTCACCCGAAGAGCCGACACGTTTCCCGTGCCCACAGCAATCGTGCTTGACGACGTCGTTGGGTCACCATGTGAACGCGTAGGGGTGGTCTGCTGCGGAACATGTCCAACAATGTACGGTGAACGGTGTGCTCCCAAACACTTGTGAGTGCACCATCGTTGTGCTCTATCAGCAGAGATGCCAGAGATCATCATCTGTCCTACTTTACAGAGCAGAGGAGCTTCTGAACCCACTTTCTGTGAAGAGTCGTGGACATCCGACCAATTAGCGCCTAGTGGTAGTTTCACTGTCCTATCTCTTTCTGTAGATGCCCACGACAATAGCAAGTGAACATTCGACTAGCTTCGCCGTTTTCGAGATACTTGTTCACAGGCTCTGCGTAATAATAATCTACTCTTTGACATACTCTCTCATCCCAATGTAATTCCCCATTTGCAGCCCGTATCTTTGCTAGGATGATCCCCCGTCCCTGTCTACTTTGCTTACATATTTCTGTTACCGCCTCACGTGCCCGCAACGCTACCAGGAGGTAAACAATGTGGCGGTGGGCAGCGCACATAATGTGTTGGCTCATCAGTGCAAATTTCTTGTTTTGTGTTTCTGGCACTTGTTTTCAATAACGTTTTGTAATATAAAGGAGCAACTGTTTGCAAAATATTTTTGTTATACCATCAATAGTTTTTGAGATATCCGTATTTTAAGAAACGTCCATTTTTGCCGTTTGCAAAAATGCTGGGGTAAATTCGACCCCCAATTTGTTTGACTGATTTTGTGCAGAAATAGTTCTAAATGAACGCTTTTTTGGGAAATAATTATAAGCAATTACGTTTTTTACATAAATTAACAAAATGTATTCAAAAAATAACAATGTTTAGAGTACTAAATGTATTGAAAGTTAAATGAATGTAAATTTTAATTGGAAAAAGATGATTTCATTGCACAGCGGTGCAACAGAAATGTCGATCTCGGAATGTTAAAATCGCGAGCAACAGCTCGTAAACACATTCCCATTTGCATTGCAGCAATTGCTCGGCGCATATCGTTTTCATTGCGTTTTGTCGTTTTTCGTTTGTAATTTCGTACAATTTTCCTAAAAATAAACAAAAATTAACTGTGTTTACATAAAAAAATAATTCCATACACATAAACGATAAAAAATATGCCGTCGGATTTACCCCACCATGCCATTTTTCGTTTAACACACTTAGAAACAATTTACACGATATTTCCGACAAAAACGATACATACACTGAATAGGTCACTAAATGCACTAAAAAAATCACTTGCCGTTTGTTTTGCGATCGTTTTATTTAATAAGGTAAATCTAGTGATGCAATTTGCACAAAAATTGAATTGAAACAATCGAAAACACACTTGTTGTCTTTTGAGTGTCTAAATGTCATATGCGATATGCGGCAAAGCTGTCAAGGTGACATTTTTGTTATTTCGAATGCTCTATTTGGTATCACTAACGTGAAATCGCTCTGGTTTGCCGTTTCTCACAAATAGAGGGCGGACGGGTTTACCCACCCGATCGGATCTACCCCACCTTACCCTATATATATATGAGGGCTGGAGCGTCAATAGTGGCAACTATTTATTCACAACCGATACAAAAGAGTTACATGTTTCCAACGGTTACTGTACTTCAAAGTGGTCACTAGCGTTGTGTAGAACCCGTTGCCAGCGATGTGGAAGCGGCAGTACACGGTTAACAGAGCCTGTTCTGTTGATGGTGCGAATGAAGCGGTCTTCTTCCTGTCGAATCTCAGGAACACTTTTGAAGCGAAGTGGTTCCTTCATCCTCGGAATCAAATCAAAGGCACAAGTACTTACGTCCGGGGAGTATGGTGGATGGTACAGTACTTTCCAGTCCCATCGACCGAACATATATATACGTATTATTTGTACTGCTCATTCTCTACTCCAACGACGAGAGCGATTTGTTTGACGGTCTGCCCATTACATGCAGAGTCGCAGTCCTTTAGTCATTTTCACTTTTCAGACCATTAGCAGGTAAGCTATTATAGGGGGAATAAATGGGGGGAGATTTCCAGTTCCGACATTTATCTTACAACCAAGGGACGCCTCCTAAAAACATTGGTCTAAATCGGCAAATTGGAACTATTTTTATTTATTTCTGGGACAGAATCAAAAATTTGTGTGTTTTCTTTTGAACACGTAGGAAAGAAACTGACCTTGGAAGATCGACTGTAATAAGAGAACGCAGCGGCTTAGAGCGATGTTCACGAGACTTCGTACAAAATGAAAAGGTGACGAGAATCTTCTTGTAACTCGATAAAACTCTTCTTCTCGCAGTTGTAGCTAAGACGCTTTCTCAGAAGCCAATTCCTGACATCAAAGCGTTTACTCCCTACAGCAGGCCGGCAGAATTTCTGACCTACCTACGCACAGTGCGTTATCAGACTCATAATCTGGTTCTGCGGCTTAAGCGGCAGAATCTTGCGTAGATTAAAAACGCATTAGCGCGACGGGCAGCTATCGCCAGCAGATTAGCGGCGGCGTCTTTAATTATGCCGACTCGGCGAACGTTCCCTGAATTAGCGATAACATTAAATTAAGTTAGCCTAATTAGAGAGAACGAGGCGGGATACCGCTGACAACTTGTGCCAACGCAGAGTAATTGACAAGCTTTTCCTTTCAAATTTTTAATTGCACTGGTGACGAGAACAAGCAATCCACCATCTCTTTGAGACATCTTCTGCGTGGATTCTTTCTGTCGCGTTGAAGCGTATGAAGGCCTAACGGTTTCCAAGAAATGCGGTCGAACCGTACATTTACTCTCCAAGGCATTGAAATCAGAAGTGTGTGTTCGAAATGTTTTAACAGAGTCGGTAAAAGCAGAAATATGTGTAATAGACATGGAAAGTACACTACATCCGCTGTGACACCTGCATTTCAGCTTTATGATCTTTGAGTCGCCAGTAAAATATGTAGCAATGACGTGGAACGAGTAAAGCTGTTTAACACGATACGCATTTAAATGTGGATGAATGCTGTTTCTTTACAGCAGAGTCTGTGTAATAGTAACGAGTATTCAGTTTGCTAACTGATCCAGTAATTTTTCTTAATTAATGAAAACCCGCTCCAGTTGCTATTTTTTGAGCTTTATGAAGTTCACATAACCGGTTTCGTCCTTCATATTAGGCCTTTGTCAAGTGCATCTAAAAGCTACGCTATAGAGAAGCAACATCAAATTTGAAGTATAAACTTAATAAGGTTCTTGAAAAAAGCAACTGGAGCGGCTTTTCATTAATTGAACAGCAGTTGCAGCATCACTCAGACATGGAGAGACTAAAAGTTATTTTGATCTGTGCGAGGGACATCCAAAAATAACCAGAAATGTTTTACGAAAAATCATACATTTAACGGAATCTTTTTAAAATCTGAATACCTTCAAAAGAATATCCATCACACGTAATACACTTCTCCCAACGTTTTTCTACTGGTGCAAACAGTTTTTAATCTTATCTGAAGTTATTGTGTTCGTACGTCCGCTGAATTCCCAACACTTTATCAATTTACGTTCCACTTCCACGTCCTGAAAACGATTCCCTTTATAGCGAACCGGGATGGTTGGGACCATTATGGTGTAGAGACAGTGGAATAGTGGGTTGTGGGGGCGGTGGAGTTGGCCCGGAGGATAACTAGGAAAACTCCGCTGAAATATAAACATATTTTAACGTCTTGAATTGCCATGCCGGAGTGCTGCGACGCCTCTGGATTCACCCTCTGCAGCTAAATGGTCCGCTGGTGATGCGGATGACGTCTGAAGGTCGCGGCTGTGGAAGGCCTTTTGACGTTTGTATCTTGCTTTGCTGACAGTATTTACCTCAATCAGCAGCGCATGGCCTCGCGGGATTAGCCGAGCGGTCTAAGGCGCTGCAGTCGTGGACTGTGCGGCTGGGTCTGACGGAGTTTCGAGTCCTCCCTCGGGCATGGGTGTGTGTGTTTGACCTTAGGATAATTTAGGTTAAGTAGTGTGTAAGCTTAGGGACTGATGACCTTAGCAGTTAAGTCCCATAAGATTTCAAACACATTTCAACATATTTTGAGCAGCACATGACCGAGCTAGCACAATGCGGCTCTGAGTTAGCAATGCCAGTGACTCGTACGTCCGCTGAATTCCCATAGGCGGCCGCGGCTACAGGGTCATAAGCTCCCCCTGGTGCAAACGGATGGCGGTAGTACACCCCCGGTTGTGAACTCCAAAGAGGTAATTTGGTGCCACCGTGGAGCTGGGCGACAGCTTCCCGCTGTGTCGTCTAAACCCGCGGAGGCGGACCTTTACAATCGTGAGCTGGTCTGTTGGAGCTGGCTGCCCAGATCGACGTCGACTGCTGGCTGTCCCATAGCATGTTGGAGACCGACACGGGCCTGTTGTCATGGAAGATGACGCCAGATAGCGCATAACTGCCAGAAAGGAGTGTATTTGTGGTGATTAGCAGAACTCTTGTTACCCCTTTATGCCGCCCCAGGCACTTCTTACAAATGCCCCAACGGTATGGCCTTCTGCGATGTCACCACGCGTGCGAGGCTCAACGCGGCTGTTTTGCGGTGTACACACAGGCTCGCTTGGTGATATTACATACCAGCACCTCTGCGTCTGCCTGCTTGCTTCGTAGACGGCTGCAGTGGAGCTGCTTTAGTTCAGTAACGCCCAAAATTTAGCGATGGCGTTACACTTTTCAGGTTTCTTTTCATTCTTGAGACTAAAAAGAGTCAGAAGTGGCCAAGTCGGGTGAGTAGGGTGGATGAGAAACGTTGACATTTCGTTTTCATCTTCGAAGTACCTCACATACAGTGTTGTACACGCAGGGACGTTGTCCTAGTGAAGAAGCCAATCCCCTGACTGCCATAATACGTCGCTTTTTTTCTTTTTTTCCTCAGTCTCTCACGTAATCATTTCAGGACTTGAAGATAGTAACGTTGGTTAGCTGTGGTACCCTGGGGAAAAAAGTCGTGGTGAACGATCCTCCTGATGTCGAAAAAACAAACCAATATTGTCTTCACGTGGAATTTCACCTGCCTTCTTTGGTTCTTGTTTATCAAGGTATTTTCTACTAGCTGGATTATTTCTTGGTTTCTGGGTCGATAACACAACGATTTGTCGCCAGTGATGACTTATGCGTCAAAATTCGGATCAGTTCCTGACTGTTATTTCAGTTCCTGTCACACGCGCAAACAATTAGCTCTCTGGTCGTCAGGAAACACACACTGAACCAGTTTTGCTGAACATGTTTCATCTTAGGATATGTGTGTGTGTGTGTGAAATCTTATGGGACTTAACTGCTAAGGTCATCAGTCCCTAAGCTTACATTCTACTTAACCTAAATTATCCTAAGGACAAACACACACACCCATGCCGGAGGGAGGACTCGAACCTCTGCCGGGACAAGCCGCACAGTCCATGACTGCAGCGCCTTAGACCGCTCGGCTAATTCCACGCGGCATCTTAGGATATTCAGTCAAAATTCATCAGCATGAACTCCAGGATATCGTTCTCATTTCCACCAACTCATCGATTATTATTCTACGAGGACCAAACATGATCGCAAGACAGCTTATTTCAATGTTCTCGTCCATTCTGGAAATCGAGGGATGTCCCGGTCGTGATTCGTCTTCAGTTCACAATTGACCCCTTTTAAGCTAAGAGAACCTCTCGTAAACCCTTGTCTGGAGCAAAGCTTCATATGTATAAGTCATCCGAAGCCTTGCGACACTCTACTTATGATTTCTTTAACAGGAAACAGAACCTAATGTTAGCACGTTGGTATTTAACGTTTGCCATTGAAAAATCACCAAACGCGCTAACAGCGTTTCGAAATAATTTTTCCACACCAACGCCGCTAAAAAAATTAAAAAATAATAAAAATAAAAAAAATTCTAGATAGTTTTGGGCTCCGCTCGTATCAGCTGTACCAGTTGGAAGGAAGTGTTCAAGCAGATGATGCCGGGGCGTATGCCGACGATATTTTGGCAACGGTGTCGCGGAACTAAAGAGCTGAGCTGAAAGGAATGGAAATCGTCTCCCCGATGGTATGTACACAACAAATTAGCTACAGCGCCACGAAAGACGACATAAATTTTCTGACAAAATCAATTTTCCTGACATGAAAAAATCTCACAGCTAAATTAGAAAATACCCTCATCACCAGACAAAGAGTACAATATATCTTAGAGAGAGATGAAGCAAAAGTGTTACTTTTCAAAACACATTCATTGACCGGCCCTCCACAGCTACTGCTGCATGTGGTAAGAAAACACCACTATGCCATTTATAGTGTAATGTGACATTCATTATAACATCACCTCCACTGTGATTTTTTACAGTAGCCGAAGGTGCTCTTATTCTGTGTTAACTTGATGTAAAAAAAAAAAAATCTACTGTGTGCACCCTAGTATCTGTATGTGCGGACCATATATGAATACACGGAGGCCAAAACCCACAACCAAATAGGAAAAAATAAAACGTCATTGGCTGTGGAAGACGAGTGGTGCTTTGACGGTACATATGGAATGTGCGGAGAACTCCTCAGAGCAAGAGTGTCACTTACATTCGCAACAAATGATGGCTGTCTTTGAACTAAATTACTGTGATGGTAGACGTTGCTTGAAATGCTTCAATATGTGTTGAGTTACGTGATAGTCACTATCCAGAACGTTACTGTAAGACGTGACTGTCGTTTGTTTGACTTGTGTTCTTCAAATATAGAATGATCATTGAAAAAAGGAGAAAACTGGTTGTTTCAGTAGTGCTGAGTAGCAAAGAGTTTTCAGCGACACACTGCAGGAAGAAGAAGTCCCATGAGAAATTCGCACATGGCTGTGGTACAGAACAGCTGGACCATGAGAACTTTTAAAATGGCGACCGTAGTTACCTACAAAAATTAGCAAAAAGGTAACATTGACTTTGAGTGATAGATACAACACGGATTTTACACACCCCAAAAAAAGTTTTGCATCACCCCGGTTCCCAGAACTCTTGAAGATAGACGTTGTCTGTGGATATTAGACACAGTCCCTTTGACTGTTCAGAGATGTCACTAAACCCGCCCAAAGATGGAAACAACCATGCATGAGCAGCGCCTATTAGACGCAGGGGGTCCGACTGCCGATCAGTTTCAGTCATTCCACCAGGAAGGAGGTACACGGTTCATGTTGTCTGTAATTCAACCATGCCTATACATGCAACGCGATTCTATCACTTTCGCATTGTTACTTCGCACCAGGAAGGGCACTCAACAAGGGAAGCATCCAGGCGTCTCGGATTGTGCCAAAGCGATGTTGTTCGCACATGGAGGAGATACAGAGATACATGCCTCGCTCAGGCCGCTCAAGGAATGACCGCTACCTACGGATTATGGCTCGGAGGAACCCTGACAGCAATGTTACCAAGTTGAATAATGCTTTGCGACTAGACACAGGACGTCATGTTATGACTCAAACTGTGCGCAACAGGCTGCATGATGCGCATCTTCAATGCCGACGTCCATGGCGAGGTCCATCTTTGCAACCATGACACCATGCAGCGCAGTACAGATGGGCCCAACAACATGCGAAATGGACCGCTCAGGATTGGCATCACTTTCTCTTCAGCGATGAGGTTCGCACATGCCTTCAACCAGACAATTGTCAGGGACGTATTTGGAGGTAATCCAGTCAGGCTGAACGCCTTAGACACACTGTCCAGCGAGAGCAGCAACGTGGAGGCTCACTGCTGTTTTGGGGTGGCATTATGTCGGGCCGATGTACGTCGCTGGTGGTCATGGAAGGCGCCGTAACGGCTGTGCGATACGTCAGTGCCATCCTCCGATCGATAGTGCAACCATATAGGCAGCATATTGGCGAGGCATTCGTCTACACGGACGACAATTCGCGCCCCCATGGTGCATATCTTGTGAATGACTTTCTTCAGGATAACGATATCGCTCGACTAGAGTGACCAGCATGTTCTCGAGACATGAACGCTATCGAACATGTCTGGGATAGATTGAAAAGGGTTGTTTATGGACAACGTGATCCAGCAACCATTGTGAGGAATCTACGCCGAATCGCCGTCGAGGAGTGGGACAATCTGGACCAACAGTGCATTGATAAACTTGTGGATAGTATGCCACGACGAATACAGGCAATCATCAATCCAAGAGGACGTGCTACTGGGTATTAGAGGTACCGGTGTGTACAGCAATCTGGACCACCATCTGTATGTTGCTACAACATGCAATGTGTGGATTTCATGATCAATAAAAATGGCGGTAATGATGTTTATGTTGATCTCTATTCCAATTTTCTGTACAGGTTCCGAACTCTCGGAACCGAGGTGATACAAAACTTTTGCTGATGTGTGTATGTACACACACACACACACACACACACACACACAACTACCCAGAACGTATATTTCATCCCACATTTTCACCATCACCGTAGACTTCACAGCAAGTGTCTGGGTGTACTGATTTCTATGTGCACGTAACAGGCAGGCCCTGCGACGTGCACAGAGGGGTTGCCGTTCAGACTCACAGGGCCTTTGGCACAACACCAATCGATGCATTGCTGGTGATCCTCGGTATCTATCCAGTAGACATTGTGGCAAGGTGTTTTGCAGCCTGCTCTTTGTTACGTAAAGGTAATTTGACGAAAGTCCAACAGAAAATAGAACAGCAAACAAGGGTTATCTCCTGAATGGGAAGATGAATGCATGGCAGACCGATTGGGGCAACAGTGAAGTGGGAGGAATAGTGCACCAGCTTTTCTTTAATATTCCCGATGGCCTGGTTCTTGGACATGTAAACCCCGTTCAGGGCACTGTATATTACTTAGTGGGACATGAATAATATCCTTGCTACCTGTATAGATTCAGCAAGAAAGAACACACACCCGATGACATTATTTTTGACTCTGCCACGTACAATGGAATTAGACAACGTATCGAGACAAAGCGACCCCTGTATGAAATACTAAAGAATTGTCAACGATGGAGACAATAGACAATGTCGATAACATCATTTCCCCCAACATGAGAAATATGTAAATACACAGTGTGTGCGCCAGTTCCGTAAGGACTGCTTATGTGAAATTCAAAACTGCGATGTATCCCGTGGCGTGCTGCGGCGTTACGATCCTTAAAGTTTCAACAAGAGCCATGTAGAATGTCAAAGCTCTAGAATCTCAGTAGCAGGTGTGCTGGCCACGAATGTCACAGTACATATTTAACACTCGTCGAAAAATGACGGTGGAGCAGCGAGGCAACGTCAGGTGTGTTAAGTTAGGCAAATCAGCCAGTTAAACGTTTGATATGATGAAAAGTATTTATGGTAGTGATTGTATAAATCGATCCAATGTTTTTAAGTGGAATGTTCTGTTTCGTGACGGCAGGGAGGACATTAATGTCACGCCATGAGCATAAAAACTGCGAATAAATCGCACAGACGAAAATATCCAAAAAATAGAAAAAATCACCGCATTTTAGTGTCAGAAGATTATCAACGTCAACAGCTGCCACTCGTGAAGAGGATGCTCTGGTTTGTAGCTGAAATGACATGCGTGGGCCCAGTGAACTTATTTTCCTGGCCCTCTTGTTTCTGTGCCCGAACACGGTAGAGAGAATTGATGGCCGTGGGAATACGCAATAGTGGCTTGTTGAGGCAGGAGGACCTGCGGCTTTGTCTTATGCAAGTGTAGCACTAGGGAAGACTAGGTACGGCCAGTAAGAAACAAACACACCAGTTTGTCGGCCGCGAACTACCTTTTAGTCAGTCAGTGCCTGTGACATGTCGTACATGCCCACACTATGGGCATGAGGCACATCAGTGTTCAAAGTCGAGATGGCTACCGAATCGTCACAAGAACTGAGAGAATTTCCTGTTGTTGGTTTAGGTACGGCTGTCCTTGTTTTCTTGTTTGTTCGTACTAAGAGCTTTCAATAAGTAATGCAGCACATTTTATTTCTTGGCCAATTTTGACTGAAAAACTGCGGAATTTGTTGTCGGACATCATGGAATATTCCCAGTTCAGCCCCTATAGTTTAATGAAGTTCCGATAGGGGCTATGCTATACGTAGCCTTCAAAATGGTGTCTGTAACAGAGGTGCGTTCTAAGCAGAGAACTATCATTGAGTTTCTTTTGTCTGAAAACCAGAACATGGAAGATATTCATAAGCACTTGTAGAATGTCTACAGATACCTGGCAGAGGACAAAAGCATGGTGAGTCGTTCGGCGAGATGTCTGTCATCATTGCAACAAGGTAGCGCAAACCTGTCCAGTCTCCCGCGTGCCGGCCTGTCACATACAGCACTGACTCCTGCAGTGTTGGAACGTGCGGACACTCTCATTCGAAGTTATCGACGGATCACAGTCAAACACCTCGCTGTTCAACTGGACGTATCTGTTGGTAGTGCTGACACACTCGTGCACCAGCTCGGGTACTCTAAGTTGTATGCCCGCTGGGTTCCTTGCCGCCTAACAGAAGCCCCTTCGGCCCTCCATATGTTCGATCCAATGAAAGTTGTACTCAGTGGGAAAGAGTACGTGTATGATGGGCAGGTTATTGATGCAGCAGGACATTAGCTCCGATGTCGACTAGCAGAGTGGTACCAAGTGTCATACAGGACGTCCCAGTGAGGTGGCGTAAGGCCGTCGCCTTGAACGGAGATTATGTTGAAAAAAAGGGTTTTGTGTACAAAAGAGTAGAGAATAATATGGTGTACTGGAATTCTGAATAAAACCAATCGGCTTTCAGGAAAAAATGTGTTGCATTATTTGTTGAACGCCTCTCGTAAATTATTGTATTCTACACTACTGGCAATTAAAATTGCTACACCAATAAGAAATGCAGATGATAAATGGGTATTCATTGGACAACTATATTATACTAGAACTGACATGTGATTACATTTTCACGCAATTTTGGTGCATAGATCCTGATAAATCACTACTAAGAACAACCACCTCTGGCCGTAATAACAGCCTTGATACGCCTGGGCGTTGAGTCAAACACAGCTTGGATGGAGTGTACAGGTACAGCTGCCCATGCAGCTTCAACACGAGACCACAGTTCATCAAGAGTAGTGACTGGCGTATTGTGACGAGCCAGTTGCTCGGCCACCATTCACCAGAAGTTTTCAATTGGTGAGAGATTTGGAGAATGTGCTGGCCAGGGCAGCAGTCGAACATTTTCTGTATCCGGACTGCAACATGAAGTCGTGCATTATCCTGCTGAACTGTAGGGTTTCGAAGGGATCAAATGAAGGGTAGAGCCACGGGTCGTAACGCATCTGGAGTGTAACGTCCACTGTTCAAAGCGCCGTCAATGCGAACAAGAGCTGACCAAGACGTGTAACCAATAGCACCCCACACCATCACGCCGGGTGATACGCCAGTATCGCGATGACGAATACACGCTTCCAATGTGCGTTCACCGCGATGTCGCCAAACACGGATGCGACCATCATGATGCTGTAAACAGAACCTGTATTCATCCCAAAAAATGACGTTTTGCCATTCGTGCACCCAGGTTCGTCGTTAAGTACACCATCACAGGCTCTCCTGTCTGTGATGCAGCGTCAAGGGTAACCGTAGTCATGGTCTCCGAGCTGATAGTCCATCCTGCTGCAAACGTCTTCGAACTGTTCGTGCAGATGGTTGTCTTGCAAACGTCTCCATCTGTTGACTCAGGGATCGAGACATGGCTGCATGATCCGTAACAGCCATGCGGATATGATGCCTGTCATCTCGACTGCTAGTGATACAAGGCCGTTGCGATCCAGCACAGCGTTCCGTATTACCCTCCTGAATCCACCGATTCCATATTCTGCTAACAATCATTGGATCTCGACCAACGCGAGCTGCAATGTCGCGATACGATAAACCGCAATCGCGATAGGCTACAAACCAACCTTTATCAAAGTCGGAAACATGATGGTACACATTTCTCCTCCTTACACGAGGCATCACAACAACGTTCCACCAGGCAACGCCGGTCAACTGCTGTTTGTGTATGAGAAATCGGTTGGAAACTTTCCTCATGTCAGCACGTTGTAGGTGTCGCCACCGGCGCCAACCTTGTGTGAATGCTCTGAAAAGTTAATCATTTGCATATCACAGGATCTTCTTCCTGTCGGTTAAATTTCGCGTCTGTAGCACATCATCTTCGTGGTGTAGCAATTTTAATGACCAGTAGTGTATTTATTCGGTGGACAGATTTCGTACAAATATCAGTTGTATACCTGTATTTGCATGTGCAGTGTGAGGACAGTGTATTCAGACAGTATACTGGAATTGTAAGAAATGTATGTTAGTTTGTGCCATTTGTAACGGGCAATGTATCTCGTTGCAAGCAAAGAGTATGACTTCTTATGATGCATGTAAAGTAGTAAGCGACAACAGCCATTCAGGTGCAAATATTATGTTGTAATAAGAAGTGGAATGTTTAAGTGTCCTCCTCGTCAGTCTATTTTGTTGTTTTGCCTTTTTTGTTCGTGTGACTGATAGAGGATCAAGTACGTCGTTTTCGAATCCACACGGGTTGCCCTGGAAGAAATGTTGTGAGTATCAGCAATTGCAATTCAAGTAGTTCGAATGCAAGCAGACCAGCAGAGAAACAAAGGGTTGAGATGGATAAAAACTTGACTTTGCCAGCAGAAAGTGCAAATGAAGCAAATCGATAAAGACTAAGGAGGAAGATAACCTGGCTTTGTGCCGTGTACTCCAGAGTATGCGGAGACAATGCAACAGGAATGGGTTAAAAACAGGGATCGGTGTGGTCGTCCGTTGATAGGTTATACTAGGTTTGTGTAAAGTTTTGAAATGTTAAAAAACAGGAGCTCTTGCACGGAAGCAGAAGATAAAGAGAAAGAAATTAATAGTGTGAGTTTCATTGATGTGCGAAGAAGTAACGTTGTAGAAGATAAAGAGAATAGGCCTAGTGTGTTTTTTGGCCTAGTGTGTTTTTTGGCCTAGTGTATTTTTATCGACGCCAATGCCTTGCGAAAATGCAGAGTATGAATTATCTGTAATGCTAGGCGAAGCGAAAGTGCACTGTGCTGGAAGTAAATGAGTGTGTGTATAGCAACATGAATGACATCGATTTAAGTGCAGTGGTATCTACCCCATAGGATGATAACAGGTGTTGTGTGGATGTCATGGGGCCTGGGCCAGATGTAAAGGGAAGAAAGTGTCCCAATGATTTCTATCATGCAGAGTGTAACTGCAGACGGTAATTTTGCTGCAGATACTGCGGAGGATGCACAGGAAGCTATTAATAATGATACTTGTATTGCGAATGTTGTGAACAATGCATTGATTTCCGAAGGACACATTGTAAGTAGGCTGTTTATGTTTTCTGTATGTAAGTAGGCTGTTTATGTTTTCTCTATGTAAGTAGGCTGTTTATGTTTTCTCTATGTAAGTAGGCTGTTTATGTTTTCTTATTGGCAACGTTACGTAGCGCTCAATATGAAAATCACTGGCTGTGCTGTGTGCAGTCTGTGGCTAGTTTGCATTGTTGTCTGCCATTGTAGTGTTGGGCAGCGGCAGCTGGCTGTGAACAGCGCGTAACGTTGCGCAGTTGGAGGTGAGCCGCCAGCAGTGGTGGATGTGGGGAGAGAGATGGCGGAGGTTTGCAATTTGTCATGAACTGATATATATATTATGACTTGTGATGATATTAAGGTAAATACATTGTTTGCTCTCTATTAATATCTTTCATTTGCTAACTACCCCTATCAGTAGTTAGTGCCTTCAGTAGTTTGAATCTTTTATTTAGCTGGCAGTAGTGGCGCTCGCTGTATTGCAGTAGCTTGAGCAGCGAAGATTTTTGTGAGGTAAGTGATTTGTGAAAGGTATAGTTTAATGTTTGTCAGGGCCATTCTTTAGTAGGGAGTTTTGAAAGTCAGATTGCGTTGCGCTAAAAATATTGTGTGTCAGTTTAAGCACAGTCATGTATAATTGTTCTAAGGGGACGTTTCATATGTCGACCCTTAGCCTAGGATACCTCACTGGAATCTTCTGATTTTTCTTGTAGTTTGTGTATTTAGTGTAGCTTTTGTTTATTGCTAGCGCGTAATTGTAGAGAGAATCTCCTTTGTAGTTGTAGCCTTTCATTGTTGTACAGTAAAACAGTTGTGGCATGCATATAGATTTGCACCAAGTATTTCGCAGCTGTAATTAACAAGATATTATTTTCAGTGTTATGTTAATGTGTTCTCTTATTTTTGCTCTTCAAATTGTGTTTTTCTGTGTTGTCGTGTGAAATACTGTGACAATAATGGCGTGTGAAAAACGTAATACTAGGCTCCAAAGTAAACTGAGAAATGACAGTGAAAATGAGAGCAGTGTGTTAGCGCCACCGAGTTATGAATTAACTGAGGTTCAAAGTAGTAATTTGGTAATTGTGCATAGGGAAATGGAGCGGGCGGCAAACAATGGCGTGGACAGTGAAACAATTAGTGAAGAGGGAAGCATTATCGATCGATCGGTCGGCAACAGCTCGCCTCAGGAATCCGAAATGACAGGACACAATTTCGCAAATACTGTAGATTCAGGTTTTGGGTCATCACCGTTTTCTCAAATAAGTCAAGACACATTTTCTGCTTGTCAAAATGTGAATGTTGTCGGTGCAAATGCACTGCCGAAAAGCGTAGAGAAACAGATTCCAGACACTAATACATTATTATTGCAATTAATGCAACAAATGGGACAAAAGCTTGAAAAGTTAGACACAATGGAACAACACCAGAGACAAACACAGCAACAGTTAGACACAGTGGAACAAAATCTCAAAAAGTTAGACACAGTGGAACAAAATCTCAAAAAGTTAGACACTACACTTGAACAAACACGTGAAGATTTAACCACTGAGTTACATAACATCGAATCGAAATGTCAAAAAGTCTGTAATGACGTAAAAACACAAATTTGTGAGCATTTTCAACCTATTTTTTCGCGGCATGAAAATGCATTACAGAATCACGAAGCAGCCATAAAAGAGCTGCAAACCATTGTTCATGAAAATCTTGAGACCTTGTGGGCTAAATTTGACTCAGTTGCATCTACCGATTCGGTTACGCAACTTGCAAAAGCTCAGGAAAACTTAAAGGACAAAGTAGATACTCTGAAACTTGGTTCAGAAAAACACGCTGAGGAAATAAGTACACTATCAGAGAAAGTAGCCGAACTTTCGGATCAATTCACTAACTTATCTACAAAGGTAGATGATGATCTGAATGACACAAGACCCGTAGCCTTCACTGACACAGAAGAGTATGAACAAATAAGAAAATTCAAACAAAATCAGAATCAAATTAATACACAACACCAAAGAGAAATCCGGGAAGTACAAGATCAGCTGACACAGGTAATACAAGAATTACGTATTTCAGAGGACACTCGCGCTCCAACATGGGAAGAGGGACTTAGAAACACGGAAAAGCTGCAAAATAATAACACAGGGCATTTCGGAAGTAATGAAAGAAATTGGGAATGTGCACCGAATTTTGAGATGGAACGGCCGACACGACCTAACAATGACCGATATGCGACTCGCCGTCATGATGATTTTGACTATAAGCTGTTCATTACTACACGTAAATTCAAAACGTTTAAGAATTCTGCCAACGACATTCATCTACAAGCATGGCTCCATCAATTCTCTCATTGTTTTCCTCCCAACTGGTCGTTGGAACACAGATTAGAATTTATGTGTGGCTACTTAGAGAATGAACCAGCTGTAAGAATGCGATCGGTAATTCACGATTGCCACAGTGAAGGAGAGTTTTACCATGCCTTCCTCTCAGCATATTGGTCTCAAGCCACACAAGACCGTGTAAAACATAGCATCATAATGATGAAACGTTTCGAACAATCTGAATTTTCCAGTCTTGTGAAATATTTTGAAGACATGTTGCATAAGAATCAATATCTTTCAAACCCATACAGCCCCTCAGAACTCATCCGCATTTGCTTACTCAAATTGCCTGAACATTTACGACATATTATTTTAGCAGGACGTTGCAAAGATGACATTGAAGCATTTCAGGGTCTGTTACAAGAATTGGAAATTGACACTGACAATCGGGGAACGCGGAAACAGGAGCACAACAATTACAGGTCACATCTGTCACAATTCCACGATGAAAGAAATAATAACTGGACACGACAAGGCTATTCTCACAACACATATCGTGACCAAAATAGACACCACCCGTATGACAACCGTTGGCAGAGTAGTAATAATTACAGGGAAAGATCACCTCTCCATGGTAATGACTATCACAGAGACAATCAGAGAAACAGACAATATGGGAACCAAAACAATTATTATCAATGGAGACAGAATAACTTTAGACGCAACGGTCCAGCACGCAGTTACGACTCAGGAAGAAATTCTCCACCACATGACCGACAAGAAAGAAACTATGGAATCTACCGACATGACGACAGACGATATGATCGTAACGACAGACCTGAATTGCATCAGAACTGGCGGGATTCAAACAGAGCAGGGCCCTCTCGTCACGGTGAATTTGTAGAAGTTAGGTCTCCAAACCCCAATAACGAAGCGCGCCAACAAAGGGACAGACAATGACTCACACCGCATGCAGCAGGCAGCCGCGTGCGCCCGCTAGCTCCGAGAAAAATAACATAAGACGTTAACCTTGAGAAAATTTTTAGCACTCCTCACCGACGTATACCACATGATAATTCCGTTGAAGTTGAAAGTCTGCGTACTAGGAAGAGTAAAGGATTGCACCACACTTCACATGTAAAACCATTTATTGACAGATAATCTGCCTTTTAACTTTGTCTTTGCCATAAAACGTTTCACTTCACGTTACTAGTATGCTTTAGAAACTGTTACCATGCAACAATGTTTGAAGTTCAATATCCAGCCAAGAACCAAGAGAGCTTATGAATTGATGGGAAATATTCGTACATCTGCACACCTGATTATGACAAGTGTCTTTCTATGAGAGTTGAGAGCTACTGACTTACGAAATGCCACATGACTATTGAATGATGTTTTTATGCTTTGGTTTGCGTAATTGCTTATTTCACTTGATATCTGGTTTCCAGCTGTGTTGCAGCATTGCTTTTATAAAATAAAATGCATTTGCTAATGTGAACACTTTCTGTCAACAGATCTATTAAATAATTATTTTATGATCCACATTCTTTAAAAAAGGAGCACTTGGAAAGGAAAGAACAATAAGAAGGAACTAGTAACTGCATACATAATATTCTTTTCAAGTACATGGTAATATTTCTTTTACAATAAGTTGTTGTGGTGCACCACTTTAATTACATAGACATTAAGATGTGAATATACATTTCCCTTATCTGCATTGTTGTTTTTACTGTAATATTTTTTCTTCTTGAGCTATGTCATGTTTAGATATAAGCTGCTGTTTGCCAGGCATAGTGCTACTGAACTTTAATTTGTGTTACTCTGCTAAGCCAATTTTACTACTCATTGATTTTTCATGTTGCTGCACATTGGCTCATATTAGTTGTAATTTTGCATTTTATCTGTTAATTTAGATTTACGGTAGCTTGCTTTGCAATTTTCCAATTTTTTTGGTAATTGCTGTTTATATTAATTGTTATGTGATGCTGCATTGCCTCGTCCCTTAGTTTAGCATCTGAGCTCAGTAGATTTAAGTTAGCTTAAGAGGGGGTAGCCTCTAAGAGAATGAGTTGCGATGAATTGGAAGAAATGCATTGAGAAAACAGGTTTAGGTAGGATTTTCTTGGAAATAAATGTTGAAGTAAGAAATGTGTGAACATATAAATACAGAAAGCATGCTTAGATAGAATTTTTTTGGTGGAAACAAAGGATGAAATAAGAGGAAAGATATATGAAGTTTTAGGTTGGACTGCAGTACCAAATGTTACACTGAAAACGAACCCTGTCCTTTCCTATTGGTGTTATCCCACTATGTGTTTGTGTACCCTTGAGTATTTGTTTTCTTCCTGTCTCTGTGTACTGTTTCATAGAATTTTTTTCTCTTCTAATACTAAGCTATATTCACTATGAGGAGGAATACTGTTATCCTCAAATATAAGTTGCATTAATAATATGTTATTTTCTTTGTAAAGTTGTTTACAATTCTGTTCTGTTTCAATGTTCATGTGTGAAATTAATGTTTCGAAAACTATTCTCATTATTTTATGTATGTACTTATGTCACTATTTTTGTAACACTCATGTATATGTTTATTTCTATTCTTTTGTAAAGCCTGTACTACAAATGTTATCTGTATTATTATGTTTTTAATGATGTATTTTGTACCTTTGTAATTGTATTCTTATGTCATAAAATTGTAATTGTCACCAGTTCATGACATTATTAACTTGTTAGTTACATTTCACTGCACACGTTTCTGTTGGTCATAGTATGTGGACAATATATGAGAAGTAGGGACTGTTAGTGTTTGCACGTGTGTTGGTAATTCAGCAAGGGACTGGATAACAGCATTGCTGGTTCTAAGGACAATTAAAAGAAAAACTTTCTGAGTGCACAAGTGGTGGTTTATGGACTTGCTATATTCTCTGCAAGAATCTTCGATGGTGATTGTGCACCTGCACAGTCGCAACGGATGGCTGCTGGCCGTCTCTACCAGGACTACAGTGGGTCTGCACCTCTGGTGGCCCACCAATACCATTATCTCTACAAGGACTACAGTGGGTCTGCATCTATGATGACCTACCAACGCCATTATTTCTACAAGGACTGCAGTGGGTCTGCACCTCTGGTGGCCCACCAATACCACAATCTCACCAGGACTCCAGTGGGTCTGCTCTGTGATGACCTACCTAACAATATTCTTCAAAACGTCGAATGAACTCTGCTGTGGGTTTGCTCTGTTGTGGCCCATTACCTGTCAGCATGTCAAGAGTCAGCACTGTCTTTCCGTTGGAAGGACAACACTACTTCTTCAAGACTGCATGGAAATCCACTACTTCTGTGTGCATTGTCTTTTACTGCTCAGACTTTGAGAAAAGAAACGGCAGTTTCACTGTGATGAATGATCAAGACTGTCTTTATAGACTGTGAGAAAATTTTAGCTTTTGACCAACATTGTATCAATAAGTGTGTGCATTTTATATCTTTGTTACTGTAATTGTGAAAAATTTTTGTCAAATCTGTATTGGCCAGTGCCCAACACCATTTGTAAAAATTTTTTGTGGGGAGCATGGGGGCTATGTAAGTAGGCTGTTTATGTTTTCTGTATGTAAGTAGGCTGTTTATGTTTTCTCTATGTAAGTAGGCTGTTTATGTTTTCTCTATGTAAGTAGGCTGTTTATGTTTTCTTATTGGCAACGTTACGTAGCGCTCAATATGAAAATCACTGGCTGTGCTGTGTGCAGTCTGTGGCTAGTTTGCATTGTTGTCTGCCATTGTAGTGTTGGGCAGCGGCAGCTGGCTGTGAACAGCGCGTAACGTTGCGCAGTTGGAGGTGAGCCGCCAGCAGTGGTGGATGTGGGGAGAGAGATGGCGGAGGTTTGCAATTTGTCATGAACTGATATATATATTATGACTTGTGATGATATTAAGGTAAATACATTGTTTGCTCTCTATTAATATCTTTCATTTGCTAACTACCCCTATCAGTAGTTAGTGCCTTCAGTAGTTTGAATCTTTTATTTAGCTGGCAGTAGTGGCGCTCGCTGTATTGCAGTAGCTTGAGCAGCGAAGATTTTTGTGAGGTAAGTGATTTGTGAAAGGTATAGTTTAATGTTTGTCAGGGCCATTCTTTAGTAGGGAGTTTTGAAAGTCAGATTGCGTTGCGCTAAAAATATTGTGTGTCAGTTTAAGCACAGTCATGTATAATTGTTCTAAGGGGACGTTTCAACATACACGTCGCTATCTATGATGGCACCAATTCATCAGAAGCGTTGAGGAAAGAAGAGGAGAAAGAGGAAACGTTCAAAATATGGCTCTGAGCACTATGGGACTTAACTTCTGAGGTCATCAGTCCCCTAGAACTTAGAACTACTTAAACCTAACTAACCTAAGGACATCACACACATCCGTGCCCGAGGAGCAGGATTCGAACCTGCGACCGTAGCGGTCTCGCGGTTCCAGACTGTAGCGCCTAGAACCGCTCGGCCACACCGGCCGGCTAGAGGAAACGTGCTTGTGAGGCTAATGATCAGGCTGACGAAGGTGTATCCTTTCAAGATTGCGTGCTTCAGGATCAAGACGTTCGTAAAATAGGTGAAGCAAGGGCGTGCTGAAAAGCAACGCTATCGATTTTTTATGTGAAAACTCTTAAAGCTTTATAATAAAGACGTTTATTAACATTGTACATCTTTATTCTTCATGTCTACATATTTATTTCTCAACATAGTTACCCTGGCGACGAATACATTTCTCCCAATGCAACCGGTTTGTTGATACCGTCACTGTAGCAGGTTTGACTTCCTTGGTGGAGCTATAACCTCACATCTGCTTGCCCCGCTTCATCGCTATCAAGCTAAAGTCCTCGAAGGTGTTCTTTAAGTTCTGAAAACAGATAGAATCGGATGGGGTCCGCCTGTTTTGCTGAGTGGTACGTGCTTGCCTCTCAAGCAGCGGGCCCTGGTTCTATTCCCGACCGGGTTGGAGATTTTCTCCGCTCGTGGACTTTGTGTTGTGTTGTCCTCATCATCATTTCATCCTCATCACCGGCACGCGAGTCGCCCAATAAGGCGTCGACTGCAGTAAGACTCGTACTCGGCGGCCGAACTTCCCCCGATGGGGCCACCCGGCCAGCAATGCCATACGATCATTTCATTTCTTTTTATCGTATGGGGCCTACTCGAGACAGTATGGAGGATGATCGATGACAATAAACCCAAATGTCGCAGCACTCGTGCTTGGTCTGGCATTGTGATGCTAAAAGAGAGCGTGCGCCATGTGTGGACTAACTCTTCAAATTCGAATGTCGGTTACAGCACGCTGCTTCTCGCGCACCGACATAGTTACGTTACACTCCGCCATGTTATTTGCTACAGTTGGAAGCCAGCTAGCGGCAGAGGGCTGCAAATGTGTAGACGTGAAGAATAAAGATGCAGAATGTTAACAATTTTTGGTTTATATAAAACGTTGTAAGAGTTTGCACACAAAAATACGGGGCCATTATTTTTCAGCATGCCCTCCTACATTACATTTTGTTACTAGGTGATTCAAAATAGCGTTTAAGTTACAAGATAGCCAGTGAATCATGTATTTCACGCTAAATTAGAGTAAGGAGACATGTAGAATGTTGTATTTTATTATGTCAACGAAGGAAACACGTCTTCAGATCTTTTTGTGCACGAAAGAAAAGAGGTCCCAATCCGGGAACGGTGTTTTATCGAAGGAGGAAGCAGGGTTGCACCACGGATTCGCCAGGGACGATGAACTGTTCCTGCATCGATCAGCAAAACGGCGTCATAGCGAGGGAGGAGACCCTCAGCCTGAAGACCAGGCGTTATTGAGCAAGAGAGAGCATTCAGTGTGAAAGAACACTCATTCACTAAGCTGAGGCTGCGACATCTTACAGCTCCATCAGGGCTTCTGGAGGAGCTGACTATATGGGAAAACAGGGGCAATAAAGTTATCGCTGCCCAACGGCAAAGCTCGACCGCTTCAGCCTGTTACAGTTTCCATGTTGGGAGTACTGCCGTTGAAGAAACATCAACCAGCTGCCTCACATATGTGCACCCTCAAATCAGACCCTCACTCTTCAGTTGTTCATTGTACGAAGCAGTCTACGGCAGATAATGGCTATGAAATGGAGACCACTTGCAGTACAAGATGAAACAGTCATCTGCCATCTACAGGTTTTTCCAACCGTAAATGGAGGCTGCCGCCTGAGATGAAGTCTGCATGCGGTCAACGTAGAACCCAAAATGGCTCTGAGCACTATGGGACTTAACATCTGAGGTCATCAGTCCCCTAGACATAGAACTACTTAAACCTAACTAACCTAAGGACATCACACACATCTATGCCCGAGGCGGGATTCGAACCTTCGACCGTAGCAGCCGCGTGGTTCCGGGCTGAAGCGCCTAGAACCGCTCGGCCACCGCGGCCGGCGTAAACGTAGAGCCTTCACTCCCCTGAGCCGCCTATAGTGTCGACAGCCACTTCACTGCTGGGTCGTGAGTTAAGAGCTCCAGCGAGCTTGCTGACAGGTTATACAAACGTTGGCATTCGGCGTGAGAAGGCCTACATTGTAGCTGACTATCGCCCAGGATGGGCGCATGCTACAGTCTCCAGTCACAGTGGCACCGTGGTTTAAACACAATCTGTTCAGGTGTGACGCCGCTGCGTCCACATAGCCGTCGAGTTAACAGGGGCTGCCTCTATCATCCATCCCCGACGGTCTACAGAGGCATGTTTCAGGTCCCCCAAGTCGTGCTGCTTCAAAGACGCGTCGCCTTCCCGGTGGGCATAAGATCTGACGCTTAGTCCAAGGCCACCTACGTCACAGAGGACAAGAATCTTCTCTCCAGCTACGATTACATACTTGTAACTAGCAGGAGTAAAGGACCATTATAACCAGAGAAGTTTTACTGATGGTTTGCTACTCGACTACAGTCACCACAATTTTCCCAACCCTTGTCCCGACGGGGAAATGGCGTCCCATCTTGACTCGCCAGCAGTCGGTTCACCCATCATCATAGAGGCCATGGTCCGACCCCTACAGTAGGGCGTATGTTATATTATTCATTATCTCTCGTCAGTGTTCTGTAATGGCGTGATCTAGCTGAAAAAAGTAGCATTTTGCTTCATTTACAATGAAATTCTTATTTCCATAAACTCCTAGAAATTTGAAAGTTGTGTGTCAGTCGTTAGCTGTTGGCGACATACAACAACTGTGTCTGCGGTGGGAAATGCAAGATTAGAAAATTGTGGAAGTAGAATTTCAAAAAATGACTAAGACAGAGATCATCTGCAGAAAACCTGTCAATAATAATTAAAATGTAACTTACGATTTATTCTGTTATGAGGATGTTACCATCTGTAAAAAGAAAAGAAATTTCTGCTTGTTGTGAATTAAATGGTTAAACTGAAGGTTTGTGAGAAACAATAATGGACCTTCAATGGAACCTTGTGGATTGCTATTAATAATTTTGCTAAATAAGTCTGATTAATTTTCGTAGTTGATTGACGGTGCGATATCTATCCACTCCAATGTATCATTTTGTTCCATAACATCGCACTGTGTGGGATATGAATACATACACCAAGAACCGATGACGTTCTGGAATGAAATGCATATTTTTATGTTATGGATTTTCGCTGATGATCACGTACCTAATTAAGAATACATTCATTGAGGAAAAGCTGTGGTGTCGCACTGTAGTTTTCATAAGCTTTTACACAGTCAATTAACACATCCGAGACATGTATCACGCTTATAAAGGGACGCAGCATTATCTGTGATGCAGGGATGTTGAACGGGTTCTATGAAATGGTGTTACATCGGAGATTATATGTTGTGTTATTCATGTTTACTTCATATCTAGCAGTTCTTTACAGGCTAAAAGGATGTGTCGTACGGGACCTCGAACCCAAATATTCTAGGGCAACAGTTCACACGACGTTGCTCGCGAAAGGTTCATCTAGGTCGATACTCCATTAGAACCCGTCAGCAATCATTTACCGTCTGTTCGGGCGTTGTACATAATCACCTCTGACAACAGTTCGCGCATTTCCTATCAGCATTCTCATTCGACTGTCGTTTATAAAGAGTAGTATACGATTCCAACCACATTACAAACATACTACACATGTTTTAGTGCAAAGAAGAGCATACCTCATTCACTTTGTTTTGAAATAACAAACGCAGCTATTCCAAGATGCTTCAACACTAACATACTACTATACTGGTCCTGTTATAATTAGATCTTCTTTGTAAATGTGCCTCGTACATAGATTAATAGATAAATTAGTTATGTTAATTAGCCTTCGGGAAATACAATCAACAAGAGGGTCTATACTTTACGTAAAGTTTCCTGCAGTGAATATCTGGTGGTGCTCCGCACTTGAAACAAACATTTTGGATTCCCAGACGTCTCTACAGTAAATGAATGCAGAGACTCGATAGTCAAAGGTCGGAAAAAATCGTGCTGAATGTGAGGTACTTTCTTGTCGACTAATGGTCGCCAACTAATATACTGTAAATAAAATCGGTCTTCGGTGCACTTTTTAGTCGCTCAACCACTTTCTAACGTTCCGTCTTCCCTGTGAGTTATCTATCATGCTTAACACCATCAAATGATCTAGAAAAATACTGATTTTTCTAGAGTTATCGACTTATATCGTGTTATTTATCTTGCAAGCATATTTGTATGCAAAGATAAAATGTTGTTGACAATTGTATCAACTATAACAATATCTAAACTGCGAGTTAATAATTTTAAAAATTACTTTTTCCGATGACTAATTCCAGTAAACGAGAACACGTATACAGTACAACCATGCCGGAATAATTTCTTCTTTATTCTCCTAAAAGCCGCAGACTAAGTAAAGCAAACGAATAAATACTGAACGCAACGCACTCTCCGGAATAATTCATTATCTTTGGCACATAGGGTGTCGCTCCTAAGAGTCGTCAGCCGCATTTTCTCTAATGTGTATTTCGCTACTACGGCAATGTGTAACAGACAAACACTGTCACCACGTGTTTTCTTGCACCGCCCACCGACGACGTAAAAAGTCGAATAGCTTCCCGTTACAAACAAAATGTTTTTTAAACCGAAATTTTACGTGCCCATTCAATAGAGCTGTACCAAGTTAATCTGCTGCGATATTCTTTTTAGTGACATGTATTAACATAGTACAATATGAAGAATAACCAAGTACCCCAGCACTGAAAACACCGCCCTGGTCCCCGCTGCCTGCTACTGCCGTGCAGCAGCGCTGCTGAGTCTCATTTTCCTCCACGGTGTGAATACAGGCACCTCGAAACAAGATAGTTCTTTTCTGTCACTCTGTCACCCCTCCACGTCGATCCACACTACTACGCTAATTCCATACAACCAACTGGCACATACATGCTACTTCAGCGCGGTGGCTTACACCAGCGATGGAAGGCCACATGACCGATTAGAATCAGTACGAATATTAGTGAGTTAGATACTTCAGCCTTATTACGTGATATCTCCTATTTAAGAAATGAACTATTGACTTGGGATGCCGAACGACTAGGCGTCATAAGATTTGAAAGGTATTTTTGCAGTACACGGAATATTCTTGGTTCAATTGGCTCTGAGCACTATGGGACTTAACCGCTGTGGTCATCAGTACCCTAGAACTTAGAACTACTTAAACCTAACTAACTTAAGGGCATCACACACATCCATGGCCGAGGCAGGATTCGAATCTGCGACCGTAGCGGTCGTGGGGTTCCAGACTGTAGCGCCTAGAACCGATCGGCCACTCCGGTCGGCTACGGAATGTTCTTGCAAAAGTAAGACAAACAAGCACTCCATCAGAAAGACGTGGCTTAAAACTGGATTCCGGACTGGAAATCGAGCCCGCAGTATTGTCTTTCATGGGCAATACTCTTGACGTCTGAGATATCCAGGTCCGACTCACGAGCCATTCTCTGAGCTTGTCTTTAGTCGTTATTTCTGTTGAAGGATACATAAGAGGAAAAGAATCTGTCTTCTTCACAGGATAATAAAATCTAGTCGGAGGAGAACCAATCTGCTAGACATCTTGTAAAAAAGAAGATGCTACAGTGTAAATAGTAATGTTGTAGCTGTTCAACAGTAACACTCTTATTATGGTATGTCTCAGAGCTGTCCAAACGAAATGATGTGTTAGACAAGACCGAAAACAAAATCCTTAGTTGGAATTCATCACCATGA
The DNA here is from genome assembly GCF_021461385.2 of Schistocerca piceifrons. Taxonomy (NCBI): domain Eukaryota; kingdom Metazoa; phylum Arthropoda; class Insecta; order Orthoptera; family Acrididae; genus Schistocerca; species Schistocerca piceifrons. Next base: position 586,577,539 of record NC_060138.1, read on the forward strand.
CTTTTCACTACGGGCCGTGGCAGAAACAGAATATACTCCAACTACTATCTGTAATCTTGAGAAGCATTAATTGTTTTTTGCTATTTGTATGTGTCTTCCCTCAGTGTTCGACGAAAATCGGAGCATATGGATTCAGAAGATTAATAAAAGAAAAAGTTGAAAGTTGTGGCACTTACATTGCAGGAGTATTACTTCAAAAAGACGAACAACTTTTTCCGTCCATTCAGTGATTGAAGTGAATAGTTGAAGTATGGCTGTGGACTATGACTCACTGTCAGTTTTCTGTTTAGTTTGGTTATAGCAATAAACATATTTGTATAAAGTAATTTCGAACCGAAATGAATAGGAATAATTCACTAGAAGAGTAATCAAAGGGACTTTACTATCTGTGCTCTTGTTCAAGTCTGGTAATTTACTTTACTGAAACTATCAAAGAATGTTATTAGCAATGTTGGGACAGTTGCCATTGCTAATTTATGTATAATATCTCCAGAAATTCGTGAGAATATTGTACACTGGAGCAGCGTTAGGACAAGAGTAAATCTTATTGAGTAAATATTTTATCAAGCGAAAAAAGCGAGGGTCATACTGAAAGTTGTGAGCAACCAATTGTTAAAATTCAAATTCCAACAATGCAACAAAAAAGACTGCAGAATCGTAGTCTATAGACATTCACCTCATGTTGCCATATTTTCTCGTTAGCGTATATCACGTGACCAGAGACAGACGGTCCAAAATGGCGCACATCGATGTTTCGTTTCGACAGCGTACTGTTATTGAATTCCTTGTTAAAGAGGGAAAATTGCTACTGAAATTCACCTCAGACTTCAATGTAGATACGAAAATGTCTGCATGGGTGATAGCGGTGTTACTAGATGAAAGCATTTCAAAGATGGGGAAGCGGCTATCCAAGATGAGCCTCACAGCTGTCACCCGTGAGCTGTCTCCACGGAACGCAACAAGGAAAGAGTTGCTGAGCTCATTAAAGAAGACATACGTGTCACAGTGACTGCAATCGCTGCTAAGCTTGCAGTAGAACATAGCACAGTACAAGAAATGATTCAAAGCTTAGGTTATCGAAAAGTCTGTTCCAGTTGGATGCCTTTTTTATTAACCGAAAAGCATAAACTTCAGAGAAGAACCATTAGCGAAAACATTCCTCAGAGATTTCAGAATGAAAGTTATGATTTTTTGACGGGTAATGCGAACAGGTGTTGAAAGCTGCTTCCATCATTACGAGCCTGAAACAAAACGCCAAAGTGGGAAATGGCACATTTGGATCCGCCATCGAGGAAAGAAACGAAGACTGTGCGATTAACGGGAAAGGTTATGGGTAGCATGTTCTGGGCTGCACAGGTTGCATTCTGGTTGATTTTCTTGAACCTGGACAGTCCACAAATGCTGCCCGCTATATCCAGACACTTTGGAAGCTCCGATAATTATCCTGCAATAGAATACCGCGCGTCCTCACACTGCCTGTGCCACAGTGGAGAAGATTAAAACATTTGGGTGAGAAACTCTTCGACATCCTCCCTACTGTTTGACTGGCACCCTCCGACTACCATCTTTTTGGTTCTGTAAAGGAAAACGCGCGTATCCAACACGACGAGGATATTCAGAAAGCTGTGTGTCAGCTTCTTCATGCAGCCGGAACGTAGTACTATCGTAAAGGTACTTTCAAACTTACAGAACGACGGATGCAAAGCAATGGAGAATATGTCGAAAAGTTAGAGAAAAGTCTGTAGATTACAATGATGTACTTGGTTTCTCTAAAAAATAAATATCAATAGATTTAAATATTGTTGTTAATTATTTTCAGCATGACCCACGTAGCTACAATGTAGAAAAGTTATTTCATCGTCGCGTCTTAGTTGTAGTCGCTTTGAGCAACAGCTTCTTTAATCTCACATGGTTTCTACATTATCTTTCAAGGGCATACAGCTATACGGGTTGGTCAGAAACAGTCTAGAAAGCTTTTAAGGGTGTTTCAGAGTAGGCTGCGCTGAGAAATAATTGTTAAGAAAAAAATTCGATATGCTGTGCCGTTTCCGAGTTAATTATCATTGAATTTAGCCAATCAAGCCGTTGCGAGCGCAAATTCAAGCGCCCCGCCCGCTTCGTTTGGTTTCCTAAATCCGAACAAGGGAGCGATACAAAAATTGGGACGGTATTAAGGACCGATCCCGAGCCAAAAGCTGAGTGGTCTCGTGCACTATCATCCACAGTATGAGAACAACTGACACTAACTGAATCTGACGCGCAGCTTGAATTTGTGAGCGCAACTGCCTGATTGGCTTACTTCAATGCTAATTACGGCGCAACGCATCGAATTTTTTTCATAAAAATTATTTCTCAGCACAACCTACCCTGCAATACCCTTACAGGCTTTTCAGACTGTTTCTGACTATCCTGTATAATACGGCTACAATGCGCTCAGCACCGGTATAGCAAGCTAGTGTCTCTAGGCTCTGGAACTTCTGATCGTCCACAGCAGAGACGTCAAAGGCGTACAGGGGGAGCATTTTGATGCATACGATGCACACACCGACATCCACTAATTTAATATCAGGCTGTCCACTATATCATAATTAGCAAAGTATTCAGAATGTGCGCAGTGAAAATGTAATAAGACTTTGCTGAACAAATGGAAAGTATTGACGCTAACACGTAGTTCACCATTTCTCCTCTGGTTATGCTTTGTGCAAGTGAAAAATGCCAATTCACATTGTGTTTCGAAGTCCACGGAAAACCATTGGCTACATGCATCTGGTTGGACTAGTCATTCGTAAGTATGAAACGGCACGCTATGAGTGGTACGCCTAGTAAATCACAGTGCTCCTCCAACCAATTAACATTAACAATACGTGGTAGATTCATAGAACATCTCCATAAAAACCTGACTATTATCCAACAAATAATCATTGCGGTTCGTTAACCTCTTAGCAGATATGTGGTATCTGTCCTTTCGAACATGTCCGAAAGAATAGACATCATTTTGATTCTGCAGCCACTATGAATAAAGACACAAAGGCATTAAAGACTTTATCTGCCAGTTGGTTCAGACTTACATCGATGGAAGAAGTTGAAAATTTGTGCTGGACCGGTATTCGAACCCGAGTCTCCTGCTTACTATGTCGGCCGCTGTGACCGATCGGTTCTAGTCGCTTCAGTCCGGAACCGCGCTGCTGCTACGGGCGCAGGTTGGATTCCTGACTCGGGCATGGATGTGTGTGATGTCCTTAGGTTAGTTACGTTTAAGTAGTTCTAAGTCTAGGGAACTGATGACCTCAGATGTTAAGTCCCATAGTGCTTAGACCCATTTGAACCATTTTTTTCTTACTATGCAAATGCGCTACCACAGCCCCATCCGGACACAATGGTGAGTACAACCGCACCCAGTACCCCATCATACCTCCCGTCAGACCCAAATTCTCAACTTATAGAATGCACTACCAATGTAGTCTCCCTGTTCATTGGCGTCATTACACGTTTCCACAGCAGTTCGAGATTGGTGTGCATCTTCACTGAAGGGGTCATTGTCCGTCATTCTGTTAATTACATATGTCCACTAGCAGTTAGGTCCCTTTAATTCCTTTGTGTCTTGATTCATAGTGGTTGCAGCATCAAAATGGTGAATGCTCTTTCGGACATGCCTGAAAGAACAAGGGAATAGTGGACAACAATCCCTTCAGTACACACACCATGCTCAAAATCTTACGGGAATCGGAGAGATGCCGTGAGTAATGAAGTTAATAAGCAGATGCATTGCATCAGTAGTGTGTGGTGTGAACCGGGATTTGGTTTTGACTGGAGGCTTGCTAGGGTAGTTGGTGCAGTTGAACTGAACGCTGTGTCCGGATGGCGTAGTGGTCACTGCATCTGCCTAGTAAGCAGGAGACGCGGGTTCGAATCCCTGTCCGGCACAAATTTTCAACTTGACCTATTGATATAAATCAATGCCCACTGGTAGCTAATGTCTTCAATTCCTTTGCGTACTAAGCTTGTATGTTTCAATCTGGCCATTCATTTGCCATGTGATACAAGTTAAAAATAAATATCGTGAAGCAATTATGGTAGCAACGTTAAGAGTAACAACTTTCTACGCCAACCCATATACTAACGGGGTAAACTAGCAAATCCTTACGAACTTCGGTAGAAACATGCAGTGAAGTAGACGACTAGCTTCGTAAATTCGCAGTTACTCTGCTACTGTTGCAGCAAAAGTCTGCTGTCCTGTGAAATTACAGTTTTTCAAAGAGCGGTGCCTCTAAAATTTACTCATTGTCATATATCATTCGGAATAATTAGAAAAATCGCGATCTTGAACATGTCCACACTTAACTATAGTAACAATACGAATCCAATATTTAATTTTAGATAATATCATGAATACCTGTTTGAAGATACAAAGTGTCAGTTACGTACACAGGGTATTGCACAATTCCTATTACAGGCTTATATTGATTATAGAGGAGACGTAGCAGATAAAGTTTCGACAAGGAACCCATGTCTGGAAATGTATCGTTTGTATGCAAACTAGTTTGAAGATTGGAGCACTTTCAAATCTCCGGCTTTACGGTACACACACAGCGGAGACAGTAAGCTCTGACCTGTGTGATCTGCAGGAACCCACAGCATGCGCAATGTTTCGAGTACTCGTCGTCGGGTTCTCTTCTACGTGAGAAAGGACGTCCTCTTCGAAATCGAGAGTGCGGCGTGTACGTGGAGCGAGACCGTGAACCCTCCTGGTTGCGAACGTACTTTTTTCGCAGCCGTTGTTATAGTCAGGCGAAGGTGTTATATGACGGCATAATTACAACAGAGACTTAAGACAGCACCCTCTTCTCAGTTTGTGTGCGTATTGTGGAGTGGGAGATCTGAAAAGTCATCCGAGGTATTGTATTTTGTATCCAGATGGTAGATTTCTCGGCATGGGTTTCTTATCACAACATTATCTAAGTCCTCGCTACAACTCCTAGAAGCCTGTGATAGAAATTATGAAACATCCTGTATAAAAAATTATAAATACGTGAACAGTGTCCCGCAGAAAATTTCATGCGAGTACTATGATATACAATAAAGATATAAAACAAGAATATAGGCAGTGCTACTATTCATATATTTCAGCGCACTTGTCGGCATCGCTCGCCGTGAAATCTGTTGTGAAATTGTAGGTGTGTGTCAACAGTTGATTTTAGGTAGTTACTGTAAGAATAACAGGTAGATGACTATTTCGTACCCATGAGATGGAGTTTATATCTCGTATCACAGCTGCAACACATTCTGTAGCACTGAAAACGGCAAACAGAAAACTGCGGTAATTTGCTGAAGTACAGTAACATTCGTTCGGATAAAAAAATCTGTCAGCAATAAATGTATTTATGGGTCGCAAAAAGATTTGTAATGTAACTCGAGTGAAGGCTGTCATGCAAAGTTACTAGCCCTAAAGTGTAATATATGTATCACAAATTAATCTAAAGGTGTATAGAGAAATAACTGGAATTGTGCAACTTGAATGGAGACTGCGATACGCAGTTAAGAACTGAAAGGAACATATGTATCGGGAGTAAATCGAAGTGTGTCAGGAAATAAACTATGTATCGAAAATAAATCGATAAAGTAAAAACAAAAACATTTGTAAAGACTGCAACACAGTACACGATGTAATGCAATATTCACTTCAGTCATTTTTCTTGCGCAAAACAATCTGCTATCTTGAAGTCGTTCAAAGAACAAAAAACGTACTTAATATTATTTTAGATGGCTGTTTGATTACAAATATTTCTAACAATGCATTACTGAGTAAAGCTGACGTGGCAATGGCAAACTATAGCAAGCATAATTTATCCTAACTTAAGCACGTCTGAATTTCACAGTATATTCCGTTAACTGCTGAACTAGAAGCAAATTGCGATTGATAGAAAAACACAAAAATAATTTTTAAACGTCTTCCAAAGTTGTGGAATGCTATAAATGTGATTATGGCTATAGTCTCTAACGCTCGACACTCCGTGAAATGGATATTTTGCATTAACGTATATATAAGTAAATTTTAGATAACAGCCTAACCTGTGTTTGATGTAGACCTACAATTCCAACAGTAGCCTATTTGCTTCATTTTCTCGATAGTAATTCCGTCAGTTTTTCGGGAATAACCAAACATAGCGCAATTGGAATGTACGGGTTTTCAAGGTATATAAGCCTATACCATGCTTTGTGACATACCAATAGTTAGTTATTTGGTTTCATGTTCCATGTAGTATTTGCTAGATAAATAGTAATGATGTGGAATGAGACTTTATATAGTGACCTTTTTTTGTAAATATGCCTCTATGTTGATCATTCATAAGCTTTTTTCGTTTTTTAATTAAATATGGGCAACTGTTAGCCAGTAATACCTACCCATCGCCATTTACACATTACAGTAATAGATTATTTTCTGTGGAGTAGGAGGAGTTGTTAAAAAGAAACGTTTTCAGTTTAGCTTCAAATTTTATTTTACAATCGGTCAGGCATTTATGGCAATGGGTAAGTAATTAAAACTTTTTGTTGTAGCGTTGTGAATCCCTGTCTATGCTATACACAACCTTAATGTGTCGTAATGAGGGTCATTTTTTTTCTTCTGGTTTTGTAATGATGTGCATCATTGTTCCTGTTGAAGTGCAGTGGATTATTTACAATAAACGGCATGAGAAAAAACTGTACTGTGAAACGGATAGACTGCTACTCACATACGAATCAGCACACAGACACGACGAAAAGAGTATGGAGAGATATTTAGGGCGCGAATAGCTTCCCCAACAATCAGCGCAGGATAAGACCGTTTATATTAGAGTGTGGATCGGCTGTCGGAGCGTTTGCGGTTTGGAAGGCAATGAAAAACACAGGATGAAGAGAAAGAACGGACACTGAGTAAAGTAAGTCAAATCTAAAGTGAAACGACAGAAATAAAACCACTACAATAAAAGTAAGCAGTGCAACCGTAACTCATATATACAAAACAAAATATTGCTCGAACAGCTTACGAATGAAATGTGATTCCTTTGAACTTTAGATTACGATCATATCGATTAGTACACCAGTAAACAACACAAGCTGGTATTTTTCATGAAACAACTACATCTCCACAATCAAAGCACCCAATACAGTCGAAATTGGGCACGGACAGGTCAGAGTGACACCACGGGGAAGCATAAAGCGGTATACCATTGGGGTATAAATGAGGTGAACCTAATGTTGTGGGCTATTTCAGATGGCGGACGTCGACTTCAAGTTTCTGATGTAATGACAACTCCCTTCTTGTCTTACTTCCATGACCATCAAAACAGTTCTGTGTCGCGTTCTCATAATCGATTTGAGCTTGCAAAGAACTCTCAAGTAGCGAATACTGCTCGAAATTCGTAGATTTAAATGGTCACTTTGTAGAAGCGCCATATATTGCACTCAGGTAACAGTAGGAACTTCATATGTGATAATAACTGGGTTATGACGTCTTTTGCTTCAGATTACCTTGCAAATGACAAAATTGCCCACTACAACGCATGGATGATACTATAACTTGAAGCAATACAAAATAAAATTCAGAAAAGATTTTTCTGACATTGCAGTAATACATATTTAATTCATTACTAGAATAAAGACTAATTTTTTTCCTTAATGAAATTGTTAATAATTGTTTCAGGTGACATCTTGAACTACTGATATTACTGTTGTCTGTACTGAAAGAGAGCACTGACGGGATGTATTTAAAACTCAAGTGGACCCAAAGATCCCACACCGTAAGAAGCTGAAAAATATGCTAAATATGGTTGCGGTTGATAACGAGAGACGTTGACTCAATGCGTGAGATAGCGGAACCAGTGACAGAACCGCGTTCAATAAATCTCATCAAGACATTACGTGCAGAAAGATACACGGCAGCACAGTGATATATAAATATGTATAATATGATACAGAGCGGAATACTTTACTAAATTAATTTAGGTTAGGTTATTAGGTCCCAAGCAAAGCACCAATTTGGAAATCGCGACATATTCGAAAAGAACAATCAAAAGACTGTGACAATCGTGATTATAGCTGATTCTCTCGCACAAATGTGCTCTCTGCTTTTAGATATCAACGTAGCCACCACCCCTGGAAATCGCTACTGATTATTAAGAAAAGACCGGAGTCAATACACCAATAACGTCTCACTGTAAAGCATATGTCGGTAATTTCCAAGAATGTTTGCCTTTGCCTATCGAAGCCGCTGGCTCCAAACGACAGACGACGAACGTGCGATTCTAAATCGATCACGCGACTGTGGTGGCGGGCGTTATGAGCATGTTTACAATAGTCAGTACAGAAACGACAAAAGAAGAGCGTTACTAAAATACTTGTAGTTACAAAGGAAACGACTTACCTCACTCGCCGTCGACGTTGTCGTCATGAGAAAGTCCGTTTGATGTGTATGCTACGGGAAGCGTTTCCTTTTTTCCGTAACATTGGTAGACTGTCAATGTCACTCAAAAATATGGGTAGAGTGTCACAGTTCCGACAAAAATTCAAACAATTTTCTGCATTTCATTATCATGGAATTAGATACTTCCACGTGAGGCAATCGGCCGAAGAAACGTCAGCAATATCACACATCCCACTCACTACCATCCTAAATCGTTTTGGTTTTCCTAGCATCTCACAAATAATTTATCAAACGCCCACCACCACAGTCGCATGATCGATTTAGAATCACGCGTTCGATATCTATCGTTTGCAGCCCGCGGCTTCGAGAGGCAAACATTCTTGGAATTACCCATATGTCATTGAATCAGAGAGATTCGGCTGTTTTTACTCGTATTTCACGATATTTTATGTCTCTTGGTAATTCACTAATGCACGGAACGCAAAACGTAATAACTATTTCATTAATTAAATAGAAAGATAATTAAAAATAAACGTTGTCTTTACGATGCAGGCAGCTGTCTGCTTGTTCACCGCTGAGAGCGCTAATGTCTCTTCCGCTTACTAAAGGTAACAACTTTCGCACCAGTGAGCGTCGCGACTGTATGCATCACACTGTGACCAAAGCGACCATTTCTCAGAGCCAAGTTTCCTTTTGTCCAGAGCAATACTAAAGCACAGTCATTAATTTCAATTTATTAGATTATATTCTACCAGGAATTCTCATCTCACAACATGACTCAACCAAAGGCTCCTTGAACCTCACCCGGTGACACGGAAGTCGCTTCTGCATGACCTTCCAGTGGCCTACAGCCTTCATCAGCGATACGTAGAGATACACCGCGCTGACCAGAAGCACAGCATCACACGCCAGCGTGTCCAGGAGGAGGAGCCTCTCGTTCGCAGAGCAGTCGCACGGGATGAGCAGGTGGTGCACAACGGCGCATGCGCCGTGGCAGTAGGGCGTCCACAGACCGTACGTGACGACGACGGTGAAGGGGACGGCGGCCAGGTAGCCCAGCTGGCACTGCAGGGACCGCGAAAGGTAGCACTCCTTGAGCTCGAGGTGCACGAAGTAGGTGCACACCGTAATCACCACCAGGCCGCTCGCCACCGTCCTCGCCAGCGTCGTCTTGCCGGCCACCTCGTAGCCGTAGGAGCTGTGGTATATGTCCAGGCTCCACAGCACGCACAGCAGCCACCGGTAGTCGAACTCGTACGTCGGGGCGGACAGCACCCGCAACAGCCAGCGGCCACGCACTGCCTTCTTCGCCGTCAGCATGAACTCGTTCACGCGTGGAGTTTCTTCCGGCATTTGTGAAGCTATACGATGCTTCGAAAGTACGTGTGATTTTCCACTCACTTCAATTTAGTTGAGAATTTAGAGAGATACTCGGTAACCGAGCTAGGGAGTACCGTAAATTTTCATCGGAACGACAGTTATGTTGGAGACCAGAGACCGTAACTACAAAAGGTGGAGCGTAAGTTTGCATCCAAAGAGTAAACCACAACAAGCAGAGATGTTATTAGAAAGGCAATTTACACAACCATTTCTTCAAATCCATGATGTAATTTGGATGCATAAAGAATTAGTTCCAGACTGGAAGACACAGAGCACAGTCCCTATATATCAAAAACGGAAAGATTCATTATTGGCCACATCTTACAGACTGATTGTACTATCATCATGTGTTTCTAAAACATTGGAACAACTAATAAAAAGGCGATTGGAATGATGGATAGGATCTTCATCCCTGCTACCTGTGTGGTGTCACCGCCAGACACTACACTTGCTAGATGGTAGCCTTTAAATCGGCCGCGGTCCGTTAGTATACATCGGACACGCGTGTCGCCACTATCAGTGATTGCAGACCGAGCGCCGCCACACGGCAGGTCTAGTCTAGAGAGACTCCCTAGCATTCGCCCAGCTGTACAGCCGACTTTGCTAGCGATGGTTCACTGTCTACATACGCTCTCATTTGCCGAGACGACAGTTTAGCATAGCCTTCAGCTACGTCATTTCTACGACCTAGCAAGGCGCCATATTCAGTTATTATAATCTGAACAGATAATATTGTGAATCATGTACCGTCAAGAGCGACGTTTATCATAAACGGATTAAAGTTAAGTATCAACTAGCTACGTCCGCTTTCTGAATTCTAATTCCTTGTCATGTTCCAGACCTCACGTCAGTATAGTCCTTCCCTCCTCACGCCAGTCTGCGTGAGCTAAACGCGTCCATTTCGGCCTCCTCTAGTAACACGGTGTTGGCTCTTCTGCCAACCTAACAAGCTGGATCACAATTCGGGTTCCATAGAGATGGAAGTTGCATAAACATTTCAATAGTAGTATCCTCAATGTGAGCAAATAAATTGCAGTACTATTTTCGATTATTTCAAACATACTATTCGATGTAAAAAGATAAGGTGGGTAGATCACGTCACTAATGAGGAGGTATTGAATAGGATTGGGGAGAAGAGAAGTTTGTGGCACAACTTGACTAGAAGAAGGGATCTGTTGGTAGGACATGTTTTGAGGCATCAAGGGATCACAAATTTAGCATTGGAGGGCAGCGTGGAGGGTAAAAATCGTAGAGGGAGACCAAGAGATCAATACACTAAGCAGATTCAGAAGGATGTAGGTTGCAGTAGGTACTGGGAGATGAAGAAGCTTGCACAGGATAGAGTAGCATGGAGAGCTGCATCAAACCAGTCTCAGGACTGAAGACCACAACAACAACAACAACTATTCGATAAGTTACTACATTTGGGAGCTCCGCCTATGTTCGTAGAAGGTACAGTACGTTGTCATTAGTCAGTGAACTAACTGTATATATCAGAAAGCGTACTGGATTCATGGGCCTGTGAAGCAAGGATCGGTACTCCGCCAACTACTATGTGCAATATACATCTATGAGGCGAACAACAACCTTACCTTATCGATAAAGAGCCTGAGTCGGTGACTTTGTGGAAATGGCCTGATGATGGCACTAGAGAAATCTGCGGTAGTCTTATTCACTAGGCCTGGTCCGAGATACTGTTAATACACGTAGACGATAGAATAATACAAGTCAAAGCACTTATTAGGTACTTGGAAATGACAATGGACAGCACTTAGTTCGATGGTACATATTAATAACTTAAGCCAATCCAATGAGCAAATGCTTAATATTATTCGATCACTTACTACAACATGGTGTAGAGCGCATCCTTCAGAGCTGCTGCTCCTATATCGCTCCGTCATTAGATCCAGACTGGATTATGGATGTATATACTACAAATACACGACTTGCAAAATGTTAAAGAAAATGCATAGATTGCAACACTGCTATATGCGCACGTGCTTAGGAGTGATGAAATCCACACAAACAAATGCGCTTATGTTGGAAGCGTAAGAGATGCCCTTCCATATAAGGCGAAGTTGCTCGTCGAACGACACGTAGTACAGAAATTATCATGTTCATAGCATCCAATCCATCAGATTCTATGATTGTACCGACCCTGGGCAGAAAGTCTTATGTTTTCATTTCAGCATATAATGATTAGGCAGAAGAGTGCAAAGATATTGCCACAGATGTACAGTGGCCTGTTTACAAATATGACTATTTCATCGTCAGGGATCGCACCTACGGAGAAACAGTCCTAAGAAAAGAAGGGAAAGCAGAAAGGTGGAAGGAGTATATAGAGGGATTAGACAAAGGGCGATGTACTTGAGGTCAATATTATGAAAATGGAAGAGGAAATAGGTGAAGATGAGATGGGAGATATGATACTGCGTGGAGAATGTGACAGAGTGCTGAAAGATCTAAGTCGAAACAAGTCTCCGGGAGCAGAAAACATTCTTACAACTATTGAAGGCCTCGGGAGAGCCAGCCATGGCAAACGTTTTCCATTTGGTGAGCAAAATGTATGGGGCAGGTGAAATGCCCTCAGACTTCAAGAAGAATATAATAATACCAATTCCAAAGAAAGCAGGCGCTGACAGGTGTGAAAATTACCGAACTATCAGTTTAATTAGTCAGATTTGCAAAATACACTCCTGGAAATGGAAAAAAGAAAACATTGACACCGGTGTGTCAGACCCACCATACTTGCTCCGGACACTGCGAGAGGGCTGTACAAGCAATGATCACACGCACGGCACAGCGGACACACCAGGAACCGCGGTGTTGGCCGTCGAATGGCGCTAGCTGCGCAGCATTTGTGCACCGCCGCCGTCAGTGTCAGCCAGTTTGCCGTGGCATACGGAGCTCCATCGCAGTCTTTAACACTGGTAGCATGCCGCGACAGCGTGGACGTGAACCGTATGTGCAGTTGACGGACTTTGAGCGAGGGCGTATAGTGGGCATGCGGGAGGCCGGGTGGACGTACCGCCGAATTGCTCAACACGTGGGGCGTGAGGTCTCCACAGTACATCGATGTTGTCGCCAGTGGTCGGCGGAAGGTGCACGTGCCCGTCGACCTGGGACCGGACCGCAGCGACGCACGGATGCACGCCAAGACCGTAGGATCCTACGCAGTGCCGTAGGGGACCGCACCGCCACTTCCCAGCAAATTAGGGACACTGTTGCTCCTGGGGTCTCGGCGAGGACCATTCGCAACCGTCTCCATGAAGCTGGGCTACGGTCCCGCACACCGTTAGGCCATCTTCCGCTCACGCCCCAACATCGTGCAGCCCGCCTCCAGTGGTGTCGCGACAGGCGTGAATGGAGGGACGAATGGAGACGTGTTGTCTTCAGCGATGAGAGTCGCTTCTGCCTTGGTGCCAATGATGGTCGTATGCGTGTTTGGCGCCGTGCAGGTGAGCGCCACAATCAGGACTGCATACGACCGAGGCACACAGGGCCAACACCCGGCATCATGGTGTGGGGAGCGATCTCCTACACTGGCCGTACACCACTGGTGATCGTCGAGGGGACACTGAATAGTGCACGGTACATCCAAACCGTCATCGAACCCATCGTTCTACCATTTCTAGACCGGCAAGGGAACTTGCTGTTCCAACAGGACAATGCACGTCCGCATGTATCCCGTGCCACCCAACGTGCTCTAGAAGGTGTAAGTCAACTACCCTGGCCAGCAAGATCTCCGGATCAGTCCCCCATTGAGCATGTTTGGGACTGGATGAAGCATCGTCTCACGCGGTCTGCACGTCTAGCACGAACGCTGGTCCAACTGAGGCGCCAGGTGGAAATGGCATGGCAAGCCGTTCCACAGGACTACATCCAGCATCTCTACGATCGTCTCCATGGGAGAATAGCAGCCTGCATTGCTGCGAAAGGTGGATATACACTGTACTAGTGCCGACATTGTGCATGCTCTGTTGCCTGTGTCTATGTGCCTGTGGTTCTGTTAGTGTGATTGTGTGATGTATCTGACCCCAGGAATGTGTCAATAAAGTTTCCCCTTCCTGGGACAATGAATTCACGGTGTTCTTATTTCAATTTCCAGGAGTGTACTAATAATAATTCTTTACAGACGTATGGTAAAACTGGTAGAAGCCGACCTCGGGGAATATCAGCTTGGATTCCGTAACATGTTGGATCACGGGAGGCAATACTGACCCTACGACTTATCTTTGAAGATGGCTTAAGGAAAGGCAAACCTACGTTTTAGCATTTGTAGACTTAGAAAAAGCTTTTGACAACGTTGACTGGAATACTCTCTTTCAAATTCTAAAGGTGGCAGGATAAAATACAGACAATGAAAGGCTCTTTACAATTCGTTCAGAAATCAGACGGCAGTTACAAGAGTCGAAGGGCACGAAAGGAAAGCAGTGGATGAGAAGGGAGTGCGACAGTGTTGTACAATCTGTATATTGAGCAAGCAGTAAAGGAAACAAAAGAAAAATTTAGAGTAGGAATTAAAATCCAAGGAGAAGAAATAAAAACCTTGAGGTTTTCCGATGGCATTGTAATTCTGTCAGAGATAGCAAAGGATTGGAAGAGGAGCAGAACAGAATGGACAGATTCTTGATAAGAGGATTTGGAAGATCATCAACAAAAGCAAAAGAAGGCTACTGAAATGTAGCTGAATTAAATTAGGCGATGGTGTTGAATTGGATCGGGAAATGAGACACTGAAAGTAGTAGATGAGTTCTGCTATTTGGACCGATGATGACCGAAGCAGACAAGATGTAAAATGTAGACTGCCAGTAGCAAGAAAAGCGTTTGTGAAATTCGGTAACGCCGAATATGGGTTTAAGTGTTAGGAAGTCCTTTCTGAAGTGTATCCTTGTATGCAAGTGAGATGCGGACGATAAAGAGTTCAGACGAGAAGAAAATAAAACTAATGAGGCGCTATGTTCATCAGTGTACGCCGAACTGTATACCCGAAACACTTGTGCCAGCACCAGTTGTGAGGTCTGTCACAAGCCGCCGTCTACCTGCTCCACACAACGACTTCCTCGTCCTGTGATGAAGCGTCGACGTCAAACACCTTGTCGCCTGCTCCTGGTTGCACCGTCTTTCGACCACTTTCCATAGACGCTCACGCCAGCAGCTTACTCACAACCAATCAGCTTCACCGTTCACAGGCGCTAGGCGACAATAGTATGCTCTTTGTGAACGTCGCTTCTGTAAGTGGATTTGCGGCTCACTATCGTCGATAGAAAGAAACTTGTGATTTCGAACAGATTGCGTGTATTTCGGTGATTATTGTGTATTATTTCGTAATAATTTTTTTTTAATTTCTCTAGGTTCCTTCTTTCATTCCCGGCTCCTGTTAATAATAGCTCTGACTCGTTTGTAGATACGCAGATGGTGTGAAGTGCAGTGAAGTGGCTTGGGGTGAAGCGCCACTTTCGTGCAGGGTTGGGTTGTCGTAGTGCGTCGTGGCAAATGTGCAGGCCGTCGGTAGCTTGGCAGAACAATATCAGAAACGCAACATGTTATTGCTACACCAGGTGAGGCGCGGCGGCCACACCCACTTTTGGGGCTGAGATGATTGATGCGTGGGCAGCTGTTGGCCAGGAGGCAGGCCGTGGTCTCTGCGCACAGGAATGTTGATGACCAGAGAACCTCTCAGCGGCGGTGTGGCTGTTCGTGGAAAACTTCAGCGGCGCTGACTTCTGGCGGAATTCTTTCAGATGATGGCAGCCTCTGGAAGTGGAGCTTGCCCTTACGAGCAGTGGCGCGTAGCGGCAGGATTACCGCACCAGCATAGGAGGGCGAATGGCTGTCACTATCTGTTGCCCCCGAGAGCAGGAGTCTGGTCGCTGCTGAAGTGAGCCTGGAGGCGGCTCACCAGCAGGGAGGCGCCAACTCCAGGGAGGACTCAGTGCCCGAAGTTGGTCCGGCAGTGGCTGAGGCCCATTCTCATGCTGGCTGCTTGCAGACCCAATCGCTCCAGCGCCTGTCGTAGTAGTACTCCTGTCGTAGTATGTGCTCGCAGACTGTGAATACCTCTACCAGGATTGACAGGTATTTATACTGGTTAGAAGCTCATTTGTTGCGCCGATGTACCGCTTCCAGCCACATACGGAATAACAGGTCCGTGACTCGCCAGTGCTGAAACGCGTTGTGAGGATTGAGGTACTTGGCCTGGCTCACCTCACAATGCGTGAACAGCGCTGTTGCTGCAACTGCCAGACGAACACCTTTACTCCTTCCGCCTGCTTTGGATTCTTCAACTCCTGCGTCTGAGTTGTAGTTTGCACAGCAAGACCCAAAAAATTGTGACGGCTCAACAGTAGTTTACTATCCCGATTCGTCAGCCAGTCTATTACATGTATTGAGTCTGATGAATCTTCTTTCCAGCCTTGATACCCCGTGATGAGACTCTCGAAGGCGGTATTCTACTTTCAATTTCAGCTTGTTTCGTCACCTTAATTCGCAAACTGAAACCATTCTCTTATTTCAATAAAAGCTTCTCAGATTTACTACAGCTACAATCCGTCCCTAAATTCGTCAGGGCAATATTATTCATAGTATGGCTTCCAACTTCGCATTCACAGGCAGCTAAGTGGTCGTTGCTGACTCAATACAGCGCTCGTGGTTTATATGCATTCTGTTGAGTCCACCCTGTAGTGAACTGAATGGGTAAAACCCAGGACATCTAGCAACAACGGATGTGCTTCAGGGATCACTTTCCATTCCAATTGCATACTAGACCGAAAGTGTTTGAGGAATTTTCGTACAAATTTATCAATATTTATTGATATCAACTATTAAGCAACTCAGTATGATTTGGCAACTGTTTGTTGAACAGTACTTTTCGATATTCTTCAACGTGAGGTTTTTGTCTTCTGAAATGTTGTGGGACTACATCAGAAAACTTTGATAGCTAAATGTTATGCTACCTGATGCCGGCCTTATTCTGAAGTTCAGCTTCATTCCAGTATTCTCCTCATGGGATCTGTTATGCCAGTTGGAGGCGAAATAATTCAGAATCAATTCAACTGTCCGTGGAGAGCGCGCTGGTGTTTCCCATGAGATGTTTGTTAGCTAACGCTCACACACTTGCTTGACTAATGGGAGAGCACCACGGAGTGTCTGAAAAACCTTAAATGGTAGAAGCTTGACGATCGAAGCCAATTACTCCTCGAAAGCCTACGTACAAACTTTCAAGAACCAGCCTTGTACTAGGCACGTAGGAATATACTATAGTTCTCTACGCATTTCTTCTGCAGGGAGCATGAAGACAAGATTAATTACAAAACGCACAGAGGAATTTAAGTAATCATTCACACCACTCTGTATACAATGTAACGAGACCCCAATAAAAACCGAACAGCCACCACAACGACAACGGCCTTGCCGCAGTGGTAATACTAGTCACCGTTAATCGCTGTCGGGCTTGCCTAGCACTTGGATGGTTGGCTGTCCGCGCCTGCCGAGCGCTATTGGCAAGAGGGATGCACTAAGCTGTTGTTAGGCCAATTGAGGAGCTACTTAATAGAGAAGTAGCAGTTCCAGTCACAAAAACTGACAACGGCCGGGAGAGCGGTGTGCTGACCACATGTCCCTCTGCATCTGCATCCAGTGCAGCCTATCAGCTGAGAATGACATGGCAGTCGGTCGGTACCGTTGTGCCTTCTGAGGCTCAATGAGAGACGAAACGATCAATTCCTGTTTCCTAGAACGTGGTCAGTCGCAGATGGATGCACAATCGTATACACTGTTGCACCTCCTCGTCCGAGTGACTTCCATGCATGTCTTTCTTCAAGTCGCCAAAGATTGGAAAAATCACACTGAGAAAAATCCGGGCTGTATGGAGGATGTTGCAGTGTTTCCAATCCGCAGCACTGAAGCGTAGCCTTCCTCCAAATGATTCCGCACATTGATTGGGCTTCCACATTCGAGAAACTCGACGAGCAGAAGGTCCCTGCAGTCGAAGAAGACGGTCATCATAATCTTACCGGAACTTGTGCGAACAGCTTTGCATACCTTTGGGGAGGGATTGCTGAGACGGGGGGGGGGGATATGTGGATGTTTCGCCTGTTGGCTCCGCCATTTGCCCTCGGACTGCCGGAATGCTGTCAGACGGAATCATCCTGTTGCACGATAACGCCTGCTCCCACACTATTAATAGGACGAAGGCTATGCTTCACCGATTTGGTTGCGATACACTGCAACATCCCGTGTACCGCCTGGATCTTTCACTGTGTGATTTCCACATCTTTGGCGACCGGAAGAAAGACATGCGTGGACATCAGTTTCAGTCTGACACGGACGTACAAGAGTGGGTGTGGTTTGGATCCCTCAGTGGCTTACCACGTTCTAAGAAACAGGAAACGATCATCTCGTCTCTAAGTGGGATAAATGTCTTAACGTATGTGGTGATTAATTTTGAATGGAACCACCCTGTGGACCCGTTGTGGCGGTTGACTGTTTATCATTTGACTGCCCCTTACTATATTCCATTAAGGTTATGTGTACGAGATATAGAATGCATGACTAAAAATGTGAAACGCCTAGGAAGAGATGAGGAATGCACGCAACGATTCGAATGGTTGTTGTTGTTGTTGTTGTGGTCTTCAGTCCTGAGACTGGTTTGATGCAGCTCTCCACGCTACTCTATCCTGTGCAAGCTTCTTCATCTCCCAGTAACTACTGCAACCTACATCCTTCTGAATCTGTTTAGTGTATTCATCTCTCGGTCTCCCTCTATGTTTTTTGCCCCCCACGCTGCCCTCCAATACTAAACTGGTGATCCCTTGATGCCTCAGAATATGCCCCACCAATCGATCCCTTCTCCTAGTCAAGTTGTGCCACAAATTTCTCTTCTCTCCAATTCTATTCCATACCTCCTCATTAGTTATGTGATCTACCCATCTAATCATCAGCATTCTTCTGTAGCACCACATTTCGAAAGCTTCTATTCTCTTCTTGTCTAAACTATTTATCGTCCACGTTTCACTCCCATACATGGCTACACTCCATACAAATACTTTCAGAAACGACTTCCTGACATTTAAATCTATACTCGATGTTAACAAATTTCTCTTCTTCAAAAATTCTTTCCTTGCCATTGCTAGTCTACATTTTATATCCTCACTACTTCGACCGTCATCAGTTATTTTGCTCCCCAAATAGCAAAACTCATTTACTACTTTAAACCTCTCATTTCCTAATCTAATTCCCGCAGCATCACCCGATTTAATTCGACTACATTACATTAACCTCGTTTTGCTTCTGTTGACGTTCATCTTATATCTTCCTTTCAAGACACTGTCCATTCCGTTCAGCTGCTCTTCCAGGTCCTTTGCTGTCTCTGACAGAATTACAATGTCATCGGCTAACCTCAAAGTTTTTATTTCTTCTCCATGGATTTTAATTCCTACTCCGAATTTTTCTTTTGTTTCCTTTACTGCTTGCTCAATATACAGATTGAATAACGTCGGGGATAGGCTATAACCCTGTCTCACTCCCTTCTCAACAACTGCTTCCCTTTCGTGCCCCTCGACTCTTGTAACTAATTGTAAATAGCCTTTCGCTCCCTGTATTTTACCCCTGCCAACTTCAGAATTTGAAAGAGAGTATTCCAGTCAACATTGTCAAAAGCTCTCTCTATGTCTACAAATGCTAGAAACGTAGGTTTGCCTTTCCTTAATCTATTTTCTAAGATAACTCGTAGGGTCAGTATTGCCTCACATGTTCCAACATTTCTACGGAATCCAAACTGATCTTCCCCGAGGTCGGCTTCTACCAGTTTTTCCATTCGTCTGTAAGAATTCACGTTAGTATTTTGCAGCCGTGACTTATTAAAATAATATTTCAGTAATTTTCACATCTGTCAACACCTGCTTTCTTTGGGATTGGAATTACTATATTCTTCTTAAGGGTGTCATTAAGATGTTGTTTCGTCTCCTGAGGCCAGCTGTTGTAAATGGTCCTTGGGATCCTGGATACTAGCACTGGTAAACAGTTGACGTCCGAGCTAGCCTTACACATATTCTATCGGAAACGTATATGGAGATCTCGCTGGCCACGAGACTACCGCAACACCATGCAGAAACATCATAGAAACACCTGCCATATAAGCACAGGTATTTACCTAAAGCATCACGATACTGCCGCATACGAGGTAACATGTGAGCACGCAGGATGTCCGTGACGTACTGCTCTACTGTCAAAATTCCCTGACGGGACGTGAAGTCAAACCTGATGACTGCCCAGACCACGACCAGGAGGAACACCGCTGTGGCTTTCAGAAACATTGTTAAAATGTGACCTCACCCCAGGTCGCCGCCATATTCGTTAAACTGGTCCATTCGGGGTAGTACAAAATGCTGATTCATTGCTGAACACAACGTGATGCCATCACTCAACTGACCATGCTTCCCGGCAGCGTACACATGGCACGCTAACGCCCTAGATCGGCCACTTCTAGTCTCTAAGAAATGGTGTGGGACGAAGTAGAGCGATGCAGGGAGCCCATTAACCATTCTGGGATGACAGGCACATAAATGAAGGGGTTAGAATGCACTTTGTTCTCAATACAGAAATCCTCTCTTGTGGTGGTCAGTCGTGGTCGACTGGAACTTTGACGGTCTGCCTTCATATTCCCATGCATTCCAACATCAGGCCAGTGTCACATCCGAATGCCCGAAAGATCTGGACATTGTACAACTTGACCAACTGGCCAAATGAAGACACACAATGAGGTGCCTTTCTATCTCTGTCAGGTGTTGGTAACACTGTCTCACACGAATATGTGGCATCTCAGTGTCCTTCAAAGTGATCAATCAACAACTGATGCTCTCACGTCCCTTATGTACCTCACCATGATTCATTACAATACTTAACAGGTGAAACACTTCTAACGTTATGCATATGTAAGCAAGTGATGTGGCCACTTGGGAAAGGTATGAGAGGAGGTGAAATTGTTTTGCGGCTGAACATCATCGGGCCCAGGGCGCACCGCAGCAGGTCTGGCTAGACGAGTAGTGTGGGAAAGTACAGACACAAAGACGAGCAGTGTCGCCGGAAATGGGTAAATCCCAAAGCTGGGAATTCGGACGGCTTTTGCTTGTGTGGCCTTTGTTCAGGAGATGCACCAAAAATGGTGGAGTGTCACACAAGCTGGAAGACAACTTCTTGCAGCTCTTTGAAAATCAATAATAATTTACAGACAAATACTAAAGCAAATCTGAATACATTTGCGATCTCAGAAAAATTAGACGCATCCAATGATACAACACTATTTTCAATATCTTTAAAACTATAGAAATTAATATTTCACAGTGGCTAATGATTTTCACAATGAAGCTCTGAATTTAAACGCTTCATGCGATTTCGTCATACAATATTTCAGACGACATCTCTGCACGATAGCCATCAGCCCAGGAAGCCATTCATCTGTATCTGTTTTACTTATTGACACCATATATATATATATTTTTTCATGCAAATAATTGTCATAACATCTTATTCTCCTTAGTTACACAGCAAATACATACAACGTGAATAGGTCATTTTTATCATATTTGTGTATTTATTTAATGAACAATTTACTATTTTGATACTAACTTTATTTAAACATTAATTACAAGTGATAACACAAAAACATGGTAATTTGAGAAGTGGTCAAGCGCATGTTTAAGCTGATACCATCTTTGTAAAACAGTGTGAAAAGACGCTTCTGAGAAGCAGGCTTAAATAATTCTTTAAACGACATTTAACAACAATCTGTTTTCGTTTATCATGAGTGCACTTGTGCAAGAATACTAACTTATTTTGCCGGCCGAAGTGGCCGCACGGTTCTGGCGCTGCAGTCTGGAACCGCGAGACCGCTATGGTCGCAGGTTCGAATCCTGCCTCGGGCATGGATGTGTGTGATGTCCTTAGGTTAGTTAGGTTTAACTAGTTCTAAGTTCTAGGGGACTAATGACCTCAGCAGTTGAGTCCCATAGTGCTCAGAGCCATTTGAACCATTTTGAACTAACTTATTTTCTTATGGACAAACCTATATTTATTGTGAATGGTCTGAGTGTGACTGAATGTTTATAACATTTCTTTATTTTAATGTTTGTAATATGTTAGTTTAGTGCAGGAGGTGGTCAAGTTGAGTCAGAACATACCTGTAGAACGTAACAACGATGTATTTTTGGTGGGGATGACCTTGAGCCAATGCAAAAGCAGACAATAGTGAAACACTACGGGTATCAAATGGAGACAGACTTTTTCGAGTGAAGAGCTCGAGGGAGCAAATCTGGCCACTTTTACTCGATTTCTGGAAAGAGACAGACCTGCCTGTGGTAACTAGCGGTATTCGATCATGGAGTCGTTTGATTTTGTGAAACGAACAGCTGCTATCATATTTTAACTTCCGAAGAGACTTTAAAATTTCGAGAGATCTGAATGTGCTCCAGACTTTTTTCGCTTGTATTACAGAAATCGGGATCGACAGAGTATGAGTTAGTATCCTTTGTATCGCGTGTGTTAATTACTAAATCATCATGTTGAACACTGAACTGTTTCAGCTGGTGAATATTTCGTACCTTGTGATTACGAAATGGACTTTGCGCGCACCTTTGATTACAATTTAGTTTGGGGATTTTGCTGTCATTCTTGTAACGCTCTCAACGTAACTTTACTGCATTTGATAAGGGTATTTTCTGTTCGTATTTCAAATAAATATCCTAGGAGCACTTCCCATCTATTTGAGCTGCCCCTTCTTGAATAAACATTATTCAACATAATTCTTTGTCGTCTACATCAATCGCAGACATTAAAATAGGAGACTTGTTCATAAATTATTCATTTAACTTTTATTTTGCGTTTCTGAGTATTTTACTAATTCGCAATTCTAGCCAGTGCATAGACTATTTGACTGCAGGATCACGGCTACAGGTTATTTGCAGCGAATTAGCTGCAGTGCATGAAAGCAGTTGTGCGCGGCTCGACCCTACGACTACATCGAGGTATTCCTTTTAAACAGAGCCATGAATAGCTCAGGTATCTAAAGGACAAGTACCCACATGTAAAGATGCATCTGGTTTGCTCGTATGGGATGCTGTTTAGGAAAAGCAAACTTCACTAGTAGTAACCGTCGCACTCTTGTGGCTGTTCGGCGTGTTACAGAGAATTAGAGCTCTAATTATTTAGCTGCCTGCCAGTGGTCTGTACGTGAGCGAAGTTACATTGACATCCTATCATGTCTCTTGGCTGCTTCACTCTTTTTTTTATTTTTATTTTTAGGCGCTTACCACTGTGATGTTGGTGTAGCCGAGACGACCAAATTTGTATTGGACACTTTTGGCCTATTAGACCGGGAATAGCCTGAAATTGACCTCCAAAAGTCACCTAAGCTACAGTTCATGTGCGCGCGCAGAAACGAAAATGAGACTTCCTAAAGTAATGGCTTTACCCACATTACTTTATGGCAGCGAAAGCTGGATGACAAAGTAGAAGTAACGGAGTAAAATACAATGAGCAGAAGAGATATTTTTAAAGACTGTTAAAGAATGTATGAAAATGGGTAGGATACGAAATGAAGATATTAGGAAAGAATTAGATATAGAATTAGTACATAATAATATATTAAATAATAGAATTGGACCGATCAGTTACAAGGAATGGATAATACCAGACTTCGCAAGGTAGCATTTGATTGCATGAGTGAAGAGGGGATGAATATGGACAATCATCAGCTGTGTAATGGAAAGACGAAAATGAACTCGAACTAGAATTTCCCGCTTACCGCGAGCGGTCGCTTTACTATTAGGCTATCAAAGCGCGTTTCACCGCTAAATCCAAATTTGCATATGTCGTCAACTACGTGTCTACGACGTGCACTCGTACATCCATTATGTATATTCCCACACAGGAGAGGTGTTTTAATTGAAATTCGCTCGCAGAGTGTTGGTGGATAAATTCGATATCGCAGTGCCTGTGCTGGGCAGAAATACTATGCAATGTTCCTTTGGACATGCATGCAAGTTCGAAGGTGCATTGCATCGGGTTTCTGAACAACACAGGCACTGCACTATCGTATTATATCGCGTTGTATTGGAAGAGATATCGATCGTTATCAGATATTTTTAGATGTCAATGGCCTATCACCCCCACCACCACGCTATAGGTGAGGTAGGGATATATTATCTCCAGAGTATTTCTACATAAATAAATATACAAATAAATGCTTCTATGTCATCCCCTTTTCACCTCCACCCCCATATGTATGGAAGATACGTGGTTCTTACTACCACAATGCTTACTACCGCAATGCTTTCCTCCAGATAGTAAATCATAAGTCTACCAAGAGTGGTTGAAATCTATTCAGTGGTTTGCGACGAGATGTGAAACGTACTTACATACAGAATACATACATATATACACTACTGGCCATTAAAATTGCTACACCACGAAAATGACGTGCTACAGATGTGAAATTTAACCGACAGGAAGAAGATGCTGCGATATGCAAATGATTAGCTTTTCAGAGCATTCACACAAGGTTGGCGTCGGTGGCGACACCTACAACGTGCTGAAGTTTCCAACCGATTTCTCATACACAAACAGCAGTCGACCGGCGTTGCCTGGTAAAACATTGCTGTGATGCTTCGTGTAAGGAAGAGAAATGCGTACTATCATGTTTCCGACTTTGATAAAGGTCGGATTGTAGCCTATCGCGATTGCGATTCATCGTATCGCGACATTGCTGTTCGCGTTGGTCGAGATCCAATAACTGTTAGCAAAATATGGAATTCGTGGGTTCGGGAGGGTAATACGAATCGCCGTGCTGGATCCCAACGGCCTCGTATCACTAGCAGTCGAGATGACATGCATCTTATCCGCATGGCTGTAACGGATCGTGCAGCCACGTCTCGATCCCTGAGTCAACAGATGGGGACGTTTAGAAAGACAACAACCATCTGCATGAACAGTTCTACGACGTTGAAAGCAGCGTGGAATATCAGGTCGGACACCATGGCTGCGGTTACCCTTGATGCTGCATCACAGACAGGAGCGCCTGCGGTGATGTACTCAACGACGAACCTGTGTGTACGAGTGGCAAAACGTCATTTTCTCGGATGAATCCAGGTTCCGTTTACAGCATCATGACGGTCGCACCCGTGTTTGGCGACATCGCGGTGAACGCACATTGGAAGCGTGTATTCGTCATCGCCATATTGGCGTATCACCCGGGGTGATGGTATGAGGTGCCATTGGTTACACGTATTGGTCACCTCTTGTTCGCATTGACGGCACTTTTGAACAGTTGACGTTACATTTCAGATGTGTTACGATCCATGGCTCTACCCTTCGTTCGATGCCTGCGAAACCCTACATTTCAGCAGGATAATGCACGACCGCGTGTTCCAGGTCCTGTACGAGCCTTTCTGGATACAGAAAATGTTCGAGTGCTGCCCTGGCCAGCACATTCTCCAGATCTCTCACCAATTGAAAACGTCTGGTCAATGGTGACCGAGCAACTGGCACGTCACAATACGCCAGTCACTACTTTTGATGAACTGTGGTATCATGTTGAAGCTGCATGGGCAGCTGTACCTGTACACGCCATCCAAGCTCTGTTTGAGTCAATGTCCAGGCGATCAAGGCCGTTATTACGGCAAGAGATGGTTGTTCTGGGTACTGATTTCTCAGGATCTATGCACCCAAACTGCATGAAAATATAATCGCATGTCAGTTCTAGTATAATATATTTGTCCAATGAATACCCGTTTATCATCTGCATTTCTTCTTGGTGTAGCAGTTTTAATGGCCAGTAGTGTACATACATATATCTTGAGTCACAATATCTTATTTTTCTGATAAAGTCCAACGCATTTCTGAACTATAACATCGTTTTCAAGGAGTGCTTCACTTTTTTGCAATATATCCGCATATGCTTCAGTTGATCACCTTCATCTGTCATGAAATATTCACCTTATGCATAGTTGAAAATTTTTTACGTTCGCACTTCATTTCAAAACATGTAACGTGTTTGTGTCCATCGTACATTATTCAAATAATAATTTCGTCAGCTATTAGGATACGAAGCTGCTAGTTCTGTACGAGTATAGTGAATAAACTTGAGGAAGTATACACACACAGCGAATATGCACTTTCCGGTCGCAAACCGTGTGCACTGGGGGTAGTAGACGCTCATCTGTTCTCAAACAGCGGATCAGTGTAGGCAACTTTCCATTTGCAATTCGGATTGGCAAAGTGGGTCAGCGGGCGGTGGCGCTCAGCCAACGCCCTAAATTTCGTCTTGAGGGGCAGCTGCAGCTGCAGCCGCGGCCGGGGACGTGTGAAGTTAATGGGCCAAGTTCCTGCGCTTCCTCATTACGACGTGCTGCCGCCTCATTAAACAGCAGCCAACTTCCACGCGCTGCCGGAGAGACGCAGGGGGGCAGCGCAACCGCCAAAACTCACTCCGGACCTGGAACGAACCCTGACTGCCGTCCTTCAAGAAACGACAACAGCGATCAGAAGCAGTAGGTCTACCTTGTGGATGAAGCTGACACATTCTCGGCCTGGCACAGAGATGGTGTTGATGCCAACGAAACTTTTATTTTGTTATGTTGGTACTTATTACACAATAACGTAAGTCAACTGATTTGTGGTATTGCTTTATTTATATAGCTTGTTACATGTGTTCCATTAAAATACCTAAACTGTGGTTATAAGGTCTTTTTTTATTATTATTTTCCCATTGAAAAACAGAAATCGCATAACTATCTCAATTCTTTTTCTCTGTTGATTCCTATTCATCGAGTACTGCTTCAGCTTCTCGGCATGTTGCCATTTCTTTTCTTCCGCCTATGTTATTCTTGTTTTCCTAAATATCTTGTTCTCAAAGCGATTGAAATTTATTGTTTTACTCTCAAAATAGCTTCATTCTGTTATTTCCGAAACACTGATATTGTTTCTTTATATTTCTTTTTCTTATTTTCATAATCCAAGCTATTATTGACAGAAATACGTATTTTTTCGACTGCTCTCTTTCGTTTAGTAATCTGTAGAGACCTTATGCTAAGCCTTTTTTTTACTTTTTATTTGTATTTTGGTAGATTCTCTTTCTCCAACATTCAGTTTTTTTATTGTACTCATTATTATTTCTAATAAGTCAATGTTAAGCAATCACACACATACAAACATTCCTACCTTACCATTGTTGTCTAGTGGTTTAATTGTATACTTCAAGAGCTGCAGGCAAAGGTCCCGAGTTCGAGTCTCGGTCGGGCACACAGTTTTAATCTGCCAGGAAGTTTCATATCAGCGCACACTCCGCTGCAGAGTGAAAATCTCATTCTAGCAGCATTTTACTAATTTTCATATGTAGTGTAAATCTTTCCACTTTATTCTGCTGTATGGTTTTTGCAACATATTTAAACTTACTAACTCAGTCTACTTTAATTTTTTCTGTTTCTTTTCCTTAACTGAATATGAATTTGATTTTTCAGCAGAGCTTCTGAGACCAGTTTTATTAGGTATTGTTTCTAGAAGATTTGAGTAACTGCCTCTGTCAGATTTCCTAGTTTCATTATCTGAAGATAATAAATAAGTCATAGGTGGGAACATGAACAAACATTATTGTCATTTTCATTAAGGAATTAACCATTAACATCCTTGTTATTCTTGTTCCATGTGATGATTATAAAGAGTGGTATGGTAAATGTTTTCAAAATAATGGTCCAGTAAATAGGGTCTGCAATCTTTGGAAGTACTGTAATTATATAATGTTTACAACTTATAACGTTAAGATAAATACATGTGTTGCCAACCAACAGGTGGACAAGCAAGTATGTGCATTGCACATAGTTCGATTCATCCCAAGCAACAGAGCTAACAACAGAAAGGGTATAAGATGGTAAAATCAAAAATAAATGAAGGACTTAACATAATACAAGAGATCTCGCTGATAGTATTTGAAAATGGGCCATGTTTCATCAAATGCATTTAAGATTCTGAAGTTGTTAGTCTCGTTTTCAGCCACGTTAAAATTGGACAAAATCCTGGATTAGCTGCGAGTCAGATGTCTAGCAGCAGCAGAAATGGGGACCCTGGGTTACAAAAGACACCAATAAATGTCTCTCTCTCGATACTGTGATCCCACTGTGGCAGCCATTTTAGGGGAGGAATTGATGATGCTCTCCGTTATATTGTCTATTAATAAATATGTCGCAATTCTGGAAGTGACTGCTGTCGTTTTCTCCTTTGAAAGCCGGAATCTACGAGCTTCATATTTGTTATTTGTCTGTGTATTACGAAAAGTAATAAATTCCCTCAATGGTAAAATGACTGTATAGTTAAAGCAACCCAACCCACCATTGCACTGTGGCTCAGGTTAAGAACTAAAAATACCGATGAAGAATTCACATTCAAGTCAATAACTTAGTCACGCGATGGAACAAGATAATTGAGAAAATTATGCAAAGTTAAAAAGAAAATAGAGTTTCTGCAGTTTTTAATTTTTTTAAAAGTGAAAGCGGAGAAATGAACTTTTTTGCATTTCATTTCTAATTTTATTATGTATTCGTGTAAGTAATAAAAAATTACAGGTATAACTTTCACCTACAACAAATTGGAACAAATAATTCATATCATTTATTTAAATACTACATGTTCTCTCTCTTGTAGCACATGCGAAATTAATATCTTAGGAAAAACATATATTACATGACAACTGTTATAGTTCTACTGTTTAGGTTCTCTGATTTACATCTGAAAACAAAACAAACAATATACCAATAGTACAGAGAAAATGTTCATCAAGAACAAGTAAAAATCATTTATATTGCGATCAAAGTAATGATATACTTGAGGATACAAAATGTGCACTGATATTGTCTTCTTTTTTGTTGTTTTTTATTTATTAATTCCTTGCTTAATGCAAAAAATTTGAATGACGTATTGATAATGGTACAGCTTTCATAAACTGTTGTAGAAAGTTGTAAAAACATTAACAAGTGCTCCCCAACAAACCTAGAAGTCTCAGGTCTGAGCGTGCTTTATAGTTTTATTTCTTAATGTGAAAAATGCCAAGTTGGACAATCATACAGAGTCCACATTAAAGTTGAAGTTAGTTTTAAGATAGAAAGAAGGCAAGGACTTGCTAGTAGGAACAGACCATTCGCGGTGGTCTAACGGTTCTAGGCGCTCAGTCTGGAACCGCGCGACTGCTACGGTCGCAGGTTCGAATCCTGCCTCGGGCATGGATGTGTGTGATGTCCTTAGGTTAGTTAAGTTTAAGTAGTTCTAAGTTCTAGGGGACTGATGACCACAGATGTTAAGTCCCATATTGCTCAGAGCCATTTGAACCATTTTTGAACAGACCATTCCAGTGGCAGAAGTAGCCTATTCATTTATTCCAGTGTCCTCTTCATGAGTATCATATTCGTCAAACCATTGTGCAGTGCATAGCAGCGGGTACTTCCCATTGTACTGAGTACTAGTGATTCTTTTCATTCATTAGCGTATGGAGTGCAAGTAGAATTTTTAAATAGTTTTGTGTGTACAGTAATCAGTCTAATGTTGTCTCTTCGTAATCTTCATGGAAGGGATGCGCACAAATCTGAAAAATATATCTAGATTCTTCCCTTCGTATTGATTTTTGAGCCGTTGAAAGGAGGCTTTCACTGCTTAATTGGTGTCTTTCTGCTAATTTTGTCTCTTCATAATCTTCGCAGAAGTGATACGTTGAGGGCTGAAGAACAGATCTACATTCTACCCTCAATATTGGTTCTTGAAACTTTGAAAGCAGGCTTTCTCTGGATAACTGGCGTCTTTCTTCGAGCGATTGCCAATCCACGCTCTTCAGCACTATGGTAACGCTCTTCCACAAGTCAGACAATCTTGCAACCGCTCCCTCCTTGTATACATTCAATATCAGTCCTTAGCAATATTCAAAATTTTGTTTGCTTGGGGATCTACAGCCTATGAATGCTTAATTAGAGAAAACATACTCCGTAGTAGAAGGTAATGTAAACGATCTTTATTTTAATCGTGCGATTAACTGATTTAGATGATTTGTCAGTTCCAAGCATCTGTAAAATCAACGTGTAAGAGTATCACATTGTCTGCACACATCTACATACATCTCCTTGTATAGCTAAAACATTACATAATTCACATTAACATACCATCTTGTTGTAGTGGTCTTCAGTCCAACGACTGGTCTGATGCACCTCTCCACGCTATTCTATCCCGTGCAAACCTCTTCGTCTCCGAGTAACTACTGCAACATACATCCCTCTTATCTCCTTAATGTATTCATCTCTTGGTCTCTCTCTATGACTTTTACTCCCCACGCTTCCCTCCGATTCTAAATTGCCAATCCCTTGATGCCTCAGAATGTGTCCTAAGAACTAACCCCTCCTTTTAGTCGGGTTGAACCACGAATTTCTCTTCTCCCCAATTGTATTCAGTACCTCCTCGTTAGTTACGTGATCTACCCATCTAATCCTCACTAATCTTAAAACGTCCCCTTAGAAAAATTATGCATGACTGTGCTTAAACTGACACAAAATATTTTTTAGCGCAACGCAATCTGACTTTCAATAATCCCTACAAGAGAATGGCCCTGACTAAATTAACCTATATGTTTCACAGACCACTTACCTCACAAAAATCTTCGTTACTCAAACTACTGCAATACAGCGAGCGCCACTACTGCCAACTAAATAAAAGATTCAAACTACTGAAGGCACTAACTACTGATAGGCATAGTTAGCAAATGAAAGATTTTGATAGAGGACAAACAATGTATTTACTTTAATAGTGTTCAAAAGTCATAATATATATAGTAGTTCATGACATCCATTCTTACAAATGTACTGTTCCTGATGGACACATGTCCAAATCATCCGCTCTAAAAAATCCGCCATCTCACTTCCCCACATCCACCACTGCTGGCGGCTCACCTTCAACTGCGCAATGCTACGTGCTGTTAACAGCCAACAGCCCAACACTACAATGGCAGACAACAATGCAAACTAGCTACAGACTGCACACAGCACAGCCAGTGATTTTCATACAGAGCGCTACGTGGCGTTACCAATAACAAAACCTAAACAGCCTACTTACATAGCCCCCATGGTCCCCACAAAAAATTTTACAAATTGTTTTGGGCACTGGCCAACACATATTTGTGAAAATTTTTTCACAATTACAATAATGGAGAAATCAAATGCACACACTTATTGATACAATGTTGATCAAAAATTTTCTCACAGTCCATAAAGACAGTCCTGATCGTTCATCACAGTAAAATAGCAGTGTTTTTCTCAAAGTCTGAGCAGTAAAAGAAAATGCACATGGAAGTAGTGGATTTCCATGCAGTCTTGAAGAAGTAGTGTTGTCCTTCTAACGGAAAGACAGTGCTGACTCTTGACATGCAGGCAGGTAATGGTCTGCAACAGAGCAAACCCACAGCAGAGTCAGTCGAAGATTTGAAGAATATTGGTAGGTATGTCGTCACAGAGTAGACCCACTGCAGTCCTGGTAGAGATTATGGTAGTGGTGTGCCATCAGAGGTGCAGACCCACTGCGGTCCTTGTAGAAATAATGGTATTGGTGGGCCATCAAAGATGCAGACCCACTGCAGTCCTTGTAGAGACGGCCAGCAACCATCTGTTGCGACTGTGCAGGTGCACAATCACCATCGAAGAGTCTTGCGGACAATATAGCAAGTCCATAAACCACCACTTGTGCACTCACAAAAAAAATTTTTTTGAAATGTCCTTAGAACCAGCAATGCTGTTATCCAGTCGCTTGCTGAATTATCAACACATGTGCAAGCACTAACAGTCCCAACTTCTCACATACTGTGCATATATTATGACCAACAGAAACGTGTGCAGTGAAATGATACTTAATTTGAAGAACTGGTGTCTATACAATTATAAATTTACAATATAAGAATACAATTACGAAGGTACAAAATACATCATTAAAGAACATAACAGTATAGATAATATTTGTAGTAACACACGCTTTACGAAAGAATAGAAATAAACATATACATCAGTGTTACAGGAATTATGACATAAGTAAATACATAAAAGATCAGAATAACTTTTGAAACATCACCTTCACACATGACCATTAAAACAAAACAGAATAAATAATATCTAAACATCTTTACAAAGTAAATAACATATTGTCAGAAAAATTCTACAATGTAACTCTCATCAGATAAACACATAAAGACAGGAAGAACACAAATACCCAAGGGTACACAAACACATAGTGGGATAACACAAGGAAAGGACAGGGTTTGTTTTACTGCAGTATTTTGCAAACAAAACTTTCTTTACTTCTCGGAGATCTCCCTTCGTTCTTCATTACTTCCAAAAAATCCTATCTATACCTGCTTTCTGTACTTTTTTCGTATAAATTCTCAATGCATTTCTTCCAATTCATCGCAACTCATTCTCTTATATAGTCTACCCCCTCTTAAGCTAACTTCAATCTACTGAGCTGAGATGCTAAACTAAGGGACGAGGCAATGCAGCAGCACAAAACAATTAATACAAACAGCAATGGCAAAAAAATGCAAATTGGCAAAGCATGCCACAGTAAATCTAAATTAACAGAGCAAATGCAACATTACAACTAATATGAGCCAATGTGCAGCAACAAGAAAAATAAATCAGTAGTAAAACTGGCTTAACAGAGTAATACAAAGTGAAATTCAGTAGCACTATGCCTGGCAAACAGTAGCAGCAAAAGATTAACTTATATCTAAACATGACACACACACATGCAGAAAAAATAGTACACTAAAGACAACAATGCAGATAAGGGAAATGTATATTCACATCTTAATGTCTATGTAATTAAAGTGGTGCACCACAAAAACTTATTCTATGAAATACACTCCTGGAAATGGAAAAAAGAACACATTGACACCGGTGTGTCAGACCCACCATACTTGCTCCGGACATTGCGAGAGGGCTGTACTAGCAATGATCACACGCACGGCACAGCGGACACACCAGGAACCGCGGTGTTGGCCGTCGAATGGCGCTAGCTGCGCAGCATTTGTGCACCGCCGCCGTCAGTGTCAGCCAGTTTGCCGTGGCATACGGAGCTCCATCGCAGTCTTTAACACTGGTAGCATGCCGCGACAGCGTGGACATGAACCGTATGTGCAGTTGACGGACTTTGAGCGAGGGCGTATAGTGGGCATGCGGGAGGCCGGGTGGACGTACCGCCGAATTGCTCAACACGTGGGGCGTGAGGTCTCCACAGTACATCGATGTTGTCGCCAGTGGTCGGCGGAAGGTGCACGTGCCCGTCGACCTGGGACCGGACCGCAGCGACGCACGGATGCACGCCAAGACCGTAGGATCCTACGCAGTGCCGTAGGGGACCGCACCGCCACTTCCCAGCAAATTAGGGACACTGTTGCTCCTGGGGTATCGGCGAGGACCATTCGCAACCGTCTCCATGAAGCTGGGCTACGGTCCCGCACACCGTTAGGCCGTCTTCCGCTCACGCCCCAACATCGTGCAGCCCGCCTCCAGTGGTGTCGCGACAGGCGTGAATGGAGGGACCAATGGAGACGTGTCGTCTTCAGCGATGAGAGTCGCTTCTGCCTTGGTGCCAATGATGGTCGTATACGTGTTTGTCGCCGTGCAGGTGAGCGCCACAATCAGGACTGCATACGACCGAGGCACACAGGGCCAACACCCGGCATCATGGTGTGGGGAGCGATCTCCTACACTGGCCGTACACCACTGGTGATCGTCGAGGGGACACTGAATAGTGCACGGTACATCCAAACCGTCATCGAACCCATCGTTCTACCATTCCTAGACCGGCAAGGGAACTTGTTGTTCCAACAGGACAATGCACGTCCGCATGTATCCCGTGCCACCCAACGTGCTCTAGAAGGTGTAAGTCAACTACCCTGGCCAGCAAGATCTCCGGATCTGTCCCCCATTGAGCATGTTTGGGACTGGATGAAGCGTCGTCTCACGCGGTCTGCACGTCCAGCACGAACGCTGGTCCAACTGAGGCGCCAGGTGGAAATGGCATGGCAAGCCGTTCCACAGGACTACATCCAGCATCTCTACGATTGTCTCCATGGGAGAATAGCAGCCTGCATTGCTGCGAAAGGTGGATATACACTGTACTAGTGCCGACATTGTGCATGCTCTGTTGCCTGTGTCTATGTGCCTGTGGTTCTGTCAGTGTGATCATGTGATGTATCTGACCCCAGGAATGTGCTAATAAAGTTTCCCCTTCCTGGGACAATGAATTCACGGTGTTCTTATTTCAATTTCCAGGAGTGTAATTTACCAAGTACTTGAAAACAAAATTATGTATGCAGATCCTGTGAAGGGAAATGTCTTTTTGTGCTCCCTCATTTTTTTGGAAGTATATCACAAAATTATTATTTACTGGATCTGTAGACAGAAAATATTTATATTAGTACATCTATAAAATTTTATTTTAACCAATGCTGCAGTGCAGCTAGAAACTAGATATTAAACAAAATAGGCAAAGCAAGGCGTGGAACGTCATTCACTAGCCATATGGCATTTCATAATGCAGTAAACAATCTTTCAAATAGCAAGACAATAGATGTAAAATGTTTCTCATCATTTCATTTCAGTAAATATCATAAATTAAGAACTCTACAGTGTAATCATGTTTTCAAGTTTGAGCGTGTCATATTTGTGATGCTTTCTACAAAGGAACGTCAATAGCGAGGTTAATGGCCTCTTTTTTCTCCACCTGTGCCTCTGAAAGGCACACACTAATGGCTTTTTTCCAGGCGACTGTCACGCCGCTGGGTGCTTACAGTGACCTACCTTCCTTACCGAAATATTTACGATATTAGTTTCCGTTACAGTGACAGTTTGATACAAATAAAATTTCACAGGTCGAAATATTTGCGTTACGAATCTGTAGAAACAAAATCCTATAAATATAATAGTGTCCAAAAAATTTTCGGCGGCATTGTGATACATTCACGCATGTACACACCTTTCATAACTCTTAAAGTACGATTCTTGGTTTTCAACATCCTTTTTCACATATCAGAGTCCCTAACCACTATTCATTACTCCTTACCTCATTACACATATACATATTCGTCGACACGTCAATCTTGCAGCGACACTTCAATAGTTCATCATAATAAATACATAGCATAATCAAATTCCTCATATAGCATCAGCTTACTGATCATAAACATACCTCAACAGCATAATACACATTGTCGTCATAATAATAACATCATTAAAACTCAGCCAAATCTCAAAAACATCGTAGCTTTCTGCAATAATTTCAAAACCTGAAAAAAATTCTCTGCTCATTTCAATAGTGTCATCTACCTCAAACGTACTTTAAAAATCATTATCCCATGCCAAATACATCATTCAAAGCTCTCATAGTATCACAATGGTGCCAAAAATATGAACTGTTCACAAAGTACAGACAAAATACAATTTCATAAGTGTGAAATTATCCAATTGTGTAATTGCGTAAACATGTGTCACTAACATAGTAAAAAAATTTTTGTTTCTCTGTTAAATAATCAGATAGCTGTGTAATTCTATGTTAGAGAAATAAGGTACTGATGTGTAAAGTTGTATAAGCAAATACCATATTAGCTAGGGCTCCTTGTGCTTGCCAAACACACAGTACACAATATAGGCGTGTACCCCCTGAGGATTAATGTAATTATACCCTCAGGTGTTACAGATTACAGCAATGGAATGAAATGTATCACGGAAAACTTTCTTGGTAATTCAAAAATCTTGAAAAATAAATGGTTTAAGTACAAAATTAATCACTCAAATCTGTGTCCTGTAGCGCTAAATGTGCATCTTGCTGTAAGATAATTCTGTGGAAGTGTCGTAGTTATCGTCCTCTGTAAGCAAAGTTCTGCTGAAGTCAATGTACTTACCTCATCATAAATGAAAGTGAAATGCTTTGCGTATAGATATCGTAGTTATTACGTACCTTACCATGATCAAAAAAGTACTATAATGTAACATATTGTTGTGCTACGACAAAGGCTGTCTCATTGTAGCTATACCACAAAAGTCACTGCTAAAATATGTTTTACTTTCCAGAATAATACAGAAAAGCTGTGTAGATATAAAACAGATACACCGCAAAAGCAACAATGTATATTGTGTCACATATTAGTAGCATCGTGATATAATCGCGTCGCTATCAAAGAAACCAAATGCTAAGTCATCTTTAATCTCACTCAATGTACTTCATTTTCAAGTAAACCAAAATGTTTCATTAAAATCTCACTAGCAGTACCAGCACATGTTCCAAGTGTGTGAGCCTTATAGTCGTTAGGTAATCGTGCAACTAACAAGCAAGAATGTACACACACAATAACACTGTGTCGTTCGTTCACTATAACAATGCACTCGTAAATATTGTCTAAATATGTTCCCTAGGTTCTAGACTAGATAGTTAACTTCAAAACATTGTTGCATGTTAACAGTTTCTTAAATCTGACAAAGCATACTAGAAACGTGAAGTGAAAAATTTTATAGTAAAGACTAAATTAAAAAGCAGATTATCTCTCAATAAACGGTTTTACAAGTGAAATATGGTGCAAACCTTTACTCTTCCTAGTACGCATAGTTTCAGTTTCAACACAATTATCATGTGGTATACGTCGGTAAGGAATACTGGAATTTTTCTCAAGGTTAGCTTACATTATTTTTCTCAGAGCCAGCCAGCGCACGTGGCTGCCTGCGGTGCGAGTTATTGTCTGTCTCTTTGTTGGCGCGCATCGTTATTGGGATTTGGAGACTTAACTTCTACAAATTCACCTTGTCGAGAGGGCCCTGCCCTGTTTGAATCCCACCAGTTCTGATGCAATTCAGGTCTGTCGTTACAATCATATCGTCTGTCCTCATGTCGGTAGATTCCATAGTTTCTTTCTTGTCGGTCACGTGGTGGAGAATTTCTCACTGAATCGTAACTGTGCGTTGAACCGTTGCGTCTTAAGTTATTCTGTCTCCCTTGATAATAATTATATTGGTTCCCATATTGTCTGTTTCTCTGATTGTCTCTGTGATAGTCACTACCACGGAGAGGTGATCTTTCCCTGTAATAATTACTACTCTGTCAACGGTTGTCATACAGTTGGTGTCTGTTTTGGTCACGATTTGTGTTGTGAGAATAGCCTTGTCATGTCCAGTTATTATTTCTTTCATTGCGGAATTTCGATGGATGTGACCTGTAACTGTTGTGTTCCTGTTTTCGCGTTCCGCGATTGTCAGTGTCAATTTCTAATTCTTGTAAGAGTCCCTGAAAAGCTTCAATGTCGTCTTTGCAACGTCCTGCCAAAATAATATGTCGTAAATGTTCAGGCAATTTCATTAAGCAAATGCGGATGAGTTCTGAGGGGCTGTATGGGTTTGACAGGTACTGATCCTTGTGCAACATGTCTACAAAATATTTCACAAGACTGGAAAATTCAGACTTTTCGAAATGTTTCATCATTATGATGCTATGTTTTACTCGGTCTTGTGTAGCTTGAGACCAGTATGCTGAGAGGAAGGCATGATAAAATTCTCCTTCACTGTGGCAATCGTGAATGACCGATCGCATTCTTACAGCTGGTTCATTCTCTAAGTAGCCACACATAAATTCTAATCTGTGCACTAATGACAAGTGTGGAGGAAAACAATGATAGAATTGATGAAGCCACGCTTGTGGATGAATGTCGTTGCCAGAATTCTTAAATGTTTTGAATTTACGTGTAGTAATAAACAGCTTATAGTCAAAATCATCATGTCGGCGAGTCGCATATCGGCCATTGTTACTTCGTTTCGGCGGTTCCATCTCAAAATTTGGTGTACCTTGCCAATTTCTTTCAGAATTTCCGAAGTACCCCGTGTTATTATTTTGTGGCTGTTCCGTATTTCTATGTCCCTCTTCCCATATTGGAGTGCGAGTGTCCTCTGAAATACGTAATTCTTGTATTACCTGTGTCAGCTGATCTTGTACTTCCCGGATTTCTCTTTTGTGTTGCGTATTAATTTGATTCTGATTTTGTTTGAAATTCTTAATTTGTTCGCACTTTTCTGTGTCGTTGAAGACTGCCAGTTTTGTGTCATTCAGATTATCATCTACCTTCGTAGATAAATTACTTAGCTGATCCGAAAGTTCAACTACTTTATCTGATAATGAACTAATTTCCTCCATGTGTCTTTCTGAACCAATTTTCAGAGTATCTACTGTGTCCTTCAAGTTTTCCTGAGTTTTTGCAAGTTGCCTAACCAAATCGGTAGATGCAACTGAGTCAATTTTAGCTTGCAAGGTCTCATGATTTTTATGAACAATAGTTTTCAGTTCTTTTATGGCTGCTTCGTGATTCTGCAATGCATTTTCATGCCGTGAAAAAATAGGTTGAAAATGCTCACAAATTTGAGATTTTACGTCATTACAGACTTTTTGACATTTCGATTCAATGTTATGTAACTCAGTAGTTAAATCTTCACGTGTTTGTTCAAGCGTGGTGTGAAGACTTTGTTCCATTGCGACTAACTGTTGCTGTGTTTGTCTCTGGTGTTGTTCCATTGTGTCTAACTTTTGAAGATTTTGTCCCATTTGTTCCTGATTTTGTTCAAGCGTTGTGTCTAACTTTTGTAGCCTTTGTCCCATTTGTTGCATTAACTGTAACAACAACGCACTGGTGTCTGAAACATGTTCCTCAGTGCTTTTCGGCAGTGAAGTTGCACCGGCAACATTCACATTTTGACAAGCAGAAAATGTGTCTTGACTTATTTGAGAAAACGGTGAGGACCCAAAACCTGAATCTTCAGTATTTGCGAGATTGTGTCCTGTAATTTCGGATTCCTGAGGCGAGCTGTTGCCGACCGATCGATCGATAATGCTTCCCTGTTCACTAATTGTTTCACTGTCTACGCCATTATTTGCCGCCCGCTCCATTTCCCTATGCACAATTACCAAATTACTACTTCGAATGTCTGTTAATTCATTACACGGTGGTGCTGATAAGCTACGCTCGTCGTCACTATTATTTCTCAGTTAACTTTGGAGCCTAGTGTTACGTTTTTCACACGCCATTATTGTCACAATATTTCACATGATAACACAGAAAAGCACAATTTGAAGAGCTAAAATAAGAGAACACATTAACATAGCACTGAAAATAATATCTAGTTAATTGCAAACGCAGCTGCGAAATACTTGGTCCAAATCTACATGCATGCCACAACTGTTTTACTGTACAACAATGAAAGACTACAACTACAAAGGAGATTCTCTTTACAATTACGCGCTAGCAATAAACAAAAGCTACACTAATTACACAAACTACAAGAAAAAATCAGAAGATTCCAATGAGGTATCCTAGGCTAAGGGTCGACATATGAAACGTCCCCATAGAAAAATTATGCATGACTGTGCTTAAACTGACACACAATATTTTTTAGAGCAACGCAATCTGACTTTCAATAATCCCTACAAGAGAATGGCCCTGACTAAATTAACCTATACGTTTCACAGATCACTTACCTCACAAAAATCTTCGTTACTCAAACTACTGCAATACAGCGAGCGCCACTACTGCCACCTAAATAAAAGATTCAAACTACGGAAGGCACTAACTACCGATAGGCATAGTTTGCAAATGAAAGATTTTGATAGAGAACAAACTATATATATATATATATATATATATATATATATATATATATATATATATATATATGGCAGTTCATGTCATGTACTGTTTCTGATGGACACACGTCCAGATCATTCGCTCTCAAAAATCCGCCATCTCACTTCCCCACATGCACCACTGCTGGCGGCTCACCTTCAACTGCGCAACGCTACGCGCTGTTAACAGCCAACAGCCCAACACTACAACGGCAGACAACAATGCAAACTAGCCACAGACTGCACACAGCACAGCCAGTGATTTTCATACAGAGCGCTACGTGGCGTTACCAATAACAAAACCTAAACAGCCTACTTACAATCTCCTGTAGTACCACATTTCAAAAGCTTCTATTCTCTTCTTGTCTAAACTGTTTATCGTCCATGTTTCACTTCCATACATGGTTACACTTCATATAAATACTTTAAAAAGCTTCCCGACCCTTAACTCTATACTCGGAGTTAACAAATTTATCTTCTTCAGAAATATTTTTCTTGCCAAAGCCAGTCTAAATTTTATAACCTCCCTACGTCGACCATTACCAGTTATACCTCTTCCCCAACAGCAAAACTCCTTTACTACCTTAAGTTTCTCATTTCCTAATCTAATTCCCTCAATATCACCTGATTTAATTCGACTACATTCTATTACCCTCGATTTGCTTTCGTTGATGTTCATCTTACATCCTCCTTTCAAGATACTGCCAATTCTGTTCAGCTGCTCTTTCAAGTCCTTCGCTGTCTCTAACAGATTTACAATGTCATTGCCAAGCTTCAAAGTTTTTATTTCCCCCTCCCTGGACTTTAATTCCTACTCCTGAATTTTTAATTTGTTTCTATTACTGCTTGCTCAATACACAGATTGAATAACATTGGGTATAGGCTACAACCCTGTCTCACTCCCTTCTCAACCACTGCTTCCCTTTCGTGCTTCTCGAGTCTTATAACTGCCATCTGTTTTCTGTACAAATTGTAAAGAGCCTTTCGCTCCCTGTATTTTACCCCTGCCACCTATAGAATTTGAAAGAGAGTAATCCAGTCGACATTGTCAAAAGCTTTCTCTAAGTATCCAAATGCTATTAACGTTGTTTGCTTTTCCTTAACCCATCTTCTAAGATATGTCGTAGGGTCAGTATTGCCTCCCCTGATCCTAAATTTCTACGGAATCCAAATTAATCTTCCCCGATGTCGGCTTCTACAAGTTTTACCATTCATCTGTAAAGAATTCGTATTAGTATTTTGCAACCATGAGTTATTGAACTGATAGTTCAAGAATTGTCACACCTGTCAGCACCTACTTTCTTTGGAATTGGGATTATTATATTCTTCTTGAAGTAGGAGGGTATTTCGACTGTCTCATACAACTTGCTCACCAGATGGCAGAGTTTTGTCAGGGATGGCTCTCCCAAGGCTATCAGTAGTTCTAATGGAATGTTGTCTACTCGAGAGGCCTTGTTTCGACTCAGGTCTTCCAGTGCTCTGTTAAACTCTTCACGCAATATCACATCTCCCATTTCATCTACATCTACGTCCTCTTTCGTTTGCATAATATTGCCCTGCAGTACATCGCCCTCTATGTTGTCCTTCCACTTTTCTGCTCTCCCTTCTTTGCTTAGAATTAGCTTTCCATCTGAGATCTTGATATTCATACAAGTGGTTGTCTTTTCTCCAAAGGTCTCTTTAATTTTCCTGTATTCAGTATCCATCTTACCCCTAGTGATTTACGCTTTTACATCTTTACGTCTGTCCTCTAGCCATTCTTGCTTATCTATTCTGCACTTCCTGACGATCACATTTTTGAGACCTTTGTATTCCTTTTCGACTGCTTCATTTACTGTGTTTTTATATTTGCTCCTTTCATCAATTAAATTCAATATCTCTTGTGTTACCCAAGGATTTCCACTAGCCCTCGTCTATTTACCTAGTTAATCCTCTGCTGCCTTCACTATTTCATCTCTCAAAGCTACCTATTCTTCTCCTACTGTATTCCTTTCCCGTTTTCTTGGCAGTCTTTCCTTAATGTTCTTCTGAAACCCTCTACAAGCTCTGGCTCTTTCAGTTTATCCAAGTCCCATCTCCTTAAATTCCTACCTTTTTTGCAGTTTCTTCAATTTTAATCTGCGGTTCATAGCTAATAAATTGTGCTCAGAATCCACATCTACCCCTGCAAATGTTTTACAATTTAAAATCTGGTTCCTAAATCTCTGTCTAACCGTTATAGAATCATTCTGAAACCTTCCGGCGTCTCCAGGTCCTTTCCACGTATACAACCTCCTCTCACGATTCTTAAACCAAGTGTTAGCTGTGATTAAATTATGCTCTGTGAAAAATTCGGCCAGGCAGCTTCCTCTTTGATGCCTTTCTCAGTAGTCCATATTCAACTACTATTTTTTCTTCTCTTGCTTTCCCTACAATCGAATTTCAGTTCCCCATGGCTATAAAATTTTCGTCTCCCTTAACTACACTCCTGGAAATTGAAATAAGAACACCGTGAATTCATTGTCCCAGGAAGGGGAAACTTTATTGACACATTCCTGGGGTCAGATACATCACATGATCACACTGACAGAACCACAGGCACATAGACACAGGCAACAGAGCATGCACAATGTCGGCACTAGTACAGTGTATATCCACCTTTCGCAGCAATGCAGGCTGCTATTCTCCCATGGAGACGATCGTAGAGATGCTGGATGTAGTCCTGTGGAACGGCTTGCCATGCCATTTCCACCTGGCGCCTCAGTTGGACCAACGTTCGTGCTGGACGTGCAGACCGCGTGAGACGACGCTTCATCCAGTCCCAAACATGCTCAATGGGAAACAGATCCGGAGATCTTGCTGGCCAGGGTAGTTGACTTACACCTTCTAGAGCACGTTGGGTGGCACGGGATACATGCGGACGTGCACTGTCCTGTTGGAACAGCAAGTTCCCTTGCCGGTCTAGGAATGGTAGAACGATGGGTTCGATGACGGTTTGGATGTACCGTGCACTATTCAGTGTCCCCTCGACGATCACCAGTGGTGTACGGCCAGTGTAGGAGATCACTCCCCACACCAT
Organism: Schistocerca piceifrons; assembly: GCF_021461385.2. NCBI lineage: Eukaryota > Metazoa > Arthropoda > Insecta > Orthoptera > Acrididae > Schistocerca > Schistocerca piceifrons. The sequence continues at coordinate 586,620,102 of NC_060138.1, forward strand.
GATGCCGGGTGTTGGCCCTGTGTGCCTCGGTCGTATGCAGTCCTGATTGTGGCGCTCGCCTGCACGGCGCCAAACACGCATACGACCATCATTGGCACCAAGGCAGAAGCGACTCTCATCGCTGAAGACGACACGTCTCCATTCGTCCCTCCATTCACGCCTGTCGCGACACCACTGGAGGCGGGCTGCACGAAGTTGGGGCGTGAGCGGAAGACGGCCTAACGGTGTGCGGGACCGTAGCCCAGCTTCATGGAGACGGTTGCGAATGGTCCTCGCCGATACCCCAGGAGCAACAGTGTCCCTAATTTGCTGGAAAGTGGCGGTGCGGTCCCCTACGGCACTGCGTAGGATCCTACGGTCTTGGCGTGCATCCGTGCGTCGCTGCGGTCCGGTCCCAGGTCGACGGGCACGTGCACCTTCCGCCGACCACTGGCGACAACATCGATGTACTGTGGAGACCTCACGCCCCACGTGTTGAGCAATTCGGCGGTACGTCCACCCGGCCTCCCGCATGCCCACTATACGCCCTCGCTCAAAGTCCGTCAACTGCACATACGGTTCACGTCCACGCTGTCGCGGCATGCTACCAGTGTTAAAGACTGCGATGGAGCTCCGTATGCCACGGCAAACTGGCTGACACTGACGGCGGCGGTGCACAAATGCTGCGCAGCTAGCGCCATTCGACGGCCAACACCGCGGTTCCTGGTGTGTCCGCTGTGCCGTGCGTGTGATCATTGCTTGTACAGCCCTCTCGCAGTGTCCGGAGCAAGTATGGTGGGTCTGACACACCGGTGTCAATGTGTTCTTTTTTCCATTTCCAGGAGTGTATTTGAATAATTTCTTTTATCTCATCACGCATTTCCTCAATCTCCTTCCCATCTGAGGAGCTAGTTGACTTATAAATTTGTACTACTATGGTGGACATGGGCTTCGTGTCTGTCTTGGCTACAATAATGCGATTACTATGCTGTTCATAGTAGGTTATCCGTGTTCCTACTTTTTTACTCATTACTAAATCTACTCCTGCATTACCCTTATTTCATTTTGTATTTATGAAGTCCTGTTCCTCCTTTTACCGCACTTCACTAATTCCCACCATATCTAACTTTAATCTATCCATTTCCCTTCTTAAATTTTCTAGCCCCCGCCCGATTAAGGGATTTGACATTCCACTCTCCGATCCGTACAACGCCAGTTTTGCTTCTCCTGAAAACGACATCCTCCTAAGTAGTCCCCGTCCGGAGATCCGAGTGGGGGACAATTTTACTTCCGGAACATTATACCCAAGTGGATTCCATCATCATTTAACCATACAATACAGCTGCATGAACTCGAAAAAAATTACGGCTGTAGTTTCCCCATACTTTAGCTGTTCGCAGTCCCAGCATAGCAAGACCGTCTTGGTGTATGTTATGAGGCCAGATCAGTCATTCATGCAGACTGTTGTCCCTGCAACTTCTGAGAAGGCTGCTGCCCCTCTTCGGGAACCACATGTTTGTCTGGCCTCTCAACAGTTTGAGGGGTCCACTTGTAAGTGCAGCCCGATTTTGTAATATATTTCATGAAAAATTACATGAAATGGTTATCACATGTAGAAGAAATTGTATCTTTGACACCACTGAACCAAAGATGTTCCCTGAGTAGCAAAATCGACTGTAAGTATGGGCGCCTGTATCGCAGAGACAGTTGCCGTTGCACTCTGTTAAAGGTAGAATGTAAGACTTTAAGCTAGTGGATAGATGTGAGAATTTAGCTGTTGGCTTATGAACGCAGCATAAAACTGTTTTGTAAGGTAATGAAATTTGTATATTTAGTTTTAAGTATGCAGCAACGTAATGTGGATTTTGCTAATTCTGACAGTGCCAACCCTTGAATGTAGGAACCAATAGGTTAATTAGGTATACCAGATTTGTAATATTTTGTAAACCTGATACAAGGAAGTTAAATTTTGGAATCTATTTTGTCAAACGATGTAAGACCTTTTGTGATGTAACTATCCAAGCATTGTTAATTTCGTTATAGGCATTACATAACGGTTTTCCAGATTAAGCGGTTTAATTTTTCTTTGGATTACAATAAAACTGATTAAGCACACCATTTGCTCAACAACAGAACACACAGTAAATTTGGATAACATAAATATATTTTTTAAAGAGCGTTACAACAGATTCCCCTCCGTTGTGGTTGCACCCATGTTATGGCTACCTGTACTGCTGAGGCTTGCAAGCCTCCCCACGTACTGAGGCAGTACGTATTACAAATCGTAACTGTCAGATCAGTAAAAAAAATAATTTCACAATTACGACATGTATTACGTAATATCACACATGAATACTGGAATTTTGCACGATAAGGTGATAAGTTAATATGAGTTGTGTAATATGTTACTTACCGGTACACATGGCGATATATGGAGATGTATGCAGAGAATGTGATACTCTTCCACAATGATTTTACAGGTCCTTAAAAATGACAAGTCGTCGAAATCAGCTAATCGCACGATTAAAATGAAGATCGTTTGCTTTACAGCCTGATATGGACCATGTTTTCTTTTATTAATAATGCTTAGAATGAGTCTCACACATATGAACAATATTCTAAAATGGGACCCACGATAGTTTTGTAAGTAGTCTCATTCGAAGATAACTACTTTAATAGTTTTTGGAGCAAGCTGCTTTACAAATCTGGAATTTAACTTTCGACATGAGTTTCCTATTTTTCAAACATTTCGTTATCTAGTCTCAAAGTCATTATTTCTTAATAACCAAGTAGCATTATAAATTTTCTTACGAATTTATATCAATAAATTAGACACCGTTTAATTCCTACACGGGCGTTGGCCTTCTCATGCAAGTGCTTGAAAACTCGTGAAACTATCAACACTTTTCATACTTACCTATTAAATTCATTTTTCAATACTACAATTTTAAAGGATTACTGTACAATTAGAAGACTGCAAAGATATCACTGTTCTTCGACAAGAGATAGTCGAAGTCACTGCCTTATCGTCGCCGAGACATCTATCAGTTAGCTTGGTACTCAAGGGTCCCCATTTCTGCTGCTGCTACACGTCTGTAACAGGTGACAACTATGTGGGAAGGTCATCATTGAGGCAGCCACAGAATATGTGTGCAGTGCCTGGGATTACTTCCCAGGGTCGGTTGTGGATGTAGTCGGGCATGCAAACGCGGTTATTCAGTTCGGCAGGTATCGTGTTAAGTGTTAATGTAGCATAACCAACACCTACCAGCGATGTTTCTTGTTTTTGCAAATTGCCGTTCAACCCTGTAATGGACTGGTCTGCACAGTGACATGACCTGAATCCTATAGAACATCTTTGGGATGTTTTAAAACGCCGACTTTGTGCCAGGCCTCACCGACTGATATCGATACCTCTCCTCAGTGCAGCACTCCGTGAAGAATGGACTGCCATTCCCCAAGAAACCTTCCAGAACCTGATTGAACGTATGCCTGTGAGAGTGTAAGCTGTTATCACGGCATAGAGTGGGCCAACACCACACCGAATTCCGGCATTACCGCTGGAGGGCGCCACGAAATTGTAAGTCATTCTCAGCCAGGTGTTCGGATTTTTTTGATCGCATAGTGTATTTTAGGATATCAAATGCAATAACTCACTCTACACTCATGAATCATATAATGTCTCTCTGCAAGTTGTCCAGCTATTAGAAACAGAACTCACTGAAGATACGAGACTGTGGCCGGAGTTGAATGTGGCAATTTCCGCCTTTCACAGAGCCCTCAAAGAAACTTGTCATGGATATGACCTTAGAAAGATTTTCAGCAACGGATTCGTAGAAACAGCTCTGTGAACCCAGCTGAAATTAATTGCAAGTCCTTCTCCTGCATTTCAACGAACATCCCATCCACTTGAGATCAGCCTACCATTGGTAATGCCATCTACACTGTCACTGGAGGACGTTAGCCGGTAGGCCAAAGGCGGCTCATGTGGAGCTACCGAATTGGACACAGAGACGCTGCTTTCACAAACAGATCCTACTAAGTTGTATTTACGGGATTTCACTTGTCACTGCCGGCCGGAGTGGCCGTGCGGTTCTGGGCGTTAGAGTCTGGAGCCGAGCGACCGCTACGGTCGCAGGTTCGAATCCTACCTCGGGCATGGATGTGTGTGATGTCCTTAGGTTAGTTAGGTTTAATTAGTTCTAAGTTCTAGGCGACTGATGACCTCAGAAGTTACGTCGCATAGTGCTCAGAGCCAGCCATCACTTGTCACTCGCAGAAGTTGGTAGGGAGTAAGGCATAGATAAACAGCACCAGATCTTAAGAAAAATATTAGTAATATCAACGTGATTGATAAAGGAAGCTGTGGGAGTGAGATGTGCTGTTAATAATCGTGAAAGAACGTGAAATAACCAGGCCGTTATGATGCTCGACACAGATCCTGTTGTCTGAGTATGAGTAGAAGTTACCTGGTGACATCACAGGGACGCATTTGGCTAACACACAGTGTACAAAAGAACTGCACATAAATGGAAGAAAGAAGAATGGAAACTTATTGTTAGGAGCTTATGGCTGGAAGCTGGTGCGACACAAGACAGCCACAGCAGCTGGTAACTGGAGAGGGAAGTGCCCATCTCGTCACTACAGACTGCCCGAAGCCGCAGCTAATCAACTTCATTTCACTACTGCAAAACAGTTATAGCATCTCCATGCCGTGCCACTTACTGAATGATGCAATCTCTCCAGTATGCCTCACTTCAAACATGGCAGCATTCAAGACAGTATTATCAACTGGATAAGCAAAATTTGTAATGTTTTATCCAACCTCACCTAAGCACTATTAAATAAATATCAATCTTCAATGATTATTTGGTTGAATAAGTGCAGCCCTTTTAATAAAAAAAAATCTTTTACTTTCAGCTGAGAATATTTGCGAGAATTTCTTCACCAGAAAAGACTTCTAAGATTTATTTTGTGCCCATTCAATATACACTACTGGCCATTAAAATTGCTACACCAAGAAGAAATGTAGATGATAAACGGGTATTCATTGCACAAATATGTTATACTAGAACTGACATGTGATTGCATTTTCACTCAATTTGGGTGCATAGATCCTGAGAAATCGGTACCCAGAATAACCACCTCTGGCCGTAATAACGGCCTTGATACGCCTGGACATTGATTCAAACAGAGCTTGGATGGCGTGTACAGGTACAGCTGCCCATGCAGCTTCAACACGATACCACAGTTCATCAAAAGTAGTGAGTGGCGTATTGTGACGAGCCAGTTGTTCGGCCACCATTCACCAGACGTTTTCAATTGGTGAGAGATCTGGAGAATGTGCTGGCCAGGGCAGCAGTCGAACATTTTCTGTATCCAGAAAGGCCCGTACAGGACTTGCAACATGCGGTCGTGCATTATCCTGCTGAAATGTAGGGTTTCGCAGGGATCGAATGAAGGGTAGAGCCACGGGTCGTAACACATCTGAAATGTAACGTCCACTGCTCAAAGTGCCGTCAATGCGAACAAGAGGTGACCGAGACGTGTATCCAATGGCACCCCATACCCTCACGCCGGGTGATACGCCAGTATGGTGAGGACGAATACACGCTTCCAATGTGCATTCACCGCGATGTCGCCAAACACGGATGCAACCATCACGATGCTGTAAACAGAACCTGGATTCATCCGAAAAAAATGATATTTTGCCATTCGTGCACCCAGGTTCGTCGTTGAGTACACCATCGCAGGCGCTCCTGTCTGTGATGCAGCGTCAAGGGTAACCGCAGCCATGGTCTCCGAGTTGATAGTCCATGCTGCTGCAAACTTCGGCGAACTGTTCGTGCAGATCGTTGCTGTCTTGCAAACGTCCCCATCTGTTGACTCAGGGATCGAGACGTGGCTGCACGATCCGTTACAGCCGTGCGGATAAGATGCCTGTCATCTCGACCGCTAGTGATACGAGGCCGTTGGGATGCAGCACGGCGTTCCATATTACCCTCCTGAAACCACCGATCCCATATTCTGCTAACAGTAATTGGATCTCGACAAACGCGCACAATGTCGCGATACGATAAACTGCAATCGCGATAGGCTACAATCCGACCTTTATCAAAGTCGGAAACGTGATGGTACGCATTTCCCCTCCTTACACGAGGCATCACAATAACGTTTCACCAGGCAACACTGGTCAACTGCTGTTTGTGTATGAGAAATCGGTTGGAAACTTTCCTCATGTCAGCACGTTGTAGGTGTCGCCACCGACGCCAACCTTGTGTGAATGCTCTGAAAAGCTAATCATTTACATATCACAGCATCTTCTTCCTGTCGGTTAAATTTCGCGTCTGTAGCACGTAATCTTGGTGGTGTAGCAATTTTAATGGCTAGTAGTGTATGTCGTATCTGTACCAATCAAAAACCAGCAACAGCTACAATATTATTGCATATTGTGATGGAAACAGATCTTGGACTGTATTTGGTAGCAGAGATTATAACATAGTACAAGCAAGAACGGTGTAGAGTGAGACCCTGCATTTTATAGCTTTTCTCCCATCTGAACTGCAAAATAGCTACTACTTCATCAGATGAAAAATACAGACACAGCAACAACTAAATAGCTTCTATTCCACATACTCTTACTTTGACCACTTCTTTCTTGTCAGAACTTTACTATAACTCTCGTACTTCTCGAGTATATTTCTGTTCAAATGACCTCTCCTTTTAACAGTTATCCCTATTTAGTATAATTTTTTTATTTAGTTTTGTCATAATATTATAAACATTTAATAAAATGCGCCGTTATATTTAAAAATTGTTCGACTATATTTGAAATTTTAATTAGAAATTTCACACACAGTCTCTGTTAAGACCACAATAGGCAAGCTATTCAATTGGTGATGAATTTATTATACTATCCAGCCTGTAGAGTTAATTTAAGTTAAATACATTTGTTAATTACAAATAATGCACCTATGTGTGCAATGTGTGGGAAACTGCAATCAGAAAGTCTAATTAAAGTAATCACTCCAAAGTGGCATTTGTAATCGTTGAAAATTAAAGGATTACGGTATATGCGCCAACTGCGAGAATGTAATGAAGGTAAATTATAATTGCTTTTACGTTTTTTAAATTTATCTATTTTGGACTACTGTTGAATTGACAGTTGTTACGCTTTACAACACTAATTAACACCTTGCTCTGAAATGTTTAAAGCTAAAAAATTGATTTCTTTCGTCAGAGACTAAGATTTAAGGTCGTTGAGTGCGTTTAGTTAACAATAACCGAGTGTACCACTTACCCAGGTATTAGTTAATGATAACTTTAAGAGAAATGGAGTACTGGTAGGCAAGCTATTACTCGTATATTTTAGTGCATTTTATTAGCAGCTGGCAACTGGTTTTTTAGTGAGATAAGGAATTACAATTACGAACAACTTAAACTGGAGAAACATATAGAAAATGTTGTGGGGAAGACTAACCGAAGACTGCGTTTTGTTGGCGGTGTACATAGAGAATGTAACAGATCTACTAAGGAGGCTGCCTATACTACGCTTATCCGTCTGTTTCAGTATACTGCTGCGCAGTGTGCGATCCTTGCCAGATAAGATTGACGGAGTACGCCGAAAAAGTTCAAAGGGCAGCACGTTTTGTGTCATCGTGAAATAGGGGAGCGAGTGTCACTGAAATGATGCAGGATTTGGAATGGACATAATTAAAACAAAGGAGGAACCTTCTCACGAAATTCCAGACACCAAATTCCTCCTCCGAAGGCGAAAATATTTTGTTGACGCCGACCTATAAGGGACAAATGATCACCATGATACAATAAGGGAAATCAGAGCTCGTTCGGAAAGACATAGGTGTTCGTTCTTTCCGCGCGCTGTACGAGATATGAATAATAGAGAATTGTGAAGGAGGTTCGATGAACCCTCTGCCAGACACTTAAATGTGATTTGTAGAGTGTCCATGTAGATGTAGATGTAAGGCGACTAATGGCTTTCACAGTGAATGAAGGCTACGGCGGCCGCTGTGGACGGTGATCGTGTACGTGGTTCTGTCTTTACATGGGTCTGTGTTTATTGTCAGACGCACCAGGTAGAAGTTACTCCAGTCTCGTTTATAGCCTACCGTTCTGTAATATTTCAGCCTGCACTTGTCCTCAATTCTGAATGGCCTGCTCGGGTTGATCGTCCCGCAGTTCGAATTAAAATAGGTAACTAAAAGTCATCTGAAGATGTTCCTTGTATGACGCTTGCATATTACTATAAGCTGTGTAAGGCGCAACTGCAAAAAAGATAAACGAGCAGTCGGTTACCGACAGATGAGGAGCACGTTGTGAGTTAAACGACTTTGAACATGAGATTCTAATCGGTGCTAGACGCGTGGCACATTCCATATTCGGGTTTCCTAGGTCAACGTTGTATAGGGCGAATATTCAGTACGGCAGATACAGTGTCACGAGACGTGAAAACTGCCGCACAGGACGACCACAAGTGTTAAACGAATGGGCACCACACCACTATTGCAGAGCTATCCGGTCTACATCACGATCTGCTGATATGAACGTGAGTCATCAGGAACCCGATGCCATCAACAAAAGCACATATCTGTGAGCAAGTTCTGGTCTCTTCAAATGCTTCAAATGGCTCTGAGCAGTATGGGACTTAACATCTGAGGTCATCAGTCCCCTAGAACTTAGAACTACTTAAACCTAACAAACCTAAGGACATCACACACATCAATGCCCGAGGCAGGATTCGAACCTGCGACCGTAGCGGTCGCGCGTTTCCAGACTGAAGCGACTAGAACCGCTCGGCCACTCCGAGCAGCCTCTGGTCTCTCATACAGTTTCATTGGCCCAGAAAATATCAGTATAATGCACCTCCGTTCCAGGAAGTTTCCCAATCTCGAGGACTTATTTTATGCTGTTCTTCAACATTTTTTGTGCAAAAAAAAAAAAATCTGTTGCGCAAGTACAACACATATTACTATTACGATACTTTCTTCGACCTAGACTGTCACAGTAGCTTTACAGACAAAGAGATATCGATCCGAGTCGCAAACGGCCCAAGCACCGAGACCGGCTAGATTGGACGTAAGCGCGCTTCCATTGATACGTGATTTTCAGATATAACGAATGATTTCCCGAAAAAATCATTTTATATGCTCTCAAGCCTATAAGGAGTCTAAAGATGCAAACAATTATTTTTTCAAAACCTCGAGACCAGAAAACCACATCGAAGTACGTATCTATCACGTAACTGTGACGGAAAACCTCTCTTTACGACACTTTCTTTCACTCCGCGTGATAGCAGGCACTGCAGGAATCCCCATATTTCGCATTTCAAATCAAAAATTACAGAAGAAACTGTAGAGTTTACTATTCTCGTATCTGAAAGAATGATAAAACCAGAAACATGCAGAATTAGTTAAAGGTTATTAGAAGGATTAAATAGGTCTTATATAATGATTTAGTAGGTAGCAAGGAAGTATACACTATGTGATTAAAAGTATCCGGACACCCGCAAAGACATACGTTCTTCATATTACGTGCATTGTGCTGCCACCTACTGCGAGGTACTCCATATCAGCGACTTCAGTAGTCATTAAATATCGTGAGAGAGCAGAATATGGCCCTCCGCGGAACTCTCTGACTTCGGACGTGGTCAGGTGATTTGGTGTCACTTGTGTCATACATCTGTACGCGAGATTTCCACACTCCTAAACATCCCTAGGACCGCATGTTTCCGATGGATAGTGAAATGGAAACGTGAAGGGACACGTACAACACAAAAGCGTACAGGCCGACCTCGTCTGACGACTAACAGAGACCGCCGACAGTTGAACAGTATCGTAATGTGTAATAGGCAGACATCTATCCAGAGCAACACACAGGAATGCCGAACTGCATCAGGATCCACTGCAAGTAATATGACAGTTAGGCAGGAGGTGAGAAAACTTGGATTTCGTGATCGAGCGGCAGCTCATAAGCCACATATCACACCGGTAAATCCCAAACGACACCTCGCTTGGTGTAAGGAGCGTAAACATTGGACGATTGAACTGTGGAAAAACGTTGTATGGAGTGACGAATCACGGTACACAATTTGGCGATCCAATGGCAGGGTGTGAGTATGGCGAATGCCCGGTGAACGTCATCTGCCAGCGTGTGTAGTGCTAACAGTAAAATTCGGAGGCGGTGGTGTTATAGTGTAGTCGTGTTTTTCATGGAGGGGGCTTACACCCCTTGTTGTATTGCGTGGTACTATCACAGCACAGGTCACACTGATGTTTTAAGCACCTTCTTGCTCCCCAATGTTTAAGAGCAATTCGGGGACAGCGACTGCATCTTTCAACACCATAGAGCACCTGTTTATAATTTATGGCCTATGGAGGAGTCATTACACGACAATAACATCCCTGTAATGGACTGGCCTACACAGAGTCCTGACCTGAATCCTATAGAACACCTTTGGTATGTTCTGTAACACCGACTTCGTGCTAGGCCTCAGCGACCGACATCGATACCTCTCCTCAGTGCAGCACTCCGTGAAGAATGGGCTGCCATTCCCCAAGAAACTTTACAGCACCTGACTGAACGTATGCTTGTGTGAGTGGAAGCTGTCATCAAAGGTAACGGTGGGCCAACATCGTATTGAATTCCAGCATTACCGATGGAGGGCGCCACGAACTTGCAAGTCATTTTCAGCCAGGTGTCCGGATACTTTTGATCACGTAGTCTCTACCATCTGGTGAGCAAGATGTATGAGACAGGCGAAATACCCTCAGACTTCAAGAAGAATATAATAATTCCAATCCCAAAGAAAGCAGGTGTTGACAGATGTGAAAATTACCAAACTATCAGTTTAATAAGTCACAGCTGCAAAATACTAGCTCGTATTCTTTACAGACGAATGGAAAAACTGGTAGAAGCCGACCTGGGGAAAGATCAGTTTGGATTCCGTAGAAATATTGGAACACGTGAGGCAATACTGACCTTATGACTTATCTTAGAAGAAAGATTAAGTAAAGGCAAACCTACGTTTCTAGCATTTGTAGACTTCGAGGAAGCTTTTGACAATGTTGACTGGTAATACTCTCTTTCAAATTCTAAAGGTGGCAGGGATAAAATACAGGGAGCGAAAGGCTATTTACATTTTGTACAGAAACCAGATGGCAGTTATAAGAGTCGAGGGGCATGAAAGGGAAGCAGTGGTTGCGAAGGGAGGGAGACAGGGTTATAGCCTCTCCCCGATGCTATTCAATCTGTATATTGAGCAAGCGGTAAAGGAAACAAAAGAAAAATTCGGAGTAGGTATTAAAATCCATGGAGAAGAAATAAAAAATTTTAGGTTCGCCGATGACATTGTAATTCTGTCAGAGACCGCAAAGGACTTGGAAGAGCAGTTGAACGGAATGGACAGTGTCTTGAAAGGAGGATATAAGATGAACATCAACAAAAGCAAAATGAGGATAATGGAATGCAGTCGAATTAAGTCGGGTGATGCTGAAGGAATTAGATTAGGAAATGAGACACTTAAAGTGGTAAAGGAGTTTTGCTGTTTGGGGGGCAAAATAAAGATGATGGTCGAAGTAGAGAAGATATAAAATGTAGACTGGCAATGACAGGGAAAGTGTTTCTGAAGAAGAGAAATTTGTTAACATCGAGTATAGATTTAAGTGTCAGGAAGTCGTTACTGAAAGTATCTGTATGGAGTGTAGCCATGTATGGAAGTGAAACATGGACGATAAATAGCTTGGTCAAGAAGAGAATAGAAGCTTTCGAAATGTGGTGCTACAGAAGAATGCTGAAGATTAGATGGGTAGATCACATAAATAATGAGGAGGTATTGAATAGAATTGGGAGAAAAGGAGTTTGTGGCACAACTTGACTAGAAGAAGGGACCGGTTGGTAGGACATGTTCTGAGGCATCAAGGGATCACAAATTTAGCATTGGAGGGCAGCGTGGAGGGTAAAAGTCGTAGAGGGAGACCAAGAGATGAATACACTAAGCAGATTCAGAAGGATGCCGGTTGCAGTAAGTACTGGGAGATGAAGAAGCTTGCACAGGATAGAGTAGCGTCGAGAGCTGCATCAAACCAGTCTAGCCGTGCGGTCTAAGGCGCTGCAGTCATGGACTGTGCGGCTGGTCCCAGCGGAGGTTCGAGTCCTCCCTCGGGCATGGATGTGTGTGTTTGTCCTTAGGATAATTTAGGTTAAGTAGTGTGTAAGCTTAAGGACTGAGGACCTTAGCAGTTAAGTCCCATAAGATTTCACACACATTTGAACATTTTTCAAACCAGTCTCAGGACTGAAGACCACAACAACAACAGTGTAGCAATGTAAGAAAATATAGTAATATAAGGAAATATAAGAAGGTGTTAGACTCAGTGCACCAGCCCACAGCGAAAACAATTATCTTTGTTTGAACAAAATTGCACTTAAAAACAGCAAATATAATCAACTTCGATAATATCGATAGGAATTGTGTATTTACATTAACAGTTGTGATCTCGGTCTATGTTTAGTGCGTCTGGTAAAAACTATATCAAAAAAGTACAAATAAAATTAAGGTGTAGTCAGAGCATCGCAGGATGTGCAGTCCAAATTCTACGTAATTTTAGGTTACGAGTTCAAGATATTCCATGCTGTTGAGCTCAATAAGTTATCATCGTTGTACAACACGACGAGATTTTATGCATGAATCAACAGATTACCGAAAGTAAAACCAAACGTTTCAGTTCTTCTGCATTTCTGTGTCTCCAACATATTGGATATGCATCTGTTCCGATTATCAGTTGATTCATCTGTGGTACAAAACACCGGATTATAAACTTTTCCTTATCTAATATGTAATGTTTTTACGCCTCAGATAATTTATTCGGCAACAGGTTTTCGAATACATTTTCAAATACAACTGTATAAATGATTTAATTAACTCGGAAAGGGGAGTACTAGATGCCACAATTGCATCCCCGTTTCGGAAAACAAATAATTTCTACTTCTTCATATTGAAGGTTGTAGTGGCGTTACCATTAAACTGGTCTCTCATTCGTTTTCCCTTTTTGATTCAGCGCAGCTCCTAGTATTTTTTGCGTCATCCGCTGTCCACTTGCAAAGTAATGTGAGATTTTTTAAACTGAGACATCATGGAGGCATCATAAACGTACAAAAGCTTCTTACGATAGATTCATCAGTCTCAGTACCATGTTTATTCACTTTTGGTCACATATCACCATCAATGCACAGCTATCGCGACTATGTGCAATGAAGCACAGAGATTTTTACACTCTCCATTTCCTTTACCGTCTTATCATAGCTCTCCTCGACCTTAACGCTCTCGTCTGAACAACATCAAATCTAAATTCTTTCTGTCCCACCAAATCATTCAGCCGAATTCTCTACGTCCTATTTTGAAGCAGGAAGCAAACTTTTGAAAGTTATAACACCATGTAAGAGAAGTAAGTAACATCATCAGGTTCAAAAGACAATGATTTTTGAGCTCTGTCACTGTTCTACAATATACACTGACTGATCTAGCTAATAATATATGCAGTTGTGCGAAATATTACGTACCACAGGTTTTCTGAATCTCACGTAATCCTAACGGGGATCCAAAGGTTGGCTTAGTAGCTCTTCCAAAAACTGATTATACAGTTTTCGAAGACACGACCTATACAAAATTGTAGAGTATCTAGACGCGATAAAAACATACACTTTCTTTGGGTGACAGAAATGTCATAGGTGTACCGTTTTCTCAATAGGCGTCCATTAAAATTTTAGCGCTAGTGGTGTTCATAGACGATATTTAAACTGCTGTGTGATAGTTATTGTTACTGAAATGTTGCTGAAAACGCTGTACGTTTACGTTAGTGCCTAACTGGAATGCGACCCAAACGAACAACCAGTTGTTCTGGAGTTTCGGTCGATGCCTAGAAGACATAATACTTAATCTCCCACCACAAAAAGAAGCTCATAGGGCCTCCACAAAATCCCTAAAACAATATTCGTCAGACGGCAGTTTGAACACCGACTCTGAAGATCACTAGCGTCAAAACTTCGGTTGACTGCTAGCGTGGAAACGGTGTATCTGTGACATTTTTGTCACATACTAAAAATGCTTTTTATTAATGACAAAAAAATTATTTATTTCTAAAAAGGACAGCATAATACGGTTTCAAGACATGTATCCCATCTTCAGGTGCGTATTAAAATGTGAGTCCACAAAGATCACAGGATTTCAACCTATTTTAACCTCAGTTATACATCATTTGTGAACTCACATTTTAATACGCAGCTGAAGAAGGTATACATGTCCTGAAACCGGATTGTGCTTTCCATTTAAAAAAATAGATAATTTTTACAACAGTACCGGATTTTATTATTAATGATGAATAACAGTTGTGGCTGTCCCATCAAGAGAATCGTATGACAGATGTTTTATCTCCTCTGAACACTCTTAAATTTCGTTTACGTAGTTTTTTTTACACCCAGTGGTTTCCACGACTAACAAGTCAAGCTGGAAAGCGAGATCTTTGAGTGCTCTTACGTGATGTTTCTCTTGAACCTTTCTTGTATGGTATGAGAAAACTGTAAGTTATTGCACTGGCATTCTTTGAGCAATTAGGTAGTTCGTTTATTGGATCTGGGCTTCTGCTTCTTAAATAGCCCAAGTTCTATGATCTGGAGTCACAAAGCTGTACGTTTCCGTGCCGGATGATGCTTGTTGAGAGCATGCACATTCATGCAATAGTCTCGATCTGTTTACTTCCTATGTAGCATCAAGCGGAGACAAGTATCGAGTTTACGACGGATTAGGGCAGCGAGGAGCGGCGGCACCGTTCTGATATTCTGGAATCTCATTTGCTACGTTCATAGGTAACACAACTTTCAGAAGACGAAAATCGAATGTCGGAAACCGATTTTTACTGACGAGTTTGCATATTAGGCTCTCAATCGATTATGTTAGACTGGCATAATATTACCAATCGCCAGTTGCTTCAGTGGAATGGTTTCAGGTAGCCAGGTGTTCAGTTCGCGACTGAAACATTTCTTTTCCTCTTTCACTGCACAAAAATTCACTTCTTCTAGATTAGCTAACAATTTTTTTTTTTTTTTTTTTTTTTTTTTTTTTTTTTTTTTTTTTTTTTTTTTTTTTTTTAAGCGAGTAGGAACCTGACGACCCAATCATATTTCAAACACGGATGAGCGTTCACATACGAGCGAATGTCGATTACGGTAGAATTAATCTGTCGTGAAACTACAACGCTGGTTTTGGGACTTAAGCGCGTGATCGCGCTGGATAAGGAGTCAGCCATTTGTGGTTACGGTCGACATAGCTTGTCGTGTGCTTAACGAGAGCACCGAATGTTACGCAGAAATTCAAATTTGGTGAAAAGTTTTTCCGCTGAAGCGAACTGTATTGAGAAGTACGCAGTATTGTGAGTTACTGTGGAAAACGGATTTATTGGAGTTAATTGAGTTTCCGTGAGGTACGAGCAGGTAAAGTAAACAGACTTGATTGTTGATCATAGTCTGAACATTTACAACAGAAGTGCGGCCAATTTATTCATATCAATAAATCCGAACTATCAACCAAATTTCCGTTTCAAGTAATGGACTAATTTCTGTGAAACAAAGAATTCAACGATTTCCGAACTGCATGTGCATGATTTCAACCAGTTAGGAATGTTGAGTTGCGTTTCAACGAATAGAATTGAAAACAGTGAAGTTTAATCGGCTAACTTCTCTCATTCTAACTGGTACAGAATTTTATTCTGGTATTTCATCTTTAATCGTATTTATTTACGGCGTATGGACATTGTTAGGCGCAAATGTGATTAGTATATCTGGATTAGGAAATGAGGCACTTAAAGTAGTAAAGGAGTTTTGCTATTTGGGGAGCAAAATAACTGATGATGGTCGAAGTAGAGAGGATATAAAATGTAGGCTGGCAATGGCAAGGAAAGCGTTTCTGAAGAAGAGAAATTTGTTAACATCCAGTATTGATTTAAGTGTCAGGAAGTCAATTCTGAAAGTATTCGTATGGAGTGTAGCCATGTATGGAAGTGAAACATGGACGATAAATAGTTTGGACAAGAAGAGAATAGAAGCTTTCGAAATGTGGTGCTACAGAAGAATGCTGAAGATTAGATGGGTAGATCACATAACTAATGAGGAAGTATTGAATAGGATTGGGGAGAAGAGAAGTTTGTGGCACAACTTGACCAGAAGAAGGGATCGGTTGGTAGGACATGTTCTGAGGCATCAAGGGATCACCAATTTAGTATTGGAGGGCAGCGTGGAGGGTAAAAATTGTAGAGGGAGACCAAGAGGTGAATACACTAAGCAGATTCAGAAGGATGTAGGTTGCAGTAGGTACTGGGAGATGAAAAAGCTTGCACAGGATAGAGTAGCATGGAGAGCTGCATCAAACCAGTCTCAGGACTGAAGACCACAACAACAACATATCTGGATTGCTCTACCAGTTAATCATTTGAATCCTAAAATTGGAAACCTCCAATAGCATTTCCGATAGAAATGGTACTTACTTCCAAATAATGAATGCATCGTCAACGTACAGACAGAAACAACTGGAATAATAATAAGAGGGAAAAGGAATTGTGAGGGACCATTTGAATGTTTTAGCATGGGTCGAGTTTTTGGATATTATCCAGCAGCTTTTTTTCTTTTTCTTCCTTGTTTCTACAGTCTTCCACTGAGATGTTTTCATCACAAAGAAATGAATAGTAACGCAAGTTATAACTTTTATATTCTTAATTTTAATTAAATGTTGAGAACAAAGTTCTGGTGCTTCACTAATACACAAGACGCAGCACCAGCGTAATGTATCTGCTGTGAAGTAAACCCAGCAGTAACATGTTTGTGGTGCTTAGACAGTGATGGTACATGGTAAGAATAGTGTCTGCCACTGCACACGCATGATAACTAATGTCGTTGTTCCGCATAGATAAAGATGTATCTTCATTTTTTATATTTAAAACGTTGTCTATGCAACCTGCTATATCACCTCGAGGAGAAAAGGCAACTCTTTCGCTCTCTTTATTTTCTTATTTCCATTAGAGGTAATATGTAGAGCTTCAAATCTCATTAGATTAGATGGGTAGAGGGCGTAACTAATAAGGAGGCACTGAATCGAATTATAGAGAGAAGAAATTTATGGCACAACGAGACTAAAAGGTGAAACCAGTTGACAGGACATATTCTGAGGCATCACGGAATTGTCAGTTTGGTACTGGAGGAATGTGCGAGAGGAAAAAATCGTAGAAGAAGACCAAGGGATCAATAAAGTAAGCAAGTTCTCACGGAGGTAGGTTGCGGTAGTTATTCGAAGTGGGAGAGGTTTGCACAGGATAGAGTAGCGTGAAGAGCTACAAAGAATCAGTCTTCGGACTGAAGACCACAGCAGAACATCTCATTTACGTTGTATAAATTGACTGTACTGTAAAATTAAGCTTGGTGTAATTAACTGAGATAGATATTAAGCTTTTCTGAATAATTACTTATTTTGTGACTGTTTAGTAAACATGTGCACATAAGTTAGTGGGGAATTATTTCTTGAGATACAGATAAAATTTCAATACCGCGGGAGCTGTAAGTTAGTCAGATAAAAAATCTGCCACGGAGATAAAAATGTATGCAATTTACTCTCACTTTTTTTTTCTTTTCTCATTTCCATTAGTATTGTTACCTTACATTTTTGTACGCCATAACAGCGAACAGTCAATTTATAAAGTTTAGGTCTTTGAGTTACAATATTAAAAATGAAAGTTCAAGAGCTAATTCGTAAGGAAATCTCAATACCGACCTGTATTATGAGAGTCTTAGTTACTTTACACTCGCGTTGCTAAGGGGAGTTACATTTATATCGTGGCAGAGTAAATGAGGGTGATGTCAGTTGATTATCGGCCTCGAAGGCTAACAAGGATGTTTTTCACGCTGTGGTGAAAGGAGTATTTTTCAGAGTACTCGTACGCTCATCACTGCCTTTGAAAGTTGTTGTTGGTGTACTGTTGTTTCCGATTGGGTGTCGCTTGACGTGCAACTAACTGAAAATAAATTAATGCATAAGAACAAATTATGCTGTACTGGCACCAGAAATCAGTGGCATTAGCTATTTTTTATAATACATTTTAAGTATAATGTCCTGCTGACCGCAGTGCGCCTCTCACATTACTATCTGCGTTGAGCTCAAAACCGGCTAAGGGAAATAACTGGAACCAAAAATATCAAAGATTGTAATCGAAAAATCCACTGATGTGTTTCTTTTTCATGAACTGAACCTTTGTATGTTTTGCCGTATTTCATTGATTAACTGTCATTAGTTGATCGATTCAGCTGTTTTAATGGTGATATTGAATTCACAAGATCGATATCGAAATTATGCAATATTATCCAGATTGAATGTTCACTCTGCAGCTTAGCGTGTGATGATTTGAAACTTCTTGGCAGAACAAATCTATGTGTCGAATTGGGACTCGATCCTGGGAATGATGGTCCCCCAATGTTTACAGCACTTCAGTGGAGTTTGGGAGGTGGGTGAAGAGGTGCTGGTGGAAGTAAAGAAGGCAGGTTGTCATTCCTGCTTAGGTAACTCAGTCAGTACAATACTTCTTCGTGAACGGGGAAGGTCCGAGGTTCGAGTCTCATCCGGCAAACAGATTTGATGTGTCAAGAAATTTGATACAATTTCGTTTTCAGACGTGCTTGTGCAAGCCCTACTCAGTGATCCGAAACGTAATTAAATCGGAAATCAGTAGTTCTACCGTAAGTACACATATCAAAAAACGTTTTGCATTACCTCGATTCCGAGAGTTCCTGAAATGTACAGAAAATTGGAATAGAGTTCAACATAAACATTATTTCCGCCCTTTCTGTTGCTCATGGAAACCACACATTGCATGTTGTAGCACCATACAGGGAGACCTTCAGAGGTGGTGGTCCAGATTGCTGTACACACCAGTACCTCTAATACCCAGTAGCACGTCTTCTTGCATTAATCCACAAGTTTATCAATGCACTGTTGGTCCAGATTGTCCCACTCCTCAAAGGCGATTTGGCATAGATCCCTCAGAGTGGTTGGTGGGTGACGACGTCCATAAACAGCCCTTTTCTGTCTATCACAGACATTTTCGATAGGGTTCATGTCTGGAGAACACATTGACCCCTCTAGACGAGCGATGTCGTTATCCTGAAGGAATTCATTCACAAGATGTGCACGATGGGGGCGCGACACGATGGGGGCACGATTTGTCGTCTTTGAAGACGAATGCCTCGCCAATATGCTGCCAATATGGCTGCACTCTCGGTCGGAGGATTGCATTCACGTATTGTACAGCCGTTACGGCGCCTTCCATGACTACCAGCGGCCTACATCGGCCCCACGTAATACTACCCCAAATCAGCAGGGAACCTCCACCTTGCTGCACTCGCTGGACAGTGTGTCTAAGGCGTTCAGCCTGACCGGGTTGCCTCCAAACACGTCTCTGATGATTGTCTGGTTGAAGGCATATACGACACTCAGCCCGTGAAGAGAACGTTATGACAATCCTGAGCGATCCATTCGGCATGTTCTTAGGCCCATTTGTACCGCGCTGCATGGTGTCGTGGTGGCAAAGATGGACCTCGCCATGGACGTCGGGAGTGAAGTTGCGCATCATGCAGCCTACTGCGCACAGTTTGAGTCGTAACACGACGTACTGTGGCTGCACGAAAAGCAATATTCAACATGGTGGCTTTGAAGTCAGGGTTCCTCCGAGCTATAATCCATAGGTAGCGGTCATCCACTGCAGTAGGCATGTCATCGACAGTTCCTGTCTCTCGTATCTTCTCCATGTGCGAACAACATCGCTATGGTTCACTCCGAAACGCCTGGACACTTCCCTTGTTGAGAGCCCTTCCTGGCACAAAGTGACAATGGGGACGCGATCGAACCGCGGTATTGACCGTCTAGGCATGGTTAAACTACAGACAACACGAGCCGCGTACCTCCTTCCTGGTGGAATGACTGGAACTGATTGGCTGTCAGACCCCCTCCGTCTAACAGACGCTGCTCATGCATGGTTGTTTACATCTTTGGGCTGGTTTAGTGACCTCTCTGAACAGTCAAAGGGACTGTGTCTGTGACGCAATATCCACAGCCAACGTCTATCTTCAGGAGTCCTGGGAACCGGGGTGATGGAAAAACTTTTTTTGCTGTGTGTATATAAAAATGGCAGTTTTTGTGTGTGTCCAACGTGAAGGTCAAACATATAATAACTGAAGTTTTATACCTGTAAAACGAATATTAAGTTAAGCATGAAATACCGGTGGGTACACACAAGGTCTAGTACATTTTATGCTTACAGTAACACTACTGATTTTCGAAGGTGTTGCATTTAGCTCAAAGGTGAAATTGTATAATTTCGAAATCAATCATATGAATGACATAAATCAATAACGCAGCGGAAAGGATCATTTGACAAAATGTTTTATTCAACGTAACACAGAAATACGTGGCAGTATGTGCTCTTTGGGAATAGTGATGAATAAAACAATTCAATTTATTTTGAATTTCCAAGTCCATCACGAATTATAGGGTGGTAAATATTCATACAAACGAATCAGGAACACTAAATGACTGATAAAAAAAGTTTGAACAAATCTACAGGAAATTAGCAATGTCAACTTCAATTAGTAAGCTGAGGCCCTCAGGAGAAACGTATTTTCCAAGGGACTGGGGTTCACAACCAACTTTAGACCATGCATATAGTTCCACATTTGCAGCTACCTTAGTACCAGATTCACTTTCACGACTTTCATTAAATACTTCTTCAGGCACAGGAAAACAGTCGACCCCACCCACTGCATCTGTTTTTTGCGATTTATCCAGTGATCCACTTGACATTATAATACCGAGACTAGCATTAGTTACTGTAGCATTGTTAGAAACCGTAAAAATAGTAGACAGATCATCTTCACCAGTGTCTCCTCCAAATTGTGAATCTTTTGCGTGATTTTTCTGTAACCTCTTCCCAGCAGTTCATTACACGATGAGCCAGAGCTTCATCTGCCAGGGAACTATGCCACCTCATTCACGTAAAACTAAAAGAAATATTCACGAATGTCAGTATGATCTCTCTCACTGTAAAAAACAACCAAAAATTAGTAAATACTACGCTTGTTAATTCAAAAGCATGCGTAAATTGTTTTCGTCAAGTAGAATATTTTAGATATCATCCTACATGTGCGCTATCAGCGGAAATAATTTATATTATCTCAGCAGCTAACAATTTAGAGATAATTTCTGAAACATTATTATCTGAAATGTTCATTATTCGCAAGAAGCTTTTGCAGCATATAATCAGTGAAACTGGTTTTAATTAGCAGCTGAATTCACGACATACTGCTTCCTCACATGTACAGCGTGGAAGAAAGTTAGCTGTAAACAGGCTGTAAGGGTCTCGTATGTTTTCTGATATTATAAATAACTCACCTTTACTGTACTGGGACAAAGATGAATGACCGCACTGTAGGAGTGGTGGAAGATCCCTTACTCCGTGTTTAGTTTTATCCGTGGTTGCCTTGTTAGTCAGTTACTTGTGCGGCTTAGACGTTCTTATTTGGGGCATTGTAGCGTGCAGTTCAGTTTTTCAGGGAACGAGATTTGTCATTGGGAATCTCGGAGAAGCTGTATGGAATAGTTTATTTTGGAGAGTGAAATTTATTTAATACTTCCTTGTTATTTATGTTAATAGAGAAGTTATTGGGAAATTTTGAAGTTACGGTCGTAGTTCCTTTGTAATGAGAGAATTATGTAATTTTTAGATATCTTTAGCTGTTGTATTTGCTTTCGAGAACATCTGCACTCCAGACACAAGAACAGCACAGTGAGCAAGAGGTAAGTCACTTTTATTTCAGGGCAGATCTCACCTTGCATTCTTGTCCTAGCGGTGTGTAGTCGGTATTGTCAGGTGTCGTGGTAGCAAGTACATTAATTTTTAGTAAACAATATTGCTAATTTCAAACAATTATTTTCCTCCGAGTAGAGCAGTAATTTATTTTTGTGGATACTTTTAGTCTAATATTGCGCTTCACATTACGCATCGTTCATAATGAGCTTCGTTACTGAGGTTTAGTTATGTAGTTTCCTTCGATCACACAGTTAGTTTCTTTTTTCATGTAATTAGATTAATTTTCGTTATTTCAAAGTTTGGATTTCATGAAGTTTAAAGTTTTATTTCACGACACTGTTCACATGCGCAACACAGGGCCAACCAACAGTTAGTTTTGTTCAGCAATTGAATAAGTTATCCAAAAATACAGGTTACATGAGGTAGTTTCCGAAATCAGTGTATTCAGTTCTCTCAAAAACAGTCAAAATTTGATAGAAAGCTTACAGTGCTTACAGACGACTCTCGTATTGATTTTATACTTTGCTAACGAACCCGGCAAAGTTTCGCTGCTGCGAAATACGTACGGGAATTGGGTATAAGTCATAATATCCTCCTCCCCTCCCTATGTCCATCACCTCCTCCTCCTCTCGCTCTCTGTCCAACACCTCCTGCCCTTATCTCTCGCCGCCTTCCCTCCCTCTCTATCTGTCCATCTCCCCCTTCCCCTTTTCCATCTCCATTACCCATCCCCACCCCCTCCGTTTCTCTGCCCATCTCCTCTTCCGCTTCACCTTGTCTCTCACTTTCAGCCTCGTTTATTGTTACTGCCGACGAAATCCTGATTGGGAACTGAAGTCATTTAAAAATAATTTATAAATCAGTTGGGAACATTGGTGTGCTTGATATGAGAGACCCCTCCTGCTGATGATGCAATATCCTTTACTCTAGAAGTGCTAGTCCTGCAAGTTTCCGGGAGAACTTTGTGAACTTGGAATATAGGAGATTAGGTACTGGCGAAGTACAACGGTGGGGGGCGGTCGTGAGTCCCACGAGGGTAGCTCAGTTATTAGAGGGCTGCCCTGAAAAAGGTAAAGGTCCCGAGTTCCAGCCGTTGTCTGGTATACAGTTTTAATCTGCCAGAAAGTTTCATACCAGCGCACACTCCGCTGCAAAGTGCAAAATTCGTTCCAAAAACAGCACATAGTTGTGGGCACTATTTATGTTGTAATTATATGTAAGAAGGAAGAACACATATGACAGAGTTGGTCTAATGTAAATGCCCTGCAATCGTACGTAGTTAAAACTAACTCCGAGAAAGAAAAAGACACCGAATATTTTCACAGCACAGCATTTTCTTTTTCTGAGTCCGTTTTAACAGAAAACTGTACATTATTGTTTACAAAAACATAGCTTATGTCCGTCTGAATGTTTATTAGACTACTGTGTAAAAATCTGAAGTAAATCCGTTACATATTTCAAAGACGTGTAGCTTATGTCCATCAGAACGTTTGTTGGAGTATAGTGTAAAAATTTTATGTAAACTGGTAGAGAACTTTTTCGAAATTTTTGCTAACAACGTTGCCTCTTTATATTGCAGTATTATTATTATTATTACTATCGTTAGCTCCTTCTGAAAGAGAGCGTTAAAACCCGATGATCTTTCATGGCATTTTTTCTGTCTCTTTGTTTTTTCCTCCCAAAAAACTCTCATATATTCACTGTGTTTCTTCTCCCTCTCTTCTGTTCCTTTTTCCTGTTTTCTGTTTTCTTCTCTTTGGGCGTTGGCTAAAATTTATGTTTTCTCCATGTATTCTGTATTTCTGTATTTTTTTTCAAGTCTGTCATGTCTTCTGTGGAGATGCTCAGTGTCTTGTCATCTTCCATGGTTTGCTTTACTCAGTTGATTTTCACTTTATTAGCTGTCACTACGTTAAAAATTTTCTTGGGAATTGTATTTTAGTTCATCTGATGTATGTGTCCGTTTGTAAAAGTCTCTGTCTGTTCGTATAGCCTTTTGACCGACTCTTTGTTCAGATCCTCTCTTCCTGAACCGGCCCGTATAACTCAGTATTTTCTTGTCTTGTTTTTTCATTCCCTTGATTTTTATTCTTCCCTCGATTATTGTTGTTTCTGATGCGTACAAGGCCTCTGGTAAGATTATTGTGCTATTGTGTCTTAATTTAGAACTGATGAAAATACTTGTTTTGTTGCAATGTTTGCATGTAATTCCGTATGCTTTTTGTAATTTCGTGGCTCTTTCTTCATTGCATGACGAGTTCAGTCCTGTTTCCTGTATGATCTCTCCCACATGTATGAAGCTTTCTACTTCTGTTATCTTTCCAAACTTCGTTACCAGTAGGTTGCTGTCTGTAGATCACGTGTCCATGTACTGCGTTTTTTCACATTAAATTTGTTGTTCTGTTTTGGCTGAGATTTCGTGTAGCGTCTCTGGAGCTTCTTTGGCTTCTTTTCTGTTATTTGTCATGATGACTACATCGTCGGTGAAGGCCAGACATTTTATGTTGACGGTTCTATCTTTGTGTCTCCCAGTCTTTACCACAATGACTGCTTTGTTCCATTTCCTCATTTTTTCTCCAAAACAGAGTTATATCTGTATAACTCGGTTAGGTGACAGGCCATCTCCCCGTCTTGATTTCGAATGGTTTCGAGATCATCCCATAAACTTCACTTTGGATGTTGTATTTGTCTTTCCTAGATTACCTTTATGGCCTTTTGTCCACCTTCATTTCTTCCAGTGTGTTGAAGAGTGTTTCGCTATCTGTTTTCTCAGTCTACGGAGTCGTAAGCCTTCTTCAAGTAGACGAATGTTATTGTGGTGTTCCTGGACTTTTTTGTTGTTAATATTGTTCTCATGCATCATATCTATTCACCGCATGATCTTCCTTTTCTGAACTGTTCTTAGTATTCTCCTATCTGTGGATCTGTCTCAGGATCTAGCCGATTTAACAGGGGCTTTTGATAGAATTATGTATGCCACAGGCTGCAGTGAAATTCCTCTGTAGCTATTAGGGTCTGTTTCGTCTCCTTTCTTGTGGAAGGTGTGTATTAACACTGAATTCCATTCCCCTGGAACCTCTTCTGTTCTCAGATGTGTTTGATGATTCTGTGTTTTTTGGGTGTTATGTTTTCGTGGTGTATTTTCATATTTCCGTAATCAGTCCATCTTCTCCAGGTGCTCTGAAAATTTTCAACGATTTTGTTATTTTCACAATCTCCTCGTGTTCTGGCGGTTTGGAATCGAGGTTAGGCTTTGATTTGTCGAAGCGCTGAATCTGCATCGGTTTATCACAGATTTGTAGTGTGTCGAAGTATTGCGCAAATATTTCACAATACTTTTTCGGGTTTGTCTCCAGTGTTTCGTCTTGTCTTTTGAAGCATAAGATCGGTGGTTGATACCCTGTCATATTTTCTCTAAATCTGGGTGTTCTCTGCAATATGAAAACACGAACTATTCAGCGACGAATTTCAAGGGCGTCATGTGACGTCCGCCCAGACCAAATAACGAGAACATCGAAAAAACAGAGCAAAACACTTCGGAAGAGCATTTATCCGCGAAAGGCAGAGGTTCCGAATTAGAGTCTAAGTTCGCCATACAGTTTGACAGCAAGTTTTATGTGCTGTTTCGTTTCCTTTCTCGCAGATGGTTTTAACAGGACAGGAAAGTTGTATTTATGGCTTATGATTGTAATACTACTACAGAATCCGAATCGCCTGATACTTTGTAATCTACATTTACTTCTACGTGATTACTCTGCTATTCACAATGAAGTGCCTGGCAGAGGGTTCAATGAACCACCTTCAAGCTGTCTCTCTACCGTTTCACTCTCGAACTGCGCGGGAAAAACGAGCACTTAAATTTTTCTGTATGAGCCCTGATTTATCTTATTTTATCGTGATGATCATTTCTCCCTATGTAGGTGGGTGCCAACTGAATGTTTTCGCAATCGGAGGAGAAAACTGGTGATTGAAATTTCATGAGAAGAACCCGTCGCAACGAAAACGCTTTTGTTTTAATGATTGCCACTCCAATTCACGTATCATGTCTTTGGCACTACCTCCCCTATTTCGCGATAAACAAAACCAGCTGTTCTTCTTTGTACTTTATCGATGTAATCCGCCAGGCTCACGTAATGCGGATCCCACACCGCACACCAATTCTCCAGAATAGGGCGGACAAGCGTGGTGTCAGCAGTCACTTTAGTAGACCTGTTGCATCTTCTAAGTGTTCCGCCAATGACTCGCTGTCTTTGGTTTCTCTACCCATAACATTTTCTATGTGATCAATTCACTTTGGGTTATTTGTAAGTATTTAGTTTTTTGTAAGTATTTAGTTGAATTTACAGCCTTCAGATTTGTGTGACTTATCGTGTAATCGAAATTTAGCGGATTCTTTTATTACTCATCTGAATAACTTCACACTTTTCTTTATTCAGGGTCAACTGCCACTTTTTGCACCATACAGATGATGATGATGAAATTACATACATGGCCTTTCAGATCATGATGCACAAATTTTAACTCTAAAAGATATTTGTGTTGCAACGCATGTTAAATATAGTTATCAACTGTTTAGGAAAGCTGATCCTGTTGCTGCAGAGACCTTTGTAAACCTTATGCTGATACAGTAGACGATAAATATAATGCTTTCCTCAAGACTTTTCTCGTGCTCTTTGAAAGTTGCTTTCCGTTAGAACGTTCAAAACAGGGTACTAGCACAAACAGGCAGCCTGGGTGGCTGACTAGAGGGATAAGAATATCTTGTAGAACAAAGTGGCAATTATATCAAAACATTAGAAATAGTCAGAATCTCAATGCAGCAGCCCATTACAAACAGTATTCTAAGGTGCTTAAAAATGTTATTAGGAAGGCAAAAATTATGTGGTATGCAGATAGAATAGCTAAGTATCAGGATAAAATTAAAACCATATGGTCAGTCGTAAAGGAAGTGGCTCGTCTG
The DNA here is from genome assembly GCF_021461385.2 of Schistocerca piceifrons. Lineage (NCBI taxonomy): Eukaryota > Metazoa > Arthropoda > Insecta > Orthoptera > Acrididae > Schistocerca > Schistocerca piceifrons. Next base: position 586,646,955 of record NC_060138.1, read on the forward strand.
CAGATACAGGTCGAGGATATAGAATCAGTGCGTAATGGGAATGTCCGTGTTACTGATAAGTCGCATATATGTACAGTATTTAATAATCACTTTCTGAATATAGCAGGTGAACTAAATAGAAACCTAGTCCCAACAGGGAATCATATAGCGCTCTTAGAAAACAACGTTCCGAGACTATTACCTGAAATGCTCCGCCATGATACTGACAAGAGGGAGATTGAGTTAATAATTAAATCACTAAAGACTTAGAACTCTCATGGATATGACGGTGTATCTAGCAGAATACTGAAGTACTGTTCTATGTATGTTAGGTCAGTACTTAGCCATATCTATAACTTTTCCTTTAGGAGTGGTCGGTTTCCTGACCGACTAAAGTTGTCTTTTAGACCTATTTCTATGCCATCGGTGTTTGCTAAAGTTATCGAGAAGGTAGTATATACAAGGTTACTGGAGCACTTAAATTCACATAATTTGCTGTCAAATGTACAGTTTGGTTTTAGAAATGGTTTAACAACTGAAAATGCTATATTCTCTTTTCTCTGTGAGGTTTTGGATGGATTAAATAAAAGGTTGCGAACGCTAGGTGTTTTCTTTGATTTAACGAAGGCTTTTGACTGTGTTGACCACAAAATATTACTGCAGAAGTTGGACCATTATGGAGTAAGGGGAGTAGTTTACAATTGGTTCGCCTCTTACTTTAAGAACAGAAAGCAGAAGGTAATTCTCCGCAATATTTAGAGTGGTAGTGGTGTTCAGTCCCAATGGGGCACTGGTAAGTGGGGCGTTCCCTAAGGGTCGGTGCTGGGGCCACTGCTGTTTCTTATTTACATAAAACATATGCCTTCTAGTATTACAGGTGATTCAAAAATATTTCTGTTTGCTAATGACACCAGCTTGGTAGTGAACGATCTTGTGTGTAATACTGAAACAGTATCAAATAATGTAGTTCATGAAATAAGTTCGTGGCTTGTGGAAAAAAATTTGATGCTAAATCACAGTAAGACTCCGTTTTTACAGTTTCTAATTCACAATTCAACAAGAACCGATATTTTGATCAGACAGAATGGGCATATTATAAGCGAGACGGAACAGTTCAAGTTCCTAGGCGTTCAGATAGATAGTAAGCTGTTGTGGAAAGCCCATGTTCAGGATCTTGTTCAGAAACTAAATGCTGCTTTATTTACCATTAGAACAGTGTCTGAAACAAGTGACAGTTCAACACGAAAAGTAGTCTACTTCGCATATTTTCATACGCTTGTGCCGTATGGTATTATTTTTTGGGGTAATTCTTCTGATTCAAAAAGGGTATTTTTGGTTCAAAAAAGGGCTGTTCGAACTATATGTGGTGTAAATTCGAGAACCTCTTGCCGACCCCTATTCAATAGTCTGGGAATTCTGACATTGCCCTCGCAGTATATATTTTCTTTAATGTCGTTTCTTGTTAGCAATATTAGCTTATTCCCAAGAGTTGGCAGCTTTCACTCAGTTAATACTAGGCAGAAATCAAATCTGCATGTGGAATGCAGCTCCTTGACACTTGTGCAGAAAGGAGTGCAGTATTCTGCTGCATTCATTTTCAATAAGCTACCACAAGAACTCAAAAATCTTAGCAGTAGCCCAGACACTTTTAAGTCCAAACTGAAGAGTTTCCTCGTGGCTCACTCCTTCTATTCTATCGAGAAGCTCCTGGAAGAGCTGAAAATTATGCAAATTCCAGCGTTACATTGTTAATTTTCTTTATTTAAACTTACATATGATTTAAACTTACGACTTGTCGCCTGAATATGTTTCTTATATTTCATTTTATCTGTTTCTACTATCGTGTTACAATTTCATGTATTGACTCGTTCCATGACCATGGAGACTTCTCCTTAATTTGGTCCCACGGAACAATAAATAAATAAACAAATGAATAAATACTCCGTGAAAGAGCGTAGGGGAACGATGCGAGAGACCCGCACCGCCGTACTAAGCAATGTCCTAGTGGAAGTGGTTTGCCAGTGCGTTCCTCCGACCGAAATGGGGATGAATGATGATGATGAAGACGACACAACAACACCCAGTCATCTTGAGGCAGGGAAAATCCCTGACCCCGCCGCGAATCGAACCCGGGACCCCGTGCACGGGAAGCGGGAACGCCACTGTGAGACTACGAGCAGCGGACACCGTACAGACATTTTATCTAAATTATTTTGCAGTCCGTTTTGGTCATCTGATGACTTTACAAAACGGTAAATGGCAGTATCATCTGAAAACAATCTAAGACGGCTACTCGGATTGTCTCCTATGTCATTAATATAGATCAGGAACAATAGAGGGCCTGTAACATTTTCTTGGGGAACGCCGGATATTACTTCTGTTTTACTCTATGACTTTCCATCTATTACTACGAACTGTGACCTTTCTGTAAAAATTTCGTGTGTTGTGTTTGTTGAAGTACTCTTCTATCTCTATCTCTGTTGGTTTAGTATACTCTTTTTTCTCTATGGATTGTTTTCGTAGTGGTCTTCTATATCCTGTTGAATTGTGCTCGTTTTTCTGATGTTCTATGACTGTTAAATTTTTTCGAGACCTGTATTCTGTCTCCTATGGCTCTGTCATATGCCATGTTCCACCATCCGTGTTTCCTTTTTCTCGATGGTTGCCCAGGCTTCATCACTTCCTTCATTCTTTATGACGGTTCTGTCCAGTCGTTACGGTCGATTTTCTTAATTTTTTGTGATATTTCTTACTCGTTTAATTGTAGGTACTCTGGATATGTTCCGAAAGTTCTTTTGATTCTCTTGATTGGTCTGTTATTTATAAATTTCACGTTAATGTCTAGTAGTTGATGACTTGATTCGAAAAATTCGTTCCTTGTTCTTACATCCATAATTTTTATGGTGTTTTTCTTGTGGTTTATCAGAAACTCTCCTAGTACGTTGTTAGGGGATTTCCCAGTCCGTAGTTTCTTGTGTGGTTCTGGAATTGCTTCGACATGATTCTGAGATCGAAATTCCTGCAGACGTTTACCAGGCTCTTTTCATTCTTGTTTGTCCGCTTGTGGGCCGTGCGCTTTCCTGTTGTGTGTTTGAATTCCCTGCCTAGTTGGGAATTAAAATCTCCTCTTAACTCTTTCGCGTGCTTCGTGGGTATTTGCTTGGTGGTTTCTTCCAGATCTTTCCAGAAATCTGTCATCTGTGGGTTTTTCTCGTTGTAGCTATTCGTGGAGGGCTTGTGCAATGATTAGCGTAAAGGCTTTGTCTCCAGATCTTATAGTGAGTGCTGATATTTTTTTCTGATTTTAAAGCGAAATCTATTACAGAGTCCAATATCGGCTTGTGTACTACACATCCTGCTCTGGAGAATTAGGGATTTCTTCTTGAAATCGTTAGTCTGTTTCCCCTTGTATATTATGTAGTTTTCCGAGTCAAAGTGGTTCTCATCTGAGAATCGTGTTTCCTATATTGCCAGAATTTTGATACCGAATTTATCGATTATGTTTGTCAGTTGTTACAATTTACCTGGTTTTAGTAATGTGTTCGTGTTGAGTGTTTCCATGTAAAATGCTCTCTTAGTCTTGAGAGTTTTTGAGAATCTCCACTTCTTCTCTTCATGGCATGCGTGGTCCCCTTTAATCTATTACGAAGTACACTCCTGGAAATGGAAAAAAGAACACATTGACACCGGTGTGTCAGACCCACCATACTTGCTCCGGACACTGCGAGAGGGCTGTACAAGCAATGATCACACGCACGGCACAGCGGACACACCAGGAACCGCGGTGTTGGCCGTCGAATGGCGCTAGCTGCGCAGCATTTGTGCACCGCCGCCGTCAGTGTCAGCCAGTTTGCCGTGGCATACGAAGCTCCATCGCAGTCTTTAACACTGGTAGCATGCCGCGACAGCGTGGACGTGAACCGTATGTGCAGTTGACGGACTTTGAGCGAGGGCGTATAGTGGGCATGCGGGAGGCCGGGTGGACGTACCGCCGAATTGCTCAACACGTGGGGCGTGAGGTCTCCACAGTACATCGATGTTGTCGCCAGTGGTCGGCGGAAGGTGCACGTGCCCGTCGACCTGGGACCGGACCGCAGCGACGCACGGATGCACGCCAAGACCGTAGGATCCTACGCAGTGCCGTAGGGGACCGCACCGCCACTTCCCAGCAAATTAGGGACACTGTTGCTCCTGGGGTATCGGCGAGGACCATTCGCAACCGTCTCCATGAAGCAGGGCCACGGTTCTGCACACCGTTAGGCCGTCTTCCGCTCACGCCCCAACATCGTGCAGTCCACCTCCAGTGGTGTCGCGACAGGCGTGAATGGAGGGACGAATGGAGACGTGTCGTCTTCAGCGATGAGAGTCGCTTCTGCCTTGGTGCCAATGATGGTCGTATACGTGTTTGGCGCCGTGCAGGTGAGCGCCACAATCAGGACTGCATACGACCGAGGCACACAGGGTCAACACCCGGCATCATGGTGTGGGGAGCGATCTCCTACACTGACCGTACACCACTGGTGATTGTCGAGGGGACACTGAATAGTGCACGGTACATCCAAACCGTCATCGAACCCATCGTTCTACCATTCCTAGACCGGCAAGGGAACTTGCTGTTCCAACAGGACAATGCACGTCCGCATGTATCCCGTGCCACCCAACGTGCTCTAGAAGGTGTAAGTCAACTACCCTGGCCAGCAAGATCTCCGGATCTGTCCCCCATTGAGCATGTTTGGGACTGGATGAAGCGTCGCCTCACGCGGTCTGCACGTCCAGCACGAACGCTGGTCCAACTGAGGCGCCAGGTGGAAATGGCATGGCAAGCCGTTCCACAGGACTACATCCAGCATCTCTACGATCGTCTCCATGGGAGAATAGCAGCCTGCATTGCTGCGAAAGGTGGATATATACTGTACTAGTGCCGACATTGTGCATGCTCTGTTGCCTGTGTCTATGTGCCTGCGGTTCTGTCAGTGTGATCATGTGCTGTATCTGACCCCAGGAATGTGTCAATAAAGTTTCCCCTTCCTGGGACAATGGATTCACGGTGTTCTTATTTCAATTTCCAGGAGTGTATTACTGACTGGGGCCCAGGATAGTGGATCCTTTCCCATTCTTCTGTCATGATTATTGATTTGTGTTGAGGTTTTGTCGGCGAAATCCCAAACGATCTCACTTAATTTCGACTGGAGTTCTAAGTTCCAGAAGATGTAGTCACATCTGGCCTCAGAGAGCCAACAGACGCTGATCAGAGTACTGGTGGCTACCACACAGAGGTGTCTGGATTGTGGGGTTCTATCTGTAGCCCTAGGCAGGGGGTCCGCAGCTCGTGGTCGTGCGGTAGCGTTCTCGCTTCCCACGCCCGGGTTCCCGGGTTCGATTCCCGGCGGGGTCAGGGATTTTTTCTGCCTCGTGATGACTGGGTGTTGTGTGATGTCCTTAGGTTAGTTAGGTTTAAGTAGTTCTAAGTTCTAGGGGACTGCTGACCATAGATGTTAAGTCCCATAGTGCTCAGAGGCATTTAAACCTAGGCAGGGGTCCCCACAGAGTGCTGTCATCCAGAGCCAGATCCCGATGAACCAAGATTTTCTTTTAATGAGGTTGTTACTCATCCCCCTCCTCCTTCCTGATCGCTTCCAAGACGATATATACATATACGATTATATTTTTACAAACGTAGCCAACGTCCAGCTGAACATTTCTTAGAGTATTGTGTAAAAAGTCAGTTGGTCAAGATCTTCTGGAGATTTGGTAACAACGTTAAACAACGAGTTGTCTTTATATTGCAGTATGGATAAAGCATGAAATATTATTGTGAATTGAACTTACCGTCGTTTATATCAGAAGTTACCAAAAGAGTTAATCCATAGGTGACAAACGATAGTTGAACACAAAATCTGCTCTGAAGACGAGCGCCTCACAAGTCTCTGATACATATTCACATCATTACTCACTTGTTCGCTGATATGTCAAGCCTGTGAACTTAGAAACACAGAAATGGTATTCATACTTATCAGAGAAACTGTTGTTAATACATTAACACCAATGCAATCGATATTTGTAGTAAATAAAGTAATGAACAGCGTTTAAAAATAATTATATATATATATATATATATATATATATAGAGAGAGAGAGAGAGAGAGAGAGAGAGAGAGAGAGAGTACATGTATATTTCCAGTTTTAATGGGCCAGAAGAATTCATTATATCACAGTTTTTACGCTTTGGCCGAGAGGGAAGTGAAGAAACAGGATGAAAATAGACGTAGAACGGGAGCATTCTCCTCCAGGGAACAACTGGAAAGCTGTGGGAGCAGGAAGCTGTGGTTTAACACCGTGTGTGTAGAATGGCGCGCCCGTCACCCCTAAGAAAGCGGCCTGTTGTCGAGCTATGAAACTGTCGTTAGGGGATGCAATTAGCGGCCCTCGACCCGCCAGGACGGGCCGCGCTAATTGCCGCCCATGGAAACCTCTTTAGGCCGAACGGCAAAACCGGTCCCCTCGCAGCCGGCGGCATTAGTTTTTAATTGGAGCAGTGGTGGCGGCGGCGACGGAAGCGGCTACCCAAGCGTGCTGCGGGCTGCTGCCTCACTGGCTGCGCTCAATGCGTCGTGCGGGGTTGCAGACACGGCAGGCGCTTCTTTTTGTGCCACCGCGGTCGCAGCAGCCGATGCCTCTCGCACATAGCTGCAGGTTTGCAACGACCAACATCCAATAGCCATATCACAGTCTCAGGATTAAAAGCGCACCCGAAATAAAATTCCGTCGCTGCATTACACTATTTATTCCTTCCTGTTTCGTTTTCGACTTGGAAAGCTCATTGAGGAATGTATGCACCGTATCAAAGTTTGACCACTGCAGAGACTCACAAATGAATGATACCGGTATTTGCACCCAGTGCTGAAAAACAGTTAAGACCACTTAAAATTTTACGTTGAATACGCCGTGGATGTAGCGTCTTTTTGAATCCATACTTATCGAGAATCTCTTGTGCGGCGAATAGTCCCATGTGACTGCAAAGTAATGCAGGTCATTCCTGTTTACAAAAAGGATAAAAAGATCAGATGCATAGAACTGCCGACCAATGACCACTTTCACATTATTTCTCTAACCGTTACACTCTCGAATAGCTGGTTGTTAAAATGAACGCTTTAATCTAATTCTCTAATTTATTTTAAGACATAGGTCATTTTTCACTATATAGGTTGGAGTTCAAAACGTATTTTGATATTTGGTAGAAAAATTTGGCAGTTAAAACTTCGTGAAAAGATATTGCCGCACCGAACGATGTCTTTGTTTTGATGGCTGCCAGCCTAACTCGCTTATCAGATCCGTGACATTCGCACCGCTATTTCGTGAAAATACAAAATGAGTTGATCTTCTTTGAACTTGTTAAACGTCCTCCGTGAATCCTTCCTGGTAATGACCTCTTACCGCACAAAAATATTTTAGCAGAGTGCGGACAGGCAAAGTATAGGTAGTTTCTGTAATAAATTTGTTGTATCTTCTAAGTGTTCTGCCAATGAAACAAAGGCTTTCGTTCGCCTTCCCCAGACTATTTTTTGTTATTTTTCCAATTTAATTTGTTCCTAATTGTAACCCTTCATTATTTAGTTGAATCGACAAATTTCTAATTTTTTGATTTATCGTGTAGCCAAAATTTAGTGTAATTGTTTAATAAAAACCTTATGTGTTATGCTTTCACCAGTCTTTTGTCAAGGCCCTTAAATGGTTGAGTTCTGCTTTCATACTTCACTAAATGGATTTTGCGCGTGGCTTTTTGCATAGTTTACGGACGCAGTCCTCCTTGGGGTCCTCGTACAGTCCCCACTGGCATATCTTCCCGTGGAAATCATTGGCGGCAAAACGTCTGTACAGGTGGCGGAGTTGGAAGTTCCGTCCTTTACAAGTAACTAATGCGATCGCTTTAGTTTCCATGATTTTCTTCGCTACCTCTCTGCTTTCTTCTGTCTCTCCTCGTTGGCAGTTTTGTACGCTTGCGTTTCTGGAAGATCGAAGATTTGTGTAATTTCTTCTGCAAAGAAAGATTCCTGTGCTGTTATGTATTTGAGATTCATAAAGCTCTTTTATGATTCTGGCTTTAACAGCCTTTAGCTTTTCTGGCTTTTTTACTGTCAGATAGGTCCATATTAGTTGAATTCCGTATGCGGCACATGAAATAACTTCGAGCTTTAACAGCGTTATCGCAGTTGGCAGTGATCAATTTTACATCCTAGGGATGTCGTTAATGGGTTTTATTGCGGCTGTCACTCGCTCTTGTATATGCATGTAGACAGTGGTTCCAGCTCTTGCAGCGTTACTCCCAAGTACGAAATTCCAATGTTCAGCCAGATCGTATCTACCTTTGACATTGGTCTCCTCTTCTAAATTTCATTGCTTTCGTCTTTGAGCTATTTATTTCTATAGACTTTTTTAATGCTCATGTTGAACAACTCACATTTTTATTGTTCAAGGTTAACTGCCAATTTTCCACTGGGCAGATATCTTGTCTGTATCATTTTACAATTCGTTTTCGTCTTCTGATGACTTTACTAGTCGCTGAACAACAGTGTCATTTCTCAAACAATCTGAGGGAGCTGCTCCTGCGGCATCTTAAACCGTTTCAATATATTAAGAAGAGCAGCGCTCCCATTACAGTACTACATCATTAGAGTCTGTGTGATTCAGTTACTTCTAGGGTCAGCTACTTTCCAGACAAAGACATTGGTGGACATTATCGAAAACTTGTATTTTTATAGAGAATTAACGCGACGAATACACCGAAAACTTTTAATACAACAAATTCTCCTGGATTCGTGGTTTAAACAGGATACGTTGGTCACTAGCAAGCATCGTAGCCTTTGATTGAGCCTAGATTTACCTTATGAATGCCCAATCTAGCTTACAAATTGCTGTCACAATGTATGAATAAATAAAGGACAAATACTCATACGTAAAAGACGGGGAACCTCTTCCGTGTGTGACCTGCATCAATGTCATTCACCCCCTATCGCATGTGACTCAGTAAATAACATCTTCTTTGTTCTCTAACTGCACCATCTGCCGCCAGCATTCTGTTGACTACCGTGAAATGATGATATAAGAATTTAAACGTTTCAGTTGTCCGTGAGGAGTAACTCTGTGCAGAGCTACTGTGGTAACAATATTTTCGAAACTATTATTGTCATATTTCCTATTATAAAAAGAAAAATGAGTAAAGAAAGACAGTTAAAAATAATGAAAAAGCATAAAGATGAATCGTTAATTTGCTGCTTGTCATAGATCAAAATTCGATGCTTGTTAGGACCCTTTCTCTCTGGCGTGCCTGGAAGCCATTTCACAATGCCACCGCAGCATATTTTATTAAAATAGAAATGTGGCAGTACAATGAAGCGTAGTACAACACCTGAAAATGGCAGTGGATGTCCCTCTTTTCCTACAGTAAAAAATTAACTAGGGGCATCTGCGTTGTTTGTCGCAAACAAGCGAAATGCCTTTGCTTCAGTCTTTTCAAAGCTTTAAGCCAAATTGATTCCAGATATCTAATTCAAGTTGTGAATATGCGCCAGACGCATATATGAAATCCAAGGGTGTTCTGTCTGTCCAATGATGTAATGATATTTAAAGTCTGCAGAGCGCTTGCGAGCAATCTTTACACTTTACCGGAGTCATTTGAATTGGGAGGCAATATAGGTTCAAAACGCTGTTCTCAATCTCACAGAGTAGATGTTCTTACTCGAAAATTCTTGTATCAGCTGTATTATGCGTACCTGAGTTAGAGTGGCTTCTTGTGACTCGCAAATTTATGGAAAACTAAAGAATTTTCAAGATTAGCAGGTGAGACTGACAAATGCGCCGTCGTGGCGTACGGCAATCATAACTCTGACAGTCTTGAGCATTCCATCAGATTCTTTTGCTAAAATTTCGTAATACAAGACTGACTCAAATGAAAATCTTAATTATTTACTGTTATGTAAAAATCAGAAAAATAGACATTTTTCGACGCAGACGCTATGACGTGTAATATATCCATTCCACCGCTTCGTAGGTACTCAGGTATCTCGTGGAAAGAATCCTTTTGATTACGAATGCAGACACTCGTGCACTGCGGTTTTCATCGCTTCTAAAATGCTTACATCCAGTGCTTCCTAGAGCCGTCCTAAAACATGAAAGTCGCTCTGGGTGAGATTTGATGGGTACGTTGACTGTATGAGACATTCAAACTCCGTACCCTGTTTTGTTCCTGCGTTTGAAAGGACAGTACAGGGGCGAGCATTGTCCTGTTGCAACAAAACACCTGCAGTTAGAGGTCCTCGCCGTTTACTCCTGGCTAAAGGGCAAAGATAATTTTATAACAGATCTGAGTCCGAATTACTGGCCTCTGTTATCTGCTTTCCATGTAATGCTGCAAAATTATCCAGTTTGCATTCCAACATAGAGAGAGCATGGCTTCTCCTGTCGTTGGTTGAATGCGGATTTCTTTTTTTCTTTTTATCGAGGAGTAATGGCACCATTTCTTGACATCTCGGTGATAGCACACCCAGCTTTTATCCCCTGTAACAGTTGTTCCCACAAATCGATTACCTTCAAGTTGGAAATGACGCAAAAATTCCTCGCAGGCAACGACGTGACGACCTCTGAATTCGACAGTCTACTGACGTAGCATCCATCTTACGGACAGTTCATTAATCGCAGCGCATCATAGACAATACTGTGTGCTGAACCAATGCTAATGTCCAAAATAGTGTCTATTTTCTTTTCAGCAGTACGCTTATATATTCCACTACAGAAATGTTTTCTGTATGTTTAACACTGCGTCAGTCGTTCGGAGCGGTCTGAAGATTACATTATTCTGCAAGAATCAATTCTGCCAAGGTAGCTAGTAATTCTTTTTATTACGATTACCGGTTTCGACATATCTACGCTGGCCGGTAATAGTAATAAAAAGAATTTCTATCAATATTAGTCAACTTGATTGTTTAAGGATAAAGTAATGTTTTCGTTTGTAACTAAGCTGTCTACCTGGATCGGGGGCGGAGCCTCTTCCATAGAAGTTGCGCCTCATTTAAACTTTATATATTACTCATACATTTGCTGTAGGGACAAACACGAATCACCGTACTGTGCTTTCATCCTGCGATGTTTTTCCTCAGGTTTACCAGTTTCGCTATTCGATAAACGTACCAGAGATTGCTGCTCCAACGGTGTACCAGTCGACAGTGGGGCCACCATCTTCGCACTGACAACATTTTCTTTCTGTAATGCAATATCGGGCTGTCAACTGTTGGACATTTGTCGACACTTAATGATAACTCTTGCCAATTGCCAAATAGATACTACAACTTTCAGGAACTTCACTTAACTTTCAAAGTTTTTGTTAGAATCACCCTTGTATTCAGACGGAACGCCTGCATGTCATCTTCATTTATGTTGACTGGTTGAGGAAGAGGCCATGAAGATGCTAACTGTAGTAGCGAAATAGCAGTGCACAACTGAGGTCTTTGACATCCAGACTGCAGAGTGGAGAGGGTTCAGTCTTGGATCCCTTCTTAATATATATTAATGACTTGTCACTCTCTATTCATGCAGATGCAAAGCTAGTTCTGTTTCCAATGGTACAAGTATAGTAATCACACCCAACAACAAGAATTAGCTGAGGAAATTGTAAATAATGTCCTTCAGAAACTTATTAAAGGTTGTCTGCAAATGGACTCTCACTAAATTTTGAGAAAACACAGTATATACAATTCTGTACAGAAAATGGCATAACACCATTGATAAATATAGACTTTGAACAGAAGTCTGTTACTAAGGCAAAACATTCAAAAGTTCTGGATGTGTGCACTAATGAGAAATTGAGTTGGAAGAAACACATAGATGATCTACTGAAACGGTTAGATTCAACTACTTATGCTATTAAGATTATTGCAAATTTTGGTGATAAACATATCAGTAAATTAGCCTACTATGCCTATTTTCATCCACTGCTTTCATATGACATCGTATTTTGTGGTATTTCATCATTAAGAGAAAAAGTATTCGTTGGGATCACCGTGCTGACATTTATTTAAGGAACTCGGAATATTCACAGTACCTTCGCAATACTTATATTCACTTACGAAATTTGCTATTAATGACCCATTCCAGTTCCAAAAAAATAATAGTGAATTGCGTAACTACAACAGTAGAAGGAAAGATGACCTTCACTATTCCGGGTAAAATCTGACTTTGCCACAGAAAGAACGGAACTATGCTGCCACAAAAATCTTTGGTCATTTGTCAAATAGCATTAAAAGTCTGACAGGTAGTTAACGAATTTTAAAAACAAATTAAAAGAATTTCTGAATGACAACTCCTTCTACTCAATAGATGAACTTTTAGATACAAAATAATAACCGTAAAAAAAAGGAAAAAGAGAGTTATACTGTGTATTGGAAATTTTTGTTGAATTGAGACGTTACCACGTCATTACGAAATGTCGTATTCATAGTCTACGGAACAAGTATTAATTTAATGCGGAGGTCTTTAGCATCCTGTGCCAGAGCTCGATACCTTTGCATGGTGCCGGTCCACTGCATTCTCCGTACGACAGTTTTCGCCTTGCTATTGTCTCCCTCCAACAGTCACCTGAAGGTGACGAGCAGGTGCTCATAGAAATACTGCGAACTTTCAGCGACACCATTCAACGTAATGCCTGAGAGTCTCAAACGGCACAGACATAACTCTGCTCTCGACCCTTCTGCAAACGAGCCTTCTCAGCGAAACAGCAAAAATAAAAGAAACTGTGACAGTTCTTTCTCGTCAGGTAAGCTATTGCTATCGAGCACCTAGGGCACGATTAATGGCAGCGACCAGAGACCAACTGCGAGGGCAGCGCGCCGTCCCGCACTGGAGACGTATCGCCTGCCTTCCGCGTCCGCCTTCGCCTGCGCCGCCTCCGACCCCGCCGCCGCCGCCGCCCCCGCGTCACTTCCACGTGAGGCCTGACAAATGCGGAGCGCTGCCGCGGAACACGCGCCGCTGTTAATAAATATGAAGGCGGGCAGCGGCGCGGGACGTTGAGAAATGCGCCGCCATTTGCCGGCTAGCCGGCAGCCGAACTCATTGGGCGCAGCTTTGCTTGTCATCGGCGCCGTACATCAGCACCGCCGCGCTGCCGGCGACGCGGACCCCGCCTGCACCAAACAGGCTCTGCCGCGAATCGCGTCCACATTTTCCTCTTATCTCGAGGCCCTGCCGCAAGACGGCAGCCTCTCCCATTCTGCTCTTTCCTACAACGATCTCTTTCTCTCTGCACGCCCGCGACGCACTACACCACGGTGATGAAGTGTGACATGGTCACAAGAGGTTACCACCATCAGTTGTTTAAAACTTTAGTGTTTTTATCTCTGTATGATTGTAAGCAAACGTTCATACACTGACGGGAAAAAAATCGTAACACCAAAAACCATTAGCCGACCGGGGTGGCCGAGCGGTTCTAGGCGCTACAGTCTGGAACCGCGCGGCCACTACGGTCGCAGGTTCGAATCCTGCTTCGGGCATGGATGTGTGTGATGTCCTTAGGTTAGTTAGGTTTAAGTAGTTCTAAGTTCTGGAGGACTTATGACCTTAGAAGTTAAGTCCCATAGTGCTCAGAGCCATTTGAACCAAGCCAAAAACCATTATTGTAGAGTAATGACATTTCGGGAATACGCTTTACTAGTTAACGTATTTAAGTGATTAACATTGCAAGTTTACTGGTTAATGTATGCTGGTACATTAAAAACCGGTGTAAACCCCAGAATGTTAAAAGCAAGCAAGCAAACGTGCATCCATTGTGTTGTACAGGTCCCGGATGTCAGCTTGTGGGATGGAGTCCCATGCCTATTGCACTTGGTCAGTTAATATAGGGTCAGATAATGCTGGTTGTAAATTTTTTTTTTATTTTTAAAATTCAGTCTTAATCGCACTACGCACGCTTCAAGAACATAGGTGACCGGTTTCGGTCATATCACATGACCATCATCAGACCTGTAATTTAATTTAGAAAGTAATAGAAACCTTACTAGATTAACAATAAAATATGACAAAATGCTTATAATGACAAAAAATAAAACTTGTTATACCCATGGCATCCGTCGAAGGTGGTAGGTGGAGCACCCTTCTCAGCTACTGTGATGTCAACTAGTGCCAGCAAGTGACAGGCATACACTTAAATACGAAGATGCTCCGCCTACCTCTTCTCCCTCTACCTTACATCAACCAGTCAGTATAAAATGGGTTCACATAATCCTTATAAGCATTTTGCATATTTTATTGTCAATCTAGTAAGGTTTCTATTACTTTCTAAATTAAATTATAGGTCTGATGATGGTCATGTGATATGAGCAAAACCAGTCACCTACGTTCTTGTAGCATACATGATGCGATCAAGACTGAATTTCAAAAATAAAAATTTTTTAAAAAATTTTTGATCGCTGTTCCAAAAATGTCTATACAGGGTGTTACAAAAAGGTACGGCATAACTTTCAGAAAACATTCCTCACACACAGATAAAGAAAAGATGTTAAGTGGACATGTGTCCGGAAACGCTTAATTTCCATGTTAGAGCTCATTTTAGTTTCGTCAGTATGTACTGTACTTCCTAGATTCACCGTCAGTTGGCCCAAGTGAAGGAAGGTAATGTTGACTTCAGTGCTTGTGTTGACATACGTCTCATTGCTCTACAATACTAGCATTAAGCACACCAGTACGTAGCATCAACAGGTTAGTGTTCATCATGAACGTGATTTTGCAGTCAGTGCAATGTTTACAAATGCGGAGTTGGCAGATACCCATTTGATGTATGGATTAGCACGGGGCAATAGCCGTGGCGCGGTACGTTTGTATCGAGACAGATTTCCAGAACGAAGGTGTCCCAACAGGAAGACGTTCGAAGCAATTGATCGGCGTCTTAGGGAGCACGGAACATTCCAACCTATGACTCGCGACTGGGGAAGACCTAGAACGACGAGGACACCTGAAATGGACGAGTGCAGTTGACGATAACCCTAATGTCAGCGTCAGACAAGTTGCTGCTGTACAAGGTAACGTTAACCACGTCACTGTATGGAGAGTGCTACGGGAGAACCAGTTGTTTCCGTACCATGTACAGCGTGTGCAGGCACTATCACCCGCTGATTGGCCTCCACGGGTACACTTCTGCGAATGGTTCATCCAACAATGTGTACATCCTTATTTCAGTGCAAATGTTCTCTTTACGGATGAGGCTTCATTCCAACGTGATCAAATTGTAAATTTTCACAATCAACATGTGTGGGCTGACGAGAATCGGCACGCAATTGTGCAATCACATCATCAACACAGATTTTCTGTGAACGTTTGGGCAGGCATTGTTGGTGATGTCTTGATTGGGCCCCATGTTCTTCCACCTACGCTCAATGGAGCACGTTATCATGATTTCATACGGGATACTCTACCTCTGCTGCTAGAACATGTGCCTCTACAAGTACAACACAACACGTGGTTCATGCACAATGGAGCTCCTGCACATTTCAGTCGAAGTGTTCGTACGCTTCTCAACAACAGATTCGGTGACCGATGGATTGGTAGAGGCGGACCAATTCCATGGCCTCCACGCTCTCCTGACCTCAACCCTCTTGACTTTCTTGCACACAGAAGTAGTGGAATTTCATGCAGTCTTGAAGAAGTAGTGTTGTCCTTCCAACGGAAAGACAGTGCTGATTCTTGATATGCAGATAGGTAATGGTCCACAACAGAGCAAATCCACAGCAGAGTCAGTCGAAGTTTTGAAGAATATTGGTAGGTAGGTCGTCACAGAGTAGACCCACTGTAGTCCTGGTAGAGATTATGGTATTGTTGGGCCACCAGAGGAGCAGACCCACTCAGTCCTTGTAGAAATAATGGTATTGGTGGGCCACCAGAGATGCAGACCCACTGTAGTCCTTGTAGAGATGGCTAGCAGCCATCCGTTGCGACTGTGCAGGTGCACAATCACCATAGAAGAGTCTTGTGGACAATATAGCAAGTCCATGAACCACCACTTGTGCACTCACAAAATTTTTTTTTGAAATGTCCTTAGAACCAGCAATGCTGTTATCCAGTCCCTTGCTGAATTATTAACACACGTGCAAACACTAACGGTCCCAACTTCTCACATATTGTGCATATACTATGACCAAGAGAAACGTGTGCAGTGAAATGTAACTTACAAGTTACTTAATTTGATGAACTGGTGTCAATTACAATTTTATAACATAAGAATACAACAACAAAGGTACAAAATACATCATTAAAGAACATAACAATACAGATAACATTTGTAGTAATAGGGGCTTTACAAAATAATGGAAATAAACATATACATCAGTGTTACAGGAATTATGACATAAGTAAATACATAAAAGATCAGAATAACTTTTGAAACATCAACTTCACACATGAGCATTAAAACAAAACAGATAAATAATGTCTAAACATCTTTACAAAGTAAATACCATATTATAAGAAAAATTCTACAATGTAACTCTCATCAGAGAAACACATAAAGATAGGAAGAACACAAATACCCAAGGGTACACAAACACATAGTGGGATAACACAACAAAAGGACAGGGTTTGTTTTACTGCAGTATTTTGCAAACAAAACTTTCTTTACTTCTCGGAGATCTCCTTTCGTTCTTCATTACTTCCAAAAAGTCCTATCTATACCAGCTTTCTGTACTTTTTTTGTATAACTTCTCAATGCATTTCTTCCAGTACATCGCAACTCATTCTCTTATATAGTCTACCCCCTCGTAAGCTAACTTAAATCTACTGAGCTGAGATGAATAAACTAAGGGACGAGGCAATGCAGCAACACAAAACAATTAATACAAACAGCAACGACAAAAAAATGCAAATTGGCAAAGCAAGGAGCATTATAGAAATTAGCAAAGTAAATGCAACATTACAACTAATATGAGCCAAAGTGCAGCAACAAGAAAAATAAATCAGTAGTAAAACTGGCTTAACAGAGTAATACAAAGCGACATTCAGTAGCACTATGCATGGCAAACAGCAGCAGCAAATGCTATAACTTATACCTAAACATGGCAAAGCTCAAGCAGAAAAAATATTACACTAAAGACAACAATGCAGATAAGGGAAATGTCTATTCTCATCTTAATGTCTATGTAATTAAAGTGGTGCACCACAACTTATTCTACAAAAAATATTACCAAGTAGTTGAAAAGAAAATTATGTATGCAAGTCCTGTGAAGGGAAATGTCTTTTTGTGCTCCTTCGTTTTTTTTGAAGTAGATCATAAAGTTATTCGGTACTGGATCTGTATTCATAAAATATCTATATTAGTACATCTATAAAATTTTATTTTAACCAATGCTGCAGTGCAGCTAGAAACTAGATATTAAACAAAATGAGCAAACTCTCAACTAGAAAGACAATAGATGTAAAATGTTTTTCATCATTTCATTAGGCATTTTAGTAAATATCATAAATTAAGAGCTCCACAGTATAATCATATGTTTTCAAGTTTGAGCATGTCGTATTTGCGATGCTTTGTACAAAGAAATGTCAATAGCGAGGATAATGGCCTCCTTTTTTCTCCACCTGTGCCTCTGAATGGCACACACTAATGACTTTTTTCCAGGTGACTGTCACGCACCTGGGTGCCCACAATGCATTACGTGAAGGGCACTTAACTTTCTTACCGAAATATTTACGACACCAGTTTGCACTGCAGTGACAGTTTCATATAAAAAATTTCACAGGTCGAGAATTTGCGTTGCAAATGTGTAGAAACAAAATCCTATGAATATAACAGTGCTCAAAAAATTTTTCTCCTGCATTGTGATACATTCACGCATTTACACACATTTCATAACTCTTAAAGTACGATTCTCAGCGTATTGATCATGAACGTACCTCAACAGCATAATACACATCGTCATCGTAATAACAACATCATTACAGATCAATGACGTCTCAGAATCGTAGCAGCTTCTTTCAATAATTTCAGGACCTTCAATAAAGTCATCTACCTCAAACGTACTTCAAAAATCATGATCCCTTACCAAATACATCATTCAAAGCTCTCATAGTATCACAATGGTGCCAAAAAAATATGAAAAGTTCACAAAGTGCAGACAAAATACAGTTTCATAAGTGTGAAGTTATCCAATTGTGTAATTGCTTAAACATCTGTCACTGACGTAGTAAAATAAACGTTTGTCTCTCTCAGTTAAATGATCAAATAGCTGTGTAATTTATGTGTTAGAGAAATATGGTACCGACGTATAAAGTTGTATTAGCAAATACCATATTAGCTAGGGCTCCTTGTGCTTGCCAAACACATGGTACACAAAGTAAGCATGTACCCCCCTGAGGATTAATGTAATTATACCCTCAGGTGTTACAGATTACAGCAATGGGATGAAATGTATCACGGAAAACTTTCTTTGTATGTCAAAAATTTTGAAAAATAAATGGCTTAAGTACAAAATTAATCACTCAAATGCGTGTTCTGTTGCGCTAAATTGTGCGTCTTGTTATAACATAATCTCTGTCATTACTTAATGGTAAAAAATGTGCCAAGTGTCGTAATTATCGTCGTCCGTAAGCAAAGTTCTGTGGAAGTCAATGTACTTACCTCATGATAAACAAAAGTGAAATGCTTTGCGTATAGATATCTTACTTATTACGCTTATTCCTGATGAAGAAAGTACTGTGCTGTAACGTATTGTTGTGCTATGGAAAAGGCTGTCTCATTGTAGCTATATCACAAAAGTTACTACTAAAACATGTTTTCCTTTCCAGAAGAGTTCAGAAAAACTGTGCAGATATAAAACAGAAACTTCGCAAAAGCAACATTGTAAATTGTCACTCATTAGTAGCGTCGTGATAAAATCATGTAGCTGTCACATAAACTAACCACTGTGTCACCTGGTATCTCGCAGAAAGTACTTTAAATCCAGAATGTATTTTCAAGTAAACCAAAATGTTGCATTAAAATCTCATTAGCAGTACCAGTATATGTTCTACGTATGTAAGCCTGATAGTCGTTACATAATCGTGTAACTAACAAGCAAGAATGTACAAATAACAACATTGTGTCGTCTGTTCACTATAACAATGCATTCGTAATTTCTGTTTAAAAATGTTCCCTAGGTTCTAGACTGGATAGTTAACTTCAAAACATTGTTGCATGTTAACTGTTTCTCAGTATGACAAATTGTACTAGTAGCGTGAAGTGAAAAGTTTTATGGCAAAGACTAAGTTAAAAAACAGATTATCTTTCAATAAACGGTTTTACATGTGAAATGTGGTGTAAACCTTTACTCTTCCTAGTACGCGGAGGAACGGAATTATCATGTGGTGTATGGTACATTGGTAAAGAATGCTCAAATTTTTCTCAAGGTTAGCTTCAACGTTATTTTTCACTGAGCCAGTCGGCACACGTGGCTGCCTGCGGTGCGAGTCATTGTCTGTCTCTTTGTTGGCGCGCGTCGTAACTGGTATTTGGAGGCCTAACTTCTACAAATTCACCTTGCCGAGAGGGCCCTGCCCTGTTTGAAACCCGCCAGTTCTGATGCAATTCAGGTCTGTCGTTACGATTATATCGTCTGTCGTCATGTCGGTAGATTCCATAATTTCTTTCTTGTAGGTCACGTGGTGGAGAATTTCTCCCTGAATCATAGCTGTGCGCTGAACTGTTGCGCCTGAAGGTATTCTGTCTCCCTTGATAATAATTGTTTTGGTTCCCATATTGTCTGTTTCTATGATTATCTCTGTCATATTCATTACTTCAGAAATGCGATCTTTCTCTGTAAGTCTTACTACTGTGCCAACGGTTGTCAAATGGGTGGTGTCTGTTTTGGTCACGATTTACGTTGTAAGAATAGCCTTGTCATGTCCAGTAATTATTTCTGTCATCGCGGAATTGTGAACGATGCGACCTGTAATTGTTGTGCTCCTCTTTTCGCGTTCCGCGATTGTCAGTGTCAATTTCCAATTCTTGTAACAGTCTCTGAAAAGCTTCAATGTCGTCTTTGCAACGTCCTGCCAAAATAGTATGTCGTAAATGTTCAGGCAATTTGATTAAGCAAATGCGGATGAGTTCTGAGGGGCTGTATGGGTTTGACAGGTACTGATTCTTGTGCACCATGTCTTCAAAATATTTCACAAGACTGGAAAATTCAGATTGTTCGAAATGTTTCATCATTATGATGCTATGTTTTACTCGGTCTTGTGTGGCTTGAGACCAATATGCTGAGAGGAAGGCACGATAAAATTCTCCTTCACTGTGACAATTGTGAATGACCGATCACATTCTTTCAGCTGGTTCATTCTCTAAGTAGCCACACATAAATCCTAATCTGTGCTCTAATGACCAGTTGGGAGGAAAACAATGAGAGAATTGATGGAGCCACGCTTGTGGATGAATGTCGTTGCCAGAATTCTTAAATGTTTTGAATTTACGTGTAGTAATGAACAGCTTATAGTCAACATCATCGTGTCGGCGAGTAGCATATCGATCATTGTTACGTCGTGTCGGCGGTTCCATCTCAAAATTCGGTGCACCTTGCCAATTTCTTTTATAATTTCCGAAATGCCCTGTGTTATTATTTTGTGCCTTTTCCGTATTTCTAAGTCCCTCTTCCCGTGTTGGAGCGCGAGTGTCCTCTGAAATATGTAATTTTTGTATTACTTGTGCCAACTGATCTTGTACTTCCCGGATTTCTCTTTTGTGTTGCGTATTAATTTGATTCTGATTTTGTTTGAATTTCTTAATTTGTTCATACTCTTCTGTGTCAGTGATGGCTACAGGTCTTGTGTCATTCAGATTATCATCTACCTTTGCAGATAAGTTAGTGAACTGATGCGAAAGTTCGGCTACTTTCTCCGATAGTGTACTTATTTCCTCAGCGTGTTTTTCTGAACCAAGTTTCAGAGCGTCCATTTGTGTTGAAATCGTATCTACTGTGTCCTTTAAGTTTTCCTGAGTTTTTGCAAGTTGCGTAACCGAATCGGTAGATGTAACTGAGTCAATTTTAGCTTGCAAGGTCTCATGATTTTCATGAACAATAGTTTGCAGTTCTTTTATGGCTGCTTCGTGATTCTGTAATGTATTTACATGCCGCGAAAAAATAGGTTGTAAATGCACACAAATTTGTGTTTTTACGTCATTACAGACTTTTTGACATTTTAATTCGATTTTATGTAACTCAGTAGTTAAATCTTCACGTGTTTGTTCAAGCGTATGTTCCACTGAGTCTAACTTTTGAAGCTTTTGTTCCATTGCGTCTAACTGTTGCTGTGTTTGTCTCTGGTGTTGTTCCATTGTGTCTAACTTTTGAAGATTTTGTTCCATTCTGTCTAACTTTTGAAGATTTTGTCCCATTTGTTTCTGATTTTGTTCAAGCATTGTGTCTAACTTTTGTAGCCTTTGTGCCATTTATTGCATTAACTGTAATAACAATGCACTGGTGTCTAAAACATGTTCCTCAGTGCTTTTTGGCAGTGAAGTTGCACCGGCAACGTTCACATTTTGACAAGCAGAAAATGTGTCTTGACTTATTTGAGAAAATGGTGAGGACCCAAAACCTGAATCTGCAGTATTTGCGAGATTGTGTCCTGTCATTCCCGATTCCTGAGGCGGGCTGTTGCCGACCGATCGATCGATAATGCTTCCCTGTTCACTAATTGTTTCACTGTCTACGCCATTATTTGCCGCCCGCTCCATTTCCCTATGCACAATTACCAAATTACTACTTCGAATGTCTGTTAATTCATTACACGGTGGTGCTGATAAGCTACGCTCGTCGTCACTATTATTTCTCAGTTAACTTTGGAGCCTAGTGTTACGTTTTTCACACGCCATAATTGTCACAATATTTCACACGATAACACAGAAAAGCACAATTTGAAGAGCAAAAATAAGAAAACACATTAACATAGCACTGAAAATAATACCTAGTTAATCGCAAGCGCAGCTGCGAAATACTTGGTGCAAATCTACATGCATGCCACAACTGTTTTACTGTACAACAATGAAATACTGCAACTACAAAGGAGATTCTCTCTACAATTACGCGCTAGCAATAAACAAAAGCTGCACTAATTACACAAACTAAGAGAAAAAATCAGAAGATTCCAGTGAGGTATCCTCGGCTAAGGGTCGACATATGAAACGTCCCCTTTGAACAATTATACATGACCGTGCTTAAACTGACACACAATATTTTTAGCGCAACGCAATCTGACTTTCAATAATCCCTACAAAAGAATGGCCCTGACTAACATTAACCTATACGTTTCACAAATCATTTACCTCACAGAAATCTTCGTTACTCGAACTACTGCAATACAGCGAGCGCCACTACTGCCAGCTAAATAAAGGATTCAAACTACTGAAGGAACTAACTACTGATAGGCATAGTTAGCAAATGAAAGATTTTGATAGAGAACAACAATGTATTTACCTTAATAGTGTTCAAAAGTCATATATATATATATATATATATATATATATATATATATATATATATATATATATATATATATATATATATATATCAGTTCATGACATCCAGTCTTACAAATGTACTGTCTCTGATGGACACACGTCCAGATCATCCGCTCTCAAAAATCCTCCATCTCACTTCCCCACATCCACCACTGCTGGCGGCTCATCTCCAACTGCGCAACGCTACGCGCTGTTCACATCCAGCTGCCCAACATTACAACGGCAGACAACAATGCAAACTAGCCACAGAATCCACACAGCACAGCCAGTGATTTTCATACAGAGCGCTACGTGGCGTTACCAATAAGAAAACCTAAACAGCCTACTTACAATACAATGATTCGCAGATCACCGGCGCCCATTTCGAAGCGAAGACACCGAAGACAATTCTACTCCAGTTAATGAGATTCCAGGTGCAAGACGTATCTGGAGACACCCCGACGGCGATGGGATATCAGTCCGAACGTCGCCTGCCATACGGCCGGAAAACCAGGAGTGATGGCCTGGAGTACCATTTCTTTTCATAGCAGGACTCCTTTGGCTGTCTTCCGCGGCATCCTTACAGCACAGCGGTATGTCGGCGATATTCTACGCCCCGTATTTGTTTTTTTTCGTCCTTACGACAAACCATCCTGGGCTTTCATTTCAGCAAGATAATGCCCGCCAGTACATGGCGAGAGTTTCTTCTGCTTGTCGTCATGCTTGCCAAATCCTACCTTCGCCAGCAAGATTTGGAGCATTATGGGCAGGGCCCTCCAGCCAGCGTCATTTGGACAGAATCTGGGGAGGATACGCAACAACTCTATCAGTCAATGCCAAGCCGAATAACTGCTTGTATATGGGCCAGAGGGGGACCAACGCCTTATTCATTTGCACAGTTCGCGAAGCTCTTTCCCTTGAACAAATCATCCATTTTTTTAATTGCAGTCATTTGTGTGTCTGTCAACATACATACACCGATTTCTGTCCCATTCGGATAATTCCTTCACTGTGCGTCGTTGCCTTCATTTGTTTATTTATTTATTTACTGAGTGTATTTCAAAAAAATTTCACAATATTATACACCTATAGTTTATTGCAATAAATATCCACTGACTTTTTGTAATTTCTTTACAAAAAATGGTTTGGTCTGACGTAATTGAAGAGAATAGAAGCTTTTGAAACGTGGTGCTACAAAAGAATGGTGAAGATTAGATGGGCAGAACACGTAAAAAATGAGGAGGTACTGAAGAGAATTGGGGAGAAGACAAATTTGTGGTACAACCTGACTAGAAGAAGGGATCGGTTAGCATGCATCGAGGGATCACCAATTTAATACCGGAGAGAAGCGTGGGGGTTAAAAATCGGAGACGGAGACCAAGAGATGAATATAGTAAGCAGATTCAGAAGGATGTAGGTTGCAGCAGTTACTCGGAGACGAAGAGGCTTGCACAGGATAGGGTAGCATGGAGAGCTGCATCAAACCAGTCTTTGGACTGAAGACCACAACAGCAACAAGAACTGATATAATTAATGGTATCCCGTATATATTTGGATATGACGCAATGAGAGGCCGTTGCAGTCTTTTGCAAACAACAGTTACAGTATTGTATTAGACTTCTCCCACTTGGTTTCACTGGCTGTTTCTTTTGTTATGACTGCTATACACTAAGGTGCAGTGTTGGGATAGCGATACGCACGCATAAAGACGACGGTCGTACCGTGTACACAAGCTACACTCCTGGAAATGGAAAAAAGAACACATTGACACCGGTGTGTCAGACCCACCATACTTGCTCCGGACACTGCGAGGGGGCTGTACAAGCAATGATCACACGCACGGCACAGCGGACACACCAGGAACCGCGGTGTTGGCCGTCGAATGGCGCTAGCTGCGCAGCATTTGTGCACCGCCGCCGTCAGTGTCAGCCAGTTTGCCGTGGCATACGAAGCTCCATCGCAGTCTTTAACACTGGTAGCATGCCGCGACAGCGTGGACGTGAACCGTATGTGCAGTTGACGGACTTTGAGCGAGGGCGTATAGTGGGCATGCGGGAGGCCGGGTGGACGTACCGCCGAATTGCTCAACACGTGGGGCGTGAGGTCTCCACAGTACATCGATGTTGTCGCCAGTGGTCGGCGGAAGGTGCACGTGCCCGTCGACCTGGGACCGGACCGCAGCGACGCACGGATGCACGCCAAGACCGTAGGATCCTACGCAGTGCCGTAGGGAACCGCACCGCCACTTCCCAGCAAATTAGGGACACTGTTGCTCCTGGGGTATCGGCGAGGACCATTCGCAACCGTCTCCATGAAGCTGGGCTACGGTCCCGCACACCGTTAGGCCGTCTTCCGCTCACGCCCCAACATCGTGCAGCCCGCCTCCAGTGGTGTCGCGACAGGCGTGAATGGAGGGACCAATGGAGACGTGTCGTCTTCAGCGATGAGAGTCGCTTCTGCCTTGGTGCCAATGATGGTCGTATGCGTGTTTGGCGCCGTGCAGGTGAGCGCCACAATCAGGACTGCATACGACCGAGGCACACAGGGCCAACACCCGGCATCATGGTGTGGGGAGCGATCTCCTACACTGGCCTTACATCACTGGTGATCGTCGAGGGGACACTGAATAGTGCACGGTACATCCAAACCGTCATCGAACCCATCGTTCTACCATTCCTAGACCGGCAAGGGAACTTGCTGTTCCAACAGGACAATGCACGTCCGCATGTACCCCGTGCCACCCAACGTGCTCTAGAAGGTGTAAGTCAACTACCCTGGCCAGCAAAATCTCCGGATCTGTCCCCCATTGAGCATGTTTGGGACTGGATGAAGCGTCGTCTCACGCGGTCTGCACGTCCAGCACGAACGCTGGTCCAACTGAGGCGCCAGGTGGAAATGGCATGGCAAGCCGTTCCACAGGACTACATCCAGCATCTCTACGATCGTCTCCATGGGAGAATACCAGCCTGCATTGCTGCGAAAGGTGGATATACACTGTACTAGTGCCGACATTGTGCATGCTCTGTTGCCTGTGTCTATGTGCCTGTGGTTCTGTCAGTGTGATCATGTGATGTATCTGACCCCAGGAATGTGCCAATAAAGTTTCCCCTTCCTGGGACAATGAATTCACGGTGTTCTTATTTCTATTTCCAGGAGTGTATAAAAGGGCAGCGCATTGGCGGAGCTGTCATCTGAACTCAGTTGATTCATATGGAGAGGTTTCTGACGTGATTACGGCCGCACGACGGGAATTAACAGACTTTCATTGCGCAATGGTGGCTAGAGCTAGACGCCTGGGACATTCCATTAGGAAGCCGTTAGGAAAGTCAATATTTTGAGATCCAGAGTGTGCTGGGAATGCCAAATGCAGACATTATCTCTCACCACGGACAACGCAGTGAGCGAGAGCACTGGCGTTTGAGTAGAATTGTCAGTGCTAACAGACAAGCAACAATGTGTGCAATAACACCAGAAATCAATGTGAGACGTACGAAGAACGTATCTGCTAGGACAATGCGGCGACATTTGGCGTTAATGGGCTATGGCTGCAGACGACCAACACGACTGCCTTTGCCAATAGCACGACATCGCCTGCAGCGCCTTTCGTGAGCTGGTGACTATATCGGTTGAACCCTAGACCATTGGAAAACCGTGGCTTGGTCAGAAGAGACCCGATTTCAGTTGGTAAGAGCTGGTGGTAGGTTTCGTGTGTGACGCAGACCCCACACCGCCATGAATACAAGTTGTCAGCAAGGCAATGTGCAAGCTGGTGATGTAATCGTGTGCGCTGTTTTTACATGGAAAGGACTGGGTCCTCTGGTCCAACTGAACAGGTCATTGGCTGGAAATGGTTACGTTCGGCTAATTGGAGACCATTTGCAGCCATTCATGGACTTCATGTTCCCAAACAACGGTGGAGCTTTTATGGAAGACTATACGCAATGTCACAGGGCCACAATTGTTCGCGACTGGTTTGAAGAAAGTTCTGGACAGTTTGGGCGAATGCTTTGGCCACTCAGCTCGTCCTACATGAATCCCATTGAACATTTATGGGTCATTATTGAGAGGTCAGCTTGTGCACAAAACCCTACACCGGCATCACTTTCGCAGTTATGCGCGTCTATATAGGCAGCATGACTCATTATTACTGGAGGGGACTTATGAGAGTTTGATGAGTCTGTGCCACATACAGCTGCTGCACTATGCCTAGCACAAGGAGGTCCGACATGATATTAGGAGATATCCCGTGACTTTTGTTACCTCAGGGTGTGTATTCCTGTATTGAAACTGTGGTCTACATGCTCCTGTACTATATGTCAATGTGACCACACTAGGTGTTTTACGGTATATTCTTCTTTACATACACCTTGTATGGCTGTGTGACACTGCTTGCAAGCATTGTTACCTTATCTACGATAATGTTGGAAGCTGAAAAAGTTACTAAAATTTGTGCCACGGCCAGGACTTGAACCGCAGTGCTATCGGTAATATTTTTACTTTGCTGACATCTTATCTTCTGTACTCTTTTAGCACTGATTATGACTATTCTGTAGTTGAAATCGATCTGCAGTAAAATTCAGACTGTTCGCAACTGATCGTTGTTCTTCCTTCCTGAGTAGTATTTGCTTCAGCATCCGCTTAGCGTAGAGAATACCGTAGCGCAACAGCATCATGAATTGCGTTGTTGAATATGAGTGAGATGTATAGACGGCAGTTGTGTGAACCATCGCACTGTGGAGGCATAAACAGTGCTGGCTATGTCATTTCGGTGGCAAGTTGTCTTTTTATGACGCAAAGTGGACTAAATGACACTGTGACAACAGCGGGCATTTAGTGTAGTATTCAGATTGAAAGGCACCTTCACATAGGATAGGAACACGAAGGGTAGTAGAACTCACTTAACTCTCCTGATTAGTTCTTAAACCGTCTTTCTTTCGTGGTTTTATTCGGTCAGTATTTACGCCCCTCTGTGTTTGCGCCCTTGACAGAGAGCTATCTCACCGCTCCGTCTGTGCGGCCTTGGAGATGACAAGGGTAGGGACAACGTGAGAGCAGCATCCTCGCAGGCAGGGTGTCCTGGGGAGAGCAGGGCGGCAGGAAACGGGTAATTCAGTTGGCCACCGCCGTCGCTGCCGCCAAAATAGTTAGGTAAACACGGACTGATTGCTTCATCACCCGGATACAGCGGCGCGGAGCACAACCTTGTTACCGCCGCATGCTCTCTGAATATTGGTCGCCGTAATGGCCTGGGGAATCTATTCCCGATTAGCGGGCTCGCCGCGCGCGGCCGGCCTTAATAACATATCAATTATCGCGGCGGTGAGTCAGCGGCACGCGAGGAGGCCACAGACGGCGCGTACCACGGCCTGCCGACCGAGCGCGCCCTTCTTCGCCGAGCGCAAGACCCGTGGGCTTCTCCGTCCGACACCGTCTGGTGTAGCTCTCCCCGGCAAAACAGGCGTCAGTACTCCACCTCAGCAAGACGAGCAGGGTGTAGGGTGCATGACGTCGTTCCTCCCATGTTCCATGGCGCTGTCTGAAGAGATCTGGCACGTTTCAGTCTACATAACGAAGTTGGATTGAGTTTGAGTAGTTTCTAAGGTTTCTAGTGTATTTTTTGTATTCAAGAAGAGTGACGTAAGGACTATTTTCATCCGATGTGTCATATTTCATATGTATATACAGAATACGCTACTGGCCATTAAAATTGCTACACCAAGAAGAAATGCAGATGATAAACGGATATTCATTGGACAAATATATTATACTAGAACTGACATGTGATTACATTTTCACGCAATTTGGCTGCATAGATCCTGAGAAATCAGTACCCAGAACAACCACCTCTGGCCGTAAGAACGGCCTTGATACGCCTGGCCATTGAGTGAAACAGAGCTTGGATGGCGTGTACAGGAACAGCTGCCCATGCAGCTTCAACACGATACCACAGTTCATCATGAGTAGTGACTGGCGTATTGTGACGAGCCATTTGCTCGGCCACCATTGACCAGACGTTGTCAATTGGTGAGAGATCTGGAGAATGTGCTGGCCAGGACAGAAGTCGAACATTTTCTGTATCCAGAAAGGCCTGTACAGGACCTGCAACATGCGGTCGTGCATTACCCTGCTGAAATGTAGGGTTTCGCAGGGATCGAATGAAGGGTAGAGCCATGGATCGTAACATATCTGAAATGTAACATCCACTCTTCAAAGTGCCGTCAATGCGAACAAGAGGTGACCCAGACATGCAACCAATGGCACCCCATACCATCACGCCGGGTGATATGCCAGTATGCCGATGACGATTACATGCTTCCAATGTGCGTTCACCGCGATGTCGCCAAACACGGATGCGACGATCACGATGCTGTAAACTGAAACTGGATTCATCCGAAAAAATGATATTTTGCCATTCGTGCACCCAGGTTCGTCGTTGAGTACACCACCGCAGGCGCTCCTGTCTGTGATGCAGCGTCTCGGATAACTGCAGCCACGGTCTCCGAGCTGATAGTCCATGCTGCTGCAAACCTCGTCGAACTGTTCGTGCAGATGGTTGTTGTCTTTCTAAACGTCCCCATCTGTTGACTCAGGGATCGAGACGTGGCTGCACGATCCGTTACAGCCATGCGGGTAAGATGCCTGTCATCTCGACTGCTAGTGATACGAGGCCGTTGG
Source organism: Schistocerca piceifrons (assembly GCF_021461385.2). NCBI lineage: Eukaryota > Metazoa > Arthropoda > Insecta > Orthoptera > Acrididae > Schistocerca > Schistocerca piceifrons. The sequence goes on from NC_060138.1 coordinate 586,676,113, forward strand.
GATCCAGCACGGCGTTCCGTATTACCCTCCTGAACCCACCGATTCTATATTCTGCTAACAGTCATTGGATCTCGAACAGCGCGAGCAGCAATGTCGCGATACGATAAACCGCAATCGCGATAGCCTACAATTCGACCTTTATCAAAGTCGGAAACGTGATGGTACGCATTTCTCATCCTTACACGAGGCATCATAACAACGTTTCACCAGGCAACGCCGGTCAACTGCTGCTTGTGTATGAGAAATCGGTTGGAAATTTTCCTCAAGGCCGGCTGAGGTGGCCGATCGGTTCTAGGCGCTACAGTCTGGAACCGCGCGACCGCTACGGTCGCGAGTTCGAATCCTGCCTCGGGAATGGATGTGTGTGATGTCCTTAGGTTAGTTAGGTTTAAGTAGTTCTAAGTTCTAGGGGACTGATGACCTGAGAAGTTAAGTTAGGTTAGGTTAGTGGTGTTTAACGTCCCGTCGACAATGAGGTCATTAGAGACGGAGCGCAAGCTCGGGTTAGGAAAGGATGGGGAAGGAAATCGGCCGTGCCCTTTCAAAGGACCATCCCGGCATTTGCCTGAAACGATTTAGGGAAATCACGGAAAACCTAAATCAGGATGGCCGGAGACGGGATTGAACCGTCGTCCTCCCGAATGCGAGTCGAGTGTGCTAACCACTGCGCCACCTCGCTCGGTCAGAAGTTAAGTCCCATAGTGCTCAGAGCCATTTTTTTCCTCGTGTCAGCACGTTGTAGGTGTCGCCACAGGCGCCAACCTTGTGTGAATGCTCTGAAAAGCTAATCGTTTGGATATCACAGCATCTACTTCCTGTTGGTTAACTACGGTCGCAGGTTCGAATCCTGCCTCGGGCTTGGATGTGTGTGATGTCCTTAGGTTAGTTAGGTTTAAGTAGTTCTAAGTTCTAGGGGACTGATGACCTCAGTTGTTAAGTCCCGTAGTGCTCAGAGCCATTTGAACCATTTGAACCTGTTGGTTAAAGTTCACGTCTGTAGCATGTTTTTTCGTGGTGTAGCAATTTTAATGGTCAGTCGTGTATTTTTCAAAAAGACGTTTCCGATAGTCCCTATGTTACTTCACAGATATTTTAAGTACAAGTACTGCGATCTTCGAGTGTCAGGTCTATTGTCGATGCAGAGGCATTCTAAGAAAAGCTAGGAAGTGAGTCGGGTGTTTGCTGTGCTACTGAGCAGTCTGAAATAGCTTGCAGAGCAAAGAGATAAAATTACACAGTATGTTGACTGTGAAATGTGATTTAGTTAAGATTAATTAGACAAGTGAAGATTATGAAGTAAAATTCTTGCTGCACTGTTTGGTTGCACGCAATTAGGATTTATTTGAATAACAGAAAGTTTTAGTAGGACTTTTGTTTATTGGTTTGGGTTAGTTAATTTCATTGTCAGGCATGACTAAGAGAAGTTATCTATGCACAGGGCTTCCACTCAGAGGTTATAAATTTTACCATTCCTGTATCATTTTCAGTAATCAATCACTTGGCAGAGTAAAATTTTATGTAAAAGATAAATTTTGTAAATATGATCGCAATAGCCACACAAAGTTTTCAGAACTAGCAACACAATTTTGTGAAAGTCAGTTTACCTTCAACTATTTAGCAAGTTAAATCCCACCACCAACTTCTCTCGAAACTATGTCATTTTTTTCTGATTATGAACGTCGCCACACTGCACTAAGCGGAACACAACTGCACAAAAATAAAAGTAAAGCATAATCTTTTACAATAATTGCATGCCCTTGCATTGTACTGCTCAAGGTTTTCATTTCCTTTAGCTAGCTTGGTGCTGCGCTGTATTCTTTGTGTTTATCACTTCCAGCAGTATCGAGTTTCTGTTGACACAGGTAAGCCATGAAATTTAGTTAGGGCCAGTTTTGCGCTACAGTCACGATAGAGCAATAACGGTTAGCTTTGCTTTTCAAAATTATTATCACTTTCAATTTAGTAAGTTTCAGTTCAGATTACATTTCTTATGCAGACAGTTTTATTCTCACAGTGCAGTGTTTCATTCGAGTGTGTATTATTCAGTGTTTGGATATCTGTTTTGTCCGTTTACACTTGTAAATTCACCAGGCTTTTACTATTCTTTCAAAATTTATTTTGTAATTATGCAATATCTTTATTCTGTCAGTTTTGTGTGTTGGAACTGTAAGTCACGTATTATGACGTCACGCATCGTAGCACTGCTCACTAGACCACACAATACAGAGGTTCACAAGACAGCTTATTTAGTTTACAGTTTTCGCTTTCTGTTTAATTTGGTTGAAGTTAATTAATATGCAGTTACACAATTTCAGTTTTCTCTGTTGATCCATCGTGGATACGTGATAGCAACCCGTCAGATATTTACCAAAGAAAAATCGCCAACAACCGCATGTTTTCAGAGGTAATTTTATTTAGACAACCAGCTTCGGCACCTCATTAATCCCATGTTCAGGCCCCTATCCAGTCCATGTATAGATAACCAGATATATCGGTGCATGCACAACTGGAACCATCAATACCTAGAATCCGTGAATTCGTTTGTGAAGTGTTTATTTCGAAGACCAAAACAACTCAAGTCTTCAAAGTAAGCCATCAATATCTGGATTCCGTGAATTCGTTTGTGGAGTGTTTACTTCCAAGACCAAAACAACTCAAGTCTTCAAAGTAAACGCTCTACAAACGAATTCACGGAATCCAGATATTGATGGCTCCAGTTATGCATGTATCGATATATCTGACTGTCTACACGTGGAGTGCATAGGGGCCCGAAGATTCCGAAACGGGCCGTCTAAATAAAATAACTTCTGAAAACATACAGCTGTTGACTATTCTTATATGTTAAAAATTTCATTTTGGCAACTCATTTGTAAGACAGTGTTTCCATAACTTCACCATTTGCATTGTCCATGATTGCAAGACAGATACACGAGTTATAAAGAATAGCAGTTCAGTCCAGTCCACGTTCAGTTCACAAGATTAAATATTGAAAAGTTACGAGTTCAGTACCTAAACAACGAGTGTACTAAAGTGCAGTGACACAGCAGCTAAGATATTAAACCAATATTTACGAGAATCACGCAGCTGTTCGACAAATATAATAAAATGGTCTATGACCATAAAGACATCTAAACGGAGGATGACAAAGAGATGGCCCTAATATTTAATTTCCTTTTTCAAAACTGTTTCACTGATTAAGATCGTAGTGCAGTTCCTTCTTTAAGCCTGTTTCACACGAACAAATTTCTCGTCATAATTGATAACCCGTTGTAGGTGGCGCGTCACGCGTTTACTGTAAATCCGTCAACCATGTCGCGAGTGGGTCGGCCAGTGATCAGTTGACTGTTCCGAGTGTCGAGTTTTAAAATATTCAGCGTACTGCAGTCGCAGCATGCGCAGAAACAGGGGCTGATGGTGAAGTCTATTAACATCGGAATCTAATCTATTCTCGCCGAGATCATTCCTATTATAGTAGTTTATATCGTGCTTTTGTTTCTTCTTAACTTTTATTTTGCTTATTTGCTTCGTTTTCGTGACACATTCAAAGGTGCACAAGAACCTGGTGTTTTCCTAAGAGTGTTCTTCCACAAGAAAGACGAAGTACATGAAAACAGAATACTATTCCCATTTTACAACACCTGGACAAAGAAAGAGCCTACACTATGCATAAATAAGAACGTAAACAGATAAACTTTTTGTAATTGAAATTGTTTCGACAAAGAAACAGTAAGATGTATTTAACGAGAAAAATAACTTTCACTGTTAATTGGCACTCTGAATGGATACCATAAACAAGAGCTATTTAATGCCTTCTAAATATTGTCATTTCTATCTATAAGTATATATATTCTCTCGGGCAAATAAATATAGATACTTTGAATATATGCCAATTTTTTCACGTTCTTTCAGTTCTCAGGGATGTGGAAAACTACGATTTTTGTCATGAACATCCATCATGAATTTTGCTTTGGTAGTTAATTAACTCTACTGTCGTTCCTTATTCCTACAATCTATTACAATGTTTCGCTATTTTCGTAAAAAGGATGGTCTCGCCTAACCTCAGTTTCACCTATCAGGTGCCAAACTGCACAGTACACAACTTTCAAAAATTACGCCATTTTGGCCCTGGCGTTTAAACGAAAACAATCATTCGCAACAAATGAGACTCAGTGCAGGAATAAAAAGACGTGATCATTGTTGTAGACTCACTTGACAAAGGTAGTCGATTGAGACAAGAAGGTCGCTCACGTTAAAGAGATTTTAAATCGTCGCAAGAACGTCAAAATGACAGACATCGAAACAAGTGACAGCAGGGAAAAAAAGAAAAAATCAACTGAAATCGCTTAACATGAAAGGCCACTGGACCTAACAGAACACATATATGGTTCTACGCAGACTACGCAAAGAATCTTGCTCCTCTTCGAGTAGCAGTGTACCATGGGTTGCTGGAGGAGCGAAGCGTCCGTTGTGTTTAGAAAAATGTGTAAGTCATTTCCGTTTTCAGGGAGGTTTGTGTGACAGGGATCACTGACGTCAGTCTGAGGTAGGATTTGATAACACGTTTCGTGTTCGTATATGATTATCTTTCTAGAGATGGAAAATCTCCTCTGCAGGAATCAACATGAATTCCGCAAGACCAGCTTGCTCTATTCGTTCACGAGACCCAGTGGACAGTAGCCACCAGCGCCCATGTTGGTACAGTGTTCACTAAGTTCCAGAAGGCGTTCTGTACTATCATCTAACGAACAGAATATGAACGTACTGAATACCAGATCAGTTTTATGATTGGACTGAAGAGTTTTAGCAAACAGAGCACAATATATCATTCCTAGCGGAGAACAACGTTGAGACATAAATGCAAATGACGTAATAGATAACGTCGGAAGATACTTGAGTCTGTTCGCGGATGATGCCGTTGCATACAGAGAAGCCGAAACGCTAGAAAGTTGTAGTGAAATGCAGGGAGACTTTCAGAGGATCTATACTCGGTGCAGAGACCCTCGACATCAACAATGTAGCGTATTGCGCATAAATAGGCGGAAAGAAGATAATGTACTATGCCTAGCTTTTGCCAGTGTCCTGACCTTACTAGCAAACAACATACACAGGTTTTATAGTGCAGCTGTTAAAACCGGCTTGAAGATCAACTTCCAGGAGACTGAATTCATGGCCAACATCAAGTAATCTCTCTCTCTGCAATTCCATTAAAAGACACTATCATAAGAAATGTAGCTGTTATCAAGTACCTCGCAGAGTGGATCTCTGTAAACAAGAGTGACAGCCTAGCCATAGACGCAAGCTGCACCAAGTTTGAAAGGGTTTAGCACTCCTCCAGAAGTATCTGCTTGTCTAGGTGCCTCTCCAAGGGCCTCAAATTCGAACACTACAACTCGAAAGTAAAATCGTCTCCTGCAATTTCCGAGTGCTCGTAATGACCGCGAGGTGCGAATTCCGGAATCTGGAGGTCAAGGAGAGAAATACCCTGAGGAGGATACTACCATAGAACCAATAAGTCAAGAGGAAAGCGCCTACAGAATCTGCCACAACGACGGGCTGTACCCACACCAGGAGGACATCGTCATGTGTGTAAGGAAAATGGACTGTCCTCCTACTGACACTTGAAGCGCGCGAATCCCAAACGACTCACCAACACGATTTTCAGCGACAGGTAGGGGGAAGGCTTCGAAGAACAGATCGCTTCGGCAAAGTTGGATCTGGAACAACTGGAGATCCCGCTGGAGAAAACATAGCACCGACAATGGTTCCAGCAAGCCATCTAACAAGGAGTTTTCCCAGTGTCCCTTAGTCCCATAGTCCTCGGCAGAGTCAAACGGTGACGACGACGACGACGACGACGACGACGACGACGTAGAAGAGGAAGAAGAAGAAGAAGAAAAAGAGCAAAATGTACAGGATCTTTCACTAGAATAATAAATTGTTTAACTGCTATAAAATACATAAAATATTTTAACGCAATAATAGTAACTTGTTTCTATCAAGGACTAGTACAGTGCTTTAGCATAATGTCCAAGAAATTTCTGTTAAGAAACTATAGCCTTTATAAAGCATACGACCGAAATTTTGAGAAATAAATGTGTCATGTAATTAATTTAAGCATTATCAAGCCTACAAATTCTTCCGACTTGTATAACGCCAGAATTTATCCTTGATAAAATCGAAGTATCCACACACAGTTATCAGTATTTCACTAAGCTTTACGACTGTGAACACTGGTGTGCTGACTGTGGGTATAGGAGCGTGTAAATGAGGTGTACGTTCTTTCGTCAGTTTACGCCCACATCCAGGAAGTCAGGAACACTTTTCCTAATAGATGATCTTTGCCTTTCTATCCTCCCTTAAATAGTTCCCTGTAGTTTAACCGCTTCTACCTGTGGATTTAGGAATCGTGGTGTATGGGTTGTTGACAGCAGGTAAGGTCAGCCTGAGAATGGTGCCTACGTCTCGCTGGAATACACTGACGGAAAAACAGTTGCAAATCCAAGAAGGAGTTGTCCGAAATAATCATCTGAAAGATGATATCTAATCAAATTTCACACCAATTGCATAAGGGTGGCGGTAGTGTCATTAAGAGGATGCAAATCAAGTTTGCTTTAAATCCACGCTGCAGCGGTCGTGTGAGTTAGTAGTCTTTGAGATTAGACGTGATGAGTTTATATTAGTCAAGAAGGTCTTTAAGGCGACAAATACGCCTTTCTTGTTGTTGTTGTTGTTGTTGTTGTTGTGGTCTTCAGTCCTGAGACTGGTTTGATGCAGCTCTCCATGCTACTCTATCCTGTGCAAGCTTCTTCATCTCCCAGTACCTACTGCAACCTACATCCTTCTGAATCTCCTTACTGTATTCATCTCTTGGTCTCCCTCTACGATTTTACCCTCCACGCTGAGCTCCAATACTAAATTGGTGATCCCTTGATGCCTCAGAACATATCCTACCAAGCGATCCCTTCTTCTTGTCAAGTTGTGCCACAAACTCCTCTTCTCCCCAATTCTATTCAATACCTCCTCATTAGTTATGTGATCTACCCATCTAATCTTCAGCATTCTTCTGTAGCACCACATTTCGAAAGCTTCTATTCTCTTCTTGTCCAAACTATTTATCGTCCATGTTTCACTTCCACACATGGCTCCACTCCATAGAAATACTTTCAGAAACGATTTCCTGACACTTAAATCTATACTCGATGTTAACAAATTTCTCTTCTTCAGAAACGCTTTCCTGACCATTGCCAGTCTACATTTTATATCCTCTCTACTCCGTCCATCATCAGTTACTTTGCTCCCCAAATAGCAAAACTCCTTTACTACTTTAAGTGTCCCATTTCCTAATCTAATTCCCTCAGCATCACCCGACTTAATTCTATTATCCTCGTTTTGCTTTTGTTGATGTTCATCTTATATCCTCCTTTCAAGACACTATCCATTCTGTTCAACTGGTCTTCCAAGTCCTTTGCTGTCTCTGACACAATTACACTGTAATTGGCGAACCTCAAAATCTTTATTTTTTCTCCATGGATTTTAATACCTACTCCGAATTTTTCTTTTGTTTCCTTCACTGCTTGCTCAATGTACAGATTGAATAACATCGGGGAGAGGCTACAACTCTGTCTCACTCCCTGCCATCTGGTTTCCGTACAAATTGTAAATAGCCTTTCGCGCCCTGTATTTCACCCCTGCCACCTTCAGAATTTGAAAGAGAGTATTTCCAGTCAACATTGTGAAAAGCTTTCTCTAAGTCTACAAAAGCTAGAAACGTAGGTTTGCCTTTCCTTAATCTAGCTTCTGAGATAAGTCGTAGGGTCAGTATTGCCTCACGTGTTCCGATATTACTACGGAATCCAAACTGATCTTCCCCGAGGTCAGCTTCTACTAGTTTTTCCACTCGTCTGTAAAGAATTCGCGTTAGTATTTTGCAGCCGTGACTTATTAAACTGATAGTTCGGTAATATTCACATCTGTCAACACTTGCTTTCTTTGGGATTGGAATTATTATAATCTTCTTGAAGTCTGAGGGTATTTCGCCTGTCTCATACATTTTGCTCACCAGATGGTAGAGTTTTGTCAGGACTGGCTCTCTCAAGGCCGTCAGTAGTTCTAAAGGAATGTCGTCTACTCCCGGGGCGTTTTTTCGACTTAGGTCTTTCAGTTCTCTATCAAACTCTTCACGCAGTATCATATCTCCCGTTTCATCTTGATCTGCATCCTCTTCCATTTACATAATATTGTCCTCAAGTACATCGCCTTTGTATAGATCCTCTATATACTCCCTCCACCTTTCTGGTTTCCCTTCTTTGCTTAGAACTGGGTTTCCATCTGAGCTCTTGCTATTCATACAAGTGGTAATCATTTCTCCAAAGGTCTCTTTAATTTTCCTGTAGGCAGTATCTATCTTATCCCTGATGAGATATGCCTCAACATCCTTACATTTGTCCTCTAGCCATCCCTGCTTAGCCATTTTGCGCTTCCTGTCGATCTCATTTTTAGACGTTTGTATTCCTTTTTGCCTGCTTCATTTACTGCATTTTTATATTTTCTCGGTTCATCAATTAAACTCAATAGTTCTTCCGTTACCCCAGGATTTCTACTAGCCCTCGTCTTTTTACCTACTTGATCTTCTGCTGCCTTCACAACTTCGTCCCTCAAAGCTACCCATTGTTCTTCTACTGTATTTCTTTCCCCCATTCCTGTCAATTGTTCCCTTGTGCTCTCCCTGAAACTCTGTACAACCTCTGGTTCTTTCAGTTTATCCAGGTCCCATCTCCTTAAATTCCCACCTTTTTGCAGTTTTTTCAGTTTTAATCTACAGGTCATAACCAATAGATTGTGGTCAGAATCCACATCTGCCACTAGATATGTCTTACAATTTAAAACCCGGTCCCTAAATCTCTGTCTTACCATTATATAATCTATCTGAAACCTGTCAGTATCTCCAGGATTCTTTCATGTATACAACCTTCTTTTATGATTCCTGAACCAAGTGTTAGCTATGATTAAGTTGTGTTCTGCGCAAAATTCTACCAGGCGGCTTCCTCTTTCATTTCTTACCCTCAATCCATATTCACCTACTACGTTTCCTTCTCTTCCTTTTCTTACTGACGAATTCTAGTCACCCATGACTATTAAATTTTCGTCTCCCTTCACTATCTGAATAATTTATTTTATTTCATCATACATTTCTTCAATTTCTTCGCATCTGCAGAGCTAGTTGGTATATAAACTTATACTACTGTGGTAGGCGTGGGCTTCGTATCTATCTTGGCCACAATAATGCGTTCACTATGCTGTTTGTAGTAGCTTACCCGCTTTGCTATTTTCCTATTCATTATTAAACCTACTCCTGCATTACCCCTATTTGATTTTGTGTTTATAACCCTGTATTCACCTGACCAGAAGTCTTGTTCCTCCTGCCACCGACCTTCACTAATTCCCACTATATCTAACTTTAACCTTTCCATTTCCCTTTTTAAATTTTTAACGTACCTGCCCGACTAAGGGATCTGACATTCCACGCTCCGATCCGTAGAACGCCAGTTTTATTTCTCCTGATAACGACATCCTCTTGAGTAGTCCCCGCCCGGAGATCCGAATGGGGGACTATTTTACCTCCTGAATATTTTACCCAAGAGGACGCCATCATCATTTAATCATACAGTAAAGCTGCATGCCTTCGGGAAAAATTACGGCTGTAGTTTTCCCTTGCTTTCAGCCGTTCGCAGTACCAGAACAGCAAGGCCATTTTGGTTAGTGTTACAAGGCCAGATCAGTCAATCATCCAGACTGTTGCCCCTGCAACTACTGAAAAGGCTGCTGCCCCTCTTCAGGAACCACACGTTTGTCTGGCCTCTCAACAGATACCCCTCCGTTGTGGTTGCACCTACGGTACGGTTATCTGTATCTCTGAGGCACGCAAGCCTCCACACCAACGGCAAGGTCCATGGTTCATGGGGGGAATACGCCTTTATCAACACCTAACTGAGTTTCAACGAAGTTGTGTAACAGGGCTAGGGAAGTTCGATGTTTCTTTTGCGATATTACAGAAAGACTTGGAAGGTATGTGGCCGTGTACATGACTGCTGGCAGCGGTGGTCACGATAATGTACGGCCGCAAGATGACCGGGTTCGAACTGTTCCAAAGTGCTTACTTCAAGGACTGCTCCGAGCTAGGCGCTCTGTAGCGTCCGTTCCGCTGACCCCAAACCACCGTCAATTGCGACTTCAGTGGTGTCAAGCGAGAGCTCACTGGCGGGCAGGGCGGAGGTCTGTTGTGCTTTCTGACGAAAGCTGGTTCTATCTCGGTGCAACTGATGGCCGTGTGTTGATTAGAAGGAGGCCAGTTGAGGGCCTGCAACTAACCTGTCTGCATGCTATACACAGTGGACCTACATCTGTAGATGTCTGGAGTGCGACTTCGTAGTTCCCACGCATCCTGACTGCAAATTTGTACGTTAGTCTGGTGATTCGACCTTTTGCGTTGCCATTCACAAGCAGTATTCCAGTAGCTGTTTTCCGACATGATAACGCCACATATCGCTATTGTAGCCCAACAAGCTCTAAAGAGTGTCGACATGTTGCCTTGGCTTGCTCCATTACCAGATCTGTCTCGAATCGAGCACACAGGGAACTTTTTTTTTTTTTTTTGGTCATCAGTCTACTGACTGGTTTGATGCGGCCCGCCACGAATTCCTTTCCTGTGCTAACCACTTCATCTCAGAGTAGCACTTGCAACCTACGTCCTCATACAGTTTTTGCCCTCTGCAGCTCCCTCTAGTACCACGGAAGTCATTCACGCATGTCTTAGCAGATGTCCTATCATCCTGTCCCTTCTCATTATCAGTGTTTTCCACATATTCCTTTCCTCTCCGATTCTGCGTAGAACCTCCTCATTCCTTACCTTATCAGTCCACCTAATTTTCAACATTCGTCTATAGCACCACATCTCAAATGCTTCGATTCTCTTCTGTTCCGGTTTTCCCACAGTCCATGTTTCACTACCATACAATGCGTACTCCAGACGTACACCCTCAGAAATTTCTTCCTCAAATTAAGGCCGGTATTTGATATTAGCAGACTTCTCTTGGCTAGAAATGCCTTTTTTGCCATAGCGAGTCTGCTTTTGATGTTCTCCTTGCTCCGTCCGTCATTGGTTATTTTACTGCCTACGTAGCAGAATTCCTTAACTTCATTGACTTCGTGACCATCAATCCTGATGTTAAGTTTCTCGCTGTGCTCATTTCTACTACTTCTCATTACCTTCGTCTTTCTCCGAGTTACTCTCAAACCATACTGTGTACTCATTAGACTCATTAGGATAGCAATGTCATCAGCGAATCGTATCATTGATATCCTTTCACCTTGTATTTTTATTCCACTCCTGAACCTTTCTTTTATTTCCATCATTGCTTCCTCGATGTACAGATTGAAGAGTAGGGGCGAAAGGCTACAGCCTTGTCTTACACCCTTCTTACTACGAGCACTTCGTTCTTGATCGTCCACTCTTATTATTCCCTCTTGGTTGTTGTACATATTGTATATGACCCGTCTCTCTCTATAGCTTACCCCTACTTTTTTCAGAATCTCGAACAGCTTGCACCATTTTATATTGTTGAACGCTTTTTCCAGGTCGACAGATCCTATGAAAGCGTCTTGATTTTTCTTTAGCCTTGCTTCCATTATTAGCCGTAACGTCAGAATTGCCTCTCTCGTCCCTTTACTTTTCCTAAAGCCAAACTGATCGTCACCTAGCGCATACTCAATTTTCTTTTCCATTTTTCTGTATATTATTCTCGTAAGCAGCTTCGATGCATGAGCAGTTAAGCTGATTGTACGATAATTCTCGCACTTGTCAGCTCTTGCCGTCTTCGGAATTGTGTGGATGATGCTTTTCAGAAAGTCAGATGGTATATCGCCAGAGTCATATATTCTACACACCAACGTCAATAGTCGTTTTGTTGCCACTTCCCCCAATGATTTTAAAAATTCTGATGGAATATTATCTATCCCTTCTGCCATATTTGACCGTAAGTCCTCCAAAGTTCTTTTAAATTCCAATACTGGATCCCCTATCTCTTCTAAATCGACTCCTGTTTCTTCTTCTATCACATCAGACAAATCTTCACCCTCATAGAGGCTTTCAGTGTATTCTTTCCACCTATCTGCTCTCTCCTCTGCATTTAACAGTGGAATTCCCGTTGCACTCTTAATGTTACCACCGTTGCTTTTAATGTCACCAAAGGTTGTTTTGACTTTTCTTATGCTGAGTCTGTCCTTCCGACAATCACATCTTTTTCGATGTCTTCACATTTTTCCTGCAGCCATTTCGTCTTAGCTTCCCTGCACTTCCTATTTATTTCATTCCTCAGCGACTTCTATTTCTGTATTCCTGATTTTCCCGGAACATGTTTGTACTTCCTCCTTTCATCAATCAACTGAAGTATTTCTTCTGTTACCCATGGTTTCTTCGCAGCTACTTTCTTTGTACCTATGTTTTCCCTCCCAACTTCTGTGATGGCCCTTTTTAGAGATGTCCATTCCTCTTCAACTGTACTGCCTACTGCGCTATTCCTTATTGCTGTATCTATAGCGTTAGAGAGCTTCAAACGTATCTCGTCATTCCCTAGTACTTCCGTATCCCACTTCTTTGCGTATTGATTCTTCCTGACTAATGTCTTGAACTTCAGCCTACTCTTCATCACTACTATATTGTGATCTGAGTCTATATCTGCTCCTGGGTACACCTTACAATCCAGTATCTGATTTCGGAATCTCTGTCTGACCATGATGTAATCTAATTGAAATCTTTCCGTATCTCCCGGCCTTTTCCAAGTATACCTCCTCCTCTTGTGATTCTTGAACAGGGTATTCGCTATTACTAGCTGAAACTTGTTACAGAACTCAATTAGTCTTTCTCCTCTTTCATTCCTTGTCCCAAGCCCATATTCTCCTGTAACCTCTTCTTCTACTACTTCCCCTACAACTGCATTCCAGTCGCCCATGACTATTAGATTTTCGTCCCCCTTTACATCCTGCATTACCCTTTCAATATCCTCATACACTTTCTCTATCTGTTCATCTTCAGCTTGCGACGTCGGCATGTATACCTGAACTATCGGTGTCGGTGTTGGTCTGCTGTCGATTCTGATTAGAACAAGCCGGTCACTGAACTGTTCACAGTAACACACCCTCTGCCCTACTTTCCTATTCATAACGAATCCTACACTGTTATACCATTTTCTGCTACTGTTGATATTACCCGATACTCATCTGACCAGAAATCCTTGTCTTCCTTCCACTTCACTTCACTGACCCCTACTATATCTAGATTGAGCCTTTGCATTTCCCTTTACAGATTTTCTGGTTTCCCTACAACGTTCAAGCTTCTGACATTCCACGCCCCGACTCGTAGAACGTTATCCTTTCGTTGATTATTCAATCTTTTTCTCATGGTAACCTCCCCCTTGGCAGTCCCCTCCCGGAGATCCGAATGGGGGACTATTCCGGAATCTTTTGCCAATGGAGAGATCATCATGACACTTCTTCAATTACAGGCCACATGTCCTGTGGATACACGTTACGTGTCTTTAATGCAGTGGTTTCCATTGCCTTCTGCATCCTCATGTCGTTGATCATTGCTGATTCTTCCGCCTTTAAGGGCAATTTCCCACCCCTAGGACAAGAGAGTGCCCTGAACCTCTATCCGCTCCTCCGCCCTCTTTGACATGGCCGTTGGCAGAATGAGGCTGACTTCTTATGCCGGAAGTCTTCGGCCGCCAGTGCTGATTATTTATCAAAATTTAGGCAGTGGCGGGGATCGAACCCATGGGAACATCATGGGACGATAACTGCAGCTTCATCAACTATCAGCATTAACCGTCCCTGTATTGATCGGCCAAATGGAACAGGCATGGGAATCCATCACAAATGGTTCAAATGGCTCTGAGCACTATGGGACTTAACTTCTGAGGTCATCAGTCCCCTAGAACTTAGAACTACTCAAACCTAACTAACCTAAGGACATCACACACATCCATGCCCGAGGCAGGATTCGAACCTGCGACCCTAACGGTCGTGCGGTGCCAGACTGTAGGGCCTAGAACCGCTCGGCCACCCCGGCCGGCTACAATTAATCACAAAAACTAACTTCCGGAACGTGTATAGCGCAATGCTTGCAATTTTGCATTCGTGCATTCAACATTCTACCGGTTATAGGAAGACGGAAAACAGGAGGACTTAAAAGAGTAAGTACAGTTAACTGCTTCTGATCACTTTCAAATTTCGTCGATTGGTTTTGAACGGTACCTAGTGGTTCGAACTTGAATACGAGAGCAAAAAATGCGGTTGTGCTGCACTCCGAAAGGGTGCGAGTATTTTCAATGGGGGTGCAGCCCCATAATGTCCTTAGAGCAGCGTTGCAACGTCCCAGGGTGTTAGGAGCGTCAAAGGATGTCCAGAACGCCTTCCTGTTGCTCCCGGAACTGCGGAATATCGTTTCCGATTGCAAAATGTGTGGGAATGAACGCCCTAGGGACAGGGATGGTTTCATTGACGCCATTTATGCCACCCCCTGAGACCTTTTCGTATCGGTTCTGAGCATCGGTGTATCTGAAATGTTTCCCTCGGCCATTCACCAGAAAACCATGTGATTTCAACTCTGACCTCCATCGCAGAGAAGTCAAAAGAAGGGGTAAATTGTGGGTAAGGCGGCCTGTGACGACATTGTCATCACGTGAACATCCACGATAGCATTCGGGCGAATTTTGGTGAAATTTGATGGCAATGTGATATAATCGACAAAGTGGTCTTTTAATTTTGTTGCGCAATGTAATTCATTACGGCAACGACAAACAAGTCGCCGGGAAGCAGATGCTTTTGCTGGCCTTGCGAAGCCGGAACATTTCGGTAGTACTGTGTTAAACGTACGAGGGTGAGTCAAATGAAAACCTTAAATATCTTTTTAAATATTATTTATTGTGCAGAAGTGGTACAAAGCTGTATCACTTTTCAACATAATATCCGCCACGCTCAATGCAAGTCCTCCAGCGCTTACAAAGTGCATAAAGTCCTTTAGAAAAAAATTCTTTTGGTAGTCCGCGTAACCACTCATGCACCGCGTGGCGTACCTCTTCATCAGAACGGAACTTCTTTTTTCCCATTGCGTCGGTCAGTTGTCCAAACATATGTAAATCACTTGGGGCAAGGTCTGGTGAGTATGGTGGATGAGGAAGGCACTCAAAATGGAAGTGAACTCGGGTTTCGTCCCTAGTAACGATTCTTGCAAGGAAGCGATCACTTTCTCGTTCAAAGCGCCGAAGAAGTTCTTCACAAGCATCAACACGTCGTTCTCTCATTTCAGGAGTCAGCTGCCGTGGCACCCATCTTGAAGACTGTGGTGTCACCGCCAGACACCACACTTGCTAGGTGGTAGCTTAAATCGGCCGCGGTCCGTTTAGTACATGTCTGACCCGCGTGTCGCCACTGGGTGATCGCAGACCGAGCGCCACCACAAGGCAGGTCTCGAGATACGGACGAGCACTCGTCCCAGTTGTACGACGACATTGCTAGCGACTATACGGACGAAGCCTTCCTCTCATTTGCCGAGAGACAGTTAGAATAGCCTTCACCTAAGTCCATGGCTACGACCTAGCAAGGCGCCATTAGCCTTACATAGTTTGAGAGTTATCGTATGAAATGTCTCATCAAGAACGTTGTAAACCAACAAAGAATTAAAGTTAAGTATTCGAGGAGCTGCATACTTTTCTTATTAGAATCAATACTTATCCTGTTCCAGAATTCACGCCAGTCAGCGTGTGTGTACGCGTGCCTTTCTTTCGGCTACCCGTCACTGTGGACTGGCTGCCTTAGCAGTCCACATCAAAGACACTTTGTGAAACTGGAGCACATTATGCACAACGTGGTGTGCTGACCCATGACTAATCTGTAAACATGCTGCAATGTCATTCAGTGCCACTCTGTGGTTTTCCTTCACTATGGCTTCAACTGCTGCAATGTTCTGTGGCGTCACAACTCGTTGTGCCTGACCTGGACGAGGAGCATCTTCCACTGAAGCCACACCATTTGCGAACTTCCTACTACATTCGTAGACTTGCTGCTGTGACAAATACACGTCACCGTACTGAACCTTCGTACTGAACCTTCATTCGTCGATGAATTTCAATAGGTTTCACACCTTCACTATGCACAAACCGAATAACAGAACGCTGTTCTTCCCTGGAGCAAGTCGCAAGGGGGCGGCCATATTTATACTGATATTGCGACGGTATGCGTGCATCTGCACTAAGCCCCCACCTACAGGCCATTCTGCACGCTGTTTGTAGCACGCTTACCAACTTACAGGATAACGGCGGGGAATTTCGATTTGTCATTACAAATTTAAGGTTTTCATTTGACTGACCCTCGTAGCTTGTAAATTCCAGAATTTGTTACCATTTACGAGACTCTTGGTTTCCACACTACTTCATTCTCCGAAAGTTAGCTTTGAAACTTGGAAATTTATATGGGAGAGGAGGAGTTAGCGGTCCCTCCAGATCCTTGAGCGCCATGCACTCTGCCTCGCATTCCGTATATGCCTCCTGTCCCCCATGCGCATCCTCTATGACCACATTCCTTTCCCCCATCTGCTCCTGTTCTTCGAACATATCCACATACTCGACACCTCCCGCCGCCTTGATCCCCCTCACCCCCTGGTTGCTCCTCTCCTCTCCCATCCTCACCCCTTCCCACGTCTTCACTGTTGTGTCCCCCCTACCCTCCATCTCTACACCCTTCACCTCCTTTCCCAAGGTGGCTTCCATCAACTCCCCCTCCCGGATGATGCCCTCTCTCCCTACATTTATCCCTCCTATCAACTCTAATCCTCACCCCCTCCTTTCCTCCATCCTTTTCTTGGGCTCCCTCTCCCCCCCCCTTCCATCCTCTTTTTCCCCACCTACCCTCTCTCTGCCCCCCTTCTCTCCCCCGAGTCCTTTTGCATTTCTCTCCTCTGCCTTTTCCATTCCCTCTCATGTCTGCCCTGCCCCTCCCCCCCTTATGAGTTCTCTCCCTCCTTTTATTTCCCCCCCCCCATTTTTCCTCTCCTCCCTCTTTCTTTTCCCCCTCATCTGTCCAGGTCCACCCCCCCCCCTCCCCCATCTGCCCTAGGCTATGGTGTGTCCTCTTTGTGCTGACATTTTAGTGCAGTGTTTACAGTGAGTGTTCAGTGTTGTGTGTCTTTCCCGCAGTGTTGCGAACAGCCATCATACTGTCGCTGGGTGTGATTTTTCATGTCTTGCGAACAGAAACCAGACTGTCGCCATGTTTTTTAATTGTCTGTCTACTCTGTTACCTGTCTGCATCCTGTGTATTTTTATTCACTTTGCCAACCCTTTGCTTTATGTTTTAACTTTCCCCAATTTTCCGCCGTTTTACACTTTAAGTCCCCGTTTTATCGCGTGCTTTTATTGTTTCTTAACTTCTCCTTACATTTTAAAAAGTCTGTAGGTTGCAGAGCAGCGAAATAAGCTGCTGACAGCCCGCCTCCTTCGAGGGGAATCGAAATACAATAAAGGGAAAAAAAGAGTTAGCGGTTATGAGCCCATTACCTTCTCCCTCTTTGATCCGTGCCTGAACGGGAGGAAGTGACAATAGTGTGCGAAATACCCTCCAAAACTTACCTTTGTCTTGGAGAGTAATAATCGTTTTCCCGGCAGTTAAAGCTCTTCCAGTGCGTGGGAAAGTCCTGACATGACGGCTGTCCTTTCTATTTCCGTTTCCTTATTTCCTTAATAATGATCAACTTTCGGACACCAGCGCACTACTGTTCAGTTAAGCGGCTGAACAGAGAAGGCAGCGAGAGGCGAAGCATTTCTATTGGCGCCCACTCAGACGACAAAGCTAACAGTGTTACCAAAGACAGTGCGCCGTCAGCAGGTGGGATTGCAGTTTGCTGTGCAAGCCTCCGGGGAGCACGTCAAGTCAAACAGGAGCGCGTTCCCGGTTAATTAAGGCGTCTTCCGCCGAACGCAGCGGGTCGGATCAAACACGACGCGTCTGCCGCGACGCGCGACGCATGCCAGCTTGCGAGCAGGAGGCCCGGGCTGCACGGCGAGGCTCCACCCCTCACCTCCCCTGTGTGTTACTTCCTTATTAGTTCACTCTGAACAAATCCATTTCTGATGTTTTTCGTCTGTAGGCACAGCTGACTGTTGTCAGCTGGGGCACAATAAACGGCCAGCTTGAAAACTTCTCGGCCTAGCAGTGAAAGATAGTGTTTCTTCAAACAGCGTTGTCAGACTTGTCTTGTTGAAACCTGCCGTAATCTTTTTCGCCACTGGTAGTTAAGGATACTTGAAATAGGCAATTAAAATTTCAGCTGCTGATATACATTGGATGGTACTTTCAAAAATCGCAAAATTGGTATTTTGTCGCTTGACACCTGCAACTAAGCAATGGATATCCCTGGATATCGCTGGCTGTTGTTATGAGATTTACTGTCCATGATCGGGAAATTACAGCTGACCGGCGCAGCGCTCTTTGAAAAGGAATCTCGATTCAAGGCTTTGTTAAAAACGGAAGATAATAATCGTTTTCTTGCAGTACTTTCTTTTAATTTTTAGCAAATTTTCGAAACCACATCTTTCTAACGATACGCTGAATTCTATAAAATATTATATACGATAGATCAATCTCGCCGAGCAGCTGACGGGAACCTTGTGAATGTTTTGCTATGTAATTACACTACGTATGGAGATTGTTGTGTGTGGAATAGTGGTTAAACTTTTAGATCGGGATTTAAACAGTGCAGACATACGGCTAGGAACGAATGAAGCACTCAGTATTACAGACTTAAAATCCACTGCCAGCGAAGAAACTAAAGACACTTATACTCCTGGTCATTTGTGAGTGATGTTTTCACCTTTGACTAACAATTATCTCCACTACTACTACTGGACTCTGATCACAACCTATTGGTTATGAACTGTAGATTAAAACTAAAGAAACTGCAAAAAGGTGGAAATTTAAGGAGATGGGACCTGGATAAACTGTCATGGAGTGTAGCCATGTATGGAAGTGAAACGTGCACGATACATAGTTTAGACAAAAAGAGAATAGAAGCTTTCGAAATGTGGTGCTACGGAAGGTTGCTGAAGATTAGATGGGTAGATCACATAACTAATGCGGAGGTATTGAACAGAATTGGGAGAAGAGAAATTTGTGGCACAACTTGACTAGAAGAAGGGATCGGTTGGTAGGACATATTCTGAGGCATCAAGGGATCACCAATTTAGTATTGGAGGGCAGCGCGGAGGGTAAAAATCGTAGAGGGAGACGAAGAGACGAATACACTAAACAAAATCCGGAGGATGTAGGTTGCAGTAGGTACTGGGGGATGAAGAAGCTTGCACCGGATAGAGTAGCATGGAGAGCTGCATCAAACCAGACTCTGGACTGAAGACCACAACAACAACTACTACTACTGATGCTACTGCTGCTGCTACTATTATTAGCCAGGGACGAATTTAGCTATTTGCCGCCCCTAGGCAGAGAAAAACATTTTTGCACCACGTTTTACCACAAATTCACAAAGTAACTTACATCTGTACGTAACTGATATTACGACTGCTGCTAATAACAATACCAATAATAATAATAAATAGATGCATACTGAACACACCACATTCAAACCAGGCAAAGCTGTTTACGGCGTGCTATCTTTGTAGCAAATTCACCAATAACATTCTCAATAGTCTAGTTGGTGTGTTATGTCAGAATTCATGGAGAGAACGGCTAGATTGTTCACTCGATTCTGTAACATGGATAATCGTAAATAATTCTTGAGTCTTTTGAGAAGTGAGAAAGAGCACTCGGCCAAACAGTTTGTCGCTGTGATTGATGAAATATTCGTAGTGCGATGTTCAAATTAAGAAACAGTTCTTGAGCGTGGGTGTCAAGCAACAGTCTTTACACAGCCCTTAGGGAGGAGCATTTTACTTTATTGTTCTTCCGTATTCTTTAAAATGAGTGACCTCATCGCTCGAAAATTATTCCAAGTCATCTTAGTAACGCTGTTATTGTTTTCCAGTACATCGCAGTAGTTCAGTGGCGTCTCGTCCAGGAAAATTACTTAGAAACTCAAAACTGCTATAAAACTCTTCCAGAATTTCCTTTTTCTTTCTTTTCTTCATTTAATGTATCAGTCTGCCAATAATAATCAGAAATACAGGGTGATTATAGTTAAACTTTCAAAACACTGCTCTGCCGGCAAGGGTGGCCGAGCGGTTCTAAGCGCTACAGTCTGGAACCGCGCGACCACTACGATCGCAGGTTCGAATCCTGCCTCGGGCATGGATGTGTGTGATGTCCTTAGGTTAGTTAGGTTTAAGTAGTTCTAAGTTCTAGGGGACTGATGACCTCAGAAGTTAAGTCCAATAGTGCTCAGAGCCATTTGAACCAAATCAAAACACTGCAGAAATAACACCACTGGTTATAATGATGTCAAATTGCAACGGAATATTATCGGAGAAGGAGGAAATCGTACGGTAGAAGAAAGAAATAGTGTGAAAATTGATCAACAGATGACGCGATATGTGTCAGAATACGTAAATGAAAACACCTGTCATGCGCACCACCCATTGAAGTTGGTATAAACACACCGGGTACAGGCTTTGCCTCGTTTCGCGTCTGCGACGTTCGCCATGACTGTCTCAATGCAGGATCGCGCTCTGCTTGTAAACCTGTACTACGAGAATGATGGCTGTGCACACGTGGCTCTGCAGAAGTTCCGGACACGGAATGGTTTGGTAGAAGGCGTTGGTCCGAAGACTGCCGTGGGTCTGGGGAAAATGATCCGGAAATTCTAAAAGACGGGTTCTTTTGGTGTGCAAACTGGTAGAGGGATGAAACAAATTGATTCGACGTCAGTGGAAGCAGTGCCCACAGCAATGCAGGAGGAGACGAGTGGTGGTGTGCAAACGTGTAGTGCACGGAAAATTGCCCGAACATTGGACATACCCGTGAGCACGGTGCGTAAAATCATACGAATCATCCTTCTTTGCTATCCATTCAAAATTACCCATGTGCACGAGATGCTTCTTTTTGACCTGCCAGCAAGAGAGACCTTTGATTTAGAATTTCTTGCTCGCATGGAAGTGGACAATGATGGAAGATTTTGTGGACAAACGAAGCCCACTTCCATCTGACAGGATACGTCAAAACACAGAATTGTCGAATATGCGCAACGGAAAATCCACACGCAAATCAACCAGTACCACTTCATCCTGAAACGGTCACTGTGTGGTGAGGATTTATGGCATCATTTATCATAGGGCCACATTTTTTCGAAAAGACAGGTGCTTCCGGTCCTGTTACCTATTCTGCCACTGGTATGTGTTATGAGTGGTTTTTGCGCAACCACGTCATTCCAGCTCTCCAACAGCGTGGATGTGTGGAAGGGATCATTTTTATGCAAGATGGCGCACCTCTGCACATTGCAAATCCAGTTAAGCAGCTGCTGAAGCGCCATCTCGAAAATGCTAGAATTATCACCCGCCACTTCCCTACAGCCTGGCTGTCGCGATCACCTGATCTTAATCCGAATGACTTGTGGCTGTGGGGCTATCTGAAAAATGTTGTGTTCAGTGTTCCGATCGCAAACCTAGCTGCAATGAAGGCACGCATTGCGCAATACATTCTGAACGTGACCCCGGAAACACTTCGATCAGTTGCGGAACATGCTGTTTCTCAATTTCAACTTGTTGCAGAAAACGGTGGACAGCATATTGAACATGTTTTGCGCCAGTCACACGCAAATTAATAATCCAATTTGATTTTAATTGATGCTTTTTATGCGGTTTATGGCCTAAGGACAACTAAAAACCGATGTGAGTGAAGTTTTTATACGGTTTTTGGCCTCAGGACAATTAAAACCGGTTTTTCCCATCCGATGTGATATGACCTTGCCGTGTTGGATGGGCTTGTACCTAACAGTATCACACAAGTACACCCATGTACACTGAGTAGTACAGTTCGTTTAACGTCAAATGTAAGCCTTAGGCATTGTTGTATGATTAGTTTGTCATTTTTAGTCGACCGCTATTAACTTATGGTGCTTACAGTTCCATTTAGTCCTACATTTTGTAACTATTTATTTTTCTTCTGCCTTTCATTTTCCCCCTTCTCAGATAATATTCCGTTAAAACTTGACCTCATTCTGACCAGTGGTGTTATTTCTACAGGGGTTTTAAAGTTTAATTTTGATTACAGCCCCAACAAATTATTTGTAGCATTAAAACTGTTCAACATCGCTGACCAAAAAGTTGTCATATCGCAGTTTCTAGGCTCTGTATACTATTTATCATTCCAGTCGCCATCTTCATGAAGGCTTCTGAGTTTCATTACGTGAATAGCTTCCAACGCTGGTATTATTTCTACCCAGTTAACATTGAGATGCACTTATCAGTGTCTTTCTGAAGATCGTTTTACAGAGACTGAACTATTTAATGTTGCCTGTAAAATATTCCAACAGTAGTTGAAGCAGAGAAGAAAGGGTATAAATCTGTTGAAAAAAAAAATACCGGAAAAATGAAGCCACCTGAGGACAGCACTCACTCACACGATGCACACAAGTCTGCTAATTTAAGGGAGTGATTCGCACGCGGAATATACACAGTAAGAGGGTTGATTTGTTTAATTCCAGCTGGGAGACCAGTGTAGGTACCAGCCATACTGCTTCCATTGTCATATGACCGACCCCTGCATAAGTCAATGTCCAAATCATGTTTACTTAATAAATGTATTACTGAATCAGCTAATTCTTCCGACTTGTGCTCTGAATTTGGGACAAAATAGGTCAATCTTTCAAGAGGAAATATATCTTTCAGTAAATATCTTTTAACAAAAGGCAGCTGATTAACATGTTTTAATATCTGGGGTGGATCTAATATGGTTGAAAAATATTTAGCTTCCTTCACTTCGTCGATAATAGACTTCACTACATGTCTCCCAGAATTGATATAAACTCTTTAGGCATTTGAAATTTTTTTTTTTTTTTTTTTTTTTTTGTTTTTTTTTTTTTGTTTTTGGTCATCAGTCTACTGACTGGTTTGATGCGGCCCGCCACGAATTACTTTCCTGTGCTAACCTCTTCATCTCAGAGTAGCATTTGCAACCTACGTCCTCAATTATTTGCTTGACGTATTCCAATCTCTGTCTACCTCTACAATTTTTGCCCTCTACAGCTCCCTCTAGTACCATGCAAGTCATTCCCTCATGTCTTAGCAGATGTCCTATCATCCTGTCCCTTCTCATTATCAGTGTTTTCCACATATTCCTTTCCTCTCCGATTCTGCGTAGAACCTCCTCATTCCTTACCTTATCAGTCCACCTAATTTTCAACATTCGTCTATAGCACCACATCTCAAATGCTTCGATTCTCTTCTGTTCCGGTTTTCCCACAGTCCATGTTTCACTACCATACAATGCTGTATTCCAGACGTACATCCTCAGAAATTTCTTCCTCAAATTAAGGCCGGTATTTGATATTAGTAGACTTCTCTTGGCCAGAAATGCCTTTTTTGCCATAGCGAGTCTGCTTTTGATGTCCTCCTTGCTCCGTCCGTCATTGGTTATTTTACTGCCTAGGTAGCAGAATTCCTTAACTTCATTGACTTCGTGACCATCAATCCTGATGTTAAGTTTCTCGCTGTTCTCATTTCTACTACTTCTCATTACCTTCGTCTTTCTCCGATTTACTCTCAAACCATACTGTGTACTCATTAGACTGTTCATTCCGTTCAGAAGATCATTTAATTCTTCTTCACTTTCACTCAGGATAGCAATGTCATCAGCGAATCGTATCATTGATATCCTTTCACCTTGTATTTTTATTCCACTCCTGAACCTTTCTTTTATTTCCATCATTGCTTCCTCGATGTACAGATTGAAGAGTAGGGGCGAAAGGCTACAGCCTTGTCTTACACCCTTCTTAATACGAGCACTTCGTTCTTGATCGTCCACTCTTATTATTCCCTCTTGGTTGTTGTACATATTGTATATGACCCGTCTCTCTCTATAGCTTACCCCTACTTTTTTCAGAATCTCGAACAGCTTGCACCATTTTATACTGTCGAACGCTTTTTCCAGGTCGACAAATCCTATTAAAATGTCTTGATTTTTCTTTAGCCTTGCTTCCATTATTAGCCGTAACGTCAGAATTGCCTCTCTCGTCCCTTTACTTTTCCTAAAGCCAAACTGATCGTCACCTAGCGCATTCTCAATTTTCTTTTCCATTCTTCTGTATATTATTCTTGTAAGCAGCTTCGATGCATGAGCTGTTAAGCTGATTGTGCTATAATTCTCGCACTTGTCAGCTCTTTCCGTCTTCGGAATTGTGTGGATGATGCTTTTCCGAAAGTCAGATGGTATGTCGCCAGACTCATATATTCTACACACCAACGTCAATAGTCGTTTTGTTGCCACTTCCCCCAATGATTTTAAAAATTCTGATGGAATGTTATCTATCCCTTCTGCCTTATTTGACCGTAAGTCCTCCAAAGCTCTTTTAAATTCCGATTCTCCCACATCTCTTCTAAATCGACTCCTGTTTCTTCTTCTATCACATCAGACAAATCTTCACCCTCATAGAGGCTTTCAATGTATTCTTTCCACCTATCTGCTCTCTCCTCTGCATTTAACAGTGGAATTCCCGTTGCACTGTTAATGTTACCACCGTTGCTTTTAATGTCACCAAAGGTTGTTTTGATTTTCCTGTATGCTGAGTCTGTCCTTCCGACAATCACATCTTTTTCGATGTCTTCACATTTTTCCTGCAGCCATTTCGTCTTAGCTTCCCTGCACTTCCTATTTATTTCATTCCTCAGCGACTTGTATTTCTGTATTCCTGATTTTCCCGGAACATAAATATACAATACCCTCCATTTTCCTGTGTTTTATAAATTTCTATATATTTAGCTAGAAAAGGATCGAATTTTGCTGTTAGCTGTAGTGCCACTCGAAATTTCCACAGTGTGTGGACCCGAAACCATAGTTGTGACCCCTGTAAAACAGGCCTCGTATGGAAACGTTCTTGACCACAGCAACAATTCGTTTTAATATGTCCACCCAATATTTTACTTCTGTCTCAGGATGAGACGTTAGTTTTTTATCTATTTTCCCCATGATTTGTCCACCAGCTTTTAAAGTTAACCCACATTTCCGACGTTCAGATGTATTTTCATGGGCAGTTAGTTAATCGGGACTGACCATTTTCCAGTCATTAAACCACGCATTGGTTTTGCAAACTGTGATGTCCCATTAAACAATAAACATGGGACACAAAATAAGCTGCCTTGCTTTGAGAGCACACTAAAATTAATTATCTTCCTTGTTTTTCGCCGTTCTTTATGATTCTTAAAAACAAGCCTTTATTTAAGTACCTCTAAAAGCCTATTTATTGCCTGCATGAATTACTGACGTCACAGTCCACATTCTGTGCCACATGACCTTGTTTAGCGGTATGTACATGAAGGAATTCATTTATTAACCCGTTCGCAGGATCAAGAAACTGAATCACTATCACCATTCGCTTTGTCTGTGTCATTTGGGCCAATTGAAATGATTGTTCACGCGATATTGTTAGTGTTGCTAATATTGAAAACGCCTGACTCAGATAAACCACACGCTGCACTGTTTTAGATAATGTTCACCACATAATTATGCTGTATAATTTTTCTGTACTTTCGAACCCGAGCTGGAACTAGCTGGCTGTGTTTGATTTTAAAACAACACATCCATTTTTGTGGTCTTTCTCACTGTTTCCTCTTTCTTCATTGTCTTATTTTTTGCGAGTTCCTGGTACCGAGAACTACTTACTCTTCTCTGACTGTCACTCACTTTAATTAATACTAAAATATAAATCACAAACCAAGCACTAATCAATGGCATTATTTATATAATTTCAGATTAAACTAAACCGCCAGCCAAGTCGCCAGCTGTTAGAATGACTGGTGATATTTTATTTGAGTGAGAAGTTTGAATGGGCATTGGCTGAGTCTCGACAATGGCTGCTCCTATGAAAATTTTCGTGGCGTCTGCCATCATAAAGCTTAATTGCGAGCAGCATGACTCGCCGTCCTGATGTATACCACATTAGAAGGCACGACACTGAATGAAGTGAACAATGGTCACACTGTAAGACGTAATGCCCCTATTAAGTTAGCATTCTCTTTTCAAGAGTTGTGAACGAAAAAAAAAAAGGGACAGTAACAGTTTATTAGCCACCACTTAAGAACCGTCGCCCATTAAAGTCCGGCGCCCTAGGCAGCTGCCTAGTCTGCCTGAGCCTAAATATGCCTTTGACGATTACTACTACTACTTCTACTAATCCGGAAGAAAAATGAAGTTACCGCGTTAGACAAAGATGAAGCGTGTCCTGAAATTCATACCCAGTGAAATTCATACCCAGTGAAATTTGTGCCCAGGAAAGGTCGAGGAAATTTCTTCTCTCTGTCCGATCTACACCCGGCAGGCAGAATCGCCGCTCGGCTGGTAGGAGAGACGAAGGCCTTATTTTACACCAATATGTGGCCGCAATAGTGTTGCCAGTAACATTGACCTACTGAGCAAAAGAGACCAACATAGACCAATAGCTCAATACATTGTATCAATACTAGGAATAAGAACAATCTACATAAAGGCCGAAAATCACTAACCTTGGTCCAAAAAGGGGCTCAATATTCAGGAACACACATTTTCAATAAATTGCCAGAAACCATTAAAAACTTGGTTTCAGATAAAACACGGTTTAAGCAGAGTTTGAAAGACTTTTTGATAGGCAACTCCTTCTACTCTATAAATGAATATCTTAACAGAGACTAAGCCAGCTTAAGTAAAAATGTCTCTCGGATTTCAGTTTTGACAGCACTTAGTCACAACAGTCAAGATTAGGTATTTTGTGTACGATAAATTTATTAATAGTGCATAACAATGTTTCATTCTGACAGCGTGTTAATTCTGTAAACATTATCTGTTCCAGTTTACCGCACTGTAATCACCTATTTCGACAATCTCCTGACAAATAATCAGGATAGTAGCTACTATATTCCAATTTTTTATGTTTTATGTTATACTTTCTGACATGTTCCACACCCACGAGAATCTTCTCATTTTTTGCGTCTGTGGAATGAAAACTGAATCTAATCCAATCTAATATAATTGATGCAACACGTCAATGCCAGGC
Organism: Schistocerca piceifrons; assembly: GCF_021461385.2. Lineage (NCBI taxonomy): Eukaryota > Metazoa > Arthropoda > Insecta > Orthoptera > Acrididae > Schistocerca > Schistocerca piceifrons. The sequence continues at coordinate 586,703,354 of NC_060138.1, forward strand.
CATATCCGTTTCACTTCTTGACTGTATGTGTTTGTCTTTCACTCTCAGTCTCGGTTCTTCTTCCTCGGCCGACAGTGCTGCTGTGTCAAGTAACGTAAAACAGCATTATTTCGTTCTTGGAGATTAGGTTCTTCTAATGAATTACACGAACCACTGCTCCAAGAATACAGAAGCAGCTACAGGTATGTAAAATTGCCAACGAGAAATACATGAAAGTGATAAATACAACCAGAGCGAAAGAAACAGAAAGTAATGTATATAAAAAACGAATTCAGAAAAAGGGCGTTCTCACTGCTATCGTTTTAGAAGATCTGCAGTTATGAACAGAAATTTTATCCTACATTGGTTGTTAAGACGCCTGAACGTTTCTGAAGCTTCATCATGCGTTTTAAATGGACATCAATTTGCCAACTGTTATTATTTTATTGAGATGGTTGTATACATTACTTTGCACGCCCTATAACTCTGGTATAGTACTTTAATAAATTTTTTGAGCCCTTTCACCAAAGCATTGCAAATGCCTTGTATCAAGAAGCATATGGAAGAGAAATGAACTTTAAAGATATAAAATTATTCAGTGCGCCGCATCTGGCGGCTCAAAAATGTGGAAGAAAAGACATTGTTAAACATTTACAACAAAGTTACTAATTAATTATTTAGTGTTGGTTGAGTAGTTTCGGACTTCGCCCACTCTCAAAAGTCACTTCTTACACAGAACAAAATCTGTTAAGAGTGGATCAGTTGATTGTAGATAATAAAGGTATCATAAATAATATAGTTCGTATGGTAACTACTTAGTATTTTTTATTTAGGATGTGCTTGCTGTGGACAGTTCTATTGATATTGATCACCACAATTGAATATATCTCAGATCTGCGTTCTAAGATGTCACAATTGTATTTACACCATGCTGTACCGTATTATGTTAATGTATGTGCAATATATATATATATATATATATATATATATATATATATATATATATATTTATATTTATATTTATATTTATATATATATATAATTTTTTTAATTGTGCTACCTTCATTACCCAGCATGATGTGATCCACATGACAATGATATTTTATATACAGTGGAGAAATTGCTCCCATTGGATTAGGCTGGCTTATTTATTGCATGCATTACCGCAAATTTGACAGAAACACATTCGACACCAACATAATTTATAAAGTAGCCAAAACAAGAAGTTATAACAATTCTGGCAGTTAAAAAAATGAATGCAACGAATGTAATAAAGCCTACACTGGGCAGACGGACGTTTAAGGAGACCTGGATGTGAAATGTCTGAGATTTTCGAAAACTAATTTTTGTCACCATCTGGAAAACAAACTTCTCCCGTTTCAAAAAATGTATTTTTTATCTTCTTTTAAGTTGTTGATATAGTCTTACACGCCCTTGGAACCAGACACGCTCATGCGACAGGCAAGGAATATCACCATAAACATTTCTTGCCTGCCACAGTCTTGGAACAATAAAGCCAATATACAGGGACCTTGCAGATATAAAATTACTTAGCAGATGTCTACATGATCACGCAACAGTGTGGCAAAGGGTACGAAAAACAGTGTTTGTTCGATTGACAGTACTCAGGTGTAATGGATGCTGTCATCTGTTTCAGTGATAGTGTAATTAGTAATACAAAACTAATGGACAAATTCGGCATCCAACTAGGAAATAATATGATAGTTGTGTTAAATGCCAAAGTAGTTGAACCTGAAAGGGTTGCGAAAGTCAGCACTAACAGTCCAGAGTAAGGAAAAGATTCCTGAAAAAGTCTTCGGAGGATGAAGAAGCAGCTGACTAGCAAGAATAATGCTACTGGAATGTTCTGAAAGAGGCATACGGATAGTCAAAAACACTGAGTACAATCTCTTTTCGTTTTCGCGAAACTATAATTTCAGGATATTGGGTACATATATCTTCACAATGATCTGAGCTATGTTCGCCAAATTCCTCCAAAGTGAACCATCTATTATACAGAATGTCGTATTTCTTAAACAATAAGTGGATTAGGTTACATTAAATAGCTTTCCTTGTACAGCTTTAGCTAATGTCATTCAGTGTTGGTACAAAACCGCAATTTCCTTCGCGTCTTAGATCAAGAGTAACACGCGATGAAAGCGAGGCGTAGATATGCAGTCCGTTGAACTCCAAGTCTCTTTAAAACGAGGTATACAGGATACATAAAAGAAGCGAAAATAACATTTCAATTTTCAGCACGCGCCTCAGAGAGTAATAAATTTATTTATTTATTTATGCATTTATTTTACCTGGCAAGATTAGGGCCTTCAGGCCCTCTCTTACACCTAACCAGGCATACTCAGATTCAACAAGTTTCAGTGTCTACAGAAAATTAGGACATATAACATGTTATACAGTATTAATGTTAAAGAAAAAAAATAGAGATTATAAAAGTAGTCCAATGATAATTATAACAATCAAAAAATAATTATAACAATCAAGAATAATAAAAATAATAATAATAATGATAATAATAATAATAATAATAATGACTATGTATATGAAAGTAAACATATTTTTCTTATATGAGTGTCAGTCCTATTGCTAGTTGGGAATTTTCTCGTTATATTCTTGCAGCTTGTGAGTTATTCTCATCAAGCAGAGACATAAGACGATGGAATGGGGTGAAAGAGATATAGAAGAGGTAGATAGGTTAGAGGAAGAGAAACAGAATGGTAAAATTCAAAGCTATGATGGAGAGGAGAAAGAAAAAGATGAGGGGGGGGGGGGCACAACAATGGTGGCTATACCGTCCCTAATATGTAAGTCTTAAGTTCCCTCTTGAATGTTGAGTGGTTTTGGATAAGACGCAGATCACAGGGGAGTGCGTTCCATAGTCGTATGGCTGAGATGGAGAATGACATGGAGAAAGATTTTGTGTTATGTAAAGGTACAGCCAAGATGCTAGACGTATCCGATCTGGTATTGCGGTTGTGGAATGATGATAGGTGTTTAATGTGAGAAGATAAGTATTGGGGGCACCAGTGGCTAAGAAATCGATGAAGTAAGCACATCGCGTGGAGATCGCGTGCCTTATGTGGGCGTATCCAACCTAGCTGGGAGTATGAAGGACTGATATGATCATACAACCGTATGTTGCATACGTATCTAACACAAGCATTCATCACTAGCTAGAGGCATCTCGAATTTTCATTATTTGTGCCATGTTGAACTACATCACAGTAGTAAAGATTAGGCAAGACTAGTGTTTGGACTAATTTTTGTTTAACATAGGTTGGAAATATTTTTCTAAATTTTCGAATTGCATGTAGGGAGGAGAGCGATTTCCGGCAAGCTGTGACTGTTTGTTCTTCCCAGTTTAGGTGTTCATCCAAGATTATTCCAAGGTCTTTTACTGTTTTTTGGTATGGTAGTTGGGTACCATTGAGGAGTATTTGAGGGACTGTTTCGCGAAAGTACCGACTGATTAACTTTGGATGAGATATAAGTATGACCTGGGATTTCTTGGGGTTTAGTTTCAGACCTAGGTTCTGTACCCATCGAGAAACAGAGCAAAGATCTGCGTTCATACTCGCTACTGCGTCAGCAATGTTCTTGGGGCTTGCACTTATGTACAGTTGGATGTCGTCGGCATATAGATGGTAGTTGCAGGAGTGAATCACTGAAGAAATATCATTAATGTACAGTGAGAAGAGTAATGGACCAAGGACGGAGCCTTGGGGAACTCCAGAGCGCACGTTTTTCCATGATGACTTTTCCGACCCACAAATGACTTGTTGACTTCTGTTTTTGAGGTAGCTGTCGTACCAGTGTATTGCACTGTTTGAGAAATTCAGCTGCTTCATTTTAATTAGTAATATATCAAAGTCAACTGTATCAAAAGCCTTGCTAAAGTCAAGCAGTGTTAGGATGGTAGCTTCACGTCTGTCCATAGCATGTTTAATGTCATCAGTTACTTTGATTAATGCAGTTGCTGTACTATGGTGCTTTCGAAAACCTGACTGATATTTGTCGTGCATGTTATGAGTTTTGAGGTAATCCGTCAGCTGTTCATGGATGATGTGTTCTAGGGCTTTAAATATTGCAGGAAGTATGCTGATCGGCCTGTAGTCACCTGGCGACTTAGGGTTGTCAGTCTTGGGTATAGGTTGAATTAAGCTTTGCTTCCACTCAGTAGGATATGTACTACTGACAAGAGACAGGTTGAAGATGTCTGTGATAACTGGAGTAATAGTATTTACGACGTTCTTAATCATGCCAATGCTCACTCCATCATTTCCTACTGCCTCGGAAGAGATTCTCATAATTGCCTTGTGTACTGTGCCGGTAGTGACATGTTTTAGTAAAAACTTGTCTCTCGAGAGATTGATATCTTGGGGCTGGTAATTTGTCGCTGCGTGGCAGTTTACGGCTGTTGAGAAGAAATCGTTTAATTCTTCTGCAGACGCTTGATAAACAGCGTCAGATCTTCGCTTCCCTATACCGAAACTGCGCAGCTTTTTCCACAGTGCAGCAGGTTTTGATATGCCGCATACGACAGAGCGGGCATGTCTGATTTTGGCATTCCTCACGCTTTGCTTCGTTCTGTTTCGGAGTTTCCTATAAGCTTCGTACGCCTCGGGAGTTGGGTTACGCTTGAAGGCCCTATGTGCAGCATCACGTTCATTCATTAACTGGCGTAATGCAGTGGTGAGCCACGGAGCGGGAGGTCTCTTTACCTTGACAGTGCGTTGAGGAGCATGTTTATCATACAGTGCAATAATTTTGCGACATAATTCCCGAATTTTTCCGTCTAAAGTCGGTTCATTGCTTATATCATGCCAAGGGATGTCTGAGCAATCCTTTTGAAGAGCGTCATGGTTAACATTTGTTAGGTTTCTGTAGGTTACCAGGTGAGATTTTTCTTTGGTAGTATGTACTGAGTAATTTAAGAAAATCACGTCATGAGCAGAGAGTCCTGGAGCGGATGTCTGATTGGCGCGAATTATTTTATCTGGTCGCTTTGTTGCCCATCGAAAATATCGAGAGAAATTTCACTATTTTACAGTTGTCTTCAAAGGCCAATTGATAGATATGCTCGAAGAAATACCTGTACAAATCTACATTCACACGACTAAGATCCCAGAACAAATGTTAAATCAACAAACAGAATAGCGCAGCAGAAAAATCATAGAAAATTTCCAAAGCACCTTAATCAGCACATGAAAGATACTCCGCCGTGTATAAATCATCAAACACGCGACTACAAACGATTCATAGAAACCTTCAACAGTACCTTAATCAGCATATGAATCGCAATCTATACCGTGAGAATTATAACAGCAAAACACTACTGTATGCAGATTTCATTGGAGTATAAATTAAACAATATGTTTGCTTTCAAATAGTGCTGAAAGGAAAGGAAATATTTTTTGTACAACTGTGATGTGGTGGGACACTGTCTTACACTAGATACTGCCATTGATCTTAATAAAATCGCGAAGTAAATTGCAAAGCTTATATAAGACAAAATTCGTTGCATCAACATCTGTCAAAATTGTGATAATATTTACAGTAATAAGCCAGCGTGTTGCACAGTGTATTTCATTGAGGAACTTCTCCATTATATATAAAATGTCGTTGTCATGTGAATCACATCATCCTGGGTACTGAAGGTACAACAGTTACGGAATATATATATTATGGAGATATGTTAACATAATATAGTAAGGTGTAACTACAATTGTGACATATTTTAACGCAGATCTGAGATACATGTAAGTGTTACGACATAAATACGTAGAGCTGTCCACACCAAACACATCCTAAATACAAAATACTTGTACATAAGTAGTTACCATATGAGCCATACTACTACTGATAGACTACATTTATTATCCACATTCGATGCATCAATTCACTACAAATTTTATTCACTGTAACAGGTGGCATCTGAAAATAGGCAAAGCCCGAAACTTGTCAGCCAACACTAAATAACTAGCAGCTCTGGTGTAAACTTTTAAAAATGTATTTTTTCAGCATATGGTCCATGTAATGTACCTAAGAAGCGTTGTCATACTAACTAAAAGTCCAGCGATAGGCATGAATAGAGGTGAAATTTGCTGTCACGGCTTCTCATGTCACACCTAGAACTACATACGCGCCGCCCTTGTACTGGGCGCCTTCATCTTCACACATTATGCAACAACACGTTATGCGCTTTACATTACATACACATGATATACCACCCGTAGTTATGAGCCATACTTTATTTTATGTTTATTGTTAAGTATGCTTTTGACAAGTAGAAGAGATACGATTTTTAAATTATATATGTTTGTAATTTCATATGGAGATGGATGGATATAAGCTCTCTGCACATGTAATGAGAGGAAATATGGAGAAAGGAGGAGTTGACATATATGTCAAAAGTTATCATTGTGCAAAAAGTATAGAAACAAAAAAGTTTTGTGTAGAGAAACGTATAGAAGCATGTGCCTGTGAGCTTAAATTAAATAAAGGCACATTTATAATTGTAACTGTATATAGGTCCCCATCAGGAAATTTTCATCTATTTCTGAAAAATTTGGACTCCTTGTTGTGCTATCTGTCAGACAGGGGGAAGTAAAGTATTATTTGTGGGGACTTCAATGTAGATTCTCTGAAAGAGGGTAATAGGAAAAATGACCTTGAAGCATTACTTGGTTCTTTCAGTTTGACACCCGTTATTGATTTTCCTACTCGGGTGGTAAAGGGTAGCAGCTCACTGATAGATAACTTCTTTATAGACCAAGATAAGTTTAACCAGATAAATGCTCAGCCTGTTGAGAATGGTCTTTCTGGTCATGGTGGACAGCTAGTTACAATATATGACATAGCTCCATTCAGCAATACTAAACAGTCCTCCAAAGTAGTACGTTCAGTCAATGATTTAACAATTGCAAATTTCAGGGAAAGCCAACAGCATTTAGACTGGGATGAGGTGTACCGTGAACCTGATGCCAATTTAAAATATAATTTATTTCATGACAGTTTTGTAAATGCATTTGAAAACTGCTTCCCCAAGAAAATAGTTAAATATACCCATAAGAAACCTTGTAACAAACCATGGCTTACTAAGGGTATAAAAATATCTTGTAACCGGAAAAGGGAAATGTGTCTGACAGCAAGAAAGAGTAGTGACCCAGAAACTATCAAACATTATAAAAACTACTGTGTTATATTAAGAAAAGTTTTAAAAAATCCAGAAGTATGTGTATCATGTCTGAAATCAGCAACTCTGATAATAAAATTAAAACAATTTGGAATATTATTAAAAGAGAAACAGGTCAACCAAGAGCAGAGGAAGACAGTATTACCATCAAATTGAATGAAAACTTTACGAACAAAAAGTCAGAAGTTGAAAATATTTTTAATAATCATTTTCTAAATGTTGTGGATATAGTAGGATCCAGGTGTTCATTAGAAGATGCTAGGCAGTTAATGGAAGAGGCCATACCTATGCAATTTGATACAATGGAAATCTCACCCACTTCTCCTTCTGGAATTAGGAAAATAATAAACTTGCTTAAAAGCTAAAACTCACATGGAATTGATGGCATTTCCAGCAAAATACTAAAAGCTTGTTCTCAACAGATAAGTAAGATTCTCAGCCACCTGTGTAATAGCTCTATGGAACAGGGCATTTTCCCTGATAGACTGAAATACGCTATTGTTATACCTTTGCATAAAAGGGGATAGATCTGATGTCAACAATTACCGTCCAGTCTCCCTTCTAACAGCTTTATCCAAAATTTTTGAGAAAGTAATGTATTCAAGAGTAGCTTCACATATCTGTAAAAATGAAGTACTAGCAAAATGTCAGTTTGGTTTCCAGAAAGGTTTTTCAACAGAAAATGCAATATATGCTTTCACCAATCAAATTTTGAATGATCTGAATAACCAAACACCACCCATTGGGATTTTTTGTGATCTCTCAAAGGTTTTTGATTGTGCAAATCATGAAATTCTGCTAGACGAGCTCAAATATTGTGGCATGAGTGGGATAGTGCACAAACGGTTCAATTCGTACCTAACTGGATGAGTGCAGAAAGTTGAAATACGCAGTTCTCATAATATGCAAAGATCAGCACATTCCTCAAACTGGGGAACTATCAAGAATGGGGTTCCACAAGGGTCAGTCTTGGGTCCTTTGTTGTTCTTAATATATATTAATGACTTGCCATTCTATTTTCATGAAGAGGCAAAGTTAGTTCTCTTTGCTGATGATACAAGTATAGTAATCACACCTGACAAACAAGAATTAACTGATGAAATTGTCAATACTGTCTTTCAGAAAATTACTAAGTGGTTCCTTGTAAACGGATTCTCACTGAATTTTGATAAGACACAGTACATACAGTTCCGTACAGTGAATGGTATGACACCATTAATAAATATAGACCTTAATCAGAAGCATATAGCTAAGGTAGAATATTCAAAATTTTTAGGTGTGTCCATTGATGAGAGATCAAATTGGAAGAAACACATTGATGATCTGATGAGACATTTGAGTTCAACTACTTATGCAATAAGGGTCATTGCAAATTTTGGTGATAAACATCTTAGTAAATTAGCTTACTACGCCTATTTTCACTCATTGCTTTCATATGGCATGATATTTTGGGGTAATTCATCACTGAGGAATAAAGTATTTATTGCACAAAAGCGTGTAATCAGAATAATAGCTGGAGTCCACCCAAGATCATCCTGCAGACATTTATTTAAGGATCTAGGGATATTCACAGTAGCTTCTCAGTATATATATACTCTCTCATGAAATTTGTTATTAACAACCAAACCCAGTTCAAAAGTAATAGCAGTGTGCATAACTACAATACTAGGAGAAAGGATGATCTTCGCTATTCAAGATTAAATCTAACTTTGGCACAGAAAGGGGTGAATTATACTGCCACTAAAGTCTTTGGTCACTTACCAAATAGTGTCAAAAGTCTGGCAGATAACCAACAAGTATTTAAAAAGAAATTAAAAGAATTTCTGAATGACAACTCCTTCTACTCCATAGAGGAATTTTTAGATATAAATTAAGAAAAAAAATTATTAAAAAAAATAAAAAACACAAAAAATAAAAAAGTTGTTATATTAACTTAAGTATGTTGTTAAATTAACTTAATTATGTCATGTATTGGAAAATTTGACTCGTTCCACATCGTTACGAAATATCGTATTCATGATCCATGGAACTAGTATTAATCTAATCTAATCTAATCTGTATTCTCAAGTAAGTCTCAAGTCTTGCACTTTACTCCATAGAGATTTATTGACATGAAAATGGCAGCCATGCACTTGAACCGATGAACCGAAGGGATCACAACTTCTGGCGCAGAAATCGCAGCTGATTCGTAATCAGTGATGACATTATTAGGTTTCCATTCTGGTACATTATCCACAACATTGCGGAAAGACGGATATATGTTTCTCTTCTTTTGTTTGGTTAGAATGCAAAAGCCACAGGATCGATGTTTGTTTCGTGCTTTGAACTTCCAAAATCTGCATGAACAGTATATATTTGTGAAAATTACTTGCTACAGCATTTGAAGGTCCCATCCATAAAAAAGTCTTGTTTAGACTTCAGAGCCTTCCTTCCTGCTTTTCTGCTAAAAACTATGATCGTATCTCCAAAGCTGTCATCACTCAAGAGAAAACTGCTGCCGTCATTCACGGTTAGTAACTCTGCTTGAAGATCAACTTATTGTCGTGTATCTGTCTCGTTCCGATTGCCGTGTGATTTGGCCTGGTGCATGTATAATATCCTCTTCATTGTCTGCTGTTCTGGCATTTCGGTAACAAAATCATACCCTAAATAGTGCAAGTCGCCTAAGTCTTTATTAGATATTTTAGAAATCTAAGTCTCTTCCTCTCGTGATCTCTTCTTCGCCTGATCCAACGTCTTTTTTACTTCTAAACGAGCGTTATCCGGTGCCCCACATTGATGCTCGTTTGAACTAAGCACGATACAGTCTTTGGTCTTAAGCATTCCTCGGCAATATGTTGTTCTATGTTTCGAACAGCGCCGTATCAGTCTTATCTGCTTTGCTTCTCTATACGATGTACGAGTAGCCATCATAATGGGAACGTGGTTTACCGTGGGTGGTTGTTGATAGTTCCATATAGAACGTATAAGCACACAGAGACACAAGGCGAACGAGCTGAACACCCCGAAAGTTAGACTCACGCTGACAGTGAGTAGCCAAGCCGTCAGTCACTTGAGTGGACGAGGACTTCGAGTGCAGGTAGGCCGTGCCGCCGAGGGATCGTTTCTGGTGGATGACAAGTCGCGAGGGCACATGTTGACTCTGTCCTTGAGCAGGTAGCTTCCAGAAAAACTGGGTGCGAATTTCACAGATTTCTGGCTATGTGCGATTTTAAAAATGGTTCAAATGGCTCGAAGCACTGTGGGACTTAACATCTGAGGTCATCAGTCCCCTAGACTTAGAACTAGTTAAACCTAACTTACCTAAGAACATCACACACATCCAGGCCCGAGGCAGGATTCAAATCTGTGACCATAGCAGCAGCGCGGTTCCGAACTGAAGCGCCTAGAACCGCTCGGCCACAGCGGCCGGCGCGACCTTCACTGGGTGTGATTTTCACATATCCAGATGAAGCGGTGGTTCATTTGATGAATCACTGTGGTTGTTACCAATGCAAAGAGTAAGATAGCAGTTTTGAGTGAATCGTGCAAGTACATTGAGATCAACTAACTTTAGATATGAAAAGCAGGTTAAAAGATGCTTTCATCCAGAGGAGGGAAACACACAAAGATGATTACGGAGTTCATGTCTGAATCCACTCATTCATACACAATTATGCCCTTAATCACTCTGTATGGTTCATTGTTATCTATACTGTACGAGGTGCGACAGTAAAATAACGAGACTGATGTGAAAACAATGTTGCTTACCGTTTTAGTCAAGTTTAGTGTTGTCTCCTTCAAAGTAGTTCCCTTCTGATTACACACACTTTTTCTAACGCTTCTACCATTGATGTTAACATTTCTGGAACTCATCTTCTGTAATATCCTCCAAGACCCTCGTCACAGCTTTTTGGACGTCATGTGTTGTTTGAAAATGGTGTCCCTTGACCGCCGTTTTGACTCTTGGAAATAGAAAAAAGTCGCATGGAGCGATATCTGGTGAATAAGGGGGATGTGGTAGTTTCAAAATTTGTTTTGAGGTTAAAAATTGCTGTACTGACAGAGAAGTATGGCCATTTTTGCACAAATCTTTCTCATACCAAGATCTTCAGTTATTGTTAGATGAACCGTTTCTCGATTGATGTTCAGTTCTTTTGCAATCATTTTCACATATAATCTTCGATCAGATCGTACGAGTTCATGCACCCTGGCCAAGTTGACATCCGTCCGTGAGGTCGATGGTTATCCACTGCAGACTTCCTCTTCAACATTCGTTCTGCCTTCACTAAACATTTTATGCCAACGAAAAACTTGAGCTCTTGACATAACCTCCTCTCCAAAAGCCTTCTGAAGCTTACCGTAAGTTGTCGTTGCGTTTTCACCCAATTTGATGCAGAAAGAAATGGCATACCATTGCGCAATATTATGCGGTTCCATTTCCGTGACGAGAGACACCAACACGTGTTAACTTATTACAGCACAACTCACGACAGAGCATTTGCATCGATGTGCCGCTTGGACTAGAAGCAGTTTATAGACAAAGGTCAAAGATACTGTGCCTACACAAGCCTGCAGAGTTGCCACATCTTTCAAAGAAAATCAGTCGCATTACTTTATTGTTGCACCTCGTATTCTTGTCTTCAAGAATCGAATGGTAACGTTGTACCCTTCTCCTACTAGATTCTTGATTTGGTTACAAATATTTTGAAAGCTTGTCGATCGCATCGCGAATCCACACTAACAGATATGTCCCAACATTTTTTCCATCAGTAGGATTCTTTTTACAGAACATTAACACAAAAAATTATTATGAAGAGATCACTAAAGCTTTCAGTCAGGCACTGTAACATTATCCCTAAGCTGCAATCACTAGTAGCCTACACTACTTTTTCCTTCCCTTGCGTTCCAGATGAGTAGCCCAAATGCAAAAGCCGCTAAATGCAGGTCTTGTCGATTTGAGTTGAGCACACCATCGCATAGATTTTTTCAGCGCCGGCACTATGGAATAGGTTTTAGGGTGCTTGAAATTGGCTGTAAAAGAATCGTGTTCGTTGCAAAAGCCGCTGAATGCACGTTGTCTCGGGGTGCAAACCCCATTAAATGTTCAACGTTTGCAAAACCCGCCAGTTCAATAGGCATGGCAGTCGCCATGCCATGCCCGGATGCAGGGAATGCCAACTGACGTTAGACTTACCAGTCTAGACATTCAAAGCTACCTTTCAGTTTGTTACGATTCGAAGGAATATTTTTGTTATTCAGAGATAGGTTGTCTGCGCAACAGCGAACTTGTACGCAACAATGAAGCTCTCACTGCCGAAGCATTGTCGAAATATACCCAGTAAGCACAGTTCAACTGATCAGTAGTTTCTTTGTAAACGTATTTGCGTGAATGTTTTGAAGAAAATAAGTGATTTCGTGAACAATTTAAATGGAGAAGATGGTACAAACGTAACAGAAGTAACTGAAATAGTAGGAATTCTGCAAGAAGTCGAATCCATTGTCGTGGCTGAAAATGACCAGAACAAGACCAAGGGGAATAGCCCCTCCCGGAAAAGGAAGAAGGGTCCTGATCAGTGGAAAAGAACTGTCTCTAAAACAGAACTGTAAGAACATGAAAAGTATTATTAAAGCGATGTTACACAATGAATGCTGTGTTGACAGTAACTGCTATGATGCACATGGAAGGATTAGTAAAGTTACTGGTAACTGGCATTTCCAGATACAGAATGCCAAAAAAAATCATGTTCACGAAAAGCAAGAACAAGAATATTTATCTAGTTCGTGGACAGCCCTTCTATAACTTTGAAGACGGGAAGAGCATCCTGAAGTGGAAAACAAATTTCAGCAAAGGGAACAGTTCAACACCAATCATAGCTGGTCTAAAGGAGGCACATCTAGAGTCGCTCCTGCTACTGCCAACCATCTGAAGATGCCAGAAGCGATTTGGAGTTGATGGGCAGTGTTAAGGTCGATGTCACTTAAAAGTAAATTTCAGCTAATTTCATTTTCTAGAAATTTTTGTCGCTGTTTTAACTAAGATGCAACTTCACGCCAATTTTATTATTTTCTAAAATTTTGTCGATGTTTTACTAGGATGCATTATTTCATTTTCTACAATATCTTGTGATATCAAAAACACGATGTTGTATTTTTTTCCAAAAAAAACCCTAATGTCATATCTGTTCTCTTCCTGACGTTAAGTAAGTTAGTTCTTCCTAGCAAACTAATGTCACTTTCGTATTTATATATGCAAATTTTATATAATTTTCAGACTTCTCTTTGAAATAAAACATATTTTGTTCATATTCACATTAATTAAATTCCACCTTTCGGTCATTCCTAACGTATCACTGAATAGCTGATGTTGCTACCGAATGTTTGTTCTGTAATTGGATCGACACATTTGCAAAACACAATAATTGGATGAATCGTGCGCAAAAACCACTACGTCAACATTTCACTTAAGATTTCAATATATAACATTTAATCGCAGATTTCAGCCATTTATACTGTGAAATTAGTTATGATTTTTACTTACTTTTAGAAAAGAAATGAAGTCTGTAACTTCAATAGTTTGGATGGGACGAGTTTTTCGCGATTATCTCAGTTTCGCTTATCATGCTATTAGCGGTTTTTACATCTGGGCTACTCAAATCTGATTAAATGCGCTGAGCATTTTTCAAACTCTACTGATATTAGGTGGAACTTATTCCTGACTACAGCTTTTTTCTGTTAAACCGTCGAAGTCTATCCGCAACTCATAGGGTTGTCAATTGCCGTAGGATACTTAATGTATGTTCATCGGACAGAAAAATCTATTTTTCGAACATGGTGTCAATATTTCACATTTTTGCAATGATCGGAAGAAATAAAATTAATGTAGAACTAGTTGGAAATTTGATATTTATGCGCATATGCCGCGTGGTTATAATTAAACTTTCCCTGTTTAACACGTTGTAACAAGAAAATTAATTACCGTAAGAGTACCAAACTTGGTAGCATTAATGTCCAAAGTATGGGGTGCATGATTTCCATGCGTCACAGCGCCATCGTCAGGTTCCAGCTACGGCTACAAGGCGCCGTGATAGGTCATCGTGATTCATAGTCTCACATACCTCACCAGTCACAGTGCACTTGTTGACGTGTCAACATGAGCTTGAACAGAAGGAGCAGGGGTTTATTGATGAAGCTTTATAATCAAAACAATAGTAATGCTGCACCTGCACTTTGAGAATATCGACGGCTGAAAAGATTACGGAAGGGTCCTCTTTCTCCACATGCTGTGCAGAGCACGATGAAGAAGTTTGAATCAACTGGAGAACTGGGCGTCGCTCCGGGAAGAGGCCAATGACCGGTTGCACCACAGGTGGTTAATGAAATCGCTGTTGCTATGGCAGACAACGATGCGCGCAATTCCTGATCGTCAGGCAGTCCGCATGCTGTGTCACGATAGTTGAACATACCGTGGTCCACTGTACGGAAGGTGCTATGAACCATTCTCCACTTTCTCGAAAGGACTGAAGTTGACGAGCACTGGCCCTGGACCATATTATGGACAGACAGAGCACATTTTTCTCTGATGGCTAAGGTGAACACACAGAATTGCCGTGTGTGATGGGGCGGGGGGGGGGGGGGGGGGGTTTCCACCTCCAGTCACTGTGAATGAAGTTCCTCTATATGGTGGACGTGTCACCGTATGGTGTGGCGTCATGGCTACATTCATCATCGGCCCATCCTTTTTTGAACAGGTTGGCGCTCAAAGACCAAAGACGTGCAGGGTGGCTGGCTAGTGTTACTGCGACATGCTTCGCCAGCATGACACACCTGCCCTATAGGAGAGAGACACACTGAACTCAACAGTTTTCATGCAAGATGGGGCCCCACTGCACATTGCTCGTGAAGTTCACCTGCTTCTCCGAAACACATTTGGAAACCATCGAATTATCAGCCGATCGTTTACAAATGCATGGCCGGCACGATTACTTGATCTCACTCCCTGTGATTTTTTGTTGTTAGGCTACCAGGAGAACATTGACAATTGCTGATTTGAAGCGCAGTATATCAATAGAGGTAGCTGGCATACCTAATGGTTCAAATGGCTCTGAGCACTATGGGACTTAACATCTATGGTCATCAGTCCCCTAGAACTTAGAACTGCTTAAACCTAACTAACCCAAGGACATCACACAACACCCAGTCATCACGAGGCAGAGAAAATCCCTGACCCCGCCGGGATTCGAACCCGGGAACCCGGGCGCTACCACACGACCTGGCATACCTAAGGACATTCTTCATTCTGCTGTGCAGAATGTAATCCTGCGCTTTCAAGCTCTTCTGGACACAGATGGCCGCCATTTTGTGCCTCTTTTGCAGAGGTAATGGTACCGGTATGTAATGGTATGATGTACCGTACAGTACACGAAAATGTTTCCATTAAACTGATTCTGCATTATTTCTCTACTACCAAGTTTGGTCCTCATACGGTAATTTTTTTTCTACGTTATAACGTGTTAAACAGGGAAAGTTCACTTATAACCACCCGCAACTCCACACCAATTTGGAAAGAGAGTTGTAGATAAAATACAGGGCGTGTGTCTGCGAATATTAAGTTGCCTTCCATTCACTTTCGATCGGCGACTGAGTGCTCGCATCGCTGTGGCAAGAGAGTGGTGCATAGCACAAAGAGAGAATTCAAGCTATGCAAAAAATGTCGCACTTCATAATTTTTATTCTGGTTGACTTGTGGTTTATTTAGGCCGCTAAATTTTTCGAACAGATTTTTTTCAAGGTTACTAACAATTAGAAAAAAAACATGGATTTCAACATGACTAGTCAGACCATTCCCTTCCCGACTTATTCCTACTTAGGTCAAATAACTTAGCACGGAATTTCTCCAGTGAGTTGATTCTATCCCAAAAGTCTGGTTCTGGGAGAAAAATTCCTATCAACAGCCAAGTGTAGATTCAGAGTTCGGTTCTAGGGGGATGGGGTGTCACAGTTTATTAGTGTCCCCCACCCACTCCCAATATAAAGCCGTTAGTCTCAGTTTTAATGCGCTACAGATGGCTAAGATTTTCCTTAAAATAGAACAGCTTCTTTTTCACAAATCAGTACGAATTTAGAAATCATCTCTCATGCAAAACTCGGCATGCCCTTCTCTGGCACGATACTTTGCGCACCATGGATGACAGACAACAGGCAGATTCCATATTGCTAGATTTCCGGCAAACCTTTGACGCAGTGCGCTACTGCCAACTGTTATCGAAAGTCCGAGCACACAGGATAGGTTCCCAGACATGCGAGTGGCCAGAAACTTCTTAATTAATGGAACCCAGTACATTGTTCTGGACGGTGAGGGCGCACTGGAGACAAGAGTACTGTCTATGAATTCCCCAAGAAAGTGTAATTGGACAAATAGCGTTTCTCTCACAATAGATTTGCGAGAGTAACAAGAAAGAGAATGGTTAGTGATAGCAGAAGGTATCTTTCTCTATGTACCATATGTGGTTTGCGTAGTGTGGCATGTGTGTAGATGTAGAAAATTTTAAAAATAATGGTAATACATTATTGTTATTGTTGTATTCAAACATTTTACATAATTTGTGTTCAAGAAACATTAGTACATCGCTGTAAGGCGTCCAGATTTTGCAAACCTTATATGAGCTTGATCCATAACAACAGGATGATACAGTATGAGATCCTCAGAAAATAATAATTATATCAACAAAAGGCAATTGCAGTTCAGTCAGTCTCATGTACCGAAAACTAACAAAACAATCTCTACCAATACGGTTTGGCATGAACAAATAAGTTAAAGTGAAACGCATTTTGGAGACAAATCGAGCAGGTGATTAATGATATCGCAAAACTCCCATTTAGCAAGAGAATGGCGAGCTTTAGAACTGAAGGGATAAGGCCAGAACAATATATTATTCCTTTTAATGTAAATAAGGCTGGGACCGAGTGTATGTGGCTACACATCATTAACAGGGCTAGGCTGCGACTCAGCAAGAAAAACAAAAATGTATTCACCTCTAGCGAGACAGTGATTGGCTGAAGCCACATTTGGCGATGCAGACGCGACGCGGTGGGGAGATCCCCATTATACAAAAGCATTTTGAGACCTAAAATTTCTATGCCTCTCTCTCACGTCTTGCGGCGAACCGCACAAGTGTGTGGAAATAAGCAAGAGTGTTGAGAGCTTTGCTTTCTGCGAAGTGAGGACGATACACTTCATGTATCCTGGCGACAGATAGCAAAGCGGTAGTTAATTATTCCTGGGGGAATTGTTGCGGGCAAAGAAATTGTGCACATCGCTCCAACCCATAGTGTGTGTGCAATAGCCATTATTTTGACTAGGGAAAGATTACCGTTCTATGGAACGCAGGAAAGTTGCGACTGAGAGAATTCAGTCAAGGCCAGAGCAGGGAATTAACGTTTCAGATCCAGCATGGAAACATCGCCGTTGTAGATGCCACTTGGTAAAGTACCCTCGCTTATTAGGCCACAGTAAATGTTGAGTCCAGATTTTGCTCACTCCAACTCGCGTGCACTTTGACCACTAATATCAAAAGCTAGGATACCAACCTACCCTCACATTGAGTACATGAGAGTTTTTTCATTGGTTCAAAAAGTAAATTTACTCTCCACCAACTCGGCGCATTGACCAGCTACAACAACATAGATTTAAATGAGCTAATGAGGATTTTTAATAAACATTCTTTCCTGTGATAAAAAATTTTCATGTGTAGGGATAACGATTTTAATAATTGTCATTTCAATAGTCCAAGAATTAAATATTTTGTTATTGAGTGTGAAAAGTAATTGAACATGATTGTTGTTTATCACTTCACCCCCGAAATCAACAGTTGATAAATTATATATAGAATAAAAAAGAGAATATCTTTGTTGTCTTTCTAGAACACACCCTCAAAATTTCACTTTTATTAATTCATGCATTCTAGGTACATGACAGCAGCATTTCTAATGATTTTTGTTATGATTCGCACCTGATATTAGCTTCCTTACAGGGCCAGGGTCATATTTATTTAGAATGTGTCTGACACCCTGGGATTGAGAAGACACTCGCTGTGCAGATACAAAGGTCAGACGTACAACAAAATGGTGACCCTACCAGGATGCAAAATTACAGTGTTCGGATAGATTGAGGATTTGCTTTTGATAGGTGCAAAACACATAAACCTTCCAAACAATAAGCTGACATAAATTAAACATTTTATATAATTTGTGTTCATCAGAACTTAGTACATCGCTCCAGAATAAATTCTAAGAAATTGTAGTTCAGGTAATAACATCACCTGAAATCCATCTGTCCAAATACACATAGCAAAAAAGTTTTGTATCACCTCGTTTCCGAGAGTTCCCGAACCTGTACAGAAAATTGAAATAGAGATCAACATTAACATCATTTCTGCACTTTTTGTTGCTCATGAAAACCACACATTGCATGTTGTACCACCATACAGCGAGACCTTCAGAGGTGGTGGCCCAGATTGCTGTACCCACTGGTACATCTAATACCCAGTAGAACTCTTGCACTGATGCATGCCTGTATTCGTCATGGCATATTGTCCACAATCTCATCAAGGCACTGTTGGTCCAGATCGTCCCACTCTTCAGCGGCGATTCGGCGTAGATTCCTCAGAGTGGTTGGTGGATCATGTCTTCCATAAACAGCCCTTTTCAATCTATCCCAGGCATGTCGATAGTGTTCAAGTCTGGAGAACACGCTGGCCGCTCTAGTCGAGTGATGATGTTATCCTGAAGGAAGTCATTCACAAGATGTGCGTGATGCGGATGCGAATTGTCGTCCATGAAGACGAATGCCTTGTCAATATGCTGCCGATACGGTTGCACTATCAGTTAGAGTATGACATTCACGTGTTGTACAGCCGTTATGGCGACTTTCATGACCACCAGAGGCGTATGTTGGCCCCACATAATACCACCCCCAAACAGCAGGGAACCTCCACCTTGCTGCACTCACTGGACAGTGTGTCTATAGCGTTCAGCCTGACCAGATTGCCTCCAAACACGTCCCTGACAATTGTCTGGTTGAAGATATATGCAACACTCGTCGGAGAAGAGAATGTGATGGCAGTCCTGAGCGGTCCATTTGGCATGTTGTTGGGACCATCTGTACCGCACTGCATGGTGTCATGGTTGCAAAGATGGATCTTACCACAGACATCTGGAGTGAAGTTGCGCATCATGCAACCTATTGCGCACAGTTTGAGTCGTAACACGACGTCCTGTGGCTGCACGAAAAGCATTATTCAACTTGGTGGCATTGCTGTCAGGGTTCCTCCGAGCCATAATCCGCAGGTAGTGGTTATCCAATGCTGTAGTAGCCCTTGGGTGGCCAGGGCGAGGCATTTCATTGACAGTTCCTGTCTCCCTGTATCTCCTCCACGTCTGAACAACATCGCTTTGGTCCACTCTAAGACGCCTGGACACTTCCCTGGTTGAGAGCCCTTCCTGGCACAAAGTAACAATGTGGACGCGATCGAACCGCGGTATTGTTTGTCTAGGTATGGTTGAACTATAGACAACAGGAGCTGTGTACCTCCTTCCTGGTGGAATGACTGGAACTGATCGGCTGTCGGACCTCCTCCGTCTAATAGGCGCTGCTCATGCATGGTTGTTTACATCTTTGGGCGGTTTTAGTGACATTTCTGAACAGTCAAAGGAACTGTGTCTGTGATACAATATCCACAGTCAACGTCAGGAGTTCTGGGAACCGGAGTGATGCAAAACTTTTTTTAATGTGTGTATTTGAGAAATACCTGTGTCACTTTATTGTTTTAAGGACTATAATAGTAACAAGCTTTTCCAACTTGACGCTTTCATTATTTATACGGTATTAAATCAAAGTGTGCACTCGCCATTGTCAACATTTCACTTAGCTCTAAGATTATGAACACAGGTCTGAAGACAGCGGTTATAAGAGCTTGTAAAAGGCGAAAATGCCGTATTCTTCTGTGGCTCTAGTCAGGTTGTACCACAAATTTCTTTCCTCTCTAAATCTATTCAGTACCTCCTCATTAGCCACGAGATCTACCAATGTAATCAGTAGCATTCTTCTGTAGCATCACATTTCAAAAGTTTCTGTTCTCTTCTTGTCTAACCCTGTTTTCACTTGACCTGAAGTTCTGTTCCTCTTGCCACCAAACTTCACTAATTCTCGCTACATCTAACCTCAACCTGTCTGATTGCATTAGTTTACTCATCTTGAATGGCAAGGGGCGATCTGAAATAATTAGTTGAGTGAAGGTGAAGTTCTTGGCCAATATTGCTTTTAAACAACCTTAACTGTCGATTAGCCGTTTCGGTAAACATGGTTACCATGTTCAGATCTCGATAAAAGATTACTGCATGTCTCCTTTAACAGCTGTAGCACTTGTACTGGTAGTATAGGAGACGTGCAACAGCCTTTTATCGACATTGGAGATGGTAATCATGCTTACCGAAATCAGTAATCGACAATTGTTGTTTACAAGCGATCTTGGCTAAGAAGTTCACCTTCTCTCAAGTAACTGTCCATTTCCCTTTATAAATTTCCTAACCTACCTGCCCAATCAAGGATCTAACATCCCACGATCCGATATGTAGAATGCTAGTTTTGTTTCTCCTGATGGTGACATCCTTCTGACTAGCCGCTGTCCAGAAAACGGAATGGGGGACTATTTACCTCCGGAATACTTTAGCCAAGTGGATGCCATTGTCATTTAACCATACAGCAGAGCTCTATGACCTTGGGAACAATTAAGGCTTTGGTTTCCCCTTGCTTTCAGCCGATCGCAATACCAGCACAGCAAAGCCGTTTTGGTTCGTGTTATAAGATCAGACAAGACAGCCATCCAGACTGTTGCCCATGCAACTTCTGGAAAGACTGCTGTCCCTCAAGTTTGTCTGGCTTATTAGCAGATACCCCTTCATTGTACATCTACATGCCTACTCTGCAATCACACTTAATTACCTGGCAGAAGGTTCATCAAACAACCTACACAACTGTAGCTGAACCTGCGATTCGGCTATCTATGTCACAGAGGCACACAAGCCACCCTACCAGCGGCAAGGTTCCTGGTTCATGGAGGGGGAGGGGCTGTTATAACCTCTTAATTGCACTGAAAATACTTTCCAGCACAAACTACCCTAGACTCGGATATTTGTGGAAGTCAGAGATTGACAAATGAGAGTAACTGTTCATCCAGTTTATACTTTAAATCCCTCAGTTTTCGCATTACCAAAGTACCTCTATGGGCTCTTTCATTATCCTGATGAAAAATTGTTTATTTTTATTGACCATTCCTGGCCTCTTCTCATATTTTTTCCCCACTCATCCAGTTACACCCTCCGCAGCCGTGTTCTGTAACGAAAGATTGTGTGGCGCCGTCTGACTCGGAGACAGTCAGCTAAAATCGTGGAGGTGGAAGAAACGTTCACTCTATAATATCTGACGGGCTAGCCAGATGTCGACGTTAAAACTTGGTGGCGCCCTTTTTGCTATTCGAGGAGGGTGGTTTATGTGCCAGCAACACGTTTCACCCTCTCCCTTCTTTCACTCGCCGACATGGCACTACACTCTGCACAAACCCAACACATCCAACCATACTGGAGAGATACACTGAAGAGATGTCAAGCTTTTCGGAAGAAAGGTGATATTGTACACGAAGAAAGGAAACCCTTCCAATTAGACGGTTGACTCTACCCCTTGGAGTCCCCCAACCCAAAACTGACACACGACTTTACTTCAGCGGCTGAAAAGTCTTGCGTACGGCTGACACACGTGTCGCGACTGCACAGGATCTCCCGGCAAGAATTCTGACTGACTGTGACGTTGTTCTAACAACGCTATGGTTGTTCAAACGAGGACGACTGAACTTCGTGCCACGATGTCAAATCACGCAAAGCAGCCTGTGGATTGTATGTCACACTGAGTAAATGGTGAAGACAGAAAAAACTACAATCGTAGTGACGATAAGAAACCTATTAAGAATGAAGAGATGGAATCATACTAAGAAAATATGGCCTATTTCGATCACTGAGGAACAGTTTATATTGCAGAACATTCTTGAATATTATTTTTTTTAATACAGGTATGTAAAAACTTAGTAGCTACTCCCAACAAATTTCCGAATGATGGTGTTCCAGGCCTTTGCTTGATATTTCAACAGTTTCATTCTTATGTGGACGACCTGAGCAAGAGAATACCACGGTGTTTCCACGTAAAACGTTTTATAGCTCACTGTAGGGTCTTGTTGATATTGTTACTTCACGGATATCAAATAGCCAGTCTACATGACCACGTAGAAGTGATGATTAGAACATATGCGTGATATAACATGATTAGTAGTTACAGGTACAGGGTGTTTCAAAAATGACCGGTATATTTGAAACGGCAATAAAAACTAAACGAGCAGCGATAGAAATACACCGTTTGTTGCAATATGCTTGGGACAACAATACATTTTCAGGCGGACAAACTTTCGAAATTACAGTAGTTACAATTTTCAACAACAGATGGCGCTGCAAGTGATGTGAAAGATATAGAAGACAACGCAGTCTGTGGGTGCGCCATTCTGTACGTCGTCTTTCTGCTGTAAGCGTGTGCTGTTCACAACGTGCAAGTGTGCTGTAGACAACATGGTTTATTCCTTAGAACAGAGGATTTTTCTGGTGTTGGAATTCCACCGCCTAGAACACAGTGTTGTTGCAACAAGACGAAGTTTTCAACGGAGGTTTAATGTAACCAAAGGACCGAAAAGCGATACAAAAAAGGATCTGTTTGAAAAATTTCAACGGACTGGGAACGTGACGGATGAACGTGCTGGAAAGGTAGGGCGACCACGTACGGCAACCACAGAGGGCAACGCGCAGCTAGTGCAGCAGGTGATCCAACAGCGGCCTCGGGTTTCCGTTCGCCGTGTTGCAGCTGCGGTCCAAATGACGCCAACGTCCACGTATCGTCTCATGCGCCAGAGTTTACACCTCTATCCATACAAAATTCAAACGCGGCAACCCCTCAGCACTGCTACCATTGCTGCACGAGAGACATTCGCTAACGATATAGTGCACAGGATTGATGATGGCGATATGCATATGGGCAGCATTTGGTTTACTGACGATGCTTATTTTTACCTGGACGGCTTCGTCAATAAACAGAACTGGCGCATATGGGGAACCGAAAAGCCCCATGTTGCAGTCCCATCGTCCCTGCATCCTCAAAAAGTACTGGTCTGGGTCGCCATTTCTTCCAAAGGAATCATTGGCCCATTTTTCAGATCCGAAACGATTACTGCATCACGCTATCTGGACATTCTTCGTGAATATGTGGCGGTACAAACTGCCTTAGACGACACTGCGAACACCTCGTGGTTTATGCAAGATGGTGCCCGGCCACATCGCACGGCCGACGTCTTTAATTTCCTGAATGAATATTTCGATGATCGTGTGATTGCTTTGGGCTATCCGAAAAATACAGGAGGCGGCGTGGATTGGCCTCCCTATTCGCCAGACATGAACCCCTGTGACTTCTTTCTATGGGGACACTTGAAAGACCAGGTGTACCGCCAGAATCCAGAAACAATTGAACAGCTGAAGCAGTACATCTCATTTGCATGTGAAGCCATTCCGCCAGACACGTTGTCAAAGGTTTCGGGTAATTTCATTCAGAGACTACGCCATATTATTGCTACGCATGGTGGATATGTGGAAAATATCGTACTATAGAGTTTCCCAGACCGCAGCGCCATCTGTTGTTGAAAATTGTAACTACTGTAATTTCGAAAGTTTGTCTACCTGAAAATGTACTGTTGTCCCAAGCATATTGCAACAAACGGTGTATTTCTATCGCTGCTCGTTTAGTTTTTATTGCCGTTTCAAATATACCGGTCATTTTTGAAACACCCTGTATATAGAAATGAGATTAATACGAGGGTCATTGCAAAAGTCAAAGCAACTATTTTTTTGTTTCGAAATTTGTAACGAATTAAAAAATTCTGAAATATCCAAATGGAAGGTTACTTCATATGTAAGCATTACATGTAGGGGGATGGACGAACACACACACCGCCATAAAGATCCAGCATGAGAAAAATGACGAAACAAATTTTGTCGTTTCAACGTGTTTTACTGTCAATTGCAACAGTTCACAATAGTGCAGGGCAAGAACACGGACCTGCGACATTTTGGAGTCTCTGGAAATAGTCTCCCAACGAAGCCGTCACACACTGCCAATGCTGTGGAAGACGCCGGATACCCATGGCCTTACGATGAGCGAATCGTCGCATCTCACGCGTCACTGCTGTGGCGATGTCTTCATGTGTTCGGAAGCAGGTTCCACGCAGTGATTCTTTCAGTTCCGGGGTGAGGTCTTAATCGGAAGATGGTAAGTCTGGTGAATACGGTGGATGCTTCAGTACTTGCCATCCCCATAGCGCGAGCAGATTCCGCACACACGGTGCCGTGTGGGTTCTCGCGGTGTCATGAAGAGTTAACGCATTGTGTAGACGTTCAGGACATTTCCCCCGAAGAGCCCATCGTAAGTGCGACAATAGAACAGCGCATTAACAGTTTGTCCACGTGGGACGAAATGCCACAAAATCATTTCTCTGATCGGAGCATGATGGCCGTCGCTGCTCTGCCACGCCTGAATGCACCTACCCACCGAACAACCTTCCACAGTGAACTGCAATCTTTACGTAAAAGCGCTGTTCAAATCGGCTAACATCCATCCTGAATGGCTGCCCAATTCACGCTGTAGTCTCACTTCACGCTTCGTTCTCCTGGAAAGAACTGCCATCTTACGTCACGCCATGTTACTGTTGGTTCTAGCGGAGGCACCTGACGCCATGGGATGCGCGTAGTCTGTAATGTACTACTATGTACCGCTGCAGCTGACAGTAAAACACGTTTGAAACGACAAAATTTGTTTCGTCGTTTTTCTTGCGCTACAGCTTTATGACAGTGTGTGTTCATCCATCTTCCTCCACGTAATGTTTACATTTGAACAAACCTTCCATTTGCAAATTTCAGTATTTTTTAATCCGTTACCACTTTCGAGGCAAAAAATAGTTTCCATGACTTTTGCAATTTCACTCGGAGTTTTATAGCAACTTTCTCTGTGGTCTACAACGATCCCATTGCTTGTTAGTAAATTAACAATCTCAAGTACAAGATGGTTCAGAAGTAATTTTTCAAATAGGGGTCTTCTCGTTCTGTTGAGACGCGGAAACGGTCAAGCAAATCTCTTAGACGAATTCTCTCAGTGCGAAAGTCTGCACGGATCGCTGAAAGGCCGAGCCAGCTGAAGATTTATTGCGAGTTCGAGGGTGCGGAGAGCGAGCTGTCAGGGACAACTGGGGACCCATAGCACAGTTTTTCTTACCTACTATTTTCATGAATATTTCATCAGATATCGGCAGGCAGGCTGCGTAGAGTACTTTTTAGTCCTGTAGTAGCGCATGATGCTTCCAGCAGCACGGCACAGAACCTGCACTATAAAGACCCACAATAAAGACAAAACCTAGTCGATACCACATGCACTGTTTCTTACAATACGTCACCCAATGTAAATGGTATATCTTCACCCTTTATATGGAGTAATAAGTCATATGCTTGTGCGCCAGCCACATTGGTCTGTGTAACTCCTGATTTCATGACAATAAATAAGTCTTTTACGACGGATTTGTTGAACTACATATTTATAATGACTTTTTCGCCTCTAAATGATATGAGTCCAATCTTCATCACGAAAACAACTGAAATATTAAAAGGCTGCCAGGAAACTGCAGATGTACACTCAGGCTCATAAATTAAGGATACTGCTGATACATGATGAAACAACGCTCTGGTGGGCGGTTTGCGGGTTTAAATCACCTCGGGATATGACCATGCGGTGCAGTTGACCTGCGGTCGTCGCACGGTGGCGCTGGCAGCAGTCCACATACGCAGAGGTGTGTTGGTGCATGTCAGAGTACAGTGCAGCGAATAAGTATGCAGACGTTTTCAGACGTGCTAGTGGTGACTGTTTGTTGAAAATGGCTCAAAGAACACATATTGATGACATTATGAGGGATAGGCGACTGGAGGCTGGTCAAACACAGCAGGTAAGCACGGACCCTCTGTGTGCCACGAAGTGTGATCTCATGATTATGGCAACGATTCCAGCAGACCGGAAACGGATCCAGGCGCCACAGTACGGGACGTCCACAGTGTACAACACCACAGGAAGACCAATATCTCACCATCATTGCCCGCAGATGGCCACGGAGTACTGCAGGTAGCATTGCTCGGGATCTTACCGCAGCCACTGTAACATTTGTCTCCAGACACACAGTCTACAGACGACTGAACAGACATGGTTTATTCACCCAGAAGCCTGCAAGGTACATTCCACTGAACCCTGGTCACAGGAAAGCCCATAAAGTCTGGTGTCAAGAACACAGTTCATGGTCATCGGAACAATGGTCTCAGGTTATGTTCATGGACGAGTCCAGGTATAGTCTGAACAGTGATTCTCGCCGGGTTTTCATCTGGTGTGAACCAGGAACCAGGTACCAACCCCCTAATGTCCTTGAATCGGACCTGTATGGAGGTTGTGGTTTAGGGTGGGATTATGATTGGTGCACATAAACCCCTGCATGTCTTTGACAGAGGAACTGTAACAGGTCAGGTGTATCGGGACGTCATTTTGCACCAGTATGTCCGCCTTTTCAGGGTGCATTGGGTCCTACCTTCCTCCTGATGGATGACAATGCACAGCCCCATCGAGCTACCATCAGGGAGGAGTACCTTGAAACAGAAGATATCAGGCGAATTGAGTGGCCTGCCTGTTCTCCAGACCTAAACCCCATCGATGGAATGCTCTCGGTCGATGTATCGTTGCATGTCTTCAAACCCCTACGATACTTCGGGAGCACCGACAGGCACTAGTGCAAGAATGGGAGGCTATACTCCAGCAGCTGCTCGACCACCTGATCCAGAGTATGCCAACCAATTGTGCGGCCTGTGTACGTGTGGATGGTGATCATATCCCATACTGATGTCGGGGTACAAGTGCAGGAAACAGTGGCGTTTTGTAGCACATGTCTTTTGGGACGGTTTTCTCGACGTATTAGCAATACTGTGGACTTACTGATCTGTGTTGTGTGTGTACCCTATGTGCCTATGCTATTAGCGCCAGTTTTGTGTAGTGCCACGTTGTGTGACACCACATTCTGCAATTATCCTTAATTTATGAGCATGAGTGTAAATCGTTGTGGCTAGAGATTCAACATAACCAACGATGACATGTCGATAGTGGCGCTCAAGATGTTCAGGATGATTATATCTAAACTTTCGCTACTTGAGAGGGCTCCCATGAATAACGAATGATCGTAGGACAATGAAACTTTGTGGAAAATGAAACTTTGTTGAAACATTTGTAAGGGCATGTGGAAGAAAAATAATGAATAAACCATTGAAAGAAACACATTTTAATTTCCACGTGAGAGGGCAACATTTGATAATTGTGTACCATATATACGTTCCAGGTTACAAACTATGCCCAATATGATGCTCATTTGCACTCACGACAGCCAGGAACTGCACTAGAGATACTATTTCACAACTCTTTGCAGCACTTTTCGAACGGTGGGCCATGGAATGTTCAGCTGTCGTGACACAGTTTGTGCACTGCTTGAGGACTGCACATTGTATCCAGTGTTCTCAGTCATGGCAACAATAACTTCTTCAACAACCGGTGGAGCAATTGGTCGTCGGCCTCTCCCAGGAGTAATTCCCAAATCGCCAGTTCATTCGAACTTCCGAATCATATTCTTCAACTCCAGTACCGAAAGAGGACCTCTCTCTATTCTCCTAATGCAGAGGCGGCCAGATTTTGGCTCGCATGCCCTGCCCCGGCGTGAGTGCCACAGAGCTCAGCTTCGCTGCACAGTTCACCCACAGCCACGCCACGTCATCTGGGCGGTTAGAGGTGCGAGAGGGGGAAACAGCGAACGCGTCACCTTTAAATGGCAGTGCAGTCGCATTGCATACGACTTGGTTTTATATTTCTGATCTCTCAACATCGCAGTTCCAAAGCTAATTTTCAGTATTATTTAATTATTCTTCGAGTGCACAAACTGATGGCATACGAACAGACGCAGGCAATTTCACAGACTTTCGCAGGTCAAGATGCCACGTAATCGTAACTTATTTAGTTTCATAATCTAAAAAAGGTCTTTTACGCAAATAAGTCGATCGAAATGTTGCATCACTTTTGCAACCTATTATGGACAGATGGAAACTCTACCTGAGAAAAGCGATGTAAACCTCCTGGACAGTTTTTATGTAAAAAAATTGTCTTTAAAACGGGAACTACCTTACAGATCAATCAGTTACATCTGCACATGCACAGGGGAGCTTTCAATTGAAATGCCAAATGGTCTCGAAAACAGATCTAAGATTGACAGTGTACTCAAAACGTTTGGGAAACTATTTTTGTAATTCATTCAAGGCCACAATGAAGTCTTCAAACCTGTCGTTTTGCTTAATGGCAATGAGCTTAGGGAACTGGGCTTTGTTTGTCAAAATGGCTCCCTTCTATAACAGTGTATTACTGTAGGCAGTATGCAGTAAAGTCCACTTAAAGTGCAAGGTGTGCAGTCCATTACGAATGTTCGTTTCTGCGTGAGTTTTAAATCGAAAAAACGTCCACGCTTTCCCATTGACTTAACTAACGTACTCTGTGGTAATATATTAAGTCTCCATACCCTTAGTTCAGTTCCATGGAAAACAGTTGCAACCGACAATGGAATATGCGTGCGACTTTAGACATTTTCCTGTCCATACCATCAATACCTTCACGTACTGCATGCCTGCAAATTTGCCATAAAGTGCTTCTTGCTGTAAAGAACAATGAATCCCGTCTGTCGATCGTTGTAATTCTTTGCTCTTCCATTGTAAACTAAATCTTTAAATTCTTTCTGCATGGCGTTGTAATATCGTTTCACTGGATCTGCGAACCTCCTCCTCACCACGAACGAACAGCGAAGGATTAACAGCGCTGACACCACTATTCAGCCGAACTGAAGAGAGTTGTGCCTACCGAATCGCAAAATGGCACACTGCAA
The DNA here is from genome assembly GCF_021461385.2 of Schistocerca piceifrons. NCBI lineage: Eukaryota > Metazoa > Arthropoda > Insecta > Orthoptera > Acrididae > Schistocerca > Schistocerca piceifrons. The sequence continues at coordinate 586,732,664 of NC_060138.1, forward strand.
ACCAATACTTCCGAGACGGAAAGAGCAAAGGCGATACGGCCCACCTGTGGCCCGCGTGAAATTTGGCACGCCGTGGCCGGTCCTGCTTTAATGTATCGATACTCGCGAAGAGTACGAGCACTATTGCTGTTGTTTTGATAAAACAGCTTTACGAATAAAGCCCTGCTCAGCTCGTCCGCATCCATGTTAACTCTTTGCAGATGTGATACACACTAATGCTTGTGTTTCCGAGACCCACGAGAAAGACAGGCCGTGGCGAGTACGTCACAGCACGTGACATTACAGGTCTTCCAGCCGTCTCCGGCAGGGAGCGAGTAATTATTTCAGACTAACATAGTAATTCGTAAGTGCGTGTTTAAATGCACGTAAGTTCTCGACAGCACACGACAAAATGAAGACATTCAGTGGGCACCTTTCCAATTACATACCGATTTCTCGTGGGCCCTGCCCAGAGCCGAACGTTTGTGAAGTGTTGTAGAGAATCAGGCAAATATCAAGTCACAAGATCGTTGCAGGGCCCGTATACCTCGTTGGCACCGTTATGTTTCAACCCTGCGTCATCGTACCAGTACTGGTGCCTAACTGCAAGACACAACACTAACGCTACTAACAACGCAAATCCTGTAGCGCACAGTCCAAACATCATTTCTATAAAGAGGGGTACGCATACTGCAAATAGTTTTCTGTGTACACTGGCTCAAATAACAATAGTTTAATTATAACCAACCTGTATATCGTATGGTACAGGCATCTATGCATCTTCGGGGAATGATGGGAGGAACATCCTGATCTAACTGGTACATTTCCGAGAGTGGATAATTAGATCTACTGTATGATGGCAGTCCCTTGCATAATTCAATTCAAACAAGTAAAGTTTGAAAGATCTTTGTCTGGAACTGCTACTACATTCCTCTTCCAATTAGTTCTCTTCGTGGTGAGTTAGCCACTTAGTCTTTTATTCCCCCTCCAGTGGAGTTGGGTTGATTTGGGGGAGGAGACCAAACCGCAAGGTCATCAGTCTCATCGGATTAGGGAAGGATGGGGAAGGACGTCGGCCGTGCCCTTTCAAAGGAACTATCTCGGCATTTGCCTGAAGCGATTTAGGGAAATCACGGAAAACCTAAATCAGGATGGCCGGACGCGGGATTGAACCATCGTCCTCCCGAATGCGAGTCCAGTGTGCTAACCACTGCGCCACTTCGCTCGTTCCCTAAAGTGGACACTCTACTTTTACAAACATTTCTAAAGCTAAGGTGAAGTCTTTGAAGTGACCGTATATTCTCAGGAAGTTAGGTTTTATAGTTATTCACACAAGACATATGCGCCTGAAGTGGCCTAGCCATTGAAGTCGTGGCTGACTGAGTAAGCTATACAAGTTAAAGACACGTGCTCGCAGTAGAACATCGATTTTTGGGGCTTTGTCCCTCCTAGCGATCTGGAGGCTCCTTCAGAGACATTGGAATTTAAAACTATTCAACCTGTGCTCTTGCCTGTCAAGAGTTGCAGAAGTTTCGCTGTTGTAAAGAAGTTATTGACTGCAGACGTCCAGTATACTATAAGCTTGGTATTTTCTGTCATCAAACTTTACTCCCAACCCTATTCCTGGGCCTGGACATAGCAGATGCTGCTCTTGCCGCGACGGTCGTGATTTCAACGTCCAACTAAAGGTTAATGGTTATGGCAGATCTTACACACATTTAGCTATATACTACCTGCAGAGAGGATCACTGATGGTAAGAATCGATTAGCATTTGTGCCTTGTACCACGATGTTTTCTTCATCTGATGTGGTCCCTGGAAGTATAGAAGCACCGAGAAAAATATGTTGAAGTTAGCAGGAGTCAATAACAATATTGTATGACACAAGGCTTGTGACAACTTATCACTGAAAGATGGAATGCTATGGTGATAGTCACCAGGTTCAGAAGAAGTATGAAAAGCCAGCTTATGCTGACAAGCTAAGGCTTTTAACAGCAGGAAGGTCAATTCTAAAATCAGACTGAGATTCGAAATAGGTACTGGAGCCAAGAATGCCAGGCTCACCAGCACCTTTCCAATTTCACACTGGAGAAAAATTCTTCAGCAGTGGTTGCTGCTGCTATGATTCACTTGCTGCTTGTAAAGTGTGACAACTTAAGCGTCGATTAGTTTCAATGGTTCAGGATAACACAAAAGAAGAATAATGGTGATATGGACCATCTAAACCACATAAAAAAGAATGTATCAAGATGGTCATTGGTGCAACTGTGAATCTGTTACATTTGTCAACAATTTGTTCCAGTACTGGAAAACCTTATGGCGCTGCAGCTTCAACCACTCCAGCATCAGCATTAACAAGTCTGACAGAAGGAGGAACTTCAACAGGATCCACAACCACCTCACCCAGCTCCGAAGCAATCTCACCAGCAGCAACTGCAACCACTCCAGCATCAGGTACCGTAGCAGCAGTAGTAGTAGTTAAGCGCACACAATTAATAGAAACATGAGGCAGCCAAAATATTTTATTGCCAAAAGGCCTCTGAAAAACCGTGAGATAAGTAGTGTTTTCAACTTGTCAGTTCAAAATTGTTATATCCTAGCCAGTAATGCCACCCGAGCCCGCTGCCAAAAGGTTGGCAGCATCAAAGTCCGGACGCCGTCCGCATAAGCAGCGCCAGCGAGACAGGAAATCGCCACAAGTCTGCGCGCGCCACCGCTGGCTTCTGGCTTCTTAACCGCTGGAGTCGCGAGCGCTAGGACAGTTCTGTATTCGCCGCTCAGTTGTATACTCGCCACCGAATTGTGTACTTGCTAGTCAGTTGTGTGTTCATCGCAGCAGAGTTGTTGTTTGTCGTCAGCCGACGCTGACCTAGCCGCTCCGACTCGAACTAGACAGATCTCTGTAGACACGGAGTTCACTATTGTGTTTCTGTATCTTCATCAATAAAGATAAGTACCGACTTTTATTTAATCAGAGTGTTTGGGTTTTCATCTTCCTGTTTACTGTTCCAGCGGACCGGTCGGCCCGCTATTAAAAGTGTGGCGGTGACTTCGTAAGCCGTTTCTACAGCGAATTGTTTGTCGCTACGAACACCGCCACAAAAAAAAATTGTGCTAGAAATTACAAAGCTTACGTACCAAATTACGTGAACTTGAAGTCTTATTAAGCAAGAATCTAAAACAGGTTTCTGTATCATGAACCAATGAACACTAGTTAAAAAGCTCACAAATCTGTACTACTAAAATTCTCGATTTAGAAGTGATCAGCAACTTTTGCTGAGAAAGGTATAACTGTATGTATTTGTATCGGAAGTCATCTTATTTATAAAGAAATAAAAGAAGGCGAAAGGCACAGAAAATACTATATATGTGTGAGCTGACAGACGGAAGTATCGTAAATGTTTGCATATACAGATTGCATGCGGGCATAGAATATCTTCAACATGAACTCAGATATAAATCAAAATGCACAACTTTGCTGGGTGACTTCAATGCAAGTTTTAAAAATAATAGAACCTAAAATGATGACCTGAACCTGGAAGCAATAGTAAATAAAGTCAATAAATATGGAGATAGGTGTGATAAAGTAATTGACAAGGTTTTTATAAATCGTATTTATGATGCTGAAGTAAAAAAGACTGGTTTCTCTGGCCAATTGAAAATTAAGTTGGAATTGGTTGTTTGGCTGACTGGTTAAAAAACTAAATGAAACAGCAAGATCATCAATAATCAGTTCCTTGGTCAAGGGATAATCCATATGTAATTAGTGACACCAGCCAGAAATTTGATCAAATTTTGATGTAGGAGTGGTAAAACTGAGGCACTGAAAGCCTTATTGATGCCACAGATTAGTTAGGTGACGATAAGTTCGGACTTAGGAAAGGTGAAGGCACTGGAGAATCAGTTCCAGTGTTGTGGTTGATAATGGAAGCAAGACTAACGAAAAATCAAGACACGTTCATAGGATTTGTCGACATGGAAAAAAAATTCGACAGTGTAAACTGGTACAAGATGTTCAAAATCCTGAGAAAAATAAGGGTGAGCTACAGGAAAAGATGGATAATATAAGAGGGCTATCCACAAAGTACATTACGTTTTGGAATTAAAAATAAATAAAGTATTGCAAATTTTTTTTATTATATACAGATGAAAGCCACACTTATATACCACTTTTCTACATAGTTTCCATTTAAATTAAGGCACTTATCGTAGCGATGGACGAGCTTGGAAATTCCTTCGTCGTAAAATTCGGCCGCCTGCGCCTTCAACCACGTGGTTACTTCTTTTTGAAACTGGGGTCGTCATCAAAACGCTGCATAGCCAACCACTTCTTCATTGTTGGGAATAAGTGGAAGTCGCTCGGTGCCAGGTCGGGACTGTACGGCGGATGAGGAAACAACTCCCACTTCAAAGATTCGAGAACTTCACGAGTGGCATTTGCCGTGTGGGCCCGGGCATTGTCGTGTATCAGCAAGATCTTTGAGCCCAACTTACCCCTGCGCTTGTTTTGTATTGCTCTTCTGAGGTTGTGCGGCAATAACTTTGAGACTTTATTGTAGTGCCTCTTTCCAGGAAATCCACAAAAATCACACCTTTTCTGTCCCAAAAGAGGTAACCACGTGGTTGAAGGCGCAGGCGGCCGTATTTTACGACGAAGGAATTTCCAAGCTCGTCCATCGCTACGATAAGTGCCTTAATTTAAATGGCAACTATGTAGAAAAGTAGTATTTAAGTGTGGCTTTCATCTGTATATAATAAAAAAATTCCAATAATTTATTTATTTTTAAGTCCAAAACGTAATGTACTTTGTGGATAGCCCTCGTACAATATGTACAAGAACCAAGAGGGAACAATAAGAGTGGAAGACCAAGAATGAAATGCATGGACTAAAAAGATGTAAGACAGGGATGTAGTCTTTCACCACTGCTGTTCAATCTATACACCAGAGAAGCAATGACAGAAATGAAAGAAAGGTTCAAGAGTGGGATTACAATTGATTCACTGATGACATTGCTATCCTCTGTGAAAGTGAAGAAGAATTACAGGATATGCTGAATGCAATGAATAATCTAATGAGTACAGAATATGGTTTGAGAGTAAATCAAAGAAAGACAAAAATAATGATAAGTAGCAGAAATGAAACTGTGAGAGACTTAACATCACAATTGGTGATCACGAAGTAGTGAAGTTAAGGAATTCTGCCAACAAGGCTGCAAAATAACCCAAGATGGATGGAGCGAGGAGAACACAAAAAGCAGACCTGCAATGGCAAAAAGGTCATTCGTGGCCAAGACAAGTCTACTAGTATCACACAGGTCTTAATTTGAAAAAGAAAAGTCTGAGGATGAACGTTTGGAGCACAGCATTGTATTGCAGTGAGACATGGACTGTGGGAAAACTGGAAAAGAAGAGAATGGATCCATTTTAGATGTGGAGCTACAGAAGAATGTTGAAAATTGAGTGGGCTGATAAGGTAAGGAATGAGAAGGTTCTCAGAAGAATCAGCAAGGAATGGAATACATGAAAAAGACTGACAAGAGAAAGGGGAAGGATAATAGAACATCTGTTAAGATATCAGGGAATAACTTCCATGCTATTAGAGGGAGCTCTAAAGGGTAAAACCTGTACAGGAATACAGGAAATTGGAATATTCCAGCAAATAATTGAGGACATAGGTTGCATGTGCTATTCTGAGATGAAAAGGTTGGTGCAGGAGAGGAACTTGTGGTGGTCCGCGTCAAACCAGTCACAGAGAGTATTATAACTGAATGAGGGTTAAAAGTATAGGGGGTGGCCCAAGGCTGCAGGTCAGAGAATAGATGAGGGTTCCAAGGGTTTATCTGTGGTTGGAGGGACCTCAGCAACATATGGCCCTCTGCTGAACCACTGCAGAGCAAGACAATAATTGGTTTCAGTTGGGCATGATAGCTGAACAAATGGTCGATAGGCAGGTGAGTGCAGTTGAGTGTCCTCCAGGGCTCACCATGTAGTGGGAGGCATCCCTTCCACAATGATCCATCCCCTAATCTGTTATAGTTAATGTATTAAAGATGGAACCCACTCTCTCAGAGAAAGCATAAAAATCTGTTCAACTGTTCTTTCATTATCAGTTAGTATTGATGATAAGGAATCCTTAATATCTAGCCTTCATCAGAGCACTATATGAAGGAGCTCTCCTAAAAGTGTGAAATATGGTGCAGCAGAAAAAAAAGCATCTAAAGGGGGTTCAAAAAGAGTGCCAGTCTGAAAAGGCTGGAGAGTTTTTCTTTGTCAGTTGGTGATATTGTTTTGATTTGTTTCTGTTTCCAGGAACATTCCAATTGTAGACTCAGTTTGAATTTCTTGAATTTCGTGTCTATCCATGGAGCAGTTCACTTGTGCACAACATATGCTAATTGTGAAAAACATTTTATCAGAATGGAGAAAGTTATGCAGCAACTGCCAGGGGACTTTACTTGATTCTAGGGCATAATGAGGCACTGAATGAATCAACTGTTCACAGACTTATGAAAATGTTCTTTGAAACAGTTTCAACAGTAAACCTTAAAATTCCTTGGTGTTGTCATCCTGGCCACAGTGAGCAGAACGTTGCAGTGGTTTGTGACAGTGTGGCTATTGGCCCAATGATATTAGGTTGTCATCATTCTCAACAATTGTGCTTAAGCTGTTCTTCAGCACAGAGAATTCTCCAGTTGATCTTCATTACCACCCATACAAAATTCAGTTGACACAGTAGCTGAAAGTGACAGATCACCAGGAGAGATGACAGTCTGTTGACTGGATTCTCAGAGGACGGTGGAAGGATAACAGCTTCACAAACAAAATCATCTTCAGTAATGAAGCACATTTCCACTTCAATGGTTTTGTGAATAAGCACAACTGCTGCACCTGGGGGTCAGAAAAATCTTTGCATAATCCAAGAATGCGTAACGCATCCACAATGAGTGACAGTTTGATGGGGCTTTTGGTCGAGCAGCTCAATCAGCCCTTATTTTTTTGAAGATGCGGCAGGGTAAGCTGTGAAAGTCAATGGAGACCAATGATAAAGGATTTTTTGTGGCCTCATTTGGATGGAATGGACAATGAAGAGTTATGGTTTCAGCAGGATGATGCCACCTGCGATACTTCCTACAAAACAATTCAATTACTACGTGAGCAGTTCCCAGATCGGCTCATTTTGCACAGTGCTGATCATCAATGGCCAGCAAGGTCATGTGACTTAATTCCTTGTGACATTTGTCTTTGGCGTCATCTTAAGTCAATGGTTTATGCCAGCAAACCCCATAACATCTGTCACTTGAAGGATGAAATTTGATGAGTTGTCAGCGAAATGCTTGTGGAATCTCATCATGCAGTAACAGTGAATTTCGTGGGTATGCCAATGCAGTATAGGAGGTCATGTGCCTCACATTTTTCATACATATGTATTTTTTGTGTAAAAATAAACTTCGTACTTTGATTTATCAAAACTAGTGCTCTTTTTGAACCACTATGTACAAGTAATTAAAAACAGAGTGACAGAAGAATGATCAGGGCAGCTGGCAGAGGAAGTACAGTCCAGAGACAACCCAACCAGCTAGCCCCCACACAGAAAGCAGCTTGAAACGTTAGATCTGATCATAAAAGTCACTTCCAGGGGAAACCATGAGCCAGGTCAACTGTCCATGAATCATCCACCAACTCTAAAGCAAGGAATCCAGACGTACATGCTTACGATGGTGATCTGGAAGAGGGGATATTCCACCATGACATGAGTACTTACTGTCTACAGGGTGTTACAAAAAGGTACGGCCAAACTTTCAGGAAACATTCCTCACACACAAATAAAGAAAAGATGTTATGTGGACATGTGTCCAGAAACACTTAATTTCCATGTTAGAGCTCATTTTAGTTTCGTCCACCTAGGCTCAATGGAGCACGTTATCATGATTTCGTATGGGATACTCTACCTGTGCTGCTAGAACATGTGCCTTTACAAGTACGACACAACATGTGGTTCATGCACGATGGAGCTCCTGCACATTTCAGTCGAAGTGTTTGTACGCTTCTCAACAACAGATTCGGTGACTGATGCATTGGTAGAGGCGGACCAATTCCATGGCCTCCATGCTCTCCTGACCTCAACCCTCTTGACTTTCATTTATGGGGGCATTTGAAAGCTCTTATCTATGCAACACCGGTACCAAATGTAGAGACTCTTCGTGCTCGTATTGTGGACGGCTGTGATACAATACGCCATTCTCCAGGGCTGCATCAGCACATCAGGGATCCCATGCGACGGAGGGTGGATGCATGTATCCTCGCTAATGGAGGACATTTTGAACATTTCCTGTCACAAAGTGTTTGGAGTCACGGTGGTACGTCTCTGTTGCTGTATGTTTCCATTTCATGATTAATGTGATTTGAAGAGAAGTAATAAAATGAGCTCTAACATGGAAAGTAAGCGTTTCCGGACACATGTCCACATAACATATTTTCTTTCTTTGTGTGTGAGGAATGTTTCCTGAAAGTTTGGCCGTACCTTTTTGTAACACCCTGTATAAGGCTCAGCAACTTTGACATGAGGGTCACTCAATTCATAAGATAATAAAATGTGTTACTCTGGCAGAGGTGACATAGGATAATGGATTCTTTCCAGGAGGAATGGAAGAAAGAGTGTCATGCACATGTAGTATTCTTGGTGGTGTGCAGTTTATTAGTGAGCTACCAGATATTGTGTCATCTCTAAGGCCTTATCCACAAATGCAAATCTACACCTTGGATTGTCAAAGCAAATGTTGTGTGAATAATCACTTCTCTAGCAAAGCTGTCAGCCAGCTCAGTCCCCAAGATAACCAAATGATTTGGACTCAGAGAAAGACAACTCAGTATATCAGTGATTCTCAACCTTTCTGACACTATTATCTCTGAATGCAAGCAAATATTACCACCTAACTACAATGTAGAATGAAAAAGAATTTTCTTTTGAACCCTTTTGTTTTTAATGTGAAGGAAGATAAACGGTATATAGTTTTTGCAGTTGTTTTATTGCACCACAAACTAATAAGCCAATGAGACAATTGGTTCTGCTTATTTATAAAAACCTTTTACAACTCCTTCTCAGAAAAGAAAGCAAACTATCCATATTGAGGGTAGATACTTGTTACAAAACATGCTTCCTCTGCACCACACCTCTCTGCAGTGATACTTGCTTCTTCCACAACCTGTACCACCAGAACTGGCAGAACTTGGAAGACTTCAGGCTGTCTTTGACCACCACCACTAATAATAATAATAATAATAATAATAATAATAATAATAATACTGTGTAGGCCCTACAGCAATGTTGTAACCATTACATAGTTACTGTTATGTTGTGTTGTCATTAATTTTGCTTATCTGTTGTGAAATGTATAACAAAGCAATAACTTGGTCCACTGTGGGAAATACCAACAAATCAGAGAAGGCATGTGGCATCTCTGGTGTGAATCACCATGTCTCTGGACGCGATGTTCTTTGACTTTAGTTGTCTATGTCTCACTGCACCCCATGTTCGACAGCTTCTCTTGTATTCACTTTGTTCAGTGGTAAAATAAATGTTTATTCGACTGTAAAAGTGGTTATTACAGTTCTACGTCATGTAATACCCAAAGTGGTGACACCGACATTGTCATTGGTGTTCAGAAATTATTTTGTGCTTCTTTTCATCATTAATGGACTTCGTGTGCTGGTCCACATTGTCTTTGGAACAATGGATCTACCAGTGTCTTCCAGTGCAAGTGTAGCAGACCTAATTGACTTTGCTTCCAATCACAAGTAAATAAGTGTACCTAATGTGCATCTGGTTAAAAGCGAACAGTTACCTATGCCCAGCCATGCCGGCGGCCACTTAACCTTAATCTGCTCACCATCGGCACCATCAAATGCTACTATGCAGCAACGTCTGCTGCATGGACAGTGCACTCCGCTTAGTGTCATTGTGAACTATAACCGTGTGAAGGGCGTTGTGTTTCATGCCTCAGCTAAACAGTCGCCTTCGGGTTGGTTTGATGTACCGACGAAGTTCGAGAACTGTAATTTGAACATTGGCACATTCTTATATGCCTTTGCAACTCCCCCCCCCCCCCCCCCCCCCCTGCACACTGCCTCATGCCTCGACTGCGCCAGTTTCCACACCCATCGCTCCATGCTCACATCACACTCGCCTTCCACCTGCTCTCGTAATGGCACCAGCTGTTTCATCCGCACTGGTTTCTGGATCAGCCCCTGCTCAGGTGCATCGCGACCGCCTTCTGCCCGCTGTTGCAACGGCACCAGCCGTTACACCTGCACTGCGCCTGCCTACAGGCCTGCAGTTGGGACACATAATGCCGTCGGTTGCACCGGCTCACTCCAAATCGGGTGCTGCCTGTGGCCACTCCCCCACATAGACCTCAAGTGACGCATCATCCACCACTACTGCACTCCCAGCATCAGGGGCTTCCTACACTGCTCACACAGATCTTCGCCTCCCTGTACTGCATCAACATGTGTTACCCAGCAAATTTCCTAACCTGCCTGCATTGAAAAAGGTCTATCCTAAGACTTGGTTCGCATTAGTGGATCTTCTACTGGATATCCATGGGATTTCGGATGATAATGCACATTTCATCTTCCTGGTGAGCCACCTCCATGCTCATCAAGAACTCATCAGTGATCTGTTCCTCTCACCGCCTGCCTTGTCCAAGTATTTAACACCTTTCTCGCTCTGCAACAGGGGCTAGCCACCACATCATCCATGATGAGCACCTCGCCGACCGCACACCTTCGCAGCTTTGTTGGCGTCTTCATGCATTAATTGATGACCAAGCTCTAACAGACGCTGTGCTTTGGACTTTGTGGATGGCCAAACTGCTGTTGGCCTTACAACTTCAACCGGCTATCTCACATCTCTGACCCTACGAGATTCATCTACACATGGCTGATTGGTCCTATGCAATCATTCATCACCGACACCACCTGTCACAGACAACACCGCCATCACCTTCAGTTGGCATGCCTGCACCTTTGGTTCCATGCTCTGCCGGCAGAGACCTGTGTGCTCACCTCAGCTGCCTCTCAGTAGCCTAAAGGAGGTACTGTCTGCTGCCCCCTAACAGCTGCCGACCTCTCCCGGGCAGCAACCCGATCGGCCTCTGGCCCTGATGCAGTCAGCTGCACTGTGCTGGTTCCACGTTACTTATGGGGATGCCACCCGCAACTGCCGCACTCCTTGTAACTTTCCCAACCGAGACTGGTGGGCACGCTTAGGCACAACGTCCCGCCACAATCCTTCACGACACCTGCCACCTGACGCCGCATCACTTGCTCCGGTGGTGGGACGCCTCTGCATCACTGACTTGTCATCAGGCAACTGCTTTCTCGTCTACACACCAGTGCCGACGTCAGCATTATACCAGCCGAGCACGTGGGCAGCATACTTTCACCTGCTAACCTCACTTTGATCACTGCAAATCATTCTCCTATCACGGCCCTTGGCTCCATCCTTTCTGCAAAGCTGCAGCAAGGTGAACCAACACTTGCATCTACTGCATCTTCACACTACATTGCTTCTGCGTCGAACCTTCCTCTGCCTGCTGCCATTTCCATGCCGTCACTGTCAAACCTACAAGACGCTCATATTCTCACTTCATGGGTTTCCTCGCATCACGTGGCTGCTATACCATGCCCTTCATCATCGTCTGCTACCAACGCCTCGCTCATGCCGTTCAGTAGAGATACTGAAACTTTAGGTCCTTGAAACAGATCCGTCCTAATTCATTGTCTGAGTAGTAACCAAGGAAGGGTGCACAGGAAGACACAAGGAGCACATTTGGGGGGGGGGGAGTCCTGACAGTGTGTCTTAATCAAGACAGAATCCATGACTTGCATTTAGCAGGAGAAAAATGGAAGCCATGGTAAGAAACCCAAGTGGAAGTCCTTTGGAAGGCCCCTCATTCAGCTAGAGCTACACAGCCTGGGAGCTATGCCAGATGCAAAAATCATTGATATACAGTGCAGGGATAATCACTGGCCTGACAGCGGTCGCTTGCCCATTGATGACGATAAGGAAGAGTGTAACATTCGGCAGGGAGCTATGAGGGACATTATTCCCTTGGACCTGTAGGGAGTTGAGCGATGTTCCAATTCTCACCTGCAACTACCAGGTGCATAAAAGCTGATAAAGAAATATTGACAGGGATGGTGCAAAGCATTTTCATATAACCTACGTAGGTAAAAAAATATTGCAAAGGGATGTTGATGTTAAAAAGCCTATTTAACTGCCATTTCCATCCTAACCAAATGGTTTAGTGTGGACAATCACTCCCAAAAACCACACTGATAGTGGGACAATAGCCCCTATGATTTGGGAATACAGCATAATAGTCAGGCTACCAGCCCTTCAAGCAGTTTGCAGAGCAGATTGGTGAGTTTAACCTGTTGGTTGCTGTCAACAGACTTTGGGTTTCTGCCTGGTTTAAAGATTGGGATGTCACTAGCTCAACATTGTAATGGGAAAAGACCTAGCTAAAGACAATTTAAGACCCTGAGTAGCTGGATTCTGCAAATCACATGCAGATGTTGAATTATCTGATTATGAATCACAGTCTGGGATCATATTGAGTCGAGAGCCTGAAGCAGTTCCCAGTTGTTGAAAGATCCATTATATAATTTACATCTTCTTTTATACTTTTGAAAGATAGCCATGTAAGAAGAGGACACTGATGCTGTTGCAAAATGCGTCATGATTCAGCAAGAATTGATGCATTGCTAGAAATATTGTTAGCAAGCCTTTGAACAGAGTTGCTCAAAAGTGCTATGTCTATGATGGATGTTGCCTGACATATTTCACTGCACTTTGGCAATCCTGAATAGCTGTTGCAATATCTTTGGTGCACCTGATTGCTGTTGCAGTATCTTTGGTACCTCATGAAACTGCCAGATGGCTGGCAAGGCCTGTAGAAAGAGGAATAGCAGTTCTAGTGGAGATCACATTGGAGATGTCTCCAACAATCTTGGCAATGTAATCTGTCAGAAAGGAGGAAAAGGTGACAGTAGAGACATACGGCTGCCAGTTGGCCCTTCATAGGGTCCAGCTCTCAGGTGGTGCAAGGACAACAGAGAGTGATCACTGTCACAAAGAATATCATGCAGCAACAACTGTATCGAAGCAAATGAGGGAAAAGACATTTAGGTCAGCAGGTGAGATGATGTCATGGACAGCACTAAAGTGTGTAGAGGTATTGTCACTGAGAAGACACAGATCAAGATCAGAGAGAAGTTGGTCAGTCAGAAGGCCTCTGCAAGATGACGTGGTACTCCCGCAAAGGGGGTAGTGGACAATGAAATGCTTAAATTGTAAAAAAAAAAAAGCAAGGAGAATTGTTGGATTCATCTACATGTACCTAGCTTCCAAGAAATTCACAATTAAATGCCTGGCAGCATTCATCGAGCCACCTTCCAAGCTATTTCTCTACTGTTCCACTCTTGGACAGAATGTGAGAAAAACAAACACTTAAATCTTACTTTGTGAGTTCTGAATTCTTTTATTTTATTATAATGACCATTTCTCCCAGTGCAGGTGGATGCCAAAAAAACATTTTCAATTCGGAGGAGAAAGTTGGTGATTGAAATTTCATGAAAAGATCTTATCACAATGACAAACAGCTTGTTTTTATGACTGCCACCCTAACTTGGGTATCATATCCATGTCTTACCACAGTGACAAACAGCTTTGTTGTTATGACTGCCACCCTAATTTCGGTTTCATATCCATGACCCTCTTTCCCCTACTTCATGATAATACAGAGAAGCCAACTCAAATGCCCTGCTTAGGGATAAATAAATATTGCAAATGGTGATCAGTATGGTTGTTTGTGTTAACACTGCTATTTCTTCCAATGTGGTGTGAAGGGGAACATATTCACTGCTGATCACTGTGCGATCCAGTGTACAGACCCCTTCAGATACTCTGGGAGGCAGTATGGTTCTGACAGAAGGTACAATAACCTCAAAGGGTTGGAGAATGGTCATCAAAGAGAGAGCAACACAGACTGCAGAACAAGAGGATATTATTTGTTGTAGTTCTGAAAGGTGACGGTAATATCCATTGCAGTTCCACTGAATTATCAGATTAAGAGTGTCTTGGTTAGGCATGAAGGGAACGAAAGGACGGGCCACACACCAGGATCACTGTCTATCACTGGTGGAGGTGGAACAGCATTGATGAATATAGGTGATGAGTCTGAAGGTGTGGGAAGATCAGGTGCCTCTGGGATCACTGGAGTAGCCTTCTCCTGAGATTTCTTCTTTTTCTCCATAACTACTTTTGAGGGTTGGCACACTTGTGAGAGCTTATCTGCTGTTTAGCTGGGAACTGAAGAGGAGTGGGCAAACCTTGGGAACCACAGTCGTAGTTCCTTTAGTCACTGGCTGCCATCAAGTCTATGGCCTGCAGACCATAGGCTAGACAGGCATTCTGTTCATAAAAGGGTGAATGGCCTTTCAGACCATGATGCACAAATTTTAACACTAAAAGGCTTTTGTACTCAAACAAATCCCTCATATAATTACAAACTATGTAGGAAAGATAATCCAATAGCAATAGAGAGTTTTTTAAACCTCGTTAAGGAACAAGAGTGGCAGTATGTTTATAGGCCGATAACATAGATGACAAATATGATGCTTTCCTTAACATAATTCTCGTGATCTTTGAGAGCTGCTTTCGATTAAAACTTTCTAAATGGGGTACTAGCAGTAAAAGGCACCCTGGGTGGCTGCCTAGAGGGTAAGGATGTAGAACAAAGCAGAAATATTACAGTATATTGATAATTTTTACTTATGGACCGTCTGACAGCAGTTGCTGTCAGACGGTCCATAAGTAAAAATTATCAATATACCGTAATATTACACGCAACTGAGGAAGACAGGACTACAAAAGTTGAAAAAGCAGAAATAATATTAAAATGTTAGAAGTAGCCACAATCAAGCTACAGAAACCCATTACAAACGGTATTGTAAGGTGCTTACAAATTTCATTGTGAAGGCAAAGAGTATGTGGTATGCAAATAGAATAGCTAATCCACAGGATAAAATTAAAACCATATTGTCCGTTGTGAAGGAAGTGGGTCAGCAGCACAAGGTCAATGACTCAAAGTCAGTTCGTAGTAAAAACGTTTCTGTTATTGATAAGTCAGATACATGTACAGTATTTAACAATCACTATCTGAGCATTGCTGCTGAATTAAATACGAGGACTATCCACAAAGTACATTAAGTTTTGGAATTAAAAATAAATAAAGTATTGCAAATTTTTTTTATTATATACAGATGAAAGCCACACTTATATACTACTTTTCTACATAGTTTCCATTTAAATTAAGGCACTTATCGTAGCGATGGACGAGCTTGGAAATTCCTTCGTCGTAAAATTCGGCCGCCTGCGCCTTCAACCACGTGGTTACTTCTTCTTGAAACTGGGGTCGTCATCAAAACGCTGCATAGCCAACCACTTCTTCATTGCTGGGAATAAGTGGAAGTCGCTCGGTGCCAGGTCGGGACTGTACGGCGGATGAGGAAACAACTCCCACTTGAAAGAGTCGAGAACTTCACGAGTGGCATTTGCCGTGTGGGCCCGGGCATTGTCGTGTATCAGCAAGATCTTTGAGCCCAACTTACCCCTGCGCTTGTTTTGTATTGCTCTTCTGAGGTTGTGCGGCAATAACTTTGAGACTTTATTGTAGTGCCTCTTTCCAGGAAATCCACAAAAATCACACCTTTTCTGTCCCAAAAGAGGTAACCACGTGGTTGAAGGCGCAGGCGGCCGTATTTTACGACGAAGGAATTTCCAAGCTCGTCCATCGCTACGATAAGTGCCTTAATTTAAATGGCAACTATGTAGAAAAGTAGTATTTAAGTGTGGCTTTCATCTGTATATAATAATAAAAATTTCCAATACTTTATTTATTTTTAATTCCAAAACGTAATGTACTTTGTGGATAGCCCTCATAAAACTTAGTTCCTACAGGGAATTGTATAGCTCTCTTTGAAAATGCCTTTCCAAGACTGATGTCTCAAATACTTCTGACTCAAATACTTACTGACAAGGTTGAGATGGAGTCAATAATTAAATCACTGAAGGCTAAGGACTCTCATGGATATAGTGGAGTGTCTAGTAGAATATTAAAGTACTGAGCTGCACATGTTAGCCTTGTACTTAGCCATATTTGTAATTTTTCCTTTAAGAATGGTCAGTTTCCAGAATGATTAAAGTACTCAGCTATAAAACTGCTTTATAAAAAGGGAGAAAGGGATAATGTAGACAATTTTAGACCTTTGTCTTTGCCATCAGTGTTTGCTAAAGTTATTGAAAAGGCTATATATGTAAGGATAATTGATCATTTTATATCACATACTGTAATTTGCTATCAAATGTACAGTTTAGCTTTAGAAGTGGTTTAGCAACTGAAAATGCCATATTCTCTTTTCTCTGTGAGCTACTGGATGGATTAAACAGTTGGCATATTTTTCAATTTAACTAAGGTATTTGATTGGTCACAAAATATTGCTCCACAACTTGGACCATTATGGAATACGGGGAGTAGCTCACAATTGGGTCACCTCTTACTTCAACAACAGACAGCAACATGTCATTATTAACAGTGTTGAGAATGGCTGTGATTGGAGTCCGAGTGGGGTACGGTAAATGGGGGGGAGGCGGGGGGGGGGGGGGGGGTGGTGGGGGGGGGGGGGGGGCTGCCCCAGGGAACAGTGTTGGGGCCACTGCTGTTCTTTAGTTAAATAAATGAATGATATGCCCTCTGGTATTACAGCTAATTCTAAAATATTTATGTTTGCTGACTAGCTTCGTAGTAAAAGATGTGTGCAATGTTGGCTCTGTTTCAAATAGTGCGGTTAATGGCATAGTTTATTTTCTACAAGACATGAACCTAACGTTAAATCACAGTAAGAATCAGTTTTTACAGTTTCTAACACACAATTCAACAAAGACCAATGTTTTAATTTCATAGAATGGGCATATGATTAGTGAAACTGAACAGCTCAAATTTCTAGGTGTTCAGATGGATGGTAAACTGTCATGGAAACCCAACATTCAGCATCTTGTTCAGAAACTTAATGCTGCCATTTTTACTATTCGAATGATAACTGAAGTAAGTGATCGATCGACATGAAAATCAGTCTTCTTTGCTTATTTTCATTCGCTTATTTTGTATAGTATTATATTTTGGGGTAACTCTTCCCATTCTAAAAAGATATTTTTAGCTCAGAAATGGGCAGTTTGGACACTAAGTAAAGTAAGTTCATGAATGTCTTGTCAACCCCTGTTCATTAGTCTGGTTATTTTGACATTGGCATCTCAATTGATCCTCAATTTGGTCCTACAGAACTAGATTAGATTAGATTAATTATTCATTCCATAGACCCATAAAAGAGGGAATCCTCCTGGGTGTGGAACATGTCAGATAAACATGTTACAAAAATGTAACTATAAAAACTTGAGTTTCATTAATTTTAATGATCCTCAGTCAATAAACAGTAAAATTATGTACATGAATTAAATTTAAACTTCTAATATTTACAGGTTTCATACTTACATCTGCTTTCATTAAATCCATCGTTCAGACATTTGCTGGTTTCTTGGCTACTGCAACCAAGTATTGTCAAACATTAAAGTAAATTGAAACTTCCTGGCAGATTAAAACTGTGTGCCCGACCGAGACTCGAACTCGGGACCTTTGCCTTTCGCGGGCAAGTGCTCTACCAACTGAGCTACCGAAGCACGACTCACGCCCGGTACTCACAGCTTTACTTCTGCCAGTACCTCGTCTCCTACCTTCCAAACTTTACAGAAGCTCTCCTGCGAACCTTGCAGAACTAGCACTCCTGAAAGAAAGGATATTGCGGAGACATGGCTTAGCCACAGCCTGGGGGATGTTTCCAGAATGAGATTTTCACTCTGCAGCGGAGTGTGCGCTGATATGAAACTTCCTGGCAGATTAAAACTGTGTGCCCGACCGAGACTCGAACTCGGGACCTTTGCCTTTCGCGGGCAAGTGCTCTACCAACTGAGCTACCGAAGCACGACTCACGCCCGGTACTCACAGCTTTACTTCTGCCAGTACCTCGTCTCCTACCTTCCAAACTTTACAGAAGCTCTCCTGCGAACCTTGCAGAACTAGCACTCCTGAAAGAAAGGATATTGCGGAGACATGGCTTAGCCACAGCCTGGGGGATGTTTCCAGAATGAGATTTTCACTCTGCAGCGGAGTGTGCGCTGATATGAAACTTCCTGGCAGATTAAAACTGTGTGCCCGACCGAGACTCGAACTCGGGACCTTTGCCTTTCGCGGGCAAGTGCTCTACCAACTGAGCTACCGAAGCACGACTCACGCCCGGTACTCACAGCTTTACTTCTGCCAGTACCTCGTCTCCTACCTTCCAAACTTTACAGAAGCTCTCCTGCGAACCTTGCAGAACTAGCACTCCTGAAAGAAAGGATATTGCGGAGACATGGCTTAGCCACAGCCTGGGGGATGTTTCCAGAATGAGATTTTCACTCTGCAGCGGAGTGTGCGCTGATATGAAACTTCCTGGCAGATTAAAACTGTGTGCCCGACCGAGACTCGAACTCGGGACCTTTGCCTTTCGCGGGCAAGTGCTCTACCAACTGAGCTACCGAAGCACGACTCACGCCCGGTACTCACAGCTTTACTTCTGCCAGTACCTCGTCTCCTACCTTCCAAACTTTACAGAAGCTCTCCTGCGAACCTTGCAGAACTAGCACTCCTGAAAGAAAGGATATTGCGGAGACATGGCTTAGCCACAGCCTGGGGGATGTTTCCAGAATGAGATTTTCACTCTGCAGCGGAGTGTGCGCTGATATGAAACTTCCTGGCAGATTAAAACTGTGTGCCCGACCGAGACTCGAACTCGGGACCTTTGCCTTTCGCGGGCAAGTGCTCTACCAACTGAGCTACCGAAGCACGACTCACGCCCGGTACTCACAGCTTTACTTCTGCCAGTACCTCGTCTCCTACCTTCCAAACTTTACAGAAGCTCTCCTGCGAACCTTGCAGAACTAGCACTCCTGAAAGAAAGGATATTGCGGAGACATGGCTTAGCCACAGCCTGGGGGATGTTTCCAGAATGAGATTTTCACTCTGCAGCGGAGTGTGCGCTGATATGAAACTTCCTGGCAGATTAAAACTGTGTGCCCGACCGAGACTCGAACTCGGGACCTTTGCCTTTCGCGGGCAAGTGCTCTACCAACTGAGCTACCGAAGCACGACTCACGCCCAGTACTCACAGCTTTACTTCTGCCAGTACCTCGTCTCCTACCTTCCAAACTTTACAGAAGCTCTCCTGCGAACCTTGCAGAACTACCGGGCGTGAGTCGTGCTTCGGTAGCTCAGTTGGTAGAGCACTTGCCCGCGAAAGGCAAAGGTCCCGAGTTCGAGTCTCGGTCGGGCACACAGTTTTAATCTGCCAGGAAGTTTCATATCAGCGCACACTCCGCTGCAGAGTGAAAATCTCATTCTGGAAACATCCCCCAGGCTGTGGCTAAGCCATGTCTCCGCAATATCCTTTCTTTCAGGAGTGCTAGTTCTGCAAGGTTCGCAGGAGAGCTTCTGTAAAGTTTGGAAGGTAGGAGACGAGGTACTGGCAGAAGTAAAGCTGTGAGTACCGGGCGTGAGTCGTGCTTCGGTAGCTCAGTTGGTAGAGCACTTGCCCGCGAAAGGCAAAGGTCCCGAGTTCGAGTCTCGGTCGGGCACACAGTTTTAATCTGCCAGGAAGTTTCATATCAGCGCACACTCCGCTGCAGAGTGAAAATCTCATTCTGGAAACATCCCCCAGGCTGTGGCTAAGCCATGTCTCCGCAATATCCTTTCTTTCAGGAGTGCTAGTTCTGCAAGGTTCGCAGGAGAGCTTCTGTAAAGTTTGGAAGGTAGGAGACGAGGTACTGGCAGAAGTAAAGCTGTGAGTACCGGGCGTGAGTCGTGCTTCGGTAGCTCAGTTGGTAGAGCACTTGCCCGCGAAAGGCAAAGGTCCCGAGTTCGAGTCTCGGTCGGGCACACAGTTTTAATCTGCCAGGAAGTTTCATATCAGCGCACACTCCGCTGCAGAGTGAAAATCTCATTCTGGATTAAAGTAAATTAGTCATTTCAGTGATCCTCAGTGAAGAACAGTCAGATTATGTACAAGATTTAAAATTAAACTTCCACTATTTACAGACTTAAGACTTACATCTGCTTTCCATACATCCATCATTCACACGATAGGTAGTTACTTGGTTGTTACAACCAAGTATTGTCAAAAATTAAAGTATAATAAATTTTCATTAAAATGGTCTACTGCACTTGTTGAGAAACTCATGGATGGAATAGAAGGAGTTGGCCACCAAAAATTCTTTTAAATTATGTTTAAATTGTGCCTTGTCTGAAACTAAACTCTTAATGGTTGCTGGTAACTTTTTGAAAATATAAGTTGCTGAATACTGGACTCTTTTCTGGTCAAGAGTAAGTGATTTTAAATCTTT
This sequence comes from Schistocerca piceifrons, assembly GCF_021461385.2. NCBI lineage: Eukaryota > Metazoa > Arthropoda > Insecta > Orthoptera > Acrididae > Schistocerca > Schistocerca piceifrons. Next base: position 586,753,196 of record NC_060138.1, read on the forward strand.
ATGTATATTGTTCTTATTCTTAGTATTGATACTGTGTACTATGCAGTTTGTTGGAAAAAGAGATGTATTATTTACAACAAACTTCATTAAGGAATAAATGTACTGAGAAGCTGTGGTTAATATGCCCAATTCTTTGAATAGGCTTCGATGTGATGTTCTTGGATTTACACTACTCATTACTCCTATTATATGCTTCTGTACTCTAAAATTTTTTCTCTGTTTGTGGAGTTACCCCAAAATATGATACCATATGACATAATGGAGTGAAAATAAGCAAAATATGCCAGTTTTTTTATATTTATATCTCCTATGTCTGACATCATTCGCATTGCAAACACAGACTTGTTTAGGCGCTTTAGCAGTTCGTTGGTATGTTGCTCCCAACTGAATTTATTATCAAGTTGTAATCCCAAGAATTTTACACTCTCAACTTCTCCTATTTCCATGTCGTCATATTTTATACACACACCAGAAGCAAATCTCTTGGAAGTTCTGAACTGCATATAGTGGGTCTTTTCAAAGTTTAATGACAGTGAATTGGCTATGAACCACTTATTAATGTCAGTCAAAATTTGATTAGCTGCCCTTTCTAAATTTATATTTGATTTACTATTTATTGCAATGTTTGTATCATCTGCAAATAAGACAAACATGGCGTCTGGTAATGTAACAGATGACGGGTCATTAATAAACACAATATGCGTAAATAAAATAAAATAGATTTCTGGGGAGATGGTTCCCTAAAGTGAGTCATGTCACTGGAAGGAACTAGAAGAGAATGCTGCTTCTGCCACAAGTGGCGAGTCGAGCTCCCTGAAAATGGTCCTGAAGGAACAACAAGAGGTGGGGACCTATCTCCCTGGGCTAATTTACTTGCGCAACTGCCAGAGGTCAACAATGAGGAACTGGAGGGTGTAAATACTTGTACTGGCGATGGCATGGCCACAGTAAGGACAAAAATCAACACCACTGGGATGGCATACAATGGATCATACTTTTTCCAAGCTTCAAAATATGGGAGTGAAATACCCTAACTTCCCGGATTAGGATAGAACAGTTTGGGATCAGGGATGGTGATTATAAGCATGACTGATACAGTAAGGTGGCTATCACATAATGAATTTTCATGAAGAAGCCTACCGAAGTCTCCACAAAATTAGTTGTTCATCTAATGAGAATACATATGCCCAAAGCACTGACATTTAAAGCACCACATCGGAGGTAGGAAACATGGCTTCACATCACAATGGTAAATCACAATTTTTAATTTCACAATACATGACCCCTTCAAAAGCAAAGATGAATGATCAGGCACCTACTTTGTTGTCTGGTGGGCTTCAACGTACATGACATACGAAGTAGACCCATCACTTCATGATAACACATAACTCCTCATCCATGTGCAACATCAAGTCCTAGTGAGGAATTAAACTCTGCACCATGTTCAGGTAGTTAAGAGGAGTTACAATGATGATATATCACCAAGGTTTTTGCAAGAGAGTAATATTCAGTACTGGATAGGACTTTTTTAGACAGCACCACCTTGTAATTTGCTGAGGGAAGAGATTTTTCCAAATACATCTTTGGTATCCTTCACATAGAACATTGGCTTAGTAGGTAAAACGGACCCTCCAGCAGTCTGAGCACAAAATAGGAACTAATGGGAGCAAAATTTCTGCAGTTCACTTGATTTTGCTTCTCTCCCATGGTGTGGCCATGGAGGGAAAGTTCTTGGATTCACTACACACTGGTCTGAAGCATTTAGTTCCATCTTTAGACAGTGCTGGGGCCTCATGGCTCTTGACTACAAACTGCTATGATGCTCCTCTCAATGAGGACTCTCCCCACGAGCACACACCTTGCCAGAGCAGTGGCCACCTGTCTTGGTGGCCATTTCGTGAAGTCCCAGCGGCCCCAAATGAAGAGACATTTACTTCTCGGCACCCACCTACTGCTCAGGCATCAATAGTGTGTTCCCTGATTACCACACGCACCCATTCATCCACCTACTAACCCCCCCCCCCCCCCCCACCCACCACCACCACCACATGGACTGGCTGGGTATTGGGCAATCTTCCCTGCATGGGCTGCAAGAATGTAAAAAATTTTGAACAGGTTGAGACCAAACCCAGACGTGTGAACTAAACATATGTCAAACAAAATAGGTGGTGTAAGGAAAACAAATGAAGTGGAAAAAGTCAAACCAGTGTCCTACAAATGGGCTACGTATTCAACAGAGAATTTGTCCCACACGTCAAGCCCAAGAAAACTGCCCTTGGCTAGCAGTTCCCATTTTTCTGATCCGTTTCTTTGTACATCGTTTTGCAAACATTGCAATATGCCTGGTAAAATTTTGTGTTTAAAGTTGTTCTCCTCAGAACACACACTGATTGCACTGTGCCCTCAATATCAGAAAAAAATAATGAGCATGATTGTGGTATTTGATTTTGAGGGATGTGTCTTTCTTTTTATGGTGAGGAGATACATTTATTTTCCATTTTCATCTCAGGGTCATACCCATAGGCCTAAGTTACATCTCCAGCTACAGTTTTGGACTTGAAGCTTGGATCTGAATGAAGACGATTCTTCAACTCCATGCAAACTGATACACAGTTTTCGTTCTGTTCATCATTTACAAGTCTGAGTACAAATTTTGCACCCATTCATCCCATGTCCAAACTGTCGGTTAAAACGCTTTGCATGGACCTGTATGAGATGCTAAGTTCTTCAGTAAGCTCTCAAACAGTTAAACAGGCAACTGTTTGGATGAACAATTTTTGCCACAGTTTGCATTTTTTGAGGTTATTGGACGTCCCAAAAGCTGCTACTCTTCCATGGACTCATTTCCGCTTTTAAAATGCTCTTATCACTTGTAAACAATCTTGAAAGTTACACCGTTATCATCATACACCAATTTCAAAATTTCATAAGTTTTTTTTGGAACTTTTTTGCAACTTGAACCAGAACTCAATGTTCAAGCACTGTTTAGAATTCATGATGCGTAACGGACATGGTAAACACAACATGACTCTTGTGTCTCTGGATGCTAACAAGTCAGAAAGTGTTCCAACTTGATGCTGCCTGTCTTAATGGATCAGGCTATCAGACACATAACATCATACAACTGTAGCATCAGCAATTGCAGCTAAAAACTTCATTCAAAATATCTTTTGATCACACCTCATATACACGTAATCCTCATTAATGATGGCAGCATTAGGATTTTTAACAATATATTGCTGAGGATTAAATGGGTCAAAGGTCCAAACAAAATTTAGATAGAGAGTTCAAGCCATTTTTCTCTGTTTCAAATACTGTTATGATGAGCAACCCATTTTAAAATAATTAAAGACAATCACAAGTCAAAATCAAAATCTTGGATGACTTCAGGTGTAAAAAAAATCAGCAGGCATAGTTTGAAATCTGGGGAAGTATTGAAAGCATAATACAACAATACAGACATCTCTTAGCTGTTAAATTAAAGTCTACAGGAAAGTTATATGTGCTGCAGAAAAGTTAAACAATGTCTTATCAGAAGAAGTAACAAAAAAAAAATTATTTTGGAAAGTAATAAATAATAACATAGGTAAATATACCATGGAACACAATAAGTTCACCACAAAAAAATTAAAGAAAAGTTTCTGAAGACGCCAATATATTGTTAATATATTTAATAAATACTACATAAATTCAGCACAAATCCTGATTAAAAACTTGGGAAAAACAAATAATAAAAACATGAAAGTTATCATGAATTAAAAGACAATGCTTTTGTAGCCTGTTACATAATCAGAGGTACTAAATGGTAAAAAATGAGAAGTCTTGTGAATTTCATGGCATGTCTGACAAGGAACAGTAATTAAACATAGTCCAAACAAGATAAATACACAACTAATTGGTATAACAAATATTTCTTTTAAGACTAGTGTATTCTCATCTACACTTAACAATCAACAATAAAACCTACATCTACATCAGAACTCCACAAGCACCCTGATGATGTGTGGCCACATGCACCTCTGGCGCCACTACCTGATCCCTGCTTCTGTGTTCCCTTTGCGAATGGCAGACAGAAAATGATTGTTGCTCTAATTTCTCAACTTTTCTCTTTGTGATCATTTCACAAGTTGTTTGGGAGGAAGAAGTATTTTGTCTGACTCTGATAAGAGTGCACTCTCTCAAAATTTCAATAGTAAAGCTCTCTCTGGTGCACATCTCTCTTGTATGTATGTCACTGCAGTTTGTTGAGCTTCTCTCTAATGCTCTTGCAGTGACTAAACAATCCCGTGACAAAATGCACCATTCTTCATTGAAGCTTCTCTATGTCTTCTATCAGTTCTACCTGGTAAGGGTCCCAGACTGATGAACAATACTCAAGAATTGTTGAACAAATGCCTTGTAAGCCACTTCTTTCATGAATGAATCACATTCTGTTAAAATTGTTGCTACGAATCTCAATCTGCTTTTCCTACTGTTTTACTGCTAAATATTTTATGGTAGATACTGTGTCCAGCAATTTGTCATCAGTGGTGTAGTTGTACAGTAGTGGATTTCTTCTCCTATGCATGTCAATATGTTTCATTTATTTATGTTCAGGGTCAACTGCCAGTCCCAGCACAGTTCATCAATCCTCTAAATGTCCTTTTGCAAATTGCTACAGTCTTCCGGTGTTGCTGTCTCCATGCAAAAAACGGTATCGTCTGCAAATAGCCTTAAGGAGCCTCTGACATTTTCTATAGACCATTTATGTGCAGTGTACACTGTAACAGCCCTATCACACTTCCTTGGGGTACCTCTGAAATTTCCTTTACATGTGTCAATTTTGTTCCATTAAGAGCAACATGTTGAGTTCTTTCTGGAATACAGTCTTAAATCAAATCACAAATCTGGTCCAGTACTTGGTAAGCTTGTATTTTTTCATTAAATAGCAGTGTGGGACAACGTCTGGTGTCTCCCTGAAGTCTAGGAACATGGCATCAGCTTGAGAGCTGATGTTTGCAGCACTGTGGATAAACAGGGCAAGTTGAGTTTTGCAAGATCTCTGCTCAAGGAATCCACTTGATTTTTATGGAGGAGATTTTTGTTCTCCAAAACCAGGAGGATACGTGAGCATAAAACATGTTCCACAGTTCTACAACAGATTGACATAAGCAATACAAGCCTATAATTATGTGGATAACTTCTTGAAAATGGGAATGATTTGTGCTTTTTTCTAGTCACTAGATACAATCCATTGCTCCAGAGACCTATGACGAACTGCTTCTTCTGGGAGCAAGATCTTTTGCATAATATCTGTACAATCTAACAGGTATCTCATGTGGTCCTTGGTCTTTCCACCACTAAATGAATGTAGTTGCTTTCTACTCTGTGATCACTTATCCCAATATCTGCCATCCCAATGTTTACGCAGTTATTGAAAGAAGAGACCGGGTTATAATCTTCTGCAGTGAAACAATTTTGGAATAAATAGAGGATTCTTGAGAATGAGACAACTTAATATAGATATTCTTGCCCTATTTTAATGCAGTTATGAACAAATGGCCTTTCCAAGCCCACTATCTAATTGAAAATTAGGACCACACAACAGTAACTCTTATCCTTATAGTTAGAAAACTCTGCAAGACAGCAAGAAGTGTAGTTTAACTTTCTGTCAGTAGCAAAATGTAAACTTCAGTTGGAAAACAATGGGGACGGAGCAATCCTGGTATTATCCAGAAGTTATGTCGTCAGGAAAGTTCAAATTACATTGAAGTTGTTAGATATGGATTTAAAGACAACCCTTTCCAAACAAAAATAAGAATCTGAAACATTCCATCACCTCCTTTTATGAACACTCTGCCATAACACCCCCATCACATGGTAGAAGGTCATGGGCTGTTGTAGTAAATAACAAAAAATGGAAGAAAGGCATGGAACAAAAACAGACACCACTTTCTAAGCAGCCTGTCCCCTTTGTGTCACTAACAGTCACATAACAAAATTCATAAAATTCAAGTTTTCTAATTTCTTTTTGTCAGTACACTCCAACATTTAAATTTATGTTAGTAGTAATTATTCTCTTTAAAATGGTTGTTACATGATGTATAAAACAATGAAGATACTCATTTTTGTTTTCTCATAGAACTGATAGTTCACCTCATTGCCCATTAATCTGCTAGATGATAATTTACAAGAGGTCCAAGTCTGATAAGTTTCTGTAAAGACTCTCAGGCGTTAAGAAATAAATTGTCACAAGTAAGCTGATTATAATCATATATGTTTGAATGTAATTGGGCAATCTGGAAATAAACATATTCAGTTCAAAAGACAGAAGTTACACTCCACCCAACAGAGAGGCAAGTCACCGCCATGTCTCACCACTTCTGTCCTTGACCAGCACGCACCGAAGACTCCTCAAAAACTCTTACAACACACAGTAAACAAAGATAGCACACCTTATTGGTCCCATGAGTCAGAGATGAATATTTACAGAAAGTGTAAGTTCTCATTTACCACAAAAATAATAATGTTAAAGACATAAACAAATTTTATGGTAATAATTCAACTAAATAATCTTGGGTTTAATTTTGTAGTATGGTTTTTGGTACATAATAATGTTAAATTCTCAAATGTTTGCCCTTTACTGACAAAAGCAGCAGCTGCAACTTCATAAGCAACACTAAAGAGAAAAAAATTGATTTTGAAAACATAATCAAAAAAGTAAAACAAGATAAATGAAATTTCAAATAATAGTCACCAAACAACATAGTGATCCTGAGAACATCCATAATGAAAATGATACGTGCAGTTTTCAAAGAAACATCATCGAAATATCAATGGTATCAAATGGTTCACTTAAGACAGATGTATCATCAACTACTATTTAGGAGGTGACATAATGGCACAGATTGCAGAGTAAGATGGCACTGCAGTCAAAATCTCACAAGACAAATAAATCAAGAGTAATAATTACCAATTCCTGAATTCACAGACAATGCAGTCACCAAAAAATTTTTAAAAAAATTGAAGAAGAAGAAGATCCTGTAAGTGGATATCTGTATCACAGATTCTGGTTGTATGTAAAGAATGCTGGTGGCAAGACACTATCAATGTCTTCTCTGCATGACAGCAATGGGAATACTATCAATGACAGAGCTGCTGAAGCAGAGTTACTAAACACAGCCTTCCGAAATTCCTTCGCCAAAGACAACAAAGTAAATATTCCAAAATTCAAATCAAGAACAGCTGCCAACATGAGGAACTTACAAATAAATATCCTTGGAGTAGTAAAGCAACTTAAATTGCTTAATAAAAGCAACTGTTCTGGACCAGACTGTGTACCAGTTACGTGATGCATTGGCACACAGTCAATACAGATTTAAAAAACATCGTTCTTGTGAAATACAACTAGCTCTATAGTCACGCTAAGTGTTCAGTCCAACTGACATGGGATTTCAAATTGATTCTGTATTTCTAGACTTCTAGAAGGCTTTTGGCACTGTACCACACAAGTGGCTTGTAATCAGATTGTGTGCTTGTGGAATATCCGTCTCAGTTATGTGACTAGATTCGTGATTTCCTGTCACACAGGTCACAGTTCCAGTCATCAAGTAAAACAGAAGTGATTTCTGGCATTCCCCGAGGTAGTGTTATAGGCCCCCTGCGGTTCCTTATCTATATAAATGATTTAGGAGACAATCTGAGCAGCCGTCTTAGGCTGTTTGCAGATGATGCTGTCATTTATCGTTTAGTACAGTCATCAGAAGATCAAAACAAATTGCAAAACAATTTAGGAAAGCTATCTGTATGGTACAAAAATTTGCAACTGACCCTAAATAATGAAAAGTGTGAGGTCATCCACATGAGTGCTAAAATAAACACAATAAATCAATCAAATCTAAAGGCCGTAAATTTAATTAAATACCTAGGAATTATAATTATTAAAATTTTAAATTGGAAAGAACACACAGGAAATGTTGCAGGAAAAGTGAACCAAAGACTGTGACTTCTTGGCAGAACACTTAGAAGATGCAACAGATTTACTAAAGAGACTGCCCACACTTGTCCATCCTCTTTTGGAGTACTCCTGCACGGTCTGGGATCCTTACCAGGTAGGATTCATAGAGTACACTGAGTAAGTTCAAAGAAGGGCAGCATGTTTTGTATTATCAAGAAATAGGGGAGAGAGTGTCATGGACATGATACAGGATCCCTGTAGATGCAGACGTAGATGTAGAGAAGTGAGGTGGATCACAGCCATAATAAAAGAAACCAGAAGTCTTTGAAATGTGGGGTTCTTGAAAGATGAGATTCTTGAAGTTTTCCCATTGGACAGAATACTCTATAATATTTTAGGCTTGCATCACCCACAGCAATATATTTTCAGTAAACAAAATAATTTCTTCTACATTCCTAAAATGAATCAATAGCATTTTATCAAACAAAATCACCAGATATGGCAATGGTAATACATGCCTACAAACTCCAGTTCTGTAAGTCTCAAAAACCTTCTAACTTATGGTGAATCAAGCTACAAATTTTACACAGTTAAAGGCATTATTCTCAAGAAATACAAAAATTATACTTTCTAGTGTCACTATTGTGTTTACTTTCTACACATGAGATAAGACCATGCTGACACTTGACCACTTACAGTGAATCAGCAATGCTCAGAGTGGAATCTCTGTAACATAAACTTCATGTTTATTGCTTTCCAAACAGGCCTGTAACAGTGCAATAAAAAGCAAGCACATGAACATGCCACAACACAGGAACTATTGCAAAAGAAATACGCAGTCCATAGTCTTTCTATTAATTCATATTGATAAATAGACAAAACATGTGATGAAACACTTGGTTTCAACAGGAACTGTTCCTCTTGGATGCTGCCCATCCGAAGTTATGAATATGGTGATTTTGGTTTACACTAAAACTGAATGATGATACTTTATTTTTCAGGAACTGGAAGCTGGTTATATAGCAGTGACAAATATCTGCTCACCGGAAGACAGAAAGATTTGCTACTGCCGGTGGATGATTGTGGCCAATGATGTGTCGAATGAAGAACAAAGTGATTTTTGTAACAGACTTTTTGGAAGTATTTCCTAATCTGTTGATGATGATTCTTTGGCAGGTTTTGGATGTTTACTCATATCTCGCAAAGAGACCATGAGGATAAGATCAGAGATATTAGAGCCCACACAGAGGCATACCGACAAACTTTCTTTCCACAAACAATACGATACTGGAATAGAAGGGAGAACCGATAGAGGTACTCAGGGTACCCTCTGCCACACACTGTCAGGTGGCTTGCGGAGTATGGATGTAGATGTAGATGTACTGCCAGTTCACACTTGCTCAAGGCAGCTTTTTTTAGCAGCTGTTTCATTCTGTCTATTTAATGTACACTCACAATAACTAGCTACCAGTTTGCTATGTGCTGATCACATCTGCAGGTGAGCGCGATCTACACTGCTTGCAGTGTACGTCCAGCTTACCTACATGAGTAAATATGTCGCCACTGAATTCATAAAAAACTGGTTTGAAATTGAATTAATTATTACCAATATTCTGTTTGACACTTCCAAGTCAAAGACAGTTCCTACAACATCATTCCATGTAACAGAATGGGACATTTGCATAGCATTTCACATTTCGAAAGTTAATGTTTATTGACTCAGGAACACATTTTCTGTGGCTGTAAAATGGTAAAGGTATAGTTATAACTTTATTAAGATAAAATAATTTTATGGAAGTGTTACCTATTAGTGTATCAATAAGTAAAAATATACCTGGGGTGGAATGGGACACAGACAGGATACAAAACAGAATTTAATATAATGAGAATAGTACAAAACAATTTCATTTTAACCTCATCTATTTTGAAATTATTGATTTACAACATTAACAAACGCACAAACTTTACATTTTGACAAAAAATACACCAGACTAAGAAATATTATTGACACCCAGGTCTGGGACAACAGTCAACATCAGATGTATCAAGAATTTGAAGAATGTCAGACTTTCATACCCATGCAGTATTATCATCTTTAAATGTAAATTTCTTTACATTGTTCTTCTTCAAGAAGGTTACTTCTTCCTCAAAAGCATCTACTGTTTTAACCTGCCCTGTGAAGTGGTTAATTGACATCTTGGTTGCAAATTTAAAAACTACAGTGGAAACGACGTTCACACCTTTCTTTTGTCACCTGTTTGACTATTGACTATTTACTGTGTGTTAAGGAACCATTGTTGTGAAATTTCCTGAAACACATTTAAATCCAGAATTAATTTTTGATAATGGAATGCCCTCTGTAGATTATTGCGTAGGGCTTGCTCACATTGCACAAAATCTCATTAATATCACAAAAAGGTGCCACAAATTAACTTAAGCTGTCAAGGCTGATCTTCTGGACAAAATGTTACCAAAAATATTAGAACTGAACATCTCACTTTGCGGCATGGCCAGCACTTATAGCATCGCTGACACCTAATACCTACTTAGTACATAGTCAGATCAGATTGCATTAAGTCAATCTCTCTCTCTCTCTCTCTCTCTCTCTCTCTTCCCCCATCCCTTTCTTTCAGCCAGAAAGAGGAAGTGCAGATGACAAGTAGTCTTGCACTGCAGCCAACAAGTTCAACAGTGAACACATTTTGTTCACTCATGCTGATGGCAGATGTGATACTACATCCACTATTTTCAGTCAAGGAAAAATGAAGTTTTGCAACATTATTAAGAAACATAATCACTTAAACTCAGCAAATGACACATTCATGACACCAGATGCTACCCATGAAGAAATAATAACAGCTTGAGAATAGTTAATCATCACACTGAATAGTGGATCTGTCAGCAGTTCCCAGATGCTAGACAATTTGTGGTACCAGCTATTCACTAAGTCTGCCACAAAAAACATCTACATCTACATCCATACTCCGCAAGCCACCTAATGGTGTGTAGCGGAGGGTACCCTGAATACCTCTAACGGTGCTCCCTTCTATTCCAGTCTCGTATTGTTTGTGGAAAGAAGGATTGTCGGTATGCCTCCGTGTGGGCTCTAATCTCTCTGATTTTATCCTCATGGTCTCTTCGCGAGATATATGTAGGAGGGAGCAATATACTGCTTGACTCCTCGGTGAAGGTATGTTCTCGAAATTTCAACAAAAGCCCGTACCGAGCTACTGAGCGTCTCTCCTGCAGAGTCTTCCACTGGAGTTTATCTATCATTTCCACAATGCTTTTGTGATTACTAAATGAGCCTGTAACGAAGCGCGCTGCTCTCCATTGGATCTTCTCTATCTCTTCTATCAACCCTATGTGGTACGGATCCAACACTGCTGAGCAGTATTCAAGCAGTGGGCGAACAAGCGTACTGTAACCTACTTCCTTTGTTTTCGGATTGCATTTCCTTAGCATTCTTCCAATGAATCTCAGTCTGGCATCTGCTTTCCCGACAATCAACTTTATATGATCATTCCATTTTAAATCACTCCTAATGCGTACTCCCAGATAATTTATGGAATTAACTGCTTCCAGTTGCTGACCTGCTATACTGTAGCTAAATGATATGGGATCTTTCTTTCTATGTATTCGCAGCACATTAGACTTGTCTACATTGAGATTCAATTGCTATTCCCTGCATCATGCATCAATTCGCTGCAGATCCTCCTGCATTTCAGTACAATTTTCCATTGTTACAACCTCTCGATACACCACAGCATCATCTGCAAAAAGCCTCAGTGAACTTCCGATGTCATCCACAAGGTCATTTATGTATATTGTGAATAGCAACTGTCCCACGACACTCCCCTGCAGCACACCTGAAATCACTCTTACTTCGGAAGACTTCTCTCCATTGAGAATGACAGGCTGCATTCTGTTGTCTAGGAACTCTTCAATCCAATCACACAATAGTCCATATGCTCTTACTTTGTTCATTAAACGACTGTAGGGAACTGTATCGAACGCCTTGCGGAAGTCAAGAAACACGGCATCTATCTGGGAACCCGTGTCTATGGCCCTCTGAGTCTTGTGGACGAATAGCGCGAGCTGGGTTTCACACGATCATCTTTTTCGAAACCCATGCTGATTCCTACAGAGTAGATTTCTAGTTTGCAGAAAAGTCATTATACTCGAACATAATACGTGTTCCAAAATTCTTCAACTGATCGACATTAGAGATATAGGTCTATAGCTCTGCACATCTGTTCGACGTCCCTTCTTGAAAACAAGGATGACCTGTGCCCTTTTCCAATCCTTTGGAACACTACGCTCTTCTAGGGACCTACGGTACACCGCTGCAAGAAGGGGCAAGTTCCTTCGCGTACTCTGTGTAAAATCGAACTGGTATCCCATCAGGTCCAGCGGCCTTTCCTCTTTTGAGTGATTTTAATTGTTTCTCTATCCCTCTGTCATCTATTTCGATATCTACCATTTTGTCATCTGTGCGACAATCTAGAGAAGGAACTACAGTGCAGTCTTCCTCTGTGACACAGCTTTGGAAAAAGACATTTAGTATTTCGGCCTTTAGTCTGTCATCCTCTGTTTCAGTACCATTTTGGTCACAGAGTGTCTGGACATTTTGTTTTGATCCACCTACCGCTTTGACATAAGACCAAAATTTATTAGGATTTTCTGCCAAGTCAGTACATAGAACTTTACTTTCGATTTCATTGAACACCTCTCGCATGGCCCTCCTCACATTACATTTCGCTTCGCGTAATTTTTGTTTGTCTGCATGGCGTTGGCTATGTTTATGTTTACTGTGAAGTTCCCTTTGCTTCCGCAGCAGTTTTCTAACCACAGTGGTTCTTTTCCAACTCTTACGATCTTGCTTGGCACATACTCATCTAACGCATATTGTACGATGGTTTTGAACTTTGTCCACTGATCCTCAACACTATCTGTACTTAAAACAAAACTTTTGTGTTGAGCCATTAGGTACTCTGAAATCTGCTTTTTGTCACTTTTGCTAAACAGAAAAATCTTCCTACCTTTTTTAATATTTCTATTTAAGGCTGAAATCATCGATGCAGTAACCGCTTTATGATTGCTGATTCCCTGTTCTGCGTTAACTGTTTCAAATAGTTCAGGTCTGTTTGTCACCAGAAGGTCTAATATGTTATCGCCACGAGTCAGTTCTCTGTTTAACTGCTCAAGGTAGTTTTCAGATAAAGCACTTAAAAAAATTTCACTTCATTCTTTGTCCCTGGCACCCATTATGAACGTTTGAGTCTCCCAGTCTACATCCAGCAAATTAAAATCTCCACCCAGAACTATAACATGGTGGGGAAATCTACTCGAAATATTTTCCAAATTATTCTTCAGGTGCTCAGCCACAACAGCTGCTGAGCCAGGGGGCCTATAGAGACATCCAATTACTATGTCTGAGCCTGCTTTAACCGTGACCTTCACCCAAATTATTTCACATTTCAGATCTCCGTCAATTTCCTTCGATACTATTGCACTTCTTATCGCTATAAACACGCCTCCCCCTTCACTGTCCAGCCTGTCTCTGCGGTATACATTCCAATCTGAGTTTAGAATTTCATTACTGTTTACATCTGGTTTCAGCCAACTTTCCGTCCCTAGTACTATGTGGGCATTGTGACCATTTATTAATGAGAGCAGTTCTGGGACCTTTCTATAGATGCTCATGCAGTTTACGATTAGCACATTAATATTGTTATTCTCTGTTGCATTTTGCCTACTCCTACCTTGCCAAGTCTCAGGAGGCGTCTTGTCGGACCTAGGGAGGGAATTCTCTAATCTAAAAAAAACCACATGTGCACTCCACATGTACTCCGCTACCCTTGTAGCCACTTCCTGCGTGTAGTGCACGCCTGACCTATTCAGGGGGACCCTACATTACTCCACCCGATAGTGGAGGTCGAGAAATTTGCACCCCAGATCTCCGCAGAATCGTCTGAGCCTCTGGTTCAAGCCTTTTACTCGGCTTCAAACCAGAGGGCTGCGATCGGTTCTGGGAACGATACTACAAATTGTTAGCTCAGATTCCACCCCGCGAGCGAGGCTTTCCGCCTTCACCAAGTCTGCCAACCGCCTGTACGAACTGAGGATGACCTCTGAACCCAGACGGCAGGAGTCATTGGTGCCGACATGAGCAACAATTTGCAGTTGGGTGCACCCAGTGCTCTCTATCGCCGCCGGCAGGGCCTCCTCCACATCTCGGATGAGACCCCCCGGCAAGCAGACAGAATGAACACTGGCCTTCTTCCCCCACCTTTCCGCTATTTCCCTAAGGGGCTCCATCACCCGTCTAACATTGGAGCTCCCAATAACTAATAAACCCCTCCCCCCGTGTGCCTGCTCGGACCTTGCTGAAGGAGCAGCCACATGTCCACTCACAGGCAGAGCGGGATGGAATCTTTGAAAGTTGTCACCCACAAAAGACAATGAGCAACATCATTTGTTATGGAGTTACAAGCAAGTCCGTAATTAGATGGGAAACTGGAAACATCCTGAGAAATGGGGCTGGACTCAAAGTAACCAAGGTCGGAGGTTGATCTGAGCTTGTTCTTCATGTTGGTCCTCACTCATATGAATGGAGCTGTGAAAGTGTGTGCTTCCACAGAATAGCAGGTTTGAAACTTTTTTCCCATTTTCAGGAACTCCAATGAAGTCCACTGTGAAAATGGGCCAGTATTTTTACGTAAAGAAAATGAAGATGCAGGAAATTTTGTGGAAAGTATTGGCCCACTCGATCTACCTACCCTGGTTCTACTACTCAAGGCACTTCAGGTGGCACTACAGAATTTGGCTCATCAAAGCATCAGAAGTCACTCACATATCCACATCAAGTGTGCCAAAGGTTGTAGTAGTAGTAGTAGTAGTAGTAGTAGTAGTAGTAGCAGTAGCTTTATTCATCCATAGATCTCTTTTTACAAGGGTATAGGACATGTCAAAGTATTTACAAATTTAGATCAATTTAAAATAAGCTAATTCATATACACATATATTTACAGACTTCTAGTTAGAGACGATCATTAGATTTACTCCTGGTATACAATACTTTTTTTACAAATAACTTATTAAATAATGTAATGCCACATTGTTCACTCATATCTCACTATCAATCACTGTACACACACACACACACACACACACACACACACACACACACACACTATTATTATTATTATTATTATTATTTATTTGTATAACATTTTTTATCAAACCCCTACTCGGTTTTAGCTAAGTAATCCTTCAATGTATAAAACATATTGCATAACAGGTACTTTTTAGCTGCCTTTTTAAATAAATGTATTTTTGCAATTTCTTTACTCTCTCTTGGTAATTTATTGTACAGTTTTATTCCTTAGTAGAAAATGCTGTTTTGGGTTATATGTTTATTTTTTCTTGGAAAATGTAAGTTGAATCAATCTCTTGTTTGCATGGTCATGGACAGAGCTGTTCCTGCAGTAATTACCTATGTTATTTTTGATGTGTACAACTGACTGGTAAATGTATTCACATGGAGCAGTTAAAATCCCAGTGTTCTGAACAGATCTCTACAATGAGCTCGACTAGTATTTTTGGTTATTATTCTTATGGCTCTTTTCTGGAGTTTGAAAATTGTGTCCATATTTTGTGTATTTGTTCCCCAAAACAGAATGCCATAGCTAAGAACTGAGTGTACATATGAATAATATTTAACTAAAAGACATTGCATGTTACACACTGATGATAGGATTCCAAGGGCATAACATGCTGATGGCATTCTGTCTGCAAGTACCTATGTGTGTTCACACCACTTAAACTGAGAATCAATATTCATTTCTAGAAATTTTCCATTTGTTACACAGTCTATAGAGGTGCCATCTACATTAAATTTAACATTGTCATTTTTCCTCTTCAAACTGAAATCTATGGCATTAGATTTCTTTATGTTCAATGTCACTTTATTACTTGTTGACCAATTATAAACTTCCTTAAGAGTTTCATTTGATTTCTCGGCAAGGAGTTCTCTTGTTTTCTCAGTGACTATAATATTGCTGTCATCAGCGACGAGGATTTTTTCACCATGAGTAACACTACTGGGAAAGTCATTGATGTATATCAGGAACAGTATTGGTCCTAATATGCTACCTTGTGGAGCCCCAATATTAACGTATTTTGGTTCTGATAAAGAGTTTTCCTAAATGTTTAGATCTATTTGAAGTACGTGTTATCTCTATTCTTTGTACCCTATCTTTTAGGTATGACCGAAACCAGTCATTAGCTACCCCTCTTATTCCTAATGCTTCTAATTTATTTAACAGAATCTTGTGGTCGACTGTATCAAATGCCTTAGAAAGATCCAAAAATATGTACACTGTCAGAAATATTATGCATCCCAAAGTGATAATAATATGTGTTAGTAAATTTTCTACATCTACATCTACTTGATTACTCTGCTATTCACAATAAAGTGCCTGGCAGAGGGTTCAATGAACCACCTTCAAGCTCTCTCTACCATTCCACTCTCGAACGGCACACGGATAAAAAAAACAAGCACTTAAATTTTACTGTGCGAGCCCTGATTTCTCTTTTTTATCGTGATGATCATTTCTCCCTATGTAGATGGGTGCCAACAGAATTTTTTGCAATCGGAGGAGAAAACTGGTGATTGAAATTTCGGGAGAAGATCCCATCACAACGAAAAAGCCTTTGTTTTGATGATTGCCACTCCAAGTCACGTATCATGTCTGTGACACTATCTCCCATATTTTGCGATAATACAAAACAAGCTGCCCTTCTTTGTACTTTTTCGACGTCATCCGTCAGTTCCACCTGATGCGGATCCCACACCGCACAGCAATACTCCAGAATAGGGTGGACAAGTGTGGTGTAAGCAGTCTCTTTAGTAGAGCTGTTGCACCTTCTAAGTGTTCTGCCAAAGAATTGCAGTCTTTGGTTTGCTCTACTCACAATATTATCTATGTGATCGTTCCAATTTAGGTTATTAGTAATTGTAATCCCTAAGTATTTAGTTGAATTTACAGCCTTCAGATTTGTGTGACTTATCGCCTAATTGAAATTTAGCTGATTTCTTTTAGTACTCATGTGAATAACTTCACACTTTTCCTTATTCAGGGTCAATTGCCACTTTTCACACCATACAGATATCTTATCTAAATCATTTTGCAAGTCATTTTGATCATCTGATGACTTTACAAGATGGTAAATGACCGCATCATCTGCAAACAATCTAAGACGGCTACTCAGATTGTCTCCTATGTCGTTGATATACACTCCTGGAAATGGAAAAAAGAACACATTGACACCGGTGTGTCAGACCCACCATACTTGCTCCGGACACTGCGAGAGGGCTGTACAAGCAATGATCACACGCACGGCACAGCGGACACACCAGGAACCGCGGTGTTGGCCGTCGAATGGCGCTAGCTGCGCAGCATTTGTGCACCGCCGCCGTCAGAGTCAGCCAGTTTGCCGGTGCATACGGAGCTCCATCACAGTCTTTAACACTGGTAGCAAGCCGCGACAGCGTGGACGTGAACCGTATGTGCAGTTGACGGACTTTGAGCGAGGGCGTATAGTGGGCATGGGGGAGGCCGGGTGGACGTACCGCCGAATTGCTCAACACGTGGGGCGTGAGGTCTCCACAGTACATCGATGTTGTCGCCAGTGGTCGGCGGAAGGTGCACGTGCCCGTCGACCTGGGACCGGACAGCAGCGACGCACGGATGCACGCCAAGACCGTAGGATCCTACGCAGTGCCGTAGGGGACCGCACCACCACTTCCCAGCAAATTAGGGACACTGTTGCTCCTGGGGTATCAGCGAGGACCATTCGCAACCGTCTCCATGAAGCTGGGCTACAGTCCCGCACACCGTTAGGCCGTCTTCCGCTCACGCCCCAACATCGTGCAGCCCGCCTCCAGTGGTGTCGCAACAGGCGTGAATGGAGGGACGAATGGAGACGTGTCGTCTTCAGCGATGAGAGTCGCTTCTGCCTTGGTGCCAATGATGGTCGTATGCGTGTTTGGCGCCGTGCAGGTGAGCGCCACAATCAGGACTGCATACGACCGAGGCACACAGGGCAACACCCGGCATCATGGTGTGGGGAGCGATCTCCTACACTGGCCGTACACCACTGGTGATCGTCGAGGGGACACTGAATAGTGCACGGTACATCCAAACCGTCATCGAACCCATCGTTCTACCATTCCTAGACCGGCAAGGGAACTTGCTGTTCCAACAGGACAATGCACGTCCGCATGTATCCCGTGCCACCCAACGTGCTCTAGAAGGTGTAAGTCAACTACCCTGGCCAGCAAGATCTCCGGATCTGTCCCCCATTGAGCATGTTTGGGACTGGATGAAGCGTCGTCTCACGCGGTCTGCACGTCCAGCACGAACGCTGGTCCAACTGAGGCGCCAGGTGGAAATGGCATGGCAAGCCGTTCCACAGGACTACATCCAGCATCTCTACGATCGTCTCCATGGGAGAATAGCAGCCTGCATTGCTGCGAAAGGTGGATATACACTGTACTAGTGCCGACATTGTGCATGCTCTGTTGCCTGTGTCTATGTGCCTGTGGTTCTGTCAGTGTGATCATGTGATGTATCTGACCCCAGGAATGTGTCAATAAAGTTTCCCCTTCCTGGGACAATGAATTCACGGTGTTCTTATTTCAATTTCCAGGAGTGTAGATCAGGAACAATAGAGGGCCTACAACACTTTCTTGGGGAACCTCAGATATTACATCTGTTTTACTCGATGACTTTCCATCTATTACTACGAACTGTGACCTTTTTGACAAGAAATCATGAGTCCAGTCGCACAACTTTTTTAATTATAATAAAACTACTTATGTTTCATTTGCATTGCACGATTTATAAAAGTATAATTAGCTAACTATCTTGCTGAAGTGTCCATTGACTTAAGAGGGGATGTAATGGAAAATGTACACATTTATTAAAAAAATCATTACAGCCCTATTTATTAATGTAAAAAACCAAAATTTTGGATGTGAAAGCAAAAAAGCTGTATTTTAATGGAAAAATACAATAAAATACGAAGGATTACTATTTTGCCACAAATCTGAATTTTTTTATCGTCTTTTATAAAAAGCCATAACTCAAATTCTAATCATGCAATTAATCTGACAATTTTATTGTAGTGTCCTGAGATGGTTATAAGACCACTGAACTACAGTTATTAATTTATGTTACAAATTGTATCATTAACAGTGTTTTTAATGTTGCACATCCAAAATTAACTTTTTTTTCTACATACAATCATCTAAAAATCAGAATGTAATTACAGGATCTCGTATTTTTTAGTTCCAGGGAGACAGCAACACACTGCAAACAGTTCCTGAAAATTTCATAGCATTAGTGCATATACTTTTTGAGAAAAGGTTCCTAATAACATTAAAAAAAATGTAAAACAGAGAAAATGAGGTTCAAAGATTTTCTTCTCACATTTCTACATGTAATAAGCTTACCTCAATTTTAAAATCCTCCATACTGATACTCCTCATCCTCCAGGTTTCTCTTCTCTCCTCTTTGAATCTGCCTGGCCTGTATTTGCAGGTAAGACACTGATCTGTTAGCTTTCTTGACCCTGCTCTCGTCAATGGTGTAAAATGCTTTTCTTGTAAACACACCAGGATCTAGACCAACTCTCTTCAACACTTCAATTATTCAATTACTTCTGTTATTGTAACATAAAACTGCATCATAGACACCCATTTTGAGTACTTCAAGTCCACAGAATGTCCTTTTTGAGCATCTAATCCAGATTAAATTATTGAGGCTTTCATTTACATTTTGTACATTCCATGAAGATACTTTCTCAATAAATCAATGTTTGCAAGAAACCTGAATGTGGGCTTAATTGCATTCATAACAGGTTCTGGTAATGAGTGTTAACTGAAGAGAATCGATTTCTTTCAGAGTAAGTCTGCCTTTTCCTCATAGTGGTTTTCCATCCTCAAGTACTTCACCTTTCTTCTCTTTCAGAAAGTGACAAAGACTACCACCAAGCCTCTTTTGGATGTGACCAACACATTCCAACTTTTCTATTGTTGTATTGTATGGATTTTTATCTGTTACAGCTCTGAACAAAGAGGAGTCCCCATCACCAAGGTATTTAGTATATCTAACACCATACTGGTCCTCACAACTGCAGCATCCTCATGCCCCCACTTCAGCCACTATAATTTTTAGAGCACGTTACTGCATGTTTTTCTTGCCACAGTTCCTCCCTGCCTTCATTGTTGGACATTTTCCTTTTTGCACACTGGTGGCAGTATTTAGACTTAATTTCTACAACTAAAACTTTACCCGAGTCAATACCAATAACATATGCAACTCCATACAAAGATGTGTAACCCCTTTTCATCCAGATCTCATCTACAGACACACACAGCTCAGCAACATTTGATGGAGATTCACAGTCATGAATATCTACCCCAGGATCTACTGCTTTTGGTTTATTTCTACCAATTTCTCCATGGCTTTCTTCACAGAAACTTTGGCAGTATTGCATACGGCATCAGACATTTCTTCCTTTATTTTTTCAAACCTCGCACAGGGTGGAAGTATGTTTAGAAAGCCACACAACAAATTACCTCCTTCCCTGCCCTGTCCTAGGCATCTAAGAGAATATGCTAACCTAAAATTGCTTTCATAGGTACCAGTGTCAGTTTTTTTGGAGAAGGAAAATGAAAATTCATAGCCACACAAATTACAAATTAATTTAAAATCACAAGCTATTCCCACTCTTCTTCCTTCAACAACAATCATGCATTCCATATTTTTACAGCTAACACATGAACATGAAAACTTTATATAGCCTGGCAGAGAAGTTCTAAATCAATAAGTCTGAATCCAGTGGAATTCATATCAACATCATTCACATACCTGTACAATTCTCTTGTCCCATGTTCATATTCTTAAGCTGAGAGCTTATGTTCTTCATTTCGAGCTGCTTCCTCTTTTTCGTTGGTAAACCAATTTCCATGAAACCTCTGTTTCCTAAACACAGTTTTTCCACCACCCACTATGCATAAATCTTTACTCCCATGTAAGGGTTTGCGAATTCAACCTTCCACCTACTAATATGTGTTAGTATTGTCAAAACGTAAATAAACCACATGCAAGAAAGTTTTCAGGCAAAGATAGTGACATCAGCCAGAAACATTAAAAGAAAATAGTCTTTACACTGACAAGAATTCTGCTGAAGCAAGCAGTTTGCCAAATGTTGAAAAAGGTGTGGCTGCCAGTGCAGAGTTAATCAGTTTAACAATTTAAAGGCATTTCTAAAGCTGCTATCGTGATGAAATTCACGCACAACATAGATTAAACTGTGTAGATCAAGAAAATAATATTTTTGAAAAATCAATTTTTTTTGGACCAAAATCCATTACATCCCCCCTTACACTAGTGATGTATAGATCAAAATAGGCCCAGTAATCACCCTATTGTGCAAGGCATAATTGAATACCATTATGTGAGATGTTTAATTTCAATATATACCATAATGTACATTTCTACTATATAAACAGAAACGAAAAAAAAAAAAAAATTACTCAAAAACTATGAACTCTGCCGTTTTGCACAAACTTTGAAAAAATGATATCTTTTGATAAACTGTTGCACCCTTGGTATTGTGTGAAGATAAAAGTTATAGCAATCAAATTTGTTCAGAATCTTGTGCTCTTTTAAAATGGAAATAGATGTCAAAGCACTAGGATCTTTCCATTAACATGAATGACTTAATGAAATCTACTACAATCTACTACCCCACCTTTTGCAAGGTACATCTACCATCTGACTGGACTAGAACCTTGCAAAAGGGCGCTTGATTTTTAATGTGGTGTTTTCCACCTAAAACTGCATGCATTATGATTAATTTGAGTTTGCTACCAACTCCATTAATACTGCCTTCACATGACCTTACTACCATATTGTATTAGGCTAATACTATACAGAATGTATCACTTTAAATAAGTGTATTAGTTACACTTGTAACAGAAGAAGTAATGTGAAAATTATGTAACTTAATAAAAATCAAATATTACTTCAAGTGCAAAAATCCTGCTTTTATGAAAGTTGTTACCTCAACTTTATTAAAATAGTTACTTGAAGTTCATCAGACGGATGGAATAATTAACTTTCTCTAGGGTGTCTTTAAGCTGGTCTTTTGAGCTATGATATAACAGGCCACATTGCAAAAATTAATTTGAAAGTAAAAATTTAAGGCGTTCTATGTATTAGTAATGGAAGTACTACAGAATTTATAAAAACTCAAATACAGAAAATTAATCACAACACACTGTGGAACACTTGTCTTATTAAACTGTTGTTCAACAGCTTGCTCTCTTATTAGCAGACACCACATCAGATCAAAAGCATTAAGGACACCTATTAGTGGACATTAATAAGGGTTGTGTCCACCCTTTGTCTTTACAATAGGTTGAACTCTGCTGGGGTCATTTTCAGTGAGGTGTCTGATTTTTTCTGGAGAAATGGCAGCCCATTCTTCCTCAAGAGCCAAATCCATGGAAGGATGGAAGACAGGGTCTAGAATAAAGTCAACATTCTTAACTTGTCCCAGAGAAGTTCCTTTGAGTTCGAGTCGGGACTCTGAGCAGGCAGTCCATTTCAGGAATGTTATCATCCACAAATCATTGCCTCACAGATACTAGGTGAACTATCATGCTGATAAAATCATAATTTCTGAACTGTTCCTCTACTGCATACAATGCTGTAAAATGTGTTCATAACCTTCCTCATTCAATGTGGGGACCACACTGTAACCAATCCAGGCATTTGCCAAAACCGTACAGTGTAGTGTGATTCATCATTCATTTCAATCATCCTCTGCCCAATGGCATCACTCTTTACACCACCTTAAGCATCCCTTACCAATGACTACAGAAATGTGTGGCTTATGACAAGCTTCTCCACCACTGTACCTCATTCTTTTTTAACCTCCAATGCACAGTCATTGTGCTAGTTGGACTGCTGGCAGCACGTTGGAACTCACGAGTGATTCCTTCCACAGATTTCGTGCAATTTTTACAACCACCTTGCACAATGTTTAGTAGTTCATGTCCATCGGTACATGATGTCTGTCTGGTGCTGATGTAGCTGTGATTGTTCCTTTTCCATTTCCACTTCACAATCATATCACCAAGAGGTGACTTAGGTAGCTTTAAAGGGTTGAAATGTTCCCAGGGATTTTTTACTCAGGTGACTACCAATGACAAGTAAACATAGGAATTCAATGAGCTCTCATGGCTGACCCATTTTGTGGTTACTGCTTCTCTACTGACAAAATAATATTCTTCACATTCTTTTCTACTGGTGGATCCACCTCTAGTAACTTCTAGGGGTCAATTCTGCATTACCTAGGTATGTCTGGGTGCTACTGATCAGACATTGTACCTAGTATTTAATAAAAGTCATAGGTTGTACGATGTTCTTTATTAACTCTTAGAACGACGTGTTTTGCCTGGTTAGGGCACATCAAATTATGTTACAAAATCAAAAATTTTCTGCCAAAAAACATCCGTCAAAAAAGGTATGTTGCCAAATAAAACATACAAACATACTAAAAGGCAACTTGTTAATTCAGTATCATACCTTCTTTGATGGATGCTTTTTGGCAGAAACTTACTGACTTTTCAGACATGACCCAGGTGAAAGGTGTCATTCTTGAGTTAATAAAGGACACTGTGCAACCTATGACTATTAAACAGTAGCAATAACAAGGTTGCTCTACAATCACGATAAGATGGAATGGAATAATTTTTATAATGTACCTAGGTTTGTATACACAATTCCAAAGAAAATACAGTTTAGGCAACCTTGAACTCTATTGCAATGAATTTACCTACAATAAGCTCTCCGTGCTTGTCTATCTCGTGCAAGTCCCTCCATCTCTGCACAACTACTGCAAACTGCATCCACTTGAACTGACTGACTGTAGTCAAGCCTTAGTTACCTCCTACAACTGTTACTTCCCACATGTCCCCAGTTTACAGAATCAGCAGTTTCTTGATGGCTCAGGATGTGTCCTATTAACTTCTTTCATTTAGTTAAGTTGTGCCATAACTTTCTTGTCTTCTCAGTTTGATGTAGTACCATATAGTTACCTGATCAAGCAAGCCAATCCTCAGCTTTCTTCTGTAGCATCACATTTCAGGAACTTCTACCAGCTAAACTGTACTCCACTTCAAATTCCTCTTTTTTAAAAATGCTTTTCTTACTCCTGACAACCTGTGCAATATGTCTGCCCTAGTTGGGCCATCATCACTTATTTTGATGACCAAGTAGCACAACTCGTCTACAACTTTTAGTCCCTCATTTTCGAATCTGAAAATTCGTACCAGATGGTGGAGAAGACAAAGGCGTGTCTCGACAGTGCCCCGACACAACTAGTGAATACAACAGGAGGCAAAAAAGAAGCAAGTGAAAAGGCAACAAAGAATCCTCAAAATGAGGTCAGAACAGGCAAAAGAACAGATATAGAGGAAAATGACAATTACTCAACAGGAAAACTAGCGACATATAGCGACCTGAAGCAAGAAGCACCGTACAGATACCAGACGCCAGCGACGCCTGCCGGACAGCGGAGCACTCATGGTAGTCAGGAGGTGACACACACAAGCAGTCGGGCAGCAACCCATTTAGCAAAGACAGCAAGAAGATATGACACGATACTCAACAACCTGCAAAAACAAGCTAGTTGAAAATAGAAGACAAAGACAAACTAGAAGAAAAAATTATACAAAAGTTAACACAAAAAATGGAAGCCATGATGGAACATCTCACCAACAATCTAAGAAATTTAACAGATGAAAAAATTCAGAACCGAAACTACACATTTAGCGGGGGGAAGGGCCACAGCAAAAGCAACAGCTGAGACCGTACCAAGCGGAACCAAACCAAAAGAAACAATGTGGAAAGTTCCCAACCCATCTACTACACAAGGAGTCATAATCAACAACAAAAAAGATGAGGAGACCACACTAAGGGACAA
Organism: Schistocerca piceifrons; assembly: GCF_021461385.2. Lineage (NCBI taxonomy): Eukaryota > Metazoa > Arthropoda > Insecta > Orthoptera > Acrididae > Schistocerca > Schistocerca piceifrons. Next base: position 586,778,199 of record NC_060138.1, read on the forward strand.
CAAAAAGGAAGCAGACTCCGACAAAACAGCCAGCGATGAAAACAATCAAGCATGGATTGAAGTCGCTTGAAGGAACCGCAAAAGGAATCAACAGACTGTGACCCCAACAGTAGTAGGCACCCAGTAACAACCCCAACAAGAAACGGACTCAACAGACGGCACATTCCAGGCAGCAATACACAGTGCATGGCTCTACACAGGACGGCTACACTGCAACTCCACGCCGGAAAAACTTATCTGACGCCTTGGAAAACTGAATGTGACTGAAATAATAGAATGTGACAAAATAAAATCCAGAGGATTACTAAAAGCCTGCAAAGTAGGCATTCCACTGAACAAGCTTAACAAAATCACAGATCCAGAAAAATGGCCTGAAGGGGCCAAAGTTAGAAGATACCAGTTTTTTCGCCCCCAAAGCCGAGGTGCCGAACTCTAAGTTTAACCTACTTCTTTGGAATTTAGAAAGACTGCAAAGCGCCTTAGAATTGATGGAAGGTGAGCTCCTAAGAAGCCATGATATATTTTTTTCACTCGAAACAAATTCTTGGAGGGGGGGAAAAAAAAACCAGAGGGACTGAGAGGAAGACCCACAAAAGGAATATCCTCCTTCTACAAACCAACAATAGGAATAGCACCTTGTGTCTATGAACAATATGACACCCTAAAAATGGAGACTGAGAGAGTGATTTCCCTTAGCCTCTACATCGAACCCCCGATCCCAATTGAGGATGTCAATAGCAGTCGTGAGACCGCTCTAGAAAACAGACCGAAACTGCAGACTAGATAAGCATGACTGCATAAGTAGGGAACTACTACAAGTGATGGCTGAACAAGGATTCACACTGGTTAAAAAAAAAGAGAGAGAGAGATAGAGAGAGAGAGAAAGAGAGAGAGAGAACAACACATACTTCGCACACAATGGTAGCAGCACCTTAGACATAATCCTATGCACACAATGGTAGCAGCACCTTAGACATAATCCTACACAAAGGCAACGATCTCGAAGTAACAGGCCACAATGTGATATATTCCGCCACGGAGACACCAATAAAGAAACAGTGCCCAGTGAAAACTACCTTTCAAAATGAAGGAACCTAAATGCACACAATAGAAAACAATGCACACGAGAAGAACCTCCAGAAAGATAGACGAGAATAAAATATGTGAAAATGGAGACAAACTTACTGCCTTTGAAAACAAAATACAGGAGAAAGACCTAGATGCTACAGCAACAGTGCTAGTTCACATAATTAAAGCCGCAGCCACCACAACCAACAAGAGAAAGGCAAAGAGATGGTTCGATCAACAATGCTACACAGAGAGGAAGAGAGTATTATTAGCCCTCCATGTGGCCAAACACACACAAAACTCGATGACCTGATCACATATAGCAGACTCAGAAAAGAATACAAGAACCTCCTAAATAAAAAACAAGACAATTTCACTGAACTTGAGGCTAGAAGAATGGTGGAAGAAGCAAAATAAAACCCCCAACATAGCTCTAAAGCCATGACAGTCACAGACAATGGGGAAAACAGAGATGCCAGTCTGGGAGGACCACTTCACCAACATCCTAACCCAACAAGGAGTCCACAAAGCTCATGAAACAATAAGACAATACAAACACATAGAACACGAAGACATACCACGACCCGGACTCGATATGCATATGTGAACTCTGTGAGGAACATTGTGATTGATACCACGTACTAACGTGTAAAAACTGCGTGAAATCAGTCGTAGACATCTGTGTTAAATAATGTATTTTCATATGCACAACTTGTGCACAATAAAGTTTATTATTTCCCTTGCCAGCATCTGATTTAATTCAACTATACTCTACTGCCTTTGTTTTACTTCTGCTGATGTTCATCTTACATCTTTTTAAGACACTGTCTGTCCTGTTCACCTCATCTTCCAACTCCATTGCAGAATTGCATCATTGACGAACCTCAAAGTTTTTATTTCTTCTCCCTGAAATTTAATCCCTTTACCAAATTTCTCCTCTTTTGCTTGCTCTATGCACAAATGTAAGAACATAAACAATAAGCTACAATCTGGTCTCATTCTGTCACATTTTAATGAGGCTGTCACCCGTAATAGTGTCATGTGCAGTCTCACTTACAAAGTAAAACTTAATCACTAATGATTAGTTTTGGCTGTCTGCCATTCCTTTTCAGGTTAGAATTAATGGTGTAGCCATCACTTCCTCACAGTCTTGGTGCACAATACAAAGTCAGTGAATATCAATTGGAAAAACTTCCACCAACAAACATACATGTAGTGTGTCGGGCTATTTGCGCTAGAGTGACAAATATTCTTCTTCTTCTTCTTCTTCTTTTGTTCGTATGGATTATAAATTTGGACGAGTGATTTGAAAATAACTCCATGAACATTACACAACCCTGATCCTACAATCCCATACATTTAACTTCTGTTGCAGTTCACAATAGCAACTCGTTACATGAGCTGTAACTAACTAACTAATCTTATAAGACACTACTTTGTTTCAATGCGATGCTCTCAGTAGCTCAATATCTGCCTCATTTGCCAATACATAGCAATTTCAACAGCAGTTAAATCATTATCAGGTAACTTACCTGTTATATTCCTTCAACCTGGAAAATGTTTTTCCTCTTTCCTTTACACCCCTTTATCCATTCTTCTGCAGGTAACGACATTTTTAGCTAGCATCAAACACAGATCAAACCAGGAGTGTATACAAATTCATTTTTTTCTGAAAGAAGAGCATCATGTTGAGATAAAGAAGACTAATTTTGTTGTGTACACCACCTTACCCAACATCATGCAACTGAGTGCTGCCCATCATTCAGCCCTAGGACACACTCAGCAGGGTGCGGGGAGGGGGGGGGGGGGGGGGGGGGGGGGGGGGGGACTTTCCCCCTCCCAACCAATAGAAAATAAATCTTTTCTACCTAAACTGGCTCCTCCTCCACCGAACATACCGACACGTCAACTCAGTAACAGTTTGAAGAAAGCAATGCATTGTTAGCTGCAACAGGCAGAAGATGTACTTTTTGATGCTATACATTTTAGTGCGCCCCCCCCCCCCCCCCCCCACCCGCCCCCATGAACCATGGACCTTGCCATTGGTGGGGAGGCTTGCGTGCCTCAGCGATACAGGCAGCTGTACCGTAGGTGCAACCACAACAGAGGGGTATCTGTTGAGAGGCCAGACAAACGTGTGGTTCCTGAAGAGGGGCAGCAGCCTTTTCAGTAGTTGCAGGGGCAACAGTCTGGATGATTGACTGATCTGGCCTTGTAACACTAATCAAAACAGCCTTGCTGTGCTAGTACTACGAACGGCTGAAAGCAAGGGGAAACTACAGCCGTAATTTTTTCCGAGGGCATGCAGCTTTACTGTATTGTTAAATGATGATGCCGTCCTCTTGGGTAAAATATTCCGGAGCTAAAATAGTCCCCCACTAAGATCTCCGGGCAGGGACTACTCAAGAAGATGTCGTTATCAGGAGAAAGAAAACTGGCGTTCTACGGATCGGACCGTGGAATGTCAGATCCCTTAATCGGGCAGGTAGGTTAGAAAATTTAAAAAGGGAAATGTATAGGTTAAAGTTAGATATAGTGAGAATTAGTGAAGTTCGGTGGCAGGAGGAACAAGACTTCTGGTCATGTGAATACAGGGTTATAAACACAAAATCAAATAGGGGTAATGCAGGAGTAGGTTTAATAATGAATAGGAAAATAGGAATGCGGGTAAGCTACTACAAACAGCATAGTGAACGCGTTACTGTGGCCAAGATAGATACGAAGCCCACACCTACCACAGTAGTAGAAGTTTATATGCCAATTAGCTCTGCAGATGACGAAGAAATTGAAGAAATGTATGATGAAATAAAAGAAATTATTCAGATAGTGAAGGGAGACGAAAATTTAATAGTCATGGGTGACTGGAATTAGTCAGTAGGAAAAGGGAGAGAAGGAAACGTAGTAGGTGAATATGGATTGGGGGTAAGAAATGAAAGAGGAAGCCGCCTGGCAGAATTTTGCGCAGAGCATAACTTAATCATAGCTAACATTTGGTTCAAGAATCATAAAAGAAGACTGTATACATGGAAGAAGCCTGGAGATACTGACAGGTTTCAGATAGATTATATAATGGTAAGACAGAGGTTTAGGAACCAAGTTTTAAATTGTAAGACATTTCCAGGGGCGGATGTGGATTCTGACCACAATCTATTGGTTATGAACTGTAGATTAAAACTGAAGAAACTGCAAAAACGTGGGAATTTAAAGAGATGGGACCTGGATAAACTGACTAAACCAGAGGTTGTACAGAGCTTCAGGAAGAGCATAAGGGGACAATTGACAGGAATGGGGGAAAGAAATACAGTAGAAGAAGAATGGTTAGCTTTGAGGAATGAAATAGTGAAGGCAGCAGAGGATCAAGTAGGTAAAAAGACGAGGGCTAGTAGAAATCCCTGGGTAACAGAAGAGATACTGAATTTAATTGATGAAAAGAGAAACTACAAAAATGCAGTAAGTGAAGCAGGCAAAAAGGAATTCAAACGTCTCAAAAATGAGATTGACAGGAAGTGCAGAATGGCTAAGCAACGATGGCTTAGCACAAATGTAAGGATGTTGAGGCATATCTCACTAGGGGTAAGATAGATACTGCCTACAGGAAAATTAGTGACACCATTGGAGAAAAGAGAACCACTTGCATGAATATCAAGAGCTCAGATGGAAACCCAGTTCTAAGCAAAGAAGGGAAAGCAGAAAGGTGGGAGGAGTATATAGAGGGTCTATACAAGGGTGATGTACTTGAGAACAAAATTTTGGAAATGGAAGAGGATGTAGATGAAGATGAAATGGGAGATATGATACTGCGTGAAGAGTCTGACAGAGCACTGAAAGACCTGAGTCGAAACAAAGCCCCGGGAGTAGACAACATTTCATTAGAACTAATGACAGCCTTGGGAGAGCCAGTCCTGACAAAACTCTACCATCTGGTGAGCATGATGTATGAAACAGGCGAAATACCCTCAGACTTCAAGAAGAATATAATAATTCCAATCCCAAAGAAAGCAGGTGTTAACAGATGTGAAAATTACCGAACTATCAGTTTCGTAAGTCACAGGTGCAAAATACTAACGTGAATTCTTTACAGACGAATGGAGAAACTGATTGAAGCCGACCTCGGGGAAGATCAGTTAGGATTCCGTAGAAATGTTGGAACACGTGAGGCAATACTGACCTTACAACTTATCTTAGAAGAAAGATTAAGGAAAGGCAACCCTATGTTTCTAGAATTTGTAGACTTAGAGAAAGCTTTTGACAATGTTGATTGGAATACTCTCTTTCAAATTCTAAAGGTGGCAGGGGTAAAATACAAGGAGCGAAAGGCTATTTACAATTTGTACAGAAAGCAGATGGCAGTTATAAGAGTCGAGGGGCATCAAAGGGAAGCAGTGGTTGGGAAGGGAGTGAGACAGGGTTGTAGCATCTCCCCGATGTTATTCAATCTGGATATTAAGCAAGCAGTGAAGGAAACAAAAGAAAAATTCGGAGTAGGTATTAAAATCCATGGAGAAGAAATAAAAACTTTCAGGTTCGCCGATGACATTGTAATTCTGTCAGAGACAGCAAAGGACTTGGAAGAGCAGTTGAATGGAATGGATAGTGTCTTGAAAGGAGGATATAAGATGAACATCAACAAAAGCAAAATGAGGGTCATGGAATGTAGTCGAATTAAGTCAGGTGATGCTGAGGGAATTAGATTAGGAAATGAGACACTTAAAGTAGTAAAGGAGTTTTGCTATTTGAGGAATAAAATAACTGATGATGGTCGAAGTAGAGAGGATATAAAATGTAGACCGGCAATGGCAAGGAAAGAGATTCAGAAGAAGAGAAATTTGTTAACATCGAGTATAGATTTAAGTGTCAGGAACTCGTTTCTGAAAGTATTTGTATGGAGTGTAGCCATGTATGGGAGTGAAACATGGATGATAAATAGGTTGGACAAGGAGAGAATAGAAGCTTTCGAAATGTGGTGCTACAGAAGAATGCTCAAGATTAGATGGGTAGATCACATAACTAATGCGGAGGTATTGAACAGAATTGGGGAGAAGAGAAATTTGTGGCACAACTTGACTATAAGAAGGGATCGGTTGGTAGGACATATTCTGAGGCATCAAGGGATCACCGGTTTAGAATCGGAGGGCAGCGTGAAGGGTAAAAATTGTAGAGCGAGACCAAGAGATGAATATACTAAACAGATTCAGAAGGATGTAGGTTGCAGTAGGTACTGAGAGATGAAGAATCTTACACAGGACAGAGTAGCATGGAGAGCTGCATCAAACCAGTCTCTGGACTGAAGACAACAACAACAACAACAACAACAACAACAATGTGAAATTTTGACCATTCACTAGTGGCACGACAAACTCGTATTGTTATAGGCTTAAACTTAATTGCACTCTTTTAAAATTTTTGAGAACTGTAGGTCTATCCCCAGTCAAAACAACTGTTTTCTAATTTCCTTCAAATTATGTGAGAAATAGGGGATATTTTTGAGAATTTTTAGTTGCTTAAACAACTATATTTTCGTAAGTTAGAGGTATGAGTGTTTTGGATATTTAACTTATTTCGTAGCAAATCAGAGATTGTGGTTCACAGGTACTGCCAAGAAATACATCACCCCTGAATGTCATTGTATATCAACGAAAAAAAAAAGTATGTTTTGAGAATTTTTGGGGTCTACTACTGTCCTTTGCATAAACTACAAGTAATCTGTAGTAAATCAGCGTTTGTGATTTCGTTACTGTAGCAGATAGGCTAACATATTGCATTATGTCTAGATTTCCCTTAAAGAGCAGTATCTCTATTTATTGTCTACATATATTGTAAATAAAGCTTGTTTTCATGTTTGCTAGCTATAATTAACCTCAAAACATTTTAGGAAACTAATAATTTTTATCATAGGTTTCTGTGTTGCTTCAACAGAAATCTCATTTTTTGTATTCACTTCAATTCTTGCAGAGAATTAGAAACTTTTTAGCTCAACAGATTAAAAGATGATCAACCGGCTTAGTTTAAGTTATTTGTTCACTGAACTGCAATATATTGCATCAGCCAAAATCAAAATGCAGGGCCATTGTGAATGCTATTCTTGAACACAGGACGAGTTGTTTGACTTTTGTAAGCAGCTGTAAATCGTCCTGATTACTGTCAAACGATTGGCAGCTACCGCGAATTGGTGTGTTGGAAGAGCTCTTAAGAGTCATGTACCTGTGACACCAGTACCAGAGGTACTGAAGTACTATCCTCTTCTGTGGATCCTGTCTTCTTTGCAGAAAACACAGGGCATGTCATTACACATCTACTTGACTGCAAGTGGTGTGTCAATGGTAGGTCTAAATGTCCTGTACAGGGCAAACAGGGATGAAGGACGACTCAGGGTGTTGTACTCATCCAACTAGAGATGCTGTCTTTCACTGAAACTGAAATTGAGACATTGTGACTCACTTCACATGCTTTAGGGAAACCTGTTTCGTCCAGTGTCAAGAGGAGGCAAATGTAAAAAGGTAGGGGGTCTATTAATCATCGGCAGTTCAATTGTAAAATGAATGATGGTACCCCTTAGGAAAACTACAGCAATGGGCAGGAAAGGACACTAGGTGCACTCATTATGTATGCCTAGGGAACCTCGTTCAATATGCTGAAAAGGTTATTCCAGCAGCCACTGAGGGAAGAAGGTGCAACTAACGGCAGGTTGTGGCGCATGTTGGAACAAATTATGCCTGTAGTCTGGGCTCCGAGGTCATACTTTAATCATTCCAGTGACTGGCAGAGAAGGTTGAGAAGACCAGACTTGTGCATGGAGTTTCAACGAAGCTTACATTTTTGCAGCATTGTCCCAGAACTGATGGTGGCCCTTTGGTTCTGTGTAGAGTAGAAGGACTTCGAAGGTTCTGTGACAAACTAGGCTGCAACTTCCTGGACTTGCGCCACAGGGTTGAGAATTGTAGGGTTCCCTTAAATGGGTCACGTGGGCACTACATGTCAGAGGCTGCTACTCAGGTAGCTGACTGCGTGTCGGGTGCATACAAGGGTTTTTTAGATTAGGGACTCATCATCAACTCCAGAAGTATCAGTGTAAGTTCATAATAAATGCATCCCACGGTGAGAGTATTAAAATCCTAATGGAAAACTGCCTAAGCATACACAAGAAAGTGCCAGAGTTTGAAGCACTTCCAAAAAGCAGTGATGCCCGAGTAAAATTAGGCACAGAAAGCTTGTTGAAACATGGAATAGATAGGAGGGAGATTTTTGTGGAACATTTGAGTGCATATTGAAAGGATATGGAAATGGGAAATGGAGATGATGTATTTGTCGCAACAGACAAGAAACTCAAATCCACCGAGAACTTGAAGCTGCATGTGAGAGTGTTTGGGCAAGACCCAGTATCATTGGTGGGCATAAAATGATAACTGGGTCCTTCCATCACCCACCAGACACATCTCCCGATGTAACCGAAAACTTGAGAAACATCACAGATCACTTATAAGTAAGTTCCCTACCATACTGTAATCATCGGTGGAAACTTTAATTGTCCAGCAATTAACCGTGAAAAATTACAGTTTTGTTAGTGGTGGGTGTGAGAAGACATAATGTGGAATAGTACGAAATGCCCTCTCTGAAAACTACCTACAACAGATTGTTCAGAACCGCACTCATGATGGAAATATATTGGATCTAATGGCAACGAATAGATCTGATCTCACTGAGGATTTCAATATCAAAACTGGTATCAGTGAACATGACAAGGTTGTGGCAACAATGGTTGCCAAAGTAGACACTGGAATATATGTTCACTAAACTAGATAAAATAATCAGTAGTGTCATAACTCAATGAGGAATTTGAAACTTTCAGCATAGAAGAGAAGCATGCACAGGAACTATGGCTCAAGCTCAAAAGAACAGTTGACCATGCACAGGATAGGTATGTCCCAAGCAGAACAGTTCATAATGGGAGGGAACTTCCATGGTATACTTCTGAAGAAACAGAAATTATTGCGTAGGTGTAAAACAAAATGTAGGGCTATAGACAGAGAGATGCTGAATGCAACACATTTGGCTGTCAATAGGACATCTGTGATGCCTTCAATGCATACCATAGAGGGATATTGTCAAATGATTTTTCACAAAACCCGAAGAAACTCTGGTCATATATAAGGCTGTTAGTGGCACCAAAGTTAGTGTCCAGTCCCTAGAGAATGAGACAGGCACTGAAATTGAGGATACCAAAGCAAAAGCTGAAATGCTTAACTCTGTTTTCAAATGTTCTGTTACAAAGGAAAACAAAGAATTAACCCAATTTAATCCTTGTACCACTGAAAAGATGAGTGAAATAATATCAGCGTCACTAGTGTTGAGAAACAGCTGAAATCGTTAAAACTGAACAAAACTCCAGCTATCTTTCCAAATGGAAGGACAATGTCTTGCCACTGCACTATCTCGCTCGGTGCCTTTACAGCCATCCAATCAATCAGCACAAAGCAAAATGTTGAATTTAAATGAGCTATCTGATTTACTTGAAATCTGAACAAATAACCCCTTAATGCCTGAATAAATTTCTAGATGAAACATGAAAATCAAAAATCTTTGAGATTTAGAGGTACCTGAAACACTCAGGAGAATGCAGCACCAGTCAGAAGCATTGGTAGCTTCATGAAGAACCTACTGGCACTGGCATTCAAAAACATTTACCCTTCCACTTATTAGCACAGCTTTCGTATGATGTGAATTCCTGACATTCAGCATTCTGGGGTTAATCCAAGGCCCCTGTCTTCTACGGCAAACAAATTTACGTTGGCACATCCTACAGAGATCACTATGGCAGCTCTGCGTTTAGGATACTTGAGGGCTGAGGCATTCCCCTACTTGGGGACCCCAAATGCTCCACATCCAAAACAAGCTATTTCTGGACGAGTTCTCTGGGGAAAGATAACCTTGGAACCCTGCACTGTAGATATGGGACACATTTTGTTTGGTTTCTCTGCTGAGGCTTGTCCAGCAAGGTTACCTTGATAGTATGTACATTAATCAAGGGCACAATGCTCAGCTTCACTGAGATGCTCAAATCCTTGTTCACAGCACTAGAGGTGACTACGTAATCCCATCTGCAGAATGGAAGCCCACCTACCTCTTTCCATCTATTCCGATCTTCTCTTAAATGGTGAACTTCGACTGTCTGCGACAGTAAAGCCAACAAAACATACGTCCAAACACAGAAGCAACAAGCAGAGGAGGAAGGGGGAGGGACATACCAATAATGATAACCACACAGTTTTCTTATTAGGTGGGTGCATACGTTGGTAGAATTTCTATTTTTCACAATGGTATTCTGGTTGCTATGGGTTTATTTCTTGATTGTCATTTTTTATTTGTAGTCGATTGTTGCTATTTGGGTTTACATATTGTCATTTTGAGGTAGGTAGTGGAGCTGGAGACACTAGAAAATGGAGGGCCAAGTGGAGAAATAGGAACATTTCCAACAATTTCTTCTCTTTGAATTCAATAGGGGATGACAGCAGTGGATGCAGCCAGAAACATTTGTACTGTGTATGAGGATTATGCCACTGGACAGAGCACAGCAAGAAAATGGTTTTCTCATTTTAAGGAGGATCATTTTGACATTGTGACCCCTCTACATTCAGAAAGACCTTCGAGGTTTGATGAAGATCGTTTAAATGTATTAATCCACAATGATCTACAGAAGCATGCTCAAAAACTGGCAAATGCGATGAACTGCAATCATTCCATTATCGTACGACATTTGCATGCAGCAGGGAAGGTTCAAAAATCAAGTGTATGAATGTTTTATGCTAAATCATAAAAACTCATGGGTAGTCGTAAGTGTATCTCTGCTTCCTCGTCATCAACTGGTTTACTGAGCATTCCTATCCTGTACCATTACTGGTGACGAGAAATGGTTTCTTTGTGCAGATAATGTCTTGCAGCTGGTGAAACAGCGACGGTGTGGTGTACTACGAATTTCTCCCCCAAGGTGTAGAAGTTATTCCGCACCCATCTTATTTACCTGGTCTTGCACCCTCAGATTTTTATCTTTCCTACTCTCTATCGATCAACCTTCAAGGAACTTCTTTTCCGGATGTGCTCTGAACAAGACCTGATGAGTAATTTGCCTCAAAACCATATGGTTTCTACAGTCAAAGAATCGAAAAGTTACCCCTGCATTGGCAGACTATTGTAAATAGTGAACTGTTGTACCTATTAAACTTATGAGAAAATGCTATGAACCTACAAGCCAACTCAATACTTTTGTCAGGAACGGGACATCTGTAGGTAATCTTCAGAAGTTGCCTTATTTGTTGATGTCCAAAATTTGGAATGTAGAAGCTTCCTACTGTGGTGCCATTTGCAACAACAAATAACTCCTTACTAGTATTCTCAGACTGAATGAAATACATTATTCAGAATTACTACCATGTTCCTCTTTGACTTCAACTAATACTAAAATTTGTCTTGATTTGGAAGGGAACTTAAGGATGTAATAATTAACACAGAGAGAGAGCATCATTCTTAATTTTGTATTAAGAATGGCAGGTACATATTCTCAAGTACAAAAAGGCTGTACATTCCAAAATAGAGTATTACAAGGAAAAATAATACATTTGCACACTATAAAAAAGCAAATAGGTCTTTGTCTTCTGTTAATACATAGAACCATCTTAAAAGTATCTTATCAGTCATTATTACATTAAAAGTAAAAAGCAGTTTTGTTAAAGCTATGAAAACTGCATTACCCATCTTTACGTCTTAATCGTTATATGACCACGGCATTTCAGTTCCAAACTTGCTGCGGTGAACTGCATTTTTGGCACTGTACAGAACCTGAAACACAAAGACTTACATTGAGAGTACCTTCCCACAGCTCTAGGCTAACTATTTAAATCAACTGTTTACTAAAAGCAAGCACAAATCAAGTATTATTCCATTTGCAGTTTATACTCAAGACAGAATTGAAAAACCTGCAGACAGGATTGATTTAAAAAATTATATATAAAAACAATGAAACTACAGTTTTGATATACTGTACTTACCCAAGTGTAAGACGACCCCTTTTTTAAGAGGTTCCTTGAGAAAAATTTATTTTTTAGCATACATTGACTGATCAAAATTACAAACTTTTGCTGATGTAAGGGATCTGTCTAAAAAGTTAACATTACATTTATTCTAAATTTATGCCATTTATTGATTCTACAGGTTGATAATACAAGGAGAAATAAAATAAATGAAAGGAAATTGTTTACATTAATTTTGGTCTTCACTGCTTTTTTCGTTTATTTAGCCTGTTGTCTGTGGTATCACTATTTTTAATCACCACCACCACCAACAACAACAACAAAATCCAAACAGGACAGCTATGAAATGTATATCTCCATTGTCACAAATATTTGGCTGTTTCTTCCGAATATGTTGCGATTTCTGAGGTGGTGGTTATGATGGGACCTGAGAACACAGTTATTTTTTACTGGACACACAGCAGATTTCTTTTCTATACTGATGCGAGAATGTTACAACGTCTCTTGCTTCCAAGCATGCAGTCTGTGTGCCACTCTCGTTGACTGTGTAGAACCAGCAGCTTGAGCTGACACACCTCCAATTGTTCCCATCACACTGCACAGTAAGCATTGACAACATTGCTGCATGAAACATGTAAGTACGCCACTGGCCCCCAATACACTTTTAGCATCTCTTGCAAAAATGTACGCTATCATTGAGTATTTATACAATTTTAAGGACAACTTGATTCTGAGTACAAATGGATGCAGGAAAACTGCAGTTCAAACATGGTAGATGTTCATAAAAAGCCAAAGTGTGACAAATTTCTGGCTGCTCAACACTCATTGCAGTTCTCAGCCAAGCTGGGTCACTGCTCCCTTGAACTTTCCATTGTGCTGGAGTTGAGCAACAATGAACATGGACGGCAATATCTTCTAGGGTGCAGGTCATATGTAACAACTGCAACTAATACAGAAATATATGATCGCAATCACTATTCAGTCCAATTCTTGAACTTCCGCTCATCTTCCAATCTTGTGATGTCTGTCTGTCTGTCTGTCTGCTATCTCCATAACAGGTCTTTACACCGTACTTTATTATTGTGACAACAATGACAGTCCATTTTAATGATTTATTTCATTTATTGGACATTTCATTCTGGATTAATTTTCCTTCTCTTTTCATCTGAATGTCTTCTTGTTCTAAGCCTGATTAAAAGCGGGTAACGATTTTCTCCAGTATTCTAATACGTGTACAGCAACCAAATTTCTCATCTGCAAAGCACTTCATAAATTATTACCTTCCCATAACCAAATAAGACATTGACTTGGGTTTGGAATCAAGTAATTGTTTTTGAGGATTAGATTTTTGCCTGTGATTGTTATCTTTAATTAAAAAGCCACATAAATGTATGTATACGATATCCATACATGTAAGACAGCTTTTACTGCAAATCCGTTGAAGACAACAAAAGGTTGTGAGTTGATAGAATTTAATGTTATTGCCTCCTGTGTTTCACAAAACTGTCAATTTTTAAGCATAGCGTCAGACTATTGTAGTGGCTAGTTCATTGTTTCTCACAATCTCTTGCACTAGCACCACGAGCCAAATATCACGTGTTTGTTCGAGCAAGTTTGATACTGTATAGAGTGCTTTGGTGTATCGTGTATATCAGGAAATCTCAAGCCTATTCGAAGGCAAGTATTGTGTGATATGCCCTACCCTTGAGGATTGTCCAAAATAAATTTGTACACAAGCTCAATAGCCAAAGCTTCATCATTTAACGTGAGACGACCTCTATATTAATCTATTGAACAATATAAAAACATTGACCTCGGCAGCAATAGCTTGATCTTCAATTGTAAGACCACTCAATATTTTCTGAATGATGAATTTGGGAAAAAACCTCATCTTACAATCGGGTAAAACAGTATATGTCAAGCTAAAATTTCTGTTAAACACAAAAATAAAGGGCATTTAAAACTTTGAATTCACGTGATGTTTTTTATGGAAAATTGCTCTCATCTCTGATTAGTTGCAAAATAATTAAAAATTTGTACACCGGTATACTCTACATTCATTCACTCAGACTCATTCCAATCAGAAATTGTTGTCATTCCACTCTTGCTAGCATTCTGCAATAATTTGCTACACACTGTCAGAGATAACAACAAGAGTTTGAAAATTAATTTTGGAGGAAATGCTTTATACATACAGGAACAAAAGGTAATGTAATGATGATGATATTAAAAAATCAGTGAAATGTGTTTACTTTTACTGATCAGGACACAATAATAATGTAAATGTTTTAAGAAAAGGCAATAGTTATGATTTTAGAAACAAAAGACTTCGTATTTGAATACTTTTATATGTAAAGTTGAATTACTCTATCATTCCTCATGCGACATCATACTATCTGTCCTTACTTTTAGTACATTTTTCAGTTTCTTGTTATTTACTTTTTCAGCTACCAATATCCCCACCCCTTCCATTTGTATTACATTTGCAATAACTGCTTTACATTAGAAAATTAGATTAGATTAATTATTTATTCCATAGACCCATGAAAGAGGGAATCCTCCTGGGCGTGGAACATGGGAACCTTCATTACAACAAAATTGTTACTTAGTCCAAATGAACATTCTAGCATCTTACTACATGTACTACTAACACTCCCAATTACATCACATTTGCAATCACTGCATTACATTAGTAAATGGCAACCTTCACTACAACAGAATAATGCTTAGTGCAGATCAACATTCCAGCATCTTACAAAATGTGACAGTTGTATCTCTTTACTTTTTCACTAATGGTAATAAGGTTAAATACATATTACGAGACTTTTTTATATTTTACAAGTATTGTGTGTTCTGCATTATATGACCTTCACTGGAGTACTTTACTAATGAATGCACTTCTATATTGTTTCAGAAGATAATTTCCTGTAGTCTCTATGTTTGTTTATGTAATTAGCGCTATGTCTTTTGTCCATTGTCAAGCCTCAAATATAAAATGCCTTAAATTTTCAGCAAACAGATTCAATCTAGATGTTCTGTAGAACTGCAATTCAAATAGGGGACATGGTTTGTTTAACCTTTTATTTATCATTTTTATTTATTTTATTTATTTATTTATTTATTTTTAATTTGGTGCATATTTCTGAAGCTTGCACACACAAGTTTTTGGTTTCATTTGCTACTGTCGGGCATTTTATTTAACCTGCCAGTGTTCTTCCATGAGACTCCTTAGTATAATTGTGGATTATACATTCAATAGAATAGAACCCAACGAGAATGAGTCAGCTGAAATCTGTGCTTACTTGAAAGGTGCTTCGACTTTTGCAGCTGAAAGCTGTTGCAAATGGGTGTGCTGGGAGAACTATTAAAATGAATTTACCTATGATGTTCAAACTACTCACAATATTATGTAATCTCACAAATGCTGTTTCCTTTCCATGAAAGTTTCTTGCAACATGTCCATCCAGTTCAATGTGTGTGGCGGTACAATGTACAGGATAGCAATGAAGGGAAAGAGTCCAGAATACAACATCCACCAATGCGCAGTTCCCTTCCAAACATGTATAAAGTGCTGTCAGAAACTGACAAGGATCTGAGCCAGTGTAATATACTTATGCAGTTGGTAAGCCATATACACTATGTGATCAGAAGCATAGGGACACCCCCAGAAACATACATTTTTCATATTACGTGCCTTGTGCTGCCACCTACTGCCAGGTACTCCATATCAGTGACCACAGCAGTCATTAGACATCGTGAGAGAGCAGAATGGAGCACTCCACGGTATTCATAGACTTCAAATGTGGTCAGATGATTGGGTGTCACTTGCATCATAAGTCTGTACGCGAGATTTCCACACCCCTAAACATCCCTAGGTCCACTGTTTTCTATGTGATACTGAAGTGGAAACGTGAAGGGACACGTACAGCACAAAAGCGTACAAGCCCACCTCGTCTGTTGACTGGCAGGGTTCACTGACAGTTGAAGGTAGTAATGTGTAATAGGCATACCATCACACAGGAATTGCAAACTGCATTAGGATCCACTGCAAGTACTATGACAGGTCGGCTGGAGGTGAGTAATCTTGGATTTCGTTGTCGAGTAGCTGCTCATAAGCCACACATCACGCCAGTAAATGCCAAACGTCGCCTCGCTTGGTGTAAGGAACGTAAACATTGGATGCTTGAACAGTGGAAAAATGTTGTGTGGAGTGACGAATCACAGCACACAATGGGGCAACCCGATGGCAGGGTGTGGGTATGGCGATTGCCCAGTGAACATCATCTGCCAGCATGTGTAGTGCCAGCAATAATATTCAGAGGCGGAGGTATTATGGTGTGGTTGTGTTTTTCATGGAGGAGGCTTGCACCCATTGTTGTTTTGCATGGGACAATCACAGCACAGGCCTACATTGATGTTTTAAGCACCTTCTTGCTTCCCACTGCTGAAGAGCAATACGGGGATGGTGACTGCATCTTTCAACACTATTGAGCGCCTGTTCATTTGTGCACGGCCTATGGCAGAGTGGTTGCACGATAATAACATCTTGTAATGGACTGGCCTGCACAGAGTCCTGACCTGAATCCTATAGAACACCTTTGGGATGTTTTGGAACGCCAACTTCGTGCCAGGCCTCACCGACTGACATCGACACCTCTCCTCAGTGCAGCACTCTATGGAGAATAAACTCCCATTCCCCAAGATACCTTCCAGCTTCTGACTGAATATATGCCTGTGACAGTGGAAGCTGTCATCCTAGGGCTAAGGGTGGGCCAACAACATATTGAATTCCAGCATTACCGATGGAGGGCACCATGAACTTTTAAGTCACTTCCAGATACTTTTGATCACATATTGTACATCACATGTCAGGCCAAAGAAAATGAGGTGGTGGAGAGGTCCATTAGCCATTGGCAAATAAAACATGCAGTGAATAATTGCAGCAAGTGTCAGAAAGGGGAACTATGTGCACTCAGTGTACATGCCTGAGGTGTCATAACAAAGAGGCCATGTCAACAGCAGTTGAGGTCACAATGTGCAACCAGCTATGTCGAAAAAAGCAATGCCTGAGGCCATACTTGGATCCTTCTCACAACTGTTTGGGAAGGTGAACGCAAAGAGCCCCGTCCCTGGTATTATGACTAACCTCACAATTTGTAGCATTGTCTTTGGAAATAACCATGGGATGCTAGTTTTGAGTTACATGGAAGAACTGGATCAGAAACCAGTATCTGTTAAAGCAGAAACCAGTATGATTTGCACACAGAAGGAGAGAGACTATCCAACTGCTACAGAGGACTCCAAAATACATACATCAGACTTCAAAATATATCTATGATACACTACTGGCCATTAAAATTGCTACACCAAGAAGAAATACAAATGATAAATGGGTATTCATTGGACAAATATATTATACTAGAACTGACATGTGATTACATTTTCACGCAATTTGGGTGCATAGATCCTGAGAAATCAGTACCCAGAACAACCACCTCTGGCCGTAATAACAGCCTTGATACACCTGGGAATTGAGTCAGAGCTTGGATGGCGTGTACAAGTACAGCTGCCCATTTAGCTTCAACATGATACCACAGTTTATCAAGAGTAGTAACTGGCGTATTATGACAAGCCAGTTGCTCGGTCACCATTGACCAGACATTTTCAATTGGTGAGAGATCTGGACAATGTGCTGGCCAGAGCAGCAGTTGAACATTTTCTGTATCCAGAAAGGCCCGTACAGGACCTGCAACATGCGGTCGTGCATTACCCGGCTGAAATGTAGGGTTTCGCAGGATCGAATGAAGGGTAGAGCCACGGGTCGTAACAAATCTGAAATGTAACATCCACTGTTCAAAGTGCCGTCAATGCAAACAAGAGGTGACAGACGTGTAACCAATGGCACCCCATACCATCACACCGGGTGATAC
Organism: Schistocerca piceifrons; assembly: GCF_021461385.2. Lineage (NCBI taxonomy): Eukaryota > Metazoa > Arthropoda > Insecta > Orthoptera > Acrididae > Schistocerca > Schistocerca piceifrons. The sequence continues at coordinate 586,796,218 of NC_060138.1, forward strand.
GCCAGTATGGCGATGACGAATACATGCTTCAAATGTGCATTCACCACAATGTCGCCAAACACGGATGCGACCATCATGATGCTGTAAACAGAACCTGGATTCATCCGAAAAATTGACGTTTTGCCATTTGTGTACCCAGGTTCGTCGTTGAGTACACCATCGCAGGCGCTCCTGTCTGTGATGCAGCATCAAGGGTAACCGCAGCCATGGTCTCCGAGCTGATAGTCCATGCTGCTGCAAATGTCGTCGAAATGTTCGTGCAGATGGTTGTCGTCTTGCAAACGTCCCCATCTGTTGACTCAGGGATCGAGACATGGCTGCACGATCCGTTACAGCCATGCGGATGAGATGCCTGTCTTCTCGACTGCTAGTGATACGAGGTCGTTGGGATCCAGCACGGCGTTCCATATTACCCTCCTGAACCCACCAATTCCATATTCTGCTAACAGTCATTGGATCTCTACCAACGCTAACAGCAATATTGCAATAAGATAAGCCACAATCATGATAGGCTACAATCCAACCTTTATCAAAGTCAGAAATGTGATGGTATGCATTTCTCCTCCTTACACGAGGCATCACAAACAACATTTCACCAGGCAACACTGGTCAACTGCTGTTTGAGTATGAGAAATCGGTTGGAAACTTTCCTCATGTCAGCACGTTGTAGGTGTCGCCACTGGTGCCAACCTTGTGTGAATGCTCTGAAAAGCTAATCATTTGCATATCACAGCATCTTCTTCCTGTCAGTTAAATTTCACGTCAGTAGCACATCATCTTCATGGTGTGGCAATTTTAATGGCCAGTAGTGTAGATTGGTGATTCCTTGCAAGAATGTTCATAAAATGGCACCAGATCTTGAAGTGCTATTTAAGGGGAGTTGGAACACCCTATCCCGACAACGTTAAATTTAGTAACTTGGCTTCCCTGTATTTCAGGAACCACTGTAGCCACTGACATGGAACTTTTACAGAACATTAAACTTTATGTTCAGAGTCTTCTGGATTACAATAATTGCATTGAAATGCCACTGCTTTCTGAAATACAAATTTTTAATTACATGGTCAAAATTGTGTACTTTTTTTTGTTATTCTAAATATTTTTAATTATACATAACATTATGTTCTTTTAGTTCAGTAGACTCAGTATGTGTACGTTATTGCTTCCTGAAAATTTGAATACTCTACTCGAAGTGGTTTCTGAGATTTAGGGAAAATGCAATAGAAAATGTAAATTTTCAGGAACGGCTTCTTAAGTTTCAAAAGACTAACTCGATATATGCTTAAGAAGCACCCTGCACCATACTATATATCGTCCTTGATTTTTTTCCAAGTTTTTTCTCCTTTCCTTCGTTCTGGACTCCTTAGTGGCCAATTGTGCTGCATACCCTGCTTTATCAATGTGAACATTATCCATCCATTCAAGTTCTGTGATGCAGTTTGCTCCAGGATTAATTCCCATATGCTGTAGCACTTTCACCCTACCAATGTTGCCATCATTAAAAGCAGTAACAGTATCACTGACTCCCACTTTAGTGTCTGCATTCCAACAAAAACATTTTTTGGTAAGCGAGTCTATATAAGATTATCGAACGACGAATTGGGATTTTGAGTCTGACCATGCAGACACTTCTGCAGTAATTCAAGATTTGCCAGGTCTCTGTAAATAGGTTTTATGATAGCCATGATTGCTGCTGGGGTGGAATGTTCATGGCTGTATGAACTGTTTGGGTACTGGGCACTGTGGTAATTGCAGCATGAATCAGGTCCAGGATGTATTGTGTACATTCATACTATTAATAGTTATTTCAGCTTTTAAAAACAAAACAAAAAATAAACATATTCCACATCCACGAGGATCTCCTTAGCACGGATCTATGGAACGAAAAGAAAAACTAATCTAGATACTGACGAGTTTGCCTGTATTTCATTGTCTGTAACTTCACATGCCACATGTTGAACACAATGTTTCCCTTTATTTGAAAATCTATTACCATGAAACCCACGTTTCTTAAAAACACTTCATTTTGGCATCATACTTTACTTTTTGAGAAATTTACCAATCTACTTGTCACTTTTCTTCAGAAAAACATTAGCATTTTGACATACAGTGGGTACTTATACTATGAAATGATACGATACTGTTTTTGACAGTGCTACCAATACAAACATGCAATTTAACCTTTGTAACACAGCAATCCACAGTCCTCTATATTAAAAAAAAATTACCGATTTTATTAGATCTTGAAGCAATGCACGTAGAAATTTTAACATTTTCAACCAGTGTAGATTATATTAAAAAAATAAAATAAAATACTTCCCATATGAGTTTATAAGTGATACATGTATCATTTCATTCAATGTGGAGGAGGGGGGGAGATCTGTTCTAACTCCCCTTAAAAGCAGAGGGGTCCACCTACCACTTGTCAATGAGGGATGGCTAGTCAGATTTATATCCAAAAAGATACTCCGCAAGCCACCGTAAGGTGTGTGGCAGAGGGTACCCTGTACCTCTACTTGTCATTTCTCCTCCTGTTCCACACACAAATAGAGTAATGAAAAAACGACTCTCTGCTCGCCTCTGTATGGGCCCTAATTTCTCATATTTTATCTTCGTGATCTTTACATGTGATGTATGTTGGAGCAGCAGAATCATTAGACAGTCACTTCAAATGCCAGTGCTCTAAATTTTCTCAATAGTGTTTCCCAAAAAGAACACCCATTTGAGTTCCCAAAGCATTTCCGTAACACATACATTTCATTTGAAACTACTAGTAATAAATCTAGCGGAACTCCTCTGAATTGCATTGATGTCTTCCTTCAGTCCAACCTGGTAGGGATCCCAAACAATCACAGCAGTCAACAATAGGTCGCACCAGTCTCCTGTGTGTGGTCTCTTATACAGCTGAACCTCTCTTTCGTAAAATGCTCCCAATAAACCAGAGTCGACCACTTGCCTTTCCTATCAGTTTTCATCCCATTCATGAACTGAGTGCAGGAAAAAATGACTGTCTGCATGTCTCTTTACACCCCCTTATCCCTCTCATGGATTCATATTTACATTCCCCAAGCATTCCTATTACATTTTTATATGGGATATTGAACTGTTGTGATCCTGGCAGCACGTCTCCGAGATCACTTAATGTCTGCTGTCATGCCTTCATTACAACTCCAAACACTTTACCATTACTCTAGAATTGGTCAAACTGTTGTATAGGATCAGTCACATTGTCCTCAATCGTCCTACAGATACACTTTATTTTCCCAGAACCATTCCAAAAAATCTACTACTTTTAGTTGCCTTTCCTACTACTGATTCTCTGTGTAACCTCAAAAATCTTATTATGATGCGACATGTTCAGAGTGTTCATAATGGGGTAATATTGGATTCTCTCTCTTTGGTCATGCATCGTCTCACATCTATCCAGGTTTAAAGAGAGCTGCCATGCATGTTACTCTCTTTCTGTTGAACAATCACCAGCCAGTATAACGTATCAGGATCTATTAGCCCATATTCATTTAGTCATATAAAGCAAGCACTGTTTCTCGCACGTGGTTTCTCTGAGTCCATGATGTTTCTTCGAGAGACTTTTCTTTACCTCAGGATGTGCCAGAATGTTTGATCACAAAATATGCGCTGTAATCCCTGCAGACAGGCAGGCAGGCAGACAGGCAGACATATTAGGATCCCATAGCAGATGGACGTCTATGATACTGTTCTATAATTCTGTGTTCCAACCATACGTAAGTATGCAAAAAATATCCAAATGTTTGGTAAAAGTGATAAGAAGGAGATCAAATTATTTCTCAGACAGAAGCTAGTATCATTTGATTCAGACAGTGAACACAGAGGGAACAGTCAATCCAGTTTAAGTGAATAGCTGAACAAGCTATAGAAATATACGCACTTAGCAGAATACTTAATGACGGTAGATATCCTCCTTGGTACACAAACAATATCAGAAGCTTCTACAAAATAGTGTCCCTGTACAATAGATACAAAACAAACCATAACTCTGCCTATAGACAGAGTTAAATTAAACATGTTCAGCTACTAGAGGGGGCAATGGATGAAGCCTTCAAGTTGTTATGAGTAAAATATTGTCACGGAGCCTGTCTCAAAACCCTGATAAACTCTGGTTGTATATTAAGGCTTCAGTGGAACAAAATTGAAACCCCAGACACTTGTAAGAGAAGGAACCAAAATATAAAATCAAAATAAAATAACCAAAATGTTTTCTTTCTTCAAATGTGCCTATGATTCAAAAGCCATACTGTAGTAACACTGTTCACGTTTACGTCGCACTTCACTTAGCGTAGACCGGGACTGTGTCCTAGGCATGCCCGATGTTAACTGACTGGGCACGGCCCGTGCTGCCGGAGTTGTTGTTGTTGTTGTCATGCCGGCAGAGGTCGCGTCCGAATTCTCGCGTGCCCTCTGGTGGACGGGACTCTACTTGCGGCAACTACCGTCCGTGACGCGCCGTGCCAATGTGCGCCTCCCGCGATCTTTCTGGTGGCTACTACACTCCTCCTCCTTCGGAGGGTAAAGCCACTGTGATCCACTGCGTCAGAAGGAGCGTCGGGCAGGAGCCATGACCTCCACACCCATTGGATGGCCAGAGTCGAGGGGATCTGCCAACCCTCGAGCCGGAACCTTCGAATACGGCTGGAAGTGACCCACATGAAGAGGCCCCCGTCGTCCCACAACCGGAGCCCGGGACAGAACGGGCGACAAGCTGTCCAACTCCGGATCCTGTTCCACCCCGGGAGGGGCAAGACCCAGTGGCGGGGACGAAGGGAAAAGGACGACCACAGGTGAACCAACCTCCTGAAAAACCGGGCCTGCTAGGGGGGCTGGCTCTCGCTGGGGCATCTCGGACGATGGCGATGCCGGTGCTGGAGCTACTGGAGGCTGCCAAGGCTGAGAACCATCGCAGTGCGGCAGAGGCACAGCGGGGAAAGGAGGCAACGTCCCCTGTGAAACCAACACAGGTGCCGGCAATGGGGGAAGCCGGTGTCCTAGAGGGCGGAGGGTGGGTGCTTTAACGTGGACGTAGCTGATTTTGGTGACGATGTACCACCCGGTCCCCCGCCTGCAAGGTATAGAGCCAGCGGCCATTTCGGCGCAGGACCACCGCTGGTATCCAATGTGGATTGCGACCAAACCCACGGGCCCAGACCGACATACCCAGTGGAAAGCCAGGTACTCCGTTTTGTGAAGACTGGCGAGGACCAGGCCGGAGGAGGTGCAGGAGAGTCCGAGGTTGACGCCCATGGAGGAGCTCTGCGGGGCTGCGTTCTCCCATTGGTGTGGTCCGGTATGCCGTCAAGAAAAACGTCAATGCTTCCTCCGCAGGAAATTCGTGCACATACTTTTTCATCTGCGTCTTAAGTGTGCGCACCATGCGCTCGGCTTCCCCATTCGATTGTGGATGGAAGGGGGGGAGAGCAACGTGCCGAATACCAAAGCGCCTACAAAAATCCTGGAAGGTCTGCAAAATTAACTGCGGTCCACTGTCCGAGACCAGGGTGATTGGCAGACCTTCCACAGAAAAGATTTTTGCCAGTGCCTGGATTGCAACTTCTGAAGTGGTTGAGGAGCAGCGAACCACATATGGGAATCGGGAATAAGCATCAATGACAATGAGCCAAAAACCGTTGAGAAACGGGCCCGCAAAATCGATGTGAACACGTTCCCATGCATGGGTTGCCGGCGGCCATGAAGAGAACGCTGCCCTGGGAGATGCTTGTTGGCTCGCACACTGGGAACAGGCGGCCACCAAGTGCTCAATTTCTCTGTCAATACCGGGCCAGTACACATGTCTGCGAGCCAAGGGTTTAGTACGGGAAACACCCCAGTGCCCCGCATGTAATAACGTGAGGACCTCCCGTCGTAAACTTGCAGGAACAACCACGCGAGGAGCTGTATCATCGGTAGCCAGAAGGAGAACGCCTTCCAAGACCGAGAGGCGGTCCCGTAGAAGAAAATAATTACGAAGAGGGTCCAAGTCCCGGCCCAGAGGGCGGGATGACCACCCCTGCTGAATGAGGCGAACAACTTGCTGGAGAACCGGGTCAGCTGCCGTTTCCCTGGCGACTCGAGAACTAGTGATTGGGAAGCCACCAACCGCTTGGCGGGACGCCACATCCAAATGAAAACACATAATCTCCTCGCGATCGAACGTAGGATCCGGGCCCACCGGAAGACGGGAAAGAGCGTCGGCATTGGCATGCTGTCCGGTAGGGCGAAAATGAATGTCATAATGGTACTTAGAGAGGAACAAGGCCCAGCGCTGTAGTCTGTGGGCTGCCCTATCTGGAATCAGAGGCAGGGCCAAAAAACTATATTAACGGCTTATGGTCAGTGATTAACTGAAACTTCGTGCCATACAAGAAAGGGTGCAACTTGGTAACAGCGTAGACAATGGCCAAAGCCTCTTTTTGCACGTGGGAGTAATGGGCCTGCGCGGGACTAAGCGTTTTAGACGCAAACGCCAGTGGTTGCTCGGAACCATCTGCGTTGCGATGGGCCAGGACCGCCCCCACCCCATACTGCGAAGCATCTGTAGCCAGGACCAACGGCTTATGGGGATCAGAAGTAGCCAAACAAGGGGCTGACGTGAGGAGGCCCTTCAACGAGGTTAACGCTCGCTCGCATGCAGGCGACCAATCGAAAGGAACGCCCTTGTGCAGAAGGCAGTACAGGGGGTGGGCTATAGTGGAAGCCCTTGGAATGAACCGGTGGTAATAGGCTATCTTGCCTAAAAAAGCTTGTAACTTTCAGCGAAGCGGGTCGAGGAAGGTTGACAATACCTTGGACCAAACTGCCTAGTGGCTGGATACCGTGCCAAGAGATGGTGTAGCCCACATACTCAATGGATGGTTGAAAGACGGTTGACTTATGCAGGTTGCAACGCAAGCCCACAGACCTGAATTTGAGAAAGAGGGTGCGAAGGTTGTGCAAGTGTTCCTTCGTGCTGCGGCCTGTGACAATTATGTCATCCAGGTAATTAATACAATGAGGAATTGTCGACATGACATGCTCAAGATAACGCTGGAATATCGCCAGGGCACTGGATATTTCAAAGGCCAACCGCTGGTATTGGTAAAGGCCAAATGGGGTGTTGACGACCACCAACTGTTTGGAGTCCTCATCAAGTGGTATCTGATAAGCCTCCGACAGATCTATTTTCGAAAAATATTGGCCTCCCGCCACGGAGGAGAACAATTCATCCGCACGAGGCAAAGGATAGGTGTCCACCACCAATTGGGAATTAATGGTGGCCTTGAAATCGCCACAAAGACGTAATTTTCCCGAGGGCTTCCTTATAATAACGAGGGGCGAAGCTCACTCACTGGAAGAAATGGGAATAACGACCCCTAGGGCTGTCAGCCGGTCTAGCTCTTCCTTTACCTGAGGGAAGAGGGAAATACGGAAGCGTCCGATCCCACCCGTCTGCTTTGACCCATGACGTCACACATATGGCGGAAACAAAAACAAACACACACACTTTCCACAAGAAGCCTAATGACACTAATGGGAAAGCGCGGGAAATGGGGTGTTTTGGGTGGAGGACAAACTAAATATAAACAAATTTAGACGCCTTGCGTAGCTACAACGTGTAAGTGAAGACAGCCATGCATGAATACCCACCCACCTCCCCAGGGGTCGTAACCCCTGCAACTCATAGAAGATATAGATGCTTCAGTAGCTGATTAGTGTTTTTTGTCTTTTTTTAAAAAATCTCACGGGATAGAACGAACAGATCAGAAAGATAAATATAATAAACTAAAACAGAAATTCGAGGAAACATAATTAAAATAAGTAATAAGTGTTTTTAAATTTTAAAAAATCTCACGAGATAGAACGAACAGATCAGAAAAGTAAATAAAATAAGATAAAACAGAACTGGAGACAGCCACACTCAAACCAAACTCCGCGCCGTCATGACGTCACACACGACAATACCCTTACGTCACGGGTCAAAACCGACGCGTTGGATCGGACGCTTCTGTCGACCCGGGAAGAGAGCCAAGGGGATCTGCCTCGTGCGTAGAAAACGCGGGCGAGCCGACGCCTTCAACGTTAAGTGAGCTTCAAAATCTGAAACACGCCCCAGGCCCTCCTCAAAAATATCTGGAAAGTCGGATATCAAAGATTCCAATGATTGAAAGGGAATGTCTTCGGAGACCAACTGTATGGAGTCAGCGATAGAAAAACCGAAAGCTTGAAAGGCATCCAGGCCAAAAAGGTTAGCTGAGCTCGCATCACTGACAACAATAAAAGTAATAGGTCGAGTGACTGATTAGTAAGTCACGTCGGTAGTGAATTGACCCAGTCGGGGAATGAACTGTTTACCATCACCGCGTAGACGCCGCTAAACTGGCGCCAACGGGGGCGATCCAAGGTCGGAATAAGTTTGTGCATTCAACAACGAAACTGCAGCGCCCGTATCGACTTGTACTTGTAACCGGCGCGACCGAACCGATACCTCGATAAAGAGTTTGCGTGTCGATGCGTCGGGAGCCTGGCCCGATGAAACTTCCTGAATGTCAACGTCCATGTCCTCTGTACCTGCTTCCTTCGATTCTTTTGAGGCTGAGCGGCAACTTTAGCAATGTGACCTTTTCTATTACATCTGCGACAAACGGCCCAACGCTGGGGGCACTCTGACCGATCATGATTTATATAGCACGACGCACAGGACGGCAACAGGGGCCGGCGGCCGGAATTCTGTTTGCGCGCCGTGCGGGAGCGGCCGTAACGGCCGGATTGTACCGCTCGCACGTCGTCCACCCCTGACAGTGGACGCGGCCACGCCGCCCTGAACTTCCGCGACGTCGCACCACGCTTCCAGCTGTTGACCTGCTGCGTGAGAGACTGCATACGATTGAGCAATGGACAGGACTTCCTCGAGGGAAGGGTTTTCTAACTGCAGGGCCCGTTGCCGGACCTCCCTATCAGGGGCCGAACGAACAATGACGTCGCGTACCATAACGTGGGCGTACGACTCTCGCGACTGCTCCGTGACAAAATGACACTTGCGACTAAGACCGTGCAGGGTAGCGGCCCACTCCCGGTAAGACTGATGGGGCTGTTTCTTGCATTGATAGAACTCGACCCTAGCCGCCACAACATGCGTGCGGCGGCAATAATATGAAGACAGCAATGAACACAATGCGTCAAAAGACAAGGACGAGGGTTCCTGCAACGGCGCTAGCTGCCGCAAAACTTGATACAGCGAGGGAGATATCCAAGACAAGAAGAGAGCACGACATACCTCCGCATCGGCAACATGAAACGCCTGGAAATGCTGCCGAAGGCGATGTTCATATGCGTCCCAATCCTTCGCCGTCCCGTCATACGGGGGAAAGGGAGGAGGGAACGGCGCCGGAGCAGACGGCGTGGAGAGCAACGCCGGAAGCACTTGTTTCATGGTGGCCATGAGTTCCGTCTGCTGCGCAACCAAAACTCGCACCAAATCCTCCATGCCGTGGAGAAGCTGCGAAACCGGAACAACGACGCAACACGCGAAAGAACGACCCTACTCGTCGCCAATTGTGTAGTAACACTGTTCACGTTTACGTCGCACTTCACTTAGCGTAGACCGGGACTGTGTCCTAGTCATGCCCGATGTTAACTGACTGGGCGCGGCCCGTGCTGCCGGAGTTGTTGTTATGCCGGCAGAGGTCGCGTCCGAATTCTCGCGTGCCCTCTGGTGGACGGGACTCTACTTGCGGCAACTACCGTCCGTGACGCGCCGTGCCAATGTGCGCCTCCCGCGATCTTTCTGGTGGCTACTACACATACTTTGGGAGTTTCCAATTTCTTCAACGTCACATTTAGGGGCATCAAGGTAACACCAAATTTTTACACTGATCAGCTGTTATTTTACTACATGAAAGACGTGCAGAGTGTAGTAAATTGGAAAAGTATGTTAATCAATTTAGGGTAAAATACTGTATTAGTAACTCCAAGTGTACAGAGCTGTTTAAAACATTTACAAAATGTTGAACAATGAATGTCAACATATATCAATCCATCATCATTAGGCTAATCTCTGATAACACTGTGTTTACCTATTCATTTTGCTGTAGACAACAGTTTCCTGCCATTTTCACCACTGTCCAAAAACATTCTAACAGCACGTAAGTTATAAATTGCATATTTTGCCTTGATTGAACTGTTATTGCCACACAAAGCCTATGGATTTTTTTTCTTAACTTTCTGTATAAGCATACATCCACTGAACTCATTTAGAAAGTGAATTAGACACTATTACTACAATGTTAATTGTATCAGTGTAACAAGCTAATGTCGAGTGTTGACCCTAGACAATTGATGGCTCTTGCCTATGCATATTTGTAACTGCCAATGGTTCGGAACTTCAGTTACTATTGGCTCATTTAAATAAAGGATCATTCATTATTGTCACAACATTTCACACTTCGAAGTATTGTTTAGTAATACATAGATTGCATTATTTAAGTTAACTTTGACATTAACTCTGACATTATCATGTCCTTTAACACAGATTTTCAGACATATTTCTGCAAAAATTGCATTGTATGTCTGTTCAAAGTCAGCCTTTGAATAAAGCAGAAAATGAAGACTATATGCAAAGTTATAGATTGTATAAAATCATGTTAGCACAGCTAGCAAGATTTTCATTGTCGGCCTGTTCAGTCACGGCCGTCTGTATTATAGGTTCACAGTGTCTGGAAAGGTGAGAAAGTACTCACACGATCTGACAATAGTGACTCTGGTAGCAACCTTCGTTCTGCTCATTGTGTTGTATTACAATAGCTTTCATTTAATTACAGTAATTTACACAAACACCACTTTTGAAGATAACCATCTCTACAACAGGCTTTACAAATTGTTGTTACTTTCACATGAAATACGGTAATCCATACCAGGTGCACAGTATTAGACTGGTACAACCTAGTGTCAGATGTAAAAATTTCTCCTGAAGATGCTCATAATGTAAAGACAATTTCCACCCTATTTCTTACCCAGAACTTCCCTGAGCCAAGTGACCTCCTTGTCACCAACAAGCTGTAGATTTCATGCTTATTGTTCTCTGTTAACAAAGACTGCCAACTTCAGTGTTTTAACTAACACCATGTTACAGGCTTTATTTACCATAATTTTATAATTATTGTCAATAATAAGTCACATATTAGGACACAAATTTCTTTTTAGTGTGGCTTCATGAAAGACTTTGGCTTCCATGTTTTATTTACACCACTGGATTGATCAAAACAAAGAGACAAACCCATGAGCACATTCGTGTGTGTATGCACTCTGCCACTGCTTTTGTGATTATCACAAAGGTAGCGGTTGAGCAATAACACGCTCAAACAAGTTTCCTTTGTTCTGATCATATCCTAGGGTGTAAATAAAATATGGAAGCAAAAGTCTTTTGTGAAACCACATGAAAAAGATATTTGTATCCTACTGTGAGACTTATTATTTATTTATTGTTCTGTGTGACCACATTAAGGAGAAGTCTCCATGGTCTTGGAACGAGTCAATACATGAAATTATAACACGATTGTAGAAACAGATAAAACGAAACATACGAAACATATTCAGGCGACAAGTCGCAAGTTTAAATAAAGAAAATCAACAATGTAACACTGGAATTTGCTTAATTTTTTAACTCTTCCAGGAGCTCCTCGACAGAATAGAAGGAGTGAGCCATGAGGAAACTTTTCAGTTTAGACTTAAAAGTGTTTGGGTTACTGCTAAGATTTTTGAGTTCTTGTGGTAGCTTATTGAAAATGGATGCAGCAGAATACTGCACTCCTTTCTGCACAAGAGTCAAGGAAGTGCATTCCACATGCAGATTTGATTTCTGCCTAGTATTAACTGAGTGAAAGCTGCTAACTCTTAGGAATAAGCTAATATTGCTAACACCAAACGACATTAAAGAAAATATATACAGAGAGGGCAATGTCAAAATATCCAGACTATTGAATAGGGGTCAATAAGAGGTTTTTGAACTTACGCCACACATGGCTCGAACAGCCCGTTTTTGAGCCAAAAATACCCTTTTTGAATCAGAAGAATTACCCCAAAAAATAATACCATATGACATAAGCGTATGAAAATATGCGAAGTAGACTACTTTTCGTGTTGAAATGTCACTTATTTCAGATACTATTCTAATGGTAAATAAAGTAGCATTCAGATTCTGAACAAGATCTTGAACATGGGCTTTCCACAACAGCTTACTATCTATCCGAACGCCTAGGAACTTGAACTGTTCGGTCTCGCTTATAATATGCCCACTCTGTCTGATCAAAATATCAGTTCTTGTTGAATTGTGAGTTAGAAACTGTAAAAACTGAGTCTTACTGTGATTTAGCATCAAATTATTTTCCACAAGCCACGAACTTATTTCATGAACTACATTATTTGATAATGTTTCAATATTACACCCAAGATCCTTCACTACCAAGCTGGTGTCATCAGCAAACAGAAATATTTTTGAATCGCCTGTAATACTAGAAGGCATATCATTTATATAAATAAGAAACAGCAGTGGCCCCAGCACCGACCCTTGGGGAACGCCCCACTTAACAGTGCCCCAATGGGACTGAACATTACTACCACTCTCAATATTGTGGAGAATTACCTTCTGCTTTCTGTTCTTAAATGAAGAGGCGAACCAATTGTAAGCTACTCCCCTTACTCCACAGTGGTCCAACTTCTGCTGTAATATTTTGTGGTCAACACAGTCAAAAGCCTTCGTTAAATCAAAGAAAACACCTAACGTTCACAACCTTTTATTTGATAAAAGAGAATATAGCATTTTCAGTTGTTAAGCCATTTCTAAAACCAAACTGTACATTTGACAGTACATTATGCGAATTTAAATGCTCCAGTAACCTTGTATATACAACCCTCTCAATAACCTTAGCAAACACCAATGGTATAGAAATAGGTCTATAATTGTCAACATTATCCCTGTCTCCCTTTTTATAATGTGGCTTCACTATCGAGTACTTTAATCGGTCAGGAAACCGACCACTCCTAAAGGAAAAGTTGGCTAAGTACTGGGCTAACATACATAGAACAATACTTCAGTATTCCGCTAGATACCCCATCATATCCATGAGAGTTCTTGGTCTTTAATAATTTAATTATTAACTCAATCTTCCTCTTGTCAGTATCATGGAGGAGCATTTCAGGTAACAGTCTCGGAACACTTTTTTCTACGAGCGCTATACGATTCCCTGTTGGGACTAGGTTTCTATTTAGTTCACCTGCTATATTCAGAAAGTGATTATTAAATACTGTACATATATGCGACTTATCAGTAACACGGACATTCCTACTACGCACCGATTCTATATCCTCGACCTGTCTCTGCAGACCAGCCACTTCCGTTACGACTGACCATATGGTTTTAATTTTATCCTGAGACTTAGCTATTCTATCTGCATACCACATACTTTTTGCCTTCCTAATAACTTTTTTAAGCACCTTACAATACTGTTTGTAATGGGCTGCTGCATTTAGATTGCGACTGTTTCTAACGTTTTGATATAATTGCCACTTTGTTCTACAAGATATTCTTATCCCTTTAGTAAGCCACCCAGGCTGTCTGTTTGTGCTAGTACCCTGTTTTGAACGTTCTAACGGAAAGCAACTTTCAAAGAGCACGAGAAAAGTCTTGAGGAAAGCATTATATTTATCGTCTACTGTATCAGCACTATGAACATCTTGCCACTCTTGTTCCTTGATAAGGCTTACAAAGGTCTCTACAGCAACTGGATCAGCTTTCCTAAAAAGTTGATAACTATATTTAACATGTGTTGCAGCACAAAAATCTTTTAGAGTTAAAATTTGTGCATCATGACCTGAAAGGCCATTCACCTTTTTGCTAACAGAATGCCCTTCTAGTAATGAGGAATGAACAAAAATATTGTCAATGGTTGTTCTACTGTTCCCTTGCACTCCCACTGGAAAGAATACGGTTTGCATAAGATTATATGAATTAAGGAGGTCTACCAGCATCATTTTCCTTGCACAGTCACTTATACAATTAATATTGAAGTCACCACATACAACTAACTTTTTGTATTTCCTATAAAGTGAACCAAGAACCTCCTCTAGCTTTAGCAAAAATGTTGTGAAATCGGAGTCTGGGGATCTATAAATAACAACAGTGAGAAGTTTAGCTCCACTAAATTTAACCACACCTGCACAACATTCAAACACCTTTTCGTGCAGTACTTTGAAACATCAATTGACTCAAATGGGATACCGTTTTTCACATACATGGCTACTCCCCCACACCGCAAAGAGCTCCTAGAAAAGCTGCCAGCCAACCTGTAGCATGGTAAAGGAAGCCTCTGAATTATCTCCATAGTTAAGAAGTGTTCAGATATACCAATAATTTCAGAGTCAAAATCTATAAGCAGTTCACTAACTTTATCTCTAATACCTTGTATATTTTGATGAAATATACTAATTCCCTCATTAATCGGATACCTGAGCTTTGTCAAAAGCGGTTTCTTTGTTAGAGAGACTTCCCTTAAGCAGGAATACCTATCAGCTGACTTCAATCTAAAAAAGGTACAGTTCTAACACCCACAACTACCGGAATTTTCCCATGAGTGATCCCACCACCTCCACCTATGCTCTATGCTGTCACCTATAAGCTTTGCCAACCTCCCCTTTCCATACCTGTTGAGGTGCAGGCCATGTCTAGTGAAACCCGTCCTGCTGATAGACTCCACCGACACCACTGAAATGTGACTCATGCCTTCTGTCATCAGCGCACTCCCAAGTCTCATGTTATTACGCCTGACGGCTGTATTAAGATGAGGCCGATCGTGACGCTGAAACAGTTCCACGAAATGCACATTCGTGTTGCAAGTCTGAGTGGCTAGCTTTTCCAGGTCACGATCTACGTCATACTCCCCATCCCTGTCAATACTATTACCAGCCCCACCCACAATCAATACCCGAGCCCCTTTAGTAAAATCCCTACATAACCCCCCTATGTTAACAGTCACCTGAGCCAATCCTGCATTAGGCTTCACAATGCTGATGACCTGGTACTCACTCCCCAACACTTCCTGCAACTGCTGGCCTATACCTCTACCATGAGAACTACCTACCAGCAGAACCTTCTTCTTTCTCTTAGACTTTGCAACTGTCCTAGCCACCGTAACTGCTGAGGTCTGCTGCATACTTCCTACATCTACAGCTACTAGAGATTCCTCTCCATGAGACTCTGACAGTTGGTCATATCTATTACAAACACCAATAGTAAAACTATCTGAAAATCTCCTTCTCCTAGCAGATCTCTTGCCAACAGCCAGCTCCCATTCCCCAACCCCCTTCTCCCTCCTCATTGTATCTAGCTCCTCCTGTGCATTTTTCAACTGCACCTGAAGGTCACAGATCTTACACTCCTGCTCCTCTATCAACTTACTCTTGCTACATAACCTGCAGTTCCAGGAAAGGATCTCACAAGACTGCCCACTGGCTTCCCCACTGCATTCCCCCCACTGAAAATACTTCGAACAAGTCTCACACCGCAATCCACTACTCACGAACCTATGGAAAAGCCCACACTTCTCACTCATGGTAAAATTTTACAGCTATTGAAACAAGAAAACAACTTTATCTAAGTTCCGCTACTACAATAATAAGATGTTAAAAACCGACTACAATAATCACAAACTTGCTCTACAAGGGAAGTAACTACTATTATAGACAGTATTAATCAACAACAAATGAGAATATAACAAAATACTAACACAGAAAGAAAATCAAACATCTAATGACACAGTAACAAAACTGAAAGCAGTTCGCAAAAATTTCTTCTGAAATTATTTCACCAGAAAACACCAAGAACACCGGTTGAAGACTACTGAAGTTCCTAAATAAACTGCTATACACAAACAATTAATTAGTACTTAGCTTTTCATGCACCGCTACAGCTGCAACTGGTCAGTGCGGAATGTAAACACGGGTAAGAGGTTAAGTTGCTCGATACGAAACACTCCAAATATCAGGTCACAACACAAGAAAGGCAGAGGTGAATGAAGAAATCACTAATAAGTCACTTATATAGTAAATATTATCACAAAAACCATTAAAATATATATCTGAAACCTAAAAATATATGAAAACTTAGAGAGCGATCTAACACAATTGATAGTCATTTAAAAATTATGGTAAATAAAACTTGTCCCATAATATTAGTTAAAACACTATCAGCAGTCTTCGTAAACGGAGAACAATAGGCAAAAAATCTACAGTTTCTTGGTGACAAGGTCACTTGGCTCAGGAATGTCCTTGATGAGAATGAGGACAGAAACTGTGTTTACATTACAGAGCATCTTGAGGAGAAATGTTTACATCTGACGTCCATCTTCAAAAATTGTGTTTATTTGTATAAATGACAATGAAATTAAAGTAAAGCTTTGTAACACAATGCAAAGAGCTGAATGAAGGCTGCTACTACAGTCATTACCATCAGATCGTTAATTGCTGCAACTGGACACAGAAGACAGTCGACAGGAGGTGTTCCGAATCATGCCAACATGTCACAAAAAGAGCTAGGCAAAAACGCCTCTTGCCACTAAAAAATAAAAAATGATAACTGCATATTTTAATTAATAATTTTGAAACAAACTGTGTCGTTAGATTAAAGTTCACTGACTACTTCTTTGAAGCCAACAAGGGAACTGTAGTTCTAGCCCGGCCGGTGTGGCCGTGCCGTTCTAGGCGCTTCAGTCTGGAACCGCGTGACCGCTACGGTTGCAGGTTCGAATCCTGCCTCGGGCATGGATGTGTGTGATGTCCTTAGGTTATTTAGGTTTAAGTAGTTCTGATTTCTAGGGGACTGATGACCACAGATGTTAAGTCCCATAGTGCTCAGAGCCATTTGAACCATTTGTAGTTCTAGCAATGATCCCAAGGAACTGGAACTATACTGGTAAAAATAAGCAAAACAAATACTAGTGTAAAAGTCACATTGTGTAGTAACTTGAATTAGTGCTACGAGTGAAATGATTAGAAATGACAGGAAATGTAGTTCCATGGAAGAAATTATCAAAATTAATAATAGAGTGCCTCAATGGAGTGCTACAGGCTGTTACCATTTGCGACAAACATAAATGATCTACTGGATAAAATTGGAAGCTCCATGAGACTGTTGTTCATGGGTGACCCTGTTGTACAGAGGGAAGTTGCAATTTCAGAAAACAGTAATGAAACACAGGGTGAAGCACATGCTTGGTGTATAAAGTGGCAGTTAAACCTCAATTTAAATAAATTTAACATATTGCAAAGAGATAGGCAGACATACCTAATTACTGCACAATCATACTACTACAGATAACTGGAAACATTAACCACCTTAAAAACAGACAAACAGTAAGAGGAATGACTACATAAAACTAGATGGAAAACCAAATGCCAGAAAGTGATCAATTGGAAGAACCTGAAGAAAATGTTATTCACACACATAAGAAGTAGCCAACACATTTATACTTTGGCTAATTCTTTATTATTTCTCATTAGTCTGGTACTATTAGCAGCTAGATATAATAGAAAATTTCAAATTAAGAACAGTGTGTTTCACTATAGTTTGTTTAGTACACAAGAGCCTGACAATTCGCACCAAATTCCTGTAGCAGGCACTACAACATAGGTCCCGATCATTATGACAAAGTTTACAGTTGAAACCCCGAGATCCAATGTTTGAACACGAGCCAAGAAACACATTAGGTCCTAACCCACAGTCCCTCAAACATATTTCACAATGAAAGGAAAAAATTCAAAGCACCTGAAACTCATAAAAGTCAGTCCTCGGATTTTTAACTGTCGCTTATCACTTACAGCAATGTTCGTTGATGTGAAGAATGCCAATTTGTACCATGGTTCAGAATCCATGTTAAACTGTATGTACTCCTACAAGTGCTTGTATTTAGGCAGTGCAAAGTTTGGGGCAGAGCAATGGTGTACTACTTCCAACAGGACCATGCCTAGTAAAGTAGTTTTGTGATTTCAGGTTGATAACAGCTTTACTTTTATGAAAATATAATTATATTGGTTCATTTGTAAGCATCATACCTAATACTAACCAACATACTAACAACAGAATGACGTTCACAACACAGAAACCTGCTGTGTGATGCATATGGTTGAAGGGTGACTGTCCTGAAGTACGACTTCTACACTGGGACATTAGGAAAGTAGGGATGGACTGTAAAGTAGTTAGATGTCCTTTCTTTAGGAGAATTACAAAGTAGTTGGGTATACTTTATTTAAGAGAAGGCCGTACATCAGAAAGGAGGAAGCTATGGTGATGGAAAGCATACGAAAATGTAGTGTGGGGTGAGAGAATGGAGTGAATGTGTAAAGCCAAAATAAAAGACTTTACCATCAAGTTCAAAATAAGGCCTCACTGGCCTAGTTCGCTTTACAACATTTCACGCGCACTCATTCTTTTCCCCCTAAATAAAGAACATGTAGTTCCAAAACTTAGAACTGTTACTTTATACTGCAACTTTTTTTTATCCACAGTACTACAGGGTGTATACGTGGACAAGGAAAAAAATTCCCAGATTTTTCCTGGATTTCCTGGTTAAAAATACACTTTCTCCCGGAAGAAAACACACTTTTTCTGCGTTATTAAGTGACAGCATATTTTCCCTCGGAACTGTAAAACTTATCAATCCCTTGAATGGTTATGTTTTTATACACGGATGTAGAATTCCCCGGCACTTTAGAAAATGAAACTCAGGGAAGAAAACCCCTTTTGGAAAGATTTTTGATGTTCAGCAACATGTACGGTGCATATTTTCGTATTACGAAAGTATAAATTCGAATTCCACCAAACAATGCATGTTACTTTCCAAACCATTGTAATCGAGATTGAGATGCGCTTTTCTAAGCCAGTCATAGCTCATGTCACGTGATGCCGCCAGTCAATGACAGCAGTTATTCGGACCACAGGACACGTGACGCAGTCAGCTAATAGCAACATCACTGTTAAGTAGCGTGTATACACAAACAGGAAAAGTTAATGTTTTAAATTAATATACATAGTGTTGCTACAAGAAAAGAAAAGCTTTCACACATAATATTGGTCTCTAAGATTAATAAGCTGCAAGAGAAGCTAAGCTTTCACATATAATGTTGATCTTCATTGCACATGTTGCACTTCAACATATATCAGACAAATGAGCCAGTAAAATTTTTAGCCGAGTCCAGTGACTTGTCCTCGAAGTTTTCCACAAATAAATTAGCTACCGCAGAGGGGAGAGAGCTTCCCGTAGCACTACATCAATTTGCTCATAAAAACGACATGAATGTCTGATCTTCTGGGTTTGAAGTGGCTAGTCATCAAACATTATGTGATTTAAGAAATTCATCGTACGTTCTTGCACATAGTTCAGCTTGCGTAAAAGAAAGTTTACTTTGAAAGTAACGCTTTTCTAACCACCAGTCGCAATATTTTCTCGTGACCTGTTACAAGTAGGTTCGTTTCAGTAGTCGTCAGAGAGCGCCCGATAACAGACGCCCCCGCGTTTTGGCAGCTGCTATGATGCAGGAAGCCTGTATGTACGTACGTGTAAAACATTAAAAGATCTTACATTATGTCACAAAAGAAACAAGCCATCAGAGGATGCTCCAAGAGCATCGGAATTTCGTGAACCACACTAAAATGGCACATTTGAAGGGTATACTTAAAGAGCACATTCGTATATCCAGATTCCCAATGAAGTAGGCCTCGATCTGGTATTAAACTTTTCAGTATGGGTTTCGGGATGTAAATTTTCTTGGAGTACGAGTACTGTATCAACTCATTTTTGATTCTTTATTATGGCATAATGCCATCGTGCTAGAAGATGAAAACGTGCACTTAAAATGCAGCGAGCAGTTGAAATTAGCCAATAGTGTAGAACTAAAAACTTCGTTTCAAACACATTGACTGCCATAGCGTAAAAAGGTTAATAAAAACCGAATTTCTTTAGCAAACTGACAAAAATAACTTCATTGTTCTACAAGGCGATTAATGCATGACTGTCAGAAAAGTGGAAATACAATAAAATCTGAAACTAATAACATATTAGCCTTCCGTAATTATGTGAATGTATTTCAATTCACTTGATAGTTCCCGGCCGCAGAAATCCGTTTTGTTTTCATTTGAAGTGAGAGCAGTAAACGAAGAGGAAACAGCAAAATCACTAAATGTAAACACGGGTCACGTGGAGACTACACACTTCCCCACTATAACTCAGACTGCTCTACGCATCAGCCCTGGATCTACGATATTTTTGAACCAGGGCAATACTAAGATAGTGGCATCCACCCCCTCCCATCCCCCTCTCTCAAGTATTTGAGATACGACGTCAAAAATTTTAAAAAAATTGAGTTTTCAATGATATCTTCCTTTTGTAGTGCACATCTTTCTGGAGAGTCTAATACATAAAACATACATATTCGAGGATATGCAAGACATGTTATTTGGTCTTAAGTGTGCCAGAGTGCAGTGCCACCCTCTTCACGCAGCATTCTTCTATGACTTGTCACTGTATTTCGCTCCGTGGAATTGAAACATTTATATTTCGTACTGGATGCCATCAAACTATATTCACGACAGTGGAAATTAAAATGTCCTGTGGTGCCTCTAGCAAGACAGTACACATTTCTTCAATCCTTAGCTCCTAGCATTCTATTCTTTCTAATCTTGCTACAGCTTTACATGGCGTGCTTTCCTTTCTGCGAAAGAATCTGTTACCTCATCAAAGTTTGTCAAACATTTTGCTACATGAAAAATCTAAATATCGTTGTCTAATACTGTGTAAGCTATCAATACAAGCATTACCCAAGACTGGTATGGCTTCTTGATCTGATTACGTCTATTTTGTCACTGTCTGCTAGATAAAACAAAATAGGCCTTTCTAACACTGCCGAAATTGTAACACACACCAGATAAACGAGACTGTTTTGGCACAAATGGTCATTTTTATAACACGACAGAATATAATTCACAAAGACCGATATAAAATGCCTATTAGGCCTACTACAAGCAAAGAGCTTTATGTTAGAAAACAGTTTCACATTTCATTCATACGCTCGTTTCTCGAGCAGGAGATCGAAAAGTAGTAGTACGAGATTTTTATAAATATTTGGAAGCGTCATTTTATTCTCTAATTTCTGTGATGTCAGTGTTTCTTCTCCTTCCTCGTTCTGACAAACAATCTTGTCATGACTAATTCTGGAACTATTCCTGCCTTTGTCAAAACTGATTCGCTGGTTAACTTCACTAACCCTGCCAGAATCACTGGTTTACTTATCCCTGATTATTCTCCAGTTAGGTGTTGTTCTGTTCGTACAAACTTTACTAATGTAGCGATCTGGACAAAGATTTTCTGAGAAAATTTCATTTTCTTGGATACACCAAGAAGATAATGCGTAATCTTTCTTACCTGTTATTCCTGTTAGTTGTTTATTTCTACTCTGGTAGTCTGAATCTATGGTTTTCCCTAGTAATTATAACAACGCTGATCATCCGCAAACCCAATCAACAACATAATCAGAAAGGGTTTGGCGTTCGCTCGTTCGGCTTTACTCCGCTCAGCTCATATAGCCTGGTCCCCTTTTGCCTGCAGGAAAGTCTATTTCTAGATGCGACTAAGATTACTCTGATAGACATCACATACACTATGCATGCATTCAAAAATCAACTTATGATTCATTCAGAAATCAACTTACAGAGTGTGTTCAAAATCCAACAAGGATGCGTTTCAAAATCGTACGAATAATCGATAGACCAACGTGCGCTGGATGCTAGGAGCTTTGTGAAACAAGGTTTTTTTCTCCTCAAGAATATGAGTGCTTTTGAGCTTCCTTCCTTCCTTGAATCATTTATCAGAAACTTTAGGTTTCAGGCTGTGTCTATCCTGAACAGATGTAAAACATATTCACTGTTTCCTTACTGACTCCATCAGCTGTTCATTAGAACTGTATAACTCTTTTCTTCCTTGTTTATTTCACCCAGGTTATTGTGTTCATTATTTCTGTAACTATTTGTGTTTAAGATGTTTGTGTGCCAACTACGGCCCAAAAAATTTACATTTTGTAACATAAATTAATTTCTGACACCATTAACCAGCTAACATAAATAGATTATTTCATCTTTTCTTTTTTGACTATTAGATTCATGCTTTTTAGTGATTAAATATTACAACAGATAAATCGAAATAATGAAAAGCACATGGGCACAAATTCGCAGTGTATGTGACAGAAATAAAGAAATTTAAAAAAATATTCAAACTAATTAACTGAATAAAAATGATGCTCAAAGTACTTGTGATGAAGAGAAACGGAGTAGGTAGAATCTTCCAGGACTCAATACCGACAACCTTCAACATAACACCTTAATGTGTTACCTGTGGGGCACCCCTCTCCAGTATCTTCAGGCTTTAACGTTTATTGAGACATTCTTTTTTTTGTCAATTATTCCCAAAAGGTAGCTCACCTGGGTGAAGGGCTGCATGGTGTGAAACTTGGGGACCTAACTTATACAACCATGTAAGTGTTTAAAAATCAGTTCCACCACTGGGGTTCTATATTTTTAAGATGGGTAAAAGAAATTGTCTGTGATCTTGTTGGTATAATGATTTTGGGACACCAAGAAAAATCTAAAGGAGAATACCTGGACCAGAAGGAAACCTCATTAATGAAGCACAACAATATTTAAAAATCAGATTAAGTAGATTCTTACTTGCAAGTATAATCAAGCACTTCTACGAGGTGCATTCAAGTTCTAAGGCCTCCGATTTCTTCTCTCCGGACTGGAAAGAGATAGGAACATGCGCATTGTTTTAAAATGAGGCCGCGTTCATTGTCAATACGTCCCAGAGATGGCAGCACCGTATGGCAGATGGAATTTTACTGCCAGCGGCAAGAATGAGAACTGTTTTAAATACTTAACATGGCGACATTTTCCTTACTTGAACAGCGTGCAATCATTCGTTTTCTGAATTTGTGTGGTGTGAAACCAATTGAAATTCATCGACAGTTGAAGGAGACATGTGGTGATGGAGTTATGGATGTGTCGAAAGTGCGTTCGTGGGTGCGACAGTTTAATGAAGGCAGAACATTGTGTGACAACAAACCAAAACAACCTCGGGCTCGCACAAGCCGGTCTGACGACATGATCGAGAAAGTGGAGAGAATTGTTTTGGGAGATCGCTGAATGACTGTTGAACAGATCGCATCCAGAGTTGGCATTTCTGTGGGTTCTGTGCACACAATCCTGCATGACGACCTGAAAATGCGAAAAGTGTCATTCAGGTGGGTGCCACGAATGCTGACGGACGACCAAATGGCTGCCCGTGTGGCATGTTGCTAAGCAATGTCGACGCGCAATGACAGCATGAATGGGACTTTCTTTTCGTCGGTTGTGACAATGGATGAGACGTGGATGCCATTTTTCAATCCAGAAACAAAGCGCTAGTCAGCTCAATGGAAGCACACAGATTCACCGCCACCAAAAAAATTTCGGTTAACCGCCAGTGCTGCAAAAATGATGGTGTCCATGTTCTGGGACAGCGAGGGCGTAATCCTTACCCATTGCGTTCCAAAGGGCACTACGGTAACAGGTGCATCCTACGAAAATGTTTTGATGAACAAATTCCTTCCTCCACTGCAACAAAAACATCCTGGAAGGGATGCGCGTGTGCTGTTTCACCAAGACAACGCACCCGCACATAGAGCTAACGTTACGCAACAGTTTCTTCGTGATAACAACTTTGAAGTGATTCCTCATGCTCCCTACTCACCTGACCTGGCTCCTAGTGACTTGTGGCTTTTTCCAACAATGAAAGACACTCTCCGTGGCCGCACATTCACCAGCCGTGCTGCTATTGCCTCAGCGATTTTCCAGTGGTCAAAACAGACTCGGAAAAATATGTACGTCTGCAGGGCGATTACGTCAAGAAGTAACGCCAGTTTCATCGATTTCGGCGTGAGTAGTTAATAAGAAAAAAAAATCGGAGGCCGTAGAACTTGAATGCACCTCGTATAACAGATGACTTTTACTTTAATAACAGAGACACTATAAACGGCAACAACAATCAGTGTTAATCTGCTAATGATCACTGAAATTCAAACCTGGTTTTCAATATATGCTTCACATGCATAGCACCAGACTGAAATGTCAGAAAAACTGAGTGTGATTGGGTGTGACATTTCCATACCGTGCTCCACCATATGCCCATTTACATATCGGCCACAGTGAACCTGAGAAAATAAAAGAGCTTTACAATTTCCTTGAAGATGAACAGAGGTATATAGTACTGAATGAAATGGACAAAGTCACTTCATTACTTATTACGTTATTTGAAAATTTTTACAAGTTAATGCCACAGAATATTATTTCTACAATAAATCATCATAATCATTACCAGTGTACACTTTAATAAGAGTTTTCATTAGATAATGTGCCTTTTAAGTTCTCCTACCTCACTTTTGATACAGTATTCTACATGCAGTGAGCTGTATAATGATGCTTGTAAATATGGCACATTTATTTGCTGCTACTCACCATATGCTGAGCTGCAGATAGGCACACAGTAAACTCTCGGCCAACAAGGCCTTTGTCAAAAATAGACAAAAAACACACACTCTCTCTCTCTCTCTCTCTCTCTCTCTCTCTCTCTCTCTCTCTCTCTCTCTCTCTCTCTCTAGAAGCTGGAGCCAGACAACGAACAGCAGCACAAGATGGGAGAGGCAACAGCGTGGAGGTTAAGGAAGTGGCTAGGGCAGGGAGGAGGAGGGATAGCAGAATTGGGGGGGGGGGGGGGGGGGGGGGGCAGAAAAGAGCCACTGTGGGAGCATGCAGCGACAAGGTGAAGAGAGGGTAGGACAGCTATGTGCTATCAGGAGGTTCGACTGAGGGCAGGTGAGAGGAGGAGGAGGTGGGGGGTAGCGGAAAAGGAGAGAAGTACAAAAACTGGATGCGTTGGTGGAGTAGAGGGCTGCGCAGTGCTGGAATGCGAACAGGAAAGGGGCTAGATGGGTAAAGACAATGCCTAACAAAGATGAAGGCCAGGAGAGTTACAGGAACATAGGATATATTGCAGGAAGAGTTCCCACCTGTGCAATTCACAAAGGAAGTATCCAGATAGCACAGGCTGTGAAGCAGTCATTGGAAAGAAGAATCCCACGATGGGCAGCATGCTCAGTAACAGGATGGTCCAGTTTTTTTTTTTTTTTTTTTTTGCCACAGTTCATCAGTGGCCATTCAGGTGGACAGACAGCTTGTTGGTTGTCATGCCCACATAGAATGCAGCACAATGGTTGCATGTAGGTCACATGACTGGTTTCATAGGTAGCCCTGCCCTTGATGGTATAGGTGATGTTTGTGACTGGACTGGAGTGGGTGGTGGTGGTGGTGGTGGTAGTGGGAAGATGTATGGGACAGGTCATGCATCTAGGTCAGATAAGGCACACGAGATCTGTTTTTGTACAAGGCTGGGGAGGGAGTGATTACGGTCTCTATAGGCCTCAGTTGGACCCTTTGTGTATTTTGAGAGGGACTGCACATCACTGCAGACGCAATGACCATTGGTGGCTAGGCTGTATGGAAGGGACTTCTTAGTAAGGAATGGTTAGCAGCTGTCGAAGTGGAGGTATTGCTGGTTTGATATGGACAGAGGTACTGACATAGCCATCTTTGAGGTGGGGGTCAACATTGAGAAAGGTGGCTTGATGGGTTGAGTAGGACCATGTGAAGCAAATGGGGGAGGTGTTGAGATTCTGGAGGAATGTGGATAGTATGTCCTCACCCTCAATCCAGATCACAAAGGTTTTGTCAACAAATCTGAACCAGGTGAGGGGTTTAGGATTCAGGGTTAGTTTGGCACAGGATGGTGTCATGCGGGTGCCCACAGCTGTACCCCAGATCTGTTTGTAGGTAATGCCTTCACAGGAGAAGTAATTTGGGTGGTCAGTCTTGGCGACTAGGAAAGAGGTGGTTGGTTTGGAATCCATGAGGCATTGGGAAAGATAGTGTTCAAGAGCAGTAAGCCTAGCCAGAACCCAGTCCCACACTGCTCCTGCGTTGTTGTTAGGCTCATGGAATCCTACCAAATGGCCTTATCATCAAATTACCCATCTCTAGCTGCCACCCCTTCCTTCCACAATGACCTCCATCTGTTCAGATACTGACAATCCTTAGCCCTTACCAACACAGCCCTGCAAAGCCATATCAATCAAGCCCAAACCTCATTGCAATACCTTCTCTCCATCCATAAAATTCTTCTACTAAGCAATCCCGAATTCCTGGATTCCATAACAGACTTTGAAACTCTTGCCCTCCAGAAACTAGAGCAACATGCACGACACCACATCAAAAAGCTCTGTGCCCTGTTCACTTCCTATTCCCGCCTTCAACTACCACTGTCCACCACCTCTACAACAACCTCCAAATATCTCCCATGTCTCCTCATAGCTGACAAACCCTGTCTCGCAGACCTACTACATTTACCCTACCATCCAAAACTCACTCCCATCATCATACAGAATCCAGAACCTAAACAGACCCAAAACACAGTCATGAACCTTTACTCCAGAAGCCTTAGCCCCCACAGAAATATCAGTTCTTTCCAAATGCCTCATTTTTTGCACCACTCCCAAATTCAGTCATGCAGAACTTGTTAAAGACATTCTCTCCTCCTCCCCGACTTGACAGTGGAAACACTTTTTCACCAACAAGCCTACCAATCAGACTCAACTAAAGACCAATGCTGAATCCTGCCTGACTGGGTTCACTCCTCCATCCAACTGTGATCCACATTCACTGCTCCCAAATCAACCCCTATTTTCTTTCCAGAATTCCTTAACCTTGAACTTTGCCTCACCATCATTCCCCAAATCCCTCAACATGGAAACTAACCTTACATCCGCAGGAAGAACTGAATCCACCACCTAAAAATTGATTCTGAACTTATAATCTTACCCACTGACGAGTTCTCCACCATTGCTGCCTTCAACCGCAAGGACTACCCAGCAGAAGAACTCTGCCAGCTGTCAGATTCATCCACCTACAAGCCCTGCCACAGTGACCTCGTGACCCCATTCCAGAAATCCAGCAGCATCTCTAGTCTCTCCTCAAATCCTTAGGCCAATCCCAGAACCTCTCCCTCGAGTCCATCTCTCTCCTCACCCCTACCACTCTCCACATTCCCACCTTCTTCAATGCTTCCTAAAGTCCATAAACCCAACAACCCACGAAGCCCCATTGTGGCCGGTTACTGTGCCCCCACTGAGAGAATTTCCGCTCTCAGAGACCTACACCTTCAGCCTATTATCCACAACCTACCCTACTGTATAAAAGACACCAACCATTTCCTCTACTGACTCTCTACAGTTGCTATTCGTTTACCACATGGTACCCCTGCTCATCATATTGATACCACCTCCCTTCACAGTAACATTCCTAATGTCCATGGCCTACCGCTATTTAACACTTCTTTTCCCATCGTCCAATGGATTCCAAACCTACAACCTCCTTACTAGTCTCCCACTATATCTTCACCCACAATTACTTCTCCTTTGAAAACATTAGTTACAAACAAATCCGGGGTATGACTATGGGCATCCACATGGCACCATGCTATGCCAACCTATTCATGGGCCATCTAGACATAGCTTTCCTAAATACCCAGAATCCTAAACCCCTCACCTGGTTCAGGTCCATTGATGACATCTTTATGATCTGCATCAAGGGTGAAGATACCATATCCACATTCCTCCAGAACCTCAACACCTTCTTCCCCCATTTGCTTCACCTGGTCCTAGTCAAAACAACAAGCCACCTTCCTCAATGTTGACCTTTACCTCAAAGATGACTACATCAGTACCTCTGTCCATATCAAACCTACCAACCACCAGCAGTAACCTCCCTTCGACAGCTGCCACCCAATCCACAGTCACTCTCAAAATACAGCGAAGCTCTCACTGAGGCCTTTACAGACTGTAATCAACCCCCACCCCCCCCAACCTTGTACAAAAACAGATCTCCTGTGTCTAACAATGGAAGATCCAAGACGGAATGTAGCAATATTAGAGAAGGAAAGTTGCTACTCACCATATAGCCGAGATGCTGAGTCGCGATAGGCATAACAAAAAGATTCACACTGTTATAGCTTTCCACCATTAAGGCCTTTGTCAGCAATACACACACACACACACACACACACACACACACACACACACACACCTGCAGTCTCAACTAACTGAAACCACACTGCTATAATTGTGGTGAATCTTTTTGTCGTGCCTATCATGACTCAGCATCCCCGCTATATAGTGAGTGGCAACGTTCCTTCTCTAATATTCATCTCCTGTGTCTTATTTTTTTCAATAACCCACCACCTCGCACAATCCCCCCAGCCAGTCATAGTGGAGAATTTCCCTTGTCACTCACAAGGGAACCTCCCCATCGCACCCCCCCCTCAGATTTAGTTATAAGTTGGCACCGTGGATAGGCCTTGAAAACTGAACACAGATCAATCGAGAAAACAGGAAGAAGTTGTGTGGAAGTATGAAAAAAATAAGCAAAATATACAAACTGAATTGTCTATGCATATGATGTAAACATCAAGGACAATCTGATCTCATGAGCGCCGTGGTCCCCGTGGTTAGCGTTAGCGCTGCAGTGAGAGAGATCCTTGGTTCAAATCTACCCTCAAGCGAAAATTTTAATTTTTTATTTTCAGACAATTATTATCTGTCCATCCGATGCGACCACTTTTTTGGGAAGTGATTATCACATCCACAAGAAAACCTAAATCGGGCAAGGTAAAAGAATCTTTTTCCCCATTCGCCAAGTGTACAAGTTAGGTGAGTCAACAACATATTCTTGTCATATGACGCACATGCCGTCGTCAGTGTCGTATAGAATATATCAGACGTGTTTTCCTGTGGAGGAATCTGTTGACCTATGACGTTGCGATCAAATGTTTTCGGTTCCCATTGGAGAGGCACGTCCTTTTGTCTACTAATCGCACTGTTTTGCGGTGCGGTCGCAAAACACAGACACTAAACTTATTACAGTAAACAGAGACGTTCAATGAACGAACGGACAGATCATAACTTTGCGAAAATAAAGTAGGTAAAAATTTTTCACCTGGCGAAAGACTTGAACCATGGACCCCTCATTCCGCAGCTGCTCACGCTAACCACGAGACCACGGCACTCCTGAGCTCACGCTATCCTTGATGTTGCTTATCTTGCACATGGACTACTCAGTTTGTATATTTTGCTTATTTTTTTCATAGTTTCACACAACTTCTTCCTGTTTTCTCGATTGATCTGTGTTCAGTTTTTTCAAGGCCTATCGAATTTGCCAACCTATAACTAAATCTGAGGGGGGTGCGATGGGGAGGTTCCCTTGTCAGTACCACCACAACTGGAGCACCTGAATTACATCCTCTACCTGTTGTTGTGACGTGAAATGAGAAACGTCCTACCCACTATCCACCCCACAGTGGTAATCTGCCACCCCACTGAACATTCACAATATCCTTGTCGCTCCCCTACATAACCCCTTGTCTCACATTCCTGTAATATCCCATCAAAGGCAAGGGCTACCTATGAAACCAGCCATGTGATCTAGAAGCTAAGCTGCGTCCACTGTGCTGCTTTCTACGTGGGCATGACAACCAACAACCTGTCTGTCCATATGAATGGCCACCGACAAACTGAGGCCAAAAAAACAACTAGACCATCCTGTTTCTGAGCATCCTGCCCAACACAATGTTGTTCATTTCAACGACTGCTTCACAGCCTGTGCCATCTAGATCCTTCCCACTAACACCAGCTTTTTCTGAATTGCACAGGTGAAAACTCTTCCTGCAATATATCCTATGCTCTGCAACCTTTCTGTCCTCAACCTTCATTACCCACTGTCCTTACCATCTAACCCCTTCTCTGTTCCCATTCCAGCACCACAAAGCCCTCTATTCCACCAACGCACCCAGTCTTTTTACTTCTCTCCTTTTCTGCTACCACCGCTGCCCCCTCTCTCCCCCCCCCCCCCCCCCCCCCCCCCCCCCCCCCCCCCCCCCCCCCACCCACCCCCCCCCCCCCACATCCATCTAACATACGGACTGTACCTAGCTGTCCTACCTTCTCTCCACCTCATCCCTGCACGCTCCAGCAGTAGCACTTTACCATCCCCCACCCTTACCCTATTACCCCTCCCCTCCCCCACCCCTGCCTCTTCCTTATCCCCATCCAGTTGCCTCTTCCATCATGTGTTGCTTTTTTTAGTGTGGCTCCAGTTGTCAGAGACTGTGGTCGCGCGTTGTGTGTGTGTGTGTGTGTGTGTGTGTGTGTGTGTGTGTTGTGTGTGTGTGTGTGTGTGTGTGTGTGTGGTCTATTTTTGACATAGGCCTTGTTGGCCAAAAGCTTACTGAGTGATAGTCTTTTTGTTGTGCCTACCTGCAACTCAGCATCTCCGCCATATGCTGAATAGCAACTATCCGTTTCATAATATTGTTATATTCCATCGTGGATTTCCCACTGTTTGGAATTGCATATTTATTTGTTTTGGTCAACCTTTTATAAGGAGCTCTAACACTGAATACATAGTAATGTGACACATGATTCAAGGAAGTAACACATATTTTACACAAATGTAAAATATCACCATAAATTGAGAAACCCACAAGCAACAACTTAATTTATACATGTCCTGAGATTCCAAATGTGTTAAGAAAATGGCATTAACTTGCCATATAAACTATTTGACTTCAATCACCAGCATGATATGCTTTTTATATGCAGTCTAACATTTCAGTGTCTTTCTACCTGTGTTAGTATTATGTTCATGAACAAGTGAATGGGCAGAAAACTGAGGGCAAAATTAAGCAATAGGTCAACTGACCAGTTTCTGTAAAATAATTTTCCATACGTAGATCATCATCTGGTGCAAAGAATACCAAGGTACTCTTTCAATCATTGCGGAGCAATGAGTGTATCTCGCCGCCTTACGGTTGGTTTTTTTTCCATAATGATAAGTCTTATTCATCAGAAAGCCATAAAGTACTTCAGTGACTGACCTGAGGCAATACACTCAGCACTGCAACCTATACAGCAGTGTTATCAGTGTTTATGGAATGTGATTGTATGGTGTGTTGACTACTTTGGGTATACAAAAATTTTGGTCAGATTTTTATTTTAAAAAAGCAAACAAAATTCCTTTTTAGATTATTCTGAAAAGATTGCCAGTATTAAAATGTGTATAACAGATAATGGCAATTCTAAGAATGTAATGGATAATAACAAGGAAACGAAGAGTAACAGCCAAAAAAGATTTGTTACTGCTGTAATGAATACGGGGTCACATAGGACACACTTCTGCATGTTCAATTAAATAGTTGCACAAAAACAAGTAAATGAGGTTTCCTGAAAGCTGCAACATTAGACTAAAAACTATCCATAACATTTCCACTGTAGCCCTTAAATAATAAAATAGACCAGTTGGTATTTTTTTGTTATTTTTCCAAGCCATTTGGCTCTGTATATCATGTTACTTTCTTAGAAAAACTGAACTTTTATGGAACCAATGGATTTACAAGCAACTGGTTTGAATTGTACTTAAGTAGTTGTGCTGAATAATTCAAACAATGTTTGAAGGAGAGAAAATTTTACTGACTGGGAACAAATGATGATGGGAGTCCCTTAGGGTTCAATGTTGGGTCCACTCCTGTTCCTTATATACATGAGCGATCTTCCACTTGGTATTTATCAAGCAGAATTGGTACATTTTTGCAGCAATAGTAGTGTTGTAACCAATCTCAAAGAAGGTAGAAATCGTTACTGACGTTTTCGAAGAATTATTTAAATGGTTCTCTGAAAATGTACCCTCCCTCATTTTTGAGAAAACACACTATACATAGTTCCATACAACGAATAAGAGTCATACCAGCAACTGATCTAGAATATGAACAGGAGTCAATAAATAGAATGGAATGCTCCAAATTTTTTAATATACATACTGATTGACTTGACCTAGAAGCAACACATTACTGAGCTGTTCAAATAATTAAGTTCAGCTACTTTGATCTCTAAATAATTGCTAGTCTTGGAAACAAACGAATCATCCTTCTAAAATGTTATGTATAATTTCACAGAATAATGACTTATGGGATAATTTTCTGGGTAATTCATCATGACTTATGGGATAATTTTCTGGGTAATTCATCACATTGATTGCACAAAAGCAAGCAATACAAATAACATATGGTGTTTACACACAGTGATCTTCTAGTTACCTCCTCATAATCCATCACAATCTGAGAAGACAGTGATGATCACACCTACAGCACTATAAGAAAAAATTACCTTTATTACTCATTATTACAGCAATCAGTGGCTCAGAAATGAGTTCAATATAAATCAGCAAACATTTTTTTAGCAGTTGGCCAATATAATATAAAATGTCTGGCAGATAAAGCAAGTTTTAAATCTAACCGAATATCATTTCATCTGTACAATTTCTTCTATTCCACAGACAAATTATTATTTAAAATACTGCAGCCTGTCAAAAGAATTAGCTTTAAGTGAAGTTGCATGAGTAGGACTGAAAAATAATATGTTCCTTCATGTTAAATTTAGGCCAGGGTGCCACTTTGGAACTTTGTAAATTGCCAGCACATAGCCATCCACTGAAAACTACAGGTACATGTACTGTAAACTGACTCATTGCAAATCATTTCAATGCAAAAATCATTGAAGTGATCTATGGAATATGTATCTAACTAATGAACCAGCTGCAATAAAAGGAAGGATATGGAAAGACCCCCCCCCCCCCCCTTCCCCCGCCACAGCTCTTGCAGTACTGGTGGGTTCTCAAATGCCAGGTCTCTAAACTATCCCAATAGCATTTTGTGAAAAAAAACTACTTCACTCCAGGGATTCCCATTTCAGTTCACAGAGCATTTCTGTAATATTCATACGTCAATCGAACCTACAAGCAACAAATCTAGCATCATGCTTCTGAACTACTTTGATTTCATCTTTTAATCCAACCTGGCAGTATAGGTCTTTATGGATGTCTCACACTTTTAATAGACCTTTTCCTTATACACTGAAGTCTACCACTTGCCTTCTCTACTATCAACCTTATGTGCTCATTCCATTTCATGTCACTCTGCAATGTTACACCTCGATATTTAATTGAAGTGACCGTGTCGAGCAGTAACTGCTAGTACTGTATGCTACATTACATGATTATTGTTTGTACTCATACACATTAACACATTTAGAGCATGCTGCAATCCACCACAACAAACCCGAATTCTACCCAAGTCGTATTGTATCCTGCAATCACTTGAAAATGATACTTTCCCGTACACTACAACGTCAACAGCAAACAATCACAGACAGTTGCTTGCCCTATCCATGAGATTGTTTGTGTGTGTAGGGAACAAGAGTTGTTTTATCACTATTCCTTAGGGCACCCTTGTTTCTGATGGGATACTTGCCATCCAGGACATTGTACTGAGCTCTATTAGGTAATAGTTTGCATCGTGGCACGGCATCAAATACTTTCCAGAAATCTAGGAATGTGAAAGCTGATTGTTGTCCTTTATCCATGGTTCACAGGATATTGTGCCAGAAAAGGGCAAGCTGAGTTTCACACAAATGATGTTTTCTAAATCCTCAATTTGTGAACAGCTTTTCTCTCTCAAACAAATAGAAGGAAACATTCCACGTGCGAAAAATTATATATAAAAACAAAGATGAGGTGACTTACCGAACGAAAGCGCTGGCAGGTCGATAGATACGCAAACAAACACAAACATACACACAAAATTCAAGCTTTCGCAACAAACTGTTGCCTCATCAGGAAAGAGGGAAGGAGAGGGGAAGACGAAAGGAAGTAGGTTTTAAGGGAGAGGGTAAGGAGTCATTCCAATCCCGGGAGCGGAAAGACTTACCTTAGGGGGAAAAAAGGACAGGTATACACTCGCACACACGCACATATCCATCCACACATACAGACACAAGCAGACATATTTAAGGACTCTTTTTTCTACGTAGGCAGAGATACGTTCTGTGGGGGCTTGGTAATCAGCTACAATGGGGCGGCCGGGATGATTGGGTTTGTGGATTTTAGGAAGAAGGTAGAAGGTAGGGGTGCGGGTTTCGGTGGGGTCAGGAGGTTGATGGAAACAGGTGAAAGGTTTTGCAGGGGGCCTAAGGTTCTGAGGATTCCTTGAAGCTCCGCCTGGACATCGGGAATGGGGTTACCTTGGCAAACTTTGTATGTGGTGTTGTCTGAAAGCTGACGCAGTCCCTCAGCCACATACTCCCGACGATCAAGTACCACAGTCATGGAATCCTTGTCCGCCGGAAGAATGA
Source organism: Schistocerca piceifrons (assembly GCF_021461385.2). Classification (NCBI taxonomy): domain Eukaryota; kingdom Metazoa; phylum Arthropoda; class Insecta; order Orthoptera; family Acrididae; genus Schistocerca; species Schistocerca piceifrons. The sequence continues at coordinate 586,830,643 of NC_060138.1, forward strand.
CGATGGATCGGTCAGCCTTCAGATCACGGATAGCCTGGGCTTCAGCAGTGGTGATGTTGGGTGTAGGATTAAGGTTTTTTAAGAAGGATTGAGATGCATATATATATATATATATATAAGATGATGTGACTTACCAAATGAAAGTGCTGGCAGGTCGACAGACACACAAACAAACACAAACATACACACAAAATTCAAGCTTTCGAAACAAACTGTTGCCTCATCAGGAAAGAGGGAAGCAGAGGGAAAGACGAAAGGATGTGGGTTTTAAGGGAGAGGGTAAGGAGTCATTCCAATCCCGGGAGCGGAAAGACTTACCTTAGGTGGAAAAAAGGACGGGTATACACTCGAGCGCACACACACACATATCCATCCGCACATACACAGACACAAGCAGACATTTGTAAAGGCAAAGAGTTTGGGCAGAGATGTCAGTCGAGGCAGAAGTGCAGAGGCAAGGATGCTGTTGAATGACAGGTGAGGTATGAGTGGCGGCAACTTGAAATTAGCGGAGATTGAGGCCTGGTGGATAACGGGAAGAGAGGATATATTGAAGATCAAGTTCCCATCTCCGGAGTTCGAATAGGTTGGTGTTAGTAGGAAGTATCCAGATAACCCGGACGGTGTAACACTGTGCCAAGATGTGCTGGCCGTGCACCAAGGCATGTTTAGCCACAGGGTGATCCCCATTACCAACAAACACTGTCTGCCTGTGTCCATTCATGCGAATGGACAGTTTGTTACTGGTCATTCCCACATAGAATGCGTCACAGTGTAGGCTGGTCAGTTGGTAGATCACGTGGGTGCTCTCACACGTGGCTCTGCCTTTGATCGTGTACACCTTCCGGGTTACAGGACTGGAGTAGGTGGTGGTGGGAGGGTGCATGGGACAGGTTTTACACCGGGGGCGGTTACAAGGGTAGGAGCCAGAGGGTAGGGAAGGTGGTTTGGGGATTTCATAGGGATGAACTAACAGGTTACGAAGGTTAGGTGGACGGCGGAAAGACACTCTTGGTGGAGTGGGGAGGATTTCGTGAAGGATGGATCTCATTTCAGGGCAGGATTTGAGGAAGTCGTATCCCTGCTGGAGAGCCACATTCAGAGTCTGGTCCAGTCCCGGAAAGTATCCTGTCACAAGTGGAACACTTTGTGGTTCTTCTGTGGGGGATTCTGGGTTCGAGGGGATGAGGAAGTGGCTCTGGTTATTTGCTTCTGTACCAGGTCGGGAGGGTAGTTGCGAGATGCGAAAGCTGTTGTCAGGTTGTTGGTGTAATGGTTCAGGGATTCCGGACTGGAGCAGATTCGTTTGCCACGAAGACCTAGGCTGTAGGGAAGGGACCGTTTGATGTGGAATGGGTGGCAGCTGTCATAATGGAGGTACTGTTGCTTGTTGGTGGGTTTGATGTGGACGGACGTGTGAAGCTGGCCATTGGACAGGTGGAGGTCAACGTCAAGGAAAGTGGCATGGGATTTGGAGTAGGACCAGGTGAATCTGATGGAACCAAAGGAGTTGAGGTTGGAGAGGAAATTCTGAAGTTCTTCTTCACTGTGAGTCCAGATCATGAAGATGTCATCAATAAATCTGTACCAAACTTTGGGTTGCCAGGCCTGGGTAACCAAGAAGGCTTCCTCTAAGCGACCCATGAATAGGTTGGCGTACGAGGGGGCCATCCTGGTACCCATGGCTGTTCCCTTTAATTGTTGGTATGTCTGGCCTTCAAAAGTGAAGAAGTTGTGGGTCAGGATGAAGCTGGCTAAGGTGATGAGGAAAGAGGTTTTAGGTAGGGTGGCAGGTGATTGGCGGGAAAGGAAGTGCTCCATCGCAGCGAGGCCCTGGACGTGTGGAATATTTGTGTATAAGGAAGTGGCATCAATGGTTACAAGGATGGTTTCCGGGGGGAAACACCTTGGGTAAGGATTCCAGGCGTTCAAGAAAGTGGTTGGTGTCTTTGATGAAGGATGGGAGACTGCATGTAATGGGTTGAAGGTGTTGATCTACGTAGGCAGAGATACGTTCTGTGGGGGCTTGGTAACCAGCTACAATGGGGCGGCCGGGATGATTGGGTTTGTGGATTTTAGGAAGAAGGTAGAAGGTAGGGGTGCGGGGTGTCGGTGGGGTCAGGAGGTTGATGGAGTCAGGTGAAAGGTTTTGTAGGGGGCCTAAGGTTCTGAGGATTCCTTGAAGCTCCTCCTGGACATCGGGAATGGGGTTACCTTGAAAAACTTTGTATGTGGTGTTGTCTGAAAGCTGACGCAGTCCCTCAGCCACATACTCCCGACGATCAAGTACCACGGTTGTGGATACCTTGTCCGCCGGAAGAATGACGATGGATCGGTCAGCCTTCAGATCACGGATAGCCTGGACTTCAACAGTGGTGATGTTGGGAGTAGGATTAAGGTTATTTAAGAAGGATTGAGATGCAAGGCTGGAAGTCAGAAATTCCTGGAAGGTTTGGAGAGGGTGATTTTGAGGAAGAGGAGGTGGGTCCCGCTGTGACGGAGGACGGAACTGTTCCAGGCAGGGTTCAATTTGGATGGTATCTTGGGGAGTAGGATCATTAGGAGTAGGATTAGGATCATTTTTCTTCGTGGCAAAGTGATATTTCCAGCAGAGAGTACGGGTGTAGGACAGTAAATCTTTGACGAGGGCTGTTTGGTTGAATCTGGGAGTGGGGCTGAAGGTGAGGCCTTTGGATAGGACAGAGGTTTCGGATTGGGAGAGAGGTTTGGAGGAAAGGTTAACCACTGAATTAGGGTGTTGTGGTTCCAGGTTGTGTTGATTGGAATTTTGAGGTTTTGGAGGGAGTGGAGCCTTGCATCTCAATCCTTCTTAAAAAACCTTAATCCTACTCCCAACATCACCACTGCTGAAGCCCAGCCTATCCGTGATCTGAAGGCTGACCGATCCATCGTCATTCTTCCGGCGGACAAGGGTTCCACAACCGTGGTACTTGATTGTCGGGAGTATGTGGCTGAGGGACTGCGTCAGCTTTCAGACAACACCACATACAAAGTTTGCCAAGGTAATCCCATTCCCGATGTCCAGGCAGAGCTTCAAGGAATCCTCAGAACCTTAGGCCCCCTGCAAAACCTTTCACCTGACTCCATCAACCTCCTGACCCCACAGACACCCAGCACCCCTACCTTCTACCTTCTTCCTAAAATTCACAAACCCAATCACCCCGGCCGCCCCATTGTAGCTGGTTACCAAGCCCCCACAGAACGTATCTCTGCCTACGTAGATCAACACCTTCAACCTATTACATGCAGTCTCCCATCCTTCATCAAAGACACCAACCACTTTCTCGAACGCCTGGAATCCTTATCCAAGGTGTTACCCCCGGAAACCATCCTTGTTAACCATTGATGCCACTTCCTTATACACAAATATTCCACACGTCCAGGGCCTCGCTGCGTTGGAGCATTTCCTTTCCCGCCAATCACCTGCCACCCTACCTAAAACCTATTTCCTCATCACCTTAGCCAGCTTCATCCTGACCCACAACTTCTTCACTTTTGAAGGCCAGATATACCAACAATTAAAGGGAACAGCCATGGGTACCAGGATGGCCCCCTCGTACGCCAACCTATTCATGGGTCGCTTAGAGGAAGCCTTCTTGGTTACCCAGGCCTGCCAACCCAAAGTTTGGTACAGATTTATTGATGACATCTTCATGATCTGGACTCACAGTGAAGAAGAACTTCAGAATTTCCTCTCCAACCTCAACTCCTTTGGTTCCATCAGATTCACCTGGTCCTACTCCAAATCCCATGCCACTTTCCTTGACGTTGACCTCCACCTGTCCAATGGCCAGCTTCACACGTCCGTCCACATCAAACCCACCAACAAGCAACAGTACCTCCATTATGACAGCTGCCACCCATTCCACATCAAACGGTCCCTTCCCTACAGCCTAGGTCTTCGTGGCAAACGAATCTGCTCCAGTCCGGAATCCCTGAACCATTACACCAACAACCTGACAACAGCTTTCGCATCTCGCAACTACCCTCCCGACCTGGTACAGAAGCAAATAACCAGAGCCACTTCCTCATCCCCTCGAACCCAGAATCCCCCACAGAAGGACCACAAAAGTGCCCCACTTGTGACAGGATACTTTCCGGGACTGGACCAGACTCTGAATGTGGCTCTCCAGCAGGGATACGACTTCCTCAAATCCTGCCCTGAAATGAGATCCATCCTTCACGAAATCCTCCCCACTCCACCAAGAGTGTCTTTCCGCCGTCCACCTAACCTTCGTAACCTGTTAGTTCATCCCTATGAAATCCCCAAACCACCTTCCCTACCCTCTGGCTCCTACCCTTGTAACCGCCCCCGGTGTAAAACCTGTCCCATGCACCCTCCCACCACCACCTACTCCAGTCCTGTAACCCGGAAGGCGTACACGATCAAAGGCAGAGCCACGTGTGAGAGCACGCACGTGATCTACCAACTGACCGGCCTACACTGTGATGCATTCTATGTGGGAATGACCAGTAACAAACTGTCCAATCGCATGAATGGACACAGGCAGACAGTGTTTGTTGGTAATGAGGATCACCCTGTGGCTAAACGGGCCTTGGCGCGCGGCCAGCACATCTTGGCAGTGTTACACCGTCCGGGTTATCTGGATACTTCCTACTAACACCAACCTATCCGAACTCCGGAGATGGGAACTTGATCTTCAATATATCCTCTCTTCCCGTTATCCACCAGGCCTCAATCTCCGCTAATTTCAAGTTGCCGCCACTCATACCTCACCTGTCATTCAACAACATCCTTGCCTCTGCTCTTCTGCCTCGACTGACATCTCTGCCCAAACTCTTTGCCTTTACAAATGTCTGCTTGTGTCTGTGTATGTGCGGATGGATATGTGTGTGTGTGCGCTCGAGTGTATACCCGTCCTTTTTTCCACCTAAGGTAAGTCTTTCCGCTCCCGGGATTGGAATGACTCCTTACCCTCTCCCTTAAAACCCACATCCTTTCGTCTTTCCCTCTGCTTCCCTCTTTCCTGATGAGGCAACAGTTTGTTGCGAAAGCTTGAATTTTGTGTGTATGTTTGTGTTTCTGTCGACCTGCCAGCACTTTCATTTGGTAAGTCACATCATCTTTGTTTTTAGATATATTTTTCCTACGTGGAATGTTTCCCTCTATTATAATCATATATATATATATATATATATATATATATATATATATATATATAAAAAACAAAGAAGATGTGACTTACCAAACGAAAGCGCTGGCAGGTTGATACACACACAAACAAACACAAACACACACACAAAATTCTAGCTTTCGCAACCAATGGTTGCTTCATCAGGAAAGAGGGAAGGAGAGGGAAAGACGAAAGGATGTGGGTTTTAAAGGAGAGGGTAAGGAGTCATTGCAATCCTGGGAGTGAAAAGACTTAACTTAGGGGGAAAAAAGGACAGGTATACACTCGCATACACACACATATCAATCCGCACATACACAGACACAAGCAGACATTTGTAAAGGCAAAGAGTTTGGGCAGAGATGTCAGACGAGGCGGAAGTACATAGGCAAAGATGTTGTTGAATGACAGGTGAGGTATGAGCAGCGGCAACTTGAAATTAGCGGAGGTTGAGGCCTGGCGGGTAACAAGAAGAGAGGATATACTGAAGGGCAAGTTCCCATCTCCGGAGTTCTGACATGTTGGTGTTAGTGGGAAGTATCCAGATAACCCGGACGGTGTAACACTGTGCCAAGATGTGCTGGCCATGCATCAAGGTATGTTTAGCCACAGGGTGATCCTCATTACCAACAAACACTGTCTTCCTGTGTCCATTCATGCGAATGGACAGTTTGTTACTGGTCATTCCCACATAGAAAGCTTCACAGTGTAGGCAGGTCAGTTGGTAGATCACGTGGGTGCTTTCACATGTGGCTCTGTCTTTGATCGTGTACACCTTCCGGGTTACAGGACTGGAGTAGGTGGTGGTGGTGGTGGGAGGGTGCATGGGACAGGTTTTACACCGGGGGCGGTTACAAGGGTAGGAGCCAGAGGGTAGGGAAGGTGGGTTGGTGATTTCATAGGGATGAACTAAGAGGTTACGGAGGTTAGATGGACGGTGGAAAGAAACTCTTGGTGGAGTGGGGAGGATTTCGTGAAGGATGGATCTCATTTCAGGGCAGGATTTGAGGAAGTCGTATCCCTGCTGGAGAGCCACATTCAGAGTCTGATCCAGTCCCGGAAAGTATCCTGTCACAAGTGGGGCACTTTTGGGGTTCTCCTGTGGGAGGTTCTGGGTTTGAGGGGATGAGGAAGTGGCTCTGGTTATTTGCCTCTGTACCAGGTCGGGAGGATAGTTGCAGGATGCGAAAGCTGTTTTCAGGTTGTTGGTGTAATGGTTCAGGGCTTCCGGACTGGAGCAGATACATTTGCCACGAAGACCTAGGCTGTAGGGAAGGGACCGTTTGATGTGTAATGTGTGGCAGCTGTCATAATGAAGGTACTGTTGTTTGTTGGTGGGTTTGATGTGGATGGACGTGTGAAGCTGGCCATTGGACAGGTGGAGGTCAACGTCAAGGAAAGTGGCATGGGATTTGGAGTAGGACCAGGTGAATCTGATGGAACCAAAGGAGTTGAGGTTGGAGAGGAAATTCTGGAGTTCTTCTTCACTGTGGGTCCAGATCATGAAGATGTCATCAATAAATCTGTACCAAACTTTGGGTTGGCAGGCCTGGGTAACCAAGAAGGCTTCCTCTAAGCGACCCATGAATAGGTTGGCGTACGAGGGGGCCATCCTGGTACCCATGGCTGTTCCCTTTAATTGTTGGTATATCTGGCCTTCAAAAGTGAAGAAGTTGTGGGTCAGGATGAAGCTGGCTAAGGTGATGAGGAAAGAGGTCTTAGGTAGGGTGGCAGGTGATTGGCGGGAAAGGAAATGCTCCAACGCAGCGAGGCCCTGGACGTGTGGAATATTTGTGTATAAGGAAGTGGCATCAATGGTTAACAAGGATGGTTTCCGGGGGTAACACCTTGGATAAGGATTCCAGGCGTTCGAGAAAGTGGTTGGTGTCTTTGATGAAGGATGGGAGACTGCATGTAATGGGTTGAAGGTGTTGATCTACGTAGGCAGAGATACGTTCTGTGGGGGCTTGGTAACCAGCTAGAATGGGTCGGCCGGGATTATTGGGTTTGTGAATTTTAGGAAGAAGGTAGAAGGTAGGGGTGCGGGGTGTCGGTGGGGTCAGGAGGTTGATGGAGTCAGGTGAAAGGTTTTGTAGGGGGCCTAAGGTTCTGAGGATTCCTTGAAGCTCCGCCTGGACATCAGGAATGGGATTACCTTGGCAAACTTTGTAAGTAGTGTTGTCTGAAAGCTGACGCAGTCCCTCAGCCACATACTCCCAACAATCAAGTACCCCAGTCGTGGAACCCTTGTCCGCCGGAAGAATGACAATGAATCGGCCAGCCTTCAGATCACGGATAGCCTGGACTTCAGCAGTGGTGATGTTGGGAGTAGGATTAAGGTTTTTTAGGAAGGATTGAGAGGCAAGGCTGGAAGTCAGAAATTCCTGGAAGGTTTGGAGAGGGTGATTTTGAGGAAGAGGTGGTGGGTCCCGCTGTGACGGAGGACGGAACTGTTCCAGGCAGGGTTCCATTTGGATAGTATCTTGGGGAGTTGGATCATTAGGAGTAGGATTAGGATCATTTTTCTTCATGGCAAAGTGATATTTCCAGCAGAGAGTACGAGTGTAGGACAGTAAATCTTTGACGAGCAGAAAACAAAGTTAAAATCTGTAATTTCGCTATTCCATTATTGCTTGGGATTTTGTGCTGGGTGAAAGATTAGCAGTAAATGCAAGCTAAGAAGGGGGCCAATGCCGAAGAGTACTCTCCCAAAAATGAACTGGGATTCAATCCAGAGCTGGCAGCTTATTTGTTGTAAACTCTTCAGTTTCCTTTCAATGCCAGGAAAGGCTATTTCTATGTCCTCCATATGGGAGCTTGAGCAGTAGTCAAACAATGGTATGTCTTCACGAACTTTCTTGTGAATGATTTCTTAAATGTGAAATTTAAAACTTCAACTTTCCTTCTGGCATCTTATATTGCCACATCAGACTGGTTGTTGAGTGACTAAATGTGACTTTTATCCACTTAGCAATCTTATGTAGGACCAGAATTTTCTACAATTCGCAGCATCATATTTCAATAAAATATAATGGTTGTTGTTGTATTCTTTACATATCAATCTTACCAACTTTTGCTTGCTGACATTCCTTCATTATTTTTAGAATCAAGAGTGGATCAATCACTGTCTGCCCATGATTTTTCAAATTTTCTGATTAAAGCGCATTGGTTCTTCTCTATTCTTTACCCACTTACTTCTCAAGACTGTGATTTACAATCAGTTTAAACTTTCCTCAAACTCCTCTACATCCATCATACTGGAAGTAAATTATGTCCAGTCACTGTCTAAGTACGAAAGTAACGACTGCTCACCTGCTCTTTCTGGTATAAAAATTCTCCTGCCCTTGTTGATACAGGTATTAATTTTAATAACCATTGCAGCTATGACAGCACCATGAGCACTAGTTCCTGTCTATATACTAATACTATTAATAAGGTCAGGACTGTTTTTAGCTACAAGGTCTAAAATAAGCTTTAGTACTCAGTCCCCCCACCACCTCAATCTCAGCAATAGTTGAGATTAAAGCACACCGAACATTCCAAGCAGGTAACAATTGAAGCAACCTTAACCTACACAGCATTCTCAATGGCATATCAGGTGTCTACATTATAACATTAACAGTAGGTGACGTCTTTTGCACACTCTTCATCTTACTGTAATCCACAGATACTGCTGCTGAGAAACCTAGTGCTGGAACATAGCCTGTTCATCTCAAATAGCTCCATAAAATGCTGCTAAGCTTAACATAAACATTCAAAAGACAGTTCACCATAAATAGAGTAATGTGTTCTCAATACAAGAGCCACTGCAGCAAGGTCTGCAATTTAACCCAGGGCACTAGCAAGTTTGGTGATAAGAAACTTCACATCATAAGTCCCCCTTTGTCTGCAAAATACTAGCAATGAAAATTCATCACAATTCAAGCCAGCTACTTCCAGTGTTCCTACAAGACATTAAGTGAGTGCAGCCAAAACTTATGTAACTGAGAAATCTTCTGACAGTACTTTGCACTGTCAAGTTTATCATCCCCACTAGATGAGGCTACCATTAAGAGGAATGAATCTTTGAGAGTTAGATAAAAGCTACTACGTATCCTACGGGAAATTCAATTGGGAAAACTGTTAAATTGAAAGGAGATAGGATGGCTGGCCTTTACTTATCTTCAAACACAAAATGTCGAGTACTGGCAAATCATTCAAAAGCAGAGAAAACTGTTCCAAACTTGTACGTTTCTTTCTCAAGGACAAAAGAAGGATTTAGTGGGAATGGTTGTAAAAGAGTTGCAGGTCACTCGGACCCCTGTTTGTGACGACAAGTGGAGACAAAAACAAGAGAAAATCGTCAACAGAGTATGAGATCAAAATAAAGTTGGTTACAGGGAGATGAAAAATGCAATTTAGAATTTGATGGACAATGGGGGGGGGGGGGGGGGGGGGGGGGGGGCAAAGAGAAAGATAGCTTAAAGGTAAAGATTTTAAACAAGTCACAGAGAAAATAGTAAATCATTGGGGAAAAAGGAAGTGATGGTGCATAAGGATACATTGGAAAGTAGTTCCCATCTCCAGGGTACAGGGAAATTGGTGCTGATTGGATGAATCTAAATGGGCCATACGGTGTAGCAAGCAATGTAAATGCCACTTTCTTTCAAACTCTTCAGTAGCATCCTTGTCAAAATCCCTACCCCTAAAGTTGCTCTCTTGAGTTATGTTGAGCTTGCTCAGGAACTAAGTACTGCATGTCCCCAAAGCATTCTTCTGTGACCGTTTACTTGCACAACCAGTTTAGTGGTGGTCACTCCTATTTACCGCGTTTATTCGAATCTAAGCCACACCTGAAAAATGTGTCTCGAAATCAAGGAAAAAAAATTTTCCCAGATCTAAGCCGCTCCTGAAATTTGAGACTCAAAATTCAAGGTGAGAGAAAAGTTTTAGACCGCCCCTCCAAATCGAAACAAAGTTGGTCCATTGTAACACGAAACACAATTGAGGTCGAATGGATGAAGATACAGCTACAGTAGTTTGGTTCGAGTCGTAAGCTTAACAGTTAAGCTTTACCAAGTAGCCATTGCTATGTGTCAGGCGCTCCATCCATATTTATACGGGTACCCTTCCTTTTTCGTGTGCTTCGTCTGGTTTGAATCGATTGCTTACTCTGCTTTGATCTGATAAGTGTTCTCTTCGTTATAGATGCTTACGTCACTCTATGCTGAAAATGCATTATTTTACTGTGTCATGCATTGTTTGTCGCATTCTGATAATGAGTGTTTACAACCTGTCGCCGCTCGCGGCATGGCTTGCTTTTGTGCATGCTATCGCGGCTTACAATTTTTTTTAAAAAAAAAAGAGAGAGAGAGAGAGAGAGAGAGAGAGAGAGAGAAGAATTGTCTCATAGGCGGAACAATGGCAAGCGACTGTTATTTGTTGTTACTTACACTGCTGCTTTTTTGATAATGATCAACAAGAACCAAATAATAGACTGCGTATGATAGAAGATGTTCTGAACAAGAGTTTAGCAAAACTTTTTCTCCATTTGAAAATCTCTGCAGATGCCTCTTTAGTACATTACGTTCTGCACAGAAATTAGAGTCATCTTAGATTTAAAAATCTAGTCAGTTGCCATGCTTCATTTCTGACTGTATCACTATTCAGCATAAGAATAATATGAATATAAACATGACATTATACGTATATTCTTCCGCAGTTGCTGTTGTCTCACTCTAGTTTCGTAGTTTATTAGGCAGACAGGATTTAAATGAGATAGCAGCAAACACAAAGAATACATGGCATAAAGTTTACATTCTTCTACCCTTCTTTTCATTTATTTACTGATGCAGAGGTTTTGGCGCCAGTATTTATCTTTGTGTCAGCAAAGGATGCCTGTGTAGCACTACAATAATTCGATGGCAGAAGTTAGTTGTGGTGGCACCTACCAACATTTTTCAGAACTTCCACTTACTTTGCACTCGATTCTAAGCCGCAGGCGGTTTCTTGGATTACAAAAACAGGAAAAAAAGTGCGGCTTAGATTCGAGTAAATTTGGTAATATGCTGTAAACAACATGTGTTGTTTCAGATGTAACTCTGCCTGTTGTAGGATTTACTAGTAGTGGAACTAGGATAACTGGTAACATGCACATGCAGCAAGTTTTACAGAGGAAACAATTACAGCTGTCGGAACATTAGGGTAAGGGGTTAAATTCTGGCAATGACCTGGTTTGACAAGGCTCTTTCAGAGGCTGGGACAGAGAGTGATAGTGGGCGGTGTAGAAAGATATCATGGAGAGATGATCTCACATTAGGGATAGATGGAAAAGTTATAGCCTTCACATGGTAATGTACTGAGGCACTCAAGGCTGTGTGGTACTAGATGCAAATGGGGTTGCTTCATAGTATTTCGGATGTAAGAGCTCTGTTTGTAGGAGTGGAGATTAGGAGACTGCAATGGAGACTTGTCTGGGGTAGTTGTCAAAGAGGAATGCCTGGGACACATAGTTGGTACAAGTGTTGAGGGATTTCGTGCTGCAGCAGATGTGTGTGTCTCAAAAGCCTAGCCTGTAAGTGTGTGTGTGTGTGTGTGTGTGTGTGTGTGTGTGTGTGTGTGTGTGTGTGTGACGTTGAAGGGATGGCATCTTTTATTATGTCAGTACCATTGCTTATTGGTTGATTTTATGTAAAATGAGATTTGGCTGCCAGCTTCAGTGACAAAGGTCAACATCAAGAAAGATGCCTTAGGCCAGGCATGACCAAACTTTGGTGACCCACGGGCCTGATTCACGTAGTTACTTCAGCTCGTGGTCCACCTCCTTATGGCGCAACAGCAACGCTCCTAGCTCTTGAAGTCAGAACTATAGAATCTGTGACCTTATGTTTATTGGCTAATGCATCAATATGAATGGCATCCTATTTGTGACTTGCCACTCCTACAAATTATGCCACACAACACATGTTCTTGAAAGTACATTCATTCTATGTTCACTCTGAGTTCCCTCTATGGGCCAGGTTGAAACCAGTCATGGGCTGGATGCAGTCCACAGGCAGCTGGTTGCCCACCCATGTCCTTGCATTTAGAAATGGGGAAGGTAAATTTTGATTGGGGGGGAGAGAGAGAGAGTTCTGCTGTTGCGTGAAGTGCAAGAGTTCTTCACCGTGAGTTTGGTCCACAAAGATGTAATCAATAAATTTGTACAAAATCATGTGACCGCAGTTTCTCGTTGTTGATGAATGCCCCTTTCATGCAGCTCATGAAAAAGATTCTATGGGACCACCACAAATGAACCAACACTCTACAGTGGAGCGCGAACTGTACTCAAACCTGGCCGATAGATTTAATCTGATGTGTCAGGTTTGAGTCACAGTCTGGTACAAAGCTCTAATCTACCAGGAAGTCTCACGAGACATGACCAGCCTGGTTCCTGTAGTCATTCCTCTGATACTTTTGTAGATCTGGCCCTCAGAAGAGAAGTAGTTACGGGTAAGAACGGTGTTAGCTAGAGCAACAATAAAGAAGTGGCCCTGTGTTTGTGAGATTTTGGTGTAGAGTGAGGATGGCTAAAGGTAAAAAGTAAAGTTTCAGGTGGGAAAGGAGTGGGAATAGATCTGTGATGTTGCAGAAAGTGGTTGGTGTATCATGTATCACAGGAGGCTCTGTGGTGAGCTGGAGGTCTAGCAGCTGGGTTTCTCTCAAGCTGTGTTCTGAGTGACAAGCCCCTCATTTCCACCCTTCCACCGCCAATCTGTCCCCTCACTCTTTTTCCCAATTGTGGAAGTAAAATATAAGTTCCAAATGCCAGGAACACTCCTCCGATCTATATTTAAAAGTTCATCCACAGTGCCTGAAATTCTTCCTTCTGAAAGTAAGTGCAAGCGAACCATTCTGTCTCCTCCTAAAATGACAACTACGTATCTCGTTCAATAACGATCAACATCAAGCTAAAAGTATTATATTATGTGTCTGCTTTACATTGCACAAACAGTTCCCCTGTGGACATCCATCAGTCAGATGTGGGTATAAGCAGACATATGGCTCCACTCAGTAGTAAGCTAGATAGTACCTCAGGACAGTGTCTCGGGACTCGTCACCAGTCGCCACCAATATGAACAAGCCCAAACAGACATTATAGAAGTTACTTCTAGATTTTAGTCATTGTTCACTGGATCTACGAGCATACCAGAGTTTAAAGCAAATCAGTGCAACTGAACTCTGATCTATACTGTCAGGCACACTCTTCATACTCCAGCTGAGTACTGAAACTTTTATCAGCAAATAATTGTGAATTGTTACTAATCTGTGTTGTCATCTATTTTTGGCATATCTGTTGCCTAACATTATTTGTCGCTGGGATGACTGTGTATAGTTGCTGTGCTCATGCAAGCCATCTCGTAACAGCAACTACTTGGTGCCAAGGGGTTCTCCTCCTGCCACTAAGAGCATTTGATGAAAACGACAAGTACAGTCAAGGAGGAACATTGAATGGAGAATTTCTCAAGCCATACTTGATATTCGAATATACACTTTTTTCAATATTTGAACATTTAATTTTAGTTTCTTTCTTGTGTAGCTGAACACCACTATACAGGAATGATGTTTTTTTTTTTGTATTATTCCTTTTGTAGATACAATGGTAATATACTTGGATTACAGACATAAATGCCAGAACAATAGACACTGTGAAATACACTACGAAAATAACACATAGCTTTTGCATTCTAAGCTAGTGCAATAAACAAACTGCCAAGCAGAAATGGGTATATAGGATATTAGTGGCATAAAAGTAACTGTAATTATACATGGGAAATAAGAAACTGTATTGTTGTTGTTGTGGTCTTCAGTCCTGAGACTGGTTTGATGCAGCTCTCCATGCTACTCTATCCTATGCAAGCTTCTTCATCTCCCAGTACCTACTGCAACCTACATCCTTCTGAATCTGCTTAGTGTATTCATCTCTTGGTCTCCCCCTATGATTTTTACCCTCCACGCTGCCCTCCAATACTAAATTGGTGATCCCTTGATGCCTCAGAACATGTCCTACCAACCGATCCCTTCTTCTGGTCAAGTTGTGCCACAAACTTCTCTTCCCCCCAATCCTATTCAATACTTCCTCATTAGTTATGTGATCTACCCATCTAATCTTCAGCATTCTTCTGTAGCACCACATTTCGAAAGCTTCTGTTCTCTTCTTGTCCAAACTATTTATCGTCCATGGTTCACTTCCATACCTGGCTACACTCCATACGAATACTTTCAGAAATGACTTCCTGACACTTAAATCAATACTGGATGTTAACAAATTTCTCTTCTTCAGAAACGCTTTCCTTGCCATTGCCAGTCTACATTTTATATCCTCTCTACTTCGACCATCATCAGTTATTTTGCTCCCCAAATAGCAAAACTCCTTTACTACTTTAGGTGCCTCATTTCCTAATCTAATTCCCTCAGCATCACCCGAGTTAACTCGACTACATTCCATTATCCTTGTTTTGCTTTTGTTGATGTTCATCTTGTATCCTCCTTTCAAGACACTGTCCATTCCGTTCAACTGCTCTTCCAAGTCCTTTGCTGTCACTGACAGAATTACATTGTCATCGGCGAACCTCAAAGTTTTTATTTCTTCTCCATGAATTTTAATACCTACTCCGAATTTTTCTTTTGTTTCCTTTACTGCTTGCTCAATATACAGATTGAACAACATCGGGGAGAGGCTACAACCCTGTCTTACTCCCATCCCAACCACTGCTTCCCTTTCATGTCCCTCGACTCTTATAACTGCCATCTGGTTTCTGTACCAATTGTAAATAGCCTTTCGCTCCCTGTATTTTACCCCTGCCACCTTTAGAATTTGAAAGAGAGTATTCCAGTCAACATTGTCAAAAGCTTTCTCTAAGTCTACAAATGCTAGAAACGTAGGTTTGCCTTTCCTTAATCTTTCTTCTAAGATAAGTTGTAAAGTCAGTATTGCCTCACGTGTTCCAGTGTTTCTATGGAATCCAAACTGATCTTCCCTGAGGTTGGCTTCTACTAGTTTTCCATTCGTCTGTAAAGAATTCGTGTTAGTATTTTGCAGCTGTGACTTATTTAACTGATAGTTCGGTAATTTTCGCATCTGTCAACATCTGCTTTGTTTGGAATTGGAATTATTATATTCTTCTTGAAGTCTGAGGGTATTTCGCTTGTTTCATACAACTTGCTCACCAGATGGTAGAGTTTTGTCAGGACTGGCTCTCCCAAGGCCGTCAGTAGTTCCAATGGAATGTTGTCTACTCCGGGGGCCTTGTTTCGACTCAGGTCTTTCAGTGCTCTGTCAAACTCTTCACGCAGTATCTTATCTCCCATTTCATCTTCATCTACATCCTCTTCCATTTCCATAATATTGTCCTCAAGTACATCGCCCTTGTATAGACCCTCTATATACTCCTTCCACCTTTCCGCTTTCCCTTCTTTGCTTAGAACTGGGTTTCCATCTGAGCTCTTGATATTCATACAAGTCGTTCTCTTATCTCCAAAGGTCTCTTTAATTTTCCTGTAGGCAGTATCTATCTTACCCCTAGTGAGATAGGCCTCTACATCCTTACATTTGTCCTCTAGCCATCCCTGCTTAGCCATTTTGCACTTCCTGTCGATCTCATTTTTGAGACGTTTGTTTTCCTTTTTGCCTGCTTCATTTACTGCATTTTTATATTTTCTCCTTTCATCAATTAAATTCAATATTTCTTCTGTTACCCAAGGATTTCTACTAGCCCTCCACTTTTTACCTACTTGATCCTCTGCTGCCTTCGCTACTTCATCCCTCAAAGCTACCCATTCTTCTTCTACTGTATTTCTTTCCCCCATTCCTGTCAATTGTTCCCTTATGCTCTCCCTGAAACTCTGTACAACCTCTGGTTCTTTCAGTTTATCCAGGTCCCATCTCCTTAAATTCCCACCTTTTTGCAGTTTCTTCAGTTTTAATCTACAGGTCATAACCAATAGATTGTGGTCAGAGGCCACATCTGCCCCTGGAAATGTCTAACAATTTAAAACGTGGTTCCTAAATCTCTGTCTTACCATTATATAATCTATCTGATACCTTTTAGTATCTCCAGGGTGGTTCCATGTGTACAACCTTCTTTCATGATTCTTAAACCAAGTGTTAGCTATGATTAAGTTATGCTCTGTGCAAAATTCTACCAGACGGCTTCCTCTTTCATTTCTCTCCTCCAATCCATATTCACACACTATGTTTCCTTCTCTCCCTTTTCCCACTGTCGAAGTCCAGTCACCCATGACTATTAAATTTTCATCTCCCTTCACTACCTGAATAATTTCTTTTATCTCATCATACATTTCATCAATTTCTTCACCATCTGCAGAGCTAGTTGGCATATAAACTTGTACTACTGTAGTAGCCATGGGCTTCGTGTCTATCTTGGCCACAATAACGCGTTCACTATGCTGTTTGTAGTAGCTTACCCGCATTCCTATTTTCCTATTCATTATTAAACCTACTCCTGCATTACCCCTATTTGATTTTGTATTTATAACCCTGTATTCACCTGACCAAAAGTCTTGTTCCTCCTGCCACTGAACTTCACTAATTCCCACTATATCTAACTTCAACCTATCCATTTTCCTTTTTAAATTTTCTAACCTAACTGCCCGATTAAGGGATCTGACATTCCACGCTCCGATCCATAGAACGCCAGTTTTCTTTCTCCTGATAACGACGTCCTCTTGAGTAGTCCCCGCCTGGAGATCCGAATGGGGGACTATTTTACCTCCGGAATATTTTACCCAAGAGGACGCCATCATCATTTAACCATACAGTAAAGCTGCATGCCCTCGGGAAAAATTACGGCTGTAGTTTCCCCATGCTCTCAGCCGTTCGCAGTACCAGCACAGCAAGGCCGTTTTGGTTAGTGTTGCAAGGCCAGATCAGTCAATCATCCAGACTGTTGCCCCTGCAACCACTGGAAAGGCTGCTGCCCCTCTTCAGGAAACACACATTTGTCTGGCCTCTCAACAGATACCCCTCCATTGTGGTTGCACCTACGGTATGGCTATCTGTATCGCTGAGGCACGCAAGCCTCCCCACCAACGGCAAGGTCCATGGTTCATGGGGGGAAGAAACTGTATAGGCCGCAGAAACTATCAATATACATGAAACATTAAACCAAAGTTAAACAAGATTTTTGTTTGAACAGAAACTCATGAAACTGATAGTATTGTATATATCATGAGAAAGGAAGTGTCTCATATATTAGAGTTCCTGTGATTGCTCACATGAGGAAACATATCATTCTGAAAGGAAACTTGTAGCACAGGTAAGATGTCAAATATTTTGCTTCTAATATTGTCAACAGCAGCATTACTAAGGTTAAGTACTAGCTCAGCACTAAAAAATTCACAAATAATGGTCTCACTGGACAAACATACAAGAACTACGACTCAACTCCCTCTTAAGAAAATGATGTGGAAAGAGTGAAAAACGATGGAAAGATAGGTCATTCCAAACCAATCTATTATTAATTACAGTTCCTTCCCAAGTGTGGTTTCTCAATCCATGGTTTAAATGGAGTTTCCTTCTGGCTGTAAATTTGTCCTTCAATTTTGCTATAGCTGTATCTATTCCCTTATCATCTTACAATGGAAAATCCAGGATGGAATAATGATAATAATATGAAGAAGATAAGACTGCTACTCACCATATAGTTGAGATGCTGAGTCGCACATGGGCACAGGGTAAAGATTGTCAAACAGGTAAGCTTTCAGCATTATTCACTTCACCTGGTCCTCCTTGACCCAACAAGTCACCTTCCTCAATGTTGAACTCCACTTCGAAAATGGTTACATCAGTACCTCTGCCCACATCAAACCTACTTAACCATGAGCAATACCTCCCACTTCACTGAGTGAAGTGGCACAGTGGTTAGCATACTGGACTCGCATTTGGGAGGACGACGGCTCAAACCTATGTCCAGCCATCCTGAGTTAGGTTTTCTGTAATTTCCCTAAATCAGTGCAGGCAAATACCACGATGGTTCCTTTGAAAGGGCACAGTCAATTCCCTTTCCCACCCTTCCCTAATACAATAGGACCGATTACCTCATTGTTTGGTCCCCTCCATCCAAATCAACCAACCAACCAACCAACCAACCAACCAACCAACCAACCTCCCACTTGTGACAGCTGCCACTTATTCCATACCACAGAGACTGTTGCATAGAGCCTAGTCATCCATGGCTGCCGCATCTGTAGTGATGAGCACGTCCTCTCGAAATACATCAACGGTCTCACTGAGTCCTTCACAGACTGTAATTAACCTCGCAAGCTTGTACAGAAACAGATTTCCCACACCTTATCTCTCCAGTCACCCACCAACTCCCAAAGTGCCACTTTCCAATCACAGAGGAGCATTCCCCTCGTGACTCAGTACCACCCAGGATTGGAGCAACTGAATCACATTGTCTGCCAGGGTTTCGACTACCTCTTGTCATGAGGAATGTCCTACCCACTATCCTTCCCACCCCCTCCCACAGTGGTATCCGGTCGCCCACGGAACCTCCACTACCCTCATCTTTCTTGACACAACTCCTGCTTCCAACCCTTGCCTCATTCAGGGTGTATACACAGATAGAGAAAAAGAATTCCCGGATTTTCCGGTTAAAAATACACATTTTCCCAGGTGTAAATACATTTTCTTTGTTTTAACTGAAGTATATTTTCCCTTGGAATTCTAAAATTTATTAATCCTTTGAATGGTAAAGAGTTTATACACTGGTGTAGAACTTCTTCCTATTACAAAAGTATAAATATGAATTCCACCGAACACAGTACATTAGTTTCCGAAGCAGTGAAAGCGAGATTGCAATGCACTTTTGTCAGTGAATCATAGCTCACATCACATCTTGCCAGCCAATGACAGCAGATATTCAGAGCATAAGTCATGTGATGTAGTCAGCCAACAGCAACTCATTGTTAAGTAGTGCACAGAAATAGGAAAACTTGCCGGTTTAAATTAATATGAACATAGTTACAAGAACAGCTAAGCTTTGGCATATAATATTGGTCTGTTTTGCATTGTGCTACCCTTTAAGATACATCAAACCTGAAATGTGCCACAAAAGTTTTAAATAGTGACATAAATGTCTGGTCTTATGCGTTCGAAATTTTTCAAAGTGGCTGATCCTCAAAGTGTTAAGTTTTAAATGAGATTCGAATGATGTGTGATTTAAGGAACTCATTAGACATTCTCACACACAACATAATTCATCTTGCGTAAAGGAAATTTACTTTGGAAGTAGCACTTCTCAAACCACCAACTGCAATATTTTTCCTGCGAGCTGTTAGAAATGCAAACAGTTGTGACGTCACATTCATCAAAAGCAGCTTTTTGTTATTAAGTATTGCATACTCTTCATCCTAAAGTATGTGACATATTTTGCTGTCAGCAGACACTTGCACGCATACTTCATTCTGTTTTCATAATTGGCACATTTTCTTTGCAATGTAAGTTCTATTTTGGTAATTTTCTCTTGTTTATGTTTTACTTCTACAGCATAATTCTGCAGTAGGAGGCTAAAGTAAAATTCTTTATTAGAGTATCAGTTCTTAACAGTCAAATTTACAAAAATTTAACTGAAAATTAGAACAATGAAAAATTCATGGAATTCTAAAAAGTTTCCAGGTTTTTTCCCGTTTTCTCTCGGATGAAAAAATTCCTGGGGTTTTCCTAGATTTCCTGGTTGTCACAGGGTGCATACACCCAGTCATGGCTCGCATCCCTGTAATAGACACAGACGCAAGACCTGTCCCACATATCCTTTCATCACCATCATCATCATCATCATCATCATCATCATCATCATCTACTCCAGTCCAGTCACAAACATCACCTATACAGTCACAGGCAGGGCTACCTGAGAAACCAGTCATGTGATCTGTAATCTAAGCTGCAACCACCATGCTGCATTCTATGTGGGCATGACAACCCATAAGCTGTCTGTCCACATGAATTGCCACCAACAAACTGTGGCCAAGACACAGCTGGACCACCAAGTAGCTGAGCATGCTGCCCAACAAAACACTCTTCGATTTAATGACTGCTTCACAGCTTGTACCATCTGGTTCCTTCCTACCAACACAAGTTTTTCTCAACTGCACAGGTGGGAACTCTCCCTGCAATATTTCCTACATTCCCGTAACCCTCCTAGCCTCAACGTTAGT
Organism: Schistocerca piceifrons; assembly: GCF_021461385.2. Classification (NCBI taxonomy): domain Eukaryota; kingdom Metazoa; phylum Arthropoda; class Insecta; order Orthoptera; family Acrididae; genus Schistocerca; species Schistocerca piceifrons. Next base: position 586,850,997 of record NC_060138.1, read on the forward strand.
CACTGTCTATCACCCACTTATCTCCTTCCCTGTTTGCACTCCAACACTACATAGCCCTGTATTCCACCAATATACCCACAGTATTTTTACTTCTCTCCATGTCTCCAATGCCCTTGCTCTCTGTCTAACCTCCCGACTGCACCTAGCTGCCTTAACCTCTCTCCCCTTCATCCCTTCATGCTCTCACAAGCAGCTTTTTACTATACTTCACCCCTACCCTGCTATCCCTCTCGCTCCACTCACCAGACTACTACTTACCCCCACCACCCAGGTTGCTTCTCCCATCATCCCATCATGTAACACTGCTCGCAGTCTGGCCTCGGCAGCCAGAGACAGTGGTCGTGTATATGTGTGTGCTTTTTGTCTAATTCAGAAGGGGACCCTTTTGGCCAAAAGCTTACTTGTTTGACAGTCTACATCTTGTGCCTTCTGCAACTCAGCATCTCCACTACATGGTGAGTAGCCATCTATCATTTCTCATCTTACAGGGATTGAGAAAAGATGGACAAGAATATTTCGTTCTTACAAAGTGAATCACAAAGTTCAATACATTTGATATAGATATGGAAAAAACGTTGCTATCTGTATAAGTAAACCACTATCCCAGAACAATGTAACCAGTTGCAGGTTGCGTAACCAGTGAGTTCTATTGGCAATAAACATTTGATTTTTAATATTTCACATAATTATCAACCAAATTTAACTATTTAAAATGTGGTGTCTTGAGGCATGGTAGCTGACGGGGCATAAACACTCGGCCTACATTCATCCAGTATTTGAGAATGAGGGCACGTAGTAACTACCAACAAACTTTATAAATTCAGACATTTCGTAACATTTTTCTCCCTTACATGGTTGAAGTCAAATACGTAACACATTAACTCATTTCCAAAGTAATTAGACATTTGAGGCTGTTTTATATTAAGTGCATCCAGAAGGTAAGTTCACATCATGTCCAGTGAGGGCACAAGTTGTCGGATAGGAATGTACATGCACAGGAGTAGAGAGTAGGTATGTGGGGATAATGAAGTGCAGTTTCAGTCTCGTGACAGCAGTAGATACCGCACAGTGCTAGAATAAAATGGCTGCTCTGATACTGTCTCCCACCAACTGCAGAGTTGTGCATTTATTTCTGCATGCTCAGAAACAATTTCCAGCAGAGATCCATCCCCAGTTATCCCACACACGTATGGACACAACTTTACGAGTGACGAAGTTGCAGGCAATTCATTGAAGGACAAACCAATATTCACAATGAAGATCACAGTGGCCGACTGTCCCTGGTGATGCCATAATGGATGGGAAGTGTGCAGTATGCAAATTTGTGGGATCAGCATTTCACAATTTCAAAACTCTCTCATCAATCCCTCAGATGTCTCACTCACTGTTACACGAAACTGTCTTCCTGGTAGCTTGGTTTTCATAAAGTGCATGCAAGATAGGTGCCAAGGCAACTGACAGACACACAAAACCAACAGTCTGGCCTCAGCATCAACATTCCTAAAGCAGTATGCAGAGAAAGGTGACAAATTTCTCAACCATGTTGTCACTTTGGACGAAACATGTGTAGCATGTCACACCAAAAACCAAACAGCAATCCATGCATTGGCAGCGTAGTGGTTCACCTGTGAAGACCAAATTGAAGCAGATAGCCTGTCAAAAAAATCATGTGAAATGTCTTTTGGGATCAACGTGGTGTCTTGTGAGAGTTTTTACTGCAAGGAGAGACCGAGAATACTGATTGCTTTTGTGAGACACTGAAAAATCTGAGAAGAGTGATCCAGAACAAGAGATGTGGGATGCTGACAAGGCTGAAAAGGCTGACAAGAGGCAATATGATTGTACATGATAATGTCAGACACCATAAAATAATGTCCCAAGAAATGTGCTACATCAGTATGGAAGAGAAATCTTCAACCACCTACCCAAAACCCCCAACCTCGTCCCAAGTGGCTTTCATCTTGTCCATCTCGTGAAGTGATTTCTGGCAGGAAAACATTTCCATCAACATTCCTAAAGCAGTATGCAGAGAAAGGTGACAAATTTCTCAACCATGTTGTCACTTTGGACGAAACATGTGTAGCATGTCACACCAAAAACCAAACAGCAATCCATGCATTGGCAGCGTAGTGGTTCACCTGTGAAGACCAAATTGAAGCAGATAGCCTGTCAAAAAAATCATGTGAAATGTCTTTTGGGATCAACGTGGTGTCTTGTGAGAGTTTTTACTGCAAGGAGAGACCGAGAATACTGATTGCTTTTGTGAGACACTGAAAAATCTGAGAAGAGTGATCCAGAACAAGAGATGTGGGATGCTGACAAGGCTGAAAAGGCTGACAAGAGGCAATATGATTGTACATGATAATGTCAGACACCATAAAATAATGTCCCAAGAAATGTGCTACATCAGTATGGAAGAGAAATCTTCAACCACCTACCCAAAACCCCCAACCTCGTCCCAAGTGGCTTTCATCTTGTCCATCTCGTGAAGTGATTTCTGGCAGGAAAACATTTCCATCAACATTCCTAAAGCAGTATGCAGAGAAAGGTGACAAATTTCTCAACCATGTTGTCACTTTGGACGAAACATGTGTAGCATGTCACACCAAAAACCAAACAGCAATCCATGCATTGGCAGCGTAGTGGTTCACCTGTGAAGACCAAATTGAAGCAGATAGCCTGTCAAAAAAATCATGTGAAATGTCTTTTGGGATCAACGTGGTGTCTTGTGAGAGTTTTTACTGCAAGGAGAGACCGAGAATACTGATTGCTTTTGTGAGACACTGAAAAATCTGAGAAGAGTGATCCAGAACAAGAGATGTGGGATGCTGACAAGGCTGAAAAGGCTGACAAGAGGCAATATGATTGTACATGATAATGTCAGACACCATAAAATAATGTCCCAAGAAATGTGCTACATCAGTATGGAAGAGAAATCTTCAACCACCTACCCAAAACCCCCAACCTCGTCCCAAGTGGCTTTCATCTTGTCCATCTCGTGAAGTGATTTCTGGCAGGAAAACATTTCCATCAACATTCCTAAAGCAGTATGCAGAGAAAGGTGACAAATTTCTCAACCATGTTGTCACTTTGGACGAAACGTGTGTAGCATGTCACACCAAAAACCAAACAGCAATCCATGCATTGGCAGCGTAGTGGTTCACCTGTGAAGACCAAATTGAAGCAGATAGCCTGTCAAAAAAATCATGTGAAATGTCTTTTGGGATCAACGTGGTGTCTTGTGAGAGTTTTTACTGCAAGGAGAGACCGAGAATACTGATTGCTTTTGTGAGACACTGAAAAATCTGAGAAGAGTGATCCAGAACAAGAGATGTGGGATGCTGACAAGGCTGAAAAGGCTGACAAGAGGCAATATGATTGTACATGATAATGTCAGACACCATAAAATAATGTCCCAAGAAATGTGCTACATCAGTATGGAAGAGAAATCTTCAACCACCTACCCAAAACCCCCAACCTCGTCCCAAGTGGCTTTCATCTTGTCCATCTCGTGAAGTGATTTCTGGCAGGAAAACATTTCCACAATGACGGTGAGGTGCAGACTGAAGTACCTTCATGACTCTGGATGTTGGCAGCAGACTCCTATGATATGGGCATATAAATAATGGTGCATCATTGTGTTAAATGACTCAACAATGGTGGTGTCTATGCTGAGAAGTAGCCATTGAATCTACACTATGTGATCAAAAGTATACAGACACCTAGCTGAAAATGATTTACAAGTTCGTGGCGCCATCCATCGATAATGCTGGAATTCAATATGGTGTTGGACCACCCTCATCCCTGGTGACAGCTTCCACTCTCACTCTTATACGTTCAACCATGTGCTAGAAGGTTTCTTGGGGAATTGCAGCCCATTCTACACGCACTGCTGCACTTAAGAGAGGTATCAATGTCGGTCAATGAGGCCTGACACTAAGTCGGTGTTCCTAAACATCCCAAAGGTGTTCTATAGGATTCAGGTCAGGACTCTGTGCATGTCAGTCCTTTACATGGATGTTATTGTCGTGTAAACACTCCACCATAGGCCGTGCGCAAAAGAACAGGTGCTCGATCATGTTGAAAGATGCAGTCGCCATCCCCAAATTGCTCTTCAACAGTGGGAAGCAAGAAGGTGCTTAAAACATCAAAGTAGGCCTGTGCTGTGATACTGCCAAGCAAAGCAACAAGGAGTGCAAGCCCCTAAGCCCCTCCATGAAAAAAATTACCACACCATAACACCAATTCCTTCAAATTATACCATTGGCACTACACATGCTGGCAGATGGCATTCGCCAGGTATTCACCATACCCACACCCTGTCATCAGATCTCCACATTGTGTACCATGATTTGTCATTTCACACAATGTTTTTCCACTGATCAATCATCCAACGTTTACGCTCCTTACACCAAGCAAGGCGTCGTTTCACATTTACCAGCCACTCAACCATGAAATCCAATTCTTCTCACCTCCCACCTGTCATAGTACTTGCAGTGGATACTGATGCAGTTTGGAATCCCTGTGTGATGGTCTGGATAGATGTCTGCCTATTATACATTATGAACCTCTTTCAACTGTGACCAGTCTCCGACAGTCAACGGATGAGGTCGGCCTGTACGCTTTTGTGCTGTATGTATCCCTTCATGTTTCCACTTCACTATCATTTTGGAAACAGTGGACCTAAGAATTTTAGGAGTGTGGAGATCTCACATACAGACATATGACACAAGCAACAACCAATCACCTGATGACATCTGAAGTACGTGAGTTCTGCAGAGCATCCCATTCTGCTCTCTCACAATGTCTGATGACTACTGAGGTCACTGATATGGAGTACTTGGCAGCAGTTGGCAGCACAAGGCACCTAATATGAAAACATATGTTTTTGGGGGTGTCCAGATACTTTTGATCACATAGTGTAAATATTCCAATAAATATTTATTACTTAGTGATGTCTTTGTTTTCTATATTGGTCATCAGAATTTACCTTCTGGACACATCTCATAGGTGATAGTTTGATTGTTTAAACAATCAAGGATTTGCTGGAATATTTTGAAACATAATGTCTGGAAAGTAAACAAGCCATACAGGTGATGTGCATGACATATGGGCACTGTTCGTGAGGCTGCAAACATTAATATGTGGATGCGAGAATTGTGTGTGTGTGTGTGTGTGTGTGTGTGTGTGTGTGTGTAACAACAGTACCCTACTTTGGAAATCTGTTCACAGAGTTGCCTATCTGCAAGCATGGCTAATTAGATGCAACCATACAAAACATCTGCCCCTTAGTGATGCATTCTGCACCTATGCCACAACATATATTATTAATTGAAACTTAGAGAGATACTCTGTCCACTGACACTTGTCATTGGTACTGCAGTTTTCACATTGTCTCTTTTGAAATGGTGGAGGTGCATAAAAATAACTAGGACCTGAAAATATGAATTTGCAATAAATGCGAACACAGATGCAAATTTTGCCTCAAAATACAAAGATGTGAAACTACCTAATAAAGACTGTTTCATACCTAACTGTAGCTACATGAATATTTTATTAGACATAATTTAAATAGATTTATTTTCTGCATACAAATATGGAAAATGTAATCAATTTTCTGTTACTGGAACTACTCATCACCTGGCGAAGGTAATCTACATAAGAACACGTTCGCAAAATAGAAACCACAAGTGTGTGTAGGACTCCTGCTCTAATGGATCCATACAAACTTAATTATGTATATAAATAGTTCATCCATAGGTTATGATGAATGATTTTATGAATATCAAGATATGTTCCACAAATGGCCATATATTTCGATTGTGTTGGCTTAGAAGCTTAAATTTTTTACACCATCAAGAAAGTGTACACCTAAGAATTTGAAATGAATTTCAACTTGATACCATGACACGTTCCTGAGAAAACAGGTGGACAACAAAGTGATCCTACAGAGACTCCATATTTACCGAATGGAGTACAGAACCCTAAATACTGCACAAATGCAATTTATAAAGGTCCTTGAAAAGAATTAAACTTGTTTCTCAAATTTGTTGTTTCCTTTGCACAGGTTTGTAAAAGAAGCACGTATATGTACCAACAAAGTTTATCAAATTTAACCTCAATTTTAAAGCAACTGTCACAAAAGATTTTGATACTACTGGGGATGGATATCAATTGAAAGCATTTCTTGCAATGTGTATTTAAAAATAAAAAAAAGGAGGGGGAGGAGGGTGTGTGTGTGTGTGTGTGTGTGTGTGTGTGTGTGTGTGTGTGCGTGGTGGTGGTGGTGGGGGGGGACTGGTGCAGGGAATGGTTGAAATTGAGAGAGAAAGCTAATGAATGTGCATTAATATGCGACAAAAATGGAACACACACATCACCTGTGGAAGAAATTGAGAGCTTAATTTTTATTTTATTTTAGTGCATTCCCATCTGTACACTGTATGATTTTCTTCTTAATGTGTTCCTGCCTAATATAAGGCTGAAAAAGATGTAATACCTCTGCCATTTTGGTACCTACCATCAGTGCACTTTTGTTTTTATCCATATATTCTATTGGCTGTAGTTTCCACAATATTGTAAACCCATGATACGGTGAGAAAACCTCTTTCTCACTCAACATGTGTGGGGAAACATCACAAACAACACCAAACATCTTGTCAAAGCAGCTGTCAATCAAAATTCCTCTCAAAAACATAAAACATCATCAGTGCTTAGCAAACACAACAAGCAGAGCTGCACTCTACCACATAGTATGGCAAACCACTGAAGTTGACAAATTGTTTGTTTGTTTACAATTGCATAAAGAATCACATTGTGTAATGTAACATGGGACTTGGTTGTTGGACCTAGCATTTTTTAGAACACAGAAATCCGTACATTTGTTCACTAGCTGAAATGCAAAAGTTGGTGTAAAATGGCAGTTTCAGGTGGTGGTTATTTTGAACTATGGTTGTGTCAAATACTAGTCAAGGTTGGGCCTGAACTACCTCATTTATGACATTGTGAACCAAGGTATGCAACTGCACAGCAGCCATTCCTGAATGCTTTGCGTTATGCATTCTTTTCATATTTTGAAATGAATGAAGAGGCCTGCGAGAGAGAGGCGGAGCTTTTCCCTCCACACCAATCCTCTTTACTTCCAGCAGCCATAATTCTACTTTCTTTACACTCACGGCAGACTGCCAATTTACAGTATCCATACTCTGCACCACAGCAACCAGAGAACAAAATCTGTGAATATGTACTCTGATGAGGCTGAGTCATACTTTCAGTTCTACTTCTATGCTAAATACCTTGTCAGTCATGAAAGGTCAAAATCAATATTCTGCTTTTATCAAATTGAGTGAGAATAAAGAAATCATGTCCAGAAACACCTTAAATCAGTGACATAATCTGTTCACTGGCAGGAAAATTTTGCTGCTTCTCAACCGAAAAAGCTTACATACAGCAAAAACAAGAAAACAAGCAAAGGCCATTTCAGCGAAAGAAGAAAACAAGCAAAGGCCATTTCAGTGAAAGAAGAAAACAAGCAAAGGCCATTTCAGTGAAAGAAGAAAACAAGCAAAGGCCATTTCAGTGAAAAAAGCAAACATTCCAATACAAAAGCTCCACATCACTATTATTTTAAACAGTCAATTTCAAAGTAGTGTGGCAATTTTAGGCATGTATCGTGACAAACTTTCAAATTTGTACGTCTAATCATTTACAAAGAAAAATAATTTAGATGCACAATTAAAAGACACTTAGACATAAGCCTTCGGCCACAGCCTTCATCAGAAAAAGAAAGAGAAATACACATCAATCATTCACACAGGCAAGTGCAATTCACACACACATGACCCCCAACTCTGGCCAGAATGCAAGATTATTTAGCCCAAGCTGCTAGATCCAGAGTTGGCAGTCATGTATGCGTGAGGTGTGGTTATTGCATGGCGTGTTTATTTTATTTTATTTTATTTTATTTTTTTATGAAGGCTGTGGCCAAAAGCCTTCAACTGTGCCTAATTGCAACTTAATGCGTCATCTTTATGGTAAGTAGCAATACATTTTTCCTTACATTTTTGATGTTCCAACCTGGAGTTTCCGCTGTTTAATAATTTAGATGCAAATTTTGCCAGAAATGGACCTAAATCTTGCGGAAAATAAGATACTACATTTCAAATTACCCTGTTACATTACAAATAACCCTCTATTTATGTGATCCATGTGGTACGAAGTTCTGAATACAACATTTTTGTAGTGATCAAAATAAACACATCTACACAGCTCACTGTACACAAGATGATAATAGTTTAAGTACACACATATATAAGTGCCGTGTTATAAACTTACAGTGTAACATTCAAGACAAATCCAATTCTCTCTTGTTGATCCACACTCAAGACAAGGTAGAGTGCAGTTTATACCACATGGAGGCACTTCTCTTACACGATCCAAGTGAGGACAACCAGGCAATGGTACAACAGCAAACATTTCTCCAGCCACCAACATCTGCAAAAAACATTATTATGAAGGCAATACTTCTGTATATAGCTTGTTTAGTTCATTCCTTTAGGCAATGTGTTCCTTAGAACCTGTCATGAAGGACAACATTGATAGATGTGGAAAGAGTCAAAGCATACACTAAGAGAAGCACCTGTATGCTGTACTAACACTTACACATCAATTTGTCTTCAAAAGACTATAAATCAACCAACTGAAACTAGCAAATACTGCTCCTACTTTAAAAAAAAAGTAGTTGCTTTTTCCAGTGATACAAAGTAGCCTATTTTACCAACATGACTACACTGATTACTAACAATGAATGACACTAACTGTGACTACGTAGGCTTTCCCGGCGTAATAAGTCTTCAAAGTCTTTTCGGGTTTGCTGCCGGATCCTAAAATCAACTTGACTCGATATTTCGGTGATCCAGCTGTTCGCCATCTTCAGGAAATGCTGCTTCTGCTGATGAGTCCCGCTGAGAACTGACGCAAGATTCCAATTCAACGTCCTATATAGGCCACCGCTCAGTACACGGCGCATGCGCCGCCCATCACGGTTTATGACTTCCAAAACAGGGAGGTGGTGCCGCCCTTAGTGAAACACTGCTGGCAACGATATATCGCAATCAAGGCCGCACCGAAGAACGTTCAGTTTTGATGCGAGATAATACAGGATTCCACGTTTTGCTAAGAGGAAACCCATTGTCCCTGTTGATTAAATTATCAGCCAACCTAATTTCGATCGCCTCTTTAAACACACTATTCCAAAAACCGGAAATGTTGGCAATTACAACAGTTTTCTCAAATTTCATTTTGTGTCTCTCATTCAGGCAGTGTTCTGCTACAGCCGATTTTTCCGGCTGTTGTAGCCTCGTGTGACGGCGATGTTCCACACACCTGTCATTCACTGTGCGAATAGAACGGCCAACGTAAGCTTTCCCACATTGACACGGGATTTTGTACACCCCGGGTTTCCTAAGTCCCAAATCATCCTTCACAGAGCCGAGCAGAGCCCTGATCTTAGAGGGTGGACGGAACACACTCTTAATGTTAAAACTCCTTAAAATTCGTCCAATCTTAAACGATAAGCCTCCAGCATAAGGAAGAAAGGCCACAGATCTATGTTCCTCTTCGGACATCTCCGGAGACGGTCCAAATTCCATAGCCCGACGAATCTGTTTCTCGGTGTATCCATTTTCCTTAAAAACAGTCATCAAATGCTCAAGTTCTTGGGTTAAGCTGTCTGCGTCGGAAATGGCATATGCTCTCCGTACCAAAGTCCTAAGGACGCCACTACGTTGGTGTGGTGGATGACAACTCTTAGGGTGCAGATACAAATCTGTGTGTGTTGGCTTTCGGTGAACGCTGTGTCCCGAAGTTCCATCTGGTTTTTTATAAACCATTACGTCTAAAAATGGAAGCATCCCATCATTTTCAACCTCCATAGTAAATTTGATACGGGGATGAAGACAGTTGAAGTGGTCCAAAAACCTGTTAAAAGCATCACGTCCATGCGGCCATACGAAGAAGGTATCGTCCACGTATCTCCAGAAGCACGTTGGTTGCAAAGCTGAAGTCGTCAGTGCCATAGCCTCGAAGTCCTCCATAAATAAATTGGCGACTATGGGTGACAAAGGACTACCCATAGCCACTCCGTCATTCTGTTCAAAAATGTTACCGTTAAATAAAAAATACGTGGAGGTCAGCACATGACGACAAAGCTTCACCCGCTCTTCATCCAGTTTTTCACTGATCAAACTAAGGGACTCTTCCAGAGGAACTCGTGTAAATAGGAATACCACATCGAAACTCACTAACAGATCTGAAGGACTCAACTTCAAAGATCCCAATCGTGAACACCATATATCCAGTTCGGTGGTTTTTATTCGACGATTGGGATCTTTGAAGTTGAGTCCTTCAGATCTGTTAGTGAGTTTCGATGTGGTATCCCTATTTACACGAGTTCCTCTGGAAGAGTCCTTTAGTTTGATCAGTGAAAAACTGGATGAAGAGCGGGTGAAGCTTTGTCGTCATGTGCTGACCTCCACGTATTTTTTATTTAACGGTAACATTTTTGAACAGAATGACGGAGTGGCTATGGGTAGTCCTTTGTCACCCATAGTCGCCAATTTATTTATGGAGGACTTCGAGGCTATGGCACTGAGGACTTCAGATTTGCAACCAACGTGCTTCTGGAGATACGTGGATGATACCTTCTTCGTATGGCCGCATGGACGTGATGCTTTTAACAGGTTTTTGGACCACTTCAACTGTCTTCATCCCCGTATCAAATTTACTATGGAGGTTGAAAATGATGGGATGCTTCCATTTTTAGACGTAATGGTTTATAAAAAACCAGATGGAACTTCGGGACACAGCGTTCACCGAAAGCCAACACACACAGATTTGTATCTGCACCCTAAGAGTTGTCATCCACCACACCAACGTAGTGGCGTCCTTAGGACTTTGGTACGGAGAGCATATGCCATTTCCGACGCAGACAGCTTAACCCAAGAACTTGAGCATTTGATGACTGTTTTTAAGGAAAATGGATACACCGAGAAACAGATTCGTCGGGCTATGGAATTTGGACCGTCTCCGGAGATGTCCGAAGAGGAACATAGATCTGTGGCCTTTCTTCCTTATGCTGGAGGCTTATCGTTTAAGATTGGACGAATTTTAAGGAGTTTTAACATTAAGAGTGTGTTCCGTCCACCCTCTAAGATCAGGGCTCTGCTCGGCTCTGTGAAGGATGATTTGGGACTTAGGAAACCCGGGGTGTACAAAATCCCGTGTCAATGTGGGAAAGCTTACGTTGGCCGTTCTATTCGCACAGTGAATGACAGGTGTGTGGAACATCGCCGTCACACGAGGCTACAACAGCCGGAAAAATCGGCTGTAGCAGAACACTGCCTGAATGAGAGACACAAAATGAAATTTGAGAAAACTGTTGTAATTGCCAACATTTCCGGTTTTTGGAATAGTGTGTTTAAAGAGGCGATCGAAATTAGGTTGGCTGATAATTTAATCAACAGGGACAATGGGTTTCCTCTTAGCAAAACGTGGAATCCTGTATTATCTCGCATCAAAACTGAACGTTCTTCGGTGCGGCCTTGATTGCGATATATCGTTGCCAGCAGTGTTTCACTAAGGGCGACGCCACCTCCCTGTTTTGGAAGTCATAAACCGTGATGGGCGGCGCATGCGCCGTGTACTGAACGGTGGCCTATATAGGACGTCGAATTGCAATCTTGCATCAGTTCTCAGCGGGACTCATCAGCAGAAGCAGCATTTCCTGAAGATGGCGAACAGTTGGATCGCCGAAATATCGAGTCAAGTTGATTTTAGGATCCGGCAGCAAACCCGAAAAGACTTTCAATGACACTAACTACCTCTGTTGACAAGCGTTTTCTATTCTTGAACCAAGAGTTTCAGATTAGTACTTAAATTTTTTTTTAGTTTATTAGCTCAAGGCAAGGAGAAAAACACTTGGTGTGCCCCAGATACAATACTGAGATTGAAGAAATTTTGTATTTGTTATTGATACATGCTTTGAAATGATCAAAGTCAAGTGGCAAAATGAGTTGTGGAATAGTTTTCAGCATATAGATCATTGAAGCAGTTGTGCTGTCTGTCTTTTTATTCAAACGGTCAAAACAGAATACCATGCATTCATGAAATTATTTTTTTTACAGGGTTCATCATCAACAGAAACTCATTCTAACAACTGAACATCAAAACAGAATACCATGCATTCATGAAATTATTTTTTTTACAGGGTTCATCATCAACAGAAACTCATCCTAACAACTGAGAGTCCGAGATGGAATAACAATATAGATAGACTGATAGTCACCACATAGAGGAGGCACTGAGTTACAGACAGGCACAATGAAAAATAATGCAACAAATATTCAACTTTCAGAATAAGTCCTTAATCAGAAGTAGAAAAATCACATACATTCGAAGAAGCACAACTCATACACTCATGGCCACTGTCATCTTTGGGCACTAAGGTCTGACTGCAGTCTCCTTACAACCTGGAGATGACAGAGTCTCTCTCTCTCTCTCTCTCTCTCTCTCTCTCTCTCTCTCTGTGTGTGTGTGTGTGTGTGTGTGTGTGTGTGTGTGTGTGTGTGTGTGTGTGTGTGTGTGTGTGTGTTCCACTTCTGATAAAGGATTTAGTCTGAAAGCTGAAAATTTCTAGCATTCTCTTTCACTCTGCCTGTCTGCAGCTCAATCCTTACTCTTTGTGGTGAGCAGCAATCTACCCTTGCCACATAGATGAATCTTTATATGGAGTCTGTTTCTTCCATTTCAACAGTTATTAAATTTGAATGACCCAATGTAGTTGTACATTATGTGAAGAACGTTACAAATCTACACCAAAGTTATGATTTTTTTCATTAAGTTGAACCCTGTTCAATTAAATACAGCCACAACAAATGCTCACAACTAGTCAGCTGGAAGACAATAAATTGCAGCTTTAGCATAAATGCATTATGTCTTAGTTATGAAATTGATCAGTACATTGAAATGGTGAAGTGTTTTCTTGATGATTATACTCATGGAGAAAGTCTCAAAATTGTAATCACTGAAGAAATTATCTAGAAAGTGTACAACATGGTAATGAATGGTTGACAGTAAGAGGTGTAAGGAAAAGTTGACACCATAAACATATCAAAAGAAAATTACTGCAAATTTATGTGAAGAATTTATGTGGGCATAGTTCTTTCACAATAGGAACAACAGAACTAATGAATTCTAGTTAAGTGGAGTGTGTCTACTTGTTGTAATCCCACTCCTTCAATATATAATTTTTTTCCATTTTCTTTTATCTTTTCTACACATAATGCATACACCATGATTACATATAATTCATACATTCTTATTCACAATAAAATTTGCTAAACTCAATTACTCAATGTATTGATTTCAGGCCAACAATGACAATAGTCAATTTGTGACTAAACTTGTGAATACCTCCTTTAAAAAAAATTAACATCCACCATTCTCTTCTTGCTAAAGAATGTATTATCTTTTCCTAAAACTTAGTACTTCAAATGTTATTTCTCATCAAAACTACATTTTAGAAAGCTCAAATCTTAAAATGTAATCCTTTAAAAAATCCAATGTTATTGCATGTCAGCCTTAAATTTTGTGATATCAGAAACGTAAATTTTCCTTGAATAATATGTCAATTTATGAAACAGTTAAATTAGAGAATTAAGTTTCCAGAAAATCGTTGATGGGCTTTGGTAGATCTAAGTGTGCACCAAAACTTCTGCCTCATACTACTGACTAATTATTTATACCAGTTTAAGAGAATACAGTTCATAGTTAAACTGATTTACTTCACTTCCTAATATGTTGATGTATTTTCTATTTTTATTTTACATTAATATTTAAGATATATGAGCTTTCTATTTTAACACTTTGTAATTTCTCTCCCACACACATCTTTTTAAATGGGCATCATGCATGAAGTTAGTAGATCCAGTCATTTTCCATCATTCAGTATGCACAGTTGTATGTCAGTCAGTTGGCAGCTAGCATTCAAAGAGGAAAGTTACTATGTTTGTTTTATGAACCATTTGTGAATTTTTATTAGGCCACTCTTAAGCTATGGAGCTTATTGATCTGTGTTGTTAAATTTATGTAATTCATTACAAGCAAAGTGGTGATCATGATCATATCTGGTTGCAATAAATGTGAATGAAATGAAAAGTAAACTCAGCAGTGGTGTGTTGAATTATTTAATAAGTATTTAAACACAATACAATAACCTAGAGATTATTAGGAGAAGAAGATATACGAGACTTGTGGTGAATCAGAACAGGTCAGCAAAGTTGCAATAGGGGATAGATTTAGGTGTGTTACGAAATTTTTACAATTTGTTATAAGTGAAAGAAGATCAATAAGATTCATAATAGAGAAGTTTTATTTAGTGCCACAAGTCTGGAACCATAATAAAAACTATTCCCTTGTTTATAGTCCACGACAAAATATTACAAATGACAAACAGTTATTTACTACTAAACACACACACACTTTTACACACTATTTGGCTAATAATCTGGATAAATTCAGCATCAAATTTTGATTAGCAGTTGTTGTGAAGCCAAATATCTGCTCAACAGGTTTATATATCTGGGAAAGGATGAACATCAACCACAGAATTAAACCCTTTCCAATATGTTGCTAAGAAGCTTGTGACACATCACAACGAATAAGGGTATTAGCTTTGTTGGTACAGTGAAGCATATGTGAAAAGACACCAACTTCAGTAACAACATGAAAAACACAACTGGGTGAGACTACTGTGATGAAACACAATGAGACAACCTTGTTCATTCAACAACACACTAAAAATAAAAATTCTCTCATTCTTAATACACTTCATTCTAGTGTAGCTCTTAGAAATGATTGAAAATGTCTTCCAGAAACTCTGTAATTATAAAATAAAACTAAATATGGAGTGAAAATACTGACCAGCTGACTAGGAAATATTAAATGAAAGTGGCCTCATGGAAATGACCAAGGCAATTATTTTTACGATACATTGAACTACATTGGAATAAATTCATACAAGCATTTAAAGAGGAAGTTAACAGCTGTGAGCGGTTCCCCATTGTGTTAGTTGAGAACCATGATACGAAAACATGAAAAATAGGTGCCAAAAAAGTATTACCTATAATAAGCAAGCACTGGGTCAAATAATGAAGACAAACCAGCAAGTAAGAAGTGTAGATTTTAATGTTTCAAAACATGTAAACAAGATGATTGACAAATGTCAGAAACCTGTATATGGAAAATTTATGAAATTTATCTCCAAGCACTACACTGTTTGCATTCACGACTGATGATTAAAGAGAAACACAGTTTTACATTACTTTATTCTTAGCCTAAAACAGAATCAGTCACAAATTATAATGATAACTATAGAAAATAATGTACAACTTCAATTTGAATATTCTCTTTAAAAATAAAAAGTTTTTTCTTAAAATATAAAAAAGGGATAAGCTCTGCCTGTTTGAGCACTGTCATGGTTACAGGTACATAAAACCTTATATTTCTTGTGTTACAGAATGTAAACTACAGGATGTGCAATATGTAAAATAAGAGAACAAGGTCTCACACAACGTTTCTTTGTCAAAAATGCCTTTCACATTCATTAACAATTAACTCATTCTACATAGTTTCCATAATTTCATACAAAAGACCTACAGAACATGTGACTAACTTACCAAAAGTAATTTCAAATGTATGACTATTCCCACCCCATGTGCCCACTTACCTTTGACATTTTAAATTTACAAATTATGATAATGTTGTAAAACCAAAAATGTAGTGTTCTCACCTGCATATTTTCAGCTAAGTAGTCCACAAGACGACGTGGTCTGCTGCTCGACCCAGATGCAGCAGAAGAATCAGCAGCATCACCACCATCTGCAGAATTACTTGCCCCAGCTTGTTGGGAGTTGCTTCCACTGCTGCTTGTATTATTATCTGCCATTCTGCGAAGTGATACTTCAGTATCTCCTATACCTTTTGGATGTTTTTCTGTGATTGGATTCTCATTGCTATCATGTCCTAAATCTGACAAAAGTGAAAGTTCAGAATTTTTTCTTGCTACATTTCTGTTTTTCTCATCTAGTTCAAGTTCAGCTTCAATTTTGTCGGAAAACTGTGTGTTTACAACTGTTTCATTACAAACATTCTCTGGTATTGTGACACTGACTGGTGGGCTAAGAGACCAAGATGGGTTACAGTCTCCTGGAGAAGAAATTGGGCTTATAAGTGAACTTGTTCCTGAAAAGTCCATAGGACTGTCTGGAGACTTGTCTTCACCAGAACTTGAGAAATAATTGCTATCATTTAAGTAGTTATCTTTGGTTGTTATGTGACTAGATGCAGATTTTGAATAGTGTAGTGCCACTTCCTCTCTTAAGTTTATTCTAGCAAATGTATCTTCCAATGAAATCGAACTGGCATTGGGAATCTGTGCTGACATTTCTTCTTTGCATTGTGAACAGCTGCTTACCACATCAGTATCTCCCACTGCTTTCATATGGTCAGTCAAGTACTGCTGATCAAGGAAAGAAACTCCAAATCTAAGACAAGACCAATAATTACTCTGAACTTTTACAACATTGCGAATTGTATTTATAGCACTCTGGCTAGGAGCTAACTTTGCTTGTAATGGTGGTAAAGGATCACCAAGAAGAGCTTTTGAGCAAAGTGTCATAGCATAGGAGATTGATGTAATATTGTATCCGCCTTCTAAACATAAAATTATTTTGCCATTTGCTAATGAAGACAGCCAATGCGCCATGTGACCATATGCTTCAGGTGTTACTTTACAACCTGTAATGAGAAAAACAAAAAATTACATATGAATTATTAGTGAGATATAAATAACAGTTTTCAAACTTTAAAATGATGTGTGTGTGTGTGGGTGTGTGTGTGTGTGTGTGTACGGGGGAGGGGGCTATATGCTAAATTCAGTAACAGACAGATCTTTATCATTAAGGCTCTGATCAAAACCCCAACATGCTAACTGGAGATAGTAAAAGTATATCATGAGCATTTACTTATTTTAAGAGGGCATTTGACTCCATAGCCAGACATATGATTATAGTAGTTGTGAGAGTTTGGAATGGACAATAGCGCCTATACGACAAACACTCTGGAGCACCCGATCATAAGTACTTTTGCGCAAAATCTGGGACAGCTACAATTGGTAGGTTTGCCTTGTCTCTCATGTTCCTACACTTCCCCAGAACCCAACATGATCTAGCCCAAGGTTGGTTTCTACACATCTTCTCATTTTTTTGTAAATTATTCATGTTGGTATTTCGTAAACATGACTTATGAAAATGACTGTTCGATAGCATTCACACCTGTCAACAACTGCCTTGGTTGGAACTGGAGTTGTTATATTCTCCTTGCAGTCTGAGGGTATTTTGCCGGTTTCATGTAAATGACTTGTTTTGCCGTAAACGGTTCTCCCTTGCGTAGCCTATCAATAATTTAGAGTGCATGCCTGCGTTTCTTTTTTCAGCTTAGACCTTTCAGTACTTCGTCGAATTCTTCTTGCAGTACCATGTCTCCCATCTCATCTTTTCCTAATTCCTTTTCTCTTTCTGTTATATTGTCTTCACGTTCGTTTCCTTTATACAGCACTCCTACACATTCCTTTCACCTTTCAGAACTTTAGAATTTTTTTTTTTTTTTTAAGCATTTGCTTGCCATCTGAGCTAACCATTTCTCATGAGTTATGCAGTTCTTTTGGATATAATTTGCTAAATAAAAGTGCAAGTCTGATTAAAGTTTAACCAGTAGTTTCTGAAATAAGTGTGGAATGCATTCTTAAAGCAGAATTAATGTTACTTGTATTAAATCACTAGAACTTTAGACCTCTTAAATAAATTTCCTTAACTTTACACAAATAAAAACTGTTTTAATCTTTTCCTTTCTTTTTGTGACTGCCAGTCTGAGGCATATGGCACAGAACAATTGGTGGTGCAAATGTAATGTTTTAGTTATCATATATAAACATATGCTATTTTGTAAAATAGTACCAAAACATAGTTATTGCTAATGAAATGGAGTATGATAAAATGTCAGTAATTATTTCATAATTGAAGTTTATGTTCATAATTATGACATGTAGACTGTCCTTAAGTAAAGAGTTTTCTTGTTACAAGAACATCTGGAGATTAAACTGAACATTTTGAAATTGATTACATAAATAACAAAAGACATGTAAGTTGCAGTCTGTGGATTCTCTATTTTCATCTTATATTTCTATCTTGTATGACCTACACTGCTTGTGGAATGGGGACATGATTTCAAAGAAACTGAAGAAGCTGTGACACATTTGAATGCATGTTGTCACTGAAGCTGGTGATCCAGTTCAAAGAAACATGGCTCAAAACTCCTGCTCAATATCTGTGCTACACTATAAAATGCTGAAGTGCAGCACACCGTAGTGACATCTATCCATCCATTTAAGTGGACAATGTGTACAGATATGCATTCAGAAACGCGTGCACTGTAGTCTATATTTGTAGTGAAAAATCTTGCTTCAAATTCTTCAGGTTTTATGATTTGCACTCTTAAGTTATTGATATTTAATCCAAAATGATACAATTTAAAAAGAATGGAATTAATAAATCTTGTACATTGTTTACGTATGTAGTAAAAAATAAACTCTCCCCAGACTTAATCTGACTGCACACTGTGATATTCCTCACTTAAATATGTGGAAGTGTCACTGTAACTTCTTTTAAGAGCAGAGTCATAGCTTGAGTTGCTGTGTGGTGTTGAACTAAAGCAACAATCTGGAGTGGGGTAGAGAAGGGGAAGGGATGGCAAGGTATGGTTGGGGGGGGGGGGGGGGGGGGGGGGGGGGAGTGAAGAATGCTGTCTGGCAGAGAATGCAGAGACTAGACAGCACCAGGACAAGGCTGCCCGGCAAAGCATCGGGAGGCTGTGGGACAGGAGAGGTGGGGGGGGGGGGGGGGGGGGGGGGGGGGTAGCAGAGAAAGGAAAAAGATCCATGGGTGCGATGGTACATGGTCCATGGTTTAGGCAGCATTTAAGGAATGGGATGTGGGTCTAGGTTTCAGCCAGGGAAAGGGATTCCATTCCAAAGGCTTCACTTTCAGGCCTACACCCAAATTTAACCACGATGGACTTGTCAAAGACCCACTCTCCTCCTATCAGTTCCTGCAATGGAAACACTTCTTTGTCACCAGTCCCACCAACCAAATCCTAACACTAAACCTGGACCTGCCACTTGCAGTTCATATCGCCACCCAACGGTGATCCTCCTCTGTTGCCTCCCACCTAAGCACTGACTAGTCATCCTCCAGGAATTACTTACCTCCAACTTGGTGTCACCATCCTTCTATAGATCTCTTCCTAAGAACACCAACCTTCCAGCACAAGAAAGGACAGCCATACACAGCCTCAAAACAGATCCTCACCTAATCATGCTACCTACTGACAAAGGTTCCACCACTGTTGTTATGAATCACAGTGACTACCTGGCAGAAAGCTTCTGCCAACTGATTCTTTCACTTATAAACTCTGCCAGAGAGATTACTAGGCAATTCCCGGAACCTCTCCCCTGAATACATTTCCCTGAATACATTTCCCTGTGGCACCCACACATCCAGTTCCAGATGCTCCTCAAAATCCATAAACCCAACAATACTGGACACCCCATTGTAGATGGTTATTGTGCCCCCACTGAAAGAATTTTGGGCATCACTGACCGGCACCTCCAACCAATTGCTTGAAATCTAGCCTCCTACATCAAAGATACCAACGACTAATTTCACTGACCCTCGGCTGTCCCACTCCTTTGTCTTCTGCATTCCTGCTTGTCACTATTGATGCCACTTCCCTATAAACCAGCATCCCTCATGCCGATGGTCTTGCCTCTAGTGAACACTACCTCCCCCAATATCCTTCAGACTCCAAACCCACTACCTCATTCCTCAAACACCTTACTAACTTTGCCCTAAGACACGACTACGTGGCCTTTGAAAGAAAGCCACATAAACAAATCTGCAGTACGTCCAACTCCTATGCCAACATGTTCATATGTCATTTAGAGAACCATCCCTAGTGTCCCAAAACCCTAAACTCTGGGTCTGGTTCAGGCCAATGATGATATCTTCATGATCTGGACCCAGGGCCAGGACAACTTTCCCTCATTTCTTCACAACTTCAACACTTTCTCTCACCTGGTCCTCCTTAATCAAACGTGCCATCTTCCTGAATGCTGACCATCTCTTCTCTGATGGTTCCATCCACACCTTTGGCCACATTCAACCCAGCAACAGTACCTGCAGTTCAACAGCTGCCATTCATTGCACACCAAAAAATCCCTCCCGTACAACATGGTCACCTGGGGATGGAGTATCTGCTGTGACAAGAACTCCCTTGCCCAGCATGCTTTGGGCTCACAAGGCCCTTCTTAGACAGGCTCTACCTCCAGGCATAGTCTGAACAAAGATTTCCGTGCCATATCCCCCACACACTCCAATTCTCCAAGCAACTGCAAATTAGTGCACCCTTCATCATCTAAAAACACCCTGGATTGGAACAACTGAACCACATCCTGCATCAGGGTTTTCATTATCTATGATCGAGCTCTGAAATGATGAAGAACCTACCCAAGGCCCTTCCCACCCTCCTAATGTGGGGTTGTGTCCGCCATTCAACCTCCACATCATCTTAGTCCATCTGTATGCTGCTCGCAATCCCAACCCCTTGCCAAAGAGATCACATCCCTGCGGAGGACATAAGTGCAAGAGGCTGGGCCACCTCCAAAAGCAGCCACAATGTCACATACAAGCACTGCCGAAATCATTGCATAGTTTTTTATATTGGTACGACAACCAGCCTGATGTCCAGCAGGACGTGTGTGTGTGTGTGTGTGTGTGTGTGTGGGGGGGGGGGGGGGGGGGGGGGGTTCTGAAGAAGGCTTTAGCCGTAAGCTGAATGTGTTGCCTGTCTGCTGCAGCTCATTATTTAGCGTATGGCTAATACAGACATATCATGAAATTACATATACATATGTACATATTGACACACAAGAAACTTAAGTTTGTCTTTACAACTGAATATCCAGTCCTTCAATCCAGTGCACTGCATCTGGAGTTGCTACAGGAAGTCCTCTTTGGTGCCGTGATAGGCTCGAATCCTGGATTCACTGACAATGTGGTGAACAGTCTGGTATGGAGCCCCGCAGTCACAAGCTGGATCAGGCAGCTTCTTCCACTTAAAGAGAGCATCCCTGCATCGCCCATGGCTAGTACGGATTCTGTTGAGAGTAGACCACGTCTTGTGTGGTAAGTCGAATCCACTTGGAAGTTTAGCACCTGAGAAGATGTTATGCAGGTTCACATCTGTCACTGCTTCCCACCGACCTTTCCATTCTTCAAGAGGATTGAAATTCTTAGCAACCATGTCAGCAGCATCGCACAGAGTTGGATGACGTGATTTCAGTCTCTTGCGATTTAAAAGTGGCAGGTCGCTATGCACGGGTAGGTTAGAATTCCTGGAGATCTTGTCCATAAGGGCAGTACATCTGCGTAGATCAGGAGGCATTATACTGGTTAACAGTGGAAGCCAATAAACTGGAGTAGATCTGATTGTGCCAGATATTATGCACATTGTCGTATTCAGCTGGGTATCAACAAGCCTTGTATGAGGACTGCAGCTCAAAATGTTATACATATGATGAGCAGCAATTTATCCTTTTCATAATATTGTTGATATTTGATATTCCAACATGGACTTTCCTTTATTTGATAACTTTCTGACTGATGGATTGCAGCGCTAAGGGACAGTATTGCCAGCATGCACCTGGCTTTGCTTGACAAGGCTCTACTTGTACCTATTTTCAGTAACACAGAGGGAACGACAACTGGTCAGCATCTGGCCCCTACCACTCAACTCATTGAAACCTAGTTATTTTAATCCAAGCACACCAAACTGGGCCCTTATGTTCTCACTTTTTAGTTTCCTTAGAGACTATAACATAAAAGCTGCACATTTCAGTCTGTTCTGTGATAAAACTCACTTCCAGTCTTCTGTTTATCAAAATATAACAGAGTTGGATGAGAAATTTTGTCAGCAGCTATCATTCAGCTGAAAAAAGAGGTAGGTAGGTAGGTAGGTAGGTAGGTAGGTAGGTAGGTCGGTAGGTAGACAGATGAGAGAGTAAGAAAGAGTGGAAAGTACTGATAAAATTGGTATGCAAGTTGAAATACAACTAAAAGAGGTATCATAACTGTGTATACTTTATTTTGTGACTTAAAAACATAACTTTTTATCCCATAAAGATCGCAATTTTATTTTATTTAATTACTCGTGTATGTATATCTCACTGGCTACAACGTATCAGAATAAACACACATAAAGAATCTGATGATGACATCAGATGAAATTATATATTAAAGAAATTAAAATCGCGACTTTGAGGTAAAATTGTTATAAAAGGCATGGACTCTTGATTTTTTGTGTTCAATAAATTTACAAATGTAAGGCAATAACACCCTAACATGATTAATACTGTCATGGCTGCCTAAAGAACTAGTTAGCTGCGACAAAGCAATTAAAAAAAACACTAAAGTGAAAATTATTAAAGTGTGTCTTTATACCTCCTAATGGATCACCAATAGCAGCATCAAAGCCAGCAGAGACAAGTACCAGTTCCGGGTTGAACTGATAACACACAGGAAGCACTACCTGGTGAAACGCCGTGACGTAATCTCCATCACCCATTCCACGCTTTTAAAACAAATCAGTAAGAATCAAATGAAAGATGTAGCTACAAAAAGATGATGATTGTACTACTGGTTCAGTTGCCTAATTGTATTACATGTATAAATTCAGTTGAATATATTTATCTGTTGCACGATTTAAATGGTACAATGTCAGCATCACGATGAAATGGGAGCACTGTCAAACAGGGTGATTTCGGACGGTTTTGTCGTTATTTTGATTGTAACTTTCGTATATATTGTTAGATTTAATTGATTGTTATGGAAGTGGTAGGGTAACAAATAAAATATCCCAGAACCAGAAAGTGTATGTGTAGGTATATTTATCTGAGGCAGTTAAATAAAGTGCCCGAAGTCACCCCATGGATTGGGATGATTTCGGACACATGTGTTTTTTAAATATCTGTCCGAAGTTACAGTATATATAGGGTGAATTTGGACAGTTACTGCCCTTTCTTCTTCTTCTTTTAATTTCTACATGTTTTTTATTTGATTTTGGTGACGTTTTACACATTTTAAGGTAGTCCTTTGTTATGAATAAGTGATACGGAATGATGGTTTCATCATAGTTGATCATGTTGCTAGGTGGGAGACTTTCCAGCTTTGCCTTGATATTGGAGAAAAAAATCTTAACAGTCTCTTTGTTCACTTCTGCACGAGCTTGTTAAGCAAACGGAAAGAACTTCTGACTGTCGTTTGAGGAATAAATGTACCCATTCTTCTCCTGGCAAATTATTACGAAATTTCTTCTCTTTTTG
Source organism: Schistocerca piceifrons (assembly GCF_021461385.2). Classification (NCBI taxonomy): domain Eukaryota; kingdom Metazoa; phylum Arthropoda; class Insecta; order Orthoptera; family Acrididae; genus Schistocerca; species Schistocerca piceifrons. Next base: position 586,874,548 of record NC_060138.1, read on the forward strand.
GCCAGATTTATCAAGGTAGCCTTTAACTAAATATCTAATACAGAATTTAATGAAGGGAAATCCCCAACAAGCAGCCCTCAAGATACCTTGCTTCAACATTTCTTCTTCTTCTTTATTTAGCACTGGCTGTCCTCCCATTTTTTTCGGATGTGCTTCCTGCACTTTTTTTTGTAGGGTTGATTTAGGTATACCATACAAATCACACGCTTTTCTGTACGATAATTTACCACTCTGAATATCACGAACAGCTTTATCTAAAAGTTCCAAGTCATAATTACACCATACTGTAGCAACTCTCCTGCACTTATATGTTCTCGGCATTGCCTGAAATCACCCCATACAGTACACAGTTTTATAAAAACCGTCGTTATTTTATAACCTTGCACGAGAAACTCGACCAACTTTTACATAAATTGTCTCAATGCTGTTAGCTACGTAGCACATCAACAATTACGGTTACAATAACTTCCCATTCTACGCAACAATAGAAAGTTTCCACTTTACGATAACGCATGGATGTTTAACACTGAGACTGTTTGTCAGTTATTCACCTAGGGAAACAATTGACATAAAATAAAAGTTGTTGAAAGCGATAAATGCAATCTTGTGCTTAAAATAACTGGCGCACAGGCGTTAAAATAGGTAACTCTTTGTTTCTATGCAGTGGCATAGAGCAAATAAGCCATACTGTCCGAATTCGACCCGGTGTCCAAAATCACCCTGTTTGACGGTACACTTCTAGTCTCAATGAAGAAACTTTTGAAACTGAAATACCAGTGAGAAAGCCACAATAAACTAATATAAATTAGGTCAAGTTCAAAGATTGCTAATTTTGTGTAAAGACTGTTTCACGTAGTCAAAATGGAACTCATTGTATGACATTGTTCATGTACTCTGTCCAGTCTCTTCAAAATCATTCTGGGTGTACTGTCGTCTTATAAAATACTTACTAGGTCAGTTAGTTGAATGTTAAATATTTTATAAGAAGACGCAGTAGTACACACAGAAATATTTTACTGATACTGGCCACAGAAACTTGTGGCTCTATCCCATGCCTGAACTATATTACCACAATGTCAACAATATATCCATCTGTGGCTATTGTTAATTGTTTCATTGTACTTAAAAACATTTTACCATCATAACTTTCTTTCGATGTGTCAATACATAAAAAATTCAAGAGAATGACAACTGTAGTAAATAAGGCGAATGTTCTAAGAATCCATATTTCAAATCTCTCGGTTTTCCAACACCAAATCCATTCTGTGGACACATCACACCTCTTCTCACAATTTTTCAATCCGATTGGCCCAATAGATTTCCGTAGTATTTGCCTCTTATTTTTTAACTCTTCTTAACATAACAACTAAGAATAATACCTCGAGCCTTCTAGAAAACACTACCCACAATCTTTCAGGTACATGAAACAGACTTCATTTGGTGGAGGGCTTTCTCCAACCCACTGCTACAATAGCTGTTTCACTTCTGCCTTGAAGCGGTGGACTCTATTCTCATCCACAATTACAAATTGACAAAGTCAAACATTTTGCTTTTGGTCAGTAATCAAAAAATTGGCACCAATCTTATATAAAATTCATTATAATTAATTCTTCATGTAAAAAATAAAGTTTTTTTTTTTATTCTGAAACATGCAGCATCAGATTATTTATACACTTTTATTTGTAAATTTTATATCCTTATTACTTCGGCCATTGTCACTTATTCTGTTGTCAAAATAAAAAGTTTCATTTACCACCTTTAGTGTATTTTCTGACCTAATTCTCTCAGCAGTGCCTGTGCCTGATTTACCATATTTACCCAATTATAAGACTAGGTTTCTTCCCAAATTCGTCATACGAAAAATAGGGGGTCATCTTATATTCGCAAATTAAACTATTGCTGCTAAGGTCAACATTTTTTACATTGTTTAATGGATGAATATAGGGGTTATCTTACATTTACAGATGAAGCTTTGGCTTTTGCATTTTCGTACAAATTTATTTTCAAGGATTCCATAGGGTAGGGCTTAGAAAACAATACTCGAGTTCAAATAGGCTCAAGATTTCCAGATACGCAGAAGCACTCCTGTGATAGATACAGTATCGACCTTCATCGAACAATCACGTGACATTCAACTCGTGGCGCCAGTGCACGGGATACTCGCAAAACTATGAACTAGCCACAACAATATTCTAATGATCTGCTTAAAAACTACACAGGAGGAAATAGCATAAATTCTATTAACTTACGAACTTTTGTTGCATTTGAACAGGTCTGCAGTAAAAGTTCTCATATATGTATGGATATTGCATACATACATTTATCTGCTTTTTAAGTAAAGCTAATTTCTAAAGGCTAAAATCTTGTCATTCAAAAGCTATTACTTGATTCTGAATCCAAGTTAATACTTTATTTGGTTATGAGAAACTCTAATGATTTACCATGTGGGTTGCAAATGAGAAATTCAGTCACTCTTCACATCTTTGAATACCATGAGAGAATGTTTCCAGCTTTAGAACAAGATGGTGACAGTCAGATTAAATGAGAAAGAAAATTAATTCAGAATTAAATGTTTAAGATATGAAATTAATCATATAAACTGACTGCAATTATTATTGCAAAAATAAGTTGCAGCAGAAAGACCCATTATGTAGACAGTACCAACAGATGTGACTAGATCATGGGACAAGTGGAAGTCTGAGAACTGGACTGAATTGTGATTGTGTTCTTTCATTTATGTATTAGCTGCTGCTTCTACATATGACCTGCACACTATAAGATACTGACTCCCGTGTTCCACACTAGCTCAAGCACACCATTACAGAAGGGTTGGAGGGAGAACAGTGACATCAACTTCATTGAGAATTGAGAACTATGATGATGAATGCGAGGCGGGGAGTGTTGAGCAGGCAGCAAATTTCATTGTGTTGCCAACTATCTACAATGCATACGTTCGCTTTTTATTGACATCTACCATGTATAAACTGCAGTTTGCCTGAATTCATTTGTACTCTGAATCAAACTGACTTCAAAATTGGACAAATACTCGACAACAGTGTACACTTCTGCAGCAGATGGTGAATGTCTAGGTTGAAGGTAGCAGTGTGCTTATGTGTTTCGCACAGCAATGTTGTCAACTCTCGCCATCTGGTATGACAAGAACGATAGGGGATGCATCAGCTGCTGGTTCTACACAGCCAATGAGAGAGTGGTGGGCAGATGATGTATTTAGAAGCAAGAAACACAGCAACATTCTCACGTCAGTAAAAAAGTGAAATCCACAATTTATTCAGAAAAAATAGTTGTGCCCCACCGTAACCACAACCTCAGAAATCACAATTTATTTGGAAGAAACAGCCAAATATTTGTTATATCGAAGATATAAGTTTTACAGCTGTACTGTTAGGATGATGATGATGATGATGATGATGATTATTATTTAAAATAGTGATACCATTGATACCACAGACAGGCTAACCAAACAAAAGACAGTTACGATGAAGATTAAGGAAAACAATTTCTTTTTGTTTATTTCTCTTTGTATTAAGAAAATGCAGACAACCATTAAATGGCATATGTTTAGAACAACTGTAACAGTAACTTTTTAGGCAGACACCTTACGTTAGTAAAAGTTTGGAACTTCAATTAGTAAGAATATGTAAAAAAATAAATTTTAATCAAGGATCCTTTTTAAAAAAAAAAGAGGGGGTGATTGTCTTACGTTCAGGGTCATCTTATATTCGGGTAAATACAGTAGATTGACTATGTTCAATTACATTGTTTCACTTTCTCTCTGTTTGTCCAATAACCTCTTTTCAAGACACTATCCAGTCCATTCATCCTGCTCTTTCAGCAAGTCTCTTGCATCTCCTCAGTTCCACTGGTATCAGCACATCTTAGTTTTTGCATCTCCTCCCTCGACATCAGCATACCTTAATTTTTATATCTTCTCCCTCAACTTTAATTCTATTTCAAAATTTTTCCTTGGTTTCCTTCACAGACTGTTCAATGTACAGATCAAACAACACTGGGGATAGGCTGCTCTCCTGTCTCACTTCTTTCTCAATGGCTGCTGTTCTTTTATCCTTCAACTCTTATGACAGCAGTCTGGGTTCTATGCAAGTTGCATATAACCCATTGTTCCAATTGTTCCCTGTATCTTAGACCTGCTACCTTCAAAATTTCGAAGCATGTAATCCATTCAACATTGCCAAAAGCTTTGTCTAAATCTACATATTCTGTAAATGTAGGTCAGCCTTTTTTCAACCTACCATGTAAATCATATTCCTACACTTCTCTAGAATCCAAACTCATCTTCAGTTTGAAGCTATGACTTATTAAACTGATAGTTAAGTAATATTCAACTCCTGCTCTCTTTGGAATTGGGTTTAATGCAATCTTTTTTAAAGTCTGAATGTATCTCACCTGCCTCACATCCTTGCATATGAGGTGGAATAGTTATGTCAGGCTACTGCCAAGGATCTCAGTAATTCTGTGGGGCTGTTGACTAGTCCAGATCTTTCAGTGATCCATCAAATTCTTCTCACAAAACCCCATCTCCTATCTACTCCTCTTTCCTTCCTACAACACAAGTCTTCTAGTTTGTTTCCTTTGTATATTTTCCTTCCATATTTCAGCCTTCACTTCTTTGCATTGGCTTTCCAAGTGAACTCTTGGTTTTCACACAGGTGTGTCTCACTTTCCCGTAGCTGGCATCTATCTGCCCCATATTCATGCATACTTCTACAGCTTTCCATTTCTCTTCTAGCCATTCTGCTCTGCTATTTTGCTTGTTATTTCAATTTCATTTTCTTTTGATGTGTATAACTCTAATAAATATTGTTTATCCACCTATGATAAAATTTGTTCTAGCTAAAAGATCACGGGCAATTCAATACATTGATTATAAAGTTTTTCTATGTAGGAATTTAAATATGAATGCACATCTTAAGCCTGGAACCATACAGATTTTCAAATTATTCATGAAATAAACCACAGCACTGTTTAAGCAGGAGCAAAACCAAGTGTTACTGGTGGAGATCAATAGTAAACAGGCAGACAGTTCGAACAATATCTTTTATTTTGCTTTTGTTATTCACCCATAGTTCTCAACTTATGAATCATCCTGTACTATAAATTACTAATACAAACCTTGTTCCAAGGTATATTGATATTATAACCTTTTCCTGGACCTACACCAACTTCTGTGTAGTTTGCATCTGTTGACCCCGGAAAGAAACTGCCATTGTCATACCGATGAAGTGATATGTATAGAACATGAGGGTCTTCCTCAAACATGTGCTGAGTGCCATTGCCATGATGAACATCCCAGTCAAGGATAAGAACTCTGTAAAAATTATATTAATACAATCACAAATAAGAAAACAAACACACACACACACACACACACACACACACACACACACACACACACACACAGAGAGAGAGAGAGAGAGAGAGAGAGAGAGAGAGAGAGAGAGAGCCGGAGAAGTGTGATAGGACCACTATTGTTCTCTATATACATAACTAAGAGGAGGAGGGGGGGGGGGGGGAGTATTAGTTGTCTCTCTTGCCCAACATGATCATTCCGTAAAGAATCACTTGGTGTTATTGGCATTGACTATACTGCATTGTACTGCTTGTCTCAAAATGAGAAAGTTGAATGCCATGTGCTGTTTAGGAAGGTAGTGGTAAGTATGGTGCTGAAAAATTCACAAGTGCAATATTCCATATTTCTAGATTTCCGGAAAGCATTTTTCATGGTGCCCCATTGCAGGTTGTTAACAAAAATACGAGCACACGGAATAAGTTCACAGACATGTCAGTGGCTCAAAGACCTCTTAAATAATAGAACCCAGTATGTTGTCCTCGAAGGCAAGTGTTCATCAGAGACTTCGGTATCATCAAGAGTATCCCAGGGAAGTGTGATAGGACTGCTATTGTTCTCTATATACATAAATGATTTGGCGGACAGGGTGGAAAGAAGTCTGCAGTTGTTTGCTAATGATGCTTTGGTGTATGAAGATACAAGACAACTTAGATAAAATTTCCAGTTGGTGTGATGAATGGCAGCAAGCCCTAAATGTGGTAACATATAATTTAATGTAAATGAGTAGGAAGAACAAACATGTAATATTCAGGTACAGTATTACCAGTGTCCTGCTTGACACAATCAATTCGTTTAAATATCTCAGCATAACATAGCAGAGTGATATGAGGTGGAACCAGCATGTGAGAACTGTGGGAGGGAAAGCAAGTGGTTGCCATCAGTTAATTGGGAGGATTTTAGGAAAGGGTGGTTCACCTGTAACAGAGACTGCATATAGCACACTGGAGCAACCTATTCTTGAGTACTGCTCAAGTGCTTGGGATCCGTACAAGGTCGAACTGAAGGAAGACATCGAAACAATTCAGAGGGGGGTACTAGATTTGTTACCGGTAGGTTTGAACAACACATAGATGTTATAGGAACTCAAATGGAAATCTCTGGAGGGAAGGCAACATTCTTTTCGAGAAACACTATTGAGAAAATTTAGTGAACCAGAATTTGAAGCCGACTCCCAAACGATTCTACTGCTGCCAACATACATTGCGTGTAAGGATCACAAAAGATAAGATACGAGAAATTAGGGCTCATACAGTTGCATATAGACAGTAGTTTTTCACACACTATTTTTGCAAATGGTACAGTAGGGTAAGTGACAAGTAGCGATACAGGCTACCCTCCGTCACACATCCTATGGTGGCTTGCGGAGTATCTATGTAAATGTAAATGTAAATGTAAATGTAGATGTAGATGTAGATGTAGATTTAGAAATGCAAATATGGGCATGGATTCTGCCTCAAAATGAGAAGTTATCTAATAATGCTATTTGACAGGGAATTTTATATGGATGAATTATTTTACCAGACATAGTATAAAATAGCTATATTTTCTGCAAATATCGAAAAGAACCCTATTTTTGGTTACTGGTGCTAAAAAGGTCTGGTGAAGCTCAATTTCAGAAGAGAGCATACAAACATGTTTACAAATCAATGATCGTAACTTTGCATGATTGCAATGATATACCAGTGCTCTTTATAAGTTATTCTCTGATGCCATGTCAGCTGTGGGGAGTACAATGATTTATAAGAAACAAGTTGTGCATGGCTATGTAGATATCAGCCATGGACGTAGAAACTCAAAACACAGAAACATGTACTTCTTTGCTAGTTAACGTTGGTAAAACGCGGACACTTTAAAGTTCCAGTTTATTTTAAGTGGGAAGGTACTTTGAACTATGGTTGCATCAACCCAGATAACCCTGATGTCCTTCTGGAAGGATGATGTCACTCACTGTTGAAATTAATTACTTTTGCAAATGACGCATTGTTGCAACGGACTGTGATGCATTGTTATACAGAGTGTTGTTATTTTGAAATGAGTAAAGACACTAACTTTAGTCCAACTCTTGAGTCTGGCTCTCTCAACAGCAGAAGGAATTGATGATCATCATGACGAAGTGTCCGTTTTGTTTCTGCTACAGCACAGAAAACTGGTGAAGGCTATCTGCTTTGTGAGAGGAGAGCATGGCTTGTTCTCCCAACCATTCCTCTTCTGACAGGAAGTCAACATTCTCATTTGTTTGCACTCATGGCTGACTGCATTTCAGCAGATTTTGTAATTCTTGGAGTGGGTGGGGGAAAAAGACAATGTTGAGAAATGTCTTAAGTCACAGAAGCACTCTGTTCACTGGCAAGATAGTACTGCTGCTTATCAACAGATATAATCATCTGATGAAAGCTTACACACAGCCAAAACAAGAAAACAAAGAAAGTCAATTTCAGGGAAAAACTAGAGCTTTTGCACAAGCAAATATTCCAGTGAAGAACCTCTTATTATAGAGAAGATATTATATATATTCTCTTTTATTAATATTTTATATCTGATCACTGGTTCCCTCAGAAAATGAGAAACCAACAAAGATTCCCACAGGCCATACTTTCAACAAGGAAACACTTATAAAAGTCAAAATTAAGCCCACAGGTAATAAGTCTAAATTAGGCCCACAGGCAATATGGGTAATGACAGTACAAAGCACAACCAGCAAATGAGAAATACACTCCTGGAAATGGAAAAAAGAACACATTGACACCGATGTGTCAGACCCACCATACTTGCTCTGGACACTGCGAGACGGCTGTACAAGCAATGATCACACGCATGGCACAGCGGATACACCAGGAACCGCGGTGTTGGCCGTCGAATGGCGCTAGCTGCGCAGCATTTGTGCACCGCCGCCGTCAGTGTCAGACAGTTTGCCGTGGCATACGGAGCTCCATCGCAGTCTTTAACACTGGTAGCATGCCGCGACAGCGTGGACGTGAACCGTATGTGCAGTTGACGGACTTTGAGCGAGGGTGTATAGTGGGCATGCGGGAGGCCGGGTGGACGTACCGCCGAATTGCTCAACACGTGGGGTGTGAGGTCTCCACAGTACATCGATGTTGTCGCCAGTGGTCGGCGGAAGGTGCATGTGCCCGTCGACCTGGGACAGGACCGCAGCGACACACGGATGCACGCCAAGACCGTAGGATCCTACGCAGTGCCGTAGGGGACCGCACCGCCACTTCCCAGCAAATTAGGGACACTGTTGCTCCTGGGATATCGGCGAGGACCATTCGCAACCGTCTCCATGAAGCTGGGCTACGGTCCCGCACACCGTTAGGCCGTCTTCCGCTCACGCCCCAACATCGTGCAGCCCGCCTCCAGTGGTGTCGCGACAGGCGTGAATGGAGGGACGAATGGAGACGTGTCGTCTTCAGCGATGAGAGTCGCTTCTGCCTTGGTGCCAATGATGGTCGTATGCGTGTTTGGCGCCGTGCAGGTGAGCGCCACAATCAGGACTGCATACGACCGAGGCACACAGGGCCAACACCCGGCATCATGGTGTGGGGAGCGATCTCCTACACTGATCGTCGAGGGGACACTGAATAGTGCACGGTACATCCAAACCGTCATCGAACCCATCGTTCTACCATTCCTAGACCGGCAAGGGAACTTGCTGTTCCAACAGGACAATGCACGTCCGCATGTATCCCGTGCCACCCAACGTGCTCTAGAAGGTGTAAGTCAACTACCCTGGCCAGCAAGATCTCCGGATCTGTCCCCCATTGAGCATGTTTGGGACTGGATGAAGCGTCGTCTCACGCGGTCTGCACGTCCAGCACGAACGCTGGTCCAACTGAGGCGCCAGGTGGAAATGGCATGGCAAGCCGTTCCACAGGACTACATCCAGCATCTCTATGATCGTCTCCATGGGAGAATAGCAGCCTGCATTGCTGCGAAAGGTGGATATACACTGTACTAGTGCCGACATTGTGCATGCTCTGTTGCCTGTGTCTATGTGCCTGTGGTTCTGTCAGTGTGATCATGTGATGTATCTGACCCCAGGAATGTGTCAATAAAGTTTCCCCTTCCTGGGACAATGAATTCACGGTGTTCTTATTTCAATTTCCAGGAGTGTATTTCATCAGGTGGACGATTAGCAATTACCGTGAGACGTACTACTGATCATTTTGAAAATGTTGAGTGCCACAGAGCCAGGAGTGATAAACATTTGCTTAACTTTCTTAAGTCTTGTTCTTTTGCAGGTCAGTTTAAACACAGTTGCACACACACTATAAATGCCACAGTATGTCAGGCAAGTTGTGACACAGCCTGAACAGTGTGGGAAGGCATTTATTTACAAGTGAGTGGAAGGAGGGCAGGGCAGGTGCATAGCAAGACATAGGAAACTTCCAGACAAGAGTGAAGGTACGAGATGTTCCAATCCAGGAGAGGACAGGGGAATGGGAGGGGCTGTTGTGAAATCTAAATCATCTGTCTTGCACTGCATGGATGCTTTTCTCCAATTTCCTCCCCATCCACAGCATAGTAGTGAAATACTCTTAATACCAATCTACCACAGCCAGCACTCACCACTGTTACTTTCCTCCACACTTCTTGCACTCTAATCCTCCAATCTTATCCCATTTCTCCTACAGTTCGCATGATAAGAGCTGTTGTGCTTGCACATAACTTTTTAAAAACATTCAAATGAGGCAACTGGCCAAATGATACAATACATATTATCATTATCAATAAGCACCAGTGATGCTATGACGAAGTGCCTCAACAAAAATGACGTTTACTGCAAAACTGTAATATGTATGGTCACTGGAAGTCTTACACAAAAATAAATTAACCTTGGATCTGTTAACATAGTTTTGACATATGAATGAATCTACAGTTAATACAAAATGACCAAATAAAGAGCTTTCTATTTTTACTTTATGATTTACAAAATGTTCACAACTTTTAAACAATAGTTATACATAACAACAGTTATGCTTTTACAAATAAAATCACTACCTTCAAAACAGAAAAATCTATTCTATCATACCTTTTCAGACCATGTATCTTCACAGCATATTTTGCTGCTAAGGCAACATTGTTGAAAACACAAAAGCCACATGGTTCACCTTCCTCTGCATGGTGTCCAGGAGGTCTTACAATTGCTACTCCTGATCGGCTGTCTCCATTTAGAACAGAGTCTACCACCTGTAACATTTATCAAAAGCAAACAGATTCTTTTAAAAGACAATTACTAACAATACAGTCAATGGTGTATATAAGCTAGCAGCTCTCACAATAAGAACAATGAAAAGAAAAGAGGACTGTCAATCTCTTCAGTAAAAAACACATCAAAAGTTTCATAAATTCTCATGTAAGCCTCAACACACTGCATCCTAGAGTGAAAGGCAAGAAACAACGTGAAAAATCAAATTATGAGTACAAGCAATCTCGCTTAAATAGGTATTACAAACTGATAAAAAAAAAGAAGTGAAGAAAGCATAGTCAGATATTAACTACAAACGCATGCGCACATACAGGGGGCGGGTTGGTGGAAGCCACATGCGCATGCATGCACACAAATCACTGGTATGTAAATGATTAGAGTTGCAATTCTCTGTGACAGGTAGAATGACCTCCATAGAGCATGCGAATTATTTTAATTTCATATTGTTTCCATGTCTGGTACAGCATATAAGGAGTATGAACAGCATCAGATGTTGGGCGTTCACTGTGAAGGACATGGAGGTGCACTGTACTCATGGGAGACAGTGTTTGAAAAGGACCCCATTGTGGGCCTCCATTTGGCCAGCTGGTTGAATTACATGACAGTGACCTGATGTTAGACTGCACAGATGTGTGGTCAGGCTTACTTGTCAATGTTCAAGTCGACCACCTCTGCCTACCACATGGCACATGTCTCTATGAACTGTCAGCATGATATTGTGATACTCCCAAGGGTAGCTAGATCCCCAGGTCTGTCTCCAACAGAACATGTGGACCAGCTTGGAAGTCGACTCTGTTCCAACACTAGAGTCAAGGACATCAAGAGCAACTGCAACAGTTGTGGGCCAGTTTGTCTACGGAAGATACAACAGCTTTAGGACATCCTTCCCAACTGAATCAGTGCATGCATTCAGGCCAAAAGGGGTGCAACGTAATGCTGATGTGAGAGTTCACACAGTCAAGTTCTTTGTAAATTTGACTTGATACTGCAACGAGGTGTAGGACATAGAAAGTGATGTAATAGTTAGCATCACTGGCTGGCGAGCTGCGGATTTCCAGTTCAAACCCAAACACCAGCAATTATTTGTTACTTGGTGTTTATCATTTCTGGATGGTTCTTGAAATATCTTATGTTTGTAATGTCTGTATATTATAGAATATCCTATGTTTATATAAATACCAGCATTCTGGAGTGTTCAGTGTTTGTGTAAATACAAGGGTAATTCCAAAAGTAAGGTCTCCTATTTTTGTATAAGTACATAGACCTGTTTATTTCTACAATGGTTTACATCAGTTTACAGCTTGAACATTTAGCTATCTTTCGACATAATCACCATTTCTGTCGATGCATTTTTGTAGATGCTGTGGCAGTTTTTGTATGCCCATGTCATACCAGCTCGTTGCCATGCTGTTCAGGAAGTTATGAGCCTCTTCTTTCACCTCGTCGTCTTAGCTGAATTGCTGGGACCACAATTAACGCTGACAGGTACTGTGAGACACTGAAAAAACTCAAACGAGCAATTCAGAACTGGAGAAGAGGAATGTTGAGAAAGGGCATACACATTCTCCATGACAACACTCGCCCACACATCGCTCGGCAAACCGTTGCTCTCGTGCAACCGTTTCAGTGGAGCATAATCACCCACCCACCCTATAGTCCTGACTTGCGCCCAGCAACTATCACCTGTTCCATGGGTTAAAAGAACGTTGGGCCGGAAAACGATTCAGATCCGACGACGAGGTGAAAGAAGAGATCCATAACTTCCTGAACAGCAAGGCGGCGAGCTGGTATGACACGGACATACAAAAACTGCCACAGCGTCTACAAAAAAAGCATAGACAGAAATGGTGATTATGTCGAAAAATAGCTAAATGTTCAAGCTGTAAACTGATGTAAACCATTGTAGAAATAAACTGATCTATGTACTTATAAAAAATAAGAGACCTTACTTTTGGGATCACCCTTGTAGTTGCACACACACACTGTCCAAGAGGTCAGTTTTGTTATGGCTGTATGTTAGTGTCATTAATAAATGTGCTTTCAGTTTTAAGTGCTGTGCTTCACTGATGACCCTGCCTTTGGATTTGGGCTTAAGTGTGCTTTTTAGGTGGCAATATTGTAACATCACATAACCCCTAAACCTGTGAAATTTCATTTCGATTGTCCTCCCCTGCTGGATGCCTTCTCTCTCTCTCTCTCTCTCTCTCTCTCTCTCTCTCTCTCTCTCTCTCTCTTTCTTTTTTTTTCAGTCAATGTATATAACAAGAACAACAACTGACAAATAATTCTGTGTATGAGAAAGCAACAATTCAAATGCAAACAAGAAGAAAATAAAATTATGAATACAAGTTTCTCAAAATGTGGACAGCCCGAGCGCGCGCACACACAGTGAATGAGTGAGTGAGTGAGTGAATGAGTGAGTTAGTTGTTCCACCTTTGTAACACAATACAGCAGTGATTCTGCATGACAAGTTTCATCAAACTTTTGGTAGTTTTCAGAGGGATGAGGCACAGATGTCTATGTGTATGTCACACAATTCCCAAAAATGTATATGTGGAGATGGCTCCAGATATCATTCCATATGGTTCAGGTCAGGCAACTTTGGCAGCCAAAACATCAATGCGAGTTCATTTTAATGCTCCTCAAAACACTGTAACACAAGTTTTGCTGTGTGACGTACACAGTTATCAAGCTGGAACACGCCATCTCTGTTGGGAAAGATATTAAATGTGAAGAAATGAAGGTGGTCCACGGTCGTGTTCACATAGTCCATAGTTGTCACACTGCCTTCAATTATCACCACAGGTCCCATGACCTACTGACCTATGCCTGCGACTTGCTGCATTTTGAGCACACATTTGCCTGGACACAAGCAGCCATCTGGTGTAACAAGAAATATTATTCATGTTATGAAGCAGACATTTTCATTTGATTAATAGTCTGATCTCTACAATCCCATGCCCACTACAATTGTCAGATCTGCTGCAGATTGCCACCTATCCTGCTTTCTATAGAGTGCAACATTCCAACCTCCACATTCTACAATGAGGCGTGGACATCTAACACCTTGCCACCTACTCATGGTTTCCCCATCCTTCAAACACTTTCCATATGTGCTTAGTACAGCAGCAAGCAAACCACCAACTACCTGCACGCAAAATGCTCTTTCCCTGGCACCTGCCTAGAACAATCTGCCCTTTGCTAAAGACACTTACGTCAGTGCACTCCACCATTTGTGGCTCGCATCATCACTAGAATGGTACTGCATTCATCTTCATGCATTTAAATACATCCCTGGCCACACTACGTGTCCACAACACTACTAGGAGGCATTCTGTTTTACTTCATCAGAGTGTGTGTGTGTGTGTGTGTGTGTGTGTGTGTGTGTGTGTGTGTGTGTGTAAAGTAATGACACTCATAAGAAAAGAAACTATATTAAATGTTTGTGACCATTATCTCTAGCCTCAGTGCTGTTATCATATGGCAATGCCCAAAGCCCACTGATTGCATAAAAAGCACAAGAAAGCAACAGTAAGGTATGACTAAAACAATTATGCGCTTCTCTAGCACTGAATGTTCTGTATTTTATGGTATTTATCACCTTGCACTGGCAGTGGCAGAACGGAATAGAGATACTGGCTGAGAGTTACATGTACCTTATTGGACACTGTCCAACGGTCTTGCCACAAACCTTTGTGGATTAGTATCACGTAACTTCTACAGCCACATCAATTTCCAGCCCATTATTGGCAAAAGACAATGAACAATATCAACCACTTCAGTTTACAAAATTTTTGAAACTTAAAATATAATATTGGGTAAACATTTAGGAAAACACTTCAAGAAGCAATGTGACATCTACAGTTTAAAAAGAAAGTCCTTGTAACGGGTGTTTGTTACATGAAGAAGAGATACATCTTGGGTTCATATACCAAGATGGCATGATCTTACTTAATTTAAACAGGAGAAGACAGTGGGGATCACACATTCCGATAACAAACACAATGGGTTTGAAGTGAATGGAACACACTACTTCTGAAACTGTGTAGATATTTAACATTACAGAACTACAGAGTCAAATGTACATTAGCAGTACTGGACGAAATTGTTAATATTCATAATGGCAATTTGGCTATCGGTGTTCAGCAGACCAACACACTTGCATAATTCTTAACATCCATTACAGATGATAGACATAGAAAGGTATTAGCATTTAACAGAAAGAGATCAGAACTAATAATTCAAACAGGACATCTCTAAAAATATCACCTCAATAATTGCAAGGAAATTCAACACAACCAGCACAAAATTTCTGCTTTGTGTAATAAATGAATCATTGAGAAATGTGGATCAGTATAAATTAATACACATAAACAATAGGAAGAAATCACCAGTATTTCGCTAAAGCATTGTGCACAGCCTACAAGTAGTACAATGAATTAAAAATCTACAACTATCATTTTACAGAGATATAAAGTGGAAGGAAGAAAATTAATTCAATTACAGAAATAGGCTGTTGGGTAATTTATATAATTATTAATTGACAAACTATGATATTATTTTATACCATACCTCACACATCTCAAGTAAGGACAATGAGAAAGTATACAGGATAACTGGATTTCCATGGAAACATTTAATTAATTCACATTTACTTCACTTGTGAATGCAAAAGGAAATTAATAACTGATAATAGTAGGGAATATCTTGCACCATGCACTGATAAGTGACTTCTTGAATATACATGTAGAGCTCAACGTGAAACTGAAGGAATTTCAACATGGCCATAAGGACTTCATTTTACTTCTGTCACTATTCTTTTAACAAAAGAAAGCTGAATGCACTCATGGAAGATTGTTTTGTTTGCAAGTTTCAGAAATTTTTAATGGAATATAGAAAAATACTACTTGCCGGCATAGTAGGTAAAGGAACTTATCTATCGACAGCAAAACATGGAGGGCCAACATTTTTAATGTCTGCAAACAGGGCAGCATGGTATCCCTCACCTAATGTGATGTATTTTGTAAAAGTCCCAATGCTTACAGTAGCTTGCCCAGTTTATTTTGAATGAATCTGAGATACCGCCTGAAACATTCCATCCACAACCTATAATGTGCCCATCTACTTTGTACCTGTGACATGATTATGCACAACCTCATTACCTACAATGTTACCCGAGGTTTTGAAATGTACGTCAATGGCTCAGATATTTTGCCTGGGGGGATCTTCATAAGTGTGGTGCTCCGCTAAATATAGCCATTGAACATCATGGGAGAATCACACCTCTGAAAATGCCACGTGCAGCTGCAATTGAAATGTCAAAGAGATTATGTACACCCACTGGACTACAGCCTATGCGTCTGTTAAGTAGATAACATATTAACATCCCTGGCTGTGAACACCACAGTATGTATGTAAGTGCTGGCAAATATTTAACCAAATGTATGGCGCACACACCCTTTGGAATTCCTATCTTGTTCCGAGTATTTTCTTCTTCCCCTTCAGAAATTGGATAATATAAAGTTAGAAAATCATTATGAAACTTCCTGGCAGATTAAAACTGTGTGCCCAACCGAGACTCGAACTCGGGACCTTTGCCTTTCAGGGGCAAGTGCTCTACCATCTGCGAAAGGCAAAGGTCCCGAGTTCGCGGTTGGGCACACAGTTTTAATCTGCCAGGAAGTTTCATATCAGCGCACACTCCGCTGCAGAGTGAAAATCTCATTCAGAAAATCATTATTTTGAAAAGAACTCATCCATTTTGAGATTCCTTAAATTGCTTTGCAAATAAAAAATGAATCTCTTTGGCTTCTGCCTCAGGTTCTTCGGACAATGCATGTTTTATGATTTTCCTAACAATTTACCGGTATGAGTGGCTGGCAGTGTCAAAGCTTCACACTCCAAAGCGTGTAATGAACTGCAGTCAATCTTCGCAATTGCAGATTACAAGTGCCTGTCGCACCAGTGTCTGAACACTTTTTCCTGGTTATTACTGCTGCGGTTCTCCCCTTGTTACCTGCAACAGTCATTCACAGCAGCACAGGAATCTAGGATCCATTTAGCTTGAGGTTTTCCTCTTTTCTGTTAAAGTTATTGTCATGTTTTTGAATTTGTATGGCTTCCATGAATAAGTAACTGTGGCAGGTCTTCTACACAGAAAGAGCTTCTGTGTGGTCGGTCCCATACAGCACGTACTCTGGCAAGGCCAATTTCCCCACTTGTCCCAACATGCAATACCATTTATGTTCAGTGCTCCTGGTGTTGATGGATTGTGCAGTCATTCCCACATATATTTTTCCACTTGCACTGAATATGCTGTATATTCCTGAATATAGCAAGAGGTTTCCTTTTGTCATTTTCTGATCTGAGACACTCTTTGATCTTCTTGGTCCATCTGTAGTCTTTACATCGCACTCACACAAAATAGAGCCAAATTTGTGCTTTGGGATATATGGCAGAAAGGCCAGACCCTAAACTACTATTTTCAACATGTCACTCTGCCAAATGTAAGATTTTATGATACTTCTTATGCAACTGCTGGCGTGATTAATGCTCCTCAGAATGTTTTCCAGATATAGCATTTCGTATCTAAGGTGCCACAACACACAAATTTATCTCAAGGGCTTTACAAACTTATTAATCATTCCTTTTTCTGACTTGCATGGTGAGTTCACAGTTTGCACAGGTTTTCAACAGATGCTTTGTATTGGATTCTTCTTTGTGAAAAAGCTGAGGAATTACGCACTGAAACTGGCAGGATGCTGTTCAACCAAAACCACCAACTTGCAATATGAAAAGGAACAGTTACAAGTTATCGAGAGTGTCTATGCTGACAAGAGTACATTGTACTGCTTGCCGATAAGTGAAATGCGACTGCTCTAATGAAGATTGAAGATTACGAGCAGAAGACTCAGTACCTTTTAGATCCAACATCCCACTGAAAGCTAAGAGAAGATCCGGAGCAGCACCTCACACAGAATACAGGTTGGCTAATCAAGAAATCTTCTCACTCAGTGGACATTCCTGTACAACACCAAAGTTCAACACCTCAGCTGAATCGATTACCAAAATTCCATAAAGATTATGTATCATTAAGACCAACTGTATGTGCTCCTGGTTCATGGACACAAAAACACAAAATATTTGATCACTCTGTTTCCTCCACACAATCAGCATCCTGGCCAGCTTTCTCGCAATGATTCCCTGGAGCATGTTGATTCCATTTTCCTCACATGATGTCAACAAGCTCTTTCATGGATATCTTGGCTTGAGCTACTTCATGTGAAATAGCAATTTCTATGAACAGGTACACTGAAGACGCCATTGTCGTGTGGAGCCATGGTGAGGAACAGCTTGATGACTTCGTAAGACATCTGAACAGTCTCCATACCAATACGAAATTTACTATGGCGGAAGCAAAGGAGAAACAGTTACCCTTTCTAGATGTATTAGGTATGAGGGATGGTGAGAATCTGCGACAGTATCAAAAACTGGCATACCCAAACCAGAAAAGAGGAACGATTTAACATGCTAGCAATGCTAGTAAGATGAATATGTGAGCTGCAGCACCTTGTAAAGGATATGCAACAACTGGCAAGCATTCTGAGCAGCTCTGGGTGCTCCAATGCATGCACAAGAAGTGTCACGAAATCTAACACTCAATGAAGTGACACATTGGTAGAAGAAATCTGATACATCCCCACAGTTACAGACTGAATTGGTCGTATTTTGCACAAACATGATGTAAAGAATATTTACAAACATACCAAGAAGATCAACGTGTGTCTCAAATCCAAATCATCACAGGACAAAAGGCACCAACTTGCAATGTTGGGAATACATTGCATATCTAGTACATTTGAAAAAGTCTATGTGGTTATGACTGGATGGATCATCAACACCACGATCACAGTAAATTAAACAGTACTGCAGGTTGATACAGGTGAAGAAATCTGCATGGTGGAGCACGCAATGTGTAAGACTGGCCACATAATAAAATTCATCAACATAGTAGCAGTTTCTGAGGATAAGAGCTACAATGCTCGAGTGTTTAAGGAAGCCACAGAAATTCATAAAAATGACAATAGCTTCAACAAGAAAGACAAAGGTCTGAAGCTCTATGGATCCACGATTCCTGTGCTGCAGAGAATTACTGTTGCAGATAGCAGGGCAAGGACCAAGCAGTAACAACATGGGAAAAGCCCTGACATGTTGGTGTGACAGGTACACATAATCTGTGGCCATGAGCTCAACTCAGTCTGCCACCAGCAATGGATGGTGAAGCTTCAACAATACCAGCCACTTGAGCTGACAAAATGCAAGAAAAATCATCAGACAAATATCGACTGGAGAACCAAAGACAACTATTCTGACTGACATTTTGTGTTAGAAAAATACAGTAATCAAGAATAATGGAACTTTTGATACAGCCTATTAGTGTTACAAGATGAGCCTAACAAATGGCATTTCTCCTCCTCCTCCTCCTCCTAACAACTTGTTCAATAATTGAGTCCCTTACAGCACAAGTGGTATAATGCCACTTCTTCTTCTTGTTGTTAATAGGACAGAGATCATGTTCAGTAACTGGCATTTGTTAACATTTCAAACTGTGCCATTCCTACCTCACTTAGAAACTGTACAGGTTGATAGAGACATCTAACTGCTGACAGCTGAAGTGGTGCAAAAAACCTTTGTACTGTCGAGCCACGACCCATATTTATTAAACCTTCGGTTTCATCACCTTACATAAAGATGAAGTACGTCTGCCTCAGACAACTCTTATACTTGTGTTACCTGGATGTTGTAAACGCTTTATATCTCCCCATATAGAAAATCTCATTGTCCTACACCTCATTATACCGTGGACGTATGGTGATACCTTCACTACTAGCAATGCTCTCCAAAAAAGTGATTTGTTTGTTCACAAAGTAAATGCATTTATCCTTTGTTGTCCATTTCTCAGACTAAGATTAATGTGAAGCCATATATAATACATCCACCATCTAAATAATTGTTACAATCAGTTCTTGCTAATGCTATTTTCGTATTTTGTGTAAAATTTTAAAAATATATGACCCTTCCAGGCTTAAAGCTTGTGGCCTTTTCATCCACAGTCAGATGAGCTATCCATTGCGCCACCAAGCGTTTATCGTTTCTGCCAAATGCCTTCCATACAGAAAATCAGTGCTAAGATTTGAGAATAATAATTTTATAGCGCTTTAGGTTGTAGCTCATGACTGATAGCCGACGATCTAGTTATAAATCACAGATCCATTTGCTAGAATTCTATGATTCCTTAGTTTTGAGTGAGGTTAATGATGTTAAAGTGAGCAGGGAAAAGAACGCCCGTCACTGCACATATCGCTGTTCTAAACGGGGCGAGTATAAATGCATAAACTTTCGTAAGGTTTCAACAATCGGTGTTCACAAAATTCCTTTCTATTGTTACTTAGAAGTTGAGATTTCCATCCCTAAAACGTTTGCAGAAGAAGTATATAAAAAAAACCTTATAACTTTAGCTATCACTCATATAACACATTATAGCTTCCCCCCCATGAACCATGGACCTTGCCGTTGGTGGGGAGGCTTGCGTGCCTCAACGATACAGATGGCCGTACCGTAGGTGCAACCACAACGGAGGGGTATCTGTTGAGAGGCCAGACAAACATGTGGTTCCTGAAGGGGGGAGCAGCAGCCTTTTCAGTAGTTGCAGGGGCAACAGTCTGGATGATTGACTGATCTGGCCTTGCAACATTAACCAAAACGGCCTTGCTGTGCTGGTACTGCGAACGGCTGAAAGCAAGGGGAAACTACAGCCGTAATTTTTCCCGAGGACATGCAGCTTTACTGTATGGTTAAATGATGATGGCGTCCTCTTGGGTAAAATATTCCGGAGGTAAAATAGTCCCCCATTCGGATCTCCGGGCGGGGACTACTCAAGAGGACGTTGTTATCAGGAGAAAGAAAACTGGCGTTCTACGGATCGGAGCGTGGAATGTCAGATCCCTTAATCGGGCAGTTAGGTTAGAAAATTTAAAAAGGGAAATGGATAGGTTAAAGTTAGATATAGTGGGAATTAGTGAAGTTTGGTGGCAGGAGGAACAAGACTTTTGGTCAGGTGATTACAGGGTTATAAATACAAAATCAAATAGGGGTAATGCAGGAGTAGGTCTAATAATGAATAAAAAAATAGGAGTGCGGGTTAGCTACTAAAAACAGCATAGTGAACGCATTATTGTGGCCAAGATAGACACAAAGCCCATGCCTACTACAGTAGTACAAGTTTATATGCCAACTAGCTCTGCAGATGATGAAGAAATAGATGAAATGTATGACAAGATAAAAGAAATTATTCAGGTAGTGAAGGGAGACGAAAATTTAATAGTCATGGGTGACTGGAATTCGTCAGTAGGAAAAGGGAGAAAAGGAAACATAGTAGGTGAATATGGATTGGGGGGAAGAAATGAAAGAGGAAGCCGCCTTGTTGAATTTTGCACAGAGCACAACATAATCATAGCTAACACTTGGTTTAAGAATCATGAAAGAAGGTTGTATACCTGGAAGAATCCTGGAGATACTAGTAGGTATCAGATAGATTATATAATGGTAAGACAGAGATTTAGGAACCAGGTTTTAAATTGTAAGACATTTCCAGGGGCAGATGTGGATTCTGACCACAATCTATTGGTTATGAACTGCAGATTGAAACTGAAGAAACTGCAAAAAGGTGGGAATTTAAGGAGATGGGACCTGGATAACCTGAAAGAACCAGTGGTTGTACAGAGTTTCAGGGAGAGCATAAGGGAACAATTGACAGGAATGGGGGAAAGAAATACAGTAGAAGAAGAATGGGTAGCTTTGAGGGATGAAGTAGCGAAGGCAGCAGAGGATCAAGTAGGTAAAAAGTGGAGGGCTAGTAGAAATCCTTGGGTAGCAGAAGAAATATTGAATTTAATTGATGAAAGGAGAAAATATAAAAATGCAGTAAATGAAGCAGGCAGAAAGGAATACAAACGACTCAAAAATGAGATCGACAGGAAGTGCAAAATGGCTAAGCAGGGATGGCTAGAGGACAAATGTAAGGATGTAGAGGCATATAGATAGGGGTAAGATAGATACTGCCTACAGGAAATTTAAAGACACCTTTGGAGAAAAGAGAACCAGTTGTATGAATATCAAGAGCTCAGATGGAAACCCAGTTCTAAGCAAAGAAGGGAAAGCAGAAGGTAGGAGGAGCATATAGAGGGTTTATACAAGGGCGATGTACTTGAGGACAATATTACAGAAATGGAAGAGGATGTAGATGAAGATGAAATGGGAGATACGATACTGCGTGAAGAATTTGACAGAGCACTGAAAGACCTGAGTCGAAACAAGGCCCCCGGGTGTAGACAACATTCCATTGGAACTACTGACGGCCTCGGGAGAGCCAGTCCTGACAAAACTCTACCATCTGGTGAGCAAGATGTATGAGACAGGCGAAATACCCTCAGACTTCAAGAAGAATATAATAATTCCAATCCCAAAGAAAGCAGGTGTTGACAGATGTGAAAATTACCGAACTATCAGTTAAATAAGTCACAGCTGCAAAATACTAACACGAATTCTTTACAGACAAATGGAAAAAGTAGTAGAAGCCAACCTCGGGGTAGATCAGTTTGGATTCCGCAGAAACACCGGAACACGTGAGACAATATTGACCATACGACTTATCTTAGAAGAAAGATTAAGGAAAGGCAAACCTACGTTTCTAGCATTTGTAGACTTAGAGAAAGCTTTTGACAATGTTAACTGGAATACTCTCTTTCAAATTCTGAAGGTGGCAGGTATAAAATACAGGGAGAGAAAGACTATTCACAATTTGTACAGAAATCAGATGGCAGTTACAAGAGTCGAGGGGCATGAAAGGGAAGCAGTGGTTGGGAAAGGAGTGAGACAGGGTTGTAGCCTCTCCCCGATGTTATTCAATCTGTATATTGAGCAAGCAGTAAAGGAAACAAAAGAAAAATTCGGAGTAGGTATTAAAATCCATGGAGAAGAACTAAAAACTTTGAGGTTCGCTGATGACATTGTAATTCTGTCAGAGACAGCAAAGGACTTGGAAGAGCAGTTGAACGGAATGGACAGTGTTTTGAAAGGAGGATATAAGATGAACATCAACAAAAGCAAAACAAGGATAATGGAATGTAGTCAAATTAAATTGGGTGACGCTGAAGGAATTAGATTAGGAAATGAGGCACCTAAAGTAGTAAAGGAGTTTTGCTATTTAGGGAGTAAAATAACTGATGATGGTCGAAGTAGAGAGGATATAAAATGTAGACTGGCAATGGCAAGGAAAGCGTTTCTGAAGAAGAGAAATTTGTTAACATCGAATATAGAGTTAAGTGTCAGGAAGTCGTTTCTGAAAGTATTTGTATGGAGTGTAGCCATGTATGGAAGTGAAACATGGACGATAACTAGTTTGGACAAGAAGAGAATAGAAGCTTTCGAAATGTGGTGCTACAGAAGATGGCTGAAGATAAGGTGGGTAGATCACGTAACTAATGAGGAGGTATTGAATAGGATTGGGGAGAAGAGAAGTTTGTGGCACAACTTGACTGGAAGAAGGGACCGGTTGGTAGGACATGTTTTGAGGCATCAAGGGCTCACAAATTTAGCATTGGAGGGCAGCATGGAGGGTAAAAATCGTAGAGGGAGACCAAGAGATGAATACACTAAGCAGATTCAGAAGGATGTAGGTTGCAGTAGGTACTGGGTGATGAAGAAGCTTGCACAGGATAGAGTAGCATGGAGAGCTGCATCAAACCAGTCTCAGGACTGAAGACCACAACAACAGCTTCGCCTCACATCTAGTCTGTGATGACATCAGAGCTTCTGCCAACAACAGAGCATTTTCTATCATATGACCAAATCTTGATATTTAATGATTTTTTAAGCTTTAGTTATGTCATAATAACAGATATTTTGTGAGGATATTAACTATAGATGCTATCTGAGTGTTATAATCAATCAGAATAACAATGATCTGAACCATATTTTTCACACTGGAAAACAGCCTATTATTACACACTATTATATGGCCTGGGGGGAAAAAGGAAATTCCACTATGTCATCAATCAACAAAAGGCAGTAAAAATTTTAAAAAACTGCAACTAACATTTTTCATGGAACCACTGATAGATGAAGTGAAATAGCATGCAAAAATTATTTCCAGGAAACATTAAAAATCTGTGATGGTTGTTTTTGTTGTTGTTGTTGTTGTTGTTGTTGTTGTTGTCTTCAGTCCTGAGACTGGTTTGATGCAGCTCTCCATGCTACTCTATCCTGTGCAAGCTTCTTCATCTCCCAATACCTACTTCAACCTACATCCTTCTGAATCAGCTTAGTGTACTCATCTCTTGGTCTCTCTCTACGATTTTTACCCTCCACGCTGCCCTCCAATACTAAATTGGTGATCCTTTGATGCCTCAGAACATGTCCTACCAACCGATCCCTTCTTCTGGTCAAGTTGTGCCACAAACTTCTCTTCTCCCCAGTCCTATTCAATACTTCCTCATTAGTTATGTGATCTACCCATTTAATCTTCAGCATTCTTCTGTAGCACCACATTTCGAAAGCTTCTGTTCTCTTCTTGTCCAAACTATTTATCGTCCATGTTTCACTTCCATACATGGCTACACTCCATACAAATACTTTCAGAAACGACTTCCTGACACTTAAATCTATACTCGACGTTAACAAATTTCTCTTCTTCAGAAACGATTTCCTTGCCATTGCCAGTCTACATTTTATATCCTCTCTACTTCGACCATCATCAGTTATTTTGCTCCCCAAATAGCAAAACTCCTTTACTACTTTAGGTGCCTCATTTCCTAATCTAATTCCCTCAGCATCACCCGACTTAATTAGACTACATTCCATTATCCTTGTTTTGCTTTTGTTGATGTTCATCTTATATCCTCCTTTCAAGACACTGTCCATTCCATTCAACTGCTCTTCCAAGTCCTTTGCTGTCTCTGATAGAATTACAATGTCATTGGCGAACCTCAAAGTTTTTATTTCTTCTCCATGAATTTTAATACCTACTCCGAATTTTTCTTTTGTTTCCTTTACTGCTTGCTCAATATACAGATTGAACAACATCGGGGAGAGGCTACAACCCTGTCTTACTCCCTTCCCAACCACTGCTTCCCTTTCATGTCCCTCAACTCATATACCTGCCATCTGGTTTCTGTACAAATTGTAAATAGCCTTTCGCTCCCTGTATTTTACCCCTGCCACCTTTAGAATTTGAAAGAGAGTATTCCAGTCAACATTGTCAAAAGCTTTCTCTAAGTCTACAAATGCTAGAAACGTAGGTTTGCCTTTCCTTAATCTTTCTTCTAAGATAAGTCGTATGGTCAATATTGTCTCACGTGTTCCGGTGTTTCTGCGGAATCCAAACTGATCTACCCCGAGGTTGGCTTCTACTACTTTTTCCATTTGTCTGTAAAGAATTCGTGTTAGTATTTTGCAGCTGTGACTTATTTAACTGATAGTTCGGTAATTTTCACATCTGTCAACACCTGCTTTCTTTGGGATTGGAATTATTATATTCTTCTTGAAGTCTGAGGGTATTTCGCCTGTCTCATACATCTTGCTCACCAGATGGTAGAGTTTTGTCAGGACTGGCTCTCCCGAGGCCGTCAGTAGTTCCAATGGAATGTTGTCTACACCCGGGGGCCTTGTTTCGACTCAGGTCTTTCAGTGCTCTGTCAAATTCTTCACGCAGTATCGTATCTCCCATTTCATCTTCATCTACATCCTCTTCCATTTCTGTAATATTGTCCTCAAGTACATCGCCCTTGTATAAACCCTCTATATGCTCCTCCTACCTTCTGCTTTCCCTTCTTTGCTTAGAACTGGGTTTCCATCTGAGCTCTTGATATTCATACAACTGGTTCTCTTTTCTCCAAAGGTGTCTTTAATTTTCCTGTAGGCAGTATCTATCTTACCCCTATCTATATGCCTCTACATCCTTACATTTGTCCTCTAGCCATCCCTGCTTAGCCATTTTGCACTTCCTGTCGATCTCATTTTTGAGTCGTTTGTATTCCTTTCTGCCTGCTTCATTTACTGCATTTTTATATTTTCTCCTTTCATCAATTAAATTCAATATTTCTTCTGCTACCCAAGGATTTCTACTAGCCCTCCACTTTTTACCTACTTGATCCTCTGCTGCCTTCGCTACTTCATCCCTCAAAGCTACCCATTCTTCTTCTACTGTATTTCTTTCCCCCATTCCTGTCAATTGTTCCCTTATGCTCTCCCTGAAACTCTGTACAACCACTGGTTCTTTCAGGTTATCCAGGTCCCATCTCCTTAAATTCCCACCTTTTTGCAGTTTCTTCAGTTTCAATCTGCAGTTCATAACCAATAGATTGTGGTCAGAATCCACATCTGCCCCTGGAAATGTCTTACAATTTAAAACCTGGTTCCTAAATCTCTGTCTTACCATTATATAATCTATCTGATACCTACTAGTATCTCCAGGATTCTTCCAGGTATACAACCTTCTTTCATGATTCTTAAACCAAGTGTTAGCTATGATTATGTTGTGCTCTGTGCAAAATTCAACAAGGCGGCTTCCTCTTTCATTTCTTCCCCCCAATCCATATTCACCTACTATGTTTCCTTTTCTCCCTTTTCCTACTGACGAATTCCAGTCACCCATGACTATTAAATTTTCGTCTCCCTTCACAATCTGAATAATTTCTTTTATTTCATCATACATTTCTTCAATTTCTTCGTCATCTGCAGAGCTAGTTGGCATATAAACCTGTACTACTGTAGTAGGTGTGGGCTTCGTATCTATCTTGGCCATAATAATGCGTTCACTATGCTGTTTGTAGTAGCTTACCCGCATTCCTATTTTCCTATTCATTATTAAACCTACTTCTGCATTACCCCTATTTGATTTTGTGTTTATAACCCTGCAGTCACCTGACCAGAAGTCTTGTTCCTCCTGCCACCAAACTTCACTAATTCCCACTATATCTAACTTCAACCTATCCATTTCCCTTTTTACATTTTCTAACCTACCTGCCCGATTAAGGGATCTGACATTCCACACTCCGATCCGTAGAACGCCAGTTTTCTTTCTCCTGATAATGACATCCTCTTGAGTAGTCCCCGCCCGGAGATCCGAATGGGGGACTATTTTACCTCCGGCATATTTTACCCAAGAGGACGCCATCATCATTTAATCATACAGTAAAGCTGCATGCCCTCAGGAAAAATTACGGCCGTAGTTTCCCCTTGCTTTCAGCCGTTCGCAGTACCAGCACAGCAAGGCCGTTTTGGTGATGGTAGAATGACCATAGTCGTGAAAAAGATAGTACACGTAAAGTCACCAGGTGGAGACAAACAAAGTAAGAATGTTCCTGGTAACAAAAACCCAGATGAAAAAATGATGATAACAGGTGACTTCATAGCACTGTTCCCCTCTTATCAATCACACCATGCAAGATCCCACAACCCAAGCAGAAGATATTTATCAGAAAATATGAATATCTGACTGCTCGATAATTTGTACAAAAAACAAAGTCAAAGAAAAAACGCAGTTGAAGAAAACATGTACTGTAGAACTTTCAACAAAGAATTCAACTTGCATTTCCATGCTCCTCACAAGGACACCTGTGCACAATGTGATACTTTGTAAATAAATGCAAGCAGTCAGCAGATGAAAAGGAAATGGCATAGCTTCTACAAGACTGTGGATTGCATCTTTACAAGGCACAAAAAGCTCTTTATATATTTACAATTTGGTTGTCACGACCTGTCATCAAAATTAGAATTCATGTACTGCTGGGATGAAGAGACTGGATCTCGAGGTTCCCAAGAAATTGTCGGTCCCTTGGTCAAACACACTGAGACATAAGCACGGTTCACAAGACATGCTGTCATGTACACTGACGAAAGTTTAGCAAATACAGAAGCTAAAAGAAAACTAATCATCATTTGGAGAGGACAACGACTATACCTTTCTGACAATCCCAAATACCATGGAGCAAAGAATGACCACTCCCTTACATTCAAAGCCACATCTGAAATAGTAAAGCTCAAAGTATCTGCACGGATCATCATCATCGGTAAACTTCTAGGAACAACTTGGGGTGTTCAACCAGAAGTGCTTCAAACATATACCCTGGCACTATGTTTTCCATAGTGGAATATTCTGCACCGGTCTTGCAAAATACTGTAAATGCCAAACAAGTTAATACAGTTTTGAATGAGATTGGATGCACTATGATAGGCTGTCTATGACCAATTCCTGTCAGCACACTGTACCAAATTCTGAATATAGCACCACCAATTATTTATAGGAAATCAGCTGCATAAGTGGGGAAGACGGAACAGGAAACTGATCCCATACATCGGTTGTCTGGACACAAGCCTCAATGACCAAGACTTGGATGAAGATAAAACTTCAGGGGCTGACATCTGCAACAATTCTTTCATCACCTGGAACTCATCAAGTGGAACTTTGGCAAGTAAAATTGGTGGAAGTAAAGAAGGGGTCATGAGTCGTGCTTGGATTGCTCAATCGGTAGAGCACTTGCCCGCGAAAGGAAAAAGTCCCGGATTCAAGTCTCGGTCCAGAACACAGTTTTACTCGGCTAGGAAGTTTCATATCAGTGCATGCTCTGCTCCAGAGTGAAAATTTCATTCTTTGCCAAGATTGTTTCCTTGAGGCCAACCGAACAAATGATGAAGAGGAACTATTGGACATGGAAGACACTGAACAGACTGAGAATGGAGGTGTCACTATGCAAAGTCAACCTCAGAAAAAGGGACTTCAGCACTTGTGATGAAATGTTCCAATGTGGTGACCAACAAAACCAACAACGTCTGTCCTACTGGTGATCTTGCTGCAGCTACAAAACAGAAGTCATGCTGCCAAATACTTCACTAATCACAGAATATGAAGAGAATGACCATGTTATTTCCCCCCTCCCCCTTTTGCACTTTTATTGTTATTATTCTCTGTCTTTACTTTATTGAATTTTCCCTGAATTGGATACTTTGTATGTAATTAACCTCTGTATATCATTAATGCTTTACCAGCAGTGCAATTATTTTGTGTCCTTGACACACAAAATAAAATAAAGAAATAAATAAATGTACAGAGCATGACAGGAATTTGAAATTATCCATGACATTAAATGAAACTAGTTTTAAGTGAAAAGAATAACACTGAAATAGTAGACGAAAGGCTCATGAAAAGTGACTCGTTCTAACTCCTCAACAATGGTGATTTTGGCTCAATAGAAAACTGCAGCAAGACAATGGTACATTTTGTCCCAATGATTGGTACTATTTTACTGCCAACTCAAGGGGAAAATAAGATCTCTTTCATGTCACTGTAAAGACAAACAATGGCATCTTGTCTGTGGAAAACTTCCGTTCAATAATCAAATGGAAGACTGACAATTAAAAGCATCCAGTGTCGTAGCTAAAGATGCAATGGATTATGTATCAAAAGAGTGATCCATTTACACTATTTTTCGAGGAAATTCTTTCAATAGACAAGGGATTTCACAAGTTGGGCTTAAAGCCAGAATTTAAAAAAAGGATCAACAGTTTCTCTGAGTAACATACCTCAGGGAAAGCTGTACACAAGTCCACAGGTGGTAAAAAAGAAAGTAGGATGACATGGAAGAACTTTTGCCCTTCATTCCAAAAGGTCATCACCATAACTTTCAGAGTCTTCTGTCTTTTCACAATGCTGAAGACAATGCCCACAGAATGGAAAAGATGGTACTGAAGATGAGTAACAAAAATTATGTAAATACAATATTGTATTTTCATAGTACATAAAATCCTTTACCTGAATATATCACAAATAATCATTAGTTCTGTAATTGGATAAAATTTATTGGACTTGTTAATCTGAATGTTTAAAAAAACTATTTTTATAATATATATCATAAGAAAGTGACACAGACAGTAAGCTGAATTTTGTACAACAATCCTAGTAAGCCAGTACATATCTCGAAACAAGAATAATCTGTGCGACACCACCTGTACTCCAAGGGGCTCTATTATGAACCCAAAATAGACTACTTTCATAGAAGACACCAATGCAATGCATACCATCAAACTACTACCTTTAAAAGAGCAATTGTGTTCCACTTAACTGCATAAGGAATTTTATGCTTAACAAGGACACTAAAACTAACAGGAATTTGATCAACCAAAAAATAACCATCTGATGCAATATTGGTAAATGTATGAAACATAGATTTAAATCTAACAACGAAAATAATCAGTTATTGACAATATATTGTAAATGGATATATATGAAAATCTACTCACCAAACAGTGGCAGGGGAACACACACACAAAAGGGTTTAACTTTTACAAGCTTTCAGAGCCAGTGGCTCCTACTCCTGGCAGAAGAGCTGAATGGGAAGGAGGACGGGTGAAGAAAAATGACTGGAGAGTTTTAGTTCAAAAAGTCACCCAGAAATTCAGGTCAGGGGAGACTTACTCGACAGAATGAGAAGGAAAGACTGATTGCTGGGGACTGCAGCAGACAAGATTTGAAAACCAGAGAGTTTAAACATGGAAGGCAGGGTAATATACCCCACATACATGGTCGGTCTGCTGCTGAACATTTCCTCAGTCAACACCCACCTGATTCCAAACCTGTGACACCCTTCTTGCTCACCTTAATCAACTCTATACTCACCAACAATTACCTCACCTTTGAGGGGCAGACATACAAACAAATATACAAACAGATCAGCAGTACAGCAATGGGAACCAGGATGGCTCCTCCTTATCCCAACCTTTTCATGGGTAACTTGGAGGAGGCTTTACTGGGCTCCATAGGCCTTAAAACCCTGGTTTGGTTTAGATACATTGATGACATCTTTGCCGTATGGACTGATGGTGAGGCTGAGCTGTTAACATTCCTGGAATCTCTAAAGAACTTCTCCAAATTAAATTTCATATGGTTATATTCCAAATCCTGTGCCACTTTCCTGTATGTTGATCACATTCTCACCAAAGCCCAGCTACACACTTCGATCCGCTAAGAAACAACAGTACTTATATTTTGACAGTTGCTATCCTTTCCATGTCAAATGTTCCCACCCATTTAGCCCCGACATTTGAGGCAAACCTATTTGTTCAGATGCAGACTTTACAGCAATATACCACCATTCTCACTTTAGCCTTCACTGTATGTAATTATCGCAACAGCCTAGTTCAAAAGCAGATTTCCCAGGCCATCACATCAAATCCTGGTACCGCTAATCCCTCCAAAAAAACAACTTTGGAGTACACCACTTGTCACCTTGAATGTATTATCAGCTACTTCGATAAGGCCATGACTTCCTAAAATCATGTCCTGAAATGAGATCCATTCTGTCTCAGATTTTGTCCACCACACCTAGAACAGCTTTTCATTGCCCTCCCAATCTCCACAATATCCTTGTCAGACCCTATGCTGCTTCTGCATCTGTCTCCCTACCCTATAGCTCCTACCCCTGTGACCATCCCCACTGCAAGACTTGTCCTATGCACCCTCCTACCACCACCTATTCCAGCCCTGTAAATGGCAAAACATATACTATCAGAGGGAGAGCCACCTATGAAACAACCCATGTCATATACCAGCTGTTATGTAAACACTGTTCGGCCTTTTACATCAGCAAGACTACCACCCACTTAACAGTCAGAATGAATGGGCATAAGCAGAGGGTGTATACAGGCAACACATTATCCTGTTGCACAGCATGCTGTACAACATGACAGTCATCACCTTGGTGCCTGTTTGCCACACGCGCTATTTGGATTCTTCCCTCAGACACCAGGTTCTCAGAACTCCTCAAGTGGTACCCAGCATTACAGCACATCCTTGGTTATTGCCATCCACATGGCCTCAATTTACATTAATGCTTTCCGTCTCAGCATTTCTTCACAGTAACTACTCTTTTTTCCACTCCATTTTAGCTTTCTACACCTTTCATTTTCTGGTCTGTCTATTTTTCACTGTCCCCCCTCCCACCGGTTACACACAATGCACTTTGCTTTTCTCTCTTATTAACTCATGCATGATGTTTCAATAGTAATCTCTGTCTTGCATATTACCCTGTCTTCCAACTTTAAGCCCTCAGGTTTTCAAATCTCGTCCAGTGCAGTCCCTAACAATCAGTCTTTCCCTCTCATCCCGTCTGTTAAGTGTCCCATGACTCAGGGTTCCAGGTGACTTTTCTGGTCTGTACCCCTTTCCCTAAACCTCTCCAGTCCTTTTCCTTAATCTCTGTTCCTTCTCCATCAACTCTTATGCCAGAAGGAGCCACTGACACCGAAAGCTTTTAAAAGTTAAACCGTTTTGTGTGTGTGTGTGTGTGTGTGTGTGTGTGTGTGTGTGTGTGTGTGTTTTCACCTGTCTCCACTTTGTGAGTACATTTTTTATCTATCCATATTCATTTAAATCTGGCATTCTAACAAAAGACTCTACTCGTGGACTTTTCCTACAAATATGAGACGTGTTTTTTAAGTAAGTACCATTTTGAAATTAAAAAAAGACGTGCTAAGATATCTCAATAATTTTTATTTACATGAAAGCCTGTACCTTAATCTACTTTTCTACATAATTTCCATCAATATTGAGGCACCTGTCATAATGTCGTACCAGTTTTTGAATACCCTCCTCATAGAAGTCTGCCGCCTGACTTGTTAACCACTGCACCACCATTGTTTTGACTTTGTCATCGTCTTGAAGACGCTGAACGCCCAGGTGTTTCTTCAAGTGCAGGAACAGATGGTAGACACTGGGCGCAACATCGGGGCCGTACGGAGGATGATCTCTAGAGTTTCCCATCGAAAAGATATGATGAGATCTTCGGTCTGATTCGCCATATGCAGACGGACACTGTCTTTTAGCAAAACGATGCCCTTGCTCAACTTGCCATGTCTTTTGTTCTGAACTGAATGGCGCAGATTGTACAATGTCTTACAGTACACTGCTGCATTGATTGTCTCATTACGAGGCAGAAATTCCACAAGCAATACTCCTTTTCTGTCCCACACAACTGTGCACATGATTTTCAGGGCAGAAATTATTTGCTTAAACTTCACTTTTCTGGATGAATCTGAATGCTGCCATTCCATGGACTGTTGCTTTGATTCTGGTGTGACATAGGCCACCCATGTTTCATCACCCGTAACAATTTGGCGTAAGAAATCATCATCGTTGTTGTGGTACCAGTCAAGGAAAGTCAATGCACTGTCTAAACGTTTGGTTTTGTGCACATCCGTCAACATTTTCCGTATCCAGCGGCGCACAAGTTTCGGTAATTCAAGTGCCCAGTCACAATGCCATACAAAACACTATGTGAAACATTAGTGTCTGTTTTCTCTCACCTTATTGTCCACTTCCTGCACCAAACTTTCATTAACGACCGAAGGACGCCCACTCCGTTGTTCATCATGCACATTTGTGCAGCCATCTTTAAATGTTCTCACCCACTTTCTTACTATTCCATCACTCATAATGTTTTCTCCATAAACTGCACAGATCTCATGATGAATATCAGTCGGTTTTAGGCCTTTAGCAATAAGAAATCTTGTAACAGCCCGTACTTCACAGTCAGCAGGACTCACGATTATCGGAGGCATCTTAACT
Organism: Schistocerca piceifrons; assembly: GCF_021461385.2. Lineage (NCBI taxonomy): Eukaryota > Metazoa > Arthropoda > Insecta > Orthoptera > Acrididae > Schistocerca > Schistocerca piceifrons. The sequence goes on from NC_060138.1 coordinate 586,907,828, forward strand.
GCGCATGCGCAGAATGCCGGCTGCAGCGCTGCGGCCGCGGTGTGGCAAAACGGTACTTACTTAAAAAACATCCCTCATATTCTCTACAAATTACAGCAAATGAGAAACCCCCACCACACACACACACACACACACACACACACACACACACACACACACACACACACACCCACGCACGCACGCACGCACAAAAGTGTAATTAATCTGCAGCAATAAATGTTGATTGTGAGATGTTAAGAAACTATGGACAAGTTAATCATACTAATCATTCATACTAACCTCAAGCACTGATCCAGCTGCAACTGCGGCTGATTCATAAGTTTCTGGGTGCAAATACATTGATGAGAAGTCATCCTGCAGCTTAAGGATGTCATTCAGTTTCATGTTTTTTATGTCTTTCATCTTCTTTATATGATCCCTCGAATGCAATAGCTCTAGTTCTTCATCAGTCACAGGACGAGCCTACGAAATAATTTCAGTTTTAGTATCCAAAGATAAAAGACACTTTTTACTATTTCATACACTTAATTATGGAACCCTGGCAGCTACTACCATCAATTCAATTGCAAGTCAGTTCACCTTCCTCTGTTATCATCATTTTCCCCAAAGGTTTACAGATGATAACCCTCTCCACTGTGGCCACCATGAAACACCCACACTGCTTTGAACATTATTGGTATGCAGTCGCCGGGCTCAAGTTCTTCGCACACCTCAACACCTCTAAGCCATCAAGGAAGAGACAGGAGATGATGTGAAATTCAATATGTATATGTTCACCAATACTTATTCATAGTTAGCATCTGATAGGCAACAATATTATTAGTGTCTGCAGCATTCTCTTGGTCAGTTCTAAACAAGTAACAACAATACCAGCACCAGATGATCCTAGTTAGCTCTTGGCATATAAAAGATGAGCACACACAAATCAGATATGACTAAGCACAGCAAGAACCCTTTTAAGGACCAACTGTACAGAAAATTTGGTCTCAATGTTAAAAAGTGCCAAACACTGAAGGCATTAGCGTCAACCATAGACCACATTCAACACAAAATCCTGTAGGAGTATGAAATTGATTTGGCAGCTGTAGAAACTGAAGAGCCACTTAACTCAAGCCATAAGATATCTTGATCCAATTTACTTGGTGCTGCATATGACTTGATCTGATTTACTTGGTGCAACATATTACGGCGGAGGGTATGCTGTACCACTACTAGTCATTTTCCAACCTGTTCCACTCGCAAATAGAGCGTGGGTAAAACGACCGTCTATATTTTTAAACAACATAGTTGTATGGAGATAAACAGCAATTAATTTACTTATAATCAATTATTCCAAATGACAGTCACAATCGCATTAATAATTTTGCCGCCAACCAGTTTCAACCTGCGACTGCGTCATCTTCAGACAATTTACACCATTTGTTTGCTCGCTGGAGTCATCACCCTGCTTGTGCATGGTTGGTAACTATCATACCAACCTTGCACAGGCAGGGTGACGTGGCCAGTGAGCGACCAAATGGTGTAAATTGCCCTGAAGATGACCCCATCACAGGTTGAAACCGGTTGGCGGCAAAATAAATAATGCGATTGTGACTGTCATTTTGAATAATTGACCGTCTATATGCCTCTGTAAAAGCTCTTATTTCTCTTATCTTATGTTCACAGTCCTTACGTGAAATGTACGTTAATGGGGGTAGGATTGTTCTACAATCAGTTTTCTAAATAGCATTCCTCCAAAAGAACATCACCTTCCATACGGGGATTCCCATATAAGTTCCCAAAGCATCTACATAATACTTGCATGTTGATGGAACTTACCAGTAACAAAACCAGCAGAATGCTTCCGAATTGTTTCGGTGCCTTCCTTCAATCTGACCTGGTGGGGATCCCAAACACACCAACAGTACTCAACAATGGGTCACACTAGTGAGCTATATGTGGTCTCTTTTACAGATGAGCTACACTTTCCTAAGCTCTCCCAATAAAACGAAGCCGATCATTCACCTTTCCCACTACAGTTCTTACATGTTTGTTCCATTTCATATTGCTTTGCAGTGTTACACCTAGATATGTAATTGACTCACTGTGTCAAGCAGCACACTACTGACACTGTATTCGAACATTACGTAATTGCTTTTCCTACTCATCTGCACTAACTTACATTTCTCTACATTTAGAGCTAGCTGCCATTCATCACACCAATTTTGTCAACTAGTATTTTATCCTCCTACAGTCACTCAATGACACCTTCCCTTACAACACAGCATTATCAGCAGATTGCTTCTCACCCTGTTCATCTGATCATTTATATGCTTTCTAAAACCATGCTGGTTTGTGGTCAGAAGCTTTTCTGCCTCAAGGAACTTTATTATATTCGAACTGAGAATATGTTCAAGAATTCCGCACCAAATCAACGTTCAGGATATTGGGTTGTAATTCTGTGTGTCAGTTCTTTTAATCTTCTTATATACTGGAGTCACATGCACTTTGTCCCTGTTGTGAGGAACTTTGCACAGGGCAGGTGGGCAGGAGATTCGCAATAAATGCAAGCTAAGTGAGGGGACAATGCTATAGAGTACTCTGAGTAAAACCAAGTTAGGATTCCATCTGAACCTAGCAACTTATTTGTTTTCATCCCTTTCAGTAGCTTTTCTACACCAAGGATGCCTATTACTACATCCTTCATGTGGAAGTCCGTGTGGTGGTCAAATAAACGAAAAATTTAAAACTTTAGCTTTCTTTTTGCTACCTTCTATTGCCATACCAGATTGGTCAATGAGTGACTGGACAGAAGTCTTTTGATACACTAAGCAATTTTACGTAGAACCAGAATTTTCTCAGGTTCTCTGCTAGATTCTTTGCTAAGGTATGAGGAAGGTAGCTGTTGTATATTTCACACATAATCCTTTTTACAGGTGCACGAATCTCTGCTAACTTTAATGTGTCAGCATTTGCACATTCTATTCTAAACTAAGAGCGCAACAGTCTTTGCTTCCTCAGCATTTTCGGAATTCTGTTATTAAACTTGGGACATATTTCTCCAGAGCACATTTCATTTACAATCTTTTTAAACTTAGCCAATAATTGCTCTACTTCCATCATACTGGAACTAAATGATCTCCATTCATTGTCAGAATGGGATTCTTGCATCTGCTTATCTGCTCTTTCTAGCAAAACTACTCTCCTAGCCTTTTTGGCTGATTTATTAACTTTAATAACTATCATCACTACAATTGTATCATGATCACTAATCCCTGTCTCTACACTGGCACTATTGACAAGGTCATCTAAAATATATCCACTGCTTGTAGGCTGCCAAGCTAGCTACTCAGGACAGTTTTCTGAGAACATGTTCAAAAGTACATCAGAAGTACTTGACAGCCTATAAGCGGTTGACTGAAGTCACCTCCAACTAGTATTGCATGATCTGGGTATTTCCACACTACTGAGAATTCACTTTCTTTAAGTGACTCTAAAACTGCCATGGTATTATTGAGCAGTAGATAAATACATACAACAATTAAACTGATTTCACCTAGACCTGTTACAAACCTCCATATAACTTCACAGTCACACTCATTAGAGACAACACTTTTGTTTACTGCAATGAACACTCCCCCTCCTATAATAACATCCAGTCTGTCTTTCCAATATATGTTCCATGACTCGCTAAATACAGTGATCAGTGAGAATATTATTACCACCTGATAGCCAGCATGTCCGCCTTTGGCATTGATAACAGCAACAACATGTAGTGGTATGGAAACAATGAGGCCTTGGAAGGTCGCTGGAGGGAGTTAGCACCACGTCTGAACACACAAGTCACCTAATTCCCATAAATTCTGGAGAGGGTGGCAATGAGCTCTGATGCTACGTTCAATAACATCCCAGGTGTGTTTGATCAGGTTCAAATCTGGCGAGCTGGAGGGCCAGCACATTAACTGTAACTCATCACTGTGTTTGAGGAACACCATTCCATCACATCTTGTGACATGATACATTATCCTATTGAAGTATGCCACTGCCATCATGAAACACATTCGTCACGAACTGATGTGCGTGGTCGCCAATCAGTGTCCCATACTTATGGCTGTAATGGTGTTTTGAACAAGCTTCACTGGACCCATGAAAGCCCACGTGAATGTTCCCCAGAGCATAATGGAGCCATCGACACCTTACCTCTGTCCCACAGAACAGATGTCAAAGAGGTGTTCCCCTAAAAGACGATGGATTTGAGCATTCCATTCAGCATGATGAAAAAGGTATCAGGATTCATCAGACCAAGCAACGGTCTCCACTGTGTCAATGGCCAGTGTCAATGGACACGTTCCCATTTCACTCGTAGCTGCCAATGTCATGGTGCTAACATTGGCACATGCATGAGTCATTGGCTGTGGAGGCCCCTCGTTAGAAGCGTTCGGTGCACTGTACGTTCAAGAAGCACTTATACTCTACCCAGCATTATAGCTTGATGTTAGTTCCATCACAGTTCACCACCTGTCCTGTTTTACCAGTCCATTCAGCCTATGATATCCAATGTCTAATAAGGGGTGGCCATCCAACCCCACATCTGGATGTGGTTTCACCTTGGCTTCATCAGGTGTTGAAGACATTCACTATGCCACTTCTTGAACACACGGCAAGTCGTGCAATATACAAAATGCTCATGCCGAGCCTCAAGGCCATCACAATCTGCCCACAGCTGAACTCAGATAGTTGGGGCGCCTTCCCCATTCCACACACAGACAGCACGCTCAGTGATACTACATACACTGTGCATATGTCTGACTAGCAGTCATTAATCACCAACTGACACTGCTATCACCTGGACAGGTTTATATCAATATTAGGTTGGTGGTCATAGTGCTCTGGCTGATCAGTGCATTTTGGAGCTTTCTATACTTGGTTTTATTCAGCTCTTGGTCCCAAGAATAATTTGAGTGCAACAAATTTGCTGGAGGGCAGTAAATTCTGGAAAGATGCAGTATATAAAAGATCCACATTTTATCTACCAGTAACACAAATAATATCCACTAAGTCATCTTCACGATTGGTGAAGTAATTGTAGTGAATATCTTACAAGCCACATGGAGCCATGTACTGGAAACCCACGACAACCATATGGTGTAAATGGGAGACTACAATAGCCATCATGAACTATGGAAATACGAATGTAATGATGAAAATGGGAAGAAGCTGGTTGATTGGTATGAAGAACACAACCTCCACCTGGTTTTTGATACTTAAGATCTGTGTATATTCTGTTCTGGTGCCTGTAAAACAGATCACAACTCTGATTTATGCTGTGTGTCCTCCAGTAATAATGGCCTGTTTTACCAGTGTCAAGTCGAGTCCTGGATGACTTCTCACACAGCCAACACTATCCAGTACTACTCAAAATAGTTACAAGCAACCTTTCACGAGATCATTTCCCAGAGCTAGATGGAACTTTGGAAGTGCTGATGACTCTGAATTTTCTAAAGTCTGGAAAATGTGTGGGATAGATACCACCAGTAAGGACAAATTAGAGGAAGTTCAGTGGGACTGTTATGCACAGCAAAGAAATGTATCCCACGAGGCTTCCGCAAGGATATGTACCGAATGGACAAAAAAGTGCTATATTTTATACAAAAAGTTTTTAACAATGACTTTGAAACAGCTGACAATTTCTACACAGAATCAATGCAACTTGCCATTTGCAGTGGACTAAAACAGTTCAGGCCTTAAGATTTACACACCTCAAGCAGAAAAGCTTGGTCCTCATTGAGAAAACTTGTAGGAGCCAACTCATCAGACCGAATGCAGGAGGCTGTTACTCCCAAGCATGTAGCAAGTAACATTGTGTCCACCTCTAGAACTCCTCAGATTGAATCACATACAATTAAGGTCAAAACGGAATTGAAAGCTCTCAAACTAGCCTCTAAATCTAAGTCCAACTAATTTGGACCTTTCAGCAGTGAGGAAATGACAACAGCTCTCAGAGAAATGAAAGTATGGGAAACACCTGTTTTTGACGGCATCCATTCAGAATTCCTAATTCGCATAGCAAAATAAAAGATGACTAGAAGCATTCTTTACTGATATTCTCTAAACTGTTAGCATAAGCCATAATTTGGAAAGAGTAAAAAATCACAGCCATCTTTAAGTCAGGAAAACGTATGATGGCTCCTGCTGCAAGCCACAAAGACCTGGGCATTGTGAGTCTGTCTTGACCAAATATACCTACAAATTGTTGGCACATACTTCCTTAACTCGAGGTTACAACCAACTGCTGCCAAAACAGAAGTCACCCCTTTGCCTACCAACAAGTAGCCAATGAACGAACAAACACACACACACACACACACACACACACACACACACACACACACACACACACACACACACAAAGTCCTACTTCATTTGGAATTATTTGCAGAAAGATGACCACAGGCAGTTTGGATGAATATTCTGTGTTCTGTTGCCTTTTACAAGGCTCACTGTAGTTGTATTTCATTCTGTCACCTATTTTGATGGGCTAATTTATGAACACAAAATACAGGCTTTACATGCAATACGAAGTATGATTAAGCCTACAGGGATAGTAGAGAAGAGTTTTAGAAATCTAATATGGCTAACAGACAAACTGACCAATGCCCTGGAGCAATTGTGGCAAATGAACCAATTGTCTGGTCCGAGTCTTGAATGGACGGGTTCTGCAACTGTTTATAGATTATTCCATGAAGCTCAAAACAAAAAGGGCTTGTTAGCCTCATGCAAGCCACAGTTGGAAGACTGGGAAAGTACCCCTGAAGGATTTTTGACACATTGAACAAACAAATAAAAAAAGTGCATAGAGTGTAGAACATACTTTCTACAATTTACAATCTTATAAACACACATCTACATGTAATCTACTGACTTCGGAACTGCCAGCAGGAAGTTTCCAGGTCTGTCATCATATGATTTTACATTGCATTCTTCTGTAAAGTATCTGAAGGTCTGTTTTGTTTTGCTGTAGAGTGCAAAAACAACTAGGGTAATATGTGCCCACATCTAAACTATAGAACAGAGAGGGGTCAAAAAAATAACTAAACATCAATCCCAACTGACATAAGAGAAGACAGCTAAAAACAAGGACGTGGAGAAAAGGCTACTGAAGACACCATACAGAAACAGAGGTCCAAAACTAAAAATTAAATAGCCTTCGCCCTACTGCTTTGACAGATAAAAAGTAAAACACGGTCAACAGCTCACGCGCTATTGGCTAAAACAGCCGATAACTTAGATGGCAAACTCAAGTGGGAACGTAAACAGTTGAAAAATGGACATTCTGTCAGGAAGTGGTGGACAGTTAGGCCCAATGGGTACAATGTGGTAGGGGAGTGCAACTTATCAAATGACGATGGATAAAAAGGCAGTGCCCAATACACAACCTAATTAAAATGACCTCCTCCCAGTGGGAGGGGCGAGACAAGATTGTCCAAGCCGCTGGGAGAGGCTTAATAATCCTGAGCTTATTCCCATGAAGAGAAGACCAATGGAGAAGCCAAAGGGACACCGCCTCCTGACAGACAGCAACACAGAGATCATTGGAGGGAATATAGGAACTAGTGGGCTGAGGTATGAGGACTGCAGCCTTGGCAGCTACGTCAGCAGCCTCATTTGCTGGAAGACGAACATGGCCAGGAACCCACATAAACTGCACAGTGGCGCCATCAAGAGTGAGCAAGTGGCAGTTTTCCTAGACCCCTTTCACTAAGGGATGGGCAGTGTACAATGCACATAGACTTTGAAGGGCACTTAGAGAGTCTGAGCAGAGGATGCAATTGAAAAGTCGGTGTTGCCGGATGTACTCCGTGGCCTGATACAGGGCAAAGAGCTCAGCTGTAAATACTGAGCAGCATGCCAGAAGGCAATATCTAAAGACGCGAACGCCAATGACTAAGGCACACCCTACAGCAGGGTCAGTCCAAGAGCCATCAGTGTACACATAAGGTACTCTCACGCAATTTCATGTGAAGATCATGAAACTGAAGGCAATAGAACGAGGCTGTAATAGTGTCCTTAGGTAGTGAATGAAGGCCAAGGTTAACACAGGCCACTTCACAAAGCCATGGTGGCGAAGGGTTCACACCCACCGGGAAAGTTGCAAGTAGTGTGAAGTTAAGCTGCCACACCAAGTGCCAAAAGCGAACTCCAGGAGGTAACAAAGAAGAGGGACACGCCCCGTAGTGACGATCAAACTAATCATCGAAGAAGAAGGTATAGGATGGGTGGCCATGCATGGCAGACATACGGCATGCATACCTGCTGAGGAGAAAGTCACAGTGGCAGGACAGTGGTAGTTCAGCAGCTTCAGCATACAGACTCTCAGCCAGGCTAGTGTAAAAGATGCCAGTGGCCAAACGAATGCCACATTGGTGGATAGTGTTGAGACAACATAAGAGGGATGGACATGGAGACACATAAACAAAGCACCCATAGTCGAGTTTCAAACGGACAAGCGACCGGTACAAACGGTTCGATCGGCACCCCAAGAAGTACCACTGAGGACACGTAGTACACTTAGGGACCTTGTACAGCAGGCTGCCAGGTAAGACACATGGGAGGACCAAGAGTGGTTCCTATTGAGCATGAACCCCAGGAATTTCGTAGTTTCAATGAATGGAAGAGCAGTAGGCCCAAGATGTAAAGAAGGTGGGAGAAACCATTTGCACCACCAGAAATTCATACAGACAGTTCTGTCAATGAAAAAACGAATGCAATTGTCGATGCTCCAGTAGTAAAGACGATCAAGACATCACTGACAAAGCCGCTCAGTGAGAGAGGTCCATGGAGAACTGCAATAGATGGTAAAATCGTCAACAAAAGGGGAGCCAGAAATGCCTGGCAGGACATCACAGGGTTAATGGCGAAAGCAGAGAGGATGACGCTCAGGACAGAACCCTGAGGCACACTGTTTTCCTGGATAAAGGTGTCCAACAACACAGAACCCACACGTACCTTGTAAACTCAGTCTTTTAAAAATTCCTGAAGGAAACAGTGCAGGCGGCCACGGAAGCCCCACGTGTAAAGAGTACAGAGGATACCAGATCTCCGGCAAATGTTGTACACCTTCTCCAAATTGAAAAACACGGTCACAGTCTGGGATTCCACAGAAAACCATTCATGACATAGGTGGTCAAAGTGACAAGACGGTTAACTGCAGAATGGCGTGCCCGAAATCCACACTGTGCGGTGGTTAGTAAATTGTGAGACTCGAGCCACCACACCAGACAGACATGAATCATATGTTCCATCATCCTGCAAATGCATCTGGTGAGAAAGATGGGGGCAGCAGCTAAAAGAAAGGTTTTTGTCCTTGCCAGGCTTAGGTATGGGTATGATAGTGGCTTCATGCCAACATCAGGGAAATGCGCCCTCTGCCCAGATGCAGTTGTACTTGTTAAGCAGAAAGAGAAAGGCGCTTCAACATCTGAATGTGGACAGCGTCTGGCCCTGGGGTGCAGGATCTGGATGAACTGAGAGCATGATCTAGCTCCCTCATATTAAAGGCGGCATTGTAGCACTTGCAGTTCTGAGAAGAGAAGGGTATCGCCCGAGCCCCCTCCACTCGTTTCTGATGGAGGAAATTTCCGTAAAATGGTGGCCCAAGGTATTGGAGATAGCAACAGGGTCCACAATAACATGATCTGCTACTATCAGGCCAAAAATTGGCGAATGAACTTGGTCCCAGACAGCTGTTGGAAGTTGGCCCACACGACAGAGGAAGAAGTCGAATGTTAAATGAACTAGTGAATAAAATCCAACTAGCTTTTTCGCTTAACCAAAGAACGCAACGAGACACTTCTCGCATCTGTTTATACTGAACGCAGTTTGCCACTGTAGGATGACGGGTAAAAACACGAAGAGCATGTCTCCGCGCGTGAATTGTGCTGTGGCATGCCTTAGTCCACCAGGGGACTGGGACACGGTGTGGTAAAGAGGAAGTGTGAGGAATGGTATGTTCTGCAGCAGTAAGGATAATGTTTGTGAGATATTCCACCTGGTCATCACAACTGGAGAAATCCTGCTCTTTGAAGGTCGCCAGGAAGGAGTCAAGTAGCCGGCTGACCTTAGTAAGCTGTCATTTGGGTGTGCGCGCAGGGGGTGTAGGAGTCAGCAAACAAATAGCACATGGGAAATGGTTGCTGGAGCAGATGCCACAAAGAACGGACCACTCAAGAAGATGGGCAAGCTGGACAGAGCAGAAGGATAGGTCTAAATAGGAATAGGTGTGCAAGGAGTTGGAAAGGAATGTTGGTGCTCCAGTGTAAAGGCAGAAGAGGTCGAGTTGATTAAGACCATCAGCGAAGAGGGCACCTCTGTAACAGGTTCTCGGAGAACCCCAAAGGGGATGATGTGCATTAAAGTCACAAGTAGCAGAAATGGGGGAGATAGCTGCCCATTAAGCTGAAGAAAGGCTGCCCTGGTGACATCGAATAACAGAGAGACATAAATGGTACAGAGTGAAAAAATCAATTGGGGAAAGAAAAGGCGAACTGCAACAGCTTGAAGATGGGTAGTCAGGGAGATGGGTTGACTATGATCATCATCCTGTATGAGCAGCATGATGCCCCCATGAGATGGAATGCCAACCTCAGGGGGGTAGGTAAAAACGAACCGGGAAGAAATGTGAAAGCTCAAAGTGGTTGTGAGCACTCAATTTCATTTCCTGACGGCAGAGTGCAAAGAGTAAAAGCAGCCATAAATCCTCTTTGTGGGACCGAAGGCTGCAAACATTCCATTGGAGGAGAATCGTGATGAGGAAGAGATGAAGGGGTGTCGCCTCAGCCGCTGCCAAGTGACAGCCTGCGAAGAGTCGCTGCTAAAGGGCACAGAAGCAGGAGGATCCTGCTTCATGGGGTCCACAGAAGCATCGGCTTGCTTAAGCTGTCAGTCTATCAGCTTGCTTAAGCTGTCGGTCTATCAGCTTGCTTAAGCTGTCGGTCTATGGAGTCCAACACAGAAAAACGGTTGGTGGTGCGCACCAGCACACGGGGGCCGGCCAGGTTAAGGCATCGCATCCAACACCATCTAATAGGATCATCCGAGTCGGCAAATGAGAAGACCGTCTGCCTTTGGTGGACTTCTTCAAGTTTTTCCAGTTAGCAAAGGAAGACTCGGGTGTTCTTTAGCTGGAGGGATGTAGGAAGTCTTCATGGGAGTACTCCTTCTGTCCTTTCTAGCCTACTGGTTGTGAAGCTGGTAGCTTTGCCCCTTGAGGTGAGAGTTTGATGGAGTGTTGCATAGCTGGATGGGGAATGGCGATGCTAACTTGACACTGAGCGAATTCACAACCTCAGAGTTGAATTTGAGGTCGCATGTCGGCGTGACCATGTCCTTCATGGAGCAAGGGGTAACAGGAACAGGACAATAGGTGTGCCGACGGGAGAACACAGGGTTTGCGTCTAGCCAATAACTTGCAATTGACTGGGTAGGACATTTTTTCCTTTATCTGGATCTCTTGGCAGCCAGCTCATCAAGATAAATGGGACAATCCCAAGAGGAGGCAGCATGGCCACGACTGAAGTTGGTACAGCGGGGAGAAGGAGGCAGACAATCACCCTCGTGCACATTCCTTCCACAGGTGTCAACAAGACATTCTAATGTGGCTGAAATGACGACACTGGTAGCAGCACATTAGGTTCGGAATGTACAGCTGGGCTGTGATAATTTCATGGCCTGCTTTGATCTTGGACAGAAGCACCACTCTATCAAAGGTGAGAAAAAGAGTCCGGGTGGGCAATAAGGAGGAATCTACATTTTTCATTCCCCAATGGACAGCAATGACACCCTGATCGGAGAGGTAAGATCAGATTTCAGCCTCGCTCAGACCGCCGAGCAGTGTAAATAACACCACAGGAATAATTTAGAGTTATATGGGCCTCAACACAAACTGGGTAGCCATGGAGAAGCGAGGCAGCAAGCAGTTGTTATGCTTGAGAATCAGAAGTAGTCTCCAACAGCAAAGTGCCATTCAGTAAATGAGAGCAGGCTTTCACAGGGCCAGCAATTGCTTCAGCACCTTTCTTAATAATAAATGGATTTACAGCAGCGAAGGACTGATTATCTTCAGCATGTGAAACCACAAGGAACCATGGTGCTGCTTGAAGGGTCTTTGAATTGTTAGCCTCATTATGTTTACATTTCATAGACGTTGATTGTAAAGATGATTGCTCACTGCGAGACAATCTCCCATGATTGCCAGCGTCTCTGATGGAGCACTCCTTCCAACAGGGGCCCCCTTCACAAGCACACCCACCTCAGATGATTGTTCACAACTAAGGTCACACATCCCGAACACCTGACAGAGGGACCAATCAGCAGAATGGGAAGGTTGCAGCTCAGGCAATCACCCCTCCCTGAGCCTGGCCTGTACCACGGGATACGTGTGAACCGTACCTGTCAACCCAGGGCTAGGAACTACACGTTACCCAGTCACCTGTTAAGCATCAGATGCGTGGGCTGGCCTTCAGGAGCGCAAAGGGAGGAAGAAGAAAAAGAGGAACCTCGAATGCTAAAGTGGAGGAATGAGAGGAGAACGGAAATGAACAAAGGAAAAGGGAACAAGAAACAGTGGTGACACCGTTCTTATGTCAGTGACAGACAATGCGGAACATTCCTAATAACACCCCAGATATGTTCCCCAAGGGAGGGTAAAAAAAATATCAAGAGGCTAGACATGCAGCACACAAGGGAAAATATGCTGCAAAGGCTGGGACCCCGTGGTAGCAAAGCACAAACCTGCCAAAGAGTGGTGAGCCGCCTGGGGGGGCTGAAGGTCTGTGGTTCTTCACACTCACAAAGTGGGGACAGTTGTTTACATCATATGTGTAAAAAATATGCGTAAATACCATTCTGTGTTTTAATTCTGTCTAGCATTGACTATGTTTTGTGTGGCAAGTCATATCCCAGTGGTTTTTAGGTGATACACAGCATATTATTACTTTGTTGTCGAGTCTATTCTTGAATCCATGGAATAGTAATGTTGAACTCAGCAACCAGCACTGTTACTGTCAATGGTCATCTAGAGCAGAGCCAGTTATGGTTTGCATCATCAATATTTTCATGGATTGGTAGATTATTACTATCCATGAACATCTTGTTTTTGTGCTCATTCATGAGAGCATTAATGTGACATACATGAGCAGGTTGAATGTGGTTAAAAACTGACAGCTATTCTGTAGGAATTGATTTAATATTGCCAGCAATCATTCTTATGGCATTATTTAGTTGGGCAGCTGTATTTTGTACATGTGGGCTTTTAGCCAAACTGGCCCACAATATTCACCAGCTGAGAAGACAAAACCCACAGCAGAGAACATAGGATGGATGCTGATGCTCCCAAAGTTGTACCACATAGCTTTTGGACGATGATGTTTCTTGTTTTCAATGTTTTGGCTGTTTCTGTCAGATGTTCCCTGAAAGATAAGAGTACTACCAAGGGTTGTGCCATGAGCGAGTGCTGTGTTTCCTAACTGTAGGTGGAGTTTTCTTCCGGTAAGTTTATTAATTAGGTGTGAACAGGAAAACCTCCGTTTTGTTGGTGTTTGTTTCTAGTCTCCATTTGCAAACGCACCATATCAGACAACAGAGCTAAAGATGAGGATAAACACTGGAGGTATACGATATAACAAGTGCTGCCTAGAAAACAGAGTGACCCCAAAATATACTACTGTGAACACAAAAGTGGAGACATATGTAGCACAGTTAGTAAATAACGAAAGTGAACGCAAATGAATACAAGAAGAATGCCACTGATTAGTACATAAACAGTACAACTGAAACCATTAAATATGGCATAATAAGAAATGTATAGTTCTTTTAACTAGTATCACCTGTATTGAACGTAAATCTTCCAACAAATCTGAGTAAGTTACATGAGAAAGTTACTAATTTAACAGATCTCGTCCTCGATAATAATGAAATGAATTTGTTACAAAAGGGATTAAAATATAATCTGCCACAAAAACGAAAAGCTACTGCTGTAGTTTCCAATGATAGGCCACGCAAAAGTAGTACCGGACACAGCAAAACTTCCTGTATTAGAGCAAAACAATAAACCTAGTAAAATTGTCAAAGTCATACATTCTTTTACAACATATAATAAGGTAAGGGAAAATGATAACCAAAAACAGGAACTACAACATCTGTACAACATTAAAAACAAATTAAAAGCACATAATACCATAGCATTAAGCACATAATACCATAGCATTAAAAGCAAACAATTGTAATACCATTGTCTTGATGAAAAAAATGGGTATATAAATAAAATGCCTGAATCCTTTAAGGCAAATAACATCACACATATAGGTAAGGACCACGCCAACAGATTCCAAGCACTAATAAAAAGAGCAATCAAAAAACCTGGATTTTTCTTAACACGGAAAAAACAGAATAGGTATTGAGTAATGAACCCACAATGCCCGAGGCTAACAGCACAGTCGAAAGCATATAAACCAAAAGTTTCAATTACACCGACTGTAAATGGTCCTGCATACTTAATTAAGATAAAGCTGAACCAAATTAAATGTGACAGTTAGATGAATCATAGATGATATACCATCAAAAACTTGCTACACTTAATTGCAGAAATAAAAGGCATAAAAATCCTGGACAGCAGCAGATTTATTTCCTTATACATAACAAAGCTATATACCAATGTACCTATTTGTTATACTATTGACATCATAAAGGAAAACCTCTTGAACTAAAAAAAGTATATCAAGCAGAAGTTTATGAATCAGTGGAACTACTAACCATAATATAAAGTGGAACTACTAACCATAATATAACCCCGTATCTATTTTAGCTTCAACAACCAAATATTTTCACAGAAAGGCGGTCTTGCAATGGGTACTTGCTTGTCTAGCACACTAACAAGCGCATTTCTAGAAAACAAAATAAATTCTATGAAGAACATGACCACTGAAAAAACAAAGTAATATACTGTTTAAGATAAGCAGATGGCACAATCATTTGATGTAATGGATCAGCAAAGGAAATTAGGTATTTCCACCAACAGTTGAACAGCATGCACAAAAACATCACCTTCACAATAAAATACGAACTTAACAGCAGCATCAATTTCCTGGAGTTAATTGTCATGAACACAAAGTCAGTACGTTCTTTCAATATCTTCCACAAGTCCATGACTACAGATATCAATTGAAACAGCTCGTCACCCAAGGAGCCATGAAGAGGTATACTTTCGATCAGCAAAAGATCGAATCACCAAATGCACTCTCATCAATGAAAATTTTAAATCCGAACTGAACACCCTCGGAACTGAAAACCCTCAGAGCAGCAGCAATCAGTATTGGCTACAACCCAGAATTAGTCCACAACTATATACAAACACATTAAATACAAACCACAAAGGCAACAAAGATGAAATCACACTAATAAAGACTGAAACAGAAAAGAAAGATAAATTTGTAGTACTCTCATACTGGGGCCACATATCAGATAGAATGAATTACACAATAAAGAAAGCAAATTTCAGAATAGGGTTCTATATCAGCAACACATTAGGAGCCAACATCATTCATAAAATAGACAAAACACAACAATAAAAATCATTCTGGAATTTACAAAATCGAATGCAGTGAACGTAATAAAGCCTATTTTAGACAGTGTTTATCCTCATCTTCAGCTCTGTCGTCTGATATGGTGCGTTTGCAAATGGAGACTAGAAACAAACACCAACAAAACGGAGGTTCTCCTGTTCACACCTAATTAATAAACTTACTGGAAGAAAACTCCACCTACAGTTAGGAAACACAGCACTTGCTCATGGCACAACCCTTGGTAGTACTCTTATCTTTCAGGGAACATCTGACAGAAACAGCCAAAACATTGAAAACAAGAAACATCATCGTCCAAAAGCTATGTGGTACAACTTTGGGAGCATCAGCATCCATCCTATGTTCTCTGCTGTGGGTTTTGTCTTCTCAGCTGGTGAATATTGTGGGCCAGTTTGGCTAAAAGCCCACATGTACAAAATACAGCTGTCCAACTAAATAATGCCACAAGAATGATTGCTGGCAATATTAAATCAATTCCTACAGAATAGCTGTCAGTTTTTAACCACATTCAACCTGCTCATGTATGTCACATTAATGCTCTCATGAATGAGCACAAAAACAAGATGTTCATGGATAGTAATAATCTACCAATCCATGAAAATATTGATGATGCAAACCATAACTGGCTCTGCTCTAGATGACCACTGACAGTAACAGCGCTGGTTGCTGAGTTCAACATTACTATTCCATGGATTCAAGAATAGACTCGACAACAAAGTAATAATATGCTGTGTATCACCTAAAAAAGTTTAAACTGAGATAGAAAGAACACACAAACACAAGGAAAAATAATCTTTCAGCTTTCATCACACACAGAGAATAATCACTCCACTGCAAATACTGAACAAAATCTATTTTGCATAATGTCCCCAAAGGACAATTAATGGACATTTTAGAAGATATGCAAATTTACATTCATACTACTAAACACCCAGAAGGAATGCTAACTGAACAAACATAATTCCACAGCAAAAAAATTCATATAAAATTTCCACAGCACCTTAGACAGCATACGACAGGCATTCAATCCTGCATTAACCATCAAATACACAATGACAAATGATCTATAGAAAACTTCAATAGCAGCTTAATCAGCATATGAACTGCACTCCATCCTACCTTCATCACTCACCAAATATGAGACAATAGACAAAACACTAACAATTTTAACAGCATAACTACACTATCATATGTGATTTCAACTGAAATATAAATAAAACAAAATGTTTCATCTTAAACAGTGCTAAAAGAGAAATGAAAATTGATTGTATCACTGTGATGTGATGGAACACTATATCTCAAACTGAACATAGTGCTATTAATACAAGTGTGAAGTAAATTGAAAATACCACATATTACATAAGACCTTATAATAAAATTCTCTGCATCATCATCTCTCAAAATTATGAGATGCCAACAATAAATAACCCAGCATGATACACAGTGTAATCTAAACAGAACAAATTTTCCATTGTGTATATAATATTGTCGTCACATTGATCACATCAAGCTGAAGGCCTCGAAAAGCAAACACAGCGTGTGTGTGTGTGTGTGTGTGTGTGTGTGTGTGTGTGTGTGTGTGTGTGTGTGTGTGTGTGTGTGTGTGGTTTTCAGAAGAAGGCCTTCTGGTTGAAAGCTTACTTGTTTAGCATGGCTGTCTGCAACTCAACATTTCCTATACATAGTGAGTAGCCACCTATCCTTTTCATAACATTGTCCTTATTCTGTCCCAGATTTCCATTGTTTGTTTGCACACATTCCACACCTCTACTCACAACAAATTTTGTTCTCAATAATAGGTGGTCTGTGAAAATGTGCACATCCTGAAAATAGTCAGCCAATAAATAAACAGCAATTTGGTGTTAAAATGTATTTTCTTCAATATTTGAGAGCTATAAGATCCAGTGTACTAAAAACGTTCACAAACTTTCTGGATTTTTTTTAAGTTTGATTTTGTTTATAAGACTTCAGCAATGTACAAGCTGAAGATAAGTGGAGAAAGGACTGATCCCTGTGATTGGTCATTTTTTTCTATTTTCTTCGGGACCTATTGTCACATCCCATGACTATTTGGTATAGTCGCTTATTTAGCATATTGTTGATTAGGAGAGCAACTGGTTTGCAAGCATAGCTGTAAATACGGTCGACAATCTCTGAATAAATGGCTCTCTGCCGTGAGGCGCCCCAGGAATGGCAGGAGTTGGGCACTGTTGCCTCGCATCAAGCCACTCAACTTGTGTCCCTCTGCATTCAGTTGATGTGCCATTCTTCTGGAGCAGCAGGGTCGAGCTGGTGGGATGACACAGGTACATAAGTTTCAGAGTTTCTCGAAGCATAGATCCTTTCAGAAAACTATGCAGTTTAGTGATGGATTTATTAAGAATCCACACTGAATTGTTAATTAAAGATGATTACATTTACAAATTGTAAAATAATTTCAATCTGGAGCAAAACCCAGATCTAACAATCTTTTATGTCGATGATCTCACTACAAAAAACAGTATGAAAAAGCGTCCTCCTTGAAACTTTGGGCAGTACATAATCCACTCATTGTGGAGTTTTAATTCAATACATTAACACTGTTGGTAAACAGATACATCTTTCTCTCACAATACATTCATTCAAATTCACACTGATTCTCAGTGTTTATTACAATAGTGGCACACTTGAAAAGTTATGGTATGTTTCATAGCTTCCATGATGGCACATTATTATCTGCAGACTCTGACCACTTATCAAAAGTGAGAGGAGGGGGAAACAAAATTCCAAATTATAATGCAACCCAATATAGTCACAGTACAAAAATATGGTGCATCAAGTTTAAGTAGCTTTTATCTACAGGAAAAATGAGTTTCAAAGGTAAAAAATGTCCATCACTTTTTTAAATTTATTTTCTGGTGTGTCCAATAAAGCACAAGAAAGAAACAAAAAAGTTACCTTCAATCTCAAGCATCTGTCTAGCAGTCCATATTCTTCATGTTTAAGAAATATGGCAGAAATTCTTTCCGGTTTTTCTGGGTGAGTACTGGAACAAACAAACACGTAAGCCAAATACAAAGTTTTGTGAGATTATAAAAATCAATGTGTCACACAATAAACATTGCTAATAAAAATTACAAGTAATATTTCAAGTGAACTATGATTTATTATGTTTGCTACAGATCATATTTACATGAAGCCAGTTATGTTTAGAATTATGATGATGCAAAGAGCATACAAAAAAGTACTTACGGTTCAACAATGTTCTTGTGTTTCATCATCACTTCATCATACACAATACAGACTCGATTTGGTGCAAATGATAAGTTAGTACCTAACAAAATAAAATTTAAATGTGACTATTTACATCAACTAAACATTTCTCAAAAATCCAACTGAATAATGTACAGGAAAAAAGAAAGTAAAATAATAAACATATAACTTCATCTGCCACCATAGTATGAATGTTTCACTCTGCAGGTGTTTTATGCTATTTTGAAACTCTGTGGTGGATTCAAAAGAGGTACTGGCAGAACTTCAATTGTGACAACACGACATGAGAGCACTGCCCATAAAAGTTATGGTTCCAGGTTCAAGTCTCGGTCCACCACACAGTTTTAATCTACCAATAAGCTTTAAGACAACATATACCTCACTGCAAAGTGAAAAATCCATTCTGTAAAATATTACATACTTGATCTCGTTATTGGGGCATAATTTCAGAATAAACAAAACATATCAATTCAATTTATGTAATTTTACATGCATGTGTATTTTCAACCAAGTATAAAGTTTATACAGTTACAATTATTTTAGTTTACATGATTTCTTATTCACGATAAATTCAAGTTATAAGGGCATTTTTGGATAAACCACTGCTTGACTCGGTTTTTAAAAGTATTCCCTGTCAATATCTTAACTTCATTTGGTAACAAGTTATTAAAAACAGCATCTTTGACATATGAGCTTTTCACTGTTATGGTTAATCTTCTGTTAACCATATGAAAGTCTTTTCTATGCCTTGTTTCATAGTTGTGAATATCCATGTTTCTTTTCATGATCTTAGTGTCTTCTTTCACTAGCATTATAGTTTCTAGTATGTACATGGCAAAGCATTGGCTAAAATCTGAAACTATCAGTCTCCTGAATAAACTTACAGGCTATAAACTGGCTACCAGCTTTTGTAGGACCAATGCTATGGAGGCTCTTGCATACTAGTTCATTCCTCGGTAGACTATGATATCAGACAGAATTTTAGCCATCTGAATGAAGGAGGTACATCTGAAAGTAGTTGTACAGAACTTAAAGAGTATAACATATTAATTATCAGCATATATCACACCCCCGGGTACCATATAAGCTCAGTATTTTTAGATAAGTTTGATACATTGCTACATAAATTAAAAAGTGAGAAACTGTACAAGAAAGTGGTTATATGTGCTGACTTCAAAATAGATGTAAGAACTGATGACAAATTTTCTTCACATTTAAAGAATCTGGAAGCCACAAATGGGCTAAATCTCAATTTTGATCAGTATACAAGAATTACAGCAACCTCTGCAACATGTATTGACAATATTGTAAGTAGTTATAATTATTATGTAAAAGAGAGGTTTCTTCTAGATTTAGGAGTATCAGACCATAAAGCGCTATTTGTATCACTACCAAAGCAAAATTCAGTCTGCACAACAAAAAGATGTAGAAATTTCAGTCAAGAAAATGTGGAAGTATTTTGTAAAAAACTAAGCCAAAGTGGACAGTCAGCAAACACACTTCCACACGTAACAATTACAACAACTTTTTAACTGAATTCTTGGGTATATTCAATGAGTGCTTCCCTTTTATAACAGTGAGGACCAGATCCCATAAAAGTAGATCATTGGTAACAAAAGGAATTAGTGTGTCTAGTGCTACTAAGAGGAAACTGCATATGGAGGCAAAAGTAAATCGAAGCCCTGAACTGCTTAAGTACGTATGCACATACAAAAAAAACATTTGACAAACTAGTTAAACTAGCAAAACGTACTGCGAATAATAACTTCATTTCAAATGCAAAAAAACAAATCAAAAGCTGTTTGGTCTGTTATAAGAAGCGAAGTTGGCAGTGAGGCAGAGAGAAAATGCCCTTCTAAAGTAGTGATAAATGGTAGAGCTGTTTCAGAACCCAGTGCCATTTGCGAATCATTCAATGACTTTTTTGTAAACTGTAACAAATTTGGTGACTGTTCACCATCAAAAATAAAGCCCCATACGACAGACAGTCATTGCCCACCTTTTAAGTTTTCTCATGTTTCTATCTCAGATGTCATCAAAATCATAATGTCCTTAAAAAAAATTCAAAATCTGTGGGGTGGGATGAGGTCCCCACTGAAGTAATAAAAATAGTCTGTCACAGTATTGCATATCCACTCTCTTTCATAATCAACCAATCTTTTGATGAGGGATATTTCCAAGAACAATTAAAATATGCAGAAGTTCAGCCAGTACATTAAAAAGGCAAACAAGATGAACTGGGCAACTATAGGCCAATCTGTTACCAATTTTCTCAAAAATATTTGAAAGAGCTACATGTGATCAGATCAAAAATCACAGTTCATCTAACAACATTATCTTATGCAATGAATACGGTTCCAGAAAAGGCCGCAGCACAATCCATGCAATAAATGAATTAGTCACAAAAGTCAGCAGATGTCTTGATGATAGAATGTGTGTGTCAGGCAACTTTTGTGACCTGTCCAAAGCCTTCGACGAAGTAAATCATGACCTACTTCTCCAAAAATTGGACACTATGGTTTTCAAGGCAAATCTGTTAGCTGGATGTCATCATACTTGGCAAACAGAAAACAAAAAGTACTTATTAACATCAATGGCAAGAAATTTCTCTCTGGCTGAAAACACACTCAATTAGGTGTTCCACAAGGTTCAATATTAGGGCCACTACTTTTTCTGTATTATATTAATGATATGCCACGCCAGGTCCAATCTGATACTATCCTCTATGCAGATGACTCAACAGATGTAGTCTGATGTAAAAATGAGGTAGACCTAATTCATCATATTGAACAAACACTTGGGGAAGTGGAGGCATGGGTCAAAAACAATAACTTGACATTAAATTTTACAAAAACAGAAATTGTTCATTTCACCACAAAACAATCTGCACAGTCTATATGAGAAATAAAGTATATGGACAAAAAATTAGAGACTGCAGACTGTGTCAAATTCCTTGGCGTATTAGTCAATAAAAACCTGTTACGGAGTCACCATGTGGACAACTTATGAGGGGGGACCCAAAAGAAACCGGATTGTTGTCATAAAAAATTTATTGATGAACCTTTTTACAAAATTACTTCAGTCACTTTCAAAATACTCTCCATTACATGTGATGCACTTATCAAGTCTCTTTTTCCCACTGTTGGAAGCATGTTTGGAACTCTTCAAGTTTGATATTGTCCAGTGCCCTTTGCGAAGCTGTTTTTACCGCCTCCACATCGTCATAACGCTCCCCTTTTAGCGTTTTTTTCATTCGTGGAAATAGAAAAAAGTTGCACGGGGCTAGGTCCGGCGAATACAGAGCGTGGGGAATGACAGACCACCTCTGAGATGCCAAATAGGTGGTCACTCGTAAGGCCGTGTGTGCTGGAGTGTTGTCGTGATGCAGAAACCAGTCACCCGATCGCCGAAGTTCTGGGCGTTTCCTCCTCAAATCCTCTCGCAGACGCCTAAAAACCATCCAAGTAAAAGTGCTGATTAACAGTCTGGATAGGGGGTAGAAATTCCCGATGCACAATTCCACGAACATCAAAAAAGACAATGATCATCGTCTTCACATTTGATCTCATTGCCTTGCTTTTTTTGGTCTGGGAGAGTTGGGGGTCCTCCACTGGCTTGACGCTTGCTTGGTTTCTGGGTCATACCCGTAACACCAACTCTCATCCCCTGTAATGACTTTGTTCAAGAAGTTTGGATCACGTGCAATCTCTGTTTTCAAGTCCTGACACAAATTCATGTGGATGGTTTTTTGCTCCTGTGTGAGAAGGCACGGAACAAATTTAGCAGCAACACGTCTCATGTGCAAATCCTCACTCAAAATCCGCTGGCACAAGCTCCAACTGATTCCTGTCTCTGCTGAAATTTGGTCAATCGTTTGGGGCCAATCCTCGTTGATCTTTTGGCGGACCTTTTCAATGTTCTCCTCATTTTGCAATGTTGAAGGGCGTCCAGAACGAGCTTGGTCTTCAACACACATTTCACCACATTTAAAGCGTCCAAACCACTCGAAAACCTGTGTGCGGCTCATAGCGTCCTCCTGGAAAGCTTCCTGAAGCATTTGGTGCGTCTCCGTTGTAGTTTTTTTAAGCAGGAAACAAAATTTCACACACACTCTTTGTTCTTTTAAAGTTGCCATAACGACTTCACAGAGGTAACCCGCCAACAGTCAGAGAAACATAATACCACACTTGCACGTTCAGCTCTACACTGACGCCGTCTGCACAGCTGTTTCAAGAAGGTCTCTGCTAACACCATCTAGCATGAGAACCCTGCACTACGTCTACGAGTGGCAGCGCCCTCGGCGTCCGGTTTCTTTTGGGTCCCCCCTCGTATTGGGTCGACTGAATAGCCTTTTATATATTATGAATACCTTGTATAGTATTACTGATTTAGCTGTAAGAAAAACTGTATATAATGCATATTTTGTCTCAGTCATTAGGTATAGTATAATTTTCTGGGGGTCTGAAAAAACAAATTTCCTTAGAGCTTCTACACTACAAAAAAGAATCATCCGAGCAATGGTGGGAGCAAAACCAAAGCAACATTGTAAACCTTTATTTGTAAAACTAGATCTAATGAGCATTCCTAGCATACACATCTATGAAACTCTCACTTTCATGAAAAGAAACCCACAACTTTTTGAGGGCAACTAGATATAGAACAAGCTACATGTTACCCACCTGCCAATTAATCATATGAAAAAACCCCATACTATATGGATATGAAATTTGTAAATAAAATATGGACAGGTATGGATGACCCAAATGTAAAAGGTACCAAAAGAGACTTGGAAAAATATCTGAAAGATAAAAGTAGAAGATTTCTTGAATGGTAACAATGCATTATAATTGTAATTAAAATACCTCTTTGAAGATGTTACACCATATGTATTATTAGTTTACTGTCCATTTTTAGTATTATTATATATAGTGTAAAACTGACAAGTCATATGTCACAATCTTTGATTGTATAAGGCATGTTATGTGATGATAAAAATGGAAATGAAAACTGTAAGAATATTGTGTCTAATGAGTAGGGGTTTGCAAGAAGTTCCTGGTTTTACTTTTGCTATTATCCTTAAGGCTCACTTCTGCAATATGAAAACTCTTTTCATATTAGTTTAGCATGCCCCACCCCACGATACTATTCCACAAGACAAGGAAGGGTACACTAACCCAGAATACACAGTCCTTAGGGTTTCAGAATTAAAATATGGTGATAATCTTCTTAATACATATAGAATAGGTGTCCACCCCCCACACCCCAATACAATCAGCTTGCTGCTTCCGTTAAAGTCTACCATCTATGCATAAACCCTAGAATTTACAATCTGTACAGGCTTTTGGTAGAATTTCATCAATCACAATATTTTGTCTGTCTGGACCACTCAGTTTAAAATTAATAATATTAGTTTTTTCTATGTTTACTTTTAGGTTGACTTCTTCAAAGTGAGCTCTTACCTTTTCAATAAATTTATGTATATCTTTAGCTAGCTGGGCTCACTGTCTGCACAGCAGAGCCCAGATGTGTCATCTGCATACATAGTAATCAATTGCTTATTGTCAAGAGAACTTGGGAAATCATTTACATAGCAAATGAATAGGACTAGAGCTAAAATGGAGCCCTGAAGAACACCAAACTGTATATTTCTTATACTTGATCTACTCCTCTCCAATAGTTCTCCATTGGAGTACGTAATCTCCATGCACTGCTGCATACCCTTTACATATGTTTATAGCAACTCCATGAGTTTTCCAATGACACCAGCCTTTGCAATTTTTGATAAGAGCATGTCATAATGTACTCTACAGAAAAACCCTTAAGAGGTCCAGGAATACACTGACAGCTCGGGATTTTTAATTTATTTTTTTCAGGTACATGATGGACAAATTGTACTGCTGTTGACATGGTACTTTGACCTCTTTGGAAACCATACTGGAAATCACCTAATATGTCAGCATTGTTGTAATGTTCCAGGATTTGTTTAAATGTCAATTTCTCTTTCAGTCTGCTAAAAGTGAAGATTACAGCAATGGGTCTGTAGTTCTGAACATGCTTCATTTCCCCCTTTTTGCATATTGGTTTAACTACAGCCAGTTTCAACTTGTTAGGAAACACACCTTCTTTGAGAACAGAGTTTGTTAAATGAACTAGTGGTTTCCTTAGTTCATGTTTACATTTCTTCAATTGATATGGAGAAATTTCATCTACTCCTGCTGATTATTTGTTTCTGAAACTATCAATAAGCTGCAGAATGTCATAGGTGCTTAATGCGGGTAGTTTACTGCAGTTCTGGTTGTTACTGGACTGTAATGTGTGCTGTATATCCTGTTCCACAAAGTCATCATTTTCGACCTTATCTATGACATAATTATCAAAAACATTGGTGGCTAGTAGAAGATCAGAGATATCATCATTATTCACAATTAATTGTACATTATTAATTTTAGTTTCTGTTTCATTGTTTCTGATTTCATTTACAATTGTCCTGCATGTCTTTGAAACATTATCTGCCCTCACGTCTGTTGACTGGTTCTTTCTGCTTTTAATCTCATTACTTCTTTGTGGTACATATATCTGTAGTGCTTGTAGAGTTCTTTATGTAACTCTGAGATAATCAGTCAGTGTAAGCTACACACGTTACCCATTTTTTCTTTCAGTTTTTTCTGTTTACAAATCTAATGACATAGGTTTTGATTTTAAAGGTTGATTTTTCTGAATACTCACTTTTTTAATGGGATGGCTCTATTTAATTGCTCACTCAGAATTTCTGTGAACATGTTCAGTTTATTGTTGACCCCAATTGCAGTAATAACTGATTCCTATGATTCCTGGCTTAAACTATGTCTTCATGTAGCAATGTTATTTGCAGATAGTATTCTCCCCGTACTTGTACATTTTCAATTTGGGATTATATTTTAGAACTAGTATTTGGCCTAAATTATCTGAGAGGTGACCATTTATGACCTCTGTTGAGATGATGTGGTCATAATTTGTGATAACATGATCAACTGAACTACTGTGTGTGTTAGCTGTTCTGGTGGGTACTAGTCCAAGAAGATCTTTAGCCCCATAGGATAGGAAACAATCTGTAAGACATTTGCCTTTCTGACCATCATGTGAAGTGCTGATGTTCAGATCTCCCAGTATGACAAGATTTACACTTCTATAACCCGACATTAATTTACTTAAAACTCCATAAAGTGATTACAGAAAAGCATCAAAATTTCCACAAACTGACCTATATACACCTACAACATACAAAGCAACAGTGTAAAATGTGAATTTAAGAATTGCAGTTTCAAAATCATTGTCAACACACAAATTGTTCCCCCATATCCCTTTTTCTGTGGTTGCTATGAACTTACATTTTATTGAGTAGTTGGCAACATCACCACCTTTATTATGTGGAGTACAGCAGAACGTAGCTAGGTTGTAGCCTTGATGATGATGTGGTCTTCAGTCCTGAGACTGGTTTGATGCAGCTCTCCATGCTACTCTATCCTGTGCAAGCTTCTTCATCTCCCAGTACCTACTGCAGCCTACATCCTTCTTAATCTGCTTAGTGTATGCATCTCTCGGTCTCCCCTACGATATTTACCCTCCACGCTGCCCTCCAGTACTAAATTGGTGATCCCTTGATGCCTCAGAACATGTCCTACCAACCGATCCCTTCTTCTGGTCAAGTTGTGCCACAAACTTCTCTTCTCCCCAATCCTATTCAATACTTCCTCATTAGTTATGTGATCTACCCATCTAATCTTCAGCGTTCTTCTGTAGCACCACATTTCAAAAGCTTCTATTCTCTTCTTGTCAAAACTATTTATCGTCCATGCTTCACTTCCATACATGGCTACACTCCATACAAATACTTTCAGAAACGACTTCCTGACACTTAAATCAATACTCGATGTTAACAAATTTCTCTTCTTCGGAAACGCTTTCCTTGCCATTGCCAGTCTACATTTTATATTCTCTCTACTTCGACCATCATCAGTTATTTTGTTCCCCATATAGCAAAACTCCTTTACTACTTCAAGTGTCTCATTTCCTAATCTAATTCCCTCAGTATCACCAAACTTAATTCAACTACATTATATTATCCTCGTTTTGCTTTTGTTGATGTTCATCTTATACCTCCTTTCAAGACACTGTCCATTCCGCTCAACTGCTCTTCCAAGTCTTTTGCTGTCTCTGACAGAATTACAATGTCATCGGCGAACCTCAAAGTTTTCATTTCTTCTCCATGGATCTTAATACCTACCCTGAACTTTTCTTTTGTTTCCTTTACTGCTTGCTCAATATACAGATTGAATAGCATCGGGGAGAGGCTACAACCCTGTCTCACTCCCTTCCCAACCACTGCTTCCCTTTCATGTCCCTCGACTCTTGTCACTGCCATCTGCTTTCTGTACAAATTGTAAATAGTCTTTCGCTCCCTGTATTTTACCCCTACCACCTTCAGAATTTGAAAGAGAGTATTCCAGTCAACATTGTCAAAAGCTTTCTCTAAGTCTACAAATGCGAGAAACGTAGGTTTGCCTTTCCTTAATCTTTCTTCTAAGATAAGTCATAAACTCAGTATTGTCTCACATGTTCCAATATTTCTACAGAATCAAAATGGATCTTCCCCGAGGTCGGCTTGTACCAGTTTTTCCATTGTCTGTAAAGAATTCGCGTTAGTATATTGCAGCTGTGACTTATTAAACTGATAGTTCAGTAATTTTCACATCTGCCAACACCTGCTATAGTCTGAGGGTATTTCGCCTGTCTCATAAGTCTTGCTCACCAGATGGTAGAATTTTGTTAGGACTGGCTCTCCCAAGGCCGTCAGTAGTTCTAATGTAATGTTGTCTACTCCCAGGGCCTTGTTTCGACTCAGGTCTTTCAGTGCTCTATCAAACTCTTCACGCAGTATCATATCTCCCATTTCATCTTCATCTACCTCCTCTTCCATTTCCATAATATTGTCCTCAAGAACATTGCCCCTGTATAGACCCTCTATATACTCCATCCACCTCTCTGCTTTCCCTTCGTTGCTTAGAACTGGGTTTGATATTCATGCAAGTGGTTCTCTTTTCTCCAATGGTGTCTCTAATTTTCCTGTAGGCAGTATCTACCTTACCACTAGTGAGATAAGCCTCTACATTCTTACATTTGTGCTCTAGCCATCGTTGCTTAGCCATTTTGCACTTCCTGTCGATCTCATTTTTGAAACGTTTGAATTCTTTTTGCCTGCTTCATTTACTGCATGTTTGTATTTTCTCTTTTCATCAATTAAATTCAGTATCTCTTCTGTTACCCAGGGATTTCTACTAGCCCTCGTCTTTTTACCTACTTGATCCTCTGCTGCCTTCACTATTTCATTCCTCAAAGCTAACCATTCTTCTTCTACTGTATTTCTTTCCCCCATTCCTGTCAATTGTCCCCTTATGTTCTCCCTGAAACTCTGTACAACCTCTGGTTTAGTCAGTTTATCCAGGTCCCATCTCTTTAAATTCACATCTTTTTGCAGTTTCTTCAGTTTTAATCTACAGTTCATAACCAATAGATTGTGGTCAGAGTCCGCATCTGCCCCTGGAAATGTCTTACAATTTAAAACCTGGTTCCTAAATCTCTGTCTGACCATTACATAATCTATCTGAAACCTTCTAGTATCTCCAGGGTTCTTCCATGTATACAACCTTCTTTCATGATTCTTGAACCACGTGTTAGCTATGATTAAGTTATGCTCTGTGCAAAATTCTACCAGGCGGCTTCCTCTTTCATTTCTTAGCCCCAATCCATATTCACCTACTACGTTTCCTTCTCTTCCTTTTCGTAATGTCGAATTCCAGTCACCCATGACTATTAAATTTTCGTCTCCCTTCACTACCTGAATAATTTCTTTTATTTCATCATACATTTCTTCAATTTCTTCGTCATCTGCAGAGCTAGTTGGCATATAAACTTCTACTACTGTGGTAGATGTGGACTTCGTATCTATCTTGGCCACAATAATGCATTCACTATGCTGTTTGTAGTAGCTTACCCGCATTCCTATTTTCCTATTCATTATTAAACCTACTCCTGCATTACCCCTATTTGATTTTGTATTTATAACCCTGTATTCACCTGATCAAAAGTCTGGGCAACCCCTTAAGATTTTACAAGCACAAAGAAAGAACAATATATTTTTGTCACAAATTATTATACTGTTTCTCAAAATATTTGACTTTAAAATGTATACATTTTTGCATGTGTTTGATCCAATACCAAAAACATTGTTACTGATATGGATAACGTAAATGTAAGTGGATATAAGCTCTCTGCACATGTAATGAGAGAAAATATGGAGAAAGGAGGAGTTGCCATATATGTCAAAAGTTATCATTGTGCAAAAAGTATAGAAACAAGAAAGTTTTGTGTAGAGAAACGTATAGAAGCATGTGCCTGTGAGCTTAAATTAAATAAAGGCACATTTATAATTGTAACTGTATATAGGTCCCCATCAGGAAATTTTCATCTATTTCTGAAAAATTTGGACTCCTTGTTGTGCAATCTGTCAGACAGGGGGAAGCAAATTATTATTTGTGGGGACTTCAATGTAGATTCTCTGAAAGAGGGTAATAGGAAAAATGACCTTGAAGTATTACTCGGTTCTTTCAATTTGACACCCGTTATTGATTTTCCTACTCGGGTGGTAAAGGGTAGCAGCTCACTGATAGATAACTTCTTTATAGACCAAGATAAGTTTAACCAGATAAATGCTCAGCCTGTTGAGAATGGTCTTTCTGATCATGGTGCATAGCTAGTTACAATATATGACATAGCTCCATTCAGCAATACTAAACAGTCCTCCAAAGTAGTACGTTCAGTCAACGATTTAACAATTGCAAATTTCAGGGAAAGCCTACAGCAGTTAGACTAGGATGAGGTGTACCGTGAAACTGATGCCAATTTAAAATATAATTTATTTCATGACATTTTTGTAAATGCATTTGAAAACTGCTTCCCCAAGAAAATAGTTAAATATACTCGTAAGAAACCTTGTAACAAACCATGGCTTACTAAGGGTATAAAAATATCTTGTAACCGGAAAATCGAAATGTATCTGACAGCAAGAAAGAGTAGTGACCCAGAAACTATCAAAAATTATAAAAACTACTGTGTTATATTAAGAAAAGTTATTAAAAAATCCAGGAGTATGTGTATCATGTCTGAAATCAGCAACTCTGATAATAAAATTAAAACAATTTGGAATATTATTAAAAGAGAAACAGGTCAACCAAGAGCAGAGGAAGACAGTATTACCATCAAATTGAATGAAAACTTTACGAACAAAAAGTCAGAAGTTGAAAATATTTTTAATAATCATTTTCTAAATGTTGTGGATATAGTAGGATCCAGGTGTTCATTAGAAGATGTTAGGCTGTTAATGGAAGAGGCCATACCTATGCAATTTGATACAATTGAAATCTCACCCACTTCTCCCTCTGAAATTAGGAAAATAATAAACTTGCTTAAAAGCAAAAACTCACATGGAATTGATGGCATTTCCAGCAAAATACTAAAAGCTTGTTCTCAACAGATAAGTAAGATTCTCAGCCACCTGTGTAATAGCTCTCTGGAACAGGGCATTTTCCCTGATAGACTGAAATATGCTATTGTTATACCTTTGCATAAAAAGGGGGATAGATCTGATGTCAACAATTACCGTCCAATCTCCCTTCTAACAGCTTTATCCAAAATTTTTGAGAAAGTAATGTATTCAAGAGTAGCTTCACATATCTGTAAAAATGAAGTACTAACAAAATGTCAGTTTGGTTTCCAGAAAGGTTTTTCCAACAGAAAATGCCATATATGCTTTCACCAGTCAAATTTTGAATGATCTGAATAACCGAACACCACCCATTGGGATATTTTGTGATCTCTCAAAGGCTTTTGATTGTGTAAATCATGAAATTCTGCTAGACAAGCTCAAGTATTGTGGCATGAGTGCGACAGTGCACAAATGGTTTAATTCGTACCTAACTGGAAGAGTGCAGAAAGTTGAAATAAGTAGTTCTCGTAACATGCAAAGATCAGCACATTCCTCAAACTGGGGAACTATCAAGCATGGGGTTCCACAAGGGTCAGTCTTGGGTCCTTTGTTGTTCTTATTATATATTAATGACTTGCCATTCTATATTCATGAAGAGGCAAAGTTAGTTCTCTTTGCTGATGATACAAGTATAGTAATCACACCTGACAAACAAGAATTAACTGATGAAATTGTCAATACTGTCTTTCAGAAAATTACTAAGTGGTTCCTTGTAAACGGACTCTCACTGAATTTTGATAAGACACAGTACATACAGTTCCGTACAGGGAATGGTATGACGCCATTAATAAATATAGACCTTAATCAGAAGCATATAGCTAAGGTAGAATATTCCAAATTTTTAGGTGTGTCCATTGATGAGAGATTAAATTGGAAGAAACACATTGATGATCTGCTGAAACGTTTGAGTTCAGCTACTTATGCAATAAGGGTCATTGCAAATTTTGGTGATAAACATCTTAGTAAATTAGCTTACTACGCCTATTTTCACTCATTGCTTTCATATGGCATCATATTTTGGGGGAATTCATCACTGAGGAATAAAGTATTTATTGCACAAAAGCGTGTAATCAGAATAATAGCTAGAGTCCACCCAAGATCATCCTGCAGACATTTATTTAAGGATCTAGGGATATTCACAGTAGCTCTCAGTATATATACTCTCTTATGAAATTTGTTATTAACAACCAAACCCAATTCAAAAGTAATAGCAGTGTGCATAACTACAATACTAGGAGAAAGGATGATCTTCACTATTCAAGATTAAATCTAACTTTGGCACAGAAAGGGGTGAATTATACTGGCACTAAAGTCTTTGGTCACTTACCAAATAGTATCAAAAGTCTGACAGATAACCAACAAGTATTTAAGAAGAAATTAAAAGAATTTCTGAATGACAACTCCTTCTACTCCATAGAGGAATTTTTAGATATAAATTAAGAAAAAAAAATATTTAAAAAATAAAAATAAAAAAGAAAAATAAAAAACACAAAAAATAAAGTTGTTATATTAACTTAAGTATGTTGTTAAATTAACCTAATTATGTCATGTATTAGAAAATTCGACTCGTTCCACATCATTACGAAATATCATATTCATGATCCATGGAACTAGTATTAATCTAATCTAATCTAATCATACATTTTTCCCCTGCTCTTATCTAAGTACCTCAAAAGCGTGGTTTTGGAAAGATTAAAGCTTCCTGATGTGATGAAGTTCTTTGTCCACTCATTTTTTGAAATAGGGGAACAAAATGCATTGCACAATGGAACAGGTAATTTCAGTCAATGATACATTAATTCTATGTTCTTTTAAATCACAAACTCAATGTTTTGATGTGTCATGTTGTCACTGACAATATATCACAAAGTACACTGCACATTTTTATTCATTTTTCCTAATTTCATTGTCGAGTTGTGGCAAACAAATTGTTGCATAGCATTCAGCATCGACTGTTCTTTGAATCCACTAAAGCAATGTGTCTGGTGTACTCAAAGGAACAAGAGACCATTATCTTATAAGCGCTTTGCGAACAATCCACTTTTGTTAGTTTTAGTCCGTCTTAGAACAGCTGAGTTGTTGCTGCAGCTACTTTCATGCTCATCTGACAATATCTAACGTACATCTCCTTTTATGAAGTTGTGTGCAGGTTCTGCATCTCATAGGTCAAATTTTTTGAACATTTTGTTACATCAACTCATATAAGCAAGTTGGTGAGCTTCGTTAACATTGTGAGGAATCCTTTAGGAACACATCTGTTTTTTTTTTTTTTTTTTTTTACAGCTAAGTGTTCATGTAAAAAAGAATATACTGCAGATTTTGATACACTTAAGAATGCCTTTTATCTTAAGATGAGTCACAGGCTGAGCTTCATCAATTACGTCACTCACAGCATAAAGATTTTTGGAACTACAACCTGTAATTTAGTGGATTACTCCTACTACCTTTCTTGAATATTGGTGTGACCTGTGCAACTTTCAAGTCTTTGGGTACGGATCTTTCGTCGAGCGAACGATTGTATATGGTTGTTAAGTATGGAGCTAATGCATCAGCATACTCTGAAAGGAACCTAATTGATATACAATCTGGACCAGAAGACTTTCTTTTATTAAGTGATTTAAGTTGCTACACTATTTACTCCCACATTACTCACGTTGGCAGCAATTCTTGCTTCGAATTCTGGAATATTTACTTTGTCTTCTTTGGTGAAGGAATTTTGAAAGGCTGTATTTAGTAACTCTGCTTTGGCAGCACTGTTGTCAATAGTATTTCCAATGCTATTACACAGAGAAGGCGTTGTCTGTGTCCTGCCACTAGCGTACTTCACATACGACCAGAATCTCTTTGAATTTTCTGCCAGGTTTCGAGAGAAAGTTTTACTGTGGAAACTACTGTAAGCATCTAGCACTGATGTCCACACTAAATTATTAGCTTCTGTAAAAGATTGACAATCTTCGAGATTTTGCATTCATTTGAATTTGACATGCTTTTTTGTTGATTCTGAAACAATTTTCTGATCCTTTGCTTTGCGCACCAAGGGGGATCAGCTCCGTCAATTGTTAACTTATTTGATATTAATCTCTCAATTGCTGTCAATACTATTTCTTCGAATTTAAGCTACATCTGGTGTACACTTACATTGTTAATTTGGGAGAAGAGGAGATTGTCTCAGAGGAAGACGTGTCAAGTGAATTTTTAACTGGTTTTTTGAATAGGTATATTTTTCATTTATTCTTGGAGGATTTGGGGATTACAATATTCAACTTGCTATGAAAACCCTGTTTTCACTTAATCCCTATATCCATTTTGATGCTTGTTATTAGCTCAGAATTAATTGTTGCTAAGAGGTCAACCATGTTTACGCAACCATTTACTACTCGTGTGGACTCATGAACTAACTGTCCGAAATAATTTTCAGAGAATGTGATTAGAACAATTTCTGATGATGTTTTGTGTGTACCCCCAGATTTAAACATGTATTTTCACCAACATACCAATGGTAAATTAAAGTCAGCACCAACTATAATTGAGTCGGGTATGTGTTTGAAATTAAACTCAACTTTTCTTTGAACCTTTCAGCAATTCTATCATCTGAGCTAGGAGGTCGGTAAAAGGATCCACTTATTATTTTGTTCTGGTTGCCAAGAATAACCTCCGCCCGTACTAACTCACAAAAACTATCTGTTTCATTCTGCTACAAGATAAACTACTTCTAACAGCAACAAACATGCCACTGCCATGTGTGTTTAGCCTATCCTTTCAGAACACCATTAGGTTCTTCGCAAAAACTTCAGCTGAACTTATCTTTGGCTTTAGCCAGTTTCCAGTGTCTGTAATGATTTGAGCATCAGTGCTTTCTATTAGTGCTTGGAGCTCTGTTACTTTCCCAACACAGCTATGACAATTTACAAGTGTTATTCCAATGGTTCCTGCACCTATGTTCTTCGTATGTTCAAACTGCACCCTTCTAGACTGAAGTCCTTTTTGTTTTTCCCCGAGCACCTCTAACCTAAAAAAACCGCCCAGTCCACACCACACAGCCCCAGCTACCTGTGTAGCTGTCTCCTGCATATAGTGGACTCCTGAACCATTCAGTGGAACCCAACCCCCCCCCCCCCCCCCCCCCAGGACGTAAGTCGAGGAATCTGCTGCCTACACGGTCGCAGAACCGTTCGATCCTTTGATTCAGACCCTCCACTCAGTTTTGGAGCAAAGGTCTGCAATCGGTACTGTCAACTATGCTGCAAATGGTGAACTCTGTTTTAATCTTGCAGCAAGACTGGCAGCCTTTATTACTTCTGTTAGCCACTTGAAACCAGAGAGAATCTCTTCCGATTCAAAGTGACACACAGAATTGGTACCAATGTGAGCTACCATCTGCAGATGACTGTACCCTGTGCTCTTCATGGCATCCAGAAGGACTCTTTCCATGTCTGGAATGACTCCATCTGGCATGCAAATGGAGTGCACATTGACTTTCTTCCTCTCCTTGGCAGCCATGTCCCTAAGGGGCCCCATAACTTGCTTAACACTGAAGCTCCCAACTACCAATAATCCTACCTTCTGTGATTGCCCAGATCTTGCAGACTGCAAGGTTCCCTCTGAAACAGAACATGCAATTGCATTTGGCTGAGGGACAGTATCAGCTACAGACAGCACCTGACACCTGTTTATCAGACTAACTGGGCAGGCCTTACGTGTGGCTCCCTGGGAAGCCTTTCCCTGCCTGCTGTGCCCTGAGGCGACCTCCCATTCGACCACGGGTGAGTGGTCAACCTCAGTGTAAGCAGTAACTGGAGTAACTGGGCTGGTCACTGGTGCGAGCTGATCAGCAGATTCAGATGCACTGGACACCCATTGGATCTGCATGGCCGGCCCACAACAGTGATGCCCATCCACTGCAGCTTCAAACTGAATAACCAAAGCCATCACAGCCTGGATCTGAGAGCAAAGTGTCACCAATTCAGCTCGCATCCGCACAAAGCCATTGCAGTCCCTATCCATACTGAAGACTGCGGAAACCTACACTACATAGACAAACAAGGACAATCGACACACACTACGGAACTCTACTGTAAGCACAAAGGAAAACTAAAGAACTGTGTCTAATAAATTAGATTCACAGGCAGAGATTAAAAAACTGAACCACCAAAGCACACAGGTGAGATAAAGTAATTCGCTGATTAGGAGCTCGAATATGTCACAAAAATGGTTTACTTTCCGACACAAACGAAAACCCAGAACTCAGCCTATTAAATATTAAATTAACATGCAGAAACTCAAGAAACTATAGCACACAGAGGAAACAGTGCAATTTGCTCCTGGTTAGGGGCGCAATCGTTTACATGCCTCTTGCTGCTTGTGTTATGACCGGCTTCTAGTATATATGAAAAATATCGAATAATTTCTCACTATCATGTTTCCTAGTGTTAATAAAAATGTATTTCATTTTACTAATAACAGTCTTTTGAAAAACAGTCTGGAAGTTCCTTTGTTGTTGTTGTAGTCTTCAGTCCTGAGACTGGTTTGAAGCAGCTCTCCATGCTACTCTATCCTGTGCAAGCTTCTTCATCTCCCAGTACTTACTGCAGCCTACGTCCTTCTGAATCTGCTTAGTGTATACATCTCTTGGTCTCCCTATATGATTTTTACCCTCCACACTGCCCACCAATGCTAAATTTGTGATCCCTTGATGCCTCAGAACATGTCCTACCAACCGGTCCCTTCTTCCAGTCAAGTTGTGCCACAAACTCCTCTTCTCCCCAATCCTATTCAATACCTCCTCATTAGTTATGTGATCTACCCATCTAATCTTCAGCATTCTTCTGTAGCATCACATTTCGAAAGCTTCTATTCTCTTCTTGTCCAAACTATTTATCGTCCATGTTTCACTGCCATACATGGCTACACTCCATACAAATACTTTCAGAAACGACTTCCTGACAAATCTATACTCGACGTTAACAAATTTCTCTTCTTCAGAAACGATTTCCTTGCCATTGCCAGTCTACATTTTATATCCTCTCTACTTCGACCCTCATCAGTTATTTTGCTCCCCAAATAGCAAAACTCCTTTACTATTTTAAGTGTCTCATTTCCCAATCTAATTCCCTCAGCATCACCCGACTTAATTCGACTACATTCCATTATCCTCGTTTTACTAATAACAGTCTTTTGCAAAACAGTCTGGAAGTTCCTTAAAGTAATTTATTTACATTATCTGTAATTACTGTTCCTGTTAATTACAATAATTATGTTTCAGACGGACAGGATAATATTTCCTGGCAGATTAAAACGGTGTGCCGGACGGAGACTCAAACTCGGGACCTTTGCCTTTCGCGGGCAAGTGCTCTACCAACTGAACCAGCCAAGAACGACTCACGACCCGTCCTCACAACTTTAATTCTGCCAGTACCTTGTCTCCTACCTTCCAAACTTCACAGAAGCTCTTCTGCGAACCTTGCAGAACTAGCACTCCTGGAAGAAAGGATATTGCGGAGACATGGCTTGCCACAGCCCGGGGGATGTTTCCAGAATGAGATTTTCACTCTGCAGCGGAGTGTGCGCTGATATGAAACTTCCTGGCAGATTAAAACTGTGCGTCGGACCGAGACTCGAACTCAGGAACTTTGCTCTACGAAGAGCACTTGCCCGCGAAAGGCAACAATAATACTTTGCAATTACATAGTAAGATTTGGATTTTAATTTAATTCTGTTTTTTAGTTTCAAACAACATCGAGTTAAAATATATGTCATATACAGTGATCGTAACCATATTTTTGTGATTCTAAGTAAATAATACAGTTTCAAACATTCCTACCAGTAACAATATCTACTTGAGACATAAGAAAAACTTCATACACATTTATTTCATCATAACAGTTCCGGAAGTGCAGTATTAGTTACACTCTCCACATCTGGCTCTGCTTAGGATTGCTGTTGACATGTTATTAGCTTTTCAATTAATTAGTGTGAGTGAAAATCTGATGATAAACTTTATAGAAGAGGAAAGGCCAAAGCTGTTATGTTTCATGTTTGAAGGCCGTACAGTCCAGAATTGGGACACCACTAAGGCCAAATGACCATAAGCATAGAGGCATTTATCCCACTAACGTACCAGGTTGGTAAAACACAGTGTCCTGCTGCGAGAAGAAGTCTGTAACTGCCCACTGCACATTCTCATCCAAAGTGAATCATCAACCCTTCGAGGCCTTTTGTTAGGGACGGAAGGCATGATAATCGTAGGGGAAGAGACCATGAATGTAGAGCGGGTGCTCGAGTGTTTACTATTTGATATGGGGTAAACTCTGCATTACAACATTTGCGATGTGGGTGCACATGTTATCATGAAGTAGCAACACCTCTTTCACATCATTCCACAAAGGTGCTTTTTGACAGACAAGCTGCCCCCATACACCCTCTTCATTCTCTGATGGATACCTACCAGTGTTTGCTCTTTTGCAGCCAGGAAAAGAGTAAGAGCACATTAGTCTTGTTTGAACGCATTTGGTAATAATGACGCCTTAGTTTATATTTCCAAATTTATCGCAAGCAGCTCAGAAAGACATGAATACCACACTAATCCCTTGCCCCAAGTTAGTGCTCATATATCCACATCGAGTCATGATACATTGCATATACACAGCAACAACTACCTCATGCAGTAACTTTTTGATCACCCCTTGTATCTTTCAATTTCACTACATGGGGACTAAATGATTATTAAATCAAGACCACAAGCTGTCGACAAGTATTGCTATACATCAACAGGGACAGTTGAAAATGTGTGCCCCGACCGTGACTGGAACCTAGGATCTCCTGCTTACATGGCAGACACTCTATCCATCTGAGCCACCGAGGGCACAGAGGATAGTGTGACTGCAGGGATTTATCCCTTGCACACTCCCCGTGAGACCCACATTCCCAACTTAATATCCACACATTACATTCATAGTGCCCCTGCCCATGACACTCATTACTCGCAGCAGACAATCTTATCGAGTCCCGTAAGAGTTCGGGCAATGCATGTGCATCCAGCACAGGAGGAGGAGGAGGTCGATGGCCAGTTAGCCTTAACTATATGAATACAGTATCTGTTCTTTCAGACATGTCCGAAAGAACAGATACAATCTTCATACATGGGAACTAGGTTGTGTGTAATTTCATTTAGGTGACAGGGAGGGTCCAGACCCTCCTTGGATGCCCCTTTGGCTACATTCTTGGAAGTGAGAACCAAATGTGACTTAGCCAAAAAAAAGTAAGGAAAAGTAAGTATAGAAAAAGCAGAGTAGGCAATCAAATTCATTCCCACAAAGAAGGTCAGACTGTCAAAAAGGAAACAGCCCTACAGATCAAGTCATGGAAAAGGTATAGTCAGAGAGGAGGATTGTAGCATACAAAGAAGGAGTACTAGAACGGCTGGATACCCATACCCACCATGAACTCAAAAATAGTTATTACCCTGGGGACTATATTTCAAATTCTGTTTCAATCAATAGCACCAATAAACATAAGGATTCCACTTTCGGCAATACACACTCTTTCAGTAATCAAAAGATAGCACGATAACAAATGTTACAAACATAAGAACAAAACTCTCGAAATACTAGTCAACAGGACATTGGCAATCAAATGAAAAGTTGGACTTGTGTGTCAATCCACATTTTAAAATAAAAAGTGGAAACTAGTAAGGAAAAGTATTAACTTATGAAGCACTGAAACTGGGATGACTAAAGCAGTTACGTAATGGTTGGACAAAGCATAACACACTGGACTTGTAGCTTTTGATGCCAGTCCACTTCCAAGTGGGTGTTAAGAAGACTATTTAAGGAAAAAAAAAAAAGAAAGAAAGAAAAATACAGCACAGAGACTCCTAAGGTGCAATCCTCAAGATGATATTCACAAAAACTTCTTCCTCCTCTTTTGTTTCTGTAAGCCAATTTCATATGTTTGAGACCCACCAAATCAGAATTGAACATTCTTTTCCCACCTGGTGTA
Organism: Schistocerca piceifrons; assembly: GCF_021461385.2. Taxonomy (NCBI): domain Eukaryota; kingdom Metazoa; phylum Arthropoda; class Insecta; order Orthoptera; family Acrididae; genus Schistocerca; species Schistocerca piceifrons. The sequence continues at coordinate 586,947,272 of NC_060138.1, forward strand.
TTTTTGAAGTGAATATGAATAATGAAATGGAAATAACATGAACAAAAACCCTACCATACTGTACATCCACCCCCAAATGTGAAGAAGAGAAGCCTACCTTCACAAGAACTTCACCTGGCTGAGCTATCCCAGCAACTTTTATCAACTTTTATCAACCAAGGATACAATTTCGTAGAAGTCAAAACCTGCAGTGCTCTGCATACTCAACAGGCAACAACAAATAAGTACTACAGGAGAGAAACCTCTACAGCCCACATTCTGTTTTCAAATAGGGCCAATCATGTCTCCATTAACACTTCTGATTCACTTCTCAAACATCATCCATGTTTCTTACACAGTTCTACTGCTTCCACACACCAGTTCTTAATAAATTAAGAAATAACAGTGAGGCCATATTTCTAGGTGAACAGACAGATATTATTTATGACATTTTGCACACATGAAAATTGAAATAGTGTGCACACTCCGGACAGTGACTTCCAACAATTGACCAATTTCCTACACTGGAATGGTGCAAAAATTATATTTAACACTCACAGAATAACAAGCTGGCAAGATCAGAACAAATGTGACACCATTGATTATTTGACAACTGAGGAGTGTTTTTTTTTTAAACCCAATGAATACAAAAAAGACGATTTTCTGGGAACACATTTTTCAAATATCATACTGAAATACTAATTACGTAAATTATGTAATTTATCATTCGCCCATCTTTTGTGGGCCCAATTCTGACTGTATGAGTTTCCCAGTCTCTTTAAATATCGATAGACGCAAAGATGGAAATTAAAGGTTTATTTATTAATATACACATTCAAATTGATTTTTCCTTTGCTTTTTTACCTTTAACATTAATTACGAAGAAAGCTACTTCACTGTTCATTTTGCATAGAAAAGCAATAATGTACCACAACATTAAACTTTAGTATCATTCTTACCCATGAATGTTTCTTGGGCAGAAGGATATAATAGCAACAAATGTTATTGCAATTCAACGCAAAATACTGGTTACAACAATGTTGTTGTTGTTGTGGTCTTCAGTCCTGAGACTGGTTTGATGCAGCTCTCCAAGCTACTCTATCCTGTGCAAGCTTCTTCATCTCCCAGTACTTACTGCAACCTACATCCTTCTGAATCTGCTTAGTGTATTCATCTCTTGGTCTCCCTCTACGATTTTTACCCTCCAATGCTAAATTTGTGATTCCTTGATGCCTCAGGACATGTCCTACCAACCAGTCCCTTCTTCTTGTCAAGTTGTGCCACAAACTCCTCTTCTCCCCAATTCTGTTCAAAACCTCTTCATTACATATGTGACCTACCCATCTAATCTTCAGCATTCTTCTGTAGCACCACATTTCGAAAGCTTCTATTCTCTTCTTGTACAAACTATTTATTGTCCATGTTTCACTTCGATACATGGCTACACTCCATACAAATACTTTCAGAAACGACTTCCTGACACTTAAATTAATACTCCATGTCAACAAATTTCTCTTCTTCAGAAATGCTTTCCATGCCATTGCCAGTCTACATTTTATATCCTCTCTACTTCGACCATCATCAGTTATTTTGCTCCCCAAATAGCAAAACTCCTTTACTACTTTAAGTGTCTCATTTCCTAATCTAATTCCCTCAGCATCACCCGACTTAATTCGACTACATTCCATTATCCTTGTTTTGCTTTTGTTGATGTTCATCTTATATTCTACTTTCAAGACACTGTCTATTCCATTCAACTGCTCTTCCAAGTCCTTTGCTGTCTCTGACAGAATTACAATGTCATCGGCTAACCTCAAAGTTTTTATTTCTTCTCCCTGGATTTTAATACCTACTCCGAATTTTTCTTTTGTTTCCTTTACTGCTTGCTCAATATACAGATTCAATAACATCGGGGAGAGGCTACAACTCTGTCTCACTCCCTTCCCAACCACTGCTTCCCTTTCATGCCCCTCGACTCTTGTAACTGCCATCTGGTTTCTGTACAAATTGTACATAGCCTTTCTCTCCCTGTATTTTACCCCTGCCACCTTTAGAATTTGAAAGAGAGTATCCCAGTCAACATTGTCAAAAGCTTTCTCTAAGTCTACAAATGCTAGAAACGTAGGTTTGCCTTTCCTTAATCTTTCTTCTAAGATAAGTCGTAAGGTCAGTATTGCCTCACGTGTTCCAACATTTCTACGGAATCCAAACTGATCTTCCCCGAGGTCTGCTTCTACCAGTTTTTCCATTCGTCTGTAAAGAATTCGTGTTAGTATTTTGCAGCTGTGACTTATTAAACTGATAGTTCGGTAATTTTCACATCTGTCAACACCTGCTTTCTTTGGGATTGGAATTATTATATTCTTCTTGAAGTCTGAGGGTATTTCGCCTGTCTCGTACATCTTGCTCACCAGATGGTAGAGTTTGGTCAGAACTGGCTCTCCCAAGGCCGTCAGTAGTTCTAATGGAATGTTGTCTACTCCCAGGGCCTTGTTTCGACTCAGGTCTTTCAGTGCTCTGTCAAATTCTTCACGCAGTATCGTATCTCCCATTTCATCTTCATCTACATCCTCTTCCATTTCTGTAATATTGTCCTCAAGTACATCACCCTTGTATAAACCCTCTATATACTCCTTCCACCTTTCTGCTTTCCCCTCTTTGCTTAGAACTGCGTTTCCATCTGAACTCTTGATATTCATGCAAGTGGTTCTCTTTCCTCCAAAGGTCTATATAATTTTCCTGTAGGCTGTATCTATCTTACCACTAGTGAGATAAGCCTCTACATCCTTACATTTGTCCTCTAGCCATCGTTGCTTAGCCATTTTGCACTTCCTGTCGATCTCATTTTTGAGACGTTTGTTTTCCTTTTTGCCTGCTTCATTTACTGCATTTTTATATTTTCTCCTTTCATCAATTAAATTCAATATTTCTTCTGTTACCCAAGGATTTCTACTAGCCCTCGTCTTTTTACCTACTTGGTCCTCTGCTGCCTTCACTACTTCATCCCTCAGAGCTACCCATTCTTCTTCTACTGTATTTCTTTCCCCCATTCCTGTCAATTGTTTCCTTACGCTCCCCCTGAAACTCTGTACAACCTCTGGTTTAGTCAGTTTATCCAGGTCCCATCTCTTTAAATTCACACCTTTTTGCAGTTTCTTCAGTTTTAATCTACAGTTCATAACCAATAGATTGTGGTCAGAGTCCGCATCTGCCCCTGGAAATGTCCTACAATTTAAAACCAGGTTCCTAAATTTCCGTCTTACCATTATATAATCTATCTGATACCTTTTAGTATCTCCAGGATTCTTCCATGTGTACAAACTTCTTTTATGATTCTTGAACCGCATGTTAGCTATGATTAAGTTATGCTCTGTGCAAAATTCTAACAGACGGCTTCCTCTTTCATTTCTTAGCCCCAACCCATATTCACCTTCTATGTTTCCTTCTCTCCCTTTTCCTACTGTCAAATTCCAGTCACCCATTACTTTTAAACTTTTGTCTCCCTTCACTACCTGAATAATTTCTTTTATCTCATCATACATTTCTTCAATTTCTTCGTCATCTGCAGAGTTACTTGGCATATAAACTTGTACTACTGTAGTAGGGATGGGCTTCAAGTCTATCTTGGCCACTATAATATGTTCTCTATGCTGTTTGTAGTAGCTTACCCACACTCCTATTTTTTTTTATTCATTATTAAACCAACTCCTGCATTACCCCTATTTGATTTAACGACGTCTTCCTGAGTACTCCCCGCCCGGAGATCCGAATGGGGGACTATTTTACCTCCGGAATATTTTACCCAAGAGGACGCCATCATCATTTAACCATACAGTAAAGCTGCATGCCCTCGGGAAAAACAATATTAAACCGAAAATCTATTGATCACTTTCAAAAATGTCTTTACAAAAGTTCTATTTCTACTCCTGGTAAGTACCAAAGTGTATGCATGGACAAGAAAAAAAAATTCCTGGATTTCACAGTTAAAAAATACACTTTTTTCCGAGTGAAAACACACTTTTTCCATGTTAAATACCTGCATACTTACCTCGCAACTGTAAAACATATCAATCCTTTGAATGGACAATATTTTATATGCCGCCATAGAACTTCCCGGAACTTTAGGGAAGTTTTTGGAAAGAACTTTGATGTGCAGCAACATGTTCGCTGTATATTTTTGTATTACAGAAGTATAAATTCAAATTCTACCAAACATATTGTGACGCCCTTTTTAAGTCAATCCCATGTGACGCCCTTTTTAAGTCAATCATAGTTCGTGTCAGCCGATGACAGCAGATATTCAGAGCTTAGGACACCTGACATAGTCAGCCCATAGCAGCATCACATAAGTAGCACAAACACACAAATAGGAAAAGTTAATGGTTTAAATTAATATACATAGTGTAGCTACAAGAAAAGCTAAGCTTTCACATATAATATTGGTCTTTAAGATTAATGAGCTACAAGAGAAGCTAAGCTTTCACATGTAATATTGGTCTTTTTTTTGCATATGTTGTACTTTAAGATACATCACACGAATGTGTCAGTAAAATTTAAAATAATGACATAAATGTCTGGTCTTCTGGACTCGAAATTCTTGCAAGTGGCTGGTCCTTAAAGTGATTTAAGAAATTAATCACACCTTCTCATATATAACATAGTTTATGTTGCATAAAAGGAAATTTACTTTGAAAGTAGACACTTCTCCAACCACCATTCAGAATATTTTCTCGAGACCTGTTAGAAATAGGTTTGTTCCAGCATTGCCAGAGAGCACCGAAAACATACATTACTGCAGGTGCGCAGCTAAGGTGACATAGGAAGCCAGTTTGTTCATATGTACAGAGCCTTAAGAGATCTTTCATTACGCCATAAAAGAAACATGACACCAGATGATATTCCAAGAGCATCAGACTTTCATAAACCATACTAAAATGAATAATTCTGCTTGAAATGGACACTTGTATGTCCAGATTCACGACGAAGTAGGCCCCAACCTGATATTAAGCTTTTCAGTGTGATTTTCAGGATGTAAATTTTCTTGGAGTACCAGTACTGTACTATATCATGTTTGGGTTCTTTATTATGGCTTAATGCCACACGAGCCACAAGATGAAAATGTGCACTTCAAATTCAGTGAACAGTTGGAACTAGCCAATACTGTGGAATGCAACACTTCATTTCACATAAATTGACTGTTTCAGTGGAAAAGATGAATAAAAGCCAAATTTCTTTAGCAAACCGATGAAAATAACTTCATCGGTCTGCCAGGCGATTACTACTAAACAGCCAAAACAGCTGGAAATAAAATAAAATAAAATCAGGAAATAAAGTAATATTTTAGCCTTCCACAATTATGTGGAAGAGGAAACAACAACAATCACTAAACATAAACACAGGTCACATAGAGGCTATCCCTTTCCCACTACAGTCCAGAGTGCTCTGCACATGTGCGAATCTGGCACCTTGGGCATGCCACATAATTTTTTCGGTTAGCATCTGGCTGCTTGCTGCTACTGCTGATTCAGCTAACAGCCGTATTTCAAGTAGTTAGAAGCAGGAGAAAGTACTGCCCATACTCGACTCAACTGTGCTTACGCCCTCTGGCAGCTTCTAAAATGAATCTAATTGTTGAAACCTGTTGTAACCGTGACCGGATGGTCTCGGGGTAGCCGAGAAAGTGCGGCGGGACCAAACGGAGAGCAGCCTGTGCACAAACAAACGAACACAAAGGGCGGACACGAAACGACAGACGATGGAGAAAGACCTTACGATGACAACAAGCAAGTCCCCACACAGTTGAAGGGACCCATTGCGTTTCTGTATGACCACCAGATGTGTCGCCCAGGCACTGTATGTGACAGGCTCCAGAACGCCAGCGGCCTGGAGTCGATCCAGTTCCTGCTTGACATCCGGCCATAAGACCACAGGAAGGGGCCAGGCATGGAAAAAGCGAGGCTGTGCATCCAGCGGTAGGGTGATGAGCGCCTGAAAGCCAGAAGCACATTCGAGATCTGTTGCAAACAGCGACTGCAAAAGCAGAGCAGAGATCGTCCAAGTCCTGAAAAGGAACAGCCATGGAAATGACCTAAACTTTGTTGGAAATAGAAAAGCCAAACAGTTGAAACGCATCCAGGCCAAAAATATCGAAGCCAACAGATGGTTGACGACAAAGAGGGTAAGAAGCTGGAACACGCTTGTACGTCGCCTGTACGACGAACTGCCCACAAAGGGGAATGGAACTGTCTCCGTAAGTGACTAAACAGCGAGAGGGAGATGACAACTCAGGTGAGCCCAGCCAGGTATATGTCGCCATATTAACCAGGGAGAAGGTGACCCCAGTGTCAACCTGAAAACTGACCTCCTCAGTGAAAATGCGGAGCATGAGAAAAAGCTTCCACGCTGACGGGTCATCCTGCGGGACGAGCGATTGCAGAGCATGGACTGTATCTTGATGCACAGGAGGGGCAGGACTGGAGCGAGTCGAGCAACTACTACAAACCGATCGAATGAGTCCCTCCTTGTTACACAGTGTGCATGTGTTCCAGTGGTGGGGACAATCAGCCTGTGAATGCGTAGTAAAGCACTGTGGGCAAGATAGAAGTGGGCCACACGACCATCAACGAGGAGTGACTGAAGGCGCCGATGCCACAGAGACGTCATACAACGATGAGTCCCGATGGCACCAGCCTCTGCCGGCCGGGCCTTGTTGACATCGTGAGGGCGGAACCCACCATGACGCTGCGATCACCACCACCTGCGGTCGCACCATAAGACGCTCGTTAGCTGCTTGAGCAATTTCGAAGGAATGGGCAATGCAGAGAATCTCTTCCAAGGAGGGTTTGTCGAGTTTCAACGCTGTAATACGGACCTCAGGATCGGGAGCCAGCTGAACCACGACATCCCGGATCTGGGAGTCCACATATGAAGCCTTACGCTGCTGATTGGTGACCATAAAATCACAATGACGGCTGAGACCCTGCAATTCCGTGACCCAGGAATGATACAATTGACCAGGCTGTTTATGGTACTGGTGGAACTCCAGCCGAGAGACGACCACATGGTAGCTTTGGGAATAATAGTTTGTCAGCAAAAGGCATATCTCCTGGAAAGAGTAAGCTACAGGATCGGACAACGGTGCCAACTTGCGGAGAAGAAAGAACGTGTCAGGGGAGGCCCAAGACAAAAACAACGACTGCTGCAAGGAGTCGCCGTGACTTGAAAAGCCGTGAAATGTTGTTTCAGCCAATGTAAGTACGTTTCCCAGTCCTCTTTAGCGTCATTAAAGGATGGAAACGACGGCGGACGTGGGAAAGAATCGGACACCCAAGGACTCAGAAGCTGTTGTGGTAACGCGTCCTGAGCATCGACTTCGTCCGTTAGCAACTGCAGTGACTTTTGTAAGATGTCGAACTGGAGCTGCTGCTGCTGCTGCTGTTGCTCAAGAAGACAGACTAACCGTGCCTCTATGCTAGTAACTACCACTGCTTACCTCATCCAATATGTTGTAACCTGTTGTGACCGCAACTGGAACGGTCGCGGGATGGCCGAGAAAGTGCAGCAGGACCAAACGGAGAGCAGCCCGTGCACAAACAAACGAATGGAAAGGGCGGACACTAAACAATGATGGACGATGGAGGAAGACCTTACGACAACAACACCCAAGACGCAACGGAGTGATGGCGACAACCAAGAATCCAAGACGTCCACGATTTACGAGATCAAGTACGATAAACACGCTCTCTTATTGAGACGATGTGTCGAGTCTCACGCAACAATTAGACTCGCTGGCAGAGCAAGAGGCCGGCTCTTAAATATTCTATTGGGGGCGCCGCTATTGGCTGCTCGAACCACGTGTTCCACTGTGGCGCCCTCACACTACATGCAGGCCAGTATGTGCGCGCCGCCACAGCTTACAGCGCGATGATGCAGAGACCTCTAGGGGTCTTTGATGTCCATGACGGCTGGCGGGGATTCAAATTGCACGGCGGGCAGTACCAGACTAATGGAAACAGTTCTCAATTCGTACTCATCGGTAGCAGTTTGTTGTTACAAAGTACTGCATAATCTTTGTCCTAAGGCCTTTGAAACATTTTCCTGTTGGCAGACACTTGTGTGTGCACAGTGTTCTGTTGTTGTAAATGGTGCATTTCCTTTGCAACTAGAGTTTATTTTGGTTTTTCTCTCTTTTTTGTGTTATTGCTGCAGTATTATTCTGCAGTAGTGGGATACAGTAATATTCTTTGTTAGAGTATCAGTTCTTACAAGTCAAAATTACAAAATTTAACTGAAAACTAAAATAATGAAAATTTCCCAGAATTCCGAAAAATTCCCATGTGTTTCCCAAATTTCTTCCAGATGAAAAAATTCTTGGGTTTTTCCCGCATTTCCTGGGTGTATACACCCTGTGCCTTATAAGTTTTAAGATATATTTATTCTTTTACTTGCTAATCATGTTTTTGTTTTCCAAGGTAATTGCTTTCCTCACATTCTGCTTGCAGTTTCTGAATTTCCATACATCAACCTCTTCCATTATAACTGTGTGACACTGACAACACCATCTCCTTCTTCTTCGACTTTTCATAAGTCATCACTCAATAAGCAGTTATTCCGAAACATCTCAGACTGTAGAGCATTTAGTTCACTGGACCTGAGATCCTTTGCTTCCTAATCTTTATTTACTATCTTAACAACACTGTGTTCAGTTAGTGAATGAATATGTTCTATTTCCAGACGTCTTTATCAACTGTACCAAACACTCTGCCAAGAATACAGCTGTGATTACGAAAAGAGGAAATAACATACCAGCTAACTAATAATGTACTTATATTTTGACAAGAGCAGGAGTCAGAAAATAAAGGAATTTCACTTTGACAATTTTCTGGCTGGGGCACCTCACCGTATCTGAGAAAATCCAACTGAGCAAAGGCTACTTAGCTGAACCCTTTTGGTCATTCTGTTTCAAGTATAAAAACCAATCCTTTCCCTTGTCTCAGCTCGAGAATGAATCATAATGCGCAAATTGTATAGGCAAACCTGACTTGAATAGAACATTTCAACCATGGCGAGCTTTGGTATTGGCCGATTCTGTTGTACAGTACATCAAACCACACTTGAAGCGCATTAGGATTTTCCTCTTTCATTATCCAACATAACTTTTTTGCACAAAGTGTGGACGACCTATGAGTTGCTGTTAATTGATTCTTTTCCTCCAAACTTTGTTCTGTTTGAGAGTCTGTGTTTGGGATGTTGCAGTACATCCAGGTACTGCCTGTCCAGCTTTTTTCTTATGCTGTCCTTTATTGAAACAGAATTCTTCTTTGTTGTTTCTTTCTTTATGTTCCTTCTCCTGACAAAGCTGGCTTGAGCTGAGCAATAATCATGCGTTAATTTCTATTGTTGGTTCAGCATGTGCTTTCTTACAGTTTACATTCTTTTCTTTATTGCAGAAAACTCTCATATTATCACTGACAGTGGCATCCTACACCGTCATTCTTCATTCAGGTCTCTCAGAAGTAAAGTACATTTTGTTTTTATTGACTTTTGCTTTTACTGGTTACGAGTAAATATTGAGAATAGCAAAAACTCTTAGTTTTCAGATCTCTATAACAACAGAAAATGTCAGCTTTTGACATAACTGTTTCAACAAGTCATGTACTATAGATAAAACTTCATTCTAATATTCTTCACACATGTAGAAGGGCAAAAAAATCTGTTAGGAAACAAAAGAAAGAAGTGTGGAGATGATTATACACACTGATTTACTTCAAGAACGTGGAGGATCACCACTGTACAAGTGAAATGTGGGTCTTTTGTTTAGAAATACTTGTTGCTAAACAATAAAAATAAGAATGAAGTTTTCCTTTCAGTGAAAAAACCCAAAAACAGCATTTGTTCCAATCAATTACATTAAAAGTAGATATATTACTCACCAACTATTAATTTATTTAGTGTAGCATCCAACTCCTTGAGAAGTGCTTCACTTTGGACAGGGTAACAATTCCGCGTTTCGTAGTGTTCTGGCTTTTCAGATGACCCCAGAAAAAGAGTTGGTGGTATCTGGTATAGCTTTACGACTGCTGACGTCATCTTCTCTTCCCTTATCCTGTTATTTGGATTTGTTTCTGCCTCTGTCAATTTTTTATGCACATCTTGAATCTGTAGGCTCTTCCAGTAGTCTCGATGGGCATATATCACATTCAGAATTGATTCTGTAATGCTGAAAATGAAATTTAAATGATTTTGGAGCTGTTTCTTATTCTGCAATAAAAATGCAGGGGACATATCTGTAAATTATAAACTAAACTATCCTCCTGGACCAAGACTAACAAAATACAATGCCTCTTCAAAATAGAGGCAATTTCACTGATCATTATAACATGAAAAGTAAGTTTTTTGTTCTGTTATCTGCTGTGTGCATCTTGCAATTTATTCTACCAATGGCTTAAGACATATGAATACAAAAGTGAGTCTTTTATGAAAACTTTTCAGAAGTATCACTTCTTCATGGCATAAGTGTCATTAACAGAAATGTGTGCTTTCTGACATTTCAATATAGAGTCATTGAAACATATTGAAATAGTTTGACATCATCTCTTCTTAACTACAGTACAATGGTTACAACCAGACAGAAAGTTCTGGCTGCTGACACATAATAGGCTGTTTTTTTAAGAAGTTTCAAAAGAGTCATTTCATGTCAAACTGCCTAATCTTTGAACATTTTCCTGCTTGCCTATCACAGATGAAATTTTATGTGAACATTCACACACATCCCCAATGAACACTGGTAAAGTCTGAAGTCACTGAAGCACTATTGAACAAGATATAGTCACTTCTTTGACCCCATACATGACTTTGTGCAGAGCGCACATGAATTTCTGGTGACTTTGAGCTGCTATATCTCTGACAATATTTTGTTTAATAATATGGAATTTGGCCATCTCGCACAATTTCACTACATTCTCTAAATAATAATAACTAAAAGAAATCTGTGAGCTATATTCAGCCAGAAAACGTTAGGCAAAGTTAAAGAAAAAATTGGTGACTGAAAAAATTTTAATGTTTGGCTTGTTGTATCTCAGGGAATAACAATATGACCAACTTGAAACTTGTTGTATACTAACCTAGCAACACAGTGTTCTCAAATATAAGGGGCGTTCAAAAAGAAACGAATTGTAGTCTGGAATGCGCAAACCGGTGACAGGAGGGTAATATTGTGGCGTGTTTAACGAGTTGTGGTTCCGACCAGAGCATGAAAGTTCACAACCCATGCAAGTCAGGTTTGCCTATACATGTCATGTGACTATACAGAACTATAAGCAGCAGCATGCATCAATCATCCAACGCTGCCTATCTAATTGCAAACAGTGACATGGAGGTGTCAACAGAAGAGCAAAGAGGTGGTATTCGTTTTCTGACAGCAGAAGGAGTAGGAGGAACACATATTCACTGACTAATGTCACAAGTGTATGGCGGACACTGCATGTCCCTTGCAAGGATCAAGGCGTGGCACAAGCACTTCAGGGAAGGACGGGTGTCGTTAGCCAATGATGCACAGATTGGAGCACCATACTGCATTACCGATGACATCGTCCAGCTGGTGGATGCTCTCATTACCCAGGATCACGAGTGACAGTGAAAGCCATAGCCGCTGTGGTCAGATTGAATGTCAGAAGTGTTCACACCAATATGAAGGAATGACTGCACATGCGCAAAGCGTGTGCCCAATGGGTGCCTCGCAGTCTTCAACCACACCAAGAAGCATGTCGAATGGCCCATTGTCTTGCTCATCTGCAGCACTATGCTCAGGAAGAGAATGCTTTCCTGGCACGAGTGGTGGCTGGAGACGAGTCATGGTGTCATCAGTTCGAACCAGAATCAAAACGACAGTCTCCAGTGGAACCATCTAGTGTCAAACAGTCCCAAAACAAGCCAAGGTCGTCAACACAAGTGCAGGAAAGATTATGCTGATGATCTTCTTTGACCGAGATGGCGCCCTTCTGATTCACTTCCTGCAGCACGGGACAACAGTGAATGCCAAGCGTTACTTGCAAACCTTGACCACCCTTCGCCAAGCGATCAAACCAACACAACCAGGCAATCTCACCCGTGGGGTCATTCTACTTCACAACAATGCAAAACCTCATATGGCCAACACAGTCACGGCACTCCTGCAAAAATTCAAATAGGATGTTCTCGGCCACCCTACATACACTCCGCTGCAGAGTGAAAATCGCATTCTGGAAACATCCTCCAGGCTGTGGCTAAGCCATCTCTCCGCAATATCCTTTCTTTCAGGAGTGCTAGTTCTGCAAGGTTCGCATGAGAGCTTCTGTAAAGTTTGGAAGGTAGGAGACAAGATACTGGCAGAAGTAAAGCTGTGAGGACGGGGCATGAGTCGTGCTTGGGTAGCTCAGTGGTAGAGCACTAGCCCGTGAAAGGCAAGGGTCCCGAGTTCGAGTCTCGGTCCGGCACACAGTTTTAATCTGCCAGGAAGTTTCATATCAGTGCACACTCCGCTGCAGAGTGAAAATATCATACTGATGGAGTTATTACCTGATCATTATGATGCCTGTATGATAATGAGGTGAATCAACAACATTACTGCAATCTCAATGGAACAAAATGATACACTGATAAAATAGCTGGCCTCTGTGGCCGAGCGGTTCTAGGCGCTTCAGTCTAGAACTGCACTGCTGCTACAGTCGCATGTTCGAATCCTGCCTTGGGCATGTATGTGTGTGATGTCATTATGTTACTTAGGTTTAAGTAGTTCTAAATCTAGGGGACTGATGACCTCAGATGTTAAGTCTCATAGTGCTTATAGCCATTTGAACCATTTTGATAAAATTTATGCATCCTCACTGCCCAGCTAATTCATTTTATTGGCCCAAAAGAAAGGATATTTGTTGAGATCAGAACAACAGCTTATTTCCACATATTGTGTTCTATTCTGTTCCATTAATATCATCTGGGCAACAGTATCAATTTCCAGAAAATGAACTGCAGAAAGTGGCTCAAAAATTTCGAAAAATGTAACTGCAATGTTGAGAAGTTTAAAATCAAAACTGATATTACTTTTTGCTTGCCACCTGAGTGAGATACTCCTACAGATTTGAGAAGTGACAGGCTAAACACGGTTGGCGTGTTTGTTGCTGTTAGAAGTGGTTTATCTTGTTTAGAAATTAAAGTAGATACTTCCTGTAACGTAGTATGGACGAGGGTCATTGTTGGCAAACAGAATAAAATAAAATTAGATCCTTTTACCGATCTCCCAATTCAGATGATACAGTTGCTGAACGGTTCAAAGAAAACTTGAGTTTGATTTCAAACACTTACCCGACTCATATGATTGTAGTTGGTGGTGACTTTAATTTAACCTCGATATGTTAGTGCAAATACATGTTTAATTCTGGAGGTACACACAAAACATCTTTTGAAAGTGTGCTAATGCATTCTCTGAAAATTATTTCAAGCAGTTAGTTCCTGATCCCATGCAAACAGTAAACGGCTGTAAAACACCCTTAACCTCTTAGCAACAAATAATCCTGAGTCAATACCGAGCATCAAATCCGATACAGGGATTAGTGAACACATGACTGTCGTAGCGAGACTGAATATTGTAACCCCCAAATCCTCCTAAAATAAATGAAAAATATACCTATTCAAAAAAGCAGATAAAAATTCACTTGACGCCTTCCTGAGAGACAATCTCCTCTCCTTCCAAATTAATAATATAAGTGTAGACCAGATGTGGCTTGAATTCAAAGAAATAATATCGGCAGCAATGGCTAAAAAAATCCAATGGCTAAAAAAATATAAGCTGACCTCCGTGGAAAAATTAATAACTCTGGCTCAGATACCTCCGTTCGTCTTCTCTGCTCCCTTGGTTTCCGATGGACGGAAATTCTTAATGGAACGCAGAGACATTGCAGCTGTAAGAGCAAAGTTTTTGCATACAATGCATTTCTTGCATGCTGAAGACACCAGGCTTGCAGTGTACTTGGATGAAACTTGGGTTTTCCAGAACCACACCATTAAGTATATATGGCACGACTCCAAAGGAAATGGAGGTTTGAAAGTGCCTACTGGTAGAGGTGGCCAATTAATCATTGCCCACACTGGTTCATTAACCACAGGCTTCATACCAGAGGCCAAACTTGTTTTTCGTGGTGGGAAAAGTTCTTGCCAATCTGATTACCATTCAGAAATGAGTGGAGAAGTTTTTAAGAATGTGTTTATTCGACTGTTGTCTATGGTGGAAAAAGGGCCAATTATCATGATGGATAATGCCAGCTACCCCTCCATTCAGATAGAAAAGCTGCCACATTGAAATTGGCGCAAGGCAGATATTATGGAGTGGTTAAAGAGAAAGAATGTTTCATTTTCAGTCAATGAAATGAAGGCTGAACTCCTGTCTAAGGAATAAATCGTAGATGCCAAAAAGACTTACAAATTAGATCAACTAGCAAATGAAATGGGACACCCAGTGGTACTCTACCACCATATCATGGCCAGTATAATCCCACTGAATTGATTGGGCCTCCAAATAAAGCGAGTAGTAGTGAAAAGAAATACTACTTGCTGATGTTGAGAAGCTGACACACGAATCTCTTGACAATGTTACTCAGCAGGACTGGGAGAGGTGCGTAAAACACGCAGAAGCATTGCAAGAAACTGATTTCTTGAACCAGGGTTTAAAGAGACACCATAATGGAATCTGTGATGATACACTTGGCTGAAGCAAGCAACAGTGAATCTGAAGACACGGAGCCAGAAGATCCTCCAGTTTAGGTAAGTGCCGTCTATATAAAAAAGCTGACCTGATTTAAATGTTTGTCTATTCTTTCAGTTATACAGGACATACAGCGAATGTTTTTCCCTTACAGTACAAGTCTGGTAAATTTATCACAAGTGGTGGCGATTAGTTTACTCGACAGTAACTGTCAATTAAAATAACATTGTCAATTCTGCATTAATTAACAACAGTTTTTCCTAAAAACCTGTATCGAATGTCTTACTGCATTCTGTTTACTTGTCCATTTGAAATTTAACTCCTTTTTTTCATAGAAGGATTTACTGGCTGTTTCGTAGTAAGGGTAATGCAGTTCATAAAATGACAAAACGTTGTGGTGCTTCTATATCAACTGTATATACAAACAGTGCAGTAACATCACAACAGTCCCAGCTCCTATTCTGATTCTCCGAGAAGAGCATAGAAATTTATGATATTGGGCGATTTTTACAAAAAGCAAGAACATAGAATTGTATTACTTTAGTATGACAAAGGATAGTATTCGATGGCTTGAGAAATACAGGGTAATGTCCATGATAAAACTGATTATTTTGGACAGTCACTTCAATGTACAGTCTTCTCCATCCATTTGTTTTTTAATTCAGAAACTGTAATAATGGACGAAATTTGTAACACAAGACAGGGACATTGCAGTAGTAAGAACGAGGTTTTTGTGTACCAAGCACGTATTGCGTGCTGAGAATAATAGGCTTACAGCAAATTTAAATAAAACTTCGGTTTCACAAAACCTTTCACGCATATATTTTGCTCGACTTCAGTGAAAATAATGGCTTCAAAATAACTACAATTACTTTAGTGTAGTGTATATTGGCATTTTGAGTGATGGATGCAATGACAAAGGATATGTATTAGCTGCCAGTAAAATATTTTCGGGAAGTATGGTATATTCTCGGTCATATTAAAGCGAGCTGTCCGAACAAAACTCTTGGCGACGGCCTACAATGACTCGTGCACTGCTGTGCATGGAATATTGTGGAAATAATTTGCCTCTGTACGTGATACAATACAATAATGACGTCTGAAATGTTACCAAAAATAATTTTATAGTTTTCTTAACAACTTTCTCATGGGAAGTTTCTTCGCAGCCTTACAGAATGAAAATTCATCAGTGACTAACATTTTTCGCTATGCAGTCGGCACAGTTTCACACCTGTTATATATTTTATTTCTTACCTCAGAATACTTCTATGTTTCCGAAATAAAAGACACAGTATATGCATCTGCAAATTTTGAGGATTTTTTTTTTTCCCAGACCAATAACATTAGTGATTCTGTTACTACCACAGGCTGAAGTAAAAAATTACTTTCCTCCAAAATATCTTGTAATGTTAGTTTTCATTTTTTTCCTAGCAGCTAGTGAGAAATAATAAGAGTGTAGCGTACTGTACTGCCATTGCTATCGACCCTCGTATCGTACAGGATTTGTTTTTTGTTAGTATAGATCAGTGTCGGATAGACCGTCAGTGACAGAGCACCTCGCGTTCCTGCTGCTAAGAAGGCGAGTACACCGTTCATTTGTTGTATATTTTTATGAGCTTCAAATGGGAGGGACTGCAATAATGGATAGGAACTGTAATTGCTGTGCACAGATGCGAGCTGAGTTGGCAACCCTTCGCTCACAGCTCCAGGCTGCGTTGGCTTCCTTCACACAGCTTGAGGCTACTGCCAACGGGCGTCACTGTGGGGGATCGAGTGCGGGGATGCGAGGGATGTCGAGCACATCCCACGTGGCCCCCATTCGGTCCACTGCTGTGACCGCCCCAGGTACTGCCTGCACTGAGGTTGACCCCTAACCCATGGTGGAGTGGGAGATCATTCCAAAGTCTGGCAGGCAGTGAAAAACTTTCCGAGGGGCCGATCGTAGGGCCTCCCTGGTTCAGTTGACGAAAAGATTTCGGGCGTTATCTGTGGCTGACAATGTCCCTGAGCCGGAAGCAGTCGTCCACCATGTTCCAGAGGAAGCTTCTTGGCCCACAGGGTCTGGGTGTTCACAGAGGGTGGGTTTGCTAGTAATTGGGAGCTCCAAAATTAGGCGCATACTGGGGCCCAATAGGAACAAGGTTGGCAGGGGCGGGGGAGGGGGGGGGGGGGGGGCGGGGCGTTTGAGGAAGCCAGAGTGTGCACTCCATGGGCATACTGGGGGCAGTCATTCCGGATGTGGAAAGACTGCTTCCAGATGCCATGAAGAGTACAGGGTGCAGCCAACTGCAGGTGGTGGCTCATGTCGGTACCAATGATGTATTTCACTTTGGATTGGAGGAGATTCTCTCTGGTTTTGGGCAGTTAGCAGAAATGGTAAAGACTGCCAGTCTTGCTTGCGAGATTAAGGTGTAGCTCACCATCTGCAGCATCGTCGATAGAACCGACTGTGGTCCTTTGGTGCAGAGCCGAGTGGAGAGTCTAAATCAGAGGCTCGGGCACTTTTGTGACCGTGTAGCCTGCAGACTCCTTGACTTGCACCATCAGGTGGTGCGTTTCTTGGTTCCGCTTAATAGCTCTGGAATCCACAACACACAGGAAGCGGGTACACAAGTAGCAGGGGCTGTGTGGAAGGGGCTGGGCAGGTTTTCAGGTTAGAGGGTCTCAGGAAACCACAGAAACGGCGTCCGTCTAAAAGGGGGCAGGTAAAACACAGAAAGGTACTTGCAGAAATGATCAGTATTGTAGTTGTAAATTGTCATAGTTGTGTTGGGAAAGAACCAGAGCTCCAAGCCCTAAAAGAAAGCACTGAAGCTCAAATAGTTATACATATAGAAAGCTGGCTAAAGCCGGAAATAAGCTCAGCAGAGATAGTGTTCAGGAAGTATAGATTAAATGCAATTGGTGGTGGAGTATTTATTGCTGTCAGAAGTAGCTTGCCTGTAGCGAAATTTAAGTAGATAGTGCTTGCGAAACAGTATGGGTAGATATTGTACATGACCCAACTCGCTTTATTTGTACATGAGACCCAGAAAATATTAGATACAGGCTCCCAGGTAGATGCCATTTTCCTTGACTTCCGGAAGGCATTCGATACAGTTCCACACTGTCACCTGATAAACAAAGTAAGAGCCTACGGATTATCAGGCTGGACTGAAGAGTTTTTAGCGAACAGAACACAGCATGTTGTTCTCAATGGAGAGACGTCTACAGACGTTAAAGTAACACTGGTGTGCCACAGGGGAGTGTTATGGGATCATTGCTTTTCACAATATATATATATATATATATATATATATATATATATATATATATATATATATATATATATATATATATATATATATATATATATATATATATACTTACCAAACAAAAGCGCTGGCAGGTCGATAGACACACAAACAAACACAAACATACACACAAAATTCTAGCTTTCGCAACCAATGGTTGCCTCGTCAGGAAAGAGGGAAGGAGAAGGAAAGACAAAAGGATATGGGTTTTAAGGGGTCATTCCAATCCCTTAAAACCCATATCCTTTTGTCTTTCCTTCTCCTTCCCTCTTTCCTGACGAGGCAACCATTGGTTGCGAAAGCTAGAATTTTGTGTGTATGTTTGTGTTTGTTTGTGTGTCTATCGACCTGCCAGCGCTTTTGTTTGGTAAGTTTCATCATCTTTTTTTTTAGATATATTTTTCCCACGTGGAATGTTTCCCTCTATTATATTCATATATATATATATATATATAAAAGACCTAGTAGATAGTGTCGGAAGTTCCATGCAGCTTTTCGCAGATGATGCTGCAGTATACAGAGAATATGCAGCATTAGAAAATTGCAGCGAAATGCAGGAAGATCTGCAGTGGATAGGCACTTAGTGCATGGAGTGGCAACTGACCCTTAATGTAGACAATCGTAATGTACTGCGAATACATAGAAAAAAGGATCCTTTATTGTATGATTATATGATAGCGGAACAAATACTGATAGCAGTTACTTCTGTAAAATACCTGGGAGTATGCATACGGAACGATTTGAAGTGGAATGATCACATAAAATTAATTGTTAGTAAGGTGGGTGTCAGGTTGAGATTCATTGGGAGAGTCCTTAGAAAATGTAGTCCATCAACAAAAGAGGTGCCTTAAAAAACACTCGTTCGACCTATACTAGAGTATTGCTCATCAGTGTGGGATCCGTACCAGGTCAGGTTGACAGAGGAGATAGAGAAGATCCAAAGAAAAGCGGCGCATTTCATCACGGGGTTATTTGGTAAGAGCGATAGCGTTACGGAGATGTTTAGCAAAATCAAGTGGCAGACTCTGCAAGAGAGGTGCTCTGCACCACGGTGTAGCTTGCTGTCCAGGTTTCAAGAGGGTGCGTTTCTGGATGAGGTATCGAATATGTTGCTCCCCCCTACTTATACCTCCCGAGGAGATCACGAATGTAAAATTACAGAGATTCAAGCGTGCACAGAGGCTTTCCGGCAGTCGTTCTTCCCGCGAACCATACACGACTGGAACAGGACAGGGAGGTAATGACAGTGGCACGTAAAGTGCCCTCCGCCGCACACCGTTGGGTGGCTTGCGGAGTACAAACGTAGATGTAGATGTAGAATCAGACTAAACGATTAATTGGGTCATTTTACTGACCCCCCGACTCAGAAGATATAGTTGCTGAACAGTTTAAAGAAAACATTAGTCTCATTTCAAATATGTACCCCACTCATACAATTAGAGTCGGTGGTGACTTTAATCTACCCTCGATATGCTGGAAAAATTATACGTTTAAAGCCAGCTGCAGGCATAAAATGTCATCCAAAATTGTACTGAATGCTTTCTCAGAAAATTATTTTGAACAATTAGTTCATTAGCCCACTCGAAGCGTAAATGGTTGCGAAAGCATACTTGACCTCTTAGCAACAAATAATCCTAGACAAATAGTATCTTGATGAATACAGGGATTAGCCACCACAAGGCACTAGGCTGAATACTGTAACTCCTACAACCATCAAAAAGAAATGCAAAGCATATCTATTAAGAAAAGCTGATAAAAATGCTCGTAACACCTTTTTAAGAGACAGTCTGCACTCCTTCCAATCTGATCATGTAAGTGTAGAAAAGTTGTGGAATGATTTCAAAGAGACAGTATCAACAGCAATTGAGAGATACATGCCACCTAAATTAATAAGTGATGGTACTGATCCCCCATGGTACACAAAACAGGTCAGATCGCTGCTGTAGAGGCAGCGAAAAAAGCATGCCAAATTTAAAAGAACACAACATCCCCAAGATTGGCAAAGTTTTGCAGTAGTTCGAAATATAGTGCGTACTTCAATGTGAGATGCTTTCAATGATTTCCACAACGAAACTATCTCGAAATCTGGCAGAAAACCTAAAGAGATTCTGGTCATACATAAAGCACACCAGTGGCAAGATGCAATCAATACCTACACTGCCCGATAACAACGGTGAACTCACTGATGACAGTGCCACTAAAGCAGAGTTATTAAACACAATTTTCCGAAACTCCTTCACCAAAGAAGACAAAGTAAATATTACTGAATTCCAATCAAGAACAACTGCCATGATGAGAAACTTAGAAATATATATCCTCGGTGTCGCAAAGCAGCTTAAATCACTTAATAAAGCAGGGCTTCCGGTCCAGATTGTATACCAGTCAGGTTCCTCTCAGAGTATGCTGATACAATAGCACCATATTTAGCAAGTATATTCAATCGCTCACTCACAGAAAGATCCATACCTAAAGACTGGAAAATTGCTCAAGCCACACCAATACCCAAAAAGGAAAGTAGGAGTAATCCGTTGAATTACAGGCCCATATCACTAACATCAATTTACAGTGGGGTTTTGCAACACACTGTATTCAAACACTATAAAGTACCTCGAAGAAAACACTTTATTGACACATAGTCAGCACGGATTCAGAAAATAACATTCTTGCAAAACACAACTAGCTCTTTATACTCATGAAGCAATGAATGCTATCGACAGGGGATGTCAAACTGATACCAAATTTTTTGATTTCCAGAAGGCTTTTGACACCGTTCCTCACAAGCGTCTTCTAACAAAACTGTGTGCCTATGGAATATCGCCTCAGTTGTGCAACTGGATTTGTGATTTCCTGGCAGAAAGGTCACAGTTTGTAGTAATAGATGGAAAGTCATCGAATACCCAAGGCCCTCTATTGTTCCTGATCTATATTAACAACATAGGAGACAATCTCAGTAGCCGTCTTAGATTGTCTGCAGATGATGCTGTCATTTACCAGATCTCAGCAGCCGTCTTACATTGTTTGCAGATGATGCTGTCATTTACAGTCTTGTAAAGTCATCAGATGACCAAAACGAATTGCAAAATTGTTCTGATAAGGTATCTGTATGGTGTGAAAAGTGGCAATTGACCCTGAATAAAGAAAAGTGTCTGTATGTGTGGATGGATATGTGCGTGTGTGCGAGTGTATACCTGTCCTTTTTTCCCCCCTAAGGTAAGTCTTTCCGCTCCCGGGATTGGAATGACTCCTTACCCTCTCCCTTAAAACCCACTTCCTTTCGTCTTCCCCTCTCCTTCCCTCTTTCCTGATGAGGCAACAGTTTGTTGCGAAAGCTTGAATTTTGTGTGTATGTTTGTGTTTGTTTGTGTGTCTATCGACCTGCCAGCGCTTTTGTTCGGTAAGTCACCTCATCTTTGTTTTTATATATAATTTTTCCCACGTGGAATGTTTCCTTCTATTATATTGAAAAGTGTGAAGTTATTCACATGAGTAATAAAAGAAATCCGCTAAATTTCAATTACCTGATAAGTCACACAAATCTGAAGGCTGTAAATTCAACTAAATACTTAGGGATTACAATTACAACTACCTAAATTGGAAAGATCACATAGATAATGTTGTGGGTAGAGCCAACCAAACCCTGCGATTCACTGGTAGAAACCATAGAAGGTGCAACAGGTCTATTATAGAGACTTCTTACACCATGCTTGTCTACCCTGTTTTGGAGTATTGCTGTGCGGTGAGGGATCCGCATCAAATGGGACTGACGGATGACATGGAAAAAGTACAAAGAAGGGCAGATCATTTTGTATTATCGCGAATTATGGCAGATAGTGCCACAGATGTGATATGTGAACTGGAGTGGCAATCATTAAAACAAAGGTGTTTTTTGTTGCAACGGGATCTTCTCAAGAAATTTCAATCACCAGTTTTCTCCTCTGATTGCAAAAACATTCTATTGGCAACAACCTACACAGGAAGAAATGATCATCACGATAAAATGAGAGAAATCAGGGCTTGCACACAAAAATTTAAGAGCTCATTTTTTCCGCATGCCATTTGAGAGTGGAACAGTAGAGAGACAGCTTGAAGGTGTTTCATTGAACCCTCAGCCAGGCACTTTATTGTGAATAGCAGAGTAATCACGTAGATGTAGAGAATTTTCTTTTGACAAGTACTCCATCATATTCTACACTAAAAATAGAGTTGCCCAATTTTTTTTAAATTTTTACAAACATTTGAAATTATCACTATTTAAAAAAAATAAAAAAAATATATGGTGATGCTGAAAGATGGTGAGATGACCTTAAAGCCCTATTTTCGGGCCAGCCACCACAGTGACAATGTCAACATCAACCAATCGAATATAGTAAGACATTACTTGTTAGTTTAATAATAAACACCACATGCAACGAAACATGTACAGCTTGCTGCAATGTAGCCTGTTGCCATGGTACATTCCCTCAAATCTGTCTCTTATTTTCCGGTACTGCTGGCACAAATTATAAAAATTAACTCTGAATGCTCTTTCCGACCGTGATTAATTTAAAATCAGTTTTGGAAAACAGATTTTCTAAAAGCAAACTGAAAGCAAACCATTTCTGTACTTTTTTACAAAAATTAAGTCTGAAATTACTTTGCACAAATTTTGAAAGCAGTATGTTGTAAATCGTCGTGTCTAAACTTTCATGTTTCTCACACAACAAATAGGAAGAGAAAGTTACAAGTTTATTCACAATACAGGTTTTCCAGCTACTTTTCCTCAGTTTATGTAGTACTGACGGCCCATGTTGGAAATTTAACCAACTGTTTGGGGGTGGGAGCTAAACACCCGGTTTCGAATGAAACTGGTTTTGAAGCATTAATAGAAAACAACATTTGAAAAGGGAATGTTGAATAGACCGTATTTACCCTCTCCACAAAATCACAATCTTTTTGATGAATTTGTAGTTTATTGGAAAACAGTATGTGAACAAAATTTTGTGCCCCCCATTCCTGCACTAGTGACCGATTGCATATTAAGTTTTACGTTCAACATGTGTTTACTCTGTAAGCTGTAAGAGTACCTGTAGAAAGCTTACATTTTTTTCATGCCACAATTTTCACGCTCAACTATGATTCATATTTCTCAGCATTGTTAGCAATGTTGGATACTCAAATACACTTTTCATAAATTAAAACCAGGGCCTTTCCATAGAGAACAGTTTTTAAATATCACATTTTTGATCTTGTTACAACTCTTCAACTTTGCACTTAATTTACTGAGTATTGAAAAGTGTTACATAAGTGATACTTTATATATGAGAATGCTGCGTCGTTAGGTTACTACGTGCTAAGTTTCATGTTTGACACAACTTTAGTCCCTGAGATATAAGAAGCCAAACTTTGAAACTTTTTCGGAGATCAATTTTTCCGAGGAATTTTCCCTAAAATTTTCTGGTTGAATATGGCTTGTCAAACATTTTCATTATTATTCCTAATAGAACACATGATGATGTACAAGATAGCCAAATTTCATTTCTATCAACAAAATATTGCCTGAGATATAGCAACTCAATGTCACCAGACAATCATGTTCATTCTGTGCAGAGTCACACATGGAGTCGAACAAATTACTACATCTTAGCCAGTACTGCTTCAGTGAACATCAAGCTTTACCAATATTCATCACAAACATGTTTGAACATTCACATAAAATTGAAATAGAATCCATGAGGGTCAAGCAAGGAGACCTAGACAAGATGATACAGAATGACACAAAATACTTCCTCTGGACCCAACTCCACCAAAGCTAGTATAATTAGGTTAGCCGTGGCACTTAAGTCTGAATGCTCAGGGGAACATTATTCCTTCAAAGTGCAAGTCTAATGCCATAACCAGTGCATTATCTGGGTTAGTAGACTGGTACGGGAAGGTTGTATAGTATTAGTTGAACGTACAATACTCTTGCAGACTAATATCAGAAAAGATGAGAAAAGGACAAATGCATGCATGCGTTCATGGAAGGATGCATACCACATATGTGAAATACAGAGCTCAGAGTAAAGATGAGTGTGATCACAATTAGTTTTTAAGTATTGGACTATATAATGTGGGAAATTATTACTTAAAAGGCAAGGAGCCTACCTGCTGGAGAACATATGTAATCTCTGTGGAACAAGGAGGAGTGAAGGAGCTCTGGTATCATGGAAGATTTCCAGCACCAAGGAAGACAAA
The DNA here is from genome assembly GCF_021461385.2 of Schistocerca piceifrons. NCBI lineage: Eukaryota > Metazoa > Arthropoda > Insecta > Orthoptera > Acrididae > Schistocerca > Schistocerca piceifrons. Next base: position 586,971,491 of record NC_060138.1, read on the forward strand.
TATTATGTATACAAACAATAAGTGATTGCGATTATATACTATCCATCGAAAGCTAATGAGGAGTCTTTGAGACAGTAATATTAATTGGTTCCTAGGTAACGTGTATCCTTTTGTGAAAGTTTGTAGCAATACGCAGAGTTAACTGAATCAATCTATTACTTTATTTATATATCTAAAAACAAAGATGATGTGACTTACCAAACGAAAGTGTTGGCAGGTCGATAGACACACAAACAAACACAAACATACACACAAAATTCAAGCTTTCGCAACCAACGGTTGCTTCATTAGGAAAGAGGGAAGGAGAGGGAAAGACGAAGGGATGTGGGTTTTAAGGGAGAGGGTAAGGAGTCATTCCAATCCCGGGAGCGGAAAGACTTACCTTATGGGGGAAAAAAGGAAAGGTATACACTCGCGCACACACACATATCCATCCGCACATACACAGACACAAGCAGACATTTGTAAATGAAGCAACCGTTGGTTGTGAAAGCTTGAATTTTTTGTGTATGTTTGTGTTTGTTTGTGTGTCTATCGACCTGCCAGCACTTTCGTTTGGTAAGTCACATCATCTTTGTTTTTAGATATATTTTTCCCACGTGGAATGTTTCTCTCTATTATATTCATATTACTTTATTTAAGTAGAGAAGCAGTGTTTTGTTGTATAGCCACTTCACTTATAGACATCTGCATGGAAGAAAAAAGTTCGATGCCAGGGAAGTATAGAACACAGCATAGCTGGACCCTGAAGCAAATCACTAGAGATCCACGGCTGAAATCTACTCCAATCTAATAACGGAGTGTTAAGGCAGCGATGTTAGGTGTAGTTTTATGGAGTAATATGTCTAGAAATGACATTGCTTAAGCAGTGAAAACGTCCAGAATGAGATTTTCACTCTGCAGCAGAGAGTGCGCTGATATGAAGCTTCCTGGCAGATTAAAACTGTGTGCCGGACCCAGACTCGAACTCAAGACCTTTGCAAGTGCAGATAGAGCACTTTCCCACGAAAGGCAAACGTCCCGAGTTCGAGTCTCGGTCCGGCATACAGTTTGAATCTGCCAGGAAGTTTCAGTTGGAAAGTGGCACATACAAAACAGACCGAAAGGAAGGAATTCCATATAAAATCAGTAACGAGAAGTCACACTGCCAAGGACAACAGGGAGCATAAGCAACAACATCGATGCACCTGGGCAAAGAGCGTCCATCTAAGCCAACAAAAAACACAGCTATTGATGAACCACCCAAAGTGAGCACGCGGCCAGCAACATCTGGATAGTATGCAGCCATCGACGACTGATCCAACGTCAGCATGTAGTCTACAACATCACAACACAAGCATGCAGTCTAAAGCAATGCTTATTCATCATCACACAATCATAGACAACCATACCATCACCAGCACACAGTACAATTATGGTGAGCTAAACCAGCATTTCACTTCAAAATTGCTTTTGTGGGTGTGGTGTGGTGTCGTGACTTGGTAATATTTGTGAGTTTGTTTACGCTGGTGATAACAAGGAAAATGTTGAAGTGTTAGTACAAAAACTGGAAGACATACAGAGACACTTAGGAAATCAGGTTGAAGACGCTCATGAGCAAGTGATGGAAAACCACAACAAACTGCGACAGAATTAGAAACTCAGATTAAAGACACTCATGAAGTGTTAAAGGCATGTTTAAGACAATACTCAACTTGTTAAGGGAGGAAATACACACCGAAGTCTTGAAACAACATTACTTAGTTCCGGAAGAGACATTAACATATTAAAGATTTATGTATGAAAGTAGACAGTTTACGTAACTTTCAGAAACAGAATGTGAGTTGGTAAAAGATCAGATGTCTGATGTTCAAAATGGATAGAAACTTTTGAGCAGAGAAGAGACAATGGAGATTCCATATATTCGCACAATGTACACTCATGTTTGTGGGGGAAAATATAAGCATTGTTAGATCAGATCAAAATAACAGACGATGGTTGAAGTAGAGAGGGTATAGAGGGTATAGAATGTAGACTGGCAATGGCAAGGAAAACATTTCTGAAGAAGAGAAATTTGTTAACAAAGAATATAGATTTAAATGTCAGGAAGTCGTTTATGAAAGTATTTGTATGGAGTGTAGCCACGTATGGAAGTGAAACATGGATGATAAACAGTTTAGACAAGACGAGAATAGAAGCTTTTGAAATGTGGTGCTACAGAAGAATGCTGAAGATTAGATGGGTAGATCATATAACTAATGTGGTGGTATTGAATAGAATTGGGGAGAAGAGAAATTTGTGGCACTACTTGACTAGAAGAAGGGATCGGTTGGTAGGACATGTTCTGAGGCATCAAGGGATCACCAATTTAGTATTGGAGGGCAGCATGGAGGGTAAAAATCGTAGAAGGAGACCAAGACATGAATACACTAAGCAGATTCAGAAGGATGTAGGTTGCAATAGGTGCTGGGAGATGAAGAAGCTTGCACAGGACAGAGTAGCATGGAGAGCTGCATCAAACCAGTCTCTGGACTGAAGACCACAAACACAACAACAACAACAACAACAACAACAGTGTAGCTACAAGAAAAGCTAAGCTTTTGCATAGAATACCGGTCTCTAAGAATAATAAGCTATAAGAAAAGCTATAATGTTGGTCTTTATTGCGTGTGTTACACTTCAAGATACTTCACACAATTTTGAGAATAAAATTTTAAATAACAACATAAATGTCTGGTCTTCTGGGCTCGAAATTCTTCAAAGTGGCTGGTCCTCAAATAGTTAAGTTTTAAATGAGAGTCAAACACTCTGTTGTTTAAGAAAGTCATCACACATTCTCACTCGTAACATAATTCATTTTACTTAAAAGGAAATTTACTTTGAAAGCAAGGCATGTTAGAAATACGGTGTGACAATTATTGAACTACACGAAAAAAAAAAAAACGTAAATTAGTTATGAACTATGGTGTGCACAATTTCGTGCAAAATGTAAACGTCACTACAGATATTCCGATTTATGTTGTGACATGTTTGATATGCCTGCCATCCTTGGCGATGATGTGGTGCAGACCAGTAGCAGAAGTCTGCTTGACCCACTGAAGTGTCAGAACATCGATGCTGTCGAGATTTCCTAAATGATTGCTTTCAGCTTGGCAATGATTTTGGGGTTACTGCTATACACATTGTCTTTAATACAGCCCCACAAAACGGAATGAGTCACATGTGTTCAGATCTGGAGAACATGTCGGCCAATCGAGGCATTTACCAGTGGCCTCTGGGTGCTCCAGAGCCAGAATGCGGGCCACAAAGTGCTCCTACAGGACATTAAACACTCTCCTGCATTGATGGGGTTGAGCTGTCTTATGTTAACCACATCTTTTCAAAATCAAGGTCACTTTGGATAATGTGGATGAAATCATCATCCAAATCCTTCACATACCGTACAGTAGTCATCGTGCCATCAAGGAATATTGCACTGATTATTCCGTGACTGGACATTGCACATCACACAGTCACATGATGTGGGTGAAGAAAGACTTCTCGATCGCGAAATGTGGATTCTCAGACTCCCAAATGTGCCAATTTTGCTTACTGACGAACCCATCAAAATGAAAATGGGCTTCGGTGGTAAATAAAAACCATACAGCATCGCAAACTAATTCCAATCATGGCCCGCAGCAGTTTGAAAATCCTAACACAAATCGTTCAGAAGTTTTGATGGTTTTATTTCATATAGATCAATAATTGTCACCCTGTAGATTCATTTCAGCAGTTGCTACAGAGCATGTGCAAGACGTTGGAAGCCCATATGTTCGTAAGTTATAAAGCATTAAAAGATCTTACATTACATCATAAAGGAAACAGGACATCAGAGGATACTCCAATGCTATCAGAATTTCATAAACCATAGTAGAGTGCATAATTTGGCTTAAGTGCACATTCATATGTCCAGATTCATAATGAAGTAGGCCCAAACCTGATATTAAGTTTTTCAGGGAGGTTTTCAGGATGTAAATTTTCTTGGAGGGTCAGTACTGTATTATATCATTTTTTATTCTTTATTGTGGCACAATGCCAGTCATATGTGCCAGAAGATGAAAATGTGCACTTAAAATTCAGTGAACAGTAGAAACTAGCCAGTAGTGTGGAATGAAACACTTCGTTCCAAATAAATCGACAGCCTCAGCGGAAAATATAAATGAAAGTCCAAATTTCTTAAACAGACTGACAAAAATAACTTCACTGTACTGAAAGGCGATTAATGTTTGACTGCCAAAAAGATGGAAATAAAATAAAATCACAAAACATACTAATAACATATCTTCTTGTTGTTGTAGTCTTCAGTCCTGAGACTGGTTTGATGCAGCTCTCCATGCTACTCTATCCTGAGCAAGCTTCTTCATCTCCCAGTACTTACTGCAACCTACATCCTTCTGAATCTGCTTAGTATATTCATCTCTTGGTCTCCCTCTACGATTTTTACCCTCCACGCTGCCCTCCAATACTAAATTGGTGATCCTTTGATGCCTCAGAACATGTCCTACCAACCGATCCCTTCTTCTGGTCAAGTTGTGCCACAAACTTCTCTTCTCCCCAGTCCTATTCAATACTTCCTCATTAGTTATGTGATCTACCCATTTAATCTTCAGCATTCTTCTGTAGCACCACATTTCGAAAGCTTCTGTTCTCTTCTTGTCCAAACTATTTATCGTCCATGTTTCACTTCCATACATGGCTACACTCCATACAAATACTTTCAGAAACGACTTCCTGACACTTAAATCTATACTCGATGTTAACAAATTTCTCTTCTTCAGAAACGCTTTCCTTGCCATTGCCAGTCTACAATTTATATCCTCTCTACTTCTCCATCATCAGTTATTTTGCTCCCCAAATAGCAAAACTCCTTTACTACTTTAAGTGCCTCATTTCCTAATCTAATTCCCTCAGCATCACCCGACTTAATTAGACTACATTCCATTATCCTTGTTTTGCTTTTGTTATGTTCATCTTATACCCTCCTTTCAAGACACTGTCCATTCCATTCAACTGCTCTTCCAAGTCATTTGCTGTCTCTGACAAAATTACAATGTCAGCGGCAAACCTCAACGTTTTTATTTCTTCTCCATGGATTTTAATTCGTACTCCGAATTTTTTTTGTTTCCTTTACTGCTTGCTCAATATACAGATTGAATAAGGTCGGGGAGAGGCTACAACTCTGTCTCACTCCCTTTCCAACCACTGCCTCCCTTTCGTGCCCCTCGACTCTTATAACTGCCATCTGGTTTCTGTACAAATTGTAAATAGCCTTTCGTTCCCTGTATTTTACCCCTGCCACCTTTAGAATTTGAAAGAGAGTATTCCAGTCAACATTGTCAAAAGCTTTCTCTAAGTCTGCAAATGCTAGAAACGTAGGTTTGACTTTCCTTAATCTTTCTTCTAAGAAAAGTCATAAGGTCAGTATTGCCTCACATGTTCCAACATTTCTACGGAATCCAGACTGATCTTCCCCGAGGTAGGCTTCTACCAGTTTTTCCATTCGTGTGTAAAGAATTCACATTAGTATTTTGCAGCTGTGACTTATTAAACTGATAGTTCGGTAATTTTCACATCTGTCAACACCTGCTTTCTTTGGGATTGGAATTATTATATTCTTCTTGAAGTCTGTGGGTATTTCGCCTGTCTCATACATCTTGCTCACCAGATGGTATAGTTTTGTCCGACTGGCTCTCCCAAGGCCATCAGTAGTTCTAATGGAATGTTGTCTACTCCCGGGGCCTTGTTTCGACTCAGGTCTTTCAGTGCTCTGTCAAACTCTTCACGCAGTATCTTATCTCCCATTTCATCTTCATCTACATCCTCTTCCAATTCCATAATATTGTCTTCAAGTACATCGCCCTTGTATAAACCCTCTATATACTCCTTCTACCTTTCTGCCTTCCCTTCTTTGCTTAGAACTGGGTAGCCATCTGAGCTCTTGATATTCATACAAGTGGTTCTCTTCTCTCCAAAGGTCTCTTTAATTTTCCTGTAGGCAATATCTATCTTACCCCTAGTGAGACAAGCCTCTACATCCTTACATTTGTCCTCTAGCCATCCCTGCTTAGCCATTTTGCACTTCCTGTTGATCTCATTTTTGAGACGTTTGTATTCCTTTTTGCCTCCTTCATTTACTGCATTTTTATATTTTCTCCTTTCATCAATTAAATTCAATATTTCTTCTGTTACCCAAGGATTTCTACTAGCCCTCGTCTTTTTACCTACTTGATCCTCTGCTGCCTTCACTACATCATCCCTCAGAGCTACCCATTCTTCTTCTACTGTATTTCTTTCCCCCATTCCTGTCAATTGTTCCCTTATGCTCTCCCTCAAACTCTGTGTACAGCCTCTGGTTTAGTCAGTTTATCCAGGTCCCATCTCTTTAAATTCCCACCTTTTTGCAGTTTCTTCAGTTTTAATCTACAGTTCATAACCAATAGATTGTGGTCAGAGTCCACATCTGCCCCTGGAAATGTCTTACAATTTAAATCCTGGTTCCTAAATCTCTCTCTCTCTCTTACCATTATATAATCTATCTGATACCTTTTAGTATCTCCAGGGTTCATCCATGTATACAACCTTCTTTTATGATTCTTGAACCACATGTTAGCTATGATTAAGATATGCTCTGTGCAAAATTCTACTAGGCAGCTTCCTCTTTCATTTCCTAACCCCAATCCATATTCACCTACTATGTTTCCTCCTCTCCATTTTCCTACTCTCGAATTCCAGTCACCCAAGACTATTAAATTTTCCTCTCCCTTCACTACCTGAATAATTTCTTTTATCTCATCATACATTTCACCAATTTCTTCATCCTCTGCAGAGCTAGTTGGCATATAAACTTGTACTACTGTAGTAGGCATGGGCTTCGTGTCTATCTTAGCCACAATAATGTGTTCACTATGCTGTTTGTAGTAGCTTACCTGCACTCCTATTTTTTTTTTTTATTCATTATTAAACCTACTCCTGCATTACCTCTATTTGATTTTGTATTTTGTATTTGATTTTGTATTTATAACATATCTTAGCCTTCCATAATTATGTTGAATGTATTTTGATTCACGTGATATCTCTCGGAAACATAAATCCATTTTATTTTCATCTGATGTGAGAACTGTAAACGAAGAGGAAACTGCAATATTACTAAACATAAACAAGGGTCATGTACAGACTATCCCCTTCCCAGTACAACCCAGACTGCTCAGCACATGCACGACTCTGGCAGCTTGGGCGCACTAGAAAAATGTTTCCAGATAGCATGTGGCTGCTTGTTCCTACTCCCATTACATGCTAACAGCCACACTTCAAGTAGACAGAAGCGGGAGAAGGTACTGTTCATATGTGACTAAAATGCGCATGCGCATGAACCCACTGGCAACTACTCATATGAACCTGACGTAAATAGTTGTTATATCATGCTCATCAGAAGCATTTTTTTTTGTTATAAAGTATTACATAGTCTTCATCCTAAAGCTTCTGACACATTTTGCTGTTGGCAGACACTTGTGTGTGCTGTGTGTTTTGTTGCTGTAAATGGCCCATTTGCAGTGTTAAGTTTTTTTTTTTTTTTTTTTTTTCTGTAGCAGCAGGAAACTAATGTTCTTTGTTAGAGTATCAGTTTTCACCAGTCAAAATTATAAACATTTAACTGAAAACCAAAACAATAAAAAGTTCCTGGAATTCTAAAGTTCCTCCCAGATTTCACGGTGTCCCGGTGTGCATACAACCTGTATAAAGACTCTGCTTAAGGGAGTATCTCCTCCAAAGTGGAAAATAAACTGAGAAACTAAAAATTAGCTAGCTCTATAGTTTACCAGGAGTACCTGAGTCTATGGTGTAATTTGATGTTTGATCTTAAAATTGTGTATAAGGTGTGCTTCCTCCAAAGGCAAAAATACAAATCAGTGGAATTAATGATTAAGACCTGAAAGTGCTCTCACAGAAAGCAAAGTAATTATGGTTCACTCAATGTCTGTACGATAGCCAAGTAGAGGAGCTATTAAATCTAAGACGACAAAATTAATGAAAATTATGATTCAAAGATGTTTGGTCTTCAGTATGGATAGGGACTGTGATCATTGTGCATGGATGCGAGCCGAGATGGTGACACTTCACTCTCGGCTCCAGGCTGTAATGGCTTCAGTTACACAGCTTGAAGCTGTAGCGGATGGGCACCACTATTGTGTGTCAGCCATGGGGATCCAACAGACATACAGCACATCTGAGTCCTCCGATCGGTCTTCACCAGTGGCCAGCCCTGTTACTACTCGTGGTGAGGTTGACCCCTCACCTGTGGTCAAATGAGAGGTCATCCTGGGGGGTAGCAGGCAGCAAAAGGCTTCCCAGGGGACCGCACAAGTAAGACCTTCCCAATTAGCCTGACAAAGAGGTTCCAGTGGCTGTCAGTGGCTGACACTGTCGCTGAGCCAAATGCCGTCGCCTTTCCTGTTTCAGAGGAAACCTCTCACCTTGCAAGATCCGGACAATCACAGAAGGTGGGATTATTGATAGTTGCGAGCTCCAACATTAGGCACGTTATGGGGCCCCTTAGGGACACGGCTGCCAAGAAGGGGAATAATGGGTGGAGTCATTCCAGACATGGAACGGGTCCTCCCAGATGCCATGAAGAGCACAGGGTGCAGCCAACTGCAGGTGGTGGCTCACGTCGGTACCAATGGCGTGTGTCACTTCGGATCAGAAGAGATTCTCTCTGGCATCGAGCAGCTAACAGAAGTGGTACAGGCTACCAGTCTAAGTCTTGCCTGTGAGATGAAAACTGAGCTGACCACTTGCAGCATAGTCGACACGACCAATTGCAGACCTCTGGTACAGAGCAGAGTGGAGGGTCAGAATCAGAGGCTCAGACGTTTCTGCGACTGTGTAGGCTGCAGATTCCTCAACTTGAGCCAAAGGGTGGTTGGGTTTCAGGTTCCACTGAATAGGTCAGGAGCCCACTATAGGCAGGAGGCAGCTACAAGGGTTGCAGCAGGGGCTGTGTGGTGTGGGTTGGTCGGTTTTTTAGGTTAGAGGGTCTCAGGAAAACACAAAAAGGGCTTCAATTACAAAGGGTGCAGGCCAAACGCAGGAAGAACTTAGATACAGAAACCATCGGTACAACAGTTGTAAATTTTCGTAGCAGTTTTGGAAAGGTACCAGAGCTCCAAGCAATAATAGAAAGTACTGATGCTCGAATCATTATAGGCACTGAAAGCTGGCTAAAACCGGAGATAAGCTAACCCACTATTTTTGCAAAGACCTAACAGTGTTCCAAAAGGACAGGTTAAACACAGTTGGCGGTAGCATGGCTGTAGCTGTTAGAAGTCAAGTATCTCATCGAGAAATTGAAGTAGGTAGTTCCTGTCAGTTAGTATGGGCAGAGGTCATCGTTAGCAATCGGAATAAAATCATAACTGGATCCTTTTATTGAACTCCCAATTCCGATGATACAACTGTTGTAAGATTCAAAGAAAACTTCAGTTTGATTTCAAACATGTACCCGACTCATACGATTATAGCCGGTGGTGACTAATTTACCCTCGAATACGTTAATGAAAATACATGTTTAATTCTGGAGGTACACATAAAACATCACCCGAAATTGTGCTAAATGCATTCTCTGAAAATTATTTCGAGCAGTTACTTCATGATTCCCTTGCAAATAGTGAACAGCTGTGAAAACATCCTTGACCTCTTATCAAGAATTAATCCTGAGTTAATAATGAGCAACAAACCGGATACAGGGATTAGTGAACACAGGGTTGTCGTAGAGAAATTAAATACTGTAACCCCCAATCCTTCAAAAATAAATGAAAAATATACCTATTCAAAAAGCAGATAAAAATTCACTTGACGCCTTCCTAAGAGACAATCTCCACTCATTCCAAATTAATGATATAAGTGTACACCAGATGTGGCTCGAATTCAAAGAAATAGTATCGGCAGGAATTAAGAGATTTATACCAAATAAATTAACGAACGACAGAGCTGATCATTCTTCGTACACAAAACAGGTCAGAAACACTTGCAGAAACAACAAAACACACATGCCAAATTTAAACAGATGCAAAATCCCCAGGATTGGCAATCTATTACAGAAGCTTGAAATTTAGCGCGGACTGCAATGTGAGATGCTTATAATAGTTTCCACAATGAAGCTTTGTCTCTAAACATGGCAGAAAATCCAAAGAGATTCTGGTCATATGTGAAGTATGCTAGTGACAAGACACAATCAATGCCTTCTCTGCAAGATAGCAATGGAGATACTATCTAAGACAGCACAGCAAAAGCAGAGTTGCTAAACACAGCCTTCCAAAAGGCCTTCACAAAAGAAGACTAAGTAAATAGTCCAGAATTTGACGCACAAACAGCTGCCAACATAACATGGAAGTAAATATCCTCAGAGTAGTGAAGCAACTTAAATCACTTAATAAAAGCAACTCTGGTCCAGACTGTATACCAATTAAGGTTCCTTTCAGAGTATGCTGATACAATAGCTCCATACTTAACAATCATGTACAACCATTCGCTTGACAAAAGATCCGTACACAAAAACTGGAAAGCTGCACAGGTCACACCAATATTCAAGAAAGGTAGTAGGAGTAATCCACTAAGTTACAGGCCCGTATCATTTACGTCGATATGCAGTACAATTTTGGAAAACATATTGTGTTCAAACATTATGAAGACAGTTTATTGACATGGATTTAGAAAACATTGTTGTTGTGAAACACAACTAGCTCTTTACTCACATGAAGTTTTGCGTGCTATTGGCAAGGGATTTCAGATTGATTCCGTATTTCTGGATTTCCGGAAGGCTTCTGACACTGTACTACACAAGCGGCTTGTAGTGAAATTGTCTGCTTATGGAATATCATTTCAGTTATGTGCCTTGATTCTTGACTTCCTGTCAGATAGGTCACAGTTCGTAACAATTCATGGAAAGTCTCCGAGTAAGACAGAAGTGATTTCTGGCGTTCCCAAGATAGTGTATAGGACCTTTGCTGTTCCTTATCCTCTTTTTTAACAATTTGGGAGACAATCTGAGCAGCTGTCTTAGGTTTTTTTGCAGATGACTCTGTCATTTATCGACAAATAAAGTCATCAGAAGATGAAAACAAATTGCAAAACGATTTAGAAAAGATATCTGTGCGGTGCAAAAACTGACAATCGGCCCTAAATAACGAAAATTGTGAGGTTATCCAAACGAGTGCTAAACAATAAACTTAGGCTACATGGTAAATCAGTCAAATCTAAAGGCCATAAATTCAACTAAATACTTAGGAATTACAATTACGAGCAAGTTAAATTGGAAGGAACATACATAAAATGCCGTGGGGGAAGGCTAATCAAAGATTGTGTTTTATTGGCAGGACACTTAGACAATGTAACAGATCTACTAAGGAGACTGCCTACACAACACTTGTCTGTTCTCTTTCAGAATACTGCTGCATGGTGTGGGATTCTGAAAAAGTCACTGAAATGATACAGAATTTGGGATGGACATCATTAAAACAAAGTGGCGGAATCATCTCATGAAATTCCAATCACCAACTTTCTCCTCTGAATGCGAAAATATTTTGTTGACACCGACCTACATAGGGAGAAACGATCATCATGATAAAATAAGGTAAATCAGAGCTGATACGGAAAGATATAGGTGTTCATTCTTTCCACGCACTATACAAGATTGGAATAATAGAGAATTGTGAAGGTGGTTCGATGAACCTTCTGCCAGGCACTTAAATGTGATTTGCAGAGTGTCGATGTAGATGTAGATGTGTGTGTATGTAGCAATTTTCTCTCTGTGCTCGCAATTAGTTGTAAGGATTGGGGCGTATACTGTGGAAAAGTATTACTCTAAACAGGTGTGGAGTCTAACTGCTGGAGAGCATTTGTAATCCCCATGGCACAAGGAGGAATGAAGCAGCTCTCGTACCATGGAAGGCATTTCACTTACAGAAATCTGCATGGAAGAAAGAAGTTCGATGCTGAGAAAGAACAGAACATAGCATAGCTTGACCCTGAAGTAAATCACTTGAGTTGCACGGCTGAATATCTACACCAATCTAATAAGGAAGTGTTAAAGCGGTAGTGTTAGGTGTAGCTGTATGGAGTACCGGGTATAGAATAGGTGTTGCTCAAGCAGTCAAAACATTGCCACACTAGCTAAACACAGCAGTCATCAACCACTCATAAACACTCCAGTATCATTATGTTAGCCATGGCATGTAAGTCTGAATGCTCAGGGGAACACTAGTCCTTTGAACTGCAATTCTAATGTCTTAATCAGTGCACTGTATGAGTTAGTAGAATGGCGTACGACTGTTGTTTAGTATTAGAAGAAGATACAACGGAAATGATGGGAAAGTGATGCATGCATGCATGCTAAATGGAAATGCCTATTGTGCCAGAATATTCTCTGTGTTCCAACGCATACAAATAGCTTCTGGGAAATAATCATTAATGAAGCCATTGAAATTAAATTTACATATAAGCACCTCAACAAACATAACAACATGCAGCTGAGTGAAGTATGTGATTCCACTCTCTCAAAACTACAGCTGCTGTGATACTCAAAGTGAAAGATTAGAGTAGCTATATATCCTGGTAACAAAGGAACTGGTTGTCCTAGTATGGATAAGGTTTGCTTGAAAATGCCAGAAAACAAACATATATTCATATATGAAAACAACATCTCTTCATTATACATAACATTGCGGCATCCACAGAATGCAAACTCTGATCATCATTTCAAACTACACTAGCGAGAGATGAACAAGTGTACATGAAGGTGTTAGTCACTGCGGTGTAGCGTGAGTGAGCACCATTAATTTTTGCCTGCCTTTTTTTTTTAATACCATAAAACATGGGATGGACTGACAGGATGCTAGTAAACTGTTTTAAGTTCTACACTGAGAGTTAACAATCCAAATAGTTGCCTGAAGACATTACTGTGGATTGAAATACTACTAGGCCAGTGTCTGAGGCACTACACTGCCAACCTCAGGCTGTGCTGTGTATGTTAATGCATGTAGTAACCACTGTGGATGCAATACAAGTTATAAACAAAAAGGTTTTATTTACTTCAAGTGAGTGAATTTTCTCAGTCAGAAAATTTCATGTTACTAAGTATTTCAAATTTTCATAACATTAATTTGTAAAAACCCTGTTAAAAATGAAGAAAAACATTGTACTGCATGTTCTCTCTCTCTCTCTCTCTCTCTCTCTCTCTCTCTCTCTCTCTCTCTCTCTCTCTCTCTTTTAATGCCTTCTCCCACACATTAAGATATTGCTTAGGAGTACCTAACAGTTGTCAATGTTGTACCTCAAACAATGTGTAACAGAAAACCTAGTATTTATTTTTGTAATAGCACACCTGTCACTTGGAGGAGGAAGACTTGGTAGCGGTGGGCAAGGATCTCCAAGCAAGCATCGCAAAGTAAGTGCAGCACCTTCTGCTAAGGATTTCAAGCAGTACCCTCCCTGTTAAGACAAAGAACACAAATTTCACATTAAAGAAAAAGAACAACACTATAGGAAATCAATACTCAATATTATGATTTTTTTATTATTACCATAGTAACAACGTAAACATTCAGAAATTACAAAGTGGTCTCCAAAACACAACAAGAAAGAACTCCAGTACAATAGCTAATATGACATAAGATTGAACAAGGTGAAAAAAATATTGAAACTCATTAAGCACAAGTTTGAATTAAATGATGAACATAATTCAAGAATAAATAAAGAGAACACTGTAGCACAAGAGGAAACAACTGACTTAAATACAAGAAATGACTACAAAGTAAACTCCCAGTTAGCTATGTTAATATGGACCCCAGACCAAATGCACAATTTAAAATATGGAAAATCCAAAATACACACGTTTTTCCTGGAATCTGCTGCTTACTGTATGTACAAAACATGCTACATGTCACATCTGAAAAACCAGTACTTAGTCACCAGAAACTGATAATTTATTTACAAAATTACACTTCAAGTACACTGCATTTCATTAACAACTGCTTGCATTTGTGACCCCCCCCCCCCCCCCCCTTGATGATGTTTCTCATTTTCCAGAAAGCCAACATACCAAAACAGTCAAATAAATTTTTTCCAGCATACTCTACATGAGATAATTGCATTTCAGTGCCTTGATGTATGTGATACAGCTTACTCAATTGCCTTGGCTTTGCTCTCTTCATCCATCGAACACACATTGTTCACTATATCCATGTCACCTAGCTGCTCAAATACAGATTCACAGGCATCGATACAACACCACTCATGAATTTTTCATCATCTACATTCTCACAACCAAAAATTTATATTCTGAACAAATATGTAGGTTGGAACACTGCTGTGGAGACACTATGCAATGGAATCTACTATAGTCGCTGACAGCACACGTTGTTGGCATACCTACCTTACCTCCGAGCAAATTGAATCGCCCATCCCACATCACCGGCATGCGCACAATCAAGGGAAACACAGTCACTTGTGAGCGAGCAGTCTAACATAACGGTGTCACAACGTTTTCGAAACAGGAACAACAGAGTTGGATCAAGATTGCATGTGCCAGAGGTCGTACAGCAAGACAGTGTCATCAAGGTCTTCAAGAGGCGTGCAGGGAATTGGCATTGCCATACAGAACAGTGGCATGTTGGGTAAAAGCCTTCCACGAAGGTCAGCAAACTGTGGCAGACATGCATCGGGTATGTCATACTAGCATCTCTGAAGAAGTAGTTCATGCTGTTGCTGCATTAGTGGACAGTGATCAATGCCATACAATTTGTGAGCTCACCCACAAAACCAGATTAGCACATACGACTGCTTCGCATCCTGAAGGAATGCCTGGGCATGCAAAAAACTGCATCACAATGGGTTCCGCATGACTTGACAGAAATGGATGCAGTGTGTGAGAGGGTGAGAGAGGCAAGGAGGTGGAGATGGAGGAGAAGGGAAAAGCAGGAGAAACAGAGGTTGACAGGTGGTAGGAAGAGGCAGCATGGGCATGGGATAGAGAATGAGGCAGGAGTGTGTGTGTGTGTGTGTGATTTAGTTATTGTGAAGAGGTGCAATAGTGTGCTATTCACATTAAACTGACTGACGATGAGAAGGAGAAAGGTGTGACATTGACGACAAGGAATGCAATCGAATGTGTAAGGAGAAGTTGATACCAAAAGCGAAAGTTGATTAAACTGATGGTGTTCAAATTACAGAGGGGAGAGAATTTCAAGCAGCATGGGATTCACAACTCCACCCTAAAATAAAATGCCAACTGAACACAATAAGTAATTCATTTGCAATTTGTGTTGTTGTAGTAGGACCTTGGTTTGTAGGTTTTAACTTTATAGAACCTAGGAAGTGCCAATAGAACTTAGAGGACTTAATGGTCTACAAAGAACAGTACAGGATTTTCATAGCAAAAGTATGGTCTAAAATGTATTTTTGTAGAATAGCATGGTTCTTCAATATATTTTTATAATTACTACTAAGAAAATCAATAATGTGGATTTGCACATTCTAAGAAAAGACATAATAAATAAATTTACACACTGCAATGAAATGAAAAATGTGTATGGCACAATATCACTGGTCCTTATAACTCTATAAAGTATCGCACACTGTTGCATCTGTAACAATTCGGTCTACTTATTTGTTAATTTAAAAAGTATAAAAAATACAGCCTGCACTGAAATCAGCACTGATTATGAAGCATTGTCGCTTTGAGAAAATGTCCACATACCACTGTGTTGGTATAAATCCAGCCAGCTTTTACTTAAATGCTGTCTGATACTAGAGGGGTGTACTAAAAGAACAAATCAGTGACTCTTAAAGGTATTTATTTTTGTAGTTATGGAGTAAAGTTGCATGGTGTGCTCACTCATCTTAAGCAGCGCATTTTAAGTGTAATTTTGTCATGCCTAAATAGAAATCATCAAAAACTGGTCTCTTCCAGCAGTGGATTGCGGAAGACTCCAATTTCACATCTGACAGCTAAGTAATTTTTTGCTAAGCCTGCCAAAAACATGTAAGTAAAAACAGATTACTTTTGTCATTATTTTATCTTGCCAGTCTTTGCTTCTTTGATTTTCGACACAAAATTTAAAATTAGTTTATTCACATGCATGTGCAATTCAACTGAAGTTGACATTCTACAAGATCACGTTCTTATTTTTTAGTTACTGCCATCTTAGTGTTTATACGTATGATGATAAAGAAATCACATTTTCTTGAACACAAAAATTCCACAGCTCACATTATGGGCATCACTAACAATAACAACAAACAACATATTCAATCAATAATTTCTTTTATATCAAGTAGTGTGCTGGTCATGTTTGATGTAGGATTGTGAGAGGCTTTAGTGTTGGCTAATGGGCAATTAAAAAAAAAAATAAAATACTTTAACAGCTTCGTGTCAAATATCAGCAGCTGCATTATACCAGATGAGTCGACATTGTGCAAAACTTACTTGGAACTAGTGTATGAAAAGGCTATAGCTGATATTAAAATTGACACTGATGACAACTAAATTTGGCTTTCATTCGATGAGAAAACAGATAGTTGTTTGCAGGCCACTGAGTAGAGTTATGAAGCAAATTCAGACAATGTTAATTATCTGAATGTCATCACTTCCATAAAACATAGGCAATGAAAGCAGTGCATGTCAGTGAAGTTGTCTGGAGGCATGAATCTTATGTGTACCATAATTAGTTGGTATTTGGTGTGACATCTCAAAGCAACGATGGGGGCACACTAATGTAAGTGATAAATTCATATGCAGTGCAAGTACTGTGTGCAAACCTTGTGTATGTGAGTGATTCAATATGCACTGGAAGCTGGCTGACCAGGCACAAATAAAAGAAAAAAAAAAAAAATACACATGGTCTATATGATTCGCTCATGTTACAGCACTACTCCTGTCAAGGTTACTAAGCACTGTGATGCATTGTTGAAACTCATTGTAACAATTCTTTGTTGTGGACTCTTTATGGCAGAATTACTTGCTGTGCCATGAAAAGAATCTTCTTCACATCTAGGTTTGATTCAAGGAAAGCAGAACTGAAAATTGAGTCCCCTGATGCATTGCTGAGAAAATTTAATGTACATAAATGAAGTTTCTGAAGCAGTGTTTCAGAAGTCTTTCTACTTGTAGCATAAAAATTAAAACAATATACATTTTGGATTTGCATACATTTTCACTATGCAACTATTCTCAAACAATAGTAGTAACACTATTGGTTAAAAATATTTGATTCTTTCAAATTGAGAGTGAAGAATCTGCAGTTCATTAAGAGCATGAATTGCGATTCATAATCTGAACCAAGCAGCAATCTCTTTCTCACCAGAGGAGATTCGTTTTTCAGTCTGCTGTATAATTTGGAAGTGTCCAAATAAATAATACATGAATACATTTAAGTGCACACAAACTGAGTGCATTGTGCCGAACGCATTTCGCCCACTGACAGTACATGAAAGGAAGAGGTGTGCTGTGCAGAGCTGTGGGTACAAGGAGTTTTGCAATTCATTGCTAGATAGCAATGGCATCATTTTCACAGCAGCAGTTGACTATATCTTCATAGTTACACCAATCTGCCACGACAAAAAACCTTCCAAATCAGTCTACCTATTATTAAAAACCATATCAAAATCTCTGCAGTAATTCCTGAGGTAAGTCCCAACGTACGAAAAGAAGCAATCAAGAGACATCAATGTAGATATGTAGACCCTTAGCACACACAGATTCATTATTGAGCCTAACTGCCATAATTTTGTGACACAGACTCTTTGTGGCAGACGTTTTCACCCCACCATGCAAAGAATCATGTTCGCATCTACGTATAACTGAAGAAAATCAAAGCTGGAAGGTGAGTCATCTGATGTGCTGCTGCAAAACTTTATGTAAACGAAGCAATACTGCACCTCATGCTGGAGAAGATTTTCCAAAACATTTTATTTTATGCATAAAAAAATTGGAAACCACAAGTTTTGTACTCACATGTTTGTTCAATATGCAATTGTTATGAAACAACTGACCTCAACTGAATGTCATTTAGACAACTTGCATGCCCCTAACCAGGTATCCAACCTGCGAAAGGAGAGCACAATGTGGAATCTGAGCCACATTTCATTTCTGGCGAAATGCCACGTCGTTGAGAGGTGAATGCTAGGTTAAGATGCAGAATGAAAAGAAGTGACTGAGCTGGGATTTGATTCCACAACCTTTCAGTTTCTAGCCACATGTTCTACTATTGGCCTACGACATCAGATACGAATTTAATCACGCTTCCTGCTCTCTCTCTCTCTCTCTCTCTCTCTCTCTCTCTCTCTCTCTCGTCTTGGTAGCTGTTCACTACACAGCAGTGGCATCATTTTCACTGTGGCAAGGAACTTTAATTTATCATAATTAAGACAACTTCTATGAAATATTTATAAATTATATACACAAACCTTCCTTGTGAGTCGGTATATTTACTAGTCTAATCTGAATTAAAATATAAAGACAGACGAGAGCAGACAACTTGAATTTATATACATAGATACGTCACACTGGGAAATTAGATTCCACGGCACCAGGAAAACTTTACCTACTACTGTGTAAGGAACTGCGAAAGATGAATACCTGTACTATAGCCTGCGCTGTCAGGGATGTCCTATGCATCCTTTGGCCAGGAGAGGATAGGGACGGAAAAGCTTTGCTATTGTTGACAGACTGTGTTGCCCATACGTTACAAGTGGGAGCAACACTGAAGGAATTCGATCCCAATATGAACCATTGCGCCAGTCTTGCCTATGGCTTACACCATGTAGCAGAGGGCATCTGAAATAATGTTCCTGTGGGTTAACAGTGTCATTTCTTCTGTTAAGAAAATACAGTTTCGACTCACATTCAGTCCTTTAAGGAAATAGCTCCCAACATTTGCCTTTCACCTAACCCAAACTTTCACACTGATGCACCTGGCTCTTGGAAGCTTTACATTATGCAAAATATTGACAAAAAGTCAAGGAGGTAGTACACACATTTAAATATAATGAATCAGCTTTTACTGAAAAAGTTCACACAGCTCTTAAGACTGTTGCATCCTTGGCATTTTTAAGAGTTCATTGCCAACATCCACCAGTTTCAATTCAACAATTGCAGTCCTCATCTCTATCACAAAAAGATAATGTAGACGTGATCTCCGATGTGCAGATGTATCTGGAGAAGGTACCTGGTTCAGTGGGTATACAATGCCTCACTACATTAAGGGACAGTCTTCTGAGGAATACTGGATACGAAGAAAGTGTGTAATTTTTCCGGGGGAGAAGTTCGAGGGTGGATTGTAATGGAGGTAGATTTTGAGCAACTGTGTTGTAGAAATGCAGTAAAACCCCTATTTTACATTTTCGTGCAGTCCAGACTTAAAAAATGCAAAATTGAGGAAAATGTAGCACGGGGGAAAATGTTCAACAAAAACACATGTATCTGGCATATGTGATAAAACATTGCAATCCTCTCCAATACTTCGTACAAAATGTGTCTAACTGTAGGAAATTAAATGCACAATACAATCTTTATACAATAATTTGTGGTAATGCATTTCATCAGTTCTTAAAAGGTCACAGATGTGTAACAGCAAGTAAAAACTTGTCAAAAAATTGAAATTGGTATCTGAGTACAAGGTTATCAAGCTGTTTTCTGACATGCTAGAACTGCAAATTATACATTCAAAACAAGCGTTTTTGGTATATCATCCTTTGTACTCACCCAGAAAAAAGCAAAAACTGATGAATAGTTAAATTAAACCAAAACCATCACAGTAGCTAAGTCATTAAACCGCTCGCATTGAAGTGGACATCTGCTTAATGACATACTTTGTTGTCATTGCTGTTATTCTTTAATGCTTTTCTTATGGGCTATGCTTTATATTCTCACCATCATTAAAGGATTATTTCAGGCTTGATGAGAGAAACAGAGACGTGAACAAATGACTTTACCTGCCCAATTGACATTGCAAACTTATTAGAAGTCAGCTCAGTGAATTTTTGTACACTGTCTAACATGTAAATTTGAAAGAAAGCTCATGTGCTACAGCTTCATTTCATGTCCTCTTATCACTGCTGCCAATGTTTACAATCTACAATGTGTGGTGTGTGCAGTGTGCAGTATATACATTAGTAGTGTATGTAGTTGTTGCAACTGTATCGTGTCTTATTTAAAAATGTAAGTCTTTAAAATGGAATACCGCAAAACCCTTGTTCTATTTATGTGTGAAATCTCTGTCACAGAACATCATCTGCACAAAAACTGTATTTTCAGCACTTCACAAAATGCTTTCAACCCTACCAGCACTTCCGTCATTGAAGGGCCACTAGCTCACTCCACACATTCAGTAGGTGAGCTCATTTTATATGTGTTAGCATAGTGTGGTGGCTGCACTGGCTAATGGGTGACTTAACAAGCCGCCAGCAAATAAAGAGTTCACTAGCTGGAAATGGGCGACACTTCCTCAATTATGACCCAGCATATTCTTAGAGAGTCCGTGTCTGAATTTAAAAGGTTTGCCATTGATATTGTTACCAAATACAGTACATCGAAAATACATTCAAAGAGATGAGACTGAGTTACAAGTGCCACAAAAAAAGGTGGTGGCTGGGCCCCTTCCTCACGTTCTGGCTCAGTCCAGAATACTTTGCGTCAACTGCCTTCTTTTCCCATTACTGCTGCAACCTAGAAGTAGCCGTATCATAACTGCGCGGCGAAGCTAAATATTGCACTAGTGTTGGCAATACTGATCATGGATTATGTCAGCATTTCCTCTCTCACATCTCCCCTGTCCACAACAGCCCAAAATATTCCCTTAATTCTGCCACCAGCCATGGTGGGAACCATCTGTCTTTTTATTTACTTATTTATTTATATAAAAACGAAGATGAGGTGACTTACCGAACGAAAGCGCTGGCAGGTCGATAGACACACAAACAAACACAAACATACACACAAAATTCAAGCTTTCGCAACAAACTGTTGCTTCATCAGGAAAGAGGAAAGGAGAGGGAAAGACGAAAGGAAGTGGGTTTTAAGGGTGAGGGTAAGGAGTCATTCCAATCCCAGGAGCGGAAAGACTTACCTTAGGGGGAAAAAAGGACAGGTATACACTCGCACGCACACACATATCCATCCACACATACAGACACAAGCAGACATATTTAAAGACAAAGAGTTTACACGTCAAGTTCCATAGGACCACAGTGAGGAGCAAATCTCCAAGGTCATGGAATGTGTCAGTACATGAAATTACAACATAAAAGTAACAACAGATTAAGTAAAATGTTTATGAACCCAAAAAAGTACATGCAACAATATAACATAAGAATAGAATAGAAGAAGTGACTCATGAGGAAACTCTTCAGTTTCAATTTGAAAGCACATGGATTACTGTTAAGATATTTGAATTCTTGTGATAGCTTACTGAAAATGGATGCAGCAGTATACTGCACACCTTTCTGCACAAGAGTTAAGTAAGTCCGATCCAAATGCAGTTTAGATTTCTGCCGAGTATTAACTGAGTGAAAGCTGCTTATTCTTGGGAATAAGCTGATGTAAACGAGAAAAGACAGTAAAGAATATATATATTGAGAGGCCAATGTCAAAATACCCCAACTAGTGAACAGGAGTCGACAAGACACTTGCGAACTTACGCCACTTATTGCCCGAACCACCCATTTACGAGCCAAAAATATCATTTTAGAATGAGAAGAGTTACCGCAAAATATAATACCACACGACATAAGCAGATGAAAATAAGCAAAGTTCACTAATTTCCATGTCAAATAATCACTTACTTCCTTCAGGTACCGTTTGAATAATAAGAATGGCAGCATTAAGTCTTTGAACAAGATCCTCAATGTGGGCCTTCCACAACAATTTACTATCTATCTGAACACCTAAAAATTGGAACTGCTCAGTTTCACTAATCATATGCCCATTCTGTGAAATTAAAACGTCGGGTTTTGTTGAATTGTGTGTTAGAAGCTGTAAAAACTGAGTCTTTCTTTGGTTTAGCGTTAGTTTATTTTCCACAAGCCATAAACTTAGGTCAGGGACTGCACTATTTGAAACAGAGCCAATGTTGCACACAACATCCTTTACTACCAAGCTAGTGTCATCAGCAAGCAGAAATATTTTAGAATTACCCATAATACCAGAGGGCATATCATTTATATAAGTAAGGAAGAGGAGTGTCCCCAACACTGATCCCCGGGGCACCCCCATTTGACCATACCCCACTCAGACTCCACATCATAGTCATTCTCAACATTGTGAATAATGACCTTTGCTGTCTATCATTAAAGTAAGAAGTGAACCAGTTTTGAGCTACGCCCCGTATTCTGTAATGGTCCAACTTCCGGAGCAATATTTTGTGATCAACACAATCAAACGCCTTGGTTAAATCAAAAAATATGCCTAGCATTCTAAACCTTTTGTTTAACCCATCCAGTACCTTACAGAGAAAAGAGAATATAGCATTTTCAGCTGTTAAATGACTTCTAAAGGCGAAATGTACATTTCATAGCAAATTATGGGATATAAAATGATCAATTATCCTTACACAAACAGCTTTTTAAATAACTTTAGCAAACACTGATGGCATAAGTGCAGGGCTAACAAGTGCAGGACAGTACTTTAATATTCTGCTAGCCACTCCATCATATCCATGAGAGTTCTTAGTCTTCAGTGATTTAGTTATTGACTCAATCTCCCTCTTGTCTGTATCACAGAGGAGTATTTCAGACAATCTCGGAAAGGCATTTGCCAAGAGAGTTATATGATTCCCTGCAGAAACTTAATTTTTATTTAATTCACCAGCAGTGCTCAGAAAGTGATTGTTAAATACTGCACATATATCCGATTTATCAGTAACAGAAATATTTTTACTACGAACTGACTTCATTTGTCAACATTGTGCTCCTGACCACACACTTCCTTCACAACTGACCATATGGTTTTAATTTTTTCCTGTGAATTAGCTATTCTATGTGTGTACCACATACTCTTTGCCTTCCTAATAACATTTTTAAGCATCTTACAATACTGTTTGTAATGGGCCACTGTAGCTTGATTGTGACTGCTACTAACATTTTGATATAATTCCTGCTTTATTCTACATGATATCCTTATCCCACTAGTCAGCCACCCAGGCTGCCTTTCACTGCTGGTACCCAGTTTAGAATGTTCTAATGGAAAACAACTCTCAAATAGCATGCAAAATGCATTACGGAAAGCATTATACTTGACATCTATGTTATCAGCAATATAAACATCCTGCCACTCTTGTTCCTTGACGAGTTTTAAAAAACTCTCTATTGCTGTTGGATTAGCTTTCCTACATAGTTTGTAATTATATGTGACATAATATGTGTGTGTTTGAGTACAAAAGTCTTTTAGTGTTAAAAATTTGTGCACCGTGGTCTGAAAGGTCATTCACACTTCTACTAACAGTATGCCCATCCACTTATGAAGAATGAATAAAAATATTGTCTATGGCTGTGCAACTGTTCCCCAGCACCTTAGTTGGAAAAAAAAGTCTGCAACAGATCATATGAATTTAGGAATCTACCAACATCCTTTTTTTTGCACAATCATATACAAAATTAATATTGAAGTCACCACATATAATTAATTTCTGGTACTTCCTATAAAGTGCCACTTATGACTCATTCAGTCACATCAAATGTCAACAGGAACAAAACGGGACAAAGTCAAGCGAGATGTCAAGTAAGAACTTAGAACTGAAAATTTTTAGCACTGATCTCTTTCACAGAGGCTACAGATTTATGGTGTAGAAATGCGAAAAAAGGAAAATCGGAGAATGTAAAATCAAAATTCCATTGTATACACCACTGACCACTTGTGCTACAGAGAGGTTTTTCTCAGCCTACAAAGCCATACTGAGAGAGACAATATAAAAAATTTCACTTCACAAAAATTAGGAATGTAAGTAACTGTGTATCACAATACCAAAACGAACCAAGAAATTTTACTAGTTGTAACTTATTAGCAGGAGCTTTGGGTCCACTGACCCCAAATCACTGCCAATTCCGACTTCAGTTGTGTCGAGCGAGAGCTCATTGGAGGGCAAGCTGAAGGTTTGTTGTTTTTCCTGGTGGAAACTAGTTCTGCCTCGTGCCGGTGATGGCCTTGTGTTGGTTAGAAGCAGGCCAGGTGAATGCCTGTAACCAATCTGTCTGCGGCCTACACACACTGGACCTACACCTGGAGTTCTGGTCTGGAGTGCGATTTTATATGACAGCAGGAGCACTCTCACGGTTATTCCACACATCCTGACAGCACATTTATATCTCAGTTTGGTGATTCGATCTGCTGTGCTGCCATTCATGAACAACATTCCAGGGGGTGTTTTCCAGCACGATAATGTTTACCCATAAACCAATGTTTTAAGCCAATACGTTCTACAGAGAGTGGACATGTTGCCTTGGCATGCTCACAAGGGAACCTCCCCATCGCACCCCCCTCAGATTTAGTTATAAGTTGTCACAGTGGATAGGCCTTGAAAAACTGAATACAGATCAATTGAGAAAACAGGAAGAAGTTGTGTGGAACTGTGAAAAAATAAGCAAAATATACAAACTGAGTAGTTCAAGGGAACATCAGCAACAATAAGGACGATGGGAAAGCAGGAGCGCCGTGGCCTCGTGGTAACATGAGCAGCTGCGGAATGAAAGGTCCTTGGTTCAAATCTTCCATCGAGTGAAAAGTTTAATTTTTTATTTTCAGTTTATGTGACAAACTCTTATGTTTTCATCACTTTTTTGGGAGTGATTATCACATCCACAAGAAAACCTAAATCGGGCAAGGTAGAAGAATCTTTTTACCCATTCGCCAAGTGTAAAAGTTAGGTGGGTCGACACGACAACATATTGCTGTCATGTGACGCACATGCCATCACCAGTGTCATGCCATCACCAGTGTCGTATAGAATATATCAGATGTGTTTTCCTGTGGAGGAATTGGTTGGCCTATGACCTTGCGATCAAATGTTTTCTGTTCCCATTGGAGAGGCACGTCCTTTTGTCTACTAATCGCACGGTTTTGCGATGCGGTCGCAAAACACAGACACCAAGCTTATTACAGTGAACGGAGATGTCAATGAACGAACGGACAGATAATAACTATGCAAAAATAAAGAAAGTAAAATTTTCAGTCGAGGGAAGACTTGAACCTAGAACCTCTCGTTCTGCAGCTGCTAACGCTTCCACGGGGCCACAGCGCTCCTAACCTCGCATCGTCCATTATGTTGCTTATGTCACCCATGGAGTACTCAGTTTGTATATTTTGCTTATTTTTTCACAGTTCCACACAACTTCTTCCTGTTTTCTCAATTGATCTGTGTTCAGTTTATCAAGGCCTATCCACTGTGCCAACTTATAACTAAATCTGAGGGGGGTGCGATGGGGAGGTTCCCTTGTCAGTCACCAGATCTGTCTCCAATCATCAGATGACAACTCCACCACCATCCATAAGAAGCATTAACCATCCACATATTTACCGATCTAGTGCGACACAATGCATGCATGTTGCATGCTTGCATTCAACATTCCAGCAGTTGTGTTGGTTATTAATGTAAGAGCATTTCATGTTTCCGATAGCTCTTCTAGTGCTTATATTAACATGTGAAATTGCAACATTAATCGCTTAAAATACCTGGGCAAATATATTCATGTAATTTCATTAATCTAAATTAATTATCTTTTGGTGCTGGGATTTTATATTCTGCCAGTGTATATCCAAAATGCAGAAACAATGAAAATTCACAGCAAAAATGCTGAAACAGGCAAAAACTTCAACTACTTAATGGTAATCAAAATTTGACAAGTGGATGGAACTAAACATTTTTTGGATTTAATCTGTGAAACCGAATGTCACATTGATAAGAAAATTCGAAATATGTAAAACTAGAAATAATCTGTCTCTGCAGGTAGTTTTAATGTTCAATTATTACACAATGTTAAATACATAGATCATTCTTAAAACTCAATAGATGGCCAGGAATCACTAGACAAAAATTAGAAATAACGAAAAGCAGAATCAAGGTAGAGAAACAGATAAGAGAAAAGGTAAGAGTTCAGGATGTCACAGTGACTATCATGAAAATGGAGATGTGTGGAACATACACAAGAAAGACCTTTTTTCCCAAATCTCTGGGATCTTTTCCTTTTTTCTCCAAATGTGGAATTCCTTAAACAGGGGTTTACTTCAAAAGCACTGGAAGTGTGAGCAAAATCGAAATTGGAATAGTTTTAAGATATTTCAGTACTCTTTGATTAAAAGTTCACTGTGTTGGAAACTAATATATAGATAGCATCGAACTGACAGGTCTTCATTCATATTCAATAAATGTTTCATTCGGCTAATTGCACAGGAGGAACAAGATCAGTAAAAAAACTGTTTTCATTGATAATAGTAGTTTTCTTATTTCTTGAAGCACGATGTATTGACAGGAGTTATTGCTACTGCTGACTGAAGCTGACTAGAGCAGAGCAATTTAATGAAAAAAATCTTATCAGTATCAAATTCTGGCAAAACTACAGCAAATTTATCTGCTGGTAACTGCTACTTTCTGCACTGTCCTCACCACCATTACAATAATCTACTTCCACTTACTTAAAAGTAAAGATATCACCACAAGAAACAATCCTGAAATATCTTACTTGCTAAAACTTGTGATGACTTTCCACTCTTCTTTACGAAAATAATGATCATCTACAGCAACTAACAGTGTAAAATAGCCAGCTTCTTAAAATTAGTCCAATGCAGTCTGTTGATTCCATAACAAATGTGCTCAGACAATAACAAACAGCCCAGCCCATAAACAGCACAGCCCATAAATTGTTCAATGTCATTACTTTTTCTGAACACTCATTCAATAGTTAGCTTTTACATAGTGAATTATGTCTAGGTCCTGAGATGTGCTAGACATGGATTTAGCAAAACAAAAACAATGATGTTTCTTTGGATGTGGAGACCATCAGTTCATAATAAGAGCTCCTTCCTCTGATATAAACTTTGCATTTAAACTTTTAAGAAATCCTGCTTTGCTCCAAGCATTTCTACTGAGAAAGTTAGTTTTTTTATGTTCTTAAGATACCGGGTTTTAAATTTCTTCATCAGAAGTAAAAAACACACACATTCACACAAACACAACTTTCACACATGTTGCCACTGTCATTTATTGGCATTAAGGCCCAACACAAGTTTTTTCTTCATTGTACATGTCTATGAATCAATGGCTGTTCTAGGTTTTTAATCGCAATCTACTGTTTCCATGTTGTTATCACTCCTGGAAGTTCCATTGTTAAATCATGGTTTTAAACTTCAAATTATTAATTCTGGAAATTTTCCATTTTCATTAACTTTAACGCAAAATTATGCATCATTTTTTCTTTGCTATTTTTATCTTAGTCGCATATTTTCACTTTAACAGAGTAAATGTCAGTTGGAAGTAATGAGTAAAGCAAACCCAATTCCATAAAAAAGAAAATGTTTCTGGATTCTTATCAACCATCATAAAGTACTAGTCTTTCAATTTTCCATTGACTCCACATAAATTTATTGCATTTCTAAACCAGTATGGACAGATGTATGATGTGCCCAATCTTGGGTGTGATTCCCCATCTTCACTCGCAATACAATTTCACCTGAAGGAACAGTTGGTTTGTTGATTTGACGGATGGGACCAAACAGCAAGGTCATTAGTCCCATTGGATTAGGGAAGAATGGGGGAGGAAGTCAGTCACGCCCTTTCAAAGGAACCATCCTGATTTAGGGAATTGCAGAAAACCTAAATCAGGATCGCCAGACATGAGTTCGAACCACCGTTCTTCCGAAAGCATGTTCAATGTGCTAACCACTGGGCCAGTTCGCTAGGTATAGGAATGTATGCACTCCCTATTTCATGAAGCGGTTTAAGAGCACTATTATCATCCTTTGGAGGACAAAAAAATTATTTTTTGTACTTTAAATGTAGAAACCTTAGCTTCAACATCCACATTCTCTTAATTTTCCATAAAGTACACAAAGAAATCTGTACCAAACTATATTTCCTAGCTGTATCAGCCTCTTTAACATTGCAGTTGTTATGAGATTACAAAGAACAGCAGCTGGTAAATTACAAGTTTGTTTCATTTACTGGTTACTATCGTACTTAAACTTTCATGTGCATGCAATTTGACATTTTGATAAACAACATAATGTGGTGGTGATTTTGTTTATTATCAGAACGATTGCTATGTATATTCATAAAATGAATGTAACAATCAATTTCAGAATATGTCACTTACCTCTAGCACCACAACAACTTTTCCACTTGCCAGACACATTAGAGAAGACAGTAAATGTGCATAGCACACAGGTGTTATGTTCATTTCCCCCTGAAAATGATAAAAAATGTAAATTTCTTCATGTATTACTGACAACAACAGTACAAGGTAAGCACAAAATACACAAGTTAAGCACAAAACACAAAAATTCATCAAAGTTTGATGAAGAATAGAGGAAAGGGCATGTACAGAACAACAGAAGGGCAATAGCAGATATATGGACAGAAGGGATGCATGGGGAAAGAGGGAAACATGTACAGAGCGTGAAGCAGGAGGCAAGACAAGAAATGTGTACAACGACGGACAGTAGAAGAAAAAGTCAGCAGGTGTTGGGCAGAGGGGTCGATTGTGGAGGAGATTGTGGGCAGAGGGTAGGTGTGTCGGACAGGGCTGTAGAAGGGAAGGCAGGAGGGGGACATGTGAGGTACATGGGTGGCTAGGTGGAATAGAGGGGGCAGGGCAGGGGGGAGGGGGGGGAGGAATGGAACGGGGCCAGATTTGGGATTGCGAGGAGGCCAGGTGGAACTGTGTGGAGAGAGGCGGGCAATAGGGTATGGAAAGAACAGGGAACGGGGGGTTGGGGGAGACAGGAGGGTAGGGAGGGGACAGGGATTGGCAGAGAAGGGGAGGGGAGAAGAGGATGAGCAAGGAGGGGAGAAGAGGGATGAGCAAGGAGGGGAGAAGAGGGATGAGCAAGGAGGGGAGAAGAGGGATGAGCAACGAGGGGAGGGGCAACGTGGGGAGGGGCAACGAGGGGAGGGGCAACGAGGGGAGGGGCAACGAGGGGAGGGGCAACGAGGGGAGGGGCAACGAGGGGAGGGGCAACAAGGGGAGGGGCAACGAGGGGAGGGGCAACGAGGGGAGGGGCAACGAGGGGAGGGGCAACGAGGGGAGGGGCAACGAGGGGAGGGGCAACGAGGGGAGGGGCAACGAGGGGAGGGGCAACGAGGGGAGGGGCAACGAGGGGAGGGGCAACGAGGGGAGTGGCAGGGGGAAGGGGAGGGGCAGGGGGAAGGGGAGAGACAGGCAGAGGGGGAAGGGGATGGGGGGCATGGGGAGGGTCAGGGGCATGGCGAGGGGCAAGGAGGGTAGGGGTGGGGGCAGGGGGAGGGGCAGGGAGGGGAGGGGGCAGGGAGGGGAGGGGGGCAGGGAGGGGAGGGGTGGCAGGGAGGGGAGGGGGGCAGGGAGGGGGCATGGAGGGGAGGGGGAGGGGCAGGGAGGGGAGGGGGCAGGGAGGGGGAGGGGCAGGGAGGGGAGGGGGCAGGGAGGGGAGGGGGCAGGGAGGGGAGGGGGCAGGGAGGGGAGGGGGAGGGGCAGGGAGGGGAGGGGCAGGGAGGGGAGGGGCAGGGAGGGGAGGGGCAGGGAGGGGAGGGGCAGGGAGGAAGGGAGGTGTAGCAAGGGGCGAGGGGCAAGGGGTGAGGGGCAAGGGGGGAGGGGCAATGGGGGAGGAGCAAGGGGGGAGGGGCAATGGGGGAGGAGCAATGGGGGAGGGGCAATGGGGGAGGAGCAAGGGGGGAGGAGCAAGGGGGGAGGAGCAAGGGGGGAGGAGCAAGGGGGGAGGAGCAAGGGGGGAGGAGCAAGGGGGGAGGAGCAAAGGGGGAGGAGCAAGGGGGGAGGAGCAAGGGGGGAGGAGCAAGGGGGGAGGAGCAAGGGGGGAGGAGCAAGGGGGGAGGAGCAAGGGGGGAGGAGCAAGGGGGGAGGAGCAAGGGGGGAGGAGCAAGGGGGGAGGAGCAAGGGGGGGGGAGCAAGGGGGGAGGAGCAAGGGGGGAGGAGCAAGGGGGGAGGAGCAAGGGGGGAGTGGGAGAGAGGCAAAGGGATGAGCAAGGAGGGGAGGGGAGGGGAGGGGATTGGAGGGAAGAGGAAAGGGGCAGAGTGAGGAGCAAGGGGTAGACAGAGGAGTCACAACAGGGGGTGAAACATGTGACATGAGTAAGATATGGTGGGTGGTGTGGGTGACATATTGGGGAGTGTTCTATTACAGAGAATCTCATAAAGAAAAATATTTCTTGTGTGAGCAAAAGTACAATATCAGAACCTGGTTTAGAAACTGCACTGAAATATTTAATTTTGCTTTTCTTATGTTTGCAGAAGTTGAACTACACTATAAGGTATGTATGCATTTTATGTATGACGTAACTTATTTTTACAGCTTTATGAATTAGTAGTCTTTTGAATTATTTTAACAAATGTATAAAACTGAATTCTGCACCATCTCACAATGGCCTATCACCCTTTCATCTTTTTAAGAACTTATCTACTGAACTCAAATTTGTGATACAATTTTTTAAGACAAACCATGTAAAGGAAGGCATAAACCTGTAACCATAGTTTAAAACACTAAGAAAGTATACAATGTAGATGACAGGTTGCCACTCACCATATAGTGGAGATTTTCAATCGCTCACAGATACAACAAAAATACAGCTAAACAAGTAAGCTTTCTGTCAGAAAGTCTTTTGAAAGCATGCGCACGCAACACACACACACACACACACACACACACACTCACTCACTCACTCACTCACTCACTCTCTCTCTCTCTCTCTCAAATCAATTGCACACAAATGACAACTCTCTCTGGCTGCCTTGGAAACCAGAAACAGTGGTCCTGTGTCAGAAGACTGCGAAAGCTTATTTGTTTACCAACTTTTAGTTGTGTCTGTATGTGACTTAACATCTCCACTATATGGTGAGTAGCACTCTATCCTTTTCATAATACTGCCATTATTCCGTCCGTAATTTTCCACTGTTCAAAGTATAAAATGTAGATTGAACAATCATTGATTGAACAATCATTGATTGAACAATCATTGATTGAACAATCATTGATTGAAAAATCATTGGTTAAAAATGTATGATACAGATGATCGAATAGTGAAATCAATAAAAGGAGAAAGTTTTATACGAATAACTGCAATAAATCTTTATGGAGGCTGGGAGGGATTCAACGAATGGTGACCAAAAGCAAACATGGGAAATTATCTTATCATGAATGATTGTGCAATTTTAAAAATAATTCAGCTGATTTTGTGCAAAAATTTCTAATTGTGATTATGTTGAGCCTACTACCTCACATTTAAAAAAAAAAAAAAAAAAAAAAAAAAAAAAAAAAAAAAAAAAAGGAGTAACCATAGCAGTGAGTAAATGCCTGTGGCCCGACACCAAAAAAACTAACACAATTAGCTGGGAGGATTAATTTTAGGATACCTGGGATTAAAAGATAATATTCTTACTGAAAATCTGGAGTTGTTTAAGATAATACCTAGTGAACACCAAAAATGTTTTCTCGACCAAATAGTTGAAAAAAATATTTCTAGAAGCTTGGAAATTGAAAGTCATCTTTCAACAGCGCAGTGTGCATCTCTTCTCTAACATTCATTGCACTAAAAACATTAACTCACAACTGTAAGAAAAGAATAATATTCCACCAGTTTATTTGATACGTCACGTATACTGCAAAACAAAAGGGTTAAGCACCCTGAAGGGGAGGATGAAATGAAATAAAACATCATGTAGGTGACATAATAGTCTTTAGAGATACAGCAACTGTATTGATATTTACGGTTCCTCAGTCACTCCAGATCATGTTCAGATTTACGTAGTTGTTCAGCATATGTGGTTCTGAATAGATATGACAGGTTGCTGACACAACTATCTAGATCTGGAGAAGATACAGAGTGATCAAAACATGTAATCTAATTAAAAATTTGCAACTCAGGTGGAACAATAAATGAGAATTATCTTAAATTAAGAATGAAACTTCACGAGTTGAGACGGTACGTAATGTTATTGCAATAATTACAATCTCAAGTCAAATTCACCAAGAACCTGGCAGTCTGAGCCCACTTATCACTAGGACATCGCACCCCCTCTAGCCTGGATGCATGGATGCTCGAATTATTCTCAGGGTTAAGACCTGGCTGAAACCCAAAGTGAAAAGTTCTGAGATATTTAGTGAGTCATGGAACATATAAAGGAAAGAAAGAGGAGCGGGAGTGGGGGAGCGTTCACTGCAGCTGATAAAAATATTGTCTCTATTGACGTCAAAGTTGAGTGTGACAGTGAAGTTATCTTGTCAGTTATAACAGGTCTAGGTTAAACCAAGCTAATTGTTGAATTTTTTATTGGCCACCAGAGTCCGCTGTGACAGCTCTAGAGTCATTTAAGGAATTTCTATTGTCAGTAGTGCATAAATACTCAGATCATGCATTACTAGTTGAAGGCGACTTTAACCTACTAAGTATAGACTGGAATGTCTATGGATTCAATGTATCTGGTAGACACAGACAGTCATGCGAAGTACTTTTGAAAACAGTTTCTGATAACGGTCTTGAGCAGCTAATTCAGCTGCCCACACACAATGGAAATATCTTAGGCCTTGCAGCTACAAATAGTCTGGAGCTTATTAACATCAGTAAAGAAACGGGGATTAGCAATCACGGTGTCATTATAGCGACTTGGGTATGAAAGTTAATAATCAATCAAGAAGGATAGAAGAGTACTTCTGCTAGAAAAAGCAGACAAGCAGTTGTTAGCATCTCACTTACAAGTGAACTGACATCACTTGGTTCCAGTAAGATGAACATAGAGGAATTATGGGCAAAGTTTAAGCAGATTGTTAATTGTGGTCTGAAGAATTATATGCCTAGCAAGTGGATTAAGGACGGAAAAGACCCACCATGGTTTAGCAATGAAATCTGGAAAATGCTGAGGAAGCAGAGGCTGTTGCACTCTCAGTTCAAAAGAGAATGTGCAAATGATGATAAGAAAAGGTTAGTAGAGATTTGTGTATATGTGAAAAGATCTTTGTGCAAAGCACACAACTACCATCACAGTCATACCTTAGCAAAAGACCTGGCAGAGAACCCTAGAAATTCTGATCCTATGTAAAATTGCTAAGTGGGTCTAAGGGTTCCATCCAGTCACTTGTTGACCAGTCTGGTGAGGCAAATGAAGATAGCAAACTGAAAACCAAAGTTTTAAATTTCACATTCAAGAAATCATTCACGCAGGGGAATTGTACAAACATATCGTCCTTTGACCATTAAACAGACTCCCCTATGGACAACATAGTAATAAGCGTCTCTAGCATGCAGAAAAAACTTAAGGAGTTGAAAACAGAAGTGATCAGGTCCAGATGAAATCCCAAATCAGTTTTTCAATGACTACTCTATGGCACTGGCCCCCTTACTCAGCTTGCATTTATCTTGGATCTCTAACCCAGTGCAATATCCTAAATGACTGGAAAAAGTACAGGTGACTCCTGCATATAAGAAGGGCAAAAGAAAAGAAATGCAAATTTCAGACCAATATCCCTAACATCAGTTTGCTCCAGAATCCTTGATCATATTGTCAGTTCAAATATAACAAATTTTCTTGAGACTGAAAAGCTTATGTCCACAAATCAGCAAGGATTTAGAAAGCATTGCTCATGTGAAACTCAGCTTGCCTTTTCTCACTTGCTATGCTGTGAACTATGAATGAAGCCCAACAAGCAGATCTCTCTATTTCCAGATTTCTGGAAAGCATCCGACACAGTGCCCCATCGCAGGCTGTTAAAGAAGGAACAACCACATGGAATAGGTTCACATATATGCGAGCAGCTTGAAGACTTCTTAAATAATAGAACCCAGTATGTTGTCCTTGGCAGTAAGTGTTCATCAGAGACTAGGGTACTGTCAGGAGTGCCCATGGGAAGTGTCACAGGACCCTCATTATTCTCTATATACATAATTGATTTGGCAGACAGAGTTTGTAGCAACCAGTGATTGTTTGCTGATGGAGCGGTGTACAGTATGGTGTCAAAGTTGAATGACTGTAGGAGGATACAAGATGACTTAGATAAAATTTCTAGTTGGTGTCATGAATGACACAGTAGAGAAATGTCAGTAACTGTGGACGAGTAAGAAAAACAAACCTATGATTTACAGATAAAGCATTAGCAGCATGCTGCTTGATACAGACACATCTTTTAAACATCTGGGCATAATGTTGCGAAGCAATATGAAATGAAATGAGCATGTGACGATTGTAGTAGGAAAGGCAAATAGTTCAACTTCAGTTCATTGGGAGAATACTAGAAAAGTGTGGTTCATCTTTAAAGAAGACCGAATATAGGACGACAGTACAAACTATTTACAAACTATTCTTGAGTACTGCTCGAGTGTTTTGGAATCCGTACCAGGTCAGATTACAGAAAAAAAAATAGAAGAAATTAAGTGGTGGGCTGCCAGATTTGTTATTGATAGGTTTGAACAACACACAAGTGTTATGGAGATGCTTTGGGAAATCAAATGGCAATTACTGGAGGAAAGGTGATGTCCTTTTCCAGGAACAGTGTTGAGAAAATTCAGGGAATTGGTATTTGAAGCTGAATGCAGAACAATTCTGTCACCTCCGACATACATGGCATGTAAGGACCACGAAAATAAGATACGAGAAATTAGGGCTCAAATGGAGGCAGACAGACAGTTGTTTTTCATTCAGTCTATTAGCAAGTGGAACAGGAAAGGAAATGATAGCAGTGGTGCGGGGCACTTAGCTGATTCTGTGCACACTTCTGCACTGGCGTGCCAAAGAATAACACTGCAGCGTAAGTTTATCTTGGTCAACATCACTAAAAGGTGCAGCACCAACAGATCACATCTTTTGCCTGTTGCAGCTAACACTCCACCATGCACCATGAAGTGCACTGCGGAGTATCAATGAAGATGTAGATGTAGATTCGGTTGGGAAGGGCATCACAAAGCTGTTATCTCTTGTTTTGAGACAAGCTGTCCCACATCTGTTGTAACTGTTCCTCAATATGCTGAATACTGGCACTGGGACAGAGTTGACATCTGAGCTGATCCAACATGTTCCATAAAGAACACATCTGCGCATCTTAACTCAGGAACATATCTGTGGATCTTACTGCCCATAGCAGTACATCAACATCACACACAAAGTTCACAGAGACATGGGTCACATATGAACAAGCGTAGTCCTATTGAAAAATTCCACCACAATATCGCTGCATGGGAGGTAAAATATAAGGACACAGGATACCTTTGATGTACCAGCCATGACTTGAAGTCATACCCAATGGCTCCCCACAACATAATGCCAGGAGTGACACTGGTGTCTCTCTCCAAAACATGGAGGAATGGGACTTTTTGTAACTGCACAGGTGTGATGATGCCACAAAACCATTCTATCAGCACAAATGTTGCTACTCTAGCTCATGGTGGACGTGCACCCCAGAAACCATGTAGCTGGGCCGTGAAAGAGGAAAATAAACTTGAC
Organism: Schistocerca piceifrons; assembly: GCF_021461385.2. NCBI lineage: Eukaryota > Metazoa > Arthropoda > Insecta > Orthoptera > Acrididae > Schistocerca > Schistocerca piceifrons. Next base: position 587,007,182 of record NC_060138.1, read on the forward strand.
ATTCAGTCAATCTATGAGAGAGCAGAGTGTCCAAACACTGCATGGAGACAGGCACAGAGAAAGGCACAAACACAACCAGCACAAATAACGGAAACAAATAAGCATTCAGAACCAAGAGCATGGTGTGATGCAGAAGCCAGGTCTGAGCTAGTCAGTCTGAGCACAAGAACGGAACTTGCCAGATTTAGTGCCACTGGCAAGCAAGCACCTGGGCCAGTAGGTCTGCCCATACCACACTACACAAGCTTTCCACGAGAGCTTTCCTACTACTCTGCTGCTTAGATTCACACAGGCTCATCTGTTTTCTTCTGTATTCAGGAAGGCAGCGATATTAAAGGACCCCTATCCAGGTCACCACCATACTCGCCAATGATGGTCAACAGGGATGGTGCAGACCCGTGATTTTCATTGCTCAACACAATGCGATGCCATTCATTATCAATCTATGCTTCCTGGTCATGGCACCACTCCAAACGCAGCCATTGGTGGTTTTGTGTAAATGGCAACCTATGCACTGGATGGTAATTCCCTTGTCCAGCAGCTACTATTCTCTGACCAATGGTGCGGGATGACAGAATGTTGAAGGAAGTCAATTGCCTATACTCACATGGCAGATGAAGATGTGAAGGGGTTATGATGCGCTTGATGCACAATACATTGATCCTTCCTCATTGTGGTCAGACAAGGTTGACCAGAATCTTGATGAGAATGCCTTCCCTCACATTCCCTTGTAGCCCAATATCAAGTTACTGTCACATCCTGCCCCAAAAAATCTGGATACTCTAAGACTCGATAGCCAGCCAAATGGAGAGCCACAATGAGTTCCCCTTCAAAATTGGTCAGGTCCAGTATGCAGTCTATATGTGTCCTTCAAAGTGATTAACATCTAACATTGTTCATGCTCCATACATACCCTGCCAGGTCTGGTAATACCATTAACATGAACAAAACTAATGACTGCTGGTGGCTGTTCTATCTGTCAGAGAGAATTTCAACTCTATCATTTACATACTGTGGATGAAATGTACACGTATGAAGTTACGTGGAGATCTAACCATGTCTTCTGGGTACTTTACTTTTTTTTCTGGCAGTGTACATTCTCCATGGAAGATGATGGCACTAAAGTAACAGAAAATTGATGGCCTGCTTCCAGTTATACAGCTGAGTTGTCACTTTATTTTATACACATATTTCAAAGAACAACCCGGTCATCATCTTCATGTGCTGTGAGCTGTGCTGTTGTGTTTACTTGCTGCCTGGACTCTAATCAAACTGTGATCTGTTGTTGGTCCTGTGTCGCTATTTATAGCTAAATGAGAGTTCAAAACACTATGCTAACTATGTACTTTGACATTCTTTCACTTTTCAGAACCAATACTGGTATTCTGTGATATCTTTATTCTCTTAGTTTTTCCCAACTCTGGTTTGTGATATCTGGCAAGATATTAATTAATTCAGTGCCAGACACAAGCTATGTTTAAATTTAAAACTCTTGTCTCTATTTATTAGGTTTTCTTACATCTTAGCTTCAGTAGAATCCTTAATTACACCATCCCACAACCTTGGTAGTTTTAGTCTAGTGTATCCCTGATGTCCCTTCCATCTTCGGTCAACTGTTCTAATATTCTGCACCACGTAAGACATGTCATGCCAGATTTCAGATATCTATATCAGCATTACAAAAAGAAAAGATGCTAAGACCATAAACGTTTCAGAAAATATCAGTACAGGCTCTGAAAAGCAGAAGAGCATATAGTGGGTGTAGGAAGTCAAATTCACAATCAGCTAGGCTATAAATAGCAGCACAGGACCAACAATATTCCACAATCTGGTTGGAGTCCAGGTACCGAGTACACAAAGTAGCACAACTCTCAGCATCCGAAGACTATGACTGGACCAGTTATTGAAATAATGAGCACAAAATGGAAACGGCAACTCAGTTGTACACTCAGAAGCAAATCATTAATCAATCATGCGATACAACATTGTTCTCACCACGAGGCATTCTCTAAAGTACTAGATTCTTTCACACAAGGAATCAGCAGATTTTGAAACTGAGATGACATTTTATGAACTGTTTAGAAATGTTTCTACATTATTGAAGTGTTTTGAAGTGCGAGTGGATGAATTTATTTCAGTCGATGATAACACTGAATGCAGCACTAATTATGGCAGATGAAGACTTTTGTAGACTGTTTAGAGCTTAAAAAAATCACAGAGATGTAGATAACACATTTATTATGCGATCAATATTTTAGTTCCTGTCCTTACTACATCAGAAATGCACATCATCACGTAAAGTATACACAGCTATTAAAATGTACCCTCCAAATGGCAAAATAAAGAAAACAATGGACGATATTTAACAATTTGTCTCATTTTAATGGTGAAAAAGATGAACATATATTTTCCTCAAAAACAGTATACTGTAAATCAAATTACTGTACTGTGGTAACATTTGACAAGCAACAAGATACAGATCCCACACAAGTGTTTGCCTCTGTAGCCGCCAGGGATTTACCCTTGCTTGGGACTCTTGAGCTGGGTATATTTAGACTTGTGATAGCATCTAAGGAGTTACCTGAATAATAGGTAGCTCTTCCAAAGTCTGGAAAATTGTTATCAGCTAAGAGAATGATGTGCAGATCCTATATCCATGCAGTGCACATCCAAATTATGCCATTTGGGAGAAAACAATACAGAGATCTGTCAGCATTGCATGTTCCTCTGGGTCTGATCACAGCACCACTTTAATGGGAAAAAGTATTGCAGGACCATCAGTTTAGTGTTAAGCTTTTTTCAATTTATGTCAAAATCTAGAGGCTTATCTTCCTGAAAAATGGTCTTTCAGTGCCAGACCGAGAACTTTTTACACTCCTTTGTAATTTGCTGAGGCAAAATATGTCATCGTCTGAAGATGGACTCAAACCCTTAACTGTCACTACAAAATTAATCAATTTGATGAGGCAATTTGTCTCAGTATTCCCCCCCCCCCCTTTTTCTTCCTAACATTTTAACATTTTACATTGGTCAAGAAGTCTTACATTCATAAAGGATAATCTATTGGACATTATTTCTATCCAAAAACATCTTCATTGTGAAACATACATTTTTGCATCCTTGAGAACCAGTTTTTTTTTTTTCCTCTCTTTGTAATACTGAACCAAAAATATCCTTTTAAGTGCCCTTAAACCCATAGCAAGATTGATCATAGTCCACTATGTTTTCATTGTATGTTTTCTTGTTCAGAAATAAAACTAATGAAAAAATTATCTAACCTCTGTTTAGTACATACTGTTTTCATGAATGAAGGAAGCTGCCAAAGCAAAGAAGCACTCTACCAGCATACACAGTTTCCCATATTCATCCATTACGCACTCCATGCTGATATTTTACAGATTTAACAGGACTCTGCATTGTGATAGTATAAGTTATGGTAAATGCGGTTTTATCTGATTACATATTAACACATAGTTAACATTAAATATATAATCTTTTCTCATGCTCACAGCTTTATAAAATCATGTTATAAACCATAAAACAAAACTACCTTCTCATCGCCCAAAGCTGAGTCATAGCCCGCAGACACCATCAACAGCTCAGGTTGAAACTAAATAAAAAAATAAAATAAAAAAAGTAGTAAGTAAATTCAAACCTCAGGGCATCCTATAGCAGCATCATATCCTGCTGATATCAGGATCAATTCTGGCTGAAACTAAAAAGAAAAATTATATTTAAAAAATTGACTGCAAACAAATGTTCAGTTCAAAATTTTAGTTATTTATTGCAATGGTAGTATCAATTATTGATTTAAAGTGGGAGAATCTTTTGTCATGCAAACAGCAGTATATATGGCTTCAGTGTCAAAGAATTTTCTTTTTAAAGTAAAGTAGTCAATACAGACAATATCACAAAACTATTTCCACTAATCTCGAGGAAGCTCTCATATTCTTAAACTGGAAAAGTGAGAAACGTGTATGTGCTAATGGAATATATCTGCCTCGAAGGCAGACAAACGTCAACAACTAATGAATTAACATACTAGAGCAAGATTAAAAGTAAGACAGAAAATCATTTATGATTTTATGAATGAAATAATGTAAAATCAACATCTTGAAACAAAATAGCGCAAATTAAGAGTGAAGTAACAGAAATGTTGGGCGTTCCTACATTTAGGGTGGGCGAAGACAGGAAATGGATGGGCAGCAAATGAAACACTCAAAAGAATGCTTTTCATAAACAAATATGGTTTCCAAAATACAGTTTTTCATAGGTCAAACAGAAAATTTTTTACTTGTGGTAGTAGTACATTGACTTTTAATGGAAAAACTATTGAAAAACTGGTTGCTGCTGAGTAAGCAACGCGAAGATGCATGTTGGGAACTATTGCATTTACCTGAGTATAAGACAACCTGGATTATAAGACAACCACCACCTTTTCAAGAGGCTTCTTGAGAAAAATCAAAATTGCAAACTTTTTTCCCGACACAAAATATCTGTCTAAAGAGTTTACATCATAACTATTCTAAATTTATGCCACTTATAGTTTGCCTACATTTTGATAAAACAAGGAGAAATAAAATAAAATAAGAGAAATGTTATACATTAATGTGCAGACCGTCTTCTTTGCTACATTTTTTGTTTACTATTCCTTTCATCTGTGGTTCAAGATTTTTAATAATAACAACAACAACATTATCTGGCTAATGAAGTATATTGTATAAAACAGAGAAGGAACAAGAAAACACTAGAGTTATGTGCACAATGTAAGAAAACTAAGTAAATATGTAATGCACTCTATACTAGGTGAAACTATCAGCAAGATATATAAAACAGAGATGTTCAGTGATTAAAGTAGGCACTAGGAACAAATGATATGCCTAGCTATTTGTTTCGTAATTTTTATATTATCCTGTGTACTGAGAAAGCTGTTTATTATTTATCTCACTATCTATAACATAGCCACTTAAGTGTATGTCAATTACTATCTCTTAACTTCTTCCTTTTTAACAATCAAACTTTTGTCATGTTTTATTTCATTGCTTCTTGTTCCTGTAAAGTCTCTTATAATTTATAAGCTCATTACAGGCTTTACTGATTGTATCCCCCTTTATTTTACATCATACAATTAATCACTGAAGAATATGTGTATGCCAATAGTAGCGACATTTGGAGAACTTGCAACACAAACGTTTTGTGGCTACTGTATGGCAGTTTATTTGGAACAGTAGTGCTGCTGACAAGATTACTTTTGTATATACTATTATTTATTTACATTTGACAATGTTGGCACTGATTTTGTGTTTAGCATTTGACGATGCCCCTATGGCTCCAGTATATTACACATATTTTTATAAAACATGTATGCCTCTTCATATTTAAAGTGCACAAATGCACATGTTGTCAGTAATAATTTTCATTGTGGTCTATTTTATTGTTTTAAGCTGTGAACAATGTGCTAGTGTATTTGTGTTTTTCCCATACTTTGCAGCAGATCTAAACATAGTCATTATAGCTCAAAACCGGTAGTCTGTTCTTGCCACTGTAATTTATTCACAACAATAATTATAGTCAACAAAAATAATTAATAACTGAGATATAATTTGATTGGAATCTATTCACCAAGTGGTGACAGGACACACACACACACACACACACACACACACACACAAAAGAGGAGGTTTAACATACACAAGCTTTAAGAGCCAGTGACTCCCCCTTCTGGCAGAGAGTTGAAGGGGAAGGAAGAGGGCTGGAGAGATTTAGGAGAAAGGGTATAGTTCAGAAAAGTCACCCAGAATCCGGTGTCAGGGAAAACTAACCAGATGGGATGAAAAGGAAAGACTTATTGTTGGACACTGCACTGCTCAGGCTGTTTGTCGGCATGACTACCACCCAGTTATCCGTCAGGATGAATGAGCATAGGCAGAGGGTGTATACTGGCAATACACAACAGCTTGCTGCAGAGCATGCTCTACTCATGACAGTCATGACCTAAATGCCTCTTTCACCATGTGCGCCTTATGGATTCTTCCCCCCGGACACCATTTTCTCAAAACTTTGCAGGTGGGAACTAGTGCTACATGTCCTTTGTTGTTGCCACCCACCTGGCCTTAATTTACGTTAATTTCCACTGTCTCGGCATTTCTTCACAGTAACTACTCCTTTCTTCGCGCCATTTTAGTTTTCTACATCTTCCATTTTCTGATCTGTCTATTTTCGACCGTCCCCCTCCCACCTCTGTTACAGACAATGCATTTAGCTTTTAGCTATTCTTAACTCATGCACGATGTTTTAGTAGTAATCTCTGTCTTGCATATTACCCTGTCTTCCACATTTAAGCAACCGAATTTCTCATTTGCAGCTCAATAAGTAAATGATTACATTATCTTATAATCAAATCAAATTTAGATATGGATTCAGAATCAAGTAATGATTTTTGAAGAACAACATTTCCAATTTTGAATGTTAACTTTACTTAAAAAGCAACAATAATATTCGTACACGGTACCAGTATCCCTCCATATATGATAACTTTTATGTAAACCTGTTCAAATACAACAATTCAATAGTTTGTAAGAGGATGGAAATTAGTGTTATTTTTCCTGTGTTTTACAAAATTGTCAAATTTTAAGCAGATGGCTAGTTCATAGTTTCTCACGTATCCCTTGCATTAGTGCCATGAGTCAAATGTCATGAGACTGTTCAAGCAACATTGATACTGTGTAAAGCGTTTTGTCTTATCAGGAAAACTTTAACCTGTTCAAATGCAAATATTATTTGCCCATCCCTATCATCCTGATTTCTTCAAAATAAATCAGCACATGACCTTAATATTCAAAGCATCATATGTAAAGAGGATCCCTATATAGTCTATTAAACAACATAAAAATGTTAACCTCGGCAAGAATAACGACCTGTGAATATAAGACGAACCAGTATTTTTCAAATGATGAATTCAGAAAGAAACCTCAAATCTCATGTTATAATCAGGTAAATATGGTGCTATGAGAGCCCAGGGGAAAAAAAAGGATCAGGAAACGGACTGTATTTGAGCCATATGATTTATTTGTTTAAGCTACAGAATCAATACTGTTTTCACTATTTAAAACACTTTCCTCACTTCCTACTGTACAGTATAAAAAGTTAGATAATTTCCTTATTATTTTTAATGTAACACTGAAAATAAGAAATTACTGAAAATATAATGTAAATGGATAGATAATCTACTCACCAAGCAGTGGCGGGAGAACATTCACATGAACAGGTTTGACTTCTACAAGCTTCGGAGCAGTGGCTAATTCTTCTGGCAGAAGAGTTGAAGGGGAAGGAAGAGGCATGAAGGAAAGGTCTGCAGAGGTTTTAAGGGTAGGAGTACAGTTCAGAAAAGTCACCCAGAACCCTGGGAGGGAGACTTACCGGACAGGATGAGAAGGAAAGACTGATTGTCGGGGACTGCACCGGGCGAGATTTGAAAACCTGAGAGCTTAAAAGTGGAAGACAGGGTAATATGCAAGACACAGATTACTACTAAAACATCGTGCATGAGTTACTAAGATTGAAAACCTAAGTGCATTGTCTGTAACAGAGATTTTGGGGAGGGGGGGGGGGGCAGTGAAAAATAGACAGATCAGAAAATGAAAGATGTAGAAAACAAAAATGGAGTGAAGAAAGGAGTAGTTACTGTGAAGTAATGCCGAGATGGTAGGCATTAACGTGAATGGAGGCCAGGTGGGTGGCGAGAAACAAGGATGTGCTGTAGTGCCAGTTCCCATCTGTGAAGTACTGAGAAACTGGTGTCTGGGGGAAGAATACAGGTGGCACATGTGGTGAAACAGGGGCCAAGGTCATGACTGTCATATTGTTCAGAATGCTCTGCAACAGGATACTGTGTGTTGCTGGTATACATCCTCTGCCTATGCCCATTCATCCTGACTGATAATTTGGTTCTAGTCATGCCAATGTAAAAGGCCAAACATTGTTTACATAATAGCTGGTGTATGACATGTTGTTTCACAGGTGGTTCTCTCTTTGATAGTATATGTTTTGCCAGTTACAGGGCTGAAATAGGTGGTGTAGGAGGGTGCACAGGACAAGTCTTGAAATCAGTGGGTAGGAGCCATAAGTTAGGGGGATGGGTCAGAAGGAGCATAGTGTCTGACAAGGATATTGTAGAGATTGGGAGGATGATGAAAAGCTATTCTAGGAGTGGTGGGAAGAATGGATCTCATTTCATGGCATAATTTTAGGAAGTCATGGCCTTGTCAAAGTAGTTGATTAATACATTCAAGACCAGGATAAGACTGGGTGACAAGTGGTATGCTCCGAAGTACTTTTTGGAGGGTCAGCAGTGCCAGGATTGGATGTGATGGCTCAAGAAAATATGCTTTTGAACTAGGCTCTTGTGATAATTTCATCTAAAGAAGGCTGAGGTGACAGTGGTGGTGTATTGCTGTATAGGGTCTGCATCCGAACAAACTGGTTTGTCTCAAATGCCAAGGCTGCATGGGAGCGAACGTTTGACATGGAAAGGATGGCAACTGTCAAAATGTTAAGTACTGTTGTTTGTTAGTAGGTTTAATGTGGACGGAAGTGTGTAGGCGGCCTTTAGTGAGGACGAGATCAACATGAAGGAAAGTGGCATAGGATTGAGAGTAGGACCATGTGAAATTTAATTGGGAGAAGCTATTCAGAGATTCCAGGAATTTAACAGGTCAGCCTCACCATCAGTCCATACGGCAAAGATGTCATCCTAAACCAAACCTGAGGCTTACGGCTTATGAATCCCAGAAAAGCCCCTCCAAGCAACCCATGAAAAGGTTGGCATAGGAACAAGCAAACGTGGTTCCCAGGGCCATACCCCATACCATGTTTGTATATCTGTTTGTTTGTCTGCCCCTCAAAGGTGAAGGGTGCAGTAATTGTTGGGAAATATAAATTTGATTAAGGTGAGGAAGAAGGATGTCATGGGTATGTAATCAGGTGGGCTTTGACTGAGGAAATGATCAGTAGCAGACAGGCCACGTACATGGGGGATGTTGGTATAGACGGAGGTGGCATCAATTGTGACAAGCAAGGTGTGCGATTCGAGTGGGACAGCGCAGATTTCAGACGGTCTAGGAAATGGTTGGTATCTTTAATATACGGGGGAAGTTGCACGTGTTGATAAACTAAGGCAGATATACATTAGGTGGGTGTTCTGAAGCCAGTAATTATAAGACGGCCAGGGTGACTGGGTTTCTGGATCTTAGGAACAAGGTGAAATGTGGGGCTGCTTGGTTTGGATGGGGTACAAATTTCTGTGGATTGAGGTGAATGTCCTTGTGAGAGGCCTGAGGTTTTTAGGAGGGACTGCATGTCAGTTTGAATCACAGGGATGAGATCTTGATCAGATGCTGTATGTAGAGGTGTCAAACAGCTGGAGTAGACCTTCACTAACATACTCCTGTCAGGCAAGTACCACAGTGGTAGATCCTTTGTCTGCTCGGAGGATAATGAAGCAATGCTGGATGTGAGAAATTCTTGGAAGGCTTGTAAGAGATGATACTGAGGTAGTGATCCACAGCGACAGAGAGTTGGGTCCTCGCAGCGCTAAAGATGACCATGCGTCAGCCAGGTGTGGCAAATGCGTAGCCAGCAGAGTCCTTGCGGGAAGTTTGCAAGGAAGAGCGCCACACACCTGTAGTCTCCTTGATGACCTGAAGTTTGTTGGGTGAAGGCAGGGTGAGCCATTCATCACCCCAGGGGCCAAAGACCTTCTGCATTAAGATCACGCTCCGAAAGGCCAATCTCCAAGGTCGGTGCACCGACAGCCTGTTTGGCCAGCGTGTCAACAAGTTCATTACCCACGATGCCGACATGACCCAGGATCCACACGAAGCCCACAGAGCGGCCGCAACGGGAAAGAGTATGGAGGGACTCCTGGATAGCCATCACCAGACAAGAGCAAGGGAAACACTGGTCAATAGCTTGTAAGCCACTCAGGGAGTCACTACAGATAACGAAGGACTCACCTAAGCAGGAGCGGATGTACTCTAGGGCGTGAGAGATGGCAACAAGCTCTGCAACGAAAACAATGCAGCCAGTCGGCAATGAGCATTGTTCTGAATTATCCCCAAGAGTAATAGCATAACCAATTCGACCAGCAACCATCAAACCGTTGGTATAGGCCACGTCAGAGCCATGAAATGCGGCAAGGATGTAAAGAAAGCTGCGGCGGAGGGCCACAGGAGGGACCGAGTCCTTCGCGCCCTGTGCTAAATCCAGCCAAAGGCATGGGCAGGGCACACACCACAGGGGTATACGTATATGGGTCCGGAAAAGAGGTGGAAGAGGGAAAAACTCAAGCTCAGAGAGAAGAGCCTGGATGCGAACCACGATCGTACACCCTGACCGGGGCTGCAGTTCTAGATGATGGACGACCGAGTTAGGGAACAGGAGACGGTAATTTGGATGCCCGGGCAAGCTACAAACATGTGCAGCATAAGCGGCCAGTAGACGTAGGCACTGGATCCGCAATGGTGGAACACCAGCCTCTACAAGTATGCTGTCTACAGGGCTTGTGCAGAAAGCTCCAGTTGCAAGTCGGATCCCGCAGAGAAGTATGGGGGCAATGCCGAACCATAAGCCAGGCTCCCATAATCGAAATGGGACTGAATCAATGCCTGATACAGTCGTATAAGGATAGACCAAATGGCACCCCAGCTGGTGTGACTCAAGCAACGAAGAGCATTAAGATAGTGCCAGCACATTAGTTTAAGCTGTCGAATATGAGGGAGCCAAGTCAACGGGATATCAAAAAGCAAGTCCAAAAATGGTGCGTCTCCACCACAGCAACAGGTTCCCTGTTAAGATAAAGCCGCGGCTCAGGGTGAACAGTGTGATGCGGGCAGAAATGCACAACGTGAGTCTCGGCAGCCGAGAACTGGAAGGCGTGCATGATGGCCCAAGACTGCACCCTGCGGATAGCGCTCTGTAGCTGCCGTTCAGCAACCCCAATGCTAGTGGAGCTATAGTACAGGCAAAAGGCATCAGCATACGAAGTAGCCGATACGGACGTTCCCACAGCTGCAGTCAGCCAATTGATAGCAACTAAAAAGAGGAAGACACTCAAGACCGAGCCTTGCGGGACCCCATTCTCCTGGACTCAGGAGGAACTATGGGAGGAACCAATCTGCACGCGGAAGGAACGAAGTGACAGAAAATTTTGAATAAAAACCGGGAGTGGGCCCCTAAGACCCCTCCCATTAACAGTGGTGAGGATGTGATGTCACCATGTGGCACTGTATGTCTTCCGCATGTCAAAAAAGATGGCAACCAGGTGCTGAAGGCAGGCAAATGCCCTAAAGATGGCAGACTACAGGCAGATCAGATTATCGGTGGCAGAACGGCCCTTACGGAATCCACCCTGAGACAGAACCAGAAGGCCCGGAGACTCAAGTAGCCAACTCAACCTCCAGCTCACCATGCATTTGAGCAACTTGTACGGAACGTTGGTGAGGCTAATGGGGTGGTAGCTGTCCACCTCCAGTGGGTTCTTGCCAGGCTTCAACACTGGTATAATAATGCTTTCCCGCCACTGAGACAGGAACTTACCCTCAACCCAGATACAGTTGAAAAGGTCTAGGAGGCATCGCTGGCAGTTCACCGAGAGGTGTTTGAGCAGCCGATAGCAGTTGCGATCCGTATCAGGACAAGCGGCTAGGGCACTCTGGAATTCCCACTCACTGAATGGAGCACTGTACGATTCAGGTTGGAGCATGTGGAATGAACGGCTCCTAAATTCCAACTGCTCTTTCAGGGAGCGGGTAATTCCTAGAAGCGGAACTCTGAGCATAATGCTCCGCTAAGAGTTTTGTAATTGTGTCAAAGTAAGTACAGACTGATCCATTCAGGAAAAGCCCAGGTACAATGATTGGGGTCCGATAGCCATAGAGTTGCCAAACCTTGGCCCAAACCTGCGATGGAGAGGTACGGAGGCCAATGGTGGAGACATACCTTTCCGAGCACTCCCGCTTGCACCGGCGAATAAAGCGGTGAGCTCAGGCACAGAGCCATTTAAAGGCGATGAGGTGTTACAATGATGGGTGTCACTTATGACAATGGAGCGCCCGCCTGCGATCTCTAAATACTTCAGCGACCTCGGGTGACCACCAAGGCACAGTCCTCTGCCAAGGGGACCCGGAAGAACAGGGTATTGCAGATTCCACAGCAGAAACAATGCCGGTGGTGATCGTGTGAACCACCACATCAATGGTGTCATTAGAAAGAGGCTCAACAGTGGTAATGGAGGCGAACGAGTCCCAGACAGCCTTATTCATAGCCCAACTGGAGGGGCACCCGAAGAGTGACACTGTGGCAGTGACAGAAAGATCAGGAAGTGGTCACTACCGCACAAGTCGTCATGTACACTCCATTGGACACATGGTAGAAGGCCAGGGCTGCAGACTGAAAGGTCAATGGCTGAGTATGTGGCATGTGCCACACTGAAATGTGTGGAGGCACCATTATTTAAGAGAGGAAGGTCGAGCTGTGCCAACACCTGCTCAACGACAGTGCTTTGGCCTGTTGCCACCAAACCACCCCATAAAGGGTTATGGGCGTTAAAATCGCCCAGTTACAGAAAAGGGGGCGGCAGGTGGGCTATCAGCGCAGCCAATACATGCTGTGGGACATCATCATCCAGTGGAAGATAGATGCTGCAGACAGTAACAGCCTGAGGCGTCCACAGCCGAACAGCGACATCCTCTAAAGGTGTTTGAAGAGGTACACACTCGATGTAAAGAGATGCAGACGCCACCAGATACCCTCTCATAAGCTGCCCGATTCTTATAATATGCCTGATAGCCACTGAGGGCAGGGGTTTGCATCACCAGAAACCAAGTTACCTGGAGAGCAATGCAGAAGAAGGTGAAAAGGCTGAGAAGTTGTCTGAGCTTAGCAAGGAGGTGGAAAAAACCACTGCAATTCCACTGGAGAATGACATTGTCCATGGTCGAAAAAGGCGCGAAGGGACCAAGAAGGCAAATTACGCCGCTGGGTCAGCTGCTACCACCAACTGACGACATGTGCGATCGACATCCATTGTGTCTGAGGGTCCGTCGAGATCTAGGTTCTCAGCGGACGCCAGAGTCCCCACCTCATCCTCAGACACAGAGCTTGTAGGGAGCGGTGGGGTGGGTGCCACTGCAATTTCCTTGGTCTTATAGGTCTTCTTCTTGGACTTTTCTCACTGCCCCTTGGGTTTTACTGGCTGGGAGGGCTTCACTGATTCAGTCTCTGGGACAGAGGAGGATCGTGAAGCCCTACAACCAGCTGCTTGTGGGCAATTCAGCCACTAGCGGGCATCATCTGTCCCGCTGATGGAAACCTGGGAAGGGAGGGACCCAAGGGACCCCTTGCGAGCGACAGAAGCCGAAGAAGTTGGACACTTCTCCAGCTTAGAGGTGGGGACGGATATCCCCGATGGGTGGGGGGATGTTGCTCTCTTAAATAATGGTGCCTCCACACATTTCAGTGTGGCACATGCCACATACTCAGCCATTGACCTTTCAGTCTGCAACCCTGGCCTTCTACCATGTGTCCAATGGAGTGTACATGACGACTTGTGCGGTAGTGACCACTTCCTGATCTTTCTGTCACTGCCACAGTGTCACTCTTCGGGTGCCCCTCCAGTTGGGCTATGAATAAGGCAACAGGGACGGTAGTGCCACCCCACGAGCAAGGGGACAGGTGTGGTCTTCCAGCTCTGGGAGGTGACTGTTGTAGATGGAAATGATGGGGTTAGAACAGTGGTAGCGGCGGCGTAAGAGGAAGTCATACAAACAGGATGGAGGCGTCCAAACTTCCGCTTAGCCTCACTGTAGGTCAGTCAGTCCACGGTCTTATATTCCATGATTTTCCACTCTTTCTGTAAGATATTGTAGTCTGGTGAGCAAGGTGAATGATGTTCTCCGCAGTTGACACAGATGGGAGGCGGGGCACATGGAGTATTGGGATGGGATAGGCGTCCGCAATCTCGACATGTGGGGTTGGAAGTATAGTGGGAAGACATATGGCGAAACTTCCAGCAATTAAAGCACCACATCAGGGGAGGGATATAGCGCTTGACGTCACAGTGGTAGACCATCACCATGACCTTATCAGGCAATGTATCACCCTCGAAGGCCAAGATGAAGGCACCAGTGGCAACCTGATTATCCCTCAGACCCTGATGAATGCGCCGGACGAAATGAATGCCTCGCCGCTCCAAATTGGCGCGCAGCTCGTCATCAGACTGCGATAGACGGACCCTGTGGAATATAATACCCTGGATCATATTTCAACTCTTATGGGGCGTGATGGTAACAGAAACATCCCCCAACTTGTCACAGTCGAGTAATGCTCATGACTTGGCAAACGATGCTGTTTAATTAAAACTGACCCAGAGCACATTTTGGACAAGCCCTCCACCTTTCCAAACTTGTCCTCTAAATACTCCACAAAGAACTTAGGCTTCATCGTCGTGAAAGACTCCCCGTCAGCTCTCGTACATACTAGGTACCAAGGCGAATAAGCTTCACTGCCAACCATTTTGTTCCTCCCATGGTGCGGCTAGGTAGGGGAGCGATTTGGGGTCATACGTAGTTTGCATTAAATTAAGCCCTCGAATGCTTAGAGAAAGCTGGTGGCTGGCCACCAGCAAGAGATGATGTACCACGCTTCATTGCATGTCATCCACCCTGATGCCACCCACTCCGACTAAGGGCCCTCCCAACGGGTGCCACCCAGGCGCAGCAAGGGCCACCTGGCAGGATGGCCACTGCCGGGAGTCCCAATGCACCAGGGAGATAGGCACCTACTCCTTGGTACATGTGGGGAGTTAACGGCGCAGGCATCAGCAGAGTGATTCCTGTGTTGTCAGGGGCTACAACCAACAGGGTAAATGGCGGCCCAACCACAACAGACTGGCTACCGTGCTGGATATCAGGCGCAAAGAAGTCCATGGTCGTCTTCAGCGCAGAAAGCAACACTGCATAGCGCATGGCTTATCCTCGGCTTATCCTCGCCCAAGGTATGGAGAATGGGCGGGACTGCAATGTGACGACGAGAAAGGGGCAAAAGATCTCAATGCACGATGGACACATTGCACCAAGTAAGGCGCCCTTCCCCAACTGGCTCACTCTTTGGAATAAATTTTAAATACGGAGGTCAAACCAGAGAGGGGACCATCACCTAAGGGCCGAGATGTGTGACACTCCTTTTAATTGCCTCTTACAACAGGCAGGAATACCGCGGGCCTATTCTAACCCCCAGACCCACAGGGGGGGAGAGAGGGGGGGGGGGGGGGGGGACTAGTGTTGAAGCTGACCTGTTAAAATTCCTGTAATCTGTAAGTACCTTCTCCGAATTAAATTTCATTTCATCCCATTCTGAATCCTATGCCACTTTCCTTCATGTTGATTTCACCCTCATCAAAGGCCAACTACACACTTCTGTCCACATTAAATCTACTAACAAACAACAGTATTTACATTCTGACAGTTGCCATCATTTCCAGGTCAAACAACCCCTCCCATACAGCCTTGGCATTCGAGGCAAACCTATTTGTTTGGATGGTGACTCTTTACAGCAACACACCACCATTTTTACCTCGGCCTTCACTGAAGGTAATTATCCCAAGAGTCTAGTTCACAAGCAGATTTCCTAAGCCATCACATCCAATCCTGGTACTGCTAATCGCTCCACAAGACAGTTTCGGAGCATATCACTTGTCACCCAATATTATCCTGTTCTTGAATGTATTAATCAGCTATTTGGACAAGGACATGACTTCCTAAAATCATGTCCTGAAATGAAATCCTTTCTGTCTGAGATTTCACCCACCACACCTAAAATAGTTTTTCATTGCCCTCCCAATCTTCACAATACTCTTGTCAGACACTAGGCTACTTCTGAACCCATCTCTCTACCCTACGTCTCCTACCCCTGCGATCATTCCAGCTGCAAGATTTGTCCTGTGCACCCTCCTACCACCACCTATTTCAGTTCTGTAACTGGCAAAACACCTGTGAAACAACATGTCATATACCAGCTGTTATCTAAACAATGTTTGGCCTTTCACATTGGCATGACTAGAACCAAATTATCAATCAGGATGAATGGGCATAGGCAAAGGGAGTATACCAGCAACACACAGTATCCTGTTGCAGACCATGCTGCACAATATGAGTCATGACCTCGGCCCCTGTTTCACCACATGTGCCACCTGTATTCTTCCCCCAGACACCAGTTTCTCAGTACTTCACAGATGGGAACTAGCACTACAGCACATCCTTGATTCTCGCCACCCACCTGGTCTTCATTTACGTTAATGCCTTCCATCTCAGCATTCCTTCACAGTAACTACTCCTTTCTTCACCCTATTTTAGTTTTCTACATCTTTTATTTTCTGATCTGTCTATTTTTCACTGTCCTCCTCCACCCCTCCCATCTCAGTTGCACAAAATGCACTTAGTTTTTCAATCTTATTAACTCATGCACAGTGTTTTCGTAGTAATCTCTGTCTCACATATTACCCTGTCTTCCACCTTTAAGATCTCAAGTTTTCAAATCTCATCCAGTGCAGTCCTCAACAATTAGTCTTTCGCTCTCATCCTGTCTAACAAGTCTCCCCTAACTCAGGATTCCAGGTGACTTTTCTGAACTTGTACCCCTTTCCCTAAACCTCTCCAGCACTTTTCTTTCACACCTCTTCCTTCCCCTTCAACTCTTCTGCCAGAAGAAGGAATCACTGGCTTTGAAAGATTGTAAAAGTTAAAACCTTTTGCGTGTGTGTGTGTGTGTGTGTGTGTGTGTGTGTGTGTGTGTGTTTTTGCCTGCCACCCTTTGGTGAGTAGATTTTTAATCTATCCATTTACATTTTATTATTTTTAATGATATATTAGTTTAAACTGAAACATCAGTAATAAAATATTCATACAAATAAGCAAAAGGATGTAAGAATGGGGAATGGAAGAGCAATATCCAGGATGAATTGTGCTTATGGTGAATAACACACAGACACACAGCAACAGTTTCTAAGTGTGTGAAGAAAGACGAACACACAAAAACCAATGAAATGTGTGTGACACGTTTATTCAGCAATATAATAATGGTTAAGTGGGTGCTGGAAATGTATGTTCTACATCATTGTGAGATACTGTGCATGTGATTTGCGAAAGAAACCAAGCATCTCTCCAACTGAACACATTCCAAAGGAAGTTCATTCTTGCACAAAAACTGATCTCTCAGTAGAACACATGTTTTCATTCGTACAACATACATAATGTTCTCAAACTTTCCATTTCATTTGGTGCATTCAAGTTCTGGCAGCACATACCTATCCAGTATCTAGTATATCTACCTACACCTATTATACTGAGTGCACCATCATCCCCCTTTGGATCCTTCTGGTTTGTTATTGCCTTCTTTTTCTGGATTTCATTAATTATAACTGAACTCCCTGTAATTATTGTTTTATCTCTGCATGATATTATAAAATAACAAGAGGAATTTAAAACTATTCATACTTCTGTTTGTAAATAGGATCTGCAAAGAAAGATAATCACCATACTACAAGGAACATTCAGAAGTAAGATTATAGCATCAGAGCCAAGATAATGCTCACACGTGAAAGGTAATGTTTATCAGAGTTCAAGCATAGAGAGGGGGGGGGGGGGGGGTCTTAAACTTTAAAAAAAGAGGAATTCAATGAAAACCAGAATTACTTGAAAAAGTAGGATTCAGAAACACACTGGAAATTAAAGGTGTGTGGTGACTGCAAAAAAAAAAAAAAATAAATAAATAAATAAATAAATAAATAAATAAATATATATATAAAACCAAAATTGAAAATTAAGAGTAACGTGTGTACATATGCACTTCACTTGAGGGAGTTCTGTGTCCCCAAATCACGTTTTAAAATGTCTAGTTTCAAATAAATCAGTATTGATTATTGCATTTTTCTATCCACATGAAAGGTATATTTATGAATACAGAAGCTACCAAATGTTTATTTAATAACTCTGATCATCATTGCCCATTAAAACTTAAAGAAAGTAAGTGTAGTTAGAAATACGTACCTCCAAAACCACTGGTAATAAAACGTGATGAAAAATAGCTAAATAATCAGCATCAGTCATTCCTGTTTTATTCAGTGGTACATTAAAGTTGCATCCTTTTCCTTTTCCTTCCCCAATGTAGTCATAATCAGACTCTCTCAAATTTGGCCAAAAGGAGCCATGTTCATAACGATGAATAGAAAAGTACACAACCCTATAAAAGAAATAACAGTTTTATCTTTTTTGTCATTAATATAAAATTACTGCATTTTCTCTCTGTTTAACTGTACGAATACCCTTCAAAGAAAAATTAAAAAGAGGAGCTGCTGCACGAATATCATGAACTCAGTACTAAATAAAAAAGCGAAAGCGGAAGTTGGAAGGAATATGGACTTTAAGGCATTACTCTTCAAAAAGAGGAAGTTAATAAAAATTAGAAAAGAGATATGACACTGTGAGAAGAATCTGACAGAGCACTGAAAGATCTAAGGCAAAACAAGGCCTCTGGTGAAGACAACATTCCCACAAAATTACTGAGTTCCTGGAAAGAGCATATCATAAACAAACTATTCCACCTACCGTATTTACTCAAATCTAAGCCGCACTTTTTTTCCGGTTTTTGTAATCCAAAAAACCGCCTGCGGCTTAGAATCGAGTGCAAAGTAAGCGGAAGTTCTGAAATATGTTGGTAGGTGCCGCCACAACTAACTTCTCCCGTCGAATATATGTAGCGCTACACAGGCATGCTTTACAGGCACAAAGATAGATACTGGCGCCAAAACCTCTGCATCAGTAAATAAATTAAAAAAAAACGTGGAAGACGAGCTTTTTTCTCCGCCCCGAATTTCGACCACTGCATTTTCATACATTATCCAACGAAGTAAATACAAATTCCATATTGTTCATCTTCGAATGTAGCAGCTTTTCAATGTACTACGAAAATCCGACTGGCAAGACCGTTTGCGATGTTTGTCAGTATGGCCAATTCTACGATTTTTTTTCTACCTGTGAGAAGAGATGGTTGCTAATGAGAACTTTTGTGAATTCTGAATCACATGCAGTATTCTCTTCACCATAAGAATAATACGAATATAAACATTTTGCCATGTATTCTTTCGTGTTTGCTGCTATCTCATTTAAATCCTGTCTGCCTAATAAACTACGAAACTAGAGTGAGACAACACAAACGCGGAAGTATACACATATGGCATGTTCATATTCGTATTATTCTTATGCCTAATAGTGATACAGTCAGAAATGAAGCAAGGCAATTGACTAGATTTTTAAATCTAAGATGACTAATTTCTGTGCAGAAAATAATGTACTAAAGAGGCGTCTGCATAGATTTTCAAACGGAGAAAAATTTTCGCTAAACTCTCGTTCAGAACATCTATCATACGCAGTTAATTATTTGGTTCTTGTTGATCATTATCAAAGAAAGCAGCAGTGTAAATAACAACAAATAGCAGTCTCTTGCCATTGTTTCGCTACTGAGACAATTACCCTCTCTTTTTTTTTTCTATTGTAAGCGGCGGTAGCACGCACAAAAGCAAACCATGCCGCGAGCGGCGACAGGTCGTGAACATTCATTATCGGAATGCGACAAACAACACATGACACAGTACAGTAATGCATTTTCAACTTAGAGTGACAAAAACACCTATAACAAAGAGAACGGCAATTATCAGATCAAAGAAAAATAAGCAATCAATTCAAACCAGACGAAGCACGTTAAAAACCAAGGGTACCCGCATAAATAAGGACGGAGTGCCTGACGCATAGCAATGGCTACCTGGTAAAGCTTAACTGCTAAGCTTACGGCTCGAACCAAACTACTGCAGCTGTATCGTCATTCATTCGACCTGAATTCTATCTCATATTACAATGGACCAACTTTGTTTCGATTTGGAGGTGCGGCCTAAAACTTTTCTCTCCCCTTGAATTTCGAGTCTCAAATTTCAGCTGTGGCTTAGATTCGGGAAATTATTTTTTCCTTTATTTCGAGTCTCATTTTTCAGGTGCGGCTTAGATTCGAGTAAATACGGTAGTATCAGATTGGTGAAATGCCTTCAGAGTTCAAAAAAGAATGTAATACCAGCTCCAAGCATGGCAGGGCTGAGCAGCGTGAATATAACCAAATGATCAGTTTAATAAGTCATAGCTGCACAACACTGACATGAATTATCAGTTTGGGCTGCAGAGAAATGCTGCAACATGTAAACCAATACTGTCACCAGAAATTATGTTAGAAGGTATGTTAGAGGAAGGCAAAACTTAATTTAAAACATTTATATATATTTTGAAAAATGCTTTTGACAATGTTGACTGGGATGCTCTTGTAGAAAAGTATCCTTATCTAACTTAATAAAATAATCACAAAAATTAATCTGAAGATGAATTGAGAACAGGCTTGCTGGGTACTGCATACTGCATAACATTCACAAAGGGTTAGTAAAAACTAACAGAATGATCTCAAAATTTAATAGTTCTTAGTAAGAGTCACTTGATGCTGTGACAACACTAAATAAAAGAGCAGCATACTAAAAACAGCATCCTTAGTGCTGACTACCCCAAAAATAAATACTCTTTACACAACCAGGTGAGTATGGGATACAGAACACACACCAACTTGTTGTGGAGTATTCACCAGCACAAACGTCACTCTTACTGACAAGGATTGAAACTTTGTTAGCAGGTCATCAATCATGTGGGCAGAGGGAATGCCTTTCAGCACGAAGCATTATTTTACATATCGACAGGTGGCATGGTGCAGGTAAGTGTCAATACTTTGTATCTGACATGCTTGTTGCAAAGTGCATTGCCATGTAGTGTGTTCGTCACGCCATAGGCTTAAGTCTGAAATCTGATAATGTCACCATGAAGGGAAGACCCTAACGGAGGGTGAGGTTACGCCATTGGAAGCCTACCTGTGCCTGGAGCTATGGTCTATGTCCCAGTATGCAATGACCATAGTAGACAGATGTCCGGTCGGATAGCAGAATCGAGAGCTGTTGGCAGAATTAGCCACACAAAGAAGAAACTTGTTGCATTAGCAGACAGCCATAGAGAGCTAGGCATATATAGAATGGGGCCAGACTGTTAAGGCCGATGTGTGGTGAAAGGCCATCACACACACTCTGAAATACTGAATGGGGCAGCGATACAATACAGGGAGAGAAATTTTATCTACACCTAGTGCAGAAACCAGATTCCACTTACAAGACACAAAGGACATGAAAGAGAATCATTAATTGAGAAGGAAGTGTGGTAAGTTTGGAGCCCATCCCTAATGTTATTCAATCTGTACATTGAGCCATCAGTTAGTGAAAATAAGAAAAATTTTGGAAAGCAAATTAAAATTCAGAGAAAAGAAATAAAAACTTGAAGGTCTGCTATTGACATTGTAATTCTGTCAGAGGCAGCAAGATACTAGGAACAGCAGTTGAAGAACACAAAAAGTGTTCTGAAAGAAGGGTATATGATGAATATCAACAAAAGAAAAATAAGAGTCAAAGATTGTTGTCAATTTAAATCAGGTGATGCTGAGGGAATGAGATCAAGAAATGAGACACAAAAAGTAGTAGATGAACTCTGCTATTTGGGCAGCAACATAGCTGATGATTGCCAATGTTGATATGATTTAAAATGGAGACTGGCAGTAGCAAGAAAAGTTCTTCTAAGAAAGAGATATCTAACACTGACTATAAATTTAAATGCAGAAAATCTTTTCTGCAGTTATTTGTCTGAAGTATAAGCCATGTACAAATGTGAAACATGGACAATAAACAGTCTACACAAGGAGAAAGCGAAAGCTTTTGAAATGTGGTGCTACAAAAGAATGCTCAAGATCAGATAGGTAGATCAAGTAACTAACGAGGAGGTACTGAACCAAATGGAGGAGAAAAGAAATTTATGGCACAACCTGATTAAAAGGAGAGAGGCCTGATGTAATTACCTATTTTGTATGGAGGGAAGTGTGGAGGGCAAAAAATTGTAAAGGGAGACCAAGGCTCAAATATAGTAAGTACATTTAAATGGATTAGTTAGTAGTTATGCAGAGATGAATAAAATTTCACAGAACAAACTGGTACAGAAAGCCACATTAAACAAGTCTTCAGGCTGAAGATAACAATAACAACAACAACAACAACAACAAGGTATTGACGTCTATAAATTTTACTAGCTATATATAGATAAAAGCAAGTAAAAGTGAATAATTTTCTCAACAGGAACACATATGACAGCAAAAAATTAACACATCGATGCAAAGAATAATGAATTTTGTTATTCAGTACTCCAGTATGAAAAACATTAATATGTCTTGTACAACCCCAAAGACCTTATATCTCATTGTTCATCTTTCCTTTCTTGCTTAATGACAAGAAAATTGTGCAAACCTTCAACACTGTTTACCTACAGCATAAATAATGTCTCTTAGTTGTGTGGCAATTTTACACACAAAAAAGACCGAAATTTTTGTCTTTTATTAGTCACATTCTGGGCAGAGTGGAGAGAGAGACAGCAGATAATCAGTTCTCACTTACATACTCCTAAGCAGTTAGGTATCAAAATTCTCATAAATATGAAGAATTGGACAATGTTGCAGTTTGTCCAAGTATGGAAGCTTACGACAGAGGTGGCTGAATGCGTTAACACATTGAAAACTAAGTGTTATTCTAAATAACAGTTGCACAACATCATACTAATATGAAACATCACCTAAGTCTGCAGATGTAAATCACTGCCGTTAACATATAATGCAAATAAATATAACGGTAGAACATAGAGGGTGACAATTATTGAACTATATGGAAAAAAATTTAGTTACAAACTACAGCATGTACACACTTTATTCAACATGTAAACATCAATACAGATATTCAGATTTAGATTATGACATGTTCAATATGTGTGCCATTATTGACAATGATATGACACAGATGAAAAGCAAAATTCTGCATGACCCACTGAAGTGTCGGAACATCGATCCTGTCAATGACCTCCTGAATGGCTATTTTCAGCTCAGCAATGGTTTTGGCGTTATTGCTATGCACCTTGTGCTTCATATAGCCCAACAAAAAGGAGTCGCATTTGTTCAAATCAGGAGAACATGCAGTCAATCGAGGCCCATGCCAGTGGCCTCTGGGTACCTCAGAACCAGACTGCAGTCCCCAAAGTGCTCCTCCAGAACATCAAACACTCTCCTGATTTGATGGGGTCAAGCTCCATCTTGCAAGACCACATCTTGTTGAAATCAGGGTCACTTTGGATAATGGGGATGCAATCATCTTCCAAAACTTTCATGTACAATTTGGTAGGCATCGAGCCATTAAGGAATATTGGAATGATCATTCCATGACTGGACATTGCACACCATACAGTGACAATTTGAGGGTGAAGAGACTTTCAATCGCAAAATGCAGATTCTCATTCCCCCAAATGTAGCAATTTTGCTTACTGATGACCCCACCCAAATGAAAATGGGCTTCCCCACTAAACCAAATCATATTCACATCAAAGTCCTGTTCATCAATTCTGTGGACAACAGCGTTGGCGAAACACAACTGCTGTTCCATACCCCTGGGGCTTAATGGCTGATGCGTTTAAATTTTGTATGGGAAGAGATGCAGATCTTCAGCAACAATTTGTCACAGTGTTCATTAAATGGTTGGCTTAAAAGGGGAGGAAAGGGACCAAACTGTGAGGTCATCGGTCCCTTGTTCCTAGTAGAACAATCCCCCAAAGGAAAGAAGAAAACAAAGAAGACATATATCACTATAACAGGAGAAAGGAAGAACCAGAAGAATAACAAAAGGACAACAAACACTAGAATGGACAAAACAGGGCAAGAAAACCATTGAGACACACAAGAAACAGGGAGAAGAGATTAAAAACAAGAAAGCAGATTACCATGGCTGGTTGACCATGAGAATAAAAAAGGAGAAGCCAGCCACTCTGCAGCACATTAAAACCTCCACCCAAAGAGCCCTAGGGTGGAGGACACAGACGGACAAAGGACTTGCGCTAAGACTCAGATCAAATGATAAAACCCACCCTTACGAATAAAACGTAAAACTACAGTTGCTGTTGAGGCACTGTCACCCAACATCAAAGGTAGGGTACTGGAAAAGTTAAAAGTCCACCGCAGAGTGGCTAAAACTGGGCAATCCAGCAAGAGGTGGACAACTGTCATTTGGGAGCCACAGCAACACTGAGGTGGGTCCTCAAGACGGAGGAGGTACCATGTGTGAGCCACGTATGGCCAATGTGGAGCTGACAAAGGACAATCGATTCCCTTCGAGAAGCCTGCAGGGAAGACTTCCACACATTCAGTCTCCTTAATGACATGCAGTTTGTTGTGCATACTGTTATGCCACTCCATCTCCCAAAGCCAAAAAACCTTGCGGCGCAAGACAGAACGCAGGTCAGTTTCAGAGATGCCCATCTCCAGGAGCGGTTTCCGGATAGCCTGTTTGGCCAGCCTGTCAGCAAGTTCGTTTTCTGGGATTCCGACTTGTCCTGGGGTCCACACAAACAACAGTGAACAACTCGACCGTTCCAGGGCAGAGATGGACTCCTGGATGTTCGCTACCAAAGGATGGTGAGGATAGCACTGGTCGATAGCTTGTAAGCTGCTCAGGAAGTCAGAATAGAGAAGAAACGACTTACCTGAACAGGAACAGATGTACTGAAGTGCACGAGATATGGCCACAAGCTCTGCAGTGAATACACTGCACACAGCGGGGCAAGGATTGCTGTTCAATATGACCTCTGTGGACATAGGCGAAGCTAACATTACCATCAGCCATCGAGCCATCGGTGTAAACAACTTCAGAGCACCAGAACACGTCAAGAATCGAGCGGAAGTGACAGTGGAGAGCGGCTGGGTTATTGGAGTACTTAGGGCCACGCAAAAGGCTCAGACAAAGCTTTGGCCGAGATGTAAACCATGGAGGTGTATGTGAATGGACCTCAAATACAGGTTTTAAAGGGAAGGACTCCAGTTCGGAGAGAAGGGATCACACAAGAACTGCCAATGCGAGAGAACAACTGCCGCGGGTGGGAAAAGGACATGGTAATTTGGATGCTCAGGAGAACTACGAATGTGTGCAACATAACTGGCGAGCAATTGTGCATGTCAGATCCACAATGGAGGGACTCCGGCCTCCACCAGGACACTGGTCACTGGACTCATTCTAAAAGCTCCCGTCACTAGGCGAACGACACGGTGGTGCACTGGATCGAGTAAACGCAATGCTGAGGCCACCGCCGATCCATAAACCAGACTTCCATAGTCAAGGCGGGCTTGAACAAGGGCTCTGTAGAGCTGCAGCAGCGTAGAGTAATCTGCACCCTAGTTGGTGTGGCTCAGGCAGCGGAGGAGATTGAGGTGCTGCCAGCATTTCTGCTTAAGCTGAAGAAGGCGTGGAAGCCATGTCAGTGGGGTGCCGAAAATCAGTCCTAAGAATCAATATGTCTCCACTAAAGTGAGTAGATCGTCATTAAGATAAAGTTCAGGTTCCAGACGAACGGTACGACACTGACAGAAGTGCATGACACATGACTTCGTGGCTGAAAACTGGAAGCTATGGGCCAGAGCCCATGACTGCACCTTGTGAATGGCTCCCTGTAGGTGCCGCTCGGCAACACCAGTACTGGAGGAGCAATATGAAATGTAGAAGTCACCCGCATATAGAGAAGGGGAGATCGATGGCCCTACAGCTGCTGCTAGGCTATTAATGGCCACTAAAAATAGAGACACACTCAATACGGAGCCCTGCGAAATGCCATTCTCCTGAATATGGAAAGTACAGAGCAACAAGAAATTTTGGATAAAAATTGGGAGTGGGCCCCAGAGACCTCACTCATACAAAGTGGCAAGGATATGATGACACCAGGTCGTGTCGTATGCTTTACACAAGTCAAAAAAGACGGCAACCAGGTGTTGGCGTCTGGAAAAGGCTGTTCAGATGGCAGACTCGAGGAACACAAGATTATGAGTGGTAGAGCCACCCTCGCGGAAGCTGCCCTGACATGGAGCCAGTAGGCCACCTGACTCCAGAACCCAACCCAACCACTGACGCACCATAAGTTCCAGCAGCTTACAGAGAACGTAGGTGAGGCTGGTGGGCTGATAGCTATCCACATCAAGCGGATTTTTAGCAGATTTTAGCACCAGAATGATGGTGCTCTCCTGCCATTGCGATGGAAAGACACCATTACACCAGATCCGGTTGAAGATGATGAGGAGATATCACTTTTAGTCAGACAAGAGACATTTAATCATCTGACTGTGGATCTGTTCTGATCCAGGAGCTGTGTCGGGGCAATGTGCAAGGGCGCTGAGGAGCTCCCACTCTGTAAATGGAGCGTTACAGGGTTCACTGTGGCATGTAGTGAACGAGAGGACTTTTCGTTCCATCTGACGACTGAGGGTGCCAAAGGCTGGGGGTAATTCTCTGACGCAGAGGCTCAAGGATAGTGCTCGGCAAAGTGCTCGGCAATCGCGTTTGCATCGGTAGACAGCACGCCATTGATGTTAACACCAGGTACACTGTTGGGGTCTGGTACCCAAAAAGATGTCTGATCTTCGTCCAGACTTGGGAAGGTGACGTATGACACCCAATGGTCGAAACACTTCTCCCAACACTCGTTTTCATAGTTTTATAAGCAGGCGAACACAGGCACAGAGCTGCTTAAAGACTATTAGGTGCTCTAGGGAAGGGTGCCGCTTATGTTGCTGCAGAGCTCACCGACGCTCTTTAACTGCCTCAGCAACTTCTGGCGACCACCAAGTGACTGTCTTTCGCCAGGGGCAACCTAGAGAACGAGGGATCGCGTTTTCCGCTGCAGAAATTATCGTTGTAGTGACCTGCTCAATCACAACATCGATGGCATCATGTGGGGGAGATTCAATGGTGACAGTAGAGGTAAAGGCTACCCAGCCTACCTTGTTTAAAGCCCATATGGGTAAGTATCCGTGTGCATGATGCTGGGGGAGTGACAGGAAGATAGGGAAGTGGTCACTACCACACAGATCATCACATGCTCTCCAGTGGATAGATAGGAGAAGTCCTGGGCTGCAAATTAATAAATGAATGGCCGAGTAACTACCATGAGACACACTAAAGTGTGTGGTGGCCCTAGTACTTAACAGAGGTCGAGTTGGACGCCTCTGCCATGGCCAGTAAGCATGGTGCTACCCTACAAGGGGTTATGAGCATTAAAATCACCCAAAAGTAGGAAAGGCTTAGGGAGTTGATCAATCAGTGCATCCAATACGTTCAGGGGTATCGCACCATCTGGAAGGAGATATACATTGTAGACAGTTATTTCCTGCGTCGTCCATACCCCGACACCCACAGCTTCAAGACGAGATTAAAGGGGCAAAGGTTCACTACATACAGAGTTCAGGACAAACGCAAACTCCACCTGACACACTATTATATTCGCTACGGTTCTTGTAATATCCCCTGTAGCCACAAAGGGCAGGGGTCCAATTGCCGGGAACCAGGTTTCCTGGAGGGCAATGCAGAAATCACATGTAAAGCTTAACAGTTGCCATACCTCAGCCAGGTAGTGGAAAAAACCGGCGCAATTCCACTGGAGGATGACGTGATCGTGAGACTGGGAAGGCATGAAACACTCAATGAGACAGTCTACACCTCAGGATCACCTGCTGCTACTGACTTATTTCCTGAACAGGCTACATCCATTGTGTCTGAGGGTCTGGCGAGATCTAGGCCCTCAGCAGATGCCAGAATCTTCACCTCATCCTCAAAAGCACAGCTTGTAGGCAGTGGTGGTGAGGGTGCCACCGCAATTCCCTTGGCCTTGGGGGTCTTCTTTCTGGATTTCTCTCAGTGATTGTTGGGTTTCTCTGCTTGGGAGGGCTTCACTGATTCAGTCTCTGGGACTGAGAATGATTGTGAAGGCCTACAACCAGCTGCTTTTGGGCACTTCAGCCACTGGCGGATGTCATCTTTCACACTAGCAGAAACCTGGGAAGGGAGTGACCCAAGGGACCCCTTCCTAGCAAGAGGAGCCGAAGAAGACTTACGCTTCTCCGGCTGAGAAATAGGGACTGGTGTCCCCGATGGTTGGGGGCACTGTGCTCCCGAGGGAGGTGGTGCAGGAGCAACAGGGAGGGAAGTGCCGCCACCATCAAGGGGGCAGGTGTTGTCTTCTGTCTCTGAGAGCCGATTGGAACTCACGGAACTGATGGGGCTACAACGGTTCTCGTAGAGGCAGCATAAGGTCTTGTATTCCATAATTTTCCTTTCTCACTGTAAAATCCTGCAGTATGGTGAGCAAGGGGAATGATGCTCTCCGCAGTTGACACAGATGGGAGGCGGGGCACATGGAGTATTGGGATGGGATGGACATCCACAATCTCGACATGTGGTGCTGGAAGTACAGCGGGAAGACATATGGCCAAACTTCCAGCACTTAAAGCACCGCATCAGGGATGGGATATAGGGCTTGACGTCACAGCGGTAGACCATCACCTTGACCTTCTCGGGTAATGTGTCACCCTCGAAGGCCAAGATGAAGGCATCAGCGGCAACCCGATTATCCTTCGGCCCTGATGGACGCGCTGGACGAAATGAATGCCTTGTCGCTCTAAGCTGGCGCGCAGTTCATCATCGGACTGCAAAAGATGGTCCCTGTGGAATATAATACCCTGGACCATATTTAAGCTCTTATGAGGCATGAAGGTAACTGAAACATCCCCCAGCTTGTCACAAGCAAGTAACGCCTGCGACTGGGCAGAGGATGCCGTTTTTATCAAGACAGACCCTGACCACATTTTTGACAAGCCCTCCACCTCCCCAAACTTGTCCTCTAAATGCTCTACAAACAACAGAGGCTTCATTGAGACAAAGGAGTCCCATCAGCTCTCGTACATACGAGGTATTGGGACGAATAAGGTTCAATGGCATCCTTAGTTGGTGTTCCTCTGATGGTGTGGCCAGGGAGGGGAACGTTTTTGGATCATACTTCCTTGTACTGTACTGAGACTTGGAACGCTTAGAGACTGCTGGCATTTGATCACCAGCAAGTGATGGCGTAGTACGCTTCATTGCGTGTCATCCGCCCTGATGCCACCCACTACAACCAGGGGCCCTCCCCACGGGCACCACCCAGCTGCAGCAAAGGCCACCTGGCAGGATGGCCATTGCCAGGAGGCCCGATGCCCCAGGGTGACAAGCATCTATTCCTTGGCATACGTGGGGAGTTAACAGCACAGGCATCAGCAGAGTGACCCCTGTGTAGTCAGGGGGCTACAACCAACAGGGTACTCGGCGGCCCCATCATAACGGATTGGCTACCGTGCTGGATATGAGGTGGAAAGAATTCCATGGTCTTCATCGGAGCAGAAAACGACACTGCATAGTGGGTGGAGGAAAACGCACCCAGCAAGGCGTCCTCGTTCAAGAGATGGTGGATGAGCAGGACTGCAATGCCACAACGAAAAAGTTGGCTAAAGATCCCAATGCACGATGGACACGACGCACCATGTAAGGTGCCCTTCCCCAATTGGCTCGCTCTTCGGGAAAATTTTGAAAAATTATGTTCAAACCTAACAGGGGACCATCACATAAAATCCAAAAGGTGAGAGACTCCTTTTAGTCTCCTCTTACAACAGGCGGGAATACCTCGGCCTATTCTAACCCCGGGCCCGCAGGGGAATTGTCGCAGTGTCTCCAGATTGATTCTCACCTGTTGTGCAGCTCATCTCATCAATTTCCCATGGCTTGTTTGAAACACAGCACCTGCCTTCTCGATGTTTTCAAGCATTTTCACCTTTTTCTGGATGACTGACATTGGCAAAACTGTCATCACAAAGACTACCCATTCACAGTTGGGCTGTTATTGCTTGCATAGTAGGCCTTCACAACCACTATATGCTCAGGCACACTGTACCGTGACATTTTCACGTGTAAATGGCTCACAACAACAAGGCACATGTGTATGTGCATACTAATTCGCATCATGCCCTGTGGCCAACTGTGCAGTTTGAACATCTTAACACAAACCATTCGCAAGTTATAGTTCAATAATTGTCACCCTCTAATATTCTCCAGAATTTTCCTTCATAAGGATATGTATACAAAATCTCCATGATCTGTAGATCCTTACAACAATAAACCACAAAACGTTTCCCAAACTTAATTTACACTGCATTCCATAACATCTAATCCCCGACTCTTACCTAGGATCATCATAAAACATTTGCTGAGTTGCCTGACCATGGTGAACATCCCAATCAACTATAACAATACGTGATATATCACAATTATTCAAGGCATGTTCTGCTGCCAACGCTACATTGTTAAAGAAGCAATAACCACAGTATTCACTTTTCATGGCATGATGACCAGGTGGCCTGCAACGAAAAACACCAATGAAAACATGTGCCACACTCTTAAAATAACAGTAATTCCTACCATTTCAACTCTTCTCAAAAGACTTTATAATAGAAACATATAGGCATTCACAACCAAGACCACAATCCTCATCATCATGTTGCATTAAGTTAGCATCATCATCCATAACATATAAATATCATGCACACAAATTTCAGTCACATTATCTTCTTACCAGTCCTTAAATTGACCCTGTACATGCAATAATTTACCACTCTAAGACAACCCTAACACAACAAACAAGAATTTGTTTTGTCTTCAAACCCACTGACACTGACAAAAGCCAAATATTTGTAATTACTCACATCTTGATTGTTTTGCTTAACACGGCAACACCATGAAGGTGGCAAATAACAAATGTCAAATTACTATCAGCAATTTCAGTGGAACTACACAAAGTAGGCACGAGCAATACCATCTATATTACGTAAATAAGAAATTATTTTGCAGCAGAATGTCGGTTTTCATGAAGAGATCATGTTACACTTTGGGTAAGAAGGCAGTTGTCTAAATTCGACAGTGGCAGAACTGTGGCATTTCGAGATTGCAATTAATCGTTCCTCAATATTGCTGCTCACACTGCACTCCCATTACTTTGACAGGCATATGTAGTATAGATGGGCTCAGGATTGTAATACTCAGCATCATGCAGTATCTCAGCAGTCCCCTGTGATTAGTGTCAAAAAAGAAAGACATATTGTTTGTGTGGCCATCCAGGATTGTACAGCCATACCATGAATCTTGCATCAGGAAATGGGATCCTGCTGCAAGAAAAGTATCCACACAGACAATGCAACAATGTCTGGAGTACCATGGACTGTCAGTACAGCGACCGTTATTGTGGTATCCTTTGACAAGGAAGCAGAGAGATAAATGCCAACAGTGGAGTACCCGACAACACTGGACACAGGAGTGGCACCACACTGTCTTTTCACCTGAGTCCAGGCACTGCACACAGTTTCACAATATATGTGTGTGTGTGTGTGTGTGTGTGTGTGTGTGTGGAGGCTCCAAGGAGAATGACCATTGTCATAATACATTCCTCTTTATCATATAGACCTAGCATCTGGTTTGATCATGTGAGGCACCACTGGATACACCACATCATCATCATCATCATTTCTGGTTGTCATACTCAGTAACTTGGACAGCAACTATACTGTATTTTATAGCAAACTTTTTCTAAAAAAAATTTCTTGAAACAGAGGGAATTATACGAGTAGTAGAGTGGTGCTTTTTAGGAATTCAGAAAGACAGCAAAATTAAGTATTAGGTACGTAAAAGTTATATTTATGGTAGTTGTGAAAAAAGTGGTATCTGCTAGTACTTATTTTCAATTAACACAAAAGAACTGGATTCATACCACAGTTTCATTATGCCTGCAATGAAGAGCAGCAATGTAGTTTTTTAATTCCTTCTCTCTCTATATATATCCCACATCATCATTTTCATCACTGTCATCACTATTTTCAGGCTCAGATAACACATCATCATCATCTTCATTTTCACTATTCCACAACATGTCATCTCCAAATCCGTCAATGGCACAAGAAATTTCAGTTTTTTTAAAAACTCTTCTTAATAATAATGACATTAATTTTCTCCCACACATTGATCCACTCACACATCGTCTGCATTGATCGTTTCCTTATCTTGCCTCCTGGAGTCATCTGCTGAGATCTCACCGCCATCCTTTCTGAATACAGGTGTCGAAGATGTTCTTTGAAAGGTTTGTTGATGCTGACAACTAAAGGTTGAAGAATGGAGGTTAAACCTCCAGGGATGATGACAGGATGGGACTTCATACATTTCAATTTGTACTTTACAGCTCCCACAAAGTCATCCCGGAAACTGTCTAGGTCAAAAAAGGACTTCTTTTGTAATAATGCCCCTGGTCATCTTCCTCAGACTTTCTCCAAATAATCCGCCATCAAATCTGCTGTCATTCAGTCCTTTTCCTGAACTCATAAGTAAATTCCATGTGGGAAATTGGTAATGTCATCCTACTAAAGATGGCATACGGTGGAAGTTTATTGCCGTCTGCTGTAGTGCACATCACTGTGCCTCTTAGTTTCTCCACTCCCGCCATCTTAAGAAGTACACTTTTCGAGCCAGATGGAGCAACGTTGGTGTTATGCGACATATCAAAAAACATTGGCGTCTGGTCAGCATTACCAACCTGGAAGAGCAAATACAGGGCTATTACAAATGACTGAAGCAACTTCTTAAATTCACTGTAGCTCCATTCACTGACATATGGTCACGACACACTACAGATACGTAGAAAAACTCAAAGTTTTGTTCGGCTGAAGCCGCACCTCAGGTTTCTGCCGCCATAGCGCTCAAGAGCGCAATGAGACAAAATGGCGACAGGAGCCGAGGAAGCGCATGTCGTGCTTGAAATGCACTCACATCAGTCAGTCATAACAGTGCAACGACACTTCAGGACGAAGTTCAACAAAGATCCACCAACTGCTAACTCCATTCGGCGATGGTATGCACAGTTTAAAGCTTCTGGATGCCTCTGTAAGGGGAAATCAACGGGTCGGCCTGCAGTGAGCGAAGAAACTGTTGAACGCGTGCGGGCAAGTTTCACATGTAGCCCACGGAAGTCGACAAATAAAGCAAACAGGGAGCTACACGTACCACAGCCGACGGTCTGGAAAATCTTACGGAAAAGGCTAAAGCGGAAGCCGTACCGTTTATAATTGCTACAAGCCCTGACACACGATGATAAAGTCAAACGCTTTGAATTTTCGGCGCGGTTGCAACAGCTCATGGAAGAGGATGCGTTCAGTGCGAAACTTGTTTTCAGTGATGAAGCAACATTTTTTCTTAATGGTGAAGTGAACAGACACAATGTGCGAATCTGGGCAGTAGAGAATCCTCACGCATTCGTGCAGCAAATTCGCAATTCACCAAAAGTTAACGTGTTTTGTGCAATCTCATGGTTTAAAATTTACAGCCCCTTTTTCTTCTGCAAAAAAAAAAAACGTTACAGGACACGCGTATCTGGACATGCTGAAAAATTGGCTCATGCCACAACTGGAGACCGACAGCGCCGACTTCATCTTTCAACAGGATTGTGCTCCACCGCACTTCCATCATGATGTTCGGCATTTCTTAAACAGGAGATTGGAAAACCGATGGATCGGTTGTGGTGGAGAACATGATCAGCAATTCATGTCACATCCTCCACGCTCTCCCGACTTAACCCCACGCGATTTCTTTCTGTGGGGTTATGTGAAAGATTCAGTGTTTAAACCTCCTCTACCAAGAAACGTGCCAGAACTGCGAGCTCGCATCAACGATGCTTTCGAACTCATTGATGGGGACAAGCTGCGCCGAGTGTGGGAGGAACTTGATTATCGGCTTGATGTCTGCCGAATCACTAAAGGGGCACATATCGAACATTTGTGAATGCCTAAAATAAGTTTTTGAGTTTTTGTATGTGTGTGCAAAGCATTGTGAAAATATTTCAAATAATAAAGTTATCGTAGAGCTGTGAAATCGCTTCAATCATTTGTAATAACTCTGTAGTCACATTGCTACTGCACTTATATTACGTAACAATGGAACTCAAGTGCCTTATCTATGTTGTCTCACTGTAAACGCTGGTATGAAGATGGTCTCCTTCATAGACTGAGATTATGCCATCTCATAAAACAAATCACCCAACCAATGCTTGCTATAAAATCCTTTCTGTCAATGTTGAGCATGGCAGCTATCTCGCAATCTTTGTTCTGACTCATATTGTAAGAGACAGCACAACCACTGCTCCAAAGTTGATTGACATATGCAATTACACCATTGACAATTTCGGGATATTTCCCTGTTTTAGGCCCCCAGAAAGATTTGGAGCTTGCTTTTGCAGCCATGAGTTTATCTTTTTATCTCCGCCAATACTGTATTGAATGAGGATCACTGGAGAAATGTCTTCCTGCAGCTTTCACTCGGTTGTATCAGTGTAAGATAAAACATTTAATTTAAATTTTGCTGTGTAGTCTGAATATTTCACTATTATGATGACTTATAACAAACTGACCTAGAAATACACCTGCAATTTCACTTGTCAAATTTACAGTATGTTGTGACAATGGAATGTCAAGTACCACTGTGTCCACTGTTGTTCATTGTCAGGTCATTTGAAGGCCACTCCATTAAGAATGAACCAGGAGAGGGAATTGTGTGTGATATTAATAAAATAATTTTTAATGATGAAAAATCTTATGAGAGGAATATGCAAGGGGAAGCTAATGCCATAAAATACAGTATGTCTTTGATGTTTTGAGGCCAGTCTTTGGGGTCTCCATGACATCATCTTTCAGCAAGATAATGCAATATCACATGTTGCCCATGCTATACAGACCTAAATCAATATGGAGGGTGTTTGACTGTTGCCCCGGCCAGCACATTCTCCAGACCTCTTACTCACTGAAAACATACGGTAACATGTTTGCTGAGACAGTTAAACTCTGGCACAGAATTGGAATAATGATGTAACTGTATCTGTCAAAATGTTCAAATGTATGTGAAATCTTATGGGACTTAACTGCGAAGGTCATCAGTCCCTAAGCTTACACACTACTTAACCTAAATTATCCTAACGACAAACACACACACACTCATGCCCGATGGAGGACTCTAACCTCCACCGGGACCAGCCGCACAGTAAATGACTGCAGCGCCTTAGACCGCTCGACTAATCCCGCACTGCAACTGTATCTGTCATTCACGCTCAGTTCGACCCAACACTCGACCAGGTTAGAGCCATTATTGCTGCCAGAGCTGTCAGCTCTGTGCACCAATTTTTGCACTCTGAATATTTCCAAATCACCTACTCACGTATTCTTCCTGCTAACTGTATACACATAGTAAGTAAAATTTGTTGTTTGCTAACCTTCCTGATGCTGGAATTTTAATGGTCAGCAGTGTACTTAAATTGTGTTTCTGATTCTAACAGGATTTAAGGATATCACATTAAGAAAGTTTACACTTCTGTTGTGTCCAAGAGACCCCAAAGTAACACTGACCCTTGCCAAAGGATGTTCTGTTGAAGCAGCAACATCCACCATAAGACCACTAACACAATTGTGACTAAATATTCAGAATGTCATGTATAGCACTTTTCAAGAGAAAAAGGGAGGAACTAGCATAATCAAACTGAAACAACACACAAAATGAACTTGGGTGAACCAGTTGGTAAGGGTTTTGAAGGGAAAAAAGCTCTAGGCGCACAGCTGTTTGTTGCTGTTTCTGTTGTTGTCTGGGCTATGGGCATACCTAAACGGTCATCGGCATCCAGTCACTAAGATGAAATTCCTAATAAATTAATCACATGGTAAAATGTGTGGATTAAAAATAATAAAAGATCAAAATTCTAAAAATGGCTAAAGATATAAAACTGGCAAAAAAAAATATATGTGAACAGCTACAAACTAGAAAATTTTTAAATCTTGGGTGTTACAGCCTAGTCTGAGGAGCTAGTTGTACCATCCTAGCACTTTTGGACAAAGATGCAAAGAGATACAAAAATGTTTTAGAGGTATGACAGATTTTCATCACCCAAAATAGAGTGGGCTCAATGCAACAGCCACCCATGCGATACTAAACAGGAAGCAAACCCCTTAAACGTTACAAGCTGATGTTCACATGCCACAGCCAAGACGCTGGTGGTCTTCTTAGCAGAAGGTGAATCACGTCATATAATGGTAGCAGTTTGCTATCACTAACTTCCAGTAACCCAATTATGTACAGTATAACCTTCTTCCCTAAATGTACCAAGGCAATGGCAGGCATCATGGATGTAATGGACCGCTGGAAACATGTAGTGAAAGGTTTTAGTGTATGCAAAAGTGCCTGAGCTGCTGAAGAATTTTGTAGTTTAAATACATCTCGTCTGCTGCAGTCCCTTCAAGATTATATAAAAAGCTGTGATGTATTCAGTGAAATTATTTGGTAAATAGATCTTGACAATACCACTGAGACCAAATTAAATTGGCAAGTAAATGCAGTACCGGAATAATATGTCATAAAGGTACACTTTTATAACGGAATATGGAGTAGAATTTCTTTAAGCTGCTGCAGATAAAAATTAGCTTTTTGAGTATTCATGTTAGCAGTCAACTTCGCCCTCTCGTGCAGACTAGAATCTGGTCCAAAAATCAGACTGGTCTACCATCGCGCAGATCAAAAAATGCTGTATTGCTTGTGAACATTTGATGAATGCCATTTCCTTGGGGACACACTCAAACAGGCCAAATATTAGTGACTGTGGACAGACAACAACCCATATGAGCGATAGGCCATTAAGAACAGACACCTGATGGTTAATGGCAGTTTCAGGGCAGAGGCTGGGGATGGGGACAGGGCTAGTACTGTATGCATCTGTGACCAGCCTAAATGCCTCATGTAGATAGTGTCAGCCGTGCTGATCCTGAACCCAGCACCCATAATAACCCTCTCTCATGTGAAAACTTGAAAGAATTGGAGTCAGAACGCTATATAGGCTCCCCACAACCTATGGTCTAGTCACTGGTGCATCTAATTTGCAATTGTCTTAGATATAGAAACCAAAACAATTTATAATTGAGCATTAAGTCTAAAACCCCCATTCAATCTTACACTTTCAGAACTAAGTACCTCACAGATAATGCAAATAGATAATAAACATTTCTTGAATAGTGAAAATCAATGTATACAGACATCTCCCTGTAAAATTTAAAGTCTATCTGCTCTGTACAGCCCTTCAGTCTGAAGAAGGTACTTGCATTTGGCAAACAGCAGTTACAGGATTGGTTGAGGGGCAAAACTGTCCATCTACAACGAGTACCGCATTGGTCTACAAAACAAGGCTATTATGCTGTTAATTAAGATGACATCAGTAGTATCACTCAGGAAAACACTTCAAACACAATCTGTATACTCGACAGTAGAGGGAATTAACTTTGTCATGTAACCAGAAACATCCATGTTCCAGTTCAAAGTAGTGCACTCTGTTGTCTTTCATCTGTAAGCACTGAACGTTATCACAGCAAGAATCTTTGTGGGAAAGCAAAATTGCTTGCTGTTAGCAGCCATAAATTTATTGATCAGAAGGAGAAAAGTACAATAGCGCAGGTGAAGAAGGTGATGGAAGTTCTAGAGCAGAACACTGAAGTTAAGTAAGTTAATGGTATGCACACTGAAAGAAGTTGGTTAGGATGCCAGTAAAAATTAGACTTAGCCTCCAAACTAAAGAATAGTACAAAGCAGCTATTACTACTGCAGCATCTTAAGTCGCTCTCCTTACTATGGTAAACTAGTCTTGCACTCTGACATCCGAATGCTCAATTTTAAGTAACCAGAATAAGCATTGAAATGCTGCACAATCTAGATACTCACTTTACTATGAAGAATAAAAAGCAAAGTGCTAATGATACTCCAATGCCAATATGGATAAATACTGTAACTATGTAATTTGTTGCTGAGGTGTTTTAAAGGGATTTCTACCCAGATTTTGATAAAGACCTCCAAATTCCTGTATAAAAGCATGGTGTCCCTCCCTGTACCCCACCCAAATTTCTTGGAAATGTGAAATATCTTTTTAATTGAAATTTTTAATGACACTGTTTTACAGTAATGTTGCAACTCGTGAAAATTTTCTCAAAAGGGACGTAAGAACAGGGGCAAATAATGAAAAACAAATTGTTTCATTCCATCACAGCCCCTCAGTTTTTCAAGTAGTTGTTGCGTCTGGTACCA
The DNA here is from genome assembly GCF_021461385.2 of Schistocerca piceifrons. Classification (NCBI taxonomy): domain Eukaryota; kingdom Metazoa; phylum Arthropoda; class Insecta; order Orthoptera; family Acrididae; genus Schistocerca; species Schistocerca piceifrons. The sequence continues at coordinate 587,045,436 of NC_060138.1, forward strand.
TTCTGCACAGAATGTGTTATGCCAAGTGGCCACACCAGTTTCTGAAAGAATAACAGTATGTATAACAAAAGTGTGTCCCATAACTGGATGTCTAACAATACTATTGATAATCACTCTGAATACGAGATCACATTGGAGCAGAGACGACTATTATCATGCGAGGGCCCGTGAGCTGGCAATTGTACCACCATTACTTATGCAGTGAGCTCCATGTGCTATAGGCGAAGTCCCTCACTGTCGCTAGGACATTGAACAGTAACCAACAGTTTGTTGCCCTTTTGACCTTGTGGATGCCAAGTACTTCAGATATTCGGCAGGTTGGCCATATTATTGGTGACACAGACACAAAACAAACTTAGGCCAAAACAATCTATGAGCTGTTATTGTACACACTCATTTCTGACTCTCTCTTCTTTGAATATGGATGGCCTGATTCCAGCTAACTAAGCAGACTGGGATTTTAAGACATGTTCTTCCTGTAAACTGTATGAATGTTTGTGGATTAATAAATATTGGTATACAATCCCCCACTGCCTAGACCTAAATACTCAATAGACACTGATTAGGATTGTAATAAATGGAGAGGCAGTAGCCAGAAGGCAGACAGGATGAAATCCCACAGCTGATTTTGTTTGTGTTATGAATTTCCCACAAAGATGTAGCAAAGAACTTAACATCATGCAGACCTGACACAGAACACGATGAGGCTTGCCCAGTAATTAATCTGGAGTAATTATTAATCTCTGTGGGCTAAAGAAGTGATGGGCAAGTGAGGTTGCCAACCCGACCAGTCAGGTCCAGCGAGTTGCAATCAGTTGTGCAGACCCACTATCAGTCAGGTTGATTTTATATATACGTGTGTGTGTGTGTGTGTGTGTGTGTGTGTGTGTGTGTGTGTGTGTGTGTGTGTGTGTGTGCGCGCGCGCGCAGACTGAAGCAACGAATGAAAATCTGTACCAAGGTCGAGATTCGAAACCGGCTCCCCTGCCCACTAGGCAGATGATTCAAATTCCCATTCACACCTATGTCCACTTTGTATCCCTCCCACAACCCACCCCCTCCCCCCAAACTGGAATAGCAATTCACAGGCTCTCCAGCTATATCGGAACAGCACCTCAGCATCACACAAAATAGGAGATCCTACCTGAAACCAGGGAATAGGTGCTTTAATCAAATTAAACCTTTTCAAGCATCACACATCTATGACGTATATATGCAGACTGAAGAAACAAATGAATTTCTGTACCACGGCCCAGATTCGAAACCGGGGATCCTGATCACTAGACTGAGCTGCTATTCCAATACAGTTGGACAGACTTTGCAATTATGTTTGAGTCAGGAGGAATATCAAGCAGGTTGAGGCATGAATGGGAATTTGGATCAAGAAGCAAGACACGCAGTTGTGCAAAGCCAGTGTGCAGGGTTCGCACAGGGGTTAGCGCTTCTGCCTAGTGAGCAGGAGACCCACATTCAAATTCTGGCCTTGGTACAAATTTTGATTCATCGCTTCCGTCTGCTCATATGCATCATGGATGATTGTGACTTGAAAAGGTCTCAGGAAACACAGTTTCATTTGACCGTGAAACATGGGCTGGACAAACAACTTGCAGCATGCAAGACTGTATTACAGTAAAACTCCACATTAACAGAGCCACTTTTAAGGAATTCCTGCCTTTAACAAATGTTTGTCAGTCCCAAGGAAATTTCCTTAAGAACTATTTTACTGAAATTTAGTTTTAACAAAGCCAGCTTAAACATAACATCCTCTTTTAAAGAATAGCAGTTCGCCAAGTGAGGTGGCGTCATGGTTAGCACACTGGACTCACATTCAGGATGATGACAGTTCAAACCCACGTTTGGCCATCCTGATTTGGGTTTTCCGTGATTTTTCCCTAAATTTATACGGGCAAATGATGGGATGGTCCCTTTGAAAAGGCACAGCCAACTTCCTTCCCTTTCCTTCCCTAATCCGATGGAACCAATGACCTCAATGTTTGGTCTCCTCCCCTAAATCAACCAACCAAACAGTTCGCAACGAAATCCTGTTATGAAACTAAAACCCATTTTCAAATGAACTGCAATAAACTTCTAACAGAGAACAATTCACAATAAATTCTCATTACCAATAAGGTTGTCATAATATCTGGTCATTAATTACAAACAAATTCCAATTTCTGCAGGCATGTTGTGATGTGGCATCATAGGAGACGTTGCCATTAGGTCCCAGTGCACAAGTTGATCACACTGTGTGTTCTACAAAGCGCTGAATTCTACATTGCAAAAGTTTTGTGAAGTTATGGCAACCAAAAAAAGCATTCCGGAGATAATCGGAATATATATATCTCTGTGTGTGTGTTTGTGTGTGTGTGTGTGTGTGTGTGTGTGTGTGTGTGTTTGTGTGTGTGTTTCTTTTTTCCGAGTTTATGTGCGCTCAACAGCGAGGTTATCAGTGCCCTTGCACATAGTAAAAGAGACAAATGTTGATAAAATCACTGAAATTGTTGCACACAGTAAGGATGAAACTACATAGTGACACTCAGACAACACAACTTAAGACAAAAAAAAGGGTAAAAAGTGCTATACGAGGGATTAAAATGTTAGTAAAATGACCGAGCAGCTAAAACACTGGCATAGGGAAATGAGACCAGCTGACCACTTACAAAAACATGGGTGAGCCAATCACCTTGCTACCACATTAACACTATATCACTGAATATTAGGAAACATGCTGCTCAATTCACAACACTTTAAAATTCAAACCACACCCATTTGAAGGTCACTTAAAATGGAGCGCACATCTGTTGGACAAATCTGCCTCTGCCCTCTGGTCTGAAAACAAAACATAGTCTAATAAAATGTGGTGCACTGTGATCTGTACACCAAAAGTACCACACATTGGATGGTCCTCTTGCTGGAGCAAAAAGCCATGCATCATAGGGCTGTGGCCTATGCGAAGAGGAGTAAGAAGGACCTCGTCCCATCTACATGGCTGGAAGGAGGTATACCACAACCATGTTGTGGGCTTCACTAGACGGAGCATACTGTCTATCACTTCCTGCCATTCATCCTCCCATCGACACATGACTCTGTACATCAACAGCAAGGTGACAGCATGCAGAGGGACACCACACCAAACTAACTGAGGAATGTGACACCACCTTGGCTGCTACATCCACCCTTTCATTCCCTGCAAGACCCATGTGCCCTGGCACCCAGCAGAAAGACATCTCTTTCCCCTGTCTCTGTACTTGGAAGAGGGCATCCTGGATATTCTGAGTAACGTTATCTGCTGGAAACAAGCATTGGAGCAAGTGAAGGGCACTCAGGGAATCAGAACAGACAGGGAATTTAGAACTCAAAACACGTCTCATCTGCTCCAGTGCCCGCAATATTGTGTACAATTCCAAGTCATAGACAGTAAGTCTTGAGGCAGTCGGACCTGAGGACACGAACAGGGAAAATAATTGAGCAACCAATGGAATCCCCATGTAAATACAGCTGCAGAGTTAAGGTGCTAATTTAAGACTAATGTATTGCAAATATACGCAGGAGTGCCACCTCTGCCGTACTGCATTAAATCTAAAATTACTTTGGGTCTCTGCAATAAGCAGGGTGGCAGTTGGTTAAAACCCCGGATTTAAGCCTTTACATGCCCCACACTAAGGGACTCCAGCACACACTTCAGACACATCCCAAACATCCTTCTTGCCTGCAGACGATTGGTAAAGAAATGTTACATTGGCGAAGAGTTCTCGGGCTTCCAGCCGGGTGGCGGTGTCTTCAAACAGCGACGTTTCGACGAGTGACATGCTCATCATCTTCTGGCGAAGTGCCGAGACTTCGCGGATGCCGGTCCCTTTATACCTGCGGTGTGCGCCCCACCACCTGGCCGCGGGAGGCTGGATCCAGAGGAGCCGGCGGGCGAGGTGGAGGGGGAAGCGGGTGCGCCGTTCGTGTCTCCGTCAGAGCATTCTGATTGCGTCTCGTGAGCTGGACGGTTCTTGTTGCGTTCCTGGCGTATTGCGGCTAATGCTGGATTCCAGGCCGCGCTCAGTTGATAGCCTTCGTCCCTGTTCACAAGGTTCTCGTGGACCCGTATTTCTATTGATTCTTTAATGACGCTATCCCAATAGCTCCCGGCTCGGCATAGCACCCTGGTGTTTTCGAAGTCAAAGGTGTGGTTTTCTTTGATGCTATGTTCAGCTATAGCAGATTTCTCTATCTGTCCAAGTCGAACATGCCTGATGTGTTCCTCGCACCTTTTAGAGATGCAGCGCTGCGTTTGACCAATGTACTGCACACCACATTCGCAGGCAATGTTGTATATACCAGGTGTGTTTAGTTTGAGTGGGTCTTTAGCTGTGCCCAGCAGCTCTTTCGTCTTCGGCGGTGGTCGGAAGACGGTATTTATGTTAGATTTTCTTAATAGCCTCCCGATTTTGGCTGATGTGGGCCCCAAATATGGAAGAAAGGCGAGTCTCTTGTTAACTTCCTCTTCCTCTTCCTGAACTTTGTCAGCCTGTCTCCTCTTGAAGGCCCTGCCAATCTGTGTTTCACTGTACCCGTTTTTCCGAAATACCTCTCTTAGGTGGTGTAATTCGTCTGAGAGGCTTTCTTTGTCACAAATGACGTGCGCCCTATGCACCAAGGTGGTCAGTACTGACTGGCGTTGCGCCGGATGGTGGCAGCTGGTTGCATGGAGGTACAGGTCTGTGTGTGTCTTTTTTCTATATACTGAATGGCCCAGCGTGCCATCCGCTTTCTTCCTGATCAGTATGTCCAGGAATGGAATACAGCCATTCTCTTCTACTTCCATCGTGAAGGTTATATTCTCATGTATGCCGTTTAGGTGGTCCATAAACTCCTCCAGTGCCTGCCTGCCATGCTGCCAAATCACGAAAGTGTCGTCCACATAGCGGAAGAAGTGCCTGGGTTTACAGTGAGCAGTTTGTAGTGCCACCTCCTCAAAGTGTTCCATATAAAGATTCGCGATCCCTGGAGCAAGGGGAGATCCCATGGCCACTCCATCCACTTGTTCATAATGCTCTCCATTGCACTTGAAGTAGGTGGTCGTAAGTGCATATTCAAAGAGCTTCACTGTTTCAGGCTCAAAGTGCCGATTAAGGAGCGCCAAGGCGTCTTGTAGCGGTACTTTTGTGAACAAGGAGGTGACGTCGAAGCTCACGAGTAGGTCATCACTCTGTATTCGGATGTCCTTCAGTATTCTAACGAAATCCGCAGAGTTTTTCACGTGATGACTGCAGTGTCCCACCAGTGGTTTCAATAGTGTCGCCAGGTATTTGGCCAGTCCATAACTGTGCGAGTTGATAGTGTCCAGAATCGGCCGTAGAGGCACCCCATCTTTGTGAATCTTGGGCAACCCATACAGGCGCGGTGTCGTTGGCGCTCTGGGATACAGCCGTTTCTGCACTGCCGTAAACCCAGGCACTTCTTCCGCTATGTGGACGACACTTTCGTGATTTGGCAGCATGGCAGGCAGGCACTGGAGGAGTTTATGGACCACCTAAACGGCATACATGAGAATATAACCTTCACGATGGAAGTAGAAGAGAATGGCTGTATTCCATTCCTGGACATACTGATCAGGAAGAAAGCGGATGGCACGCTGGGCCATTCAGTATATAGAAAAAAGACACACACAGACCTGTACCTCCATGCAACCAGCTGCCACCATCCGGCGCAACGCCAGTCAGTACTGACCACCTTGGTGCATAGGGCGCACGTCATTTGTAACAAAGAAAGCCTCTCAGACGAATTACACCACCTAAGAGAGGTATTTCGGAAAAACGGGTACAGTGAAACACAGATTGGCAGGGCCTTCAAGAGGAGACAGGCTGACAAAGTTCAGGAAGAGGAAGAGGAAGTTAACAAGAGACTCGCCTTTCTTCCATATTTGGGGCCCACATCAGCCAAAATCGGGAGGCTATTAAGAAAATCTAACATAAATACCGTCTTCCGACCACCGCCGAAGACGAAAGAGCTGCTGGGCACAGCTAAAGACCCACTCAAACTAAACACACCTGGTATATACAACATTGCCTGCGAATGTGGTGTGCAGTACATTGGTCAAACGCAGCGCTGCATCTCTAAAAGGTGCGAGGAACACATCAGGCATGTTCGACTTGGACAGATAGAGAAATCTGCTATAGCTGAACATAGCATCAAAGAAAACCACACCTTTGACTTCGAAAACACCAGGGTGCTATGCCGAGCCGGGAGCTATTGGGATAGCGTCATTAAAGAATCAATAGAAATACGGGTCCACGAGAACCTTGTGAACAGGGACGAAGGCTATCAACTGAGCGCGGCCTGGAATCCAGCATTAGCCGCAATACGCCAGGAACGCAACAAGAACCGTCCAGCTCACGAGACGCATTCAGAATGCTCTGACGGAGACACGAACGGCGCACCCGCTTCCCCCTCCACCTCGCCCGCCGGCTCCTCTGGACCCAGCCTCCCGCGGCCAGGTGGTGGGGGGGCACACCGCAGGTATAAAGGGACTGGCATCCGCGAAGTCTCGGCACTTCGCCAGAAGATGATGAGCATGTCACTCGTCGAAACGTCGCTGTTTGAAGACACCGCCACCCGGCTGGAAGCCCGAGAACTCTTCGCCAGCTGTATACGCCGGGAAAGCATACATTCACAAATGTTACATTGCTGGATGAGCAAACAGTACGTTACGCTGGGGAAGTTGGAGTAACGAGGAACTAACACAACTGTTGTCCTTCGGGAAGCTGCCGCTGGATGGCTATTGGCAGTTCACCAGCCTCGGCACAGAGGCAGGGTATGGGGCTGATCCGATAAGTGCGCATGACCAACCTGATCCCCTCACGGTGTACAGTGTCAACGACCTTCAGTTACAAAGGCCTCGCAGGGCCCATACACTGTGCACCCATAGTCCAGCCTTAATTGCACAAAAGCCCTATAAAACTGGAGCAGTCGCACCCTGTCTGCACCCGACGGCCTGTGGTTAAAACACTTCAAAATGTTCAATATTTTCTGGGCCTTGGCTTTCAGGTCCTTTGCGTGTGGTAACCATGACTGTCTGTAATCAAAAATGAGGCCCAAAAACCACAGAGTCTAACAGGGAGGATGGTGTTCCACACATGCAATTCAGGTAAATTAAAAATACGACAAGAACGATCAAGATAAACACACATGGATTTCTCTGAAGAAAATGTAAAACCAGTCTGTGTTGACTACTCCTCCGGCCTCTTCACTGTAAGCTGCAACTGACAAGTTGTTGTGGCAATATTGGGGGAAGAAGAAAAAACTGCAAAATCATCCACAAATAAGGAGCACTGTACAGGACTCCTTACCACAGATGTGTTACTGCCTATGGCTGTGGCAAAGAGGTCAACACTTAAAACACTGCTCTGAGGAACAGTATTCTCCTGCTTGAAACTATTTGGCAGCACCTCACCAGCTCTGTATAGAAAACGCAATTTGATAATAAGGATGAAATCAAGGTGCGGAAATGACCACAGAAGCTCCACTGGTGGAGCTACCCTTGAATAATGTGACTCCATGTAATGTAGTATGCCTTACTACTATCAAAGAATACACCTACCTATACAGCGCTGTTTACACAGGAAAGCCTTCTGGATAATCGTATCTAGAAGGCTCAGGTTGTTGACAGTGGATTGACACCTTCTGAATCCACACTGAGAGTGACTCAGGGGCTGCCTGGTCTCTAACATCTACACCAGATGATGGTTAATCATTTGCTCCAAGGTTTTTGCTACACAGCTTGTCAAGGCAACACTCCCGTAACTACTGGGCCACATTTGGTCCTTTCCTGGTTTGAGGAGAGGTATCAAAATTGCCTCTCTCCATGAGTTTGGAAAGTGGCCTGTCTGCCATATCAAATTAAAACGTTATAAGATGCTTGTTTCAAGGTCCACAGCACGCTGAATCAGATTTGGCCAAGAACAGGTGCAGTATCAGGAGCGTCATTCAGTGCCAAATCAACTCCCTCATGGAGAATGGGCAGTTGCAGCACTCTGAAGTGTTGGACCGTAAGTCCAACTCACTCCTTACCATGCTGGCTTTGTAATAACAGAACACTAGATCCTGGCTGGCAGTGGCAGTAGTAGTTACAAAATGCTCTGCCACTGCTTGCGTGATGTGGTGTTTGTAGACACTCCTGATTCAACAATGCTGCTACAGGTAGCTGAAGCTCGGCTTACAGTACTGTAGCAGAACAAGCAGAACAGTTGATAGGGTCCAACAATGCTTGCCATGACCTTTCCTTGCTACCCTGGATGATGTGTCGAACCTTTGCACTTGCTATGTGAAAGGCTGCGAGAATTTCAACTGTTGGGCAGCACTTAAACCACCACACACCTGACCTGGATTACTGAACAGCACTCAAACCTGAAAACGTGGCCTCCTAAGATGACAAACGGGCTTCAGGATGGAGAAGTCAGCGGCTTGGTAGATCACTCGTGTGATGTGGTCCACCCACTCATGCATACTGTGGCATAGTTCAAACACAGCCAGCTGACTGAACAGTGTCCAGTTGGTCCTGCGGATCATCTATCATTACTGTGTCTTTTCAGAAAGAGTGCCATCCTATAGGTCAACCCAGAGTGGAAAATGGTCACTGGAATGAAGATCATCAGTACTTACCACTGAACAGTGAGCAAACTGTGAGCCTCTGACATGCGCAAATTTCAACTGCAACTACTTGCAGGTCAGTAGCCAGGGAGAGAGCAGGGGAGTGGTGTGTGTACAAACACAACAACCACTCCCTTGACCCATTCCTCAGTCAGGTCATCCTTGTGATGGAGGGCACAGCCCCACATTACATGGTATCAGATGCTTTAAAATGCGAACACAAGCACATGGGGTGATCCTGTGCTAAGAGTTTCAATCCCTCCACATGTGTCCTGCGCCTACAAATGTACCATTGTGGTCTGGGTTCCATTTATCACAGGTGTAGCATTTTCATCCTGTCTTTCCAATGGTGAAGGGAGCCTATAGTGGGCGGAGACAGTATTGGGGTGAGATGATTGCCCCATGTCGACATGAAGGTCCATCAGCTCTGAAGAAGGCTCATGAGAGATGTCAAAGAGGGTAATGTCGACATTGTCAGACTGTCTGACTCAATGGTTGACACTTTGCCTTTGATTTTTTTGCGCTGGGTAGTCTTCAGAGCCACACCATTTTCTGATATTCTAGGGGGAGATAGGGGCTTCTAAATAGTTGCAGCACCACAAGTACATTGACAAAAGCACATACTACTGCTAACACTAGCAACCTCCATTTTTTGGCAGCATCTGATTTTTGGACTGCTTGTTTAAGAACTGAAGCAAAGGAGGCAGCGACCATAGGCAGCTGCATGGTCTTCTAGATTTTTTGGATTCACCATACAAAATGTGTTTTGTTGTTTTTATCTCTTCAATCTTCCTTTCTTCAAGAAAGACACTGTAGTCCCTACTACAGACGGGGATAATTCGAGCAGTTTAGACACTTAAGAGGAGATGAACAACCAACTCCTTCATGAGCATTCTTACCGCATTTGTCACAAGTGGTTTCTCCCTTACAACCACGAATAGCATGCCCAAAGCACTGGCATTTTGAAAGGTGCACTGGGTTAGGGAAACACAGCCATATGCTTAGCAAAAAGAAACCTGCCTTGACATGCTCTGAAAGTTTCATGCTATTGAAAGCAAGTATAAATTAATCTGTCTTAACCAGATTGCCATTCATCTTTTTCATTATATTTCGGAAGTCAACAATGCCTTCTTGGACTCCTTCAGCTTTCAATTCGTCTTTGGGAATGTAGACCAGATCCCTGCATCTCACAAACACCTTTGCTGCTGTTCAAGGTGGTATGGAGCTCAGTCTCAATGGCATATTCCTCAAGGCTTTTGGTTTTCTGCAGGTTAGTTGGTTGTTGGGAACTTGAGGTTTTGAGCAACAGTGTCCTATTCCGCAACCGCTTGTTGCATATCTGCATTCACCTCTAAAACCTTCTGAATGTAAAAAGGTGAGGAGAGAATTTCTACAGATCCATCTCGGTCCCATGAGTAGCTAAGAAAATAAAAGTTCGCCTAGACTAGACTAGACAGAGCCCCCATATGCGTAGGTAAGCCTTATACAATTGAGGTGCAGAAAGTTCCCCAGAGGTTGTCTGCTAATGATTGTTCCACCTTGACAGCCATGCATTCCATCAGCACGCAACAAACCTCGAGAGTGAGTAGAGAGGTAGAGAGGTAGAGAGAGAGAGAGAGAGAGAGAGAGAGAGAGAGAGAGAGAGAGAGAGAGCGGGGGTGGGGGTGGTTACCATCCTCGGACATTCAAGCCAAGTTCCCCATTACCTATGAGACACTACGCACCACTGCCACACTGTACAGTTGTGTAACTGAAGCATGCCCAGAGCTTACAATACAGAGAACTGGTGGCACTCACTAGTCACCAGCTCAGAAACCCCCAGGTCACCAAGCCCATACCCAGCAAATGAATGCTGGGCCCCTGAGGGGGGTGATCAGAATATTAAACTCTTTGACATGACAAAGAGTTACAATCTGGTATAGTTTTCTTTGTGCAGTATATACTGAAAAATTTGCAGGCATTCCTGAGTCCTGAAATTCAATGCCCATCTGCATTAAAAAGGGAGAACATTCAGGCTTCGTCATTTAAAGGGGGTCAACACACGTTAGTTTAACTGTGCAGCCATCTGTTCCATTTAAAACATGTACATTTATCTGAAATTAAGCAGTGTACACAACATTCTGTTTTCCCTTCAGTTCTCTTAATTCTGGGGTTCTGTGCAGCATTTGTGATGATCAAGTGACAACGGGGAACAGAAAAGAAGAAGAGCTGCAGTTTGTTGTGTGGTTGCGGGTATATTGCTTCCTTAATTATTTCCAAAAATCAGATTGACAGTTCTTTATTTTCTTCACTAGAGCATCAAGAATCACATTAAGCTCCAGAAGCTTTTAGTTTTTATATATTAAAACACTGTAAGCAGTCGTAATTGGAACATGAAAGATATACTGTATCCCAATATTCATGAAGATTCCAGAAATCTTCAGTAAAACTGGAAAGTGTATCTTCTTTTGCATGGAGGTAACGATGGCAGCAGGTTGAGGTTCAGATGACTGGTAATGAATAGAATAGACTGTGAAAACTGAACTGAAGGAATTGCACAGTTGCTTAACATGATACACGCAGACAGTTTATTGCTCAAATGTGATGTCACAAGTAATAAGCTGTGCAGCTAAACTGAAGGTGTGTAGGCCCTTAAGGACTTAGAAACCATCCTCCTATAAATAAGACAGCTTCATGAAATGCGAAATTTATCACGGGAGAAGATCCGCAAAATCATCCCAAAGTGTCTTAACCTCTTTTACCAAAATTTGTGTGGAAAAAAGTAAGGCACTAGACTTCAAGAGTATTGAAAATTGCAAGACGAATATTTTGCCATGGCTGATAAGTGCACAAATATTTTCAATTATAATGGAACTGGGATCTTATTTCCATCAAACACACAGGCCTAATTTCCCTAGACACAAAAATGTCAAGTAGATGAAGGAAAAGAAAGCACAACGTTTCATCTATTAATAATGGGAACATTTTAAACGCCCAGACGATCTATAACATTACAACACTACTGTGCACCTATAATTTTGTGATTTTGTTATCGCTGCCAGGCTGACTACTCAAATTTGCACAAAGTTTCTTAGGACTTAAGGAACCAAGATGGTTCTCATTACTAATGGATACCCTTTCACATCCAAAGGCAACAACATTCTTCAACAAATGTTGATGTGTTTCCTCCTGGTAACTGTACAAAGTCAACTGCAGCTTCTGCATCTAGGCATAATTCTTCCTGTGAAAGTTAAGTAAAAATGGCTGTTTTGTAAAGGTTCTCAAAAGAAAGGATGTAGTGAGAATTTACACGCTATGCACATTTTTGTTGCTGCTGGGAATGCTGTAGCACAACAGACTCTGTTGAACCCTGCTCCCTTTGGGTCAGTAACAGTTTCTGAAGATGATGATTTCCCTGAAGGCTGTCAATACAAATGTGACATTTTACGACGTTGCTGTGATGCTGACAGCCAGACTTTTGTGCATTAGGTAGATGTAAGTGACTGTCTGATACTTTAATAAAGCACCAAGCACGGCTAGTGAAAGGTTGGGGGGCGGGGGTGTACAATGAGGATGATTCAACTGCTCCAAGTTTTTTTTTTTCAGATGTCATAAACTATTTTTCCCCATTCGGTGTAAATGAGTTGATTCTAGCTAATATCAACCAAACAGAGGAACAACTTTTTCTAATGATTTTTTGATGGCTGAAGAAATAAAGGACAATATTTTAGGATTTTTCCTTTTCATGTAATCATATTTTAGTCTTTTGGTGGAATAAAGCAAAATTTGAATGTAAACTAGTTCTTCTTCACTCATGATTTAACATGTAACTTTAAAATGAATGCCTACCGAGTCAGTGAAAAGTTGTTGCATTATTAAATATTTTAGGATTTGCTAGATAAGTCATGTGCATGTGCAGTTAAAGTGTCGCAACTATAGGACCTAAAAATACTAAAATTATGATTATGATTTCGTTGGAATACTGGAGCTGAACTTTTATTTAAGAGAGAAAAAATATTTCAAGGTGTAGCAGTATATTCACAAGAAATTACATTTCATCATTTGCTATCTTCCCTGATTTTGCAATTTTAGTGTTTATTTTTAATCGCCGTATTTTCATCGCTACTGGGACAGTCACTGTAATAGACAGTAATTACAATATACCTACAGCTCTCTTTCTTCTGTGGAATGGAACTGTGTTTCTTATTTGTTATTGGTTTTTCTTATTTGCAAATAATTCTAATTTTTTGATTTCTTTATGACAAATGGGTGAAAGGAGATTTCTAAATACTTTTTTTTAGTGAGGCTCAGTTCTTGATTAGATAAATTCCCTCTTTTGTGAACAAACCATTTTGATCCAAAATATTAACTACTCTTCTTCCAGTTCTGTATCATGACTACTAACCTTATCGTGGATAGGATAATACACTTTAAATGTTCCAGCCAAACCAGATGCTTACAGAACACTAGCTAACACACTGAATCATTCCAGTAAGGCATACGCGAGATTATGGTTATTGTGTTCCTGACCACTCCCGAACAGAAGTAGGGGGCCTAGTAAAGCTCAGTACACCTAATCTACACAAAACACAGGAATCTGTCACAGATGCTCACACTGTAGCACCACCTGGAACACTTAACAGGTTGAGAAGATAATTTTATAGAAATGCTAACACACACACACACACACACACACACACACACACACACACACACACACACTAGCACCACCTGGAACACTTAACAGGTTGAGAAGATAATTTTATAGAAATGCTAACACACACACACACACACACACACACACACACACGCTGACAGTTTGGAGGTAGTTTTTCTAGTCAACTGCTATATACAGGTCACTCTTCTGTGGATAACATTTTGTTCAACTGGTATTACCGTCCTATAGTAGTGTCTTAAAGTTAAGCACAATTAAGAAATTAGGACAAATATCACGAACAGGGTTTTGGAAGGGTTACAGACTAAGGTAAGTCACAAAACATCTTTCATTCAAATCCCTGAAACATGCATTTAGAAATATTCTGAATTCAGAGAGAGACATTTAGGGACAGAAACAATACCACAAAAATGTATTTCACAATAACAAAACTGTTGTTACTATAGGTTATCTGTCCTGAGCTGACTGCAGTCTAATTAAAAAGAATTACACCAGGTGCGTTTCGCTTTTATTTACATACATCTTCCTTAGTTATTGGTGTTTCTTTACATAATCTGCTCCTTCCCTTCTTGCTAGCAGTGGTTGGTGTCGACAGGCTTCATTTCACATCTGCACTTGGCAGTTTTTGGCATTCTGCAGTATTTCCTTAACTCAAGAGTTAAGAAAGGCAATTGTAAATAGTGCAGTGCAGGAAATACTGCAGAATGCCAAATACTCCCAAGTGTGGTTTCAGTTGTCTGAGATTGCAGTCGTCTATGTGAGTTGCATTTGTGAGAGAGAGAGAGAGAGAGAGAGAGAGAGAGAGAGTAGTCTATTTTTGACAAAGGCCTTACTGGCCAAAAGCTTTATTTGTGACAGTCTTTTTGTCGTGCAACTCAGCATCTCCACTATACGGTTAGTAGCAACTTTCCCTTTCATAATATTGTTACATTCCATCCTGGATTTTCCACTGTTAGAGCTAGTCAACTGCTTTTTGTTATCTTTGACTTAAAAGCCCAAGCAAAACAGAAATTACCCTTTTCTTGCACTGATAGCTTAACTGCTGTTTTTGATTAAATATTTATGACCACTTACAGTGAGTGTACAGTGTATCACCTCACTTTTTTGCTTTTGTCTAGAAAAAATATACATATGAAGTTCAAAATGTACGTATGTACAATTCACATGTATAAAAAAGAAGGCATTGGTTAACTCAGAAATGTGGTGACAGTATGACAGATTTCCACAAAACTTCATGTTTTACCAAAGGTGTCAAGTGTCACATACTGTCTGAAGTAATGAAAGCACAGTTTCCAAAACCAATTCAAGGTGTTCATACCTGATAATTGCCATTCCATTTTGAATCTTCTTTCTGCATACTGCATCAACAATTTCAATAGCACAGCCAGCAGCCAGTAATGAAAGTTGGTATGTACTCTACAAAAGTTTGACAGAATTACTAGATATTTCTAACAAAAGAAAAAAAACTATAAATTCTGAGACAGAACTGCTGGCCAGAGTCTACCTTCAGGAGGCGGAATATCATTACTGCCAACAGATGTAAATAAAAACACACAATGCTATCCTGGCTTTCATAAATAACAGTTCCTTGCTAGGGGAGGAAAGGGGGGGAAAGCTCAGGAAAGAAAAAAGTTAGCCAGGATTCTGAGTGACGTGCCCTTCAATTTTAACTTTCCTCTACCTCCCTTCTCTGCTCGCCAGGGAAGGAACTATTATTTCAAAAAGCTAGGATAGTGTCACATATTTTTGTTTGTGCCTACTGACAGTAATGATACTTTACCTTCTCAGACGACACGATGGCCAGCATTTCTGTCTCACAATTTTATAGTTTACTAGATATTTACCTGTGGAAGAGATATTTGTGGAGCATAAGTGCAAATAAATATTGGAACTACGTATCCATAAAACAAAGTAAATATTAATCATATATTGTTAGCAATATCAGTAATAGAATTCTTATGATACATAAAACTGGAAAAGATGCAATAACATTCATGTGTCACAAAGATATTCATAAAAACTTTCAACATAATTAGAGAAAGGATAGATTGCTATACACTATATATGGGAGACCTTTAGTAGCAGACAGGCACAACAAAAAGATTGCTATACTCTTAAGCTTTCAGCCAAAAGGCCTTCTTCCAAAAAATCATGAAATAAAATTTTTTATGTGAAAAAATGTAATGGTAAGGCAGCTTTGAAAACCAGAATTTAAACTGCTAAACATTTCAGGTGCAAGTGTGATCTCCATATTAATATTGCAAAAATTGGAGAAATATAGGAAAATAAGGAGATGTGATAAAACTGAAAGAACCAGAGGTTGTTAAGAGTTTCAAAGGAAGTAATAGATATCAATTTGATGAATAGAGGAAAGGAATGCAGAAGGTGAGATAGGCAGCTTTGAGAGATGAGAAATGGTGAAGGCAGCAGAGGAGCAACTAGGCAAAAAGACAAGGCTCAGTAGAAGCCCATGGATAACACAGGCTGTACTGAACTTAATTCAAGAAAGAAGATACAAAAATGAAGCAAGCAAAACAGGACACAGACATCTAACAAATGACATTTCGAGAAGTGCAAAATGCAAGGAAAAAAAAAAAAAATCTGGTGGACAAAGGCAAGACAGCACAAGATGACTTGACTAGGGAAAACGTAGATGCTGCCTATAGAAAAATTAGAGACATTTTGAGATAGAGTACCTTGTGTACAAATTTCAAGGGCTCAGATAGCAAGTCAGTACTAACCAAAGAAAAGAAAGCTGAAAGGTAGAAGGAGTATCCAGAAGGGCTAATAAACTTGAAGATGATAATATAAAAAGGGAAGAGGAAGTACAAGAAGATGAGGTGCAAGATGTGATACTGCGAGAAGAATTTGATTGGTCATTATGAGACCTATGTCGAAACAAGGTTTCTGGAGTATATGACACTCCCTCAGAATTTTTGAGATTCTTGGGAGAGCCTCCTATGACAAAACTATTCCACTTGATATGTAAGATATGAGACAGATGAAATACCCTCAGACTTCAAGTGAAACAGAATAGTTCCACTTCCACCAAAGGCATGTGTTGACAGTTTAGGAAGTCATGTTTGTGACATACTGATAAGAGTTATTTACAGATGCATGGAAAAACTGGAAGAAGAAAAGTTTGTAGAAGATCATTATCGTTTCAGAGAAACAAACAACTAACCTTCGAAATAATAAATCCAAAATTATGTTTGTAGCATTTCTAGATCCAGAGAAAACTTTTGACATTTTTGGCTGGACTACATTCTTAGAAATTCTGTTGCCCAAGAACATGTTCTCCTATAACTTTTCCTTTTCTTCTTTACCCTTCTATCATATTCCAATCCACCCATCATTATAAAATTTTCTGCCTCCCCTGAACTTTCAGAATTATTATTCTGATAGTTCAGGGGGCAGAAAATTTATCTCATCATACATTCTTCCAATTCTCTCGTCATTTGTGTAGTTATTAAGCATATAAACTTGTACTACTATGCAGATGAAGGCTACATGTCCATCTTTGCTATTATAATGTGTTCAACATGCTGTTCTTTGTAAATTATCTGCATTCCTACTTTCTTATTCATCATCATCATCATCACAACACCTATTCCTGCATTACCCTTATTGCTTTCATATTTACAACCCATAGCTCACCTCATCAGAAGTTCTGTTCTTCTTGCCACTGCATTTCACTAATTCCAACTATATCTAATTTCAACCTGACCATTTATTTTTTTAATTCTACGACCTACCTAGCCCATTAAGGGATCAAACATTACACATTCTGGTCCCCAGATTGCTAGCTTTGTTTTTCCCAATGCAACATCCCAGACCAGAGATCCGAATGGTGGGAATTATTTCACCTCCAGAATATTTATCCAAGAGGATACCATCATCATTATGCCTTGTAGTGGAACTGCAAGGACTTTGGAAAAATAATGGCTTTTGCTCCTTTCCTTCTGAACTGTTTGCAGTACTAAAATAACAAAGCCCTGCTGGTTAATGTGACAAGATCAGACTAGTCAACTGATAGGCTGTTGCTCCTGAACTACTGAAAAGGTTGCTGCCCCCTGTTCCAGAACCACAAGTTAGTCTGGCCTCTCAACAGAACCCCTCCATTGTGGTTATAGCTGCAGTACAGCTATCTGTATCAATAAGGCATGCAAACCACCATACTGTTCACAGCTATGTTGGCTAAGTGCAAGCAAGTGCACTAATTCCCACATACTGTGTCTTTTTTACTTTCTTATTGATATATACAATCCCTCATATGTCTTCTCGACTTTGGCACTCTTGGCTAAACAGTAGAAAGATCCACTCTAACCAAGATAAAGCTTTTCTATACCATTACACCACTCAGTTGCCTTCTCCAAGTTCTTTTAGCAGCAGGTACCTGATTCTGGAATGATATTTCTCACAATACCAGAGAACTAAATAACAACTCCAATTTCAAATGACAGCTAATGATGTGTGTAGCAGCAGCAGCAGCAGCAGCAGCAGTCATCTTATCACTATTAGTTCTTAATCAGAACTACTATTCCAAATGGCATTAGATACATCAATTTTTCATTTTATTACTATAATTTCAACACAATGCATCCATTTAAAAGTAACATCATATTTTTTTAAGTAACCATGATTTAGAAAGGATTATATATGTAACACCGTAATAGGATGTAAGAGGAGGGCTGACGGTCCTAATCTAATCATGTTAAAACAAATAAAACATAAATACAACTGAAGTTCCCAGAATGAGATTTTCACTCTGCAGCGGAGTTTGCGCTGATATGAAACTTCCTGGCAGATTAAAACTGTGTGCCGGACCAATACTCGAATTCGGGACCTTTGTCTCTCGCGAGCAAGTGCTCTACCAAGCACAACTCACGCCCCATCCTCACAGCTTTACTTCTTTCAGGAGTGCTAGTTCTGCAAGATTCGCAGGAGAGCTTCTGTAAGGTTTGGAAGGTAGGAGACGAGATACTGGCAGAAGTAAAGCTGTGAGGACAGGGTGTGAGTCGTGCTTGGGTAGCTCAGTTGGTAGAGCAGTTGCCTGCGAAAGGCAAAGGTCCCTAGTTCGAGTCTCGGTCCGGCACACAGTTTTAATCTGCCAGGGAGTTCCACAACTGAAGTTGTGAGATCAAGTCATGAGTTGAGGATGGATAGATCAGTCAGTACAAGCACTGCCGCCCAATCTGGGTCTTGAGTCCTGGTTGGTACACAGTTTTAATTTGCTAGGAGTTTCAAAATAGCGGATGGAGAGAAGACATGAAGATATTCTTCTCAAGTTATAATTGTGTCACAAATATTGAAATTATTTTTCCTTACTGATTCTGTCGACAAGTACTGTAGAACAGCTGGGTATCAACTCTTTGCAGTGGAAGTGCAACAAACTGCAAGCTGCCTCTGTACAGGTCTGGCATCACGAATTCAACATTTTAAATATGTGGACATAGTCGGCAGCAAGTGGGTGACACAAAGAGAAACTCACAGAAATAACTTCTATTGGACAAAACACATTGTTTCATTCAGAGGAGAAAAACAAAGCCGATTTTAGTACCTCAGTCAATGAAATAAAAGGTTGTCCCAGGAATTACAAGAAATAATATAATGATTGAGATTTTAATAAAGAATAAAATGCCTGTAGTATTTATAAAATAACAGAAACTGTTAAATTTTCACACATTCATAGTAATAGTAAGTATATGAAAGTCATCGGGGGAGGGAGGGGGGGGGGGGGAGAATGGTATGACACAAACCTCACTGTAAAAAAATAATGCAAGGCTACAGACAAATAATGTTATTGGGTTTACATATCCCTATCCTCAGCATCCTGCTGAGCCTTTATTGAGTCAAATAGTGGTCCATCCTGAGGGACACAGGAGAGTCAAGACCATGAGAATAGTGTGTGCTCAAGGCCTGAAATAGGAGACGTTGAAGGGAGCTGAGCCATGAAAAGGAACTATGACTCTTGAGACCAAGAAGGGTACATCTGAGGTAAAGGTAAATCAGTGGTACAACTTCTAGTCAGATGGCTACCATTTTTCTTAGAATTATATTGTCACCTATTTGTGGCAATTAAGTGTAGCACAATTCATTTCATTAGGATTAATTTCAGTAATGTGTGGATCTCTCAATCTGCTACTTAGAACAAAGAAGTACCTACCTAGTTTTCTCTCTTCATACATTCTCTTTCCACTTATAAATGTACACACTTAACTGCAGCCATTAAACACAGAAAAGCTTTTAAACTATTGTTTTAAAATGATTATGACAAGACATCAAAGTTATATGTCTTGATCTCAGTTTGAATAACATAGACAATAAGCTCTGATTCACTTAAGACAGACACAAATAGGACTCAAAATTATGACATACTCACTGGATGAATATAGATGGCATCGTATTTTGAGGATAACTTCTCTAGGGATTCCTCATCTTTACAGTTCTCTGTTGCTTTGAGAATCTCTATATGTCTTTCTTCATGTTTGTATAAGACTTCATATTCTTCAGCAGTTCGCGGAGTAATGACAGTACAACGAGAAAGAAGGCCAAGTTCTTCACACCTGCAAGTAATGAAAATGCAATTCCATGACAAATATTAAATTAAAACACAAAATCCAACAAATAAATCTTTAAAATAGCCTTATACCCTGGAAGACAAATACAAACATACTCACGAAAACAAATTGTCATATTAATGTCCACACAAACAAAATAAACTTTTCTACAATCCTTATTACTATTCTTTCTTCAACAGACAAAGTGCTGTATCCAGAATAGGAAGATGGAAAAGGTAGCAAGATAAATGATGAATTATTCAGAAACTCTCAATACATCAACACATGAAGCAAACAAATTCACCATCTACATCTACATCCATAATCTGCAAACTGCTCAGTGAAATTCATGGCAGAGGGTACTCTCAACAGTTATTAGGGCATCTTCTTGTTCCATTCACATATGGGGCATGGGAAGAACATCTGAATTATTAGAACAGATGCACTAAAATAGCTGCTTATAACAACAAATATTTATTTATGACAGACTGGTTTGGCATTTATCGCCATTGTCAAGTACGTGTAGACTGATGTGACATCCACATTACGTCATTAGTGAACTGTCTTATAACTGTCACTGTTTTAATAAGATGGTAAATGTAAGACAGTCCGCTAATGACATGATATGGATGTCACATCAGTCTAGGTATACTTGACAATGGCAACAAATGCCGAAACGATCTGTCACAAATAAAGATTTTTTATTATAAGCAGCTATTTTGCTGCATCTATTCTAATGATCATGTCATTATCAGACATGTATTATGCTGCTGGCCCTAAACAAGAAGAAAAAAGAATGTTTAAATGCCTCAGTGCATACTGTAATTAATGCCCTCTTGTACCCATGATCTCTATAGGATTGATACGCAGGGAATGTTAGTATATTCGTAGATTTATCATTTAAAGTTAGTTCTTGAAAATTCGTAACCTTTATTAGGATAGTTTGCATCTACCTTCAAGTGTGCATTGGTTTATCTTCAGATTAAGATTCAAAAACATGACAAAAATTAAATATAACATTCAAAAGCAAAGTTCTCAATTTATAAAACCAGATACATAAATGAAGCATGCCTTGGAAATAGTCAACTAGCAGCGTAACTGTAAAAATTTAAAAACAGAGACAGAGTTTAGAAAATGTTACAAACTTGAAATGTCTTTATAGAAAATCAATCAACACATATATTAAAACATTACTCTGAACTAAAAATAATAAGAACCCACGGTTTATACATAAAATAAAAACGCTACATTCACATCAAGCTCAATTCTTGCAACTCAGCCACCACTGTGACAGATGCTACTGCATCTCAAACTTTTAGTGCTGTAATTTTCCTTCAAAACTTCAAACAAAAGAGGAGGAACTGTAATGCTGAACAAGGATATAAGTAATAACACAAAAAAGAGAATGAGATAACATGTTTTTACTATTTGAATATACAATTCACTGAATATTTCTTGAAAGTTTAAAGGGTATCCCAACCAGGCTCACGCACAGGCAGCTTTCTTTCATTATGACTGCTCTTTCAGTTGAGCCCTCTGTGGATGTCTCATAGGTCAAGTCACATCATCAACCTGACAGTTTCTCTTCGTATCTTCTACATTTAACAGAGGTGCCCCAATCACACTGAGGCTATAGTCAAATCAAACTCCTTGATAAATTCTTTTTCTCAAGAGTAATGGTCCTGGATATCTGGTGGGCTGAGCAGGAAGTGCTTGGGTTTGATCTCAGCTTGTCACACATCTTAAATTTTTCATAAATGTTCAAAACATTGGTAGGCAAGTTTCAAGAAACATGGCCCTGTTGTTACAAATGCTCACAAATTTAAAGTTTGCTTGAGTCTGGTTGGGAAACAGTTTAAACTTCCAAAAAATATTCAGTGAATTGTATATTTTAAAAGTAAAAACACTTCATCTAATGCTCTCTTTTTAAATTTTATTAAATATTCACGTATCACACCACAAGTGCAAATCAAGAGTATGTCCACACTTAAATATGACATAATCTTCTTCACAGAATAAAAACCTATTCCATTAAAATGTAGTATACTGACATAAGATCAGAGGTTGATTGATTAATTGAAGAGTATGGGACCAAACAGCAAGGTCATCAGTACCGCAATTCCAAAGTGAGTTACAGCTCCCTGCCACCATTGGATAAGCAGTTGCCAGCAGCAAGTCGTATACTCTTAGCTCACTTATTTGTTACATCGTTTAATTCTTAATTTCTTTGCGTGTTTTTGGGTACTTGCATTGTTTAATTCATAAATTTCAGGTTTATTATAGTATTTGAGAGTTGTAGCACCACGTTTTAGTACCTGAATAGCGTAAAATTGCGTAGTCTCCTCCTGCCGCCGAGCAGTGTGTCAGCAGTGCGCAAGTAGCAGCATTACTGCATTTACTAGGCAATCTTGTATTTTAATAACCATTTAAATTTTGTGTCAAATTGTTTGTGCTCTCTGTAGATTAGTTCAGACATTCTTTGCACAACAATATTTAGCATGGATAGGGACTGCGACTGCTGTGTTTGGATGCGGGCTGAGTTGGCATCCCTTCGCTCCCAGCTTCAGGCAGTGTTGCCTCCAGTCACACAGCTTAAGGCTGTTACCAATGGGCATCACTGTGGGTGTCCGGATGGGGGTTTGTCGGGGAGGGCCAGCTCGTCCCACGCATCCCCCGATCTGACTACGCCTGTGGCTGAGCGGGATACAGCCCACATTGAGGCTGACCCCTCACCAGTGGTAGAGTGGGAGGTCATCTCAAGGTGTGGCAGGGGGCGAAAGACATTCCGGAGGGCTGAACGGAAGGCCTCTCCAAGTTTGTCTGACGAACAGGTTTCAGGCTCTGTCTCCGGTTGATACTGATCTTCGGACGGACATGGCTGCTTGTCCTTTTCCAGAGGTTGCCCCTCAGTCTGCAAGATCCAGGTGGTTGCAGAGGGTGGGCTTACTGGTAGTTGGGAGCTCCAATGTCAGGAACGTAATGGGACCCCTTAGGGATATGGCAGCAGGAGAAGGGAAGAAAACCAATGTGCACTCCATGTGCATACCGGGGGGGAGTCATTCCAGATGTGGAAAGGGTCCTTCCGGATGTCATGAAGGGTACAGGGTGCACCCATCTGCAGGTGGTCGCTGATGTCGGCACCAATGATGTGTGTCGCTATGGATCGGAGGAAATCCTCTCTGGCTTCCAGCAGCTATCTGATTTGGTGAAGACTGCCAGTCTCGCTAGCGGGATGAAAGCAGAGCCGAGTGGAGGGTCTGAATCAGAGGCTGAGACGGTTCTGTGACTGTGTGGGCTGCAGATTCCTTGACTTATGCCATAGGGTGGTGGGGTTTCAGGCTCCGCTGGATGGGTCAGGAGTCCACTACACACAGCAGGCAGCTACACAGGTAGCAGGGGTTGTGTGGCGTGGACTGGGCGGTTTTTTAGGGTAGATGGCATCGGGCAAGTACAGAAAGGGCAACAGTCTCAAAGAGTGCGGGCCAAAGTCAGGACATGCGGGGACCAAGCAGCAATCGGTATTGTAATTGTAAACTGTCAAAGCTGCGTTGGTAAAGTACCGGAACTTCAAGCGCTGATAGAAAGCACCGAAGCTGAAATCGTTATAGGTACGGAAAGCTGGCTGAAGCCAGCGATAAATTCTGCCGAAATTTTTACAAAGGCACAGACGGTGTTTAGAAAGTATAGATTGCATGCAACCGGTGGTGGCGTATTTGTCGCTGTTAGTAGTAGTTTATCATGTAGTGAAGTAGAAATGGATAGTTCCCGTGAATTATTATGGGTGGAGGTCACACTCAACAACCGAGCTAGGTTAATAATTAGCTCCTTTTACCGACCTCCCGACTCAGCAGCATTAGTGGCAGAACAACTGAGAGAAAATCTGGAATACGTTTCACACAAATTTTCTCAGCATCTTATAGTCTTAGGTGGAGATTTCAATTTACCGGATATGGACTGAGACATTCAGATGTTTAGGATGGGTGGAAGAGACAGAGCATCGAGTGACATTATACTGAGTGCACTATCCGAAAATTACCTCGAGCAATTAAACAGAGAACCAACTCGTGGAGATAAAATCTTGGACCTACTGATAACAAACAGACCCGAACTTTTCGACTCTGTATGTACAGAACAGGGAATCAGTGCTCATAAGGCTGTTGCAGCATCCCTGAATATGGAAGTAAATAGGAATATAAAAAAAGGGAGGAATGTTTATCTGTTTAGCAAGAGTAATAGAAGGCAGATTTCAGACTACCTAACAGATCAAAATGAAAATTTCTGTTCTGACACTGACAATGTTGAGTGTTTATGGAAAAAGTTCAAGGCAATTGAAAAAAGGGGTTTTAGACAGGTACGTGCCGAGTAAAACTGTGAGAGACGGGTAAAACCCACCATGGTTCAACAACAAAATTAGGAAACTACTGCGAAAGCAAAGAGAGCTTCACTGCAAGTTTAAACGCAGCCAAAACCTCTCAGACAAACAGAAGCTAAACGATGTCAAAGTTAGCGTAAGGATGGCTATGCGTGAAGCGTTCAATTCTAAGGTAAAATTCTATGTACCGACTTGACAGAAATCCTAGGAAGTTCTGGTCTTATGGTAAATCAGTAAGTGGCTCAAAACAGCATGTCCACACACTCTGGGAAGATGATGGCATTGAAACAGAGGATGACACGCATAAAGCTGAAACACTAAACACCTTTTTCCAAAGCTGTTTCACAGAGGAAGACTGCACTGCAGTTCCTTCTCTAAATCTTCACACAAACGAAAAAATGGCTGACATCGAAATAAGAGTCCAAGGAATAGAAAAGCAACTGGAATCACTCAACAGTGGAAAGTCCACTGGGCCTGACTGGATACCATTTCGATTCTACCCCCTTCTAACAGCTGTGTACCACAAGTCTATAGATGAAAGAAAGGTTCCAAATGATTGGAAAAGAGCACAGGTAGTCCCATTCTTCAAGAAGGGTCGTCAAGCAGATGCACAAAACTATAGACCTATATCTCTGACATCAGTGTGTTGTAAAATTTTAGAACATGTTTTTTGCTCGTGTATCATGTTATTTCTGTAAAACCAGAATCTACTCTGTAGGAATCAACATGGATTCCGGAAACAGCGATCGTGCGAGACCCAACTCGCTTTATTTGTTCATGAGACCCAGAAAATATTAGATACAGGCTCCCAGGTAGATGCCATTTTCCTTGACTTCCGGAAGGCGTTCGATACAGTTCCGCACTGTTGCCTGATAAAGTAAGAGCCTACGGAATATCAGACCAGCTGTGTGGCTGGATTGAAGAGTTTTTAGCAAACAGAACACAGCATGTTGTTCTCAATAGAGAGACATCTACAGACATTAAAGTAACCTTGGGCGTGTCACAGGGGAGTGTTATGGGACCATTGCTTATCACAATATATATAAATGACCAAGTAGATAGTGTCCGAAGTTCCGTGCGGCTTTTCATGGATGATGCTGTAGTATACAGAGAAGTTGCAGTATTAGAAAATTGCAGCGAAATGCAGGAAGATCTGCAGCGGACAGGCACTTGGTGCAGGGAGTAGTAACTGACCTTTAACATAGACAAATGTAATGTATTGCGAATACATAGAAAGAAGGATCCTTTATTGTATGATTACATGATAGCGGAACAAACACTGGTAGCAGTTACTTCTGTAAAATATCTGGGAGTATGCGTGCGGAACGATTTGAAGTGGAATAATCATATAAAATTAACTGTTGGTAAGACAGGTGCCAGGTTGAGATTCATTGGAAGAGTCCTTAGAAAATGTAGTCCATCAACAAAGGAGGTGGCTTACAAAACACTCATTCGACCTATACTTGAGTATTGCTCATCAGTGTGGGATCCGTACCAGGTCGGGTTGACAGAGGTGATAGAGAAGATCCAAAGAAGAGCAGCGCGTTTTGTCACAGGGTTATTTGGTAAATGTGATAGCGTCATGGAGATGTTTAGCAAACTCCAGTGGCAGACTCTGCAAGAGAGGCGCTCTGCACCATGGTGTAGCTTGCTTTCCAGGTTGCGAGAGGGTGCGTTTCTGGATGAGGTATCGAATATATTGCTTCCCCCTACTTATACCTCCCGAGGAGATCACGAATGTAAAATTAGAGAGATTCGAGCGTGCACGGAGGTTTCCGGCAGTCGTGAACCATATGCGACTGGAACAGGAAAGGGAGGTAATGACAGTGGCACGTTAAGTGCCCTCCACCACACACCATTGGGTGGCTTGCGGAGTATAAAAGTAGATGTAGATGTAGAAGAAAGAGGGTCTGCTAAAAGTGGACGGATCCAGTCAGGGGAGTCAAATTATAAAATAATGAACATTTAATACACACAATAAAAGCATAAAAGGTGAGACCAAATCTAAAAACTGGAAAAGGGGGGTGATAAAGGGATCACAGACTGAGAAGACTGTAAAAGAAGTTCCAACCACAACCAACCTGCCCCTGCTCCAAGACTAAAGGAGAACCTTATATCTGGAAATAAAAACCTCTTTCACAGACAAAACCAAGGACCAGTTCAACCATCCACGGATCATCTGCTAATATTAAATTTAAGGAATCAGGAAGACTATACTTAACACGAAGGGCTGAAAGAAGGGAACATTCCACCAATATGTGAGATATCGCCAGTCTGGCTCCACAACCACACTGCGGGGATGGGTCGTTATGCAGGAGGAAACAATGGGTGAGCTGGGTATAACCAATGTGTAAACAGCATAAAACAGTGGACTCCTTGCGAGAGGAGTGGAAAGAAGACTGCCAAACTTCAGTAGGCTCCTTGATGAGTTTATTACTAAGAGCAGTAGCGCTCCAGATGGCATTCCACTGTTGGGCAAAGAGGTAAGTATCTGCTTCTCTAGCCAAAAGGTCAGCCAATTCATTCCCTGGGATGCCCACATGGCTTGGGACCCACATGGAGTATGAACAAATTGAAACACTGTGGAGGGAGGCTTGAGAAACAAAAAAGAGGGCCCTGTGAATGGCTACAAGCTCTGCTGTGAACACACTACATGATCCCGACAATGAATAGTGCTCGAAGCCAGTAGGAGACGTAAAAGCATATCCCATCTCATCAATAGTCTTAAAACTGTAAGTGTAGACGATGGTGGCACCCAGGAACTCTGGAAGGATGGCACATACAAGACCCCGGTAAACCATAGGAGTAACAAAGAGCTTAGGACCCTGGAACAGATCGGTCCTAATCCACGGTAAAGGCACCATTCGGGGTGGGGGGGGGGGGGGGGGCAGTGTGTGGAGGGAGGGAGGGGGGGTGTATGGGAGGAAAGACCCGGGTTGCAGTCTAGTGAGTGGAGATGGAGATCCCGACAGGAGGAAGTGATATGCATGCCAACCAGCAATCCCACCCCTGGGCAGGTGATACGAGGGAGACATTCCTCAGTGGCGAAGAGCACAGGGTACACAGGATGGTCAGGGAATTGGCAAATGGTGACTGCTTAAGAAACAAGGAGTTGGCTCCATTGGATGTGTAGAAGGGGAATTCCTGCTTCTGTGAGGAGACTACCTACAGGAATAATGCAAAAGGCACCAACAGCCAGATGCACCCCACAATGATGGACAGGGTCAAGGAGTTTCAAAGTGGAAGGAGCTGCTGAAAGATAAACCTGACTACCATAATCTAGTCCGGACAAGAGCAGAGCATGGTAAAGATGGAGGAGAGTGGAATGGCCTGCACCCCAAGATGTGTGGGCCAGGAGGTGGAGAGCATTAAGCTTCTGCATAAATTTAGTCTTTAGGTGGTGAATGTGGGGCAGCCATGTCAGCTTGTTACCAAAAATAAGGCCCAAGAAACGGGACTCTGCTACAACATCGACGAGCTGGTTGCCTAAATAAAGTTCTAGATTGGTGTGTAATGTGGGCTGATGACAAAAATGCATAACCTGCACTTTGGAGGGAGAAAACTGGAAGCCATGGGCGGTGATCCATGCAGAGGCCCATCAGATGGCACCTTGGAGCCGGCACTCAGCAGATGCTACTGAGTGGGAGCTGCACCAGATGCAAAAATCGTCGGTGTACAATGCTGGGTAACCAGAGGCCCAACAGAGGTCGCAAGCCCATTGATGGCAATGAGGAAGAGTGTGACACTTAGCACAGAACCCTGTGGGATACGATTCTCCTGAATCTGAGGGGCACTGAGTAAAGTCCCAACTCGAACCCAGAAGAGCCAGTAAGATAAAAACTCGCAGATAAAAATCAGAAGGGGACCATGGAAGCCCCAGTCATGGATGGTATCTAAAATGTGATGGCACCAAGCCATGTCATACACCTTATGTAGCTCAAAGAAGACTGCGACAAGGTGCCAGCAGTGAGTAAAAGCCTGTTGGATGGCTGATTCAAATCGGAGTAAATGGTCAGTTGGAGATCACTCTGCCTGGGAGACACATTTATACAGGGACAAAAGGCCCCAAGATTCAAGTACCCAGCATAATCTAAAGTTGACTATCCTTTTAAGCAGTTTACAAATTACATTTGTAACGCTATTTGGGGGGGGGTGTCGAGAGACGTTGCAATTTTCCCGGGCTTAAGAACGGAGATAACTATACTGTCTCGCCATTGTGATGGAAAAGCACCCTTGATTCAAATGTGGTTGAAGACTCTGAGGAGCTGTTTCCTCTATGGAACATCCAGTGTTGGATCATCTGGTTGTGGATGGAATTTGGCCCTGGGACTGTATCTCATGAAGAACTAAGAGCCTGCACAATTCCCATTCAGCATTTCGGGCTCAACGTGACATGACGTGGGATGAAACGGCGGGCGGGGGAGGGGGGGGGGGGGGGGGGGGGGGGTTCTGTTCAACTCTGCATTTCTGCTAGAGAAAGGTAGTAGGGTAGGAAGAGGATGACGATGACCTCACAAAGTATGTCGCGAAGTATTCTGCCAGAACCAATGGATCAGTGGACACAGCACCCTGGAGATTAAGACCCCAGACAGTTGACTGTTGCTGGCGGCCCAGAAGGCTACGGAGCTATGACCAAACCTGCGGTGAAGAGGCATACATCCCCAGGAAAGAAACGTAGCACTCCCAGCATTCCTTTTTACTCAAGGTAACAAGCCTTAGCTCGGAGATGCTTAAAAGTGAGGAGGCTTGTCTGTGAAGGGTGTCGCTTAAATCACTGTAGCACCCGCTGGCGGTCCTGGACAGCAACTGTGACATCCTTGGTCCACCGTGGTACTGGCCGACAATGAGGGGGACCTGTGGATAGGGGAACAGCAGTGCCAGCAGCATGAGGAAGAGCGGCAGAGATGCCTTGCACGATTACATCAACGGAATTCAAAAGGGGGATGTCAAAGTGGACAGCAGACATATATAAAGGCCAATTGGTCCTGCAGAATGTCCAACGTGGGGGCCTGTCTGCAGCAGGGGAACGATAGAATCACCGGAAAGTGGTCACTGTCACAAAGGCCATCATGGAATGACCAACGTACAGAAGCTAAGAGGGCAGCAGAGGAGATCGTGATATCGATAGCAGAGAAGGTGCCGTGAGCGGCATTGAAGTGAGTAGGGGAACCATCACTGAGTAGACACTAATTGAGGTCCGTGATAAGTTGGTCAAGTAGGATACCCCTAACCGTTGAAGTGACACTCCCCCACAGTGGATGGTGGGCACTGAAGTCCCCAAGAAGCAGAAACGGGGGTGGGGGAGTTGCTGGATTAAGGTAGACAGTGCAATGTAAGCAACTGGCCTACTTGGAGGGAGGTAGACATGCAAATGGTGATTGCCAGAGTCATTTGCACTCAAACCACTATCGCTTCCAAGGTGGTATGTAGGGGGATCCAGTCACTAATAACATTGGAATCAAAGTGCAGACCTCACCAAATGCTACCCCAGGGCCAGCACGGTTCCGACAGAACACCTGATAACCATGAGAAGTTGGAGAGTGGTCATCACGAAAATGCATTTTTTTGAAGAACAAGACAGAACACAAAATAGTAGGAGACAAGACGTTGCATTTCTGGTAGGTGACAATAGTATCCTTTGCAATTCCACTGGATTATTGTGTGGCTTGAGTCCAAGGTAGACATGAAGAAGCCGAGGATGAGATCAAGTCACTCGGTCAGCAGTTGTCACCGACATGGATGGGGTGACACCCATAAATAAGACATCAGACTCAGGTTGCGAGGGGGGAGATGGCACCTCCGGGGGCACCAGTGGTGCATTGTCTTGCAATTTTTGTTTTTTCTTCTTCTTCTTTTTCTTCTTCTCTTTCTGAGGTGGAATAGGGCAGGGCACAGGCGGAGTACAGGCTTCTACAAGATCAGGAACCGAAAGAGAGTGAGCGACCTTGGGGCACACAGATGGTGCACCTTGTGGCTGAGTGGTGGTAATAGTCTTCTGGCCTGAGAGACACTAGGGAGAGGAGTCCCGGGGGAGAGACCGATCACCGGCTGATGCCGAAGAAGGGCGGGGCTGGGGTAAGGACGGGGCAGGAGGAGGAAAGGACGTAGCAGAGGAAAAAGTTGAAGATAGTGACACTGGATCTCCTTTTCTCTCTTGTAAGCTGGGCAATCCGGCAAGCGAGGGGAGTGGCGGTCAGAATAATTGACACACACAGGTGGCAGAACACAGGGGCTTCCCTTATGGAGTGGGTGGCCACAGTCACCACACAAAAGGGTCCGCCGTACAGTGGGAAGACATATGCCAAAAACACAAGCACCGAAAGCACCGCATAGATGTAGGGATGTACAGCTTCACGTCACATATGTAGCATATAGCCTTGACCTTCTCTGGGAGGGTATCCCCCTCGAAAGCCAGAATGAAGGCGTCAGTATCGGTGCAGTTGCCTTTGTGACCCTTCTGCACACGTCGAACAAAATGAACGCCGTGCTGCTACGGAGTAGCCCAGAGTTCCTCATCAGTTTGCAGAATGAGGTCCCGAAGAAAAATTACTCCCAGGATCACATTCACAGATTGGTGAGGAGTGGTAGACACCGGGATATTGCACAGACAATCGCGAAGAGCTGCAGATTGGGTGACAGAAGAAGCTTTGATCAACAGGGAGCCCGACCGCATCTTACTAAGAGACTCCACTTGAGCAAACTTGTCCTCGATATTTTCCACGAAAAACAATAGCTTTGTGGCGGTGAATGTGTCCCCAGTCATCCAAGTACAGACAAGGTAACAGGGAAAGGGTTTCATCCCAAGACGGCGAACCTGGCCCTCCTCCCATGGTGTAGCCAGGGAGGGGAAGGTTGCTGGGTCATACGAAGCAGTATTCAAGAATCCTCCACCATTCGAAGAGATGGCCATTTGAGAATGGCCAGATTTTTGCAGCTTGATATGCTTCATGCACCAAGCTCCACCCTGATAGCACCCACTCCGACCAGGAGCTCTCCCCATGGACGCCAACCACCCACAGCAAGGGCCATCTGGCACAGCGGCCGTTGCCAGGAGTTCTGATGCTCCAAGAAGATAAGCAACCACTCCTTAGCACACATGGGGAGGGAACAGCTCAGGTATCAGCAGTGTGATCCCCGTGTTGTCAGGGGGCTCAGCCATATGGATATATAACAGGCCCACCACACAGACTGACTATACGCGTTGGTGACAAAGGGAGAGGGAAAGTCTTCCCCATATGGCTCACACTATAAACAGGAAATTTTGAAGTGAAGGTCAAACCTCAAGTCAGGACCTAAATACCAAAAAGGATGAAAGAACAGGCAAAAGGAACAATATTGCAACCAATACAGGAAACCAGTTGTATAGCCAGGTCAACATATATCAGAACACAGAGAGGGGAAGGAGGCGGCAACAGGGAAGGAGCGAGCATAGAGAGGGAGGGAGCAGGGTGAAGGAAATGCAGCCAGGAATCAAGAATGGGCCGTGATAGCTCGGGGCCCCATGTGCATCATGCACGATCTCATGAAAGAACCGTGAGCCCCCTGGGGGAAGATCCACAGGTGTTTAAACTAATGGATGATCTAGTTATTGTATGGTGGCATAGACATCTCTGCCACCATACACACAAAGAATCTCTCATTATTTAAAACATTTATTCATCAAGGGTACGTCCTATATGAAGATGGATTGTAACTACTCTAACGTATCTCAGCAACATGAAGAAGTAGCACCAAGGGTGTACAGTTGCTTCCAAGGACTACAGTGAGCTGTTCAATTTCACCCATCCTCTCTCCCCTCCAAATTCCAATGTGTCCTAGTACAAAAAAGGACACACTTGTACCTTCAGTTTGTAGCAGAAGGGAGCTCTGTATGGTATGTTCCATTTTGTCTGCTAACGCCTTTTGCTAAATGATTTGGCTTGCACTATGAGAATTGGAGTAGGTAAGAAACTTACTTCCTTAGTCACATATATCTGCATTAAGTTTTGTCCTAACCCACTTACAAGCTTGTTTGTCCTCCGAAGAAAACCACAGCACAACATGGTTAATACAGTTGTAATTGTATAGTTTGATGTCTTAGGTTTTTAAGTTGTACGTTTCTCCTTCTATGGAACTGGCAGAAAGGCAGGCAAAGTAGTAACTAATGGGAGGGAGAGGGGCAATTTTCAGCACTGTGTTTCAGCCTGGTACAAGACCGTGAAACTATGCATGCAGATGCATCACCTTTCATCTGATCTGCGCAAAACACAGTGGGCTTTGTGCTACAGGCATATTACATGTGTTAAGCCTGTGACCTCTTTTGACATACCAGTAGGTACTTCCGCATTTCTTAAACACTTCACTGATTTCAGCATCCAACAGTCTCTCAAGAGTTTCTCTTAAAATGACAAAAACACATTCTGCAAAGCTGTGTATCACTTTACTACTATCAGAATTCTATTTCAAAATAACACTCTCCGAGAGACTTCTTGTTGATGGTGCTGCTATCATCTTCAGTCTAGAGAATGGTTTGATGCAGCTCTGCAAGCTAGTCTATCTCATCATCTCTGCATAATTTGAGTCTGCATACCAGTACTGCGGTGAAACTTTGGTATCCCTCTACAATTTTTACTCCCACATATACCTCCTTCCCAAATTAATTACTCTTTGATGCTATCAAGATAGGTCTTATCAATTTCTGGCTTCTTTTAGTCAAGTTGTGAAATAAAAATCTTCTCCATTCTCCCCATCCCTCTTAATTTGATTCAGTACCTCTTCAACAGTTAACCAAACTAACAAAAAAACTTTCTAGATTATTCTGTAGAACTTCACTTCTAATACTTCTATTCTATTTTTCTTTGTACAGCTAATTGTCCACATTTCAGTTTCATTTAATGCTACACTACAGACAAATACTTTCAGAAAAGAGTTCTGTAACACTTCAATTTCTTTTACCATACATGTTGAAATATTCATCTTTCTCAGAAACCTTTTCTTGCTAGTACCAATTTACATTTTATAACTTCTCTATTTTCATTGTCTCCAATTGTTGTGCTGACCAAGTATTAAAACTATCTTCTACTTTTAGTGCCTCATTTCCTAATCTATTTCCCTCATAACTGCCTGATTTGATAGGACCCCACTGAATTACCATTGTTTTACCTTTGTCTTTTGAAGACACACCCCTTTCCATTCAACTGGTCTTACAGGTTCTTCGCCATCTCTGACAGAGTTAAGTCGTCACGAGCAAACCTTTGCCCTGAAATTTAATTACCTTTCCAAATTTCTCTTCGTTGCTCGCTCCATGCAGAGCAGGGAATAGACTACAACCCTCTCTCACTCCCTTCTTAGCCACTGCTTTCCTTCCAAGCCTTTCAACTCTTGTAACTGCCGCCTGGTTACTGTACAAGTTGTAAATAACCTTCCACTCCCTGTATTTTACACCCACACCCCCCGCTCTTTTCCTTCAGAATTTCGAACAGTGTCTTCAAGTCAACAATGTCAAAAGTTTTCTCTACATCCACAAATGCTGAAAATGTAGGTTCGCCTTTCCATAACCTGTCTTCTAAGTTATTGGTTCAGCATTGCTGTGTGTGTTACTACATTTCTCCAGAACCCAAAATAATCTTCTCCGAGGTCAACTTCTACCAGTTTTTCCACACTTCTGTTGATAACTTGAGTTAATTTTTTTGCAGCTGTAACTTATCAAACTAAAGATTCTGAAATATTCACAGCTGTCAGCTCCTGCTTTCTTTTGAATTGGTACTATTACATTTTTCTTGATTGTCTGAAGGTGTTTCACCTCTATCTTGTATAATATGTGGAATAGTTTTCTGTTATTGTTCCTACCATGGAGGTCAATAATTATAAGGGGTTTTCGTCTACTATGAATACCTTAATTCGACTTAAATCTTTCAGTGCTTAGTTAAATCCTCCTTGCAGTATCGTATCCCCACTTTATCTTCATATACTTCCTCTTCCCCTACATAATAGTGTTGTGAAGTTTCTTTCCTTTGTATGACCCTAGTGTATATTGCTTCCGCCTGTCAGTTTACTTTCTTTGGTTATTATTGGTTTGCCATTTGAGCCCTCCATATCCATATGACAGCTTCCCTTTTCTCCAAAGGTTTCTCTAATTTTCCTGTAGGCAGCATCTACCTTTCACCTATTCACACAAGCTTTTGCAGCATTATATTAGTCCTCTAGTCATTGCTGCTTGGCTGTTTTGAAATTTCTGTCATTTTCATTTTTTTAGATATTTGTATTGTTATTTGCCCCTTTTCTATTTGAGGAAATTGCTGCAGTGTATATGCAATATATCGTGACTCCAGCGCTGGTACGTAAGCAGTTACAGGTAGGCAAGCGATTTGGGTGGTATTGTCTTTTTCCAATGTGTGTGCGGTAAATGCAGACACATGAACTGTGGTGACATTATTACCTGAAGCATCCAAACAAGGCCAATGTGCTGTTATCATTTACTTGGCTGCTGAAGGACAAACACTGGTAGACATTCATTCATTAGATACTGAGGAATGTGTCTGGAGCAGCATGTCCATCGAAACCTCCATTGTGTAATGGTTGTCTCGTTCCATGCTGGTTGCGATACGACACAAGACACCAGTCAATATCAAAGGGCAGCCTCAAGTGGGAGACACAGGAGTACCCACCCTACAGTCCTGATCTCTCCCCACACCATTATCATGCCTTCAGTCCCTTAAAAAAGGTCTTGAAGGGCCACCAATTCCTGCTGGACAAGGAAGTGTTGCAGGCAGTTACAGACGTCTTCATGCAGCAGGACATGAGTATCTTCAACTACTGTCAGTGGGATTTCATCAATATTCTCAGCAATTTGCTTGATTGGTGTATCGATTCTGAACTGCACAGCCTTCAAACATAAAATTTTTGATCGCCTCTTATATTTTCTCTTTCCATTAATTACATCCAATAAAAAATGGAAATGAGTGTACGACATCGATGTCCGGGAGGCCCCATTCAGGGAAGATCAACCACTACGTGCAAGTCTTATTTCATTCGAAGCCACATTCGACGACTTGCACGGCAGTGATGAGGATGAAATGATGATGAGGACAACGCAACAACCAGTCCCCGAGCGGAGAAAATCTCCAACCCAGCCGGGAATTGGACCCGGGACTGCTTGCATGGGAGGAAAGCACATTACCACCCAGCTAAGCAGGCAGATAATATTGACTGTGTTATCCAAGGATTTCTAATGAGCACCAGCTTTTTGCCTAGTTGATCCTCTACTGCCTTCACTATTTCTCTCTCAAAGCTACCCATTCCTCTTCTACTGTATTCATGGTCTTTGCTTTAGTCATAGTTGACTGTGTCTCCCCTTGAAACCATAAACTGCTTCTTGCCTGTCATCTTATTCAGACCCCATCTCTTTAATTTTTTACCGTTACTCATCTACATTTTCGATCTGCAGTTCATAATCAATCAATTACGACCAGAGTTCACATCTTCCCTTGGAAATGTTTTACAGTTTAAAATCTGTTATCAGAATCTCTATCTTATCATTATATAATCTAAATGAAACCTTCTGGTGTTCCAGGTCTCTTCCATGTGTACAATGTTCTTTCACGATTCTTAAACCCAGTGTTAGAAATGATTAAAATGTGTTCTGCATAAAACTACCATGCAGCTTCCCTTTTTACTTATGTTTTCCTACTACTCTAACTTATCTTTCTTTTCGACTCTCAAATTTCAATCCTCCAACCACAATTAAAGTTGTGTTAATGAAATTGGGATGCAGTAGGTTTCCTTTAATGACACACTAACTTTTTCCCACTTTACTGCCATATGCCTCTCACACTTACTGGTTACATTTACACAGATTTTGTTTCAACATTTTTATCTGCCATACACCAAAAACCCTCTACCACGCACCTCGTAGTGGTTTGCAGAGTATATATGTAGATTCAGATAAACAAAAAACTTCCATATCTCCTATAACATGAAGCAACTGGTCTTAACCCCTAATAATCTCCATTTCTCCTATAACATGAAGCAACTGGTCTTAACCCCAATAATCTCATCTTAATATGCTCTTCTATCCTTCCACCCCGTCAACTCTGCACTGTTTTGCAATTTGTGTTCTCAATTAGTTGCTCTCATTTTTTTTCCAAATATAAATAAATAATTTCCACTTTCTTTCTCCTGTTAACAGCTCATTTTCCTCAATTTTCAACTTCTTTTCTGTTTCCTAGTTTATTCTCACTTTTTACACTCCTGACTTTTCCTCTATACCTGGCCTGTCGCTTGCACTTCTCAACTGCAGAGCAACAAATAAAATACGTGCAATTTTTCAGT
Source organism: Schistocerca piceifrons (assembly GCF_021461385.2). NCBI lineage: Eukaryota > Metazoa > Arthropoda > Insecta > Orthoptera > Acrididae > Schistocerca > Schistocerca piceifrons. Next base: position 587,081,971 of record NC_060138.1, read on the forward strand.
GTTGCAAGATAACATCAGAGATAAAATGTTTGCTTTTGTCGACATTAATCTAAATATTACATAGAACCAAGACCAATAATACTCTAGCATATTTAAAGAAAACTGTATTATCAAGATTCTGATTTAAAAGCCTGAAATCACAAAATAAAATTTCTAGATCACAGAACAAAAGTAGTAAACTAATTTTGAGACTTATTTGTTCAATTTAATAACAATTCTGTTAAACTTGCAAAATATATTACATAGAAAAAATTACAACTCTAAATTATGTGGTTCATGTCTAATCTTCTGCTCTGTTATTTATTTATTTTTACAACCAAGAGAATTAAATACATTACTAACCTGTGTAGTACTCTTGAAAACCTCTCTGGGCTTTCTGGATAGTTGGAATCCCACAGACAGTGATGCTCTACCATCCGTCTGTCAAAAATGACCCCAGTTGAACCACGAATCATTTCTTTACATTCCCTTGCCTATTTTATGGAAAGAAAACTTTTATCTGCAATTAAACAATTCACTAGTTTCTCGGTACTTAAGGAAACTATGTTAACATAAATGGCAGAAAAAAAGAAGAAAAAAAAAACAGTCCTCCACCAGCAATTTAAAAAAATTGCTACGCAACTTATATATGGCAAATATATTTACAACAGTATATGGTAAATATATACAAGTTTTCAGAATCCCTTCACAAATAAATGAACAGCTTTTCAAGGCTTCTATTCTACTCTTCTAACTAAAGCTTCAGTTACACTTCAATCAAATTCTGTAGTACTTCAATTACAGCATTGGACATTATGCCCTACATTAATATGTTAAGAGTAAAACCATAACAAACTGATTCCTCCACCTCATTGCTATTCTGAGTTAAAGGCTATCTTCACTGTCGACTCCCATTTCCAGCTTCCATGTTTGGTTCAAGTGTCATATTTTGTGGTTGCATGGATAAGTGTCAAACTACAAATACTGAGGGTCACAGATCCAGCCTCAACTGATCCTAGAATTTTTATTTACAAATAATTTAAGGTTCATCTCAAATAACACATTAAACAATAGGTTTCCTTATAACTGACACAATGATTCTGTTATGAGATTTTAAAAAAATACAGGAGCATACCACCTCCAACAGGAACTTTTAAGTAATATTGCAAAAGAGAAAGATTGAGCACGGTAAATGGATTTTCAAATAAGATTCTGGAGACAGTCAACTGTTCTTCATTGTCCCTTGTGCATGGACAGTGCCCCAACTTCAGTCTTTACATAAAGTAGTGTTGTTCACAGAATAAGAATTTTTGAGTACAAGTCAGCTGAAAATGGCAGTGATTAAAGACACACTCTCTCTCTCTCTCTCTCTCTCTCTCTCTCTCTCTCTCTCCCCCCCCCCCCCCCCGCCCCTCCCCCCCCTCCCCCCCCCCCCTGTGGTGATTTCTAGCTTTTTAGCTACAACAGGAAGCTCCCTCTCAATTTTCTCAAAATAGCAGAATTTTAGAACTTTAATACAACTTACAAGCATACAAGCAATCATTAATGAACTTCAGAGCACTACAAGGTCGTCTTGCTCAGAAAGAACCTGTGGTGTTATCTGACAAGATAAGGAAACAGTAGATGGTATAGACACAGGATTAAGTATGTCTTAACTATCAGAATTCACTTTACATGATTAACAAGAACCTTGGAGACCCGAATCAAGGTGGTCAGATCTCGCATAGGTTGAGTGTTTCAACTTAGTTCACCAAAGTTTTTTGATCTAATGTTCCACACAAGTAAAATATCAAACAAAACTGCAGAATGGGAAATTATGCCACTAAAAGCAGGCAAGCACAAGCTGCATTGCATTAGAACATATGCCCACACAGAGAAACCAATTATGTTAATGATTTAAATTAAAAGCAAAAATGTATGCCAAAAGCATTGAAAAATCAAGGTTACCAGAATACAATGTGAGAATATCATATGCCGCATGCAAAATTTTATCAGCAAATGTGTCTAGCAAGCAGAAAAATCTTATGATTAAATTTATTTTAGGCACAGCATCTTAGTGCATCAAATAGTACAGAGTATGAGACCACTATCTGTTATACTTCTATAGTATTTAACTTAAGATTTGTGTAACTGTTAAAACTCTCATAAACTGTCTGATGCACTCCAACTGATCACACAGAATATGCATCACAAAAGAATATCAACATCTGCTGTAACGCTCAACACTTACCACTATAAACTCAAAATATATTTAATGCTAGCATCAGAGTTGGCCACCACAGAAAAGATTTTGACAAACTTCAGAAGTTCTACTGTGTTCCATTCAGCTGCGTCAAAATGTTGTAAAATGCCCAATGTAACAGGAACATGGCATAAGCTACACCTTATGCTATTGCTACTCCTTTCTTTAAAATAAAATGTGCATTTCTCATGCACTCTTTGAAGTATATTTCAGTTCTAGCCAATTACAAATTACGCACAAAAAAAGATTCTGACACTGTTTTTTCATGTATTCCCATTAAATTTGATTGTAAGAGCAGACTATGTCCAAAATGGTTGATTAACTGTCGTATATTTGTATTATGTTGTGCCCATTGCATATCAAGTGACTCAATCTGCAACATCCTCTGAGCTCAACCATTTTGTTGAAATTCGCGCAGAATATACGCTATGCGACCAAAAGTAACTGGACACCTTGCTGAATATGACAAGTTCGTGGCACCCTCCATCGGTAATGCTGGAATTCAATATGGTTGGCTCACCCTTAGCCTTGATGACTGTTTCCACTCTCGCAGGCATATGTCCAATCAGGTGCTGGAAGGTTTCTTGTGGAATGGTAGCCCACTCTTCACGGAGTGCTGCACTAAGGAGAGGTATTGACATCGGTCGGTGAGGCCTGGCACGAAGTCAGTGTTCCTAAACATCCAAAGGTGTTCTATAGGATTCAGGTCAGGATTCTGTGCATGTCAGTCCATTACATGGATGTAATTGTCGTGTAAGCACTTCACCACAGGCCGTGCATTATGAACAGGTGCTCGATCGTGTTGAAAGATGTGATCGCCATCCCCGAATTGCTCTTCAACAGTGGGAAGCAAGAAGGTGCTTAAAACATCAATGTAGGCCTGTGCTGTGATAGTGCCATGCAAAACAATGAGTGCAAGCTCCCCCCATTGAAAACATGACCACACCATAACACTAGTGATTCCAAATTTTACTGTTGGCACTACACATGCTGCAAAATAACATTCACCGGGCATTCGCCATACCCACACCCTGCCATCGGATCACCACATTGTGTACCATGAGTCATCATTCCACACAACATTTTTCCATTGTTCAATTGTCCAAAGTTTATACTCCTTACACCAAGTGAGGTGTCGTTTCGCATTTACCAGCGTGATACATGGCTTATGAACAGCCACTCGACCATGAAATCCAAGTTTTCTCACCTCATGCCTCACTGCCATAGTACTTGCCGTGAATCCTGATGCAATTTGGAATTCCTGTGTGATGGTCTGGATAGGTGTCTGCCTATTAGACATTACGACCCTCCTCAACTGTCTGCAGACTCAGTCAGTCGACAGATGAGGTCAGCCTGTACGCTTTTGTGCTGTACATGTCCCTTCACGTTTCCACTTCACTATCACATCAGAAATAGTGGACCTACAGATGTTTAGGAGTGTGGAAATCTCGTGTACAGATGTATGACACAAGTGATACCCAAACACCTGACCACGTTCAAAGTCCGTGAGTTCTGCGGAGCACCCCATTTTGCTCTCTCATGATGTCTAATGACTACTGAGGTCGCTGATATGCAGTACCTGGCAGCAGGTGGCAGCACAATGCACCTAATATGAAAACGTATGTTTATGGGGGTGTCCGGATACTTTTGATCACATAGTGTACCTAAAGAGACATGCATGAACTTCATGCTCCGCCTACAACTTGGTGTAGGTACTGGAGCCACATTCACAAGAGCACATTTATTCAAATCTAGAAATGTACGAAAAAATCCTTAACTTTGGCTTTCCTGAGCTAACAGGGTTGGGATCCTATAACTTGCCACCCTCGAAACCTTTTGCCTCAAATATAGAAATAGTATAAATGAAGATGAGCAGTGCCCATGGCACAGTTTTTCTTCAAAGTTCCAAAAGAGTGCTGTTGTGATAAATTTTCCCTATATTTTAACAAGGAATAGGTAGTGAGTAAAATGCACTGGCAAGATAACTATTTGTCAGTGCATTGTCTGCTTGCTTGTCAGAAAATTAAAGAATTGTGATCTGTCCTACTAATGTATTCATTATTTTATCAGCCTCTAAAGTTACCATAAATGTACCAATTTTGCCTATCTTCGACATCATGCACCTTAAAATTGGCATGACACTGACATTTTATAATTTTTAACAGCAATTAAAAAGTGAATTTAAGTATATCACAAATAACTAATTTAATTTTGGTGCCATTTCAAGAAAATGCATAATTATTTTTTACATCTGTAAGAAAAAAAGGGAAAGAAAGAAAAGAGAACACTTAATTCTAGTGTTGGCCTGTAGGGGCTACACCGCTATCCAGTCCCATTGCATTCTGATGTATTGTGCACAGACATACCAAGTTTGAGCTACTGCATTAACATTCACACATCGATTTGGATGTTATTTCACAAAATTTTGAAAATTTCCATTTTCAAAAGGAATCAACATTTATTTCAAATTGCTCAGTGGCATGTACTTTAGCTTCTGAACTTTATCTCCATCTACTTGAATGGAAAACACCCTTCCTTTCCTGGACAAATTTGGCTAAACCCTTGATCATACAAGAATTTCACAGCTTTGTTTCCTGGGTGCTTCTTACCACACTTGCTTTTGGATATCCTCCTCTTTCCATCTTAAACTTCCTTGCAACATATGCCATTCATTCTACAGCACACAATTGTTCCACAGTGTTTTTAATGGACCAACTCAGCAGGATTAAAGTCAAAAAAAAAATTTTTTAACAATGATTGATTGTATAAAACATTTCTTTTAATTCTGTGATCACCTGGTTGTAGTGTAAATAAGACACTGCTTGCTTGCACTAATTTGTTTAAGTCCACAATCATCAGGCCCGCCAACCATTGCAATAATCTTAATAATTGCAGCTTCAATCCCATGCAGCTATTGCTTAGCAAAGACTGTTTTTCTATCTCTCAAATCATTTCATTGAAACTTTAATGGTAATATTTCAACTGATCTCATTAGACTCAAACGGTTGAGATCAAATTAAGATATTTTGAGCTCTCTTTGTGGAAAAATCTTTTCTGCACAATGGGCATGGTTTTGGCCTAGTTTTATATCAGATTTTGTCGTTCATTTTGGCTGACTACGCATTTTGAAATCAGTTCTGCCCAGACATTTTTCTATTGTATTATTCATGTTGCTAAAAGTTTTAAACAAGTTTGCATACCTTTACAGTCTTTGTACACAATAAATGGCATACAAAATTTTTAATATTGTCAAAGCTGCATATATTTAACTGAACTTCCTCCACCTCCATATAAAAAATTAACTGCTGTTAAAACAAGAAAAGTTTCAAGTTAATACGAATACAAGAACTACTTTATACACTGCGCAACTGCAGCTGTTGAAAGGCATGATGTTAGGAAGAACTCCGTTCACAGCTAGTAAAATTGTTGTTTATTAAAACACGACCAGTTTCGCAGCTTTAAGCCGCATCATCAGGTGAACCTACATGGTAAAAAGCAAAGTAAAGTGTCACCACTTTCTGCAGATGTTAAAAATAGTAAAGGAATGTCTAAAATATACTCACAATGTTAAAAGATCATAGGCACACCCATCACTCCTAGTCAAAATTTACTATTCAAAGATAACGTCAATGCTATGGTGAGGGAAAGGCTAAGAAGAAGTGCCCATTCTTTAAAATTTTCTTGCATATAAAAACAAAAAGGTTAACATGATTAGTCTCCGCACATGCAAATTACAATGCGGAAAGAATCAGGTGGCAGTGTCTTACCAGTATGACAGCAGGACAACTCGGTGCTGGGCAAGAGGGTCACAGCATTACAAGCCCTTCAGAAAATTTAAAAATACTTCATAAAAAAAGCCATACTTTGAATATATAGTAGAGGAAGGGGAAAAACTTATACATAAAAAAGAAAATGCACAGTTCATGTTGAATAACAAGTTGGAATTAAAGCACCGTAGCATTCTGGCTAATTTTGATTGTTTGTATGATAAAGTACTTGTATGTAATAAAATTCTGTACTATTCTCGCTTGTAAGGGTAGCAACACATTGCTCCTGGTCATAACTTTACGGCGTCACACTGTCCACAGGGACAGCTTCCATTCTGCCAGCCAGCAAGTCTCTCTTTGTCATTCGTGTGGGCCGCTTTTGCTTTGCCCTGCACTAAGCTGTCCTGCTGTCATTCTGGTAAGACACTGCCACCCGATTCTTTCCACACTGTAATTTACACGTGCCAAGACTAATCATGTTAACAGTGAAAATTCTTTACCACTAATCCAGCCACTGCTCTCTTAAAAAAGTTGTCTGCTTACTATAAAACATTTCCTTTTTTGTTTAAAGAATGAGGCACTTCTCCTTTGCCTTTCGTTCGCTATAGTATTGACGATATTCTCTGAATATTAAATTTAGACTAGGAGTGATGGGTACGCCTATGATCTTTTAACATTGTCAGTACAAGATACTTCTTTACTACTTTTAATATCCACAAGAAGTGAGGACACTATACTTTGCTTTTTACCATGTACGTTCAACTGACGAAGCCGAAAAACAGGTCATGTTTTAATAAACAACCATTTTACCAGCTGTGAGCAGAGTTCTTCCTAATATCATGAATACAAGACATTAGGATGTCTTGAAATCTTGAATTGATTAATGTAATTCAATAAAACAACGAATCTATTAGGCAAAATTGCTCCACACATGTATTTTTAAAAAGAAATGGGGAACAAAAAATTTATTGGTGATAAAAATCTTTAGAGCCATTAGGCAGCATCGTATTCCTCTTCCAACCTCCTCAGTGCCTGGTATTTGGATCCTTCTGCAGGGATCTTAGTGTCTTGTTCACTTATAAACAGTTATTTTACCTACACTTTTTTGGGGACGTGGAGTTACTGGATAAATATCTTCAGTCTGCTACTGGTGGACTGTTGTTATTGGTGAAATATTGAAAGAGAGTGGCAATCCAAAATTATATTGGTGTGCCATCTCAGTTGCCACCTGGTAGCTGTTTGTGTTCTTCACTCACTATGGCTGGGTGTTTAATTTCATGATAACAGACAGCCATGAAGATGGAAGCCTGTAGCTATCATCTCTACTGAAATTGTATTCAGTTTCCGATATTTCATCTGCTACATGGCCTTTATATAGATATTACTTTCTCTGGATATCACACATATGTTCTTGAAATACATAACCTGGGCACATACTTCTTGATGCTTCGCTACAGCTGATTTTACACTCTGTGGCATGCATGCTCTTACTGCATTCTTTTATTGTCCTTCCAGTATCATTGATAGATGCTTTGCCAAACACTCCCACAATGTTGAAGCGATCAGGCACATCCGCTGTAGACCAGAAAAAATCCTTCAACCATTCTTGAGGAGGAATCTGTTTATGTGGTCAGCTACTCCATAAATAATAACTTCGCAGAATGTGCAGGAGATTCTTTGTTCTTCTTGTTTCATTGTTGTTGTTGTTGTTGTTGTTGTTGTTGTTATTATTATTATTATAGATCAATACATGAAAGTACGAGAGGCCAACCTCACTCTCCATCCTCATGACTAAGCAGATTTTTGGATGGAAGTCATTCAGACAACTGTGGAATTTATGTATCTCTTTCCTATTATGTAGCAATACAATACAACGAATGTATTATCCTATGACAATGGCCCTGAAAGCATGCAGTTTTATAAGACATTTTATTGACCATTAAAGCAACAAATTTTATTTAAATAAGCATACTGATACACTTACTTGGCTGGCTGTTAACAAATGGAAAGCTAAATAATTTTTATATACGTGGTGTGTCTAAAAAGTCCGGTGAATGCTATCAGACAACAAACAGAACGAAAGATACAAACAAATATTTGTTATTGCCCTTCAAAATAGTCGCCACCCGCAACAACACACTTTTGACGTTTGTACAGCTGGAAACTATCAACAAAGGCCTCCACTGGAATCGATTGCAGAATGTCTGTCACACGATCTTTGAGGGCATTCACAACTGCACAATGTTCACCTTTCATGGCCGCCTTCCGGTGGATGCGGGAAGAAGTCCGTAGGAGCCACATCAGAGGAGTACAGAGGGTGTTCAAAAAATTTACCATCTTCTGCGCTAGGAATTGGCGCACACGAATTGCACATTGTGCAGGGGCATTGTCATGGAGCAGCATCCATTTTCCAGTCCTGTGCAACTCTGGCCGAACCAGCCAGATACACTGTAGCAATCGGTTCAAAACGGACTGGTAAAATGCAACATTAATGGTTTGCCCTGCAGGAACAAATTCCTTGTGGATAATAATGTTCTTGTTGAAGAAGGCAAACAGTGTCTTCATCTTGGATCTTTGCAAACGGCTTTTTCTTGGACATGAGGAAGATGGTGAACACCAAGACATCGATTGCCGTTTTGATTCCAGATCAAACTGGTAGCACTAGGTCTCATCTCCCATGACGATGGTGTTCAGAAGCAATGGATCCTGGTCACACATGGAAATGAAATCACCTGAAGTTTCCATCCATTTTGCTTTCTGCTCATCTGTGAGCTTGTGCTGCCCAAATCTGAAGCAGATGTTCCTCTTACCCAAATCATTTCAGACGATGGTGTGCACCGTGTACTTCCTAATGCCCAATTCATCCGCAATCAATCTGAGAGTCCATCGCCAATCTTGTGTCAGCATTTGTCACACTGTCTTGATCTTTTCTGGGTTCTGCTTGTCAATGGCTGATCTAAATGTGGTCAGTTGTTTCCTTCCTTTTACGGAGTCGTTTAAACCATTCACAAACTCATTTTCTGCTCACAGCTTCCCTCCCATACATCTGCACCAACATTCTGTGTGTCTCCATTGCAGTCTTCCCCTATTTGTAGCAGAACTTGATGTTTACACATTGCTCCACTGTGCTGTGGCACTTCCTCTCACACTGACTATGTTCAACTCGTTGCAGTCTGTTTACGTAGCCAGTCACATGCTGCGTATCGATTCTCCTGAAGTCTCTGATGCATGCACAAACATGCTACGTTGACATTTAGATATGACACCATTCACTGAACTTTTTAGACACACCACGTACAATCTTTGCTTACATGTTGACATTCATTTTTCACAAAGTCACCATTGAAAATGAAACATTTTTGTATTGCAACACGAGCTTTTTTACACCTTCGCCAAAGTGGTTGCCGGCTGGTGCTTCACCATTTCTTGACAGAATCCATGAGTTCATCTTCATTTGTGAAGTGCTGAGTAGCCAGTCAGGCCTTCATTGTGCGGAAGAGATGAAAGTTGCTTGATGCCAACTCTGGACGATAGGGAAGATATTGATTATCTCCCATTCAAAAAGCTTGAGTTTTTCCTTTGTTCAACATGCAGTGCAGGGTTGCACATTGACGAGAAGGAGAATGGTCCAATAGGTAGTCACCCGGTAACATTTATTTCTGACTGTCCTCCAGAGACACTCACAGCAAATCTCTGATGTCACAGCGTTCTCACACATTAGTCTCATGACATCTGTTGTCAAAATTTATTTGCCATTCCAAACAAACTGTAACTATCTTCCTGACAACATTATGAAAAGCAACGATTGCTACTCACCATATAATGGAGATGATTAGTCGCAGATAGTCACAACAAAAAGACTTAACTAGTTGAAGATAGTCGTGTGTGTGTGTGTTTTATCTAATTCTGAAGGAAGGCCTTTTGACCGAAAGCTTACTTGTTAATAGTTCTTTTGTTGTAGTTATCTGTGACTCAATATCTTCGCTACATGGTGAGTAGCAATCTATCATTGTCATAATATTGTTATTATTCCATCCTGTATTTTCCAAAGTTAGCTATTGTTTTGCACTTCACACATCCTTCCTTGAAGTTTTTGGCTTATTGGGAGACTGAGTGTCTATCCACTGTTTGGACTTTTCCTTAATTTCAGAGCTGTCTTATCCTCAATAATTATTCTGTTCAGACAATACCCCCTCTTCATGGTAGGGCTGAAGAAATATCAAGAAAGTTTGGCACCAACCATACCCAAAATTTATGGAATCCTAACCTCTCCATCACAATGTTGAAGCAGATTCTCCTTGAAATCTCAAACACATCATCTTAAAATTCAGAAGTGATGCCTCACACAATTTCGTCCACATGCAGCACAAATTCATCAGTCACATCTGAATGTCTTCCTGGACCATTGTCGTTGTGCACATCCGTGGGACCAGGTTCAAATTTTCTGCGCCACTCCCACTTTACACACCATCACACATAACAATATTCCATATACATCACACACTCGAGAATAAATCTCACAACTGTCTCGAGGTGCATTAACACTGTACATTTCAATTGCTTGCTTCTCACACACTGATGAACAAAATACTCATGTGACTGGTGCACACAAGCACCATGAAGTTAGAAGCATTTGTTTATTTCTAATAGTCAATGCGAAGTTAATATATGAATAGCCCTCATACAATGAAAAATCATAAATTTGAGACAATTTTTCATCTTTGCTGAAATGACATTAAAAATGAAAATGAGCCTTTCAAATAGACTTACGTGTGCTTTTTCCAATGGTGTAAATGATTACAAAATTAGAGGAGCCAATTTTACGGTACACAGTGTTCAAAATAGGCAAAATTTAGTACATTTAATATTTCTGGTAACTTTAGAGGCTGATAACTTAGTGATAAATTTGTAGGACACTTTATAATTCTGTAATTTTCATACAGGCAAGCAGACAATGCACTGACAAATGTTTCAATTTCCGGTGCCTTTTATTCATCACCTATTTCTTGCTAAAACATGGGGAAAATTCCTCACAATAATTTTTTTCTGCTGATTTGAAGAGAGACTTTGCCATGAGCGTTGCTCATCTTCGTTTATGCTATTTCTTACTTACACGCAAAAGTTTGCCAGGATGGCAAGTTACTGAATCCCAACTCTTTCAGCTCAGGAGCAATGGCTTGCCAAAGCTGAGATTTTTTGAGTCTTTTCAGTTCTGAAAATTCATCTCTTGTGAAAGTGGCTCTAATAGATACTCCAAATACTGGTGGAGCCACAACTTGGCAAAAGTTCTAGTCGGACTCTTCAGCATTGCATAAAAATTGTAAATGAGAACAGCTGGGACCTAGGCTACTTGTCAATTAATGACTTGCACCAGATATACATGTAGGAATCCAGAGGAAAATATAATTACTGTATAAAGGTAGATTACTACTCAGTGATCAGAAGTGATGCTGAAAATCAGAGAGACACACAAAAAATGTCATGACAGAATTCCTCGTAAGACAGCTAAAAGTCACCCTTCCACCCCCCAACCCCCTTCACAAAACACACTCACATTCACACTCACACTCACACTCTCTTTCTCTCCAAATATTCCAAAACTGTGCCTCCATTTTCTATATATGTCTGTGTGATACTCAATGTATCTATAAGGTGAGTAGTAATCTATCCCCAATCTCATAAATATTTATAAATATTTGATTTCCATCACTATGTGATGACATAAGAACATTAAAATCTTTTAATACTCGATTATTTCTTTAAGTATATCAATATGTCATTACTCATTATAGTAATTTGCACGATTATCAACTTTCCTAAACAGTAATAAGTAGGCCTCCTACTTTCCTAAGAATGTAGAAAGGAATCGAACAGGAACACCTTTCTTTCTACTTTTAGGAATCAAGCATTATAATATAAAAAATGAGGAGCACTGCTACGTAACAGCAGCATCAGTAATTGAAGGGTAAAAAGAAATTTCATTCTGCATCAGTAACGAGTCCACTGTCATTCAACCACCAAAGCTATGTGTAATAGCATAATTTGAATTTTAAATGTCAGTCTTCTGAAAGGGCAAAATAGAAATAGGCTTCAATTCTGCTGACAAGAGGACAAATAGCAATCTGTGAACCATAAACAAAATGGTTTATACACAAATAAGAGTGAGGCATAACCCTTGCTGCTGGAATATGAGTAAAAACAATGAATCAATTATAAACAAACAAGTTCTATTACATGGGACATCGAAGGATCCAGGAACACATGCCTTATGAACTGTTTCTAAAGTGCAAGTGCAATGAGGCATACAAAAAGATGACAAACTCCATGTTAACTTTCTTCCATGGAATACTTACACTCTCATAAATATCCTTTATAATGATTTCTGCTTGTTTTTTAGATGTCTGCTTCAACTTAGCATTCCTTTTGGCTGCCACTATAGCCTGTGAAGGTTTCACCTTTAAAAAAATTGAATAAATGACTAATTACTGTTTGTAATGGGATGTCAACATTGTACTCACTAGTGATGGAGCATTTCTGCACACATCTGACAAACATTTGGGGTGGAAATGAGCAATACATCATCTAAATAATCTTGGTAAGTGCACGAATCAAGAATGGAAAACGTAATCTCATGTAAGGCATGAAGTACTGTCATTACCGTTCATGTATTAAATATTAGAAGTATGCCTGTCCAGTATATAGTTGCTTTAATTATTACAAGTTTTGTAAACAAGAACCTAGTTTCTACTAGGAAGAGAGGATTTGTATACATAATCACAACATACTCATTCTAATTATGCAAGGCAAAGACTACTTGTCACACAAATTTAAACACAAAAATAGCCCTCCTACCCTTCTCTACTGTTTCCTATAGTGTCCTGCCGTGATTTCTTTTTTTGTAACAAGAGGCAAAGTTCACTTTCCAAATGCCATATGGGCTCAGTGAATACTTGATGGGAACTGGGTTCTGGTCCATGTTTACATTTCCAATTATGAAGCAATTCCAAGATTTTTTTTTATTTTAAATTCCATTCAATTAAAATCGGTTTACCACATTTGCTTTCACTTACAAGTTTCTTTTTTCCCCCATCCACAGTCTTCCTGTACATTAAAAAACTCAAAAAAATATGGTATCTGAAGAACAAAGTCTGGCCAGTTTGAGAAAATGAATGTGTCCAGTAAACAATTGAAAATAACAATCATTGCATCTACAAACACATTCAGCTCATCTTTGGAATTGTATCAGCAGCCGACTAAGACTCCACCCAAGTATTTTAATACTGTAGTTTATAGTCAGCAGACACACTACTAACACACAAACAAGATCCTGGTTTGGATGTCTGTCAATAAAAGCCTAATGACTAATTCCAGGAGTTCTAAAACAATATTCAACATTATAATTCATGCGGGAACATGGTTGCCACATTACTGACAAGACAAACTAGCAGCCACACATAGTGGCTTTTGCTCAATAATATTAATACAATGAAAAAGAAATGAATAAGAGTTCAAGTATCTGAGCAGTACATATTTGTTTTGCTGCAAGTGGAACCGTTGTCACACCATTCATGAAAAACAAAACTGCAGGAAGAACAGTAATTAGAGATTGTTATGCTAAAAACAGTTTCCTAATCTCTTCACAGAAAAACAGAAAAAACAACCAAATGAGGACTTTCATGGAACAATGTCCCATCACATCCAGGACTGTTCACACATTGGCTGTAGCACAGATATCACTGAGGATATCTGAAACAATAAACTTTCATATCTATGTCATTGCCCAAATATTATTCAAAGTAATTTCTCTCCCATCCCAAAAAGTAGCCATTTCTGCCCACAAGATGATCTTACAAGGGAAATCTAGCATCCAGTCTTGCATAAGTGGTCTGAGAGAGTGCGCTGGTGCAACAACTTCAGGAGGAGTACTTTGAAAATCTATGAACGTAAGTTGCCAAAAAAGCATAACTTTGGATTACTTGCTCAAAACTTTCAGAGTGACAACTGTATGACCCCAACTTCAAATAAATCAATTTAACATAATGATCATTTGCATTGTTAACTGGTTTTCCTAGCACTGGTCATGAGAAGGTCACTAAGACAAAGCAAACATCAGAGCTAAGGAGTAAACAGATCAGACAATATAGTGGACAGCAGTTTCTCAATCCGATTCCGATACAGCAAGTTTGGAAAACTCTGAATTCTTTTTAAATAGTTCCACACTTGGGGGGGGATTAAAATCATTTCCATTTAGGACCCGTTAACAGAACCACTGTGCACATCAAGATCGTGCACAAGATAATCATATTCCAAACTGGAATTCCTTATGCCAGGGCTTCCCAACCTGTGGTCCGCGGACCCCTTAGGGGTGCGCCAGCTCTTTCTAGGGGGTCCGCAGCCACCTTTCACCAAATTGTGTAAAATAATGAGTAAAATTATTGAATAAAAATGTGAAAATCAAATTCATAACTATTTTTTTTTCGTGTGAAAAACATGTGTACTTTTACTTCAGGTCGTATTCCCAAGCAGCCTTTGTGGTTCCTAAGTGAGAACGCATACACAGTTTAGTGCCGGAGAATGAGGCTTCTCTGATGGACTGTTTCGCAACAATACAGGGGTCATTTGTGCCCCGGCTCACGCCGCTAGATGAGCTGAAACCTTTTACGCATGCGCGGACCGAGCTTTGTCGACCAATCACAGCGCTTGCTGGCACGTATGCGGCCCCAGGCATCATTAAATGTTAAACTTGCTTTGTCAGTGAACTACCTATTTCATAAGTCGATTTTTGACCAGTTTATTACTTCTAACATGGATCAGTGGCTGAAGTCAGGATCACTGAAGAACGGTGCAGTTTCTCCATCGCCTTCACAACAAGGGAAGTTTCCAGCGCGCGTGACTGTTACGAAATATGCATGCTCCTTACACAACAGTACCCAAATAGTGGAAGCGAAGCGGCAGCTTGTCAACAGCGAACAGCTTGGACGTGACGTTGATTGCTCTTGGAGGAAGACAGCTCCATCGTGTGAAATTTCAATTACCAAGTAATTTTAATAAGGCTATAGTGTGTTGAACAAAGGGAGTAAATCCACTAGTAAGTGTATGAATAAAGTAGGGATTCAAATTGGACCGTTAATTTCAAGTTGTTTTCATTCATCTTTAAACCAAAGACTATTGATACATTGGGGGGGGGAAGGGGGGGGGGAGGTTCATTGGGAACATGGCACTTGCATTAAGAAGGTTTCAGTTCCCATGGGTTTCGCTCTGAAATTTAAAGTTACTGTGCTCTTGACTGACTAGGGGTCCGCCATTGATTTTCGACTGAAGAAGGGGTCCGCCAGCTGAAAAGGTTGGGAAGCTAACCTTATGCTATACAAAATGGATAAACACCTGTACAACACGCTTAAAGCATGTCACAAGTCATCTCATACATTAACTCTATAGAATTATGTTTTCATCTTTTACTAATACATTGTCACATTTTTTACACTTTGGGTATGTTCCAACATTTTCAAGGAAAACATTTTTGAGCTGATGATACTTTTTGTGATTTTCCCCCTTGATTATGGAAATCAGAGCACAACTGCACAACAGGAAAAACATTCTGATCATTCTTTTCTTTTACATTTTGTGGTGGAGTTGTTTACACTGTCATGTAGCAATACTAAGAAATAAGGTAAATTTTATGCTTAATAACAGGCAATCTTTGTCAATGCTATAGCTTCCATTACCCTTCAGGGTGACAAATTCAGAACTGAAAGTGGTGCTAGGCAAGGAGATTTCATATCATTTAAATTATTCATAGCAGCCACTGACAGGGTTTTCAGATGCTTAAACTGAGAAAATTAAGAAGGAAAACAGTTAATCCAACATATCTAAATCACGTTCATTTTGTAAATGACACCGTAAAGCTTGCATCCAGTGCGGATAAACTAATCAAAGAAGTTAACAGACTAAATGTAATATAAACAGCTCAAAAACAGCGTTTTTCCTTTATGGGAATCCTCTTTCTCAATAATCTTTTGAGCACATGAAACAGCTATGCCCAACCACCTGTGTAATAAAGGAAAAGGAAATGTGCTTTCTCAGTGCAGTTTAGCTAAGCTTACTGTGTCTCCAGTCATGAATGAACAATCTAGCTTCCCAACCTGCCTCAACGGGTCGTTTCAAGCTAAGCTAAGAATATGCAGGTATTGTCGTTTTATGGCATACAATTCAGTGGCTTCACTCAAATGAATCCACTATTGTGCAACACAGAACATGAGGATCTGCCTTGTAGTGGTTGGCCAACAATACCAGCTGATGAACACTACCTACAATTTACGACTTGTAGGTACCCTCAGGGAAAAGCAAAAGAACTTCTCATTGCAATTTTTATCAACAGTAATTTGACAGCTAAGCAAAGTCCTTCAACCTATTCCAACTGCACAGTCAACATTTCGGTGATGGGTTCCTCTTTTAAAGTCCATAATGCATGAGCACACTCTACTCATATTGTGAAAACCCTCCTCCAAAATACAGGAAGCAAACAAATAGAAATGACTGCAGTATCTGTTGATAAGGAATAGATTGTGAATGTTTGGCACCAGTTAATACTTGCAGTGTGTCATCATCTCAAGAGGACCAACACCAAGAAGTGGGATGGCTACAGCAATGATGTCTTGAGGACCATATAAACAAGCTGCCAAAAGGGGGAGGGGGGTGGCTATAGGGACGGGTTCAAGTATACTGCAATGTATAGGATGGAAATGTTAACTGATGGGCTGGACAACAGGTTGGAAGAGCCGACACTGATATTGCACAGGCCTTAAATTACCCTTGAAAGCGGTGAAACATGCCCAACATCCACTTATGCCAGACCAAAAGATGACTAACTCACCTCCCCAAGGAATGTGTGGGAGTGCATGCCTGAGATGTGCATTGGTGCCTGGCCGCCTCTAAACTCTTCTATGACAGTTACACATCAGGCATCTGAAAAATATTGCACCAATTGCTGACAAGAATATGGCGCTAATGACTGCAGTTCTATTTCAGATTTTCTCTTGCTCACTTTCCTTGTGCATCATTGTGTTGGAAAGGAGGTGGGTGGATTGTAGCACTGTTTATAGTGGTTGCCTTGATATCAAACAAATCATACATAGAGGGAGGAGTGCTACTTGAATTGACAGTCATCCCAGCTGCATTCAAAAATGCAGGAATCAGCTCTTTTGTATTCTCCTTGTGGTAATGAAGAGCCATAATTTGTAAGTAGTTGTCAGCTACTGTTGGCCACAGGTGACCACTACACGATAGATCCTCAACATCTTCTGTCACATGATAGCAGGTTCATTTAAATGAAGTCACAGTGGTGTATGCCAGTTCGGTGAGCAGCTTCCTGTGCTGACAACTCCTTTTGCCATGAAGTGATAAAACCTGCACGGTCTAAGGTGTCCTGTGGTCAAAACAGTACTAAAAATATGTTTCCAATGAAAAAGTCTTTGTTTAGCAATTTACATATAACCATTATTTTAGTCTTTGTTGTTATTGTGGTCTTCAGTCCGAAGACTGGTCTGATGCAGCTCATAACTTTAGTCTACCCTGTGAAAGCCTCTTTATCTCTGAGTAACTACTGCAACCAACATCCATTTGAACATGCTTATTCTATCCATTTCTTGGTCTCCTACAAATTTTACCCCCTCGCCCTACATATACTTTCCTCCAATATTAAACTGACAATTCCTTCATGTCTCAGAATGTGTCGTACCAACCAATTCATTCTTTTAGTCAAGTTGTGTCATAAAGTCCTCCTTTCCAATCCTATTCAGTACCACTTCATTAGTTGCGTGGTCTACCCATCTAATCTTCAGTATTCTTCTGTAACACCACATTTCAAAAAACTTCTACAGTAAAATTTGGAGTAGGAATTAAAGTCCAGGTAGAAGAAATAAAAACTTTGAGGTTTGCCAGTGACAATGTAATACTGTCAGAGACAGTAAAGGACTTGGAACAGTAGTTGAACGGAAATGTACAGTGACTTGAAAGGAGGATCTAAGATGAACATCAACAAAAGCAAAATGAGGATAATGGAATGTAGTCAAATTAAATCGACTGATGCTGAGGGAATTAGATTAAGAAATGAGACACTTAAAGTAGTAGATGAGTTTTGCTATTTGGGAAGCAAAATAACTGATGATGGTCAAAGTAGGGCAGATATAAAATTTAGACTGGAAATGGCAAGAAAAGTGTTTCTAAAGACGTGAAATTTGTTAACATCGAGTATAGATTTAAGTGTTAGGAAGTGCTTTCTGATAGTATTTGTATGGAATGTAGCCACGTATGGAAGTGAAACATGACGATAAACAGTTTAGACAAGAAGAGCGCAGAAGCGTTTGAAATGTGGTGCTACAGAAGAATGCTGAAGATTAGATGGGTAGATCACATAACTAATGAGGATGCACTGAATAGAACTGGGTAGAAGAGAAATTAGTGGTACAACCTGACTAGAAGACACATTCTGAGGCATCAAGGGATTAAGGCATCAAGGAATCACCAATTTAGTACTACAAGGAAGTTTGGGGAGTAAAAGTAAAGAGAGAGATACCAAGAGATGAATACAGTAACCAGATTCAAAAGGACATAGATTGCATTAGTTACTCAGAGATGAAGAGGCTTGCACAGTATAGAGTAGTATGGAGAGCTGCATCAAACCAGTCTTTGGACTGAAGACCACAACAACTATTCTCTTATAGTCTGAACTTATCATCATCCATGTTTCACTTCCACATGATGCTACACTCTAGACAAATACCTTCAGAAAAGACTTCCTAACACTTAAATTAATATTAGATGTTAATAAATGTCTGTTTTTCATAAATACATTTCTTACTAATGCCAATCTACATTTTACATTATCCCTATTTCGTCCATCATCAATTATATTTCTCAAACAGCAAACCTTTTAGTGTCTCACTTCATGTAATTCCCTCAGCATCATCTGACTTAATTGAACTGAATTTCAATACCCTTGTTTTGCTTTTGATGATGTTCATCTTATATCTTCATATCCTCCTTTCAAGACACTGTCCATAAACAACTATTCATCCAAGTCCTTTACTGTATCTGCAGAATTACAATGCCAGCAACATGCATCAAAGTTTTTGTTTCTTCTCCCTGAACTTTGATTCCTTCTCCAAACTGTTCAAGTGGTTTTCATAACTGCTTGCTTGATGTACAGATTTAACAATGTTGGGGATAAACTACCTCCCTGTCTCAGTTTCTTCACAACTACTGTTTCCCTTTCATGCCCGTCAACTATTGTAGCTAGTGTCTGGTTTCTGCAAAGTTGTAAATAGCCTTTCATTCCCCATACTTTATCCCTGCTATTTTCAAGTATTTTAAGGAGTTTATTCCTCCAGTCAACATTGTCAAAAACTCAAAGTTCACAAATGCTATCAACCCAAGTTCACCTTTCTTTAAACCAATCTTCTAGGATAAGTCATAAGATCAGTATTGCATCGCACATTCCTACATTTCTCTAAAATCCAAATTGATCCTTCCCAAAGCTGGCTTGTTCTGTAAATAATTTGTGCAAGCACTTTGCAACCATGCCTCAGTAATATTCACACCTGTTAACATCTGCTTTCTTTGGAATTGGAATTATTATATTACTCTAGAATTCTTAGATTATTTCACCTGTCTCAAACATCTTGCACACCAAAGGAATAATTCTGTAATGGTTGGCTCTCCTAACCATATCAATAAGTCTGAGGGAGTGTCATCTATTACAGAGGCTTTGTTTTGATTCAGATCTTTCAGTGCTCTATCAAATTATTACTGTAATAGCAGTATCTCCCATCTCATCGACTTCTTCTCTCCTACTGATATTACTGCTTCAAGTCCAGGTCTCTTTTATTGTCCCTGTAGATATTCCTTCCATATTTCTGTTCTTTGCTTAGTTCTGGTCCTTGATTTGAGTGCTTGATAGTCATAGAGCTACATCTCTTACCTCCAAAGGTCTCTCTAATTTTCCTATGGGCAATATCTTAATTTTCCATAGTTATACGTGCTCTTGTGACCTTGCATTTGCCCTCTACCCATTCATGTTCAGCCATTTTGCACTTTCTATCATGCTCATTTTTTACATGTTTGTATTCTCTTTCCCTGCTTTATATTCTGCATTTTTATATCCTTTCCTTTCATCGGATGAATTCAATATCTCCTCTTATGTGCAAGGATTTATACCAGGGCTTGTGTTTTTACCTATTTGATCCACTGTTGCCTTCACGATTTCATGTCTCAAAGTTACTCACTCTTCTTCTACTGTATACCTTTTCCTTGCTGCAGTCAATCGTTGTCTAATATTTCCTTTAAAATACATAGCCTCTAGTTCTTACAACTTACCCAGGCCTAATCTCCATAACTTCATAGCTTTCTGCAGTATCTTCAGTTCATTACCAAATAAATTATGGTAAGAGTACACATGTACCCCCACACATCTCTTAGTTTAAAATTTGTTGTTGTTGTTGTTGCTGCTGTATTTATTGGTCTTGTTGTCTACAAAGCAGCTTATGCGTAAGACATTGGACAAGTCAAGTTATAAACATACAGCTGAAAGTCATTTCTAGGCATACGTATTTAAGGTTTCAATAATACACTTTATACAGAAGTATTTATATAACACACACTTCATAAATTTAAATATTCTTCAATGGAGTAACGGCAGTAATTCCGTAAATATGACTTCAGAGATTTTCCAAAGGTATTGACCTCAGAAATAGCTTTTACGCTCTCAGGAGGTTTGTTATAAAGCTTAACTCCCATGAGAAAAGTACCTTTTTGGCACAGAGCTGTGCTGATTTGTGTTATATGTAAGTTTCCGTTTTGTCTGGTAGAGTGATCATGTAAATCACAGGTTTTTTTCTTTTTTAATTCAGTCTGCAGTCTTTACCTGTTACATTTATTTTAAAGAATAAAAGGGTTTCCATAAAGTATACACATGATAATGGAGGAATGCCAGATTTCTTAAACAGAGGTTTACAAGAGTCTCTAGGCTTGCACTCAAACAAGATTCTAATGGCCCTTTTTTATAGTTTAAAAGTGCTAATAGTTGCTCTAGAGTTTCCCCAGAAGGTGACCCCATATCTAAGACAAGAATAAAAGTAGGCCTGGTATGCATTTGTTACTGTTTTCTCACTACAGCATGATTTTAGTGAGCAAAAAAGGTAATATGTTTTGCTCAGTTCTGCATCGAGATATTCAATACACTTATTCCATTTGGCATTGCTCTGCAGCCTAAGTCCTAAGAATTTGGTTTCAGTACTGTTACGAACTAGTTCAAAATTGATAAGAGACTGATTGGATAAACATGTTCTTGTTAGAAGCATTGTGGAATTTTAGTGCAATGGTTTTTTTTACTGTTTATTACAAGCTGATTATTCTGTGCCCATCTGTCAAGTTGTTTCGTAACTACATTTATGACTGATGTTAACTGTTCACTGCTGTCCCCTTTTAGTAGAAATGTGGTGTCAACTGCAAATATGATTGTTTTATGTGCATCAACATTTAAGTTTAGATCATTTATGTACAGAAGGAGTCCCACTACTGATCCTTGGAGTACACCACAATTAATTTGCTTATTGTCAGATAAGTGTTTGGATACAGTTTTTAGTTCAATATTTGTGTGCTTGATGCATACTGTCTGCATACAATTAGTCAGGAAGGAACTGATTTGTTGGACAGACCTCGAATACCATATGTTTCAAGCTCTGGGCGGGTTCCTCTTTTATTTCTTTTCCCAGTTCATATTCTCTTACTATTTTTCGTTTCCTTTCTTTTTCTACTATCGAATTCCAGTTCTCAATCACAATCACATTTTCCTCTCCCTTAAGTATCTCAGCAATTTCTTTTATCTCGTCACATATTCTTTCAATCTCTTCATCACCTGCAGAGCTAGCAGGCATATAAACTTATACTACTGTGGTGGCTGTTAGTGTGCTTACAGGATTTGAAGCTCAGTGCTCACCTATCAAGTTCCTAAGGTACTAAGGTGCAATTCTAAAAAATCAGTTTTGATGGTTAGATGATTTCTGAGTGCTGTATTAAACATTTGCAACTCACTGACATTTCTCAGCATCTGAGTATTTAGTGCAACATCTCTAGTTGAAATTACACAAGTAACAACACTTTTTTACTTTCACTTATTTTCTATCTTTATTAACAAATACTGACTCAATTTTTTTTTAATGAGAAAACCTCTTTTTATTTTAAATATGAAATATAAGAAATGTCAGATTTCACAGTAAATTTAAAATTTGGTGGAAAAATGCCAAACAAAAAATTATTTAAATTTTTATTTCTAAATACTTAACTGTATTATTGACATACAGTATATTGTTTTCTCATTTAACATCACAGCATTTCTCATGTCTGTAACAATCTTCTTATAAGAGCAGTAATTAAAACGAAATGTATTACTGCAAAATTATTATTCAATATTTGTTTATATCATTTTTATTGATAAAGACAGATGTTTCTACTCCTCAGATTTGATCCAGTGACTTAATAATTACGAGACCTTTATACTAAGCAAGACCTTTATATTAAGCTCTCAGCTTTAAAGGTAATTTTTTCATGTTTTGAGGATTTTATCATTTTGATGTCCAGGCAATGATCTTCAAATACTACAAGTACGAAGAAATTCGAAGAAGACCAGTCTATAAGGTCTAATTTGTTGGAGGGATTACATAATGGTAAAATAGAGGCTTATATACCCAATTTTAAATTGAATAATATTTTCTTCAGTAGATGTGAAATCTGACCTTAAGTTATTGTTATGAAATCAGATTGAAGTTGAAGAAATTGCAGTAGTGTGGGATTGCAGAAGTGCGAGAAAGTTGAAACAACTGGATATAGACAGTTTTTTAGCAAGTCATCCTGCACCTACCCATCCATGTCATCTCGTACACCATCTTAGAACTGAATGAAGCTTTGCTTATTTTTTTCTCCCAATGCACATAACAACCCATACCAAATTTTAGTACTTTAGCTCTGTTTCCGTCTTATGGCACTTCAAAGTTTGAAAATCTCATTTTTTAACACTGTGATGGCACAAAATAACATTACCAACATATTGAAAATAAATTACCGTTTCTCTAATTGCCATCCAAACAATGTGAAATTTTAAAAGAAAAAAATATCTCATGCCTTTAAATAATAGGGAAAAAGATATGCTCACATTTTAGTATTTTATTTTGCTAAAAAAATATATAGATCACTTTTTACATCAAATATCACACAGGGTGAATCGAGTAATCCCTAAAAATTGTTTAACAAAGTAATGTTCGAAGGATGAGCCAACACTTGGGAATTTTTTTTTTTTTTTAACAAATAACGGTTTTTAATTTTTTTTCTTGAGATCCTAAAATAAACCATTGAAATATTAAGGCTCCTGAGTAATATACTTTTAACCTAATTAAAAATTTATATGATTGAACTTATGAAGGAAACTGTCTCAACCACCAGTATTTTTTAAAAAAGCTCAAGTTAATTCAGTTTTTCCAAGAATACCATATAGTTCTACATCTGACGACATGAAACTGTGACTGATTTAATTAAATGTTAAAAAATTCCACCATGTTAGTGATGATTGTGCAGGGCAAAAAAATAATTCAATAACCCGAAAATGATTTTAATATTAATGCTGAATGGTCATTCTTTGGGCACTAAAAACTAAGTGTGATGACATACAAGGGACAATTAGATTACCACAACAGGAGATTTTTACAAAGATCCACAGGAATTGAAAAACTACCTGTATCAGATTTGTTTCAGTTTGGTAATGTTAATGGCATCATAGTTAAGCATTATTTTATTTCTTAAGAGTTTGGTTAGTCAGGCACAGCCTGACCTTGCAGAATGCTCTGAAGAATTTCAAACATTTCCAGGAACTGTAAGTCTCCATAATTTTAAGCCATTAAATTATTTAGGGAATTTCGAAGCAATGGAGATTAGTAGTGATGCGGGGCCCACCTTCAAATACAATTTAAGGAATAAATTATCATCCTGTATGACGGAAGATATTTTGATCCCACCTTGTAGAGATGCTTATCTGCGGTACTTTGGGATAATCATTGAACAGGACATGATGTTACTATACATTTTGTGCATCCTTCAGTTTGTTTGTTTTGTTTTGTTTTGTTTTGTTTTACGGCACAAAAACAACTAGGGGCATATGCGCTCATCTCAAAACTGTGAAACACGATGACAAAGAGAAGAGTTAAAAATGACTATACATTAATCCCAACTGACGGAAGACAAGACAGCTAAAAACAGGGACATGGAGAAAGGTCTATAAAATACACCATAGAGAAACAGTGGCCCAGAACTAAAAATTAAATGCTCTTCGCCGCATTGCTATGTCAGATAAGAAGTAAACGTGACTGACAGCTCGCTTGTCATTTACTAAAACAGCCAATAACTCAGACGGCAAAACCAAACGGGAACACACACAGTTTTTTTAGGAGGTCATCAAAGTTGCTGGGAGAGGCTTAGTAATCAGGAACTTATTCCCATGAAGGGAGGATCAGTGGTGATGTCAAAGTGACACAACCTCCTGACAGATGGCAAAACAGATGTCATCAAAAGGAATATAAGAACTAGTGGACTGAGATACAAGGACTGCAGCCTTGGCAGCAGCCTCTTTCCTGTCAGATCGACATGACCAGGAACATCACTGTGGCTCATCAATGGTGAGCACATGACAATATTCCTGGAGCCGTTACACTAGGTATGGACAGTGTACAGCGTACAGAGGCTTTGAATGGCACTGAGAGAGACTGAGCAGATGACACAATTGAAAAGCCTGTGTTGCCAGATGTACTCCCTGGCCTGATACAGGGTGAAGAGCTCTGCTGTAAATACTGAGCTGTGTGCCAAAGGCTGATACTGAAAAACGTTGGCACCAATGACGGAGGCAAACCCGACACCACAGCCAGTCCGAGAGCCATCAGTGAATACAGAGGTATTATCACGAAGTTCCATGCAAAGGTCTTGAAAACAAGGGCAATAGAGCCAGGCTCAAGTAGTGTCCTTAGGCAGCGAATTAAGCCCAAGGTGAACACGGGCCGCCACACAAAGCCAAGGTGGTGAAGGGTTCACACCCACCAGGAAAGTTGCAGGGAGCGTGAAGTTAATCAGCAGAGCAAAGAGCCAAAAGCGCACTCCAGGAGGTAACAGAGAAGAGGAACGCGCCCCATACTGGCGACTAAAGGAGTCATCAAAGTAGGATGCATAGGATGATTGGCCATGCACGGCAACCAAACGGCAAACATATCTGCTGAGGAGAAAGTCACGGAGGTAGGACGGCGGTATTTCAGCACCTTCTGTACACAAATTCACAGCTGGGTTAGTGTAAAAGGTGCCAGAGGCCAAACGGATGCCACAATGGTGGATAGTGTTGAGATGCCTTAAAAGGAATGGATGTGCAGATGCATAAACAAAACACCCATAGTCAAGTTTTGAATGGACATCGGACCGGTAAAAATGGAGGAGTGTAAGACACTTGGGAGAACCACGGGAGTTTACTATTGAGCAGAAGCCCCAGGAATTTCGTATTTCAACAAATGGAAGAGCAACAGGCTCAGGATGTAAAGATGGTGGGAGAAACCAACTACACCACCAAAAATTCAAACAAATGGTTTTGTCAGAGGAAAAACTAAAGCCATTGTCAATGCTCCATGAGTAAAGACGATCAAGACATCACTGAAGATGCCACTCAATGAGACAGGTCCGTGAAGAACTGCAATAGATGGAAAAATCATCAAGAAAAAAGCAGCTGGAGCTGCCCAGCACGAGACAGGCCATTATAGGGTTAATGGACATCCAGGACAGAATCCTGAGGCACACCGTTTTCCTGGGTAAAGGTGTCCGACAAGGCAGAACCCACACATACCTAGAAAACATGGTTTTTGAAAATTCCTCAAGGAAATGGGGCAGGCAGCCACGGAAGCCCCACCTGTAAAGAGTACAGAGGATACCAGTCCTCCAGCAGGCGTTGCAGGCTTTCTCCCAATCGAAAAACACAGCCACAGTATGGGATTTCCACAGAAAACCATTCATGACATGGGTGGACAAAGTGACGAGATGGTCAACAGCAGAACGGTGCGCTTGGCATCCACACTGTGCGGTGGTTAGCAAATTGCGAGACTCGAGCCACAATACCAGACAGGCATGAATCATACGTTCCATCACCTGGAAAACACACCTGGAGAGAGAAACAGGGTGGTAGACACAAGGAAGGTGTTTGTCCTTACCAGGCTTAGGTACGAGTATGACAGTGGCTTAACGCCAGCATCTGGGAAACATGCCATCTGACCAGATGCAGTTGTACATACTAAGCAGAAAGGGCTTGCCAGCAAGGGAAAGGTGCTGCAACATCTGAATGTGGACAGCAGCTGACCGTGGGGCAGAGGATCGGGATGAACTGAGAGCATGATCTAGCCCCCTCATAGTAAAGGCGGCATTGTAGCAATCATGATTCTGAGAAGAGAAGGGTATCGCCCAAGCCGCTCTGCTCGTTTCAGATGGAGGGAGGGAGAGTGATAGTGGGAAGAGCTCGAAATTTGCGCAAAATGGCAGCCCAAGGAGTTGGAGATAGCAATAGGGTCCACAATAACATCGTCTGCTACTTTCAGGCCGGAAATTGGGGAATGGATCTTGGTACCAGAGAGGCATCAGAGGTTGGCCCACACGACAGAAGAGGGAATGGAACTGTTAAAAGAACTAGTAAATGAAATCCAGCCAGCTTTTATGCTATCCCAAAGAATGCAGATTGCACCACGGCACACCTCAGTCCATCAAGGCACCAGGGTATGGAATGGTAAAGAGGAAGTGCAAGGAACGGAACGTTCTGCAGCGGTAAGGATAACGTTTAGGGAATCTTGTTCGTCAAAGCTTGGTAGGGAAGATGAAAGCTTCCAGTTGGCCTTAGTAAGCTGCCACTTGGGTGTGCACACAGTTGGGGTAGGAGTCAGCAAATGGATAGCACACGAGAAATGGTCGCTCGAGTACGTGTCAAAAAGAATGGACCACTCAAGACGATGGGCACGCTGGGCAGTGCAGAAGGATAAATCCAAATGGTAACAGGTGTGCAAGGAGTCTGAAAGGAACGTGGGTGCTCCTGTGTTAAGGGGAGTTGAAACGCCCTATCCCGACAATGTTAAATTTAGTGACTTGGCTTCCCTGTATTCCAGGAACCACTGTAGCCATAGACATGAAACTTTTACAGGACATTAAACTGTGTGTTCTGAGTCTACTGAACAACAATAACTGCATTTCAGCCAGTGCTTTCGGAAATACAATTTTTTAATTACATGGTTAAAATTTTGTGTACTTTTCTTGTACATTATCCTAAATAATTTTAATTATACATAACATTATGTTCTTCTTGTAGTTAAGTAGACTCAAGATATATACGTTATTACTCTCTTAAAATTTTAATACTCTACTCAAAGTGGTTTCTGAGGTTTAGAGAAGAATACAACAGAAAATGTAAATTTTCAGGAACCGCTTCTAAAGTTTCAAAAGACTGTAACTCACTTAATATATGCTTAATTTTTTATTTTTAGTTACTCAGAAGCACCCTGTGCCATACTGTATATCGTCTTGATTTGATCTTTTTCCAAGCTTTTTCTTCTTTTCTTCTTTCTGGTCTCCTCAGTGGCCAACTATGCTGCATGCTCCGCTTTATCAATGCGAACCTTGTCCATCCATTCGAGTTCTCTGATGAAGTTTGCTCTGGGATTAATTCCCGTATGCTGTAGCACTTTCACCCTACCAAAGTTGCCATCATTAAAAGCAATAACAGCATCACTGAGAGATTTACCAATCTACTTGTCACTTTCCCTCGGAAAAACGTTAGCACTTCGACATACAACGCATGTTTATACAATGACACGATACGAAACTTTTTTTGACAGTGTTACCAATACAAACACATAATTTAATCTTTATAACACAGCGATTCACTGCCTTCTATATAAAAAATTACCGATTTTATTAGATCTTGAAGTAATGCACGTAAAAATTTTAACATTTTCAACCTGTGTAGATTACATTTAAAAAAATAATAATAATAATAATAATAATAATAATAATAATAATAATAATAATAATACATCCATGTGAGTTCATAAGTGATATACATACAAGCATTTTATTCGGAAAATTGCAAATTTTATAGTGAGATAAAAATCTGAAAATGTGAAAAATAAAATCCATTCTAACTCCCCTTAAGGCAGAAGAGATTAAGCTGATCAAGTAGGTCAGCCAAGAGGGCACCACTCAGACAGGTTCTGGGAGAACCCCAAAGGGGATAATGTGTATTGCAGTCACCGAGCAACAGAAATGGGTGAGGTAGCTGCCCAATAAGCTGGAGGAAGTCAGCCCTGGTGACATCAAATGATGGAGGGATGTAAACAGTACAAATGGAAAAGGTCAAGTGAGGAAGGAAAAGGCAAACTGCAACAGCTTGAAGACAGGTTGTCAGGAAGATGGGTTGACTATGAACGTCATCCCCTATGAGAAGCTAGATTCCCCCACGGGATGGAATGTTGACCTTGGGGGGGAAGGTCAAAACGGACCGGGTAAAAACACGAAAGCTCAAAGCGGTCGAGAGGACACAATTTTGTTTCCTGAATGTGGAGTACAAGTAGGAACTGCGATTCTAAAAGAAGCCGTAAATCCGCTTTTTTTGGATCGAAGGCCGTGGACGTTCCATTGAAAGAGAGTCATGATGAAAAAAAAAATGAAGGGGTGACACCTCGGCAGCTGCCGAGTGCCAGCCTGCAGACACTCTGCTACTGAGCATACAGGCAGGAGGATCCTGCTCCATGAGGTCCACGGAAGCGTTAGCTTTCTTCTGTTGTTGGCCTGCAGAGTCCAACACAGAAAAACGGTTGGTGGTATGCACCAGAGGTACAGCGGTTGCCTGGACATGGGTATCAAGTGGCGACATCGTCGAAGAGGATCTTCGAGTAGGCGAAGGAGAAGACAGTTTACCTTTGTTGGACTTCTTTGAGCCTTTCCAGTTAGCAGAGGAAGACTCAAGTGTTGGTTGGCTGGAGGGACAAAGGAAGTCTTCACAAGAATATAATTTCTGTCCTTTCTGGCCTGCCAGCTGTTAACTCCACTCCGTGGGGTGAGAATTTGGTGGCTTGCTGCACAGCTGGACGAGGGGATGGCGATGCTACCATGACAGTGGACGATTTCACAATGTCAGAGCTGAATTTGAGGTCACGTGTGCGTGGCTATGTCCTTCATGGAGCAAGATGTCGCAAGAACAGTACTGGAAGTGTCAGATGGTAAAACGCATGGCTTGCGACTAGCCAATAGCTTGCGAGCGACTTTTTCCTTTGCTCAGGTCTCCTGGACAGCCCGCTCATCAAGATCACAGGACAATCTCAAGAGGAGGCGGCTTGGGCACCATTGCAATTGATACAGAAGGGAGAAGGAGGTGGGCAATCGCCCTCATGTGCATCCCTGCCACAAGTTACTCATTTGGCTGGGTGTCGACAAGACAGAGTGTGGTTGAAACAATGACACTGGATAGCAGCATATCAGGTTCGCAATGTATAGTCAGACTGTGATAACTTCATAGCCTGCTCTGATCTTGGATGAAAGCACCACTCTATCAAAGGTGAGAAAAAGAGCACATGTGAGCACTACGAAGGCATCTACCTTTTTCATCACCCAGTGGATGACAATGACACCCTGATCAGGAGGTAAGATTAGATTTCAGCCTCGCTCAGACCGTCGAGCAGTGTAAATAACACCACAGGAAGAATTCAGAGTTCTATGGGCCTCGACACGAACAGGATAGCCAAGGAGAAGTGAAGCGGCAAGCATTTGCTGTGCTTAAGAATCGGAAGTAGTCTCCAGAAGAAAACTGCCATTCCATAAATGAGAGCAGGGTTTCACAGGACCTGCAATTGCATCAACACCTTTCTGAATAATAAACAGATTTACTGTTGCTAAGGGCTGACTGTCTACAGCTCATGAAATCATGAGGAACTGTGGTGCAGCTGGGTGTGTCTTTGAATCAGGAACTTCATTTCATTTACATTTAGTACACATGGACTGCAAAGGAAATATCCCATGACTGCCAGCATCCCCAATTGCACGCTCCTTCCAACGGGGGGCCCGCTTCACAAGGGGGCTCACCTGCCATAGGTGATTGTTCACATCTTAGGTCGCACCTCCCGAACACCTGACAGAGGGACGAATCGTCAATTTGGGAAGGTAGCAGTTCAAGCAATCACCCCTCCCTGGGCCTGACCTGAACCATGGAGTACGTTCGAACCCTACCTGTTGGCCAGGGGCTGGGAATTATGCGTAACCCAGTCACCTGTCATGCGCAGACAAGAGGGCCGGCCTTGAAGAGCACACAGGGAGGAAGAAGAAGAAAGAGGAGCCTCAAATGCCAAAGTGGAGGAAGGATAGGTGAAGGTGAATGAAGAAAGGAACAATGAATGAAAAACAATGGTAAGACTTTGTATGTAAGCTAAGGACAGTTCGGAACATTCCCAAAACACCCCAGACGTGTTACCCAAGGGAGGGGAAAAAAGAATAGCAATAGGATAGGCATGCACAGCACAGAAGGGAAAAGATGCTGCAAAGGCTGGGGCCCCTTGGTAGCCAAGCACGAACCCGCCAAAGCCAAAGAGCAGCGAGTCCCCAGGAGGGTGGGGGGCTGGGGGGGGGGGGGGGGCCCTCAAGAAAAAAACTGTTACAAAACAAAAAACAACAAAGGGGCAAATCTTTCATTAATTTTATTTTCTCCAGTAATAATAGCCCATGCTTTGATAATTATTTTTGGGGAGGGGGGGGGGGGGGGGGGGGGGGGAAGGGTCTATCCCACTCCCTGTAGTTGATATTCAATGAACTGCATTTTTTGTAAAGTAATATTCTAAAATATAGGTATGTATTTTATTCCTGTCTTGGTGGTTTTACCTACAGGTATGATGAACACTGAATAAATTTTAAACTGCTAAGGCCAATAAAATCATTTATCCGTATATGTTACTGGTTTCAGCTTCTCTGTTGCCATCTTCGGATCTACAAGAAATGGGACCAAAAATGGTAGGATACAGCAACTAACATAACAGCACACGCAATTATATCCAAGATTTGCAATATATGGAATAACAACATACCTATGCTTACATCGATACACAACCTTCTCTTTCTGTACAGTAAGTGGCGCTATACAATGCATGTCCAAACAGGTATAATGAGCTATAACAGAAGTCGACACTTCAATTTTAAAAATAACACCTATGTATACATGATACTGCACTGATTACAAGTGCTCACACTCATCACCACTTTAAAACTGGCAGATCTAAGTGTAAACATTCTTAGTGATACGTAAGTACATCAGATGGCACAGTTGTAGTACAAATCAATATCATCTCACATACAACATTAAGGCATAGATCTACTATTACTTATAATTACATATGCTTATGTTGTTATCATAATGTATAAGCCAAGTCACTATTCTCCAGTTTCAAAAATCTGCCAGTAAAATCATGTCTCATTCATAAAACATAACTTACATAAAACTTTTTATATCATTTTTGACTTTTTTAAAAAAATTTATACAAATTCTTAAAATTTCTTTATCAAATTTTTCTTTATATAAATTCACAAACAATATGACAACCTACAACCACTTAAAAGCTCTCTATATACATCTAATCGTGTCTCATGTAGGTTGTTTTAACACATCCAGGAATAGCTCAATAGAACTGCATATTTTATCAAGAAAAAATTCAAAGTACATATACCAACAGCAGAGTTATTGTTTGTGCTTTTATTATCCATTATGATGTTTACATGAGCTTTTTGACGACACCAACAGGGTGCTCAAAGTCTAGGTGAAATCTTGTCACTTGACATCTATGTGCCATGTGATCACCTGATATCTTGCTGATCACTCTTCCAATGCTTAATAAAACCAATGTACAATTATTACACCACATGGGATTGCAATTGCAATTAAACTAAGCATATGATCTAGCATTACCAGCTCATTCTTACAAATACATTCACGTGAAGTTGGATACCAAAAATGTACGGGACAGACAGATATCTACTTACCATAAAGATGACACATTAAGTTGCAAGCAGGGACAATTCAAAGACACCTACAAATAACCTTCTGGCCATAGCCTTCATCAGAAAAAGAAACACACACACATTCATTCACACAAACAAACACACCTCACGCATACATTCTCGCTACCTCTCCAGTTTAAGGAATCTGCTGATTTTTGCGCATTATGTGAACTGTTTATTTCAGTCTCTGTACTCTTTCAGTTAAATACGAATTAAACTATTTGTGCACTGTTCCACTCATACCACAATACTTAAGCTTATCTAGAAGAATTTCATGATTCACATACTCAAAAGCCTTTGAGAGATCACAAAAAATCCCAGTGAGCGATTTTCGGAGCATTTAATATTTGATCAGGGAAAGCATATATAGCATTTCCTATTGAAAAGCCTTTCTGAAAACTAAACTGAAATTTTGATAGTTATTTATACAAATATGTGAAGCTACTTATGAATACATTGCTTTTTCAAGAATTTTGAACAAAGCTGTCAGAAGTAAGATTTGGTGGTAGTTGTTGGCGTCAGACCTGTCCTCCTTTTCATGCATCACAATGTTAAAAAAAAAAAAAAAAAAAAAAAACGAGACTTACCATTTTTTAAGTGCCATAAAATAGAAACAGAGACATAAAATGGTAAAATTTGGTAGGGTTATTACCGTAATCTCTCTAGAGAGAAGAAGTAAATCAAGTTTCACTGAAAAGTGAGATGGTTAGTGAGATGGCTTGGATGACATGTTTTCTTGGAAACTTTCTGCATCCAGTTGTTCCTACTATCCTACACCTCTGTGGTATCTTCCACTTTAACCGCATTTCATGACAAATTATGGTCATAGTTCATAACAGTAGAGGAAATGTTATGCAACTGAAAATCTGATTTTTAAGACATTGCATGTTTTTAAGACATGTCTATTTGACAAGGGGATATTACAGGCGTCCTCTTCGAATTTCTTCAAATTTACAGTATTTGAAGGTCACCACCCAGATATAAATTTTCTAATGCAGTATGGCGCAAAGAGGATGTAATATGCAGACTATCAATAGCAAGAAAAGTGTTTCTGGAGGAGAGAAATATTTTAAGTGTTTGAAAGTCTATACTAAAAGTGTTTGTCTGGAGTGCAGCATTATATCAAAGTGAAATGTGAACAACAAATTGTACGAAAGAGGAGAGAAAAGAAACTTTCAGAATGACATGCTATAGAGGTCTGCTGCAGAGTACATGGATAGGTCAGTTTGCTAACGAAGAGGATAAAAGAGCTTTATGGCAGAATTTGAGAAAGTAGGACTCCTTTTATTTTTAAATCACCTAAAACAAAGAACTCTTGTTGCCCTCGATACACAGATGTTTGTGAAATGAAAATTTGGCGTAAAGAAATACACAGCAAAGGAAGGTTAAAATAGCTTTTCCAGAATTTTTTGCTCAAGACTATGGTTAGGATGCCGTTTTAAAAAGTGGGTTGTCACAAAAAAGCATCGAGAGACTAGGCAGCTTATAGGTTTGTAACCCATACAAATTTTTATTTATGAATCAAATTTATTTAATTTGGTGTCACTGGCTAGATAAATGGATCGATTGTGACAAATTATTAAAAGGCCGGGAATTAGGCACACAAATGGTTACATATCTGTAATAAAAATCTTTTATAACGGTTATCAGAATCACCACCTTAATTTTTTCTTTCACATGATGCCCAACATCATACTTTTCAACACAAAAAAAGATCAAAAGGGTATTTTTTCTTTCTTGCTAGATCTTCAGTTTTTCAACAAATCTGTACTGATTGTTGCTTCAAATGGCTAAACAGCAATACATGAAAAAAATGAAAAATTCAGTCTATCATTTGCACTCACAGACAACACAGGTCGTGTGTGTGTGTGTGTGTGTGTGTGTGTGTGTGTGAGTGCGCGCTCTCTGAAATTTGACTCTTTCGTCTTTTGATTTTTGTGCTTTCTACGTATCTGTGTTTCTTTAGATGTTACTTCTTTCAACACCTATTCCGTCTGAAAGTAACATAAGAAGAGTTTTAGCTAGAAAAGAAATGCGAGTGCTGTGAACTGCGAGTGCTGAGCAACAGTTTTATAACTGTTCTTAAACTGAGCATGCAACACACAGATTCCTGCTATGTCAGAATTAAATCTTATTTGCTCCTCAACATGAATGTTAGAGAACACATATAGTAATCATTCTGCTTTTGATTTGTTGACAACATTTTTTGTCAAACAGGAAATAAGTTGACGCAAGAAATTGAAACTAACAATAATATCGATATTCCTCAGTTACAATTGACTGAGGCAGTGAACAAAGTGAGTGGAGTTACAATTGTGACGTTCAGACTTCCTCATATATTTACTGAGAATAGGTTTCGGGCATTTTGGCAGCTGGTATGCATACGAGTCAATATTCTATTGGTCTCAGTCTTATTGATTTTCATTGTTCAATACCTAAACTTAAGAAGAATATATTTGCACACTCTTGAGTGAAAGAACGAAGAAATGAGGCAGCATGTAGAAATGAAACAAAAGAAGAAAGGCAATTTGCTTCAGAAAGAGAACAACTCAAAGTGCAAAGGGTGTAAAAATGTATAGAGCTACAGTTTTCAACTAATTACCGATAATGTGTGAGAATCCAATGTTGTTTTTATATCTGCACAAAAAAAAGAATATTTGGTAAACAGTTCCCATCGTCTGATCCCAAAAAGTGCAGATGGAACTGAAAAACGCTGATCAAGTAGTGGATCAACATCAGCTAGTACAAAAATACAAGGTGACAATTGTTAAACTAGATGAAAAAACTTAACTTATTTACAAACTATGACATACACACACTTTATTCAAAATGTAAATGTCAAACAGATATTCGGATTTAGGTTATGACATGTTCAATGTGCCTGCCATCATTGGCAATGACAAGGAGCAGACAAACTCTAAACTCCGTCCAAACAGACCTTGGAAGGCCCAATGATACCAACCGGTCGCCATGTCATCCTCAGCCCACAAGTGTCCCTGGAAGCAGATACGGAGGGGCATGTGATCAGCACATCGCTCTCCTGGCCATATGTCAGTTTACGAGACCAGAGCCGCAACTTCCCATTCAAGTAGCTCCTCAGTTTGCCTCACAAGGGCTGAGTGCACCCCACTTGCCAGCAGCACTTGGCAGACCAGATAGTCACCCATCCAAGTGTTAGCCCAGCCTGACAGCGCTTAACTTCAGCGATCTGACGGAAACCAGTCAGCAAGGCCACTGGTATGTGGCGCAGACAAATAGTGAAATTCTGCATGACTCGCTGAAGTGTCGGAATATCAATGCCGTTGATGACCTCCTGAATGGCTGTTTTCAGCTCAGCAACGGTTTGGGGTTATTGCTGTACACCTTGTCTTTAATATAGCCCCACAAACAGGAGTCATGTGTGTTCAGATCTGGAGAATATGGAAGCCAATTGAAGTCCATGCCAGGGCCAGAATGTGGTCCCAAAGAGCTCCTCCAGGATATCAAACTCTCTCCTGCTTCATTGGGTTCGCGCTCCGTCTTGTGTGAACCACAACTTGTTGGAATCAGGGTCACTTTGGATAGGGAGGATAAAATCATTTTCCAAAATCTTCACATACCATTCGGTAGTCACCATGCCATCAAGGAATGTTGCACCAATTATTTTGCGACTGGACATTGCAAGCCACAATGTGACCCATTAATCGTGAAGAGGCTTCTCAATTGCGAACTGTGGATTCTCAGTTTCCCAAATGCATCAATTTTGCTTACTGACGAACCCACCCAAATGAAAGTGGACTTCATCGCAAAACCAAACCATACAGCGTATACTACTTCCAATCATGCCCCGCAGCAAATCGTGCAGTTTGAACGTCCTAACGCAAACCGCTCAGAAGTTATGACGATTTTATTTCATATATTCAATAATTGTCAATCTGTAAATGGAAACAGTGTCTTAAAAAGTATGTAACAAGCCATTATCAAACACTTGTCCTACTAATCCATCCAAGCATAAAAAACACATTACATTATTGGTTATAGGTCTCTGGTTCTACTAAGTACCAAGTGGAACACATCTCATTACATCTTAGTGAGGATTATCGAAACAAGGAAGGTAAATATCAACTGTCCAATCCGGAAGTTCACATTCGTGTAGTTATGACCCTTCACTGATTTTAGCAGAGCAAATTTCATTGCTCCCTCAATTAATCTAAATACAAAAATCTTGCAATCAAATGAGGTTAAACAGAGCAAAATAGATCTCTGAGGCGGCAACTAACCTAACATGCATTCCAGTGTTGTACCATTACTGAAAGACAATGTGTCATTAAAGTTACACATTGAGAGGAGATAGGTACATTGGTTGTGTAAAATAAATTCTAACTGCCCCTTCAATGGAATTTCTCAATTTACTTCTGAATTATGAATGTGGAGTCTTTGTCAAGATGAGATATTACATTGTAAAAAAGAATTAGCCATTGGATTTCCTATGTTAAATGGAGATATTAAAAGAACCCCACCATTTAATATGACAGAGGCGAGTTTTTGCTCCATTCTTACGAGAACCCCCTTTGAAGAACTTCCAAACATTTGTGTCTGCTGTGGAATGATCAACAGAATTTTAAAAAATCTTGCCACAACTTTTCCTTACTCTCACAACACAAAACGATGCTCTCTTAACGGACTGGACCTGTAGCTTCAGACTGTCACCCAACTGAATCAGTTTGGACAGCAAAGAAAGCCTCTTATTTTGTCTTGAGATCTTTGGTACAGATGCTTCAGCAGTGGTGCAGTATTGAGCCATCTACACAGTGTCTCTACTTCAAACCAAGTGAGCTGGCTGTTCGCCAGTTTCACAGCACCAAGCACACACTTCCGCAACATCTGTGAAGGCAGGCAACAGAAGGAAATGTCTATGATGGAGGACGTGCAAGCATTCAATGTAGGTTTGTGCCCTCCTGCAGTTGCAGCTGCCACCCTAATGTTTTCAGACTGAGGAGGAGACTGGAACTGGTGTTCCAGTATTTACTTGGCTCTTGCCATCTGCTGTTTCACCATGAAAATTTATGACCCTTCCTCCTCTTTTATAATCATATTTTGTGTTACCATTCTCCTCTAATTACTTTCAGGTTGTTGCCTCCTCAGACGCTCATCTCTTGAACATTCCATTATGTATGTCTCAAAATTAGCAGTGGTTTGAAATTTGTTTCAAGGATGTCAACCCACTTTTATTTCAGAATTTTCACTTTCTCCCATACCACTACAAGCTTTTATTTAGATGAAAATAATGAAGCAACAGCAATATCTTTAGTTCTCTTGTGCCCCCCTTCCCCCATTTAGAGTGATTATTCTCTCAGTTCAATGCATGTACCTACTTTACCTTCATTCTTGCAAACTTTGTTGCCCATGTAACACAATATCAATGCAAGTAATTGTGAAATAATGACACTATTGTTTCCCACATTTACGCCACTTTTGTTCTGTGTGGAATCATATCTACAAGGCCTCACTGAAGTCACATTTAAGAAACATGCCTAAAACTGGATGACACAGCTCTTCTACTCTACAGACAAAATCCTACAGCTAGCCACTGAACTTTCGTGATTCTCATAATACAGTAGGTCTCTGGAAGATCTGAGATCAATTAACAATCTTTCAGAGTGTGAGTGTGAGTGTGTGAGTGTGTGTGTGTGTGTGTGTTTCTAAAAAATTCCTGAACTTTGCATCAAGTCAATTAAAAAACAAAAACTACCTATCTTTCCATACTATTAATTCACTGAACACAAGCTTTTAGAATCCAGTAAATTAATTCATCACTTCAAAGAACTCTAATAGATTGTACAGAGCACTACATTAATACAATTTTGTAGCAACTTTTCATTACATTTTCTTTGTGGCATAGTCATATCAAATACTCTAAGCCCTTACATTCAATCAGTAACCTTGATTGTTTCAATAACACGTTCACTTAAACAGTAGACATTCAAAAAAGACGAAAGAATCCCACACATCATGCAATTGCC
The DNA here is from genome assembly GCF_021461385.2 of Schistocerca piceifrons. Taxonomy (NCBI): domain Eukaryota; kingdom Metazoa; phylum Arthropoda; class Insecta; order Orthoptera; family Acrididae; genus Schistocerca; species Schistocerca piceifrons. The sequence continues at coordinate 587,120,109 of NC_060138.1, forward strand.
TTTGAAACCCATTGCCAAGGCCCAGGCAACAGCTCCCAGTCCAAATGTCCATTTACTCACACAGAACTATTTATTCTAGTCCCACCACCAGCAAACACATTTTGTAAGCCAGCAAAGTCAACTCACCTGCCACTGTAGCCCAGCACTAATGAGTAAACATGCTGATAATTTTCAACAATTTAGCAATGATAGAGAGAACACGTCTTTCGTAACTCTTTTTTAGTCACTACAAATAAACAGTTTTGCCTATACTTTTTTTATCCATTCCTACCTTATTCCTCTTCACCTCCTCTGAACTGAGATTCCAGTCCACTTATTCCAACAGCCATCTGATGACCATGTTTGCAAACAACCATCTGGAGTTAGTAAATAATGCCACAGTGCCCACACTGGCCGACGATGTCATGAATATAGGGACAAGGTTCAAGAAACGATCACTTCACAATTTCACCAACAACATAAAAAAATTACCAAAACAAAGACCAACAAACTAACAGGGTCTCATGGGAGTACAGGATTTTTGGATGGGAATGTTTCTGTTATTAACACCTGCAGACACATTACAACTTAAATAATACAGGACCACAGTTCGAAAATAGGAGTTTTCATAGAAGACAATATAAGTATGGGACACACAATGAATACAAAATGTGTATACAATGACATGACACATTTGTTGCCTTTGTCATCTCACAAACAAACTCTAGCCTCCAGAATGAAATTTTCGCTCTGCAGCGGAGTGTGCCCTGATATAAAACTCCCTGGCAGATTAAAACTGTGTGCCGGACCGAGACTCAAACTCGGGACCTTTGACTTTCGTGGGCAAGTACTCTACCACCTGAGCTAACCAAGCACAACTCACGACCCATCCTCACAGCTTTACTTCTGCAAGTCCCTCATCTCCTACCTTCCAAACTTCACAGAAGATCTCCTGCAGTCTGGCACACAGTTTTAATCTGTCATGAAATTTCATATCAGTGCACACTCCGTTGCAGAGTGAAAATTTTGTTCTGGAAACATCCCCCAGGATGTGGCTAAGCCCTGTCTCTGCAATATCGTTTCTTACAGAAGTCCTTGTCCTGCAAGGTTTGCAGGAGAGTTTCTGTGAACTTTGGAGGGTAGGAGACAAGGTAATGGCAGAAGTAAAGCTGTGAGGACAGGTCGTGAATCGTGTTTGGGTAACTCAGGTGGTAAAGCACTTACCCGCGAAACGCAAAGGTCCCAAGCACTGCAAGTCTCAGTCTGGCACACAGTTTTAATCTGCCAGGAAGTTTCGAACTATAGCCTTCCTACATAAGTTAAAACTACAAGCTATGCTATAGATCAGTCACTGCAACCCTCATTTTAAAGACTTTGTTTTGTGGCACATTCATTGCTTTGCCAACTGACAAGCTATCTTCCAATTTAACCTAGACCTTGAGCTATAGTGCATATCACTCTTCACTGCCACAATATCCATTCAATATTTTACAATTCATGACCACCAGATTGAGCACCAAGGTCCTGAGTTAAATTCCTAATTTATCTGCAGAATTTCATTGGGTAACAGCAGTAGTATGTGATGCTGTCAATGGCGATTCATCCACAAGATGGGATTGATTCATTCTCTCTCTCACTCTCTCTCTCTCTCTCTCTCTCTCTCTCTCTCTCTCTCTCTCTCTCCATGGAGACAGATGGGAATGGAATCACGCAACATGCACCTCACACACAAACCAGCACAGAGAAAGGAGTGAAGCAGAAAGTACTATTTGTCCACGATAACTTGACAATTGTACTGATGCTGCCAGAAGCGGAAAACATTGGCGCTAGTTGAAAGACATTCATTTATCTCCAAGTGCTGCCAACATTACATTTCCCCTAGATGTGAAATATGACTGTAAACGTTGTTAAGGACAATGCCAGCACTGTGCCAAGCAGCCAACACCACCTTTCCATCACAGTTCCTCTCACCTCAGCAGTACAAATATGAAGGCGATGCACATGTCCTACCATTCCTAACAGCCACCACGCAAATCAACAACTTATCATGGACAAACAGTCCAGGTGCCACCTCCCTTCCACAGTGCAGGCAATTAAAGATTTGTAACTAAATATAAGTTGTCCAGCTCATTGAAAAGGTCAGTGTGCGTTCATTAAGGTGAAGATAATGCTGGTGTCATCATCTAAAATAAAGGAGAATCCCTAAGCCATATTATGGCCTGTCTTCTTGCTAGTACACTAGGTACACTCTTTCAAAGACAGTCATATACCACAAGCACCATGTACTGGTGAATCCTCTCACAGAGCTAGGATCCTACATCAACAGAAGTGTCCTATCCACAAACATGTTAAGATCTCTTCCTGTCATTTTAGTAGCTATAGTATGTACATCGTAGCAAAGTAGTTCACCATTTAGATTTTATCATCTCACACTTTCAGCCACTCATCCACTCAATGTCATTGGAGACTGAGCCTCAATGCAAGATCCTACATGTAGGGGTATGTCACACTGCCACATTGCAAATGTTATGCAGATTTCCTAATCACCTCCACTTATCTTAGAATGTACTTATTTGCTTTTTCTGGAAACTGAGTATTTAAGTATTCATACTTGAATTCTTCCATTACAATATCTAGCATATAAAATCAAAAGATCAAATGAAATAAATCAGAGGCAGCAGCATTTTAAAAATGATAATCAGGTGTCAAGAGACTTGTCAGTTCAGAACAAACAATTCTGCCCTCTTGTGGTTTAATGCACCAAATATAATGGTACACAAAACCAAATGGCCATCTACTCTTTGTCCATGATATCCTGGGTTCATTCCGTGTCAAATCATCCAGAAATTTAAGAAAATGAGACCTTACCCTCAGAGGAAATTTTCAAATTTTGTGTTGTAAAAATTTAGGAACCATTGTGACAGATTCCAAAATTGTATTGCATTTGGTTAAATGATTGCAACACTATGATAAGAATAAATTAGGGCATTTTGTAACCATATTTTAGAAAGCTTTATCTGTCAATGGAAGAGGATACTGTAGTTTTGAAAGTGACATTTGTTTCTTTTGTCTTACATTGCTTGTTTTTATACAGATGACATAAAACCATAGCCTACAAATTAATTTACTTTTCTCCAACTTCCCTCTTTTGGATTTTGTTCAAGATTTTACAGGGTCATTAAGAACCAATATAGACACCATAGAAAAAACAACTGTTTTGGAGAAATAAAAGGCAATACTGAAAATGCCTAAAAAAGCTGTCGACTGCAGTAAATAATTTATGGACAATATACAATTAACTCAATATTTCATTAATATCCTGATATTATCTATTCTGATCTTTACATAAAGTTATTAACTGCCAACTTAAAAAATATTTAACTGTCAAAGGTTTCATTTTACTTAAAAATTTCCCACATAAGATCCTCTGTAATGTATGTTCTGAAGTACAATGATTCCTGAGTTTTTGTAGTTTCTATCAGTTTAGCTTAGTTTATTTAAATCATTTTATCATGAGTCAAGAAATCACGAGTTTTGTGTAAAAATATTTTATTGGGAGAAAATATCTACCAACAGTAGACACTCATCAACAATAATAATAAAGCAGTCCAGTTATGAAGTTAGGGGATTTTTCCCTTGTTTTAAATTTACAATATTGTTATGCCATTTATCCTCTTTGATATGGCAACATTCCTCTGTCTTTATAATAATTTTAAATCCTTCAAAGCTTTCATTAACAGACTGAAAAAATTACTATCATATTATTTTACTAATTTTGGATATTTTCCATTGATATTCCCCATCTTTTCTAGGGTAAATAATGGAAGACTTCGCAATTAGAGAATGTTCTCGGAGATGATACATTGCAGATGAATGTGATGCTCCCGTGACAACTATTTCTGAGCTAACTGAAGAGGAGTTGGAGTTACTATTATGGCACTGTGGTGCTGCATCTTTGCCAGTAGATCAAGTGTACTTATGTTCTAAACAAAAAGGAATATACTTATTAAGATTCTCACCACATAAAAAGTGATGGGTTGTTCCTTTCAGGTGTCACAAAAAAATGGTGTCTTCTGGTTTGTGTGAAGTGACATCACAGCAAGCAAAGGAACTAAGAGTGAAAGGACTTTCTATTTCCTGCTGAAAAGCTATGCCCAACTTGCAGAAGGAAGATTACAGTTTATAAGAAAGGAAATTCTTTAAGGATACCAATGATACTAGAGAAAACAAATTTGAGACTGCCTAACTTTCACGTTTATTCAGTGTTGAATTGAGAAAGAAATATGAGCATGATAACTATCACGTGAACCGAAAGTAAAACCGTTTTGATAAATTAATGGAACAAATAAAAGAGAAAATGAAACACTCCAATAATCAAGAAAAAAAGCAATTTTTGACTCTTTATGTCAGAGGCTTGGGCTCCACAAAAAGTATGTGAAATGTTTCAAGTCTCTGAATATTTGGTACATCAGACATGCACTATTTTGAAAACAAAGGGAATTTTTATTATGTCTGAACAGAAAAGGGAAATGATTACCACAGAAAACAGTTTTTGACAGAGTACAAAATTTCTATTTGGATGATGAAAACTGTAGAATAAAGGCACGAAAGAAAGACAAAGTGACATCAGGAAAAATGTAAATGAACAGAAACAACAGATTTTAAGTTAGCTAACTGACCTGTACTCTCTACACAAAAGAAATTTCCTGAAAATATAGTAGGCTTTTCTACATTTGCTCATTGCTGCTACATGCCATTAACATTAAAAAAAAAGTAATCCTATGGGAGTAATAACTTGCAATTGATTACAGAACCTGTATGCTATGTTCCTGTGACAAATATCCTCCTACATCACTACTTCAGGAACACCTGCAAAATCAGACATAAGATTTTGAGCCTGATGAAAGACTTCAATAAATCCAGTGAGTTACAACAGACAGGATGAATTTGGTTCTTCAAGTAAGTAAACTGTTAGAAATTTGTGAATTGCTGGTACAGAAGATAAATAAACTTGCACCTCGTTCCTTCATTGCAAAATCTCAGAGTAATTACTTTAAAATGAGAAAAGAAACTCTTCAAAAAGAGGCTGTTTTAATGTTGATGGATGTCAGTGAAAATTTCGGCTTCGGCGTGCAAGATAGAGCACAAGATTATGACTGGAATAATGACAGTTGTGTGTACTATAAGACAGACCAAAGTTTTCAATTTCAAAGTCTCTGCATTCAAAATGCAGCCACGATTCATTAAACTCGGAATACTTTACTGCAGTTCTTGGAACAAGAACTTGAACTGCCTATAAGTGATACTGAATATTTCAAAGACAGTTGTGCTGTACAGTACAAAAACTACATGACTTCAGAACTAAAACACACTTGGTCATTTTTTGCAACAAGCCATGGTAAATCTCCCTGTGATGGAATTGGCAGCACTTTGAATAGGCTTGTTACAAAAGCAAGTCTGCAAAGACCGTTTCACGGACAAATACTTAGCGCTGCACAATTTTTCAATTTTGTCAAGACAACCTGAAACAAGTGTCAGTTTTGTTTATTTTAAACCAGTAGCCAGCTGAAGTTTGTACTTGTCTTTCTGCACATTTTCACCTGCAAGAACTGTTACTGGAACTACATGCTTCTTAACCACTTTCAGCAACTCAGACTGGAGCCAAACACTTAAGCTGTGATAGCAGTTTCGGTGTCATATTTTGATCACAGTGTTGCTAAGTGCTTTGTGGTTTTACTGTAAAACTGGCTCACAGCTGACTTATGATATGCCTAACTGGTTGTAATTATTGCACTAATATGTAAGTTGAGACTGTTTGCCTGCAGTGATTAGGTTCTGGTGAAAGACATATCTGAATAATATGTTCAAAGGGCTTGGATCTAGATAGTGAGAAGCCACATTTTTTAATCTATCCTGTTAAAAGACAAACTAAACTGGCTGTTATTATACATCTTTAACAGAGGTTCTGCTTATTTGTCCCCTTTCCAGTTCTCTAAATAAAATATTTTAACCGCTTCTTTACCTCATCTTCCATTTTTTCCGTAAGATGTGTGCTGCTTGTTTAAAAAAATTGTTGCATTACAGAAGGTGGAATATTGAAAATAATTTTTACTTTATTTTAAACCTCAGTTTGCGATGAATGTTTTTTGCACATTCCATAATTTTATAAAAACTTATATGGAAACTGTGGTCATTTAAATTAGTTTTAGAGTTTTCAAATGAATTGTGCAGCATGTTACATCTGATTTCATTACTATGAATATAATTAAGATACTATTATAAAAATTGGCCAAAATCCATGATATTATATATCAAACAAGTACACGAAGTTTTAACATTATACCTCATACATGGGTACCATGACCTGGATGATTTGACATGGAATGACACCATGACCTTGATGATTTTATGAGTGCTGCCAGAAGTGGACAAAATTGGCTCTAGTTGAAAGATATTCATCTATCTCCGAGCAGTGCCAACCTTAAGCTTCCTAAAGACTTAAAAAGTTGTACTGTGCACATTGCTCAGGATAATGACCCCAACAATGCAGCAAGCAAGCAACACTGCCTCCCTCTGACTACTACTATCACCTCTGCAGTTGTAATGCTGGGGCATTCTGCCATTCTCTATAGCCACCATGTGAATCAACTTATCGTGGACAAACTGTAGGTAATGTGGGTTGCTACAGGAAAGTTGGAACATCACATAAATGAAATAGTACTAGACAATTTAAGAGTAACTTTACCATGCACAATCACTGAATAAATTTAAGGAATCAAAGGAAGCGTCCAATTCCACGTGTTGGCTTTGACCCATTTTTACGTACTGGTGGTGGTGTGAGAGATGTCATTACGGTGCGGAGTTTTTGAGTTGGTTGTGTTTGTAGACTTCATGTTGTTGTATTTGATGGTGTCCTCTGGTGGTGGATGTGAGCGTGCTGAGTTTAACATATGGAATTGGGTTAATTTTCAATTTTGGTTGTCAGTGTTCTGACCTGGTTTTGAGTTTCGGTAGCTGATGCGGTAACGTGGACTGTGGAAGTGCTTTCAGTAAGTGATTAAGGTTCTTTTTTTGTTAATGTGTTTGGAGTTTTTTTCCCCCTCCCCCCAAGTCTGAATAATTGGTGTTTGTTGTGTGGAAGGAAGTCTTAATTTTTTAATTGTTTTTTTGTTAGTTATGGATATGACAATGAAGTTCATGAAGGTGTCATTACCTTCTGAGATAGGTGGTGATGTGATGTCTGTCATATAGTTTCCACAGATGTTCGGTCTTATTGCTGAATATGTTAGGTGTCACATTTGTGGCAACAACATGAGGTTGACAGGAGTTGTGCCAGCTCAGGCCAGGGACATGTATATGTGGATTTGTCAGCACATGTACACACCTGTGTATGCGTTGGCCAACCTAGATGGTATTGCCGGAGGCTTTTATTCGTAAGTAATTTTTGTTCTGGTTTTATTGTGTAGTAATTGTGATGTTTTGTGTGTTGTATATTTATGATAAGTCAGTTTCGTTTTAATTGATGTAGTGAATATGGGGTGTGTGTGCTTTTGAGTTGTTGGGGTTTTCGTTCCACTTTTCAGAGATATAGGTCTTTTGGTATTGATAGCTGCAGTTGAGCTATATAGGTCAAGGGAAATGTCCAATTCCTATGGTTTTGTTGGTATAGTGGAATGCTATAATTTAATATTTTTTTTATATTATTTGTTTTAGGATGGAGTGGTGTTTTTCTATTGTTGTATATGTAGCTTGTCCCAGCCCAAACCACCTCAATTTTCTGCAGTTGTCCCATTACTTTCATTTTATTTTTGGAGTAAGATGTTATTGTGTCATTTTTATTTTTGTTCTTGTTTGTTCACTTGTGTATGTAGTGACATCATTGTCATCAGTCTATATACATTGGAAGTAACCATTTCCGCCATACTGATCACGTCATGGGTCAAAGCAGATGAGTGGAATCAGATGCTTCTGTAATGCCAATTTAAGATAGTTCACAAATAATTACAACATTGATCACGTGCAGGAGATGTGGTATACTCCAGATTCTTATTAAGCCAAACAACAAAGTTTGTAATTTTAAAATAACATTAAGTCATTGGTAAATGTCTAAGAAATCATTTCCACGATGCAGTCCTCTTGAAAACCAAAGTAAGACTGGCAAATTACCTCGACATAGTAAAGAGACCTTGACTTAAGAGATTTCTCTCTCCCTTTCCGACGGTTCCATGCAGTTCATATTTATTTAGGCTACTCATTTATTCCTACAAATTTAAGGACAGCTATGAGGTGGCAACTGTACAAGAATATGATATGTATAATACAGCCAAATAGTGCAATAAGTTTCTACTTTAACCTGGTTTTCACACTGACAATGTGTGTCCATGAGAAAATCCAAACAATTACATGTAGTAAAAGATGAACAGATTAAGAGCAAAATTTTCTTGTTGTATAAAATACTTCATAAGAAGATAATATTTAAACCATATAAAATTTCAGACATTGGAACTGACAAAGTAGGTAACTGCCAATAAAATTGTAGCTACATGGCGTAGCACATGATACATCGCAAAGGGCGGTACGTGGAAACAGTCGCTGGAGGTGACTAAGCTTAGTCTGAAGCCACATTCAGTGCCTGTTTCTTCTCACAGCCCTTAGCAGCATATAGTGTAATATGCCTTTAGCTATAATTTTACTGACAATTACAATATTTATGTCAGTTCCAATAACTGTAATTTTAAGTGGTTTCAATATAATCTTCTTATGAAGTACCTGTCCATTGGTTACTAAATGTAACTGTTTGGATTTTCTGATGAAGAAGCCCACAGTTGCTGCCAACATGACGTCAAAGTAAAATCTTGTTGCACCAGTTGCTGTATTATATAGTAATTCATTCATCTATTGTACGTGCAAACAAAGTTGACACTCAGCGCGCTGGCTGATGGGAGCAGCTGTAAACAGGAAATGCCTTTGCAGTCGCACCCATCAGGCACTGCGTCGAGTGTCAACTTTGTTTGGGCATACAATATACTGTAGATTCCATCAAAGACAACCATCTGGGATGTGCAATGAGTCAAAATACAAATTAAGAGAAGATAAGCAAATCATATAAACTTAATCTGCATCCTGCAGTAACAATAAACGGTCACTATGGTATAATTCATATCACTTCATGCGGGGGAGGGGGGGGGGGGGGGTGTTTAATGGTTTACCTTCTACTCTCAGATGTTATTGCAGTTAGCGTATGTTAAAATTCAGTAGTACAAAAGGAACATTTTTTTGTTTTTTTCAAAACAATTCCTGCCCCGAGATATAGGCCTCCAGAGTTGACAACGCAAATACCATTTTGAAGATGCGAATTTCGGAATTTTTTTTAAAATGCTGTATCTCTGTAACAGTTCCAGATATTTTGTTAGAGTTTTTTTATTTGAAAGATAATTGCTTTATGATTACAATGGTGTTCTCTGGGCATATCTGTCAAAGTTCTTTTACTGTCACTTTTTTTTGTTTTTTTTTTTCAAAAATGCAAATCCAGAAAAGTTAGTTTTTTCTGTTAATTAGTACCATGTAGTACTATATTCTCTGTAAAGGCGAGCTTTCACTTTTAAGTTGGACAGATTTTATTTTAAAAAATCTTTTTTTTTTTAACTTTCAAGGGTAATGTATGTCTTCACTGAAGTTGTTTCTTACTAATTTCTTTGTTACGATGTTTATTTCTATTGTATTTGTTGCAGTTATTTCTTGTCACTTTCTTTGTAGCAGTCATTTCTTTTCATTACAGGTTTCTGTACTGTAGTTGTTCGGTGTTAATTTGTTTACTGAAGAGGCTTTTAAGAAATCTGAGACCATAGAGCGAGTTCTGTGTTTTCGTTAGGAAATTGGCAGTTGACACAGTTGTAGTGTGTTTTGTGAAAAGGTCCGTTTAAAATGTCTGCTGACTGGGGCCACAGGGGAGTGGAGTGTGCTGACTATTTGCATATCCATAAAAGAGTGATATATAAAGACAAAAAAACAGACTATGTTTAGGTTGGGAATAAGTGTTCTCATTTGAAGACTCCGTATCAAAGTGAAGACATTTTCAGTGACAATTTTTTGTGTTCTAAATGTTTTGACAGAATAACGACTATGATAGTACCTGAACAAGATGAAGCCTCCCATTGTGCAGATGATGTAGATTTTGCATCAATATAGGAAGAATTAAATACCCTGAATCAGTCAACTACATACATAGGTGTCAGTCCTGTTAAGAAACTGTGGGCAGTGAAGTCGAGCCATAAGCACTATGCATCAAGAAAGCGCAGAGAAATTACTACAGCCAGGGACGAATACACTACAGCAAAACTGATCACACTCTTCAAAGTAGAAATTTCATCTTCAGAAGAAAATGAACCAAAGCACTCTTGCCAGGAATTTTTCACAAATATCAATTCAGCTGTTGAATACTGTGCATCCTACAGTGAAAAGGCGACGTTTTCAAAGAAAACAGTTTTGAACTATGTTCCATCAGTATCTACAACTACATCCGTACCCCACAAGCCACCTGACGGTGTGTAGTGGTATCAAAGTACATAGTAGACAAATCAAGAAATGTGAGGTCTGTAAAAGGAGTCTTTGGAAGACAATCCTGTAGAAGCAGCTCAAGTTCAAATAGTGCAGTCATTTTATCTGTTTTCGCCAGAGTGCGAACAAGAGAGACACTCAAAGGTCAAAAAGTTGTGAAAGCAAAGAGGCACATGACTCGCAGTATTAAAGAAACTTTTTTAGTTTATACGAGCAACTATACATCTTCACATATTGGAAGATCAAAATCGTATGCACTATGAACTAATTGGGTAGTTCCATACCCACCTAGAGATATCTGTTTATGTGTGTACTGCGCAAATTTTGAACTTTGTGTGGTAACTTTGAAGAACTTACTGGAGCACGTGACATACGACACCTTGGTTGGGTGTGTGAAGTCATTAGCAGTCTGTGATGTAAAGCGAGAGACTTGTTTGTTTCAAGAATGTGGTGATTGCCCTGGAAAGGGAGGGCTGTGTTTACAGACACTTGGCCTGGAAGATGTAGGAGATTACTCTGCAGAAATTACATACGCAACATGGGAGGAAAATAAACTAATTAAGAAACCTGTTGTCTTTGACAGTTTCATTGATGAACTTGGTAAATGGTCAATGAAAGCAGTAATGCAACAACAGCTTAAGAAATTGCAACAACAACATATTGCAAAAGTGAAAGGATGTGTACAGGCTGAAGAAGTATGTTTAGTGCTTCACTGCAATTTTGCTGAGAACTGGTCCGTAATTCTCCCACAAGAAGTATAAGGGTATCACTGAAGTAATGACCAGATTTCAATTTTCATAGGAGTGACTTTTTTTGTTTTCAAAACAAGACCACAAGTGTCGCAGTTATAAATGATGACACAGGACATGACTTGGCAAATGCTTTGCTAGCAATGCGCAAAATGATCCAACTGCAAACAGGGGCAGAGAAGATGGTGCTCCTAGTCATTTTAAAAACTGTTACCTCCAGTTTGAATTGAGTAAGTTGCTTGTGCCAACTGACTGGGTATACAGTGCAACTGGTAACGGGAAGGGGTCTTGTGATGGTATAGGAGGCCTGCTGAAGCACCATGCTACAAAACAATCTTTCCAGGCCAAATACAGCTGCGATTCAGAATACTGACGATTTTACGAGAGTCTTGAAATCTTACACATCCACAGCCCTCATTCTATTGTCCAAAGAGTAAATCGAAGAATTCCGTGAGCAGAAAAAAGAAGAATGGTCCAAACAAACTACTCCTGTGAAAGGAATTCAGAAGATACATTTTTGGACTCAAAGTGATGGGCAAACTCATACTGAATGCACTTAAAGAGCAAGAAAGAAGAAATTTTGTTCATTTGGCCAACACCTCAGAAACAGCAGGGTAATATTCAGATTCACAACCTGAGAAGGTGAATGTTTGTGGCGTGTGTGTACGATTGTGATTGGTGGATTGCAGAGATTACAGACACCAGTTATGAGTTAAACGAAATTGTAGTGAATTTTATGATACCACACAAACCTGCTGCTGGATACAGATTTCCAGCTGAAGGACAGCAACACCACCGTCAGTGCACACTTCCTGTTCACATTTGAAAACTGTTTAAGTGCTCCAGTTTCTATCGGATCAATAGGAAGGCATCACTTTATATCAAACGAAGATACTGAAGCAGTGGAACACATTTTTTAATTCATTGACTGGCTAGTTTCAGTACAAAACAGAAAGCACAGAAGTTGCATAAATTGAAACCTGTAAGTCTTTGGACCTTTCACATACATATTGGAACCATTTAAAATGTTTCAAAAATGAGTCGCTTATTCAGCTTTCAAAAATAAAATTATGTTTTAAATAAAGCTAGATTTTGATTTTTATGAGCCTGCTATGTGATAACGTCGTAATAAAACACGTTTTATTTATGGCAAAAATTTCAATTGTTTATAAAACCTGTTCATCTTAAAAGTGGAAGCTCTCCGTTTCAGGGAATGTAGAACTATTGGTATTAATCAACAGAAAAAACTATGGATTGGCATTTTCATATATATATATATATATATATATATATATATATATATATATATATCCATTAATTGCCAAAAAAGTTCAGAACACTGTAGTACAAGAACTTTGACCACATATGTCCAAATGAAGGAGTTCTTTGTAATCGTAAAGCAATTACCTCTCAAAAAAATCCAGAACTTTTCCAGACATACAGCATTTTTAAATTATTTCCAAAATTCACATCTTCAAAATGGTAGGCCTATGCGCAGTGTCATCATTGGAGAGCTGAATATCGCAGCAGAAATTTTTTTTGGAGAAAACAAAAAAAGGTGTTCCTTACTTAGTCCTTCATTTTGCTACATTCAATAACATCCAAAGCTATGAAGGTAAGATTTTTTCCTAGCCTGCCTGAATTGATATGGACTATGCCTATACTGCTCAATGGCATTATGCTTATACCAGACAAATTGAATCACGTAAATTAGAAAGGAAATGCTACTTTGAAAACAACTGCTGCCTCCTCAGTCCCATTACATAGCTGCTGCTTAGCTTCTATTGGTAGCTTCAATTCCACTGGTATTTTTGAATGAAAACAATTACCTACATCCCTAAATACTGTATCCTCTTTACCATGAAAGGAGGTAGTAAGATAGGTTTGATGTCTCCTAATTATCAGAGACAAGAGCAGAAGCTCTGGTTGAGGAAGGAAATGGGTCATTCCTTTCTCGAAGGAATCATCCATGCTTTGGCTCTGAGCAACATGGGGAAGAAGATCACTGAAAACACAAACACAGAGTTGACATGGCAGTAGTGTTTTTCAAGCATATGCTTTACACATATATTAATCTTTCTTCGAGAAAATAATCAAGTATTGTAACAATGAATACTCTTTTGATTAGGAGCATCCCCCCCCCCCCTCCAAATATATTTGCAAGACCAGTTTCTAATATACGCAAGAAGTAGCTAGAAGTAAGTATTCCAAAAGGATTCCAGTGACAGACTGAGCAGAAACATGCACTGAAGCACAAAACTCAACTTTGAACCTCCAGTCCTAAAAGAGAACGTAATGGTTCCAATATTCCTTTCACATATGTAGTGTGAATTATTACGAGAACTTTCAAGAAAATTTGAGGTTTGCTACCATCTTTCCGAAATAGCTGCAATTTTCTTTGTTTAATCAAGTACATATTTTTAGGTATTTACATGTGCAGTCGACGAACATCTCGACAAAAACAACAGCTGTACATCATTTCCCTGCAGCTGAAGCTCAAACATTTGAAAGCGATTGCATCTCGGTAGTGTCGGCGAAATATTAACTATCCATTACGCGAAGCAAACGGACTTATTTAACAATGTACTAACCTGGTATAATATAAAAATCTTCACTGAGGGAATTATATTTTCGTCAATTCATAAAGAACAGGCACCTGCAGCTATATTCGGACTGCTGATAAAAAGTTCCACTGACATACAACTGTTACCCCGAGATGAACTGATTAGGCCTAATGCATAACCGGAAGTTACGAACACTGCAAGAACGCACTATTCGCTGGAAATCTTTTGAAAGCACTTCACTACTACAGTGATTCAAAAAACATTTTACAGTACCTAGAACTGGGGTTAACCGTACAGTCGCGTGTGCACGTTGTTCTAATGTCAAATGAAATCACTTTGTTAAATGCATAAATACTAGGATATAAACAACATGTTCTAACAACAAAGGCTTTGTTTGCTCGAAATTTTAGGGATCTTTGTCCTCGATGACGTTCACTTTCTTCTAACACAGTCCACATCTGCAGTGTTTATGGGCGTCATCACAGAAACGGAATCATGTCCAGGTTGACAGTTGACATTACTTACCCGTTCAAGGGGTTTGGAGGATTTCTTGTTCGTTCTCTTCATTCTATAAACTGGTTGCTGTTCCTTGGACAATCAGACGTACAAATTCGGATGTTAACCGTCACTATTGAATCGATTTAGCTGTATTTCGCGAAATGCCGCATCTGAGATAACACCAATTATTAAATCACCATACCCATTGTTTCCCGAACAAAACCTCCAACTTGCAGCCACATCACAATGACGGAATCCCTGCTGTTTGCACCGTGCTCCACATATGAAGTCTGCCTTGAAATACCCACGCACCCATTTCCCACGCAAAAATCCAAACACAGACAAATCGAACCAATGACAACAACACAACAGTAAACAGCGAAAGTCATAGTTGCTTGTATCCCAAGCGTGGTCTGGCATCGTTGGGAATCATGTAGCATTTACTACTACAGTACGCCACTACAAAAATTGATTGGTTGGTTTGTGGGATTAAAGGGACCAGACTGCTACGGCCATCGGTCCCACACAAATTGATCTACACACCTAATATTTCTTTTCCCGTTGGATGCAGGCAGCCAAAATTAGGTAGTTGATCAAAACCCATTCAATCCAAAGTGTACATACGAGTCCACACCCTATGCATATATATAGCTTAAAACGTACACGTCTGCTATTATCTGTCTGTGCAGGCAAGTCACAGATTTAAAATGTCGGAAGATGTAGTCTCAAATTTGATCGCAATAGCACAAAAGTGTGGAGTTATATCACATCTGTGTGCACAAATCATAGCGCGTGGAAGGAAAATCCCCGCACACCTGGAGCGCAAAATTAGAGTCACCTGTACGTTTGTTCAGGCTAATGTTTCTCGTCCTTGCGTGCACACTGAATTCTAGAATTCTTTTTAACATGGCTGATAACCGCCAGTGCTCTAGAAAATTCATAGTTGAAGCTTGGTTGATTGGTTAATTTGGGGGAGGGGACCAAACGACGAGATCATAGGTCCCATCGGATTAGGGAAGGAGGCTGGCCGTGCCCTTTCAAAGGAACCATCCTGGAATTAGCCTGAAGCGATATAGGGAAATCACGGAAAACCTAAATTAGGATGGTAGGACGCGGTTTTGAACCGTCTTCCTCTCGAATGCGATACCAGAGCATGGCTGAAGGTACGCGTTTTCGAAGTACATATAGAGCAAGAAATACAGCTGATCATAATTATTTAACACGGGAAACGAGAGTAGTTACTCCACAGCAAGCAGAGAAATACTAATAAAAAAGTAACTGCAGAACGAGTTAAACAAGATAACGAAATACACTCCTGGAAATTGAAATAAGAACACCGTGAATTCATTGTCCCAGGAAGGGGAAACTTTATTGACACATTCCTGGGGTCAGATGCATCACATGATCACACTGACAGAACCACAGGCACATAGACACAGGCAACAGAGCATGCACAATGTCGGCACTAGTACAGTGTATATCCACCTTTCGCAGCAATGCAGGCTGCTATTCTCCCATGGAGACGATCGTAGAGATGCTGGATGTAGTCCTGTGGAACGGCTTGCCATGCCATTTCCACCTGGCGCCTCAGTTGGACCAGCGTTCGTGCTGGACGTGCAGACCGCGTGAGACGACGCTTCATCCAGTCCCAAACATGCTCAATGGGGGACAGATCCGGAGATCTTGCTGGCCAGGGTAGTTGACTTACACCTTCTAGAGCACGTTGGGTGGCACGGGATACATGCGGACGTGCATTGTCCTGTTGGAACAGCAAGTTCCCTTGCCAGTCTAGGAATGGTAGAACGATGGGTTCGATGACGGTTTGGATGTACCGTGCACTATTCAGTGTCCCCTCGACGATCACCAGTGGTGTACGGCCAGTGTAGGAGATCGCTCCCCACACCATGATGCCGGGTGTTGGCCCTGTGTGCCTCGGTCGTATGCAGTCCTGATTGTGGCACTCACCTGCACGGCGCCAAACACGCATACGACCATCATTGGCACGAAGGCAGAAGCGACTCTCATCGCTGAAGACGACACGTCTCCATTCGTCCCTCCATTCACGCCTGTCGCGGAACCACTGGAGGCGGGCTGCACGATGTTGGGGCGTGAGCGGAAGACGGCCTAACGGTGCGCGGGACCGTAGCCCAGCTTCATGGAGACGGTTGCGAATGGTCCTCGCCGATACCCCAGGAGCAACAGTGTCCCTAATTTGCTGGGAAGTGGCGGTGCGGTCCCCTACGGCACTGCGTAGGATCCTACGGTCTTGGCGTGCATCCGTGCGTCGCTGCGGTCCGGTCCCAGGTCGACAGGCACGTGCACCTTCCGCCGACCACTGGCGACAACATCGATGTACTGTGGAGACCTCACGCCCCACGTGTTGAGTAATTCGGCAGTACGTCCACCCGGCCTCCCGCATGCCCACTATACGCCCTCGCTCAAAGTCCGTCAACTGCACATACGGTTCACGTCCACGCTGTCGCGGCATGCTACCAGTGTTAAAGACTGCGATGGAGCTCCGTATGCCACGGCAAACTGGCTGACACTGACGGCGGCGGTGCACAAATGCTGCGCAGCTAGCGCCATTCGACGGCCAACACCGCGGTTCCTGGTGTGTCCGCTGTGCCGTGCGTGTGATCATTGCTTGTACAGCCCTCTCGCAGTGTCCGGAGCAAGTATGGTGGGTCTGACACACCGGTGTCAATGTGTTCTTTTTTCCATTTCCAGGAGTGTATATTTGTAGTGAGATACCTCATTTGCCTATTTTAAATACGTCTTATAGCTTCGTACAGTGGCGAAGCGTCCATTAAGTCTTTAAGACTGACTCTACTCAAATAATACATCCACACTGAATGTAATCCAATCTCGTCACGTACCCTTGCAATTGTTTTCAGATATTTTACGTTTGAACTTCGTGTATGAACGCAGCAGTATAGTGCATCACTCCTCCAGCTTTGCAGCCCATAGCAGCTCCCAATTCCGTGCTTCTTACGAGCATGCACAGTAAGCCAGTTTCTTTCATGTGGCAGACTGAGGTGTCTACAGCGTGGATACGGTTTTTGGAAGCTGGAGTTAGATTTGTTTCTACTTATCGCCAACAAGTAGTATGATAAATCATTCAGCAGTTCCATAACAGATAGCGCTCCTTCCAGCGTCTAGAACGCTTGATGCAAGCCGGGAAGAATAAGAAACCATTAACTTTTAATTTAAGTGTTTCTTCTTTAAACACAAAGAACAAGAAGACATTCATAATTTATCGAAAATAAATTTGAATGCATAATTGGATGTTGTTGTAAGATGACAGGAAATAGCTTATCGTCGCTAGGCAATGAAAACCTCGTAACTCAAATTGGTCAAATTTTACAGGAGAAACAAAAAACTAATTATAGAAATCACATGGGGACGTGATTAGTCGAAGGTAGTGCTTTCTGCTACACAATATGTATCCGGTCATTGGTACATAAGACTTTATTATGCACTTCAAATTGTCTGCCAGTTGTGGAGTTACGAGGTTTTCATAGTTATTTTTTGGTAGTGATGGAGATAAGAGGCATGTAAAGAGTGCACGGTTTAAGAATTGAAATAAATGAATGTTTAATTTGTTCTAAAAAATACTTACTTAAACTTTGCATTATTTGTGTATTATGAAACATCTGAAAAGATACACTGTTACAGATATAAAGTGAAATGAATAATTTCACATTGATCCAACTAGTGGAATCTGAATGTTAATAAATTTCAGTGTTTCAAAAACATAGAAACAATATTGTTAGCTTCAATTAAACTTTTATTACTGTACAAATTTGTGCAGTTTATTAACATTTATTATTGTTACTATTACTGCTACTATCACAATCACAGTCATAGGTGGCTGTAAACAAGTTTATTTTCGGCTGCATTTTTTTAGGCACGGACGTTTTCTCTCATTGCAAATGTGAGGCAGTGTCTCATAAAATGAACACACATCCTTAGGAAGGACCAGCTTTAGTTGTTGCAAATGCGTAAACTTTTCTACACTGATCTTTAGTGGTGAACTGTAGAGAGGGGGCACTGTAAATGAGCTGGGTATATTTGACATCCTTCTTGGAAGTGATTCCCATGTATCGCTGAATTTCAATTTATATTCCATTTTTCCGGAGGGTTATACTTGAGACATCGGATATCAGTCACTGTTGGATTCCCAGTTTTGGATCCTGACCGAATAGACGAATACAACGAGAGATTATCATAGGACTTGAAAAACGTGTGGTCCAAATAATTAACAAAATAAGGTCTAGGACTTTGCCTTGCGGTAGTACAAACTCCTGCATAGCCAGCAGGAGTATAAATGTGTCTGTTTTTAACTTCCTTTCTATGGTGGAGTGCATAGAATCACACTCCATTTGAGTGCGTCCTTTCTCCGGAAATTTTTGCGCTATTGTAATGCCTTTCTGACTGGCGAGATGAGCCAGTGCATTACTCACGACTGAGTTTCGATTCTGGTACGTGCATCCGTCGCTATAGAAAATAGCTTCTGAATCATTTTGTACATACGTTTCTATAAAATTTACGAGTATACTGGCAAATTCCGAAGCTGTTAGTCCACCTTCACTCTCATGCCAAAGGTAACAAAAATGGTTCAAATGGCTCTGAGCACTGTGGGACTTAACATCTGAGGTCATCAGTTCCCTAGAACTTAGAACTACTTAAACCTAACTAACCTAAGGACATCACACACATAAATGCCCGAGGCAGGATTATAACCTGTGACCGTAGCGGTCGCGCGGTTCCAGACTGTAGCGCCTAGAACCGCTCGACCACCCAGGCCGGCCAAAGGTAACAATAACCATCGTTACTTTTTAAATCATAGATGGTAAAGTTTTGGACCTTTAGTTTGCTTTTATAGTACAGTGCAGATGCTTTTAGTCTGGGAGAAAGCAGAAGTGCTTGAAGGTCCGTAGTAAACACTCTTGCTGGTCCTAATTTATCACTTTTTTCGCTTCCCTTGCCTCAGTTTTTCGGGCCATTTGCAAAGAGTATTCATTGTCTGAGAGATTGCCTGTTTGGTGAGAATAATAAAGATCGCACTGGTCCTTTTTAGGCGAAAATAAGTTAAGATTATTTTCATCGAATAGCTCGCAGAACTGTTTGCTGATTGTCGTCCACCTGAAACGTTCGTTGGTCTCTCCTGCATTTGAGGCCCTTGTGCGAGCGTTCTTCCTGATGCACTAGATGCCCATGTTCTGACACTCCATTCGCCTAAGCACAAAGTATTCAGAAACATAGTCTTGCAGACAGTTTTTCTCTGCCCTTCTATTACAAAATTGTAATATAGTGTGTTAGAACGGTGAGATTTATTAGAGTCTGAATTATTTCTGCGTCTTGTAACTGGAACGTAGTAGGCAAGACTTCTAACAAAAATTTTTCTTTCACCACAAGACATATTCTGCCATAAATGATTAAATGTTAGCTGTCTCTGCTCTTCTGTAATATCCTTGCAATTCCTGTTCTGATTTAAGGAAGAATGTTTACAAGTACATCGTGGGTTCATTTCCCTCCTAGTTCTGCTCATTGTTGGTCTCTTTTTGTCAAACTCATCTTTTTGCATTCGTAAATAATCCTGTCCCCTCATACGTTTTTCTTTTTGCAAACTTTGAGTGATTGGTTGCTTTTCGTTTTACGGAGCTGCTTAGTACTTTTTACTCCCACATCAACTTCGTCATCGTCGCCTTCCGTGCTGTTGTTACTGTTATGGTCATTTTTGTTTTTATCTGGATCATACACATCACTACTGCCACTGGAGATATCATCCTCTCTGCTGTGTATGAAGACTTTCAAATTCAGAAGTGGAATTCGCCTCTGTATTGGCTTCTTTTTCCGCATTATCTGTAGTGCAAACAATAATGTCATCAATAATATTTAAATAATTTGATCGCCTCAAATTTCAAACAAGGATCTTACTTGAAGTTACAACAATATAAACAACGGTTTAAAGGAGGAACCTGACTAGAGTCTTCTACCGGTGATTTTATACGATATGACCCATTGTCGGCTTGCTCCACAAGGTGAAGAGTGAAGTTACTCTTTTTACCAATAACTGAAAACAAAGTAGTCACTGTTGAATGTATAGGATTCTGTTAAGTTCTAAAGTTAAAACCTCATATGTACCGAGTGCAGTCTGCTTTACGCGCGATGAAAAACTCATAAATCAACATTGTATTTAGCGAGGTCATTATTAATACTGTATACTAAAATACAATACGTAAATACCTTGAAATACTAACACATACCTGTAGCAATAAAGCACTGTTGGGTCTGTCAGTCAAAAAGATTACTATCACATCAAAAAAAATTTTAATTTCAGAGCATGTGTTCGCCCTGCACACTAACAATGGTGGTTACCGGAGATGTGAGGTTTACAGCACAAACTACATATCGCTGGAGATGTGAGTTTTTCATTATTGCCTCTAGATGGCGACACCGTACAACTTGAAGAAGGAAGGTTTCAACAGGCTATGTGGCATAATTGCCTACATTTGGTAATGCTGTTACGTGGATTTCATTGTCAGATGGAGTTACGAGGTTTGCATTGCCTAGCGACGTTATGTATTTTCATTCTTCCTCAGATTAAAATTTAGTAGCCCTACTCATTTCAGATGTTGGTAGCACTGTAGCGTGTCAGTAGATTATCATACCAACAGTATTAGACATGCTTATTGTGAAACCTGGAACATGAGAATCACAGTTAAAATGTTGCAGGTAGTGGTAGCGATTAACTAATTAGAAGAGTATATTTCGGTGTGCCTTGTCACATGCGACGTGTCATCACAGTCTAGTCGCGACACTGCGTCTCGTTTTTTTTACCCACAGGAATAGCAGTGCCCCAAATGGATGACTGCGAATATTACGACAACTGCTACCTCGACTCCATAATGGATTATATTAAATTGTGGAAGTTTGTTAAATAATTTGTGGCCCATAAGTTCATAACTGTTAACTGATTTTGACAGTCTGTGGTAGGGCGTATACATCTACATCCACATGACTAATCTGCAATTTACATTTAAGTGTTTGGCAGAGGGTTCGTCGAACCACAATCATACTATCTCTCTACCATTCCACTCCCGAACAGCGCGCGGGAAAAACGAACACCTAAACCTTTCTGTTCGAGCTCTGATTTCTCTTATTTTATTTTGATGACCATTCCTACCTATGTAGGTTGGGCTCAACAAAATGTTTTCGCATTCGGAAGAGAAAGTTGGTGACTGAAATTTCGTAAGTAGATCTCGCCGCGACGAAAAACGTCTTTGCTTTAATGACTTCCATCCCAATTCGCGTATCATATCTGCCACACTCTCTGCCCTACTACGTGATAATACAAAACGAGCTGCCCTTTTTTGCACCCTTTCGATGTCCTCCGTCAATCCCACCTGGTAAGGATCCCACACCGCGCAGCAATACTCTAACAGAGGACGAACGAGTGTAGTGTAAGCTGTCGCTTTAGTGGACTTGTTGCATCTTGTAAGTGTCCTGCCTATGAAACGCAACCTTTGGCTCGCCTTCCCCACAATATTATCTATGTGGTCTTTCCAACTGAAGTTGTTCGAAATTTTAACACCCAGGTACTTAGTTGAATTGACAGCCTTGAGAATTGTACTATTTATCGAGTAATCGAATTCCAATGGATTTCTTTTGGAACTCATGTGGATCACCTCACACTTTTCGTTATTTAGCGTCAACTGCCACCTGCCACACCATACAGCAATCTTTTCTAAATCGCTTTGCAACTGATACTGGTCTTCGGATGGTCTTACTAGACGGTAAATTACAGCATCATCTGCGAACAACCTAAGAGAACTGCTCAGATTGTCAACCAGGTCATTTATATAGATCAGGAACAGCAGAGGTCCCAGGACGCTTCCCTGGGGAACACCTGATATCACTTCAGTTTTACTCGATGATTTGCCGTCTATTACTACGAACTGCGACCTTCCTGACAGGAAATCACGAATCCAGTCGCACAACTGAGACGATACCCAATAGGCCCACAGCTTGATTAGAAGTCGCTTGTGAGGAATGGTGTCAAAAGCTTTTCGGAAATCTAGAAATACGGAATCAGCTTGAGTTCCCCTGTCGATAACGGCCATTACTTCGTGCGAATAAAGAGCTAGCTGCGTTGCACAAGAACGATGTTTTCTGAAACCATGCTGATTATGTATCAATAGATCGTTCCCTTCGAGATGATTCATAATGTCTGAATACAGTATATGCTCCAAAACCCTACTGCAAACCGACGTCAATGATATAGGTCTGTAGTTAGATGGATTACTCCTACTACCCTTCTTAAACACTGGTGCGACCTGCGCAATTTTCCAATCTGTAGGTACAGATCTATCGGTGAGCGAGCAGTTGTATATGAGTGCTAAGTAGGGAGCTATTGTATCAGCGTAATCTGAAAGGAACCTAATCGGTATACAATCTGGACCTGAAGACTTGCCTGTATCAAGCGATTTGAGTTGCTTCGCAACCCCTAAGGTATCTACTTCTACGAAACTCATGCTAGCAGCTGTTCGTGTTTCAAATTCTGGAATATGCCATTCATCTTCCCTGGTGAAGGAATTTCGGAAAACTGCGTTCAATAACTCCGCTTTAGCGGCACAGTCGTCGGTAACAGTACCATCGGCACTGCGCAGCGAAGGTATTGACTGGGTCTTGCCGCTTGTGTACTTTACATACGACCAGAATTTCTTCGGATTTTCTACCAAATTTCGAGACAATGTTTCGTTGTGGAACCTATTAAAGGTATCTCGCATTGAAGTCCGCGCCAAATTTCGCGCGTCTATAAATTTTAGCCAATCTTCGGGATTTCGCGTTCTTCTGAACTTCGCATGCTTTTTCCGTTGCCTCTGCAACAGCGTTCGGAGCTGTTTTGTGTACCATGGGGGATCAGTTCCATCTCTTACCAATTTATGAGGTATGAATCTCTCAATTGCTGTTGCTACTATATCTTTGAATTTGAGTCACATCTCGTCTACATTTGCATAGTCAGTTCGGAAGGAATGGAGATTGCCTCTTAGGAAGGCTTCTAGTGACACTTTATCCGCTTTTTTAAATAAAATTATTTTGCGTTTGTTTCTGGTGGATTTGGAAGAAACGGTATTGAGCCTAGCTACAACGACCTTGTGATCACTAATCCCTGTATCAGTCATGATGCTCTCTATCAGCTCTGGATTGTTTGTGGCTAAGAGGTCAAGTGTGTTTTCGCAACCATTTACAATTCGCGTGGGTTTGTGGACTAACTGCTCGAAATAATTTTCGGAGAAAGCATTTAGGACAATCTCGGAAGATGTTTTCTGCCTACCACCGGTTTTGAACAAGTATTTTTGCCAACATATCGAGGGAAGGTTGAAGTCTCCACCAACTATAACCGTATGAGTGGGTTATTTATTTGTTGCGAGACTCAAAATTTCTCTGAACTGTTCCACAACTATATCATCGGAGTCTGGGGGTCGGTAGAAGGAGCCAATTATTAACGTAGTTCGGCTGTTAAGTATAACCTCCACCCATACCAATTCGCACGGAGTATCTACTTCGACTTCACTACAAGATAAACCACTACTGACAGACACAAACACTCCAACACCAATTCTGCCTAATCTATCTTTCCTGAACACCGTCTGAGACTTTGTAAAAATTTCTACAGAACTTATTTCAGGCTTTAGCCAGCTTTCTGTACCTATAACGATTTCAGCTTCTGTGCTTTCTATTAGCGCTTGAAGCTCAGGGACTTTCCCAGCACAACTACAACAATTTACAACTACAATTCCGACTGTTCCTTGATTCAAGCACGTCCTGTGTTTGCCATGCACCCTTTGAGATTGCAGCCCACCCCGTACTTTCCCGAGGCCTTCTAACCTAAAAAACCTATAGACACAGCTGTTTGTCCTAGTGTTGTAACAATGTATATTTGCCCTGCGTTTTACTTTAGATAAGTTCTTTTTTGTGTAGATTAAAACATAATAAATATATAGGTTTATTACTGTCATGATTTTTTGTTGAGTAAACAAAGGTTTACAATGAGCCTTGTATGGTGAGCCTGTAATTACCCTAATAGGTTTCTTTTGCAGCAATAGTATATCATGCACACAAGTGGAGTTTCCCCATAAAATAATACCATAGGATATGATGCTTTGGAAAAATGAGTAGTAAGATACTCTAACATAATTTTTAGGTACACAGTGCATTAATCGCCTTAACAAATAGATTACCCTAGACAATTTACCACTAATATACTTAATATGTGGATTCCAAGAAAGTTTATCATCCAAATATACCCCCAAAAATTTAACACAACTAGGATCATCTGATGGAAACTTGCCTTTTAAACTAAATACTATCTGCTGGGTTTTGCTTTCATTAAGCAAGAACCCATTTGCTTTAAACCAGAGTGAAGCTTGCTCAGTTGTCTCTGTAACACATGTTTTAAGGCTATTAAGATCATTACTGCTGTTCAGAAACGTTGTATCATCAGCATAGAGTACTGTTCTGGATTTAATGAAACGCATGTGACTGTCTGCTTTCTAACCACTTGGAGCGCTAGTGTCGCTCCAGCTGTCAAACGGTAACAATTTTCGCACCAGAGGGTGTATTGACTCTATGTATTAGAGCGTGGTGTCATCGTCAGTTAGTCTTGTCATTGTGTTTTCGAAAGGAAAACTGTAAATTGTCTAATATTCAAACCATTATCTTGTAAAGCATGGTATTGCTGACTACTTCAAACTACCATGGACGTGTGTATTTCATCATAAGACCCACTGAATTTTTAAACTGAAGACGCTGCATTCTCCTCTCGTCTTTCTTTCACAGATAAACTCCTGGTGAAAGAACGAAAGCTGACGCCAACTCTGTCTATTAAAAAATCTTACGGAAAATCTGTAAGTCGTTTCCAGACACAATTGTACAATTCAAAACCGTGGTTAAGCGGCAGCTTTAACAGGAACAAACCTCTTTGTTTTTCCTGTGCATTATTTGGAATTGGTAATGACAGTTTTGAATGGCATAAGTGGGGAGTAGGCGAAGAGAGTCTCCAGAATATTTTATCGAAGGCTTAAAAGCATGAATGTTCGGTCTGACGTATGAGCAGCTGTTAAATCAGCTAGGTAGATTAAGATTTGACTGTGCACTTTCAGAAGCAACACACATGGAGCTTTGAAACATAATGAAAAATTTGATCGAAACAGAAGAATAAGGAAGAGACTGTTTTCTAGCATGGCAAGACTTAGGTCTTTCAGATCATGAGAAATCTGATGTGTCGGTAAATGAGGGAGACTATTTAGAACTTTCAGATTTCTTGGCAGGAGAAGAACCATACATGAATGAACATTTAGCATGCGATGGAGTATCCTCTGACACACAGAATGAATTAATACTTTTATTGCAGATGTTGTTAATGAATAAATTTCAAGTGAAGTTAAAAATGGTCCTTTATATGAGTACAAGCCAACGAAACAATGGATGTCTGAACTGGAAGTCAAATGAGAGTAATTTTTCGTTTTGCAAATAACGAATCAGGAGGAATAGAAGAGAGATTCGTAGGGTTTTATGATGTATACAAAGAAAGGAGTGGACAGGTCATAGCCACTGTTTTATTGCAAGTGCTAAGCAGCTGGGATATCGATAAAACAAATTAGTGTCCCAAACATATGATGGCGGCAGTGCAATAGCAGGAAAAAATCATGGTCTTCATTCTACTGCGAAACAAACATATCCTCGGGCACTCTTTATCCACTGCTACGCACGTCAGTTGAACTCAGTCCTCCTCTATGATACTGTAGCATAGAAATTGCGCAAGTAAAATTTTTGAGGCGAATCTATGAGGATTTCACGCAGTTTTTAGCATTCCCAGTAAAATAAGTGAATTTCTGAGGCAAAGGGGATTTAAACTACCAAATGGGTGTGAAACGGTGGCGGATACATATGGGGTCGCGCGGCCGCGCCCTCCCCTTGCGGGGCCGTCTGCACTGCCACCCATGCTGCCCCTGCCAGTCAGCCCGCACGCTATTCGTTCGTTTCTTTCGTCAGTCGACTCACCTGAATCGAGTTATCGAGTAATTGTACTTTCCTATGTGGCGTTTCTACCTGTACTTTCCTATGAAGGAGGATTGACTTAATGGTTTAACTCTGTTGAACACACACCCTGACAATGATTGTCCTATTGACGATGTAATAAGCAATTTTCCAGGAAAAATAGGCGCACAGAATTCATCATCTAAGGAAGAGAACCACAACTGTAACTTTTTTATATCATAAGACGGCATTGTCTTGTATATGTGTGTAATCAGTTTAAATAAAACTTTCTTAAACTTTGTATGTGACATGATTATTTTTTACTACAGTAAAAGTAAAGGTAGCTCAAGATATCTTTAGCGCCCTCTCCTTGAGGTTTTTTTACATCCGCCACTCGTGTGAAACAAGGTGGAATTTTTGGTAGAATTTTTATATATCACTAGTGGTGGGACAACCTTCATGCCACGGTATGTTGCATTGTTGCCAAATTTATTGAAGAAGGCGGATCCAAGATGGTGGCCATTGAAGTGGCAACATCGCAGTGTCGTCGTGGTGCGAAGTTCAAATTTTGGAGGGAAAATAGGTCAATTGGGTTACCATCACTAACATAACCCCCTTCCCTGCCCCATCCTCCATCCTTTTCCCATCTGAAAAGTGGTGGGAAAAGGAAACAGTCTGTGCTGGGCTGTTGGATAGGACAGACATGAGTCTTTATTTTATATACATTGCTCCCCTTCCCTCCTCCGTCTCATCAGGAAATTGGTAGGAAAAGGATTGACTGTGCTGGGCTGCTGTATAGTATGAACATATGTATTTATTTTGCATGCATTGTTTATTTAAACAATTTGAGTTGTCATAGACAGTAGCTCCATCTAGTGTATTCACCATGAGGTCTGGAGTCCAACTGACTTCGTTCACAACACTGCCACAGAGGGCGCTTTCGTCCCTCCCTCTCAAACCTCCTGTAACATAATCCAAGATAGCGGTCTGGGAAAAATGGAGTGAAAACGACTCAATCTTTGTCTACCTCCTTGACTGGGTGGACAGAAATAATTGTTTACTGTTTTGAATGGATGAGACTTCTGTGCTGGAGAAGGAGGAGTATATTAGCCTCTGAGGACTGAGTTGATAGCAATGATATTTGGTGAAGACGAATACGCTTCATGAAATAATGAAGATGGGGATAAGTTATGCTTCACAACTCATGCTGATAAATGCATGTGCTGTAACCATAGATCATTCGATAAAATTTAAGTCAGTCTTCCGACGTGCAAGAGGCGAGACGTTCACCCCTGAGTCTCTGCACCCTGCTGGAAGAGAGGCAATGTGCCGGCTTACGCAAGGCCAGGGAGGGCAGTGGCGTATGGCATGGTCACGCGGTAGCCGCAGGGCCGCTTGTAAGCACTTCCTGTCGCATTGGAAATACCCGCGCCTTCCTCCTTCCCATCCCTGGTGCACCGATGCCCTTTGTCGTTGAACACGAACTGCTTCGGGAGTTATTACACCTGGTGTTGCGGAATATTGTCACATACATAACTTGAAGATATCACAGGGCCTAAATGTACCACCGCACAGAGGGAGAGAAAGAGACAGCTTTGTAGATCACACAAGAATATTTAAACAGTTACACTTTTTTTTCCAAGGAATACCGCCAGCGCCACACTTCAACACAGACTCTTAAAAAGATTGTGACACACTATCACTGATACACTTCGCGCGCTTTTGTGAGAAATACCCCTGTCCTTGAACACAACCTGCTTCAGGAGTTACTAAATCCAATTGAATATCTCTCTCAATGCACTTTCAAAAAATTCACTTCAATTTTGCGATGGATACCGCCACACTTGAACACAGACTCTAAAAGAAGATCGCAGCATACTTGTGAAACCATCCCAAAGACACTTCATGCACTTTTGTGGGAAATACACTTGTCTTTGAGCACGGGCTGCTTCAGGAGTTTCTAAATCCAACTGCATATGTCTTTAAATACACCGTCAAAGAAGATCGCTGCATTGTAGTTTGCGTCAGTTTTTCGATATATATCGCCTCACTCAAACATGGACTCTAAAAAGATCGCTGCACGCTTGTGAAACCTCCCTGAGACACTTCAAATGCTTTTGTGCGAAACAGATCACGAAACCGATATCAGCTGCAATATCTGATTTTACACGCCAAAACAATGATATTTGGAAGTCGGAATAAATACCTCTGTAACTCTAAACAGGAAAGCTCACCATTTTCGAGTTTTAGCTACTTGTTTGAAGACACTGCCTGAGAGAGAGAACACCTGGTGTGATCTTCATCACTTTTCTGATAAGGTGAGTGGGCTTAGTTTTATATTTGTTGCTGCTGCTGGAGTCAGGGATGTTACTTTCCTCGCTTCTCGAAGCACTCTCTAAGCACAGATGAGAAAATCAGAACAATTATGCAAGCGGAATTAGAAACATTGCACTAAAGACGAGAAAAATGTTCTTCAGCTGCTGGTCTGGAGATGCTCTAAAGCCACAGTAGTGGATGAGGGACAGCATCCCACCAGACTGGATGGTCTGCTTGGACATGTCTGGCTCTGAGCACTATGGGACTCAACTGCTGAGGTCATTAGTCCCCTAGAACTTAGAACTAGTTAAACCTAACTAACCTAAGGACATCACAAACATCCATGCCCGAGGCAGGATTCGAACCTGCGACCGTAGCGGTCTTGCGGTTCCAGACTGCAGCGCCTTTAACCGCACGGCCACTTCGGCCGGCACTTGGACATGTCTCTGAACACTCGAACAAAGAGGACATCATGTTACTCTCAGACATCACAGAACTTTCCATAGATACCCTACCCGCGCCTTGTTTGAACCAGTTTGGTGAGGCTCCTATGCCACACACAAACGACATCTTTGAATGGAGCATTTTGATTGATTTTTACAGAATTTACCCGATAAACTGCTGCTGCTGCCGGTGTGGGAGCACTGTCTGCCATTTTCTGCAAGCGAGACTTTCAGTGGAAAAACTATTTTGTCAGATCGAAAAGAAAAAACATACACCAGTCATAGTGCACTGACAGTTAAACCCTGCAAAAGTGCTCTACAGATCATAAAATACAGAAATTATCGCCAAAGACACTTCCTCAAATACACTAGCTTGCTATTGTCGAGGAAGGCTTGAGTTTTCTGGTGTGAAACCCGCCAAACTGCTGCTGTTGCCGATGTGGGAGCACTGTCCGCCATATTTTTCTGCAGACAGACCAATTACGAGAATTTCAGCGGGAGCATTATTTTGTACAGATCGAAAAGAGAAAAGATACAATGGTCGTATTGCTCTGACAGCCAAACCCTGCTAAGGTGATCTAATGATCATGAAATATGAAGACTATCGCCAAAGACACGACAGCCGCTGTGGCCGAGCGGTTCTAGACGCTCAGGAACTGCGCTGCTGCTTCGGTCGCAAGTTCGAATCCTGCCTCGGGCATGGATGTGTGTGATGTCCTTAGGTTGGTTAGCTTTAAGTAGTTCTAAGTTCTAGGGGACTGATGACATCAGATGTTAAGTCCGATAGTGCTAAGAGCCATTTGAACCATTTAGAGCCAAAGACACTTCCTCAATTACAATGCTCTGCTACTGTCCAGGAAAGCTTGTATATTTCGGCGTCAAACTGATCCTAAACCGGGCTATATCAATGCATACCTCATCGATGTGGTAAACACACAATTCGTATCCTGCACCATACAGATTCATTACTTCTCCATCCTGCATCTAGCTATCGACCACCAGACTCTTGTACATATACTGCAAAGACAGACACTTCTCAAAAAAACAAACATAAGCTCTTGCACCATATACAGGCCTCGCAGCATTAGATATTTCCCGCGAGGTCGGTCAGTCGGTCACCCAGCGTGGCCAATGGTCACAAGTCAACTGCTGCCAAACAGGCACACTGGCCCTACACGCGATCAGAGTGCCCTCAGTGTACTGCAGTCAATCTCCTAACTGTTGTACAAAGGCTGGGCTGATTCCTCTCGGCACAAAGGCGTTACTGTTTCTGGCCCTGACCTGCTTGCTTGCTTGCTTACTGCCATGCTTTCCACACCCATTTCCATACTCTGGGACTACGAGAACACATGTATTTTCACATGATTTGCCAGAATACCATACTATTTACGCGATAATTCTCGATATCAAGCACATAGCATTATCGCTTGCGTAGCAGTATCGCTTAGGCAGTATAATTCCGAAGATAAAGAGTGGAAATTATTTTTCTAGAAACCCGAAACTTTAACGAGGTGGAACATACTGTAAACCACTGAGTAACTAGAAACTTATCTCAATTGCAAAGATCTTTACCTGAAAACTGGAAAAAATAGAGTAGTGCGGTTTCCGACCTATTAGTCATTTGAAGTGCAGTGCTGTTAATATTCCAGTGTAATAAATATATTTCCAGCGCATGACATACAATCTCCTTGAAGATCTCTCTACGATAAACTATGGTGACAAACTGTAAAATGAAAAAATGACTTCCTTAAAACATCGATTCTTTGTGATAAATTGCTTTGCAGAGATGCGTAGCACCCACTGTTCACATCCGATCACGGTTCAGAAATTATTCTATGCTCGCATCAGTCCTATTAAATGATCGTTAGTAGCCGAGAATGACCCTTACAAGAAAACAGACAAAAGCACATCAGCAGTGTTTTCCATGTGGAATTACACATCAATGCCGTCAATAATTCGGTATACGGGACATCTGTCAAACAGATGTATACTAATTTACCTGTCGCTAACTTAAAATCACCATAGCTATGAAACTGAAGAGTACATTTCATTCCCAAGATGCTGCAGAGGGAATGGAGTATATCGCATAAATCTTCGTTCTTCTAGAGGAAAGAGCCGAAACTGGATGGACATGTCATATGATCATCACACATGAGATGGAAGTCTTCTGATGACTGATAGATTTGCTGTTAACGATAGCAAGTAGATAGTGCTCTAAGTCACATACAAAATATGCAGTTGTACACGAGTTGAACTCAAGTTGTGCCGCACAACTGATGCTCCCCGACAGAACAATGGAAAAAGAAGGTTAAATGACCTGCAGCAACATCTTCCTATCTATCTAGAATGCAGCATCAGTCTACCATTAAATCATACCTCGTTACAACTCCATCTCAACTGATCACTCCATCCAATTTCTGTCATCCTTCAACACAGATGCAAATAAATTTAGAGGTGAATGGTTCTCTTTCATCCTGGAGAGCATCAAAGACAGTAGCCAACTCGCGTGTATCACTATTACCCCAATAGAAATAAACTAGAATGCTGCTATACAGCTACTGCTTGTTAACTGACACAGCAAGGTCTTGATTGGCGGAGAGTGCAGAGAACCACATTGTAAATACTGTTTGTTAGGGTTTAAAACACCTAATCAGTCCTGTACAGGGTCAAACAAGCGATTCATTCTGTGATTGTACATTGCAACCACCCCAGCTTGTAATACAACGGTCTTTAGCTAAGGACACATAGCGTCCCGCCGTCTGCCACGTACAAGAATTGTCCTACACCAAGCAGAAAACATGCATGTAATCCTGCATTTCGGCGTATTTTTTTTCTGTCAACTTTTTCCTAATTTTATGTCACTTATGTCGACGCCATCATGACATCACTTCAAGCCACATTCTAAATTTGCTAGTAAATGTGGTAGTACAGCACATGCACTATTTTTCTGGTCGGACGGTATGGTATATCACTGTACTCGAATGCAGCTCCAGTGCATTTGTTCCTTTTTCTGTATGCCCTTGTATCACCAATGGTTCACGGAGGAAGG
This sequence comes from Schistocerca piceifrons, assembly GCF_021461385.2. Lineage (NCBI taxonomy): Eukaryota > Metazoa > Arthropoda > Insecta > Orthoptera > Acrididae > Schistocerca > Schistocerca piceifrons. The sequence continues at coordinate 587,152,309 of NC_060138.1, forward strand.
CAGAGTTGTTTCGTGTTTACTGCTAGCTTCACGTGGTCACAAACAAATAAGGCTTAGGTATTTCCCAAGAGACAGGGAAGTGTGCCTAGCACCAGCGGCCCCCTGAGGGCGCGCCCAGACTGGTGTCGCGCGGCCGGGCAAAAGATACGTGTCGCAGATGGTGGGACGCTATGACTTGTGATCTGAGCTAAGGAGCGTTGTATTACGAGCTGGGGTAACTGCAATATAAAATTACAGAATGGATAGCGTGTTTGACCCTATGCAGGACTGATTAGGTGTTTTAAACGCTAACGCTAACAAACAGTATTTACAATGTGATTGTACGCTCTGCCAAACACAACCTTGCGGTGTCACTTAAGAAACAGTTGCTGTATGGCAGGTAATACTGACACACGCGAGTTGACTGCTGTCTTCGATGCTTTACTGGACAGAAGAGAAACATCTGCCTCTAAACCTATTTGCACCTGTGTTGAAGTGGATGGAGTGACCGATTGAGATGGAGTTGTAGCGAGGTATGATTTAATGGGAGACTGATGATGCATTCTAGAGAGATAAGGAGATGTTGCTGCAGGTCATTTAGCCATTTTTTTTCGTTGTTCTGTCGAAGTGCATCAGTTGTGTTGCATAATGATGGTTAACAGCAAACCTCTAAGTCATCAGAGGACTTCCATCTCATATGTCATGATGATGAAACATGTGCATCCTGTTTTGGCACTTTCCTCTAGACGAACAAAGATTTATGCGACTTACTTCATTCCCCTGCCACATCTTGGGCATAAAATCGAGTCTACAGTTTCATAACTACGGTGACTATAAGTTAGTGTCTGTGGAGGTACCGCAATTCCCATGTATAAATCTACTTGACAGATGTCCTGTTTATGGAGTTAGTGACGGGATGACACGTAATTTCACATGTCAAACACCGCTGGTATGCGTTTGTTCGTCTCCTTGTAAGAGGCATTCTCGTTTACTAACAATCATTTTATAGGACTGATGCAAGCATGGTATAATTTCTGAACTATGATCGGATGTGAACAGTGTGTGCTATACGCCTCTGCAAAGCTATATTATGCATGTATCACAAAGGATCGATGTTTTAAGGAAGTAGTTTTTTTCATTTTACATTTTGTCACCATAGTTTATTGTAGAGGAACCTGCAAGGAGGCTGTACGTCATGCACTGGAAATATATTTATTACACTGGAATGCTAACAGTGTTTCATTCCATACGACTAATAGGTCGGAAACCGCACCACTCTAACATTATAGCATGTTTTAAGTGCAGAACTGTGTAGCCTTAGGAGTACACATGTTTATGTCCTCTCTTACCAATACTTTCTTGGTACTGATCCCAGACACTAGAATAAATACTTTAGAATTGATAGCGCAGTTGATTTACATAAAATGCTTCAAACTCCATCCATCTGGAGCTCAATCACATATAAAAACCACCTGTTCTTCTTCTACTTAATCATCTGCTATTACATCACAACACTTCCATATCTACTACTGTACGACGACATGGGGTGCTAATCTCCTCGACATGCACGGAGCTGGTGAAATCTTGTGCACCTGGGTGAATACCATGGGCAATATTGGTGCAGAACAACAGTTATGTACCCAGCTTGTTTTGTTCTTTCAAGAGATGTGGAATGTAGCGGTCTACTTCTGGTCAGGTGCAGATTAAATTAGTGACAACGCTGGTGGGGGGGGGCCAGTAAAAGACAATGCGAGAAGTTCATTCAATCTCTAACTTTATCCTAAGAATGCGAGAATGATCTGTGAACCTCCATCCACAAAGGTAAAGATCGTAAATTACGCACTATGATCGAAGTGCTAGAAATACGTAAATCGTTGTCTGGTATGTTTTGGTGTATATGTTGTAGAATTAACAATGAATGGACATACTGCACAGTTATCTATCTACATTCACAATCACGTGTATGGTCCTCGCAAACTAGTGAAGGGGCTGTTTAGCAATGATTCAGAAATTTGAAAACATGCTGCTGCATCATTGGTCAGTATTGAAATTATGGTAAAATTGCTAAATTTGATCGCACTATCAACTGTGATTCTTATTCTGTCCCATCTGTTCACTGGTACGCTGTTGATTACCACATAATGATTGACTGATATCACTTGTTTGAGATGGAGAAAGTGTCTTGGTGAGGCGCAACACCTTCCAGAGATGGCTGGCACTGAAACCGTGATCGCATCCATGAGTGAAATGTGAGGAATCAATGGAAACTGAACATCGAGACATCATTTGTCGTGTCACTGTGAAAGATGAGTTCAAATTTAGAGGCCATCAGTCACCTTCGGTCAGCTGTTTGCAAACACTCCACAACACCGCAAAACTCTTCCAGTTTCCATATGATGTGAGTATTTTTTATTTAAAATCATCCAGTATGTGTGTTGTGCAAGCAGCAGCAACATAAAGGGAGTTGGAATGCCCTAACCCAACAATGTTAAATTTAGTGAATTGGCTTCCCTGCATTTCAGGAACTACTGTAGCCATTGACATGAAACTTTTACAGGACATTAAACTGTATGTTCTGAGTCTACTGAACAACAATAACTGCATTTCAGCGACTGATTTCGGAAATACAATTGTATGATTACATGGTTAAAATTTTGTGTACTTTTCTTGTACGTTATCCAAAATAATTTTAATTATACAAAACATTATGTTCTTCTTGTAGTTCAGTAGACTCAAGATATGTACGTTACTACTCACTTAAAATTTCAATACTCTACTCGAAGTGGTTTCTGAGGTTTAGAGAAGAATACAACAGAAAATGTAAATTTTCAGGAACCGCTTCTAAAGTTTCAAAAGACTGTAACTCACTTAATATATGCTTAATTTTTTTATTTTTAGTTACTCAGAAGCAACCTAAGCCATTATGTATATCATTGTCTTGATATTTTTCCAAGCTTTTTCATCTTTTTTTCTTTATGGTCTCTTCAGTGGCCAACTGTGCTGCATACTCTGCTTTATCAATGTGAACCTTGTCCATCTGTTCAAGTTCTGTGATGCAGTTTGCTCCAGGATTAATTCCCATGATGCTGCAGCACTTTCACCCTACCAATGTTGCCATCATTAAAAGCAATGACAGCACACTGACCCCCCACTTCTTTTCAACAAAAACATTTTTCGGTAAGCGAGTCCATATAAGATTATTGCTCGACTCATTGGGATTTTGAGTCTGACCATGCAGACACTTCTTCAGTAATTCAGGATTTGCCAGTTCTCTATAAATAGGTTTTATGATATCCATGACTGCTGCTGGGATGGAATGTTTATGGCTGTATGAACTGTTTGAGTACTGAGCGTTGCGGTAATTGCACCATGCATCAGATCCAGGAGGGCAAAGGAGGCTTTTCATCAGTTGACAGTCTGTGGTAGAAGGTAACCCATATTGCCTACTTCATTTTCAACTAATCTCCAGTATTATTTCTAATGGCCATCCCATAATACCGCCATAGTTCATCAATCATTTAGTCTGTCAGCCTGCCTCTGTTATTTGTTAGCACTTCCACCACATACAGTGCGTATTTGCACTATGATATGATACAATACTGTTTTTGACAGTGTTACCAATACAAACAAGTAATTTAACTTTTATAATACAGCAATCCACAGCCTTCTATATAAAAAATTAGTGATTTTATTAGATATTGAAGTAATGCACGTAAAAATTTTAACATTGTCAACCAGTGTAGATTATATTTAAAAAAAATAAAATAAAATATAATATAATACTTCTCATGTGAGTTTATAAGTGATATATATATCATTTTATTCGAAAAATTGCAAATTTTAAAATGAGACAACAATCTGAAAAAGTGAAAAATTTTTTTCCATTCTAATTCCCTTTAATTTACACCATACAATGTCTAGTTTTCTGTGAGAGCCAATGGTCTGCTCAGTTCCGACTTAAATTGGAACTAGCTCATGCACAAAGCTGCAGAGACCGAGGAACAGTTACAATATGTATAGGGGCTGCCTAAAAACGCACTTTGGAGTTTTACTGTAGCTGATAGGTTCGAAAAAGGAGACTCATTTCGAAATATGAGTTCCACGAATATGGTTCACTAGTGATTGCAACGATTAAAAGACTTCTCCATAGAATCCAATGCAGGTATGTGGTTGAATAGAAAGACTTGATTCCACATCACGGACAACATTTATATCAGAAAGTGTCACACTACAGATGTGAAAATCTAGTGTTGCAATTTTTTAGAGTGATTTGTCACATAGCACGCCATCTACTGTATTTGATCATCCTCAATCAACTCAGTGGATATATCGCAGAACCTGTGATATGGCATCGGTATAGAATGCATTACAAACACTGGAAAAATATCTAGCGGTGGCATGAGGGAGCTGCTAATACTGGCTTCATATCACATTCCACAGTCCAATCACTTTCTAAATTCGGTGATTTTTTTACTAGCTACGCTGCCGGAGACATGTATCTGCACTTTCGGTCTGTTAATACACACCCCGACGATCGCTGTCTATATCAATGTTGTGGAACTTGTGTGGAAAACCACTTAATTCAGAAGCAATACTCTACCTTGATTTATAATGTTCATATAGTTTTTAGCATGGATATCATTAGCCATACTTGTGTGCGTCTGTAGAACCAAGACCACAGTACTATAGCCATTGTGATCTTGTTTTTAACCCTCAGTGGCTTGTAAGACGATTATGTCTCTCTTTCTAAGACACACTGGTACCACTCGCAAGAGAAACTTCTGAGACATGTCCATCCATCGTGGATTTTTGCTCAGTATTATTTGGTATTGCCAGCATTCAGTTACTGGCGAAGTATTATACTTAGCTGTAGGGGATGCATGATGGATTGTTTGTGATCAGTGGGCTTATAAAGTATCTGTACTGTAGTTAGTGTTCTGACAAATATAAAGGAAATGACTTTGGCCTGTCGTAAAGGGAGTGGATTTGACATGGAAAATTGTAATAGTGTAAAGGAATGAAAGATTTTTTTTTTTTATGTGGAAAATTACGTCCAGTCATAAGAATGGTACAGGAATTATATTTACAGAGCCACAGCTGTCATGAGTGGGTATTTATGATACTTCACTCATTGTAGAATGTCATCAGATTGAGGCAGTCGTAATATCTTACTGTAAGTACAGTGAGAAAATTAAAGTGGCTGATTTCCTGGGATGATCTGGCCTGGAGTGGGGCCGTGCGGCAGCAGTGGCCTGTCCCTGGAATGATTGATGTTCTGGCTTACTATGAAAGACATCCAGACTCAAGCCCCCGGCTGGGGTACAGGAATGTAGCTGACCTAACCCTGTCGCTCTCTAGGAGGGTGAATAGCGAACTAATACTCAGTATGTATTGGGCGACCTTTGCGATCACGTGTGTTGTCCATCAACATTTGAGAAGATTCAATATGGGTGTGTGCTTTCACTGGACTGTTATTCCCTCCCATGTAAATTGTCTAGTTGACTCCTCCTACATATTTCCTGTCTTTATTTGGTTAAGAGAACGTCGATTGTGGTGCATGTTGTGTGCACCTAAATGGTGAAAGACAGTTGGAAGAGACCTTTGCTGGTTCTCTAGACGTCAAAAACACCTTAGCTAACTTTGTAAATTAGAAGGATGATTTGGCATCTGTTATATCATGAACTTAAGTATTCGCGAGTGAAACTAGCAGTTTCTTCTATTTTTACCAGTTTCACATAAAGATCTTCGTAGATGATATAAGTTTCTAGTTGTTCAGTGGTTTACACAGCACGTTTCGCCTCGCAAAATTTTCGGGTTTCTAGAGAAATAATTTCCACTCTTTATCTTCAGAATTATATTGTGCAAGCAATATTTCTATGTGCTTGATATCGAGAACTACCACGTAAATGGTATGATATTCTGGCAAACTACGTGAAAATACATGTGTTTTTGTAATCCCAGAGTATGGAGATGGGTGTGGAAAGCATGGCAGTAAGCAAGCAAGCAGGTCAGGACCAGAAAGAGTAACGCCTTTGTGCCGAGGGGAGCCAGCTGGGTAAATCCAGTAAGAACCAATCAGAAGGCTCCATTCACAAGACGTCCTTTGTGTGAGGCATAGGAGCCCCTATAAACTGGTTCGCACAAGACAGGGGTAGGGTATCTATGGAAAGTTCTGTGATATCTGAGAGTAACATGATGTTTTCTTTATTCGAGTGTTCAGAGACATGTCCAAGCAGACCATCCACCTCAGGCAGGATGCTATGAACCGTGTTCATCTTCTCCAGATATAATTGCTATCGACAGTTTTCAGATGCTGATATACTCCTTCTCCTCCTCCTCCTCCAGCAGACACAGACTGCATCCTTTTCCCACCATTTTCACAGACTACCATCTTGGATTACATTATGGGAGTGGTGAGGGAGAGGGACGACAGCGCCCTCTGGTGCCAGTGTTGTGAATTATGTCAGATGGACTCTGGACCTCATGGTGAACACACTGGATGCAGCTTCTGTCTATGACATCTCAAATTGCTTAAATGAACAATGCTTGCAAAATAAAGACTTACGTCCATCCTATCCAACAGCCTAGCACCGACTGGGTCGTTTCAGCACCAATTTCCAGATGGGAGAGAGGAGGGGAGAGGGGGAGGGGAGGGGGATAAATTAGTAGAGGTAGACCAATTGACCTATTGTCCCGCCAATATTTGGACTTCCTGCCTTCACTGCAATGTTGACACATCTATGACGCCATCTTGAATAAATTTGGCAACAATGCAGTATGGGGTGGTACAAAGGTTGTCCCACTACTATCGGTATTACACTTTCCGGAATAAAGAATGTCTCTAGGATAGATCTACAACACTGAAACTGCACGCAGGCCTGCATCCAGACTGTGTATTGAAAGCACATTGTACAGCACAATCACGATTTCAATGCTTCCGAAGCTGTCATGCCGTATTTGGTAGATTTGGTATTTATACTTGCTTATTGCGCAAATATGCAGTTTCAGTGCTGCACCGTGTTGTAGATCTATCCTAGAGACATTCTTTTTTTCGGAAAGTGCGGTACTAATAGTAGTGGGACAACCTTTGTACCACCCCACATTGCATTGTTGCCAAATTTATTAAAGATGGCGGCATTGATGTGTCAACGTCGCAGTGAAGGCAGGAAGTCCAAATATGAATGTTACCAATGCTTTTGCAGCTGTTCTTCACACATGGCACATAAATAGCTGATTTTGAATATAATTCATATTTGCACTATTCATTTTTTATCTTATACTATTAGTCGTGTTACTGATTCTTGTGAGCTGTCATATTTCTGAAACTATAATAACAACAAAAAAGTCTAGTCAGCAATGATAGGCAGGAGTTTCTCTTATTTGATGTGGTTAAGTTATCAACACTATGAACAGCTTTTACAGTTTGTCATGCAGGAGACTTAAATATGCAGCTGTGAGTTTGATGATGTGAGCTCTCAAGTGTGCAATGGCTACAATGAGAAATCAGTATATGTGATAATTCAGTGCAGAGCCTTAGGGAAGATAATTCTCTTCCCTGTTGTTTGAAGATAAGCTCCATATGGAGGACCTAGGTAGACTGTCACTAAAGATCACGTTAGTCGTGTGAACTAAAAAAATTGTGAGAATTTTCAAGCTGGACATCTGTAGGAAAGTTTATTGGATATGTGGTAGTGAAATTACAAATTTTACTGTTTTCCATGTTTGTTGTTTGCAAAAGAAATTTCCGAGTGTGAAATGACTTGGATGCTAAGAGGCATTGATGATCTTGGACATTTTATCACAGAATACAAAGAAACACGAGCATTCTAAATCATATATGACTGCACAGATGGAGCACAATCTTTTAGGGAAGCACAATATTAGACAACAACTGTGCAGTGCTTATAGGTAGTCAATTGAAAGACACAATTATTATATTTGCAAAAATTGTTACACACACTCGTAAATTGTGAATTGTGTTAAATTTTGTGGTGCTGTTGAGCTCTTATTTCATGGAGACGATGAATGCAGTGACTCATCAGATCTAGGAATTTTTCAAGCTCTAATACATTTTGAAGACCACTGTTTTCAAAGGTACTTCTAAACATATCCAGAATACTTCCTGGTATGCTGGAGGCTGATCATTGCTGGAGCAGTTTAGAGGAGGGAATTCAATTAAACTTTTAAATTTCAATGAAGTGTCAGATGGAAAAAAATGGCTCTGAGCTCTATGGGACTTAACTTCTAAGGTCATCAGTCCCCTGGAACTTGGAACTACTTAAACCTAACTGACCTAAGGACATCACACACATCCAAGCCAGAGGAAGGATTCGAACCTGCGACCGTAGCGGTCGCGCTGTTCCAGACTGTAGCGCCTACAACCGCTTGGCCACCCGCTGGCAAAGTGTCAGATGGAACTGCAGTAATTTTGGCTCTGTATCTTTTGCTGTGTGTGGAAAATAACAAATGTGAAGAAATGTTGTTTGTTATCCTGCTGATTATACTAAGAGCAATTTTGATGATGTGAAGAGAAAGGGAAATCTAAAAGTGTTCAGAAAAGTTCAAAGTGATTTAGAAAGATCTATTTTAGGAACTGGTTGTTCGGCCACCAGTGTACGCGAACCCTTTCTACAAAAAGTCATGTCTAATCAAAAATACAAATGAATACATGAAATTCGAGGTTTCAGGAACCTGTTAAAAGACTTTAGTAATTTCAAAAATATGCTACGGGTTGGACCCAAAAAATATGGTAATATACCTTGGGTTGAAAAAAAAAAAATGGTAAGCCTACTAATGGGGCACCATTTGCAGAGACAGATACTACCTGACAGTGGGGAAAATGGCCACTGTGTACATCTTTACGGGCTTTCTTCATTTAAGAAGAGGTGTGAAACAAGCTAAAAAGAGAACTGAAAATTACATGAAAAATGGTTTCCACTTTTGCACATGTGCACTGAAATGCTGTACTCAGTAAGAAAATTAGTTTTATCAATCTTTAAGTGATTGCATCTGTGATCTAGGGGTAGCATCTTTGACAAGCAATCAAAACATCCTCGGACCCAGGTTCGAACCCTGCCGCTGCTTAAATTTTGAATAAAAATCATTAACAGTGGCAGCCAAAGTCTTCTGGCATAAGAAGCCACCCTCATTCTATCAACAGCTTTGCCTATGGGGAGCAGGCAGAGGTTCATGGCAGTCTCTTGTCCTTGGGGTAGGAATCGGCCCCTAAAAGGCAGAAGAATCAGCATCAATGGCATGTGGATGCAGAAGGCAATGGAAACCACGGCATTAAACATACATAATGTGTATTCACAGGATATGTGGCCTGTAATTGAAAAAGTGTCATGATTGTCATCATGATGCCTCCATTGGCAAAAAGATATCAGACTAGTGCCCTATCAGATCAGTGGGAGTGGACTGCCAAGGGTGAGACGATCATCAGAAAAAGATTACATAACCAATTAAAGGGTAATGTTTGACATGTTGGGGTTTCGAATATCAGAAGTTTGAATGTAGTATGGAAGCTAGAAAATCTGAAAAGGGAAGGCTCACTCTTGATATGGAGGGTTTGTGAAGTGAAATGGAAAGAAGTCAGGGATTTCTGGTTGGATGAGGAGAGGGTAATATCAACAACAGTAGGAAACGATGTAACAGGAGTAGGATTCATTATAAACAGGAAGATAGGACAAAGAGTAAGTTACTGTGAACAGTTCAGCGTTGAAGTTGTTCTCATCAGAATTGACAGTAAACCAAAATCGACAACAAAACACCAGGTAAACATGCTGACACTGCGAGCAAAGGATGGTAGAGAAAGCGTGTGAGGATACTGAACAGGTAATTCAGTACATAAAGGGAGATGAAAATCTAATAGTCATGGAGGACTGGAATGGAGTTGTAAGGGAAAGAGCAGAAGAGAGGCTTACAGAGAGTATAGGCTTGGTAGTATGAATAAGAAAGGAGAAAGACTAATTCAGTTCTACCATAAATTTCAGCTGGTAATAGTGAGTGAATACTATGTTCATCAATAATGTGAGGAGGAGGAATACTTGGAAAAGGCTGGTAGAATGGGAATATTTAAGTTAGATTACATCACGGTTTTACAGAGATTCTGAAATCAGATAATAGGCTGAAGTTTAAGAGACTAGTCAGGAAGAATCAAAGTGCAAAGAAGTGGGGTATGTAAATACTGAGGAATGAAGAGATTTGCCTGAAGTTCACTGAAGCTATAGATACTCTGACAACAAATAGCTCAGTACGCAGTTCAGTTGAAGAGGAATGGACATCCCATACGCAGTTCAGTTGAAGAGGAATGGACATCCCTAAAAAGAGCAATCACAGAAGTTGGAAACAAAAACACAGCTGTAACGAAAATAACTGTGAGGAAATCATGGGTAACAAAAGAAATACTTCAACTGATTAATGAAAGAATGAAGTCAAAAATGTTCAGGAAAATTCAAGAGTGCAAAAATACAGGTCACTTAGGGATGAAATAAATAAGAGGTGTAGGAAGCTAAGGTGAAATGGCTGCATGAAAATGTGAAGAAAATGAGAAAAGAAATATTCGTTGGAAGGACTGACTCAGCATATACAAAAGTCAAAACAGCCTTTGGTGAAATTAAATGCAAGGGTGGTAACATTAAGAGTGCAATGGGAATTCCACTGCCAAATGCAGAGGAGAGAATGGATACGTGGAAAGAATACACTGGAGGCCTCTCTGGGGGAGGGGGGGGGGGGGGGGGGACTTGTCTGATGACATGACAGAAGAAGAAACAGGTGTCTGTAGAGAAGAGATAGAAGAGCCATTAATAGAAACAGCATTTAAAAGAGCTTTGGAAGACTTAAGATGAAATGAGGCCAAAAGGAGAGATAATACACTCCTGGAAATTGAAATAAGAACACCGTGAATTCATTGTCCCAGGAAGGGGAAACTTTATTGACACATTCCTGGGGTCAGATACATCACATGATCACACTGACAGAACCACAGGCACATAGACACAGGCAACAGAGCATGCACAATGTCGGCACTAGTACAGTGTATATCCACCTTTCGCAGCAATGCAGGCTGCTATTCTCCCATGGAGACGATCGCAGAGATGCTGGATGTAGTCCTGTGGAACGGCTTGCCATGCCATTTCCACCTGGCGCCTCAGTTGGACCAGCGTTCGTGCTGGACGTGCAGACCGCGTGAGACGACGCTTCATCCAGTCCCAAACATGCTCAATGGGGGACAGATCCGGAGATCTTGCTGGCCAGGGTAGTTGACTTACACCTTCTAGAGCACGTTGGGTGGCACGGGATACATGCGGACGTGCATTGTCCTGTTGGAACAGCAAGTTCCCTTGCCAGTCTAGGAATGGTAGAACGATGGGTTCGATGACGGTTTGGATGTACCGTGCACTATTCAGTGTCCCCTCGACGATCACCAGTGGTGTACGGCCAGTGTAGGAGATCGCTCCCCACACCATGATGCCGGGTGTTGGCCCTGTGTGCCTCGGTCGTATGCAGTCCTGATTGTGGCGCTCACCTGCACGGCGCCAAACACGCATACGACCATCATTGGCACCAAGGCAGAAGCGACTCTCATCGCTGAAGACGACACGTCTCCATTCGTCCCTCCATTCACGCCTGTCGCGACACCACTGGAGGCGGGCTGCACGATGTTGGGGCGTGAGCGGAAGACGGCCTAACGGCGTGCAGGACCGTAGCCCAACTTCATGGAGACGGTTGCGAATGGTCCTCGCCGATACCCCAGGAGCAACAGTGTCCCTAATTTGCTGGGAAGTGGCGGTGCGGTCCCCTACGGCACTGCGTAGGATCCTACGGTCTTGGCGTGCATCCGTGCGTCGCTGCGGTCCGGTCCCAGGTCGACGGGCACGTGCACCTTCCGCCGACCACTGGCGACAACATCGATGTACTGTGGAGACCTCACGCCCCACGTGTTGAGCAATTCGGCGGTACGTCCACCCGGTCTCCCGCATGCCCACTATACGCCCTTGCTCAAAGTCCGTCAACTGCACATACGGTTCACGTCCACGCTGTCGCGGCATGCTACCAGTGTTAAAGACTGCGATGGAGCTCCGTATGCCACGGAAAACTGGCTGACACTGACGGTGGCGGTGCACAAATGCTGCGCAGCTAGCGCCATTCGACGGCCAACACCGCGGTTCCTGGTGTGTCCACTGTGCCGTGCGTGTGATCATTGCTTGTACAGCCCTCTCGCAGTGTCCGGAGCAAGTATGGTGGGTCTGACACACCGGTGTCAATGTGTTCTTTTTTCCATTTCCAGGAGTGTATTTCGTCAGAATTTTTAGCTTTAGGAAAGGTAAAGGCACAGAGAAACAGGTATTGTTGATAATGGAAGCAAGACTGAAGAAAAATCAAGACACATTCATAGCACCTGTTGACCTGGAAAAAAATGTCTGTAAATGTCAAATGGTACAAGATGTTTAACATTCTGAGAAAAATAGGGGCAAGCTATAGGGAAAGACAGGTAATATACAATATGTACAAGAAACCAAGAGGGAACAATAAGACAGGAAAACTGAGAATGAAGTGCTCTGATTAAAAAGGATGTAAGAGAGGGGTGAAGTCTTTCACCTCCAAGAGTGGGATTAAAATTCAAGGTGAATGGATACCAATAATAAGATTCACTTATGACATTGCTAATCTCAGTGAAAGTAACGAAGAATTACAGGATCTGTTGAATGGAATGAACGGTCTACTAAGTACGGAACATGGAGAATAAATTACAACTGGGGATCACAAAGTAGATGAAGTTAAGGAATTCTGCTATCAAGGCAGCAAAATAACCAATGACAGATGAAGCAGGGAGGATATAAAAAGCACTGGGCAAAAGGGCATTCCTTGCCAAGAGAACTCCACTAGAACATAGGCCGTAATCTAAGGAAGAAATTTCTAAGAATGTACATTTGGAGCACTGCATTTTATGGTAGTAAAACATGGGCTGTACGAAATCCGGAACATGAGAGAATTGAAGCATTTGAGATTTGGTGCTACAGAAGAATGTTGGAAACTAGGTGGAGTAATAAGGTGAGGAATGAGGTGGTTCTCTGCAGAATCACTGAGGAAAAGAATATATGTGGAACACTGAAAAGAAGAAAGGACAACATGATAGAATATTTGTTAAGACACAAGGGAATAACTTCCATGAAGGAAAAAAAAAGTTCAGTTTTATTTCACACTATTTGTTACCTTCTGAAAGCAAAGAATTTTGTAAACCTTTTGTAAAATAAGGCTTGTTTTTTTCCTCAGAAAATGTTTCTATTTCTTATTTTCTTGAAAGATATATTTACGTATGACATAGAATATGACAAGCTGTAACAATTTTTATAAGAAAATATATAAAAATACACAGTCTAGCAAAGTGACACTAAACCACAAATAAATCACTTTTAAGGCAAAGTAATAGATTTATGAGCCAAAATAGAAAAAAAAAAATTCGAATTTCACAATCTCTAATCTGTGGCTCAATGAATTTAGAAGTGCAATGTATACAGCATATAAAATGACTTCAATTTTTTCCTAGATAGAAGAAAATAAACTTTTTAAATTAATTTCTTATTATTTATTTATCTTCTCGGTTGTGAAAATTGCCCCAGTTCAAATGTTACTGATTTCAATGCCACAGTGTGCTACCTCCAGGCACACACGTGGGCCAATCAGTGTATGGCTGCTACATAAACTATCTGATAAGAGTGTGTGAGGAAACTGTTGATCCACCCATGTATCAACATATCAAATACACTTCAACTGACTGATCCCTAACCCCCCCCTCCACCCCCCCCCCCACCCTCACCACCCACCCTCCCCAAAAAAATTGTAGCGTAGGAATTAGTAACTTTTATACTGGGAAACAATAAATATAGCCAAGTGTTTACTTTCTTTCATGATGTTCTAAACAACTGTATCTCCACCATCATCCAGCATTAAAACAGCTATGAGACTTTGTAATTGAGTTTATTTACAATAAAAGAACTCACACTCACATTTGGAAGGAAGCAATAACAAGTTTCTGATAACATGTGGAGTCAAATAAAGCACAAACTTCCTAATTTCATCCATTCTTTATGTACTCGGTGCAAATGTACATATTATACAATTCACAGGCCTACAAATATATACAGCTCATTCACTTAAAAATATAAAATAGGAACTCATATTTGTCTACAAAATATCACAGAAATGAAAGTTAAATGCATTATTCACATTATTACACACCCTCTCTCCAAGTCTTTAATATGCTAAGTGTTTCATTTTGTCAATTCTTACTAGAATAAGCCCAAACTGTTGCAAAAATTTTAATATGTACTTAACAGGAGATGTATAAAAGCGTTCACTATAACAAAATCCTATTAGTTCATCGTCATATGAACACTCTGTCAAGGAGAAAACATTTGGTAATGCTTCTGTTGAAAGATGTGGATAAAAAACATCTTCAATAATAAATGACAATGGTGAGCTTTTGTTGTATGTGAGTGAGTAGAATTCTTCACTGAGGGTAGCCGGCATAGCCAAATATAAACGATAATCAAGCTTTTTAAAATGAAATCGTCTCTCACATTCTTCTAGCAGCTCATTAATTTTTAAGTACACTTCCTCTAAAGGGACGGACCCCATCTCATAGGAATAAAACTGTTTCGCTTTGCGGTATTTTAAGCCAACAGTTCTGTTATAATATGTATGGTGGGGATTATGCAACTGCAACAGAGATATTGGCAAAGAATATATGTGACTAGTTACAAGATGAATTGAAGTGAATTGTGGTTTAGACTGTAGTTCTGCTGAGAAATGTTTTAACAATGGAAAAATTCCACCCTGGTGAAGAAAACCAAAAAATATAGTCAATATTAAATTACTGAAGCACCATAATGATAGCAAAAAATTCATTTTTGAATGAGCACCAGTTGGTTTTCTCTGCACATGATGATATGGCTGCACTGTACCAGAAGTTTGATATATATGTTGTGAGTGTAGAAAAACTACAGGAAGTGTAACAGGTATTAGAAACCTTGGTTCCTGATGGGGGAAAACAGATAATGCAGCTACTGGTGTGATGAAAGAGGCTGTCATAAGACTGACAACACTTTGTATTCTTGGTAAATCAGTCCACTGCTTGAGAATTAGAGCCCTGAAACAAAAAAACAATGTACATGATTTTCAATAAAAGATAGATTCATCTATAATGTTTAAAACAGTGGCACACTTCTGATTTTGCTGCAGTGCAGTCAAAAATCGTGTTCCTTTGCAACATAAATTGCAATGCAAAGTAATTAGGTTATAGAAATTTGCTGTTAGAGTTAAGGGAAGTTGAAACGCCCTATCCCAACAATATTAAATTGAGTGACTTGGCTTCCCTGTATTTCAGGAACTACTGTAAACATTGACATGAAACTTTTACAGGACATTAAACTGTATGTTCTGAGTCTACTGAACAACAATAACTGCATTTCAGCCACTGCTTTTAGAAATACAATTTTTTAATAACACAGTTAAAATTTTGTGTAATTTTTTGTACGTTATACTAAATAATTTCAATTATACATAAAATTATGTTCTTCTTGTAGTTCAGTAGACTCAAGATATGTATGTTATTACTCCGTCAAAATTTGAATACTCTACTCAAAGTGGTTTCTGAGGTTTAGAGAAGAATACAACAGAAAATGTAAATTTTCAGGAACCGCTTCTAAAGTTTCAAAAGACTGTAACTCACTTAATATATGCTTAATTTTTTTATTTTTAGTTACTCAGAAGCACCCAGCACCATACTGTATATCATCCTCATGATCTTTTCCCCAGCTTTTTCTTCTTTTCTTCTTTCTGGACTCCTTAGCAGCCAACTGTGCTGCACACTCTGCTTTATCAATGCGAACCTTGTCCATCCATTCAAGTTTTCTGATGTAGTTCGCTCCAGGATTAATTCCTATATGCTGTAGCACTTTCACACCACCAATGTTATCATCATTAAAAGCAATAACAGCATCACTGCCCCCCTCCCACTCCCACTTTAGTGTCTTCATTCCAACAAAAAATTTTTTTTGTATGCAAGACCATATAAGATTATTGAACGACTCATTGGGATTTTGAGTCTGACCATGCAGACACTTCTTCAGTAATTCAGTATTTGCCAGGTCTCTGTAAATAGGTTTTATGATATCCATGACTGCTGCTGGGATGGAATGTTTATGGCTGTATGAACTGTTTGAGTACTGAGCATTGCAGTAATTGCACCATGAATCAGGTCCAGGAGGGCAAAGGTGGTGTACTGCTTTTTCATCAGTTGACAGTCTGTGGAAGAAGTTAGACCATACTGCCTACTTCATTTTCAACAAATCCTCAGTATTATTTCTAATGGCCATCCCATAATACTTCTGCAGTTCATAAATCAGTTTGTCTGTCAGCCTGCCTCTTACGGTTTTACCATCAGAAAGTCTCTTGTCTCTCAAACTTCGTTTCAACTTCCTCAACCTGGTGCCCATCCTCTTCTGGACATGAACAACACATTCCAGTTTTGTGATAAGCTTCTCACTGTAAGGCTGAGTGGCTACTACACTGTTGTATGCTTCTGAGTCTCCATCACCTAAGAACTTAATGTAACACACTAAAAATTTCAATAGCTGCAGAGGCCTCCATACCACCACTTGTTCCTTCATAGTTTCTGTCACAGATATGTCCTTCTTCATTCCCTGCTTTACACTTATAACAATGTTTGGTTAAAATCTGGAAATCTATTAGCTTTCCAGTATCCACAATGGTCATTGTAGCAACAGAATTGTTAGAACTGTAGCTGCACTTCTGCCAAGTGCTATCAAAAGCTACTGGTATGTCAGTCATACCATCATTTATTTCAACAGCTTCATTTGCAGCACCCTTCATTGGCTCACATGCAACAGATTCCACAGCAGGGCCAATAAATCCTGCATACTTGTCTGTTTTACAAGGTGGGCATGGCGTACTCATCACGGCACACATTGTTTCTGCTGCAGTGTGTCCTTTGCCAACAGCTCTCAATCTATAAAACCACCTAAAGTTTACTTTATCTTTACACGTACCAGAATTCGAAAATGAAGAGTATATTTACAACTAGCACAATTAATGATAAGTTTCCTGGCTAGTCCATTTGATACCTGTCTTTATGTCTGACGAGTCATCCAGGATGGTCTGGTAGATAATTCCTATTGTTTGGGCAACTGCTTTATTGGAAAGAAAACTTAAAGTGGTGGAAATCTTAACTGTCCTTTCAGAGTTAGATATGTAAAAAAAAATACTGCATACTAGGTTAAAACTAGAAGTAGCTATAATTTTCATCTGGACAGAAAATAGTAAAGTTAAAAGTTAGCAGAGTTGCACAATACCATCAAATTATAAAATAAATTATTCATAATATATAAAGACATATATACTATCTGCTGTTTCAAAACAAAACTAAAAGATTATTTACAAAATAACAGTTTTGATATGGCAGTGGAGTACCTGGATTAAAACAGATTGTCTAATGTAAGAAGTCCTGTATTAAAAGATATCTAGAAATGATAAGTAGTTAAGACTAAAAACAAACACAGAACTAGATTAAAAGAAAATTCATTGTCAATTACTGAGTAAGAAATGAATTTTAAGCTGCTAATTTTTCAATGTTGGAATGACAAGATCCATAAAATGTGAATTGTTTCATGGATTAACAAAGGAATCAATAAATGGGGTGCTCTAGGACTATGGTGCAAGTGCTTCAGCAGTAAATAACTAGTATTTTAATATTTTTTATCGCCATATTTGATATCTTATCAGCTTTAATATGTTCCTGAGAAGACTTTTTTTAATTGAGAAACCCTTCTATAAGTTTTCTAAATGCCCTTATTGCCATTCACAGATCACCTTTGATGTGTGGGCACTCTACAAAACTCCAATGTGTAGTGCAGACCAAAGAATCTAGAGATAATGTTGTCACAGATCTGATTCGTGCTTCCTGTGTGATCTCTTCTGTGTGGTAGCCAATTCTTCCGCAGATGAGCCTGAGACACTATCATGTGCATATAGCTTGAGCAGCTTACAACTGGTGAAAAGAAAAGAAAAGAAAAGAAAAAGAAAAGAGAAAAGAAAGGAAAAGAAAAAAAAGAGGGTGAGTTTATTGTGCTCAGTCAAGTTTCCTTTTCCATAACAATATTGCTTTCAAAATGGCCACATATCTTTCCCCTATAATTAAAAATTTCTGTTCAGTAATGGTTGTTTCCTTACAATATACATTTCTGTTCTAAAAACAATATTCTATAAGTGAGATATAAGTAAGGGTAAATCAAATAACAGTTTTTACTTACTTGTATATCATTTTTATGACTGTGATCATTCCGATGACCCCCAAAACATTATACAGCAGTGGAACATTGACCAACACATGAAGATATCGTGGGTGTAATCCATGTTTGGATAAGTTTGTAAAAACTGTATTATATCGTAAGAAATTCAAAGGAGTTACAACAAAATTATTCAAACTTACTTTAAATTCCTGAATTTCACTATTTGTCAAATATCCATAGTAATATGAATCAGTTATTATGTAAAAAATAATCCCAGGTATGCAAGATAAAATAAAGACAAGCATACGGAGATGAAATTGTACAAAACCAACACTTTTTGATCCAAGACCTCTATGAAGCCAAAAGAAAACAGGCGGAATGGCAAATGCAATAAATGTTGGTCGATTAAATACTCCTATAACAACCACTGTCGCAACAGCAAAACAACAACTAAAAGAATGACTTGGTAAGGAGTTTATCAATTTATAGAGTTTTGTCCTGGTTACTGGTGAATCAGCCTTGTTGTATTTTTCTCTGAGATATTCATCACGATGAATGACCTGAAGACAATACTTGTTATTAATAAAATTTAATTACAGGTAGACTAAAATAAATAATGAAAAATCAGTGTGTCCCTTACCTGCTCTGAAAATGACATACAGTCAACAACTAAACATAAAAGAACAGACACCAAAACCATTTCCATCATATTCGAGAATGTTCTTGTTCCAAAGACTAGGATAACAAAAGAACTTGCATGTACAATGAGTCTCACTCTATAATTTTGACCATAACATTTGCAGATGTGATATAAACAATAATCAGTAATAAATGACAAGGCACAACAAGTTAAACGAGGTAGAACTAACAATGTATATGGAGTCTGCACTTCAGCACCAGTCCAATACTTTGCATAAGGTGCAACAAACTTCAAGAATTTTAATGGCAGTCCTACACAAACATATGGCAGCACAACACTTCTAATTGGGAATGTTGTATTAAACTCCCAAGGCCTAGAAACATCAGTATTAAAAACATCACCTGAAAGAGGAAAGAAAACAATCATGTAATTTAGATCAAAATTTTATCAGTTTTAGCTGGACAACACAAAAGATACTCTTAGAAGGCCCTACTATATAACTAAGAACAATGAAATACACTGAGGTGACAAAAGCCATGGGATACCTCCTAATATCATGTTGACCTCCTTTTGCCCACCGTAGTGCAGCAACTCATTGCTTCAACAAATTGTTGCAAGTCCCCTGAGGAAATATTGAGCCTTACTGCT
Organism: Schistocerca piceifrons; assembly: GCF_021461385.2. NCBI lineage: Eukaryota > Metazoa > Arthropoda > Insecta > Orthoptera > Acrididae > Schistocerca > Schistocerca piceifrons. The sequence goes on from NC_060138.1 coordinate 587,171,887, forward strand.
CCTATAGCAGTCCATAATTGTGGAAGTGTTGCCAGTGCAGGATTTTTAGTATGAACTGACCCTTCGATTAAATCCCGTAAATGTTCAATGGAATTCACGTTAGACAATCTGGGTGGCCACATCACTCACTCAAATTGTCCAGAATGTTCATCACACCAATAGCGAACAATTGTGCCTGGCGACATGACATCGTTGTTTGGGATGTTTGCAAATGATCTCCAAGTAGCGGAACATAACCATATCCAGCCAATGACTGGTTCACTTGAACCAGATGACCCAATTCATTCCATATAATCTCAACCTACACCATTATGGAGCTACCACCAGCTAGCATAGTGCCCTGTTGACAACTTGGGTCCATGATTTTGTGAGATCTGCACCACACCTGAAGCCTACCATCAGCTCTTACCATCTGAAATTGGGACTCATTTGACCACCCCTTGGTTTTGCAGTTGTCTAGGGTCCAACCAAGAGAGGCATTGCAGATGATGTCATGTTGTTAGTAAAAGCTTTTGTGTTGGTTATCTGCTGCCATAGACCATTAATGCCAAATTTCTCTGCACTGTCCTAATGGATATGTCTGTCATATGTCCCATATTGATTTCTGCGGTTATTTCGTGCAATGTTGCTTGGCTGTCAGCACTGACAACTCTACGCAAACGCTGCTGCTCTCGGTTGTTAGTTGAAGGCTGTTGGCCACTGCTTTGTCCATGGTGAGAGATAATGACCGAAATTTGGTATTCTCGGCACTCTCTTGACACATCTCTCAGAATACTGAATTCCCTAATGATTTCCAAAATGGAATGTCCCATGTGTCTAGCTGCAACTACCATTCTGCATTCAAAGTCTGTTAATTCCCGTCGTGCAGCCATAAGCACATTGAAAACCTTTTCACATGAATCATCTGAGTAAAAATGACAGCTCCATCAATACACTACCCTTTTATACCTTGTGTACACAAAACTACTGCCATTTGTATTCCTACATATCACTATCCCATGACTTGTCACCTCTGAGTAAGATGTCAATATAAAGCAATGAGATAGGTAAAGCTCAACCAGAAAGCTGGTGGCCCTGTTGGAGGTGCTATGTCCTTGCCTTCCTCAAACCTTTGAACTGACTTAGCTAGACAGTTACGAGGTGTGATAAAAAAGTAACAGGATTTTTTTTTTAAATTTCATGGGTGTTATACATTCAATTTTCTTTTTTTATCTTGTTGGTACACATGTTCCTGATTTATGTTTGATTTTTCAGCTGTTTTGAATATTTAGTTTATTGTTGACAGTTGTACAGGTTATACATGTTTTTAAGTTCTCAGTGAATTTTTACTTACAAAAAAGATGGATCAAAGAATCTGCATTAAATTTTGCTTGAAAAATTGAATAAAGTGCAGCCGCCCCATTCAAAATGTTGACTATCGCTCCTGGTCAATCTACTATAAATAAGATAAGACTTTACGAGTTGTGTAAACATTTCAAAGAGAGTTGAGGGATGTTCAAGACGACTGCCTTAGCTCATCAAGTACTGATAACAATGTGGAAGACGTAAGGAAAATGGTTCTAGAAAATTGCCGAATCACCGTCAGAGAGGTTGATGATGATGTCGGCATTTCTTTGGCTCATGCCAAGCAATTTCTTGATGTTTTGGGGGTGAAATGGGTAGCAGCGAAGTTTGTTCCAAAAGTGTTGAATTTCAACCAAAAATGATGCCACATAGATATTGCTCAGGAACTGCTGAATTAAGTTGACAATGATCCGTAACTTTTAAAGAAGATTATAACAGGTGACAAAACATGTATGAATCCAAACTGAGGCCCAATTATCCCAATGGAACCTGCCATAAGAGCTGAGACTGGGGGGTGGGGGGGTCAGGGTGGAGGGAATTACAAGTTCGACCATATGTGTAACTTCTTCTCACTGTTATCTTTGACTACTATGGGATAGTGCATCATGAGTTCCTGCCTTATGGTCATATGATCAATAAGGAATATTATCTGGAAATTACGCATCATTTGCATGAAGCAATCTGAAGAGAATCACCAGAATTAGGGCAAAACTACTTGTGGAAATTGCTTCATGATAATGTACCAGGTCACACGTCAATGTTCATGCAAGATTTTTTGGCAGAAAACAAAACTGCTGTGTTCCCTCAACCACTATATTCACCAGGCATGGCTCCCTGTAACTTCTTTCTATTCCCAATGCCGAAGAGAACCATGAGAGGATGTCGTTTTGCCACCAGTGATGAGATAAAAATAGAATCGCTGAAGGAGCTGAACACCATAACGGAAAGTGAGTTCCAGAAGTGCTTCCAAGATCAGAAAATGCACTGGTACAATTATTATATCTGAGGAGGATTACTTTGAAGTGGACAAAGTTACTGTTGATGAATAAATAATGATTCTTAAAAAAAAAAAAAAAAAAAAAAAAAAATTCTTTTGCTTCTGGATCACACCTCATATATGAGAACAACAGTTTAATGTGGCTTCTGAACCATGTTGCAACTTGTCATTTGTCACATTAACGACCATTGCCAAAGGATGAAAGAATTGTTAAGTGACTTGGAATAGAACCTGAGACCTTTGAATCCATAGCACAGCACTTAACCACTGATTCACTGAACCACACTAGTAACAAGATACTGATATACTAGCAGGGTGCTTCTCTTGCATCCTGGAGGAACAGTTTGGCAGATTACGAATCAATATTTAGTTTACAAAGACAAGCAATAGAGGGGCCACACAACAAAATGATAAACTTTCAAAAGTCCAAAACAAATCTTAATTATTTTTTGTTGTGAAAAGGAAGGAGGATATAAGCAGTAGTAATGCTATTTGTGTCAAAACACTTTAAAGCATCATATTCATTTTGCTACCTACAAGTTTAAATTTATAAGAAAAAGGAATTCTATGTTCCTCAACAGATGGAAATAGAAACATTGATCTAGCTGTGAATCTCAATCAGTTGCGCGAGTCTAAAATCAAGATGGTGGACATATCTTTGAACTGTGGAGGCAGGTTATTAAGCAATACTAGAAGTTTGGGAAAGTTGCTGCTGTTCAAAAACTATGGAGTAATGACTATGGAACTTATTCACCTAAAAGACGAAAATTACAATTATATGTGCAGCTGATGCAAAGGACAAGCTTGAAAAAGAAGCACTCCTAAATAGTGAAAATGCAAACAAATACCTATTACAAAACAACCTTTTTATAAATCAGTCTAAAACAATGCCTATAATGTTCCAAACCAGTGTGAAATGTATAATGCTAATATTAAATTAAATAGTGAAAGCAAACAATGGAAAATCTAGGATGGCATGTAACAATATAATGGAAAGGATAATTGCTACATATAATATACCAGAGATGCTGAGTTGCAGAAAGGCACAACAAAAGGATTGTCGGAAAGTTAGCTTTCAGCCAACAAGGCCTTTGTCAAAAATAGACAGTATCCAAACACACACACACACACACACACACACACACACACATACACACACACACACACACACATATGCAAATGCAACACACACACACATGATCACAGATTCTGGCAGCTGGAGCCATACTGCGAGCAGCACGGCATAATGAGAGAGGCAACTGGGTGGGAGTAAGGAGGAGGCTGGGGCAGGGAAGGGGAAGGATAGCAGGACAGGGGTGGGGGACAGCGAAGTACTGCTGGTAACATGCAGCGATGAGGTGGAGAGTGGGGCAGCTAGGTGCACTCGGGAGGTTAGATGTAAAGTGTGGGAGAGAGAGGGGGGAGGGGCAGCTAGTAGAAAATGAGAGAAGAAAAATATTGGGTGCATTGGTGGAATGAGGGCTCTGTAGTGCTGGAATGGGAACAGAGAAGGTGCTAGATGGGTAAGGACAATGAGTAATGCAGGTTGAGGCCAGGAGAGTTATGGGAGCATAGGGTATATTGCAGGGAAAGTTCCCACCTGCGCAGTTCAGAAAAGCTGTTGTTGGTGGTACAGGTTGTGAAACAGTCATTAAAATGAAGGATGCCATGTTGGGCAGCGTGCTCAGTGACATGGTGGTCCAGTTGTTTCTTGGCCACAGTTTGTTGGTGTCAATTCATGTGGACAGACAGCTTGTTGGTTGTCATGCTCATGTAGAAAGTGGCACAGTTGTTGCAGTTTACCTTGTAGAGCACATTACTGGTTTCCCATAGAGCCCAGCCTTTGAAGGGGTTGGTGATGTTTCGTGATAGGACTGGAGTGGGAGGATGTATGGGACAGGTCTTCCATCTAGGTCTATTACAGGGATATGAGCCATGAGGCAAGGGGCTGGGAGCAGGGGTCGTGTAGGGATGGATGAGAATATTGTGTAGGTTTGATGAGTGGCAAAATACCATTGTGGGAGGAATGGGAAGTACAGTGGGTAGGACATTTTTCAGTTCTGGGCATGGCAAGAGGTAGTCAAAAACCTGGCAGAGAATGCAATTCAGTTGCTTCAGTCCTGGGTGGTACTGAGTCACAAGGGGAATGCTCCTGTGTGGCCAGATGATGGGTTTTTTGGAAGTGTTAGGTGACTGGAAAGATAAGTCATGGGAGATCTGTTTTTGAACAAGTTTGGGAGGGTTATTACGATCTGTAGAGGCCTCAGTAACAGCCTCAGTATATTTCCAGAGGGACAGCTTGTCGCTTGAGATGCAAAGGCCACGGGTGGCTAGGCTGTATGGAGGGAACTTCTTGGTATGGAATGGTTGGCAGCTGTTTGAGTGGAGGTATTGCTGGCAGTTGGTAGCTTTGACGTGGATAGAGCAACTAATATAGCCATCTTTGAGGTGGAGGTCACCATCAAGAAAAACCTCGATGGGTTGAGTTGGTCCAGATGAAGAGAATGGGGGAGAAGATGTTGAGTTTTTGGAGGAATGTGGATAGGGTGTCCTCACCCTTGATCCAAATCATGAAGATGTCATCAGTGAATTTGAACCAGGAGAAAGGTTTGGGATTATGGGTGTTTAGAAATAATTTCTCTTGATGGCCCATGATTAAGTTAGCATAGGATGGTGCCATGCAGGTGCCCACAGCCGTAACCTAGATTTTTAAAATTTTTATTTTTTATTATTTTTTTGAGTAATCTCTTTGAAGGAGAAGTAATTATGGATGAGGATATAGTTGGTCATGGCAACTAGGACAGAGGTGGTTGGTTTGGAATCTGTTGGTCATTGGGAGAGATAATGCTCAATAGCGGTAACACCGAGGGCATTATGGATGTTAGTATAAAGGGAGATGGCATCAATAGTGACAAGCAACACACTGTGTGGTAAAGTAACAGGAACTGTGGAGAAGCAGTAGAGGAAATGGTTGATATCTTTTAAGTAGGAATGTAGGTTGTGGGTAATAGGCTGAAGGTGTTGGTCTACAAGAGCAGAGATCTTCTTAGTGGGAGCACAATAACAGGCCACAATGAGACATTCTGGCTGGTTGGATTTATGGACTTAAGCAAGCATGCATAAGATAGGAGTGCGGGGAATGGTAGGGGCAGGGCGAGAGATGGACTTTTGAGAAAGGTTCTGGGATGGCCCTAAGGATTTTAGGAGAGACTGGAAATCCTGCTGGATTTCTGGAATGGGGCCACTGTGGCACGGTTTGTAGGTGGATGAATTTGACACCTGGCAGTATCCTTCAGCCAGCTAATCTTGGGGGTTCAAAATCATAGTGGTGGAGTCTTTGTCAGAAGATAAGATTATAAGATTAAGATCAGTTTTTAGGTGGTGGATTGTAGATTTTCTGTGGATATAATGTTAGTTTGCACGTTGAAGGATTTCTGGGATGATGGTGAGGCAAGATTTGAGGTTACGAAATTCTGGAAAGTTAACAGTGGGTGATTTGGGGGCAGTGGGGGTGGATCATGGTTGGATGGAAGAATGAACTGAGTCGGGCAGGGTTCCACATTTGTCTCTGGTTGAGTCTGACTGATAGGGTTGGTGGTGAAAAACTGCTTCCACTGTAGGGACCGGGGGAAGGTCTTTAACAAGTCCCACATGGTTGAACCTTAGGGGAGGGGGAGGGGGGGGGGGGGGCAAAAGGTGAGGCCTTTGGAGAGGACTGATACTTCTGCAGGGCTAAGGCTTTGGGAGGAAAGGTCCATGACTGCGTTTAGAGTCTGTTTAGGTACTGGATTCTGTGTGGTGGTGGGTGGGAGATTTGGAGGATGGGGTAAATGTAGTAGGTCTGCGAGACATGGTTTGTCGGTTATGAGGGGATATGGGGCAGGTTTGGGGGTTGTAACAGAGATGGTGGACAGTGGTACTCCCAGGCAGGAATAGGAAGAGAACAAGTTGGAGAATTTTTTGAGGTGGCATTGTGCATGTTGCTCTAGTTCCAGGAGAGCAAGAGTTTCAATGAGTGTTATGAGATCCAGCAATTTGGGATTGCATAACAGGGGAATTTAACGAATTGAGAGAAGGTATTGCAAGGAGGTTTGGGCCTGATTGATATGGTTATGCAAGACTGTAATGGTGAGGGCTAAGGACTGGCAGAATCAGAACAGATGGAAGTCACTGTGGAAGGAAGGATGGCAGCCAGAGATGGGTAATTTGATGGTAAGGCCATTTGGGCAGATTCCATGCATCAAGCAACAACACAGGAACAATATGTGGGACTGAGTTCTGGCTAAGGGACAGAAACTTTTCTGTACTTATGCAAGTGGAAGACGAAAGGTGGAAAGAACGCGTAAAGATGTGTAAATAACATAGAATGATGCCCAAAAATTTTTGCAAAAACACACAGAAACAAGGGAAAAATCATGAAAAGGAAGAAACATGTGAAATAAGGAGAAACAAGATGAAATTTGAGGGAGTAGGCCGATAGTGAATGGGAAAAACCAACAGAAATTAGTCCAAAGTCACAACAGATCAAATGAAAAATAAAAAATATTTGTAATGTAGGTAGCAGGTCTGTAGGTGGATAAGTGTCAAAAGAGGGGATGACAGAAGTGACTAGATTATGTGAAATTAGTAGGTGTGGACTGAAATAGAGGGGGGAAGGACTGGGGTATGGGGAGGGCTTGGTAGGACACAGGGAGAGCGATCAATATGAATTTATGATATCGGCAGGTGTAAAGTGGGACATAAGATGCTGCATTGTCAAAATATACCAAGGATCACACTGAAACCTTTGCAGATTGTAATTACCCTTTCAACCTTGCACAAGAACAAATCTCCCATGCTTTATCTTTCCAGTCACCCAAAACTTCCCAAAACCCCACCGTCCACCTACAGAGGAGCATTCCCCTCGTGACTGGGCACCATCCAGGACTGGAGCAACTGAATTACATTCTTCGCCAGGGTTTCAACAACCTCTTGCCAGAAATGAGAAATGTTCTATCCAATGTCCTTCCCATCCCTACACAACCCCTGCTCCCAACCCCTTGCCTCATGGCTCATGTCCCTGTAATAGCCTGGATGGAAGACCTGTCCCATACATCCTCCCACCGCCACCTGATCTACAAACTAAGCTGCAACCACTGTGCTGCTTTCTACATGGGCATGACAACCAACAAGCTGTCTGTTCTGATAATTGACCATCTACAAACTGTTGCCAAGAAACAACTGTATCACCCTGTTGCTGAGCACGCTGCCCAATACGATGTCCTTCATTTTAATGACTGCTTCACAGTCCATGGCATCTGAATACTTCCCACCAACAAAGCTCTTCTGAGCTGCACAGGTGGGAACTCTTCTTGCAATATATCCTACATTCCAACCCTCCTGGCCTCAATGTGGCCTCAAGGCCTTGTTGGCCAACTTTTTGACAGTCTTTTTGTTGTGCCTTACTGTGACTCAGCGTATCCGTTATATGGTGGTAGCAACTATCCTTTTCATTATATTCTTAAATTAAATAGTAAGGCAATTAAAGAAGTATGCAACATAACATTTCTAGTAACTATTATAGATAACCATTTGTTGTGGGAGGAGTACATAGATGTACCGTGTACAAACACAAATACACAGATTTTCCTCATGTGCAAAATGGCAAAAGTTGTGGATGACAAAATTCACAGGACAGTGTACTATGGACTGTGTTCCCACAACTGTCTTATTCAATTCATATACGGGGAAGTGCACAGAATGGCTACTTAAAAAAGAGTATTTAAAATTTAGAAAAGAGCAGTGAGATATGTAGCCAAAATACCAGCCACAGAAACTTGTACACAAGTTTTGTAAATCATAATATTATGACAGTGTACTCACTGCATATAACTGAAACCACACTTCATCATCTTCGCTACATGGTGAGTAGCAACTTTGCTTTTCATAATATTAGAGCATTATGGCATTGAGAGTAAGTGATAAACACCTCCTAAATAAAGATGTACATGGCCATGCAACAAGAAGAAAGGAAAATTACTACACAATGTAGAGTAATCTCAAATTGAAAATGAGTGCTCCAGATGAAGCAGGGAAAAGATTTTAAGTGTTACCAAAATCAACCAAGAAAGTGAAGGAATTAATTAATTTAAAAATTGTTTAAAAGTGTATTGTACAGAGAAATGTATATACAGTAAGAGTAAGTATTAAATAACAAAATAAATATTAGCTATTGCATTGTAACAGAAAATACGTAACAACCTCATATGTGCCTATAAAATGTAATCCTGTTTTTTTTTCTGTACATTTATTGTCGGCCTATACATAAAATTGTATGATGCACCCTAAACTCACAACCAAAAATTATCAGCTAGAGCTAGATACATCCACCAACTTGTTTTTAGTTCACTTAGTTCAATTCATTGATCAGTATGGACTGCAAAAGAAAATCAAACCTCGGTCCTCCAATATGTAAAGGAGAGCTTTACAGAAAGACACAAATGTAAAACTTGCAAAGAAGTCAACACAAAACTTAAAAAGAAGTCCGCTCCATCATCTGACAATGGGCTCAGGCTCAAAACTAGTAATGACATAACAAAATCATTTCAAGAAAACTTGTGGCTCATTGCACTATTTCATACAGTGTAATTTATGAGAACAGCTGTGGTGTTACCGCACCATAATGGGTAAGGGAACAAACAATAATAGCAACAGAATAAAATATGCTGATCTAAATAAACTATTCTGCAATATTTTCGAGAGGCTTTGAAAAGATTACATAGAAATTGGGTAAGAGAAACAACTGAAAACACAAGAAAAGAATTGAGAAAGTCACATCAGGTAGATACCACATTTCATCAATTAATATGGCAGACAGTACAAAACAAGAGATATAAAACTGTACAAGCATTTGAAGATTTCTTTAAATGTTTTTAGAGTTCAAGATATGACTCACAAAAACAGATGAAAATAATAACATTTCAGAAGTAAGCTAAATCATATATATACACCAAGTCCAAGTACAAAGTAAGAACTAACATCATTTGATACAAACAGTTACAGATGGAGGAAAAATAAAACAAAGGATTTTGCAAAATCATGAACAGAATGTCTGCACAGGAACACACTGTCTCAAAACTGAAAAAATATTGTTACTGTTGTACTTAAAAAAAATCTTCACAGTATAAATTCTGTCAGTAGCTCTTTAACACTTTCCAAACTTCACCGAAGCTCTCCTGGATACCTACTGGGACTGGCTCTCCTGGGAGAAAGGATACTTTGAAGCATTTCTCATGAAAGGCAGGGTTCCACGGTAGAGTCCTGGTTCTGGGTACAGTTTTAATCTGCCAATAAGTCTCAACAGTCCATTATTCTGCTGTTAATGAAATACCTTAAATTAAGTATTGTGTATATTTGCTATTACCATTGCCACTATGCTCTGGAAATTGTTCCATTCGAATGGTGTACTCACGAGCAGTAAAGTTTGGAAACTGGTAGTAGTGGGCTTTCGTGACAGATGTACTAACTCGTGAACTTATGCTATGAAATCTGATCTTATATTGTGTTATTCATATGTCCTATAACACGCTGATCATGTGATTAACCACTAGCACCTAGACCCTAAGAACAAATATTGGCCAGAAAGCAGATTTTTGTGAAGCATTTGTATAAGCAATAATTCTTTGTGTGCATGCAAATCTATAGCAAACTCAGATTAGTCTCTTGTCAGTAAAAAACTGAAGCACTGGGTTTAGACATAGCCAACAAAATAGAACAAATTGCTAACAGAACTGTCATCCACTACCTTCACAGAGATGGGATGTCAAGGAAGAAACCTCTTGAGATTGTGGTCTCATTGGAGATATGTGATTCTTTATATAATGCAATAGAAAGTTTTAGCTGAATTCAAACATAGCCATAAGGAGTTCTAACATTACTGATGTTAACAATGATTAACTCCAATAAGACTGATGATACCATGGAGAAAAAGGATGAAACAGTAATAATCAACTATCAATTGCGGGGTAAGAACTACAGTTTATGTATTGAGGAAATACCACAAGCACATTCACCAAACCCTAGTGAGGTTTCAGACTTCCTTGAAAAAGTTTAATACTGTACTGCCTCAACTGGACTGAACTGATGTCTGTAAGCGGTTCAAAGAAAGGAAGGAATATAAGAAATTAACATCCTTTCAGCAATGAAGTCATTAGAGACAGAGCACAAACTTGGCTTGAGGAAGTATACAGATGAAATCAGCTGTGTGCTTTACAAGGATCCATGCTCGCATTCACTCCAAATCACAGAAAACCTAAATCTGGATAGCCAGAGGGGGATTTGAACCACTGTCCTCCCTAATATAAATATAAGGTCTTACCACTATGTCACCTTGATCAGCATGCAAGCCATTAAAGATGACAAATTAAAATTGAGTTCATTGATACCAAACTGGCTGTAAATTTCAACACAGGCATAGTAAATACTTGAAACTTCACACACCATCTGCAAGGGAGGTCATGGCACTCATCTTTTGAGCTGTTATGATGTGTTGTTGGTTGAGTTCCTGCAAAATAATGAAAGTTTGACAGGAGTTACAACTGAGCAAAATATGAGGTGTCAAATAAAAAGGGAGGAATGTTAAGAGAGGGTCTCCTGTTGCTACCTGTTACAAATGCTGCAGTGCACACATCAGATGAACCATATTTTTAAGCACATCTGCTTCCACAAAGTTCCCTTGGGTGTTGTGTGTAGCATTGCAGTATATGCTGCAGATACTCCCAATTCCTCTTATACATTATTCCACTGGGTTACTGGCAGGATGGTGTGACAAATGGATATTAGCCATGACTGTCTTTTACATCTTTCTAATGTATCAACATAAACTTAGGCTCATTATCTGTGCTCTCTACAGTTTGGGAAATAGTGTTTTACCATTCTTGCATAAACTACGGCACACTCTGCCCTCAAGTGGGTACAATACCTTGAATTCTGAAAGTACATCTAGTACTAATAGAATGTAACAAAATATGCTTCTCAAGTTTGGTAATGGCACAAATAAGCTGACACACACTGCTTCAAGTATATCGTTGAGCCTAATGCTCAGCATCTGTTGTTGGCTAGACCTGTAGCTAGATTTTCCCTCTGACATCAGTCACAGGACCTAATGCATTCTTGCACAAGCTTGGTCATCCCATAGAAATGTGGAGACTCACTATGTTTGGTACATGCATTTCTTATAAACTACAAGAACATAACTCAAATCAAATACATTGATGAACTCCTGAATGTATTTCTTCAAATAACATGTCACACAATGATCTGAATTCTCCGCTTCCTTACACAACAACACATCACGCCATTGCACATCTTCTAGACACATTGAAGTTTAAATTATTTTCTTGTAGTATGGGTCCTCAGCTTCTATAAACCTGTTAATGGATTTCATCTTGCTTTCAGCTATTGGAACTTTATTTTATGATTGCAATTTTGGCATTAAATGATTTTCAAGCATCTACAAAACATAATAGAACATAATGAGAAAAAATTACACCAAGGTTAACAGAAGGTACAACCCGTTTTGTAGTTTAATGACATTTGTGTACTGTACTTTCAAGATTTTAATATACAAGTTTATGTCAGACAGAGATTACAACACAATACACAGGATTAATTCATCAGAGTAAATGTCTAAAACAGTTGAGAAATTTTTTATTTCTGAGGTCTGTTTGTTCATTGAATACGTACTGTGGCTGTTCTCTGAAGGTGCTATAAATTTCAGTTTCTTCCAGAATGTCCATCGCTACCCTGTGTAGTGCCTTTAAGGATTTCTCGATGCAGTTGGTATTATGATTATTTTTTCTTAGCTGTGCACTAAATGAAGACTTCCAGTTCTCACATATGTCTGTGTACACACTGAATTTGGTGGAGAAACATTTATTGTTTGCCCCACATAGAAATTTTCACATTCACTGCGTTTCATTTTATGTCACTGATTGTGTAAATGGTTTTTGTTTTTAGGTTGTGAAACTGATTATTATCCCTACTTTGTTGATTATCCAAAACCCAATTCATACATTAGTTTATGAAAATCATCGGTTATTCTGTCTGATATGATACCCTAATAAGGTAAAGCAATGTATTTTATTTTTTCTGGTTTTGCTTCTCTTGTTAATGTTATTTTTTTATCTGTAGGGTTGCTTTTGTTATGAAATTTGGTAGTATACATTTTGTCTACCTTATTACCATTGTAGTCATTATTTGTTGTTATATGTTTTAGTATACACAACTCTTTGGTAAATTGTTGCTCTGTTTTCTCCAAATATCAGTCTTTATCTTGTTCTACATCTCATCCTCACTTTGGTTGTGACACAATTTCTTGCCTATTCCTTGAGTTAATCCCTACTCTGAATCCTCTAAACCATCTTTAATTCTATTGTATGCAACACATATGAAGTATTTTGTATCTGCATTTTTAAATATATGTATTTTAGTAATCTTTTTCACCTCCTTTGGCAATTTATTTTATATTTTTATTTTGTGGTGGAGAATCCTGTCTTGAGTTTTTTGTTTGATAAATGCAAGTCCAAACTAGATCTTGTTTCACAATTCTGTATTCGTAAAATATTTACTATTTTTCCTCTGATATACACAACAGATTGATATATGTAGGTACTTGATGCAGTAAGGAACTCAGCTCTTTTAATATAGTTGTGTACAATGAGTCCGACTATTACTTTTAGTTGTTATTTGTACAGTCTTTTTCTGCATATTGAAAACTGTGTCCACACTTCGTGCCTTCGAGCCCCAGAAAAGAATCCTACAGCTAAGAACTGAGTGTATGCAGGAATAGTAGGTCACCACATGGCATTGGGTGTTACAAATTGCCACTAAAACCCCAAGACCACAATGTGTTTATTACATTCTGTTTGGCAGTATCCTTAAATGTTCATTCCAGTTTAACTGACAACCAATGTTCATTCCTAAATGCTTGGTGTCCATTACACATTTTGTATCATCTACGCCCAATCCAGCAGAGCTGATTTCCATCTTTGTGATGAAGTGTATGCTGTTTGTTTTCTTTGTGTTCAGTGCTAATTTATTACATACAACCCACCTGTATAAACCTATAAGGGTTCCATTTGCCTTCTCTATGAGCAGTTCTGGTGTTTTATCAGTTATTACATTGTTACTATTGTCAGGAAAGACAACATTTTCTCCATGTCTTGTACTGTCTGGAAAGTTATAGGCATATGAAGAGAATTGGTCCCCATACACTGCCCTGAGATACGTCTATGTTTATTTATTTCTTGTCTGACAACTGTGTTACTGAACATTTATCACCAGCTGATGAATGAACTATCTCTTACCTTTTGCACCCTGTTTTCCAATTAAGACTGGAAACATTCATTTGCTATTCTTCATACACCTAATGCTTCTAGTTTGTTCAATAGTATTTTATGGTCAACAGTATCAAAAGCCTTGAACAAGCCTACGAATACGTGAGTTACACAGTCACCTTCTTCTATGAGCGGAGAATAGGGACTGGAACCTCATCTATGCCTGCTGAGTTCGTATTTTTTCATTTCTGTATTGTCTTGCTGATATCGAGTTCTATTGTTGAACATCATTGTGCTTGCAGTGTAATTCACTGTGGATGCTACACATGTTATAGAAAGATTTTGTTGCAACTTCTCCACAATAAAAGAGAAGTAGTCATTTATTAACTTTGGCATCTTTGATTTGCAAGTTACTATGCTTGTGTCCATCTCTTCCAGTTTCACATGTCATGACAACCCATACTACTTTCCTTTTATTTTATGTTCCACTTCATACACTATTTTTTCACTGAATGATCTTTTGCAGCAAGAAGTGCCCTTTGTACATGTTTTTGTAACTGTGATAGAAATTTAGAAACTGTGGACTACAGTACTGCTTTCACAAAGAACAGAGCAAATTTAGTGTCTGGGAGGACTTCCTAATATCTGCAATTATCCAACTACTTTCATCACCTGCTGCTGTTAAAGTGGCTGCTTTTTGGAAATATCTCCTCAAAAATTAATTTAAACAATGTGTAGAATTTAGAGAACTTCACAGCTACATTGCTTTACATGTACAGTTTGTACCAGCTTTATTTGGCAATGCCCCAGAAAAAAGTACGTAATTTGCATTCTGAGAAGATCCGTACCACACACAGGCCTGTAGTTGTGCATATTTTACGAAGCCCATCTGTAGCTTTATTAACTGACAGTAATGGTCAGAGAAGCCAACATCTTTCATAAATACAATTTTCCTTGTTGATATCCTTAGCTACATGATCTGACATCAGTGCTGAACATTTTGATACCCTAATAGAAGAGTTTACCATTTGTATCACGCCAAAAGTGGGCTGAATGTCTACGAAGTTATTACTAATTTCATCCTCAACATCTATATTAATATTCATTAATATGTCTCGGCATATTATTACATTCATTGTGGGGATACAGACTGTTCTCAGGACTTCAGTTAGTTTGTTGCAGACACTGTTCATTAATCACTATGTGAGGAGGGCATGCACAGAATGACTAACTTTTTGTGGATAACTAGCTCTGTTAGTTCAGTACTTGGCAATTCAAAATGGTTATCTGCACTAATTGGTATCACATCATCTCTAGCATTAAAATGAACACAATTTCTAATATAAAAACATGATCCCCTACTCTTTAAGGTAGTTCTGAAGTAGCAATTGTACATTCATATGACAATAGCAGTACATGCCGTATTTTAATGTCTCTGCACCAGTGTTTTGTAATGTATACAATTGTGCTGTTCGAAGACTTTAATTCAGTTTCAAGCTGGCCTAATTTATTTTTAATAGGCTGAATATGTTGGCGATGAATAGATAACTTGTATTTTCCCACATTTAGAGCAAGGTGCCATTCATTACACCATCATCTGTCCCAAGAACTTAAGGTTCTTTTTAACAAACATGGCTTCGATAGTTTATAAGTCATGTGCCCTTTTCTCTACACTATAGATACTTCATTTAGCAGCTCACACTACCCTTGCCAACCAGTTGTACAGATTATTATATTGTCCACATAGATCATAATGCTTGAACTGAGTTCTTTTCCTCACCTCTGAGATAGAGCTCTTACAAACTTGACTTAAATATTGAATCCAAAGTGGACTGCCTTAAATTGACAGCACTTGTCCCCAAACAGGAAAGCAGTGTACATTCTGTTTTTGGTCACTAATAACACTTGCCAGTAAATATCCATAAAATCTAAACTTTTCATGTACTTCACGTTACAGAACTTCTGCATGTTCTCATTTATGTTCTCTGGTCTGTTTATCTTTTTTCGTGTTATCAAGTTCAACATTATGACATTAATTTGTAACAAATGTATACCTTCATGTTTTTTATCCATGACCACAAGTGAGTTAATTTATTCTCTTTTGCTTCTCTCACTAAGCCCCTCTCAGCTCACCTGTCTCAACTACTTCAACACTATTTTCTGTTCAGCCACCAATACCAATTAGGGCTTTATGAAAATTGAGACATAATCTTCAACCTGCATAT
The DNA here is from genome assembly GCF_021461385.2 of Schistocerca piceifrons. Taxonomy (NCBI): domain Eukaryota; kingdom Metazoa; phylum Arthropoda; class Insecta; order Orthoptera; family Acrididae; genus Schistocerca; species Schistocerca piceifrons. The sequence goes on from NC_060138.1 coordinate 587,187,768, forward strand.
ATAATTAATTATTTGCCCTGGTTTATATGAAATCATTGCATACTTATTATAGATTACCTGCTCAAGTTCATCCAATTTTTTCACTTATCCCTTTTATTTGCAACAGAACTTCTTTTACAAACTGTCCTCAGTCACAAATTGTGATATTTTTTTTTTAATTCCAATGTACAATGCATTTTAAGTCCTGGGGGCTCATCTTCAGGTACTTCATCAGTTTATATATTTTACTGGTCTACTCCAGTACAGGTTACTTAGTTTTCGAGCACATTGTGAACAGACATACATATTCATATAGATGCTTTTTGTATATCAGCACTTCTGCAAACAAAGGTTGTAATTTTGTTTACAGATATGCTATAAGTCAAAAATTGTATATATGTACATATATAAATATTGTTTGACACCTTGATTTGTTTCTTGTGCTGTTATTGTGATACCTATCTTATTCTTGGCCTGCATAATATACTTGTCACAGATCAATTATGGAACATTATCATTTGCTAAATTAAATTCCATTATATCTGTACATAATAATTATTTTGTATTGATTTAGATTTTCAGATAAGTTAGGTTTGTATTATCCACTGCCACACTTCAGCCAATCAGTGACCTAAATATGATCCTTCAGTTTCAGTTCACTGTTGATGGGTGATGTAATACTGTGTGAAGGTAAATTTCAGAGAGAAGGTTTTCCCTGCCCAACTGCAAAAGATGATATCTGTTACATCATACAGAAACAGCTTCTCCAAGTGACCCAAACATTGTACTGTCTGTCATCCATAATTATAAAGTACTAAGAAGAGTTCCTTTGAATCGTTCCCAAGTTTCCACAACATGACATGCAAGATTTGGTCATAATTTGAAAAATGTCTTAATCAGATTCAAAGCCAAATCGAGCTCACACACAGAGAATAGCCAGTTATAGGTCTTACGTTATAAGCCTAATGTTGGAACTGAAGTCCAAGCCAACACTCTCCAAGGCCTTACACTGACCACTGAATTCTGGATTGTATTTAGCAATTGAGATAGAGTTAACAAAGTGCTGTGCCATTGTCTGGGTGATACCTGCTGGTGTTCTTTGGAGATCCACAATTTGGATGCATCTATTGTGTTTAATAGAAATCCTCCTGAAGGTATCCTACATTTGTGCTCCAAGCAGAATGATTGACAAAGTTCACGAAAATCTGCCATGATATCTTCTTGTGCTCTAATCATTTTTGATCAAAAAGGCTGTGAAGTTACATATAAATAATAACCGATGAGGATAAGATCAAATCATCAGTGAAAGATTAATTGGTTGAACACTGCTTCTGTTCTAGAAAAGGAAAACTGTACCACACTTCTATGGTTCATCTGTAAAATGCCTTAAGTAGTAATACATTATTATGTAATACTATTTATGGTGGAAAAAAAGTTGTGTTCTAGTGTAAGTAATAATGTCTGCTTTACAAAGTGCAACACAATATTTACAGGACCATTACATAAAAAACAAATAAACCTTTGGCCCAACATCAGTGACATTATCTTCATGACGGAGAATATGAACCCATTACACAGAGGTATTAGCAAGTTTAAAATGCGTTTTCGTAAACCAGGAGCCTTTTCATGTCAGCAGTTTTGACTAAAATGCATTTACTCTGACTATGGCTCTTGCATCGTGTGCTGATGTTGGCTATTTTTTGACATTGGTCACTGAACCTTATTATTTATTTTGGTGGAAAATACAAATTGATTGCATTTGTTTTTGACATGGAGAGCAGCTGAATAACTTTTAATGATCTGGTTATTACAAATTTTCAGGTATGTTACTGATTTTCGCATTTATTTGGTGAATGGTGATGGTGGTGGGGAGGGAGGGGTGGGGGGGGGGGACTAGATGTGCTGACAAATTGAACTGTAGTGAAGCCCGCAAGGCCAAGATTAGGTTGGAATGTGACACTTGGTTGTGAGTTGGAGAAGCCAACGAATGTGAGGAGAAGGAAGATGGATGTGCTGACAATCTGACCTCTAGCACATCTGCCAAGAATCATGTGGTACTGGTATCAAAGGTGCCTCAATTACTATCCTTTCCTGTGGATCCTGTCTTCTTTGTGGAAAGTATGGGCTCTGTCACTATTTTTCCACTTGACTGCGAGTGGTATTTCAATGGTAGAGCTAGGCGACATGTATAGTGTGGATAGGGAGCAGGGAGGACTCGGGGTGTTATACCAATCCGCCTAACTAACAAGTTCGAAGTGCTGTCTTTCACTGAAACTGAGCCAGTGGGACTCATTTCATATGTTTTGGGATAACCTGTTTCATCTGGTGTAAAGAGGAGGCAAATGCGAAAAGGGTAGAGGCAATTCAAACATACAGTTAATGGTGGTACCGCTTAATGAAATTGCAACAAGGGACACAAAATGACACCAAGTGGACTCAATGCATATGCCTGGAGGCCTCATTCAACATGTTGCAAAGGCTACTGTGGCAGACATTGAGGGCATGAGGTACAAGCAACTGCAGATTGAGGTGCACGTTGGAAAAAATGATGCCTGTCATCTGAGCTTCGAGATCATACTTAGATTACTCAAGTGACTGGCAGAGAAGGTTGAAAAGACCAGCCTTGCACAAGGAGTTTCAATGAAGCTCACAATTTGCAGCATTTTTCCCAGAACTGATCATGGCCCTTGGCTCTGAGTTGAGTGGAAAGACTGAACCAGAGACTTCAAAAGTTCTGTTACAAGCTAGGCTGCGACTTCCTGGACTTGCGCCACAAAGATGAGAACTACACAATGTCCCTAAATGGGCAGGGGTACGTTCTACGTCAGAGGCTGCTACCCACGCACGTAGCAATACAGATAATGATAGCTGTAGGAAACCCAGAAGTATCAGCGTTAGAGCGAAAGAATGCCTCCCACAGGTGAGAGTATTAAAACCCTAGTGGTTAACTGCTGAAGCATTTGCAACAAAGTGCCAGAGTTCAAAGTGCTCCTGAAAAGCAGTGAAGCTTACATAATATTAGATATAGAAAGCTGGCTGAAATCTGAAACTGGCAGCAGCAAGAATTTTGGGAAAAAATTTTAGTGTATAGCAAAAGCTTTGGCTAATGGGAAATGGAATTATGTATTTATCGCAGCAGACAAGAAATTGAAGCTGCATGTGAGATTGTTTGGGCAATATTCAGTATCAGGGTGATGATAAAATTATAACTGGATTCATCTGTCACCCACCAAACTCATCTTGTGATGTAATCAAAACCTTTAGAGAAAACCTCAGTTTGCTTGTACATAAGTTTCCGTATCAAACTTTAATCATTAGTGGAGACCTGAGTCATCCAACAATCAATTTAAAAAATTACAATTTTGTTAGTGGTGGGCATGGTGAAACATCCTGCAAAACATTACTAAATGTCTTCTCTAAAAACTACCCAGAACAGATAGTTCAGAAGTCCACTCACAATGGCAACAAACAGAGCTTACCTCTTTAAGAATGTCAATATCGAAACTGGTATCAGTAACCATGATGCATTTGTGGCAACACTGAATGATTACCAAAGCACAAAGGGCAGCTAAAACAAGCAGAAAGATATACATATTCAGTGAACTAGATAAAAAAAATCAGTAGTCTGATATCTTCGTGAGGAACTTGAAACTTTCAGCACAGGAACATGTAGCAGAATTATGGTTAAAGTTTAAAAGAATTTTTGACCATGCACTGGGTATATATGACCCAGCAGAATAGTTCTTAATGGGAGGGACCCTCCAAGGAATACAGTCACTTTAAAGAAACTTCTAAAATGGAGACTACTGTGTAAAAGGTGTAAAACAATTCACAGGACTACAGATAGAGGGATGCTGAATAAAACATGTTTGGTGTCAAGAGGGCAATGAGTGAAGCTTTAAATAACTAACATAGCAGAATATTGTCAAATAATCTTTCATAAAACCGAAAGAAATTCTGGTCGTATGTAGAGGCTGTTAGTTGCACCTAAGTTAGTGTCAGTCCCTAGCAAATGAGACAGGAACTGAAACTGAGGGTAGCAAAGTGAAACCTGAAATGCTTAACTCTTGTTTTCAAATGTTCCTTTACAAAGGAAAACCCAGGAGAACTGTCCCAATTTAATCCTTGTACAACTGAAAAGGTGAGTGAAACCAGTATTAGCATCAGTGGTGTTGAGAAACAGCTGAAAATGTTGAAACTGAACTTAGCTCCAGTGCCAAATGGAATCTTTATAACATTCTACACTGAATTTGTGGCTGAGTTAGCCCCTCTTCCAACTATAATCTATTGTAGATCCCTTGAAAAAAAAAAAAAAAAAAATCATGCCCAGTTCTTGGAAAAAAGCATAGGTGACACCTATCTACAAGAAGGGTAGTAAAAGTGATTCACAAATCTGCTGTTCAATATCTTTGACCAGTATTTGTTGTAGAATCTTAGAACATATTCTGAGTTCATACACAACGAAGTGTCATGAACAGAATGACCTGCTCCACGCCAACCAGCATGGAGTCTGAAAACATTGATCACGTGAAAAAAACTTATACTTTTCTCACATGACATACTAGCTTTGGATCAAGGCAGTCAGATAAATGCAGTATTTCTTGATTTCTGGGACACATTTGACTCAGTAGCAAACTTATGCTTATTGTCAAAAGTACATTCATATGGAGTAGTAGTAGTTGTTCTGGTCTTCAATCCGAAGTCTCGTTTGCTGCAGCTCACTATGTAATGAGCCTTTTCATCTCTGAATACCTACAAAAACCTACATCATTCTCAATCTGTACTCATCTCTTGGTCTCCCTCTATGATTGTTACCCCCACAATTCCCTCAAACACTAAATCGATGATCCCTTGGTGTCTCACAATGTGACCTATCAACTGATCCCTTCTTTTGCACAAGTTGTGCCACAAATTTCATGTCTCCCCAATTCTATTCAGTACCTCCTCATTGGTTATGTGGTTTACTCATCTAATCTTCAGAACTCTTCTGTAGCAGCACACTTCGGAAACTTCTATTTTCTTTTTGTCTAAACTGTTTATTGTCCATGTTTCACTTCAAAAAATGGCTACATTCCAGACAAAAATCTCAGAAAAGAATTCCTAATCCATAATAAATATTAACAAATGTCTCTTCTTCAGAAATGCTTTTCCTGCCATTGCCAGTCTAGATTTTATATGCTCTCTACTTCGGCCAACATCAGTTATTTTGCTGCCCAAATAGCAAAGCTCATATACTAGTTTAAATGTATTGTTTCCTAATCTAATTTCTTTAGCATCACCTGATTACATTCCATCATTCTTGTTTTGTTTTTGTTGATGTTCATCTTACATCCCCCTTTCAAGACATTGTCCGTTCTATTTGACCACTCTTCCAAGTCCTTTGCTGTCTGTGACAGAATTACAACTTCATCGGCAAAATCTGAAGGTTTTTTTTTTTTCCTTCTCTCGAAACTTTAATTCCTACTCCAAATTTTTCTTTGGTTTCCTTTCCTGCTTATTCAGTGCACAGACTGAATAATATTGGGGACAGGCTACAACCCTGTCTCACTCCCTTCTCAACCATTGCTTCCCTTTCATATCCCTTGACTCTAATAACAGCTGTCTGGTTTCTGTACAGGTTGTAAACAATCCTTCGCTCCCTTCATTTTGCCCCTGCTACCTTCAGAATTTCAAAGAGAGTATTCCAGTTATCATTGTCAAATGCTTTCTCTAAGTCTACAAATGATATAGATGTATGCTTGCCTTCTCTTAACTTGTCTTCTGAGGAAAGTCATAGGCTCAGTATTGCCTTCCATGTTCATGTATTTCTCCAGAATCTAAATTGATCTTCCCTGAGGTCAGCTTCTACTAGTTTTTCCGTTATTCTGTAAAGAATTGGTGTCAGTATTTTGCAACCATGACTTATTAAACTGATAGTTTGGTAATTTTCACACCTGTCAGCAACTGCTTTCTTTGGAATTGGAATTAATACATTCTTTTTGAAGTCTTGAGGTACTTTGTCAGTCTCATACATATTGCACACCATATGGAAGAATTTTTTCATGGCTGGCTCTCTCAAGATTATCAGTAATTCTACCTTCAGGGCCTTGTTTCAACTTAGATCTTTCAGAGCTCTGTCTGTCACATTCTTCTCGCAGTATCATATCTCCTATCTCATCTTCCTCTATGTCCACTTCCTTTTCTACAATATTGCCTTAAAGTTCATCTCCCTTGTATAGACCCTCTACATATTCTTTCCACCTGTCAGCTTTTGCTTAAGAGTCGTTTTCCATCTGATCTCTTGATATTCATACAGCTGCTTCTCTTTTCCCCAAAGGCCTCTTAAAATTTTTCCTGTAGTTGGTATTTATCTTTCCCTTAGTCAAATATATTTCTAAATTCTCATATTTGTCCTCTAGCCATTTCTGTTAAGCCATTTTGCACTTCCTGTCAATATCTCTTTCTTTTTTAAACGTTTTTATTCCCTTTTGCCAGCTTCATTTGCTGCATTTTGAAATCTCCTCCTTTCATCACTTACATTCAATATCTCTTGTGTTATCCCAGGATTACCACTAGGCCTTGTCTTTTGACCTATTTGATCCTCTGCTGTCTTCACCATTTCATCTCTTAAAGCTATCTATTCATCTTCTACTGTGTTCCTTTCCCCTGTTCTAGTAATCTGTTGCCTAAAGCTCTCTCTGAAGCTCTCAATAACCTCCAATTCCTTCATCTTATCCAGGTCTCAACACCTTAATTTCCTACATTTTTGCAATTTATTCAGTTGTAGTCTACAGTTCATAACCAATAAATTGTGGTCAGTGTCCACATTTGCCTATGGACACATTTTACAATTTAAAAACTGTTTCCTAAATCTCGGCCTAACCATTATATAATCAACCTGAAATCTTTTGGTGTCTCCAGGTATCTTCCATGTATACAACCTTCTTTTGTGATTCTTAAACCAAGGGTTAGAAATGATTAAATTGTGCTCTGTGCAAAGTTCTACTTGGCGGCTTCCTCTGTCGTTCCTTTTCCCCAATTCATATTCACCTACTATTTTCCTTCTCTTCCTTTTCCTACTATCAAATTCTCCCAATGAAAATTAAATTTTTGTCTCCTTTTACTATCTGAATGATTTCTTTTATCTCATCATACATTTCTTCAGTCTCTTCATCATCTGCAGAGCTAGTTGGCATATGAAGTTGTACTACTGTGGCAGGCATGGACTTCACATCTATCTTGGCTATGGTAGTGTGTTCATTATGCTGTTTGTAATAGCTTACCTGCATTTCTATTTTCTTATTCATTATTGAACCTCCTCCTGCTTTACCCATATCTGACTTTGTATTTATAACACTGTATTCATCTGACCGGAACTCCTGTTCCTCCTACCACTGAATTTCACTAATTCCCACTATATCTAGCTTCAACCTATCCATTTCCCTTTTTAAATTTTCTAATCTACCTGCCCAATATAAGTATCTAGCATTCCATATTCTAATCCATAGAATGCCAGTTTTGTTTCTGCTGTTGACGACATTCTCCTGAGGAGTCCTTACCCGGAGATCTGAATGGGAGGCTATTTTGCCTCTGGAATATTTTATCTAAGAAGACACCATCATTATTTAACCATGCAATAGAGCTGCATGTCCTCAGGTGGGATTACAGCTGTAGTTTCCCCTTGCTTTCAGCCGTTCGCAGTAATAGCACAGGAAGACTGTTTTGGTTGATGTTACAAGGCTAAATCAATCAATCCTGCAACTACTGAAAAGGTTGCTGCCCCTCGTAGTTGGTACACAGCTTATTACCTTGGATAGAGTCTCATCATCAGATGCAGAAGTCACTTCGGATGTATCCCAAGGAAGTGTATTTGGTTGCTTGCTCTTCATGTTGTATGTTAATGACATTGTGGATAATAGTAATAGTAACCACAGACTTTTTGCAGGCAATGCAGCTCTCTATAATGAAGTACACTCTGAAAGAAGATACATAAATGTTCAGTCAGTTCTTGATAAGACTTCAAAGTGGTGCAAAGGTCGGCAACTTGCTTTAAATGTTCAGAAATGTAATATCATGCATTTCACAAAATGAAGTAATGTATTATGTGACACACTGTAAGGATATGAAGGGGAATGATTAGCTATGTTCAGTTGTGGGTAAAGCAGATGGTAGACCTCGTTTTATTGGTAGAATACTGGGGAAGTGCAATCAGTCTACACAAGAGACTGCATACAAATCACCTGTGCAATCCATTATAGAATAATTCTCAATGTGTAGGACCATACCAGACAGGACTAACAGGAGATACTGAACATATACAGAGAAAGGCAGAACAAACTGTTACAGGTTGGTTTGACCAGTGGGAGAATGTTACAGGGATGCTCAAGAAACTGGACTGGCAGACTCTTGATGATAGACATAAACTATCCCAAGAGTCTAGCAACAAAGTTGCAATAACTGACTTTTAATGAAGACTCTACCAATACACAACTACTCCCTATGCATCACTCACATAGGGATCAAGAGGACATGATTAATATAATTACAGCAAGCACGAAGGCATTCAAACAACCATTCTTCCTGCACTCCATACCTGAATGGAACAGGGAGAAACCCTAACAAATGGTACAATGGGACATACCTCTGCCAGCACTTCACAGTAGTTTGTATGGGTGTAGATGTCGGTGTAGATGTAGAGAAGGGGAAAAAGACGGTGCATGTACTGTCCTGCAGAATCTTGGAATACCTCCCAACACATAAACTTCTTTGATTCTACTTTCCTTCAAATACACATGCCATATCTTAATCTAAAAGACTCACCTGGAACAATTACATCAGGTTTTTGGAGAAGAATAAGGCTTTGAGGTTAGTTTACAATATTGTAAGTCTGTCAGATATGGCAAATGACTTGGAAGAGCACTTGAATGGAATGGATAGTATCTATAAAACTGTTTAGAAGATTAATGTCAACAGAGGCAAAACAAGGGTAGGCCAACAGAATGTAGCCAAGTTAAATCTGGCGATACTCAGGTAATTAGACTAGGAACTAACATAGGCCCTACTAAAAGCAGTATAAGAATTTTGCTATTTGAGCAACAAAATAACTGATGATGACAGAAGTAGATAGGCTATATAATGCACACTGGTAATAGCAAGAAAACCATTTCTGTAAAAGAGGAATTTGTTAACATCTAATATCAATTTAAGTGTTAGGGAGTTTCCTCTGATGATATTTGTCTCAAGTGTGGCCTTGTACAGAAATAAAACATAGGCCTATATGATAACCAGTTCAGACAAGAAAAGAAGTTTTCGAGATTAGGTGTCACGGAAGAATGTTGAAGATCAGATAGGTATAGTGAATAATCAATAAGAAGGCACTGAATCGAACTGAGGAGAAGAGAAATTTGTGGGATAACTTGATTAAGAGAAGGGACAGGATATATTCTGAGGCACCAAGAAACTGTCAGCACAGTAATGGAGGGAAATGTAGTGGGTAAATATTATAGAGGGAGACCAAAGCTTGAACACAGTGAGCAATTTCCAATGGATGTAGGTTGCAGTAGTTACAAAGAGGTTTGCACAGAACAGACTAGCATCGAGAGCTGCATCAAACCAGTATTAGGACTGAAGATCCTAACAACAACAACAACATGGCTGAAGTTAATTTGTCCTAAAACATAATGTCCAAGCTCACTATAATTTCTTAGCATATTGTGCAATTTCTTTGGTGACTTATAAGGAATTTTATTAGCTTCCTTCAGTGGAATATCGGTATGGGGACGGTAGTAAAAAATGAAATATCAGTGAAAGAGAATGACACCTTGGCAGTGCAAAGCGTTACACATAACCTTTCAAACCAATTATTTGGGGCAAGTGAAAGCACAGTTGGATACCTCAACACAGATTCTTAGTGACCCATTAGTAGAACTATCGATAGGGGATCGCCAAAAAAAAAAATTACATAGGGAAATCAATACTTGCCATGGTGTGAAATACTGTTGTTTCTGTATCATACTATTGCAGTTATATACCTAGGAGAACAAACATTTTATTTTTCTAGACCATAAACACTCTATAAGGCTAAAAGTATAGTTTTTGCAAAAGTTATCAATAACCTATAAGCCCTATGAATTAAAAGTGAAAAATGTGCCTTCAGTAAGGCCACAGTCAACCACCTGTATCATCCTTGTAAAAATATACGTATTGAGAGATTATCTCTAATGTATGCGTATAAATAAAAATGTGGTTTGTTACGTGAACATGTTTGTTTTTCGTCTTAGATAGAGTCGACTGAAAATAGAAACAAAATTTCAAACATAAAAGTGACGTTCTGGGTGGTTTTCATAAATGGAAGTTTCCTTCACCTTCATGGGAGAGAAATTATTTTTTTGGAAACTAGACTATTCAGGAATTAGGAACAGAAGTCAGTAAGTACGTTGAAAAAGCGAAAATTGTGGGGGAAGGGCTATTTTTTTCCTTCTTTTCATAACTATTTACTCTGAGAATGAAAATTAAATTATTTTCTCGCGAAGCTGTAGTTTCGATACTGCGCTTGTACCATTGCTTAATCGTGCCATCTTTCAATCAGTTTGAACTAATTCTTAAGTTCACCCGCATAAGAAATGCGTCTGTATTTCAGTTAAGCGAATTTAGACAGAAGCGATAGTATTTACCACGACAGTCTCTTAAACCAACCAATGACTGACCTGCCATGACTTCTATGGACTGGAAAAACTCATCCGGATGAATATAGCCAAATTGTGGAAGTAATGTCAGCAGTATACGTAGTGCAGCTAAGAACCAATATAAGTTGTAATTCCGGCGTACTGATTCACAGTACCATGTAAATCTTCGAGTGCTGTGGTTAACAAGCTTTTGGAACATGTCTGTTGATTCAGAATGTTCAGCATGTATTCTGAAATAAATATGCTGGTACTAATAACACCGCCCACTGTCATGCCACAATTTGTCAACAACGCTGTTTACAAATGAACATACTGCTGCTTCTCCAAAGATGTTATGTTGCCCTTAATAAGTAGTAAGTAGTAATGGATGCCGAGTGTCATTTGTTTAAATTCAAATTGAATTTGTTTATAAACATTACCTTACTTTTGAAAGTTGAAAGATAACATGGTTTCATTGCGGAAGTACAAGAAGTTCCTTAATTACAGTGGAGCTGCTGTTGTATTTATAGGGTTTGTATGATTATACTCAAATGAAACAAATCCTTATGAGACCGGTTGCATTAGGTTATTGTAGTTATAAGGATGAGGTTCATTGTTATCACGATGCGTACTCTGTTGCATACATTCTTGTATGCTAAACGCAAATGTTATAGAACTTTCTAATTCTTATGGATGGGTTTTACCCTTTCGTAACACTATATTTATGTAGGACCGAACAGTTTGCGATCCATATATTCCGCAATGAAAGTGTATTTTATAAAATAAAATAAAACAAAATAAAAAATACTCCCAGGGTGTCGCACAAACTTTAGCGCAATCTTTATTGTTGCAGCAGAAGTGGATGGATAACGTATCATATATACACAACCCGATTAAAGCCTGCTTTTGGGACTACTCTCTTGAGGCCCCATAAAACGAAACCAGAGTATATTTATATTACTGATCCGAAGTTGAAAGGTAATAAAATTAGTTTATTACATTCTCCTTTTTTCATGCAATCCACGTATTATAAGACATAGTCACACTGAAATAAAATGTGTACTGTTCATTGTTGACTGTAACACATTTCGTCATATCGTAGTCGACTGTAGCAGAGGCTTTGCATAGAATGCAACAGCTTACCCAGGATACGAGTGAGAAGGGGGGGGGGGGGGGAGGTTGCACAACTCAAACTCTGATATTAGTTTCTTGGGGATTGCTGAAATATGATTTCCAAAAGACATTTTGTAAATGTGGTGTTTGATGTTGAGTGAGTAGCGTACTGTTTACAATATTTACTGTGATTTAGATGTGGTAGTTGTCATAGATATTTTTCATCCCAGAAAACAAATTTAATTACAGAAATATGATTTCTTTTTAACTCAGCAGTGTAAATTCCAGATTTGAATATCAACCATGTTAGGGAAAGGACAGGTTTCTGCTTACCATAAATATAACACATTGAGTTCCAGTCAAGCACAAGAAAAAGACTTGCACATTTAATTTTCAACCAAAGCCATCTTTCATATATTCGCACAATCAAGCACATCTCACAAATATATGAACCAGAATGCAGTCCGGTCTAAGCTACTATGTTTTCGTTGTAATTGATACTTGTAACCATAGGACAAGAAGTCTCCCATCACATTCCCAAAAACCACCAGGTATTTAGCCTGTTTCATACTTTGTTAGTTACATAGGTCATAATTTATAGCCGGCCGCGGTGGTCTCGCGGTTCTAGGCGCGCAGTCCGGAACCGTGCGACTGCTACGGTCGCAGGTTCGAATCCTGCCTCGGGCATGGATGTGTGTGATGTCCTTAGGTTAGTTAGGTTTAAGTAGTCCTAAGTTCTAGGGGACTGATAACCACAGCAGTTGAGTCCCATAGTGCTCAGAGCCATAATTTATAATTGGAGTGAAAGCTTGACGCAAAAAAACCCTATATTTCCATCCTAACAATGAAACTTTCAGTAGTATGGGATGAATTCTCTCTTCAGTTTGCTCATCCATGTGGATATCAGGACACTTCATCATGGCAACTGTCTGCCCCTGCTAGCTGAGTGGTCAGCGCGACAGACTGTCAATCCTAAGGGCCTGACTTCAATTCCCAGCTGGGTTGGAGATTTTCTCCGCCCAGGGACTGGGTGTTGTGTTGTACTAATCATCATCATTTCATCCCCATCGACATGCAAGTCGCTGACGTGGCGTCAAATCGAAAGACTTGCACACGGTGAACGATCTACCTGATGGGAGGCCCTAGTCACACGACATTTACATTTATTTTGTCATGGCAACTGTTGTAACCCTTGATTGGGTAGCAATAAGGCTCTACTTGTGCTTTATGTGTGTAGATAGTGCTTTTTCAATAATATAACTACAAAGTGTTGTCTTTTGGATCATGTAAGATTTGTTTCAGTGGGAATCTGAAGAATGTGGTACTAGTCATCAAAGTCACATAAAATGTTTACTTTTAAAGTCTTCTAAAGACGTTTTACTTAAATCTGTTGGACACATGGCTTCACTAAAATCTGCTACACACTTTGGTTTAAACAGTAGTGTAGTAAATTTCTAAAAATAACTTTGTTGTAAGGCAGAAGACTATTCTGCTTCATTATTGGCAATTGCTGAGATATTACTCTAGTCACACTACATTGGTCTTTCCATATTTAACTTTACTAGGGTAATTCAAGAAGGGGAATAACAATAGCTCTTCGTGGGCGCTTAAAGACCTCTTGTGAATTAAATGCCATCTCTAGATAGAAGAGAAAATCAGAGCTTCCAATGTGATTGATAAATGGAGGCAAGTGTGCAATTGCACTTAGAGATATAGTTTCAAGATGGAAATGTTGATTGATAACCTATATGGTGGGCAATTATAACCAGAGTTTTATGTTCAAAGAAATCATCCCCAGCTGCAGTTCATAACTGACTAGTGGAAGTTTATGAAGCAAAGGTGGTGTCACAAAAACAACATGTTTTTGGTGCACGCAATTTTGGTAAAGGCAGAATAGAAATAGAAGTACGAGTCGATCAAAGGCCATGGCTGCCAAGCACTTCCACCCCATGTGACAATGTATGCTGTGTTGAAGGGTTCTTTCAAGATGATTGTTGCATTCACATGAGACAAATTGCATGCAAACTCAGTATCTCCAGTGGCATCATAATGGATATTGTGCACACTATATTGGACCTGTAGATGTGTTCTTCCTGTATATCATGGCAGTTCTCAAATGTGCATAAAACCAAGTAAATGCGATCATCTCTCATGCACCTAAAGCAGCATCAGCAGAGGATGGTACATTTCAACACCATCTAGTCACAGCGGATGAATGTGGGTGCATCATGTGATACCTGATATGTAGAGTGCTTAATATCATGGAGACACTCTGCTCCTGCTGTATCAAAAGTTATGGCCACAGTGTTTTGGATCACACAGTTATTATATGAAACTTATCAAACTTGAAAACAGTTTATAGAAGATAATTCAGAGGAAATGACTGGGACTACTTTAGAAAGATGGTTGTAGGAAATCAACACCACATACATACTTGGTTGTGTGTGGTTTGGTCCTCCATTCCCAGGGCTCTTTATTGGAGCACCCTCTACACAACCCAACCATCACACTAAGTGATTTCTTTTATACAGGTTTCAATGGATTTTTTTTATTAATGGAGTGAGTGCTTAGGTAGCACTGGTGACTATGCAGTAAGTAATATGTACCACTGCCGTGGAAACTTTGTGTATCTCTTTGTTTTACTGAATAAACCCTTTCACCTAGAGGACATCTTACATTTTGAACAACTCTCTAATTTTACCTATTCCCTCATATTTTGAGATAGCATAAAAGCCTTTGTTTCAAAAAAATTGAAGTATCACATAAAAATTAATTGTGATGGTTCTCCATACTTTTACTTGTGTAGGGAGATTGTCATCACATGTGCTATAGTAAACTAAGGGAAAAGAATTGGAAGAGATTTAAGACTGCAGGTGGCAGTGATAATATTGAATAAAAACTTTTTAGTCTTCTAGCCATGTCATATGATTAAAACTCCTTGAGCTTAAGACCAAGCTCTCATTGGCCATTGCCAAATGATACAATTGCCAGTGGGTTGCTGGTACCCTCTTATATACACTAGCTGCTGGCTGTGACATCACTGGGGCTTGCCTTATCATCATATGTGAGCATACATTGAGTCGGTGTTCAGTGAGCCCAGTTTAACCCACTTGAACTTCACAGTCACTAGATCCCATGTTGCCCTGAGCTGCAGGCACCATCTCTATTAAGGTGTTATCAGTGTTTTTTTTTTAATGTGATACACAGCCTCAGAAGCCGTTGGTGCAAGCCACAACAGAGGTTTCATCAAAACTGATCTGGTGACTATTTTCTGAAGGCGTGCTCAGCTAATGCAGATTGATTGGCTGTAGCTTAGATGATAAGACTTCTCATGCTGCTCCCTACATTGTTCTGTCATGCATACTGTTTGTGCGATGGAAGACTGGCCATACTTGTAAGGTATCTTGTAGAGCATAGGTGTTCTGAGACCCGTTAAATCTTTAACTGGTCTCAGTAATTGGCAGATTTTTTGTCTGAGGTCTGAAGATTAATTAGATCTTGTGTCTTTCAGCAGACAGCTTCGCTTACTTGAGACAGAGAAAAGCAAGTTTCTTTTCCTGTTCCTCATTGGTGGTCTTATTGTCGTGGCTTGATATTACATCATTTCATTGTGACCATTGTTCCTTAAGACGCTGCATAGGTGGCTCAGCTCATGGAATAGATTATTGGTGTCTGATATTGTTTTTGTGCGATGCACCCATGTTTGTAACACAGTGTGCTTCTGTGTCAGGCAGGTAGCTTGGAAGTACAGATTGGTATGAGTAACTTTTCTATTGATGCTGTCGTCAAAGCACCCGCTTTGTTTGTACGGATGAGGACGCTGAAGAAGGGCTACACATTGTTTTTTCCTACCTCCATGGTAAGCTGGATGTTGTGTTAATGCAGTTGACATGTTCCAAAAACCCATCAGGTTTTTCATGTGTATGAGGCCAAATAAACTTGTTGTCAGTGTTTAGGAACAAACAACCAGGCTTTCCGTGAACAGCTGCAGCTAATGGACTTCCCATCACAATGCCACTCATCTGGTTATAATCCAGGTTGTTGTACAGGAAGTAAGACGACATAAGAAAGTGTCTAAATAGCTCAACCACATCACTTAGAAAAAACTGGGATACTAGACCCAAAGAGTTGCTGATGGCACATTCATAAATAGTGCCATCACATCAAAACTGACCATTATGTCACTCTCACTAGACGGTTCATTCAGCCGATGAAACCAGCCGAGTTTTTCATATGATGTTCACAGTGTTGTACTGTAGAGTGAGGAGATCGACCAAGTACTTCGTTACCTTTTATGTCGATGAGCCTACGGTAAATATGATGAGTCAATAGAATGTCCCATCCTTGTGGATCTAAGGTAAAGTGTAAGCAGTAAGCAGTCTTGGTGCTTGAGGAAGATGATTTTTTTGAACACACACAATCTTCCACTGAAGAGCACTTAAGAAGCTCAGATGTCTTTCATGTTATTTTCAATGTTGGGTCATATGGGAGCATCTGCAAATTGATCTTCAGTTACTGAGACCAGTTAAAGAAGCAGCAGGTCTCAGAATGCCTGGGATCTACAAGACACCTTGCAAGTGTAGCCACCTTATATCAGACAAACAGTACGGATTGTAGAACAATGCCATTAGGAGCATGAGACATTTTATTGTCTATGCTATCCCTGAGAAATCTCCTTTAGCTGAACATTATTTAAAAAAAAAAAATAGTCACTGGAGCAAATTTGATGAATCCTCTGTTGTGGCTCACACTAATGGCTTCTGGGTCTGTGAAATTAAAGAAACCATCTAAATAAAAAGTATCCATAACACCCTTAATGAAGACAGCAGCCTACAGCTCAGCGCAGTGTGGTATTCAGTGGTTGCGAAGTTAAAGTGAGCACTCAAATACAGAGTCAACATATTGCCCATATACGGCGATGTGGCGAACACCAGTGATGTTACTGCCCGCAGCTAATGAATATAAGGCTGTGTCAGCAGCCCACTGGCAGTCATAGCACTTGACAATGGCTAAGGAGAGCTTGGTCAAAAGCTCATGGAATTTTAACTGCTTGATGTGGCTAGAAGGGCGAGAACTTTTTATTTAATTGGAAGAAAATTTAAAATCATAAGGGTAAGGACATACTGCTCACAGCCTACAGGTTGGTTTGAACAGATTCTATTGGAGGTGTTGTCATCCTCTAATCTTTGAAATGAGTTACCAAGTCAGCTATAGGGAGAGCTACTGTTTAATCTGGGCTGTGAAAGCAGGATCAGCTAATTACAGCATACATACAGAGACACTTCAGCAGACATTTTCCCCATACGCTGTCAATGAATGTAAAGGGAATATTCCCTAATAAATGTTAGTATGGAAATTACTACCCTCTGCCAAGCACTTCACAGTGGTTTGCAGGGTAGAAATGTGGATGTAGTCTCCGAACTTCAGTGCAAATTGGCATTTTACACACACGTATGCACATGCACTTGCCCACTTACTGACACACACACACACACACACACACACACACACACACACACACATTGGCAGAGCTGAGTGAAGTGACAAAAGAAGAAGAAGAAGAAGAGGAAGAAGAATCATCCTAAGACTGACTAGGTATTGGATTGTGAACATCTTAAGTTTTAGATGACTCGTACCCACAGAGCTACCAAGCAACACTCTTAAAAAAGTATCATTGCATTGGCTATAAATTAGGATCAGAAAGCATCTGATTTTTCTTCATTTTAAAGTAAAATAAATTAGTTTTATGCAGGGAGAAACTATTGACTAAAAGTCAAGTGTTTTTAATTTTATTTTGAATCTAAAAATTCCAAATTTCTGGCTTAATGATTATCATAGCATTATAAGACCTCTGTAATGTAATACAAAACCTCTCTGTGTATCCGAGACACGGAGCCAAAGTTGATAAGCAAATATGATCTTCTTCTCTTGTCTTGCAATTTGGAAACGAAAGTTATAATTTATCTGTAACTTACTGTTCCTTGTTGGCTACAGATAAGCAAAGAAGGAACTGTTTTGTGAAGTGTGTGTAATAGTTCCAACATCTTTGGAGAGCTCTTTACATAACATGTGATTAGTTACTCTAAACAATATTCTTATTACTCACTTTTACTGAAAAAGTAGTATTTTCTGTTACTCTGTCTGCATTGCAGCCGAGTACAATTCTATAGAAAAACAGAGTGAAATAATGCAGAATAATTTAGACTACTATTATCAAGTCAGTTGCAGTGAGAGGCACATCTATGTGCTGGTCATAATGAACTAAGCACAATTATGAAATGGGGTCATTCCACATCAAGGGGACCAGGGGTTCTCACTTGAACACCTCCAAATCTAATGAAATTTGGTGTGAAGGTTGTATATGGTCTTCGAGGGTTATATATCAAATTTCATTCCAGTATCTTCAGTCGCTGAATTTTTAGGAGCTTTTAAAGAGAGGCTACTCATAAATTGAGGAAATTTTTGAAATTCTTATGTTGAACAGCTAAACTATCCCTAAAGTAATAAATGTTCTTAATGTTTTAAATCTTTGTCTTAAGGATGCTGTTAACTTTATTTGAAAGTTATTGACAGCAATGACATCATGATGGAGACAGTTGCTCATCATACAAATGCTAATATTCTAGCATTCACAGTGTTACGTGGCTTTATGCTTAATTACAGACTTACTATTTTATCAGTTGATTTGTTTTCACCACGTAACGCCCGCTGTTTACGTCCTCCTTCGTTGCTGAGTGATGTATCACTCTTCGTTCTGACGCCGTAACTCTTCCTTTCCTTTATCTTTACTACTTTTTATCTATATAAATGATGAACTATTGGTTTTGCCGTTTAACAACTTTTTAATAACTGTGGAAGTATTACAGGCATCGCGTCCCACCTAATGTGTCACCCACCTATACATTTTACATGAACCTTTCAAGACTGGATCGATCTGTTTACAAAGAGAAAGCAGAATATCTCTTCCTTTGACGTTGTCCAACAATGACCTAGGAAGCTCGATGCCCTCGCGGCCCAGGCTCTTCCATGGCTCGCGGTAGTTTGCAGCATTTGTTTTATTCCTTGCCCACTTGCCGCTACGTTGAACTTTTGTGGTGATCGTTGGGCAACGTCTTCCACGTTATCTGCAACATAAATAAACTTTCTTCCCACAGTATTTGTGAAAACCCAAAAACAAACTTAAAGAACATAATAATAATAACTGTTCTTACAATTATTCGTATAAGTCTTGGTCGATTTAATGAGGGGTGGGACAGGTGTAAGCCTTGTGACACCACACACCCCCACTATAGGCCAGACTTATGTGAATTATTCTCATTTTGTACATTTTATTTGATAAAACATTCACATAAGTTTTCCACTAGTAAATCACACAAAACTTGGAACAGCATTGTCAGATCGATTTCAAACTATACGAATTCATTCAGATTGGCAAACACCAAGCGTTTTCAACATATTAAATTACATCTATTTTTGATATGTTTGAATGTACAGAGCTTTTGAGGATAAGGTACGTAAATCATATCTCACTAAAGAGCCTTCTTACCCTTCAGTTTTTATTCTTCATCTGATTTGAAGGTAGACTACAACATTGCATAATCCCATATCCTTCTTGGCACCATAGTATACCAAAAAGGAATGGCCCTAACTAGGGAACCTCACCTAATGGTTGAGTAGAACCCCATAAACCCTAACATTTAAGGACCCCGCCGTCATGGTCGTGTAAGTCCTCATAACATCTAAGGACTAGGGAACCTCCCCTTTTTCTTTGGTCGAGTAGAACCCTTCCTTCTCACTTCCCCCACTTCCATCCTAATATCTAATACAATTTGGTATGTTTTGTCTACCTGTAAATCTTGAATATTTTTACGCTTTTGTGTGAACTTAAACAATTTTTCTTCATATCAGTACCAGTCCTTACCTCAATTTGTGCTCAGTGCATTGCTAATACGTTTACAAATCTGCGTGTTCCTGTTCTCTATCACTTACTAATATTATTTGACGTAATAATGTCCTTGTTCTTTACTTCTCCCCCACTATTTCTCCCCTAGAAAGCAGGACATTATTACGGCGAATGTTGAGCTCTCTATATCTTGAAGTCCAAGTTCTCTCATGTGTTGTCATGTTCTGTTTTTTAAATATATTAATATTAATCTCCTAAATAATAAAAATATACTAATAAAAGAAATAAAACCCATCCCCTAGTCAGTACACGACTTACAAAAGTATAAAAAAATTCTGTCACTATACTTGTGTATAAATCGTTTAATATGTTCCACATTATACAATAATTAATGAACATTTCTTTCAGGTTACAAAGAAGCAGGGGTTTTTCTGCTTGTGAATCTTTTGCCCATTTATTTTTACTGCAACACAATCCTCTTTGCCAGCTCATAAATAAGTCTGAAACTTAATCTTAAGTTCTTCAATTATGATGTCCATATATTTACGTTTCTGGCACTCTTCCATTTGTATTTGAGCAATATCTACTTGGCTCACAACAACAGCTGTGGTAATTACCTTAGTAATGCTGCCTTCGGCTTTCAGAACTTTGCACTTTATGTATCCCATTGAATCTCTTGTGCTGATCCATGGAAGCTCTAATGGTGACTCTCTAAGTGATGATAATGAAGTATTAGCAGTAAAGCAAGCATCAGCAACATCCATGTCTTCGGGGGGGATGATGATTCTTGCTTATCCTGTTGGAGATGATTCTTTTTGGGCCACTTCATGTTTACATTTGATACAAATTTTCTGACTAGGTATGAAAACTTCATGAGTCAGTAACTGCAATGGTTACTGGTGTTAAAGGCTTCTTGATTACAGCAAGTCTTGGGTTGCAGCAAGTCTTCTGCAGGAATTGAAATTTTGTCATCAACAAGACATTATGGTGTGAACAAATTTGGGCATCTTCAGCAAAAACAAGCCCAGACCTACGTCATAGAAACTCCTTGTCCACTGGTGACATTTCCTTAACTGATTGTAGTTGACTTATACCATAATAGAGTGGTGATGACTTATGACAGTCAGCTCTATCTGATCCATCAAAGTAGCAGGATGCAAGGGTCTCTTGGTTCATTTTGTACAGTAGTTATTAACCTATAAGAAGCAATTTTGAAAGCTCATGACTATCCTGGTTTGAAGCATAGCAGATTCAGGCTTATTTGTATATAAAATATATGAATTACCATATCAAAACACAGTGTTTTAGTGCTTACTTTCAGCTGCAACAATATTATTGATTATTCAAACACTTGGTACTCAACACTAAGATTGCATGATATCAACATCAAAGATCACACTGCACAGAACACTGACACTGTGAAAACTGCCAATAGTGAAAGCAGCAACTGAAAGTCGTGATTCAGCAATGTATTACTGCAGCGAGGAAAGAGCCTTAAAAACTATTGGTGCTTTATAATGCTGATGGAAACTGACAATGCAGATACGCACCACCATGCATTGAAGGGTTCAAATGTTCAAAAGCAACATAGTGTTCCATTATGATCTTCTACATTTTATAATCTTCGGAATATTGTCAATGGTTTTATTATATTTATGTTTTATACCGCAAAATAATGTAAAACACTTCTTATAAGCACCGAGCGAGGTGGCGCAGTGGTTAGCACACTGGACTCGCATTCGGGAGGACGAAGGTTCAATCCCGTCTCCAGCCATCCTGATTTAGGTTTTCCGTGATTTCCCTAAATCGTTTCAGGCAAATGCCGGGATGGTTCCTTTGAAAGGGCACGGCTGATTTCCTTCCCAATCCTTCCCTAACCCGAGCTTGCGCTCCGTCTCTAATGACCTCGTTGTCGACAGGACGTTAAACACTAACCACCACCACCACCACCACCACTTCTTATTAGCATAGTTACTTTCCCTAAACCACAGGCGAATCTTATACTATTAAAAGACACTACAATTACACATTTTTTATTTACAACTTCAAAGTGTATTAATTTTATGTATTTCCCGATAATCCATTTTCCTTACTTTTGATAAGTATTCTTACTCATCAATATGCAAGGTCCAGAAAGTAAACAATATAGCTTTGAAAGTTTAAAGCATGCTCTTTCCAGCTGTGCCAAGAAACAAGGGATTGAACGAGACACAGTTGAGATACTACCCCCC
Organism: Schistocerca piceifrons; assembly: GCF_021461385.2. Lineage (NCBI taxonomy): Eukaryota > Metazoa > Arthropoda > Insecta > Orthoptera > Acrididae > Schistocerca > Schistocerca piceifrons. Next base: position 587,209,637 of record NC_060138.1, read on the forward strand.
AAAAATACCGTAAAACTTGAACATAGAAAATTTTGGACAACTTTGCAGATGCATATCTTTCCATCTCGGTATCCAATGTTAATTAAATTTGATCAACATATAGACATCATAGGTAGGAATAACCCTCTCAAGTTTTGGGTGATTGGTTCATATGAACAGCAGCAGTGGTCAGTCAAACCTTGGCTCTCATAATAGTGTGACGAATCTTTTAGCCACTGTAGAGGCCAGTAGCTATATTTGGGTGTGGCTAAGTCCCTAATTTTTGCTGTGGTGTGATTCAGCACAGAAAGGTGTCTATGTATACTAAAGCAAATGGCCAAATGTTTTCTAGAACTTCTAAAAAAGCCTAGTGAACTTAGCACATTTGCACCTTTGAATGTGATGCAAAGATGAGTAAACTCTCTTTAAAATCCCATAAAAATTCAACTATTGAAGATGCTAGACTGAAATTTGATATATAACCATAAAAAACCATATAGAACCTTCACACCAAATTTTATTAGATTTGGAGAAAGTCAAGTGGGGACACTTTATAATATTAGTCCCTTTGATGTAGAATGACCCAGTCAGTATATATTTGACAGTGGAGAGGCCTGTATGGAAATCAGATGGAGAGCTATTTAAGAAATTCTGCTGAGATTGTGGGCCAGAAATGTATGGTTAATGAAAACTGAATACAGTTTGCCTTCCTTAGTACAAGGTTGGTTCAAAAATTCCAGAATTTTGCCCGCAAAATTTTTCTATAATCCCCTTTTACTTATTGTGTATAGTCTCCTTTGAAATGCTCTCTTGCACAATTGATACATCACTCCCAACACCATTTTTATTTTCGGAAGCAATCTTGGTAGCCTCTTGCTGGATCGCACAAAGCACCATTTGTGAATTTTCTTTTATCGTGTGTATATCATTGCAAATCTTCATCCTTTCAGTAGGGTTTTCAACTTTGAAAATAACAAAAGTCCTCAGGGGTCAGGTCTGGAGAGTGCAGAGGATGAGGCAGCACAGTGATTTCATTTTTTGCGCAGTAGTCACACACCAATAGGGATGAATGTGCATGTGAGTTATTGTAATGCAAGAGCCATGAATCGTCTCCTCACATTTCAGGCCATTTTCTTCTCACATTGTCTCTCAGGTGTCGCAATATGTCCTGATAGTACCATGGATTAATAGTTTGTCCCTGTGGCACAGATTCATGATGAACTAATCCGTCAAAGTCAAAGAAAACTAACAGTATAGGTTTGACACTTGACCTATGATGATGATGATGATGATGATGTTTGATTTGTGGGACACTCAGCTGCGCGGTTATCAGTGCCTGCACACATCTCATCACCAGTTATGATTCTCTTAGGGAACATCTTATTCTTATTTGTACAATCTAAAAGCTCTTCACAGACTACGAGGTAAAGATCATTCTGGTCTTGACTTATGAGCCATAGGACGAAGTTGGTGGCAACATGATGCATTCCAAGATGCTTTGTGAGGATTTCATGACATGATCCAACTGAAATGTTACATTCTTATGCAATCACTCGGAGAGTCAGTCTTCAATTGGCACCCAAAATTTTGTTGATGTTCCCAACATGAGCCTTGTCAGTAGATGTCAAAGGCCCTCCTGAATGAGCATCATCTTTACCTTCCATCTGGCCATTTTTAAACTGTGTGAACCATCCATAATACCAAGTACAGCTTAAACACTCATCACCAAAGGCTTCCTGCTTCATTTGGTGTGTCCCTGTAAAGGTTTTCTTCAGTCTCACGCAAAATTTAATGCAGACGTGTTGCTCCTTTAACTCTGCCGTCTCAAAATTTGCAAAGTGTGTGACACAATGTTCTTCTCAATACAGCACTTAACAATAACTAACAGACATACAACAACAAAACTTCTGGCACTTACACATTAAACACAGGCCGGTGCAGAGATAGCAACTGCATTTCGGTCAAACACACTGTTGGTGTGAAATTATGAATGTTCCAGAATTAAGCTAACGTAATATTTGTGGAGTAAGCTGAGTAGAACCAATCAAAATCAAATTTACGCTGCTCTTACAAGTCAACACCTGATTCCTCCTGAAGGTGGAGTTAAAATTTGGTTACCCTGTGGTTATCTCTTCTCGATAAATGTTATGTTGCAGATTACAAAATTGAGTAGCCTACTGCTGGTTGTATATGAAAATGAAGAATGCAATCATTTATTTTTTAAACGTCCTCCAGTTTGTTAACAAGTGTAATAGAGCTGCAAAGACATACTGTAACAAGCTTTCAAATTTGAAAGAAATATTTTGTCAACTGCAGAATATTTCTGTTTGTGGAATTCAAGGCATATGCAAGCACAAAGTTTACAAGCAGAAGTATATTATTCCAGCTATTGTTGATAATTTAATTTAATGTTTTATGAGAAATTGCTTTAATAGCGACAATATTATGAAAAGGATAGACTGCTACTCACCTCATAGAGGAGAGGTTTAACCGCAGACAGGCACAACAAAAACTGCAAAACGTGAGATTTTGGCCAAAAGGCCTTCTTCTAACATAGAAAATGAACAGACACATTCACACAAGCAAGTGTGAGTTGTGCCTGCATGAACGTATGTGTGTTTTCTGCATTAAAAGAATGCCTTTTGGTCGAAAGCTCACATTTTTAGCAGTCATTTTGCTGTGCCTGTCTGCACCTCACCATCTCCTCTATTTATAATATTGTCATGTAGAAGAAGGTGTAATTAGATGAATGACAAACACTAACTTCACTTTATGAAAGTTTATTCAGCACTTGCACATACAAGAGTGTGGAGCGAACTGCCTCCAGCCAGAACACGTACAATATATATACAGCTACAGAACATTCCGGTACAATGAATGTTGACATTTGTGGATACTTCTAGAATGTAATCGAACAGAATACAGAAATTAAAATTGTACAGTTCAGGTGAGTTTTGAACTCACGACCCCCCCCATGCAACAGAGTAGTATCATACCCTTTACGCCATGGTGCTACTCAGCTTCTTCTGTGACATTGCTCCCTCCATAAGTGAACAGCGTCTCAGTGTTATATCCTCCTAGTCCGGGAACGAGTCATCGGTCCTGCATACTCCGACTCCCGATGACTGATGTTCTCCGTGGTGGTGATCTTTCTTTTTCCGCTACGCTCTTCGTCACCTTTCCACTCGTTGCCTGTCGCTGGAGCTTTGGCCTGTCGCTGAAGCTTTGAATTTACCCTGGGTGGCAGGATCGTTGCAGGGCTTCGTTCAAAGGACGTGGACGATATCTCTGTACTTTTATCATCTTGCATTGGGGTCGAAATCTTCAACTTCATAAGTAACATCAGACAACTGTCTTACAACCTTATAAGGTCCAAAGTAGCACCTGAGGAGCTTCTCAGAGAGACCAACCTTCCGAACAGGAGTAAAGATCCAGACAAGGTCACCAGGCTGGCAGCCAAAACGGGGTGGCTCGCGTCATACCTTCGGTGATCGTTTTCTTGAGCCTGCAGCGTGCAGAGTCAAGCTAGCTGCTGAGCTTCCTCAGCTCTGGTTAACACCTGGCCGATGTAGTCATTGTCCACATCATCAGGATGTAACGGAAACACAGTGTCCCTTGTAGTCGCCTCACACCCATGCACCAGGAAAAATAGCATAAATCCTGTGGTGTCTTGTTTGGCAGTGTTGTAGGCAAACGTCACTGAAAGGTAGCACCTAATCCCAGTTGCTCTGCTCAACATTGACGAACATTGATAGCATGTCGGCCAAGGTCTTATTGAGGCATTCAGTAAGCCTGTTAGTTTTCGGATGGTAGGCAGTCGTCATGTGATGAGTAATGTTGCACCGACGGTTTATCTCTGTCACAAGATTCAATTGAAAAACTTTCCCTCAATCCTTAATTAATGATCTTGGGGCACTGTGTTTTAATACACGGCTATTGTAATGCCATAACGTGTCAGATAATCAGTGCAAACAATAATCACTCTATTGCCGCTACCAGACATTGGAAATCGTCCGAGGAGGTCAATCCTAACATGCTGGAAAGGTGTTTCGGCTGACGGGATTGGTATGAGTCGGCCAGGTAGTTTCTGAGAAACTGCCTTTCTCCTCTGGCACACTCTATAGCGTGACACATAGTGATGGACACTCCTAAATAAACCTGGCCAGAAAAATCTCTTGCGAATTCTATCATAGGTCTTAATAAATCCTAAATGTCCAGCCTCAGGTGTGTCATGGAATTTCTGTAGAACATCTAAGCGCATGTGTTTAGGAATCACTGGCAGCCACCTCTTTCCAAACGAATCAAAGTTTTTCTTGCAAAGTAATCCATTAACTACCTTAAATTGTCCTTTCATGTCCTCTGACCGATTTAAGGCAAGCATAATTTGAGATATCTTGGCATCCTTCTTCTGCTCAGCAGAGAGATCCTGGAGTGCAGTGAGACAGTTACTATCTTCATCAAAGTCTTGATGGTCTTGCACACAATTTTTTGAGGGACAGTTGGCATCTTGGTGTTTTCTTCCACTTTTGTACACTATGATAATGTCATATCATACTCTTGAAACGTAGTGCCCATCTGGCGAGTCATCCTGTTGGATCCTTAAGACCTGTCAACCAAGAAAGTGAATGATGGTCTGTAACAACTGTGAATGGCCTTTCATAGAGATACTGTCAAAATTTGCACATGGCCCAGATCACAGCAGGACATTCTCTTTCTGTAGTTGAGTAGTTTCGATGTTTGTAAGTGTCCTATAAACATAGGCTATAACCTTCTCTTTTCCATCTGAAATTTGCACCAGGACAGCACCGATCCTGTACCCACTGGCATCTGTGTGTAGTTCTGTAGGTGCTCTCTCATCATACAGACCAAGTACAGGGTCAGTTGTCAGAGCTTTTCGTAGCACATCAAAAGAATGTTGTTGAGCACCACCCCTGATAAATTTAGCATCAGCTTTTAACAACCCTTGGAGTGGCCTGGCTTTGATACAAATGTCTTTGATAAAACGATGGTAATAAGAACATAATCTGAGGAAGCTTCTCACATCTCTAATACTTTTAGGAATAGGAAATTCCATTATAGATCTCACCTTTTTTGGGTCTGGCTGCACACCTTTGTTTGACAGAAGGTGTCCAAGTGTTTTGATTTCTTTTGCTCCAAAGAGACACTTTCTTGGATTAAGTTTCAGTTTGTCTTGTTGGAGACACTTAAGAATGGCCCTCAGTCTTTTTATATGTTCATCAAATGTCTCTGAGAACACTATAATGTCATCTGAATAACAAAGACACATCGTTCACTTCAGGTGATGTCGAAGATTATCCATTATCTGTTCAAAAGTTGTTGGTACATTACACAAACCAAACAGCGTTACCTTAAACTCATACAGGCCCTCAGGGGTGACGAATGCAGTTTTCTCACAATCAGCCTCATCTACTTCGATTTGCCAGTATCCCGAGTACATGTCCATGGTTGAGAAAAACTTAGCCCCCTTCAGACAATCTAGTGTATCGTCAGTTCATGGAAGAGGGTAAACATCCTATTTAGTTATCTTATTAAACCTCCTGTAATCAAGACAAAAGCGCCAACTGCCCTTCTTCTTCCTGACGAGGACCACTGGTGATGACCATGGACTCTGTGAAGGCTGAATGATGTCATTCTTCATCATTTTCTCTACCTCGTCACGAATTATTCAACGTTCCATTGCTGAAACACAGTATGCTCTCTGGCTTATTGGTTGATGGTGTCCAGTGCTAATCCAGTGCTTCACCATCGAATTGTCTAATTTGATCTTCACCTGTGGATTGAAGCATTCAGAGAACTCTTGAAGAATGACAAGTAGCTTCTTCTGTTGTTCCTTAGTGAGATCAGGCGATAGTCGAGCTAGAAGATCTTGTCTCATAGTGGTAGCACTAATGTCGCCCACAGAATTGGCATGTGAAGTTTCTATGAAGCTCAGCTGTTCTTCAATTGATGCCTCAGCATTTGCTACGCACCTGTATCTTGGAAGGATCTTCGGTTCTTGGCGACAGTTAACTACCCACAATTCACTGAATCCGTTCTTAAATGAGGCAACAGAGGCTGGGATGACCAAATTGTTCTTCAGTGGAATGCTTCTCTTACATTCCACTACAAGATCCAAGGGCTGATGCATGGCATGACACGTGACAGTTACCTTTCTAGCGCTGACTGCAGGAATGATCACTTCATCCAGCACACACAGTCTCCACACACTCGGATGCGCATCTTCCTGTCCACAGCATCTCATTTCTTCTAGCATAATCTTCGAGCAACCACAATCTATTATTGCGTGAGAAGTTGTCAGAAAGTCCCATCCGAGAATGACATTATGACAATACTCTTGTAAGACGATGAATTCTAAGGGCTGTGTATGGCCACTTATACCCACACAAATGGTACATCTTCCTGTAGGTTTTACATATTTCCCATAGGCCACCTTCAGCAGAGATGTTTTGTTGTCACCGAATACGGTTTTTTGCAACTGGTGATGGTACTTCTCCGAAATGACTGACTATGATGCTCCAGAGTCCACAAGAGCTTCAGCTTGTCGGTCATCCATGAGGATATCGATGTAGTTTCCTATCATTTTTGTAGTGATCAACGGCGCAGGATTTTTCCCTTCGGTGGCCTCACCTCTAAGGAAGGTTGCACCCTTTAGTTTTCCAGATTGCGGTAGCTAGGTGATTGGCTGGAGCTTCTAAATGGCGATGAAGACCTTGATCGGTGTGCTGGGGAGCATCCTCTCCAGTGGCTAGCTTGCAGCGATGGTGACCTCCGTCTTCCTGCACCCGCATCTTCTTGTTCGTCTTCGTGGTCCCGGAGTTGGTATCGGCTAAGATCGGTCTGCTGTCTTCTGGTGCGGATGTCATCAAATATCCACCGCCTTTCTCGACAATAGTGCACCACATGTCCCGGTCGTCCGCAGTGGAAACATGCTGGTTGGTTATCCTGGGTCCTCCAGACATCAGTCTTCCTTGGTGCACAAACAGGTTCCTCATGTGGCATTGCAGGAACATAACTCCGCCTGGGTCTCAAATTTTTCATTGTTTTAAAGGGAAATGAAGGACAAGAGATTGGGTTCAATGTCTGTTCCACTTTCTCCCTTATGACCTCTTGAAGCGTCTTGATTTTTTTCTCGCCTGCAATCCAAGTGCCTTCTGAGCTTCCTCTCTCACTATCTGATGAAGGACACTCGTGAAATCAGTTGCTTCCTCCATCACAGACATTGATAAAACGTTTGGAAGCTGTTCAAACTTCTTACTTGTAATTCTTTTTGATGCATTGTCTTGATATACTGGCACCATTTTATGAAGTCGTCTGTCGAAACCTCCTTCAGGAGTAGAGCTTGATGCATGTCCTCAGCAACACCCTTCATGAGATGTGCAACCTTATCTTCCTCCTCCATTCTAGGATCCACTATTTTACACAGCTCCAAGATGTGTTGAATGTAGGATGCTGTAGTTTCTCCTGGATGCTGTGCCCTGCATTTTTAATTATCTTCAGCCTTGCACTTCTGTTGTCGTGTGTCGCCGAAATCCTTGCGCAGTTCCACCTGGAATATTTCCCAGCTTGTGAGCTTCTCCTCATTCTCATACCATTGCTTGGTAGTGCCCTCCAAGTAGAAAAATACATTAGCCAAACACACAGGGCCAGCTGCTGTGGCCAAGCGGTTCTAGGCGCTTCAGTCCGGAACCTCGCTGCTGATACGGTCGCAGGTTCGAATTCTGCCTAGGGCGTGGATGTGTGTGATATCCTTAGGTTAGTTAGGTTTAAGTCCAGGGGACTGATGACCTCAGACGTTAAGTCCCATAGTTCTTAGAGCCATTTGAGCCGAACACACGGTGTCATCCAATTTGTTAAATTTGGCCATACGCTCATATACCTTCAACCACTTGTTTGGATCTTGGCCATCATCACCAGAGAACCCAGAAGGATGTCTCATGTGGTGGCACACAGTTGCTGTGATCATAACGTCCTCTTCTTCTTCTGTCTCCGGTAGATTGCAGACTGTTGAATATGGCTCAAACTCGGGTTTCTTGCCATGTAAACGGTGGCTCTGTCGTGGCCTGAAGGGAACCACTGTGTCGTCAATAATGTGCGCTATCACAAGTTCCAATACCCAGCACCTCCACCAGAATAATGTCACATAGAAGAAGGTATAATTAGAGAATGACGAAGACTAAATTTACTTAATGAAGGTTTATTCAGCACTTGCACATACAAGAGCGCAGAGCGAACTGCCTCCGGCCAGAACACATACAGTATATATACAGTTACAGAACATTCCAGTACAATGAATCTTGACATTTGTGGATACTTCTAGAAAGTACTCGAATTGAAATAGAAATTAAAATTGTACAGTCCAGGTGAGTTTTGAACTCACGACCCTCCATGCAACAGTTTAGTATCATAACCTCTACACCATGGTGCTACTCAGCTTTTTCTGCAACAATATTGTTATTCCATCGTGGATTTCCCATTGTTTGATTTAATAGTGAACAATTCATAGACAGTCACAGCCTATTTGTTGACTTACAGCCACTGTGAAATACATACCTTGCATATGTGTGCAGTAAACTAATGTTTCTGCAGTACTGAGGAACAGATGTAATGGAATGACTTATTTAAATTGTGTTTGGATTTAAAATAAATAATCTAGAAATATAGTAGCTGCAGTTTATTCCAAAGAATCATTACATTTTTTAGCATGGTTCCATGTCTTACTTCTACATAAAATTAAATCAGTCTACATATACATGAATTTTGTATTTTTTTTATTCACTTTAATGTGACGCTAAAACACAATACAGTAACATCTTGAAGGAGTTGGACAAAGCAACTGACACACCCAACTTGCAGTTTAGATTTGATAATTGGTGATGTGTGCCCCCATCTAGAGATGAAAGAGTGGATAGAGATTGGCACTTCACTTCAAATGAGGAAGTATAGATGCAGAGGGCAGTATTCGTGATAGACATACTTAGAAATCCAGTGCATCGCTGTCCCACTGATCATGGTAATAATTTGGACAATTAGAGAATACCTTTCTGCTTTGTGAAAGCTGTTGTTGAAATCCACAAATTTGTGTATTTCTGCCTACAATAGAAGTTGAAAAAATGAGTTGCATGTATAAATTTGAGTGATCATATAAAATACAATGTAATGACACTAAGGACAGACTGTAATTTATTGGAATGCTTCTGCAAAAAGTAAAATCGTCTACTTCATATATTGTCAAGACAAAATCTATTTTATATATTGTCAAGAGAAAATCATAAGAAAGATGAGGAAGTGCCTCAGAACAATTTCAGATGTAAGTCAGTGGGGACCCAGCAGGAGCAAAACTAATCATACATTATGTTATCAGTGATTTTGTTATAAGTGGGATGTTAAACCCTGGTTTCCCTTCCATATTTTTTTTCATTAAAAGTTAAGGATTCAGATTAAATAATGTTGTATTTTATACCAACACCTGTTAAATATTATTGTCAATATTATTGCTAGAACAGTGTAAGACCTATTACTGAAATTCATTAGTTTCTGTGAAAAAGGTGGGTTGGATTTTTAATGTTGTGTCAAGCTTGGATTGGTCAAGGATGGCAAAGAAATTGATCGTATTTTTTTTTTGTAAGGGGCCATTTACTGAAAGTGGCTGAGGTAATCAGACATTAATTTGAATCATGTTCTTCTAGAGTAGAGTTAAATACTTTAACCACAGCACCATCTTGTTTTGTTTAGGCTTTGTGCAGGCTAAACTACTAGTTCCCTCAACTATCTGTTCCTGTTTATCAGTGAGGACGTACTATGGATACTTTACATTATTTCCATATCACATATACATGTTTACAGCTTACAAGGCCATTGTTGTTGTTGTTGTTGTTGTGGTCTTCTGAATCTGCTTAGTGTATTCATCTCTTGGTCTCCATCTATGATTTTTACCCTCCATGCTACTCTCCAATACTAAATTGGTGATCCTTTGATGCCTCAGAACATGTCCTAACAACCGATCCCTTCTTCTAGCCAAGTTGTGTCACAAATGTCTCTTCTCCCCAGTTCTGTTCAATACCTTCTCATTAGTTATGTGATCTACCCATCCAATCTTCAGCATTCTTCTGTAGAACCACATTTTGAAAGCTTCTATTCTCTTCTTGTCTAAACTATTTATTGTCCACGTTTCACTTCCATACATGGCTACACTCCATACAAATACTTTCAGAAATGACTTCCGTACACTTAAATCTATACTCGATGTTAACAAATTTCTCTTCTTCAGAAAAACTTTCCTTGCCATTGCCAGTTTACATTTTATATTCTCTCTACTTCGACCATCATCAGTTATTTTGCTCCCCAAATAGCAAAACTCATTTACTACTTTACGTGTCTCATTTCCTAATCTATTTCCCTCAGCATCGCCCGATTTAATTCGACTACATTCCATTATCATCATTTTACTTTTGTTGATGTTCATCTTATATCCACCTTCCAAGACACTGTCCATTATGTTCAACTGCTCTTCCAGGCCTTTTGCTATCTCTGACAGAATTACAATGTCATCGGCGAACCTCAGAGTTTTTATTTCTTCTCCATGGATTTTAATTCCTACTCCGAATTTTTCTTTTGTTTCCTTTACTGTTTGCTCAATATACAGATTGAATAATATCGGGGATAGGCTACAACCCTGTCTCACTCCCTTCCCAACCACTGCTTCCCTTTCATGCCCCTCGACTCTTGCAACTGCCATCTGATTTCTGTATAAATTGTAAATAGCCTTTCACTTCCAGTATTTTACCCCTGCCACCTTCACAATTTGAAAGAGAGTATTCTAGTCAACATTGTCAAACGCTTTCTCTAAGTCTACAAATGCTAGAAATGTAGGTTTGCCTTTCCTTAATCTATTTTCTAAGATAAGTCATAGGGTTAGTATTGCCTCACGTGTTCCAACATTTCTACAGAATCCAAACTGATCTTCCTCGAGGTCGGCTTCTACCAATTTTTCCATTCGTCTGTAAAATAAATTTTTGTTAGTATTTTGCAGCCGTGACTTATTAAACTGATAGTTCAGTAATTTTCACATCTGTCAACACCTGCTTTCTTTGGGATTGGAATTACAAGGCCATTACCAGATGATATCTAACGAAGTACAGTCATTGAAGTCAGTAGTAAGCTGCCAAAAAAACCTTGGGAAAGATACTGCATTTGAAAGATGTGTTCTAAAACTCAGTGTAAATGTCATTTTTGGGAGTTCGCTTGTGACATAGCAGAAAATGTTCAAATTGAGCATTGAATAGAAGTGAAGGGAATAGGAGGGGGGGGGGGGGGGAGGGGGGAGTGTGATTGCACAAGGTGAGACACATTAGATTATAGGTTCAAATCATGCTACAGTTAAATTGAAATTGTTGCTGAAGAAATTTCCTTCATGTTGTAAGCAGTACATACACTGCAGCTTTATCTAAATACCTGTACTTGTTGAGTGCCTGGCATTGCCCGGGTATGTATTTATTCCAGTCTTCTAGTAGTCCGTCTTCTCATTCCCTTCTCTCTCCCCCTCTATTTTCTCTTTCACCCTCTCTTTGTCCATCTCCTCCTTTCACCCTCTCTCTATCCATCTCCTCCTTCACTCCCTTTCTGTCTGTGTCCTCCACTCCTCTACTACCTCTCACTGTTGAACCCCACCTTGCCTCTCTCCCTGTCCTTTTGCTCTTCCCCCCACCCCCCCTGTCCATCTGCTTGCTCCTTTCCCCCCCTCCCCATCTCCCCCCCCTTTCACAGTACACCAAATTTAGTAAATTTAGTTGAAATCATTCAGGGGTTAGGGATGAGCTATTTATCCATGGCTATGCCTGTGTGTGCATTTCAAATATATTTCACATACAGTTGATGTACAGGTTGAGTCAAAAATGACTACAGTTTTGGAATGATACAGAAATTTATTGAGATAACTCAAAAAATTGGTGGTTGTTGTTGTTGTTGTTGTTGTTGTTGTCTTCAGTCCTGAGACTGGTTTGATGCAGCTCTCCATGCTACTCTATCCTGTGCAAGCTTCTTCATCTCCCAGTACTTACTGCAACCTACATCCTTCTGAATCTGCTTAGTGTATTCATTTCTTGGTCTCCCTCTACGATTTTTACCCTCCACGCTGCCCTCCAATGCTAAATTTGTGATCCCTTGATGCCTCAGAACATGACCTACCAACCGGTTCCTTCTTCTTGTCAAGTTGTACCACAAACTCCTCTTCTCCCCAATTCTATTCAATACCTCCTCATTAGTTATGTGATCTATCCATCTAATCTTCAGCATTCTTCTGTAGCACCACATTTCTAAAGCTTCTATTCTCTTCTAGTCCAAACTGTTTATCGTCCATGTTTCACTTCCATACATGGCTCCACTCCATACAAATACTTTCAGAAACGACTTCCTGACACTTAAATCTATACTCAATGTTATAACAAATTTCTCTTCTTCAGAAACGCTTTCCTTGCCATTGCCAGTCTGCATTTTATATCCTCTCTACTTTGACCATCATCAGTTATTTTGCTCCCCAAATAGCTAAACTCCTTTACTACTTTAAGTGTCTCATTTCCTAATCTAATTCCCTCAGCATCACCCGACTTAATTTGACTACATTCCATTATCCTCATATAATAGCCCAGATAGACCCCAGAAAATTATAAGCCAGCAACCTTAGAAAAAAACATATTATGTTAAAAACATCACAGTCTGGCACATTGGCAGCAACAAAGAAAAAGTAACATGGCTAAATATTGGCTGCAGGTACACAGTTTATTACGATAAGTGTTTTATATTGTGTTATCAGGCAGAAACCACAGCAATTAGATTAGACAAAGATTAGCATATCTAGATGTTGGAAGTGTAAATTTGTGTCTGCTGTGCATGTACTGAGTTAGGGTTCTTGTCACAGGATACAGTCCACATTTCCCAATGGTAAAGGGCAAGAGTTTGTGATGCTGCAAACATCCCACCGGTAATCACTTTCTTCGCACACTCGTTGCAGCAAATAGGGCACAGCTTGTGCAACAGTAGCATAGATTCAGTTTTTCAGTCAGCTAAATTGTAGGCCTGCTTGGAGGTTCTTCAGCTTACCTGGTGTGAAATTTATGCCAAAGAGCTGTTGCAGAGTTTGTTTCATGAAAACAAAACACACAGAGACTACACTCCACACCAGTGAAGTAGCCATTTAACTGTACACTACACTGGCACTCCTGGTGGTGGAATAGGGTATTTGTGCACTGCATGAATCAAACTTGAAGTTGTCTGCTACAAATTGACACATTGACACATTGACCTACCCCCATGAACCATGGACCTTGCCGTTGGCGGGGAGGCTTGCGTGCCTCAGCGATACAGATGGCCGTACCATAACTGCAACCACAATGGAGGGGTATCTGTTGAGAGGCCAGACAAACGTGTGTTTCCTGAAGAGGGGCAGCAGCCTTTTCAGTTGTTGCAGGGGCAACAGTCTGGATGATTGACTGATCTGGCCTTGCAACACTAACCAAAACGGCCTTGCTGTGCTGGTACTGCGAACGGCTGAAAGCAAGGGGAAACTACAGCCGTAATTTTTCCCGAGGGCATGCAGCTTTACTGTATGGTTAAATGATGATGGCGTCCTCTTGGGTAAAATATTCCGGAGGTAAAATAGTCCCCCATTCGGATCTCCGGGCGGGGACTACTCAAGAGGACGTTGTTATCAGGAGAAAGAAAACTGGCGTTCTATGGATCGGAGCGTGGAATGTCAGATCCCTTAATCGGGCAGGTAGGTTAGAAAATTTAAAAAGGGAAATGGATAGGTTGAATTTAGATATAGTGGGAATTAGTGAAGTTCAGTGGCAGGAGGAACAAGACTTTTGGTCAGGTGAATACAGGGTTATAAATACAAAATCAAATAGGGGTAATGCAGGAGTAGGTTTAATAATGAATAGGAAAATAGGAGTGCGGGTAAGCTACTACAAACAGCATAGTGAATGCATTATTGTGGCCAAGATAGACACGAAGCCCATGGCTACTACAGTAGTACAAGTTTATATGCCAACTAGCTCTGCAGATGGTGAAGAAATTGATGAAATGTATGAAGAGATAAAAGAAATTATTCAGGTAGTGAAGGGAGATGAAAATTTAATAGTCATGGGTGACTGGACTTCGACAGTAGGAAAAGGGAGAGAAGGAAACATAGTGTGTGAATATGGATTGGAGGAGAGAAATGAAAGAGGAAGCCGTCTGGTAGAATTTTGCACAGAGCATAACTTAATCATAGCTAACACTTGGTTCAAGAATCATAAAAGAAGGTTGTATACATGGAAGGATCCTGGATATACTAGAAGGTATCAGAAGGTATCAGATAGATTTAGGAACCAGGTTTTAAATTGTAAGACATTTCCAGGGGCAGATGTGGACTCTGACCACAATCTATTGGTTATGAACTGTAGATTAAAACTGAAGAAACTGCAAAAAGGAGGGAATTTAAGGAGATGGAACCTGGATAAACTGACTAAACCAGAGGTTGTACAGAGTTTCAGGGAGAGCATAAGGGAACAATTGCAGGAATGAGGGAAAGAAATACACTAGAAGAAGAATGGGTAGCTCTGAGGGATGAAGTAGTGAAGGCAGCAGAGGATCAAGTAGGTAAAAAGACGAGGGCTAGTAGAAATCCTTGGGTAACAGAAGAAATATTGAATTTAATTGATGACAGGAGAAAATATAAAAACGCAGTAAATGAAGCAGACAAAAGGGAATACAAGCGTCTCAAAAATGAGATCAACAGGAAGTGCAAAATGGCTAAGCAGGGATGACTAGAGGACAAATGTAAGGATGTAGAGGCTTATCTCACTAGGGGTAAGATAGATACTGCCTACAGGAAAATTGAAGAGACCTTTGGAGAAAAGAGAGCCACTTGTATGAATATCAAGAGCTCAGATGGAAATCCAGTTCTAAGCAAAGAAGGGAAAGCAGAAAGGTGGAAGGAGTATATAGAGGGTCTATACAAGGGCGATGTACTTGAGGACAAAATTATGGAAATGGAAGAGGATGTAGATGAAGATGAAATGGGAGATAAGATACTGCGTGAAGAGTTTGACAGAGCACTGAAAGACCTGAGTCGAAACAAGGCTCCGGGAGTAGACAACATTCCATTGGAACTACTGACGGCCTTGGGAGAGCCAGTCCTGACAAAACTCTACCATCTGGTGAGCAAGATGTATGAGACAGGCGAAATACCCTCAGACTTCAAGAAGAAAATAATAATTCCAATCCCAAAGAAAGCAGGTGTTGACAGATGTGAAAATTACCAAATTATCAGTTTAATAAGTCACAGCTGGAAAATACTAACGCAAATTCTTTACAGACGAATGGAAAAACTGGTAGAAGCCGACCTCAGTGAAGATCAGTTTGGATTCCGCAGAAATGTTGGAACACGTGAGGCAGTACTGACCCTACGACTTATCTTAGAAGAAAGATTAAGGAAAGGCAAACCTACATTTCTAGCATTTGTAGACTTAGAGAAAGCTTTTGATAATGTTGAGTGGAATACTCTCTTTCAAATTCTAAAGGTGGCAGGGGTAAAATACAGGGAGTGAAAGGCTATTTACAATTTGTACAGAAACCAGATGCCAGTTATAAGAGTCAATGGGCATGAAAGGGAAGCAGCGGCTGGGAAGGAAGTGAGACAGGGTTGTAGCCTGTCCCCGATGTTCTTCAATCTGTATATTGAGCAAGCAGTAAAGGAAACAAAAGAAAAATTTGGAGTAGGTATTAAAGTCCATGGAGAAGAAATAAAAACTTTGAGGTTCGCCGAGGACATTGTAATTCTGTCAGAGACAGCAAAGGACTTGGAATAGCAGTTGAACGGAATGGACAGTGTCTTGAAAGGAGGATATAAGATGAACATCAACAAAAGCAAAACGAGGATAATGGAATGTAGTCAAATTAAATCGGGTGATAATGAGGGGATTAGATTAGGAAATGAGACACTTAAAGTGATAAAGGAGTTTTGCAGGACTGAAGACCACAACAACAACAACATCTGGGTTATGAATTGTAAGTGTGGAATAACAGACCACTTTGTACAAATATTGGAAGAATATAAAGAGAGATACAATGTTCAGTTTTCGTCTTTAATGTGAGATGGTTTATGGTGGTTGCTAGAAGTAATAAATTTTATGGTGCTCAACTTTATAAATTGTATGAAAAATTTTCTGAAGATTCTGAAACAATGTGTTCATTTACTGATGTTAAGCTGTGATCCTGTATTTAATATTTATGCTTAAATATTGTTTACTTAAAAGAAGAAAAAATTCTGAAATCTTCCATATAAATCAAGCCAGATGTGGACTAGGGGGAGACCTCATAGCTAACCCTCTCACTGCTTACACTTAGTACCATTAAACTGGAAATATCTACATTTACATTGCTATTCTGCAAATTACACTTAAATGCCTGCCAAAGGGTTCATCAAGCTACCTATAGACTACTATTTTATGGTTCCACTCTATAACAGTGCATGGGAAAAAGGAACATTTAAATCTTTCTGTATGATCTCTGATTGTAATTGTAAACTGTCGAAGCTGCGTTGGTAAAGTACCGGAACTTCAAGCACGGATAGAAAGCACCAAAGCTGAAATCATTATAGGTACGGAAAGCTGGCTGAAGCCAGAGATAAATTCCGCCAAAATTTTTACGAAGGCACAGACGGTGTTTAGAAAGGATAGATTGCACGCAATTGGTGGTGGTGTGTTTGTCGCTGTTAGTAGTAGTTTATCCTGTAGTGAAATAGAAGTGGATAGTTCCAGTGAATTATTATGGGTGGATATTATACTCAACAACTGAGTTAGGTTAATAATTGGCTCCTTTCACCGACCTCCCGACTGAGCAGCATTAGTGGCAGAACAACTGAGAGAAAATCTGGAATACATTTCACATAAATTTCCTCAGCATGTTATAGTCGTAGGTGGAGATTTCAATTTACCAGATATAGACTGGGACACTCAGATGTTTAGGACGGGTGGTAGGGACAGAGCACCGAGTGACATTATACTGAGTGCACTGTCCGAAAATTACCTTGAGCAATTAAACAGAGAACTGACTTGTGGAGATAAACAGACCCGAACTTTTCGACTCTGTAAGCACAGAACAGGAAACAGTGATCATAAGGCCATGGAGCATCCCTGAATATGGAAGTAAATAGGAATATATAAAAAAAGGGAGGAAGGTTTATCTATTTAGCAAGAGTAATAGGAGACAGATTTCAGACTACCTAACAGATCAAAATGAAAATTTCTGTTCTGACACTGACAATGTTGAGTGTTTATGGAAAAAGTTCAAGGCAATCGTAAAATGCATTTTAGACAGGTACATGCCGAGTAAAACTGTGAGGGACTGATAAAACCCACCGTGGTTCAACAACAAAGTTAGGAAACTACTGCGAAAGCAAAGAGAGCTTCACTGCAAGTTTAAACACAGCCAGAACGTCTCAGACAAACAGAAGTTAAACGATGTCAAAGTTAGCGTAAGGAGGGCTATGCATGAAGTGTTCAGTGAATTCGAAAGTAAAATTCTATGTACCAACTTGACAGAAAAGCCTAGGAAGTTTTGGTCTTACGTTAAATCAGTAAGTGGATCGAAAGAAGATATCCAGACACTCTGGAATGATGATGGCATTGAAACAGAGGATGACACACGTAAAGCTAAAATACTAAACACCTTTTTCCAAAGCTGTTTCACAGAGGAAGACCGTACAACAGTTCCTTCTCTAAATCCTCGCACAAACGAAAAATTGGCTGACATCAAAATAAGTGTCCAAGGAATAGAAAAGCAACTGAAATCACTCAACAGAGGAAAGTCCACTGGACCTGACGGGATACCAATTCGATTCTACGCAGGGCAAGTCTCTAGAGGAACGGAAGGTTCCAAATGATTGGACAAGAGCACAGGTAGTTCCAGTTTTCAAGAAGGGTCGTCGAGCAGGTGCGCAAAACTATAGGCCTATATCTCTGACATTGATCTGTTGTAGAATTTAGAACATATTTTTGCTCGCGTATCATGTCATTTCTGGAAACCCAGAATCTACTCTGTAGGAATCAACATGGATTCTGGAAACAGCAATCGTGTAAGACCGAACTCATTTTATTTGTTCATGAGACCCAGAATATATTACATACAGGTTCCCAGGTAGATGCCATTTTCCTTGACTTCTGGAAGGCATTCGATACAGTTCCGCACTGTCGCCTGATAAACAAAGTAAGAACCTACGGAATATCAGACCAGCTGTGTGGCTGGATTGAAGAGTTTTTAGCAAACAGAACACAGCATGTTGTTCTCAATGGAGAGACGTCTACAGACGTTAAAGCAACCTCTGATGTGCCACAGAGGAGTGTTACGGGACCATTGCTTTTCACAATATATATAAATGACCAAGTAGATAGTGTCCGAAGTTCCATGCGGCTTTTTGCGGATGATGTTGTAGTATACAGAGAAGTTGCAGCATTAGAAAATTGCAGCAAAATGCAGGAATATCTGCAGCGGATAGGCACTTGGTGCAGGGAGTGGCAACCGACCCTTAACATAGACAAATGTAATGTATTGCGAATACATAGAAAGAAGGATCCTTTATTGTATGATTATATGATAGCGGAACAAACACAGTTAGCAGTTACTTCTGTAAAATATCTGGGAGTATGCATATGGAATGATTTGAGGTGGAATGATCATATAAAATTAATTGTTGGTAAGGCGGGTGCCAGGTTGAGATTCATTGGGAGAGTCCTTAGAATATGTAGTCCATCAACAAAGGATGTGGCTTACAAAACCTTCATTTGACCTATACTTGAGTATTGCTCATCAGTGTGGGTTCCTTACCAGGTCGGGTTGACAGAGGAGATAGAGAAGATCCAAAGAAGAACGGCGCGTTTCGTCACAGGGTTATTTGGTAAGCGTGATAGCGTTACGGAAATGTTTAGCAAACTCAAGTGGCAGACTCTACAAGAGAGGCACTCTGCATCGCGGTGTAGCTTGC